>NC_081354.1:107670589-112470589 GCF_030684315.1 Stegostoma tigrinum
CTGGAAGTAAAGCACATGGTTGACATGTCATTGGAGGGGATCAGTTCCGAGATGCCAATATATTTTGATTTCTTTGTGTATTCAGTGAATGATAAATTTTAACAGAGTGTAATATTTGTTTGGATTCTATCCAAAATATTTAGTGTTACATTACATACACAACTGTGATTTAATTAATTAGCAGAGCACCTCAAAGGACTTGAATGGACCTTCCTGTTTCTCTGTTCCTGTGAATGGTAATTAAACCAATACCTACATTTACAGCAGACATGAATGGAAGAACACACTTTAAACACACAATGGAAACAGGATAAAAATTTAATGAGCTGCATTTTTACAATGCAATAAGTACAGTTTGTCAAATATCAGCACATTGCAACATTTTCTGGACACATCTTGAGAGTTCATGCTGTTAGGCATGTAAGGCTAATGGATATCATTCCCATGAACTCACCCAGTGTAGTGCTTGTTAATTATTTTTACAGTGAATTCTTAGAGTAAGAGACTAACTTAAAATGTTTTGCATTCTAACAACAAGTAGATTGATGTTAGAAATATATGGTTGGGACTGTCCCGCATGTGGCACTGTTAGCACTCATTTAACACTATTCACAGTATGCCATCGCTGAGGTAATCCAACAATTAATGGTCACTGTCATGTCATTACTTCTTCCACATAGTTCTGCATTATATTCTGCAGAATGCTGCACATTGACAAAATGAACCATTAACTCAATTATTAGACACAGGGTCTGATCAAAGCAGGAAAATAATTTAACACATTCAATAATTTGGGGATTTGATTGTAAGTATAGTTGAACAGTGGTCCCCACACACTGAATCTGAGACTGCTACAGCACAGAAACAGACTATTTGACCCAACATAGCAAATGTGGGGCTGGATCAACGCAGCAGGCCAAGCAGCATCTTAGGAGCACAAAAGCTGAAGTTTCAGGCCTAGACTCTTAATCGGAAAAAGGGGATTGGGAGAGGGTTTTGAAATAAATAGGGAGAGAGGGGGAGGCGGACTGAAGATGGATAGAGGAGAAGCTAGGTGGAGAGGAGAGTATGGGTGGGGAGGTAGGGAGGGGATAGGTCAGTCTGGGGAGGACGGACGGGTCAAGAGGGCGGGATGAGGTTAGTAGGTAGGAAATGGAAGTGTGGCTTGAGGTGGGAGGAGGGGATACATGAGAGAAAGAACAGGTTATGCAGGCGGGGACGCGCTGGGCTGGTTTTGGGGTGCAGTGGGGGGTGGGGATATTTTGAAGCTGGTGAAATCCACATTGATACCGTTGGGCTGGAGAGTTCCCAAGTGGAATATGAGTTGTTCCTGCAACCTTCGGGTGACATCACTGTGGCACTTTGCAGGACACCTACACTCGGTTCGCAGTAAACAACCGCACCTCCCAGTCGCGAACCATTTCAACTCCCCCTCCCATTCCTTAGATGACATGTCCGCCCAGGATGGACATGTCATCTAAGGAATGGGAGGGGGAGTTGAAATGGTTCGCGACTGGGAGGTGCGGTTGTTTACTGCGAACCGAGTGTAGGTGGTCTGCAAAGCGGTCCCCAAGACTCCGCTTGGTTTCCCCAATGTAGAGAAAGCCACACTGTTTTCAGCAGATGTAGTATACCAAATTGGCGGATGTGCAGGTGAACATTTGCTTGATGTGGAAAGTCATGTTGGGGCCTGGGATGGGGGTGAGGGAGGAGGTGTGGGGGCAGGTGTAGCACTTGCTGCAGTTGCTGGGGAAAGTGCTGAGTGTGGTGGGGTTGGAGGGGAGTGTGGAGTGGACAAGAGAGTCGCGGAGAGACTGCCCATCATGTTTTCATTGGCTTTCCAAATGAGCAGTTAACTTCAGTAAAACAAAGTACTGCAGATGCTGAAAATCAGAAACTAAATCAGAAATAGCTGGAAAATTTCAGCAGGTCTGGCAGCTACTGTGAAGACAAAGCAGAGTTAGTGTTTTGGATCCAGTGACATTTCTTCAGAACTAAAAGTGAAATTCTGTCCTCACTTTAGAATTCCAACACTAGCAATACTTATCAGGTTAGCAGTATTTAAGGGAAGAGAAAAATAGTTAACGATCTGATCAATTTGGTACAAGACTACTATATTTATATGATCTCACTGCAATCACTTCTGTTAAGAAATAGGGCTAATAAATGGTTTTCACTATAAACTTCAGCATTATTTCTAAAATTATTCAGTAAGCCTTGCACCATCAGTAGAGAGAGAAGCTGAGTTTAGATGTTATATTTTGAGTCAGAACCTCAAAGTCTGTGTGAAAATTCTGTCCATTAATTTTGCATTGCCTTTCACAGGTCTGAATTGTGGAGTATTTCCAGCATTTTCTGATTTTATTTCAGATATACAGCATCCTGCAGTATTTTGCATTCCCAGTGTATTCAGGTGTGCCAGCTTGCTGTCAGTTCTATTAACATAGGAGCTAGGAGCAGGAATAGGCCACTAAGCTCTTTGAATCTGCTCCACTATTTAATAGGATCATCGCCTATCCTCTATGTCAAAGTGAAATTCCCTCCTTTGTTTCATACCCCTTAATATGTTTAATAGCTATAAATGTATTAATTTAAACATTCTCTGCTGCTCCCTCCAATTCTGGACCACATTGGCCTGCAAGAGAGGGAAATGGCATTGGTGGCGTAACTAAATAGCTGGAGGTATGTGGATGCTGCAAGAGGTGGGTTTGAGGCGATCATCATTGTACGGTATAAGAGGATGAGTGAAGTATATGAATTGTTGGCTGAGTTTCAAGGATCTTTGCCGGGGAAATGATGGTGAAGTAGTCTACTGAGCAGAGTCTGGAGGTGCAGCAGGTTTGAGATGCCACATAATGATGTATTCAGTGACCTTGACCACCTTGTGAAGTGATTAACATTGCTCAACACTATTCCTCGAGCGTCAGGCCAAACTCTGGCCATTGATCTCCTATGATTTCTCTTCTATTGCTTTTGAGAGTCTGCGTTGTGAGTGTATTGATGTTTTAGGAAACATAGCCTCTCCTCTGTCCACCCTCATGACTAGGACCTCCAGTTTTACATTGGTAGATGTCAGGCATCATAATAGGAGAAAGATGTAAAATAGTTAAGACAATGAAAGAGGATTGACCTGACAGAGAGAGAGAGAGAGAGAGAGAGAGAGAGAGAGAGAGAGAGAGAGACAGAGACAGAGAGTACAGACAGGACATATAGCTTCTATTGCTGTAATTCTACAACAGGGGTTTTGGAAAGGCCTTGGTATGACACAACATTTGGATTTGTATGCAACCTAATTATTATACCCATTTATTATTATTAGAGTATTTAAACAAGTTGCAATTTTTAATATATGGATATGTTACCATCAATGTTTCACACATCAATCTCCAACATGTGGTAAAACAGCACAACAGAGCTTAAAATCATATACAAATGAACATCTTTGAAATAGGTACAAATCTATCACAGTGTTTAAATAAATGAAGTAGAACAAGTGGTAGAGTCATAGAGATATACAGCAAGGAAACAGACCCCTCAGTCCAACTCAACCATGCCAACCAAATATCCTAAACATATGGAGATAACAAGGTGTAGAGCTGGAGGAACACAGCAGGCCAAGCAGCATCATAGGAGCAGGAAGGCTGACGTTTCAGGCCTAGACCCTTCTTCAGAAATGGGGGAGGGGAAGGAGGTTCTGAAATAAATAGGGAGAGAGGGGGAGGCGGATAGAAGATGGATAGAGGAGAAGATAGGTGGAGAGGAGACTGACCAGTCAGAGGCGGGGATGGAGCCAGTAAAGGTGAGTGCAGGTGGGGAGGTAGGGAGGAGATAGGTCAGTCTGGGGAGGACGGACAGGTCAAGGGGGCGGGATTAAGTTAGTAGGTAGGAGATGGGGGTGTGGCTTGAGGTGGGAGGATGGGGTAGGTGGGAAGACAGGTTAGGGAGGTGGGGACGGGCTGGGCTGGTTTTGGGATGTGGTAGGGCAGGGGACATTTTGAAGTTTGTGAAGTCCACATTGATAGCATTGGGCTGCAGGGTTCTCAGGCAGAATATGGAGTCCCATTTGCCAGCATTTGGCCCATATCCCTCTAAACACTTCTGAGAGTGAAGAGATTTCAGAGAGTGATTAGGATTCAAAGTGTCCATGCAGATTTGCCTCAGGGCTGGGTAGCAGAGAATTAGAACAGTACCCATACAGTTCTTGGACTGAGTGTTAATGCAACCCCAACTCGCAAAACAACATTTTAATGAATGGTCACAGATCAAAGCTTTAGTTCTGGCTCTCATTTTGCACAGATCTGCCAAACATGTATTTCCAGTGCTTTCCGTTTCTTTTCCAGATTTTCAACAACTCCAATATTTTGCTTTTGTGGCAAAATAAAACATTCCTCTTCCAACTGAGGTTATTCAAGCCAATGTCAGTTGTAAGTGGCATGTCCTCTAAATATACCACTTTTTTTAAAGAAAAATGGCATTTTCACCTAAAAGCCGTAAAATATCTAACAGTGAAAATGGAAATATCAGAAAAAAGGCAACAGTTTGTGGATAAAACATATTTTTAAAGGAATAATGTCTTCTAGTCTTCCTCTTTTATACTTGAGCTCATTTCATAACAACACTGAAGTCTCAGAATTCCTGGCACTGGGAGAAATGATGCATAAAAATCTGGATATAGCGCAAGATATTGATGCTTTGTTTAATTCCTCATAAACCCTACGAGAAGAAGAATCACTTAATGTTTAAAACCACTCATTTGATTTTCCCTTGAAATGTTTTCAGTGGAATAGATGAATTCATCATTAACCTGTTCTTCTCTACTTGTTCTGACCACTTGTACCTGCCCTAGCTCGTCTGATGGTGGAACCCAGAACAAAACAGAATGTTGTTAAAACAAGAAAGTAGAAATTGCTGGAGAAGCTCAGCAGGTCTGGCAGTATCTGTGGGAGAAAGCTGAGTTAATGGTTGAAGTCCAGTCACCCTTCTTCAGAATATGTAAAGAATTGGAAGTTAGAAGCCATTCCATCAAAATTTGCTTCTTGTAGAAACTAGCAAATATGCTCCCAGGATCTGTATCTACAACGTATCCTATGGCAACATCATCTGTTTAGGCAGTCATGTGACATTGAATGTGACAAAAAGCTCCTATTAGAACCTCCCTTTATCTTTACAGCAATAAATGAAAATGTTATTTGATTATTGCTAACAATTTTGGAATGGATGCAAAGTATCAAAAAAATTACAAATGTATGTTAGAAGACACAAGACAAGGCGAGAGAAAAAAATGTCAAGAAAGGAAAAATAAGCTTCGTGGGATTGCAATAGGCTGAAATGTTGGTCTGCCAGGGCAGGCATGTTTGTAGATTTTGGGGAAAGGGTAGAAACAAACTGCGCACATAGGGTCTATGAGTTAAGAATCTCTGGGTCTGTGGATATTAACCAGGTTTTCTAAGGGAATAGAAATTCATTTAAGAAAAAAAATCATTTTCAGAGCAAAAGCCAAAGATACCTAGACAACTGAACGTGGAGGTGCCAGTGTTGGACTGCAGTGGATGAGGTCAGAAATCACACGACACCAGGTTATAGTCCAACAGGCTTATTTGCTCTGAAAACTTGTGTTTTCAAGTAAACTCCCTGTTGGACTATAACCTGATGATGTGTGATTTCTAAACAGCTGGAGGCACAGATTCCAAAGGCTTAGAAACAAGTCTCTCTTTAGCCCTGACCGAAGGATCTGGAAAACTGAAGGGTTTTATATCGATGTCAAATTGGACTTCAACTGTTAATTCTGGGCAGAATCCTCCCAGCTCCTTACTGATGTGGGCATTAGTGAATCAGTTGGGAAAATAGGTGAGATCAGCAGAAATGAGTTTCTTGACGTTGACAGAATAAAATCCAATTCTTCAAACAGGTTTTGAACAGTGAGATGTCAATCTCACTAGTGAGCTGCAAGAAGTCTAATTGCATGCAGGGGCATGTCAATGTTACCTAAATTCACTTCATTGACTTGCAGTTTCCCATTGTTACATCTATCTGATACAAGTTGGATGTCAATAATGCCTGACACGTAAGTCAGAGCAAACACCTGACAACTCACACTCACCGGTTGTCCTCCAGACCTCCAGCTTCGGCAGCAGTGCCCAACATCTCAGTGCATGCTCCATGAGCAGTAGCCACCCACAACCCCTATCCATGGGCAGGGGCACCATTCATGAATTAGCCTCTCCACACCCATCATGGTACATGTCTGATCCATTTACAATTTGGTTCTGTACTTCAATGCGTAACACCGTTGCCAGGACAATTTCTGTCCAAGGACAGGGACTCAACTTGAACACAGTACATCTCAAGGTTTGCTGAATGCTCTCTTAGCACTTGTTTACCTTGTGCCCACTTGGATGGTCAGGGCGTCTTTGCCTTTTTTCACTTTTCTGCCTCAGCCAGGGTTTAAAGGTTCATAGTACTTCTGCCTTGATTTAATATCTGCACTGACATAAAGCCAGGCAGCGTGTCACGATTGTCAGTAGTCATCAGTCGGGGGGAAGCCATGTCACTTTACCCATGTGTCTAACATCTGCATCATGTGCCAGGTGATGCAGGAAACCAATTATACATGCATGACCCCCCAACTAACCATTACTCAAAGTTTGAGAGGGCTAGTCCTTAATCAAATCAAGGGAGGCAGTCTTCAATCAGGGGGCCCCGGCACAATAAGACAAGGACAGTGTCTGGTATCAGTCCAGGGGCTCAGTCACAGTCAGTTGAGGTGGTCTATATCATAACAGTCTTGGGACTGGGTCACAGTTACGATGCAGATCAATCAGGGATTGTCTGTCCAAGTCAGTGCACTGTGGTCAGTGCTGGGTGTGCATATAAGAGGGTAGTAGTACAGGATTATTTTTCGGAGTGGAAGCCTGTGATTAGCAGTGTGTCACAAGAATCAGTGCTGGGTCCACTGCTTTTCATCATTTATATAAATGATTTGGATGTGAATATAAAGGGTATGCTTAGTAAGTTGCAGATGACGCCAATATTGGTGATGTAGTAGATAGTGAAGAAGATAACCTCAGAGTACAACAGGATCTTGATCAGATGGGCCAATGGACCGAGAAACAGATGGGCTTTAATGTGAATAAATGTGAGGTGTTGTGTTTGGTAAGGCAAACCAGGGCAGGACTTGTACGGTTAATGGTAGGGCCCTGGGGAGTGTTCCCGAGCAAAGAGACAGAGGGGTGTAGGTGCACAGGTCCTTAAAAGCAGCATCACAGTTAGACAGGCCGGTGAAAAGGCAGTTGGCATGCTTGCCATGATTGGTCAATGCATTGAGAATAGGAGTTGGGGCAACACGTTGAGACTGTACAGGACATTGGCAAGGCCACTTTTTTCCCCAGGGTAAGGGAGTCCAGAGCTAGAGGGCACAAGTTGAAAGTGAGAGGGGTAAAATTTAAAAGGGACTTGAGGGGCAACTTTTTCACACAAAGGGTGGTGCATGTATGGAATGAGCTGCCAGAGGAGGTGGGTATAATTACAACATTTAAAAGGTATCTGGATGGGTACCCGAATTGAAAGGGTTTAGAGGGATATGTGCCAAATAGGACTAGATCAGTTTAGGATATCTGGTTGGCATGGAGAAGTTGGGCCGAAGAAGTCTGTTTCCGTGCTATATGACTGTATGACTCCATAAGTCAAGGAGGTTCATCATGGGCCATTCCTTTGGTGGAGAAACTGGGGACCTCAATTGTGGGGACTGAGGCAGTATGTTTATGTGCAGAGGCGAGGCCGATTGTGACGGAAGGTGACTCACCATAAAAGGGGGCTGGTGAGATATTACAGCATGGAAGGGAAGGAAGTAACATAGGTGGTGGAGGAGAACATTAGCACTCAGCATCACTCTGGCTTCAACAGGGGTTAGTGCATTATTATGTTTGGCACAATGATGCAATATATCTCAGACGTGGGGTGGGGGGTGTAAACTGGGGAGTTGTATACTTCAATAAGTGGAAACCCGAAAGAACTGCAGATGCTGGAAATCAGAAACAAAAACAGAAAGTACTAAAAAAGCTCAACAAGTCTGGCAGCAACTATGGAGAGAAATCAGGGTTAAGATTTCGGGTCAAGTGACCCTTCCTCAGAACAGTCCTGATGAAGGATTTCAGCCCAAAACATTGACTTCCCTGCTCCTCGGATGTTGTCTGACTGGCTGTGCTTTTCCAGCTCCGCATTTGACTCTAGCTTCCAGCACCTTTACTGTCACCAAGTTGATCAAAACTACTGAATGGATAGGGAGAGCAATAGGAAGGGAATGTAACGATTTGGGGGTGTCATCTAGACTGACAGGCTGAGTCTAATCTCACTATGTGAAGCATGACTGCTATTTCCTTTCATTCTCATCCAAATCACAAGTGTGCAAAGGAAATGAACGAAGCTGTCACCACACCCAGAGTAGATGGAGTGAATGTTTCATTCCATGGGGCAAGGTCTTCCACTTTTGTGAAATTTGAGGCCCTTCAAAGCACAATAACATTAAACAGTCAGCACAGATGAAGACGCCTGTGACCACAGAATGCCATTAGAGCTTACAGCATCCCATTAACCTACTGCGTCAATAACAAATCCTAGCCTCAAGCAATCTCATCCACATCATGCAAGATGACAAAGCAGTTGCATTAATTATGGTGAGAATACAAGCCCAAAGTCACTCAATCCAAAGGTACAGGTTGGTATGTCATGTTATGATGTTCAGTGACTCTCCAATGAAACACTGGGGGCGGAAGGGTGTTTCTTTTTTGATCAGCTGCAGCGACATGGCAACAAAGTGCTCACCAGTGTACGTTCCTGGCTCTAATCTAAGAGCACCCACTGAAGAGTCTGTAGCTGATTTGGTGAAGGATGTAGCCAGCAGCTTTCCTGGTGCTTCCTTTGAGGAATTTGTGGCTTCTTCTTCAGCAGCACAGCAAAGGGCAAAGTCTTTCCTCCCACCTATCCCTCCTCCCACCTCAACTTCACAAGCTTCAAAATTTCCCCTCCCCCTACCTCATCCCAAAACCAGCCCAGCTCGTCCCTGCTTCCCTAACCTGTCCTTCCTCCCACCTATCCCCACTCCCACCTCAAGCCGCACCCCCATCTCCTACCTACTAACCTCATCCCATCCCCTTGAACTGTCCATCCTCCCTGAACTGACCTATCCGCTCCCTAACTCCCCACCTGCACTCACCTTTACTGGCTCCATCCCTGCCTCTTTGACCGGTCTGTCTCCGCTCCACCTATCTTCTCCTCTATCCATCTTCTATCCGCATCCCCCTCTCTCCCTATTTATTTCAGAACCTCCTACCCCTCCCCCATTTCTGAAGAAGGGTCTAGGCCCGAAACATCAGCCTTCCTGCTCCTCTGATGCTGCTTGGCCTGCTGTGTTTCTCCAGCTCTACACCTTGTTATCTCGAAGGGCAACTAATCTCTCCTACAGACAAAGCATGACCACAGATATGGTCACAGTCCTCTCCAGCTTATGGCAAGGGTCTTCTCCTTGTAAAGGATTAACAGAAAAATGTCAGGCACCCCATCACCTGTCTTAGCTCATAGTGTGTGCCATTTTCTGCTGCAATGAGACAAAGGGAGGGATTGAGTAGGATAAAAATGGCTGATACAGCTGTCAGTGTTGGTACAGGTGAGGAAAAGGTGGTAAGACGTCCCAAGGCAGTGAGTTGGCAGCGGAGATCATGCAGGGTTAGCAGCCTGGGTGCGTGAGAGCAGCAGTAGTGAGTGATAGACCATGAACGTTGGTGGAAGATGGATCTGCAGCTGAAACAAAGCAAGTTGCCTGGTATGGAGGGAAGGTCTCACGAGGAAAGGTTGAGGGACTTGAGGCTGTTTTCGTTAGAGAGAAGGTTGAGAGGTGACTTAACTGAAACATATAAAATAATCAGAGGGTTAGATAGGGTGGATAGGGAGAGCCTTTTTCCTAGGATGGTGATGGCAAGCACGAGGGGGCATAGCTTTAAATTGAGGGGTGAAAGATATAGGACAGATGTCAGAGGTAGTTTCTTTACTCAGAGAGTAGTAAGGGAATGGAATGCTTTGCCTGCAACGGTAGTAGATTCGCCAACTTCAGGTACATTTAAGTCGTCATTGGACAAGCATATGGACGTACATGGAATAATGTAGGTTAGATGGGCTTCAGATTGGTATGACAGGTCGGCACAACATCGAGGGCCGAAGTGCCTGTGCTGTGCCGTAATGTTCTATGTTCTAAGTGTGAGGTAGCAGAGAGAAGACAATGGCAATCATCCTTACAGAGCAGCAAAGGTCATTGATCTTCTTGCAGCACTTCAGGACATTTTCCAGACCACTGACTCTCATGGCATCTTCGTCATCATCTAGTGTGGCAAGGTCTGGTGGCCTGATCTCTTCCATCAGACTCAGAGGAAGGAGACAGCAGAGTGGTTCAGTGGTTAGCACTGCTGCCTCATGGCACCAGGGACCCAGGTGCAATTCCACCCTGGGGTGACTGTGTGGACTTTGTACATTCTCCCCGTGTCTGCGTGGGTTTCCTCCTGGTACTCCGGTTTCCTCCCACAGTCCAAAAATGCACAGGTTAGGTGGATTGGCTGTGCTATATTGCCCATAGTGTTCAGGGATGTATAGGTTAGGTAGATTATAGGGGAATGGGCCTCAGTGGAATACTCCAAGGGTTGGTGTGGACTTGTTAGGCCAAATGGCCCTTTCCACACTGTAGGGATTCTATTCTAAAATGAGATAACTCACCCTCTAGACCATCGCATCCACCAGGACATGGAGATTCATGTCAGAAAATTGGAGTGGCAGCTAGCTGCTATTCACCATCTCCAGGGCAATCCTTTATATACAGAAACCATAAAGGGCAGCTCCAGACTGGCAATGCAGACAATAAGGACTGCAGACGCTAGAAGCAAGAGTCTATATGTGTGAATCTTCTGACGAAGGTTTTCAGTCTGTAACTCTAACTTAGCTATTCCTATGATGCTGTCTGACCTGTTGTGCTTTGCCAGCCTCACACCTATAGACTTTAGGTGGACAGTGTCTGAATTGCTTGGCAACTGCGTTTCAAATATGATGTTGACACCTGGAATCCTGGCAGGTCCTGGTAGTAGTGCGTACTTGCCTCTCTGGTGAGCGACAAGATAGGACAAGTGTGGCACCTGCAGTGCATACGTAATGAATTGAGTTTCACAGAACAGTGCAAGAAATCTCACTCAGGCTCAAAGAAATAAATCCTCCACAAAACTCACCAAAATTGATTTCTGGTAAAATTCAGCTTCTTGTTTTTGTCAATCCACAGATGTTGCTAAATGTGTGGGGTTTCTCCTGGGTTTTGCTTTTATTTCAGATCACTGGGATTCACAGTACTTGCTTTTATTTTAATCCTTAATAGCTGCCTCTTTTATTTTTTCATGGGCTCACCTAATCTCTTTTTCTTTGGCTTGGCCTCTGTCTACTTCATGTCTCAGTCTTGGGATGGTGTTCTTCATTTGAACAAGTAAACAGCAATTTCCATTTACAAATAATTGAAACCTCAGAAATACTGAAGACAACAAGTAAGTCTAACTTCTCTATGATAGTACTATACCTCCCATAGTTGACAGATTTCATTCAAGTTTGTGACAGTTTTGGAAGGTATGGGCATGCTGGCTAAGGCTGTCTTTACATAAATATCTGTTTAGAGGACAGTCTGGGCAAATCAAATAAAAAATCCTGCAAAGCCAAGGATTGCAATATTCAAGCTCAATACTTAGACCAATGCTTTTTGTGTTCAGGTTTTCATAACGAGGGAATTCAGAAAGGTCAGGAGCATGTGGCTGGAATTCACTGTAACATTGGAGTTACATTAATCTAGTTCGCTTTTATGGAGTTAAGATTTACTTTTTTTCAGAAAGAAGGCACAGTAACATACAAACATGATTGAATAATTAGAACAGGCTTTTCTTGTTGTTGTGAACTGTATTTATAACTAGTGGGATTACTACCTATTATCTAAAAAAAAGAGCGCTTCGGTAGATTGTTGGTGCCACTTCGAACTACTGCGCTTGTACTGAGCCAGATATTAGAAATTCGACATCGTTCCCCCTTTAGTGAAAATAGGTTACTGTTATCTTACAAAGAAAGTCTATTCTAGACCCATTAACACATTTCTCACAATAATTTACAAGAAACCCAATTGAAATCACCCGAAAGAAATCAAAGCCCATTCTTTGTCGCAGTAATATTCACTCTTGGAAACATGTTAAGAGTGTAATGGATGGGTTCTGTTCAACTCTACTGAGGTGAGTTTTGTTGCTACCATAACACCATTTCACTTGATTCCTGAAAATGACTTGTATATAAACAGAGTACAGGTGAACGAAAGTGGCTGTTAGTAATGATTGTGTGCGAAGTTTTAGTGAGTGGGTGGTCGGGGCTGAAGCAGTTGCTCGTTCTCCTTTCTCCCCCCCTCTTGCAGCTGATTCTGCGCGCTCTCAACTCAACAACAGCAGCCTGCAGCTCACTTCATTTCTCACATGAGTGCCCTTCTTTAGCCTCTTTTCTCTTTCGCACTTTATATCGGCTTCATTACACGACCGATTCATTTGTAATGTAAATTCCGAAACTTAGGAAAGTTTTCCTTCGCCCTTGTCTGAAAGAATACTAAGAGGTATTCAATACGTATTAACACAAATCAGTGGTAACAGTAAAGCAAATCTCCTTAGCAACATAATCTTGATTGCAAAAGGAGAGCCCAGTGTCACGGCGAGAGCATTTAGGATCCAACAGCCCACATGGAATGGGCATTTATCTGCGCGAATGCAGCACAATACCTAGCAGGCAGACAGACTATGAAAAATTCAAAATTAACTCACAGAATTGTTACTCTTTTTCACACGTTAGACAATCGGCTATATTAAATCGATCGTGCAACTTTTCTTCTCAGCAACATAGTACCACACTCCGGCTAAATGGGAGCTAAGCTACTAATGAATGTGCCACAACTGCCTTTGCTTCCTAGCGTTTGATTTCCAGCAGAAGCAGCATTCAGGATATTTATACCAAAGACAAAACCTTCCACGCACTTCAAACAGAAGCGCCTACTTTACCTTTTATACGTGCACACCAATAACAAACTCTATTCCTTTGGTTTTATTTTGTCTTCTGTGCTCCCTCACAATGGTTGGGACCCTTATATTAGCTGGTGTTCTACTAGCTACTGTAAGGACAGAAAATAAAACGTGGTTCGTTTAACAAGCGTCTGCACTTTCACAACCTGGTCTACTCTGCAAATGCAGACACTCGGGTTTAAAGTCTCCAAACCGTGTCCCATTTCCTTTTAGAAGTCGCAATCATTTTAAGCACTTGGCGGAAGAATAGAGGTGCTCTAAGAAAGCATTCCTACGGATTACGTCTGGAAATAGGGATACCAGTGAGCAGATTAGTTTATTTTTCTGCGATTTTGGGTCACTTCGCCTTTCCTGAGATCACCCAGGTTTGAGAATTGCATGTTTAAATGAGCAGATTCCCGGTCAGGCTAATAGAGGAGGCAGCTAGCCACAGTGGGGAGAAATCTGCAATGAAAGAGTGAAGCCCCAGGGTCAAAAGAATTCACACACACAAAAAAACATTATTTCCGAGTAAAGCTACAGAAGGCAATTTAATTTCTGAAGGAGGATCTGGGCCCGAAACGTCAACTTTCCTGCTCTGCTGAAGCTGCTTGGCCTGCTGTGTACATCCAGGGCCACGCCTTGTTATCTCAGATTCTCCAGCATCTGCAGTTCCTACTATCTCTTAATTTCTCCAATCGTCCACTTTAAAAGTCCAACTTTAATGTACAACTGTGTTGACAAATATGCCACAAATAAATAAAAAGAAAATTCAATCAAGCGGACTGCCACTGGGCCACAGAAACTGCTGGCTTATACCACATTAAGCAGACTATATAACACTCAGCAATCACTGCTCGCCTCAGGCTGTGATGCTTTAAGTGTCCGAATGCAACTGAAACTCAAGGGTATCGGCACCCGCAAATTTACTTGTATTGCCTGTATTCAGTGTTGGGAGAAACGGGCTTGGGTTTGGGTGCTCAGAATCATAGTAATCCTGGTATAAGTCTAGACACAAGGGAAAGGTACAAGGTAAAAGAAAGGCGATCTGGATAACTGTGAAAATGAAACTCAAACAAATATACCCCCGGCGGGGCATCCGATTAAACGGAGTGATGATCACGCTGAAAAGGATCGGTCACTTTCTAACTGAGAACAGGATGAATTTCTTCTAAGTAATTATGAATTTTTGAAATTCACGACCGCAGAAAGTTGTTAATGTTCAGACATGGAGCACGTTCCAGACAGTGATTTTTTTTTGCGGCAAGGAAGTTTAGGAGGTAGGTATAGGGCAGGAAGTTGCATTTGAGGTATTTCAGCCATGAGCTTGTTGAATAGCAGAGGCAAAGAGCCTATGCTGGTTCCTATTTCTGCCATTATGAGAGGGGAAGGGGTGAGAGTGAAATGGATCAGGTATTACGGAAAACCTAGTCTCTTCAGAATGTTGAAAGGAGCGATTTCAGTCCCCCAGCCCTGCAAAGCCCAGTTGTACATCCTGCCCAAAATCTATCAACTGTGTCCACCAGGATGTCCTTAATATCAGTAATGGTCTTGCCCCATGAGACTAATTTCTCTTTATTCAGTTTCTGGTCACCTACATCTACAATCGTTTGATGTCCTCAATCAAATCAGCAGCATCTGGTTGCTACGTGTCTCCTTTTCACCACAAAAATCCAAACTATCTGCGTATTCGGCATGGTTGCTCTTTGTTAGTACTACTGCCTCTCAAGGATTGGGACCTAGGTTCGATTCTACACTCGGGCGTCTGTCTGTGTGGAGTTTGCGCATTCTCCCTATGACAGCATGGGTCTCCTCCCATAGCCACAAAGATGCGTAGGCGAGGTGGATTGGCAATGCTAATTGTCCCCAAGTGTTCAGGAATGTGTAGACTGGGGGATGGGTCTGGGTGGGATGCTCTGAAGGCCAGTGTGGACTTCTTGGGCAGAAGGGCCTGTTTCCACAGTGTACAGTGTACAGATTCTAGGATGGTCCAAGGTTTTGATTTATTGCTTGATTGAATTCCTCTTCTTCCTAGCATACGATGTTTTTGCATTAGATAACTTCTCATCTGAGTCCACTACATTTTCTGAAATGAAAAGTGTTGTGATGTTGACATTGTTCTAGTTCTATCTAGGTGCCTCCCTCACATCTTTTTCTGGTGCACGAGTAGTGATGCAGTTTACTGCTATGAACCAAAAAGTAGAAAATTGCGTGAACAATGCTTCAAACTGCCGCCCGTTCCCTATTTACACATGGCCCAACTTCATTTCTTTCCTTCCTTCCATTTCTGAGGCCAGGTTTTCAACAAAAAAAAAGCCACTTTCAATCCAAAAACTCCCACAGCTATCTTGACTACACCCCTTCTCGCCTTGCTACCTGTAAAGGATTTATTTCATTCACCCAGTTTTCTGGCTGCATCTATTCTGACAATGTCGCTTCCATACCAAATGCTGCTGAAGACTTATTCCATAATCGTTTTTTCCAATTCATTTTGGTTGGGCTTTCACCTGTGCTTGCTCCATTCTACACATTTGTTTTCAGCACTTCTCCCAACACCACAAAAGAACTTTTATGTTTCCACCTTCCACTTCACTAGACTCCACATTCAATGAATCCTCTTTCATCATATCTTTCCTTTCCATCATATGGTCATCACAATGCACATTAATATTCCACAGGAACAATTTCCTCTATAACACTCTGCAACTGCTACAGCACTTGCACTTGCATCACAACATCTTTCCCTGTAAGGATAGGAAATGCAATACTTGCTCTTTTATCTCCCCTGTTTACATGGACCTGGATACTAAACACTCCTTCCACTTGTTACACTTACTAAAAACTGGAGAAAAAAAGCAGTAAATTGAACTTGATACTCATGATGCAGCAGTTTCCATATTGACAACACTAAATGGAGATTGGATGAGCACAATAGAATATCTTTGTTCAGTCTCAAAACATAAGCTCATGATGGGGTTGGGGATGATTTATTAAAATAGATGACTGACTGCTTAAAGGGCACACAACAGAGGAGGAAAAAACAGGTTATTTGCAGGTTGATAGTTTGTCAGTGCTTGTGATACTCAATAATTTATAATCAGCTATTACAATGCACAAGTGATTTAAATATTGTGCTTCATCTCCTTATTTTAAGCTTTCTGACAATAGAAAGACAAGCAAAAATGTAGGAAACATGAAGAGGGCATTCGGTCCCATTAGACCATTCTACCATTCAACTAGATTATGAACTGATCTGTCTCAACACTATCTTCTTGCACTAATCTCTTGATATCTTTAATATTGAGGAATCGATAGATCTGTTTTATCTCTACTCAATTACTGATCCTCCACAGTCCTCTGGCTTACAGAATTTCAAACATTCACCACCACCATTAGGGTGAAAAACAAATTTCTATGTGCTTCAATTCTAAACATCATTTTGATGCTGTTGCCTGTACTAGACACATCCAGCCATTAACTTCCTCCCTACAATGATTTTGCAGAGCCCTGTACGATTTGGAATGCTTCAGTGAGATCACCACTTAGCATTCTAAACTCGAGATTATACCCTTTCTCTGCCAAGGTCAAACTGACATCCCAATGTCAATTATACCCTTCCTTAGGCTAGGAGACCAAAACAATACAAACTATTCCAGGTGAGGTCTCACCAAAGCTTTTATGCCAGTTGCAGCAAGAGTTCTTTCCTCTTGCATTCAAAACCACTTGCAAACTTCATGGAATTCACAGATTGTGCTGGATACCTAGACATTGAGTGAATTTAAGGAGGAGATGATCACTTTTGTAATTTATAGTGGGATGAAAGGTTCTGCAAAGCAGACAGGAAAGTGGGGTTGAGGAACTTGCATAGAGCTTTGGTGAGACTTGACTAGGAGTGGATTTGAGGCCAAAATGAGACCATCTATGATCATATTGAATAACAGAACAGGCTTGAGGGGCTGAATTGCCTACTCCTGTTCATAGTTTTTATAAAATCCTACATACTATTTTCCCTCATCATCGTTTTCTGCACCTACATGTTAGCTTTCAGTGTACTGTAGTCCTTTTAGGCATCAAAACGTCCCAATTTCTCACCTTTTAAGAAATACTTTTCCATTTTGATTTCCCTACCAAAATGAATATATTCATCCACGTTACACTCCAAACACAACGTTCTTGTCATCTGACTTAACTTTTCCAAATTTCCTTTGCATCCAACTCATCTCAGATTTTGTGCCATCCACAAATTTGTAAATATTGCATTTGCCATCCCCTTCCCCACTCATCCAAACCTCTGATCAGCATTGCAAATAAATCTTAAGAACTTTGTAACATCTAACTACTCACAGTAAGTCAATATGAGAATAATCCATTTATTTTTACCAACTTCTGTTAACCAATTTGGAATATGGCCCTTCTTGAGAAATGGGGGAGGGGAAGGGGATTCTGAAATAAATAGGGAGAAAAGAGGAGGCGGATATAAGATCGATAAAGAAGTAGATAGGTGGAGAGGAGACAGGCAGGTCATGGAAGCGGGGTTGGAGCCAGTGAGTGTAGGTCGGGAGTTAGGGAGGGGATAGGTCGTTCCAGGGAGGATGGACAGGTCAAGGAGATGGGATGACGCTAGTAGGTAGGGGGTGGGGCTTGAGGTGGGAGAACGGGATAGGTGGGAGTACAGGTTAGCGACGCAGATACGAGCTGCGCTGGTTTTGGGATGCGATCAGGGGAGGGGAGATTTTGAAGCTTGTGAAGTCCACAGTGATACCATTCGGCTGCAGGGTTCCCAAGCAAAATATGAGATGCTGTTCTTGCAAACTTTGGGTGGCATCGTTGTGGCAGTGGAGGCGGCCCAAGATGGACATGTCATCCATGGAATGGGAGTGGGAGTTGAAATGGCTGATGACTGGTAGGTGCAGTTGTTTGTTGCAAACCGAGCATAGATGTGGTTGCAGGCCATTTGGCCCACTGAGTCCACAAGGACCCTTCGAAGAGCATCCCACCCAGGCCCAACACCTCCCTCCTTATCCCTGAAACTCTGCACTTCCCACGGCTAATCCACCTAGTCCGCACATCCTTGGCCACTCTGGGCAATTTAGCATGGCCAATCCATCTAACCTGCAATCTTTGTACTGTGGGAGGAAACCCGAGCACCTAGAGGAAACCCAGGCAGACACGGGGAGAACGTACTAACCTCACAGTCGCCCAAGGGTGGAAATAAACACACGTCACTGACACCGAGAGGCAGTAGTACTTCCACGTTTCTTATTACTTTACTGTCACAACTTATTTTCACCTGCTTGATCATCTCTTTTTGGTCTTCCATAGCTGACTGTAAAATACTCCCAATTATCAGGCTTTATACCTTTTGGCAATTTTATAATTTTGATCTAATATAATTAATTCATCTAATTTAATTTCTCTTGTTAGCCATGATTAGGTTACTTGTACTCTGTATTTGAGTGCTTCAAAAGGAATATAAATTTGCTGTAAACCATGTATCAATTTTTCAAATGCTAGCCATTGCCTGTCTACTGTCATACCATTTAATATGGCTTCCCAATTAACTAATTTGACCTTCATATCTTTGTAGTTTCCTATATTTAGATTAAATACTCTAGTTTCAAATTGAACCACATCACTTTCAAACTTAATATAAAATCCCATGATATTTCAGCACACTTCCCTAGATGTTCCTTTACAACAAGTTGTTAATTAGTCCTTTCTCATAGCACAATTTAAATCTAAAATAGGCCATTTTCTAATAGGTTCCTCAACATGCTGTCCTAGAAAACCATCTTGTATACATTCCAGAAATTCCTCCTTGACAGCATTAGTGCTAATTTGGTTTATTTAGTCTATGGATTGATTGCAATCCCACAATTAAATTACTACCCTCATTATACAACTCCCATTTCCTGATTTATAATTTGTGCTGTATTTCCACATTATTTGGTGACGTATTTTATTAAAAATCCAAAAGTTTATTGCTCCTTGTTGTTTGTCAGCTGCACGAAAATGATTCTACATTTTGATTGATTTTTGAAACCTAATATCCCCCTCACGGATATACTAATCTCAATACATTATGAAATGTACACACCACTTCTTTATTTCCTCCCCTTTTTGCCCATCCTAAACACCAAATATCCTTGAATTCAGCCTTGGTCACCATGCAGCTGCTTTTCTAATGACAACCAGGGCAAATTTACCAGCAAATATTTGCTAGCAAATCAACATGCAAATGACATTCAAAGTACTCTTAATTCTTCTTATTTTCAAAACCACCAGCTACATCTGCTATTCTGCTCCTTCCAGTCACATATCACCAATTTCCTTCTTGCAACCTTGATCTCTTATCTTATCTCCCAAACTTATGAAATTTTTCTTCATGTTATCAACCCCACCCTGTATACTTAGTTTAAAGCCCTGTAAAGTGTGCCTTTTTTATATGAATGACCAGAACACCAGTCCCAGCAGGTTTCCAATGATGGCCTTGCTAATAGTTGTCCCTTCTTTCCCCTGTACTAGTGCTGTGCCCCCAGAACTGCAAGCCATTGCACAACACTAATTTGCTTGCGGTTCAGATAATATTCCAAAAATGATTGTTTTTAAGATTCTGTTTATTCTTTGGTATCCAGCTACTTAATACTCTTTAAGGAGAACGTCTTTCTGAGTCTTACCCATGACATGCATACCAACATGGATAATGACAATTAGATTCTCCATCTCCCACTGCAAATTTCCCTCTAACCTAGACCAGATGTCCCAACCTTAGCAGCAGGTAGCACAGCCATCTGGGACTCTTACTCTCAGCTGTAGGAGACTATGTCCATTACCCAACACCTACCACATCATCCCAGTAACTCCATTTGTTTTAATAGCTTCCTATACCACTGTGGGGTGATCAGTTGTAGCCTGCTGCTTTAATTTATACAGACAGCAAGGCACCATAGACATATTGACAGTTTGCAAAGGCACAGACTCCTCCACTTCTTCCTTGTTCATTCCCTTACCTATTTTGTTCACAGTCAATTCATACCTGCAGTACTGTGAATAGCTTTCTCTATACTTAGTGTGGAAAACATGTGTCTTAAAGTCTGTGCAGAAAAGTCCAATACTTTCCTGGGATAACAGTGTGTTCCTGTGAGGAGAGATTGAGTGGAGTGTATCAATACGCTCTATAGGTTAGAGTGATGAAAGATGATCTCATTGGGGAGGCAATGACCTAGTGGTATTATCACTAGACCATTAATGCAGAAACTCAACTGGAGACCATGTTCAAATCCCACCATGGCAGATGGTGGAGTTTGAATTCAATAAAGAATTGGGAATCATAGGTCTCATGATGACCATGAAGTCAGTATCAGTTGTCAGGAAAAACACATCTCGTTCACTAATGTCCTTTATGGAAGGAAATCTGCCATCCTTACCTGGTCTGACCTGAATATGACTCCAAACCCACAGCAATGTGATTGATTCTTAACTCCCCTCTGGGCAATTAGGGATGGGCAATAAATGCTGCCTGAGGTACAGGTGCCCACATTCCATGTTAGAATAAAAAAAATTAGATTCCAAGAAAGTTTGATAGGGTAGACGCCAATAGCCCATTTCTAGTGGCTTGCTTTTAGGATAAAGAGTTGGCACCATGTGGTTCTGACATTAGGAAAACATTTTTCACACAGAGGAATGCGAATTTTTTGAATTTCACCCTCCGAAGGGCTGTGGGATGTTCACTTGTTGAGCTGATTCAGTGCCAAGATCAATCAATTTTGGGCGGTAAAGGAACGTAAGCATTTGGGACAGGACAGGAAAGTAGAATTGAGAGCAAAGATCAGCCATAAGCTCACTTCACCAGACAAGGGGGCTACACTCCTAAAGCTTGTGTTTTCAAATAAACCTGTTGAACTATAACCTGGTGTTCTGCCCTTGTCCACCCCAGTCCAACACCGGCACCACCACATCATTAGCTTACGGCGAAGCATGCTCAATGACTGGTAATAAGACAGGCTGCCCATCTTCTAACTACAGCTGCCTGGTTTCTGGCCAGCTAACCATCTCTTTCCAATCACAAGAACGTAATGAGAAAATCCACTGATGCCACGCAGATTTACTGAAACAGAAAAGTCAAAACCCCTTTGCTGAATCGCCAGATTACTTTCATTATTGACAACAGTTAGTTCCAGGGTAAAATTGCAGACAAATAAAAAAGCTTAACTATCTTATGACTTAGTAGTGAGCAGTTTATGACACCTTTCAAATACCATTAGAAATCATGTCCTCAAGGCTGATTTTGCTAATGATTTTTGCGGCTGACTTAGGTTAGTGAACAGCTACATAGACGGCTTGAAATGCAGGACTTGAATTTAGCATGCTTACATGAGTGGCCTACCGGAAGACCCAATTTAAAACAATGACAAACAAATTTTATGCACAAAACAAAACTGGCAATCAGTTTTCAGTACCTTACTGCTCATTTTTTCAGCAGTGCATCTGGCATTCCCAAATTAAAAGTTTTGCTCTTGGTATATGGTCATTTGAACAGTGAAGTGGTTAAAGACTCTTAAAACCACTTCTGGTAAAAGTGGCCTTGCCGACCTGGTTGATTTTCTTTTAGCTCTTAGGTCAATTGATGGGGGTAGCCTGATTGTCCATTTGCAATGATCATGGATTTTTGCAACAAGCAACTGGCTTGTGTATGGAGTGTGGATTTGTTGCAGTTGTTCAAAAGGGAGCCAGACACCGATCCGCTTATGTGTGATATCACAATAATTGAAAGATGGGCAAATAGTTAAGGAACACCATTTTTATTAATCGTGCTGTTAAAATCTGAAATGTAGGTCCTCTAACCAAGAGTTTTAGCAAAGGATTAAGTGCCAATTTAACAACGAACTAATAGCACAAAGGTAATGAGAACACCTAGGATAATTCAGCCAAACACCCAATAACATTTATCAATATCCAACTCCTTCAAATTTACCTTCCATTTTGTCTACCCTTCTTTCATTTCACGTGCTCAAGCAAATTCCAAATGCAGTGGTTTACTTCCACATATTGTTGATTATGTAATTAATTCAGTAATAAATGTAGTGGATAGACTGTAAAATACTTTAATTAATAGTAGTTTCATACAGAACTGCAGTATTGCTCAGAGGACAACATTCATTAATGGTTTTTGTAAGATGTCTTGATGACTGCAAGACAAGTATATCAATTCAAAGGCAAAAATGTTATACTGCATGAAAATGTGATAGGTTGGCAAGTGGACTCAGATTAATAGAGACATTACATTACTTATATTGTGATCATGAGGGACTTCAATATGCAGGTGGACTGGGTGAATAATGTTGCCGGTGGATCCAAAGAAAGGGAATTCATGGAATGCTTATAGGATGGCTTTTTGGAACAGCTTGTGATGGAGCCCACAAGGGAGCAGGCTATTCTGGACTTAGTGCTATGTAATGAGCCAGACTTTATAAAAGATCTTAAAGTAAGTGAACACTTGGGAGGCAGTGATCATAATATGGTAGAGTTCAGTCTGCAGTTTGAAACAGCAAAGGCAAAATCGGATGTAATGGTGTTACAGTTAAATAAAGGTAATTATAGGGCATGAGAGAGGAACTGACGAAAATCGACTGGAAACAGAGCCTAGCGGGAAGACAGTAGAGCAACAATGGCAGGAGTTTCTGGGTGTAATTGAGGACACAGTACTGACGTTCATCCCAAAGAAAAGGAAGATTATCCGGGGAGGATTAGACAGCCATGGCTGACAAAGGACGTCAGGAAATGTATCAAAGAAAAAGAGACAGCCTATAAAGTGGCCAGGAGCACTGGAAAATCAGAAGATTGGGAAGGCTGCAAAAACAGAGGATAACAAAGAGAGAAATAAGGAAGGAGAGGATCAAATATGAAGGTAGGCTAGCCAGTAATTTTAGAAATGATAGTAAAAATTTCTTTCAATACATAAGAAACAAACAAGAGGCAAAAGCAGACACTGGGACGCTCCAAATTGATGCTGGAAGGCTAGTGATGGGAGATAAGGAAATAGCTGAAGACCTTAGTAAGTGCTTTGTGTCAGTCTTCACAGTGGAAGACATGAGTAATATCCCAACAATTAAGGAAAGTCAGGGGGCAGAGTTGAGTATGGTAGGCATTACAAAAGAGAAAGTGCTAGAAAAGCTAAAAGGTCTAAAAATTGATAAATCTCCTGGCCCCGATGGGCTACATCCTAGAGTTCTGAGGGAGGTGGCTAAGGAAATAGCAGAGGCCTTGGTTGTGATCTTAAAAAAGTCACTGGAGTCAGGGAAAGTCCAAGATGATTGGAAAAACACTGTTGTAATCCCCTTGTTTAAGAAAGGATCAGGACTAAAGAAGGAAATTTCCAGGCCGTTTAGCCTAACCTTGGTTGTTGGTAAAATTCGAGAATCCATCGTTAAGGATGAGATTTCTAAATTCTTGGAAGTGCAGGGTTGGATTAGAACAAGTCAGCATGGATTTAGCAAGAGGAGATCATGCCTGATAAACCTGTTAGAATTCTTTGAAGAGGTAACAAGTAGGTTAGACCAGGGAAACACAGTGGATGTTATCTATCTGGACTTCCAAAAGGCCTTTGATAAGGCGCCTCACAGAAGACTGCTGAGTCAGGTGAGGGCCCATGGTGTTCGAGGTGAGCTACTGGCTTGGATTGAGGATTGGCTGTCTGACAAAACGCAGAGTGTTGGGATAAAAGGCTCTTTTTCAGAATGGCAACCGGTGATAAGTGGTGTTCCACAGGGTTCAGTTTTGGGGCCGCAGCTGCTCACTTTATATATTAATGATCGGGATGAAGGGGCTGGGGTATTCTGGTGAAGTTTGCCGATGATACGAAGTTAAGTGGACAGGCAGGTAGTACTGAGGACGTGGGGAAGCTGCAGAAAGATTTAGACAGTTTAGGAGAGTGGTCCAGGAAATGGCTGATGAAATTCAAATGTGTGCAAATGTGAGGTCTTGCACTTTGGGAGAAAGAATACAGGCATGGGCTATTTTCTAAACGGTGAGAAAATTCATCAAGCAGAAGTACAAAGGGATCTGGGAGTGCTAGTCCAGGATTGTCTAAAGGTTAACTTGCAGGTTGAGTCCATGATCAAGAAAGCAAACGTAATGTTGTCATTTATCTCAAGTAGCGATGTGCTTCTGAAAGTTTATAAAGCTCTAGTTAGGCCCCATTTAGAATACGGTGTCCAATTTTGGACTCCCACACCTCAGGTAGGACATACTGGCACTGGAGCATGTCCAGTGGAGATTCACTTGGATGATCCCTGGAATGGTAGGCCTAACATATGATGAACGGTTGAGGATCCCGGGATTATATTCATTAGAGTTTAGAAGGTTGAGGGGAAATCTCATAGAAACTTACAAGATAACGTATGGCTTAGAAAGGGCGGACACAGGAAGTTGTTTCCGTTAGGCAGGGAGACTAGGACCCGTGGGCACAGCCTTAGAATTAGAGCGAGTCAATTTAGAATGGAAATGAGGAGCCATTTTTTCAGCCAGAGAGTGGTGGGCCTGTGGAATTCATTGCCACAGAGCGCAGTCGAGGCCTGAATGTTAAATGTCTTCAAGGCAGAGATTGATAAATTCTTGATCTCGCAAGGAATTAAGGGCTACGGGGAGAGTGCGGGTAATTGGAGTTAAAATGTCCAGCAGCCATGATTAAATGGTGGAGTGGACTCAATGGGCCGAATGGCCTTAATTCCACTCCTATGTCTTATGGTCTTATTACAGGAGAGAAGGTTGCTGATTGATTGGCAAGTAGATGCTGCTTGGTAGAGGTGTTGCCATAGAGAAGGCATCCAATAATGCTGATTCATAGTTAACTGTCAGACTTTAACTTTTAAACCCAACAGGCTGATTGGTTGGAACAATGCCCTGAGAAATAGGCCAGATAATAGTAGTCACCAACAAAAACAGAAGTTGCTGGAAAAGCTCAGCAGGGCCGGCAGCATCTGTGAAGAGAAATCAAACTTGCCATTCAGTTCCAGTGATCCTTCCCCAGAAGTAGTCACCTGTTCTGCTGAGATGACAAGGTGCAGAACTAGATGAACACAGTAGTCCAAGCAGCATCATAGGAGCAGGAAAGCTGATGTTAGGCCTGAAACGTCAGCTTTCCTGCTCCTATGATGCTGCATGGCCCGCTGTGTTCATCCAGCTCTACACCTTGTTATCTCAGATTCTCCAGCATCTGCAGTTCCTACTATCTCTGAAACCTGTTCTGCTGAGTTGAAACGTGCGCAAACATGTACATGCTTATGCTACTACTATCCAGCAGCCATATGAGTGGTGTTTGCCATTAACAGGATGCTGCTGTTAAACTAAAAAGATGTTCTACCTGTCACACAATTGAGTAATGTGATATGTGAATTTCAGTGCCGGTGTGATGCTGTCCCAAAGACTGGCAGATCATATCAAACAGCATATCCCTGCAGTCAAAACATTTTAACTGTAGTCAAACAGTTGAATTCATTCATTGTTTGAAAGCTTAATCAAGGTACTAGCCATAGCCAAACAGATTACGTATGCAAAACATGCACCCAACGTACATATGATTCTGCAACTGGACAACAATTGTTGGATAAATCTAAATGTGTGGAGAATCACATTGAACCGATTAAGAATCATCAGTCAGGGTAATGGTATGGCACTTGTATGTTTCAGAAGGTACTAGTACACAGGGTCCTACTCTTTGCAAACTCAAATAACATTTTTTCCTTATTCATTAACAGGATGAGGGCAGCGCTGGCTAGGAAAATTTTATTGTTCATCCCTAATTGCCCAGAAGGCAGTTTGGAGTCAACTACATTTGCTGTGGATCTGTAGTCACATGTAGGCCACACCAGGTAAGTTTCCTTTTCCTAAAGGGCATTAGCGAACCAGATGAGTTTTTCCTATAAGCGACAATGGATTCACGTCATCATTAGATTCTTAATTCCAGATATTTTATTGAATTCAAATTCCACCACCTGCCATGGCGGGATTCAAACCTGGGTCCACAGAATGTTATTCAAGTATCCGGATTAACAGTCCAGCGACAATACCACAAGGCCATTGCAAACACAACATACCTGCTTCAACTCACCAGAATTAATGATAGTTATTGGCTAACTCATTGCTCTGGGCAATGATTCACCAAAGTCAACCTGCTGAATCAAGCCTAGCAGTTAACTGTATTAGAAGATGCATTCTCCATGGAAACACCTCTACCAAAGTATCTACTTGTGAATCAATTGGCATTCTCCTCTCATGCAATATAAATGTTGGTTTTCCCCATGAATTGATCCCCTTGCAAAATGTCCCAATGGCTACAAGACAAAACGCTTTGGCAGAATGTGCCCAGTTTCATCAAATACTTCCATTAATTCCATTAGTAAAAGGTTTCTTTAAAAACTTCTGCGCATTTGCAATACCGCGCCAAGAAAAACTCTTCAGAAATATGTTTATGATGTCCTAAGATTCATAGTAGAAATCCTTCCTAAATGGTGATAGATCAGGAAATTGGGTGGTGCAATGAGACCTGGATGTCCTCATACACCAGTCACTGAAAGTAAGCATTCAGGTGTAGCAGATGGTGAAAAAGGCAAGTGTTACAGTGGCTTTCATAGTGAAGGGACTATAGTACAGGAGCAGGGATGTCTTGCTGCAATTATACAGCACCTTGGTGAGACTGCACCTGGTGTATTATGTGCACTTTTGGTCTCATTAGGATGGATGTTTGGCTATGGAGGTAGTGCAACAAAGTTTTACCAGACTGATTCCTGGGATGCAGGACTGATGTTATGACAACAAACTGAATATAAGACTACATCCATTGGAGTTTAGAAGAAAGAGGAGTAATCTCATAGAAACTTGAAAGTTTCTAGCAGGACTAGAGAAAGGAAACACAGGAAGGATGTTCCCAATGACCGGGAAGTCCAGAACTAGAGGTCATAATCTAAGGATACAGGGTAGGGCGTTTAGGAATCAACAGTCACACAGCATGGAAGCAGACCCTTCAGTCCAACTTGGCCATGCCAACCAAATTCCCTGAACTGAACTAGTCCCACTTTCCTGCATTTGGCCCATATCCCACTAAATTGTTCCAATCCTTGTACCTGGCCAAATGTCTTTTAAATGCTGTAACTGTCTATACCACATCCTCTGACACCTCGTTCCATATATACCCTCTGTGTGCAAAAGTTGTCCCTCATGTCCTTTTCAAATATTTTCCCTCGTTCCTTAAACCTAAGCCCTCTAATTTTGGGGAAAGAGCCTTGGTTATTCACAATATCAATGCCTCTCATGATTTTATAAACCTCTATAAGGTCACCCCTCAGCCTCTTACTCCAGGGAGAAAAGTCCTTGCCTATCCAGCCTCTCTTTTTGACGCAAACCCTCTAGTCTCAGTAACATCCTTGTAAATCTTTTCTACACCCTTTCCAGTTTAATAACATCTTTCCAACAGCGACGTGACCAGAACTGTACACAGTACTCCAAATATGGCCTCAATGTCTTGTACAGCCCTAAATATGACATTCTGCCTCCAAAACTCAATGCTCTGACCAATGAAGGCAGGTGTGCTAATTGCCTTCTTCACCATTCTATCACCCTGTGATGCCAGTTTCAAGGAACTATGTACCTGCCCAGGGATCTACCATTAGCTTTATAAGTCCTGCCCTGGTTTGTCTTACCAAAATGCAATGCCTCGCATTCATCTAAATTAAACTCTACTCCTCAGCCTACTGGCACAGTTGATCAAGATCCCTTTGTACTCTTTGATAACCTTCTTCATCGTCCACTATACTGCCAATTTTGATGTCATCTACAAACTTATCAATCACACCTCCTACCTTCTCATCCAAAACAATAACAGATCCAGCACCAATCCTTGCAGCATATCACTCGTCATGGGCCTCCAGGCTGAACATCAGCCCGCTATCACTATACTGTCTCCTACCGTTAAGTCAATTTTGCATCCAATTGGCTAGCTCTCCCTGGATCCCATGTGATCTAACCTCACTAACCAGTCAACCGTGTGGATCCTTGTTGAGCACTTTGCTGAAGTCCATGTAGATAACACATACCACTCTGCATTCAAACTTTTTTGACACCCCTTCAAAACAATTCAAACAAGTTCGAGAGACAGGATTTCCCATGCACAAAACCATGCTGATTATCCCTAATCTGTCCTGCCTTTCCAAATGCCTATAGATCCTATTGCTCATACCCCTTCTGACAGTGCACCCACCACTGAAGTCAGATTCACTGGTTTGTAGTTCCCTGACTTTTTCTTGCAGCCTTTCTTAAGTAATGGCACATGAGCCACCCTCCAAGTCTTCTGAGACCTCATCTATGGCTATCAATATACAAGTACCTCTGCTAGGGACCTTGCAACTTCTTCCAGAGCTTCACACAAATGTCCTGGGATACACTTGATATGGTCCTAGTGAGTTAGCTACCCTCGTGCATTTTAAGATCTCAGCAATTCCTCTTCTGTAATGTGAACTCTTCAAGACATCACTATTTATTTGCTGGGAGTTATTTCTTTACATACGCACAGTGGTGACCTGTGGAGCTCCCTGCCACAGAGAGCAGTTGCGGCCAAAACATCAAATGTTTGAATAGATACTATTCTTAGGGCAAAAGGGGTCACAGTGTTTTGGGAGGAATTTGGAACACAACATGGAGTTAGATTTTCAGCCATAATCAAATCGGTTTATTTGAAACCACAAACTTTCAGAGCATAGCCCCTTCATCACGGGAAGAGAGGGAGAAGCACAAGGTACACAGAATTTGTAAGTATTAAACAAATCTAAAATGCTGTTAAACCTTTAAAAAATTAGAAAGTTTTGACTGATTAATATGTATATATAAATCCCTGAATTTCTTTCAAGTCACTGCCCTGATTGAACTAAAGATTTTATCAGTGTAAAGAAGAGATAACATTTTAGGTCAGACAATGCATGATAGAAGTGAGGCCTTATTTAGAATCTGTTTGCATTTTGGTTTGGAGTTGGATTGGTTTTATTTCTAAAGTAGGAATTTATAAAACGCCACATTCACCAACTGTTGAGAAATTGTGTGTTTTTGGAACAAAATAGAATGCGTCTGCAAATACAAATTGCGTGTGTCTGTCTATGAGAGACAAACCGGGGGTGGGGGGGGGGTATTTCTTATAGAGCTAATGGTAGATCCCTGGGAAAGTACATTGTTCCTACAATGCATACACTCCCATCACTCTCTCTCACACACACATATATAAATAAATCTATGGAGTGAAGTTATATTTGCAGATACATTCTTTTTGTTCAAAAAGCACACAATTTATAGACAATGTGGCCTTTAATCAATTCCTGCTTTAGAAATAAAAACACTGACTCCAAACCAAGACACAAATAGACTCTCAACAAGGCCTCCCTCACACCTTACATTCATTTCTTCTTTACACTGATAAAACTTTATTTCTTCCAAGTAATTCCTCTGATTTACACATACATGTTAATTAATTAAACCCTTCTGATTGATTAAAGATTCAACAGCATCTTATTTTCAATTAATACCTCAATGGTGTGACCCTTTGGATCTTTTACTTAAAAACTCTGTGTTCTGTGTGCTTCTTTCTCACTTCCCCTGATGAAGGTGCTGTGCTCAGAAAACTTGTGGTTTCAAATTAACCTGTTGGAACATAACCTGGAATGAAATTTCTGACCATGTCCACGTCAGCCCAACACCAGCACCTCCACATCATGATAATCATTTGAAATGGTCGAGCAGGCTTGAAGCACTAAATGGCCTACTCCTGATCTCATTTGCCATTTCTATGTTTTTCATATTGCTAAACTGTTCACCCAGAACCTCAACTGCATTTGTCACATCTGTTAATTCTGCATTCACATCTGGACACAATGAATTTCAGTCAACACTTAAGTTATAACTTCTCACTAATTTGAAAATCACTTCTGTTCCAACACAAATCTAGATTATGTTGTTGTGGATAAAACACATTTAATTCACAAAATGTTTTAATACAAGTTGCATAATTTAAAATTTGCAGACAAATTACCATCTAGGGTCCTGATAATCTATAACAAAAAAATTAGCTACTGAACATTGCCAACGTACAGCACATTGAGGGATTTAAAAGCTTACTGTAGTTACACAATCCCTATACTATAAAGATGATTAAATAGATTTAATGTACAACTAGAAAGCGGTTGTTTCATAAACTTTTGTTAAATAATAACTCATAGCAAAACTAGATTTTGGCCAATTCAAAAGAAAATTGTGCCTCATATTACTCAAGTGTATGCAGTATGTATACAGAAACTCTGCTATTCAACCATGGTTAGAACACTAATCATGAGTGATTGTTAGGGACTGTTAAGAGATAAAATATGAAAGGCAAATTATTTAATATCAGTGTGTGCACGTATATATTCCTTTTATTAATATTTAGTCTTTTTCAGCAAGTTGATGGATTAGACTAAGTACCAGAGCACTCCATACCTGTCATTGATGTGTCTACCAAGATTTAGCTGGATAAAGTGTTTTTAACAATTTGGTTCTTCTGCAAGATATAACATTCAAGCACGGAGATAACAAGCCACAGGCCCACGAACAAACAAGTGATGAAATTCAATCCAACACAAAGATTGATGTAATTATAATAATAGAGTGCTTGATTTCCCATGAACAGAGATGTGTGTTCTAATACTTTGATGAAATCACAAAAATTTGTATTCATAGTTAAGATAAAGTAACATTAATATTACAAAGTTAAATATTTCTGACCAGTGTCTTTTATTTCGGAAATAACTTGCTCTCATTCAGCCATTTGTAGGAATTCTGTGTACATTGCCCTTAGAGAGTCACTTGCAGCAAGATAATCTAAGTGAATTTGAAGTAAACCATGAGCACAAACCGATATAAATGCAATATAAACAGCAAACATAACATCTGAACATGCATACGATCTGACTGAAACAATTAGCCAGCAATAAAAGGTGATTAGCTGGTGGCAGATCATACTTCCACAGAAACATTATTGCTTATAGAATGATACATAATTAATGAATTGACTAGGTAGTACTGATCCCAGGTTACAATAAATGGGTGACATATTTTGCTATAAAAAGAGAACAAATCAAAAATTACCAAACTGCTATCAAACAAAACTCCCATTGCCTTTGGTCTGTCAGGTTATTATAACATTTGCACAAGAGGGAAACATAATATCTTCTCCGCTCTATCAGAGCAGAATGAAAAAGCTTGTTTTAAAAACACAAAATGAAAAGGAATGTTAAGGGAGATCCTGATGTTTTCCCTTACTCCGTACTTTGGAATGGTATGTAAAATTAGAGTACTAGGATACGGCCTAGGATAGTATTACATTATCACCTACAGCAAAAAATTTCAAGTCAACTATAGAAGCTTTTTGTAATTCTGAATTTATAGATGATTGAAAGGTAACATATCTGATCAAATGTAATAATTCAATCTTCATATATTTCACAAACTGAACTTCATTGTGGGATATTCTGAACAAATGCAAGAGATAGATAACAGTTTTTTTTTAAAACCGGCAGGCAAAGGTGCTAACCCAACATATGTGAATTTAATTTCGAAGATAATCCCTAATCTTCCAGATTTTGTTTTAACAATAAAAATTGACTCTTAAAACAAGGGTCAACTTCTGTGAAATAACTGACTTTCTAAAAGTCTGAGCAAACCTATAATTTAAAAAAAAGATAAAAAATGAAACTCCAACCTGCACCATGACTCCTCATAGTATTCAGTGAACTGAATGGAAAGGAGCACCTCTTTGAATGCACTCAAAAGTTCCATTATCTGAGTTGCAAACATTTTTAAAAAAGGATCTAATCTAAAAATCTATACAATATACACATCTGAATAATTTGTTAACATCTATACAGCAAATAAACACATCTATATGTAAATCTAAAAACTGTACAGAAAAAAAAGTAAACAAATAAAGTAACAGAAGTTGTTAAAGCCACAATTTATGGCAGCTACCTGAAAAAAGTATCCATTTTCTGGCTGTGATACTGCTGCATTTTCCATGGTCCCAGCTTCACATGAACCACACAATGCATGCAAAGGCCTTCATCTGATTTTGTTACAATATTATTTCAAGGTACTGCAGCCGGTTTGTTCTGAGTTCAATGTTTAGCCTGAAGGCAGAGCGAATTGACCTTATTTCTTCTGTTTTCTTCATATGAATGTTGTACTTCCACAGCCATGGTAGAACGTGTTTGTGTGTATGTGCACTGTTGGTCTCAAGTTCAAATTTAAAAGGACAAATAAAAAAAAGTGGTGCGCTAAAGTAAAATGAGAGAATAACATAGCGCAAAGCAGGTTCTTCTGTTTGTTCTGCACATACTGTGTAGACAATATGGACAGAATCTGATTTTTTTAATAAATCCAACCAGTAATTTTAAGTTTTACCAAAAGCCTCTGGAAAAATGTGGCATGAATGACAGCCATTATTACCTAGCTGATTATTTTAGTAATTGTAGAACCATTACTTTAGTAAGCACTGTAAAGTTGCTGTGTACAAAAGGAAATTGGCATCAAGGATCACGATGACTATTAGAAGCATTTTAAAAGAGGGTGGTGAGAACCAAATAAGAGAACAGTAAGATAAGCATAATAGATAACAAAAAGTGTGAAGCTGGATGAACAGAGCAGGCCAAGCAGCATCTCAGGAGTACAAAAGCTGATGTTTCAGGCCTAGACCCTTCATCAGAGAGGAAGGTAAGAAGAGTAAGATAAGCATCCTAAGTGAACTACTGAGATGAGGAAGGTTTGGAATGCAAATTGAGAATTATATAGAAAAAAAGTTAATTTGAGCAAAAAAGTATGGACAAACTTGGCATGAAAAATTGGATAACAACATTAAGAATCTCTGAGACTGATGATCTTCACTAGGAGTACCAAGCAAGGCACCGTTGGAAGGACAACACACTTGAACCAAGTCTCTGTTAACAAAATCTGTTGCTAGTCTGGTCGAAATATTGGCGTCTTCGGTAAAAACTCTATTAAGATGACCTGAGAGGGAAGCAATTAAAAACAAAATGGTTACTAAAAAGAAAAGTACAAACCTCCTAACGATTATTTCCAAACAATATATCAATAATAGTAATGTGCAGGAATGACAGCCAACAGATAGGCCATAAATTTTGAGGAACATACAAACTGACTGTAGAAGTTTCTAAAGGTATGTGAAGAGAAAAAGGCTAATGAAAAATGGAGGCTCCCGATTGTCAGCAAGAGGGGAATATGTAATAGAACATAGAACAATACAATGCAGACCAGGCCCTTCGGCCCTCGATGTTGCGCCAACCTGTGAACTAATCTACCCATCCCCCTACACTATCCCATCATCATCCATATGCTTATCTAAGGACTGTTTAAATGCCCCTAATGTTAACTACATTGGCAGGTAGGGCAATCCACGCCCTTACCACTCTGAGTAAAGAACCTGCCTCTGACATCTGTCTTAAATCTATCACCCTCAGTTTGCAGCTATGTCCCCTCGTACAAGCCGACGTCATCATCCTCAGAAGAAGACTCTCACTGTCCACCCTATCTAATCCTCTGATCATCTTGTATGTCTCTATTAAATCCCCTCTTAGCCTTCTTTTCTCGAATGAGAACAGACCTAAGCCCCTCAGCCTTTCCTCGTAAAACCTTCGCTCCAGACCAGGCAACATGCTGGTAAATCTCCTCTGCACCTTTTCCAATGCTTCTACATCCTTCCTATAATGGGGCGACCAAAACTGTATGCAATAATTTAATTTCAGCCTTTTCCTGAAAAACCATCTCTTTCACTATGAGCATCAGGAAAAGAGGTCATCCTTTTTGTCAGAAAAATGTGTTAAGCTGAGGGAGTAAATAATTACAAGACTTTTTAAGACTGAGAAACCTGAATAGAAAGATAGGAAAAGCAGAATTTGATAATCAGCATAATCCAGATCTAGTTTGCAGAGCTGATCTATGCAGAATCTGCCCCGCCTCCCTAGACTATATTCCTTTGCCCTCAGTTGCTGTAAATAAATGGTTTTCTCCACCAGTATGAGAAAAGAAATGGAAAGGGGGAGACATTGCTTTACATTCGGATGTTGGTAATGGGGAACAAAGAAATGGCTGACCAACTAAATACATACTTTGGTTTTGTGTTCATGAAGGAGGATACAAATAATATTCCAGAAATGCCGAGGAACACAGGGTACAGCGAGAGGAAGAAATTGAAGTCGATTAGTATTAATAGGGAACTAACAACTCCCTACTTATTGGGGAAGTTGATGGGACTAAAGGCCATAAATCCCCATGGCCTGATAATTTACATCCTAAAGTGGTTACTAAAGTGTCCTTAGAATTGACACATGCGTTATTGATCATCTTCCATGTTTCCATAGATTCTGATGTGGAGGTGCTGGTGTTGGACTAGAGTGGACAAAGTCAGAAATCACACAACACCAGGATATAGTCAAAAAGGTTTATTTGAAAACACCAGCTTTAGTGCAGAGCCACTTTTGTCAGGTGAAGTGAGAAAGAAGCACACAGGGCAGAATTTATAAGTAAAAGACTGAAGGGTCACACAACTGATGAGAATGTATTAAACAAACCCCAGATGGCATTAAATCTTGAATCAGTTAGAAGGGTTTAACTGATTAATATATGTAAAATCTCTGAATTTCTTTCAAGTCACTGCCCTGAGAAAACAAAGGATTTTCTCAGTGTAAAAAGGTGACATTTTAGATCAGACAATGAATGTTAGGTGTGAGGCCTAGTTTAGAATCTGTTTGTGTTTTGTTTTGGAGTCAGACTGGTTTTATTTCCAAAGTAGCCACGTTGACTGACTGGCTATAAACTGTGTTCTTTGAACAAAATAGAATGTATCTGCAAATACAAATCCACCCTATAGATTTATATATACGTGTACGTGCGAGCATGCGCATGCGAGTGAGACAGACAGAGGGGAGTGTGTGTGTGGTAGAGAGAGTCAGTGTGTGACAGGGAGGGAGAGGCCGTGTGTGTGTATGCGTACAAGAGAGTGATTTTGTGTGCGTGTGCCTGTGTGCATGTCCGTGCGCATCTATGCATGTGTTAGAATGTATAGTGTGGTGGGATCACCTGTAGTAAGACATAACCCAAGGTCTGAGTTAAGGCCATTCTCATGGGTACCAAACTTGGCTATCAGCCTCTGCTCAGCAACTCTTTGTTGTTGTGTATTCCAAAGTCCACCTTGGAGGATATTTACCCGAAGATCTGAGGCTGAATGCTCTTGACCGCTGAAGTGTTCCACTACTGGGAGGGAACATCCCTGTCTGGTGATTGCTACGCAGTGTCTATTCACCTCGTTGTTGTAGTGCCTGCATGGTTTCACCATATACCCTGTACTGCAAGTCTTGCCTGAGGCATTTGAGATAAACAATTTTGGCCAAGTAACAAGTATCTAGCTGCGCACGTGTGGGTGATGCTCCCACTTGTGATGGTGGTAGCCATGTCGATGATCTGACATGTCTTGCAGAGGTTTCCATGACAGGGTTGTATACTGTTGTGGTTGATGTTGTTCCGAAGACTGCGTAGGTTGCTGCAACCAATGGTCTGCTTAAGATTTGGTGATTGTTTGAAGGTGAGAGCTGGAGGCCTGGAGATGATCTTGGCGAGGTGCTTATTGCAATTGATAACGAAGTGAAGGCCGCACAGAACATGGCATAGTTACTCCACTCCTAGGAAGTACTGGACGACGAAGGGTGACCTATCGGTTGTATCCTGTGTCTGTCTTTTGAGGAGTCATTGCGATTTTTCACTGTGGCACACTGGAACTGGCGATCAATGAGTTGAGCATCATATCCCGTTCCTCCTGAGGGTGTCCGTCAACACATTCAGGTGCAAATCGCATTCCTCCTCAGCTGACAGGGCTTGTCTGTAGGAGATGGCTGTTTTAATGTGTTTAGGGTGGAAGCTAGAGAAGTGCAATGTAGTGAGGTTATCCATTAGCTTGCGGTAAAGTATGTACTGAGGTGTCTGTTTCTGATGGAGATGCGCGTGTCCAAGAATGAGACTGATTCTAAAAAGTAGTCCATGGCAAGTCTGATGGTAGGATGAAACTTGTTGATATCACCATGTAGTTGTTTCAGTTATTCCTGGCTATGAGTCCAAAGGAAGAATATGTCGTCAATTAATCTGGTATATAGCGTTGGTTGCAGGTTCTATGCAGCAAAGAAATCTTGTTGGTTGCAGGTTCTAATTAATATTACAATATTAAATACTTCTGACCAGTGCCATTTACTTCTGAAATAATTCACCCTCATGTAGGCATTTGTAAGAATGTGTTGAAGGCTGCAAAGAACATGGCATAGTTTCTCTGGTTCTGGGAAGTACTAGACAATGAAGGGCACCCTTATCGGCCATATCCCATGCCTGTTTTCTGAAGAGGTCATTGCGGTTTTTTGATGTGGCATGTTGCAATTGGCGATGAGTTGAGCATCATATCCCATTCCTATGAGGACGTCCTTCAATACTTTTAGGTGTCTGTCATGTTCTTCATCTGAATAGTTCCTGTGTATCCATCATGCTTGTCTGCTACAGATGGCTGTTTTAATGTGCGCCAGGTGGAAGCTAGAGAGTGCAACATAGTGAGGTTATCCATTGGCTTGCTGTAGAGTGATGTACTGTATCCTTGATGGAGATGTGTGTATCCAAGAATGAGATTGATTCTAAAGAGTAGTCCATAATATGTCTGATGGTGGGATGAAACTTGCTGATTTCACTATGTAGTTGTTTTGGTGATTCCTGGCCATGACTTCAAAGAAAGAAAATGTTGTCAGTTTATCTGGTGCATACAGAGGTTCTATGCAACAAAAGTCGGCTTGTTTGAACCTGTGCATGTAAGTGTTGGCATACTGGGGTGTAAATCTGGTCCACATGTCTGTTCTGTGTGTCTGGATGACGAACACACACACACACACGCACGCACCCCCACTTCCTACATAAATCTATAGGGTGAATTTATATTTGTTCAAAAAAAGCACACAACTTATAGATGCTCAGTCAATGTGGCATTTTACTAATTCCTACTTTAGGAGTAAAACCAGTCCGATTCCAAACCAAAACACATACAAGGTTCTAAACAAGGCCTCATACCTAACATGCATTGTCTGACCTAAAATGTCACCTTTTCTTAACGCAGTTAAAATCTTTAGTTCTCTTAGGGCAGTGACTTGAAAGAAATTCAGGGATTTACGTGTACATATTAATCAATTAAAACTTTTTAACTGATAAAAGTTTAACAGCATCTAAGGTTTGTGCAACACAAACTCATCAGTTGTGAGACCCTTTGATCTTTTGCTTATAAATTCTGTGTTCTGTGTGCTTCCATCTCACCTCACCAGATAAAGGGGCTATGCTCCAGAAGCTAGTGTTTGCAAATACATCTGATGGACTTTAACTTGGTGTCATGTGATTTCTGACTCTGGAACAGTTCCTACAGAATGGAGGGTAACTAATGTAATGTCTCTGTTTAAGGAGAGGTAGAGAGTAAACCAGAAACTATAGACCAGTCAACCCAATTTCAGAAATGGGGAAAATGGGGAAAAATGGGGAAAAATGGGAAATTTTGAGCATTTATAACAGGATTAGACAGTGTAGATGCAGGAAAGATTTTCTCAATGGCAGGGAGTCCAGTACGAGGGGTCATAGTCTAAGGACATGGATAAACCATTTACAGATGAGGAGAAACTTCTTTGTTCAAACAGCTGTCGGCCTGTGGAATTTTGTATCTCAGAAAACAGTCAATGCCAAAACACTACGATTCCAAAGCGGAGTTGGATAGAGGATGAGTTAAAGGGATCAAAGGATACAGGAAAAAGTGGGAACAGGTTATTCATTTGCGCGATCAGCCACGGCCATATTCAATGACGGAGCAGTTTTGAGGGGTCGAAAGGTCTACTATGAGTCATATTTTCTAAGGAAACAATTTATTATGTCCTTCTTTTAACTTGACGGTCATGAGTCAACTATGCTTCCAGCATTATGACTAACAATGTCTGCAGATTACAATACCCTTAGATTATAATTAGTGCTGCACAAATACCTGCCTAATATAAACAGAAACTGCATTGTAATTAAGAAGTTGCATGTTTGACCATAACTCTTAGTTTGTTTGTAAAATATTACCAATTAAAAAAGCTGACCAATCATCATTTCAAATAGCTTTTCTGTAAAGTTCTGCACAGATGTAGCCTGGTGAATCTGACATTCGGAAACTTGCAATAACAGTAGCTTTCAAAATTAGAGTTGAAACTAATTTTAATTACATTCAGAATTTCACCCAGTTTCTGAAGTGTTAAGTGAAAGAGAATTAAGGCTTTTATGATGTACAGAGTTATGAAAAGTTATGAGAAAATAGCTGAGGGTCGGAGTATAACTTATTAAAAATTTCCCTTATATTTGTAACTTAAACTTATCATTGGCCAATGAGCTGAATGTTGATGATAGTTAAGGGTCATCATGTGGGACAAATTTTTACTCAAATGAAAATCCTAAAAAAGTTAATTAAGGAAAGCTAGGATAGTGTTACAGAAAGTAAGTCAATGTCACCCAAGTTTTTTTGTTACTTGAAAAAAATCAGAGTGCACTGATTAAAAAAAAGTAACTTTCAAGAATAATGGTTTTTACAAGATCCTATATCAGAGGTTTGCTAATAAAAATCGATATATAATAGAATGTGCTAGCATGGATAGGAAATTAGTTAGAAGGGCAGAGTACTGACCCCAGATACTTTCTCACCACTGAGAGTTGAAAAGAGTGATGTCACCAAGAGTTGGAACAATTGGTTGTAAAGATTGCATAAAGATCACCAAAATGGAAATTATAGTTAGTATGATTTGGATTGCAATTGACTAAAAAGAAAGAAAACAGGTTCATTCATAGATTAGGCATAAAGCGGTAAAATTAGATTAGTATAGAAAAATGAGAATTCCATTTGGGAAGACGAATAAGTAAAAGCTTCAAAAGACATAGGCCTACAGTGAGACACAGTGGAACAGCGAGACAAAGGGGAACATGTGAAATCTTTAAAAGTGGATGGACAACTTGACAAATCTTATGGGATGCAAATGTTTTTCCAAATAGGGGAATCAAGAGCAGACAAATCTCAAAAACATTTCAGACCAGTCTCCAGTCAGAATGCTTTGTCCCACACGTGTATCATACTTTTGCAAGATCATCAAGTCTATAGAAAGGGTGCGGAGAAGATTCACTATAACATTATAAGTAAGATATTAATAATGAGGAAGAAAGGAAATATGAGATCTTTTCAATATATTTCATTTAATTTCATAATGCAATGAAGTTTAAAATGGGATCTGTTAGGGTACTCAAATTATGGGGATGTTTTCATAATATAAATTTGGAAATATTATTTTCACAGGTTACCAATTCAGTGACTGAGGGCATAAAATTTCAGATGGCTAAAAATGAAAGAAGAGGTTCAGAGGAGGCTGTTCCTTTTTGAAAATACAGAATTGATATGACATGTGATGCCTCAACAGACAAAGAATTGCAATCTCTAATAAAGTTGAAGTGAATAACAGAAGTCAGTAAGTATTTGGAAAAGAAAAATTAAAGGACATGAAGAGTAGGGAAAGTGAACTTTCAAGGCATTATAGCAACACCAAAGAGACCTTTGCCATGCTAGAAAAGGTTATTATTCTTGAATCACGCCTTCAGTCACCTCTCAGTTCCTATTTTGAGTTGAACTTCTCACTGTTTCTGAGAAATGCCTTATTGTACAATACTGTGTTAAAGGCACCATATTTATTGAAGATGTTTTTGCTCTTTGGAGCAGGCTGCGCAGATTCAGAAAAATTTAGAAATATGCCACCAGCAATAGCCATTTAAGCTTGCAGCTCTGCTGGGAGAAAACACTTGGAGAACTCAAGTGGTCAGAGATACTGCTGACGAAGTTTGAAGAGCTAGTGCTGTGAAGGCTCTAACATAAATGAAAGATAATGTATCCTTTATAAAAAAAGTCACAACTCTGATAACTCTGGTGAAGGACAGGATCAAAATGATGGGTTTTGTTAAAAACTGAAAGAACTGTGGATGCTGTAAATCAGGAACAAAATCAGAAGTTTCTGGAAAAGCTCAGCAGGTCCGGCAGCGCCTAGAAAGAAAAAATCAAAGTTAACATTTCGGGTCCAGTGATCCTTCCTCACAAGGAAAACATTGGTTTATATGCAGAAGATAAGGAGGGGAAAGTGGTAAACGATAGGTGGGGGTACAACCCAAAGAGAGAGAACAGCAGTTGCATAGACGAAGGAGTTGATGATGACCTGGCTAGGAGAGTGAATAGCTGTTAATGGGGTCTGACAGTGTGCAGCAATAGGTGGTGTGTAATGACAGTCTATGAGATAACAAGGCTTGGTGTATGGGTGAGGGCCTAGTACATGGGAGTGTTTGGGCCCTAAAATTATTGAACTAAACATTGAGTCCAGAGGCCTGTAAGGACCCCAATTAGAAAATGAGGTATTGTTCTTCCAGCTTGCGCCGAGCTTCACTGGAACTCTGCAGCAAGCCTGAGACAGAGCGGTTGGCTAGGGAACAGGGTGGTGTCTTAAAGCAGCAGGCAACTGGATGCTCAAGGTCTTTATTGCGAGCAGAATGCAGATGCTCTGTGAAGTGGTCACCCAGTCTATGCTTCGTTTCCACAGTGTAGAGGAGACCACATTCTTGCTTCACCTGGAAGATATGTTTGGACCCTTGAAAACTGGGGAGGGAGGCCATAAATGGGCAGGTGTTACAACCCCAGTGCTGTGGGGTTGTTGGATATGTTGGGTTTTGTTATTTTTGTTGTTTATTAAATACTAAGTAAATTGCAGCCTTAATTCTTCCAATTTGTTTACTAGAAGTAATTTAAAATTGATATCAACATCGGTGCTAGCTTATGATGCCCCAAGCCAATTATTTTAAATTTAAAAACAACTGAGGAATTGATATATGTAGGGTTACTAGCTAATCTTAAACGGCAACTATTAATGAATCAGTTTGTACTAGCAAAGAATGAATCTTAATTCAAACACTTTGTTTGTTTGGAGACTAGGACATGACACTGCTATCTAAGAAGAGAAAAATCTTTAACAACTCACTCATGTCCTCTCTCCTTTGCATTACAAAAACCTCTTCACGTGCCTTTCACATTCTCATAAATCAACATGTTTGATATAGTTGCTGATGTTACAAATAATCTATAGCAATCAATTCAGCGAATGGGTGCTGTTCCACACAAAAAAGCATTTTGAAAGGCTTTTGTTATCTTGTAGACTTTGGTTTCAAATAGGGTTTTCAATAAGGTTAATGGAAGAAAGGTAATAAGAAAAGCTCATATTTAAATAAGACATTAAGTAGATGTTAAATAACGTGTGAAATTCCAAAAGGAGAAAAAGTATGAGAAGTTATATTTTCTAACAATAAAATGAAGAGTGAAAATCTACTAAAATCTGATGTCTTTCACAATTATAAAAGATTCTATGGAACACAGAGGAGACATAACACATAGAAATCCTTCAAAATTAATGTGCAACCTCTAAGAAAAATATCAATTAATGTAAATAATTTGGTAGAAGTTAGTGAGCAATTAACAAATTTGAATCGAGTTGAGGAAAAAAAAACTGAAACGTGAACATGTAACTATATGCAATGGCACAATGCAACCTCAGAAAATTTTGGTTCTACTTTCAATTAAAAAACACAGTAACGCATTTTGATAGCAGACAACATAATTTAAGTATTGCCCATCTGCCTACAGTAAATATTAGCAAGTTATCCTAAGCTGTTGTCCATTCCTGTCACTCCCTCCTCGTCTTCCTTTAAATTGAGATCATATTACCAGGCATTTAACAGTGACATCAAGTGATGTGCTGCTTATAATGGGGATCTCACATACACTGTATAACAAGAAATTCTCAAATCATATCTGAATGTAAATGATATTTGGTTGGTGAAGGAACTGTGGAAGATAAATTCTTATTCTACAAATGTGTCACAATGTGCTCAACCCTAACCCTAAATTTTGTTTCCCGACAAACGAATACTACGTTTATAAAATTCTCACAGAGCATTTCAGAAACAGTGAAACTCCTGACAAATGCAGTACAAAATTCAGTGACCCAAGCTGCTTTCCTTGAACCATTTCAAAGAAACAAGGAAACTGCAAGCATGTTTTGGTCACAAATTTATCTCTAGCTTTATGAGGTATCTACTCAATAAATAGCTGTTCTGTCTACTCACTGACCACAACAATGATTGTACTTGGTTCTCATGGGACCCGTCACTTCTCCATTACATTATTGTTCAGATTGCAGTGTGTGTGTGTTTGGAAGATAGATTACCATTTTACTTTGCACAGTTAACTAAAACAGGCTTCAACATTTTTGTGATGAACTTTAATAAAGATTCTTCTCTTTGCACAGACACACCAACCCCCTTAATTCATTTCAGTTCATTCATTCTGGCAATTAATTTATTATTTTCAGAACACAGTGCAAGCCTTGTTTTCAGGCCATTCATAACTTTATAAATCTGCCTTGCACGTGAATATGTGCATCTGTGGACCGTAATAAATTTTTCCACTCAAGCGACTAAGTAGGCTGACACCTTTCTGATTAATAACTGTTGAAAGAATAAGATCAGAAGCAAAATAAATGATCATTTAATAGAGAAAGTAACAAAACAGCCCTTTAACTTACATATTCCATCATGTTATTGGTTTCACATTTCCTTTTGCTCAGTCTCCAGTGCAAGCACAGCTGGAAAAGAAATGCAGAAAAGAAAGAAAAATGACTTCCATTTTACTCCTACATCCAGACAAACCCATTTATCCATCTTTCATATTTTTCTACCAACAAAAGCATCTGTTTCCATACTGTGCAATTCAGACCCCAATGGTCTGAACCCCATGCTAAAGTTGCTCCCTGCGGCACTCACCTTGTGGTATAACCTATTGTTTTCCCATTCTAATAACTTCTCGATCGATCTTCGTGTCTGGAAGACAAATGAGGTAGAATTTTACTCTTGACTGGCTTCTGAAAAACTTTGCAGTGCAGCTGCTTGTATGAATGGAACAGGCAGAGAGGTGTGGGGACAGTGACTGAATACAGGGTGGTCCTATACCACAGGCTCTGCCAAAGCACCTTTAGTGTTAAATAGTAACTAAAATGGTGCTCATTTCTCTTGTATACACCCAGTCCCCTGTGCCCAAACCAAGAAAGGAGAAATTTATTACCATTATGAAGTAATTAATTTTAATGTCACTTTAGTTACTAAGTTAATTCCAAAAAAACAGCATGCAACAAAATGTTAAATGCAGATGTATACAAACAAATAGCAAGATTTATCTTGGAAACAGTCAAATTCTACATAGTCGGAATATTTAAAAGCATTTGTATATACATATATTTGATATGGTATTTCTCAAATGGTGAATTGCAGGGTCTGCTCAACTTTAAACTAATTTTATACATCCTTGAAAAAATGTTTCACTGAGGTTTATTGTTTAAAAGAAACTATTAGTATCTAGTGATTTAGTTTCTAGATCCAGCTAATTGTAAATTGTAAAGAACAAATCAGTAATTCCTGTAGATTTAATCCAAATGCAGAAAGCCGACAGCCACATACATTTTTGAAGTCTGGCACTGCAAACTGTTTATTTATGTGACAAAATTATTTTCCCAAATACAGAGAAATGAAATCATCAGCTGGTGAAAATATGTTTTACTATTTGTTTATAATCTTCTGAGAACACACCCTCTACTTCATGTTGCTTCGTTAGATTTAATTGTGCAAAAAGAAAAGAATGGTTTACTGTTCAACTTCTTTAGGGATGCCTATGACTGGAAGCTAGTTCATGTTTCGTTTGAATCAGAGATTGAACGGGTAACACTGGCAATATTGAGTTTAATGGAGCAAGAGACACAAAGGAATCCCTACTGATTACCCCTTTCATATCACTAACATATATCTATATATCAACAGGAATTGGATTCAGATAGCAGAGAAAAAAAATGTTCTTTTTAAAAAGAAAGGGGGGGGGGGGTAAATAAGTGATGAAGCCAGGTGTCAAAATAAGGCTGTATAGCTGCAGGTGCAGAAAAGCCATTAAACATTGCCCCACAGTTCAACTGCATCACTGATGCAGCTGCTGCTCACAACCCAAAGTACATCACTGTTTAAAAGGATGTCAGAAAACAAAGCAAAAAAACAGGTATGAGGTACACATTTGTTCTTTTTTGTTCTAACAATTCAAACTTCATAGGATAGTTAAGTAAAGTTGCAACTTCTCAAAGTAAATAACCAGGTAACAGCTATCCCCACGGAAATTTGCAAGGAATAATTTCCCCCTAAAGTCTGAGATTTTAGACAAACCAGTGAAATTGTATTAGTATGGTAACCATTCCTGTTAATTTAGTGAGGCAAGGGTCAAACCTGTAACAACTTCACAAGAAATTAAAAACTTTTCAAATTTAATGCTAAAATGTGTGAGAAAATTCAAAACGTGAAGTGACACCGTTGAAATAAAATTCTAAAACCTAAAACTGCTATTGATGCTATAAGCCACTTGTTTTAAAGAATGTAACTGCTTGATATCACAACTGGAACATGGAAAATGTACAAACTGTTGAAAGTTTTCCATAAACAATGCAAAACATATTGTGCATGTTACAATCAAACAATACATTTAAGTAAACAAGTGAAGCTCCAAAATATCAATACTTTCAATATTTTAAAAAAAACTGAATTACTCAGAATCTGCAGAAAATGGAAATCCTGAGACTAAAAGAAATAAAATGCACCTTAAAAAAAAATTTCTCCAGTTTAACTTCAATATAAAGTTAAAAAAAACCTAAGACAATAAAATCCTTTTTTGAGATTATAGTCAAATTATATTCTCAAGTGATATTCTCAAGTTATGGTGAGTTTTACTTGGCAATTCAATAGCATTTTAAGAATTAGAACAGCAATTTCCTTAAGTGAAAATACCCTTGGGAGAGGTTTAATTTCATATTTAATGGTTACATCAGTCATCCAGATGTAGCACACTTTCTAGCTGCTAATAATATGCCAGACTACTCGTTACTTGTCAGATACATAACCATAATATAGAAGTAACAGGGTTGAAGTTTTATATTTGGTGAAAAACGTTTGTCAGATATATCCTCAAATCTAAAAACTTTGTGAAAGTGGCCCAGTGTCATTTGTGAAAAAAACATATGAACCCTCCTTTGCATGTAAACAACACAGCGGTTTATAGTCCCACTGCTTAATTTCATTTGCTAGTCAGTTTGAAATAAAAAGAAAATAAGTTTGCCGAGTGTAATTAACATTCAGTTCAGTCATTTTGGCCCTTGTCTAGCCCCAAAGCTTTGTTAAAATTTGCCATTCTGAAGCTTGAGGGAAATCGATTTGATTCTAATGGTACCATGAAAAGAACATGATCTAACTGCTTTCAGCCCTCCGTAAATCTGTACTTGGTCTTTATCACAATGCTACCCCAATTTAAAAAGCACTGAATGTCTCGTCAATGACTTTGTGAAACAGACAAGCAGCGGACATAAAAATTCCAATAGTTGTTTAAGCAGCAAAGTTCATTTGCATCACAGCGAATTTGAAAAGGCCTGACCTCTCAAACCGCCTCTCAGGTCTATGAAGTTGTAGCCTTGACAAGCTTGCATTGACAGAGCTCATTGACTCTGAAAGGCTACTTTATCAATGGAAAAAGACGGACTACGTTCTTCTACTTCAAACTGGCATCTGCCTGCCCACCCGCTGCTGATCCGAAGGTGACACTAATACAAAACTATGGATTTTACTCCCCAATATCCCTTCAGCACTGACATGAAGCACAGGATATACTTCATTTTTGCTTTTCTTCCCCCCCGCCCCCCCACCCCACAATGCTGGCTGGCTGCATTCTACAGTGGTTGTACTTCTTAACAAAAGCAATAGAACTGCTGGGTGTAATCCCATTATAGGCTAGAACAAAAAGTCTGAACACAAGCTGGAAAACTGCTCACCCTCAATACCAGAAGCTGCAGAAATTTCAATGTCAGACTCTCAAAGGAAATTTTATAAATTTCCTAGTATTCTACTTCTAGCAAACGCAACAACACTTATTCCAAAAACTTAAAAAATCAGGAAGAAACTGCCAAAAATGTGATGTCTTTTCGTAATCAGCACATCTGAATATAGTGATGCATTTCTGTACTTTCAAGCAATGAAATATTCCTGAAATGCATGCAAATCTTATTTTTATTTGTAATTTCCTGCTTTATCCATCCTTTCTAAAAGTATTAATTCATTTACAGGAAATACTTCTACAAATATTGGGTAGCCCTCTGATAGTTTTCCAAGTTGTCAGCACAGTCCAATCTTATTCTACTAGACCACAACACATCTACAAGTTTAAAAGGGGTCACTGAATAGTGAGTGGGTACGAAGGGCTACTTTTAGGTTGGTCTAGTTGAAATCAGAAACCACCCCCTCCCCCAGACAGGATAAGTGGCACTTTGCTTTATGCAGTTGTATACATTCAGTGAGGTAACGAGGAAGTTCACCTCACGCATTTAAATACTTTAGCTGTCTCTGAAGTATATAATTAACTCGGACATTGATGTTTGCCGAATACAAAGAAATTTCACCAACAGCAAATTATTTTCCAAGTATTTCTGGTATTTGATAAAGATGGAAAATAAAAAATTGCAAGCTAACAGCTCATGGTGTTGGGAGATGAAATATTAGAATGGACAGAGGATTAGTTGTATACCATAATGAGGGCTGATGTAAGGCTCAGTGCCGGGACGTCAACTAATTTCAATCTTTTTCTTTACATTTATTCATGGAATGTGGGCATTATTGGCTGGGCTAGCACTTACTGGTCATCCATTGTTGCCCCTCATGATGGTAGTGGGCTGTCTTCTTCAGCAACTACAGTCTGTTTGGTGTAGGTTGACCTACAATGCTTTAAGGAAGAGAGGAAGATTTTGATTCGGCGATACTTAAAGAACAGTGATACAGTTCCAAAGTCATAACGGTGTTTGGGTTGGAGGGGAACTTGCAGGAGATGCTGTTGTATTTGTTACCCTAACCTTTTAGATGGCAGTGGTTATGGGTTTGGAGGTGCTGTCCACGGAGTGTCAGTGAATTTCTGTAGGCATCTTGAACATGATGAACCTAGCTGCTGCTGCAGGAGACGGAGTGAATGTTTCTGAATGCAGTGTCAATCAAGTTGTCTGCTTTGTCATGGATGGTATTAAGACTGTCCTGAGTATTTTTGGAGCTGCACTCATCCAGGCAAGCAAAGAGTGTTCCATCTAACTCCTGACTTGTGTCTTGTAGATGGTAGACATGCTTTGGAGAATCAGTAGTGGCGATTAGGACATGGTAGATAACAGGCAGCTTCCTTACTCATATTTCACTTGTCAGAAGATTTTGTAGGATCTGGAGTCAATATTAAGATATGTCAAGCCAACTCCCTCCCGAACGTATACTATTGTACCATCACTTCGGCTGGTATGTCCTAGCCTACTGGCTGAACAAGGATGATGTTCCTGTCAGGGACATGGTCGTACTGATGAAATCATGTCTTAAAGCCAATGTCAAGTTTTGGCTGAACTAGTCTATGAGATAGTTCTCCCATCTTTAGTGCTAGGCTAACTTAGATGCCGCTGTTGATACCAGTATCTGTCTGATTTCATCTAACTGATTTTTTGGGAGTTGACACAACTAAATGGCTTGATAGCAATTAAAGAGTCAGCCACATTGCTCTGTTTTTGCCACATGTAGGCCAGATCAAGCAAGTGTGGCAGCTTTTCTTCCCTGAGGACTTTTACAACAAAGATGACAATGGTTCCATGGTCAACATTAGACTTTTAATACAGATTAGAACATAGAACAGTACAGCACAGAACAGGCCCTTCAGCCCACAATGTTGTGCCGACCATTGATCCATGTATGCACCCTCAAATTTCTGTGACCATATGCATGTCCAGCAGTCTCTTAAATGACCCCAATGACCTTGCTTCCACAACTGCTGCTGGCAACGCATTCCATGCTCTCACAACTCTGTGTAAAGAACCCGCCTCTGACATCCCCTCTATACTTTCCACCAACTAGCTTAAAACTATGACCCCTCGTGCTGGCCATTTCTGCCCTGGGAAATAGTCTCTGGCTATCAACTCTATCTATGCCTCTCATTATCTTGTATACCTCAATTAGGTCCCCTCTCCTCCTCCTTTTCTCCAATGAAAAGAGACCGAGCTCAGTCAACCTCTTTTCATAAGATAAGCCCTCCAGTCCAGGCAGCATCCTGGTAAACCTCCTCTGAACCCTCTCCAAAGCATCCACATCTTTCCTATAATACGGCGACCAGAACTGGACGCAGTATTCCAAGTGCGGTATAACCAAAGTTTTATAGAGCTGCAACAAGATCTCACGACTCTTAAACTCAATCCCCCTGTTAATGAAAGCCAAAACACCATATGCTTTCTTAACAACCCTGTCCACTTGGGTGGCCATTTTAAGGGATCTATGTATCTGCACACCAAGATCCCTCTGTTCCTCCACACTGCCAAGAATCCTATCCTTAATCCTGTACTTAGCTTTCAAATTCGACCTTCCAAAGTGCATCACCTCGCATTTATCCAGGTTGAACTCCATCTGCCACCTCTCAACCCATCTCTGCATCCTGTCAATGTTCCGCTGCAGCCTACAACAGCCCTCTATACTGTCAACGACACCTCCGACCTTTGTGTCGTCTGCAAACTTGCTGACCCATCCTTCAATCCCCTCATCCAAGTCATTAATAAAAATTACAAACAGCAGAGGCCCAAGGACAGAGCCCTGTGGAACCCCACTCACCACTGACTTCCAGGCAGAATATTTTCCTTCTACTACCACTCGCGGTCTTCTGTTGGCCAGCCAATTCTGTATCCAAGCAGCTAAGTTCCCCTGTATCCCATTCCTCCTGACCTTCTGAATGAGCCTACCATGGGGAACCTTATCAAATGCCTTTCTGAAGTCCATATACACCACATCCACAGCTCAATCCTCATCAACTTATTAAATTTAAATTTCACCATCTGCCATGGCGGAATTTCAAGCAGGGTGTTCAGAACATTTTCTGGATCTCTGGATTACTAGTCCAGAAACAACACCTGGGGTTATTTTCGCTGGAGTGTCGGAAGCTGAGAGGTGGTCTTACAGAAGTTTATAAAATTATGAGGTGGTGGGATAGGGCATATAAACCAAGGTCATTTCTCCAGGTAGGGGAACCCATAACTACAAGGCAGAGAGATGAAAGAATTAACAAAGGGTCTAAGAGGCAACTTTTTCACAGACGTATGGCATGAGCTGCCAGAGGAAGTGGTAGAGGTAGGTACAATTACAACATTTAAAAGGCATCTGGATGAGCATATGAATAACAAGGGTTTAGAGGGAAATGGCCCAAATGCTCGAAAATGGGGCTAGATTAATTTAAAATATCTGGTTGGCATGGACAAGTTGATTTGAAGAGCCTGTTTCCGTGCTGTATTTCTCTATGACCCCCTGAGCCTTTATCCCTCTTTTTTCAAACCCACAGTAATGATTTGATGAAAAGCCTGAGTATTGTGGCCAAATTTGCTCTTAATACAAAGATAGGTGCACAGGAACTAGGAGCATGAGTAGACAATTCAGCTGATCGAATTTGCTCGGTCATTTCACATGATCATTGCTGATCTTATTTCAGCTTCAACTCCACTTTCCTGCCTGTTCCCTATAACCCTTTAATCTATTGATAGATTTTTAAATTATCTATCTATCCTCAAAATTATTCCATGTCGCAGCATCCACTGCATTCTACAATAGTGAAATCCACAGATAAATGACCCTTAATGAGAATATATTTCTTACCTGTGTTAAGTCTGTCATCCTTTCACCTAAAACTACTGACCTCTCCATCGAGATTGCCTCACAAGAGAAAACATCCATTCTACATCTATTTTGTCAATCTACTTAGCATTTTATACGTCTCAATTAGATATCTAACCTTTCTAAACTCTAGCAAGTATCAGCAAGCAAACAAGTTGCAAGGAAAACAGAACTTGCAAGAATCCACAAACAAACGGGGTGGCACAATGGTTAGTACTGCTGCCTCACAGCACCAGGGACCCAGGTTCGATTCTAGCCTTGGATGTCTGTCTGTGTGGAGTTTGCACATTCTTCCTGTGTCTGCATGGGTTTCCTCCGGGTGCTCTGGTTTCCTCCCACAGTCCAAAGGTGGATTGGCCATGCTGAATTGCCCACAGTGTTCAAGGATGTGTAGTTAAGGTGGGTTATAGGGGGATGGGTCTGGGTGGGATACACTGAGGCTTGATGTGGACTTTTTGGGCCGAAGGGCCTGTTTCCACACCATAGGGATTCTAAAAAACATTGGTTGTTGAGCAGGCAAACATTTGCAGATGGAGTACAACGTGAGAAAATGTAAAGTTGTCGACTTTTGGAAGGAAGAATAGAATAGCAACATATTACTTAAATGGAGACGGACAGCTGAATGCTATGGGACCTGAGTGTCCATGAACATGAATCACAAAAAAAAACCAACATGTAGATATAGCAAGTAATTAGGAAAGCAAATTGAAGGTTGGCTTTTATTCTAATGATTACAGAGTGCAAAAGTAAAGGTTTGCTACAGTTGTGCCATGCATTGGTGTGACCGCATGTAAAGTTCTGCCTCCTTACCCAAGGCAAATTCATGTATTGGAAGTGGTTTAGAGGACAGGTCAGACTCTTTCCTGGGAGGAAGAATAGCTTTGTGAGTGAAGTTGAGCAGTTGGATTCAAACTTATTGGAGTTTACAAAAATGAAAGAATATCATAATGAAACATAATTTTTGGGGGTGATCGGCTTGGCTTGGTGTGGCAAGATAGATTTGGAGAAAGAGGTTCCCCCTCTTGGGGGACCTTAAAACCAGCAGGTGGTGTAAAAATAAAGGCTCCCCTATTAAAGGCAGCCGAGAAAGAATCTATCTTCCGAGAAAAGAAATACTTGTTGGAAATCTTTTTTGCAGAGAGCAGTGGACGATCATTGAATATATTCAAGGCTAGTTAGATTTTTGACCTACAAATGTAGTCGAGAGTATTGGGGAGCAGGGAGGAATGTGGAGTTAAAGCCACGACCAGATCAGTCATGATCTAATTGAATGGTGAAACAAGTTAAATGTGCCGAAATGCCTACTCCTGCTTTTATTTATGATAATCTCCAGTAATTGAATACAAAAGAACTTGAAGTGATACTTGCTACTAAAATATACAAGAGAGGCAATATAAAATTAAGTAAATAAAACAAAACTATTGATGCTGGAAATCTGAAACAAAAACAGAAATTGCTGGAGAAACTCAGCAGGTCTGGCAGCATCTGTGGGGAGAAAGCAGAGTTAATGTATCATATCTGGTGACTCTTCATCAGAATTGAAATTAAGAAAATTTAATAAATATACAAAAGCAGAGGGTGGGAAGCAAGTACATACACAAAAATTGCTGAAGGTGGGAGGGCAGGTTAATGATGCTAATAAATTGTTTAATAATGGCTGTAGATCCTGGGCTTTAAGAGCAGCAGAGTATAAAAGGCAAGGAAGTTATGGTGAACCTTCATAAACATTGATTTGGCCTCACTGGGAACCACACTTTAGCAAACGTAGGAAAGGACTGGAGAGAATGGAGAAAAAAAAGTCACAAAAATGGTTCTGAATAGATTTAGAATGCAGAGGCTTTTCCCCTTAGAGAATTTTGAGTGGCAGTTTGATAAACACACTCAAAATCTTGAGGAGTCTGCATTGAATAGGTGAGGACAAACTGTTCCTGGTAGTGCAGGAGTCAAGAATGTCAGAACAACATTTTAAGCTTACTGGTATAACCAGAGATGATGTGAGGAAAATCATTTTTACAGAGTATGGTTAGAACTGGAATGCATTGCAAGAGAGAGTAATGGAGACAATTTCAAGCTGGGGGGTTTGAATCCCACCATGGCATATGGTGAAACTTAATTTAATATGCATCTGGAATAAAATAAATCTAGCCTAATAATAGCCATGCAACTACTGTCAATGCTGATTTAAAAACCCACATGGTTCACTGAAAATCTACCATCTTTACCTGGGCTGACCTATATGATTCCTGACCTACTGTAAAGTGGTTGACTCTTAACTAAGGAGACAACAAAAGCTAGCCTAGCCAGCAACATCTTAATTCGATAAACAAAATAAAAAGCATTATCCTGTGTTATGAGACTTTTGAACAGACCTCTCATTAAAATTGATCTTTTTCTGCACAGTCTTTGTAACCGTAACACTATATTCTGTTCTATGACCCTGATGTATTTAGATAGTATCATTTGCCTGCGAAACACAAAAAAACAATATTTTTCACTGTATCTCAGCACATGACAATAATATCAAAGTAAATCAAATCCTACTTCAAGCTAGATGATATCAACGGGAACTCAGTTCCTACAAGTAAAGGCATCTGGATGGGTACATGAAATGGAAGGCATATGGTGGCATATGGGACTAATTTAAGTTAGGATATTTTGTCAGCATGGACGAGTTGGGCTGAAGGGTCTGTTTCTGTACCATACATCTCTATGGCTCTACGTCGATGGAGGAAGCAAGCCTAGGACTAAAGGTTTGAATAATTAGGCATAACTCTGAAGTTTCACTCAGTGACCTTAAGGAAGGTTTGTGTACGAAAAAAAAATCACTGTTGATAGTTTGGAGGCAAGATTTGTTTTTTCAGACAGCATGCAGCTAACTTTACTTGGCAAAATATGACGGGTGCATTTGACCTCAAATTTACAGGGTTAATGTAATGGCTTTGCATATTAGTAAGGAGCTGCAGCATTTGACAGTATATAGTGCATACTGAACTGAGCAACATTTTATGACAATTTAAACAATCGGAATGACATCAAAAACAAACTTTATTTTTGAGGTAGTCTCATGGATGTTAAGCAACCAAAGTTAGAGAAATACTAGTTAAGTGACCCATAAAGAAATTCAAGTTCCAAGCACTGATGCAAGTTATCTTAATGACTTACTCTATATTTTTACGATGAATTTCATTATAATTTGATACAGCCCAGCAGCCAACCACTTAACAATTTAAAATGAGAGCTTTATCAAATTAAAGAGCTTACTTTTATTGCACATTTCTTTCTTTTTAAACTTTAAAAATAAAGAATTTCAGTCAGTAACTTCAGGTACTAAAAGCAAAGCAGAAAAGTGAGAGTAAGTTGCTCCCCATGTCCACTGAGAAATTCAGTGAATGAAGAGGCATTGTAATCTCTAATAATGCATCTTCTTTACAACTGGACAGGTGACATAAGGCACTTGCACGTGCGACCAAATGAATCACTACACTTGATGCCTCTGTGATTTACAGTGAGAAGCAGGTGAAAAGTACAAAACAAAATAGGAAACACTTGATTTTGTTTTAAGTCAATGGAGGGAAATGGCATTAAATCACAGCCAAAATAAAAGGGATACTGAATTTAAAAGATTATCTCCGGACTCTAAAATGATACCAAAACAAAACTACAAAGATTGTTATATAATAGATAATGAAACTGCACTACTCTTTTAAAATAGTGAAATATTGAAAAGCAAATTCAATACTGCTGTGTTCTAGACACCACGAATGATAGTGGTTTGCCAAGTATCCTTTTTTTATTTTGTAAAGTTGTTCCAATACAAATGACTGCTACAATAGTTGTTACTTTTTCTATTTTTATCTATAAACAATAACACAATCTCTCAATATTTGGTTTCATATCAATCACCAAGATTCTTAGCAATGATATTGAAAACAAAGATATGTAAATTTTTGATGGAAGGTTTATAATTCACTTAGTTGCACATTTCAACCATTGCAATATTTCCTCCTAACGTTAGAAGTGCAGTTTTAACTTGAGAATTTAATCTGAATGTCTTAACTTGTATATGTAAGGACAGCTACCCTATATAATATTGGTATTTACACAAGTTTCTTCTTTCACTAAACACAGTTTGTAAAATCTTGTACAGATGGATTCATGGTTTTCAGAATAAAATATCGCACTAATGGCCTGGGAGGCATTATGGTTCAGTGGTTAGCACTGCAGCCTTAGCATCAGGGACCCAGGTTCGATCCCACATTTGGGTGACTGTCTGCGAAGTTTGCACATTCTCAGTGTCTGCATGGGTTTCCTCCAGGTCTTCTGGTTTCCTCCCACAGTCCAAAGATGTGCAGTTTAGGCGGATTAGCTATGGCAAATGCAAGGTTACAGTAGGGTACTGATGATGGGTCTGGATGGGATGCTTAACTTGTCACTATCCCTGCTAAGTTGATACTCTGGCACATTATGCTGCAGAATGGAAAGTTACATGTTTATGCCTATATTTACCCAAATTGTGAGGTTTTTGGTCTTAGATATACCACCTGGAGGGGGTGTATTTTACTGTGAAGGTGACAGTGATGATATTGGACAGGACAACTGGAATTCAGTTTGGAAGGTAACCAACCATTGCTACCTTTTAACTGAGAAATGGTGTATGGTGAAAAAATAAGAGGAAAAAAATCCCCATCCTCAAATTTTTTAATTCATTCATGAGATGAGGGCGTCGCTGGCTAGACAGCATTTATTGCCCATCCCTAATTGCCCAGAAGTAGTTAAGAGTCAGCCACATTGCTGTGGGGTCTGGAGTCGCATGTAAGCCATACCAGGTAAGCATGACAGAGATAATGGGAACTGCAGATGCTGGAGAATCCGAGATAACAAGGCATAGAGCTGGATGAACACAGCAGGCCAAGCAGCATCTTAAGAGCAGGAAAGCTGATGTTTTGGGCCTAGACCCTTCATCCGAAAAGAGGGATGGGGAGAGGGTTCTGAAATAAATAGGAAGGGAGGGGGAGGCGGATCGAAGGTGGATAGAGGAGAAGATAGGTGGAAGGGAGAGTATGGTGGGGAGGTAGGGAGGGGACAGGTCAGTCCAGGGAGGAAGGACAGATCAAAAGGGTGGGATAGGTTAGTAGGTAGGAAATGGAGGTACGGCTTGAGGTGGGAGGAGGGTGTAGGTGAGAGGAAGAACAGGTTAGGTAGGCAGGGCGAGCTGGGGGCCTCCTGCAGTGCCATAATGATGCAACCCGTAGGTTGCAGGAACAGCAACTCATATTCCGCTTAGGAACCCTGCAGCCCAATGGTATCAATGTGGATTTCACCAGCTGACCTACCTGCTGTGTTCATCCAGCTCCACACTTTGTTATCTCAGGTAAGCATGGCAATTTACTTCCCTCAGCGACATTAGTGAACCAGATGGGTTTTTCCAACAATGAACAATGGATTCGCAGTCATCATTAGTTTCATATTTCCAGATATTTTATTGAATTCAAATTACACCATCTGCCATGGCAGGATTCGAACCTGGGTTCCAAAGTGTTATCTTAGTCTCTGGCTAATAGTCCAGTGATAATATCACTAGGCCACTGCCTGCCCACAGCTACCTTGCAAGCTGCTTTGTTATCCACGTCCAGAAAGTTGCAGCCATGAAGTGAACTGGATTTTGTCTTAACATTTTTTAAAATATATATAATTTGCACTGAGGTAGGGTGAATTAAACTTTTTTTGTGAAAAATACAAGTGTCAATAAATTACTATTCTAATCTATGGAAGTATGCATTCTACACGAAGAAGCTATTTTAGAAAGGGCCAGACTGACATTATTTCAGCCCAAATAAGCTTCTTGCATTTTTAGAAAATAATAGCAATGATTCGCATTAATATCGTTCTTTATGACTATCAAGTCATATTGTTGAATAGAAGATGTTTGACATTACATTCAACTGCTGTGTGTAGACAGGAAGGAATGATTGATGGATGTGAGCAATAGTTACTATTTGTAAGAATTCCATTAACAAAAACCAAAAGTATCTCTTTCTACCGCTCCCACAAGAAAACATCAGTGCCTATGCAAACTTCTATGAAGGTGCACCAAAGTAGTTGAAGGTACTCCTGAAATTTAGGATTTTCTATTTTTACTTCAATGTCCAGCATCCATTGTATTTTTCTTTCATGAAGGTTATCCTAATTTTCTTTATTAAATCTTAAGTCCAGCATTGCTATCCAAGTTCATGTTAAAATGGAAATGGTCAGAGTGTCAGTGTTATAATGCACGTCTAGATCTGAAAATTAAGAAACAGGTTATTGTAGTGCATCTTCTGTTTTGAGAACAATAAAAACAAGTAAATACGTTGGGAACAGACAGTAAAACAACAAATGAACACTTTGCTATATGTGAAGAACCATACAGGTCTACATAAAGTTTTACATTAATTAATTCACACTTGGGACACTCCGATCAATCTACTTCCATCACAAACATGACTTAAATGCTCTGGAAGGGTGAAACAACAAGAATGACGCCAACAGGTACGGGGCTGAGCACTTGGCTGGCAAAATCCTAGCTGTTAAAAACCAAACAATAAAATGTACTTAAAAAAAGAGAGGTTATCGAAGCTAAACAAATTCTTTTGGGGATCCTGCCAACCCATCCAGAGTCAGTGAAACAAGCCTCATTTCTAAGTGTCACAAGCATTGGCTTCAAGTATTTTTTCAGTACTTTCAAAACGCGTGGACGGCTTCAAAAGCTTTAAAGCATGAAGAAATTTAAACTTCGCTATCATTTCTTTTGAACGTGGAATATTCAGACACAGCCTTGAGACTTAGGGGTCGGAGACTTTGGTAGCCCAGAAAAGTTGCACTGATGAGAATCAGGAGGAGAAAGAGGGGGAAGCAATGATGCAATATTGAGCAAAAGATCAATCTGGCCAGCTCTAAGGCAGGTACCACTATGAACAATAACAGCACATATCAGGGTTGAGAGGCAGCTGCTAAAGGGAGGATAAAATAATTCACCGAAAATTGAGAGTGTAAAAATGTAGAGGAAGTGATTTGACAGTTAAAAGGACTATGCACAACAAACAGGACTTGGACAGTCAGCTTTGTAAAAAGAAAATATTTTGTGGAATGTCAACACTGACTCGACCGTTGTTTATTGCATATCCCTAACTGTCCTCAAGGGGTGGTGATAAACCACTTGCTGCAGTTCACATGGTGTAGGTACATCTAATGCTGTTTAAAACACAGTTCCAGGATCACAGCAGCATTTTATGTTTGGTAAAATTATGTATTAGCTATTCTAGGAGTCATTAAGAGTTGTCGTAAAGCAACAAGTTCTTCTAGTTATCAAAGCACTTCTTGGCACAGAAATAACAGTAAGTAATTTACAATGGTACAACTTCTTGGCTAGGTGTGAACTGCATAATGAATGATGACTACATTAATATATTTAAAAACATTTCAGTCTCTGTATACTTTATTGTATTGAGATTGCTCTCAGTCTTTCAGGTGGCAGGATTTTATGAACTGAACCAAATGTTTAAAATAATTCAATGACATTCTCATGCAGGTTAGCTTACACAAAAGTCAATTAACAAATAAATTGTTAATTAATTAAGTCAATGTATCCTGACAAGCATGTTATATTTCAGCAAAAGGCACTATCAGAATTTTAGAACAAAACTTCAAAACTTTAAGTAGAGGCTGGTGAATGAAAACCGTTGTGATGTGCATAGTTATCTGTTTGAAAGATTAATTTTCTCATGTTTGACGATCACATTAAAAACAAATTTTCTATTTGATATCATTCATATTTTAGCTAAAATTATTATCACCATGTATTTGTATTAAAAAAAAATCAGCATTCACAAATAATCAAATTTTCAAAACCATCTTTAGCATAATAAAATTAAAATATTTTTAAGGCACAACATAGAAGCATTATAAAACAAACTACACTGATCAAGTTTTTGGTCATCTGAGAAAAGAGTATAGATTAAGCCCTTTTTAAAACATGTATCTAATTAGAGAGGCAGAGAGAAGCAGCAAGGGAATTGCTGAGGTTAGTGTCTAGGCAGCTGAAGCCACAGCCAGCAGTCACAGAGTGATTAAAATTGGGGATTCCAAGAGGCAAGAATTGATGAGTACAGAGATCGTGGAACATTGAGGATTGCAGCACATTAAAGTTGGGTGGAGAAATGGCAGATGGAGTTCAATCCAGGCAAATGCGAGGTGATGCATTTTGGAAGATCCAATTCAAGAGCGAACTAAATGGTAAATGGAAAAGCCCTGGGGAAAATTGATGCACAGAGAGATCTGGGTGTTCAGGTCCATTGAACGCTGAAGGTGACCATGCAGGTCGATAGAGTGGTCAAGAAGGCATACAGCATGCTTTCATTCATCGGACGGTGTATTGAGTACAAGAGTTAGCAGGTCATGTTACAGTTGCATGGGTCTTTGGTTTGACCACATTTGGAATACTGCTTACAGTTCATGGTTGCCACATTACCAAAAGGATGTGGATGCTCTGAATAGGGTGCGGAAGAGATTCACCAGGATGTTGCCTGGTATGGGGGACTCTAGCTATGAACAGGGGTTGAGTAGATTTGGATTATTTACATTAGAAAGACAGAGATTGATGGGGAACCTGACTGAGGTCTACAAATTCAAGACAGGAATAGACAGGGTGGATAGCAAGAAACTTTTTCTCCCAGAGTGGGGGACTCAGTTACTAGGGGTCACAATTTCAAGGTGAAAGGGGAGAAGTTTAAGGGAGATATGTGCAGAGGATGATGGGTGTCTGGAATCCATTGCCAGCAGAGGTGGTAGGGGTGAGCACGATTGTGTCATTTAAGATGTATCTAGACAGATACATGGGCAGGGAGCAGAGGGATACAGATCCTTTGAAAACAGGCAACAGGTTTAGATAGAGAATCTGGATCGGTGCAGGCTTGGAGGGCCGAAGGGCCTGTTTCTATTAATTTTCTTTGTTCTCTGTAAAGGAGATGAAGAGGAGCAAGCCACAGAGGTTTGAAAGCAAAATAGAACTTCACATCAAGACGCTAATATAAATCGGTGAGTACTGGGGTGATAGGTGAATGAGAAATGCTGTCAGTTAAGACATGGGTAGAGTTTTGAACAACCTCAAGTTTAAAGATGGTACAATGCGGCAAACCAGAGAGGGCAGTGTTGTTACAGTCAATGTCAAGAAGTAAGAAAGGGATGGATGAAAGCTTCAGCAGCAGCTGGGCTGACACCAGAAAAATTAGGCTGTGCTACCAAAGTGGAAATAGGCAGTCTTAGTGATGGTGTGAATATGTGATCAGTATCCCATTTCTTGGACACTCATGACACTAATTTTGCAAAAAAAGCTGATTTGTTCTCATACTGTCAGGGAGAAGATCGGGTCGGTAATTAAATAACAAACTTTGGTGAGAGGGTTGAAAACAGTGTTTCAATCTTCGAGATTTTAATTTCTGCTCACTCAGATGTAATCTGATCATTTAGCAACAGTCGAAGAATTGAGAGAGATGGTGCTGAGGTGCAGCTGAGTATCATTTGTGTACATATGAAAACTAACTGTGCCTTTGGATTTTGTTGTTTAGGGACAGCATGTAGATGAGAAATAGGAGTGAGACAAGGATAGCTAGCATTAACAGTGTGACAGTTGGAAGAGCAGCCACTGCAAATGATACTGTGGCTATGATTAAATAGATGACAATGGAACTAATAAGAACAGATTCATTCAGCTAGATTAACAGTTGATGGGGACTGAAACAGTCAACCTTTTAATGCGGTCAACCACATAAAAAGCTGCAGACAAGCTGAGGAGGGGAGACAGTTTGCCCTTTGTCTCTTTGACAAGGGCTGTTTTGATACCGGGGCAGTGACAAAAATCTGATTGGATGGATTTAAACAATGAGTTTCACGAAATAGAGGCACAGATTTGGAAATTATAAAACATCTAAGGACGTCAACAAAAACAAAAAAAAAAGGTTGGAAATGGGGTATTAAATGGCAAGAAAAATGCAGTTTAGGGCTTTTCTGTTTTGAAAAATGGCAAAGCCAGAATGACAGGAGAGATGGGTAACGGCTAACAAAAGCAGGAAGGAACCATTAATGATATTGGTTATCGAGGGCCCAGGCAGAGAGGTTCAGTGGTCAATGGTTTTGTGGGAGCAGGATTAGTGGGGGTGGGTTTCATGGTCAGCAAGAGCTCAGGAGGAGGCCAGGAAGTCCCACAGAGAGAAAATAGATTAAGTGACAATTCAGGGTCAAGAGACGAAGGAACATTGGAACATTTGGCCAGGTAGACATGCAAATGAATGCATACACTCCTTAAAATCAGAACTATTCCGGTTGTGGTTCCACCAATAGCCTCTAAACGTTTAACTAGACTTCCCTACTTTATATTTTGTTGCCCATGGCAATAAAAGACAAATTTCCATTTTCTTTTTCTAATTACTTGTTGTACCTGTACACTAACTCGCTACTTCAGATACAAGGATGTCCAGGGTTCTTGTGTGTTAGAATCCCTACCTCTGAACCAGGTGGCCTAGGTTCAAGTCCCACTTGCTTCAGAAATGTAATAACATTTCCAAACAATGTCTGAATAGAAATTATCTACAAGGACATCCAAATCTCTGTACTCCAGCATGGTGTTGTTTCTGCCCACTTAAATAATGTTCTGCTATGATGTTCTTCTGCCAAAGCAGATAAACTCAGATTTTCCCACTTTATACTCCATCTACCAACTTTTTGTCCACTCATTTAAGCTATATCCGTTGGCAGATTCTTTGTATCCTCTTTACAACTTTTTTTTCTATCTATCTTAATGTCATCAACAAATTAAGTCACAATAGTTGTTCCCTTCATCTAAGTTAATAATATAGATTGCAAATAAACAAGGCACCAGTACAGATCCCTATGGCACTCCACTAGTTACAGTTTGCCAACCTGAAAATGATTTATTTATACCAACCATCTTCCATTTGCTATTCAAACATCTATCTATGCCCACACGTCACCATCAAAACAGCGAGCTCTCATCTTACATATTAAACTTCAACTTGTTACCTTATTAAATTGTTTTTCAGAAATAATTGGGAAAACATGACAATGAAATTCTCTTGCACCTGCAGCACTTTTCCTCCTAGGCAGTAGTCACAGGTTTAGGAGGTACTGATAAAGATGGCTTGGCAAATTGATGTACCACATCCAGCAGATAGTTCACAGTGCATCAATAATGGAGCGAATGGAAGTTTAAGATTGCAGATTGGATGTTGTCTAGGCAGGCTTCTTGAGTGTTGTTGGATGTGCACTTATCCAACAAGTCGGTGAACATTTCATCACAATCCTGACTTCTGCCTTATCGTGGGTGGAAAGACTTTGGAGAATGAGATGAATGATTCATCATAGAATATCCAGGCTCTCACCTGCATCATATTAATGGAGAAGAACTTGCCAACATGTTCTTATGTTCACGTTTCATTCTTCCAGAAATCTTCATAAAATGTGTAAAATCCTGATTAGACCAGCAAGATGACTAATTTGACTGAAAACCCCCTAAATACATTTACATTCATTCTTGATTAATATAAAAAAAGACAAATGATCTGACAATTATTAAGGAAACAAATATAGACATTGAGCAATATTCTGAACATCAAAAGTCCAGATCTCAAAAGTGGTTTAAGATGTCTCAGTTCCTTTTCACTTCAGGAATGGCTACACATTGCTGTCTGTAAAGTGACAGTCGTCCTTCACTTCAATAAGTAATCCAGTACACCTAGGTATTTATTTGTTAGAATTCTCTCTCTTAAGCGTTCTTGTTTTTTTTTCTAACTTTACCCTCCTCTCCCCTTGTGATTGAAGTGAAAGATGTCTTCTATTCACAAGCTCAGGATACCTGAGGCTGCTCTGTATTTACAGATTTGTCGCAAACTGTAATCCACCGATGGATTAAAGTTAAAGTATGAACTCATTGCTTCAACAGCTAAAAGTGTGCACCACTTGCTTTTTCTATGCTGCAAAATTCTCTTGGTATTTCAGCTTAATAGCAGGCCAACTTCCATTTTGTTTACAGTCAAAACAGGAAGAATGTGGTCTCTTACACTTGTTCTTCAGCTGCATTTTTATGGAATCAGTCCAGTTAAGTTGCTGATCGATGGCAATCTACAGGATGTTACTGGTGGGTGCTTAGCAATGGCAATGCTTTGAATGTCAAGTGGATGTGGTTAGATGCTCCTTTGCTGACGTTGGTCATTACTTGGCACTTATCAACTCAAAACATTCTGTAAATCATCTAAATGCAGCCACTGACGGTTTTATTATTCGAAGAATTGCAAGCAAAATTAAACAGCAAGTAATTACCATCATACTTCTGGCTTTATAATGGATGAAAAATCATTTATGAAGCAGCTAAAGATCACGGGGCCTATGGCATCTTAGGAATACCTGCAGCACTGCCTTGGGTTGAAAAGAAAAGAATTCAACAACGTTCCCTATCTTTCTTTGTTGTAGTTACAGCTATTGGGAGGGCTTTCAAATTCTCATACAAGTCAACTATTCTGCTCCCCCTGCCACCACACTAAATGTTTAGTCTTGTGAATTGGTAATTAGTCACAGACTATATTAACCTATGAGAAGGATATTCCTCACAAATGAAGCATTATAAATTTTAAATAAAATGTTGTTTATTCAGCACTGTTAATTCATTCATATTGCCTGAAAATAGCTTCCTAAATAAATCGACAAACAGTTACGTCAAGAGTGCATTAAAGGCAGTGCCATGTCAAAGGTGTTAATTGCAGCTGATAAAGCTGTTCAATTGGTTTGATTTGTGATATTACAGCCAGTTAAAAATTCAGACTTAACACTTTTTATAGAACAAGCAATCTAAGGAATTTGTGAAAAAGAATCAAGTTTTTTTTATTCTCGTTTATGCCTGTAACATTGGCTTTTATTTTAAACTGCTCTCATCTCGTTAAGTTACTGGAACATCTGTGAAGCTAAGACTCTACCATAGACTACTTTAATTACTGAAACTTTGCTAGGTACTTTGTCAAAGAAATTTCTTAAGGCAGCTCACAAACATACGATTAAAGTCAAAGATCCATTCCAGGAACAAAACGAGCTTGTTTAACTGATAATCAGAGGTGAGTTTTACATAAAAAAATTCAAACTCAACTCCATTCCATTTAAGATAATGGGAACTGCAGATGCTGGAGAATTCTAAGATAATAAAATGAGAGGCTGGATGAACACAGCAGGCCAAGCAGCATCTCAGGAGCACAAAAGCTAATGTGCTCCTGAGATGCTGCTTGGCCTGCTGTGTTCATCCAGGCTCACATTTTATTATCCTCCATTCCATTTAACTCTGGGTTTAGCTGAGACAGGGAAGCAACAGCTAACATGGCCTCAGGAACTGAGTTCATTATTTCAACATTTTAGCCTAGTTTGCGGATTCAACCTTGGTCAGTTGCGTCTCCAGAAACCCAGCAACTGCAGGGCATTGGGAACAGCTTCAAAAATAAGGGATATGCATTTAGAACATTGCGTGAAAGAGTAGGTTTTTCCCCTTTATCCAAGTTGATTTCTTACTTGGATAAAAGCTTTATCCCCGCCTTCTCTCTACTCTTCCAGAAGTTAAGAATCAGAACTTTTCCCTCGAGTATCAAAGATCAGATACCTCTATTCCACCAGTAACATCTGTTGTTACAACAATTTCTACAGCATTCCATGGCAATTGCAAGCCAAACCTGGTCAGGCTGACTCCCCAGTGTGGATCCTTGTAAATTAAAGTTCATGCATGCTATGAAACCCAAACTCCACAAAGCACAAAAGACAGTGTAGCACAGGAACAGGCCCTTCAGCTCACCAAGTCGGCGTTGACACATGATGCCTTTCTAAACTAAAAACATTACGCCTCTTTGGTCCCTATCCCAAAGTGTATGGAAAAATACAAATTTCTAGGTTTATCACCAGGATCAAAGACTTCAAACAGACGTTTCCCCAAGTTTTCACATTAGCTTAGTCAAACATGCCAATTAAGCTTTTCAAAAATTTAAAAATGATCCTTAAAAATTATTTTTACACTTATAATTATTAGCTAATCCTATGAACATCGTGTACACCAGTATGTTAAATGATCAAATCATTTTCACAATCAAGATAATTTATAATTTGGATTAACTATGCAATTGCACACCATGAATCTTAAAATATTCAACTACCGATATGCAGTGGGACAACAATATTGGAGCAACAATGAGCGTGCAAAACAAAGTAAAAGAAAATCAGAAAACTAGAGTCATTAACATACACTGTGATAATGGGAACTGCAGATGCTGGAGAATCCAAGGCAACAAAGCGTGAAGCTGGATGAACACAGCAGGCCAAGCAGCATCTCAGGGGCACAAAAGCTGACGTTTCGGGCCTGGATGAAGGGTCTAGGCCCGAAACGTCAACTTTTGTGCTCCTGAGATGCTGCTTGGCCTGCTGTGTTCATCCAGCTTCACGTTTTGTTATCATTAACATACACTGATGTTTTAATGCACTACAAGGATTAGAATGAAAATTCAAAACCACATTGTTTAAACTACAGCATATATTTCAGAAGCAAACACTGCACACAAAATGTGGTTTTTAAACTGCTTTTATATGGTGACGCACAAAGAATGGTATCATTAGTTTAGAGGGTACCTGAATAGAGACTTTCTGCTGACTGATTTTCGCTTCAAAACTCTAAAACAGAAAAATTGTCTAAAACCTAATAAAAGATTTTCTCCACATTTTATCATGCTATAATAGAACTGGAATTACTTGAAGCTGACTCATGAGATCAGTTCTAATTAGTAGGTAACATTCTTCCCTTACGGTGCAGCATAAAATTCAACATTGGCCAGGTATGTTGAAGATTTATATTAAAGACTTTTCAAAACTTACTCGTTTACTGAGACAAATTACTGGCCACATGCTGCAGCCCAAGGTACAGCAACAGCACAAGCAGCCACAGAGCAGCCATCGCACATTGACAGGAAGATTCTTCTTTAAACAGCTGTTAACCCGGCTAATGCTGGCCTTGAATTCCTCTGGTGCAACCTGTTAAAGTGAAACATTTGAAAACATAATGGACTGATTCAAAAGTTTTCCATGTACCACAAATGGTAGCAATTACTGCATTATACATGCTAGTTGTTAACCCATAGGCACCTTGCAAGATCAAGCAAATTACATCTTCCTGAGTTAGACAGTTTTGTAAGTTTTCGGTTCATATTGGTTAATACTGAGTGGCCTACACTAATATAATCATTCAAATAATAGAATACCTTTATCATAGTAAAGTGAATTCTAAGCACCAGCCCAAAATAAAACAGCAAAATTAGAAGATTTTTGTATCATTCCAGAAAGATTTTCTATTGTCAGCAGTCACAGAATCAGTTTATTCAGACCAACCATTCATTTTGTTATAAAATCCTGCATTTACATACTGACTCAGCGTGGAAAAGAAATAAGCCAAGGCACTACTTCATGGAATTGTAATCGGAAAAAAATAAATGCCAGGCCATGGAGAAAACACATTCAGGAGTGTGTGGGGGATGCTGCTGAGGCAAAGGGCAAAAGCCATGTCAAAGAGTTGGTCTTTTAATGTTTTAAAAAGGAAGAGGGAAGAGAATACATGAGTATAGGCATTTAAAAGGGGAACTCCAGAATACGTGGCATTGATTAGCACCATGTGGCACAGCCACCAACGTACAGGAGGGTGCATAAAATGGCAGAGGATTGTTTGGCAACAGCAGCAACTTGTAATGTCATTAACAGAGTAAACATGTCAAAGTGTTGCCCAAGAACATTTGACACCAAGCTACGTAAGGAGATATTATGATAGATGATCAAAAGCTCAGTTAAAAAAAATAACTTTTAAAAGGAATATCTTCATGGAAAAGGAGAGAGAGAGAGGGAGGGAGGGAGGGAGGGAAGAGGTTTAAAGGGGGAATGCTGAAGTCTGTGACTCAACCAGCTGAAGGCAGTGCCACCACAGTGGAACAGTCAAGAGGTCACAGGTGCGGGAGTAGAGAGTACCTTGGTTTTTGGTGGAGGTGGGGGCGGTGTTGGGATGAAGCTGAAGATGAGGAGAACAAAAACAAAAAGTTGCTGGAAAAGTTCAGCAGGTCTGGCAGCATCTGTGAAGGAGAAAACAGTTAACGTGTTGGGTCCGGTGACCCTTCCTCAGAACAGAGGAGAAGTAAGGTTATTGAGTGCATCGAAAAAAAATGGGATTCTTAAAACCAGAAACATCACTTAATAAAAAGTTTAATAAAGGCAAATAGTCACCGTATTAACAGATGAATAATTTTGACGTGAGTTAAGACAAGGACAATAGAGTCTTGAAAGCCTTTATGCTTATACACAGTACAGCAGACATCAAAGATAGGAATGAGGACTTCAGAATCGTAAGGAAAGACAAGGACAAACTGGGCAATGCCAAGGGTGTGGAAATTGGTACACTGTTTTTTGAAAGTTCAATCTTGCATTGTGAGCGTCACTACCAAGGCTAACATTTACTGCCCATCTCTAGTTGCCCTTAGGCAGCAGTGGTGAGCTGCTTTTTTCAACTGCTGCAATCCGTTGGTATTGGTCGACCCACAATGTAGTTAGGAAGTGAGTCCCAAGATTTTGAACCAGCAATACTGAAGAAATGATAACATATTTCCAAATTAGGGTGGTAAGATACTTGAAGGTGAACTTGCAGATGGTAATTTTCCATATATCTGCTGCCCTTGTTCTCCCAGATAGTAGTGGTCATGCCTTTGGAAAGTGCTGTGTAAGGGGTCTTGGTGAATTTCTGTGCTTCGTGCAGATTGAACACACTGCTGCTACTGTGCATCAGTGGTGCAGGGAACTTTTGTGGATACGGTGTCAACAAACCAGACTGCTTTGACCTGAGGTATCAAGCTGCCTGGGTATTGTTGGAGCTGCACTCATTCAGGTAATTGGAGAGTATTCCATCAGATTCCTGCCTTGTACCTTGTTCATAGTGGTCAGAATTCAAGGACTCTGAGGGGAGTTATTCATTCAGCATTCCTGGCTTCTGACCTTATCCTCACTGCCACAGTAAGCCTAATGTTTGACTAGTCTGGGGGACTGCTGTGTTAACTTAGATTTTTAATGAACATCTGTGGTCCTTTGCCATTTGCAGGGCTGACAGCATTGCTTCTAGTGCCAAGCAGTCTGTCCAATTTCATTCTTTTTTGATAGCTTTGTCTAAATGAATAACTTGCTAGGCTATTTCAAAGGGCAGTTGAGAGTCAGATACATTGTTGTAGGCCTGAAGTCACATGTAGACAAGACTAGATAAGGGCAGCAATTCTTTTTAGCCCAAAAGGACACTAGAGAACCAGATGTGTTTTACAATGGTTTTATGGTCATAATTAGACTTTTAATTGCAGATATTTATTGAATTTAAACACCATGATCCATCGTGGTGAGTTTTGCAACTTGGCCCCCAGATCTGGGTATCTATATGACTAATCCAGCAACAGTGCCACCACATCATTGCCTCCCCTCAATCTCAGCGATATACAGTCAGAAGCTCATCTTGGGAGCATGTGGAGTTGAAATATGATAATCTCATTCAGCACCAGACATGTGACAGGAGAGGGACGCTAGATGGCTAATCAGTGTACGAAGCAGGGATGAAAGATAATGATATTTTCTCCCAATATTCATACAGAAAACTGCAGATGATTGTATGACTTTAGAAAGCATTAACTTTCATAAAGGAATTACATTAATGCAGTCCTACACAGTCAGAGGGCAGTATAAAACATGCTGCAGCAGAATGGTGAGGTCAACTCTGTCAAATGTTTCACAGATTACAAAAGGTCACGGAATAGTTACAGCCACTTAGAATGCTTTTTCCGACTTTGACAAAAGATGCTTCAGTACTGAGGTTGAAGTAGGCATGATTGGAGGGATTCAGCCATGTAATTGGGAACAAATTCTGAAAGTTATATGAATTCTAAGCCAAGATAAATAAATGCCTCTACGATCTCCTCATTTCCCATTGTAATTGCTCCCATCTCAGCCTCCATTTTTAAAAATGAATTCCTGGGGTATGGACACCACTGGCTAAGTCAGTATTTATTGCTCATCTCTACCTGCCATTGAGAAAGTGGTGATTATCCATCTTGTTGAACTGCTGCAGTCCTTGGGGTGTAGGGATATTTAGAGATGTTAGGAAGGGAGTGCCAGGATTTTGACTCAGTGACAGTGAAGGAATGGTAATATAGTTCCAAATCAGGATGGTATGCAAATTGGAGGGTAAGTCCAAGTGGCGTTTCCAGATATCTGCTGCCTTCGCCTTATAGATGACAGATTTCTTGATATGGGAGATGCTGTCAAAATCATCATAGTGCATTTCTTAGATAGTATACACTGTTGATTGTGGTCACAGGAATGAATGTGAAAGGTGGTGTACAGGTATCAAACAAGTCAGTGTTTTGTCCCGAGTAGTGTGGGGGTTGAGTCTTGCTGGAACTGCAACTGTTGAGGCAATTCTGGAGTGTAACTTCCACTTGTGCTGGTAGATGATGGACAAGCTCTAGCAATAAGAGGTGAGATATTCGCCCCAGAATTCCAAGCACTGACCTGTCCTGTGTAGCCATAGCACTTAATTTTGGGTTGGTCCGGTTCAGTTTCAAGCTGATGGAAACCACCATCCACCACCTCCTCATCCACCCCGGTGTCAGCAAATGAAATGCAACTGAACGTTATGGGAAGGCTGCTGAAACATCTCCCACATTGCCAGGTGAATTCCAGTATTGTAACTAATTGAAACAGTGTCCTGATTCAGTTCAGCAGTACTAGAACATGTTAACCCTGGAGGTTAAGCTTACAGTACTATTGGTAGAATGTCAAGTCCCATGGCCTTATCTACAGCCATTTTCAGTATGACACTCAGTGAACTGAACTGACTGACGGCAGGCTTCGGTGATGCTGGGAACCTCAGGAAGAAATTTACTTTTGTATGTGCTTGGTGGCACGGTGGCTCAGTGCTGAGCATTGCTGCCTCACATCATCAGGGATCTGTGTTTAATTCTATCCTCAGGCAACTGTCTGTCTTCTCCCTATATCTGCATGGGTTTTCTCCAACTGTCCAAAGATTAGCAGCTTAGGTGGATTGGCCACCTAAATTTACCATAGTGTCCAGGAATGCACAGGCTAGTTGTGTTAGCCGTGGGAAAAGTAGAGTTACAGGGATTTTTGGGAGGGTGGGTACTGGGTGGGATGGTCTTCAAAAAGGTTTGGTGTGGATTCGATGAGCCGAGAGGCCTGTTTCCACACTGTAGGCATTCTATGATTACATATATAAACATTCCTCAATCTATTTTCATATTTATATTTTCTCCACTTACCTTTTTTTGCCCGTCCTTTATTAGTATGTGCCATGCTCCCAATCCTCAGGCTTAATACTTTTCTTGCAATATTGTAAGTCTCTTCTTTTAAACTAATGCTATCCTTAACTGCTTTAGTTAGCTAGGAGATGGATCACTTCTGGATTTTGTTTATTTCTCATCATAATGCTGCTTAACTGAGATCTGTGAAATATTCCTTGAAATATTCATCATTGGTCATCTATCAACATTACTTTCAAATATCCAATATCTCAGCTCTAATTTAACATTCTTAACTACATACCTGTGTTTAAATTCAACACTCCAGTTTCGTACTTACATATTTTACAATGAAGCAAGTGAAATTCTATTTTACTGTTCATTTCTTACTATCATTACTGATACTTGCTGTTCAACTGATTGCTACTTTATAAACAATGCGGCTCTTACATTTCTGTTTCATTGCACAAACAAGACCTAACAGCCCCTTTCCTAGTTGTTTCAACACCACATTATTCCAGGAAACACCCTCAAACGCATTCCAAGAACTTGTCCTCCAAACCACTTTTGCCAACTTGATTTTCATTAGATCATAAGATCTATGACCAGGCTATTGGACAGACATAATTAAATTGGAAAGGGTGCAGAAAACATGGATAAGGATATTATCAGGACTGTAGGGCTTGAGTTATAAGGATAGGCTGAAAAAGTTTATACTTTTTCCACTGGACGATTGGAGGTTGAGAGACGACCTTAAAAAAAAGTTTACAAAATTATAAAGGGCACAGTTAAAGTGAATAGCAAAGGTCTTTTTCCTAGGGTTGTGGAGTTCAAAACTAGAGGCATAATTTTAAGGTGAGAGAAGAAAAATTTAAAGGGACCTGAGGGACACCTTTTTCAGAGTGGTGCATGTATCAACTGAACTGCTAGAGGAAATGGTGGGTGCAGGCACAGTTACAACATTTAAAAGACATTTGGACAGGTACATGAATAGGAAAGTTTGAGAGATACGGGCCAGATGCAGTCAAATAGAACTAGTTTAGTTTGGGAAACCTGGTTGGCACGGATGAGTTGGACCAAAGGGTGCTGCATGAGTATGTAATTCAGCCACATTAGCTTGCTCCACCTTTTAATAAAATCGTGGCTGAACTCATTTCTGCCGCTTCTCAAAAAAACACTAACTTGTTACAAATTTATGAAGTTGTGTATAATACTCAAGAATTGAAAAACAGTGCATGGTCCCCTTAAAAGACTGTGTTTTCTCTGTGCTTGTCAACAAGCACACACAGAGCACCCAAATGGAAACATTTGGTATTGAGAAGCCAAGCAGCATTTTTACCAAGACAACAGTTTTCAAATTTAGCCGATCAATTTAAACCAAGTCTACTAAATTTAAATCTGATGGTGTTGACAACATTGAACCAATCCTACGTAAGAAAGATTGTTATGTCATCACAGACATACAGATGAGGGCATTTGGAAAGCCATGGAGATCCAACTGCCAAAAGACAACACCTTTTAGCTCTCTGAGAAAGCACCATGTAATTAAAAGGTACCATGGCATTTCTAGCTAAAAGTCCTCAACTAAACAATTAGAGAAAAACAACCCTAACAGCAGAATCAACAGAAGAAAGACATCTGTGACATGAGTTTGACAGAAACATGGCTGCAGAAGGCAGTGTTACAGTGCTCCAGAAGACAGTCTGTGTGAACTAGAGAGATCAAGTTTTAATTTATCGCTGCTTTATTAATTGGATTCACGTAAGTGGGACTTGTGTTTATTTGAACAGCATTCCAGGGGAATTTAGGTCAGTCAGAGAGTAGTTAGTAGTCTGGGGGGAATTGCTCAGTTTGTTAGTAATTCTGTTAAACTGTTCACAGTTAGGGTTAAATAAATTGTTTCTTGTTATGTATAAAGTGGATCAGGGATTTTCTTTTAAACACTTAAGATTTTGAGGGAAAAGGCGAGCTTCTCTGGGTGTTTGGGGGTAACTATTAGAAGGTAATCACTTCTCCACTCATAACAGAGTGGGGCTTGTGTTTTACTTTAATTATCAGAGGGGTTTGGCCATATCCCTGCCCCCCCACAACCCCACCCCCATCCACCTGCTGTAATAAATTAGGGGCTGATCCAGGATCTGGATGGTCCACGTAAGGGATTTGAATTGATCTAAATGGATTTGGGCAGATTTAAGCAGGTTTGGAGATTAGTTTCCTAGGTCTTTGAATAAAACTGGTGAGAAAAATTTGGTTAATTTCAGTTACTTGTCACTAGTTAAAATTAAAAGCGAGGGAAATGGCACTTAACAATGCTAAAGAGGTTCTGAGGTTTGAGGTGCTTCCTAAACTTGCCAAGAAAGTTTAGGAATACAGAGGAAGGATATATTTCTATAATTGGCAAACAGGTTAGAATTGGGTTTAACTAGGGATAATAAGAAAGCTGAAATTGTCATAGACAGAGAAACAGGCAAGTGCAATGGACTTAGAGAAAATTAAATTTAAAATTTGACAAATTGGCATTAGAAGAGAAAAAAATGAAAGAACAGCCATGTTAGAAGATAAAGAAAGGGAAAGAATGTTCGAGTTGGAACAGATTAAGTTGGAACTTGAAGCAGAAAGACTTCCAATGGCAAGTAAAAATACAAGATAGGAGGATGAGCAAACTCATGGTAGCCATCAGCCAGGTAGGGATACATACAAATATATCCAAACATTACCAAGATTCAATGAAAAAGATCTAGAAGCCTTTTTCATTTCCTTTTAGAAATTGGCTAAATAGTTGAACTGGCCAGAGGATATGTGGGTAAAGTTAATTCAGACAAGGTTGGTAGGCAGGGCCAGTGATGTGCTTGTAGTGCTGTCAGATGAAGTGTCAGGAGATTATGAAGAGGTTAAACAAGCTATTTTGAATGTCAATGAATTGGTACCAGAAGCATATAGACAATGATTCAGAAACATAAAGAAGGAACCAGGTTAAGGTTTTGTACAGTTTGAAAAAATTAAACACAGCAACTTTGATTAATAGACAATAGCGTTAAAGATAGAAAAGACGTGAGGATCTTAGGGGGATTATTCTGCTGGAGGAATTTAAAAACTCACTTCCAGAGATGACAAAAACTCACACTGAGGAACAGAAAACTACCAAACTAAGAGGAGCAGCGGAGATGGCAGGTGAATATGTATTAGTGCACAGATCAAAATGTAGCTTCCGACAGCAATTTCCTTTTGTGAGGGATTGAAATCTGGGAAAAAAAGAAGATTCTTCAATGAAAAATAAAACAGTAGATCATACTGGGAACGGTTTACCACAAGTGGAAAAAGAAACCCAAGTGGGTGAAAGGGAGGTGAAAGGCCTCAGGTGATTTCACTGTAATAAGATGAGACACACAAAGTCACAGTGCTTGTAGTTTAAGAATGACACTGGGAAAAAGGATGTGATAAAAGATGCTAAACCAGTGGGACTAGCTGAAGGAAATCCCAAAAGGAGGAGCTGCAATAAAGTGCACAGCCTAGCAACGAACGAGCTTGATGGCGAGATTGCGCCCAATCTCTACAAAATCTTCACTCCTGTGGGTAAGGTTTACTCTGGAAGAATGGGGAAAGAGGTAAACAGGTTACAATATTGAGAGATATAAAGGAGCTGGTCAGTATTTAATAGAGAGAGATGAAACAATTTGCATTCCTTCTGAAATGTTATCCAAGAGAGAGTGGTAATCTGTGGACTAGATGACAGAGATTTAGCATTCCCCTTTGTAAGATCAGGTTGGAAAGTCCAATCAAAACTGGAGAGGTGAAAGTGAGAGTAATTGAAAGAGTATCAATTCTAGGAAGCCAGGTTGTTCTTGGAAACGACCTAGCAGGATCAAAAATGAGAATGACGCCCCTTGTAGTGGAGAAGCCAAAGAAAAACCAGGGAACTGAAGAGTTAAAATTAAATTATCCTGGAATTTTTCAAGATTATGTGGTAATAAGATCCCACAGTCATAAGTTAAAGCAAGACGGGAAAACCAAACAGGGACGAAGGAGCCGAGGTCCAGTTAGCTGACACCATGTTTGAAGTGGTAAAGGAAAAACCTGAACAAGTAGAGGATCAGCGAGAGGTGTTCAGTTCAAAAAGATTATTGAAGTTACAATAAAAAGGTGAGACAAGAAAACATCTATATCAAAATGTCAGTTAGAAAAGGAATCAGAATGTATTCCCAAAGTGTTATTATCTCAAGGACAGAATCATAAGACGAAAATGGAGACCTTGACAGGTTAGTGTAGAGGAGGAATGGGCAGATGTGCACCAGATTGTGATCAGAGATAATGGCAACTGCAGATGTTGCCGGTAGCAATACTGACAAGTCGTATTTCGCAGAGCACATGATTTACCAGTAGGTGGTCATCTAGGAGTAAGGAAGACTCAGGTTAAAATACAACAGCACTTCTATTGGCCTGAATTGCATAAGCATGTGGTTCAATTTTGCCACACTTGTCACAGGCAGTAATAAAACCAGTACCTTTGATACTAATTCCTGCATTTAAGGAGTCCTTCATGCAGGTTACAATTGATTGTGTAGGTCCCATCTCTAAAATCAGAAGTGGGAATCAGTATTTGCCAAGTGTAATGGATAAGTCCACCAGATTTCCAGAGGTAATTCCATTAAGAGTGTCAAGGCAAAAGTGGTTGTTGAAGACGGCTTCTTTCTTTACCCGTTATGGTAGATTCAGTCAAACTATTAAGGAGGTCACTGATAGTTTAGGCATCAAACAATTTGAATCAAATTGGGAGCATCGGAAAGGTGGCATCAGACCCTAAAACACATGCTGAGGGCTTATTGCCAGGGTTACTCAAATGTTCGGAATAAAGGAATCCTATTTATATTGTTCATCTATTTATATTAGAGATGCCCCAAATGAATTGATTGTTTACTCTATTTGAGTTGATATTCAGACATAAGAGGGTCTTTAAAATTAATTAAGGAAAACTTGATACATCCGAAGTCAGAGATCTCACAGTTGGATTATGTATCTGAGGTGATAGATTAAACAGAGTCGGTGAATTAGCCAGACAACATTTGAGGGTGGCACAGCACCTAATGTAGCATGAGGTACCTAAAACTAAAATTCAGACATTTACCCATGGAGATAAAGTATTGGTGTTGTTACCAGTGGTAGGAGATGTCTTCTACAGAAGATTTAGTGGTCCTTAGCAGATTGAGCAGAAGTTGAATCAGGTGAATTATCTGTTAAAATTTTTTCCTATCTGGCATCTATCAGCTATGTCATGTGATTACATTGAAACCCTATTATGACAGGGACAGGGAATCAAAGAAACAAGTATTAGGTACTACCCCTCAGAGTGAGGAATCAGAATCCAAATAATTGGATTTTGATGTGCCTCAAAGTAAACTAAATAACGAAAAAGCCCTTACAGAATCGGATAGGATAGTGAGCTGTCTCAGGAACAGAAAACTGAATTGGAAGGCCTGTTGTAGCAATACGAGGACATATGTGGGAAAAAAATGGAGAGGACTAATAGTATAGTGCATGAGGATGTTACAAGGAATGCTGTCAGATAAACTAACATCCCTACCAAGTTAATCCTCTAAAAGCCACACATGTACAGAAGGAAGTGGAGTCGATACTCCAAGAAAACATCATTGAGCCAGGTCAAAGTGAGTGGGGTTCAATGATCATGTTGGTTCCCAAATCTGTGATACTCAATGCTTCTGCATGGATTAGCGGAAGGGCATTGGCACAACTAAAATCAGACACATACCGAATTCCAAGGCTGGAGAACTGTGTGGAAAAAGATGGACAAGCCACTCAAATCACAAAGTTGGACTTACTTTGCAAGTACCTTTGTCAGACAGAGTAAAAACGTTTCTGCGTTTGTAACCCCACATGGGCTGTATCAATTTAAAGTAACGCCCTTTGGTATGAAGAATGCACCAGCCACGTTTCAAAGACTCATGAACAGAGTTGTGGCAGAATTGACTAATTGTGCCGTCTATAGAGATGACTTAGTGATCTTTAACCATTCACGGAAAGATCACATGGTGTATTTGGCAGAGCTCTTTCAAAGACTGCAGGAGACTAAAATGGTTATAAATTTACCAAAAAACTGAATGCACGAAGGCGCATCTGACATTCTTGGGACATAACGTCAGACATGGAAGAATGACCCTGAGGAACACAAAGATGAAGGCCATTGAGGAATTTCCAAGACCCTCCTCGAAGAAAGAGGTGCTTTCATTTTTGGAACTGTATGGATTCTACTTGACATTTGTGCTGAACTTTAGTAGTATGGTGGCACTGCTGACGGCTTTGCTAAAGAAGAACGCAAAACTTCGGTAGACAGAGCAATGCTAGGAAGCATTGTTGAATTTACAAGCTGTATTAACCACCACTAACTGGTTTTAGCCACTAAATTTCTTGAAACCCTTTAAAGTTGCTATCAACACTAGAAATATAGGGGTTGGAGCTTTGTTGATGAAAGAGGAAGATGACGGAATTGGAAGGCCAATTGGTTATTTTTCAAACAAACTCAATGCTCATCAGAGAAAATACTCCACCATTGAAAAAGAATTACTGAGCTTATGTCAGCCTTACAACATTCTAATGTTAATGTTACAAACAATATTTCAGAGACAATTGTGTATACAGGCCACAACCCTCGCATCTTTGTGGAACAATGTAAGGACAAAAATACAAGACTGTTTCGTTGGAGTTTTATGTTACAGATTTTTAATTTACAAATTGTACATGTTGCAGGTCGTAAAAACATTATTGTCGATGTGTTATCGCAGATTTACAAGAAAATGTGTCGATAAGATAGAACCTCTATGGTCCAATGTTATATATGCTGAACTAGTACGAAAAGGTATAATTTTAAATACTGAGCCATGTATCTTGACAAAAGTCTTAAGATATAGGGAGAAAAAAATTAAGCCATCTTTTCATAATAATGGTTCATTTTTTAAGGAGGGGGTGGTGTTTGAATGACAGTGCATGATCCCTTTAAGAGACTGTGTTTTGTCTGTACTTGGAAGTTTGCAAGTAGGCACACACAGAGAGCACTCGAATGGAAACATTTTGTATCTAAAAGCCAAACAATATTTTTACCAAGATAACAATTTTCAAATTTGGCTGATCAATTTAAACCAAGGCCTTAAATACTAAAAACTATTAAATTTAAATCTGATGGTGTTGACAACATCGAACCAATCCTACATAAGAAATCTTATTATGTCATCATGGGTATAAAGATGAGGGCATTTGGAAAATCAGGGAGAGTCAACTGCCAAAAGACAATATCTTTTCACTCTCAGAGAAAGCACCCTCTAATTAAAAGTTACCATTGCATTTTTAGCTAAAAGTCCTCACTGAAGCAATTACAGAAAAAAAATCCCTGACAGTAGAATCAATGGAAGAAAAACATTTGTGACACGAGGGCGACAGGACAAAGGTAGGAGAAGGCATAGTCTTCCAGAAGACCGTCTATATGAACTTTAAGTTTTAAAATTTATTTTTGTCCTATTAATTGGATTTATGTAAGTGGGACTTCTGTTTATTTGAACAGCATTCCAGTAAAATTTAAGTCAGTTAGGAATAGTTAATAGTCCAGGGGAGAATTGGATGGTTTGTTAGCAACTTAAGAGTTAAATAAATAAATTGTTTCTTGTTATTTATAAAGTGGAATTTGGATTTTCCACTTTTAACCATTTTTCAGCAGATTATGAGGGGAAAGGCAAACTTCTTTGGGTGTTTTGGGGGTAAATTATTAGAAGGGAACCTCTACTCTAGTCATAACAGATCGGAGCTTGTGTTTTGCTTTAATTATCAGAGGGGAACCAACCATTTTCCCCTCTGTAACGCTTCTCTTTAAATTTGTTCAGTGTCCTAGCATTGACCTCGCACTGGGGTAGTAAATTCCACAGATTCACGACCCTTTGACAGAAGTAAATCTTCCTCAGCTCACTTTGAAATCTGCCATTCCTTAGCTTAAAACTATAATCTCTCTTTCTAGGTTGACCCACAAGGCAAAGTATCTACTCTACATCTATTTTGTTAATCCTGTCACATTTATTTACCTCAATTAGATCTCCTTTCATTCTTCTAAACTCTTTCAAACTCTACTACTAAACCAGAGTATGAACCTAAACTGCTCAATCTCTCCTTATGAGAAGTGCCTTTCATCTCTGGAATCAACCTCCTCTGAATTGCCAACAATGCAATTACACCCCTCAAGTAAAAGGATCAAAACTATATGCAACATACCAAGACACCAATGTCTTGCACAGTTATGGTAATACCTCCCTACTTTTGTATTTCATTCGTTTAGCAATAAACAGAAAATATATTACCTGCTGTACCTCAGGCTAGCAGATCCCTTTGCAGCAAGGAATTTTGACGTTTCTCCCCATTTAAGCAAGTTGCCTTTTCATTTTTCCAACCAAACTGGATAACCTCACACTTATTCATAATAAATTCCATCTGCCAAATTTTGGTCCATTCACATAACATACCTGCCTCCATTTGTAAATTCCTTATTTCTTCATTGCAACTTACTTTCTCCCTTATTTTTGTCATCTGCAAATCTGGCTGTAGTATATTCTATCCCTGCATCCAAATCAATAAAGGTTGCAAATCATTGGGACATGAGGGCCAAACCCTATAGCACCCTACTTATTAAAGCCTGCCAACCAAAACAAAAGACAGAATTATCCTAACTGTCTGCTTTCTGTTGGGTAGCCAATTTTCTATCCAAGCCCTAATCTATATTACCCCTCACACAGTGCGATCTTACCTTGTGTATTAGTTTTTTGTGTGACAACTTAAAAACACCTTTTGGAAGTCCAGGTAAATGATATCTACAGGACTGCCATTAACCACATTGCCCGTTACATCTTCAAAGGACTCTAGCAAATTGGTCAAACACAATGTGCCTGTTATAAAATCCATGCTGACTCTGATGGATTGTGCTTTGGCATTCCAATATCCTTCTACTACTCCAACAAGTTCCCATTGACAAATATTAAATTAACTGGTCCACAGTTTCCTACTGTACTCCAAAACCTTAGTATCCTATTTTCTGCTTTAGCATTTTTCTGACCCACTGGTATCTCTCCAGAATCCAAGGAATATTAGAGTATTATAACCAATGCATGCACACTTTGCGCTGCTATTTCCTTTTACACTATAGGATGTAGTCATCAGGCCCTGGGGACTTGTCTGCCGTTAATCCCAATAGTTCACTCAGTATTTTCTCGTAGTGATGGTAACTGTTTTAAGTTTTTTTTCCTGTAACCTCTGCATTACCTGTTACTATAGGGTAGTTTCAGTGTCCTTCATCATGAAGACTGAGGCAAAATACTGATTTAGTGTCTCTGTCACTTCTGTCATGCACATTATTAACTCCTCGACCTGTTGTCAAAGGGACCAAGATTCATTTTAGCTACTTTTTCTTTTTCATATACTTATAGAAACTCTTGCTATCAGTTTTTATATTTTGGTCAAGTTTTCTTCCATAATCTGTTTTTTTAAAATTACTTTTTTTAAAAAGCAACCCTTCGTTGGTCTTCATAAATTTCCCTATCCTCCTGCTTGCCACTGATCTTTGCAATTAGATATGCCTAGTTTTGCCTTTACGTTATCTTTAACTTCCTACTAAGCCATAAATGCATTATCTCGCTTTTACGTTTAGACAGTCTACATGAAGATTACATTCACCATATCTACTGCACTGCATCTTTCACAAATCCCTTTCATTGCTCAATTATTACTGAATAACAGTAGGGTTACTGTTCCAGAGACGCATAAACTACTCTTATCAGTGTTTCTGATCCCAGTTACGTCACATTCCTACCTATACCAATTCTACTTCTGGCTCTCCAAGCCTACTCTCACCAATATCTTTATCATACCATTTATTATCATGGCAATTATACTTTTTAAAAACAGACAGAATAGCTTTATACTCAATTCCCAGTCTTGGTCACCATACAAGCACATCTCTAATAGCCTAATTGCTATTTATTTTTAACTAATATGTTGTTACATATCACTGAGGCGGACAGAACTTGAGCCTAGGCCTCTACGTTATACCACAAGAACCCTCCAGTATAATGGCTATTAGATCAAATCAGTTTATCTCTAGTTATATCATTAATTCATCTACCTTGTGAAAAAACCTTCAAGCATTTAAATGAAGTCCAGTTCTTTTACCCACCCTTCTCTTTAGGCACAAAAGCTCAATTTAATGGCACCTACACACATTATACAATTAACACAACACTATTTTGCTAATGTTTAAATCAGATGGATAAAACAACATTTAAAAGTTAAAATTGCAAAGAAAAAGGACAGAATTGAGTAAGGTAGTGGACAAAAGAAGCTTTAATTCTAGAATTTTCTAGATACTGGCCAATTATGTGCCAATAACCTAAGCACAGTTGTGAATTTGCTGCATGTCCTCAATTTGTTAACAATCTGAGTAAAATGAATTAAAAAGGTAACAATGTCCAGGAACAGAGAGAAACCCAATCATCCAAGATGACTACACCTGTATTTCAACCTTTCAGTTTGGTCAGAATTGACACAGTAAATGTTTTAAGGCACAATCACAACCTTATTTTTTATACATGATGTAATTATGCATAGCCATAAAAATGGTGCTGTTCCTACATATCTTTATGATCGGCTAATCAGAAAGGTTATGATTCTTGCACTTGGGTTAGCTGTCTCATATTTGGCTGTTAAAAAATGTGGCTTTAATGCAACTTTAAAGAATTCTGTTATAGATTCATGTACTCATACAGCATGGAAACACCCTTCAGTCCAACTCATCCACATTGATCAGACATCCCAACCTGACCTAGTCCCATTTGCCAACATTTGGCCTATATCCCTCTAAACTCTTTATTCATGTACCCATCCAGATGCCTTTTAAATACTGTAACTGTACACACCTCCACCACTTCCTCCGGCAGCTTGTTCCATACGTCGCATGGAAAAGTTCTCTCTCAGATCCTTTTTAAAATCTTTCCGTTCTCACCTTAAGCCTATGCTCTCTAGTCAAGGGCTCCCTCAACCTAGGAAGAAAACCTTGGCTATTCACCTTATCCATGCCCCTGATAATTTTATAAGCCTCTAAGTTCAACCCTCAGCCTCCAATGTTCCAGGAAAAAAAGCTCCAGGCGATTGAGCCTCTCCCTATATTGCAAACCCTTCTTTCCCAGCAATATTTTTGTAATTTATTTCACCTTTTCAAGTTTAACATCCATCCTATAGAAGGGCTACAAGAATTATAGGCAGTCTTCTAAAAGTGATCTCACCAACGTTCTGATTAGTAGCAACATGATGTCCCAACTCCTATACTCAGTGTTCTGACTAATGACGGTAAGCATGCCAAATGCCTCCTTCACCACCCTATCACTTGAAAATCCACTTTCAAGGAACTATGAACCTGTACCTCTAGGTCTCTTTGTTCAACAACATTCCCCAGGGCAATACCATTAGCTGTACAAGTCCTGCTCGGTTTGCCTTACCATAATGCAATGCCTATCTAAATTAAACTCCATCAGCTACTCCTCAGTCCACTGGCCCATCTGATCAAGGTCCTGTCATACTCGGAGTTAGTCATTTTCATTACGCACTACAATACCTATTTTGGAGTCATCTGCAAATTTACCAACCACGCCTCCGACATTCACATCCAGATCATTTACATAAATGACAAAGCGCAGTGGACCCAGTACCAACCCTTATGGCATGCCACTGCTCACAGGCCTCCTGTCTAAAAAGCAACCGTCTACCACCACTGTCTTGTCTCCTACTTCTAAACCAATTTTGTATCCAACAGGCTAGCTCCCACTGGGTCCCATGTGATCTAACCTAAACCAGTCTACAATGCAGAACCTTGTTTTGTTTTGTTCAAGTCCATTTCGACAATAATGTACTGCTATGCCTTTATCAATTTAGTTTGTTACCTCTTCAGAAAGCTCAATCAAGTTAGTGAGACATGATTTCCTACAAAGACTGCTTACTACCCCTAATCCAAATGCATGTAAATTCCATTCCTCAGAATTCTTCCAACAACTTACCCACCACTAACATCAGGCTAACTTGTCTATAGTTCTGGCTTTTCCTTACAGCCCTTCTTAAACAATGGCACCACATTAGCTGACCTCCAGTCTTCTGGCACCTTGTCCGTGGTTGTCAAAGATACAAATATCTCAGCAAGAAGCCCAGCAATCTCTTTCCTAGCTTCCCACAAAGTTCTGGGAAATACCTGATCGGGTCCTAGGAATTTATCTACCTTTATATGCTTTATGATGTCTAGAACCTCCTCTTTGGTAAAATGAACTCTTTTCAAGACATCACTATTGATTTCCCCAAGTTCCCAAGCTTCCACGTTCTCGCTACAGTAAATATTGACACAAAATATTCATTTAATATCTCATCTGTGTCTTGTGGTTCCACACATAGACAGCGACGTGTATCTTTAAGGGGTCCTGTTCTCTCCCTAGTTTCTCTTTTGGCTTTAAAAGTACTTTTGGAATCTCTTTGGATTCTCCTGAACTCCACTTGCAAAGCTACCTCATGCCCCCTTTATGCTCTCATAATTTCTCTGAAATATTCTCTTGTTGGCCTTTTAATCCTCTAAAGACCCACTCCAATGCCCACTGTCTATACGTGACAAATGCTTCCTTCTTCTTCTTAGCCAGAGGCTCAATTTCTCTAGTCATCCAACACTGCCTACACCTACCAACCTTGCCCTTCACACTAACAGAAACATAGTGTTTCTCAACTCTCATTATCTCATTTTTGATGATCTTCCACTTCCCAACCATCTCTTCTTCTGCAAATAGCCTCTAATCAACTTTTGAAAGTTGGCCTTACTCCAATTTAGAATTTCAACTTTTTGATAAGTTCTATCCTATTCTGCAACTATTGTAAAACTAATGGAATTATGATCACTTGTCCCAAAATTATCCCCCAATGACATCTTAGTCACCTGTCCTGCCTTACTTCCCAACAGAAGATCAAAGTTTTATTACTCCTTCTCCAGTAGGTACATCCATATATGAATAACAAAGTTTTCTTATACACACTTAAAATTCCTCCCCATTCAAGCCCTTAACACTACGACAATCCCAGTCTGTGTTTGGAAAGTTAAAATTCCCTATCATTACAACACTACTTTTTTTTTAACAAATATCAGATTTCCTTACATATTTGCTTCTCAATTCCCTGCTGTCTATGAGTGGGCTGATAATGCAATCCCAACAAGGTGATCATCTCTTTCTTATTTCTCAGTTCCACCCATATAACTTCACTGGACGATCTCCCAGCAATATCCTTCCAAAGTACAGCCGTAATATTATTCGTAACAAAAAAATGCTACCCCTCCTCCTCTCCTGCTCCTTTTTCTAACCTTCCTGTAGCATCTACAGTCTTGGTCATCCCTGCGCCACATTTCTGTAATAGATTTGACATCCTAGTCCCATGTTCTAAACCATGCCCTAAGTTTGTTCACCTTACCTGTCAGGCCTCTTGCATTGAAGGAGATGCAGCTTAATTTATTAGTGTTACCTCATTTTTTGCCTAGCTCCTGTCTGCACTATTTGACTTGGTCTCCTTAGCTACTGTACCAGCCTGTGTCTTTTCTCACTATCGCTTTGGTTCTCCTCCCCTTTACTCGTTTAAAACCTCCCAAACAACACTAGCGAATCTTCCCGCAAGGATATTGATTCCCTTCCACGTCAAGTGGAAGGTAAGTCAAGCTCTTATGCCACTCGTGAAGGGATCGCAAATGGTCCAACTGTGAATCCCTGTTCCCCACACCAACTCCTCAGTCACATACCCTTCTGTTCTATCCTCCTATTCCTACTCTCACTAGCAGCAGTCCAGATATAACTACCCTCAAGGACCTATTTCTTAACCTCCTGCCTAGACAGTCTCCAGGAACATTCAAGTTCTCCATGATCTCCCACATCGGACAGGAAGAGCACATTATCCAACTGAAAGCCATTTCTGCCCATTTAACAACCTACAGACCTGTTTAAAAAAAAATTGATAATACTCCCATTTAATGTACTTTAAACATTCCTAGCTTTGAAAAAAAAGTGTTCAATTACAAGATGTACCTCAATTGTCAACAAATGAAACCGTGGCTCAAGAAAATAAATTAATGATTTACCTTTCCTGTTAACGATGAAGGGAATTCTGATTCAAATTTGTTGCTTAATCCAAACCTGAAATTGCAGAACAAAGAACACAGAATCTACACAACTGTGAAACACTTATAAAAATTTACAAAGTGAACTTTAAGTTAACAATAAAATATTTCATATCTGTAAGCCATCATTACAATGTATAGAATAAATTTTGTATCATAGAGAAAAAAAATCAGTTCTGTCAGTATCGAGAACTCTTTCAACAGTACAACAAAGGTTCACCAATCTCAGAAAAGCATAACTACAGCATGTCTTTATGAACAAATGCAGTTTGTAATCCTCGAGTGCTGAAATACAGCAATTTATGATTTAGAAGTTGTTCCACTAGGGAGTGGATTGATGGTGCTCAAATTTGAAGTCATTATAGTGAAAAGCAAGAGTACATTTATAGAATCACATCATAGAAGCAGTATTAAAGTCCATTTCACCAGACGAGTCGACAGCAGTCTCAAACAACTACATTGCTTGAGTAATCTCCAGCCTTTATTGCAGCTTTTTATTCCTTTAGCTAATTATCAAATTTCTTGAAAGACAATTGAATCAACCTCCAACACTTTTTGAAGCAATACATTCCAGTTTGTTATCACTCACTACAGGGAAAAAAAAATCTTCACTTTATGTTGTCTTTGATTCTTTCATCAGTTCTCAAGCCATCTGCTAACAGGAGAACCTCCTCTCTATATAGAACCCTCAACTTCCTCTAAGTGGAATCACAGTTTCACAGATCTATCCCCTCAACTGAAAGTCCTCATCTCTAGAAACATTTCTGCAATTCATTCATGGGATGTAGGCATCATTGGTCAGGCCATTTATTGTCAGACACATGGCTGTTCGTCTGGAGTCACATGCAGGCCAGACTGGTTAAGGATGGCAGTTTCCTTCCCTTCAAAGGACCTCAGGGAACCAGATAGATTTTTCCCGACAGTCAACAAAGCTGCATGGTCACCACTGGACTCCTAATTACAGTTACTCATTGAATTCAAATTTCACCATCTGCCAAGGAAGGATTCAAACCCAGATCCCCAGAACACTGCCAGGGTCTTTGATTAACAGTCTAGCAATATCATCACTAGGTCATCACCTCTCTGTAAAGCCATCACATCTCTTCTAAAATAGGCCATTGCAAGGTACCCACCACCACCTCCTAGTTCCCTTCCAAGCTACTGATCATCCTGAACTGGAAATACCACTGTCCCTTCACTGTTGCTGAGTCAAAATCCTAGAATTCCCTCCCTAAAAGCACTGTGGTTCAACCCACAGCAGGTGGACTGGAGTGACTTAAGGCAGCAGCTCACCACCACCTTCTGAAGGACAGATAGGGATGAGTAATAAATGTTGTCCAGTCAGCAATGCCCACATTCCATGAATATTAAAAAAAAATCAGACGTTAATCTGGAATGAAAGTCCGACCACTCTGCAGCAGTTTTACCAAAGTTTGGCAACTTGGAAAAATCAAGTGGTGCATATTTTGGCTGTGTAAGACAAAGTTGTTTTTTGAAGCTGTGAGGGGGATACTTTGAAACAAAGTGACAAAGAGTTTGTGAATTATAGAAAGACAGTATGATGACAGCTCTTGCATTGACCAAACAGCAGTTTGCTACAAATCTCAGAGCACAGCATCCAGATACCTCCATAGCTGGCCAACTGAAAGCATCTCCCTCTCCCTTCTTCTCCAGTGTAAGTGACAAAATAAAAACAAAGAAACCTTAAAAGAAAGGTTTCTAACAAGAAAAGATGTAGATCCATCAGATCAATTAGTAAACCGAAGAACAACAACTGCTTTACAGTTCACACCATTCCCTGAAAGATACCATTATTATTTGTAACTGACCACACGAAAAGCTGAGGGAAATAATGTGCATTTTACCATGCACAGTAACTGGTGGTCCAGGGCGCCAATCTAATTAAACACAGAAGAGTTATTTTGCAGATTTTTTTGCGCAGACAACACGAAATAACATTCCTCACCAGATAACAAAAATTACTAACTTTGTTTAGTAATGTGTAATTTCCTCAAATTGTCTTATCCTAGTCTGTCTTCATAATTTCTATCAGTCCTACATCCCTTCAAGCTATGTGTATTGCTCAAATTTCAGCCACTTGCACATCCTCAATTTTAAATAACTCCAGCATCAGTGACTGCGCCTTCACAACTGCCAAGGGTCCAAGTTCTGGAATTCACTCTGAAGTCTCTCCACCTCAACATTTCTCTCTTCTCTGCTAATATAGTTTTGGCCATTTGTCCTAATATCTTATTATATATACCTTGGGATGTTTTATGTTGGGAGTATTACATCAGTGCAAGCTGTTGAGAAGAGAATTCATTACAATGCGGAATGAAAATTTCATATGACCACTGATTCAAAGAGTTGTTTTTGTCCTATAATTAACAGATTGAAATGTGTTATCCATGAATCTCAGAATTTTACAGCTAAATCTGCATTTAAATGGACTAGTACCAATGTTCCCTTGTAACTGTGCAGCTGCACAGCATCCTGAAAGTTCATCCACAGGCCGCACACGAGTTGGTCCCTTCAAATTATAGTGCAGGCATGGCTGCGCAAAGAAGAGGAGCTGTGCATTTAAACAAATCTCACACGTTCAAAATGACCTATGCTCTCTCAAACTATTAATGCGGTCGCCATTCTAGCTTGATCTAAATCTTAATCATAAGCTCCTCACTGTCAATGAACTTTGCACAGTTTCTAATTACATGGAGTGCATCAGTTAGGGCAGTGAAATCTATTTTTAAAAATTATAGGCTTTTGGTTTACTTCAAAAAGGTGGAAACATTCACATTTAGATAAATTCACTAATTCAAAACAAGGAGAACTCTACCCTAGACAGACAAATATTGCCAGAAGTCTCCAAAAGAACCAAAATACAACACAGACAGGCTCATATCAGGCCCACTCTACAGTTTCTAATCAAGCTGCATGGAGAAAGGACAACAAAAAGCAAGGCACAGTGGCTCACGGCATCGGGAACCCAAGTTCAATCCCACCCTCGGGTGTCAGTGTGTGTGGAGTTTGAACATTCCCCATGTTTGAACAGGTTTCCACCGGCTGCTCCAGTTTCTGTCTACAGTCCAAAGATGAGCAGGTTAGGTAGACTGGCCGTGCTAAATTGCCTTATAGAATCCAGAGGTCTCCAGGTCAGGGGGATTAGCCATGATAAATACAGGGTTACAGGGATAGGGTGGGGGTTTGATTCTGGGTGGGATAGTCTACACAGGGTCAGTGTACACTCAATGGGTTGAAAGGCCTCTGTCCGCACTGCAGGGCTTCTATAAAATTGCTCCCAGCAACAAAATATTTTCTCAAAATATCTGGCTTGAAATCAGCATAGAGGACAAAAATTGAATGGCATTTCTTTCCAATGCATTATATTATTTTTGAAATAAAATATCGAATAAAAATCAGACCAAATAAGTAGAACAAGGCAAATAACAAGTAAAAAATGTACAGAAATAAAATACTAAAAATAGAAATAATGATCCAATGATAAGCAGTGAAAATTAGTCTGAAATTTTTTTTAACAAGTATCTTACTCGCACAAAACTCAAGGCTTCAAACTACTTGCAAATTTTCTTTTCTTTTTAGTTTTCACCTCTCCTCAGTAAGTATAAATTATACTTTGGATCCATCTGCTAACATAAATGAAGATACCTGCTTTAAAATGAACTTCTAAAATTCAGGATAATTTACAGATGAGGCTCTGAGTTAATTAAAAATAAATTCTTCTCCCTCATGACCTAGACCTAAATAAAAACTTGCTTTATTTGAAGATTTGAGGAAGCTAAACAATTCCTCAAAACGTATTATATGGGCTCATGCGATGCTGTGCTCACCAGTTGACTTACCCTAGCTCAGCCAAGTAACCATTGTTCTTCTTTGATGAACCAGGGCAATAAATATTAACCATACCTTCCCATCTCAATCAACATGCTTCAAAGTTGAGCTGGTATCTGTTCTTCACCGATGTCTTCGTTTCCAAAAGGTGACACAGTACAGCAATTAGGTATCTCAAGGTTGATTACTTTTCTAAAATGGTCCAACAACTCCAAGCACCCAATGAGACTAATATCATTAGCTAGTTTTACCTTGAAGGCCAACAGAATAAGACTAAGTGCTTTACAGCAAACAATAAAATTTCAAAAATTCACTGCCCTGATTGCGGTTAAGCCTCAAACAGTCCTAAATAGCTTGCCTTTTATTCTGAGGCAGTGTACCCTTGTTCTAAGCCCTCCCTAAGGAACCATTCTTTCTGCATTTACTCTGTCTACACCTGTGAGAAATTTGTAAGCTTTTATGAGATTGTCTCTCATCTTCCAAAGTCCAAATAATACAGGCCCAGTCTCATCAACCTCTTCTTTTACAACAGTTCCACTATCCTTGTAATTGGTCTGGTGAATCTCTAGCAGACTCTTACGGCGTACACCTTTGCTTCAGCAAGGGGACCAGATTGCAACCAATCCTCCAAGTTATCAGTGTACCAGACAATTGAGGCAACAGTTCATTGTCCCTGTGCTCACTTGTAATAATTCATTATTACCCTCTCCAGAATCAATTATTTTAGTTGAGCTGGGGTTGAATCCAATCTTTTTCCATTAACAGAATTTTCAAAAGTCTTGTTGATTGATTATACACTAGATTGAAGTGTACACAGCTTCCAGCATCTAACGAGTTAGTCAGCTGCGATAACAGATTGTTGAATTCAGTGGTTTACTCATTTTTCAAACCTTTAATAAAAAGTAATAATAAGCACGTCTACCAATGTGTTAATGCGGTTGAGCAAACCATGCTTAGCAAGATCAATGTATTACGATATTTCTGGATAATTGCGTGTGAAGCTAGTGCCACTGCCACTAATGAAGATCATGTTCTACATAAGATTTACAGATCAGAAAGGGTTACACTGTAAGTGGTAAAGTTATTTCCTATATTGTATGTCAACAGTACTAACACAAATAAATACGTGTGGTTCTTTCTGCCCCTGCTTTACTTATCAATTTTATCGTGCCTTGCTTTCTCTACAAAAAAGACACAGCACAAAGAGCAAATAAACATTCTGCACATCTCTTTGTACTATTTGCTTGAAGTAAAGGGAACGTGGTTTCACATTATGCCCATCTGTTAACATTCACTGAAATGATGCTTGCTTATTCCAATCCAAGTCAGTTAAGTGGGTTTAATTATATAATATCAGTACTCAATTGTGAAGGTTCTTGACATTTCAGAATAAATAGATTATTGATTAAAATTTACACTGCAAATTAATTTTATAAGTTTTAGTTAGAAACCAGGAAAAATAGTTTGCATATATTTGGTTAAAAAGTTTGATTATCTTAATCAGTTGATATGACTACCCAACAGTGTTATACTTGCGCTTGTCTAAAATTTCCCCTTTGACAGAGTTTTGTAAATCGAGATGAATTACTGATGATTTTTATTCTCTTTGGGGAAAAGAAAATGAGCCTGGTAGATTGAAGAATGACAAGTGCCTTTGTTATAGGTTTTAGTTTCAATTCCTAGTACTCAATGTCATTTCTTCCTTCTCTTACGTAATGTACAAATAATAATGTTAACAGCAAACAACAACCTACTAGCAACTACATAAAAACAAGAGTACTGATTCAAGAACAACATCTTTTGCATGACTCCTTCCAGAACTATAGCTGAGAGGATGAATTGATGACATGTCCATCATGGGCCTCCTGCACTGCCACAATGATGCCACCCGAAGGTTGCAGGAACAGCAACTCATATTCCGCCTGGGAACCCTGCAGCCATATGGTATCAATGTGGACTTCACCAGTTTCAAAATCTCCCCTTCCCCTACTGCATCCCTCAACCAGCCCAGTTCGTCCCCTCCCCCCACTGCACCACACAACCAGCCCAGCTCTTCCCCCCCACCCACTGCATCCCAAAACCAGTCCAACCGGTCTCTGCCTCCCTAACCGGTTCTTCCTCTCACCCATCCCTTCCTCCCACCCCAAGCCGCACCCCCCGCTACCTACTAACCTCATCCCACCTCCTTGACCTGTCCGTCTTCCCTGGACTGACCTATCCCCTCCCTACCTCCCCACCTACACTCTCTCCACCTATCTTCTTTACTCTCCATCTTCGGTCCGCCTCCCCCTCTCTCCCTATTTATTCCAGTTCCCTCCCCCCATCCCCCTCTCTGATGAAGGGTCTAGGCCCGAAACGTCAGCTTTTGTGCTCCTGAGATGCTGCTTGGCCTGCTGTGTTCATCCAGCCTCACATTTTATTATCTTGGAATCTCCAGCATCTGCAGTCCCCATTATCTCTGAATTGATGATCCGACTTTTTCACAGCCCTCACCAGTACTGTTCTTTTATTAGCTGGTGAGTGCTGTGTAACAACTTTATGACCTATAAAGCTTGTCATGTTTGAGGAGAAACATCACTTCTTATAGATGAACGAACAAGTTATGTGGTAACTGCAAACTCCATATATTTTTCTTTCCAAAATAAATCAGAGAGGCAACCAACTAAGTTAGATCAAACACTAATATAATACCTTTCAGGTGCTAAATTGACAAGCTATATGGCTCATGGTCAAACAAAATACATCTTACTACATATCACAAGTCACCTTCCAACATCTAAATGGGGAATAGCAAAAAAGACACAAATGTTCAAGTACACACATCTTTGAGGGTACAAGACAAATTGATTTGACTGTCATTATCTCATTGCTATTTGTAGGCATTAGCTGAATGAAGATTGGTTGCTGTGTTTCCCTACACCATTGTTTAAAATTACTGTGTTGGTTATACTGTATTGAGTCATTAAAAGGAGCAAATGAATGCTTTTTTTTAAAAACATAAAAAAAGTATAAATCCGTGACTTAAAGGCAGTGTGAAAATGCATGAAAATAATGCTGAACCCTTTTAATTCACTCCTTGGTTGACTTGTTGTGTACATTCTGGGCTTCACATTTTAGAAGGGATGTTGATACCTAGGAATGGGCACCAGAGATTATGCTAGAGAAGCACCAGGAATGAGAGGCTTCAGTTAACTGCAGAAGAGCTGCAATTGCTACCGTTATAGTTGTTAATATAGAAACAGTTAAGGGAAAATATAATAGAGGTGTTCAAGATTCTGTGGGCTCTCTTAGAATACACAGAGAAACTTTCATGGCAGGAGGGTCAATAACCAGAGGGAATAAATTGATATAACTGCAGAAGAACAAGGGAAGATGAGTATTTTTTTAAAAAGTACAAGGAACTACGGTGTGATGTATGCACCACTTAGCAACTCTCAAAAGGGAACTGGATATATAATTACAATGGAATCATTCACAAAGCTTTGGTGAAAGAATGGTGGGGGGTGTGGGAAGTGGGTGGAATTAATTTTACAGCTCTTTCAAAGATCATTAATAAGCTTGATGGGCTGAATGGTCTTCTTTCACAGTATAAGATTCTCTGGTTCACAAACATTAACCTCTAAAGATGTGCAACAGTATTAGAAATTGTTTGCTGTAGTTTTGATTTCAATTTCAGTTTTTAAAACATCACCCAACAGTCAAACTGGCTGTATCAGGAAATTGTTATTATTGATCTATTCAGCATGTCTTCCTGCAAGACAAGCTGGCACATATTTCTTCAACTTTCCCCTTGTAAAATTTTACAAGCATGCAAATTTGCTGACGTTTAGCACTAAGACAGGACAATACCAGCCTTTTCAAATATTTCAAACTAAATAGGAATAATATTATGTGGCAGCATGAAGCATTAGAATCACAGGGGATGGTTAAATACATTTTAACAACCCTATAAAAGCTTTAATCTACTTGCACTTAGATGGTGTTATATGAACCAAAAACACAGTAATGTGAGATAATAAAGTGTGAAGCTGGATGAACACAGCAGGCCCAGCAGCATCTCAGGAGCACAAAAGCTGACATTTCGGGCCTAGACCCTTCATCTAGGCCCAAAACGTCAGCTTTTGTGCTCCTGAGATGCTGCTTGGCCTGCTGTGTTCATCCAGCTTCACACTTTATTATCTTGGATTCTCCAGCATCTGTAGTTCCCATTATCTCTGATACGCAGTAATGTGATTTGAATGCCACTACTTTTTTCTCATGTGGACCATTCAGATCCTCACTTGATGTACTCTATAAATACAGCATATGTCCAAAATAATGTAATTTTCTGTCACAAAAATCTGCTTTGAAGTGCTCCGCAGTAATGCAGAAGCCCTTTGATAGAAATAAGCTTCAATATCTATAAAATATCTTGCAGCATGGAACATTTGAAATTAAACATGTCAGACAATTTGCTGGTGAAAATAGACGATTAAGCAAAAGAATCGTTAAGATTGACAAAGATACAGGGCATTATGACAGCAAAATGTAGCATATAAATATGCTAGTCTTCTGAATTATTGAATAATTGTTAATTGAATAATTTGTTTTGATTTTGAGATCTGTCCTCTCCAGTCTTGATTACCACTGCTCACTTTCTAAATTTGGAACGAACTGTGCTCAAAGCTGTATTTCATAACATTCACCAGGGAATAAGAGTTGCAAAAAAAATCTGATTATCAATTCATCCTCTCAGATATACTGCTGGGAGGAATCATGCAAAAGATGGTGTTCTTGAATCAATATTCTTGTTTTTATGCAATTGCTAGTAGGCTGTTGTTTACTGTTAACATTATTATTAGGGGTAGGCGATGGCTTAGTGGTATGATTGCCAGTAATGTGAGATAATAAAGTGTGAAGCTGGATGAACACAGCAGGCCCAGCAGCATCTCAGGAGCACAAAAGCTGACATTTCGGGCCTAGACCCTTCATCTAGGCCCAAAACGTCAGCTTTTGTGCTCCTGAGATGCTGCTTGGCCTGCTGTGTTCATCCAGCTTCACACTTTATTATCTTGGATTCTCCAGCATCTGTAGTTCCCATTATCTCTGATACGCAGTAATGTGATTTGAATGCCACTACTTTTTTCTCATGTGGACCATTCAGATCCTCACTTGATGTACTCTATAAATACAGCATATGTCCAAAATAATGTAATTTTCTGTCACAAAAATCTGCTTTGAAGTGCTCCGCAGTAATGCAGAAGCCCTTTGATAGAAATAAGCTTCAATATCTATAAAATATCTTGCAGCATGGAACATTTGAAATTAAACATGTCAGACAATTTGCTGGTGAAAATAGACGATTAAGCAAAAGAATCGTTAAGATTGACAAAGATACAGGGCATTATGACAGCAAAATGTAGCATATAAATATGCTAGTCTTCTGAATTATTGAATAATTGTTAATTGAATAATTTGTTTTGATTTTGAGATCTGTCCTCTCCAGTCTTGATTACCACTGCTCACTTTCTAAATTTGGAACGAACTGTGCTCAAAGCTGTATTTCATAACATTCACCAGGGAATAAGAGTTGCAAAAAAAATCTGATTATCAATTCATCCTCTCAGATATACTGCTGGGAGGAATCATGCAAAAGATGGTGTTCTTGAATCAATATTCTTGTTTTTATGCAATTGCTAGTAGGCTGTTGTTTACTGTTAACATTATTATTAGGGGTAGGCGATGGCTTAGTGGTATGATTGCTGGACTATTAATCCTAAGACCCCAGGAAATGTTCTGGGGACCTGGGTTTGAACCCCACCACAACAGATGGTGGAATTTGAATTCCAATAATAAGTTGGACTTAAGAGTCTAATGTTTTGGAGATTTGTAGCTCAGGTTAGAACATAGAACATAGAACATTACAGCTCAGTACAGGCCCTTCGGCCCTCGATGTTGTGCCGACCTGTCATTCCGATCTCAAGCCCATCTAACCTACACTATTCCATGTACGTCCATATGCTTGTACAATGACGACTTAAATGTACCTAAAGTTGGCGAATCTACTACCGTTGCAGGCATAGCGTTCCATTCCTTATTACTCTCTGAGTAAAGAAACTACCTCTGACATCTGTACTATATCTTACAAGATTAACACCAGTTAATCTAGTTGTCTTTCTCCTGTAACATGGCCGATTTAAATAATATTTCCCACAGTCAAAGTTTTTTTAAAATTTGTTTTTAAAGAGAGAATTAGCAGATCAGAGCAGCACAATGACAGGACATTTAGAGTTGTGGCTGTTGAGGTTGGTTGGCTTGCTGAACTAGTTTCTTGTTTTACATGATGGTGTAATTATGCCCATGACGTTGTCAGTTGTCAGGAAAAAGCCATCTGGTTCACTAATGTCCTTTAGGGGAAAAAAAAATCTGCTATCCTTATCTGGTCTGACCTACATGTGACTCCAGACCCACAGCAATGTGGGTGACTCTGAACTGCCCTCTGGGCAATTGTGGATGGGCAATAAGTGCTAGTCCAGCCAGTGATGCCCACACCCCATGAATGAAAAAAAAACTGTACATTATGTAGAAGGAAGAAATGACATTGTGCACTAGGAATTGAAGCTATAACCTATCACTAAGGCACATGTCATTCTTAAATGTACCAATCTCATTCTCTTTTCCCCAAAAAAGTGTGAAATCATCTGCAATTCATCTGGACATACAATGTTTTGTTTGTAAAAGAGGAAGTTTTAGACAGGTTCAAGAACAATACTGCTGGGTAATCATATCAACTGATTAAGATAATCAAGCCTTTAACCAAATATCCAATAATTGGTAACCACTAATAACAGTAATAACAATTTCTGGTGAACAGGGCAGTGAAGTTGTTACATTCAACTTTATTGAAGCATTTCCTGCTTTTGAATGCTAGATCTTTGTCCTACATGAGCCCTAATTCCTATGCTCCAGTACCTGACTTCCAAAGTACTTAATTCACTGTAGAGCACTTTTGAGCATCCCAAGATCATGAAGGATGTTATACAAATGCAAGTCTTCATCTCCTTCTTTCACGACAGATACCAACATAAACTTTTAGCTATACGTCCAGAATAATTGAGAAGGACCCTTTCATTAAATAAGCTTTAACTACTATAATTATTTCAAGCCTCCACAGAAAATCACTTCATCTATAATAAGCTTCACCACTTCAGCCCTTCTATTAAAATAAACTATGCAAATTTATTTCCTAAAAGATAATTTAAATAATAGCCATAAATTCCATGATAGTTGTGGGAATTTAAATATCCAACTCTTATAATCAAACAAATGTATTAATATATGAACTAAGTTACCCTTGTGCAGTATTTTTGTACATAAACCTTTTTAAAACTCCAGGCTTTAATAAATAAATTTATAAAGCTCCCAAATCGTTGAAAAAAAATTTACTAACTCCATTAGTGAACAGTTCCTCCAACTTAAATTGCATTTGCTTGGTTACCTAGGCCTATTCAATTTTAATGAGATCTGCATTCAAAGGTTTGCAGCAGTCACAGACAAATAAACTTAAAAGCTTGGATATAGTTCAAAAACAAAGAATAAACTGCTCTGACTTCACAAACAGCAAAACAAGTCTTGAAGCAATTGCACTGCATTAAGTTTAGTACAACTGTTGCCAACTGTTGTGTAAAAATAAACTTATTAGATTTTCAGTGACAGCCACAAAACAACACCAAATTTTAAAAAGAATTTCTTGTGTCAAGAGAAAAAAAATATCTTTGACAATTAGGCTGATACATTCCCTACCTCTCCACATATGTCTATTATTCTACCACAGCCTGCTTCTATACACGAACAAATAATACTCCCATAGAGACTTTTAAATGCCCTCGTTCATGGCACACTGTTCAACTTCAATAGTGTTATAAGCAAAATATTTACGTTTTCTTTTTCGATGTAATAATTAATTCAATATCAGTTGCTTTTGTTGGACGTTTCTTCCCTACATTCATAATCTGGGGCATGAGGCGTGGATGAGAGGAGAATTCCAAACTCACTTGCAGCTTGTCCCTTTTAGCTTTTGTGCCAGCAACACTGTTACTCAAACCAAGATTATGTTATACAAACCCCTTCACATTTTGAAGCCCGAAATCACATCTTCTCTCAATCATTTCTTGCAATTAAATATTTAGTTCCAAGTGCTTATAGCTTAAAGCCAGCGGTCCCAGAATCAGTTTCAATACAATAGGTACCTAGTGCAATATCTGGTGTACACAAAGTTGTAACAATTTTTCTGAGTTTATATTTAAATGCCTTTCAGTAAGCTCCCACCAATAATTGATTAGCTACCTTAATACTTTTGTATTAGACTGTGCTTAATTGTGGATTAAAGTTTTTACACAGCATTGCTGTATAAAAGATTAAAAGAATGAGAGCTCATGGGACGGAAATATAAAATGTGTGAGAAAACAGCCTATGGTTTTCTTCTTGTTCTCAGTACCTATATTCTTGAAAGGTAAGCATCATTATCCATTACAATAATTATTATTTGTTTGTAAAGATCAGTATCAATTCGACGGCAAGCATCATTATATCTTTACGAGTCAATGTTTCATTGCACAGCAATATTACTATGAATTAGCAACAGTAGGATTGTTTTCAGCCACAATCTGTAACCTCACAGTCTGGCAGGAATTCACCACTATCTGTACCACCAAGTCAAGGATCAACTGTTGTTCAATGAGAAGTGGGCAGCAGGCCAGGAGCAATACTCAAAAAAAGTGAGATGTCAATCTGTTAAAGCCACAAGACTTATATGAATGTTAAAAGGTAGAAACTGTGATGCAATAGACAAAGCTAAGTAATCCCCCAACTGACTGATCTGTTCAGAAATCTGCAGCACTGCACAAGCCTCAAATGGACAAGTGGTGGACAACAGAACAACTAACCAAAGGAGATGGTTCCATAAACACATCCATCTTCAATTATCAGGAAGCCCAACACATTTGTCTGAAACATTGGCAACCATTTTCAGCTAAGTGAATGATCCATCTTGCCTGCCTCGAGGTATTCATTAATGATGCCAGAATTCAGCCAATATAATTCACTTTAAATAATATCAAAAACAGTTGGAGAAATCAGATATAGTAAAGACTCTATAGTAAAGTCTCTGACAATAGTACTCAAGACCTCCAGTCCACAACAAGGTCCAGTCAGTTGTTTCAGGACAGCTACATATTGTGAAAAATTGCTCAGGTACATCCTGTGCACAAACAGCAAGACAGATCCAATCCAGTCATTTTCAATCCGATCAGTCTATTCTCAATCATCAAAGTGATGCTTAGTGTGGCTGACAACACTTATACCGCACAAGACACTAGTCTGCTCATCAACGATCAGTTTTAGTTTCTGCCACAACCACATTGCCCTGACTTCATTGAAGCTTTGGTCCAAGCACAGATTAAAGCACTAATTCAAGAGGAGAGGGGAGAGTGAATGTCCTTGACATCATAGCAGCTTCTAATCAAGTGCATAATTAAAGAACCCGAGAAAAACTGAAATGTATGGCAATTAGGGGGAAACTCTATAATTGGAGTCATATCTAGCACAAGTTGGCTATGGTTACTGGACACCAAACATCTCAATACCAGTGCATCAATACAGGATTTCTCAGGTTAGTGTCCTAGGTCATCTTCAATGAACTTCCCAACATCACAATGTCAGAGGTCTGGGTGTTAGCTGATGTTGTATGGCATTCAATGCCATTCAAATACTTTCGGTACTGAAACAGTCATGCCCTGATCAACAAGACAGAACAATATTCAGGATTGGGCTGACAGATGGTGAGAAACATTCATGCCACACAAGTGCCAAACAATGCACCCTTCTAACAGGAGTGAATCAAATCATCTCCTCTGTCATTCAGTAGCATTACCATCACATACCCCCCACTACCAACATCCTTGTTCCATAGACCTAAAATTGAACTAACCATATGACACTGTCGCTACAAGAACAGATCAGCAACTGCAAGTTCGAAATTCCTTAAATTCCTCTAATTCCCTAAAGTTTGGCCACTGTCATTAAGGCAAAAGTCAGGAATGTGATGGAGTATTCTCTACATACCTGGACTCATGTGGTGCCAACAGCACACACACAGTTCCATACCTCAAAGGAAAAAGTAGCCAGATGAACAGGCCGCTATCCATCATCTTAAGCATGATGTATGTGCCATGTACAAGATGGACTGAAGCAACTCTTCCCTCTTTAGGAGCCTCTTTACTATAAAACTGTATCCTCTATCATCTGCAAAAGGTGAGGCCAGCAGAATCTTAAGAACACCACATGTGCATTCCCTTCTTGACCTGAAACAATGTTGCAGTACCATCACTGGGTAAAAACCTGGTTTTTTTTCTCCCCTAACAGCGTTCAGTGTACTTATATGGGTTGAAATATAGTGGTTCAAGAAGTGGTTATTCCTCTCATGAGAAATTAGGAACAGGCAACAAAAGCTGGCCATGTTAGCAACAAACTCATCCCATGAAATGAAACATTTTTAAAACTTCAGAATTTTTTTCAGCAAATTACTCACTGTAAATTATCACTCAAATTAAAATCATATTAGGTAATGGGCTGTAGCATTAATGTCATCCAGTTAAACACCATAAAGGAAATAATTTCCAGTAAAACAAAGAAAATGCATTCCCAGCCTCTACAACACACAATACAGGTACTAGAAAGGCTACAGAAGGAACAGTCCTTTCCTTTTTGTCAGTGCTAGTTCACCACATAGTAGTGGTTTCCTGCCACCAGTTATTACTATGTTTTATAGTTGATGACAATAAAGGTGAGACAGTTCAGTTCCAGAAATATTTTGAGGATGAAAACTGCGCTGCTAGAGTTTTTAAACAAAAAAATGCCAGGAATCTACCTCAGTTTGGAACACTTCACTAAGACACATGTTTACAATCATTTAGCTTTACAACTTGCAGAAAGTAAAACTAAAGAATGCCTTCGTTCTTTCTCATTATTCTTCACTGATGGACAATTTTCCAGTAAGGCAGTGCAGATTAAACTCGATTAATCTCAAAATTTAATCTTTCGGTCAAGATCCTGCAGAACTATATGAAGCATCATAATTAATGGGCCTCACTGTTAAATATGTCATCTAACACACTGCTCATTTGACTTTATAATTACAATACATACAGTGATAGTTGTACCACCTACGAGGTATTCTGCAGCAATTCACCAAGGCTCCTTCAACAGCCCCTTCCAAAACCTGCAACTTCTATCATCAAGAAGGGCAAACACAGTAGATTCAATGGGAACCCTAGCACTTGAAAGTTCCCCTCTGAGCCAAAAAGCATCTTGGCTTGGAAAAATTATCATTCCCTCACTGTCACTGGGTCAAATTCATGGAACACCCTTCTTAACATTACAGTGGCTGTAGCTGCCCTAATGGGCTGCAGTGGTTTAAAAGTTCACCTCATCAAGGGCATTTAGTGATGGGCAATAAATATTGTCTTTTGCTAATGACATCTATTTGAACAATTACAAAAATTGCAAAAACAGCTGTGAAAGATTGAGCACAGTGAAAATAATTTATTTTTAAGGTTTTTATGATAAAATGCTCAGAAGTTGTTAGAATCATAGAGTCTCTCCTATCCACAATTTTCCACTCTCCAGTTACTGATATTTTCCAATGTACAACTGTACAGTCTCATAATAGAACTGCATGGATAGACTACGATAACTAACACGTACATGGACTACATAGGGCTCAACATTTACCAATACGCTCAAAAAGCAGGATGCAATATGTTAAAACAACTTGCACACAAAATAGCAGTTATCTTTCCTTTGACAGACCAACTTGCAACTTACACAGTACTTTTCATGGTCACTGAACATCTCAAAATATTTTACAACTAAAGAAGTATTTTTGAAGTGTGGTCATTATTGTACAAAACTGAAAGAATGAATGTCATCTAGCATTTCTGTGGTACCCTTTTTGTTTTACGGTCATCAAAGTGTTTCCACAGACAATGGATTATTCTTGAAGCATAAATCACTGCTGCAGTGTCAAACACAGCCACCAATTTGAAGACAATTAGATGCCACAAATACCAAATATGGTAGGTGACTTGGCAGAGAGATAAATGTTGACCAAGATACAGGGAAAGCATCCTCTTCTTCACTGAATAGTGCACTGAACACTTGCATCATCCTAAACAGGAAGACCTTAATTCAACAATTCATTCTAAAGACAACACCTCTAATAATGCAGCACTCCCTCAACAGAGCACTGAAGTTGCTGGCTAAATTCCATGCTTTCTTTTCAAAGAAAAATATTTTAAGACATTGGGTGGCATAGGCCTGTGGTAGGTGGGACTTGAACACAGATCTTTTGGCCCAGAGATTGGAACACTATCATATGCTAATCAGAAAGCAACAACCATAAAAAAAAGCTTAACCAACTGAAGACTCGGAAAATAATAGCCACACAACACAATCGCAACTGTGGCTAATTATAAAGTTTAGCTGTTTGGTGTTAGTCTAACAATGCTAAGCCAAGAACACAATGGAGAACTGATGAAAATTTGCCATCACCAACAGTCTTTAGATATTTCGTACTTTTGTATTTACAAAATGTGCTAAAACATCTGCAGGAAGCTGTGTGCCAATTTTAACTCGTTGAAAAATAGGTGAGTGAGTATAGAGAAACACAAGTAAGTTCAGGTAGTACAAATGTAGTTTTCCTTTACTTTGATATTTGTTAAGAGTTAATTGGCTCTCAGTAATAATTTATACAGATTGCTGAATTTGGAGCATCTTTTTAGGTGACCTTGGTATTCACACAAAAATTAGTTTTGCAAACTTGCACATATTTCTGTTCCAATGATGTAATTATGCACAAGATTAACTTTGGTTTAAAATGCACGTTATTGGTAACTTTTTAAAAAAAATACATTTTGTAAGGCTGAAACTTGACTTGTCTTTTTCTTGCAAATTCTGAAATCACTACTGATCAAAAATGATCTAGCGTACCATACATGTGGATTTTTAAACTGCGGAGCTGACAGGTTTATGAATTCAAGAATAAAGAAAAATTAAAATTTGGGCTAAAATGACAAGCTGCATTGACTCGATGAGTACTCCTTTGCATACAGAAGATTACGGTATGATTAAATTCAGGTGTATAAGATGATCAAAAGAGATGTAGCAAAAATATTTCCTCTGGTGGGAGACTCCCAAAGGAGGCAGCATAATCTTAAAATTAGAGTTAGGCAGTTCAGAAATAATGCCAAGCTGTGTTAAGGGTAGTGAAAATCAAAAGCACACTCCACCACAAAAGCAGTAGAGGTTTGTTTTTCAGATGTGCGCAGATGTTAAAACAGAGACGGGCAAATACCTGACAGGTAAGTACATCACACGGTTATGAAAGTGGGTTAGTCAGTTATAATTGAATTGAATGATGGATTAGGCACAAAGGGCTGATTGCTTCATCGAAAGAACTGGTAGTTAAGAATAGGCCAATTGACACCAATATCTTCAGAACATATGTACATAATGTAAACAAATCTTACAATCAACTTGTTTATTGATAATTTCAATGTTTTTCTTTTTGGTAGATTTGTACAGAATTAAAGTAATTCTAAACAGCTGTTAATATCAAAAGCGTAAAGACTTAAATGGGAAAAGAGGAAAATATGAATGCGTCTATTTTAACAGAAAGATTAAAGAAGCATATAATCTAAACAGAGAGGTTGTAAAACTCAAATAGAGAGATCTGGGTGTCCTAATAAATGAAACACGGAAAGTTAGTTTGCAGCTACGGCAAGTAATCAGGAACGTTAACTGTGTTGCGTTTAATTGCAATGGGAATTGAAGGTAAGAGTACGGAGGTTATGTTTCAGTTACACAAGGCATTAGGGAGATCACATCTGGAGTACCGCATACAGTAATGGTCTCTTTACATAGAAAAAGATGTTATTGCATTGTTCATTTGAAAATAAGGGGTAACTTATTTAAGAGACAGTTGAGGAAAAAAAATTAGGGTTGAAAGGCTTTGGAATACGTTTCCTCAAAAGGTAGTGTATATCAGGTCTTTAAATATTTTTAAAGCAGTTACAGACAAATTTTTGATGACCAAGATCATGCTGAAAGCAGAGTAGGCTCAAAAGGCCATGGCCTACTCTCATTCAATTGTTTCAAAGTTAAACTACTTGAAAAAGAATGTTCATCACACTCTGCTTTTGACCGATTTACTGATAGTAATTCAGCTGCTGAGCTTAGTGACTATATCAATAAATAAGGTTACGATACAACATTCATTTTATTAAGAATAGCCAAAAAAATCTACACGATTCAAATGGTGACAGTTAAAAACATAAATGTTGTCATACTCAATCTCTGGTAGAACTCTCTCCTCATTTTTCAATCCCAGGAAGATAACGTCTGGAGTGTTTGCCCCTGAACTGTCTATCTCTCTCTCTATATATATCGCAGACACACAGTTCCACTTGAACATGTAATATTAACTAACTTTATTTCATAGCACATTCAAAACATGAATATTCATTCCCTCTTACAGTGCTATCAATTTTGAATAAACACAATTATTGTGTATTCACACCTAGTAAGAGGATAGTGACAGGGAACTGGAAATTGCAGGCAATTTAATAATGAGACACATCAACTTGTTTATCCTAACATTCCTAATGCAAAGATCGTGACCCGTTTTGTATGCGTACATGGATTTAGATAGTGCAATTAATGTAACAAAACAGCACATAATATTTCACAGGAACACAGAATCCTTACAATGTTGAAACAGGCCATTTGGCCCAACAAATCCACACTGACGCTTTGAAGAGCATCCTACCCAGACTCATCCCCTATCCTATCCCTGTAACACTACATTTCCCATGTCTAATCTACCTAACCTACTCATCCCTTGTCACTATGGGCAATTTAGCACCCTTGTTCCCTTGTTTTCCCTTGTCCCTGCTGCGCTTTTGCCTGCCTTGTCTATTTAACTTGCCCACTTTAACTTCCATACCAGCCTGAAACTTCTGTCTTGTTTCACTGCTTCAGCCATCCCTGCCAAACTAGTTTAATCCAGTTTAAACTAGTTTAAGTTCTAACATATAGACAAACATTTAAATTGTAAATATTATGATTATTTAAAATAAAAGTTTTAATTTCCTACTCATCCTTCACCTTTGGAGACCTCCAATATACCTGCAATCCTCCAATTCTGGCCTTTTGATCCCTGCATTCTTTGACCATTCTTTCAGCTATGGAAGCTATCGGCTCTGAAATTCCCACTCAAGGCCTGTGCACCTTTTTACATCTCTTTCTCCCTTTCACAGTGCTTCGTTTTGGTCAGGTTTTGGTCATCTGCCCTAGTATCCCCTTATGTCATTCAATGTCAGATTTTGCTTAATATGAGGTGGTATGGTGGTTCAGTGGTTAGCACTGCTGTCTGACAGCACCAGGGATCCAGGTTCACTTTCAGCCTGGGGTGACTGTCTGTGTGCAGTTTGCACATTGTCTCAGTGTCTGCGTGGGTTTCCTCTGGGTGCTCCAGTTTCCTCTCAGTCCAAAGAAGCGCGGGGTAGGTGGGCTGGCCATGCTAAAATTGCCTGAAGTGTTCAGGGATGTGTAGATTAGGTAGGTAATGCGGGATGGGTCTGGGTGGGATGCCCTAAGGGTCAGTGTGGACTTGTTGGGCCAAAAGGCCTGTTTCCACACTGTAGGGATGCTATGAGATAACAAATTAAACTGCACTCATTTCAAAGCAAAAGGCTTGACAAGCAAGGCAGATGAACTCAGGGCGTGGATGGGTATACAGGACTAGGACATCATAGCTATTACAGGAATACGGCTACGAGGAGGGCAGGACTGGCAGCTCAATGGGGTATAAATGTCAAAGGAAGGACAGAGGTGATGCAAGACAGGAGGAGGAGTGATGTTTTTGATTTGAGAAAACATCACAGCAGTACTTAGGGAGGATATTCCTGTGGGATCATCCTGTGAAGCTATATGGATGGAACTGAGAAATAAGAAGTGGGTGATCACTCTGATGGGGTTACATGATAGCGCTCCCCCCTGCCCCAAGTGAGGACCAAATATTTAACAAGATTGCTGATAGCTGCGAGAATAAGAAGACTGGAATAGTAGGGGATTTTACCTTTCCAAACATAGACTGGGGCTGCTTCTTGTTAAGGGCTTGGAAGAGGAAGAATTGGTTAATGCGCTTCAAGAAATGAAGCTGGCCCTACTTCAGAAGGGGAAGAAACTTAATTTCAGCTTGGGAAATAAAGGAGAGCAAATTACTGAGGTGTTAATCGGGGAGCACTTTTGGATAAGTGACCATAATTTTATTAATTATAAAATAATTATGGAAAAAGGAGCAAGCACATTCCTGTTAGTGTGAAGGGCAAGGCTGGCAGTAGTAAACTGGATAATTAGCGATATTGACATTCTCGTAAGAAAAAGGAGGACATAAGTCGGGTATCGACCGCTGGGATTGTGTGACTCCCTTCTGGAATACTGGAAATGTAGACATACACTAATAGAGTCAGAGGTTCGTACAGCACGGAAAGAGACCATTCGGTCCATTCGTCTGCATTGACCAGACAGCCCCGTCTGACCTAGTCCTATTTGCCAGCATTTGGCACATATACTCTAAACCCTTCCTACTTGTATGCCCATCCAGATGCCTTTTACATGTTATACCCCCACGACTTCCTCTTGCAGCTCGTTCCATACACATACTATCCTCTAGATGAAGAATTTATCCCTCAGGTCCTTTTTAAATCACTCCCCTCTCACCTTAACACTATGCCCGCTAGTTTTGGACTCCCTCAACGTAGGCAAAAAGACGTTGGCTATTCACCCTATCCATGCCCCTTACGATTCAAGAAGGAAATTAGGAAAGCATAAAAGGGGACATGAGATAGCTTTGGCAGATAAGGAAAAGAAGAATTCAAAGAGATTCTATCATTATATTGAGTACCAAAAAGAAACTAGGAGAAAATAGAGTCCCTTAAAGATCAACAAAGCCATCTACATGTGGAACCACAGGAGTTGGGTGAGATCCTAAACAAATATTTCTCATTAGCATTTACCATGGAAAAAGATGTGGGAGCCAGGGAACTTGGAGGGGAAAAAAAGTGATATCTTGAAAAGAGTCCACTTTACAGATGAGGAGTTGCTAGAGGTCTTAAAACTCAAAGGAAGATAAATTCCCAAATATACCTGGTTCCCCATGGTAAATTGGTTCGTGAGGCTAGGTCATATGGGGTCCAGGGACAGCTATCCAACTGGATACAAAATTGGTTTGACAGTACGAGAGAGCGCTGTGTGGGAGTTTGTTGTTCAGACTGGAGGCCTGTGACATGCACTCGTGCTGCATGGATTAGTGCTGGGTCCACTGTTGTTCATCATCTATTTAAATAATTTGGATGAGAATACAGGAGACAAATGTTAATAAGTAAGTTTGCAAATGACATCAAAATTGGTGGTACAGTGGACAGTGAAGGTGGTTATTCAAGAGTGCAACAAGATCTTGATCAACTGGGCCAGTGGGACTCGGAATGGTAGACGGAGTTTAATTCAGATAAATGTGGTGTTGCATTTTGGTAAGACAACCAGGACAAGTCTACACAATTAAAGGTAGGGCCCAGAGGATTGCTGTTAAATGGACAGACAGGGGCGCAGGTACATGGTTCCTTAAAAGTGGCATCACAGGTAGACAGGGTGGTGAAGAAGGCATATGGAATGCTTGCCTTCATCAGTCAGAGGACTGAGTACAGGAATTGGAACTTCATGTTACAGCTGTACAAGATATTGGTGAGACCACATTTGGAGTACTGCATACAATTCTGGTAGCCCTGTTACAGGAAGGATATTATTAAACTGGAAATGGTGCAAAAAAGATCTACAAGAATGTTACCAAGATTGGAAGGTTTCAGTTGCAAGGAGAGACTGCAACGTTTTTTTCCCCCTGGTGCATTGGAGGCAAAGAGGTGACCTTATAGAGTTTATAAAATCATCAGAAGCACTGATATCCCAAGTATTTTCTTCCAGGGTAGGGGAAGGTCTAAAACTACAGCGTGTAGGTTTAAGGAGAGAGCGGAAAGATTTAAAAGGGACTTGAGAGGCAACTTTTTTTTAAAACACAAAGGGTGGTGTGTTTATCGAACGAGCTGCCTGAGGAAATAGTGGAGGCTATTATGATCTATAAAAGATATTTGGACAGATACATGGATAGGACAGGTTTAGAGGGATACAGCCAAATGTAGGAAAATGGCACTAGTTCAGTTTAGGAAACCTGGTACAACATGGACGAGTTCAGCCCAAAGACTTGTCTCCGTTCTATATGACTAACTCTATAATTACTTCAAAATGAGTAACAAAGCTAAGTAGTTGAAGAAAACAAGCGAGTGTAAAAATGCTTAAACTACTCGAAACTCAATATTGTTGCAGAAGTTGAGGGAAAAGGTCATAGAGGAATTTGCATACAACAATAAGGACACTTGGAAAGCAACTGCGATAGGGAATTCTGAAATTTAGGGGAACAGTCAGATGATTCTGCAACAGCAAGCATGATGCCAAGATGGTATATTACCTCCCTTGCTGTCAGATTGCATGTTGTCACTCAGCAGCTACACAAAAGGCTGGTGGGTATGGGAAGGCAGAACAACCAAAGGTTGGAGTAGATATTAGTACCAGCTGCATAGTTTGAAAGGAGAAGATACTACAGCTAGATGTTAAGAAACTAGAAAACAGTCTTATGATATCGCGGTCTTAAGGATGACAGCATTTAGAAACAGGGTGTCCTGGAGGGGTCAAGGATATACTTGGATTGATTTAAGAAACAGAGATAACAATGACTGAAAAAGGCAGAGGAACAAATTTGCAAGGAAATTACAGACAACAAAAGGGGTATTACAGTATAGCAGTCACATTATTCTGCTAGCATTCGAGGGATACCAATTAATTCTCTGGAGATACGAGTTCGAAACCCACCACAGCAGCTAGAGAATTCAGATTAAATACATTGGAAATAAAAAGATAGTCTCAATAATCACCATGAAACTACTAGAATATCATTAAATTCCATGTGATTTCCTTCAGTTCTTCAAGGAGAGAAATCTGTCATCAATCATCTACACTGCCCCAAGCAATTCCAGACTCTCAGCACTTTGACTGACTCTTAATTGCCCTCTGAAATAGCTTAGCATGCTACATGCTCATATTCAAGTCAATGAAAGCTTACCATCTCCTTCTCAAAGGCATTTGGCAAGGACAATAAATACTGGTTTTGCCAGTGAACACCGACCTTCCCATATATAAGGTAATACAGAATAATGATACAGTGGGGAAAAAAAAATCCTGGACCAGTCATCAAACAATTTCAACAAGGAGAATAGTGTCAGATCCATACATGAGCAAACATGCAAAGCCAGTGCTTTCAGCCAACCCTGTAACAGTAACATTATGTGTTACAGTTGCAATCAGATCTGCAAATCAAGATTTGGTCTAATCATAGAATTCCTAGAGTGTGGAACCAGGCCATCCAGGACATGTAGTCTATGCTACTCATCTGAAGAGCATCCCACCTAGATCCACTCCCCTAACCAATCCCTGCAACCCTGCATTCCCATGGTTAATTCACCCAGCCTGCCCATCCCTGAACATTACGGGAAATTTAGCATGGCCAATTCACCTAACCTGCACATCTTTGGGCTGTGGGAGGAAACTGGAGCATAGACATGTGGAAAATGTGCAAACTCCACACAGACAGTTGCCTGAGGCTAATGAACCTGGGTTTCTGGTGCTGTGAGCCACCATGCCACCCACATCACATGAAACACCAACTGTTCTACTTTTGAACAGTCATACTGCACTGAAGCAGACCCTTTGGTCTCACCAGTCCATGCCGAACATAATCTCAAACTAAGCTAGACCTATCTGCCTGCGCTTGGCCCATATCGCTCCAAACACTTCTTATCCACATGCAGTATTTAAAAAACATTTGGAAAAGTAACTAAAAATCTTATACGGCTGAAGTGTAACAACTATATTACACCTAGAAACAAGCTTGCAATCTCAGGAGCAGCTACAAGATCCACACTACTCTCAGTCCACCGTTTTTTAATTCCACTCAAAATTATTTGAGAATCCAGAGTTGTCATAATGAAGGGCTTTAGTTAATCTATTATAGACTAAAATAGCCGCGTAAAGCACATCAAGAGTCAGGAGATTCTGAAGCATGTTTCAGAGAATCTACTTGGCCAGTATATTTTCAGTCCAACAAGGAATTGTGCAACGCTTGATGCAATTCTAATCATCCCAACATGGAGCTATATTACCATTCCTTCATTGTCACCGAGTCTAAATCGTGGAATTTTTTTCCTAATAGTATCGTGAATGTTATGATAGTAGATGAACTACAATAGTTCAAGGCAGCAGTCAGTATGTTTGTAGTAAATGTGGGCCATGCAAGCAATGCACACGTCCAAGAACATTTCTTTTCACAAGTTGAAGAAAATCTATTGAACTTTTTTGATGACGGCAAACTGGTTGATGTGGTCTGCATGGCCTTCCAAAAAGCATTTGACAAAATACTACATAATTGGTTTGCCAGAGCAGTTGAAACTGAAGGAGTGAAGATGTGAAATTGGCCAAGTAACAGAGAAAAGAACAATTTTTTTTGGACTTGGAATCCCAAGGATCAGTACAAGGATGAGTGTTTTGTTTGGCGTATGTCAGGACCTAACAGAATACAAGGTTTCAAAATTTGCAAATGATAAAACCTAGAAGTGAACTACAAGGAGGGAGAGAACACAGGCAGGCTGGTGGAATTAGTGGACAGACTATAGATAACATTCAAGTTACAACAGTGTGAAGTGATGCATTTGAACAGAAGAACAAAGAGAAGCAATATAAACTAAAGTATCCATTCTTTGCAAGAACAAAGAACTGGGGAGCCAGGAGTACAAATCATTGATGCTGACAGGGCAGGTTGAGAAAATAGCTACAAAATAAAGCATTCTGGATCCTGGACTTCATAAACAGAGGCATGTAGTATAAAGACAAGGTTTTTTTTAAATGGTAGAGATAACACAGCGTGCAAGTGGAGGAATGCAGCAGGCCAGGCAGCAAAGGAGCAGGAAAGTTGATGTTTCGGGTTGGGACTCTTTTCTGAAGGAGGATCCTAACCCAAAACTTTCCCACTCCTCAGATGCTGCCTGACCTGCTGTGTTCCTCCAGCTCCACACTGTGTTATCTTTGACTCCAACATGTGCCGTTCTTACTATCTTTGTTTTTCTTAAATGGCAAATCTTTCAACAAGATGATGAAACCCAAGATGCACTGAATTTTTGCAACGATATGGAAGTTTTTAAAAAGGGCATGAAAAAGAAATCAGAATGGCTCCAAGGATGAGAAATTTCAGATTGGAGAAATTGGGTTTGTTCTCATTCAAGAACATTGAGAGGGTATTTAGCAAGTGTGTTCAAAACCATGAACAGTCTAGACAGAGCAAAGAGAGGAAAAGACATTTCATTATTAAAAGATTGAGAATAACAGGGCAGTTTCAGTGTGAATAGCATAAGTAGCAAAACCAACACAACAATTTTTTCTTAATTCAGCCAGTGTCTGTAATCTGGAATGGAAGTCATGAGGCATGGCGATCTAAAATATTCTTCGTGGACAACTTCGAAAGTGAAGAATTCATCAGGCTACAGGGTAAGGGCAGGGGAGTAGGTCTTATTCTGTTCTGTGGCGATTCTAAGAACATACAGAACTTCACACAAACAGGCACCATGAATGGGGCTCTAAAATTTGCTGACATGCCTGCAACACAATTTTTCCTCATACCTGAAACTACAAGTATATATCCAATAAAATTAACAATGCTGCCTTCATGCATATTACGATAACATCCATAAATGATTACTTTAAAAGAATACACATGACATAAACCATAATGAAACCAAAAAAGGAAACATGCAAAGAGCACAACATCAGGATCCACCACAACCTGGTAATGATCCTGCATCTTTACTCAGCTGTTCCACGCAGCTACAAGGAGGTGAGCTGCATTATGCTGAGCATCATTTTACAGGATGCTATCTTCTGTCTGTCTTTCTTTTGAAGGATGCTGATTTACTGTCCTCATCACTTGCGGGGGTTGGGGGGGGGGGGGGGGGGCGGAGAATGCTCCTCCGCTCGCAGTTGACTTTGACCGAGTCAGACTGTTAGCTGCAAAGCAGCAATGTTGGATATACCATCAGCAGCAATTTATCCGGGCGAAGTACCAGGAAGTGCGACAGTCACCCCGAGCGGGCAGTCACTGTCACTGTCACTGCCCATCAGCACGGTGTCAGCCGGCCAAAGGGGCTAGACAAGGCGGCTGTGTTTGGCCCCGCTTGCCGGTGCCTCCCGCCGCGATCTTTCGGCCGTGCTTACACAGTGACGTGTCCTGATCCTCGCACTACCACCGGGTCGGGCGCATACTTCAGAAGCTGCTCCTCCAGCGCTCGTTCCTCGTCTTCTTCTTCCTCGTAAATTGCATCAAAGTCCGCCATGATCATCCCAGAGGCCGCAAGCTCCATAGAGACACCGCGCGCCGGCCACCGGCCTGCCCTCAAACATCGCGAGAACGCCCTCTCGCCTCACCGCCCGCGGAAGTGACGTCTGCGTCGAGCGTTCATTCTCCTATTAAAAAGGAACGTTTGGGTGACTTGTTACATCTTCATGTTGCAAGTGCAGTTTAATGAATGGCCATTAGTGCTCAGGCATGCAGCACTGAACAATATCTTCCAGCCTCATCGCGGCTGCTCCCCTATCTATTTCCAGTCCTGTTGGCCCATTGCTATGGCGCTTCAAGTGCCCGTCAAAACATTTCTTCCACGTTGTGTCGGTCTCCGTCTCCCCCACCATTTCAGGTAGTGAGTTCCAGATAGTTGAAGAAAAAATCCCATTTCACCCTTCTGCCCTTAGTCTCAAATCTATCCTCCTCGGTTACTGGTGCCTCTCCGAAGAGGAAAAGTTTCTTCCTATGTGTGTGCCCTAGTAGTGGAGCACTCTCCAGCTTTATCTGCTCTCGTGAAAACCACCCCACTCCATCGAGTCTCTCCGCATGCCTGAAAGCACTCCAGGCCCAAAACATCTTTGTGAATCGCCTGTGCACCTTCGCTGGTGCAATCACGTCCTCTCTACACCATGGCAACCAGAACTGCGTATAGTACTCCAGCTCGGTCCCAATTTCAAGTAAACCAAAAGATTTGTAGACGCTCACAAACAAAAACAGAAATTGCTGGAAAAACTCAGCAGATCTAGTATTGTGAAGTGGCGACAGAGTTGTTTCGAATGTAATGACTCTTTTCCTGAACCGATGGTAGTTGAGAGAAGGTAGATATGTATGCAGAAGATCGTGTGGGGGAGGAGTAATCGATAAGCGGAGACAGTGCCCAAAGAGAAAGGAAGGAGAGTTGGACAGACAAAGGAAAGGTCAGTTTAGTGGAATGAAACACCTGATAATGGGAGACTATTGTTACTTGACAGTAGGTTGTGTATGGTAGCAGCCTATGTAATGACAAGGCCAAGTATGTGAGATAACAAATTGTGGAGCTGGATGAACACAGCAGGCCAAGTAGCATCTTAGGAGCACCTAAGGTGCTGCTTGGCCTGCTATGTTCGTCCAGCTCCACACTTTGTTATCTCGGATTCTCCAGCTCCCATTATCTCTGATCCAAGTGTGTGAGGATGGGTTATGGACACAGGAGGAGGTGCTCAAGCTCTGAAATTATCGAACTCATTACTGAGTCCAAAAGGCTGCAGGGTTCCTGAGCAGAAAATGAGGGACTTGATCCTTATGGGCTGCTACCACACACAATCCATTGTCAGCCAGTAATAGTCTCCCAGGCTGATCTTTATGCAGTATTCTGTCTATCCAACTGTTTTTCTCTTTCTTCAGGGTCAATATCTATTGTTTACTCTTCTTCCGCATCCCATCTTCTGCATAAATGCCAACCTTTTCTTCGCTACTGTCAGTTTTGAAGAAGGGTCATTAGACCTAAGTATTAAGTCTGCTTGTTATCCAGGGATGCTACCAGACCTGCTATGTTTTTCCAGCATTTTCTGTTTTTGTTCCTTCCTAACCTCCTTGCACTTGTAACAAAAACAGAAATTTTTGGAAAGGCTGTGCGGTTCTGGCAACATCTGTAGAGAGATATCAGTGACCCTTCCTCAGAACAGGTCCACGACCCTTCCTCTTTGCTGTTGTACTCACTTATTGCTTTATACAAGTAAGCGCTCTATATCTTTCTCAACTATCTCATCAACCAGTTGCCTAGAAGGATCAATGGACATGTACACCAAGGTCATTCTGGTCTTCTGTACTTTCTAGGATCCTAGCATTCATTGTGTACTCCCTAGCCTTAGGAATTAATGCCAAGGCATTAGTGAAATCACAGCTGAAGTAGTGTGTATAGTCTTTGAACCCATACTTAAGGAGGGATGTAGTTGCATTGGAGGCAGTTCAGAGGGGCTTCACTAGATTGATTCTAGAGATCAGAGATTTGTCTTGTGAGAAGAGATTGAGCAGTTTAGGCCTACACTCCCTGGAGTTTAGAATAATGAGTTGGCTGCCAGTGAGGAAGAATGTCTTAGGTTACAGAAGGATATAGATGGATTGGTCAGGTAGGCGAATCAGTGGCAGATGGAATTTAACCCTGAAATATATGAGGTTATGCACTTTGAAAGTAACAAGACAAGAGAGTACTCAATGAATTGCAAGACACTAAGAAGCTCAGAGGAGCAGAGTGATCTTGGAGTGCTTGTCCATAGATCTTTGAAGGCAGCAGGATAAGTTAACAAGAAGGTATTTGGGATGCTTGCCTTTTTCAGTCATGACATAGATTATAACAGCAGGAAGGTTTCTATTGGATTGTACAAAACTTTGTTTGGCCACAGCTCAATTACTTGTGCAGCTCTGGTCACCAAACTATAAGAAGGATGTGATTGCACCGAAGAGTTTGCAGAGGAAATTCGCCAAAATGTTGCCTGGTGCAGAGCATTTTAACTTTGAAGAGAGGTAGGTTAAGCTTGGGTTGTTTTCTTAAGAGCAGAAAAGGCTGAGGAGGGACTAATTGATGTTTATAAGATTTTAAAGGACATGGACAGCTTGGATAGAAAGCAGCTGTTCCCCTTAACTGAAGGATCAATAAAAAGGGGCATAATTTTAAAATGAAAGGAAGTTTGGAGGGGATTTGAGGACTTTCTTCACCCTGAGTGTAATAGGGATCTGGAATGCACTGCCTGGGAGGGTAATTAGGGCAGGAAACCTCACAACTTTTAAAAGTACTTGAAAGACCACTTAAAATGTTATAACATTCAAGTCTATGGGCCAGGTGCAGGAATGTGGCACTAATGTATATTTAGCGTAGTTTAGTTGGTGTGGACTTGATGGGCCAAAAGGCTTCCTCTGTACTGTATGATTCTGTGATCAAATCAAGGTATGTGGATGTTAAAGGAGATTGACAAAGTAGCAGTAGAACAGATTTTTTTTTTCCCTTGTGACACAATCTAGAACTAGAGGTTATACTTTTTAAGATAAGGGATAACAGATTTAAACCAAAGATAAAGAGGAATGATTTCTCTCAAAGTGTCATGAATTTGTGGCATTCACTATCCAAGAGTTAAGGAGGACATAGGAAGATTTTTCATTTCTAATGGGTTATGGGGAGCAGGCAGGAAAGTGGAGTTGAGGCTGAGATGAAATCAGCCATAATAGTGCAGGAGGGTCAAGGGACTGAGTGGTCTACACTTGCTCCTAGCCCTTATGTGCATATTTTCCTGATCAACCTGTTCAGAGATGCTATTACACACCACTCAAGCAGGTGAGACCTGAACCCAGATCTCTTGGTCCAGAGGTAGCGACACTGCCACTGCAGCACAACAGGGCCCAGGTCTTATGTCCACATGTACAGTTAGTGGAGATTTTCACCTGATCCCAAAGTCAGTCACTGTTATTTCTTCTCCGAAACTCATTTATTTTGTGCATATTTTGATCAAGTCTGTGTAACAAGGTTTGGAACCAAGAGGCCCAGAACCAAAACTAAACAGATTTTTGGTGAGAGGAGAGAGATAATGGGAACTATAGATGCTGGAGAATCCGAGATAACAAAGTGTGGAGCTGTATGAACACAGCAGGCCAAGCAGCATCTTAGGAGCACAAAAACTGATGTTTCGGGCCAAGACCCTTTGCTGCTTGATGACAAAGTTAACAACATCCTTCCTCACTGAGTTGATGATTGAGAATAGTGGAGTTGTCCTGATTTTTGTTCAGAGGATATAACTGGAAAATGTAGATTCGAGCATTGCAGCTGTACTGAAATAGCTTGGCAAACAGAAGGTGTCAGTAATATTGTCAGAAAGGTATGATTTATTGTTTATTCAACGTAGAGGAAGCCACAACGGGTACAGCAGATGTAGTATACCACATTGGCGGATGTGCAGATGAACATCTGCTTGATGTGGAAAGTCATCTTGGGGCATGGGATGGGGGTGAGGGAGGAGCTGTGGGGGCAAGTGCAGCACTCCTGCGGTTACAGGAGAAAGTCCTGGATGTGCTGGGGTTGGAGCGGAGTGTGGAGTGCACAAGGAAGTCATGGAGCGAGTGGTCTCTCCGGAAGGCAGACAAGGGTGGGGTGGAAAAATGTCTTTGGTGGTGGGGTCGTATTGTAGATGGCGGGAAGTGTCAGAGGATGATGCGTTGTATCTGGAGGTTGATAGGGTGGTATGTGAGGACTAGGGGGATTCTCTTTGGGCGGTTTTTGCTCGGCAGGATGTGAGGGATGAGGTGAGGAAATGCAGGAGACATGGTCGAGGGCGTTCTCGACCACTGCGGTGGGGGGGGGACGTTGCGGCCCTTGAAGAACGAGGACATCTGGGATGAGTGGAAGTGAAATGCCTCATCCTGGGAGCAGATGTGATGGAGGCGAAGGAATAGGAGATGGAATTTTTGCAGGAAGGTGGGTGGGAGGAAGTGTATTCCAGGTAGCTGTGGGAGTCGGTGGGCTTGAAATGGACATCGGTTTGTCGGTGGTTGCCTGAGATGGAGACAGAAAGGTCCAGGAAGGTGAGGGATGTGTTGGAGATGGTCCAGGTGAACTTGAGGTTGGGGTGGAAGGTGTTGGTGAAATGGATGAACTGTTCGAGCTCCTCTTGGGAGCCTGAGGCAGAGGTGATACAGTCATCGATGTAACGGGGGAAGAGGTGGGGTTTTGGGCCAGTGTAGGTGCAAAAGAGGGACTGTTCCACATAACCTACAAAGAGGCAGGCATAGCTTGGGCCCATGCAGGCACCCATGGCCACCCCATTAGTCTGTAGGAAGTGGGAGGAATCGAAAGAGAAATTGTTGAGGGTGAGGATGAGTTCAGCTAGGCAGATGAGGGTATAAGCATGGTCATAAACGTTTTTGGTGTGTTTATTGAGTATAATATACTTTTGGGTTTCTAATTACTGATTATCGCCTAAAATGGGTGCAACATGGATGAAAACCATTAATGGCATTCAGTCACTAAAAACATAAGAGGCCAGGGGGTGAATCAACTCCATCTAGTTTGTGGAATAGACATTCACAGCCATCACTCTGATAAAATTATAGTACCATTTGCATCTGTTGGTGAAAACATAGCATGCTATCAGATATTGTGGCATAGTGGTTATCTTGCTGAACAAGCAATCCAGTAGCATGAGCTCAAATCTCACCATCACAGCTGGGAATTTCAAACTTAGTTAAGTAAGTAAACCTGGAATTAAGAAAAAGACATTTCTAGTAATGGTCACCATAAAACTGACCAGATTGTCATAAAAAACACATCTAGTTCACTGACATCCTTCACAGCAAATTTATCCATATCTTTACTTGGTCTGAATTGCATGTAACTCCAGATCATGGCAATGTAATTGACTTTTAACTGCTCTCTAAAATTACTTCAATTGTATCAAAGCTCTATTAAAAACTTTAACATGATTAAAAGCAGATGACAACTTGCTCCAATGAAGGCACTGATTGTGACAAAGACAGTTGCTGCGCTATTGGTCCTGAAAAGTACAGCTCATTACTAAATGGGCCTTGTGCCAAGACTTGGAAGAGCTATCTCACAGACTAACCAAGCAACAAAAAACAAAAAAAAACTTCCACAAGTTAAACCACTACAGGATTTATGTTTCCATACATCAGGGTGTCACTGCCTAGGCCAGCAATTATTGCAAAACTCTCTTTGCCCTGGAGAAGCTGATGGTGAGTTGCCAGCTTGAATCAACTTGAGGTATAGGGACTGTTATGGAGAGAATTACAAGATTTTGACCCTATGAGTAATGAAGGAATGGTGATATATTTTGAAGTCAGGATTATGGGTGGCTTTGAAAGGAACTTACAGATGTTGATGTTCCATATATGTGCTGCCCTTGTCTTTGTAGATGGTAGTGGTCATTCGGGATTTGGAAAATGCGGTATGAGGAACCTTGGTGTATAACTATAATGCTCTTAGAGACGGAAATCCAAACTTCTGCCACTACTCATCGGTTGGAAAGTGAGTGAATGTTGAAGATGGTGGTTGGGTTGTGAATCAGGCAGATTCCTTTGCCCTGGATGGTGGTGAGAATCATGAGTGTTGGTGGAATTTCACCCAAGTGCACAGTTGTACAGTATTTTGTACAGCTGACTTGTAACATGTAGATATTGGACAGGCTTTGGTGAGTCAGGAGACCTGCTGCCCTGCTCGTATAGCCATGCAACTGTACCTTGGTGCTGTTACTAGTTTGCCCTCCTGCACTCTTCATTGAGCTAGAGTCGATCCCCTGGCTTGATGGTCATGGCAGTGTGGAGACTACATCAGAACAATAGGTTACACATTATAAATTAAAAACTGAAAGAACTGCGGATGCTGTAAATCAGAAACAAAAACAGAAATTGCAGGATAAGCTCAACAGGCCTGGCAACATCTGTGGAGAGAAATCAGAGTTAATGCTTTGGGTTCAGTGACCCTTCGTCCCTTCCTCTTATGTTAGCCATCAAAGTCCATTCTGTATGTCTATTTTATTTGCCTATCTCTATTCCATATCCCTGTAATGTTTACCCAAATGAAAATTTGTTAAACTGAATCCTTAAATTGAGTCAATATCCTCCTCCTTTTGAGGGAGAGAATTCAAATGCCCAGTCCCTTTGTGTGATGAAGTGCTTTATAGTTTCATTCCTAGAGTGCCTAGGTTAAATATTAAGAATATGCATGCTTATTCTGAATTTTCCCACAAGAGTAAATAATTACTGTGTAATTATTTTGTTGAATTCCCTTATCAATTTAAACACCTTGATTAAGTCACTGCTGTACTACTTTAAACTCAGTGGAGTACAACAATTTGCATTTTTGTTGCATCTTTAATATGATAAACTTCGCCAAGATTTTCCACAGGATCATAGACAGACAAAAACTGACATCAAGTGGGCTTTAAGGCAAATCATAAAGGAAGACAGAGAAGTGGAATGCCTGAGCAAATTCCAATGTTTAGGGCTTTAATAACTGCTAATGCAAGAAAGGACACTTGCAATATATGAGATGTTAAATTTGGAGGAACATAGAATTCTTGGAAAATTGTTAGTAAGTCTGAAGGAGGTTTCAAACTCAAGGTAATGTGAAGTGTTTTTTGAAAAGAAAGTTGAAAATGTTGCAATTGTGATGTTAGCGGACAGGGAACCAATGCAGGTCAAGGTGCTGATTCTGAAAAGGATTTGGTGCACCTTGACAACTGGGCTGGAGAGTTTTGGATGAGCTAAACTTTATGGAAGATGGAAATTGGAATGATCATTCAGGGGAGGATTGGAATAGTCACATCCAGAAATAAGTCTTTGAGCAAAGACTTCAGTAGCAGATGGAGAGAAGCAGGGGTGAAGATAGCCAATAAAGTAGAGGTGAAAATAGATGATTTTACGTAATAGAGAAAACATTGGATCAGAAGACCATTGTAGGATTAAATACGATGCCAATATTGAAAAAAATCTTTTTGTACTTAAGAGTATTATCAAGGAAAGAGTTAGAATTAATTACTTGCTAATTTGTAGAACTGAAGACAAAGCTTTGGTCTTTTAATATTAAATTGGAGGAAGTTTGTTGGCGGAATAGTCAGACAAATCTGAAGCACTGTTGGGATCAAGTGTGGTGGTAATGGTGAGATTAAGCTCTGTGCTGTCAACTTGCATATAGAATCTGATACTGTGTTTTTATTTTTAACATGTGGTATGCAAAATTGAAATGGGAAGGAGCCAAGGCTGTATCCTTAGGAAATTCCAAGTTAATCATGTGGGGTGGGAAGAGAACCCTTTTTTAATGGTTTTACTCATGGGATGAGGGAATCACTGGCTAGGCCTCCAGGGAATCTAGCCAATTAGGGATGGGCGAAAATGCTGGCATAGCTTTTCTCATCACAAAGTTGCAAGGATTCTTCTGAAATGAGTTTTGATGTTTCACACTAATTTTTGGTGTAGTTCTGCCCTTGTATTCACCTGCATTTGCATTAAGCTAGAACATAGAACATAGAACAATACAGCGCAGAACAGGCCCTTCAGCCCTCGATGTTGTGTCAGCCTGTGAACTAATCTAAGCCCCTCCTCCTACACTACCCCATCATTTTCCATATGCTTATCCAAGGACTGTTTAAATGCCCCTAATGTGGCTGAGTTCACTACATTGGCAGGCAGGGCGTTCCACGCCCTTACCACTCTCTGAGTAAAGAACCTGCCTCTGACATCTGTTTTAAATCTATCACCCCTCAATTTGTAGCTATGTCCCCTTGTACAAGCTGAAGTCATCATCATCGGAAAAAGACTCTCACCGTCCACCCTATCAAATCCTCTGATAATCTTGTATGTCTCTATTAAATCCCCTCTTAGCCTCCTTCTCTCCAATGAGAACAGACCCAAGTCCCTCAGCCTTTCTTCATAGGGCCTGCACTCCAGACCATGCAACATCCTGGTAAATCTCCTTTGCACCTTTTCCAATGCTTCCACATCCTTCCTGTAATGGGGCGACCAGAACTGCATGTAGTATTCCAAATGAGGCCTGACTAGCGTTTTGTACAGTTGCAGCATGACATCACGCTCCAGAACTCAATCCCCCTACCAATAAAACTTAACACACCATAAGCCTTCTTAACAGCACTATCAACCTGGGTGGCAACTTTCAGGGATCTATGTACATGGACACCAAGATCCCTCTGGACATCCACACTACCAAGAATCTTTCCATTGACCCAGTATTCTGCTTTCCTATTATTCCTCCCAAAGTGAATCACCTCACATTTATCCATATTAAACTCCATTTGTCACCTTTCAGCCCAATTCTGCAGTTTATCCAATTCTCCCTGCAACCTGCAACATTCTTCCACACTGTCCACCACTCCACCGACTTTAGTGTCATCTGCAAACTTGCTAACCCATCCACCTATGCCTGCGTCCAAGTCATTTATGAAAATGACAAACAGCAGTGGTCCCAAAACAGATCCTTGAGGCACACCACTCGTGACCTGACTCCAGGCTAAATAGAGACAACATTGTAGATGCTTAGGGGACTATCACAAGGTTTGTGACCTGAATTTCTGCAGTACAAGAAATTGGAACAAGAATGGACCCATCAAATCTAATTTGATCATGCATGATCTTATGCTTCATCTCCATTTTCCCACCTCTTCCCCTTGATTTCCTGAGAGGCCAAAAATTTGGTTAACATAGCTTGGGATCCAACAAGGGATTAGACTAGTTTGGAATTGTAAATAAGCAATGAGACAGGTTTAATAAATGAAATTAATAAAAAGATGCCTAAAAAATTTGAAAATAAAGTTGAAAATGTTGCAATTGTGATGTTAACAGAGTGGAAACTAATGCAGGTCATAGTGCTGATTCTGAAAAGGATTTGGTGGACCTTCACAATTGGGCTGGAGAGTTTTGGATGAGTTAAACTTTCTGGAAGATGGAAATTGGAATGATCATTCAGGAGAGGATTGGAATAGTCACATCCAGAAATAATAAGTCTTTGAAGAAACACTTCAATGGCAGATGGAGTGAAACATAAAAGGAGTACATAGGAATGAAGGCAGAGCAGAAAAAGTGTGAAAAAGTTGCCCATCAGGTCTCTTTTAAATCTTTCCCCCCTCACCTTAAACCTATGCCCTCTAGTTTTGGACTCCCTTTCCCTGACAAAAAGACCTTTGCCATTCACTGTATTCATGCCCCTCATGGTTTTGTTAACCTCTATAAGGTCACTCCACAACCTCTGCACTCCAGGGAAATATGTCCTAGCCTATCCAGCCACTCCTTATAACTTAAACTTTCCAGTTTCCATAACATTGATTTTGCAACCTTTCCAGTTTATAACACCCTTCCAAGAGCTTGACAACCAGAATTGTATGCTGTGCTCCACATGTGGCCTAACCATTGTCTTGTACAGCTGTAATATGACATCCCAGATCCTGTACTCAATGGTCTGAGCAATGAAAGCAAGCGTGCCAAATGCCTTCTTCACTACCCTGTCTCCTGTTGATGCCATTTTCAATGAAATATGTACCTGCACCCCTATGTCTCTCTGTTCAACAACACTCCTCAGGCCATAACATTAACTGCGTAAGTCCTGCCTGGTTTGTCTTACCAAAATGCACAGCTTCATGAAGGAATCATGCCTGAAATTTATTAGAATCATTTGAGGCAGCAAGCAGGATAGATAAAGGGGAGTGAGTAGATGTCATATTTGGATGTTCAAAAGATGTTTGGTGAGGTATTGTAAATAATGCTTCTTGATATGAGTGCTGGAAGTAATGTATTAACATGGACAGAGGATTGGCTAACTAACAAAAGGGTAGGGAGAAAAGGAGTATTTTCAAGATGGTAACCTGTAACTAGTGGAGTATGACAGGCATCAGTGCTGAGGCCACGGTGGCTCAGTGGTTAGCACTGCAGCCTCACAGCACCAGGGACCTGGGTTCGATCCCAGCCTTGGGCAACTGTCTGTGTAGAGTTTGCACATTCTCCCTGTGTCTGCGTGGGTTTCCTCCGGGTGCTCCGGTTTCCTCCCACAGTCCAAAGATGTGCAGGTTAGGTGGGTTGGCCATGCTAAATTGCCCATAGTGTTCAGGGGTGTGTGGGTTATAGGGGGATGGGTCTGGGTGAGTTGCTTCAAGGGGCGGTGTGGACTTGTTGGGCCGAAGGGCCTGTTTCCACACCTTAGGGAATCTAATCTAATCTAATTTACAATATTGATGAGGAAAGTAAAGATACCATTGACATGTTGGCAGATGGGAGAAAATAAATGGAAAGACAAAGTTGTGAGGATGACATGAGTACGGAGGGATAGAGAAAGGTGAAGCAAGTGGGCAAAAACTTGACAGATTTTACACAGAGTACGCTGTGGAATGTGTGGAATGAAATTCTTGAGGAAGTGGTGGATGTGGGCCCAATCACAACATTTAAAAGACGTCTGGATAAGTACATGATTAGGAAAGGTTTGCAGGGATATGGGGCAGGAGGTTAGTTTAGTTTGGGATTATGTTCGGCATGGCCTGGTTGGACCTGTTTCCGTGCTATATGACTCTATGAATTTAAGATTATATAGCTATCATTCAATAGGGAAGCGTAGATCCTGGTGATAGCAGTTTTAGCTGGGCAACAGAGAAGTGTTGGAGAACGATGGTGCCTTGTTTATCCAACTTGTATTCATGACCTAACCTTTTAAACAATAGTAGAATTCTGTTAAAGGTGTGTGTCTGCCCTTCAAGCTCAATAAATCTATATGTAAAATGAAGGCAGTTCTACAGATGGGCTTCTGTACAAATGAAGTAACACTGCCTCACTTTTGATTTACCGTCTCCTTGAGACAAAAACCACCTTTTGCTTAACCTTTTTGATTACGTTTGGATGCATGCACAAACCTTTTGTGATTTGTTTAAAGGAAACCTATAATCCACTTCTTCCTCCAAAAATCATACTGTCTTACATTTAAGAAAATATTATGATTTCTCTTTCTTGAATTCAACGTGAAATGTTTCATCGGTTCTTTTCTCTAAGACAGGTCCAATCTACAGCACTTCAGTCTCTACCAGGTAAGGAGGCAGGTCTCATATAAACCCAAACAGAACAGGAATTAGTTCCCATACAGTCTAACTTGGCACCAATTTGCTGGCCACCCAAGAAGACTGAGACACCATGGTCACATGCACATTATGGTCCAGTGCAATGAATATTGATGTCTGAGGCTACAATTTTCATCACATGGCTGACCAGAAATCTTCCCACTCTTATTGTCTGTCATTGGTGTAGGTTGGAAGGATTTACAGTGTATTACTCAGCCTTTTTAGCTGCATTATGAACTTGCCTTCCGTAATCATTAATTCTTTAAGTGGAACTTGAATCCAGAACTTCTGACAGAAATGTATCCACTGTATCACAAGGCTGCTTATTTCAAAAGGTTCCACATGAATCTCTATCTGCCATGGTTTTTTTATACTCATTTGATCTGGTTATGTCTCTGTAACTTCCTCTTCCCATCTGTAAAACCGATGTGGCCTCCTTATGGAGTCAAGAAATTCTTCGCTTAAAAGCACAATTAACATTAGGCCTTTGTGGTAAGGTAGTGGAAGTGGAAACTTTACAATCCATAAAAAGCAGTTGCATGCTGTAAAGGAATAGTCTGTAGGTTATTCTCTAGACTTACGATGGATAGAATCTCCTTAACCTATCTTGTAATCCAATTTTTAATTGAAGGATGTGTATAATTTAATTTAAAAATTCTTATTTATATAGTTGTTGACATTGTCAAGTCTTTGGCTGTGACCAAAAAGGGGTTAAGTTATCTTGTGCCAAGTATCAGGCTGTCCTTTGCCATGTAAGTGAGTTGTGTGACTCTGTAGTTGAAACATCTATAGTTGCTGATGCAAAACAAACCATCCACCTACACCACATAGCTGTAGTCTCCTCTCCACAGTAAACATCTGGAGAAGATCAATTCTTTAGAATGTGTACAATTACACAGCAAGATGCTCCTTGCAGTGGTGCGAAAGTTGCATGATGCATTTGATCAAGTCACAACATCTGAAGCACCCTCTGTGACTCTAACCTGAACAAACCTCCTACACAAGTACACAGCATTTCAAATCATGGACACACCAATTCACCTCACGTCAATCTAAGCATACGGAACAATGGCAGGAAGTATGCAGTAAAAGAGTAAGTCTTTGTCCTTACGAACAATGTTCTCTTCAAACGGCTGGATAGAATCAATATGAAGCAAATGTGTTTTTTAATGTATTGTCCGTTTCTAAGATCATTCAGTAGAGAAAATAAATTAAATAAAGGTTGATTTCCATGTCAGGGCAAAAAGATGATTAGTGTTTTTGTAAAAATATTTGTATTTGTCCCTGTAATCCTCACCAATGCTATTCCTCATATAAACTATTGAGTACGCTTTTGTTATTTCAAGGCACAGAGCTACACCCAAATTAATCTAACTACCACTACTACTGCTACCACAACAACAACATACAAACATAAAAATTAGCAGTACCTCGAGTAGGGCCCATCATTTGATAAGATCATAGGTGATCAGATTATTGTTTCAACTTCCCTTAGCTGCCCACCCACAGTATATTTAGTTTGAGACCCATTGTCTCACACACTCTGGTGATTTTGTTGACCATAGTTTGAAGTTTAGTCTCTATTTGTGTGTATACATAGGACATGGAAAACAAAGTTTCTATACCAGACCACTACTGCCACACAACACTGCCCTACTACCACCAAAATCCACAGTCAGCTGCTGGGTAACGTGGATCATTTCTCAAGAGCAGTTTTGAGCAGACATTGACAATGAAATCTAATATTGACTTTAATGTACCAGTGTAGCCTTGGAACATCTGGGCTAGAGGATGTTTAATGTCCAAGACTTCAAACCCAGCACCAAGCTCATGGTTTACAGTGCAGGTGTGGTCCACATGCTCCTGTATACACCTGAAACATGAACCGTGTACAGTAGATATCTCAAATCACTGGACAGTTATCACCAGCTCTGCCTTTTCAAAATCTGTAAATCCACTAGCAGAATGGGCATACCAAAGTGATCATTCTTTCCCAGACCAGTATCCCCAGTATTGAGGTGCTGGTCACATATGAGCAGCAATGGGCAGGGGGCATTGTCTGCATGCCCAACATAAGACTCCTTAAACAAGTGCTCTACTCGGAGCTTTGCAATAGGTAGCCATCACCAGGGGAGCAGAGGAAACAAAACAAGGATTTTCTGAAAACATCCCTAAACAAATGCAACATCTCCACCAACTCCTGCAAATTGTTTGCCCTGGGACCAATAACCTGGGGAAGAAGCAATACGCAAAGGCACCAACCACTTCGAGCATCACTGAGTGGAGCACACGGAGACCAAGCATAAACAGCAGAAACAGCATGAAGAATCCAGAGTGTCCCATCCACTGGCCTAATCAAGCACTGCATGCGCTTCCTGTGGCAGAGTCTGGCCTATTCAACCACTGAGGAAAACACCTCCCTCTGAACTGGAAATATGTTAACATTCACCCTGAGGACTGCCGAAGAAAAGAAGGCCTCATATGTCCTTTGAATCCCTTATTAGAATTATACAATCCCTGCAGTGTGGAAGCAGGTCATTTGGCCCATCAAGTCCACATTGACCCTCCAAACAGCATCCCACCCAAACCCACCTCCAACCTTATGTTTCCCATCCACCTAACCTGCACATCTTTGGACTACGGGGGGAAATGCACACAGACACAGGGAGAGCTTAGAAACTGCACACAGTCAGTCCCTTGTGGAATTGAACTCAGGTCCCTGGCACTGTGAAACAGCAATGCTAACCGCTGAGCCACTGTGCCGCCATTTCCAAAATGTATTAATCAACAATTTATCCACTTCTATCTTAAAAACATTAAAATGATGTAGTCTCCACTGCTCTGTTCTTTTTAACAAGTCAGCATTAACCAACTCCAACCTTCATTGTATCTCCAGTCCTGCTCTTGGACAACTCACACACCACTTCAGCCATTTAGGACTTTGGAGCTTTGGGACACCTACAACTTGTGTGCTTCAGCCAGGTCACTTTGCACAAAGGGATGCACGTGCATCTCATAGATTGACACAAGATGCAACTTGTGACTCTTAGATAACAAAGTATGGAGCTGGATGAACACAGCAGGCCAAGCAGCATCTTAGGAGCACAAAAGCTGATGTTTAGCTTGGTTTCTTAGTGGTCACTCACTATGCTGTTACTTGGAGATTTGCAGCCTTTGTTGTTTGCATTACTTTTTAGTGTAAAGGAAGAGGCAGACAACTTGTCATGATTTGGAGCACCTACAGTCAAAGGGGTGGATGTGTTGCTCCACAGCATTATGTTATGTCAATTTCACAACTACAATATGTGGCAGACCAAAAACTGGTAAACACACATGTGCTTCATGTAAACAACCATGTGTGAAAGTCAAAGGGGACCAGTCTTTAGCAGGATCAAGGTGGATTATAGTCAGTCAGAGGGTACTGCTACAATCAGACCATGGGCTCACCTGATTCCAGTCCAGATGGTTGGTCATGGTCAATCAGGTGCTTTATCCCACCATGATCGTAAATCTTTTGAATTCTCTGTCCCAGAGAGTTGTTAAGTTTCATTTATTGAATATATTTAAAGCAATTATTTAGGTCTTTCAGGAAATCAAATAATATGGGGAGGAACTAATTAAATGATTTGGAAGCTAAAGAATAACCACATTAGTATTGGGCATTGAAATGGGCTCTAAAGGCCATGCTAAATATAAGCCAAAAGCCGATGTTGTAAATCAAAACCAAAAACTGAAGTTGCTAGAGAAGCTCAGCAGGCTTGGCAGCATGTGAAGAGAAATCAAAGTTAACGTTTCATGTCTGGTGACCCTTTCCTGTATGGCAAGATTGCAACCCATTGAGAGTTACACTGTTAATAATGCGCTTAACACATAATACTGAGCATCAACTGAGAACTCATTACTACCTGGCAACAATTTCATCAAGTTGCTTGAGAAAATTGTACAAGAGGCAGCAAAATGACATCAACATCAAGATGGACTTCACCGATCATTGCACTCAATCCTGCCACACATCTCGGCAAGACCCACATCGCTCAGAAACTGATAAGATTCACCCTCAGTCAACCTGTGCTCTCTTTGGAACACTGATGTTCTGTTCCAGCTCTGTGTGCGACAATAATAATAATGGGAGCATAGAAACATAGACCTAGAGGATAGGCACAGGGGGAGGCCATGCAATTTTCTGCTCTTTGATTCATTAAATATGCAACCTGTCTCAATGGCACCTATTTCATAGAATTGCATGGCAAGAGAGGCAAAAATTCTCACTCCCACTAAGACTTTATAATATAGACATTGTTGTGTATATATAACCACTGCTCTTAAGCACTTCAGACACTGCAAGCTAGGAATTGCAGTTAACAATGTGGTCCTGCATCATTATCCTCAAGCAAATTGCCCAAAAAGGCAAGTTAGCTCCTTGGTTTGATGACAGGGACTTGGAGGTGCTATGAATGGGGTGATGGAGCAGAAGCCAGTGCTGTATCCTGCTGACTGCTAAAGGAGGCCATGCCATCAGAGCCAGCCAGCCTGGACCAATATAGTGACCCAGATCAATGCAATGTCCTGGGCAAAATGCAATGTTCAGCAGAGCAGGAAGAAGCTTAATGACCTGCAATGCTCCATGAGGATAGGTGACAGCATTTTCTCTCTGATAACTCACACTTACAAATTCACCACTCACTGTAACTCTGTCATTGTGCAAGCTTCACACCAAAGCTTAGGAACTACAACTCTCATTATAGACGTCATGTCCACTCAACAGCTCTCCACAGCTATCCTCCAAAATTACAAGCCTTTCTTGCTTTCTCTGCTTCCTACTCACATGTTGGAAGTTTTACTATTGAGCAAAATAAAAACTTTAGTCAGTTTTACAATAGCAAAGCAAATAGTAATTTTTATAGTATATCTTCCAGTAACCCTTAGATTCTGGAAAAGTCCAAGAGGATTGGAAACTGCCATTTGGCATCTTTTTTTTTAAAAAGGAAAAGAAACCTTACACAGATAAATAAAGGCCAATTAGCTTAACTTCTGTCATTCAGAAAACATTAGGGTCTATTATAAAGGATGAAAGAGCAGAGCACTTGGAAATACGTAATATGGTGAAAACAAAGTCAGCATGGCCTCATGAAAGAAAATGAAGCCTGGCAAATTTATTTTAATTCTTCCAGCAGGTAACAAGTAGGACAAATAAAGGGAAACCAGTAGCTATAATACATTCGGATTTCAAAAAGGTATTCAACAAAGTATGGCACATTAGGCTAACCTAATAAGTTAAGAGCCTATGGTGTTGAAGCTGTTACATCAACATGGATAGATTCTTGGCTAACTATTAGAAGACAGAGGATTTCAAAGGAGGGGGGGGCGGTGATGGGTGGTATATTTTGACATTAGAAACCTGCATACAGTGGAATGTTACAGGAATGCCACTGGTGCCACCACAATAATGATCAACATGTTTTAATGACTTGGATGAAGAAGTGAATGTACAATTGCCGAGTTTACAGATGACACAAAAATAGATAGGATAGCAAGTGGTGAAGATGACGCAAAATATTTGCAAAGTGATATTAACAGGTTAAGAGAATTGGCAGAAATTTGTTAGATTGAATATAATGTGGGGGAAAGTGAGGTAATGCGCTTTGGCAGGAAGAATAGAGGAGCAATTTATTCTTTAAATGAAGAAATACTGCAGAAAGCTGCTACTCCGAGGGATTTGTGGTTCTCACATACAAATCATAAAAAACAAGCAGGAAATAGGGAGGGCAAGTGAAAAGTTGTTATTTTTTATTTCGATGGGATTGGAGTACAAAAATAGGGAAGCCTTCTAATGTTATGTAAAATACTAGTTATATCACACCCGGAATGTAGAATGCTACAAAAAAATTTGGTGCCTAATCTAAGGAAAAATAAACTGGCATAGGAGGCAGCCCAGAGAAGTTCACTAAGTTGATCCCAAGCATTTATGTGAGGAGAGGTTGAGCAGGTAGGGCCTTTGCTCATTAGAGTTAGAAGAATGAGTGGTGAACATTATTGGAACATGTGAGATTCTTAGGGTCTTGATAATATAGACGCTGAGGGGGGTTATTTCCTCTTGTGGGATTTTAGGACCAGAGGGCATAATTTGAGAGTAAGGGAGTGACCCATTTATAACAGATGAGGAGGATTCTTTATCTGAGAGGGTGGTGAATCTGTGGGGTGATTTAACACAATTGTCTTTAAACATTAAATCTTGTCAAATGATTAATTTATATTGGTTATTTGAGAAATTTATCAATCCACAATTTCCTGAATGTCCATTAGGGAAGAAAATGTGCCATTACTTCATGTGGCCTATATGTCCCTCCCATGTGTCTAACACCTAAAAAACCTGTGAAGTGAAAACTGAAAGAACTGTGGATGCTGTAAATCAGGAACACAAACAAAGTTGCTGGAAAAGCTGAACAGGTCTGGCAGCATTTGTGAAGGATAAGACAGAGTCAACATTTCAGGTGTGGTGAGGAGTCCATTCTGAGGGAGGGTCACCAAACCTGAAATGTTAACTCTGTCTTATCCTTCACAGATGCTGCCAGACCTGTTCAGCTTTTCCAGCCACTTGTTTTTGAACCTGTGAAGTGACCTGAAAAGCCACTCATTTGTATTGGGGGAAAAAGACACTATCAGTGGAATTATGCAACATGCATGGTGCTTATCAGTGACAAACCACATCCTGAGAACAAATAATAAAAAAAAATTGACTTGGCTTTTCATTTCTGTTATAAGAGATTCAAATATATTCAGCAATGCCCTAGGCAGAAATATGAAAAACCACACCATTTGTTTTAGCCATTTGACTAGTTACAGTTTGCTTAAAATCATTTGTCTGTCTTTAATGCACTTCCTACCATAGCTGGTCCGCAAATTTATAGTGAAATAACATTACAGTGATACAAGCAAACAACACATTTTTTTCCTGCTCTATACCACCTTCAAAATTTCATACCCAGGTTGTTTTTCCCCTCGGTAAAACTACACTATTCTGTAAATATTTCACGAATATTCAAAAACTTTAGGACTTTCCAGCAGATGCTTTAAAGTCTTTTTAAAACAACACTTACAAAAGTTTGCTTCACACTGGCGTCCCACCGCGCTTCTATGCCGATTCTAAAGCCGAACGTATATTACAATGTAGGTGTAAAATCAACTGCTTTGCTGGGACACAGTAACTTTAAATTGCATACACCTTTGGTTTTGCATCATCGGAAAGCAAATGACATGACTCAAAGCAAGCAGCGACACTACCCTGCTTCAAAATTTGAAATACCCGAATAAAGCAAATAGAAATTTTCTACACTGTAATCTACATGAGTCATCTCTGTTTTATCGCTTCAAAATGGTCTGAGCTCCTCTCCCTTAACTTTCTGCATCAGCAAAGCACAGACACCACCAGGTGCACGGGAAGGGTGTAATCTCATCCCTCATTGTCTTATTTCGTGGAACCGATTTTAAAAGCAGACTTCACGGTCACTTTACCATCGATTGCACTACAGCTGTGAATCTATCATCAGTCTGCAGCTGATTTACTCGTGGAAGTGAGGAAGGGTGAATTCGGAGTAACATTTCCCACCTCCCAATGTCAAAAATAAAGGCGGCCATGAATAAGAGGGCGTCTATGAAATCGGTCAGCTGCTTTTTATCTACTGCAAAGATAATGAAGAACACATAACGTTTGGAACTTACTCATGAATATAGCGAATAGGTTGCAGAAACCACATCAAACTGCAAGATTCCATTCAATACTGGTCCAAATCTAATATGACTTTACGCTGTTATTGGACATCTATGTCTCCGCTCTATCGAGCATGGTTGTACAAAATTTTGGACTTTAATCTTTGAACTCATTCAGATACAGCACTTGAGGATCGACATTGGAAGCAAACTATACTAGGAGGAATGCCGGCGAATGAATCAGACTCGCTGGGAATCAAATAGATTGTAGCGTTTTGCATGCAGTACATTTAACATTTTGATGATATTGCTGTGGATACGCTCTTATAAGGTGTTAACTGGCGTTGGAGTTAATGTTTTATTTTTGCTAGTCTCGATAATGCCAAATAAATCCACAATGAACCTATGGAGAAATTCCGGCAATTGAAATGAAAGGCAACCAAATTTAAGACTGTTTGATGCCTACAAAATAGGGAGATTATGATTTCACTTTTCCAGCAACTTCTTTTGTTATGATTTCACACGTTTAGTTATCCGCATTCTTTTAAAAAAGCAATTAAGTTTGCTTTATAAACACATTCCATGGGGAGTGGGGGAGGGAAAGAGATCTCACTCGTTTCCAAAAATGAGCTGTCTGAAATTAACACGTTTACAACCGTTCCCTGTGTCACGCGCTCTCCACTTCGTTTGTTTCGTGATTCTTTTGAAAAGTTTCAATAGACGATCCGCCCAACGTTGACACTTCAGGACAGATCCCATAACGCCTGACTTCATATTTTCGATCTTAATTATACTTCAAACAAGTCTTAACGCCCATGTTCTGCCCGTACCTAGTATGTTTATGTGCAAATCTGAAACTTTATTACCCAAACACCATTTTTTTCATGCAAATGACCAGGGATGAGCATAATAAATACAGCAAAAATAATAATATGGGAGCTGCTTTTTTCTTCTGAACGGATAAATGAAGAATAATTGCTTGTGAAAAGTCACCCCAGTGGCATTTTGTTGTCTCTTCCATCATTGTCCTTTTCCGCTATTATTGAAGACTTTTTTGAAGTTTAAAGGACAGCGGACAGAGCGGTTCTTTTCACTTTTTGTTATTCAACGACTGTTGCCTGGTTACAAATACTCGACAAATCACAAGTGTGATTTGCTTTAATCGGGAATATTCCAGTGTATCATTGAGAACTTTTTAAAATAGTGCAATGCAAATTACTGAAGTCCATTCCTCTGTTCAGTTTGAGCAATGTTTACTGAACAAGACAAATTAGTAACTGGAGACAGTTTCATTAAATTACACGTGTGAGTGCATTCATTCATTCCAAGCAGAAATTTAGTCGATTGTTGTAAGTTTTGGAGAATAGCGTTGCATTTTTCTTCGTGTCATGTTCATATAAAATAAATGTTCATTTCAAGTTCTTTTATAAACTGTGACTCTGAATGGCTGTTGTAAAGTTAACAGACTAGGCTTGGTGTGATATATAATGGCTTTAACCGAGTGTTCCATACTCTACTTATACCGTGGTAATAGATTCAAGTCGCAATTTGTAGAATGGGGAGATACCAAATATGTCTCCCACTAGCATTTTGTTATTTTTTTTAGCAAATGTTTCCATGATCCTGTAGGGAAAAAAATTGTGATAATTACGTGCAAACCGAAAGGAGTGAAAGGGAAGACTCGCCACCATCCCCTGGTTATCCATATGACAGCTTCATCAGTGAATCAGTAGTTAGAATTACAAGCATGGCAAACATCAGTGATCTTTTGGGGGAAAATTAATTTGTATTAAGATTTTACATTAATGTAATACATTTGATTCCAAATAGGAGTCACACGCAGCATTTTGCAGTAACAGATGGATGTGTTCTAATTCTCTCCTTCAAAAGATTTTCCAAAAAGATGAGAGTTGTATTCCTGGTGTTGGACTGATTATATAGAATGCATGGAAAATAGGGGAGAGAGATCTCCAAAAATAGCCAGCAGACCAGACCAGTGTGGCACACTATTGTTGTCTTTTGCTCTTTAGAAATTCGAATCACAAAAGAGCAATTTTGTTGCATTCGCATTTTTTTAACATCGACTTAAGCAACACAGACAAGGCACTTTGTCACCCGAGTAGAATAAACGGATTCCAATGATTTCCCTTCAATGGACTGATTTTATACTTGAGTTATGAAAGTAATGTTCAGGTAACAGTCGGTGCTCTGTACCCAGCCGCTTAATACCCCTTAAATCCTTACACGTGTCTCGGCTAGTCGAAGCAATTTGACCTCATTATAGGCTCATAACCACTCTCATTCCCAGGATTACTACATGAACAATGAAATTTTATTGGTCATAATTATCGAAAATCATATTGTAACGAGGGCCATGCGATATGGGCGCGCGCCTTGCATCATTCCGCCTGGCTTAGACATTCTTTCATTTTGTTTCATTGGAATCACTGGCTTCTTTTTTTCTGGCTCCCTGCGTCTGTAATATCGTTCACTCGCTTTATTAGTGCAATTACAAAGCTGCTTGGTGATGTGATTGAGGCTGCCTGACCTCCATTCAGCTAACTAGCTGAAGAGCTTTCCAGCTTTAAGTTTTATTGCAGAGGCGCCTGGCTCTTTTGAGTAACAATTTCATCTGCTTTTCCCACCACACCCCCATAGAAATCTATAGAATCCCTACAGTGTGGAAACCCACACAGACAGTTAACCCAAAGTGTGGAATCAAACCCTGGTCCCTGGCGCTGTGAGGCAGCAGTGCTAACGACTGGGCCGCCAGTCAAGGACGTCAGGTAATCTGAGATGGAGATAAATATGAACACGTTATTTTTATCGCATTTCAGCTGGGAATATGGTTGCGCGTTCGACTACTCGAAGTAGAATTTTAGTGGAACACAGTGGTATCTGTTTAAGGAGACATGGCTAGGCCGAGCTAGCTCTGCTTCTAGGTACATCAAAACTCAGATCTATTATTTAGACCTGTATGAGGTATCTTATGATCTTGCCTTGCTGTTGAGTGCAGTGAATGAAATTGACCCGGGAACAAACCTGCCCTGCTGTTGACTTCATTCGTGGAAACGCTGAACAATACTTTGGGGCTTTCAAGCTGGCGAAAAAGCACATGGACCTTGTCTCAGGACGGTGGGATGTTTGAAAGAAGCATTGACCAAGTTGTGTCTTAGTGACAGGATTGAAATGGTAGCAAGCGGTAGTTACGTTAAACTATTGCCATGAATACGTAACGCACGCAAGGCATAAGGACAACATCTTAAGACTAGTTTGAGAGTTGAGGAGCAGTGTTTAAAGCAGCATTACGTGAAGCTTCGTGGTTGTACTTAAAGACGTGAGATACACATGTGTGAACCTGTTAAAAATGAATAAATTACTATGCGCTCATCATTGAAGACTGAACTCCAGCATGATATTAGCGCATCGATTCGAGTGTTATCGAGTAAGGACCTGATTTCGATCATGAGATTGTATACCTACATTTCAGCCAATTGCAGAATTTCAGACTGGAGGTCCTTTCATAAAAGCCGTACAAAGCCCTAAATTGACCCGCGAGGTCCCTGGCACAGACCAAAATTGTTAATTATCGTCACAAGATCTAGGATTAACGCATTGCTAGGATATTTAACTGCTTGTTAACATACACTAATCCGGTGCCTGATAAACACTTTTACTAATGGAATGATAATCGCAAACAAATAACGTAATCACTCTGCTAATTCATAAAAAATGAATTGTCGACCATAATTGATCTTCCTATATGGTGTGTGCTATTGTTGTTGAAACAAATCACAACTATTTAAAGTATCGCGCTTGTTAGCTTTAATGTTAACTTGAGTATTTGAAAAGAGGTGTAGTAATATTAAATGTTAAAGCCACTGGATAGGATTACAAGGGACAATTGTTTGCTGTCAATCGAAAAGGCTGAAGTTGTACAGCATACCGCAGTGTCTCGTCCCCAATATTCAGACTGCGAGGCTAGAAGGGTTCCTTTCAAAAAGACTCTTCAAAACTCGATAGTTCTGCTATAGCTAGATGAAACAGTTCCACTCAAATCGTATTAGAGTTTCTCGTTTCTGGGCAACACCAGTTGTTAGTAGACCGGCTCAGCATGCTTTCCAGGGAGACAGAAAAACCCGTCTCGTTATTACCAATGCCTTGCGGTTTAACCGTCAGCTAAACAAGCGGTGCGCTTTTTCAAAATAGTATTTTGATCAGGCAACGGTGAATTCTTCTGCATTTCAAAAAAAATTACAAAGGGGGTTAAAGTGGAATTTCAGTAGTCACGGCTAAGTTCCCATAAGACGCTTGTGTTGTTTTACAGACTGCGCTGTATACATCAGACTTTCTCAGATCAGTTCTTACCAGTGATCATTTCTTTGGCAATAGCGGGCACATTACTTGTATTAACCTCTGGGAAGTTCATTACGTCAATCGTTCGCTCACGTAAAATCGACTTCTTTCTCTTTATTCATTTTATTCAAAGCCGCTCGAAGTTGTACACACGGGACCAACACGCTAAAGTCACCTGCAGCACCCGGATTACATATACAGCTGGCGGGCAATAATCTTTCAGTGGCGCTCAACTCGGCATCAAGTCAGCGGAACAAAAGCAGAAGTTGCTGGAAAAGCTCAGAAGGTCTGGCAATATCTGTGGAGAAAAACGATTCCAGACCCAACATTTCGGGTCCCGTGATCCTTCCTCAGAACCCTTTCTCCAGAGCTGCTGCCAGAGCTGTTGAGCTTTTCTAGCAATTTCTGCTTTTGGTCCTGGTTTACCTTTTCAGTTTTTATCAAGTCTTCAGTGATTGTCACGAGATTTCAAATTACTTTCAACTGACTCATTGTGGAAGGATAGCGTTCATTGCAGTCACACTCCCTAAATGGTTGTGAACTGCGCTAATAGGAAAGTGGGGAAGAACCCGATGCCTTGCTAGATGCCAATAACTCTTCATGAATTTCACATCCTCCGTTTTTCAAATACTCCATTCTTCATACCGACCGTGAGGAACCAGCTTTATGGTCAGCTATTTTGATTTTCTTTTGTGAACATTTTGCTTTATTTTCGGTGGGGATTTTCCGAGCATTTAATTGGGGATGAGAGGAGGAGAAGCATGTTGCAACAAAACTTTACTAAAGAAATGATTTGCGAAAAAAAAAGCATTACGATTACAGGAAATGCAAGAGATATAAAGGACTTTCTAGGATACAAGGGAATTACTTCAATGTTGGTCTGTAGTCATCTGCACATCTCAAAAAAAAACAACCAAAGAGTCAAAGTTTTCGCTGGAATAATCCATTCCCTTTTCCAATCAGTCAATTGAAAGTGATTTGAAATCTCATGACAATGGTGCTGTTATCCGCAGCTGGTTAACTCGCGCTGTGGAGCTTTGCTTTACATACTGAGCAAAATTACAAAACACTCACTTAAAAAGTTTTTTGTTTCTTGTTTTGTCAGACTTTGATAGTGTGTCTCAAGGGGTTGCCTGACAAATGGGGAAGTGTTGATCTCCGGCTCTTTATAATCACGTGTTAATAGTTCACTTGCAACAGGAAAAAAAGAGCCCTGGAGCAGGACGCACACGTGGGTGACGTTCAGACCAACCATCGCCAGAGACCCTTTTGTTTAGCCTCCAACATAAGTACCTTCTGACTCTCTCCCTGCCGCAGTATACACTGAACCCAGCAACCAAGAAATCCAGGCAGAGCCAGGAAGAATACACGAAATGTCTCGATCGTTTTACGTTGATTCCCTGATCATCAAAGATTCTTCAGTGAGGCCTGCTCCTGTCTTGAACGATCACGGCCAAGACTTTTTGATTCCCATTAGCGTGCACTCTCCAACTATGATGTCAGTTTCTGGTCCCGTCTGTCCGTCCAGAAAGACGGGTACTTTCTGTGTCTGCCCTCTCTGTGTCACGTCCCACATCCACTCGTCCCGGAGTGGAATCCCGCTGCTGAAAAGCCAGTTCCCAAATGGAGACCCCCAGTACTGTCAACGAATCAACCAGCAATCAAACCCCGGTCTCGGGCATCCACCTGTTTGCACACCCACTTACAGCGTAACAGACCCTAGGAGATACCATTGTCTAACTGTGGGTATGTACAACTATTCAAACAGTGAACGGATCAGACACCTGAGTACAGTTGTTGTTGTTTGTGCGAGTTTAGCCTGATTGATATATTGAGAGTGGTGTGTGCCAGGAACACACTGATATTTTATTGCAAGTTTAATGATTAGCACAGAATAACCGTACTTCATATTTGATGTTGATTTGAAGAGTTTTTCTGAACTGACCATGGACAGCAGTTATCATGTTTAAAGAAACAAACGGTTAATAAATGATCCCGCGCCCCAGGCTTTATATAATGAAATTATCTATCCGAACGAAATAAGCAAGTTGAGAATTTAGTTGACAAAAAACAACAGTAATTCCAGACGCAGCATTTCTTTGCAGAGGCCCAGTTTCTTTAATATCTCTGAATAATGTCTATGTTCGAGGTTTGGGTATGAGATATATTACATCCTGCTATTGCACCATAGAGGATTTTTCCCCCGTGTTATCCGCCTTTCCACAGTTGTTAATGTTGCATTGTGTTCACAGGTACTGAAACCAACAGTCACCTCCAGAACGGCAAAAGGATGAGGACAGCTTTCACTAGTACGCAACTCTTAGAGCTGGAGAGAGAGTTCGCCTCCAACATGTACCTGTCGAGGCTTCGCAGGATTGAAATTGCAACCTATCTGAATTTATCTGAGAAGCAGGTTAAGATCTGGTTCCAGAATCGGCGCGTTAAACACAAAAAGGAAGGCAAGGGGTCCCCGCGAAACGCGCACAACGCCTGCAAGTGTAGCAGCCAAGGGCACTGTCTGCGCTCAGAGGATGAGGAATCCCTCTCACCTATATCATCGGGCAAAGAAGACAAAGATATGTCACCTGCATAGTGGTCAGACTTGCAATGATTAAAAGTTTACAGACTTGTTCATTTCTGTATTCCTTCAACGCACTTACTGTACTTCACTACTTGCTTAAGATTTTCTAAAAAGGTCCCTTGGTGCAGCGTTGTTGCTGCACTTGATTGTGTGCCTGCTGACCGTCCTGGTGTGTTTGAATTCATTGTAGAATTATACCGAGATGGAACACCTCATTTCCATCCCGGTCACAATATATTCACACAATATGGTTAAGAATAGACAAACATCAACTTACCTTAATGCCCAACATCATTTTGTTTGATGCCCTCAGTCGTTATTTTGCTCTAAAAGCAGTTGAATAGCAATATTCGCGCAATTTCTTTTATAAAAATAAAATTATCGAGCATTCTGTATAAATAATGTATTTTCAAACTCTGACTTCTGTAAAACACAAAAAAAAGCCAATGTAAATGCACCAGCCCATTAAAAACAATTGTAGGTCGAATAGAAGAAACTGTAAATAGCTAGTTGCTTGGTACATTGCTGTAAAACGTCACGGTTAAAGTTCACTTATTGTGAATAGTTTTATATGACACATATTTATATTTATTTAAAATAAAATGATGTTTGAGGAAATTACATTTTGTTAATCTTTATCTCTGCAAATTTAAGCCTAGCAGGAAATAGTAAAGCATTCCAGAAGCACTGAGACAATTTTCACGATTTATTTCTTCCTTCGTTCATTTCTACCGAATTTTGCTCATTATAGGATTAATGGTTTCCAGCAACTCCAGTTTCATTAGAACGTCCTATTTAACGCAGTCATGGGCCTGGGAAACTTACCACTTAATAAAACTCGTGTAAACAAAAGCAAATCAAGAAAAGTATTCGGCTAATATGCTATTTGTTTATATGATAAATGACGACGGGCTTTCTCAGAAAAAGTTTGGATATGTTAGTGTGTCGGGGTCACATGAATCCACCGACTGTAAAATACCGATGAGCTTGTTTGTAAAAGTTAATGTGTAACATTCAAAGGACTCTAACAAACTTACTGTTTCTTTGCATTTCATGATTTGAACGACGCTGTTAGCGATGGAGAGACAACGAATGGTGGTCCTTTACTAGATAACGCCATTATCGGGTAGATAATAGACAGAAATCATCTCAGAAACAACTCAAGTGCAAAACCGCAGACCCTTATCAAATGGCATATGCTGTACGTAACGTCAAACATGGTGAACGCAACGTAGACAGCGATATTATTTTCTTTTACAGTCGAGTAAAGAAAATAGATTTGTTCCTTTGACCCATCCCGCCGCACTCAAAACTATCATTGATTGCAGGCCGGGGCTAGTGATTGATGGACTGCCTCCAGCTCGTCTGAATGTCGAGAAGCTCGTTGACCTCGACCATCACTTGTAACTTCACACCTGTGACAACAAACATTTCGGACCATTTTGTTCCTTCTGGGTGTTTTAACTAGGTGACACACACATCGTCAGTTCCTATTCTCAGAAAGAATTAGAGCAAGATTCTCGATGAACATGAGTTAAGGTATAGGGGGAGAGTTCGAATGATCCAGGAAATGTCTGTTTGTTTTCACAACTAGGATAACATCAATTGCAAGTTGATCCTAATGCATCTATTTTGTTCGATGTGCTAAATAAAACCCCTAACTTTATATGAGGTAACGTGCGTGTATATCATTCTTTCAAAAGGAAACCAATAATTTATGGAAACGCGGACTGAGTTGGGAATAAGACTTTCACGAAACAACCTACAGTAGAATTACAATCAATTACGTTTTTCCCTCCATTCCCAAAACCCCCTTCCCCTTAACTTGTTTCCAGTGGAAAACAATATTTACAAAGCTCAGAATCATACTTAATCTTTATTTTGTGTCAATATCAAAAAGATCACTTGAGCACGCTTTATAACAAGCAAGCGTTACACAAGTTCCACTCCTCCTACATATCTGGCGGCACACACAATCACCGTTGCTGGGCCAGTGCGCATCGAAAAGGTTTCTCTAACATGCACTTGGACTTTTTGTGGCTTTTTTTAGGGCTAGCCGCGGCTCTGGGTTGAATGTCGATTGTAAATTTCAGCTGAGAATAGGCTATCAGTTCCTTGAATTTTGTCAGCGCCCAGACAACAGGCAGTCCTTCGGGCACTCGATGGAATTGTCAGGGCAATAAGAGAAGATAAATTGGAATTTTATTCAGTGGGGCAGTAGAGGGAAAATAGCCACAGATTAATGAACTATTGACAATTTCCATCTGTTGAAAGGCCGAAGTTGGCAATGCCCGGGCCTGAGCGCGGGGAGCCCGGCTGGGCTCACTGTGGCGAAGGGCGCATTGTGTGTCTTTTCTATGGAAGCGACAATGATGGATAGGAAAGCATTGAGGAACCCAGAGGAGTGATTCAGCAACTCGTAAACCAGTGTCACTGTTAGACATGGCCCGAGGTGCTTTTATGATGCCTTATTAGCCGGATCCATACAATATCGGTCAAAGATATATGACTTTCACGTCCTTTTAATTGACTTTAAAAGCAAATACAGTTGGGTGCACAATTAGCATCTGTCTTTTCGGTGAAATGGGTGATTCTCATTGGCAAAAAAAATCCTAAAAGCAATCATTTTGAGCCATTCAATCAATAAATGTACAAAATGTTCGCTTACAATGGAAACAATGAGAGTTACTGTTATGTTGGAAATAATAGGCACCTAAAATTGACACTTTTCATAGTCTCCATAGATTCTTTCCAATTCGTACCTCCTCCACCACTCCCCTCCCCCTCCCATGCAATAAGCACGTTATTTCTAGCAGAACTAGTTCAGAAAACAACGGCAGTGTTACGTTTCTGGTTAGGTTTTAGATGAATTGGTGAAAAGTCCATTTGGATTATGTTTCACTGAAAGCGATGCATTGACTGCGCTCTTTTGAATCTTCCTCTTCGGCAACGTAATCTAGCAGCCTAATTCTTTTCAAGTTAACGTGCTAGTTGTTGTTCATTGGAATATTGAAGTCATCGCGATCACAGCTTTGCCCTCCGATCGAGATTGAGTTTACATTTTTACACAGATTAAGGCTAAACCCACTCTACATTATACATTCATCACACGTTTGGTGCAATAGAATACCGGAGAGATTGGTAACTTTCTCCAAACGATGCCGTTCATTTTCAGTTTCAGCACACTAAAAGTTTATACATTCTCTCTCTCTCTTTCTCTCTCGGAAACTCTGCAGAAGCAGAGAGAGCGAGGGGAAAAAGGACTATGTTCGCCAAGGGAACGCTTTGACAGGTATTCTGCTGCCAAAGACTTGCATTGCATTGAGTGGGACCCCCGACGGATGCAAACCCAGAGCCTTTGAACGCGGAGCTGAAGGGCTCCAATGTCGGCTTAGTGAACGATTTAGTCACTGTTTCATTAAGCACTATTTGAACCTTACAACATGTGGTAATTTCTAGGGGCAAGTTAACCGCCGTGTAAAAGAAGGATTATGTGGTAGGGACACAAGAAAATTAGCGAACGGTTAATTTAACTCGTTTCTGGCAGAATTTTCGCTACATTCCTAATTGACTGGGGAAGCAGGTGAGGTTGAAGCCCAGGCGCATTCAGACTCGCATTTAGGGTGAGAATAAATAGGTCCTATTTAACTCGCTGTTGACAATCTATCATTGCAGAAAGACACAGAATAACTATTAGTTTAATTTTTCATTAATTAAGTTAGACCCTGTCTCGCAGGTGGAGAGATCAAAGCCGCCCCACCAATAAGTATAACCAAAAAAAAAACAACTCCCCCAGCCCCCTACACTGAGTTGTGGGCCACGGTTTTAAGACTTCAGACCAGCTGCTGGGACTATACTGGTCTTTGTAGGCAACAAATGTGAACCGCAGAGAATGAGGAAAACTGTCAAAACAAGACACAGAGGAGAAATTCACCACTGATTAGCGTCAATCAAGCAGCAAAGACGGAAAATAATTAATAGCAATTATTTCCACTTTCTCTCTTTTTTATGGGCTTGCAGTTTAGATACTCATAAATTTTATCACAGTCGGTGTCATACACCTGATAAACGCGCTGTCTTTATTGACTCTTCTCTGCATTGTTATTGTCACAGATTTTTTTCTTTCCTCTTTGTGTTTTATAGAAACTGTTCCAAGAAGAAACAAAATTGATACTAATCCCGCAAAGCAGGCTATTGACTCCTTTGAATTTTACATCTCCAAGCCACTGAGAGGTGGAAATAACAATAATGTAATTATTTAACTGCAGCTTGAGCGAGCAGCGCCTCTCATAATGTGGCCAAGCATACCGTTCATTTCACAGCACAAAGCGCAAAACGCACCGCGTCTCCCTAGCCCGCTACCCCGCTTTCGGCCTTGTTTTGTTGAACAATATTCGGATTTTAAAAGTTTCTCAAACTTATAGTGTAGGATTGAAAAGGCAGCTTGTAATAAATCAGGCTCTTTTGGTTAATAAGGCGACGGAACACACAAAAGAGTCGGAACTTAGTACCTGTGTCTGGTAGACGAGGTGAAAGATGCAAATGACGGAATATTCGCAAGGAAAAATACTCGAATCCTCCAAATGGCTCTTTTGTGAGTTTCTTTAGAAATCAAGCAATTCTGCATGACAAAGAACAATTAATAAGCCGTCTTTTCACGAGCTGGCAGCTGGTACCCCGCCGGGAAACTAGGGGAAAATCAGAGATGAATGCGCGCAAAAGTTTTGTTTTGCGCACCGACATCTACTGTTTGGAAGTGCGGCCACCTGAACAATGTTGATGAAAAAGGATACTTGTGAAGGATCAGGAGCTTTTAATAAACATAAAACATCTCCAATCAGTGATGCTGGAGCTTTCGAAAGGCCTTTGGTTGGAAGTGGTGATGTTGGAGATGGTTGGACACGTGGCAGATCAGTGTCTTTTTTGGAGACTGAATTACGCGGCAAGCGTCAGGCGAGCACAGTATGCCTCTGCTCGCTTTGTCACCCCTGTCAAACTAACATTATTTCTTTTTAAAGTGTCAAGCAGGTTGAAGAATGCCATCTTTGTTCCATTAGCGTGTGCCTCATATTGGTAATATAGCTGATTTTTTTTAAAAAAGTTACTTTTTTGTGACTATTTGTCTGGAAGAAGCCGGACCTGGAGTCTTAAGGGGCCCAGTCAACGGAGCTGTTTAATGTGATTTATACTTTTATAAGAACCGAAGGTTTCTCCGCTCTACCCTGGATATCTGTCGCATACACCGAGCAACCTGTGTTTATTTCGGCTAATGTGTTGACATATAGCAAATAAATCTTTTAAAAATAATTCTGTCAGATATTCACACGGTTTTCAGAATTGGGCGGGAGAGGAGCTTATTTTTGGAGGGGAGTTTCGACAAATAATTCATGCTCTTGCGTGCAATTAGTTTCCAGTCTGACCGATCTCTAAACACACAAGTACGTGAAATGGATTTGAACGAGTATTCCGACGAAAATTATATTTTCATGAACTTGCCGTTAAATCCAAACATTATTCAAAGGATTGCAGAAAGCATTGGGTAGTATTTGGGTTCGTTAGTGCAAATGGTACACAGGAATGCAGGCGACTATCCTGCAAATGTTATCATCGGTGTATTATTGAAATAACTTTACTTGTTGGAAGATAGAAAATGCAACAGTAAAAGATCACGATCCCAGGGTCATTGAATTACCGAATGGGATAAATTGGGGTAATATCTCCAGAGATGCGCATGGGTGCATGTGTGAGCTTTTCTTAAATTTTGGAACCTATAAATTATACATCCATTCTGATTCTGTGATAGTAAATGGTAGAAACGTGCGAATACATACAGAGTGGCACCACAGTGCTATCGTTAATCCTTTGTGGCTTATTAGTGCTGCTGATTAACCCTGTCTTATCAGATTTGGCTTTAATTGGATATAAGCTACAGCCGGGAAAGATGACGAATCGAAATTGCATCATACTGTCAGATTTGCCTTTTCGAAGCTTTAAACGGCGTTCTCCAGTGCACAATCATTCCTCCCACAAATAGCTGTGGGCCATAACATAGTGTTTGCAGGGTGCACTGTATGGCACCGCCACCGGTTCCCTTTGGAATATCTTCAGCAACAGGCCAGGGTCAGAGATTCCTAACAGGAATCATGGTAGGGTTTTTTTTAAAGCCTGGTTTAACAGATAAAAACAATTTACTTCCAATGTATCGCCAGAAGTTCGAATTCCTGTTGTCCCTTAAAAACTGATCCCAGACTTAATCCTCGGAGATCATTGCATGTTGTGTGAATTGCAGTCATAATTTGAAAGCATGCTATAAATATATTTACATACATACCTAATTTCAAACAAATACGCTTGAACAGCAAAGATATCGAGACAGACAGATATCGAGAAAACTTCATTGTGCTAACGGGAAAAACCATGGAGTACCTCGTGGGCTTTGTGTATCGCTAATGTTTAGTACTAAATTCGTTTGTGAATGTGTTTGATTTGGCATGAATGACTTTGAATAGCCATGCGTTAGTTACTAGTGCACGTCATTATAACTTGTTTGACACTGTTACCTATATTGCAGGACCAGTGTAAGAGAAAGGATGCAGGTTCGTGACGAAAAGGTCTTGCTGGTTTTTATTAGAAGAGCAAGAAGACTTCGAAGGGATCGTCCCGGTCTGCGAAAATCATGTTTAACATTGATATGATGTTCCTCCTTTACTCGTCCATGAAGACAAGGACTACCCAAATGCAAAGCCATTTTAGATATGCACCAGGGAAGGTAAAGGCGAGGTCGCCATAGACCCAAAGGCCCATTGTACGGCTATCTCATCGGAGAGAGACGACTGGTGGGAGTTTAACCTGATGGTCACTCCGCCTCAGGCGAGAGGGCGAGGAGGGTTGAGAATTGGGGATCTTCATGGTCGTCGTATCGTGCATCACTGTGATTGACACATAATGATGTCAAGGGGTTGTGACTCGCTCGCTCCGATTATGCCAACGCAGTGTAATTAGAGTTCTGTGCAAAGTCGCTGACAGTTGTACATCTCAAATTCTTAATATTAGCAGAACGTAGACGATCCCAGCTAAATAAAACAGACTCATTCAACTGGGATGCAGCTCATTTACCGCCATGCATAGAATGGCCTCGAGCTGTTAGTGCAGCTTGATCTCCAATGGACTGAACTATATCCAGTTGCTCTTTTCAAACCTACAACATGCCTCATCCTGAAATCTTTTTAGAATGTAGTACGATAAAAACTCTAGTCCATAGCCTCGTTATCTGAATCAGCAACATCTACAGGTCAGTTTGAGTATGCAAATAAGAAATTATGAATTTAGTATGTATTTGTTTAACACATTCTTGTCATATTCCACTACAAAACGATAAGCTTCTTTAAACGTTTATTTTCGCACGTCCACGTATTCACTTAAAACAGCTGAGGCATACGAGACTGTCACGGTGGTTAAGCACTGCTACCTCACAGCACTGTGGCCCTGGGTTCGATTCCAGCCTGGGGCGACTATCATCGTGGAGCTTGCACATTCTGCGCGGGTGTGCTCTGGTTTCCTCCCACAGTCACAAAGATGCGCAGGGTAAGTGGATTGGCCATTTTAAATTGCCCATAGTGTTCAGGGAGGTGTAGATTAGGTGGGTTAAAGGGGGATGGGCCTAGGTGGGAAGCTCCCAGGTTTAGCGTGGACTTGTTGGGCCAAAGGGCCTGTTTCCACACCGTAGGGATTCTGTTACAATGAAGTCATCTCAAATTTGTCCTTAAAAAATTACGTATTATGTTTTCATGAGGAATAAAAAGGTTTTGTGAGACCTAAATTATTTATTTGCCTCTTCCACCGTTCAGTAAGAACATGGTCTAACCCGTTGCCTATATTCCTTCATTTCCTTGGTAACAGAAATATAAAAGTCTCAGTCTAAATTCAAAGACTGGCCCAACATAAACTGTTGTTTGCTGCAGAGACTTGCAAGATTCGATCATCAGTTATTGTGTTTTTAATTGCATTCTTATAACACCTGATTCTAATTTTTATACAATGTCACTAACAGTAACCAGAAAGTAGGAAAAGGTATTAAGAAAGGAATAATTTGAACTTTCAAATGGGTATGGTGATTTTCATGGGGGATATTAACCAAGACATAAGACTGGAAAAATCAGGTGAGAAAAAATAATCTAGAGAGGAACACATTGAATGTTTTCAGGACAATGTTTTGGACTTGTATGTTATGGCACCAACCAGATAGTAGGCCATACTAGACCTGGTTTTGACCAATGAGATATGATTAACGGCTGACCAGGAGTTGAAAGTAGCAGTGAACATAATATGATTGAAATTTACACATAGATTAAGGGAGAGAAATGTGGATCTGAGACCACTACTTTGAATTTAACAAAGGCAAATATGAAGGCATGAAAGTAAACTGACAATTTGGGGGAAGTGATAGATCAATAGAGATATGATGACAAACATTTAAGGAAGCATTCCAGAAGGTGTAGAATTGGAACATTCCAACAGAGAAGAAAAATTCCATGATTAACCAAAACAAAATCAAAGATGGTATCAACCTCAAAAATAGATGTAATTGTGAAAGATAGTTGGCAAGTCAGAAGATTGGACAGAATGTGTCAAGAAGCCATAATGAATAAAAGATGAATAAGGAAGGGAAAATTAGAGTTTGAGAGAAAGTAAGCCAAAAATATAAAAGCAGATAAGAAAAGTTTCTTCAGGTACTTGAAGGAAGAAAAAAACAGTACCAAACTAAGCATTGCCCCATAGAAAATGAGTCTGAGGAATTAGTATTGAGGGATAAATAGATGGGAGAAAAATTGAACAGATATTTTACATTGGTCTTCATTAGAGAGGATACAAGTAGCATCCCAGAAAAGCTGTAAATGAGGAAATTGGAAGGGAGGGAGGGCCTCAAGAAATTTAAAATTAGCAAGGAAGAAGCACTGATTTGGAACTGTGAGATGACAATTCCCTGAGTCCTGATGGATTTGATCCTTGGATCTTAAAGGAAGTAGTTATGGTTGATTTTAATGTTCCAAAATGCATTACATTTGGAGAAGATTCCTTTAGATTGTAAAATAGCTAATAACTCCTTTATTTATAGAACATAGAACATTACAGCACAGTACAGGCCCTTCGGCCCTCGATGTTGTGCTGACCTGTCATACCGATCTCAAGCCCGTCTAACCTACACTATTTAAAGGGAAGGAGGTGGAAAACAGGAAACTACAGGCTAATTAGCTATCATAGGAAAATATGAGAAGCTCATACTAAAGACCTATAAAAGGGTATGTGAATAATTTCAAGATAATCAGCAAGATCCAACCTGGTTTGGTCAAAGGGAAATCATGTTTAACTAAATTAGGGAGTTCTTTGAAGAAATAAAATGTATTGTAGTTAAGGAGATCCAGTGGATGCACTTTCCTGAGATTTATTACTTAGATGCATTGTACTTAGACTTCCAGAACACATTTGATAAGGTGTCACATCAGCTCCTAACACTATAGTCCCAAGCAAATTAATCTCAAAACTCTGAGACCTAGGTCTTGGCTCCTCGCTTTGCAACTGGATCCTCAGCTTCCTGACTCACAGGCTGTAATCAGTGAAGATAGACAACAGCACCTCCTCCACGATAATCCTCAACACTGCACCTCATAAGGATGCATACCCAGTCCCCTACTGTACTCCCTGTACACTCACAACAGTGTAGCCAAGTTCTATACAAGCGCCATTGACAAGTTTGCTGACCATACCACAGTTGTAGGCCTGATATCAAACTATGCTGAGTCAGAATACAGGGAGGAGATAGAATTCTTGGTGTCACGGTACAATATTAATAATCTCTCTCTCAATATCAGCAAAACTAAAGAATTGATCACTGACTTCAGGAAGAAAGGAGGAGGACATCAGTGGAGCTATCTACATCAATGGAGCTAAGGGGGAGAGGGCGGAGATGGTCATGTTCCTAGGAGTGACATTAACCAACAAACTATTATGGACCTCCCAAGTAGATGCAATGATCAAGAAGGCACAATAATGCCTTTTCTTCCTTAGGCTTAGGAAATTTGGCAAGTCCATAAGGAAACTCACCAACTTTTACAGATGCGCCATAGAAATGATTCTTTCTGTGTACATAATGACCTGGTATGGCAACTGTTCTGCCCAGGAGTATGAGAAACTAGAGGGAGTGGTACACATAGCCTGGGCCATCACAAAACCTAAGCTCCCATCCATGTACTCCTTGTACACTTCTTGAGACCACAGAAAGGCTGCCAACATAATGAAAGACCCCTCCCACCATGGTAATACTCTCTTCCAAGCTCTTCCATCAGGCAGGAGGTACAGAAGCTTAAACATGTGTACCAACAGGCTCTTCCCTGCTGTTGTTAGATTGCTGAATGGACCTCTCTAATTCCAAATCTAATGCCGATCTTGCTTTTGTGCAACTCCTGAGCAGCTGTAATATGTTATGCCTCACTCTGTCTAAACACCCTATGATCTGTATGTCCTTGCATATTATGATCTGCCCGTACTGCTCACAGAGCAAAACTTTTCACTTAAGTGGAAGCAGGGAGTTGGAATAAGTAGATCTTTTACAGTCTGGCAGGATGGCATGAGTGGTGTGCCTTGGGATGGTGCTGGCGCCTCAACTATTTACAAATTATATAAATGGCTTGAACAAAGGAGCTGAAGGCATAGTAGCAAAATTTTGGTGATGACACAAAGATAGGTTGGAAGGTGAGTTGTGAAGAGGATATAAGGAGCCTCCAAAAGGATATGATAGGTTAAATGAATGGGGCAAAGATCTGCCAAACGGAGTAGAGTGGGAAAATGTGAAATTTTCACAGAAGGAATAAAAAAAGAAGCTTATTATCTAAACGGGGAGATGCTGCAAAGTTTTGAGATGCAGAGAGATCTGGGTCGCTCAGTGCATGAAATGCAGAAGTTTAATATACAAGTACAATGAATAATCAAAAAGTAAATTGATGTTATGTTTTATTGTGAGGGCAGGCTAGAAGGCTGCGGAAGGCTAGAAGAGGTGTGGTCTAGTCCTCTAGAAATAAGTGCCAGCTTTTCCTTAACCCTTTTCATTGTTTTTGTACCGTCCAGATCAAAAATACAAGGAGTTGGTAGGTATTGCACAGACTTCACCACACCTGGACTATTGTGTTGTAAAGAATACATTGGTTTTGCATAAGTATCATGTGCATTAATTTGAATGATACCAAATCTCTAAGGGTTAAATTATAGGCAATATCATTGTGCAAACTTACAATGGCCTAGTTAGCCCGTACCTCAAGTATTGTGTTCAGTTTTAGGCATCATACCAGAGGAAAGTACCTGAATCCAAGGGTTAAATGATAGTTTCAAAATCTTAGTCCACACCCAAGTTACTTTAGACTTTTACAGCTTCTAGCCAATCAGAAAATGTTCATATCTGTCCTTGTTAAGTCCAAAGTGGATTGTTTCACATGTGGCTATACTAAAATTTGTTTGTCACCATTTTAATCTTTTTTCTTAATCTACTAAAACCTTTTCTTTAAAATTTTAACAGCTACACTTCTTACTATGCTATATTTATGCCTCCAGTCAATTCAAATATGTGGCTTTCTGCCTCATTCTCTTTTTTAAAAAAAAATGAACATGGAACAAATGCATTGCTAGTGTAAGAGCAATATATTATTTCATTTCTCTAACGTTTGACTGAATGGGAAATAAACTACTCTAAAAATTAAGGATTGCTGAACTTTTTAATATCAAATAACTTGACAGTCACTATATATACTGTTTACATTAGCTACCTGTTCAAGCAGTAATGGAGGCCTTAATTGGAAATGAACAGGAGTCACGGGGTATGCACAAATGGAACTTTGGTGAGGATTGGTCTGTGGACTAACAAATGGGAAGCAATCTGCCTGCCAACTACTATGTGATTGGCTCCCATGTAACTGAACTTCTTTGAGATGTGAACGTTTGGGACAGGTAAGCACAACTCCTCAAGGGCAGGAGATATATAATTTCTCTGCAGTAAACAGCATCTCAGGCTTGAAGACAAACAATTTATGTCCATTTTCCAGTTGTTGTACGTGTGACTTTTAACTGATAAGTCAAAAACCTCTGCAAGTAGGAATTAGTTATCCTGTGCCTCTAGAAATTAGGTGAAAGTTTCTGGAGACTGAAGATCAATCAGCATGAGCATCATCTCAGCAGAAGCTGTGGACAGCAACCACTAAACTTCGTTCCTAGTCTTTCCCTCCGCCCATAAAACCATGTGTTTTTTTTTAACTGCCTGTACCTGTCTACATGTATGTCGAGGGAGCATTCATAGGGTGATTAAAAGTTTAACCAGCACATCCAAATGCCAGTGATTCATAATTATTTATCTGCTCATTACAAATAAATAGTTTTGTTCTTGTTAAATGCAAAAACCTGGTTTCAGCTTTCTGTCAAGACAGGCAATTTGGGGGATTCTATGTATTTTTAAAAAATTGTTCAATTCTGTGATGACTCTGAGGCTTGAATTCCAGCACACTACCCCAGTGAACTATAAAACTAGAAAGGCCAGTATTTACATCCCTAATTATTAAGAGTTACTTCAGTCACTGATGGGCTGGATTTCCCTCCCTAAAGTAAACTAAATGAGGTTTTATGACAATTGATAGTGATTGCCATTAGCACAGCTTTTTATTGAAGTATGAATTTCACCATCAGCCTTGGTGGGATTTGAATGTTTGCCCCGAGAATATTGGCCTGGGATTCTCTGGGTTACTGTGGCAGTGACATGAGCGTCACACCACCACATCCTAAAATCAAGCCTGTTATTAAATACTATCCATTTATTTCACTGTGAATAGTTAAGGCTTAATGCTGCCAATAGAGCTCAAACTCCTGCATATTGCTGCATATATACTGCACTCACAAAACACAAAAGAACACAAAATGAAGTACTATATGTATACTAAATCCTCCAGCATGAATTGATGGGCCACAGATGTCCCTATCTAAGTTTAAATAAAGAATGTAAATGTGATTTATAGACCAAGCAGTGGCAGAACCAAGTAAGTAAGCTGTGAATTTACTAATGGCAATTTTGATGTAGACTGTATGATTTCAATACATTTTATATATCATTTCTCATTTAGGTTTTCAAATTTACAAGTTATTAATGTGTTTGTGAGTTATCTATGCATCCGATATTAAATATTAACCTAAGAATTTGTGTAGCCATGGTGATTTCTTTTAAAATTGCATTTATGGCCTAGCTTTAATTTTTTTTGTTTACATTGGTAGTGACTATGAGCAATGTAGTGCAACTATGGAAAATCAATATTGAACCTACAAATATTTTATCTTGTCAGCTGAAGCGGATCATCAGTAGTGGGACGACCAGAGTAGGTGGATCTTGGCTTTGTGACTATCCATGAGAGCACCAATATACTCATGCAGCAGAAGAGACCAAGAATGCTCAGAATTGGTCAGCACAAGATTTATAATAATTGTGCCCAAACAGATTTGATTGCTTAGGAAATGGAAATAATGACGCTAAATCACATCTCAAAGAAACCACAATTGCAAGAATTGACGCTCACAGAAAGTGCAGCATTCATGCAGAAAGGGAAGTTTAAGTACAAGAGGATGATTGGGAGCACAATAGACTCATCCTTCATTTGCCTCACTGCACTGAAGCGAACAGATCATTTTGATGCATATTCAAGAATATTGGCAGAATCAGGGGATGTTTAGATTTGAAATGTTTCAGTTCCACCTTAACAAGATGCACACGGAAGATTCCAATGTCAGAGGAATTGTTTTCCACATCACAGAAGCTATGTTATTCTGCAAGCTGGATATTAGTCAGTATACTTAGATAAGAAATGTCAGGAGGTCAGTGCCTTCAGAAGACTACTTGGAAGATTCTACCTCCAGAGATTACCCTTTAGCTTTTCCCTCAATCGAGATCTGTCCCAGTAACATGTTGACAATAATGTGTCTACATGCAAATGCAGTGTTGATAATTTTCTAGCAATGAGCAAAACCAAATGACTAGAACCTTCTCTCACTGACAGCAGTACCTCACGCTGAAGATCTCATTTCCAACAACAAGAGCTGTGAATATAAATCTGATTAATTTTTGGCTCTACATATTTCGGCTTTTCTTGGACCAGGCAAAGTTCAAGGTGTGAGAAGTACATCTACTCCAAAAGACAAAGACAATTTGTGAACACGCTTTTAGCACCATACACTCCAAAATTTTCTGACAAAGAATTATCATTGACTGAGTTTGTAAAGAAAGATGTAAGATCCTTACAATATGAGGAGCAGCAACATTTGGTGGTTTGAGTCTCTCAAGTAAAGATTATCCACACATACCTGCAACCTGTTGCATCACAACCCAAGAAGAAGACAATCCCAGAAGTGAATATTTCATTGAAAGAGCGAGGAACATACATCACACAAGATGGCAAAGTCATTACATATGGATCGCAAAGCCTATGCCAAGCATAGTCTAATTACTATAACAGAATGTAAAAAAACATTGTTTTAGTATTGGTGATCGCAAGCTTGCACAACTTTGTTTAGTAAGTAGGCTCCTGATAGAAACTGATCTTAGCCATTGAAAAGTGTACCACCCAAACTGCAATAACTCAAAGTAAAAGTACAGGTGTAAGATTTTGGCATCTGCTCCAAAATGTCAGGGTTCAGAAGGATCCTGGGAGCCATTGATATTTCGGTCAGCTGAGAATGTGGATGAAGGAAACCCACAGGTAATATTTATTTGGTTCAGCTGAGAAATATTGGAACTTGATGAAATCTATGGACAGTGATACTGTCCACAAAAGCACTGGGACTCTGCCTATGAGTAAATATGGGAGTGCAGCCTTGGCAATCCAGGAACATAGTGTACAAGAAGAGTAAGCTAGCAGGACATGAACAGTCATTGATGCAATCCATTAAAAATAGCAACTTTGAGCGATTTTCAAAGCTAGATCTTCAAAAATGAAGGATTGGAATCTTCAGAACCTGATAATCTTCATGCTGGAATGTTGAAAGGGATGGCCACAGAAATAATGGGGCTGTTGTTGGCCTTTTAAAATTCTATTAATTCTGCAATGCTAACTGTAGATTGCAAGATTGCAAATCTTCCAATCTTTAAAAAAAGCAAAGAAAGAGAAAATAGAAACTATGGACCTGTTAGTCTAACTTCAATAGAAAGCAAAATGCTAAAATTTAAGGTGTGACTACTGCATATTTAGAAAATAATTGATTGGGCAGGGTGAACATGGTTTTATGAAGTGGAGATCATTTTGATAATCCTGTTAGAAGTTTTTTGAAGAGTTACTCATTGGATTGATAAAGTGAGACTGAGGATATGGGTGCATTTGGATTTTCAGAAGGTTTTTGATAATGTTCCATACTGGTGGTTAATAAGCATAATTTAAAAAAAAGTGAGAGTGGGTGAGATACCAATGTGGATTGAAGATTGCTTGGTATTCAGAAAACTGAGATTAAAAATAAATGAACAATTTTCTCACCAGGACAAATGGGGTACCACAAAGATCAATACTTGATCCCCAGGTGTTCATAATATATATAAATAATTTGAATGTCTGTACAATTGTAGTATATCCTAGTTTATGCTTGACACAAAACTTAGTAATGTGAGGAGATACAAAGAAGCATCAAAGAGATTTGGGTAAGGTGAGTGAGTTGGAAAGAGAATGACAGGTGTTGAAGAATGAGGTTATCCACTTTGTTAGGAGGAACACAGCTGCAAAACATTTCTTTCATGCTGAGAGAAATTAACTACACTTGAAACATAAAAACGGTGGTAACTCACATCCCATCTCCCCAACACCCTGACCACTACCTGCAAGGTACCAGTCAGCGGTGTGACAGAATACTCACTTGTGTCAATGCTCACTGTTGAGGAAAACATTTTAGGGCCCTCTTGTGGCACAGTGGTAGTGTCCCTACCCTGGACTAAGGAAGCCATGCTTCAAGTCCCACCTGCTCTACAGGTGTGTAATAGCATCTCTGAGCAGGTTGATTAGGAACAATAAGATAGTGTTTAAACATAGAAATCAGAAACATGTGTAATATACTTAAAGAAATCATAGGTAGATAGGACTGAGTGGCCTCAAAGCCTTAAAAGTAGATAAGTCTTTATGTTCAAATGAAATGTATCCCAGTTTGTTAAATGAGGCAAGACAGGAAATAACAGAGGCTCTGACCCCAATTTTGATTTCCTCTCTGGCAACAGGAAAGGTGATGGAGGAGTGGAGGATACCTAATGAGCTATTGTTATTCAAGAAGGGAGCAAGGGATAAACCAGGAAACTACAGGCCAGTCAGTCTAACCTCAGTAGTGGGAGAACTATTGGAAGCAATTATTGAAAACTATTGGAAGCTCTGATTGGCAGAATTAATCTGTATTTGTGGAGGTAGGGATTAATCAAGAACAGTCAGCATGGTTTTGTTAAGGGAACATCGTGATTAACCAGGTTGAATAAACTTTTTGAAGAGCTGACCATGTGTGTAAATGAAAACAATGCATTCAACGTAGCCTACTTGGACTTTAGCAAGGCTTTTGAGAAGGTAACACATAAGACACTGATAGCAAAGGTTAGTGCCCACATGTTCCAAGGAAATTTGGCTAATCTTATCCAGAATTGGCTGAGTGGCAGAACGTAGAGGGTGTTGGTTATGAGAGATAATGGGAACTGCAGATGCTGGAGAATCTGAGATAACAAAGTGTGGAGCTGGATGAACACAGCAGGCCAAGCAGCTCTTTAGGAGCACAAAAGCTGACATTTTGGGCCTAGACCCTTCATCAGAAAAGGGGGATTGGGAGAGAATTCTGAAATAAATAGAGGGAGAGGGGGAGGCGCACTGAAGATGGATAGAGGAGAAGATAGGTGGAGAGGAGAGTATAGGTGGGGAGGTAGGGAATGAATAGGTCAGTCTGGGGAGGATGGACAGGTCAAGGGGGTAGGATGAGGTTAGTAGGTAGGAAATGGAGGTGTGGCTTGAGGTGGAAGGAAGGGATAGGTGAGAGGAAGAACAGGTTAGGGAGGTGGGGATGAGCTGAGCTGGTTTTGGGATGCAGTGGGGGAAGAGGAGATTTCGAAGCTTGTCAAACCCACCCTGATACCATTGGGCTGTGGGGTTCCCAAGCGGAATATGAGTTGCTGTTCCTGCAATCTTCGGGTGGCATCATTGTGGCACTGCAGGAGGCCCAGGATGGACATGTCATCTGAAGAATAGGAGGGGGAGTTAAAATGGTTCGTGACTGGGAGGTGCAGTTGTTTATTGCAAACCGAGCGGAGGTGTTCTGCAAAGCGGTCCCCAAGCCTCTGCTTAGTTTCCCCAATGTAGAGGAAGCCACACCGGGTACAATGGATACAGTATACCACGTTGGCGGATGTGCAGGTGAACCTCTGCTTAATATGTAAAGTCATCTTGGGGCCTGGGATGGGGGTGAAGGAGGAGGTGTGGGGGCAGGTGTAGCACTTCCCGTGGTTGCAGGGGGAAGTGCTGGGTGTGGTGGGGGTGGAGGGGAGTGTGGAGCAGACAAGGGAGTCCTGGAGAGAGTGGTCTCTCCGGAATGCAGACAAGGTTGGGGATTGAAAAATTTCTTTGGTGGTGGGGTTGGATTGTAGATGGCGGAAGCATCGGAGCATGATGCGTTGTATGAGGAGGTTGTTGGGGTGGTATGTGAGGACTAGGGGGAGTCTCTTTTGGTGGTTATTGCGGGGGCGGGATGTGAGGGATGATTTGCGGGAAATGCGGGAGACTCGGTTGAGGGTGTTCTCGACCACTGCAGGAGGTATGTTGTGGTCCTTGAAGAACGAGGACATCTGGGATGTGCGGGAGTGGAATGCCTAATCCTGGGAGCAGATGCAGCGGAGGCGAAAGAATTGGGAATAGGGGATGGAATTTATGCAGGAAGGTGGGTGGGAGGAGGTGTATTCTAGGTAGCTGTGGGAGTCGGTGGGCTTGAAGTGGACATCAGTTTCTAGGTGGTTGCCTGAGATGGAGACAGGGAGGTCCAGGAAGGTGAGAGGTGTGTTGGAGATGGTCCAGGTGAACTTGAGGTTGGGGTGGAAGGTGTTGGTGAAATATTGAAAGTCTGTGTTCATTCAGGTTCCGCAGGGCTCAGTTTTGGGACCTTTGCTGTTTGTCTTGGATCACAGGGTGCATGCAAGCGGTTCTTTTGAATCCAGTTTGATGACGTTAAGAGAAGTCTCAACAACAGCAATTTGCTTAAATGTGAGTGTTTAATATTGATAGTAAGAGTAAAATAATGGAAAAGAAAGGAAAAAAAGAACATTAAGTCACATGGCCCTTCTGCCCATCAGGGATCCCTTCATTGATGGCTGGCCTGGAGGTTTAGGTTTGTTCCTGGCACTGTTCACAATCCCAGTCTGAGGTGAAGTCAAACTCTCAGGATGAAACTCTCTCTCTCTCTTATACAGTATAACAAACAGCCAGCATAGAAAAGGAGATGCAGATGACAAACTGCTTTTGAGTACAGAAAACACGTTTTGATTGCACTCTCTGTAGCATGTATGGGAATGCTCACAGGACTCATTCAAGGTCATGCAACTGTCAAATATCATCAACAATTTTAACCGTTCAGCCCATCCTATACATTGTGGTGTATGCGAACAATTTAGATTTGAATGTAGAAAGGTTATAGGTAATCAGTGAACACAGATGATACAAAACTTGGTTGGGTGGTAGACAGTAAGGAGAATAGCCCTTAGATTATTGTAAGATACAGATGGACTGGTGGAATAGGCTGATCAATGTCAAATAGAATTCAATACAGATAATTGTGAATGAATGCACTTGAGTATGACAAACAGAAAATACATGAGGAACATTCGGAACCCGAGAAGCATCAAGGATCAGAGGGACATTGATGTGCATATCCACTGTTGCCTTAAGATACTAGGAAGTTGGACAAATTGGTTAAGAAAGCACATGGGATATTCACCTTTATTTGCCAAAGCATGGTGTTTAAGACCCAGGAAGAGATGTATACAATGTTGGTGAGGCCACAACTAGGGTATTGTGTGCAGTTCTGGAATCCACATTATAGGAGATTGTGATTGCACTGAAAAAGATGCAGTGGGGGTTTGCTACATTGTTGCCATAGCTGGGAATGTTTTAATTCGGAAGCGAGATTGGATAGGCTGAAGTTAGTTTCCTTGAGTGGAGGAGACTGAGCAGGATCATGATTGACATGTATAAAATTATGAGGAGTATAGACAAGGAAGGCAGGAAGAAATAGTATTGTTGCTCAATCACTGTTGCTAGGTCAATGTTCTGAAATTTCCTAACGGCATCTTGAGTGTTTTTTTTACCTCTCCATGGACTGCAGTATTCAAAAATATGGCTCACCACCACTATCTCAAGGGGTATTAGGATTGGACAATAAATGCTGGCAAAGTCACATCCTGTGAATGCAAATATATATTAAGAAAGGGTAGGGTATCTCAGATGCGAATACATCAGGGTTGTGGGTTTCTCAGTAGGAAAGCATCATGGCTACTCCCAGGGAATCTAGAATCAACCTGCACTTATTTTCAATTGACAAATATTCCTTATTGATCTGGAAGTGCTTGTTTTGCCCTTTGTGGGCAACGGAATGCATGCTGTACCTGTTTTGAGCTAGCCAGAGATACAAACTTAAAAGATTTCTCATTTTGCTGTTGACCTTGACAGTTCCTTGTTTCCTTTTGTCTGATAGTCCTAATTGTTCTTTTTCCTCAGGTAATGATTCTCTCTCAGTAAAATTTGCTGTCATCACCTGTCCTTAAAAGCATGACTTTGACCTCCACAATCCTTACAAAGTAGACCTCATCTACAAAGTTTTGTTTTAGAAAATATGTTGTGCATCACAATCTGTGACTATTTTCCTCATAATTTCAGATGTGAATCTCTCCAATTAGCTCAGTGAATTTTTGAGTGTGAACTCCAGTGAAAGACTTTGGGACTTTTCATAATGTGAATATACTTTGGTTGTTTGCCTTTTTGTCATCACAGGCAAACTTACACAACTGCCAGACCATAATCTGCCCTTTGCATTTTGATACTGCAGTGATTGAACCAGGATCTTTTTGACTATGAGACCCTTGATTGGTGTTGTTTACCAATCAGGGAGCTCTGGTTGACAGATATAAATAGGAGCTTCAGTCAGCACATACCTCTGCTCAGATGAAATTTCACATTGGTCCCAGGATCCTGTAATTCCCTGGAAGCCTGTGCCCCACAGCCTGAGTCACCTCCACAACTTAAATAGAATGGATTTTTGAGGGGTGAAACAATGGGCCCTGTATGGATTACTGCTGCACACCACCCACCTCTTTTCCTTCATTCACGGTCCAGACATGCCTTTGCATGCCCATTTACCAGAAGGCACCGGGGATCCCCATTGGAGGGTTCTCTATCTGGAAGTCCTCCCTCTTTCCCTCGGGGATCTGGGGTGGAGGGAGTTGCACACAGCAGACTCATGTAACCACAGATTGTGGGGGTACATGGACTCACAGCCCAACCTTTTGTTTTGTGGCACAGAGGAGACCATGGACCATGTGTATATTGGGTGTGGGCATTTGCACTCCATTTCTCGTGTCCTCAAAGACCTTCTTGTCTGCTTTTGTTTGCACATCAGCCCCACACTCCTGACCTTTGAGCACACAGTACAGGGGTGAGGGGGGAGTGGGCAGGTTGGAAGATCTCCTTGTGGGTTGGCTCCTGGGCCTGACCAAGCTGGCCATTGACAGGTCCAAGCGGTGGGCCATGCAGGTGTCCATTATGATGACTACTTGCCCCTCTTCTGCAGCAATGCTTGAGCCTGGGTATTTCTGGAAAAGAATAATTTGGTGCCCACCAACTCTTGCTGCTTTTAGGGAGAGGTGGGCATCGCCATTGGGGCTTGGGGGGGTGCGTGGAGTGCTTCACTTCCCCTTCTAATTCTATTGTGATTTGATTCCTACCCTGTCCTTCACTTTTTTTCACGTAAGCATTACTATTTCCAAGTTTTGCTTGTTCCTGGCTCACTGGGCACATGGAGGTTTTTCCTGGTGGTGGAAATGTCTGATATAATTATCTTGCACCTTGTGTTTATGCTGACTTCTGCACTTACACACACACACACACACACACACACACACACACACACACACACACACACACACACAGCATGGGTAGTGTGGAGAAAATGAGCACCACCACTGCAAGGCAGCAGTGTAGGGGTATATAAAAACATAAACAGGGGATTCAGAGATTCTCCTGACTTCCAGGCTTGACTCTGAGCTGACTGGTCACAGTCAAAATACTGTGCACATGTAAATAAAGGGTGACTTAGTGGCAGGCTATCAGTAATTTCAGGTACAGATGACTGGGAGGTATTAGGAATGCCTGTGGCACTGCTCTAGAAGGTGGTACCATCTGAAAGCTTGACAAAGTGGTCACGTTTGATCCATTGGCAATGAATGTCTACGAGGTCCAGCCCGGTGCAGATTTTCTTTAGAAAGAGGGCAAATGTCCAAGATCACATGACGTGCAAGCTCAGCTCGGAGAAGCACTGCTTTTCTGAGGAGTCGAGGAACAGGAGCGTCTGTCTGTACATCTTGCTATATGGGGTGGTCTCCTGTGACATGGACCCCGCGACCTGCATCTTCCCTCGCAACACCAAAGCATCACTGCTAATTGTCTTCCTCGTCCCAACTGCAATCTGCAACATCAAATCCAAAGCACCGAACATGCATCTAAGTCTCCAAACTGTACAACTAAGTCTCTCACAAGAAATAGCTAAATTGTTTCCCAGAAAGCACTAAACAAGCAGCATCCCGACCTTAAACTACCCGGCGAAATACCACTCTTGCTTCGGGTTCAAGAGCGATTGCCCGCAATTCTGGACACTAACGATGGAGAAGTTGATTTCAAGTAGCGGTGAAAAATCTCTTTCAAACCACCTCATTTCAAATATTGTCACAAGCACCCACCCTCTACTCCCCCTTTTACCGTGGAGTACTGACAAATTCACTATCCCATCTCAGTCCAAAGTGGAAGCGGATGCTTGGGCGCTCAAGATTTAATCTTAACCCACACTTGGCCTTTCTTATTCATCCCAAATGACTAACCCCGACACACCTTGTGGCTTACTTGAATTTTGGAAATGGGTTTAATAATTAATTTTAATTAGACACAGAAGCAGCTAAGGTTGGTTCACTGTTCACTGTTTATCATTGCTGGAGGCTGTAATCTGCAGTGATAACTCAACATTAATGTTGATTTCCCAATAGTTATCTTTATTATTTATAGAATGTAAAGTCCTGCTGCAAACGACAATTTATGGCCCTATTAGTCACAGAGACAGGGTGCTCACCTCAGAATCCTAGTAGGCAGCAACCTCGTTGTCTCCACATTACTACATACTTACTGTTCACGGATTCGGTTTCTTTAAGGCAGGCTATCAGTTACCCGATAACAAGGCCAGAAATGCAAACACCGAGCTGTATGTTTTCCACCAAGATCCTGTCCTTTTAAAGTTATTTCGAGGAGGTCTCTTGGTGCTTTTATTCACACCCCCTGACAACATAGAGTCATACAGCTCAGAAGGTGACCTTCAGCCCATCGAGTCTGCACGAACCTATCCACATTGGTCCCACTTTCCAGCACTTGGATCATAGCCTTGAATGTTATGACATTTCAAACGCTGTCCAAGTCCTCTTTCAAGGTTGCGAGGTTTCTTGCCTCTACTTCCTTCCCATTCCAGATACCTACCACTCTCTGTTTGTAAAAAAAATGCCCTCAAGTCTCCTGTTTTTCACCTTGAAATTATGCCCCCATTTTTTATTGCTCCCTCGCGTAAGGAGAACAACTGTTTTCTATCCACTCTGTCCAGGCCCCTGGTAATCCTAAGCACTTCAATCAGCTCCCCTCTCAGTTTTCTCCGCTCCAAGGAAAACAACCCGAGCCTCGCTTCATGGCCCCATCCCTGGTAACATCCCGGGGAATCTTTTCTGCACCCCCTCCAGTGCAATCACAACCTTCCTGTAGTGAGTTGGGCATGGGCGCAATGTTCACCTCTTCCCCCATACTGACCTTCTAAGAGGGTGCTCCCGAGAAATTGGCAGCTCTGCAGTCCGAAAGCCTCCTCTTGCTCAAAACAAGTTGCTGAAGTATCCAGATACATTAAAATTTTCAGGCAACCCACGGCATCGAACCGGCTTTTTGCGCCATTACGTTACGGCTATAATTCGACACGTAGAGAATGCAATGCATCTCGCGTGTAACACTCTACAGGCGATGGATTATACTTCTGGGGACTTCTTCGTTCACATTTTTTTTCACTTTGATGCCGGGAAATATATTACATTTTTTTTAACTATTTTTAAACAAACATCATATTGTTTTCCACTTGGAAATGAGCCAAAACGGAAAGTAATGCGACGCTTTGTTCAGATATTTGTACTTAGTATTGGACGAAATCGGAACTATATTTCAGTTAAATAGCCGACAGCATTTTTCATCAATTAATTCCTCATGGCAGCAGTCAATCTTCATTACGGCTTGGCAGCGCACACCATAAAATAACAATCAGCGAGACGTACAGAAAGTACAATTTGCTCAATGTTGCAAACAGGATTCCAAAGGATCTAGACCAGTTAGAATGTGGGACTGGTCCGTTCAGGCCTTTGTACAAATGGATTTGGACTATCATTTATATACAAAAACAGACTGTTCTTTCGCCATTCTTCAAAACAAAACCAATAACTTTAAACTAAATAAAGCTCGAAAGTGCTGGTTCCGGTATATAAACGTTCTATACCCAACAGTAATTGCAAAACATCTGTGTTGCTTAATGTATCAGTCATTGATCGATCACCATTCTAAACTCACATATTCCTTAAAATCTACGTTTTTCTACCAGAGATTTTTTAAGTTCGCTGTCCCAAATTGAATTGCAGTGTGAATTACACTACAGCGAAATAAAGCAATGAATCAGAAACATATAATCGCTGAAGCATTTCACTGTGGCGCTAACAAACCTGAAAAATCTTAGACTTTAAAAATGAGTTATGTTCCCTACTCGTTCTACGTGCACTTCGCATTGCTACAAATGTGTTGATATAATATAACTATAATACAATAAGCAAAGAACTGCGGCTCTGCAAATCTTGAAACAAGATTGAGAAACTTAGCCGGTCTGGCAGAATCTGTGGAGAGAGAGAAAAAAGTTCTCGTTTCGAATGCAGTGGCCCTGCGTGAAAAATACAAAGCATGTCCAATTTCCTTTGTTAGCAGCTCCGCTTGTATCTAATTGATCCCGAGCGCTCAACCTCGGAAGGGGGCTGTACATCACTTACTTGTTCTCGAAGACAAACTAGCCACGCTCGGCTTCAATGGGGTACATGAACGCTCCGAAGAGATCTTGTTGGACAAAGGTCTGGAATAGAAACAGGAACTCTGCCTCCCAAACGAAGGGCACTGAGATCTTGAATGCCCCCTCAATTGGGGAACAAACTTGCTATACATCAGTATTTGGTAAGGATTCGTTCTGATTTTCAATTAACGTTCAATATAGCTATCAATTCATCATGTTGAACATTGGTCTTCATAATTTTATAAGCAGGCTTTTTGCATTTGTATTCTGTGTTCTTCCTAGAGTTGTTAATTCACCAGTTGAAGACATGACTTGCGATTAAGCAAGTACAAAGTGTCGAATCCCTCAGATTGGGTCAATGCACTTCTCTCCAGCCTTTGGATGAGTCTCCTCAGCCATCCCAGGATTGATGAGCTTGATTTACAGAATATGTGAACTAGCAGCAGAAACATGTCACGTAACAGATCTAAGATAAAGTGTGGAGCTGGATGAAGACAGCAGGCCAAGCAGCATCTTAGGAGCGCAAAAGCTGATGTTTCGGGCCTGGGCCCTTCATCAGAAAAGGTGGATGGGGAGAGGGTTCTGAAACAAATAGGGAGAGAGGGGAGGCGGACTGAAGATGGATAGAGGAGAAGATAGGTGGAGGGGAGCGTTTAGGTGGGGAGGTAGGAAGGGATTAGGTCAGTCTGGGGAGGACGGACAGGTCATGGGGCGGGATGCTGCTTGGCCTGCTGTGTTCATCCAGCTCCACACTTTATGTTATCTCGGATTCTCCAGCATCTGCAGTTCCTATTATCTCTGATCACGTAGCCTATCTAGCTGTTGCTCCTTGCTGTTAAATGGCATTACCAATATTTAATGCCCCACTCTCAACATCCTGGGCAATACCATTTACCAGAAAGTGAAGTGAACATAGAACATTACAGCACAGTACAGGCCCTTCGGCCCTCGATGTTGTGCCGACCTGTCATACCGATCTCAAGCCCATCTAACCTACACTATTCCAAGTACGTCCATATGCTTGTCCAATGACGACTTAAATGTACCTAAAGTTGGCGAATCTACTACCGTTGCCGGCAAAGCGGTCCATTCCCTTACTACTCTCTGAGTAAAGAACAGTGATGTAAATGACATGGCTACAACGGCAGATCACAGGCTAGGGACAACGCAATTTTTACAGTTCTCCCCAAAGCCTGTTCGCCATTGAGAAGGCACAAATCAAGAGTTTGATTGAATACTCCCCACTTGCCTGGACGAATGTGGCTCCAAGAACACTCGGGAATCTTCACACCATCCAGGAAAAAGCACATCGCTTGCTTGGAACCATATCTACCATTTGCAACATTCGCTCCCTCCACCACCAATGTACAGTCACAGAAACATGCATCTTGCAACTCACCAGAGCTCGTCAAACCGCATCTCCCGAACTTACGGCCTCTACCACCTTTCAGGACAAAGGCAGCGGGTACATGGGAACACTCCACCTGCAAATTCCGCTCCAAACCAGTTACCATCCTGACTGGGAAATGAAGAGCTGTTCCTTCAGCGTCACTGAGGCAAATTCCTTGGATTCCCGCCATAAAGTACTACGGTGTCTCTACAACTCTAGGGTCGCAGCATTTCAACACGACGGCTCACCACCAAATTCCACAGATGAATTAAGGATGGGCCATGAACACTGGTCTCACAGCAATGTCAATATCGCATGAACAAATAAAACGGAAGATATGTATTTATCAGTTCAAAACTCCGGGTGTGTCTGCTCCAGTTATTGTTGCAATTGTTTGCTATGTTTCCATATGTATTTTTTTAATTATGCTACATTGTAGAGCGTTTAGGAAGTAATTTTGCACTGGAAAGTCATGACCTTTTGAGAAGTTTGATCATTGTATTTACACCAGAGAATATCCACTTGTAAGAACATAGATTTATTCGCTATTCGAATGATATATGAAGTGCTTGTTTTTTGATTTTTTGTTAAGGCTATTTTTCAGAATAAATCAAATAACTCGAACAATAATCGGTCATTTGTCAATCACGTCTGGTTGCTTTATATATTCGTTAGTGGATGCCGCACTTTGGATATTCAACTAATCCACTTTTTTTTAATCTACAGGGTTTATAAAGGAAGATGAGACATGGAAAATTTGAAATAATACAACATTCAAGCTTATAAGTTATACGTTGATATAAAAGCAGCAGAATTGAATATCACCTAGCTTTGTTCAAGATCAACTTCCCATACTTTGGTCGCCAAGTCAACCTGTATTTTGCTACCTGATACCAGGTGAAAAGGTCATTTATTTCTACTGTGTACACAGGCTACATATTAAACAAGAGAAAAATCAATACCCTCACCGCGGAGGCAGAATACTTTTCATCCTATTTTACTTCAACAAGATCGTTCTTCTTTAGCTGACAGTGAATGATGCCAGAAACAACAGTTTGATTAAGATTGCTCCTACATAATCTTATAGGGTCAAGAAATGAACACATACCAGCAAAAAGACTCTTTTGTGAATTAACAGCTGGCACAAGGCTAATGTGTAAGCCTGACTCAAGTCTGTTGTTAGTGGCCTTGTTATCAACTACTGTGACTTGAATATCTAACCCAGCAGCAGTTGGACCTATTTATCGGCCAAGCAGCTACTCTCCTAATGCAAAAATATGGGAAAACACTACTCATCGCAATAACTTGCCCTACATATTCTTGAACCATTTACCCTATATCAGCGGCATTTTTTTGATAAAAGATTTATTTTGTTTGAATGATGTTTCATACTTTACCAAATTCATGTCATATATACATATATAATATATACTGAGATTTCAAATAACCTACTTAGGTTGTGTGGGACCGTCCAAATTTGAATGTACAAAAAGAAATCTAACCCGAATGGTCATAATACTGACCGTGTGGAAAGATTGGAAGAAGCAATTGACACATTATACCCCAATTAGGGCTTGGGTATTGAATATCGAATGATTTACCACGAAACGCATTTCAGATTTTTTTTAGAAAATGTTAGCACATGGCTTTTCTAAAGCCTTCATTTGGTTGTACAAATATATTTCTGCGCAATGCAGAAGGGGAGGTGTTTATTTTTGTGTGTTTCAATGTGTTTATGTGTGTCTTTGTATTTATGCGTGATGTGTACATGCGTATCTATGTATGTGTATCTGCGTGTGTCTGACTGTGTGCACCTGTGTTTGTATATGTGAGTCTGTGTATGAGTATGTGTCTGCGTGTGTTTGTCTATGTATCTGACTGCATCTGTATCTATGTGTGTTTGTGTCTGTATGTGCGCTTGTATCCATGTGTGTCTGTGCTTTTTTCTGAACGTGCCTGTATGTGCGTGTGTCTGCCTGTGTGTGTTAATTTGTGTGTATGTGTGGATATTCTGTGAACTCTCTGGAAGAACTTTTGCGGTACAAGTTAAGTTTCATACATATTGGATGAATATATTTCCAGGGCCACAAAACACGACCAAGCATCTGTTATTTCACCAAAGAAAATTTATATTTGTATTGCATCTAATTAATTTTCGTAATAAGGCGATCAATACATTAGTCCACAGTCCATACAAACAGCGTAATTACTTTTCCAAACCCTTACTTGCGTAACTCAGTCTGATGGAACTTGTTGTACTTTGCAGCCTGTGGTCACGATATGCTTTCTATAATTAGGATGTTATGCTTCACTCCAATCGACTGTTTTTGCAGTCTATAAAACTGCATTTCTCGCACCACACACTGGACAGCTTTTTAAAAAGAAGTACTGTGCGGTTTTACAATGTGAAGCAGGAAAAGGTTTTGGATTTTTTTAAACTGTTAAACGCCTGTTTCCTGTCTACCAATCGGAGACTCTGCAGTAAGCACATGACAAAGCTGAAGGTGAGGAGTCTGGCTTCAGGTGTTAGAGTTCACTCCATGTGCCCCGGAGAAATTCTCGAAACCTTGTCATAAGATCGCAGTTGATGTCAGATACCAAGACAGTCATGGAGGGAGAGGCGGGCTGTTTTGAGACTGCATGTCAATATCAGAGCCCGGAATACGCTCCGAATCCACCTGCCTGTGTGTATGTCCGCACTCCGCAGAGCTCTCTCCTCAGGTCGTGCTGTGTTGATTTAAGTGAACAGAGTGACACGGATTTCAGCCTTTACCAGAGCTCTACAGATCCGAGCTGTGGCTATATTTCACAGCCTAACTATTTCGACGCCGAATATGGGGATAATCTCCAGCTTCAGGGACACTACCCGTTCCCTTGGATGAAGAACACCAAATCACATACTTGGAGAAATCAATGGGGAGGTATGGTGACGAACTAATCGATTATTAAGTTTAACCTTCGCTTAATAATAAATAGGAAATCGAATGAACAAACGGCAAAAAAAATCTCCTACCGACCTGTTTCAGATACAAAGTATTCACTGTGTATGTATAGGTGTGTGTGCATGCGTGCGCGCAAGGACTCCTCAGTATGAGCGTATATATAATACAGTATGTACACGTGTAAGTACGAGCTCAAATCAGTTTTTACCTGAAGCACAAAATATAACAGGAAATCAAGAAATTGAAAGCCTTTGCAAATCATCACCAAGTTTCGTTTCATTTACTTCTAGTAGTAATTTCAAATTTAACTCGTGATGCAAAACGATTAAATGCAAAAATTAAACCACATGCCTTGGTCACTCGACTTTCATTAAAGCTGCATTTGTCAAGTATTTGACTTGCTTAACTTGTTGAGTTTGATGGTTGCTGTGCAAGTGGGACTAAGGGAACAAAGCGGAGCATAATTGATTGGGCTGGAATGAAACCTTTGCCTTCTTGGCTTAAAAAAAATCATCTCCCCCCAGGTAAGTGGAGAAAATCCCCAATATTGGCCATAAAAACGGGCCTGTGTAAATGAAACATGATGGGCCCGAACTCGATCTCTTCCATAATTTCTCGCAAGTACTTTTGCTGATGATCTGAGCCCCAGATCAACTAATTGGTTCAATTCTAACAAAAATAAAATCCATTGCCTATGGGGTGCTCTTGCCCCATGTGCAATTGTTGAAATGTTTGTTATAAACATATATCCCTAAGGCTAACACCGATTTGCCAAATCTGGGGAGCATTTCTACCACAGTAGTCTCTAAAATGCTATAATTTTACAAGCGCCGAGTTACATTTGGGAACCAGAGGTTTGCGCCTTTTGTTCCCGACAGACACTAATATTTAGCAACACTTTAGAACTTCTACAATAGTGGCACACCGGATAGTAAACTTTTGAAAAAGGTTTAGATTCATCGTGGAAGTGTGGAATGCAGGTGTGCAGATTGAAAATGAATTCTTCAAATGTTAATACTGCAAAATTGTGTAACAGTTGGTAAAGGGGTGGCTACGTTGAAAGTGGTAATATTATATAGGTATAGGCCCACGTTTAATAGGCACACATTCGATTGAAATATGTTTGTCCACATTAATTTATCTGACGCATGGGCGATTGGAGAAAATCTTTACACTTTTATTTATGATAATAAATACAGCACCTACAATGAATGCGACAACATTCTTTTTGCAAACTACGTTTCATATTTTAACTCATGTCGTAAAAAATGAAGTTTTCAAGAAATTCTCTCAGCGATAATATTCAGTTTTCCCTACGATTGTGAGTTACTACATTATTGTTAGTGTAGCTTGACTCTAAGAACTTTATAATATACGTGAAGGAATATTAACGACTACGTTTCTGAATGAAAGGGCACTGCATTTCAAAATGTAAGAATTACAGATGGGGGAAATTAATATCCCTTTCCTCTGTATTCGGAATAATCCCCGCTGTTTTCAACACCCATCACCATGAGAAAAGTTCCCAAAGACATAAGCTAATGTAGGAGCAAGAATCAAAGAAATGTTCCCGTACCAATATGTACTACTTAATTCTTAATAGTCCTTCATTACAAGGCACAGACGAGAATAGTTATGGAATGCGATATTCTGCAGTTAGCTTGATAATTCTGAATGAGATGAAATTATTTCATTGGGACAGTGATATATGCCAAGGGGAAAAAGTGGCTCATTAAGATGAGCCTTTACAATAAAAAGTACTTTAGTCATTAATACTTAAACACACAGAAGTTACTGGTACGTAAGACAACATTTAAATATTAGGTCTGATTATATTTAATACTTAATACTGTATGAACTGCAAAATGTAATTATTCAAAGGAAGAATGTTAAAGCGTGTACTTCTGAGGAATGAAATCTATCGGTGTGTGCTCATTCAGCCACCAGCAGATTGTTACCCTTCTCTCTGCAAAACAAGATTGGCATTTGCAATTCTGTGATTTAAAATTTGATTAGAGACGTGACGCCTGAGGTAACAGCCTTGAAACATTATAATTACTTTGAGAAGTGCATGGGTCCTGGAAGTTTTTGACGAAGGTAAAACCATTAAGATCCCACATTTCTCCTGATTTTCACCCTGTTGTTTTTGTAATGAATTAAAGTTTGCTTGCAATTTGTCCTACATTCCCACACAGGCCGTCCTGCAATACTTAGTAAAATATTGTTACTGTAACATTCAAGAACAGTTGAAAGAGGAACTTTCAAGGTGTATCTTTTTCGATTTCACAGGGGCTTGTGGGACTGAATCCGCAGGTTCCTCGACCTTCTCATATCATTAGAGTGCGACTTATTTGTGATTCTTTTTATAGTAAAGATGGCGATCTGTTTTTCCTGACAGGAAACAACTTTCCGCTGGACGCTGAGGAATGCAAACGGACCCGAACGGCCTACACGAGAGGCCAACTTCTGGAACTGGAGAAGGAGTTTCATTTTAACAAATACATCTCCAGACCCCGGCGTATTGAACTCGCGGCAATGCTGAACCTCACCGAGAGGCATATCAAAATCTGGTTCCAAAACAGAAGGATGAAATGGAAGAAGGAGGAAGCAAAAAGACAGTCCAAGACCAACTTAAGCAAAGCAGAAGCGACGCTGCACGACAAGTGTTCAGGAGATGCCAAGGCAGGGGGTGGCTCGGGGGCTTCCTTCAAAAAGGACAATAATTTTCCTCTGACCGGAGTCAATTGCGATATTGGACATCTACTAATCACATAGAATGCGAACATAACGTGTCACATTAGAAGTATGTCAATTGATTTGTTTTAATCATTCCCAGGCTGCAAAGGATATATTGCCTGTCCCGAATCCTCTCAGGATGGGAAATATTGCAGCATATTTTATGATCTACAAGGCCGCACGTAAACCATTTAAATATTTAATATATTGTAAAAAAAACTAATCGTTTGATCACAGAATGCGATTTATTTAAATATCTAACAACAGAAATTATTTCTTCCCCAATAGGACAGTCTCTAGAGACAAGCACCGGCAATAGTATGAGTTTATGTACACGATCGGGAATAAATTGTTAATAATTCTTAGAATTTGATTTTGTTTTTCTCTCGAGTTAACATCGTGTTCGAACAAAAAAAGGACACAGAAGAAATTCTCATTTTTTTTGCAAATGTTACACACGGCTGACCGGCGCTGGGTCTGATACTAGTTTTTTTTTGTCTGGACCCCTGGAAACAGATGGTGTTTTGAGGTGAAAAGTAATATACGCGACAAACAGCAGCTGAGTACAAATTACATCTAATTGTCCGAACTGAGAACTATAATTTAATAGCATGCTGGGCAACGGTGAGCGCAAGTCAGTTGCAAAGAGTAGGCTTAAAAATATCTCGCTGTCATGTCAGGCCAGATATTCTCTTTGTTTGACTATTTACACTCACGTTCCTCCGGAACTTCTGATGACAGTATATATGGGTTATTGTTGATTGTAAAGGTGACAAATACATTACTATTCATGACGCATTTAATTTCCAGTCGCTTCACGGTGGGAGCAAAGAATGCAAAAGGTTTCTAAGATGAATAAAAACAATATTCCATGTGAAACGATTATTAAATACAAATGATGGCATGACTTTGTAGAATGGCGAAGCAGAACCTCTGGTCTATCAGCGACTCTGTTTTTGGTTGGACGATGTCCTACCTGATATCCTTTATTAGCTGCGGCAGAAACCAGATCAGGTTCAACTCCCACAAGGTTCAGGGCCGGTAAAGACCATCCTTTAATTCCGTTTAGTAAACGATTATAGAAGGGGAATTTAACACTCTCACATCGAGATTCCAGTAAACAAGGAATGCACAAAGCATATTTAATGCACTGAAGTCAATGCATTCATAATGGAAAATGCCTCTGTGTTACTGAACCCAATTCAAATTTGTGCCTCAATTAATTGGAACTGTGAAAGTGACATAAATACCCGAGAATAAAACTATCGATAACAATCGCTGATTGCAAGATTCTGCATTGTGCAATTCAAAACCAAAATCGTACAATCTTTCCTGAAGGAATATGCCCATTGAGTACAGTTGGTATAGCAGGATTAATGGTAACCGCAGGAGTAATGCGAAGGATGGGCATTGATGAATTGAGTACCTGCTGATGGCGGATTGACTTGAATGGTATTCTTCTGAAATAAGAATTAAATCATGTCTGGAGGTTTATTTAAAATCATACTGTCCCTTAAATACCATTAGATGCATAAACACGGTTCCTGGGAAGTAGGGGGACCATGAGGGAACCAGGGACAACAGGCGGGATCAGATAATTTAGATTCAGAGACTGGAAGACTGACAGTGCATTCAGAGTTTATCCAAGAAACCGTGTCTATGAATTATAGCCATCCCATTAACGTCAACCCAGGCGTTTGGAAGTGAACCTGCTGTTAGTATGTGATGGAAGGAGAAACAAACTTTGGATGCCATAACACTCGTATTAAATAACACGCTAATTCTCTGGTTCGTTCTGTACCACTCACATCTGATGTCACTTGGCTACACAACAACCGGGGCACAGACTAGGTAACGCACTTTGCTGGAGATGTAAGTCACCCCCAATCATTATGTGGGTGAGGCGAGCCCCTGAAACGGCCAGAGCGAAGAGTGCATCTACTTCAATAACTAGATAAAGATAAAAATCCTGCAAACCTCATTCCGGCCAGAAACAAGCATGGCAGTGTGAACATCAGCGTTCTCGTGAGACACTGAAGTGACCGTTAAGTTTCACTAAATCCAATTTAATATTCGATCGGTAAAATGTCATTGAAACCAGGGCGATCCCGAAGCCTCTCTACCGCCCAGCATTGATTCCTCATCCAAACGAATCATTCGGGTTTCAGACACCCAGTTTGCAATCTGTTACTTTTGCACAGTGATTCATTTTGTTGATATTCCAGTATGGTTAGGGATAAAGAACCTTTTCACCCCGCGTAGGTTAATTTGGACCAGAAGAAGCTTCTTTCCTGACTTACTGGTGGTTAGCGCTTACATTTGAGTAAATGTTGGGGTTGATTTCAAAATCGGGGATCCTGGCATCGTAATGTCCACATTGTTGACTCATTTCCTTTCATCCAACACCCCCTTCCCTGTAAACATTAACTTCTTATTGCAAATTTCCAGAGGCTCCGGGCTCTTGGAAATCTCCACAGAATTATAGACCATGCAGAAGGTTCTCCACGCACGCCTCACCGAATCAGATTATTGCCAGGGCGAAGTTATTTGGAACCTACTTGCGTCCTCCGGTTGAGATGTCCCAATTTAGCAGAAGTCGGGAATGGATCTGTGGCAAAAAAGGCAAGAAGTTATCAGTCATTTCAATATACGCGCAAAATGATCGGAAATCACGAGATAAATTAGAAGAACATTTCAGTCAAATCTCCCACAACTAGTCATCATATACTTAACAAAATAACTTTTTAATCACAGCAGGAAACTAAACACAATCAACTTCAGTGATAATGGGAACTGCAGATGCTGGAGAATTCCAAGATAATAAAATGTGAGGCTGGATGAACACAGCAGGCCAAGCAGCATCTCAGGAGCACCCAAGATAATAAAATGTGAGGCTGGATGAACACAGCAGGCCAAGCAGCATCTCCCAAGATAATAAAATGTGAGGCTGGATGAACCCAAGATAATAAAATGTGAGGCTGGATGAAAGCCAAGATAATAAAATGTGAGGCTGGATGAACCCAAGATAATAAAATGTGAGGCTGGATGAACCCAAGATAATAAAATGTGAGGCTGAATGAATGTCTAGGCCCAAAACATCAGCTTTTGTGCTCCTGAGATGCTGCTTGGCCTGCTGTGTTCATCCAGCCTCACATTTTACAATCAACTTCAAACCTGTAAAGCCTTGGCTTGTCCTTCTGTGGGCATAAACATAGACAAGTTTTTAACATACACATTGTATTTTAACTTCGCCAATGTAAACCTCTAGTGCCAAGCAATAGACTTTTCATTTACTGAGTTTGGTGACCTAGAAGTGATACACATCAACAATATGCAGGGTTCTTCTCTCCAAAAGTATAAAAGGACTCAGTACTGAGACTCCAATAGTGAAGATTGTCTGCACTGACTTCCTGGCTTGTCCTGAATCCTTTTTAACAAGGAAAACACTTGCTGCGGTAGTTCAAAGTTTGCCATTCAGATGGGATTTGTGAGACTGTTGGTAACATGCTGCATTTTCCAATCCAATGGATGTTTGCTGGCAGATCTTCCTCAGGAAGGTTGTCCATATTGAGTGCTAAGAGGGAAAATGGGAAGCAGGTGGATTAAAACATTCATTATTGAATAAAAACATGGATGGTTTCAATGAGCTTGAGGGTTATTTGCAGTTGGTGGGTGTTGGGAATGAAATTTGCAAGGATAGAAAGCTGGGGCAGAGGTGTTGAATGAGGGCCAGTCATAATGTGCGTCATAGCATTCAATTGAGTGTTAATGAAATGTGTCTGAGATGACTTTTGTCAGATAGTTGCACAGTACTGTGTTGTGATGTATTGTAGCATAAGTGCTGAGCTGGAGGGTCATGGCACATGGATTCAAAAAGTGTGGTTAATAAAAGCAAAGTACCATGGGTGTTGGAAAAATGAAAAAGAAACAGAAAGTGCTGGCGAAACTCAGCAGGTTCGGTAGAATCTGTGGAAAGAGAAAAAGAATTAACATTTCAAGTCCAAGGTTTTGATATTTGCGGCTATTTTCTTCAGAGGTTGCTGAAATAGACAAAGTTTTAGGTAGCATTGTTCCCAAGTTGTTGGATTGCAATCATGCTCTCATCTCCAGATAGAGATCAATTCTTTTTTGGTCCTTCAATTTGGAGGTAGAAAACCTAGGATAAGACTTTGGACGGATCCAATAGGAGCTGTCATGTGCTGCAGTATTCTACCTAATTTATAATGTCTTTGTTAAAGGTCTGATCCAGGGTGCAGAAGAATGGGAGTTCAGACAGTGCAGCAGAGGTCATCAACATAAACTAAGTAGTGAGATTTAGTTACATGTATGAATATTGAACAGCACTGGAGCTAGTATTTGAGCCCTATGGTTGTCCCTCAACCAATGTACTTTATGAACTTCTTCCTTGTTCAAGTTAGACTCCAAATCATTTGCTCCACAAAGTGTGTTTCCACAATTATCATGGTCCAGCTGGGAAACACTGAGGACACCGTCAGGAGTAGGCCACTGTATCACACTTTTCTAGGCAGCTATGATGGCCAATGGTGATGGGCCTGTTTCCAAGATTCTTTGGTAATCATTGTCTAGTCTCTCCACATAGTGAGTGCTAGAAGTTTATCACATATGTTGTGTCCGTTATAGAAAACAGGGATTGACTGACGTTAAACATGGCCTTTACTCAGAAATATGTATCTTAGAAACTCAATGATCTTAAGGGACACATAAAATCACAAAATTGGTCTACAGCTGGCCACGTGCGAGATCTTTTTCCAGGTTTTGGAACAGGAATAATTTTTATCATATACGTAACCTTCAGGAGTGAGCTTAAGCTGATGATTCTTGTAAAGAACAAAATCGTCCAGGCTGGAGTATGGGTGGCAAGTTCTCTCATGAACCCTGGTGCAATGTTTTGCAATATTTCAGGGCCCTTAATATTTTCTTGAGTTCTGTGATCTTGAAGTGAACGGGATTGCTGTGTTCTGCATGTTGCAGGTGCTGCTTTTCAGCTCATTACATATTTTATGCTTTGTTTCCTTTTCTAACAGTGTTCTTGCCACACACAGCAGATAACAAGCAATTGGTTTCGGGCTGCCTGTTGGGCAATGTAGAGCAGGTAATTTTTGGGATGCTCTGAGGTGAAAGATCAGGTTACAACCTAGAATGGTAAAATGAGTCCTGCTGTTGTTTCCTCCCTTCTGGTGCAGCAAGCAGCATGGAGAGACTAGATAAGGCGGGCTGCGAGACAAAAGCATTCATATCCTTTTGGCAGTGCTGTGCTCTCTGGATTGTGGCATGGGACATACATGGGTCTACATGAATGTAATCATACATCCAGCCCATATAGTCCGAGGGATCCCTTTATGATTCCAAATTAGATAACGTGCACATATTTGGATTCTTTCTTTGTATCCCCAAACATTTTAATTTCACTCTTCTTCCCCTAAAAAATGGTACCTCTTGTAGATCCAATTGGCTGTCATTTAAAAAATAGGAAGGACTGCAGATGCTGGAAGTCAAAGGTGATAAAATGTGGAGCTGGAGGAGCACAGCAGATCAGGCAGCATCAGAGGAGCAGGAAAGTCAACATTTCGGGTCAGGACCCTTCATCGGTTCTGGTGAACGGTCCCAATCCAAAATGCCAACTTTCCTGCTCCTCTGATATTGTCGGACCGGCTGTGCTCCTCCAGTTCCACAATTTGTCGAACATCAGTTAAGTATGTGTACATAATCTCTGTTAGCTAGATACTTTATCACAAGCTTCATGTGAATCCAGTGCTGCCATGGCACCATCACATAAACACGTTCATAAATAATGAACAAATTGCCATCAGGATTGAGAATTTCAGTACAACTTTCTTTTGAGATAGAATCAGAATCATAGAATTAAATAATTCACATGACTTCTTCTTTCTGGCTCCCAGGAAGAACTATTCACTCAGTCAAACATATTTGCCTTTACCCTGTGGCTTTGCATTTCTATTTGCTTCAGATAACAATTTAACTCTCCGTAGTTGTAATGTGGTATATTTTGCTCTGGTCTATTACCCTAACACACTTTGTACGGTATGAGATAGCAAGGTGTACAGCCGGATGAACACAGCAGGCCAAGCAGCATCAGAGGAGCAGGAAAGCTGACGCTTTGGGTCGAGTATGGTGTATGGTATGACCTGTCTGTACTGCGTGCAAAACAAAACTTTTCATGGTACCTAGGTACATGTGACAATAGTGACAGTGTGACAAATCAAATCAATTTGAAGGCCTGGGTTGGCTCCACCTCCAGCATATTCCAGATGCTAACGATTTACTTTGTGAAAGAGGCTTTCTTCACAGGGGAGTTGATGGCCTAGTGGTATTATCACTGGATTGTTAAGACCAGGGACCCAGATAATGTTCTGGGAACGCTGGTTTGAATTCCGCCATGGCAGGTGGTGGAATTTGAATTCAATAAGTATCTGGATGTAACAATCTAATGATGACTGAGAATCCATTGTTGTTTGTTGGGAAACACCCAAGTGGCTCACTAATGTCCTTTAGGGAAAGAAACTGCCATCCTCACCTGGTCTGGCCTACATGTGATTCCAGACCCAGGTCAATGTGGTTGACACTTAAGTGCCCTCTGGGCAGTTAGGGATGGGCAATAAATGCTGCCTGGCCAGTGATGCCCTCATCCCATGAATGAATAAAGAATAAAGATGGCACACTGCTTTCTTTGTCAATTATCTGAAGTCCAGACTCTCTGGCTCACAAAATGTTTAATAACATCAATAGCTTCCCTCCACCTACTCTGTCCAGGCTCATCATGAATTTGAACTGTTATCAAATCTCTTCTTAATCTTCTCCAAAAGGAAACCCCAGCTTCTCCGATCTATTCATACAACTGAAGCTCAAAAGTCTGGATCTATTTTGAATCTTCTTTGCACTCTCTCCCTAAAGCCTTCAACAGCTTCCTGGGCTGAGATGCCTAGAATTGGACACAATAATCTGAGCAAAGCAGAATCTGTGTCTTCTAAAGATTCATCATAAATTGTTTCTTTTCATTCTCTATATTTCTAATGCAATGATGATATTAGAGCAGAAATTTATGCGATTAAAATTATGCTATATTTCCATTTATACAGCCCAAGATTCTGAATGCTTTATTAATGACTTTCTCAACCTGCCCTTCCACCTTCTACGATTTGTGCACATATGGATGCACAGGATCCTCTTCCATATCCTTTAGAACTCGCCCTTTATTTTATATTATCTCTCCTTGTTAAGACCTCTTGAGGGCTTCTCATCAAAAGCAGCCAACTGAGCAATGACCAGTGCACCAACTCATTTGGTTTAGCTCAATACCTTGTGACACATTTACTCTCTGTGTATTGGAAGAGGATTCTGGTGTTACTTTGTAATTAGCGAGGTATGTATGTTTAACAACATCGATCATAATCCCATATAAAGTAAAATACATTTTCTTACTGAATTCAGTTACTGAAACCTATTCTTTTTCTATTCAATACTGCTGAACCAATAGGGAGTCTCATGCATTGAAAGAGCATAACAATAGTTCTAATTGATGGAAGATCATGGTTAATCTATACCTTAGTTTCTAATGTGCAGTTCTCCTCTTTCAATCGCATAAATTTCTGCTCTAATATCATCATTGTATTAGAAGACTGTTACATTCATTTCATCACTCTTTACTGGTAGTTTTATATTGCACCAATGATACTTGTATTTGTATTTAATGTAGTTTTATCAGACAGCAGCAAGTTATACTGCAAAGCTGTGGGATCTCAGTTAGGCTGGCCAGCTAGTCGGAGATGCCAACACCATAGGTTGAATTCCCATTCCAGGTGAGGTCATGAAGAAAGACTCTCTTGTTAAACTCATCACCAGTCACCTATCTCCAATCAGAGAACAACTTATGAACCTCCGGGACTATAGTGACTTTTACTTTCATATTATACTTGTGTGCCAGCTAGACCTCAGTGCATAAAGACATAAACACACAGAGGTCCAGTTACCTGTATTTGATAACTGGAGACATTTTCAATGCTGGTGGAGTTCCATCACATTACTAATAATATCAAAAATAAACCAAACATTATATGATCTAGTGGATTTTACTGTTAATGGGGTATTTGCTGAACTTGACACAACTGTGTCTGAGATTTAAATCTAACCATGATTGATGGAGTGAAAGCTTCCTTTGCTCACTAGCGAAGTAATTTCATTAGAAGTTTTTCCGTAAGGCGAACACAAATGAGATGACCTTCTTGTAGTGATATCATATTCTATTCCAGAATTTGAATTGCAGTTGCATTAATGACATTAAACCAAAGTTATGCTGTACGCTGATGGCACATGAAAAGCAAAAAAAAGCCTAGGGTATAACTTGTTCATATGTTGCAATACCCAAGATTATATTTTTCCTCACAAAAACCTATGTCAATGTGAAACAGCTGTGACTTCACTTTGTGAGAAATGATGGAATTAATTAAACAGGACATTTCTAACATTATTAAACAATTATTGACAACTTAGTTAAGAGATGATATTTTACTTGTAAGTCAGAGATGTGATTGTGAAACATGGATAAACCCCTTGTATGTTTTCTTTTAAGGCTTACTATGTATAAAGTACAATACCTACTTGTATATCAGTACCGACTTGTCCAGTGACTGAAAGCTGTTGCCAAACAGAAGTTACAGAACAAGGCTGACTTTTGCCCTCATATCTTATGTAAACAGAAAAGCCAGCAGAATGCAGCTAAAGATAGATGTTAAGTATTCAGTTTCACATAGCAACGCACAAAAAACACACACCAAAGTACCAGGAAGGAGATGAATGGTTTGATTTGATTATCATATTAAGGTAGATTAAGGCTTCAAAGTGTGAGATTGGTTTGGGAACTCTTAAGATTGTTGAACAAGCATAATTCCTTATCTTCCAGGAGAACACTCTTTGAATGAATTCAGCAATGCCACCGTCCCTCAAATATGCAAGTATGAACAACAGGCACGTTACTTCCTAACAATATAAATGCAGCCTATGAAACAAATAGATGATTAAAAACTATTTTAAGAAGATATTGTTGGTGCATGAATTGCAAAGTTGCTTGTATGTCCAATTCATAAATAAATTAGCTCAGAATTTGAGCTACAAATTATTTTGATGGAATATCTTCAATAAGGAGTCCTTAAGTGACTGCAAGATGCTTTGTATGGTGTTGCTCATGAAAGTTGCATTATTATACAGGTGGAATAATGGAACTCGGAAGTTAGGGAACAACGTAAGGGTTTTAGAAGGAAGCTTGTTGGATATTTGCCCCAATATGTTAAATCAAGCATTCTTGGATTGGATTTCTGAAAAATACATTGGTGGTAATTTTCTGACTTTTCATCATTAAAGGACAATCTTCCCTGGTAAAGTGTAGATTAGAAATTTAATTATGTGATGCATCTATACAAGCTGATGTTACAAATAAAGCATGAATTTGAATAGTTGGCGAAGTTTGCCCAATTTATGTCTGAAATTTCCTATGTTTTGTTCCAGTTGGACAAGGCAGTTGGACTAAAAAGTACAATAATTTATTGAGAATGTGACATAAAAGAAAAGAAAACTACCTGCGCAAGAGGAACAGATCCCTTTTCTGGATATTCTTATTTAGAAGTCCACAAATGATCCATTCTATGAATGAACACCCAGATATTTACTGTGAGAAAGGCAAACTATATCTCCTCACCCTTCTTGGTTGGTCGACCTTTATTTCAGCTAACTATAGCATCTTGAAAGACCACTCCTGCAACATCAGATTTGATGGGAATGAACTCACCTGTTTCCATTCTGACATCACAAAATTCAATAAACAACCTCTGAAGTGTCACCTTTTTTGAACGCTTCATGACCCGCCTTGTCAACATTACTACAATATCAAATTCCATATGTACACTGATAACATATGCCTCCCAGCCAAATGTTTGAAGTTGAATTGGACTATTCACAACCTTGGTGTTGAACTCTTGACCCTTGAGTTTCTGACTGTACATCTCCTTCATCATCAAGAACTCCTACACTCACCTTCTTCATATTGTTGGATTCTGTCCTTGCTCTAGACTATCTGCTGCGAAATTTGTCATCACCGTTACTGTTACTTTCTCCTATACCAAAGGCCTACAAACTGGTATTCCACCTTTTACCATAAACTTAAAATATTCCCAAACTTGACTGCCCATTGTTAATGGAGGTGAAAAGGAAGGTATCAGCTCTCCTTTTTTTAACCTTCTCAATTGACCACACAAAACATTTTGGACTTTTTTTTATCATGTAGCTATATCACACTCTATCAAAAATCCAGGTCACCCGTCAACCATAATTAAATAGCATGCCAATTATAGTGTTTTCTTGAGAGAAAGAAAGAACAAGTTGATTACTTACTAACCCTCAGAAGAATGAAAAAAAATGACATCACGCATACATATATGTAGACGTTTTAAAGTGGATAGTGTGTAGTTCATAAAAGAAAGATCATGGATATGCAGTTCAAGAGTCTTTCAGTCCCTGAGATGATAGGTTTACCCTGAGAACATGGTTGTTAAATGGATGACTTGTGTCCTCTGCAGTAGCAAAATTTGTAGCTGTCTCTTTAAGTTCTTATTGGCTCAATATCTTTCCAATAGCTTTATCACCAAGCATTGTCTTTAAGAGAGGCTAAGTAAACACATTGGGAGAGAATCTTCCAAATCCGCTGTTAGAAATCTAGTTTTTCATTTCTTGCTATGAAAGCTGTCACCTGAAATACTATTCCTAAGAATTTCCCTGGTCTAGCTCTGTTGCTATTACCAAGCTGGGCACAGGCCCCCCCGTTAATGTTAATTCCATTTTAGGTTGGATTTTGTTTATTGATGGTTTCATGAGTTTGGCTCAAGCTGACTATTTGATCAAAACACACATTTAATTCAGATATTTTCTTAAATTATTTTAGTTCATAAAAACCCTCAAGCACTAAAAATCAGTTGATGAAAGTTGAAAGTAGCCTATTTTTTACCATTATTATAACGCCATACCCTAATGCTAACTCCAGTGCTTCTTAAACCTTTATGGCTCCCTGTCTTGTAACATCTGGATTTTGAATTCCTTAGCTTTATCATATAATTTGTCCATGACATCTCTGACATTCGTTCCATCCTGTCTCCGTCAACTCCTCTTGCTTCACAGCCCCTGTGAAATATTTGTGGTTCTCTAAATCTGGACTCTTGTTCTTTCCTAGCATTAACTGCTTCATTACTGATAACTATGCCTCCAGATGCCTAGACTGTTGGCTTTGAAATTTCCGGCATAACAACTCTCCACTGCTCTATATGTACTTTAAGATGCTGTTTAAAGCATGCCTAGCTTAAAATTTTGTTTGATAATATCTCTGTGAGAAGCCTTCCAATGTTTAAATATGTTAAAACCATTCTACAAGTTGTAACAATCTGTGGAATAAAGTACACCATCATTCAGGATAAAGTCAGCTTCTCTGTATTGAATCAGGCCAGTAAATTAAGTTTCAGATTGGAGAAAGTCGCAAAATTGTTTTTTTAAATCACCAGAGGAGCAGGAAAGGAGCCAACATGACTTCTCTTGTAGGTGTCAGGGGTTTTATGCAGCATGAGGCTGGTTAGCATTCCAAGTCCACTTTCTTGCCCTATTCAAATGATTTGGTCTCCTACTGACCTGTACACTCCAGAAGCATTGGATAGCGGCAGTAAAGTCATTGCTGGATTTAAAGCCAATAAGCCTTCAATCCCACCAAGTTTCATCATATAATGCTAAAACATAAGTAAACACAGAACTATATAAATAAATATATTTTCACAAATAATATGTCACAACTTTAATCTTTCCTGCCAGTTTTGTAGTGAGTTTTTATAATTAACTGGAAGCAATAAATCACAAGAACAATTCTATTAATTTATAATGATTAGAGATATGAGCAGACTGTCAGTCCTCATCCGCATTTTAATAAGATCACGGGTGATTCACAATCTGAACTACATTTTCGTGCTTGGCCCTCATATCCCTTCATTTCTAAGAGGCCAAAAGTCTATCTCAGCCTTGAATATATTCAATGATACATTCACAACCATTTGCTTTGGAGAACTCTAAGATTCTTAGCTCTCCGAGTGAAGAAATATCTTCACATCCCAGTCCACATTTTGTAGATTCTCCATTAGTGCCCTATACTTTTCACTGTGACCAACTCTCATTCTACTAAATTCCAAAGATTCCAATTCCAAATTGCTTAGTTTCTCTTCGCAAGACAAAACTTTCATTTAATTTTTGAACTTTTGCTGTACTATCTCCAAGGTAAATACATTTTTCCTCAGGTATGGAATTGGTTCTGAAGAAGAATTATATTAAATCCAAAATGTTAATTTTGTTTTTCTCTCCACAGATCCTGTATAACTGTTGCGTTTCCTTATCATTGCCTGTTTTTGTTTCAAATCTCCAGCAATCATAGCACTTTGCTTTTATTTGAGTGTATAATTTACTGCTGCTTCTCTTCCAAGTATGCCCACCTTTAAAAAGTTCAGATCTTCTATCCAGCAGGATTTCTGCTTTAACCTTTTGGCTCAATCAATCTCATTGGTCTCTTTCCTTTCTTGGTTTGAAAATGTGTTTACTAATACATGCTCTTATTCGTTCCTCCTCCTACTCCAACATATCCCACCCAAATTCCATCTGAAATTCCATCCTTCATGTTTTAAATCCAAACAGGATTACAACGATCTTCAAGACAGTCAACACTCATTGGAAGATATATCCTGGACATCCAAATTCAATGCCATGTGCTATCATAAGCATAGCCTGACCCTCTATTGGCACAGCCTCATATTATCTCAAAGCTGTCCTGGCCCCCTTTTCCATTTAACGTGTTGTCTAATTTGATGCCATGACAAGAATTATTTTGTTTTTGTTTCAGGCATTGAGGGAATCCTGTTTCTAAGAACATTATATCAGGCTCAAAATGTTAGTTTTGTTTACCTTTCCATGGATGCTGCCAGATTTGCTGAGTTTCTCCAGTCTTTCCATTTTTATTTCAATGACTTGGATGGTGGGGCTGAATGGCTGGTTGTGAAATTTGCTGAGGGCACAAAGATTGGTAGGAAAGTAAGTTGTGAAAGAGGATATGAGGAGGCTGAAAAAGGATGTGGATAGGTTAGGTGTTTTGGCAGATGGAGAAGGAAGGAAGAATAGAAAAGCAGCACACTATTTAAAGGGAGAGAGATTACAGAATTCAGTGGTACTGATGGAGCTGAGTGTACTTGTGCTTGAAACACAATAAGTTATTGCAGCAAGTGATTAGGAAACCAAATGCAAATTTGGAATTGTAAAACTGAAAGTGCACAGGAACTCATCATGTCTGGCAGTATCAATGAAGAGAGAAAGAGAGTTGGTATTTTGAGTTTGCTCTGACACTTCCCTGGAACTGATGGAATTTTGACCTTTATTCCAATAAAAGTAAAGAAAAGATTTACTGCAGCTTCTGGGGAGGCAATGGCCTTGTGGTATTATCACTAGATTGTAAATACAGAGTCCCAGGTAATGTCCTGAAATTGGAATTTTGAAAAAAATCTGGAATTAAGAATCTAATGATGACTATGAATCAATTGTCAGGGAAAAAAAACATCTGGGTCATTAAAGTCCTTCCCAGCCTTTAGGGAAGGAAATTGCTTAGTCTGGCCGATATGGTTGACTCTTAACTGGCAATTAGGGATGGGCAATTGAATGCTGGCCTAGCCAGTGATGCCATCGTCCCCTGTGAGACCATAACTGGAACATTGTGTACAGTTTGGTCTCCTTGTTTGAAAAAGGATACTAATGCATTGGGAACTATTAATGGAAAGTTCCCTCACCAGTTCTTGGGATGGAGGACACAGCACCAGGTATCCAGGTTCAATTCCACCCTCGGGCGACTATCTGTGTGGAGTTTGCATATTCCCCCCATGTCTGTATGGGTTTCCTCTGGGTGCTCTGGTTTCCTCCCACAGTCCGAAGAGGGCTTGGATTGGCCATGCTAAATAGCCTGTAGTGTTTGGGGATGTGTAGATTAGATGGGTTATGGGGGATAGGTCTGAGTGGGAAGTTCTGAGGGTCAGTGTGGACTTGTTGGGCTGAAGGGCCTGTTTCCCCACTGTAGGGATTCTATGAACAAAGAAAAGAACAAAGAAAATTACAGCACAGAAACAGGCCCTTTGGCCCTCCAAGTCTGCGCCGATCAAGAACCTCTGTCTAGCCTGTCATCTATTTTCTAAGGGCCTGTGTCCATTTGCTCCCTGCCCATCCATGTACCTGTCCAAATATATCTTAAAAGACGCTAGCGTGTCTGCATCTACCACCTCCGCTGGCAACGCATTCCAGGCACCCACCACCATCTGTGTTAAGAACTTTCCATGCATATCTCCCTTAAACTTTCCTCCTCTCACTTTGAACTCATGACCCCTAGTAATTGAGTCCCCCACTCTGGGAAAAAGCTTTTTGCTATCCACCCTGTCTATATCCCTCATGATTTTGTAGACCTCAATCAGGTCCCCCCTCAATCTCCGTCTTTCTAATGAAAATAATCCTGATCTACTCAACCTCTCTTCATAGCTAGCGCCCTCCATACCAGGCAACGTTCTGGTGAATCTCCTCTGCACCGTCTCCAAAGCATCCACATTCTTTTGGTAATGTGGCGACCAGAACTGCACACAGTGCTCCAAATGTGGCCGAACCAAAGTCCTATACAACTGCAACATGACCTGCCAAATCTTGTACTCAATACCCCATCCCATGAAGGAAAGCATGCCATATGCCTTCTTGACCACCCTATTGGCCTGCGTTGTCACCTTCAGGGAACAATGGACCTGAACACCCAGATCTCTCTGTTCATCGATTTTCCCCAGGACTTTTCCATTTACTGTATAGTTCGCCCTTGAATTTGATCTTCCAAAATGCATCACCTCGCATTTGCCCGGATTGAAATTCATCTGCCATTTATCTGCCCAACTCTCCAGTCTATCTATATTCTGCTGTAATCTCTGACAGTCCCCTTCACTATCAGCTACTCCACCAATCTTAGTGTCATCAGCAAACTTGCTGATCAGACCACCTTTACCTTCCTCCAAATCATTTACATATATCACAAACAACAGTTGGTCCCAGCACAGATCCCTGTGGAACACCACTCGTCACAGGTCTCCAATTTGAGAAACTCCCTTCTACTACTACTTTCTGTCTCCTGTTGCCTAGCCAGTTTTTTATCCATCTAGCTAGCACACCCTGGACCCTATGTGACTTCACTTTCTCCATCAGCCTGCCATGGGGAACCTTATCAAATGCCTTACTGAAGTCCATGTATATGACATCTACAGCCTTTCCCTCATCAATCAACTTTGTCACATCCTCAAAGAATTCTATTAAGTTGGTAAGACATTACCTTTCCTGCACAAAACCATGTTGCCTATCACTGATAAGCCCATTTTCTTCCAAATGGGAATAGATCCTATCCCTCAGTGTCTTCTCCAGTAGCTTCCCTACCACCGATGTCAGGCTCACTGGTCGATAATTGCCTGGATTATCCTTGCTGCCCTTCTTAAACAAGGGGACAACATTAGCAAGTCTCCAGTCCTCTGGGACCTCACCTGTGTCTAAGGATGCTGCAAAGATATCTGTTAAGGCCCAGGCTATTTCCTCTCTGGCTTCCCTCAATAACCTGGGATAGATCCCATCCGGACCTGGGGTGTTGTCCACCTTAATGTCTTTTAGGATACCCAATACTACCTCCTTCCTTATGCCTACTTGGCCTAGAGTAAGCAAACGTCTATCCCTAACCTCAACATCTGTCATATCCCTCTCCTTGGTGAATACCGATGCAAAGTACTCGTTAAGAATGTCACCCATTTTCTCTGACTCAGCGCATAGCTTTCCTTCTTTGTCCTTAAGTGGGCCAATCCTTTCTCTGGTTACCCTCTTGCTCTTTATTTTTGAATAAAAGGCTTTGGGATTTTTCTTAACCACGTTTTGCCAGCAATATCTCATGTCCTCGCTTAGCCCTCTTAATGCCTCTTTTCAGATTTGCTCTACATTCCCGATATTCTTGCAAAGCTTTGTCTGTCTTCAGTCACCTAGACCTCATGTATGCTTCCTTTTTCCTCTTGGCTAGTCTCACAATTTCACCTGTCATTCATGGTTCCTTAATCTTGCCTTTTCTATTCCTCATTTTCACAGGAACATGTCTCTCCTGCACACTAATCAACCTCTCCTTATAAGCCTCCCACATATCAAATGTGGATTTACCTTCAAACAGTTTCTCCCAATCTACATTCCTCAGATCCTGTCGAATCCTGATCTTGTCGGCCTTCCCCCAGTTTAGTACTCTTCCTTTAGGACCACTCCCCTTGTCCATGAGTATTGTAAAACTTACGGAATTTTGGTCACTATTTCCAAAGTAGTCCCCTACTGTGATATCAACCACCTGGCCGGGTTCATTCTCCAACACCAGGTCCAGTATGGCCCTTTCCCAAGTTGGGCTTCATACATTCTGCTCTAGAAAACACTCCTGGACACACCTTACAAATTCTGCTCCATCTTGACCCCTAACACTGAGTGAATCCCAGTCAATGTTGGGAAAATTATAATCTCCCATCACCACCACCCCGTTTCTCCTACATCTTTCCATTATCTGTTTACATATTTGTACCTCTATCTTACACTCGCTGTTGGGAGGCCTGTAGCACAGCCCCAACATTATTACTGCTTCCTTCCTATTTCTGAGTTCTCCCCATATTGCCTCACTGCTTGAGTCCTCCCTGGGGCCCTCCTTCAGTACAGCTATGATTCTATGATTATCTTATGAAGGGCATTGAACACTTTGGACCAATGTCCATTGGAGTTCAAAAGGAGGTGCATTTAAAAAAAAATTCATTCACAGGATGAGGGCAGTGTTGGCTGGGTGAACATTAATTGCCCAGAGGACAGTTAGGATTGAAACACAAAGCCATTCACATGTACACCAGACCAGGCAGGGATGACAATTTTCTTCCCTTAAGGACATTAGTGAACCACATGGGGTTTTCAAACAATGGATTTGTGGTCATCATTTGACTCTTAATTGCAGATTGTCTTTATTGAATTAAAATTCCACCATGTGCCACTGCAGGATTTTAGCCCAGGTCCCCAGAACATTACTTCGGTCTCTGAATTAACAGCCAGCAATAATCCACGATATTATGACCTCCCCTGACATATAGGATTCTGAACAGACTTAATAGGGTAGATACTGCAAGGATATTTCTTATAATAAAGGAGACTAAACTATGGGTCAAATGTAAAATAAAAAGCTTCTTTTTTATGGTAGAAGTGAGAAGAACTTTTTTTTTATCCAGGACATTAGTCTGTGGAATTCTCTTCCTCAAAAGGTTGCAGAAGCTGGGTCATTGAATACTTACAAAGCTTATGACTTCTAATAGACAAAAGGGTTAAAGGTGATGGGGGAAAACAAGAAAGTGAAGTAGTTCAATAAAATCACATCAGCCATGATCTTATCAAAGGGCGGAGCAAGCCAGAAGAATTGAATATCCTACTCTTGCTTCTAAATCCTAAGTTCCTATGGACCTCAGGCAGTTTAGAATGCCATAACCAATGCATTAACCATCTCTGCAGCTGTGTGTTTAAGAACCTGTGGATAAGTACCATCAAGTCCTGGGAATTGGTCAGCTTCTATTGTGTATTTGCCTTTTATGACATACATTTCTCTTCTTCTTTCAGTATTACCAAAATATTTAACTTAAATATAATTATGAAATTAATATGTTTATTCAGAATCATTCTACAAACCAAAATAATGGTCATTCTACAATGTACATAAGGAATGTTTTACTCTTTGATTGGATCAGTATTGACTGTTTTAATGAAACAAGCAAAAACAGAAATGGCAAGAAAAACTCAGCAGATCTAACAGCACTGGAAAAGGTGGTATTTGTTATCATTTCTTTCTTTTATATTATGTTCTTGATGAAAGGATTAGGAGAGATCTGCTGATTCACGGATGCATTGATTTTAGCTTTCATATTTACTTATGAAATAAATTAGAGACATTAGGACGTAAATGTATCCTCATAGTTCAAACTGGTGTGCTTCCATTTACAGCATATAAATGCTGATCTTCTAGCACTTTAACCAAAGTAATGGCAGCCAAAGGAATCAAGTCCTTCAGTGGCTTCTGGTGATAGATTTCAGGTTAAAATTTAGCAATGTGAAATTTTCATTTGTTGCATATTGCTTAATGTGATTTTATTAGACTCATTCCCATTTATTTATACATAAATTGCCATCAAAGGAATAAACTCATGTGGATCATATAGCAAATGCAGGTGTACACAATGTATCATTATATTATTAGAGTTGTTGGAAAAAGTACATTTTGTCAATACATTTCATCATGTACCCGGGACAGTGCAGAGGAACACCAATGTAAGACTAAAACATACATTTATATTGTGTAAGAGGAGAGTGCTGAATCATTGGCAACTGAATTCAGATTGGTAGAGGAATTGCCATGAAGAACCCAGTTAATGATGATTGACTGCTTTATCTCCGTATAGTCCATAAACTCCCATTAATATCTTGAAAACACCAATCAAATTACCCCAGAACTTTCTATATTGCTGGGATGATTGTACTACTCTAATTTGTGCATTCTTTCCTCATGTTTTGACTCTTGGGAGTCCAGATGTCTTTTCGATACACCCCTCTAAGGTCAATGATTCTTCGTTGATGTTTGATGCCAAGAACAACTCGTGGATCCTCAGGTGTGGTTTAATCAGGTCCTGGTATAGCTGGGGCACAACTTCTATTGCTTTATGGCCTAGTTTTGTAGGTGTAAAAACCAGCATTTGTTAAACTTTTGGATTTTTTTCTGCCCCTGTTCAAAAACATTTTAACGATTTATGTAACTGGATATCCAATTTTCTTTGGATCTCTACCATTCCTAGATGTAGAACATGCAGAAAATTTTGTATTCTATCCTTTCTAAATCCAACATGGATGACCTTATAATTGCATACATTGAATCACGTTTTTGCCCATTCATTGTATATTCACCACTCTTTGAAACATTATGCTTCAATCTATAATTCCACCTGTTTATGTGCCATTGGCAAATATGGATCCATCACTGTCAATCTAATCAAATAAGTTGTCAATAAATATGGCAAATACAAATCCTTGTGGGATTTCACTTGTTGCATTCTACTAAATGGTGTACGTGCCCATTACCCTTATTCTGTGTCTCCTGCCATTCAGCTAGTTTCCTAACCAGGTCACTAATTTGCTTTCAGTTCCATCTGCTTCAATGTTAGCTACTTGTCTTGTCAACATTCATCTCTTGTGAGGGAAGTTGGGCAAGTTGTTGGAGGGAATCCTGAGGAACAGGATTTACATTTTTGTGGAAAGGTAAGGACTAGCGAGTTTTGAGAAGATTTGTAGCTCAGGTTGAGGTTCTGGATGTGAGTTTGCTCACTGAGCTGGAAGGTTTGTTTTCAGAAGTTTCACCACCATTCTAGGTAACATCATCAGTGAGCCTCCGGTGAAGAGCTGGTGTTATGTCCCGCTTTCTATTTATCTGTTTAGGTTTCCTCGGGTTGGTGATGTCATTTCCTGTTCTTTTTCTCAGAGGGTGGTAGATGGGCTCCAAATCAATGTGTTTGTTGATGGAGTTCCGGTTGGAATGCCATGCTTCTAGGAATTCTTGTGCGTGTCTCTGTTTGGCTTGTCCTAGGATGGATGTGTTATCCCAATCAAAGTGATGTCCTTCCTCATCTGTATGTAAGGATACTAGTGATAGTGGGTCATGTCTTTTTGTGGCTAGTTGATGTTCATGTATCCTGGTGGCTAGCTTTCTGCCTGTTTGTCCAATGTAGTGTTTGTCACAGTTCTTGCAAGGTATTTTGTAAATGACGTTCGTTTTGCTTGTAGTCTGTATAGGGTCTTTTAAGTTCATTAGCTGCTGTTTTAGTGTGTTGGTGGGTTTGTAGGCTACCATGATGCCAAGAGGATCTGCAGCACAGAGGAACTATGAAGAACAGAAGAAAATCACCTATACAGCATATTCAAAAAGAACGGGTACCCAATGAACACAGTCCACAGATTTCTCAGCAACAAACCCAAACAAACAGACAAAACGGGCTCAGAAACCATACCCACTCTCCCCTACATCAAAGACATTTCCGAAATGACTGCCAGACTACTCAAACCACTTGGCATCATGGTAGACCACAAACCCATCAACACACTAAAATAGCAGCTAATGAACTTAAAAGACCCTATACGGACAACAAGCAAAACAAACGTCATTTACAAAATACCTTGCAAGAACTGTGGCAAACACTACATTGGACAAACAGGCAGAAAGCTAGCCACCAGGATAAATGAACATCAACTAGCCACAAAAAGACATGGCCCACTATCATTAGTATCCTTACATACAGATGAGGAAAGACACCACTTTGATTGGGACAACACATCCATCCTAGGACAAGCCAAACAGAGACACGCACGAGAATTCCTAGAAGCATGGCATTCCAACTGGAATTCCATCAACAAACACATTGATTTGGAGCCCATCTACCACCCTCTGATAAAAAGAACAGGAAATGACATCACCAACCCGAGGAAACCTAAACAGATAAATAGAAAGCGGGACATAACACCAGCTCTTCCTCGGAGGCTCACTGATGATGTTACCTAGAATGGTGGTGAAACGTCTGAAAACAAACCTTCCAGCTTAGTGAGCAAACTTACATCCAGAAGGTAAGGACTGATTGGGGAGAGTCAACATAACTTTGCGCATGGGAAATCATATCTTATTAACTTGTTTGTGTTTTTTGAAGAAGCAATGCAGAAGATTAATGATGGCAAAGTGGTGGATATTGCCTATATGAGTTCAGTAAGGCATTGGTCAAGGTTCCTCATGGTATGCTGGTTACCAAGCTTAGATCACGTAGAATACAGGGATAACTAGCCATTTGGATGCAAAATTGCCTCAAAGGTAGAAGACAGAAGGTGGTGGAGGTTTGTTTTTCAGTTTGGAGGCCCGTGGCCAGTGGTATGCCACAATGACCGGTGCTGGGTCCACTGCTTTTTGTCATTTATGTAATTGATTTGGATGTGAATATATGAGTTAGGGTTAGTAAGTTTGCAGATGACATCAAAATTGGTGGTCCAGTGGACAGCGAAGAAGGCTACCTCAGAGTTCAACAGGATCTTGATCAGATGGGCCGATGGGCCAAAGTATGGCAGATGGGATTTAATTAAGGTAAATTTGAGGTGCTACATTTTGGAAAGACAAATCAGGGCAGGCCTTATGCACTCAATGGTAAGTTCCTGGGGAATGTTGCTGTACGAAGAGACCTTGGAGTTCAGGCTCGTAGCTCCTCGAAAATGGAGTTGCAGGTAGACAGGGTATTTTACAAAACATTTGGTGCACTTACATTTATTGGTCAGTGCACTGATTATAGGAATTGGGAGGCCATGTTATAGAACATAGAACATAGAACATCACAGGACAGTACAGGCCCTTCAACCCTCGATATTGCGCCGACCTGTCATACCGATCTCAAGCCCATCTAACCTACACTATTCTATGTACGTCCATATGCTTATCCAATGACGACTTAAATGTACCTAAAGTTGGCGAATCTACGACCATTGCAGGCAAAGTGTTCCATTCCCTTACTACTCTCTGAGTAAAGAAACTACCTCTGACATCTGTCCTATATCTTTCACCCCTCAATTTAAAGCTATGCCCCCTCGTGCTCGCTGTCACCATCCTAGGAAAAAGGCTCTCCCTATCTACCCTATCTAACCCTATGATTATTTTATATGTTTCAATTAAGTCACCTCTCAACCTTCTTCTCTCTAATGAAAACAGCCTCAAGTCCCTCAGCCTTTCCTTGTCAGACCTTCCCTCCATACCAGGCAACATCCTAGTAAATCTCCTCTGCACCCTTTCCAAAGCTTCCACATCTTTCTTATAATGCGGTGACTAGAACTATACACAATACTCCAAGTGCGGCCGCACCAGAGTTTTGTACAGCTTCACCATAACCTCTTGTTCTGGAACTCGATCCCTCTATTAATAAAAGCTAAAACACTGTACGCCTTCTTAACAGCCCTGTCAAACCTGGGTGGCAACTTTCAATGATCTGTGTACATGGACACCGAGATCTCTCTGCTCATCTACACTACTAAGAATCTTACCATTAGCCCTGTACTTTGCCTTCTGGTTACTTCTACCAAAGTGCATCACCTCACACTTGTCTGCATTAAACTCCATTTGCCACCTTTCAGCCCAGCTCTGCAGCTTATCCATGTCTCTCTGCAACCTACAGCATCCTTCGTCACTATCCACAACTCCACCGACCTTAGTGTCGTCTGCAAATTTACTAACCCATCCGTCTACGCCCTCATCCAGGTCATTTATAAAAATGACAAACAGCAGTGGACCCAACACCGACCCTTGCGGTACACCACTAGTAACTGGTCTCCAGGATGAACATTTCCCATCAACTACCACCCTCTGTCTTCTTTCAGCAAGCCAATTTCCAATCCAAACTGCTATATCTCCCACAATTCCATTCCTCCGCATTTTGTACAATAGCCTACTTTGGGGAACCTTATCGAACGCCTTGCTGAAATCCATATACACCACATCAACTGGCTTACTCTCATCTACCTGTTTGGTCACCTTCTCAAAGAACTCAATAAGGTTTGTGAGGCACGACCTTCCCTTCACAAAACCATGCTGACTATCCCTAATCAATTTATTCTTTTCTAGGTGATTACAAATCCTATCCCTTATAACCTTTTCCAACACTTGACCAACAACTGAGGTAAGGCCCACTGGTCTATAATTACCAGGGTTGTCTCCTTCTTGAACAGGGGAACCACATTTGCTATCCTCCAGTCATCTGGCACTATTCCTGCAGACAATGACGAGTTAAAGATCAATGGCAAAGGCTCGGCAATCTCCTCCCTGGCTTCCCAGAGGATCCGAGGATAAATCCCATCCGGCCCAGGGGACTTACCTATCTTCACCCTCTTTAGGATTTCTAATACTTCTTCCTTGTGAACCTCAATCCCACCTAGTCTAGTAGCCTGTATCTCAGTATTCTCCTCGACAACATTGTCGTTTTCTAGAGTGAATATTGTTGAAAAATTTAGCGCTCCCCCTATCTCATCTGACTCCACACACAACTTACCACTACTATCCTTGATTGGGCCTAATCTTACTTGTGTCATTCTTTTATTCCTTAAATACCTATAGAAAGCCTTAGGGTTTACCCTGATCCCATCCGCCAACAACTTGTCATGTCTCCTCCTGGCTCTTCTAAGCTATCTCTTTAGGTCTTTCCTGGCTACCTCGTAGCCCTCAAGCACTCTAACTGAGCCTTCACATCTCATCCTAACATAAGCCTTCTTCTTCCTCTTGACCAGAGATTCCACCTCCTTCGTAAACCACGGCTCCCGCACTCTACAGCTTCCTCCCTGCCTGACAGGTACATACTTATCTAGGACACACAGGAGCTTTTCCTTGAATAAGCTCCACATTTCTAATGTGCCCATCCCCTGCAGTTTCCTTCCCCATCCTATGCTCCCTAAATCTTGCCTCATCTCATCGTAATTGTCTTTCCCCCAGCTATAACTCTTGCCCAGTGGTATACACCTATCCCTTTCCATCACTAAAGTAAACATAACAGAATTGTGATCGCTATCACCAAAGTGCTCACCTATTTCCAAATCTAACACCTGGCCAGGCTCATTACCCAGTACCAAATCTAATGTGGCTTCGCCCCTTGTTGGCCTATCTACATACTGTGTCAGGAAGGTCTCCTGCACACACTAGACAAAAACTGACCCATCTATAGTACTCGAACTATAGTGTTCCCAGTCAATATCTGGAAAGTTGAAGACCCCCATGACAACTACCCTGTCTCTCTCACTCCTATCGAGAATCATCTTTGCTCTCCTTTCCTCTACATATCTGGAACTATTCGGAGGCCTATAGAAAACTCCCAACAGGTGACCTCTCCTTTCCTGTTTCTAACCTCAGCCCATACTACCTCAGTTGATGAGTCCCCAAACATTCTTTCTGCAACTGTAATACTGTCCTTGACCAACAATGCCACACCTCCCCCCCTTTTACCATCTTCTCTGTTCTTACTGAAACATCTAAATGCTGGAACCTGCAACAACCATTCCTATCCCTGCTCTATCCATGTCTCCGAAATGGCCACAATATCGAACTGGCTGTACAGTTCAGTTTTGGTCTTCCTACTATGGGAAAGATGTTGGGAAAAGTGAAATGGCTCAGAAAAGATGTACAAGGCTGTTGCCAGGGTTGGAGGCTTTGAGCAATAGGGAGAGGCTGAATAGGCTCAGGCTATTTTCTCTGGAGTGTCAGAGGCTAAGGGGGTGACTTTATTGAAGATAACATAATCATGACGGGCATGGATAGGATGAATAGCCAATGTCTTTACCCCAGGTTAGGTGAGTCCCCTGGAGGGCATAGGTTTAAGGTAAGCGAGAAAAGATTTAAAAGGGTCATAAGGGGCAGCTTTTTCACGCAGTAGGTGGTACATGTATGGAATGAGCTGCCAGAGGAAGTGATGAAGGCTGGTACACTTACAACAATTTAAAAGCATCTGGACAGATATATGAATCGGATGTGTTTAGCATGATATGGGTCAAATGGTGGCAAATGGGACTAGATTTATATAGGATATCTGGCTGGCATGGATAAGTTGGACCAATAGGTCTATTTCTCTGCTGTACATCTTTATGACTCTATGACTGTAATCTTCATTAAGTATCCTTAAATCAAGTCCCTGAATAATGCACAATATATCTCTACTCTTGGCACAGTGCAACGCCAATGTCTATTGCCCAGGGACTGTGTTCTAATTCTTAATAACCAGTTGCAGGCTGCAACATCCCAAATAAAAGAGGATGAAAATGTAATCAAAGGCAATGCTGGAGTTTAGATAATAGTCACAAGACAAGGCTAGCATTCCAATGCAGCACCGAGGGAATGCTATCTTTCAGATGGGACATTAAAAGCAAAACTTGCAAAGTGAATACAACAGTCGCCATGCAGCTTCATGGTTATGATTATGACAAAATGCTTTTTACCAATTTTTGCCATTGTTGCAATCTATCAGTCCATCCCCAGAGACAATATTAAGCTTCTCTCTATTTCTGAGTTCGATGGCACTTCAGAGGTTCAACTTTAAATTGGGTCTCTGTTATTTTAACTTGATTCTTACATGTAAGTGGTTCTGCAACTGAGGATTGGAGTGCGAAGATTATCTCAGCATTAGTTTCTTGGAGGCCCTAGTCGTAGCCATTGTAAGAGGGAAAAGATCTTACAGCTGAGTTAAAAACAAAAAAGGCTGATTCTATCTGTGGTGAGAGAAACTGTTAACATTTCAGGTCTGCAGCTTTTGTTGGAACTGACAGCTAGTGATGGTTTGGATACTGGCATCATTTCAATGTGCAAAAATAATTGTAACAACTAGAAATTATGAATTTCTTATTATTGGAATGGACACATTTATTTTCAGTCCATAGCTGGGCCTTCTATGATAATAATGCTCCCGTGATAGCATTATTTAAGCAATGCAGAATATTAACCCTGTGGCCACAACGGAATATCGATGTAGTCCAAGTTAGGATGATCTACAACTGGAGATCATGGTATTCTAATCACACGTTCTCAGCATCAGAGACTTCATAGAAGATGCTGTCAAATAATCTTGGCGAGTTGTAGCAGTGGCTTCTATAAGTTGTATTATGAAGCGGGTGGGTCTCGGCTCAGAATCTATAGTTAACTGATGTGCCTCGTCTAACATTGAGCTTCTTGAATGTCAGTGCAGCCTCTGCTACACAACTGAGTTTTACATACTCCATTGCACTTCATTGCTACATCTTGTAGATGGTGAATAGTTCAAGATGAAGACACTGTCACAATGCCTCCAACCTATGTCTCACTCTTGCACATCAAGAAATGCAGTTAAACTGCTGGTAAGTTCTGATTTCTAAGGTGGTGCATCATTTTTAGAAACAGTAAAGTGTCATTTGAACAATTGTTGATTTAAGAGAAGCGAGGAAGCCAGCACAAATTTGCTAAAGGTAAATCATACATGACCTGCTTGATTGATGTTGTAATAAAGTAGATTCATGAGAGTGATACAGTTGATGTAGTATATATAGACTTCCAAAAGGCATTTGATAAAAACTTGTCAACAAAGTTGAAGCCCATGGAATAAAAGAGAAAATGGCACTATGGACACAAAGTTAATTGGGTCACAGCATACAGAGAGTGAAAGTAGCAGAGATAATGGGAACTGCAGATGCTGGAGAATTCCAAGATAATAAAATGTGAGTCTGGATGAACACAGCAGGCCAAGCAGCATCTCAGGAGCACAAAAGCTGACATTTCGGGCCTAGACCCTTCATCAGAGAGGGGGATGGGGAGAGGGAACTGGAATAAATAGGGAGAGAGGGGGAGGCGGACCGAAGATGGAGAGTAAAGAAGATAGGTGGAGAGAGTATAGGTGGGGAGGTAGGGAGGGGATAGGTCAGTCCAGGGAAGACGGACAGGTCAAGGAGGTGGGATGAGGTTAGTAGGTAGCTGGGGGTGCGGCTTGGGGTGGGAGGAAGGGATGGGTGAGAGGAAGAACCGGTTAGGGAGGCAGAGACAGGTTGGACTGGTTTTGGGATGCAGTGGGTGGGGGGGAAGAGCTGGGCTGGTTGTGTGGTGCAGTGGGGGCAGGGGACGAACTGGGCTGGTTTAGGGATGCAGTAGGGGAAGGGGAGATTTTGAAACTGGTGAAGTCCACATTGATACCATATGGCTGCAGGGTTCCCAGGCGGAATATGAGTTGCTGTTCCTGCAACCTTCGGGTGGCATCATTGTGGCAGTGCAGGAGGCCCATGATGGACATGTCATCTAGAGAATGGGAGGGGGAGTGGAAATGGTTTGCGACTGGGAGGGGCAGATGTTTGTTGCGAACTGAGCGGAGGTGTTCTGCAAAGCAGTCCCCAAGCCTCCACTTGGTTTCCCCAATGTAGAGGAAGCCGCACCGGGTACAGTGGATGCAGTATACCACATTGGCAGATGTGCAGGTGAACCTCTGCTTAATGTGGAATGTCATCTTGGGGCCTGGGATAGGGGTGAGGGAGGAGGTGTAGGGGCAAGTGTAGCATTTCCTGCGGTTGCAGGGGAAGGTGCCGGGTGTGGTGGGGTTGGAGGGCAGTGTGGAGCGAACAAGGGAGTCACGGAGAGAGTGGTCTCTCCGGAAAGCAGACAGGGGTGGGGATGGAAAAATGTCTTGGGTGGTGGGGTCGGATTGTAAATGGCGGAAGTGTCAGAGGATGATGCGTTGTATCCGAAGGTTGGTAGGGTGGTGTGTGAGAACGAGGGAGATCCTCTTAGGGCGGTTGTGGCGGGGGCGGGGTGTGAGGGATGTGTTGCGGGAAATACGGGAGACGCGGTCAAGGGCGTTCTTGATCACTGTGGGGTGAAAGTTGCTGTCCTTAAAGAACTTGGACATCTGGGATGTGCGGGAGTGGAATGTCTTATCGTGGGAGCAGATGCGGCGGAGGCGGAGGAATTGGGAATAGGGGATGGAACTTTTGCAGGAGGGTGGGTGGGAGGAGGTGTATTCTAGGTAGCTGTAGGAGTTGATGGGCTTGAAATGGACATCAGTTACGAGCTTTTTGCCTGAGATGGAGACTGAGAAGTCCAGGAAGGTGAGGGATGTGCTGGAGATGGCCCAGGTGAACTGAAGGTTGGGGTGGAAGGTGTTGGTGAAGTGGATGAACTGTTCGAGCTCCTCTGGGGAGCAAGAGGCGGCGCCGATGCAGTCATCAATGTACCGGGGGAAGAGGTGGGGTTTGGGGCCTGTGTAGGTGCGGAAGAGGGACTGTTCCACGTAACCTACAAAGAGGCAGGCATAGCTGGGGCCCATGCGGGTGCCCATGGCCACCCCCTTAGTCTGTAGGAAGTGGGAGGAGTCAAAAGAGAAGTTGTTGAGTGTGAGGACGAGTTCAGCTAGGCGGATGAGAGTGTCGGTGGAGGGGGACTGGTCGGGCCTGCGGGACAGGAAGAAGCGGAGGGCCTTGAGGCCATCTCCATGCGGAATGCAGGTGTACAGGGACTGGACGCCCATGGTGAATATGAGGTGTTGGGGGCCAGGGAATTGGAAGTCCTGGAGGAGGTGGAGGGCGTGGGTGGTGTCACGGACGTAGGTGGGGAGTTCCTGGACCAAAGGGGAGAAAATGGAGTCCAGATTTTGGACTGGAGAAAATTAGATTAGGTTCCCCAGGGGTTGTTATGAGAACCACTGCTTTTCTTAATGCATATTAATGATCTAGACAAGAATGTGCAAGGCACATTTTCAAAAATTGCATTGGCACAATCTTTGAAAACATAATGGGCTATGAGGATGACTGTGGTAGATGTCTATCTATACTTCAATGCCAGTAGAGATAGACTGGCATAATGGCAGTGTAGTACAGTATAAAAGCTAGGAGGTGATGACGAACCTGTATACATCACTGACCCAGCCTTTAATGGAATGTTGTGTCTAGCTGTATGCACTCCCTTTTAAAAAGGATGTGACAGCATTTGAGAGGGTGCAGAAAAAAATCAAGAGAATGCTTTCATTGATGAGGGACTTTTAATTAAGTAAACTGTTTGAAGAAGTTGGCATTTCTCTCAGTGGGAAATAAGTTTGAGAGAACTTTATAGAGGCTTTCAAAATCATAAGGAGTCTAGACAGAATAGGTAGAAAGAAATGTAAACATGTGCAGAAGAATGACGAACCAGAAGATACAGTGTTAAAGTAGTTAGCAAAGGCAGCAGAAGGCATTTTCTTTTAACAGTGAGTAGTTACAATGTAGAAAACCTAAGAGGATATGGAGGCAAACTCAATGTGATTTTAAGAAAGAATTGGACAAGCACCTGAAGGGAACAAAACGTGCAGGGCTATTGGAAAAGGGGCAGCTAATGGCACCAACTAAATTATTCTTGTCATAGGCCAACATGGGCTCACTAGACTGAATAGCCTCCTTGAATTTTACGATTGTTTAGTGATTTGATCATTAGAATATCACCAATGGTGAAGGATGGAGTGGTTGAGTCATCTCCAGATTGAGATGTTCATTAACAGACACCAATACTACTTTTCAGCCAAGCTGCAAACTGATTTTTATCCTGCTTCAGACTGAAAGTTTTTTTTTAAATACAGGAGAGATTGTGACCAAAGCTGAGATTTACAGAACTGGCAGTGAATGACATCATTTTAGACATTATGTTGAAGGAAATGTCATTGATGAAACAGCCATATATGGTGCAGCTTTAGACACTACTCTGAGGAACTCTTGTGGTAATGTTTTGGGGCATAATTAATAATCTGAGAAAGCCACAACAAACTTTGTGCCAGATATTTCTCTAGTAATTCTAGTAATCGTTTAAAATTTGGTAGTGCTTTTTGATGCCTTGATGCTGAGGACAATCGTTATGGCTCCAAGCTGAAACTTGGCTTGATGAATCATATTTTAATTGGTTTTGATTTTGACGAAGTGGTCTTCTGCTGAAACAAAAGCACATATGCTACTGATTTAGATTTGACAATAAAACAGAGGCTTATTAACAAAATAAAAGATAAAATAGAATAAACACAAATTCAAATATTTTAAACACACAGTAAAAGTATTGCTCACGTTAAATACTCCCTTATTAATTGAAAGTCAAATGAAAGAAAACAGTTTTTGTGCAGTACCTAAAACATACAGTACCCAAAATAATACTTGTACAGTACTCACACCTGAATCCCTGAGTTGACACTTCAATAGGTTTAAATCACTTGTGGCTTTACTGTATAGACTATAACCACAGTTTCTTCCAGGAGCTATTATACACTTGATCTTAAATGTACTCACTTTTAAGTAACCTCTTCAGGGTTTTATCCAGAGACTTTTGATTAGCTATCACTAACTTTTCACTTTAAGGCAACGTGATTCACTATATCCCGGAGCATTGGTCAAGGCAGCTATCTTCATCCAAGAACTTCAGAGGATTGTCCAACCCCAAAGTAAAACTGAAACCAAATATATCCCTTCCTCAACTATGGGGTTTCCCTTAAAGTTAAAAAAAACTATGTTCCAGAAATCTCTATCACTTGGGGGCTCCATGATCTATCTTACTGGGTGGGAAGCAATCTAAGATAGACAAAAATCCATTAGTCGTCTAAAACAACTCACTCAAAAGTCAGGCGTCAAAAGCAATTTTTTTACCAAATCACCATGGTTGCAGAAATACTTACAAGTCAATTAGTAGCTTCAGACACAGAAAATCTATTGGTTACCAACTCAAACAAAGCAGTAACCCAAGCTTGCAATAAATTATATAAACATTTATGTAATAAATCACACAATCTACATTTATCTTATATGATTTGATTTATTTTCATTTGTATTTTGTTACAAAATTCAGTGAGAAGTGCTGTGTAGAGTCGCCACTCTCCAGCAACATCTTAAAAACAGAAATATGAACCAAAACATAGTATAAAGGCCAAAAAGTGAAGTGATATGCCGAAAATGTCCAACTTTACAGTGCTCCTTGTTAAGTGCTCCAACATTGGCCATGGGCCTGTTGGGTAGGCACAAGTCCCCTTCACAGTGCCATCGCTGCTGGAACAAAAGCTGCCACTTTTTGGTGCCATCTCGCTTCCACCAATGCCCATGCCAGTATGAGTCCCTGATGGACTTCGCCAACGCAAATGCCACTGATGCTACCAACACATCATACAACACCCCAGTTATAGGCACACTAGTTCTGCTTCATTTTAATTTCTATCTCTTTCATCATTCATGGAGGTCTGGATTTTTTTTTGCCCTACCTTTCTCCTGAAAGGGAATATATCTTGGCTCTGCATGAATTATGTATTTTTAAAGAGCAGCCCAGGAATCAGTTACAGTCTTTTCTGCTAATCTTTGATTCAAATTTATCTGAGCCAAATCCATTTTTATCCTACTGAAATATAAAAAAGTAACTACTGGAGAAACTCAGCAGCTCTGTCAGCATCTGTGGAAAGAGAAACTGAGTTAATATTTCAACCACAACACGACTCTTGCTGTGAAGAAAAGTCATATCAGACTCAGAACAGTAACTGTCTTTCTCTCTTCACGATGCTGCTAGGCCAACCAAGTTTCTCCAGCGTTTTCTGCTTTCATTTCAGATCCTAGATTATCCACAGTATTTTGTTTTTATGTTATCTCTTTAATGTAATTGTGCCTCAGTTAATTATTTTTGTTCTGGATTTATCCTCATCTTTTTCCACAGCTAACTTAAACCATATAATACAATAATAACTATCGCCTAAATATTCTCCAGACTCCTGATCAAGTCGGTTTACTACATTTTCAAGAACTAGATCCAGAACACTTACTTTCTCATTGAAACTGGAAATATACAGCTGTAGAAAATCTGCGGAGCGTACTTTTGGAATTCTCACCGCTTTCTGTGCTTTTTACACTATTATTTTCCCAACCTATTTTCAGATAATGAACATTCTGTATTATAACTTCTCTGGTATTCTTGTACTTCTTCATAATTTCTTTGCAAATTTGTTCATCTACTTTTCCCCCAGCAGTTGTTGGCCCAAACTGCACGCCAAGGAATGGAATTGCACTGCTTATGTTCCATAGCCCTAGTGAAATAGATTGACACAACCAGGATAGGCTGCCTTTCAAGCACTGCAATGTTCTTAATCAATATGGCTAATCCTTTTCCTTTCCCTCCTTTCCTATCTTTCCAGTGCATCTTGTATCCAGGAACGTTTAATACCCAGTCCTGCCTTCCTTTGAGTTTAGTCACTGTCACAAAATTATTTTTCTATGTACGTAACTGCATCTGAACGTGCCAGTTCTATTTATCAAGCAACGTACATTTTCATGCAAGCATTGCATCTCTAATTCAGACATTATTACATTCTCTCAGAGTGAAACCACCTCATACCTTATTCTTTCCTACTCTAGTACAATCTGTTTTTTTCCCTATATTAATGGCGCTTTGCTAGCCTTGTCTAGGATAACTCCTAGTTCATAACACTTGCCAAAGTAGTAAAACACGTCTTCATTAACACTAACAAATCATCCCAAAATGACACTTGTCCCAGCTACTTCATATAATACATCTGGCCTGTACAGGTTATGCCTACACCAGAATGATCCCAATGTCCCCAGAATCTAAGTCCCTCCCTCCTGCACCATCTCATGAACTGAGCATTCACAAGCTCTATCCTTCTATTTCTATATTTGCTTGCATGTGGCAGAGTCATAGAGTCATACAGCAGGGAAACAGGCCCTTCAGCTCAAACTGGACCATACTGACCATGGTGCCCATTCAGCTAATTCCAATTGCCCACATTTAATCCAAGCCTCTCTAAAGCCTTGTCATCCATGTATGTATCCAAATGTCTTTTAACTGTTGCTACTGTACCTGTCTCACCCACCTTCTCTGGCAGCCCATTCCATATACACACCACTCTCTGCACGAAGAGGTTGCTCCTCATGTTCTTCTTAAAACATTCCCCTCTCACCTTAAACCTATGCCCCCTAATTTTCAATTCCCCTTACCTGGGAAAAGGACTATTTGTATTCATCTAATCTATACTCGTCATGATTTTATACACCTCAATAAGATCATCCCTCATTCTCCTACATTCCAAGGAATAAAGCTCTTTCCTGGCCAACTTCTCCCTAAATTTCAGGCCTACTAGTCCTGGTAACATCCTCGTAAATTTTCTTTGCATACTTATCAGTTTAACCATGTCTTTCCTATGACAAGGTGACCAAAACTGCGCACAATACTCCAAGTGCAGCCCCACGAATGACTTATACAACTGCAACAAAAAATCACAACCCCTATACTCAATGCCTTGACCGAAGAAGGCCAGCATGCTAAATGCCTTCTGCACCACCCTGTCTATCTATGACGCCACTTTCAATGAACTATGTATTTGTACTCCTCGTTCTCTCTGTTCACAACACTCTTCAGGACCTTATAATTTACTGTATACGTCCTACCTTGGTTTGACTTTCCAAAGTGCACACCTCACACTTATCTGTATTGAATTGCATTTGCCAATCCTCAGCCCACTTCCCCATCTGATTAAGATACTTCTGCAATTTTTGATAAATTTCCTCACTGTCAATGATACCTCCTAATTCTGTAGCATCTAAAACCTTACTAACCATGCCTTGTACATTCATATCCAGATCATTTATGTAAATAACAAATAACAAAGATTCCAGCACTGACCCCTGTGACACACCACTAGTCATAGGTCTCCAGTCCAGAAACAGCATTCAACCATACTTCCTACCATCATCATCCCTACAGTGTGTAAACAGACACTTTGGCCCAACAAGTCCACACTGACATTCAGAGTATCCCACTCATACCCATTCCCCTATAACCCACCTAACCTACACACCCCTGAACACTACAGGCAATTTAGCATGGACAATACACCTAGCTTGCATATCTTTGGACTGTGGGAGGAAACTGGAGCACCTGAAAGAAACCCACGTAGACATGGGGAGAATGTGAAAACTCCACACAGACAGTTGCCTGAGGGTGGAATTGAACATGGCTCCCTGGTGCTGTGAGGCAGCAGTGCTAACCGCTGAGCCACCATGGTGCCCGCACCATTGAGCTAATTTTGAATCCATATAGCTAGCTTTCCCTGGAACCCACGTGACCTAACATTCATGACTAGCCTGTAGTGCAGGACCTTTTCAAAGACCTTACTAAAGCCCATATAGACAACATCTACTGCCCTATGCTTATATATTCCCCTGATTACCTCTTCAAAAAACTCTAAAAGATTTGCCAGACATGGCTTCCTGTGGACAAATCCATGCTGACTGTCCCTAATCAGACCTTGACTATCCAAATGTTGGTTGATTCCATCCCTCAGTATCCTCTCTAAAACTTGCCCACCACTGATGTCAGGTTCACTGGCCTGCAGTTCCCTGACATGTCTTTGCTACCTTTCTTAAACAATGGAACAACATTTGCCACCTTCTAGTCTTCTGGAACGTCACCAGTTGCTAAAGATGAAGCAAAAATCTCTGCAAGGGCCTCTGCAATTTCTTCCCTCACCTCCCATTATGTCCGGGGATGGACTTGATCATGTCCAGGGGATTTCTCCACCTTAATGCGCTTTAAGGCTGAAAACACCTACTCGCTGGTAATATGTATGCAGTCCAAAACATCTCCATCCTGTTTCCCTTATTTCCTTTGCATCCACAATTCTCTCCTCAGTAAACAGTGAGGAGAAATATTCATTAACAATCTTCCCCAACTACTGTGGCTCCACACATAGACAGCCATGTTGATCTTTAAGTGGACCTGTCCTCTCCCTAGCCACCCTCTTACTGTTAATATAGCCACAGAACCTCTTGGGTTTATCTTTAACCTTATCTGCCAGATCCATCTCATACTCCCAGCCTCCCATTTTGCTCTTCCAATTTCCCTCATAAGTGTGCTCCAACCTTTTTATCATCATCTAGGATTCACTCAAGCCTGATAGCTTAAACCCAATGTATGCCGCCTTCTTTTTCCTGACCAGAGCCTCAAATATCCCTCATCAGCCAGGGATCCCTAGGCCTGCCAGCTTTCCCCTTCACCCTAATAGGTTTTCACTGCCCCTGGACTGTTATATCACACTTCTAAAAGCCTCCCATTTGCCAGTTCTTCCTTTTCCTTCAAACAGCCTCAATGAGAAGGCTTATGCTAGATCCTGCGTAATGGCCCCAGAATTGGCCCCACTCCAATTTAGCACCCTAACCACTGGATCTGTCCTATCCTTTTCCAGAACTCTGTTAAAACTAAGAGAGTTATGGTCACTGGACCCAAAGTCCCCTTTGGCACTTCAGCCACTTGCCCGACCTTGTTTCCCAAGAGGAGGCCCAGTGTTGCACCCTCCTGAGTAGTGCCTTCTACATATTGATTTAGGAAATTTTCTTGGAGACATTTGAAAAATTCCACCCCTTCTGGGTCTTTTACATCTGGGTTACCGAGTCAATATAGGAGAAATTAAAATCTCCAATCCATACTACGCTATTATTCCTACAGGTATCTGCAATCTCTCTATACACTTGCTCCTCTAGTACCCACTGGCTATTTGGGGGTCTATAATACAGTCCCAACAGAGTGACCTCCCTTTCTTGTTTCTAGGTTCTAACCGTATGGCCTATTTGATGACCCCTTAAGAATATCTTCTCTAAGCACTTTTGTTATATCCCTCATTATCAAAAGGGCAACTCCCCCTCCTCGCTTACTTGTACTTTTGTCACACCTGTAGCTTCTGTATCCTGGGACATTGAGCTGCCAGTCCTGTCCTTCTCTCGGCCATGTTTCAGTTATGGCTATAATATCCCAGTCTCCAGAGCCAATCCATGCTCTGAGCTCATCTGCCTTACCTGTCAGGCCTCACGCATTGAAATGTATGCTCTTTAAACCAGAAGCCTTTTCTCTCCCTTTACTGTGCCCCGGCTATCCCAAATGGTAAACTTGCTCTCGATGGCTAATGTATTTTCCCCTGACTTCTTGTTCAGAGACCCACTTCCCTGCCGAATGAGTTTAAACCCTCCTGGGTAGCACTAGCAAATCTCCCTGCGAGGACATTGCACCCCCTCTGGTTCAAGTGCAACGCATCCCTTTTGTGTAGGTTACCGCTGCCCCAGAAGAGATCCCATTGGCCAAAGAACTGAAAACCCTGCCCTCGACACCAACCCTCCAGCCACGTATTCATTCAACCTATCTTTCTAATTCTATCCTCACCGGTACATACTGGGTTCTGGGCTTAATCCAGAAATCACTTGTTGAGGTCCTGGTTGCTAATTCCTGCCTGGATCCCTAAATTCCGACTGTAGGGCCACATCCCTCTTTCAGTGGATGCAGTTGATACCAATGTGCATCACCGTCACTGGCTATCCACAGGCACCGCCCCCCCCCACCAAAAAAAACCCAGCTCAGTATGCTCTGTAGCCATCTTTGGCATTACTGATCCTGGAACTAGGAAGAAAACCATTCTGGACCCATATCAGTGGTCATACAGGCACCTTTCTCGAGAAAAACACCCTCCAATAACTTTTCCAGCCAGATCCTGGCTTAATAAAACGGATACTGGGGGACACTTCCCCTTGTTGAGGAAATTAGAACGCTGTAAGAATATGAGGTCTCCCGTTTTAAGGCAAGAAAGAGGAGAAACGTATTCTCTCAGTTCTTATTAGACTGTGGAATTCTTTTCCTCAGAGTTCGGAAGACTGGATTTATTAGATATATTCTTGATAGACGGGGTACAGGGATGGTGGGTGCGGGGTGCGGGTGGGGTGGCAAGGTGAGTCCAGGGTTATGGGAGGGGGACAGACAGAAAAGTGTGGCTGAGATTACAACCAGTTCAGTTATAGTATTATCGAATGGTAGCAGGCTCGAAAGACCGAATGGCCGGTTTTTGCTGCTAATTACATGCTCCGGTCTCCCCACGTCCGCACTCCTGTTTCTCTGCCGGACTCATGCGCCCTCTGCTGGCTATAATCTGATCGCATTGAACAGAGCCCGCAGTGACCGCCAGAGCTGGGTTCGATTGAACGTTGAGTTGAACGTTGGTGAACTTTGGGTTCACTCAACGTAATTGTCTCTGTTCAATTTCTGCTCTTTAACGCTCCGCGTGGAGATTTCATTACTTTGTACACCGTGAACAATAATGCATTTTTAGGATTGCAAAAACGGGAAAAATGTTGTATAACGATAAGCAAATGATAATTGAATAAATGCATCCACGAAAGGATAAGGATGCAAAATATATATTTAGTGATGCATGCGTCCGTCTTTTTGCCTGTTTTAAATAATTCTCCGATATAAAGTCGCAGTTTACAGTTTCCTTCTGCACTTTGATATGAAGCAAAGTCACCACAGAAATAATGTATGTGCCTGCGATTGATAACCTGTTTCAAACCTAAATCGCATTTTCTTAACCGCTTAGGTACGGACTATCTCTTGTACATGCTACAATCAGACACATTCCAATAGAAAAGAGTCCACGAAGCGAGTGTCCACTTGGCTCCTTATCAGTTGTCTGCTGTCTCGTCTCTTTCTTTTGTTGGATTGGATTTTGCAAAGTACTAGGGTAAACACAATTTCTAAATGGATTCCCCCATTGTATAACCATTGTATAACCAGACTAATTACATCAATCCGCATAAAAATCACTGTGTGAACGGACAATGGGTCATTGCCAAAGTTATGCAATTAACCTAAAGTCTTCTCGGATTTTGTGATGATGATTGCGCGGGAGTTGAGCACAAGACTGAGTCCGAGGCTGGAGTGCTTCCACCCGGGAATAATGGATGACAAACAATGCGCTGCTGCCAGGTCAGAATGCCATGGTTCTCAGAGGCAAACATGTCCTCTCGTTAGTCACCCAGAAATGTGCCAAGCTCAGCAATGTCATTATCTTGTCATTGTTCGTTCAAACTCTCGATTTGCTGCTCTATTAAACAGGCCCCGCGTTTACAAACCGTGTATTATAGCTCTGCGTTGCACTTTTTTCTATAAACAAGTATCAAAATACAACGAGCGATGCATTAAAGAAAAACCTTTTAAGCTGAAAGCGTTGTTGTAATTATCAGGCAGCCCACTGCAACGAAACAAAACTTATCTACCAGTTTTTATATTAAACCCTGCACTGCTTGGATTGAGCAACAGCGGTAATTGGTTTTGGTTAACCAGGGGCAGCCACGTCCCGTGAATAAATAAAACAAAAGTTCTGTGAGTCTTTGACAGTCATGATGACATTTAGCACCTCTATGCTGACTTATTCCTCCTAGATACCTATTAGACCTAGCGTTGTTCATCTTTCTCAGGAAGGGTCACTGGACCCGAAACTTTAACTCTGTTTTTTCCTTCACTGGTGCTGCCAGACCTACTGAGCTTTTCCAGCAACTTTGGTTTTGTTCATCTTTCTTGTTGGTCTGTCTCTGGTTGTCACTGCCTACGTCCATCTATCACTGCCATCCCTGTGCCATCTGTTCCTTTTCATGACCAATTACCTGTCAATTGCATTTAACCAGCTGCTTTTCCATGTGAACAGTCATTCAGGAAATGCCACATTTTGCATCATTTGTGGTCTTCTGCTGCGGACAAGAAGCACCTGAAATCATTCAGTCAGGCTGGAGTGACAAAGGAGAAGAGGAGGCGAACAGGACTCGGTTTTTTTAAAACCTGAGGTTGCAGGCGAGATAGGCAACTAAATTTGTCGTTTCATTGAGCTGGGCTCGAGGTGTGAGCTAGTCACATAGAGAGCCACCGTACTGAGTTCTACCGCAGTTGGCAGACCGAGAGAAAGCCCTTTCACATTTATACACCAAGTAGCGCTCCGTTTGGCTTAACGCTGGGCTGAGAATTGATTAACAGCTCCCCGCGAATTTTATAACACGTCCCAGAACTTCAGAGATAGTAGGAACTGTCGATGACTTGCTATTCTAGATAAAAAGTAAAGAACTTTACGAGTACGCTCATTAAATATGAATCGGAAAGTTAAATGGAAACGCAAATGGCTGAAGAGAGAATAGTATTTATGAATGATAAAATAGTTTATGGTGAAGAACTACGCAGTATCCTGGGTGACAGTAGAGTGGGTTAGACGGATAGACTGGGAGTTGACCTTTTCTCATTTCCACTCCAGCAAGTGTTCTAATCCGATATGACACGAAAAGGTCCCGCTTTTTAAAACTGCTTTAGTGTGAGGGCAAGGTATTGAGAATAGTCTTGATGAAAACAAACGGTACAAACCGAGTTCTGGCTGGTGGTCCGTGTTTCTGAAGAAAGCAGGATTGAGAGGTGCAATGAAAAGTCTTGTAGAGTGCAGTTGGTCCAGCAAAATGTCTTTGCCAGTTCCGAAAGAACCTGTGTTTGATTACATTGTTCATCTGTTGTGAAACGTTCATGAACGACATTGTTACAGTCGGGGCATGTGCCAGCGAGAGAGAGAGAGAGAGAGAGAGAAATCAGTACACTGCCACTGGAAACGAATGGAGCTTTTAAGTTCAGGAGCGAGTCTCAGAACGCAAGATACGAGTCAAACAACATTCAAGTGAGGATACTCTAGAAGGTGCCAAACCAAACGATCATTAAGACTGAACCGGATCGAATGTGGTCATAAAACAAAGCTCACACACTAGAACTAATTGCGCTCCTGGTTGTAAATGGCCAGCATCAGTTTGTAAAACTGTAGTTTTAAAGCTGGGATCGAAAACCAGATGAAGTCTCGGTTTACGAACCAGTCAGCTACATCAAAGGGAAAGCAACTGCGTTCGCCTTCGCTGACAACTCAGTCCCAAAGCGTTCACAACGGCCAGATTACACCGAAAAAAAAAAGACTTGAAACCCCCGCACAACTCCGGCAGCTCCATATCGAGCAAAAAATTATTTATCCCGTGGACAACACTCACAGCGGGGGTGGTGGGGACAGAATTTCACAGAGCACACTGAACAAATACGAGCTAACAGTTCATAGAATATCCCACAGATTGGACCTTGATAGCGGCCTGTTATCAATGCGAGAGGTCCCTTGTGACACATGGTGAAGGGAGTTGGGACAGTCAGGGAGCCATCCACGGACACATATGGTGTGCATTTAAACGCTTCCTATTAGAGTATGGCCTGATAAGAGACAAATAAACAAACAGACCTGTCACTTTGGGAGACATTTTCTTACCCCCCCTCCCTTATACCCGTTCGGACCACACAGCGCCTCTGTGCTGGCTGGGTAGTTTATTAATTGTCTTTCCCGGCAGTTTGATTCACCCCAGTAGGAGCAACGGAACCCAGCTGCTCTGACTAATCTACCCCCAAAAAGAAAAGAAATCATGAGGAAGGACAAGTTACGGATTGCTTTCAACAGTATCGCGGGCCCCCTCTGGTCAAATGGCTTTCTTGGTCTCCGTGTCATTTGCACCCACGCAGCCCCCTAATAAAGTCAAGGAGTTAGTCTGTCATTGAATTCAATTAGGTTAGCTCCAAAAAGAGTGATAATTGCCTTTTAAACACAAAATCCTTTCACCAAACTCCCAAACTTGCAAATAACTTATTACACCGTGGAATCTTTATTTGTTTAAAGTATTCGTTAAGGAGAGCAAAGCGGAGGTTTGGGAATGAAGGAGCAAATTACTGCAGATGTTATTCTGAGTCTGGGAACGGGAGTTAGATCGATAACAGCAGCGCTGCTCATTGCTGACGGGCAGGCACTGAGCTCCCCCTGAAGATGCAGTGTTACCAACACATGCAAGTCTCACAGTTCTGTGCTTATCTTCGCCGGAGTGCCGGGGTACTGAAGCAGAGCGCATGTTATGTCGTGGAATGGAAATCGCCCCCAACCAGACTGCTGAATTAAAACATGCTGTAGCGTAATGTTAAGAGTAACCTGGGTAAAGAGCATGTTTACGTCAGACCAATTTGCGTTGTGTGGACGCACGTCTTCCCACAGTAACGAGGTTATGATCTAACAATGACACATCTGTCCACATCAGGATTGATCGAGTGGGCCGTGTATCTTTCCGTTTTATTTCAGAAGAAACCCTCCCAATCCAGGCGAATAAATATGCGCATACGCTGATAATCTCCCGTTCAAAATCGCAAGTCTTCCTCTGCACTTGCTGGGTTTATTCCAGCAGGTATAGAGGTGGTTCTGCTGTACCCCTGCATCCTATGGGCCAGGTGCACAAGCGCCCAGACGAGGGATTTTCTATTACACTGGAGGCTGAGCAATCTCAGCTCTTTGGGCCAAACGATTGCCCTGGCCAAGCCTGCAATCTTGCCGACCTTTACCTTCAACCAGCCCAATAGGCCGTGGACATCATCCTTGGGAGCAGGCGGGTGGGGTTAATGGTGTTCCTCTAGTTCGGAATCCCTTCAAGATGGCCTGTTGGTGAGAAGCTGAAAGTGGAGCCTCGATTGTTGACTGGCGGGTCAGGGCGGTGTGTACCTAGCTAGGGCTCACAGGGAGCTCGGCTGCTGACTGGAGGTGGTATTCCACCGACCTGTTCTTCTCCCCACACACCCCTCCAAACGCTGCAGGTCAGTGCGCCGAGGGAGTGACCTTGTATTGGAAATCTACACTGTAGTAATTCAGCAACAGAGAGCTCACCTTCACCTTGCATCAAGTTTACTCTGTGCTTGACCTTCCATCCACGTATTCATCATTCCCGACAAAGTCAATTAACTGGATGTTTGCAAGAGGCAGCAATGTTTTTCAAATTGCAACCAATTGACTCAAACTATTGTTCGGTCTGCCGACTGATGTACACTCAAACCATTACAATCTCAGGCTCAGACTTGTAAATAGGATATAGCTACACTCTAACCCCCCAGCGTGGCTTCTTAGAGTTATTTGATTTCTTACAAGATAACGCAGTCGGTGTTTAAACAATAAACTGAAATAATTTCTTAGTTGGAAAAACAGCTAAATGTACCACCGAGGGTGAAAACATGACAAGTCCAAAGAGCGAGAAACTCAGCGAAGTATTCGGGAAATAACAACAGGGTTTGAAATGGACAGGGACTGCAAAACTCTCGGCTTTTTTTTCCCTTTTTGAAAAGTTAGTCTATCGATCGGCGCGTGTGCCGTCACTAATAGTTTATAAACACGCTCTTATTTACATCAAACACATTCGAACGTTCTCTCAGATGGGTAAGAGACTGTTTCTTTCGGAATAATACGGTATCTCCGAGCATCCAGAAACAAGAGGTTCCCCAGATTGGCCTCGCTGTTGCCTCCAATGATTTCCTGAAACACATGTGGAAGTAATATTTGGCCTGTTCACTCCCAGCGCTGAAGATATATTACTGCAGCTAACGGCTGGGGGCAAGATGAGAAACAGCAGCGAGCTACACAAAAAAAAAACAGGAGAACGAACAAGCCCGCTCCTTCCAGCGGGCACCCAGTGTTGGCACATAGTTTGCACAATTGCTCCCCGCCACATTTCTTTCGATATTTACACCCTTGCTTTATCCCAATTGATTAGAAGATGGAGACGGTCTGAGCTTGTTAGACAACATGTCAAACCGACCTTTTCATGCAGCCAGTTCGGGTTTTTAAATGCAAAGAGAGCAGGCGATCTCACCTCACTCCTGGGCAATAACTCCCAAGGAACAGAACAAGGGCGCCTCCTGCCTTCACTGGTCAATATTGAATCAGGTCATTACGCGAAACGATCTGTTTACAACATACTTAAATCATTTTACCCAGTGTTTAGGAATGTCTTCTGTTTCCTATAATCCCAAAATAAAACACTTTGCAGATTTATTGCGGTTGACAACGTTCAGGAGGACATTAAAAATACTATGCAGTTCTCTTTCCCCCAAACCCTACCCCCACACCTCTCTAAACAAAACTCTGGCAAACAATCCTCAAATCTCTCAAGCCATTTCTATTTGAGTGACACTAACATTACAAACGTAACTGTCCCACTACATTGGTACTGAGCACAGATCAGCCGCGTTTAACAAGGGCTGGGAATTCATTCATAAAGACTAGCTATCCTTCCGTGAGCGTATTGTCAGCACGGGCGGAGGGGTGCAACTTGGGGAGAGAGAGAGAGAGGGAAACATTTTCGTCCATATAAAACTTGCTTCAAAATGCACATATGGCAATTTTCTGCGCAAGACAGCCTGAATGTGACTGCCCTGCGTGGATAAGAGTTTGGGAAGGCTAGCTTCGACCGCCTGAAGCCAATAGGGCTCCAAGAGCAGCGTGTGATCTGCGGACTCTTATTCTGAAGCGACTTCAGGGGCTTCATTTCCTGACAGTTATTTACTTAAAGCAGATGATTAGTTTTTTTGGAAGGATGGACTGCAACATTGAATCAATTACAAGTCGCCGTTCTTTGAGCCATTAAACAATCTGAGCCCAGCTCCAGAGTGAAACGTACATGCTGCCCCTGTTCGGAACAGAAGTTGGTGGACTTACCACTTTGCACAAGGTAGGGGGCAAACAAATCATTTTTATAAAGGCGTGCGGGGCGAGAGTGGGGGCCCTGTTTTATCTCCTTGTGTAAAATCTGTTAGTAAATAGGTCTGGCGTTCCAGACGACAATATAGATTGCACCCACAGCTGTGCCTGCACACATCCCTCTGCTGGTTCGCCGTCGGTCCAAAGGGGCACAAGCATCTTAAGGACTAGGAGAACTGCTTGTACTTTATTATGTAAGAGTCTTGTTCATATCGTCGATTGTTCTCAGAAGGCTGTTCGCTTTGGCCAGCGATGGAGTATGAAAGTGGTGCGTTTCATTGAGTGGAGTGCATGTTTTGAGTTTGGAAGTGAGCGCTTATCTGAGAGTGTGTGGCATGTTAGAGCGGTACCGTTATCGAGTGAGGAAACAGAGCGGCTCTGTGCACGGTCTTGGGTCATGATAACCGTCCCGCTGCATTTAACTTGGCCAGCCGCGCTGCAGACTGATGGCTCCATTGCATAATACCTATAATAATGACAAACACATTGGCGCTGGATGTGGGAGCCACCGTGAGCCTGCGTCAGGGATTTGAGGAATTTCGGACGAAGTGGAGGCTTTCTGTCTCTCCTTCTCTCTTCCTGGGAATACTCCGCTGTCCTGGGATCGAGGGTGGCGGAGGGAGAGATTTGGGGATTGTACAGGAGTTCTGGCGTGCGGATGAATCACGTAAACAGGAAGGAGGGAGAAGTGAGCCAATGCTTGTTGGCTAGTCCGTGAGGGAAAGCAGTATCGGGAGGTTTCTGCGAAACTTGCGAGAGGGGAAAGTAGCAGCAGGATAAACGAGGTAGGAATCAATGTAGTATTTCAGTAATATCTCTCTCTTCGCTCCTTTTCTTATAACTTGTTTCTTTCTTCATCATTTGGCTGTAGTTAGACTCACTCTCAGGAAACTTGATCATTCATTTTAATCATTTCCTTCATTCAAACCCCCTTCAGTTCTGGAAGAGAATGAACAGTAAAACTTACAACTTTACTCCGATTCTCTCTAAGCCGACTTTTCCCACTTGCTGTTCCATCGTTCGCACTATTTTGTCACTTTGCCCCCACCCCCAGGTCCTTTAGCCTCTATAGTTATCCACTCGCCCACTGCCCAACTCCCCCCCCCCCCACTCTCTCTGTTTTACCGCTGTACCCAAAAATAGTTTCTCTACTCTGGTACTGGATTTTTTGTTTTCTCTGAGAGGTGCGTCTGATTTGCTGTCTGCCCTGCTCCGTGTGCCCGTTGCCTTCTCTTGCTCAGGAAACACCCGGAGCAGACCCTTTGCCCGGCATCCCCCCCCCCCCAACACCCCACACAGCACTTCCCCGCGCCGATCTCCCCTGCTCCCCTCTTTTTGCCGGGGACTCGATCCGGAGATTGAGAAGCGGCAGACGGACCGATGGACGGGTAAACATTTGGCCCGAAGTAGTCGCAGCTCTTCATCAGAAGTGCCAAAAGCCAGTGGGAGGGCTGTTGAAACCGAGACCCTGCTGGGTGGCACTGAAATGGTTAAGAGCAGCGCAGATACAGAGAGAGAGAGAGAGAGAGAGCGCAGCGCTCCGCGCGGTGGGTAGCTGGCACTTTAAGAAGCCCCAGCTCTTATTGAGAAAAGTAAAGTCGGTAACAATGGGACTTCTGTAAGGCTATCTTCTGATAAAACAGCTCCTGTTGTCGGGAAATCCTTTCTGTTTCTCTCTTTCTCTCTAATCCTTTTATTTAACCAAGTTAACCAAGACTGTGACTAAAACATGTTCGCTTTCAGTTGTCCTGGCCTCTCTGTTGTCATTATTCCCAGTCCCATCCTCTGCTCACAGTTCAGTCTTTCATGAACGGAGCGGAGCTCCACACTTTGTTATCTTGGAGCCCTGTTGAGGTGAGATTTTCGACGCAGAATCAAGCCAGCGGGTGGTGTCCCAAAGATTTCGAAATGTTCGCCTTTGGGAGGCGACTCTATTTGCACTGCCAGCTCACAGGACCCCTGCAGGATTTTGACCGAGCGGAGAGAGGATGCGCTTTGCCTATTCACTCCCCTGGGACATCCCAGGGGTTTGGTGGCGAATCCAGGGGGTAGTTTGGAGCTGACCTCCTCACACTGGAGTCTGCTCCCCGTCTTGTTGCACTTAAAGGACGCTTGGAGGAATCTGATAAATTACCCTAGGGTTTAGCACGTCCCAAATGCACATCCTCCACAACAAAAACAACCTGAATCAAAGCCGGTTACTCAGGTCAAGCCACTCTGCTGCTGAGTAATCCCGGACAGGCAGGATGAGAGCGGCGGGTGGGTATAACTGAGTGGCCTGCAGCCTGTCCCCCAGGTCTCTGGCTGTTTCGCCCCTTTGTAACGTGGAGTCAACTCGAGTCTTCACCAGGTTCTTTTTTCTACCTTCAAACATCGCTTGGGATTACGAATATTGAATGCAGAATGTAAATGCTATATCTGTAACTTGCTGTTCCTCTCACAAACATTAATAGAGGTTTAAAATGTCATCAGATTGACAATGACAAAGGATACCCTCCTGCACGTGACAAAACTGGGATGTGGGTGCTGTACGTTTTTTTCCCTACTGCAAGTATTTCGAGAACACTTGTGTGTGTGTGTGTGTGTGTGTGTGTGTGTTTTCCTTAATAAAGTTACAAGGTACGCCAATGTATAGTTCACCCAAGTCTAGTTCTCTCAGCAGCGCCCTTATCCGCACAAGAAAACCCAATCAAACTTTACATGCATGTAAATACAATCCCACGTGTGCATCTAGCACCCCCTACAGACCAGAGGAGAAGTGCAAATGGGATTGAACGAAAATAAATCATTTACGCCCCTCTTGTTCCCCGCTGACTGCCAATAAATGGTAATAACTGGATTTCAGGAAGTGACATTCCCGGGGGAGAACTGAATTGACAAGGATTGGTTCCAGTCATTGTGATACCACAATGAGAGTGTTACTCCTGTCTACAGTGGAGGAGCGCTACACCCAGGGGCTTCTCATTCTGAAAAAAGACCCTCAGAATTTCCGGATTCGGTGGTCTCAATGTTCTGGCGAGTTCTAACAGGCTAAACCGGAGAAATAGAACGAAACCGACATCGACTGCAACGTTAAGACATTAATAAAATGATGTTGCCAGTGGGATGCCTCACTAAAGTGCTGCAATAACCAATTTGCTGTTGTGTGCACATACCCAGTGTAGACCCGTGTGTTCCACTTTGGAAATTGGACACACAAACAGTTTAAACCTTATTTACAGGTCTAAACATCTGGTGTGTTTCACTGGGCTTTGAGTAAGAATTCTCCGTTGACGATCTCAGTTGTATTAGAGAGCCACGCTTTGGCTTGAAGCAGGAATGCAGTCATTTCATGGTAATCCCATAGCGCCAGGGTCCCTAAAAGCGGTTGACGTTTGTAAACAACCCTGCTTATTATATACTTATTACGTTAGTTAACCTTCATTTAAGGAACAGAGTACTTCTTTAAACTAAAATAGCCATATGTACTTTCTTTTGAGAGTCTGTGTTTTAAAGCGGGGAAGTGCTCCCATTTATTCAAACTTTCATTTCAGGGCTAAAATCCTGGGGATGTTGTTGCACTAAATCCTGACAAATTTATTCGGCCGATGTGGCAGTTAGGTTTGTCCCAGGTACCATTCTCAGAAATGATAATTAAAAGTAACTCCTAATTGTCTGGGTTGTCAGCGTGAACAGTCTCGAGGAAATAACATGGATTTTGAAAGCACTTTTCCTGTGAAATCGATTTCCCAAGAAATACTGAGATAACAAGCTGCAGAGCTGGATGAACACAACAGGCCAAGCAGCATCAGAGGAGCACAAAAGCTGACGTTTCGGGCCTAGACTGAAGAAGGGTCTTGGCCCAAAACGTCAGCTTTCCTGCTCCTCTGATGCTGCTCGGCCTGCTGTGTTCATCCAGCTCTACACCTTTGATATTTCAGATTCTCCATCATCTGCATTTCTTGCTATCTCCCAAGAAATACTCGTGTTTTTGCTTTACTCTCTTGTGCAATCGTTTCCCGTTATCATCTGATTAGAGGGTAAGGATGAAAACTTGCCTTTTTCCTGTTTGTTTTATATGGAAGCGTCAAAGCCACGTTAATCTAATTTGATAATTATTTCGAGAAATGAATAAATAGATCAATTGGAATTCGTCCAAGGTAAATACGTTCTACCTATGTGAACGGCTGTACCATTAGTATGCTGCTCTTAACGTGATATTAGTGTGACGAGTTTGCTTTTGGACTTGTTTTTGGATCGGAATTTGGAGAACAATGCAAAGTGTTGAAGGGTTGTTTCCTCTTTCAGAGGCAAATGTTACTATAAACTGCAAACAGTACCAGTCCACGTTTGAAAAAGAAGTACAAAATTACAGTGTTGAACGTAAATATATACAGCAAAATATACAGTTAGAGTTGACGTTGTGCATGTCCAAAGGAGTTTTGTGCGTCTACTGCCTTTCTAAATGATAGGGTGGGAGCGAGTTTAGACCTTAACGGTACAGACAACACCCTGCTGCAGGCCGCTGGTCAGTGGAGAAACAGTGCCCCCTGCCGACAATTCCCCTCGGTATAACATAGACGGTGAACTCGTCCCTTTTCGCTCCATTATCCCTTTCACAGCGAACTTCTCCATGAGCTGCTTCTTGGCTTTTGGGGGAACTGGTTTGAACCAAACCGAAGAATAATATTCTTTTACGCAGTAGTCAGTGGTCAGGATCTGGAACACACAGTCTGAGAGTTATTGTGCATGCACGTTCAATTGTAGCTTCACTATCTGAAGCAAAAGAAAAAAGCTGGGAGGAAAGTTCAGGCGAGCGGACTGGTTGCTCTTGCAGAGAGTTGACACAGATACGACGGGGCGAAATGGATTGCTGCTGCGCAGAAACCTTATGATTGTATGGGTTAGCAAATAATACTATAGAAGTGATAATGTTATCATTAATATTCTATCAATATTAATATCACAAATATGGATCAATCCATCATAAAGATCATATCTTTTTATGTTTCTTTATCTTTTGTTTGTAGAACAAATGGGAAAAGGATACTGCTTTAAACCTAGGAAAGTGTGGAAGGAGACGTTTCAGTTTTAAAACTAGAGCTCGTTAAACATTGTATTTACGCTGTTTTGTTGTTGGAGTAATGGGGGAGGATTGCTGAGTCCATCAGTACCATGGGTGTGTTCACGGCAGCTTTGCCGAGATACAGTCCTTGTTGATTGTTTTTTTTCAATCCGGATCCATCGTATCGATCGGGGTGCTCAGCATGACATCAGCTCTCTGATTTGGCTCCTTGGGCAGGTGAACTGCCTTTGTGCGAACAATACAACGGCAGAAAATCTCCAGAGCCATCAGAACAGACATCATCTCCTTCCTTGCAAAGAGCTAATATAGAAGTTGAAGATGGCTAGTTATTTTCACTCACCTTTTATATGTAAGCTGCTGCTTAAGAATGAAAGACTGAAATACTGAACAATTAGCATGTCAAGTACTCTGAGTCTGCATTAATGATCTTGGAAAGGAGAAGATTAGAGATTAAAAGGAATTTGAAGATGCAACATGGCTCCCCAATGAATCCTGTGGACTGCTGCTATGGAACTATGATCCATTAACTTTTTCTTCCCCACCAGTAACACCTACTTTTCAAAAATAAAAAAAACAGAAAATGCTAGACAAGCTCAGCAGACCTGGTGAATGAATTATTTCAGACTCAAAATATTACTTCAGTTTCTCTCCCCTTGGCTGTTGCTAGGCCTAGTGTTCTACACCAGCATCTTAAAGTTTTATTTGAGTTCCAGTCTGCACAGTATTTTGCTTTTATCAATGTTTTATTTGTCTAGGTCATTATTGTGTGTATGGGAACTTAAAAAGAGGTAGAGTTTTAAGTTAAAGTGTTATAAATTATTAAATCATATTTTGCTTGCCTGTGATTAGAATTGGTTTACTGCAATAAATAGTCATTCCATGTTAAGTACAGAAATTTAATATTTTCTGCTAACCTGAGTTTACAAGTCAAGGAAATTTGGGACATTGAGCAATTTGATGATACTTTAGTTTTTGTGATGATCTTGAGAGTGGTAGGGTTTGAGTATCAGAGTGCTTTCAGAAATAGGTTGTGTCAGTATATGTAACTGAACTAATTTACAATCTACAACAATTTGTCTGAAAACACAAATGGTAGAAGCTAAGAAATTATCTAAATCCACTTAAGATTTGAGTATGGGCAGCTGGATGTGGGCATCTTATGTGGAAAGATTGGATAGACTGGGTCCGTATCCAGTGGAATTTGGAAAAGTGAGGTCGTGATCTTGTTGAGACATGTACGATCCCGAGAGGACCTGACAGGGTGAATGCTGAAAGTTCATTTTCCCTTGAGGGACAGACTAGAACTAGGGGGCATCATTGAAAAATAATGGGTTTTGCATTTAAAATGGAGATGAGGGAAATAAAACTTCTTTCTGGGGGCTGAGCCTGTAAAACTCTCTTCCCTTGAGATTGGTGAGAAGAGAGTGATTGAATCACTGTAGGGCAGAGGCAGATGGATTCTTGACCAAGAAGTCCAAGGTTATTGGGAGTAGCCAGGAATATGGAGTTGAGGCTACGATTAGAGCAAACATGATCCATTGAGTGGCATTGCAGACTCAAGAGGATGAATAGCTGACTCCTGCTGTTGATACATATGCTTGTATGTGGAAGAATTCGGTCCAACCAAAACATGGAACTCACTGCCCCTTTGAAACTCCTCAAATTTATAAAATTTAAAACAACAAAATAATGTGTCAGAATAACAGAGTATTGCCAGTTCTAAAGAAGGATCACTGGAGTTGAAATGTTCAATGTCTTCTCTCTGCAGATGCTGTCAAACCTGCTGAGTTTCTTCAGCAATTTCTATTTTTGGCACAGAATATTGCCTAAGTTTGGTAGTTGTGTGCATTTAACTGCTAGGTGCTGCAATCTAGTTGGGATTTTGGACCCGATGCTCTAACGGTGCTCTAAGGTTTAACTGAGAGAGGATGTAATGTTTTGGATGCTGCACATCCACAGCCCAGCGACATTATAAATACTGTCTCTGAGTACTGTCTGAGAGTCAGTATATTGCTTTTCAGGTTTATAGTGAAGATACCTTCCTTTCATCACTGATAATCTGCAAAAGAATTACAGATTAAATCATGCCAAACAAGATTTATACAGAAATGTACAGAATCGTAGTTGGGCTGGGGACTGTATGGGTGAGGGTGGTTGTGATTTTGTATGTTTGCTGTAAATGGGCGGCACGGTGGCTCAGTGGTTAGCACTGCAGCTTCACAGCGCCAGGGACCCGGGTTCGATTCCAGCCTTGGGTAACAGTCTGTGTGGAGTTTGCACATTCTCCCTGTGTCTGTGTGGGTTTCCTCTGGGTGCTCCGGTTTCCTCCCACAGTCCAAAGATGTGCAGGTTAGGTGGATAGGCCATGCTAAATTGCCCATAGCATTCAGGGGTGTGTGGGTTATAGGGGGATGAGGATGACCCCGCGTGGGATGCTCTAAGGGGCGGTGTGGACTTGTTGGGCCGAAGGGCCTGTTTCCACACTGTAGGGAATCTAATCTAAACATGAGTCAAAGCAGGTAATCAGAAGAACAGGATGAGATGAAATTATGCCCCAGGATTACAGGCACATTTGCCAGTGTTTCAAGGTGAAATTTAACATATAGAAGGTTTTGATTTTATGAGAAATTCTTGACATTTCCTTGGACCTTGTTGTCAAATTCTGTTTGATAATGCTCCTGTGAAACACTCTGTGGTGTTTCAGTGGGCTAAAGTTATAGGGTAAATGGGAGTTGCTGCTGATGGATGTTATGTTATTTGAATAAACTACAATAAGCACAATCTAATACTATTATAATGCATTTGAATTTCTACCCTAATGTCTCTCATCTCTCCCAATTATACATACTAATTACAGGAATTATAAATCACCTAATTATAGGACCATGGAGTAGTAGAGCCAAGATAACTCTCCAATGGCAGGCTTGATTGTTATCAGATCCTTACTATGAGAGGAAATTTCTATGTTTATGAAATGAAAGTGTAAACAGGTTTTTAATAAATCAGTCTACAATTTAGTTACTCATAGCATAGCTAAGTATATGAGCTGGCCATTTAGGACTGAGCAATTTCTTCGGCCAGAAAGTTGTGAGCCTGTGGAATTCTCTGCCACAGAAAGTGTTTGTGGCCAAGCCATTGAATGTTTTCAAGAATGAGTTAGATGTAGTTCTTAGGGCTAAAGGGATCAGAAGGTTTATGGAGAAAGTGGGAACAATGTTGCATGATGATAGTGCTCACAAATTGATGGCAAAAGACAAGAACTGCACGAATTACAGGATGACTCAGTGCTCAGCAGGTTTGGCTGCATTAATTTATTGCCTGTGATGCTTCCGGCTACAGTAATGATCACAGAAGTAATCATCACTATGCATCTCTTGATCCAGCAGACGATGGAGTTTGGGGAGTTGAGGGAGTAAAGTTGGAGAGGGGCCATCCTTCTTAACCTCGAGGTCTTTCCATTCTAAAGATTATCTGGTTGAACCTGGGAAAACATGCCGTCTGCAGGAAGCTGCTGTGAGTGGAAGTCAAGCCTGGAATCTGTCCTTTATAAATGCAATTCATATTCTTTCCATTCACTCAGAGTTCCTTGTTCCTCTGTCAACACCTTCAGGGCATTATAGAGCAATGTGTCATAACTAACAGAGGAGGGTGTTTTTTCCGGTTGAAAGCCAGTACCTGACTAGAACTTTCAGATAGAACAGGCTATCATCCAGTCACAATTTTAAATAATTTGTGGATAAAACTGTAGAAAAGCCAAAGCAGTAGTGCTGATCGGTAAAATGGGTTCCAGGGACTCTATTTCTTATTGTTCCTTTTGAGTAATGAGTTGTATTTTTTAACAGGAAATGTGGACTCGTGAAGTTTTAAGAAGTATCTTCAATAATTATCAATATAACAAAATGACAAATCTCTAAGTTCACCTATTTGTTTAAGGACGGCAATGATTGATAATTCCAACACTACCCTTTTATCAAACACAGTTTCATCTTCAGACCTATTTCCCCTTTCCACAAAAATATAATAATTGGGGTAGCATCTTTCAAAGCAAGGAATGTATTATGCTACATGTTGGCTACCACAACACAGATATGGGAACAACTGTGCAGATGCCTTTTTCTGGTAGAAGATGATTATTTGACAATTAAATTTCTGTGGTGTATAGAAGAAAAATTGGATCTAAGAGCAGGAGCAGGTCACTCAACCCTTCAAGCCTACTCCACCATTCAATCTGATTGTGGCTCTATCTGAATGCCATATTCCTGCTTTCTTCCCATATCTCTTGATGTCTCTAAAATCTAAATATTTATTTATCTCTTTCTTGAATATATTCAGTGGCTCAGCCTCCACAGCCTTCTGTGATAGAGAGCTCCATAAGTTCTCTGCCCTTTGAGGGAAGAAGTTTTTCCTCATTTCAGTCATAAGATGGTCTACTCTGTACCCTGAGGTTGTGTCCACTGGTTCTAGAATCACAATCGAAAACATCATCCCTGCTTTCAGCCTTTCCAGCCTTGTCAAACATGTAAAGTTCTAAGAGGGCTGAATAGACTTGATGTAGGGAGGACCATTTCCTGTGGGTGGAATGTCTAAATCACGTGATGACCCAATGTGAGAGTTTTTCTTTTAGAATTCATCTGATGCACAAACTGGTACATTGTACAATCTCTTCCAACTCTGTGTGCTTATTGTCACATCTTTGCATCATTTGCATGTCCCAACATACACACTTTCTGCATTTGCACATACACAGAATGCATATGCATTTACACACTACCCTTCATGGCGGTTCTTATGTTGCTGATTTCCCATACAAGGATGCCCAATGCAGCAAGAATGACAGCAATTCCAATGACTGGGCTCATTGAAGCTAGATGCCAGAGTGGCCAATCAAAAACTAGCTGGCACTGTTTAAACCTTAAATATTTCATGTAGCTCTCTCAAAGTTGCTGTTCACAAAACTCTACTGTCAGAACAAATGCAAGGTGAAGGTAGAATTTGTTATCTTCCAGATGTTTTGTAATTGATTTGACCTGCATTTGATTTACTGCTAATCAATCCAGGATTATTAAGTTTGCAGTTAAGTGCACTTACCTGTTGAACCACTTCACACTGAAATAGTTAGTTCTTGCTTAACATTGTAGTTGTCTTTCAGAAATGTGCTCCAGAAAAAGAACAGCTTTTAAGCGGGATTATATTTTCCCATTAAAACCAACATAGAATGTGTAGTTAGGTCTTGTAAGGTCTTTCTCACCAGAAAACAATTAAAATACTATACTCTGTAAATAGAAATAGTTAACAAAATTCCTATATTTTGTATACGTAAAAGATCATTTAAAATGAGAGAATATTCTGATTCTTCTGACTTACTTCCAGCTCACTGCTGCTTCAACTTGCCACCGGTCTCTCACTACTCGAACCCTTGGCTCCCCAACTCTCCCTCTCTCTCCGACCCTCCTCCCCATCTCTTCCACTCTCTCCAAACCACTTCCTCCCCATCTCTCCCACTCTGTCTGACCGTCCAGCTTGCTATCTCTCCAGTTCTTGGGAGAAATGGTGAGAGGATGTGCTGATATAAGGGAATGGCCGCAATGACACAGAAGGTTAAGTAGCAGGAGATGCCACCTTAAATGGTGCAGTTTTGCTTACGTGACTCTATGTCCAGCACCAAACAATGTTGCTATGAAACTCCCAATGCTAAGTGTAAAATTATCCCCTATTTACTGGCTGACATTAAAGTAGAACTTCTTAAACAGGCCAATTTCAAATTTGGCCATACTGTGCTGAACTTCCAGCTTAAATTTAGAATCAGAATCTGACCTTGACTGAAATAGTAAAGTAGTCCCTGGAGATGTAAGTCTCTACTTTCTAGTTACTATCTTTAGCTCTTTAGGCATAGACATCTCATGTGCATATCCAGGAATATTTTAAAACCCAGTTAGAGTTTTGGCCTCTATCTCTCTATCAGCCACAATTTTAAGACCCTGACTGCCTTCTGGGTGACAGCAATTCTTTTGAACTACCCTTGAACCCTTTTACTTATCACTTTACCTGGCTGCAGTTATTGCTGTCAAGGGAAATAGACCTCTCACAATTTTGCATATACAAAATAAATCTTACCCAGCCTCCACTGTTCTAAAGAGAACAATCTATCTATGCCGAGATAATGGGAACTGCAGATGCTGGAGAATTCCAAGATAATAAAATGTGAGGCTGGATGAACACAGCAGGCCAAGCAGCATCTCAGGAGCACAAAAGCTGACATTTCGGGCCTAGACCCTTCATCAGAGAGGCTCTCTGATGAAGGGTCTAGGCCCGAAATGTCAGCTTTTGTGCTCCTGAGATGCTGCTTGGCCTGCTGTGTTCATCCAGCCTCACATTTTATAATCTATCTATGCCAACTTTTCCCACCGCTAAATTTCTCCATTCCTGGCAGCACTTCTGTAAATCTTTCCTGTGCTCTTTCAAGTTTGATTGCATCCTTTTTGCAGTTTGGAGACCAGGATATGGTCTTCTACTTGTGGCCCAACTGGTGCTTTAGACGCTTCTAACATAACTTAACTGGTCTTCTATTCATCGCTTTGACTAATAATGAAATGTGTCCCACATGCTACCTTATCATCATATCTACCTTCAGGGTAGCTGTGCATGTGTACTTCGATGTTTGTCTGTTTCTACAGATTTCTCAGCATCCTACTCTATATGGTGTATTCCCTTTCCATGTTTGACCTTCTTAACCGCACTAAATCACAATTCTCTGAATCAATCACCTCTCCATCCATCTGGTCAGATCTTTAATGTTATCCAGTCATCTTTTGCGCTCATTCTCACCAATATTTCACATCAAATTTTTGTATTATCTTGTAAAAATTTCAGTCGTGACCATACATTTAAGCCTAAATTACTGACATATAGATATGATGAAAAGCAAAGACCTCATCATGGCATTTGCTAAATCCCACTGGTATCAGCCTTCCATTTGCGAAAGCACAGTCACTCACCTTGCCCTCTGCTTTTTCCAGTTTTGTATTCTACTTGCTATTTGCCCTTGGATTCCAGGAGTCAAATTCCTTGCTAGCATATTTACTGCATTGATCCACCTTTTTAGCTTTCCAAAGAAAAAAAATCAGCCATGTTAGTCAGCAATGATGTTCCCTCAACAAACCTGTTCTGACTGTCCTTAATTAATCTGTGCCATTTTAGTTGACAGTTTGTACTGCCCCTCTGAATTATTTCCTCTGATTTTGTATTCACCACTCTTGCAGGTTGTGCATTCCTGATGTGGACAACCACTCACAGTATGTGGAGGCAAAATTCACTCTTCCACTTCTAGCTCAATTATTTAAAATCCATGACCTCCAGTTACTGACTCATTTGTAGGACTAGGCAGTCTCTCCATCTCTGACAAACTCCTCATAATTGTGAATACTTCTTTTAACTTGCATTGTTATGTTAGCTGCTCTGAGGAGAAAAATCCCAGCTTCTGTCCATTTTCCATCAAAGAAAAGCCCCTCATCCCTGCTATTATTCTGGTAAAACTGCTTTTGCAGTCTTTTTTCCAGTTCTCAGGATGTCCTTGTCATTTTCCTAAAGTGTGGCACCCAGAAATTTGCATGAAGTTATAAAACAATTGTGAAGTTTTAGCATTATTTTGTTGTTTTTGTATTCAATGGTCTTGGTTAAAAACAAGTAAACATACACTTTCTTTAGTGATAATTGGAACTGCAGATGCTGGAGAATCCAAGATAATAAAGTATGAAGCTGGATGAACACAGCAGGCCAAGCAGCATCTCAGGAGCACAAAAGCTGACATTTCGGGCCTAGACCCTTCATCAGATGAAGGGTCTAGGCCCGAAACGTCAGCTTTTTTGCTCCTGAGATGCTGCTTGGCCTGCTGTGTTCATCCTGCTTCACACTTTATACACTTTCTTTACTTCTGTATCAATTTTCCAGCCACCTTCAAAGATTTGTGCACGTCTACCTCAGGAGCCTCTGTTCTCCGACACCCCTTAAAACCTCACAATTCAAATTGTCCTGTCTCTCCATGTTGTTCATCCCAAAATGTAAGAACCTGAAAATTATCCTCAGTAGCTTGTATCTGTCGTATGTCATTTCAGCAGCTGATGTCCTCTTGAAGTCTGTTGATACCATCCTCACTGATTACTGCACTACAACGTTTGATTTGTCAGCAGACTTTGAAATTGCACTGTCTATACCAGACTCTAGTCAAATAAGTCATTCTCACTGATAGAGGTCATGTCCTATCCCCCATGCAAACAGACTCATCAAGGACAGGTGAATTTGTATGGTACAGCAGATTTAGGTTCACACTGTGCTTATTAAGTAAGAGGTTTCGAATAGTCAGCAGCTGACTCTCAACCAAGTATTTATATTTGACATAATCTTGTTGATCCAAAAATAATATTTTATGATTACCAATCTGAAGGTGAATTTGAATCCCTTGTGTAGTTTTCTATCCTTTCATGACATTAGGAGCCGATGATCATTACATTAAGAAAGGTCTTTGATTGAATATCAATATGTAATGAGGTCTTTCAATTCTTAAAAGATTACCTAAGAGTTTGTAGAATCTGAAATCCACACTGGTAAGAACAAAAGCCCCGACAGGCTTGTCTATATCTACCAGTGTCAGAACAAAAATGTGCAGTAAATTTGCATCTCTGAATGGGACCCTAATAAAATCATTCACTGAAATGTTTCCATTCTCCATGGATTTTCTTTTTACATCTACAACAGCCTTTGCCCAGATAATTTCATTTCCCTCTAGAGGGTTGGAAATCTGTGTAGACCAGTGCTCATATTCAGCTCACAGAATGTGCATTTCTGCACATATTAGATCTCAGACGGGTAGATGTACGCCAATGGAAAAACTGACCATGCCCTCTATATCCCTGCAGTGGGCTTGGAACCAGCTGATCCCAGCCAACGTTTACATCACAGTCTGCAAATGGTTGGAGACTTGTGGTTGCAGGAAGAAGTCAAAAACCCAAAGAAAAGAAGGCCATTCTGTGAAAACAACTGTGTATTGTCATTTGTTTGAATGTGCTGCACTCTATTAGTGAGAAATTGCCAAACAAATATCACAGGGTTGAACTGTTGATATCCTGCCCAGGACACACACACATTGACACACAGACATACACACAGGAATAGAGAAACTGAGGAGATGCATTGAGAAAATGTGTAAACTACCTGGTAGAGTAAAATGTAATTAGATGAGGCGGGTGATACCCTGAGGAATGCTAAAGAATAACAGACTAAGCCTGAAAGGCTGCTCTGGCGTCCAGCAGGAATGTGGGTGTTCTTGGCAACATAGGCAGGGATTGTGGGTGTGAGAAAAAGAATGCAACACTTTGTGAAATGATCAGTGAGAAAATCTGAATTTATTTAATTTCCAAACTGTGGTTATGAAAGATATACATCCTATGCCAGCTGTAATGTTCAAAATCCTCACGGCATATCTCCCGTGAGAAGAATTGCTTGGAATGAGCAGATTTCTATCCAATTTTTTTGGCTGCGCTGCTAACAGCATCAAAACCAGGCTGCTGCATTCTAGTCCCAAAGAAGGAAAAGTCCAACTGAGGTATGACCAATAGTGTCTGATGATGGCAAGGCAGTAATTAAAGAAGAGGCTTCAAAGGACAAATAGCTGCTCTTAAATGGCCAAGTGACATTCAAATAATTATCCTATAAACACTGGGTGGTACTTCAAGTTTAGACCTTCAGAAATTCTCAAATCTTTCAGGTTTAGTTCTTATAATGGTACATTCAGAGTGCTTGCAATTGATTAGCTCAGAAATTGCTGAAATGGTACATCTTTTGACATACTCCATGAATTGGATTTTTACTTTAGCCTTCAGATTATATTGTTTTTCTACTGTTAAGTGCTAGAAGTGCAAGTTGATAATGATGCAGAAAGCCAATGTGGGCTTTGACACCTCATGAATATTGGGTTCAGTCATTTATTTCCTTATCCAATGAGCTTGTGAATAGAGAAAAACAAAACAAACAAACAGAGCAGGAAATGAGGTAAATGCAAGTCACCTCAGATATAGAAAGAGAAATAATAAAAATCGTTGTTAAGTTGGAGAGAAAAACAATAAATAAACTAAAGTTCAGAAAACTCTAGAAATAATTTGCCAGCTGTGGGTGCAAGACCGTAGAGTTGTTGGGCCTGGAAGCTTGTTGGCATGTTGGACTCATGAATCACGTCCTCATGACGTGAATTAGTAATTCAAAATGTCTGTGGTGGGACTTATTCCTATAAACAAAATTTATCCAGAAATTTCATGACAAGAGTTACTTTTGGCTTTGGTCAGGTTTACCATGGACTGGGGTAAATCATTGTTGCAACTTGTGAAAAAATGGAATTTCTGATATATCTCTTCATTACTGTTGCCACTTCTCTTTCCTCATTAACAATGGCAGACACCATGAGCTAACTAAAACCAAGATTGCGGATGTTGGAAATCTGAAACAAAACAAAGTGCTGGAGAAACTCAGCATGTCTGGCTGATGAAGGGTCACTGAACGTGAAACATTGCCTCTGCTTTCTCTCTGCAAATGATGCTATACCTGCTGAGATTCTCCAGCAATTTTTGTTTCTGTGCCCATGACTTAATTGCTATTTTTCCAAAACTTCAAAGCCCATTCAGTTTAGAGATTAGTATAATGCCTATGGAAATGTCAAGCTGTTTCTAGATATATTGCAAATAAAAGGAAAAAAAAACTATACCCAATGAGGCTAAAGTAAGTTGTCAGTTCCATAAGCAGTACAATCTCTTGGTAAGCTGACCTTCTGATGAAGGGTCTAGGCCCGAAACGTCAGCTTTTGTGCTCCTGAGATGCTGCTTGGCCTGCTGTGTTCATCCAGCTTCACACTTTATTATCTTAGTTGAACCAGTTCGACTTGATCTGGCTAAGTTCAGTTTAGTATGGTTCAACTTTTGGATTTCTTGTAAAATAGTGGTTTTCTCAAGAAGCCCAAACTCAAGTTGGCTGAGAATGTAAATAGTCATGGTTCCTGTTTGGGTAACTGGCTCTGGTATGTCCATGACTGAGGATGCAAAGGGTTTCCTTAGATCAAAGTGATTGAGGGCGGGGCCTCCTCTGTTAACAGGGTGGCTTTGGGCAGATAGCTCAGCCATCCTATGTGTGTTCCTGTCACAATGTATCTGCTGAAAAAAGTTTAATTTAAAAAATGCATTTTATAAGCAGTGATACAGTAAAATGACTGAATGATAGATACTTTTTAAAATTAGAGTATTTACTGAATATGCAAATTCATTAATCAAAATGCTATTTTAACTAAAAGTAATCTATTGCCCAAAATATACTGCAGCATATGTAATCCTACTTACCAAGCATTTTTGAAAATCAGAAGAGAAATCTGTCTAATGGCTGTAACACAAATTGTAACTTAGTGACTTAGTATCAAATGAGCTATACAGGCCCTTACTGATTTGAGTATAGCAGGGAAATAGCATACCTTGCTCTTAATAATAAACTATAGAAAACCTTTCAATGTTGCAGCAATCATGCCTCTCTTTTCTTTCCTCAGTAACTTTCCACAAAGATGGACATATTCTGGAAGATATTCCTGATAGTGGATTGCCTCTTCCTTGAAGTCTTCAAAGGTAACCATCTCACTATGCATTCTAAATTAAAATTATTTTAAAAAATGCAGTTTTGGCTGTGCAGTACAACCGAAAATATTAAACTGACTTAAGTTCTTAATATGAAACAGAAAAGTATGTTCCTTCTTCTGTTTGTTGTGGCCCCAGCCTAGTTAGGAATTGAAATCTCTGAGGGTGAGCTTGTTCTCCTTTGAAGGAAAGGAGATGGTCTGTTGCTGATTTGTATCGTGTTTTGTCTCCTTGTCATTCATTGTTTGGTGTGTGGGTAAACATTGAGGATTTTATGATCAGATTTACGGATTTTCTGATCTGATTTGAGGAACACAATGGCAATCAAGTCCTGTCCCAGTTTTTTCTCTTTTCCAAAAAAAAATCTGATGTCTGCCTCACGCAGGAGACTGTCATCAAGTAGCCTAGTTTTTCTGTCAAATTTTCTACCTAAGTTTATTTATCTTGTATTTATCAACTGCTAAAATGACAGATGCCTGTATTGAATTTTGTTGGTCAGCTGGGGCAAGTTGCTTATGTGTGGCGGCCAATGCAAAGGCAATCGCGAGGAATTAAAGAGGGAATTGTATGAAGCACAGAAGGTAATAGAAGTATCTATGTACACCAAATTGTTGAATTTTTCTGATGTCTCTAGATATTGCTTCTTACTCATCTGTTATCAGATCAATCCATGCAATGATGAGAACAAGTAATTCAATTTTTGGAATGCATGCTATGATCTAGGAACTTCAACTGCCAATATGAGATCTAAAGGAATGCTTCACATGACTTTTTGACCATTTAGAGGAAATGTGTCAGAAAAATGTACTGATACATGTTTCTCATCAGCGAGGTGTCACCCTCAATGCACTCATTTGGAAACTGGTCCATTATGTGTTTTCATTGCCTATGCTATTTACAAAAATGTATTTTTATGTACGTTATATTAGAAGCAACATATTTAAGCTTTTTTTCTTTACACTGACTTTAGTTACCAGGGCCTTAAAGTGCCTTAAAATTCTTATATATTGTGTTATAAGAACATAGACTATGAGGTATAGAAGCAGAATTTGGCCATTTGGCCCACCTAGACTGCTCCATATGGTTCTCAACCCCATTGTCTTGCCTTTTTGCCATAACCCTCACAAATCAAAAATCTATCTATCTCAGTCTTAAATACCTGCAATGACCTGGCCTCCACAGCCTTCTGTGGCAATAAGTTCCACTGATTCACCCCCACCTGGCTGAAGAAATTCATCCTCATCTTTGTTCTAAACGGTCATCCCTTCATTTTGAGGCAGCCCCCTCAGGTCCTGGTCTCTCTGATGATTGGAAACACCCTTTCTATGCTCACTCTATCAAAGTCCATTGGTATTCTGTAAGTTTCAATCAATTCCCCTCTTATCCTTCTAAATTTCCATCACAGATCCAGCATGGGAAGTATTCAATGCATGGATTAGTGATCTTCCAAATTTTTGCCAGGTCATTAAGGCAGGAGCTAATCAGATGTAAGCTACTTGCCACAGATGGGGGAAACCTTTTGGAAAGACCACCCTGAACCAACTAGCTGGGTGTTGCAGAAATTGATTGGTAGAGGTCTGGTGCCAGAGCAATCAGCTCCCCTCTCAAGTGGTGAATGGTATTGTGCTGAAGGAAGGAAAGAATAGTATATTTGGGAGCACTGTAAATGATTATTCCATCTACGAGCATTCCAATGTTTGAACTGCACTTCATTATGTTTGTGGTGACACTGAAGTAATTGGCTCTGACAGAAGATAATTGAGCACAGCAGAGTATTCGTTCAGTTCTATGAATGATCATCATACTTCTTTTTCTGGCTTACAGGGCCCCAGCTGGTTGAGTGCCAGACAATACCAGATGTCTACCCCAGCACAGTTGAAATAAGAGTTGCTCTCCATTCGTCATTCAGCCTGAAGTGCTCCGGGGAGAATGAAGTGGATTGGGAGTTGCCAGTTTATGAATCTTTTGAGGAGAATATCAGCAGAAAAGATGAAAACAACAACAGTGGAAACTTTGTGAAATCACTAGATGTCCATAATGCAACAGGAATTTATACTGGCAGGTACACCTGCTATTACCCATCACTCCAGCTCGATGATGAGATTGAGGGACGAGATATCTACGTTTTTGTTCCAGGTCTGTGCACGTTGAAAGGAACAATTCAAGTTTGTACACAAGAAAGCTTTAGGTTTAACTGTCAATGGTTTTATTAGCTGCCTTTTGAACTATTTTTCACCCTATTTCTTCTGAAAGTCCAATTCTGCTGTGTGAAACTACTTGGGGGGTGCCGCCCAATTCCTACCTCAGCCATGTAGTCATTCTTGAGAGCCAGTGTGAGTCAGTACAGTCAGTTTTGACAGTTTGTTAATCCATGCACAGGTTGTAACTGAGCCCCAGCATGACTGCATTTCATAAGCTCACAGTTTCCAGCAATACTTACTACACAGCCATCAGCAAAAGGGAACTTTGGTTAATTTACTTTTCTTACTCTATAGCATGAACATAGGCACCAATTACATCAATCTGGTTGAGATCAATTAACTGAGGCTGGAGATTGGATCTGGCACTTCCAAAGATTTTGCATAGCTCAATTCCACACGTTGCGTTGCACTCACCAATGGAAATGTCAAAGCAGCTCCCTTCTAATTTGGAATTGCTGGAATTACTTCTTTCAAATTCGGATTCAAAGCCCCTAAAAACTTGACTTAGAAATTTGTGCTGGCTCTACAAGCTCTGACACAATAAACATATCTATTTCTGAGCAAAAATCTCTCTCCTTTCTCTCATCACGGTGTTGACTCCTTTTTTGGGGTACAGACTGACAGTTGCTATTGCCTCACTAATGTGTGAACACCACTGATGAGTATTAACAGGTTAGTCAACAGGGGAGGACAAACACTGCAGAAAAGCTAAAGGAAACATAAACATCTGCCAAACATACTCAAGGATAGATGTTACTAAGTTTGAACAGGCAAGTCATCGTTGAAACCAAGGTTCCTGATGTTTGAATCCTTCAAGACTTACTAGCATGGTTTGTAAAGCAAATATTATTTGCAGAGGTGTGGCAATTGCAAACAAGGACATCAAAATTAGTAGCTTTCTTATTCCATGTTTTTCCTCCTATATCATCTCTAACATGATTGACTTGGCTGATTACTTCTGGAATATCATATATATATCTTAACAACAGTTATCCTCAACCCTCATCACCCATATCTCAAGTATCCTACCTTCCCTCACTGGGACTTGCTAAGCCATAAATGATGATGATTGCTTGTTGCTCCATGTCATCGATGCTTTCAGCCCCTTTAACCCTCTTATTTAGCCAACCATGCCACCCATTCTGCCCACCCCATGTCTGACCATCTACCCTCAGTTCTTCGTGGTTGTCAACTTCAGACTTCCACCCTGTCTTTAACCTCTCCCAGCTCCCACCATTAAAGGTGTCCAGAGATCCCCAGTTTAATTATTTTCCTTCTGGTTACAACATTCTGCTCTCCATTCTATTATGTGCTCACTGAAACGAATTTTGAATCTCCACTGACTTTACCTCAAAAAACCCAACCAAAAAGCGAACAGTCTGATCACCCTCATTTCTTATGAAAGCAGAAATTCTTCTAATTAGCTTGTTGCATTCTACACAACTAGTTCATGCAAAAAGTATGACCTCTCCATCTGACAGTTTGAATTGGAGACTTTCCAGGATGCTGGTAGAAGTTAAAATATGAGTGACAAGTTGGATGACATCAGTTTTTCCTTTGCTCTAAGCTGAAACTCCCTTTGGCAAATCGACTGTGAGCTGCTGAAAGTCATTCAGACCAAAAAAAAATTAGTTGAAGTTACAATATTTTGTTGCCAAACACTTAGCATTTTGAATTAGATGGCTTTGTGTAGCCATGGCCCGGACTAAAATCCCTAAGGTGTCTTTTCATTCTCATATGGCATCAGTGCAATATTTTATAAGCCAGAGTTCCTTCCAGGTGTTGAATAATGCTCGTTCCCTTTCATGAAAAACTTTGCAGTGGAAACAAGGCACAAGATAATAGTTCTCACTGAAAAAAAGTTAATCTTTACATCTAAATTCTTGTTCCAACAAAAGCAGTGTACCAGTATCTCAGTTCCAGTCAGGGAGTGCAAATAGTGCAAAATACGTGTGTGAAACGAAAATGCTCCCGGTCTTCACATGTTTTAGGATAAAGTATTTTGATGTTGGCTCTTGGAGATGCTGAGTAATATTTTGCAAAATGATCACAGATACATTTAGACTTTTTGTGTGTTCATTTTAAGTTTTATTTCTTTCAAACCTTGGCAAAACAGTTGATTATGAAATCTATTGGTCTTTTTACAGATCCTGACTATCCTTTCATCCCACAAGCGTATTTTGAAAATATAGTAATAGCAGCAGAGGGTGAAATTGCAGAAATCCCATGTCGTGTATCTGATCCAGATGTCCATGTCACTCTGCTTAATGTTGATACTAATACCATGATTTCTACAACCTATAATAATAAAGAAGGATTCAGTGGCCTCTTCAAAGAGGGGACGTATACCTGTATCACAACGATCAGTGGTGTGGAGCACAGATCAGAAGAGTACATTGTTAATAGATTTAAAGGTGAAGCAACTTTTGATTTATTGTCTTCCATTAGAACAACACTAGTTGAGATGTATTGAACATTTATGTTTTTATGTTTTTGTTCATAAATTCATAAATTTATTTGCCATTCATTCAAAATCAATCAATTCAACACTCAATGTAGAAAAATGTTGTTGAACATTTGAATAACATGGTACTAGTAAGTCTGAAGAATTTTGGTATTGCAATTAATTGCAACTTTTCAAGAAATCTTAAACTCTGTTTTCAAGGCCTTTTTCTTTCACTGTAAACCACATAAGCATTGACGAATGGAAGCATTGAGCCCACCTCAGCCACGTGTAGTACAGGCAGACACAGTATGATCTCCCTGTTTTCTATTCAATAACGCATTCATTCAGCCTCAGGACAGCATTATCTTTTGTATTAGCGTCAGTTCCCTGCTTCCCCACCCCAGTTGCTTACTCGGCTGTGGCTCAGTTGATGGCACACTTGATGCTGTGTTAGAAAGTTGCAGTTTCACTACAAAAATCTGGGCTACGGCTCCAGTGGAGTACTGTAGTGTCAGAGGTGATTTATTCTGTGTGCAATACTAACTCTACAGGACAGGCTGATATAAACAACCCCATAGCACCATTTCAAAGAAAAGAAGGAGAGTTATCCCTTGTCAGTCTTCCTCTCTCAATTTGCACCATAAAAGCAGATTTAATGTTTATAATCACATTGTTGTTTATGGGAAGCATGTGGGTATAAATTGGCCACTTAATTTCCTACATTACATTGACTACATTCTAAAGAAATATTCCAATGACTGTAAAACACTTTGGGATGTCTTGAAGTTGTGAAAGGTGCCATATAAACCATAGCATTGAATCCCTACAGTGCAGAAAGAGGCCTTTTGGCTCATTGATCTGCATCGACCCTTCAAAGAGGATCCAACTTAGACCCTAACCCCATCTGTGTACTTACCTTGGCTATCCTGCCTGCACATCCCTGGACATGAGGGACAATCTTAGCATGGCCAATCCATCTAACCTGCTCATCTTTGGACTGTGGGAAGAAATGAGAGCACCCAGCAGAAACTTACCCAGACTTGGGGAGAATATGCAAAATCCAGACATCCAAGACTGAAATGGAATCCAGATCTGGTGATGTGAGGCAGCAGTGCTAACCGTTGGGTTACTGTACTGCCCAAGATGCTAATCTTTCTTTGCCTTTTCTTATTTTAACTGTTCTGAGCGAGATGGTCAAATTATGAGAAGTGAGGGTTTTGTTGAAGAGTCCCAGGCCTGGTAACATTAACTCTGTTTTTCTTTCCACAGATGCTGCGTGACCTGCTGAGTTTTCGCTTCCCAGCACTTTCTGTTTTTGTTTCAGATTTTCAGCAACCACAGCATTTTTGTTTGTATTGTTGTTTTGAGATGTGGTTTCCAGACTAAATAGGAAGTAAGTGGATGCTGCAAAAACCAATTTCACATTAGTCCTCTACGATAAAAGTTAGAAGAGATTTTCAATCTACTGGAACTGATTCATTTCAAACCCTGGTTACAAGGCATAAACACATTGTGGTAGATGGACCCTATCACAAACGTTTGTGTAGTCACATGATAACTTAGTCTGAAACATGAAGACAATTAAAGGTGATTAATACTATTGTTACACTTTAAGGATGAATTTTTAGCTATAACTTTTGAAAGATCAAGGAAATTTAAATTAGAAGATGTCTAAGATGACTTTACATCTTGATATTAAATGATACTCAACACACTTTGCTTTGTACATTAAGGTAATAACCAATCAGCATGTATGACCATATATAGGACTTGTCATGATTACTCACTATATAGTGTTGCTTAATTAGGGATACTATCAGCCAATAAAATCGCATCTACTTCAGAATTTCTTTCCCCGGTAAAAATGAGTTTCTTTCCTCATCCTCAGCAATAAGGGGGAAGTGTTCTTCTTTTGCCATTTACAGTAAAATCATTTTTGCTATTCCACAATTTTGTTGCAAATGCATAACATCTTTCTTCCTAAGAAGTATAAATTATATGTATTATTTTTGAACATTTACTTGTTATTGCTAAATCAAAAGCATTATCGTGTCTGTTCTTCCTGAAATGCATTTTAATAATAACATTTTGTGTTTTATTTTCTAGTGGCAGATGACCTTTATGTAGAAATAGAAGCTGAGAAAACCGTAGTGAAAGTGGGTGAACCAATCTTTGTGACGTGCCTGGTAATGGATAATGAAGTGGTGAACATAGACTGGAATTATCCAAGGAAAAACGTAAATAAAATTGATTTTGTTTTCTTGGATTACTTTGTTTCCTCATGTGGAATCAATTTTTGGGAGAACAATGCTTAATTGCTGAAAATAATGGTGATGTAATATTTTCATAGTATAAGTAATATTTTAACAGTACGCAATGATGGAGATCTGAAGGTGACAATGTCTGTAAAGTTTTCAGTGTATTTTGAGATTGGCAACCACTACTCGTGGTGATTTTCTGAAGCAGTATATCAAGAAACCAAATTGGAAATTTAAAGTCTTAGACAACAAGGTGTAAAGCTGGATGAACACAGCAGTCCAAGCAGCATCAGAGGAGCAGGAAAGCTGACGTTTTGGGCCTAGACCCTTAAGAAGCGTCCAGGCCCAAAACATCAGCTTTCCTGCTCCTCTGATGCTACTTGGCCTACTGCGTTCATCCAGCTGTACACTTTATTATCTCAGATTCTGCAGCATCTGCAGTTCCTACTATCTTTAAAGTCTTAGAAATATTTTTATGCAATCTAACATGATTAACCAATAATTCATCGATATTGGGATGAGTGATCATAATCTGGTGGAATTCTATATTGTGTTGGAGAGTGATTTAGTTAACCTAGAACCCTGGACCTCAAATCTGCACAAAGTAATTTGGGAAAGTATGAAAACCTACTTGGCTAAGGTTGATTGGGATACAACATTAGTAAATAGGATGACGGATAACAAAGGCAAAAATTTAGATAATTGATTCATTTTTACAATAAATTGCATCCTCTTAAAGAATTCAAACCTCATGGGAAATCTGTGGCTAATAAAATGAGTTGAAAAGTCATATCAAAGTAAAGAAAGGGGCTTTTGTCATTGCCAAAGGAAATATTAAGTTTAGGAATTCTAGAAATGAACTAAGCAAGACAGACATATGAGAAAAGCAAATAGGATTTGACAGTAAGTTAGTGAGAGACACAAAAATAGATTGTAACAGCCTCAATAGGTATGTCAGAATGAAGAGATTAGTGTGAATATGCGTGAGTCTCTTAGAGGCAGCGTTTGGAGAAATTGTAATGACAGGGCCATTAATTTAATATTTTTCGTGCAGAATCAACATGGATTTATCAAAGGCAAGTCAAATTTGCCTAATCCAGTTTGTTGAGGATATTACTAAGATAAAAGGATGAGTGAATACAATATATTTGAATTTTGAAAGTGTTTTTGATTAAATGTCATTCAATACACTGTTACACTAAAATTAGGACTTAGGAAATAGACAATATATTAGCACAAATCAAAAACTGGTCAATGATCAGAAATCAAACAGTAGGAATAAATGAATGATTTTCTAAATGACAGACTATAACTAGTGGGATACCATACATTTCAGGGCTTGGATCCTAGGTGTTTACAATCTACGTCAATGAATTGGATGATGGGATGATATAATATTTCAAAGTTTGGCTGTCTATACAAAATTAGCTGGACAAGTAAGCTATAAGAAACAAAGACATTACAAAAGTGTATAAATGGGTTAAGTAAGTGGAGAACTACATGGCAGCTGAAATTTGATGTGTAGAAATGTGAAGTTGTCTATTTTGGTTAGAAAAACAGAAGTTTTTTCAATTATGAGACAAGGGTAAACATTTGCATTCAAAGGGATTTTGGGGGGGTTCTTGCGCACAAATCACAGAAAGTTTGCATGCAGGTACAGGAATTAGCAAAGCAAATGGTATGTTAGCAATTGGAGTAAAAATGTAAACACATCTAATTGCAATTCCATATGGCTTTAGTAAGACCACACATGGATTCTACGGCTCTAGTGTGATCTACAGAGGAATCATTTGGGAAAATTTCTGCTGGCACGTCAACTTTAGTACTGCTCTGAAGTGAAAACCTTTCAATTTAACACTATTATTAGTGCAGTGTCTTCCAAGAATTTTCAAGTCTACTCTGTTGCTAAAAAAAGAGCATTTTGTTGCAAAACCAGTTATTAATTACTAAAATAAATCATAATCATTCATATGTACATCTTGTTTCACTGCAGAAAGGAACTGAGGTACACCAAGTACTTAAGGAAGTAAGACAACCAAGCTTAAAAATAATGAAGACTTTGCAAATTGAGAAAGCCACTCTGGAAGATACTGGACTCTATGAATGTTCTGTGTTACATGCAACTCAAGATACCAAGAGATTAAAACGAGTTCACATCCATGTTAGCGGTGGGTATAAATGTCTATGGAATTACATATTTATTTCTCTCTGTTATATGTTCTAATGCATGCCCATGTGCAAATAACCACACATTTACAAGGGGTGCTCTTTGAAAAGTTTTAAATATATTATTATACCACACAGAAGGCACATTTTGGTACAACTTTCATACATGATGAAAGATTTTAGGATTTAGATTTAAAATTCAACTGAATACAATAGAAATGAGCTATTGCTAGGAACTAAAAAACATGTGGTCATCTCCTCCCCCCATCCCCACACACACCTTCAACCACACACACCCTTATGAATTGAGATGTATGCTACTGTGAGCTTATACCATTGAATGAGAATGAGGGGGATAGGAGAGATTTCTGGCCATTTCCTCTCTACATCCATTGGCAATCCCCTGAGGCAGACTTACAAGGTGAAAAATATTGTCTTTATGAAATATTTTGTGATCAAATTTCCTGAAATCCAGGTTTTCTGCTGTAGCCAAGTAGGTAGAAGGCAAAAAAGGGATGTAGTGTGAGAGTTGCTCTTAGAAAGGGGAAAGAGCCAAATCAGAAGTGACCAACTGTTTGCTCTGTTGGCTCACTGAAGGGCTTTTGCTATAAACAGAGCTATCTAATAACCAGACCAATAAACCAGTTTATTAATGCAGTGTTACACTTGGTAACAGCTTGGTATGAATTTAAGGAAATGAGGAGCAGGGATAAATACAAGATGCCCATTAACCTTGTTCCAAATAAGTTTCAAAGTCCAAACACCGTTGATACATTCTCTAACAACATAATCTTCTGTAAAATTCTACATTTTTGTAACATGGGATTTCAGCATTTTTGCACATTTTTTTAGATGATGTCCAGAATTTGTTGCAAAGTCAAACCAATGGCAAGCAGAAAGGTATTTCCAATATCAGGTGTAAGTCATAGCTGTCTGGTTAGCACTCTTATTTTTTAATTTGAAGTTTGTGAATTCAAATCCCACTCCAGAGTGTTGAGCATGCCACCTGGGTGGATACTTTGGTGCAGTGCTGAGGAAGTATTGCACTGTATTTCAGATAGGGTCTTAAATTGAGGTCCTGCTGAACTGTCGTAAAAGATCCAATCACACTATTGTGCATTTTTATCTCGCGATGAGCAGCACCAAAACAATGTATCAGGTCCTGGGCTGTCTGTGGGAGATTGTTGTGTGCAAATTTGCTGCAATCTTTCATACATTGGAACATTTTCTTACATTGGCTTCCAAAATATTTAATTGACTATAAATGTTTTTGGACATCTTGAGATTGTGTGAGTGAATCAAATAAAATATGCAATTTGTAATTTCAATAAAATGCAAAGTGAAATAAAACTGAGGTGCAATCCTGATAAAGGTTATGCCAAGTGCTAGACAGAAGAAACAAATGTGTTTTACTGCAGTGGTGGACATAGGGGTTTCTGAAAGAGGCAGGGACTTCTCAAAGTGCTTAATGGGCAATGATTTTGCTCTAAAATGATAGTTGGTGGACACGCTAATTCACTGGTTTTAAAAAGTCTAGATTGCAGAGAATTACAGTAAGTTTTATTGGATTGATATAATTTATTTGCCTGCCATGTTTTTCATTCCCCCAGACAAAGGATTTATTAATTTGGATCCCAACTATGGGACAGAAGAATTTGCAGACCTACATGAAGTCAAGCAGTTTGTGGTGAACATTGAGGCTTATCCAGAGCCCACTGTATCATGGCTGAAAGACAACATCACCTTGCAAGAAGATAACAACGAGGTGATGATCAACACAGTAAAAATCCAGGAAATTAGGTAAAGCAGAAGTCACACAACAGCAGAAGTCCAATACATAGTCAAACACACAATAAATTTTCTGGAAGAAACCCATGCAAACTATTCATCTTTTACATCACTGATAATTCTTTGGGATTATGTCATGAGAAGTAGGGGTAGGAGCAAGTCATTAAGCCCTTTGAGTTCATTCAATAATATTCATTAAGAGTGTGACTGACCTCTCACTTCAACTCCATTTTCTCATGCTATCCCCTTATCCCTCGATTGCCTTAGTACGTAACACTGACTTTTGTTTTTCATGTACTCACTGACTGAACATCGACAACTCTTTGCAGTAATACAGTTCCAAAGTTTTACTGTTAGAAATTTCTTTTTAGCTTTACCCTAAATATCTGAGGCGGTACTCCCTAATTCTAGACTCACAAGCACAGGTAATCTGCATCTCAGTGTCGACCCTGTCCGTCTCACTCAGAATTGTATGCACTTCATATTTTTCTAAACTCTGGCATTAACTATTAATAGTACTCTGAACTCTGAGTGAGAAAATCATGGATTCAAGCTCCACTTCAGATAATTCAACAGAAAATCGAGGTGAACAGTTCAATGCAGTACCGACGACATGCTACACTGTCAGGGGTGTTGATTTTCAATTTGGATTTTAAGCCATGGCTTCATTTGCCCTCTCAGGTGGGACGTGAGGTTCCTATTCCTAAAAGTGGTATTTTGAAGCTGGAAATTCTTTTTCTTGCCATTTATCCATCAATTAAACTCAGATTATCAGATCATATATCTCATTTGACTTTGTGTGAAAATGGTCTGCTCTGCTTTCTGATATTGGAGCAGTGCCAACGCCCTGAGCTCACTCTAAGCTGCATGTTTCCACTAAGAAAAGGAAATTTTCAGCTTTGTCAGTTCACTAACTCCTTCTTTGCTATTTGATTTGTATTTTGTCCAGGTATCAAAGTAACCTGACCTTAATTCGTGCAAAGAAACAAGACAGTGGTGCTTACACTATTGTTGTTAAAAATGAAGATAATAGTACCAATCATACATTTTACTTACAAGTTAAAGGTAAGTGCACAGACACCAGTATGTTCTTTAACTATTCAATATTCGTAGTACCTGTTTTAATGCTATGCTAATGTTAATTTTTAAGATAGTGGTAGTTCCAACTTTAGAAGGTTAAGATTACAGATGCATAATGCTGATAATCTTAAGATAATCAAACACTGGAACCACATTAGCACTTCAACCAATGTTTAAAAAGAAATGTGTCAGTCACAGAGCAATTTTCATAAAAGGTCAGATTAGTTTGAACTGCCAATGGGTTTCAGGCAGGAACAGTGCAAAATGCTTTTGCTGGTCTAAGTTTGAGGCCCACACTGATGCCACTGATCAGCTGCTCTGCCTAAAACAGCCAGCACTAAAGCAAAAATTGTCATCATGTCGGCAAGCTGTGGGAAAGGATTCTCAAAGGGTTCCAAGGGATTACAGGAGAATGGGAAGACGTGGGGCAGTAATGGCAGTAACTCTCTTGTGGGGTTTGAAGGAGCACTTCCACTGCTCCAGGTCACACTTAAGAAGGATTCTACATTAACTCTGGGTCTTCTCCTCGCCCCCTTTTCAAAAACTGCTGATCTGATTTCAGCCAGTGGATCTGCGTTAAATGCAACTATACGGTCCCATATTGTCTGATATGAATTCATGAGGCCTGTGTCTATATAATCCTCTCCATTAGGCTGACAGGAAAGGGGTGACTGTCAAGAAGGTAATCGACCAGCACAGTTTTAATTACAAGCTTACCAGTTCCCTGAGTTAGATTTAAATTGACCTGAGTGGGTTCACTGCTTAGTTCTGATATTTGTTCTCATATTTTCTGTTAGATTTTCTTAGCTATGTTAATAGGTTCCACGTCATGTTCAAGTAAACTCTAAGAATAAAAGAACAAAACATGATGAGAGTCTTATTTCATTAATTATCTAGGATCTTAGACATTATGCCTTATTGATCTTTGTGTGAGATAGCTGATATTCTAAAGATTCTGTGTTGGTAACCCTTATGAGCTGTGAGTAATTATTGTCAATTCCCCATGTCACTTATATCCTTAATGATGTTAGTGCAGAGTAAATTGCAGTGAATCAGACTGTATTTTGGCAGACAAGTGAGATCAAACGTTTTCATGTCATTTTACTTATTCTTTTACAGTGCCTGCAAAAATCATCAATCTTGTTGATGTCCACCACGGTTCTGCGAGTGGCCAGATAGTTTCATGTTCAGCAGATGGGACACCGAGCCCAGAGGTTGAATGGCTGATATGTACAGACTTAAAAAAGTGAGGACTTAATCATTCAATCGTGCAGCATATCTAAGTGAGGAAAAAAAGTTTCTTTGAATAAAAAAATTCCAGTTCCCTTAATTAACAGTCAGTTAGAAGAAACAAAATGAAATTTTTCAGTAGGGATAAGTGTTTCCCTCTTGGCCCCTAAGCAAGTGGCATGTTAATTGTTTTCAGATATTATAAATTTCCAATGAGTAATGGAATGAAAATATGACTAAGAATCTTTGTGTCTTACTATAGGTGTGCTAATGACTCATTGCTCTGGAATGTTCTCCACAACAATTCCAGTGATATCAGTATTGAGACCCATCAGACCAAGAAAAATACTGTAGAAAGTAAGCTGACCTTTCAGAAAGTTGATAACACAGTGGCTGTGAGATGCATTGCAAAGAATGAACTTGCAGCCGTTGCACGTGAAGTCAAACTGGTGGCTCACAGTAAGTAAGAGTTTCTGTTCTATTCCATCTCAAACAGTGGCTCAGTGTTTACTGTGAACAGTCCAATGTGTGGCATAATTCATTTCATGTCGTAAAGTCCATCTTAGGACACTTCTTTTTTGGAGGTGGTTCCACGATATAAATACCATGCAAAGTTGTGAGCTCAGGCAAACTGCATGGGGGATGAACCTGAGGCTATAATTCATGCAACATTTATAGTCTAGGATCTTGTCATGAGTCTGATTCAAAAGTGTTGAGTTGCAAGAGCTGGGAGAATTTAACATGAAACAAAGTCACACTTTGTAAAAGGCTTTTTTTTGCCTACGTTGAAAACATGCATCTACTTTTGCAGTCTGCTCCTGCAACCCCATATAGAAAATGTCTGGTGGTGGGAGTTGGCTTTAGCATTAGAGCTTTTATAATTATAGTTTAATGAATGAAAAGTAAAATGTCATTCATAGAATGTGGGTTTTGCTGGCTAGTCTAGCTTTTATTTCCCCTCCCTAATTGCCTTGAAAAGCTGATGGCGAGCTGCCTTTTGGCATTGCTGCAGTCCACTGTTGTATGAAGACCCACAATGTCTTTAGGGAGAGAGGGACTCTGAAGGAACAGTGATATATTTCCAGGACAGTAAGTGTTAGAGGTGAACTTGCAGCTGGTGGCATCCCCAAGCATCTGCTGCCTTTGTTCTTCTTTCTATAATGGTAATTGTCAAGGGAGTGGAAGATGCTGTCTAAAGTGCCTTAGTGAATTTCTGCAGTGCATCTTGTATTTTGGGACTTTCTAAAGACATTGATTTTGAAGGTTTATTTTGAGCTTTTAAATATAATGATGAGATAGGCTCTGTCAACTGGATAAATTATTAAACTTTACAAACCCAAACTTGACTGCTTGTATCCAACTTGCACTAAGTTCCAGTTTCCCCGGTGCTAACGTCACTACAATGGTTCTCATTCTTGCACCATCTCATTTATAATAGTTTTCATTCCTTGAAGCTGAATTATCTTTTGCTTAGAAACATCTTGCTTCAACATGTCTGTTATATCCTTACTCTAATAACCTGCGTAGTCTTATCAGAAACAGTTAGAAAAAGGAAGTGACATATGTTGTGCTCTTCTTAAACCTGAATTGGAAAAGCCAAATTCCACTAATAGGATAAAGTCATGATGTGTTCTCTCAAAATTCATGAACTTCTCTTCAGAGAACAAGGAAAATTAATGAATTTGGAAATCCTGGCCAAATAAATAGAAGACACTTTGAGTTTTGGTTGTTGGGAATCGCAAACAACTCAGATTTAGTCTAACATTTAGTTTTTTACCTGGTAGTGTGTTTATTGAGAAGCGGAAGATAACCTTCAGAAGGCTATATAATGTAGGGGTAGAATTAGGCCATTTGGCCCCTCGTACCTGCTCCGCCATTCGATCATGGTTGATATATTTCTCAACTCCATTCTCCTGCTTTCTCCCTGTAACCGTTAATTCCCTTATCAATCAAGAACCTAGCTATCTCTGTCTTACTGGCACTCAACTGCTTTGCCTCCACAGCTGTCCGTGGCAATGAAGGCAAGATACTATGTTTTCATCATGCAAAATATATATCGATGATAAGTCAGAGAACGTTAGTCATCATATTAGTTTGTCAGCTGCTGACTCCTTTTCTAAAACCAAGTGTAGGACACTTCATTTAAGTACATGCCACAGTTAAGCTAGGAACCATTGTATGCAGTGTGCATCACCATCAATTTCTGTATATTCAGCCATTCTATCAACTAAGCAACAGATAGCTTTGATTTTAATTTTTGAAATCCCTGTTGAATTTTCGGCATTTTAAACAAATCAGTTCAGTATTTGCTAAATATAAAAATGACAGTCAACTTCAATTGATCTATGATTACAACAAGGCATAGGGGATTCAAGGGCAGCCAGTATGCATTATTCACGCTGAATCTCCACTATTGCAAAACTGAAGGTCAGGAGCTAACTTCACTATTACATGACCTCTCTTGACTCTGTCACTGTTACTGAGATGCTAGGCTGTTTAGTTGACAACCTGGATGAGTAGAAATGTTCACCAATTAGACACAGGGAGATGTGAAACCATTATTTTCGAGATAACAAGGTGTAGAGCTGGATGAACGCAGCAGGCCAAGCGGCATCAGAGGAGCAGGAAATCTGACATTTCGGGCCTAGACTCTTCTTCAGAGCTCTACACCTTGGTATCTCAGATTCTCCAGCATCTGCAGTTCCTACTCTCTCAGAAACCATTATTTTCATTCCCCACCATGAGCTCTGTTTCCTGACCAATCAGATTTTGGTTGGCAGTTTGGTGACATGGGCATTTCTCCCAAGTGAAAGTTGCAGTTCCCCTTTCTGCTGGTTAACTCATTCACTGCTGACTCATCTGGTGCTAAGCTGGGAAACTCCATCACTCCTTAAGTTCTGGCCTTCCTCTTTAATTTACATCTGAATTTGTTCTAATGAAAACATGAATAAAATATAGATTTCTTGGACTAACAACCTTTTAACATTTGTTCACAGATCTCCATTCTGAGTTGACGGTGGCTGCTGCAGTCTTAGTATTGTTGGTTATTGTAATCATTTCTCTGATTGTGCTCGTTGTAGTTTGGAAACAGGTAAATAAACATTGCAAATCCCTTGATGTTAAAATGCAATTAAGTGTATTCTCAGGTAGAAAGGCACACCTTTCAAAAAAGGTCGCCACTGTTCATTTAAATATGAAAAGTAAATTGACTCAATAAAATGACATTTAATCAGAACATGAAGGCTTGAGACATAGGTCCATTAACCATTTCAGTTTCCATGCATATAGGAATTCTGTGTTAATGATGGTTGACTAGTAGTCCAGGGACCCAAGCTGATGTTCTGGGGACAAATCCCATTTTGAGAGTTGGTGTAATTTAAATGCAGTTAATACCTCTTTTTAAAAAAGAATGCTAAGCTAATGGTGACCATGAAGCCATTATCGTAAAATCTCATTTGGTTCACTGATATCTGTTAGGATAGGAAGTCTATCACTCTTAGCTTGCCTACATGTGACTCCAGATCCATTTCAATGTGACTGACTCTTAACTGACCTTGAATTAACCAAGCAAGCCACTCAGCTCTTGGCAATTAGGAATGGCCAACAAATTCTGACCTTCCCAGTGATGACTGGATCCCATGAGAGAATAAAGAGTGGTAACTTCCCAGAAGAAAATAGATTTGTTAGGCAGAGTTAATAGGTTACATTGGGACACCCTTCACCTTGCAAACACTCATGATGGAAATAGGAATTCACAATCATTTTCGTGAATTACCTGCTATAATTTTATTGAGATTCAGTTCAAACGTCAAACTGCAGGAACACTGGACTTGCACTAAAGGTTCTAGCCTGGATTTGTGGGGATAGAGTCCTTGCTCTTCCCTTACAAGGTTATCGCATATAAGAGGGTGGCATTAGTGTTGGCAATTATGTACTCCAGGCCATCTGTGGCAGCTAGCTCATGATTGGTACAGGAACATCTGATGACATCACATGAACTAGGCAAACAAAGAATAGATGCACGATCCACTTGAGGATCTCATCTAGAAACATGGCCTGAAAACCTGAGAATTCATCTTTTTTAAAAAAAAATTGAAATCATATATGGTTTCATTACCATGTGGACCACAGAGGCACCTACAACACATGTTTAGAAGGAGTGCACCCTCAATTTGACTTCCTAGCAGGAGGAATGCTCTAAAATCATTGAAAGCATTGACCCTACCATTTACCTCACACATTTGGCAGCATCTTTGTTGGAGTTCAGAAGTAGTTACGTCTCAGTATTCATACAAAGACTTCCTGCTCTGCAATAACTTTTTGGGATTCTTCTAAATAATTCTTATTTCAACTAAATTGCATTCTAAAGAATAGGCATTCTCAAAGGATGTAAACATATTTTGCTGGCATTTTTTGATCTCAGATAATTTGTTGCTATTCTGAGATATTAGTAATGTTAATATAAATATAACTTAATAGAGAAATGTGTATATATTTTGTGATTAAGACAGAAGGGGAAAATTAAGGATTCTCTCATTACAATATTGTAAGCCATTAATTTATTGTCTTGCACAGAAACCACGATATGAGATAAGGTGGAGAGTCATTGAATCAATAAGTCCAGATGGGCATGAATACATTTATGTTGATCCCATGCAACTTCCCTATGATACAAGATGGGAGTTTCCTAGGGATGGACTTGTCCTTGGTAAGTCTTCATCTGTTTTAAATATGTATCCCATTTGCCACTAACTGAAGAGGCTCAAACGTGAGGTATTATTTCAGTTGAATTTCAATTCAAAATATTATCCAGTCCTTTTAATTAAGCCCCCATTTTAGTCTTTTCAGTGATGCATCGATGATAGCATTCTCAGTCAGAAAGCCATGGATTCAAGACCGCTTCAGAGATTTCAACATAAAAACTAGGTGAATGGTGTTGACACAGTCATCCTTCTGAAGAGGGTTGCACTGAAGTGAATTGAATTGATCTCATAGCACTCTTCATTGAAGAACAGGGCAATTTTCCGTCATTTCCTGACCAATTCCTCAAACAATGTGATTGAAACACAAACAACTTCATTGTTGTTTGCGAGTTGTTTTGGGCAAAACTTTGTTGCCTCATTTTTACACTGATGGAAGGTAATTTTTGTGCAGGACTTCTGTCAGTGGTAACAAATAATCTCCCTCTAATTACCTAAAGGTAAAAATGGTAGGAAACTGCAGCAGACCAGTCAAATATATCTTAATTTGTTTCCAATCAAATGTAGTTGTTTTTTCTAAGTGGGTGAAAATTTCTCTTTATTGTAGAAAGTTAGAATACAAAGTACATCATTACACACATTTTTGTGAATGTGCAAGTTTAATTCGCAGTCTGGAATGGAATTTGACCATTATGACTTTTTTTTGTTCTATCCTCTCTGGTAGTTTACCTTATGGTAAATAACTTTGCAGATAAAATTCTTCCTGTCACAATAATTATTATATCCCTTGTGCTTTTTTAAGGACGAATTCTTGGCTCTGGGGCCTTTGGAAAGGTAGTTGAAGGAACTGCTTATGGTTTAAGTCGCTCACAGCCTGTTATGAAAGTGGCTGTAAAAATGTTGAAACGTAAGTCACTCTGTTTTATACATTACACAGCACCTATTGTTCTGACATTAAGTTATTTTGAGGAAGTCTTATCAATTATTGCAATGTATTTTTATATGGATTTCTTGTTATATGTGTAATGCATTTTGTTTTGTGGGCAGTGCCAGATTACAGATGTAAATATTTCACAGGCAATTGCTGCGCATTGTAGTCAGACCTCAGAGGATTTAAACTGGCTATTTATGATTAAAATAGATGATCACTGTTAAAAGGGCTCACAATTATGACACCTTCTTCTATAAGTGTCCTAAAATGGGAAAATACTGCTTCAGCATAGTGAAATAGGCAAGTGAAAACACATATGCAGGAAGTTAAGGTTACAGGCAGAGCTATTTTATATATCTTGTTATGTGATTAATAGATACTTTAGGAACAGCTGTAACATGGTGATCAGTAAAGGGAGACTGACAAAAGGGAGGAAATAATATTAAACATTCTATAGAAGTGATGTAAATATGCACCGTGTCATTTAATTAAATTGCTTTTAAACAATTTACATTTCTTTGATAAATTTGTGACTTTGTTTCAATAGAATGTATCTCAGAAATTTTGACATGTAAAACGTGTAATTTTCCAATTAGCATTTCATAGCTGACTTGTATTTCAAATGTTTTTACAGCTACAGCCCGATCCAGTGAGAAACAAGCTCTGATGTCAGAACTGAAGATAATGACTCATCTAGGCCCACATTTAAACATTGTTAACCTGCTAGGAGCTTGTACTAAAGCAGGTGAGTGTTGCTTTTTCAAGGTATTTCTCCTGTTTACCCCTCTTTTGTAATGTATTATGTGTTGAATGCATCTTTAGGACGGGAACTGCAAATTTCACAAGTGAAGATTTAATTTTTTCTTTACAACCAGCCAATCCTTGTGCCACTCAGCACAACATTGAGGAAAATTTGTTTTATTCTGAAATACATTGTACTACGTTATTTTTCTGTGCAATAGGTCCTATATACATTATCACTGAGTACTGTTTCCATGGAGATTTGGTAAATTACCTACATAAGAACCGAGACAGCTTTATAAGTCGATATTCTGAAAAGGGAAAAAAGGAAGTGGATATTTTTGGTATAAATCCTGCTGATGAAAGCACAAGAAGGTGAGTTCAATAGCTTAATAGGATGACATTCTCTCTCGCAATAACTTTTTAGTAAGTTTGAAATGATATCAACCAAATCAATCTATCATTTGAATAAAGCAGTCTCTTTAAAAGAACAGTGATATCATTTTAATACTTTGCATGCAACAAAAGAGTAATGTGGGAGATATAGCGGAAACTTGTCATAGTAGAGTTTTTTTTTCATACCCTGGATTAGTTTTTGAAGATACTAAATTAGGTAAAATGAATGGATGAAGAATAATAAGACCTGTGTTACAATCAAAATTCTTAAAGAAATCCATAAAGCTAGTGGTTATGAACTCTTGTTGAAACTGTCAGATCATTTTACAAAATTCTGGGAAGAGGTGGTTTTAAAACCTGATTTGCACAATGTCAGCATTGTTTGGTTTTTACAGAAGGGTGATAAATCAATGCGTGGATACTATAGAGGCATATCCCTACTGTCTTCTGTGGGAGGGTTTTCACACAAGTCTGCCTCCTATGCATCAGTCAAGACATGCTTCACTGTGATTTTCCACCATGTAGGGGAGCACAGATGTGACCTTTATTTCTCAACAAATTCAGGAAAAGTATCTGGAACAATGCAAAAGGCATGCATTGATCTGTGAAAGACCTTTGACTTCATGGATCATGAAGTTCTTTTGAAAGCTCTCCAGAGACTTGGATGTCCAGAAGAAATTGTTACTGTCCTGCAAATTTTGCCTGACTGTATGACAGTGAGTGTGCTTTGTAATAGATTGGAGAAAGAGCTCTTTCATGTCAGGATAGGCATTAAATAAGGCTGTGTAATTCTGTCAATTCTCCTCTATTTATCTCAGCCTAGGCATGGAACTCATTCAAAAGAAAGTTCCACAAGGAATTGTGATTGAGTTTGTAATTACAAAGCAAAGAATTAGCTTCTAAAGCAGATTATCTTTCCACAACTTAAGGCTGGGACTTGATCTTGTGGAGAACAGAGAAAAGGTTTCATGGAAATTCTGAAAGCCTTCTTGAATATGTGACAAATGAGCATTAGTGCATGAGAAGAACTTGATGGAATCATACCATATAGCAGTGGCTTATCTAACAAACCACGAAGCAGTTGGAAACTGACCAGATGAACCCTAGTTTAGAGAAGTGATTGAAACAGAACACGAGAGAGAACTCTGGGCTTGGGAGCCTTCTTTCTCAGGACAACTCCTGTCCTCACTCCCCAAAGACCTGTGGCCCCAGGACTGTCCAACTAAGGCATCCAAGGATGCATAAATCATGAAGTCTAGCCAACATCATTCTTGTTTTGAGAGATTGATGCCAATGACCTTGTCATCATTGATGCCAGCTTTTATCTTATGTTGACTGGATTTTTTGAAATTATTAAATAAAAAGCGTGAAAAATAAATGATTGATAAATCTAACATTTTGTGCTTAACAGCTATTAAATTCAAGTTAATTAGAATATATCAGAATTTATAAAAGAGTCATCAATCATCCTTTCTAACTTATATAACAATCTTCAAAACACTTAATTAGCAACTTGACTTAATTAGTAGTTATAGACTTGGACACGTTTTGAGGACTTATGTATATAATATAGACTGAGACTCTGGTATAATTTTGAAGGAGCGCTGTGCTGCTAGATATGCTGTTTGAATAAGACGTTAAACAAAGTTTATTTCAATCATTCAAATGGATGCATCTGATACCACATGTTATTCAGAGAAGAGTGACAAATTTTTCTTATACCATAGCCAACATTCTTCCTCACCCAAGAACACATTAAACTGATCATTCTTCTCGTTGTTACTTGTGGAATCTTGCTGTTCGTAAAGTAGTTGTAACATTGACCTATTTCAAAGTATTTCAAATATAAAACATTTTTGAAGACCTGATATAGTGCTAAATGCATCTTTTTAAAATTAAATCCAGGTCACAGCAGCATTTAGAAAGTAAGATTAGCCTTTGACAGCAACTCAAAATGTGCTTATTGTAAGGTGGAAATCTTTTATACCATAGTCATTTTCCTTTTAGCCAATACACTTTGATTGTTTCTCGCATGACTGGTGAAACTTAATTTTATCCTCAGAATTACAGCTGACACACAAAGGATCATTAACTAAGTGTTTGGAGGAAAGGATTCTCTACTAGCTAATGTAAAACTCTTAATGTTTGCACTGTGATTTCCTGAACAAGTCTGTGTAATTAGTAAATTTGCCTGAGGATTAATGCTATTCTATTGTTTCTGTAGTTATGTGATCCTGTCCTTTGAAAACAATGGGGACTACATGGACATGAAACAGGCTGAAAATACCCAGTACGTACCAATGTTAGAAAGGAAAGGCAGTTCCAAATACACCGATGTACAGCAACACATGTACGATCACCCACCATCACAGAAAAATAAATCATTGACAGGTAAGAGCTAGCAATCCTCTTATTTGTTTCTATTTAGTGATACCTATGAGAACATCTAGAACATAGAACATAGAACATAGAACAGTACAGCACAGAACAGGCCCTTCAGCCCACAATGTTGTGCCGACCATTGATCCTCATGGATGCACCCTCAAATTTCTGTGACCATATGCATGTCCAGCAGTCTCTTAAATGACCCCAATGACCTTGCTTCCACAACTGCTGCTGGCAACGCATTCCATGCTCTCACAACATCTGACTGAAGAAGAAGTGTAAGAAACAACTGAATGGATTGGACATTAGTTTTTAATCAACATTAAACATTTTATAGAAATTAACTTCACTCCAAATATAGTGAGATGACATTCTGGTGCAGTAGAATCTCCTAAACTTAATTTTTGTAATTTTCTTTGATACATTGATAACCTAATAATTTATAAATCAACTTTAACAACACAAAATATCCCTTGCTATTTCATAGGAGTGTTAGTGTTAATGACCAATAGCTTGGTCAAAGGGTAGCTTTAAAGGAACATCTTAAAGAAGAAGGAGGTGTTGAAAGGATGAGAGATTGAGAGATGAGCAGCTGAAAACGCAATCACCTGTGATGAAGTGATTAAAATCTTTAGATACATGAGAAACTAAAATTGGAGAAGTGTAGAGTTTTCCAAGGGCTGCGGGCTGGCAGAGATTGCAGAGGGGTGAGATCATGGAGGAATTGGAAAAAAATGGATTGTAAAATCAAGGACTTGCTGAACTTGGTGCACAGGGATGATGAATGAATAGAACTTGGTGTGAGCAAGAACATAGGTGGATGAATGTTCAATTTGCTTAAGTGTGTGTAGAGTCTTTTTATAAATTGGCCTCTAAAAGATGCGACAGAATGCACTCACCAAGAATTTAAAGTGGCATAGACTACATGGAAAATGTTTCATATTTTATTTCCATTTTTGCTTGTAAATAAGGGATATAACAATATAAATTGAAATACATCATTTCATTACTTGCAAACAACGTCATCATAACAAAGAAAGGTTCATTCAATTCTTATGATAGTTTTCCTCTAAGAGGTGTTGCTTTAGGTTGTGAGTTTATTCTCAGTAGCTACTGGATAGAATCATTTCACTTACTGCCATGTCCAAGAAGATCAGAATTTTAACTTACAACACCATCCAGTTCCCCATTAATTGAAACTGTTGCTTCAGATTGTTGACTGGCAATTATTAACAATGAACATTTACTCCATAGAAACAAGTGAAGCTTGGAACCCTCTCCTAGATGACAACTCAGATGGCCTCTCCTTTATGGATTTAATCAGCTTCACCTTTCAAGTTGCTCAAGGAATGGAGTTTCTGGCTTCTAAAAATGTATGTATGATTGTTTTACGCAAAGGCTTATTTTTGCAGATCCACAAATGCTCTCATTATATTTTGACCTATTTGCTTTGTAGTTATAGTGCAGTAAAATTGGAAATTTTGTTCTTTGTTTTGTCACAGTGTGTACATCGTGATCTGGCCGCTCGTAATGTTCTCCTTGCACAGGGAAAGGTTGTCAAGATCTGTGACTTTGGTCTGGCACGGGACATCATGCACGATTCCAACTATGTTTCTAAAGGCAGCGTGAGTATCGGCTCAAGTTGGCTCAAATCTGAAAATACTTTCCTAAAGAATTCTGCGACCTGAAAAGAAATCATATCAAAAGGAGAATTCAAGCATGACTGTATCTGAGATCATCAGGTGCAAAATCTCCACTTTGTGTTTTTGTCATTACTGGAAGAGTAAAGTCTGCATTGAAAGACATTCCATACTTTTGCAGCATGGATACTTAACAACTTGATTGTGAGGTTTTAATCTTGAAAGTAAACACTAGTTTACAACTTCCTTTAGAATCATTGTATGGCATTTTATTAATAATAGCGTTTTTAAATGGTTATACTATTACTTCTAAAGTTGATTTTAGTTTTTTTGATTTATATTTTCAGACATTTTTACCAGTAAAATGGATGGCACCTGAAAGCATATTTGACAACCTGTACACTTCACTTAGCGATGTCTGGTCTTATGGCATTCTTTTATGGGAAATATTCTCCTTGGGTAGGTGCTAACTATGCGTTGATACTAAATTCCTTGTATTCTAACAATTGATGTTACATGAGCAGTTGTTTGATGGAATCATATTTGATGTATGATCCACGTTTCTAAGAGTTAGGTAAATTCATTAGGAGAGAGATCACTGTGAATCCTGCTCAATTGCTTACCTAATATGCCCATCTCTTAACAGAAGTCAGTAAGACCCAAGAATCATTAGCTGTGATAACAAAGTGTGGAGCTGGATGAACGCAGCAGGCCAAGCAGCATCTTAGGAGCACTTTTGTGCATCTACAGTTCCTATTATCTCTGAATCATTAGCTGTGTTTCTGTTTTCCTCGCTGCTAACTGAATGCAATTGTAGTGCCTCAACCAGTAATCTGACTGAAAACAGGCAATGCGGAATAGACGGGTATTTGGACCTAGAGTCGTCATGGTCTGTGGGGATCAGTTATTACTATCTTTTGCAGCTGACCCATCTTGGAAATAGATGCCTACTTTTTTTGTAAAGAGCTAACACTGACATTTTAATGAGATGTTTAATTGGTCACTGCAATGATAAAACTTTACTCCTTTAAGGAATTTGGGTATCAGTAGTTAAGTGCATTAGTGATCCATTTGAACAAAAAAAAATAGATTGACAGTCAACAATATTGAGACTCATATTCTGTTCCACATTTTTATTAATTAAATTTAAATCCCACCACTCTCTGTAGGGATATCAGAATTCACGTAGCCTGTACTGCTGGATTACTGGTCCAGTGATATTCTTATCTCCCCCACAATCACCTTCCTTACTATCTTACTAAACTGTGATACCATTGCTAATGGACTGCTCATTATTCTAAAAACCATGAAAAAGTTGCGTTAAGAAATTTAGTGAAAGAGTTCGTGATATATTTTGCAATAGTTTTTAGCTGTATTAAGTAATTAGAAGTGCTAGCATTTACAATATTCATATCACACTTTCCTAAGTTTGGTAATTCTACATTTTTAAAATTAATAATTGACTCTTTGAAATGTAAATTCAGTCCTAACTTAAGTCATTCACACTAGTCTTCTGTGTGATCCATTGTAATTGTTGAAAAGATTATGTTCGATATTTTGACCTTTTTAATGTTGTATGTGAATTACTGTTTAGATAAGACAATCTCCGCTCACTATTTCTAACTGGGATTTTCTTATCTGCCTTAGGTGGTACGCCATATCCAGGAATGATGGTGGACTCCAACTTTTATAACAAGATAAAAAGTGGCTACAGGATGACTAAACCAGAACATGCTTCTTCAGATGTGTATGTTTCCAGCTGATAAGCTGTTGGATTTTAATTTCCAAAATAAAATTACTCTAATAAATAGTATTGAATTTTTAAATTAAATTTGTGTTTCCATTCCCCCTGCGCATAGCTATGACCTGATGGTGAAGTGTTGGAATAGTGAGCCTGAGAAGAGGCCTTCCTTTACACATCTTGCTGAAATTGTTGGCAAGTTGTTACCAGAGAACTACAAGAAGGTATGTTCTGTTGCCGGTTGCATAACGCCAGAGTTACAGTTAACGGTAGCTATGGTAATTCCTGAGGGTGATAAAAGCCCTAGTCACTGCTATTCTTAAAATGAAATCGTCCTCACTAGATGACAAGCTAGATACAACTGGGGAACAACATCAACCCTACTTTGGCATGTCCATCCAGAAAGATCATAAAATTTCCCACCACAGTATGAACTGTTTCTTAAACAATTTCAAGGTTTTATGCCTTGAATTATATTATAGAATGTAGAAGTGCATGAGTTGAACATGTTTTGTGTGAAAAACAGCATCCTGATATCTTTACTAATTTTGTCCTATGCTAATTTAAACTTGTGTCCCTTTGTCTTACTGTAACAGTTCAAGTGCTCAGGCATTGTTACTCAGTTGTCTAATACCTAATTTTTACAAGAAAATAATGAAGTGATCTGCGGTATTATTGCAAAAGTTTAATTCATGAGCTGAACTCATGACTACCAGCCATTGGACTAAATCACCAATCATCTTATTTCTAATAAGTAATGCTTCAAGGATTCTGGCTAATTTGAACCATTTTAATTGTGAAAAGGGCCTGATAATGGTAGCATGCTGTGCACAATCAGAATGTTGCCCGACAGTAATAGGTGATCTGAGTATTTGGTGAGGATCAAACAGACTACATCTATAGACTATTCATTGCTAGAAATTCAGGTTGTCTCAATTGCCCTTGTTGTGATTAAATATTTGTAAGATGCCTCCTGTGATGTATAAGTTACATTGTGCAAACATGAACTTTGACTAACAAGCCTTTCATTGTTTTTTCAAACTGAACAGAGCTACAAACAGCTGAACGATGAGTTTTTGAAGAGTGACCACCCTGCTGTTGCTCGCATGCGGGCAGAATCAAGTGATCCTTACATTGGAGTTACCTACACCAATGAAGATAAAAAGAAAGATCGGGAAAGTGGATTTGATGAGCAAAGACTAAGTGCTGACAGTGGATACATCATCCCACTGCCTGATATTGACCCAGTCACAGACAGCGAACCCGGCTCTTCAAGAAACCGACACAGGTACAATTAAAGTAACATGTACCCTGAAATGCATGTTCTAGAATATCCTAGTACGGCTGAAATTTCTCAGTGATTTCATTGTAAATTGGCCAAGTCTGTCAGTCAGTCAATTTAATCATGCATGACAACTGAACTTTACATCTGTTCCCACAACATTGTGACATATCAGGGGCTGGACAACTTAACTGGATATTTTGCTTCAGGAGGCAGTCATTTCATTTAGGATGAGGTCAGAGACAGGAGGGTGTAACTGTGAATGACCTGAAACGTAGCATTGAAGGAGATAATAGAATTGTCCAAATAGGTTTGAAATCCTTTCAGTTTGTGTGAACAGGAGCAGGGATTGCAGGGTGGGTGAGCAAACCAGCCAAGCACAATGGTGCATGGAGTCACTTCATAGAGGGGCTGGGGAGTGAAAAAGAGGACATTGTAATTAGGGAGACAAATTAGGTTCTCTGTGACCGACAGTATGAGTCTTGAAGTCTATGTAGCCTGTCCATCGCCATGCACTGGGCCACAACTCCAAGTTAGCACTTCTCAATCTATGTAAGACCCACTTTAGAAGTACTGTTTTACAGTAATTTTACTCCATGAAATGCATTGTTTAAGTATGGGGTAAAAATATTACAACAATGCTCTTGCTTTTGTATATGATGGGTATGTACTTTCAGTTTTTACACAAAGTAATTACCAAAAATAATTTGAAATAGAGACAAAAGAATCTTAATCACCAAAGGTCTCAAAGAAGACTATTTTAGTAGTTTGGTTTGGCTGTTCAAAGAAAGCAGGTTTCAGTAACTCAAGGAATGTTTACAAAATTTCAATATAGTTTTTCCTTAGCTTTTAAATTTCCCTACCCTCTTCCTTTAGGATGCCATACATCATTCTTTGTTTAGACAGCAGGAAGCAATCTGTTTCCTATCCACATTAATTGTCACATAGTTATTTATTGCTAAGGGATGGGGCCAAGAAATTCTCCATGACTTGTTATTGAATTTAACCAATTGGGAGCACATGAAAAGGTGAATCATGATACACCTGTCACATCATGCCAGCACATTGATCACCATAGAGTGTACCAGCTCATTACGCCATCAGGTATTTTGGAAATTGATGGTCTTTTCTTCTGACCCTCCAAATCTTTTACAGTTCCCAGACATCAGAAGAAAGTGCAATCGAGACAGGCTCCAGCAGCTCGACTTTTGTAAAGCGTGAGGATGAAACCATAGAAGACATGGAAATGATGGATGACGTAGCAATTGATCCTTCAGACCTAGTGGAAGACAGTTTCCTGTAACCTGTTTCATTTCTTATGGGAGAATAAACTGCATCTTATACAGACATGGTTTTCTCTATAACCACTTTTTGAGGCATCCCCAACAAGAGAACTTTGAGGTGGGAATTTGATGGCATATCATATAACAGAGCCCAACTTGGATAGTGATCCTGGGAAAACAATATGATTTCTAGTGTAGTACATATCATGTGCATTTTTCCGTGTATTATTTTCTATTATGGTGATTGTTTTGTCAGTGCATATGCGTACTGCCATTTTCATGAACTAAACATAAGGCTGTACAAAGTTAGTTGTGTGTTTCAAAGGTTCTTTGCTACAGGGAAGATGGTACGTTTGTTAAGATAATTGACTACATTTATTATTTTATCAGATTGCTTTGTACGTATATAATGTTAACTGTTGCTGAGAATGTAATCTGTGTACCTGATATTATATTAGATCATTATCCCTGTCACAGAAGAAAGGCGATGACAAATTGCTTCCCGGGTGGGTTACAATAAGTTGTTTGTCATTCTGCTCAGATAGCCGTGTACATCATCAGCAAACATGTGTTCTCTTCAATGCATACTTCCTACTAATGATCAATTATGAAGTTCCTTTCGCAAAGCACAATTTTTTGGAAGCTATTGCATTGTGAAGAACACCCCGCATCATTGCAAGCTTCTACACATAATTGATTTAATTGCTTGTGCAAATTCAGGAAAATCAGTGATTCATGGAACAGATTAACTACAATCTACATTTAAAAGCTAAGACTTTGGAATTTACTGTTATCAATAGGCCAGTGGATTGAGCCTAAGACTAAACTGACTTGTTTGTTAATACAACTGCGACAGAATTGAAGAATTCACCAAGCATGGAAAATTGATATGATTGACTAATTGTACATGATGAAAGCACCTCAGGAGTAATGAAGAGAATTCATATTGGAGAAGATTCCCTTTCATGTGAGCTGAAGCAGAAAGCAAAAGTGCCTCCTTTTTGAATGAGGAGATAGTGGAGAATTTGGCACCACCAGAAGATTTTGTTCTAAAAGTACACAAATTCCATCAACAATGGTTGTAAATCATAGAGATTTCTTGACTACCATCATTCTAATTAAGAGGATATCACAAAGCCTGGAATATGTAAATATTGTAAATTTTATCATACTGAATAATGTGCCAGAAGTCAATTGGTTTCCATGGGTATAACATGTTGATTGAAGTTGTGATGCAAAATCGCACTGGACTAAGAGAAGAGCCAGAGTCTGGAGCCGGAAAAATTAAATATTTTACAAGATAATAAGCTGATATTTTTGCAGGTATTAGTGATAAATCTCAGATTTTCTGATTAAATATGAAATCAGAAGAAAAAATCAATGATTTTCTTATAAGGATTTAGCGCATTGAATGGATACAATAAGGACAGCAGATGCTGGAAGCCAGAGCATATAGGTGTGAGACTGGAAAAGCACAACAGGTCAGACAGCATCTGAGGAGCAGGAAAGTCAACGTTTCAGGACAAAACCCTTCATCATGATTCAATGGTAAAAACTCATTTAAGAACAGTATTTATTGAATGATGTTTGTAACTTGTCCATATTCATCACAAACAGCAGGCCCAGATATAACAAAAAAAAAATTGGTTTTTTGTGCACAGCAAGTGAAGGCCTTCCTAACGCATCTACAGTCTGCAATACATTTTCTGATAGACGTACACAGAGATGCCATGAAGACTTCCAGAAATGGTCATTAGTTTAAAACCTGAGAAAGTATTCAAGTCAATCAACAAATGTTAACTATACCTAAATAACCACTTTCTAATCTGACTATTTAAGTTCAAACTAGTCATCACATTTTCCCACAGGAATGGCATCATATAATATAGTCGCTAAGAGGAAAGGTTAGTAAACTCCACTTTGGAATCTCTCAGTTATTAGTCTTGTTTGTAATTCAGTAAGACATTACATGATGTGCATCTATTTTTGATTGAACAAAGTGCATAATGAGCCTTTCCAGTTTTAAAGTGTATTGACTGTCAATAAGACATTGTTGTTCCTTTTAATTGTATATTTTCTGACATCAGAATTGAACTTGCTATTGTAATACATGACAGATCCAATGAGTGGGACTGATGTATTCTAACTGCTGAAGTATTAACATAATGCAATATACTATACATTCCATAGCACATTATACTTCCTGTATTAACCATGGCATTACAGATTACTCACAAGAGGAAACTGACAACAAATTACTATTCCAACTGCTTCTAATTGTCAAGGCACATATTCTAATTTTAGTAATGTAACACATTCCTTAATACTCAGGCCAGTGTTAAAAACCATAAAACTTACCTGCATATCCAGTATTGAAAACAAATCATGTATGTTGTGACAATTAGAACACTTTTTTATTATAAAATGTAAGATAAACTGTAAAGAAAATAGTATGTAATTTTTCAGACTGGATTGTTTAATGTTTCCATTTGAAGAAGGATTTCAGACAACACCTTAAATAACCAAGCTAATGCAGCAAAAGAAATTTATGTAGCATTACTGAGGAAACATGACTTTATCTTTGAATGGCTTGAATGTTAAAATGTGGTTAAAATTTTATCCAATGGTCTTACTAAGTGACAAAGGACATTGGGAATTTATGATGTTATACATCATTTCTGTGTGTGTATATATATATATATATATATATATATATGTGTGTGTGTGTGTGTATATAGATATATATATATATGTGTGTATTTCAGTGTAGTCATCTGAGTTACTGCCATACATTTATGTCTAGCTGTATCACTGCCTATGTTTATATTTTTGACTGTGATGTACTCCACAGGCACGTTACATGTTGCACTTTTGAATGTCTAAAGTAAAATATATTTTAAAAGTTACAAAAAAAGTTTCAAAGCGATCGAATTGTGAATGCGTGGCTGGACTGTATGTAGGTCATAGTCTCAAACATTTTATTATCATGAAATTACACGAAGTTTTAAAGACTTTTTTTAAAAAAATTCTTTATGTTACATCAAATACACATTGTCTAAACTCAGAATCTCTATTTCAATAAATTCAGATGAATTTAGTTATTGAACTTGTCTTTCCCTTGATGTTACTGTGAAATGAATGTTTTACTTAGCTATTTCTGATCATTGAGCTTGAGTTTGATTTATTCCTTCACAATAATGTTACCTCCACAATGCCTGAAATTTGTGATTGACAACTAATTGTGACTGTGCAATAACATGCATAGTGGTGGAGAAACGAAGCTGCTTCTGGGTTTGTCTCAGGCCCAAAACAAATGAAATTCACAAGAGCAAAATTTCCTTGCCTGTTGTTACAGTTGCAAATGATATTGAGCATTTAAGTATCAACGCATAAATGAAAGAATATAATTCATGCTGGTGTCTAATTGGTTTATTGGGCAACAAAACTGTTCCAACGAAGTGTTGCTGGATTTGAAAGATGTAAGCTTTCTTTCCACACATAGTGCTTGAGCTGTTGAGTTTTTCCAGCAACTTCTGTTTTTGTTTTGAATGAAACATACCGATTGACTCCCTGACACAGAGCTGAAGTGTACAGGTGCAGCAGCGATGTCTAGCCATGACAGTAGAAATTGGCAATCAAGGTCTCACATAATAAGGTCCCTATTTCCACATTAAAACAGGTTGATTCCTAGTTTTGGACAGCCAATTTTAGGCCTTTTAGAAAATGGAGCCCATGGTATTAATCAGTTGTTAGAAGCTGATAGGATGTTAGTCTTGTGTGTACAGTGCCTTTATTGAAATGGCTGCAAGATGGAAGACTACAGTGAGGGCCTTACGATAAGAGGTTGTATGACTGTCAGACCTGCAGGTGCATTAGTATAGTTTTACTTTTCCACACCAAACATGCCCCTTTTCATGCAAAAGCAAAAAAAAATTGCATGCATCTGCACTGAGTTGTTACTATGCTCACAATTTTTCTCTCGTACATTAACAAAACTGATTGTGATTGCTATGGGCACCTGTATGAGTCTGAGCTATGCCTGCCTCTTTGTAGGATACATGGAACAGTCCCTTTTCCGCTGTTTCACCTGCACCTTCCCTCACCTCTTCCTCCTTCGCATTTATGACTGTATCGGCGCTGCCTCATGCTCCTATGAGGAGCTTGAACAGTTCATCAACTCTACTAACACCTTTCACCCCAAACTCAAATTCACTTGCACCATCTCTGATACCTCCCACTCCTTCCTGGACCTTTCCGTCTTCATTTTTGGCACTGACATCTATTTCAAACCCACCAGCTCCAGTAGCTACACGTCCTCTCACTTACCCTCCTGCAAGAATGTGATCCCATATTCCCAAGATGGAGTGTTCCACTCCTGGATATCCCAGATGTCCTCCTATTTTAAGGACCACAACTTCCTCCCTCCAGTGATCAAAAATGACCTCAATCACACCTTATGCATTTTCTGCACTTCTGCCCTCGAACTCCCACCCCCCAATAAAAATAAGGACAGAGTCTCCCTGGTCTTCACATACCCGCCCCCAGCATATCATCCTCTGCCACTTCTGCCAACTACAATCCGACCCCACCATTAAAAAGATATTTACCTCCCCACCTCTATCTGCCTTTTATAGGGACTGCTCACTCTTTGACTCCCTCGTCCGCTCCACATTCCCCACTAACCCCACCACCCCCGGCTCCTTTCCCTGTGATCGCATGTAGTGCTACACCAGGCCCCACACCTCACCCCTCACCTCCATCCAAGGACTAACACAAACTTTCCATATGCAACAGAAATTCACCTGTACACCCTCCAACCTGGTTTAATGTATCCGTTGCTCCTGATGTGGCCTCCTCTACATCGGTGAGACCAAGCACGGATTTGGTGACCTATTCGTAGAGCACTTGCACTCTGTAACTGACAAACAACATTCTGGTCACCAACCATTTAAACCCCCTTCCCACACCCTGGACGACATGTCCATCCTGGGCCTCCTTCAGTGTCACAATGACACCACATGCAAACTGGAGGAGCAACACCTCATATTCCGCGTTGGGAGCCTACAGACCGATGGTGTTAACATATAATTCACCCATTTTAAAACCTCCCCACCACCCTGGCCTTATCCCATGTCCAACCCTCTCCCTCATCCCTGCCTTCTTGACCTGACACAACCTGTTCATCTTCACTCCCACTTCTTCCCCCCACCCTTCCCACTGACCAATCCCCACTCCTTCATCTGCATCCACCCAACACCATCTCACCTACCTTCCCCCACCACCAGCCCCCCTCCCTCTAGTTATTTTCGAGGTCCCTTCCCCCTCCCCAGGTTTGATGAAGGGTCCCGATCCGAAATGTCGACTTTCCTGATCCTCTGATGCTGTCTGGTCTGTTGTGTTCCTCCAGCTCCACACTGTGTTTCATTGTCATTTTAGGTGTTTCCTCTGCTGTCAGTCTGTTTACACGCATGCCATACACATACGCTCCGTTGTCTGTCGGTTACAATGATGTGCTCCCTGGCTCAATGTCAAAAGTCTTCTTGGCTGACTTTGTTTATTTACACTTTTTCCTTAGATATTTCTTTAGCCTGAATCTCACACTGTTTCAGTCAATGTGGCTGGTGGAAAACTATGGGCCAAATTTTCTGAGGAGTGGCAATTTCATACAGATTGCCACTCAGGCATGTTGATATAAAAGAAGGAAGGTCCTCATTTCTGAGAGGAGATTCCAGTCAGAGCACCGTCAGAAATGCTGAACCATACATCCATTCTGATGGTTTTTTTGTAATGCAGTACTGTCAGTGGAAGATAAACCACACATTCTTTTCACACCCCCATTCTTACATTTAAAGGTCCAGGTCACTCCTTTGACAGCTGCTGTCACAATATAAGTTTATAAAGTAAATATGAGGTTAGAGGGCCATGGGTAGGATTACAATAGGTAGGCTGTTGAAGCAGTAGGGTACCACATTTGTATGGTGACAGTGGAACTGGATGACACTGGGTAGGGGTTAGGGTGTCAGGTAGATAGGATACCAGGTGGGTAGGGTGCGCGATGGCTGCTTGGTCAGGTAATTGGGGCTGTACTTACGGGAAATTGGGGTGATTTGGAGAAATCTGATCTGTTTGGAGGGTCTGTTAGGGAGATTGAATGTCAGGTTTTGTGGGGCTCTGGCGTCATGGCATTGGCGTCAGGGCAGGTCTGAGGGGTGTGAACATTAGCTCAGGTCAGGTTGCAGACTGGTTTGGGGGTGAAGACAGCTTGGACCTGAAACAGGGACTCAGATTGCAGTGGGGGCAGGAGGTTGGGTACTGTTTGGAAGGGGTGGGGGAGGTATGGATGCAGAGGGAGTGCTGGACATGTCTGGAAGCAGGGATCAGGTTAGGTCTGTGGAGGAGAGTTTGGGCTAGGCCAGAGCAGTGGAAAGTGGACTCAGTTCCCAGAGGGGGAGAGGGGTTGGGGGTTGGGGAGCGGGGTGAGGGAGTGGGATGGTGTTGGATCAGAACTGGAATATTTAACGAGTCTGCAGGAGGTATAATTATGAGTGTATGAGATATGCACGGGGTCTGCCGAATAGTTACTCAGGAGTTAGAATGAAATCCATAATTAATTAGGTGTAGAGGAGTTACCCACATGAATCTTCAATTTCCTGGACAATTCCTTAAGAATCTGCTCTGAAGGGGATTAGAACATGGAACATAGAACAGTACAGCGCAGAACAGGCCCTTCGGCCCTCGATGTTGCACCAACCTGTGAACTAACCTAAGCCCCTTCCCCTACACTATCCCTAAAAACCTTTCTGATGAAGGGCCTAGGCCTGAAACATCAGCTTTTGTGCCCCTAAGATGCTGCTTGGCCTGCTGTGTTCATCCAGCTCCACACTTTGTTATCTCATATTTTTCAGCACTTCATTTTGGAATCAGCATATTGTCTTGCCAGTTCAGGTCTGTAACGTTACAATGTAGCATGACATACCAACGCCTGTCTGAAACTTTATAGTCACTTGATTCTCTCCTTATGCAGTGGGGTGACATTTGGTACCTGCAGGAACCCGTGTATCCACTATCTCCACAGCTACCCTTCAGCACTTTTACATGTCGAATGTCAATTCCCAGGGGCATTGCACCCTTCAGTCCTAATGATTTCTCCAACGCAATCTCCTTTCTAATGCTGATTTTCCTTATCTACTCATTCTTCCTTGAATGTCCTGGACTAAGAAATTTCTTGTATCTTCCTCAGTGAAGACAGTCACAAAGAAATAATGTTGCTTCCCTGCCATTTCTGTATGTCCAAAATAGATTCTTCTGAACAAAAAAAAAACAGAAATTGCTGGAAAAGCTGAGCAGGTCTGGCAGCATCTGTGAAAATTCCTCTGATTCCGTAACAGACACAAATTTGTTTTAAGGTAACTCTACAAATTCCACAGTCAGCTTTTGTGGGGTTTTTTTTGACTAGATCATAGATCATCATAGAATCCCTACAGTGTGGAAACAGGCCCTTCAGCCCAACAAGACTACACTGACCCTCATAGCACCCAACCCAGACCCATCCCACTCTAAACATTCCTGATCACCACGGGCAATTTAGCACGGCCGATCCACCTAGCCTGCACATCTTTGGACTGTGGGAGGGAATTGGAGCAGCCGGAGGAAACCCACACAGACACGGGTAGAATGTGCAAACTCCACACAGACAGTGACCTGAGAGTGCTGTGAGGCAGCAATGCTAACCACTGAGCCACCGTGCAACCCCAAAAAGCTTCCCATCACTGTAACATTGTTCCGCCCCACCCCTGCAATAGCTAATCCAGCTAGCTTACATGTGTTTGGACGGTGGGAGTAAATCAGAGCAAACCACCCAAGTCTGGAATTGAACCTGGGTCTCTGGTGTTTTGAGGTATCAATGCCAACGACTGAACCACCATGCCACAGAACTAGTTTACACTTATATTCAATTCTCTCTTTCTTTATCAGTTTCTTGGCCCTTTTTTCTCCAGTCTAATGTGCTCCTGATTGATTGGATTTCCTATTATTTTTGACAACTTCATAGCCCTTATTCAAACCTTAGTCAATTCTTAACTTGCTTTGGTAGCCACAATTGACTGACGTTTTTCAGGATTGCATACGTTGAATAAATATACAGTTGCTGTAAACTCAATAATAATTCTTTAAAGACTGCCCTACGTCCCCATGTTCTTATGCTAATAGTGGTAAAGAAGATAAATCTAAAACAGGTGTAAGTGATAGTTGTGAAAAGGAGAAAATGGGACTACTCTTCTGACAGCAAAGCCAACAAGATACAAACAAGACATGACTCGGGTTGAGGGACCAAAGTTGTACTCAAAATTGAAAAATGGATGAAGCTGTTCATGCTTTGAAGCTGTTGAATTCAACATTGAATTCCAGCAGCTGTCAGCAGATAATGAGTTTCTGTTCCTCAAACGTGTGTCGAACTTCATTGGAACTTAGCAGCAGACTGAGGTTGGAAATGTTAGTAATGGAGCAATTTGATTTATAGGAATAGCAAACAACTGGAATGTTAGGGTCATTCATATGGTTAGGACAAAGGCGTTCCACAAATCAGTGACCCAGTCTGTGTATCGTTTCACAAATGTAAAGGAGACTGCACTGTGAGCAATGAATGTAATAAACTATACTGAAGGAAGCACAAGTAAAATGCTCCTTCACCTGCAAGGTATACGGGGCCTTGGACAGCGAGGAGAGAGGAGGTGATTGGGTAAGTGTTAAATCTTCTGCATTTTCATGGGATGGTGATGATGGGGTGATGAGAGGTGAGCAGGTATTAGGAGTGCTAGAGAAGTGGGCTGGGGTGTCACAGATGGAGTAGTCCCTGCAGAAAGCTGACGGAGCTGGGGAGGGGAAGATATGTTTGGTACGGACGTTCGTTGGATTTGACAGAAATAGTGGAAGACAATCCTTTGACTGTGGAGACTGCAAAGACCATCAGAGGCATTCCTTTGTCTTTTGATGTGGGTACCCTCATCATCCGTTTCACTTGCTGCCCCTCTGTCAACAGCATTAAAGCCTTCAACTTCCAGCTCCTTTCAGCTCTGAAGAAAAATCATTGGACTCAAAACGTACACTCTGCTTCTCTCTCCATAAATGCTGCCAAGACTGATGAGCTTCTCCAGCAGGTTCTTTCTTACCTTGTATTCAATTTCTAATAAGGGATAAATTTCCATTAGCCATCTTAATTACTTGATGAGCCTGCATGCTACCATCTTGTGACTCAAATACATGAACACAACCCCACTGCACCTTAGAATTCTGCATTCATTCTCTTTTAAGTAACTACTCTTGTTTTTATTCTTCCTGCTGAAATGAACTATTTCACATTTTCCCATATGATACTCCAACTACCAAATATTTTGCTATTTACCCCAATTACAAATATTTACCTGTAATTTCCTTATGTCTTCTTCACAATACATTTTCCTATCTTTGTATCATCTACAAATTTAGCAATCAGATCTTTGATTTTCCTCCATGATATAGAATCATAGAGTTACACAGCATAGAAGCAGACCCTTTGGTCTAACCAGTCCATGCCAACCATAATCCCAAACTACACTAGTCATACCTGCCTGTACTTTGCCCATATCCTGCCAAACATTTCTTCTTCTTATCCGACTGTCTTTTCAACGTTGTAACTGTACTCGCATCCACCACCTCCTCAGGAAGTTCATTCCATATACGACCACTGTCTGTGTAAAACTATTGTCCCTTATGTTTTTTTAAAATCTTCCTCACCTCACCTTAAAGGCATGTCACCTAGTCTTGAAATCCCTCACCCTCAGGAAAAGACATCTGCCATTGACCTTATCTAAACCTTTCATGATTTTAAAACCCTCTGTTCGGTCACCCCTGCACCTCTTATGCTCCAGTCAGAAAAGTATTAGCCTATCTAACCTCTTCTTATAATTCAAACCCTCCATTCCCAGCAACATCTTGGTTTATCTTTTCTGAACCCTCTCCAGTTTAATAATATCCTTCCCAAAACAAGGCAACCAGAACAGGGCATTCACCAATGTCCTGTACAATCTCAACATGACTTCTTAACTCCTATTCTCATTGGCCTGAGCAATGCAGGCAAGCATTCTAAACGCCTTTTTAACCACCTGGTCTACATGTGAGGCAAACTTCAAAGAGTTATGTACTTGAACCCTTAGGTTTCTTTGTTCTACTACACTAACCAAGGCCCTACTTTTAATTATATAAGTCCTGCCCTTGTTTGATTTACCAAAGTGCAATACCTCAAATTTATTCAAATTAAACTCCATCTGCCAACTGATCAATCTCTTTGCAACCTTAGGTAACCTTTTTCACTGTCTTTTATATCACAAATTTTGGTGTCATCCACAAACTTGCTAACCATGCCTTATATATTATCATCTAAGTTATTTATATATGCAGCAAACAAAAGTGGACCGAGCACTAATCCCTGTGGGACACCACTGGTAACAGGCTTCCAATCCAAAAAACAACTCTCCAACACTACTCTGTCTCCTGCTGTTAAGCTAATTTGTATCCAATTGGCAATGAATCCCGTATGATCTAACTTTACTCAGTGGTCTACTATGTGGAACTTTGTCAAAGGCTTTACGAAAGTCCAAATAAACAATGTCTACCACACTGTCCTCATTGATCTTCTTAGTTAATTCCTCAAAAAACTCAGTCAAGTTTATGAGACATGATTTCCCAAACGTAAAACCATGCTGACTTTCCTTAATCATTTCTTGCCTCTCCAATTACATATCCATCCTATCTTTCAGAATCACTTCCAACAACTTCCACTACTGAAGTCAGACTCACTGGTTCACAGTTCACAGGCTTCTCCTTACTTCCCTTCTCAAACAAAGACACAACTTCAACCACTCTCCAGTCATCTGACACCTCACCCATGGTTACAGATAATACAAATACTTTTGCACAGAACCTGTGAAAGGCTGAAACCCAGCATGAACTCTTGCAGGACTCCACTCCTTGCGTCCTGCCAACTAGAAACAGACTCATTTATGCGTACTCTCTGATTTCTGCCAGCCAGTTAATATTCAGTCCAAGCTAATAAGTTATCATGAGCTTTTATTTTGAACAATAGTCATTTATGTGGAACCTTGTCAAATGTCTTTAGGAAATCCAAGTACAGGCTGCCCTTTATGTATACCATATGTTCCTCCTTCATTAATGCCAAGACATTGGCTAAACATGATTTCCCTTTCACCAATCCATGCTAACTCTTCCTGATTACCTTGGATTTTTTCCCAGTGCCCATCTTTAATGATTAATCCTGATAACTTCTTCATGACAGATGACAAGTTAACTGGCCTAGAGTTTCCAGCTTTCTGCCTCCCTCCCTTCCTGAGTTGAAGGGTGAAATTTGCTACTTTCTAGCCTGATGGAACCTTTCCAGAACCTAGTGAATTTTGGAAAATTAACATCAACACATCCTTTCTAACATTGGCAACCTCTTTGAAAAGCCTAGGATGAAGCCCATTTGGACTTGTCAGTCTGAAGCTCCATCCGTTTGATTTTTACTGCTGATCTCGTGATTACAATTTTACCAAGTTTCCTACCTCCCCTCCACCTCATTATTTTTAACTATTACAGGATCTTTTTTGTATTCTTTACATTGAAGGCATGAACCGAATATTTGTTCATTTCATACAGCATTTCCCTATTGTCTACTATTAACTCCCAATCTCACTCTCATGTTATCCATTTTTACATTCCAAACTAACTTCCTTTCATACTCAAATTTCTTTTTCCTGATTAATCTGTCAGTTATTCCCTGATACTCTTCTGTAGTCAGTCCAATCATCTGACTTGCCACTCTTGCTTGTGCAATTTTATGCTTTTCCCTTCACTTCTTTAGTTAACTATGGGTGATAGGTCCTCCCTTTGCAATGTTTATTTATTGTAGGAATATTCTGAATGTTCCAAAATATCACCTTCACCGTCTGCCCACCGTTTCTCTAATGATTGTTTGTGATCTACAAGTCCAGTTTGTGTCAGTTATATCAGCTTTCATGCCTACATAATTATCATTATTCAAGTTTAAAATAATAGTTGTAAACTCAGTCATCTCCTTTTCAAATGGAATTTAAAATTTAACCCGATTGTGTTCGCTACTGCCTGAGGGTGCCTTTACTCTGAGGCCATAAGTCAATCTCATCTCATTACACAACATCATGTTTGATGAAGCCTGGCCTCTGATTGGTGTCTCTATAAGAAACTGTCTTGAAAGAATTCTATATACTGCTTACCCAAGCTATTAATGCAATATGATTATTCCATTTTATTTTTGACTAAAATCATCAATAATGATTATTTCTATACATTCATGGGAATTGGGTGACACTGGTCGGGCCAACATTTATTGCTCACCCTAGTTACTCTTGAGTAGGTGGTGAACAGCCTTACCGAACTATTGCAGTCCATTTGATGTAGGTGGACTAGGGATGGAGTACTAGGAGATTGACCCAGCAAAACTGAAGGAATAGTGATATATTTCCAAATCAGGATGGTGACTGCCAAGGAGGGTAAGTTACATATAGTGGTGTATCTATATATCTGCTGCCCTCATTCTTGCAGGTGGCAGAGGTTGAGGGTTTAGAAGGTGTTGCCGGAGGATATATGGCATGCTGCTGCATCTTGAAGGTGCCACACACTGCTGCCACAGTGTATCAGGAATGAAATGAATGTATATTTAAGGCGTTAGAATGTGAATCACGTGGCAGCTTTATCTTGGATGGTGTCAAGCGTCTTGAGTGTTTTTGGATTTGCTTTCATCCAGGCAAGTGGGGAGTATTCCATCACATTCCTGACTTGTGCCTTGTAGATGGTGGACAGGCTTTGGCAAGTCAGGAGATGAGTTACTGCAGATTTCATTGCCTCCGACCTGGTTTTGCACTCACTGTACTAATATGGCTAGTCTGGCTCAGTTTCTGATTAAAGCTAGGCCCCCAGGATTTTGATAGTGACAGATTCAGTGTGGCAATGCCTTTGAATGTCAAGGGGCGATGTTGGATTTTCTCTTGTTACAGATAGCCGTTGCCTGGCATTTGTATGGTGTGTATGTAATTTGCCATTTAGCGGCACAAATTGAAGTGCTATTGAAGTCTGGTTGCATTTGGACAGAGGCTGATGAGTATCTGAGTAGTATCATCTTGAAAATTGTGCAACCATCAGTGAACATCCTCACTTCTGATGTCATGATAGAGAGATAATCCTTGATAAAGGAGCAGAAGATGGTTGAGCCTAGGATACTAACCTAACAAACTTCTGCAGAGATGCCCTGGAGGTGAAATGGCGAACACCAATAACTGCTAACTTTTTGCCAGGTATGAATCCTACCAGTGGAGATTTCTACTGATTCCCATAGGTTCAGTTTTACTAGTGCCCCTTGATGCCACAAATGTTTAACCATTTTCATTGTCTATTATATCACAAATTTTGGTGTCATCCACAAACTTACTAGCCATGCCCTGATATCAAGGCAGTAGCTATCGCTTTACATTTTGAATTCAGCTCTTTTACCCATGTTTCAACAAAGGCTGTAATGAGATCAGGAGCTAAGTGACCCCGACAGAACTCAAACCACGCTTCAGTGAGCGGGTTATTGCTGAGCAGGTGTGCTTGATAGTACAAGCTATGTCTTTTCGATACTTTGCCCAATATTGTGGTTGGGGATCAGTTAGCAGGACAGCTGGTTTGTAGTATAGAATCGCGTCAACAATGTGGATTCAATTTCCACAACTGGCTGAGATTACTGTGAAGGACTCGCCTTCTCAACCTCGGTCCTCGCCAGAGGCTTGGTGACCCTTGGGTTAAACCACCACCAGTTGTCTCTCTCTGCTAAGAGAGTGGTCCTCTGGGACTATAATGACTTTATTATGGTTACTGATTGGAAGCCTGGTGGCCACCACTACAACTGCAGTACTGGAACAGATAAAACAGAGTAAGGCATTCTGGTAAATGTTATTGCTTTGAATTAAATTTCAGGATTTAATTAACAGTGTAATATAAGTAACAAAAGAAGGATGGGGAAAGATGAGTTTTTTTATATCCCAGGATATGCTAACCTGTTATATGCTGCCTGTAAACACAATAGAACTGTATTGAATTAAAATCCAAAGGGAATTAACTATAACTTAAGAAAGTGAAATTTGCAGGACTGTGGAGAAAGTCCCAAGGAATGGATATTTCTATCGAAGAACCAGCATGAAAATGATGGGTGGAATGACCTGCCTGTGTGCTGTAAGATTCTACAGTTTTAGATAAAAGGTTTTGAAGCTTCAGTGATGAGACTTTTGATATCTAAATTGCTCATGTTAAAATGTTAATTGACTGCTCCAGGAACTAAGCTGCTACAAACATTTCCTCACACAGCTTCTCTGTGCATCAAATATCCATAGTCTTCTCAACTCCCCTGAACAAACATTGTAGCATTTAGAAAGAGTGAACTGATCCTTCAGTGATGTACTCCACATAAGGAGTTTACTTTTAATTGGGCATTCATTAGAAGACTTATAACTTCAAACAACAGCAATATAAATAGGATTGAATTATGGTATCTCCCTCTACATCTGTTCGTTTTCACACAGACCACTGGCTCCTGCTTTATCTCATTCTGTTTCCCTAACTGATAAATTATGTCTCATTAGGCCCTGTTTTCCCACTAGCTTCTTTATTCTACTAACTGATTAAATAATGCTGGGAACTTATCAGATGGCATCCATGTGAGAAAATCTGCATTGTCTCTAAAGTTCACAACAGACTCTGAAGGCACTTTTAGCAGACTGCTTAAAGTGACTTGCACAGTTCTAACTGTTAAACTGTGAAGCATTTGGCAGTACATTCTTTGAGGCTAAGTGTAGGAGTGGGCTTATCAGTAGGAGGGACTTCATTAAGAGGGTGGTGGGGGGGAGGTTGTTTCACGCAATTAGATTCTCCTCAGCTTATTATATAAGCATACACAGGTAAAACACCAGATCTTATGTGGAGGGAATTCTGAAGCCAGCAAGGGCCTTCCATGACTCCAACAATTAGGCTCCATTCTTGAAAGGCACCCAGACAGCATCACCCAGGCAGATTTTCTGAAGAAGGGTCTAGGCCTGAAACATTAGCCTCCTTGCTCCTCTGCTGCTGCTTGGCCTGCTGTGTTCATCCAGCTCTATGCCTTGTTATCTCAGATTCTCCAGCATCTGCAGTTCCTACTATCTCTCAGTCAGCACCTCACTTTCTGAAGCTCTGGAGCAATCTCTACTCATAATCCCACATCAATGCTGCACATCCCAGAGACCTGACAGAGTTCACAGTTGAGGTACATTATTCTTTGAAGTCTGCATTACGTATAGATAAGGCTGTTAAGTAAGCATTTAGCATACTTGCCTTCATTGCTCAGACCTTGGTGTATAAGAGTTGGAACGTCATGTGGAGATTATGCAGGACGTTGATGAGTCTTCTTCTGGACCACTTTGTCAAGTTCTGGTCACCCTGTTATAGAAAGGCTATTATTAAAATGGAGAGGGTTCAGAAAAGATGTACCAGGATGTTGCCAGGAATGGAGATTTGAGTTAAAAGGAGAGGCTGGATAGGCTGGGATGTTTTTCACTGGAGCGTAGGAGATTGAGGGGTAACCTTTTAGAGGCTTGTAAAATCATGAAGGGTATGGATAAGGTGAATGACAAGGGTCTTTTCCCTATGGTTGGGGATTTCAAGACTAGGGGATATGTTTTTAATGTGAGAGAAGAAAGATTAAAAAAAAAATCAGGGGCAATATTTTTACACAGAGAGTGGTTCATGTGTGGACTGAACTTCCAGAGGAAGTGGTGGATGTGGGTATAGCTACAACAGTTAAAAGACACCTGGATAAGTACATGAATAAGAAATGTTTGGAGGTACATGGGCCAAGTGCGGGCAGGTGGGACTAGTTTAGCTTTGGAATTATGGTCGGCAAAGAAAATTTTTATTTTTTTTCTTCATCTACTACACTTCATTTAAACATAATTGATCAAATCAAAAATGAAATAAAGTGAATTCTAAGGTTTTCTTGAGTGAAAAAGAATACAGTTGATATGATCAGACTTTACTTGATTTATTGTTGTCATGTGTGCCGAAGTACAGTGAGAAGTTTTGTTTTGCGAGCAGCATGGGCAGATTATAGCAAACAACGACATAGAGATCACATGGTGCTTGGATAGAATGAGGCAAACAAGGTTACCGCTGCACGGGAGGAGAACAAAAACAAGATCAACATTAGATGTGAGGTTACAGAGGTCCATTTAGCAGTCTAATAACAGCAGGGAAGAAGCTGTTCTTGAACATGTTGGTATATGTCTTACCAACTTAATAGAATTCTTTGAGGATGTGACAAAGTTGATTGATGAGGGAAAGGCTGTAGATGTCATATACATGGACTTCAGTAAGGCATTTGATAAGGTTCCCCATGGCAGGCTGATGGAGAAAGTGAAGTCACATGGGGTCCAGGGTATGCTAGCTAGATGGATAAAACACTGGCTAGGCAACAGGAGACAGAGAGTAGTGTGTTCCACAGGGATCTATGCTGGGACCACTGTTGTTTGTGATATATGTAAATGATTGGAGGAAGGTATAGGTGGTCTGATTTGCAAGTTTGTAGATGACACTAAGATTGGTGGAGTAGCAGATCATGAAGGGGACTGTCGGAGATTACAGCAGAATATAGATGGATTGGAGAGTTGGGCAGATAAATGGCAGATGAAGTTCAATCCGGTCAAATGTGAGGTGATACATTTTGAAAGATCTAATTCAAGAGTGAATTATACAGTAAATGGAAAAGTCCTGGGGAATATTGATGTACAGAGAGATTTGGGTGTCCAGGTCCATTGTACCCTGAAGGTGGCAACACAGGTCAATAGAGTGGTCAAGCAGGCATACAGAGATTGATAAATTCTTGAAATTCTTCATCTCACAAGGAATTAAGGGCTATGGGGAGAGTACGGGTAAGTGGATTTGAAATGCCCATCAGCCATGATTAAATGGCGGTGCGGACTTGATGGGCCAAATGGCCTTACTTCCACTCTTATGTCTTATGGTCTTATGGCATGCTTTCCCTCATCAAACGGGGTATTGAGTACAAGAGTTGGCAGGTCATGCTGCAGTTGTATAAGACTTTGGTTCGACCATGTTTAGAGTACTGTGTACACTTCTGGTCACCACATTACCAAAAGGATGTGGACGCTCTGGAGAGGGTGCAGAGGAGGTTCACCAGGATGTTGCCTGGTATGGAGGGTGCTAGCTATGAAGAGAGGTTGAGTAAATTAGGATTATTTACATTAGAAAGACGGAGGTTGATGGGGGACTTGATTGAAGTCTACAAAATTATGAGAGCTATACATAGGTTGGATAGCAAGAAGCTTTTTCCCAGTATGGGGACTCAATTACTAGGGGTCATGAGTTCAAAGTGAGAGGAGGAAAGTTTAAGGGAGATATGCGTGGAAAGTTCTTTACACAGAGGGTGGTGGGCGCCTGGAACGCGTTGCCAGCGGAGGTGATAGACGCAGACATGGTAGTCTCTCTTAAGATTTATCTGGACAGGTACATGGATGGGCAGGGAGCAAAGGGATACGGACCCTTAGAAAATAGGTGGCAGGTTAGGCAGAGGATCTCGATCAGCACAGGCATGGAGCGCCAAAGGGTCTGTTCCTATGCTGTAATTTTCTTTGTTTTTTGTATGTGTTTGGCTTCCATATCTTCTGCCTGATGGAACAGGTTGGAAGAGAAGATTACACCCACAATGAGAAAAGTCAAATACAACAAAAAGAACCATCAACAAAATGCAGGTATTGGAGTAGATTTGTAGCTCGGGTGTTGAGGTTGGTTGGCTCGCTGAGCTGGTTTCTTGTTTTGCAGATGTTTCATTACCATGCTGGGTGACATCCTCAGTACAGCCTCTGATGAAGTGATGGTGTGCTTTCCCACCTAGTTTTTAAACTCTGGGGTCCGTTGAGATGGATTGCCTCACTTCTGTGTTTCCTCCGTAATGGAATGTATATGGGGCCGAGTTCAACGTGTTTATAAATAGCCTGCTTCATGGAGTGCCATGCTTCCAGGAATTCTTGTGCTTGTCTCTGCCTAGCCTGTCCCAGGATCTTGGTGTTGTCCCAGTCGAAGTGATGGTTCTCCTTGTCCACGTGGATTGAGATGAGTGAGTGTTGGTCGTGTCTTTTTGTAGCCAGTTGGTGTTCATGTACTCTTACTGTTAGTTTCCTTCCTGTTTGTCTGATTGTAGTGTTTCTCGCAGTCTCTGCAGGGGATCTTGTAGATGACATTGGTCCTGTCCATGGCAAGGAGTGGGTCTTTATTCGGGTGGGCAGTTGGACTTCCCGGTTTTCAAGGATAATGGATATCTAAAAAACTGTGTCAGAAGATGCCTACACAAACAACAACAGAAAGATTCTACACGCCCCAACACACTCATCACACTACCCTACATCAGGAACACATAGGAACTCACCACAAGACTCCTATGACCGCTGGGCATCAGAGTGACACACAAACCCACATTAACCCCACAACAACTCCTCACCCAAACTAAAGTCCCACTCCCTGCCATGGACAGGACCATTGCCATCTACAAGATCCCCTGCAGAGACTGTGAGAAACACTACAATCAGACAAACAGGAAGGAAACTAACAAGGGCACACAAGCACCAACTGGCTACAAAAAGACGCGGCCCAACACTCACTCATCTCAACCCACATGGACAAGGAGAACCACCACTTCGACTGGGGCAACACGAAAACCCTGGGACAAGCTAGGCAGAGACAAGCACGAGAATTCCTGGAAGCATGGCACTCCATGAAACATGCTATTAATAAACACATTGAACTTGACCCCATATACTTTCCACTACAAAAACTGGAAGTGAGGCAATCAATCTCAATGGACACCAGAGGTTAAAAACCAGGAGGTAAAACACACTGACGCTTCATCGGAGGCTGCACATTACCAGCATGGTAATGAAATACCTGCACAAGAAGGAACTAGCTTGGTGAGCCAACCAACCTCAAAATGCTGGTAATTTGCTTACAAAGAAGGTGGGCAGACGAGAAGGTAAAGCCAAACCCAATTACAGATCTTGAGAGTTCCTCGGATTGTGAGAATAAAAAAAAACACAGAAGGAAATTAATGTTTCATGATTAGTTAATTTAGTTCAGAGTGTATTAATCAATTAATCTAGTATTATGTGTTTCTGTTTAAATTGTAACCAGTGCAGGACTTAAGAAATGTGGCTGCTTAGTTTCACTTGACAGAGGAACGACAGGGTTTTAAACAGAATAAAAGTGACAAACTGTTAATGTTGAATGACCAAGCTACATTTTTCATGTCATTAAGTCGTTATTGAGAACCAAGCAGAGGAAAGAAAGACGACAGCTGTGTTCTATGCTGTTAATTCATAGTGTTTAACTCGGACAAACAATTGCATTTTTGCTAAATATTCTAGATTTAACTTTTGCGGCAACGTACAGTTGGTTTTGTAAGCAGTATATTTCTTCTGGACAGTTATCATAGAAATTATATTGATTGGATGTGGAAGGATAGCTCACATTCTGTACATTGTTTATTTTGTGCAGTCTTTGTGTAACCTGTATAACTTTGTAACCTATTTTCTGATTTTTTCTGTGAATACTTGGCGATTTTTGGTGTTCGTTTGATGCTGAAAGCTGTAAGCGACTTTGCCACTCTGTTTATTATTTTAAAGAAAATGCTTCCAAACACTGCCAGTTTGAGAGAGAAGAAAAATAGCAGATGACCTGTAAGTCAGACCGCGAGATCTGAGATGATGAGCTCAAAGTATCATTCATGGGGCCATGATATTTTAAACATATGGGCAAAAAAGATATGAAAGATTTTGTTATCTGTGTGTTAGGCTGTAAAATTGAATTAAACAGTGGGTAAAGGTACAAAGAGCTGGGTGACCTCTCGAGTAAAATACCTCTTAAAAGACAAATTTAGTGGCTCGTGGGAAATAATATTAGTAGATGATGGTTAATAGCAAAGAAACCACTCATAAATTGAGCATACACTATTTAACTAATCCAAGACGGACCAGCTTAAGTTCCTAAAAGTCAGAGGTATTAAAGTCAAAAGGTGAAATTTGAGTATTGAAAGTTTATTTTCACCATGATTGTTACTCCTGCTGCGAATGTGAATGGTGCTGTTCCTCAGTAGTTGTAGAAGGTGCACTCACTCACTGCAAGAGCTGCTCCCACAGTACAGTGAAATACTGACAGCAGTGAAGGGTAGGTCTACTCTCATTCCTAAGTCCTGTGTAAATGAACTGCACAATAGATGAATTGGCTTTCAAGAATTTCATAACTACCCTTCAAGCAAAAATAGCTTTCTTCAAGAGCAAGTGATTCAAACAGCATAACAGATAACAAGGTGTAGAAATGAATGTTCACAGCAGGCCAAGCAGCATCAGAGGAGCAGCAAGACTGACATTTCGGGCTTAGGGTCTAGGCCTGAAACGTCAGCCTTCCTGCTCCTCTGATGCTGCTTGGCCTGCTGTGTTCATCCAGCTCTCCACCTTGTTATCTCAGATTCTCCAGCATCGGCAGTTCCTACACTCTCTGCTTCAAACAGCAGTTTCTCACTTGGTCATGGCTGGAGCTCTTCAGTTGCTCAGTCCGAAGTCTTCCCGGTCTCCAAAATGTATCCACACCTCAGTGACTTTGATCACGACTCAGGAAACAGACTTGTCACCCTATTAAATTTCAATCATTGATTTAAACAGAATTTATTGCTCTATTTGCATCTCCCAATGATAGACTAACACTTCCAAATGGATTGGTATTTGCTTGCAAATTTGCTGGTGCAACCTATGAGTGGCAGGATGCTAACTCAATATCACTTTTAAGGTTCTTAGCTCCTCTCAGGCTCTCAAATACACCTCCCCTTGCTCATTTGAACTGCCTCTTTAGTCTTGCCTGCTCCTTTCTTCTCCTCTCTCCTCCTTTTCCTACCTCTGTACTTGAGAACTATTCTAACATTGTCCAATTCTGACAAAAGGTCAGCAGTCTAAAATGTTAACTTTGTTCTTCTGCCCACAGACAATGTCTGTTTTACTGGATATTTTTAGCATTTTCTCTTTCTATATTAGAGTAGATCTGATCAAGGGATTAGTTTTGATCCACATTGCTGGTGATGAGTTTGCTCATGTGAACAGCGAACTAGGTTAAATGTTACAAATTACTGTAATTCACAGTGAAGTCATTGACCTCATGTATAATGTGCTGCTGTTTACAGTAAGCGTGGAATTGCTGCTTGTTCTGAAAAACAAACCGAACAAATCTCTAAATGTTATGTTATGTTATGAGTCGATATTGGGAAAGGTGACTTCATTGTGGTCAACTGGAACCTCTTTAACTGAAGCTGGGGGAGACCCAGAGTTCTTTTCTAAATTGAAAGTATATAATTCCCCCTCCTGAGAGATTGTGTGATAATTTTTTTGGGAACAGGAATGCGGAACAGGGTTTGGGCATTTCCAGTTGGTGAGAAGCGGGAGAGGGCGTATAGTTTTGTGCAGGAATTTGGCAGAATGTCTCCCTTTTCAGCAATACTCAGATACAAAACTTTTTGTGACTTCACTAAACATTCAGGTCAGCATGGTCACTAAATCAGTGAATCACAGAAATGGTACAATGCAGAAGGAGACCATTTGGCCCATCGTGTTTCCACAAGCCTTCCAAGTGAGTATTTACAATGAATGTCAATCTCCTGTAAAATTCATTGAACCCAGTGCATTTGTGTTCCTTTAAAATAACACTTAAATTCCTTTTTGTGCGCATCAAATTGAACCACCTCAGGCATGGGTTCCAGACCCTAGCCACTCACTGAGTGAAATTAAAGTTTTTCTCATATCACTTTTACCTTCCTTTGCCAAATATGTTAAATCTGTGCCCCTTCATTCTTGATCTTTTCAAGATTGTGAACGTTATCTCCCATTCTGTTCTGTCCAGTTCCCTCATGATTTTGAATGTCAATATCAAATCTCCTCTCAGCTTTCTCTTCCTTGTTGAAAGCTGGCCTCATCTCTCTGAGTTATAAAGAGGGGATTTAAGTATTTAATCAAAAATGCATTAGCTGCATAAATATGAAGCCTTTTTTTTCTAGGTGCTGACTGTTTCATGTATACTTTTTTTATTTGCTCTTTTCAATACATTTTCTTAATTTGAACTTGTAACATTGATAGCTTTCTCAGTTTGTATGTCTGTCTTCTATTTCAGCATTTGTCTGGTCACAATCCTTTTAACTGAAACTTACAAATGATCTTGAGACCAGGATGATGATTTAACTGTTCCAGCTTCAAGCAGTTGTGATCTACGCACAAAATTGTAAATGGGGACTGTCTGGAAAAAGTGAGTCACACAACATGTGCACTGTAATCATATTATCTTGTGTAATAAATATGTTGTAACAATCCATCTGGACAGCATTTACAGCAGTGGATTGTAGGTTTGACATTGAAAGAACAGAGATGCTGGTGAAATGTGAAGACAGTGCACCATTAAGTGGCTCTTGCTCATTCTTGTTCACTGAACACTTCTCCTTTTGAAATTCTCATTTCAATGTTAACTTGTTCATCTGACCCATGTAGGGGAAGTGCATCCTTAAATAACCAGTCATACAGCTCTTTGAGGCCAGATGCGATAGGTGTTAGAGGAGTCGGGGTCATGTGCTTATAGAAAGCAGGTCACGTTGCTCCAGAACAGGATCAAACAACAAGAGTTTTCTGGAGTTAATGTTAGTCCAAACTAGGGAACTAGCCTGGGAGAAATAGCACTGCACCTCTCTCATTTCTGTAAAGATGTGATGTCTGGTAATGCAGGGGTTATGACAATACTCAAGCAACCCAAGGGCCATAAATACAGGAATGTGGCCATTATTACTCTTGGGAAAATGACAGTGAAAGATAGTTGTAAAGGTCTGGTTGGTGTATTCATACTGTTGAGGGAGGAGAAACTGTTGCGTTTGTCTAACTGGATTGACTCTTGTTCCTTTACGTTCTTTGAGGTGGTAACCAGATAACTTATTTGTAACAATAATTAGTATAACCAATCACACAGCCCATTACTACCTCTTCAGGGCAACTATGAGAAAACAGTAAATTTGACGCTGCTAAAGTCACCCTGAAAACAAGTTTTAAAATAATTCCCTGTTTTAAAGCCTATATTTTTTGTCTTTAGTTGCTGTAGGCAAATGTAGATCTGACATTACGAGTAAACACAGCCTTGAAAAGATAACTACATTTTTGCTGTGGAATGAACAGCATCACAGATTATTACTTTATGCCACATTGACATATGGTAAAGCTGAGGAAATATTACTGCAAGAACCCTTTGCTAAACAAGGGCTTAAAACTTGACCAGAAGTAATAGGCAATACAGTTGATATTGAGACAAAGTGATTTTGGCTTTGTTGCAAAGCAACATAACAGAAGTTTGCCGAAATAAAATGCTGTCTGGAACTATGAGATCACATTGGTCAAATAATCTCACTTCACTTCTACTCACACTGGCTGCAGCATGACTGTTTCAAATAAAGAACATCAAAACAATTTTCAAAATTATAGTTCTACCTTTTTTTGTTCTTACAGATAAGCCAGGAAGTTGGATGTCAATTCTGGAGAATTTGAACTTTTTCACTTTACATTCTTAGCACCAGTGTCAAACTCTCCAGGGCTATTTAGCGTAGAGCTCCCACTACTCTGCCCAAAAGCAGTTCCCAGTATTAACATGACGGAAGCAGTCTTTGATGTATTGATGAGGCATACTTTCTATTTCCTGTGCAAACTGTGCAGAGTTCTGTGCAGATGAAATTAGCAATCAAAGTCAAATTAGCAACAGTTATGTCTGCTTATAAAATGATGCCACAATTTCGCCTGATCCTTTGACCCAGTGACCGCACAAAATGTTAACAATCAACAGAATTCTGAGGGACTCCATTAGTCTGATTTCCATTATTCATGAGCAGTTGTGAGCGTAGAGATGCCGGTACATGGCCCTGCTGAGAAGAGCATTCTCTGTTGTTCAAAGAGCTTGTTCTGTATGTCTGTCACATCTTTATCAATAGCAAATGAGAGCCGATATCACAGCATGCTGCACCAGTGCCACTGTTTGAGGTAAGTGTCTATGTACCCTCTGACAAATGTTCAAAAATGACAACCATTTAAACATTTGATCTTGTAGTGAGATTAAATTGCTAGCACTTCAATCTTTTAAACTTAATTATATGTTTTTGGTGATCTCTATTATCAAGGATCATATAACACATAAGTGATAATGGGAACTGCAGATGCTGGAGAATCCAAGATAATAAAATGTGAGGCTGGATGAACACAGCAGGCCCAGCAGCATCTCAGGAGCACAAAAGCTGACGTTTTGGGCCTAGACCCTTCACACATAAGATTTTTTTAAAAATGAAGTATTCATTTTTAATAAAAAGTTTAAAATATTTTTAGGAGTATTGAATATAGGCATTGTTGATCAGGTTAATATTTATAGCTGATCCATTGACCACCCACAACTTCCTTTTACATCCCAACCCTATCTCTGCATCTGACCTTGCAATAAACCACACTTCTATTAATTTGCAACATTTCCAAAATCCCACTGTCCAGTCTTTGGCCTTCTGTTCAACCCAGCATGTCCACAAGTACCGATCTGAGCAACCATACTCACATTCACTGCTCGCCCTGACCATTGCCACAGGCATAGGCCACATCTCCAACCCCTTAATAACACAGAAGTAATATGATGAAGAATTGTCTCAGTCATTGATCATCTGCCCTGACGTGAACACTTATGAAGTTTTGCTCATGTCACTAAACCTGTTCCTCTTGAACTATCCCAGAACGCACTGATTACCTCCGGATTGTTTTCGCAACTTTAAAACATCTCCCTGCATCTTCCTCCCCATCTCCTCTCCCAAAAAGTGTACAAAGATTTCCCATATTTCTTTGCCAGTCAGATCAAGACCATCCAATTCACTGCCTCTGCAGTATCCCTACCTCCCAATGTACCATTAGGCCAAACGCACCAGAATGTTCCATCCCATCCAGATCCTCAACCGACATCTTTCTCCAGTTTCTTTACCCTGTTACCCCTCACGACCTCTCTGAGTTCATTCTGTCTATGTACTCCATCTTTGGTTCTAAGGAACAAAAACGAAATTGCTGGAGAGGCTCAGCAGGTCTGGCACCATCTGTGAAGGAAAAAACCAGAGTTAACCTTACGGGCCTGGTGACCCTTGAGGAAGGTTAACTCTGTTTTTTCCTTCACAGATGGTGCTGGACCTGCTGAGCCTGTCCAGCAATTTTGTTTTTGTTCCTGATTTACAGCATTCGCTGTTCTTTTGGTCCTGTTCTAAGGATCCTATTCTCACTAAACTGCTGACTCCTCAATTTTGACTTCTGCTTCCCATCCCAGGCAATTTTATTAGTGATCCTCTCTCTGCTGCTATTGTCCCATTCTCCATTAAATCAACCATGATGACCCCTCTCCTCAAAACAATCAACCCTTCATGTTTTCCCCCCCGCCCCGGCCTTTGCATCAGCCTCCCTCTCTACCCCAAAGTGCTTGAAAATTTTGCCTCACAAATCTGTTTGCATCTTTTCGGAAATTTTACATGTGAATTTCTTCTATCAGGTTTCTGCCGCTTTCACTGTATTGAAGTAGTTCTTATTAAAGTGACAAATGATATCTTATGTGATTGAGACAAAGGTAATCTTCCCTGGTAATCCTTCTTGACCTGTCCGCAGCCATTGAAACAATGGATCACACTGTCTTCCTCAAACTCATCTCCACTGTGGTCCACCTGGGAGGCACTGATCTGACCAAGTACTGCCCATGTCAATCTAATCATTGCCGAAGAATCACTGGTAAACGTTTCTCATCTTGTTCCCATGACATTACCTTTGGTATCTGCAAGAATCAATGCTTGGCCTCCTCCTATTTCTCACCTGCTGACTGTCCCCGGGTGATATCATTCACTAGCACAGTCTGAGCTTACATGTGCTCATTGACGACAGCCAGCTCTACCTCACCACCACTTCTCTTGACTCTTCCACTATCGGGCTATGTGTCCAACATCCAGTACAGGATAAGCAAAAATTTCCTCCAATCAAATACTGGTGAAACTGAACTCACCATTGTAGAGGCATAGAGATGTACAGCACAGACCCTTTGGTTCAATTCGTCCATGCTGACCAGATATCCTAGATAAATCTAGTCACATTTGCCAGCATTTGGCCCATATTCATCAAAACCCTTCCTATTCATGTATCCATCCAGATGCCTTTTAAATGTTGTTATTATACCAGCCTCCACCACTTCCTCTGGCATCTCATTCTATACCTGCAGACCCTCTGCATGAAAAAGTTGCCCCTTAGGTCCCTTTTGAGCATCACCCTTCTCGCCTTAAACCTGTGCTTTCTAGTTTTTGGCTATCTTATCCTGGGGAAAATATATTGGCTATTTACCCATGCTTCTCATGATTTTATAAACCTCTATAAGGTCATCCCTCAGCCTAGGATGCTCCAGGGAAAATAGCCTGAGCCTGTCCAGCCTCTCCCTATAACTCAAACCCTCCAACCCCAGCAACATCCTTGCAAATCTTTTTCAAACCCTTTCAGTTTAACAACATCCTTTGTATAGAAGGGCAACCAGGACTGTTTTCCATTCCTGCTCCAAATTCAATTCTGGGTCAACAGTGGGGAATAATACAATTGGATTGCAACCTTGCAGCTGATAATAAACCCTAAACTGAGTCTCCACCTTCTTAACTGCCCCATCACTAAGGGCTAAAAATATGCTGCTTCCCATCTGAGAATTTTATTCCCATAGACTGGGATGTGCCTGTTCTTGCGAGGGCCATACACACAGACGAGTGAAGCCTAGCCGCTAGGTTGAGTGTATATTTCTTAGTGAAGGAGGCAGGATCAGGTACTTTAATAGGATTTGAAAATGCAAGATAGTCAATTTGCTCTGCAGTTCATGAAACATTTTGAAGGTCTTGGTAACAATGGGCGATAATGATCTCTGGGATAGTGTTAGCAGGTTCAGGATGAAAAATGGCAGGATTCTTAGATAAGGAAGCATGGATGCTGCCAGAAATATGGAAATTTTCCAGCAATTTCTGTTTTCTCGGACTTCCAACATCCACAGTTCTTTGATTATTTTACTGCATTGTTGAGACTGCCCAAAGGAGGAAAGTGATGAAAAGACTAATGCAGGTTTAGTGTAATTTTGGTGGTTCAGCCTTGATGGGCTGAAGGGCCTCTTCTGTCCTGTATGAATATGTGGTTCTATGATGGCTACACATGGGAGTGCATCACTGATTTGGGGTTAAGAATGAAGGAGAGTACAACATTGCTTTTGGATTTTTGAACAGTGTGGTTTTGTAACAATGTCCAAACTTCAAACAAGCAACAGATTCCCGAATCTCAACAGGGACATGTGGAAATGCATGATTTACAAATCGTGGGCAGTTGGCTTACACTAATTATTTCCACTGAAGTGGATAAATAAAGACAGAACAGATTCTTGGTGCAACATTGCCCTCTGGTGGTAAGAAAGCAGATTGTTACAGAGTGTTTATAATAATAACAATTATGTTTATTGTCTACTTTTAATTTCTAATCAGTCAGTGTTTTGATTACGTGGGATGATCCTTGCTTGCATTATGTGGTTAGTGGGCTCTGACTCTCTCTGCTTCCCAGGCTTAATTAAAGGGTTAATATTGAAGAACACATTTAGCACCACCCACTGCCATGATGTCATACGAAATTTGTGGAGAACAGGATCTGAAAGGAGTAAGGCCTACTATCCAGTTCCTCCAAGTGGCCACTGCACCCAATGAGCCATAATCAGCTCAACTAATGCAACGGGAACAGAAGAGAGGGCACAGGAGTAGTGTCTCATTATCCAGCCATAGAGTGTTGATGATTGGCCAGACCAAATGTCCAGTCCATTGGTCATGAAAACATTTGTTAGGCTCAGGCAGCATTTCATGGTCTGGATGAGTTACTGCTTTGTGAAGAATGGCTGGTTGCTCTGGTTTTACTTTGGGCTGTTATCCTAGGGAACGTATATGTGGGAGATCTGAGGATTACCAAATGCAGGGCCAGAGTGATGTGGCGGCCTGGGATCTCCAAGGAGATTGCGGATCTCATTGATGGTTATTAAAGTTGTGCAACACACAGACCAGGGAAATGAGACCCACTGATATCTACTACATTCCTGTCTAGAAACACAAGTCCACAGACCTATTCAGTTTAGAAGGGACATCTTTATCATCATTGATTATTTTTCAAAATGGATAGAGATAAAGAAGTTACGTACTGTAGGTGGAGTCCTGGTTATGGGTTATTGCTGTTATAGCTGTTGATGCAGGGTCTTGCAGGAAGCATTTGCAACTCATGGCATTCCTGATGTGGTTGTTTCAGACAATGCACTACTTTCCTAATGAGTGATTGAGCTAGTCAGTCCTGGATTTGATATTATCACAGGATCACCAAGATACCCACAACCGAATGGGAATGCCGAGCATGGGGTCCAGGCAGTCAGGTTTGTAGAAAAATGTTGACTTTTGTACTATATTGCAACTCATCATCCCCACCTCCAACTCCATTGTAGTCAAGCACCATTAGAGTTACTGATGGGTGGGAGGTTGAAGACCCAGCTCCCCATCCAATCAAAGACGTTGTTTCTGCGTTTACCTCCATGGGGCTATCAAGATGTACATAGGTAAACATCAGTATCGCCAAAAGAAACAGAATAAAAACCAAAAGAAATGCGGATGCTGTAAATCAGGAACAAAAACAAAGCTGCTGGAAAAGCTCAGCAGGTCTGGCATCATCTGTGAAGGAGAAAGCAGAGTTCATGTTTTGGTCCGGTGATCCTTCATCAGAACAATTTTCCAGCGACTTTGTTTTTGTACCAAAAGAAGCAGACCATGGTATAATAGGCATCTTTTTGCAAGATGGTTGGCACAGATATAGACACTGTGCAATTAGTGGATACAGGACTTTGTCAGGGAAGGTATGGTCGTTGAAGAAGCTACAGACCAACAGTGATCCAACATGTGAATTCATGCTCATCCTCTCCTTTCTGTGTACTTTCCTTTCTTTTTCTCTCAGCTCTTTATCTTTTCTTTTGTTTTTTCCCTTTGTTTTCTTTTCCTATAGTCTTTTGCAGCAGTTTAATCGACGGCATTGGCATGGCAGTGAGAGCAGGCCATGCATGGAATGGCAGCAGTCTCCTGGCAATTGGAGGCAGCAGGCAATGGCAGCGGCAGCAAGGATGTCCTCCTGGTGTTTGGGGATGGGGCTGGGGTAGCAAATGATGTAGTGATAAATCTAACAAAAGTATAATTATTAATAACACCAAGGAAATTTTGGGAAAACGTTACTTGGACTAAATGTGCGTATTTGTTGGGTATGAAAGTGTCTAAACCTTTAATTCATGCAAACCTAATTCAGGCTAATTTAGATTGTAACTCTAGTCAGTATTCAAGTAAAGTCTGCAGTTGAAAATTCTGCAGTCATAGGCTTTCAGCAAGTTTAATTTTTAGGAGCGCGTTGAAAGAGTAGTCTATTTAAGAAATAGAATGTCATTAATTGACTCAGATCCTTTATGTTGGGAGTGTATACACGTTGCCAACTTGTTGTAACTTAGCATTTAAGAGTGTGATTTACAAAGAAGTACCAGCATTGAGTGTTCAAAGTAGCTCAGTGAGGGGAGGAGCGAGGAATTCGGATACTTCTGTCCAATCAAAGCCAGCGACTGGTGAGTATTTCCACTCTTTAAAGTAAAAGTATGATCTTCAGTTTGTGTTTAGGTTTCTAGATTTATTTTTAAACTCTTTTTCTTAAAAAAGATAGTGTGTTAGAAAAAGAATGAAAAACACTCAAGAGTTAAAAATGGGGATTCTTCAATTGTAAAAAGCAAAGGTATCTCTAGCCATTACGGAAAAATGGTTTCAAGTAGATCAAAGGTGGAAATTAAATATTGTGAGGTATATGTCAAACGCTCAAGCAGTAAGGGAATGGTATTGGTGTAGCTTTGCTAGCATGAGTTGTAATAGCATGATAGCAAGGTATGATCTTGAATTGGATGATATTGCACACATAGGGGTAGATATAAGGAACAAGGAGAAGAAAGCACTGATGGGACTAATCTGCAGGCCCCCTTACGGTGGACATTCTTTAGGACAAAGAACAAATCAGGAGATAATAAGAACATGTAAGAAAGGTAATATGTTAATCATAGTTGTCTTTAATCTTTGTGTATGAACATACAAACATACAGGCAAGGAACAAGTAGAGGCCAGTTGGTCCTTTGAGCCTGCTCACTCACTCAACAGCCTCATGTCTGATCTGATTTAAAACTTAACTCTACATTCTTACATATCCCTGGTAATCTTTTATTCCATCTGCACTGGGAAAATCAAATTAACAAAGATACCCATGAGGAGGAATTAATTGGGTGACGTTGGAACAGTTTTCTGCATCGAAGTGTTGAGAGGATCCAACCAGGGATCAGCTTACTCTGGATCTGTTTAATGAGATGCATTTAATATATGATCTTGGAGGAAACAGTGGCCATGTCAGGAGCAGTTTTTGGCATGGATAGAGGATTGGTTAATAATTAGAAGATAGAAATTTGAGATAAGGAGAGCATTTTCAGAATAGTGAGTTGTAACTTGCGTAGTACCACAGGGGTCAGTGCTAGAGTCACAATTATTTGTAACAAATAGAATAGAATCCCTACAGTGTGGAACAGGCCCTTCGGCCCAACAAGTCCACACCAATTGTCAGAGCATCCCAATCAAACCCACCCCATTATAACCCACCTAATCTACACATCCCTGAAAATGATGAGCAATTTTTAGCACAGCCAATCCACCTAGCCTGCACATCTTTGGACTGTGGGAGGAAACCGGAGCACCCGGAGAAAACCCACGCCGACACGAGGAGAACGTGCAAACTCCACACAGAAGGTCGCCCGAGGCTGGAATCGAACCCAGGTCCCTGGCACTGTGAGGCTGCAGTGCAATATACTGAGCCACCGTGCCGCCCTAAATAATATATACTAATAACTTGGGTGAAAACGGTGAATGTATTATAGTCAAGTAGGTGGCAAGGCAAGCAGTGAGGATGACATAAAGGGTCTCTAGAGGGATATAGACGGAATAAGCCGGTGAGCACAAACTTGGCAAATGGAATATAATATTCAAGAATATGAGGTCATGCACTTTGGAAGGAAGAATAGAAAAACTGAATATTATTTAAATGGAGAATAACTGCAGAAAGCTGTGGCACAGAGAGATTGGGGAGTTCTCATCCATGAATCACACAAAGCAAACATACAAGATCATCGGTAGTAAGTGAGGCAACTGTTGGGCTTAACTCCTCCTCCTATTCTCTATGTTTCTGTGAGAGATATACTAGTATTGGAGGTAGCCCAGAATAGGTTCACTCTGTGAGTCCAGGTATGGGTGGACCTTTCTGTGAGGAGATATTGAGTGTGTTGGTCCTGTACTCTATAAAATTCAGAAGAATGAGAGGTGACCTGATTGAAACATGTTAGGCTTTTGGACGACTTGACAGGGTAGATTCAGAAAGATCGTTTCTCTTTGTGAGAAAATCTCAGACCGGGAAGGTAATTTCAGAATAAAGGTCACACATTTAAAGACGGAGATGAGAGAGAATTTCATCTCTCATATGGTTGTGAATCTGTGGAATTAATGACAGCGAAAGGCTATTGAGGCTGGGCCACAGATTTGTACTCAGTAAGGGAATCAGGGGAAAAGGCAGGAAAGTGATGTAATGGATTTATCAGATCAGCGATGATTGAAGTGAATGGCAGAGCAGACTCATTGGGTTGAATGGTCCACTTCTGTTGCTGTATCTTACATCCATATGGTTTTACAATTAGGCACCCATTACCCAACAACAAGGCAAAACATTTCTGGATGGTCTTCTCCCATTCCGTCAGTATGCAACAAGCTAGATTCACCATGTTGCCTAAAACATGGATCACTGCGACCTGCCTCCAAACTGCACATGGGCACTGCACCACCTGAGCTCTGAAGGGAGGGTGCAGCAAAGTCCCGGTGTTAGCCTGTGGAGGAACTATCCAAAGTATCTTGTGAATCCTTCTGTTTTCCAGTCAAACGATTTCTTTTCATTGCCTTACCACAAAAGATCTTTGAGTTGTTGCCAAACTTGCACATCCACATTTGATGTTGCTCTTTAATCTGCTGTTGTTTGTTTGTCCCATTAACATTCCTATAATTTCATTGCTGCCATCACCCATTTGCAGATCATCCATTTAACTCTTTTGCCTCACTTCCTGTGCTCCATGCCTGCCTCTGTACTGGATTAAAATCTGTCATTCGGTGCAGGAGGAAGACATTCAGCCCATCACATCTGCATCGGCTCTTCCAACAAGTATCGTTACCTAATGCCAGCCTCTTGCTTTTTCTCGATCCCCTTCCTTACTATTTCATCCAATTGTCTTTTTGGTGTCACAATTGAACCTGCCTCCACCGCAATTCCAGGCAGTGCATTCCATACCCCAACTACTCACTGCGTCAAAATATTTTCTCTCAATTCACTTATGTTGCTTTTGCAAATCAATTAAAGCCATGCCCTCTTATTTTTCTTTTGTTCACTTTATTCAGCCTCAAATAATTTTCAAAACCTCCTCTCTGCCTCTATAGCTCTAAAAAGAACAGCCCCAAACTCTTCCACATATCCTTATAACAGAATTTCCACATCCCTGGAACCATTCATCTCTTCTGCACTCTGCCTAATCTAATAATATGGTGTCTACAATTATACTCAATATTCCAGCTAAGGTTTAACGAGTATCTTACATAAATCCAACTTCAACTCCTTGCTCTTCGACATTACCTTCCTTTTAATAAAACCCAGGACATCATAGTCTTTATTAACTGTTGTCACCATCAGTCCTGCCACATTCACTGAACTATGGTTTGCTTCTGCGCTCCCTTTAGACCTGTACTGCTTAGCTGACATTATCTTTCAATGTTCTTGCTACCAAAATGCATTACTTCATGCTTCTCTGGATTGAAACTCATCGATCACATAACTGCCCATTCCACCAATGTGTCAATGTCCTTTTCTATGCAGTTGACTGCACAATTGACAAGCTTTGTAAGCTTCTTTTCAACTGCGAACTTTGAAATTATCCCCTGCATTCCAAGAGCTAGATCAGGAAAAGCAAGGTTCGCAATACCATAAGACCATAAGACATAGGAGTGGAAGTAAGGCTATTCGGCCCATCGAGTCCACTCCGCCATTTAATCATGGCTGATGGGCATTTCAACTCCACTTCCCTGCACTCTCCCCATATCTCTTAATTCCTTGCGAGATCAAGAATTTATCAATCTCTGTCTTGAACACATTTAATGTCCCAGCCTCCACTGCACTCCGTGGCTCTGAATTCCACAAGCCCACCACTCTCTGGCTGAAGAAATGTCTCCTCATTTCTGTTCTAAATTTACCCCCTCTAATTCTAAGGCTGTGCCCACGGGTTCTAGTCTCCCCGCCTAACGGAAACAACTTCCCAGCATCCACTCATTCTAAGCCATGCATTATCTTGTAAGTTTCTATTATATCACCCCTCAACCTTCTAAACTCTCATGAGTACAATCCCAGGATACTCAGCTGTTCATTGTACATTAAAGCTACCATTCCAGGGATCATCCATGTAAATCTCCGCTGGACATGCTCCAGTGCCAGTGTGTCCTTCCTGAGGTGCGGGGCCCAAAATTGGACACAGTATTCTAAATGGGGCTTAACTAGAGCTTTATAAAGCCTTAGAAGCACATCGCTGCTTTTATATTCCAACCCCCTTGCGATAAATGACAACATTACATTTGCTTTCTTAATCACGGACTCTACCTGCAAGTTATCCTTCAGAGAACCCTGGACCACCACTCCCAGGTTCTTTTATATTTCAGCTTTACAAATTTTCTCACCATTTAGAAAATAGTCCATGCCTGTATTCTTTTTTCCAAAGTGCAAGACCTCGCTTTTGCTCACGTTGAATTTCATCAGCCATTTCCTGGACCATTCTCCTAAACAGTCTAAATCTTTCTACAGCCTCCCCACTTCCTCAGTACTACCTGCCTGTCCACTTATCTTCGTATCATTGGCAAACATCGCCAGAATGCCCCCAGTCCCTTCATCCAGATCATTAATATATAAGGTGAACAGCTGTGGCCCCAACACTGAACCCTGCGGGACACCACTCATCACCGGTTGCCATTCCAAAAAAGAGCCTTTTATCCCAACTCTCTGCCTTCTGTCAGACAGCCAATCCTCAATCCACGCCAGTAGCTCACCTCAAACACCATGGGAACTCACCTTACTCAGCAGTCTCCCATGAGACACCTTATCAAAGGCCATTTGGAAGTCTAGATAGATAACATCCACTGTGTTTCCCTGGTCTAACCTACTTGCTACCTCTTCAAAGAATTCTAACAGGTGTGTCAGGCACGACCTCCCATTACTACAGCCATGCTGACTTGTTCTAATCCAGCCCTGCACTTCTAAGAATTTAGAAATCTCATCCTTAACGATGGATTCTAGAATTTTATCAAGAACCGAGGTTAGGCTAATTGACCAATAATTTTCCATCTTTTGCCTTGATCCTTTCTTAAACAAGGGGGTTACAACAGCAATTTTCCAATCATCTGAGACTTTCCCTGATTCCAGTGACTTTTGAAAGATCACAACCAAAGCCTCTGCTATTTCCTCAGCCACCTCCCTCAGAACTCTAGGATGTAGCCCATCGGGACCAGGATATTTATCAATTTTTAGACCTTTTAGCTTCTCTAGTACTTTCTCTTTTGTAATGCCTATCATACTCAACTCTGCCCCCTGACTCTCCTGAATTGTTGGCATACTACTCATGTCTTCCACTGTAATGACTGATGCAAAGCACTTACTAAGTTCAGCTATTTCCTTATCTCCCATCACTAGCCTTCCAGCATCAATTTGGAGTGGCCCAATGTCTACTTTTGCCTCTTGTATGTTTCTTATGTATTGAAAGAAGGTTTTACTATCATTTCTAATATTACTAGCTAGTCTACCTTCATATATGATCCTCTCCTTCCTTATTTCTCTCTTTGTTATCCTCTGTTTGTTTTTGTAGCCTTCCCAATTTTCTGATTTCCCAGTGCTCCTGGTCACTTTATAGGCTGCCTCTTTTTCTTTGATACATTTCCTGACTTCCTTTGTCAGCCATGGCTGTCTAATCCCCATCCCCCACACCGGGTAATCTTTCTTTTCTTTGGGATGAACGTCTGTACTGCGTCCTCAATTACACCCAGAAACTTCCACCACTGTTGCTCCAGCGTCTTCCCTGCCAGGCTGTGCTTCCAGTCGATTTCGTCAGCTCTTCTCTTATGCTCTTATAGTTACCTTTATTTAACTGTAACACCATTACATCTGATTTTGTGTTCTCTCTTTCAAACTGCAGACTGAACTCTACCAAATTATGATCGCTGCCTCCTAAGTCTTCCCTTACTTTAAAATCTTTTATAAATTGTATACGAATCTCTCCACTACAAACATTCCTCTGGTCCAAAAAATATCGTCGTCACTCAGCAATTTTGTAAGGTATTGGCACTGCCCCTTTTGTTCTTTTTCCTCACAATTCTGTTGTGTGGCACTGCATCAAATGCATTCTGCAGTACACCACATCAAGAGCATTAGCCTCATCGAGCCTTTGTGTTAACTCCTCAAAAAAACATCAGCAAATTATTCAAGCACAATTTCCCCAAAATGGCTCTAACATTTGCAGTTCAGATGAAAAGTCACTAACCTGAGTCATGAATTGTTTCTGTCTCAACCACAGATGGTGCAAGACCTCCCTTTCCAAAATTCTCTTTTATTTCACACTTGCAGCATTCACAGTATCTTGCCTTCAAGAAGGCATTTTCATTAGAGTCAAAGGAATGTTTGAGTCTTATGCAATTTTTGATTATGGCCACAAGGTGCTGCTGAGGAACAATTTTTAAATTCTGAAGTTTTATCCCCCTCCTTGGCTTTTTGCATGTAAATTCCAACATTTTTTTCCAATTTTGTAGCAAGTAGTCTAAATAAAAAGTTCCTGCACTCAGCTGATTTCCTGCTGCTCTGTCTAGATGTCCCTTCATCTCTAATCTATGACCTGAAAGACAATTGCTTTACACTGTCATTCCTCCACCAGGGAAGTGTCAAATCTCCAATTCTACCTTGTCTGGACATCCTCTAGTGTCTCTCTATTGCCATCATCCTCCCCTGCCCCAGCTAACTTTTTCTCTTCCCATTCATTGCCTCCAAATGAACCGCATTGCCGTGGATACCTGGAAGGCTGCTGGCTGTAAGGGAAACAAAGTATTGCGAATGCTGGAAATCTGAATCACGTACAGAGATACTCACCAGATCTCGCAACAGCTGTGGAGAGAGAGATTCGTGGAGTTAATGCTTCGAGTCTGATATGCCTCTTCCTTGGAGCACACTTCTAAGAAGTGCCCCTTGAGGAACTCCTCATGACAATCAGCTAAGGATAACCTCACATAGAACAATATAATGGGAATTGCAAAAAAAAATCACAATGAATGTTGATTAGGCCCATAAGAAACTCAACTGGCATAAACTTTGTCCATGTCTATCTTACAGCAATGGTGAATGCCTTACAATGCCTGAAAAAGATTTAAAATTTTTTCAAGATGAAGAAAACAGGCTCACTTTTCAGCATTTATTAATGTCATGAATAATTCAATAATTCTTTTGGTGATGATCAGTTTTTTCTGATGAAGGGTCTAGGCCTGGAACGTCAGCTTTTGTGCTCCTAAGATGCTGCTTGGCCTGCTGTGTTCATCCAGCTCCACACTTTGTTATCTATTATTTGTGGCTAACAATGGATTGTGTGTAATAGTACACCTCATGTCTACAGATCCTGGTGTGTGGGAGTGGGGGCAAGGACAAAGGAGAGTTCAAGCTCTAAAATTATTGAAATGGATATTAAGTCCAGAAAGCTGCAGGTCCCAAAGTGGAAAATGAGATGTTATTCTTCCAGTTTACACTGAGCTTCATTGGAACCCTGCAGCAAACCTGAGACAGAGGTATTGGCCCAGAACAGGGTGACGATTGAAACGGCAGGCAACTGGAAGTTCAGAGTCATTGTACAGGTAGAACATAGGTGTTCTGTGAAGTGGCCACAGTCACCCAATCTACGCTTCATTTCCCCAATGTAGAGGAAACCACATTATCAGCAGCGAATGCAATAGATTAGATTCTGGGAAAAGCAGGTGAAATGCTGCCCACTTGGAAGGAATGTTTGGGTCCTTGGATACTGAGGATGGAGAAGATAAATGGGCAGTTGTTTACACCTTCAACAGCTGCAGGGCAAGATGCTGTGGGGGGTGTTGGGTGTGAAGGAAGTGTGGACCAGGGTGTCCAGAGGGAATGGTCCCTTCAGAAGTCAGGCAAAGAGGGAATATGTTTCTGGTGGTGGCATCTTGCTGAAATTGGCAGAAATGTTTGCTAATGATTTCCTGGATGTGGATGCTGGCAGGTTGATCAGTTAGGACAAGGGGAACCCTATTGCTGTTGCGGATTGAAACAGGTGGCTGAGTGCCGAAGTGTGGGGGACAGGTCAGACCCGGGTGAGGTCCTTGTCGACAATGGTGCTGGGGAGTCCTTGGTTTGGGAAGATGGTGGATATTTTGGAGGGTCCCAACTCGAAGTTGGCATATCTTGTCAGAACATACATGGCAGAGACAGGGGAACTGGAAGGATGGAGTAGAGTCTTTACAGGAAGCAGGGTGTGAGGGTGTGAGGGTGAGATATCTTGGATTCTCCAGCATCTGCAGTTCCCATTATCTCTTAGCCACTAATAATCTCCATTTACAGCTATTCACCTTTTTAGCCAGATCGCTATCCGCTCCTTTGTCTGTACAACTGTTTTTCTCTCTTTGGGCCCTACCCCCACCTATTGTTTACTCCTTACCACCTGCTCCCACCCTATCTTCTGTATAAAAATCTGCAATTTACTAACTACCATCAGTTCTAAGGAAGGATCACCAGACCCAAAACGTTAACTCTAATTTCTCCTCACAGACCTGCCGAGCTTTTACAGCAATTTCTGTTTATGTTTCTGATTTACCGCTTCTGCAGTTCCTTCAGTTTTTATTTTGGATCTGTGTTCTCTCTAGTACTGACAGTATCTCACTTCCCAGAAGCGTTAGAATCCATTTGGTGCTTCAAAGCTTCACACCCTGCCCTCTTTGGCACAGTCAGTAGCGTCACTTTTCAATAAGGAACCCTTCAAGCAGGACTTTCTGAATGCTTCCCTGGTTAAATCTCTTAAGCAGCACTTAATCAACATTGGCTATCTTCAAGTCAGGCTTTCAATTCATTTGCCACTTCTTTCTTTTGCCCTCTTCAAGACATTCCCTTTTCCTTTCAGAGACCTGGAAATTCAAAATTCAGAGTTGTCATTCTTGTCTAAGATTAACTTTGAATCCTCATTTCCCTCATTGCTTGAAATCTCTATTTATTACTGTCACAATATTATTTACTGTTAAGCTGCTTGGAAATTCCTCCTTCACCCACAAAACATTAATCATTGAAAAACAGGTTACACTGAACCTTAATGAAAACCAGTGAACTTCAGATGCTGGAAATCTGAAACTAAAACAGAAATTGCTGGAGAAACTCAACGGGTCTGGCAGCATCTCTAGAGAGAATGCAGAGTCAGTGTTTCAGGGCCATTTCAGAGATGTTAACTCTGTTTCTCTCTCAGCAGTTGCTGATTCAACCTGCTGAGTTTCTCCAGCAATTTCTGTTTTTGTTTTAAATCGGATCTTAGTGAACACTGAACCCAATCAGAGGCTGATGAGTGAAAATATCAGGTTCACAGATGAAAGTCTTATTGAAACAGATTCTTTCTGTGCACCACACTCATGCCTAATTGTGAATTGCAGAAACAATCTTTGCACAACGCAATTATAGGGAACAAATATGAAACAATGGAAATGACTATGCTTAAGTGGTAAATGCAATAAATAAATGAATATAATGAACAGAAATGGTAATGACATTGGTGGCACCCACTGGAGGAGGTAAAAAAAATGTAGCTGAGTGATCTATGGCACAGGAGTTACATTGTTCATGGTTTCTTGTGGTGTAGTGATAGTGTTAGTACCTCTTCACCCAGAAATCTGGGTTCATGTCCTACCTCCTCCATTTCTGAACAGAATGATTTAAAAAAAATGTACATTATAAAGCAAACATGTGACAACACACAAGTTGTGTAACTTTATTTCAAATACGATACAGCAGCGTTGGTGATTTTCAGAATTTAAATGTACTGCATTAATCATGATAATAACACGTGGAATAGTGAATCAGTTCCTTATTAAAAATCTTGGGGCTGGGATTTTGCTGAAGAGCCCTGCCCCATCAGATCTGTGGAGATAGCCCAATGGATTAAAGTGCAGCTCAGGCATTCACTTGGCCACTTTCCCCATCGTTGAGGTTTCTGGCAGTAGAAGAACTGCTTGCTATGAGCTGCCAGCCAATCAGAGGACAGCTGCTCCTCATGCCAGCGGGAGCAGTGCGTGGATGGCTGAACTGCTCTCACATAGGCCAGGATCACAGAGACTGCCCAGATTAATGAGTGAAGAAAGGTGGGTGGGGACAGGGTGAATGCCAAGTCCCTTATGTGGATCCAAAATGTGTGTCGGTGAATACCTCCCATACCAGGAGGCTCCTGGAAATTTGAATTTACTTGGGTGAACTGCAGGGGTGGATTTCATGTCAAGTTTCCCTGATGCCTATTTCGAATGGTGAGTCGAATAATATCACAACCCATGATGAGTTGGACTGTTAACAAGGTGTTACGGCTGCTTCACTAATCCTGAGGTGCAGTTTTTGTCTCTTCTGCTCTGAATTAGATACAAAATTATTTAAGATCTCTGATGTTTCCTTATTTTCCATTATTAACTTGCAATGCTCCACCTAATTTTTCCTGCCACTCTATGACCCTCTGAAGTCTGTGTGCGGCAGTTGCTTATGGAACAGAAAGTAAATGCTGGGAATGGCATCGGCACTGATTGCCCTGAGCGTGTTTTCCAAGCAAACAGTGTTAGCTCCCCAAACCTTATCATCCAATGGTCTAACATTCACCTCAGCTGTTCTTTTCCATTTTACTTATTTGTAGAAGCTTTTACTGCCTATTTTGATCATTTTAGCTAATTTACTCTAATATTCCAATTTCTCCTTTTTCAGTCATGTTTAGCTGGTTTCTAAAGAGCTCCAAATCCTCTCCAAACCTTTTACCTTCAATTTGCTAAGATCCCCAACGCCAAGATGCATCCTTCTCAAGGGCACCTTTGCTTTCAAAGGAGCATATCTTGACAGTTACATAGTATCTTCCCATGTGCTGCTTAACCACAGCCTTAATCTAGTAGAGGGTGGCGAAACAAAATCAGAAAGAGGCCAGATTGATTATTTTTGTAGACCATAAGTGGTAATGCTAGGCTATAATGACTGTCCTGATTTTCCATTTGGTGCTAAATTAACAAATTCCCAGTCCGCTGCAGTCAACTGTCTTTATAACTGACTTTATTTAAATTTAAGGCACTAGTTTTCATGGTGTCAATTTTTTAGATGCGAGATCTATATTGAGTCTCACTTAGTACGGAGATAATGCCACTCAAAATGATGAAGATGTTCCTCAGCATGAAGACTGTGAGACTCTAGACTGTGCTTTCAACTTTGCAAATGTGATGTTAAAATCATAACGTGCTCAGTCTCATAAGTAGAGGGTGGCAAAACAAAATCAGAAAGAGGCCAGATGGCATAACTGATTATTTTTGTAGACCATAAGTGGTAATGCTGGGCTATAATGACTATCCTGTTGTTAACCTGATTTTCCATTTGGTGCTAATTTAACAGATTTAGTTAATTTGGTTTCAATAATTGGCATTAATTTGTGCTTCATCATTGTGCTCTAAATATAGCGGATTGAACATCATACCTCCACCATGATTATAAACATTGTCTTTGAATCAAGGAGCCATTTTAAACATTATGGCTATTATTGTTTCTAATAATATCTGGGAAGATCATTTATTCTGAATGTTCTACTAGGATTTGCTTCTTTATCATAAGAATCAATTAAACAAATTGTCTTAGTTCGATATAGCTTAAGTAAAATGCTTTTTTGAAGATTACTTTTGCTGACAAAATTATCGTAAAATAATATCAAAGTGCAATTTTACAGCTTGTAACCTTGACTTTTGTCAACTAAACCAGACACTGACTCCTTTCACTGAAATACAATGCTAACATCCTTTTCCACCCATTTTATCTGGCAATGCATTCCTGCTCAAGAGAATCCAGTGAGTGGGATCACTGATAAAGTGCTGATTCACAACAGAAAACCAGCGGCCCAGGTGTTTATTAATGATAGAGATGTTTTATTTTACATATTTAGTCAGTTTGTTGGGCGGGGTTTCATATCCATCAGCTTGACTCATTTTAGCACCAGTTTCTTGACCCAATGGTTTGCTACTTCTGTCTTCACTATGCCGTTTCATCTGTTTGCCCAATTCAAATATGGCTTCTTTAACATTTTTACTTTTCAAACATAAATATCATGAAGCGGATAAATGGACTGATGAACATTTTCAATTTTCTTACCAATACTGCCTGGGATCAGCTTGGTGACAATCTCCTTGTGGCCTTGGTTTGCACTTCTTCAGCCATACTGTCCGACATCATCTTAAGCAATTCCTTTCTATCTCTGGAATACAGTCATAAATGGCACATTATCTGAACTCCCCCATACCTTCCACTGTGGCTTCCCTCACATAACTTGTTTTCTTCTGTGTGTTTGTCTTTATCATCTCTTAGAGAGTCTCTTATGAGTGTTATCTTAATTCTGTCTTGCCATATCTAAAAGACAAACGTACCCAAGATGAAGTCCCCTGTTGTGGTAAATGCCAAACTCCCACCTCTTTTAGTTGAACTGTTGTTGGATTATAGCTTTCCCTGTTCCCATAGCTGTTACAGTCATAGAGTCATAGAGCTGTACAGCACAGAAACAGACTCTTGGGTCCAATTTGACCATGCCAACCAAATATCCTAAATAAATCTAATTCCATTTGCCAGCATTAGGCCCATATCCCTCTAAACCCTTCCTATTCAAATACATATCCAGATGCCTTTTAAATGTTGTACCAGCCTCCACCACTTCCTCTGGCAGCTCATTCCATACAGTCTGTGTATGCCCAACCATAGGACGTAAGACATAGGCTCTCCTTGGTCTAACCTGCTCGTTACCTCCTCAAAGCATTCTAATGGATTTGTCAGGCATGACCTCCCCTTGATGAAGCCATGCTGACTTTGCCTATTTTACCACGCTCTTCCAAGTATTCAGACATCTCATCCTTCACAATGGTCAGGCTGAGGTGAGGCTAATCATCGTGTAATTTCCCATCTTTTGCCTTACTCCCTTCTTAAATGAGGGGTATCATTCATGATTTTTCAGACCTCTGAGACCCTCCCTGACTCCAGTGATTCCTGAAAGATCATCATTAATGCTTCCAGTACGCCTTCAGCTATCTCCTTCAGAACTCTGGGGTATAGTCCATCTGGTCCAGGTTGATTTATCTGCCTTCAGGCCAATCAGTTTTTCCAGCACTTTCTCCTTGGTGACAGCCCCCATATTCAGCTCTGCCCCCAACTCTCCTGAATTTTTTGCGATGTTACTCACGTCTTCCACTGTGAAGAATGGTGCAAAGTATGTGTTCAGTTCCTCTGTCATTTCTTTGTTCCCCATTACCAATTCTCCAGCATCATTTTCCAAGGGCCCAATATCCACTTTACCTCTCTTTTGCCCTTTATGTATTTAAAGGAACTCAGGCAGTCTTCTTTCCTCTTACTGGCTAGCTTGCCCTCATATTTAATCTTGTCCCTCATTTAGAACATAGAACATAGAACATAGAACAGTACAGCACAGAACAGGCCCTTCAGCCCACAATGTTGTGCCGACCATTGATCCTCATGTATGCACCCTCAAATTTCTGTGACCATATACATGTCCAGCAGTCTCTTAAATGACCCCAATGACCTTGCTTCCACAACTGCTGCTGGCAACGCATTCCATGCTCTCACAACTCTCTGCATAAAGAACCTGCCTCTGACATCCCCTCGATACTTTCCACCAACCAGCTTAAAACTATGACCCCTCGTGCTAGCCATTTCTGCCCTGGGAAATAGTCTCTGGCTATCAACTCTATCTATGCCTCTCATTATCTTGTATACCTCAATTAGGTCCCCTCTCCTCCTCCTTTTCTCCAATGAAAAGAGACCGAGCTCAGTCAACCTCTCTTCATAAGATAAGCCCTCCAGTCCAGGCAGCATCCTGGTAAACCTCCTCTGAACCCTCTCCAAAGCATCCACATCTTTCCTATAATAGGGCGCCCAGAACTGGACGCAGTATTCCAAGTGCGGTCTAACCAAAGTTTTATAGAGCTGCAACAAGATCTCACGACTCTTAAACTCAATCCCCCTGTTAATGAAAGCCAAAACACCATATGCTTTCTTAACAACCCTGTCCACTTGGGTGGCCATTTTAAGGGATCTATGTATCTGCACACCAAGATCCCTCTGTTCCTCCACGCTGCCAAGAATCCTATCCTTAATCCTGTACTCAGCTTTCAAATTCGACCTTCCAAAATGCATCACCTCGCATTTATCCAGGTTGAACTCCATCTGCCACCTCTCAGCCCATCTCTGCATCCTGTCAATGTCCCGCTGCAGCCTACAACAGCCCTCTGCACTGTCAACGACACCTCCAACCTTTGTGTCGTCTGCAAACTTGCTGACCCATCCTTCAATTCCCTCGTCCAAGTCATTAATAAAAATTACAAACAGTAGAGGCCCAAGGACAGAGCCCTGTGGAACTCCACTCACCACTGACTTCCAGGCAGAATATTTTCCTTCTACTACCACTCGCTGTCTTCTGTTGGCCAGCCAATTCTGTATCCAAGCAGCTAAGTTCCCCTGTATCCCATTCCTCCTGACCTTCTGAATGAGCCTACCATGGGGAACCTTATCAAATGCCTTACTGAAGTCCATATACACCACATCCACAGCTCGACCCTCATCAACCTTTCTAGTCACATCCTCAAAAAACTCGATAAGGTTTGTAAGGCATGACCTACCCCTCACAAAGCCATGTTGACTGTATTTGATCAAGCCATGCTCTTCCAGATGGTCATAAATCTTATCCCTCAGAATCTTTTCTAACACCTTGCAGACGACAGACGTGAGACTTACCGGTCTATAATTGCCGGGGATTTCCCTATTTCCTTTCTTGAAGAGAGGAATTACATTTGCCTCTCTCCAGTCCTCAGGTACGACTCCAGTGGAGAGCGAGGATGCAAAGATCTTCGCAAGTGGCGAAGCAATTGCATTTCTCGCTTCCCAAAGCAGCCGAGGACAAATCTGATCCGGGCCTGGCGACTTGTCAATCTTAATGTTTGACAAAATTTTCAGCACATCAGCTTCGTCTATCTCTATCCATTCCAGCATGCACACCTGCTCTTCAAAGGTTTCATTCACTACAAAGTTGGTTTCTTTCGTAAAGACAGAAGCAAAAAACTCATTTAGGGCTTCCCCTACCTCCTCAGGCTCCACACACAAGTTCCCTATGCTATCCCTGATCGGCCCTACTCTTTCTTTGACCATTCTCTTATTCCTCACGTAAGTGTAAAATGCCTTTGTGTTTTCCCGGATTCCTTCTGCCAAGCCTTTCTCGTGCCCCCTCCTGGCTCTCCTCAGACCATTTTTGAGCTCCTTCCTTGCCTGCATGTAATCCTCTCTAGCTGAACTTGACCCTAGCTTCCTCCACCTTATGTAAGCTACCTTCTTCCTTTTCACTAGAAGCTCCACCGCTCTCGTCATCCAAGGTTCCTTAATCTTACCCCTTCTTGCCTGTCTCAGAGGGACATATTTACTCATCACTCCCAACAACTGTTCCTTAAACCGTCTCCACATGTCTATAGTTCCCTTACCATGGAACAACTGCTCCCAGTCCATGCTTCCTAACTCATGTCTAATCGCATCATAGTTTCCTCTTCCCCAATTAAATATCCTCCCATTCTGCCTAATCCTCTCCTTCTCCATAGCTATGTAGAATGTGAGGCAGTTATGGTCACTATCACCAAAATGCTCTCCCACCACAAGATCTGATACCTGCCCCGGCTCGTTTCCGAGCACCAAGTCTAGAATGGCCTCTCCCCTCGTCGGCCTGTCAACGTACTGCGTTAGGAAACCCTCCTGAACACACCTTACAAAAACAGCTCCATTCAAATCTTCTGCTCGAAGGAGGTTCCAATCAATATTAGGAAAGTTAAAGTCACCCATTACAACAACCCTACTGCGTGTACACTTCTCCAAAATCTGTCGACCTATGCTTTCTTCAATCTCCCTGCTGCTATTGGGGGGCCTGTAGTAAACCCCTAACGAGGTGACTGCTCCCTTGCTGCTCCTAATTTCCACCCATACTGACTCAGTAGGCAGATCTTCCTCGACAAAGGAAGCTTCTGTAGCTGTGATACCCTCTCTGATTAGTAGTGCTACACCCCCTCCTCTTTTTCCCCCCTCCCTATTCTTTTTAAATGTTCTAAACCCTGGAACATCCAGCAACCATTCCTGCCCATGAGAAACCCATGTCTCTGTTATGGCCACAACATCATAGCACCAGGTACTGATCCATGCTCTAAGTTCATCACTTTTATTCCTGATACTCCTTGCATTAAAGCAAACACACTTTAACCGATCCCTTGGTTCCTTCCCAGGAAAATCCTTCCAACTAGCTGGTCTACCTCTTGCTACTGCCTCACCTGCATCAACGCTCACCTCTGGTATACAGCTCAGGTTCCCACCCCCCTGCCATACTAGTTTAAACCCTCTCGAACTACTCGAGCAAACCTTCCACCCAGGACATTGGTCCCCTTCCAGTTCAGATGCAACCCGTCCTTCTTGTACAGGTCCCACCTTCCCCAGAAGGCATCCCAATTATCAACATATCTGAAGCCCTCCCTCCTACACCAGCTGCGTAGCCACATGTTCAGCTGCGCCCGCTCCCTGTTCCTCACCTCGCTATCTTGTGGCACCGGTAGTAAACTAGAGAACACTACTCTGTTTGTCCTGCTCTGCAGCTTCCATCCTAACTCCCTGAAATCACTTTTTATATCCTCAAACCTATTTCTGGCTATATCATTTGTGCCAATATGTAACACGATTTCTGGCTGTTCGCCCTCCCCTTTTAGAACTTTCTACACCCGATCGGAGACGTCCCGGACCCTGGCACCAGGGAGGCAACATACCTTCCGGGAATCCCGATCTTGCCCACAAAATCTCCTGTCGATTCCCCTAAATATCGAGTCCCCTACCACGAGTACTCTTCTATTCTGCCCCCTTCCCTTCTTTGCCACAGTGCCAGAGAACTGACTACTATGGCTTTCCTCTGGTAGGTCATCCCCCCCAGCAGTATCCAAAATGGTATACTTATTGCTGAGGGGAATGCCCACAGGGGATCTCTGCACTGTCTGTCTGTCCCCTTTCCTCCCCCTAACTGTAACCCATCTATCCTCGTCCTGAGCCTTAGGAGTGACCAACTCCCGATAACTCCTCTCAATTACCCCCTCTGCCTCCCGAATGATCCGTAGTTCATCCAGCTCCAGCTCCATTTCCCTAACACGGTTTTCAAGGAGCTGTAGCTGGGTGCACTTCCCGCAGATGTAGCCAGCGGAGACGTGTGCCACATCTCCCAACTGCCACATTCTGCAGGAGGAGCAAGCAACTGCCCTAGCATCCATACCCCACTTATCTGAACACCCACTCAATACTAAAGCAGAAAGCTTACTTCAAGTAATAATAACAAATTAATAACAAACTTATATTCAATAGAGAAAGTTTAGAATGAACCTTACCTTATTAACTGGGTTAGAGGAGGAGGGCGGGTGGGAGACACTACAGTTGTAGAGTCTCGGGTTTAGCCGCCTTGCTGATATATATGGTCACTGCTTTCCTTCCCGGCTGCCCCTCTGGTCCTCGTCACTTCCTCTGGTGCTCCCGCTCCTTCTCTGAAAGAGGAAAAAAAACACCGCTGCCCGCTATCGGTAAGTAATTTTAAAAATAAACTGCTTTACCTTAGCTGCAGTCTTCCGGGTCCGTCTTGCCTCCGCTGCTGCTCGCACTCAAAAATGTGTGCTGTGTTGGTCTTTGTAGGGTCCCCAATCCGTTGGTTTCCCACTCTCCTTTGCTGCATTATATGTTATTATATAACCACTTTAAATGGACATCCACTATGACCAGGAACATTAGGCCCATGAAAGGACCGGCATAGTCAACATGTAACTAAGCCCAGGGTATACCCAATGATTCCCACTAATGTGGGGGCACTGCCGGCAGTAATTTTTGTCCTTGGGCACTGCCCCACCAATGCAGCTATGTTGGCATCCAATCTGGGCCACCAGGCATAGCGTTTTGTCTACATCTTCATTTTCGAAATGCCTGGATGGCCCTGGTGGAGCTCAGCTAGCATCTGGTGGCATCCTTTACTGAGGACAGTCACTCTATTTCCCCGTAGTAATGTACCTTCCTCTACAATGATCAGGTATCACTGGGCCCAGGAAGGTTTCAATCCAGGTTGCGATAGCTCTTCTGTTGCCCCCATTACCAGCAGCCCCTTTAGTTTCGCTAGGACGTGATCTTCTTGTGTCCACAGTCAGATATTGAAAGGTGACCAGAAAGTGCAAATCCAGAATGGAACCTTCCAGGGAGGCGCCACTGATGGAGTATCTGCCAGTGGGAGGTGGCAAAGCATTAGCTACTTGGCTTCCTGGACAGTATTCTAACTTGTACCTGTACGCACTGAGAGTAAGGGCCCTCCGCTGAATTTGACTAAAAGCAATGAGCGGCACTGCCTTGTCTTCTTTAAGTAAGCCTAGCAGAGGTTTGTGGTCCGTTAATATGTCAAATTCACATCCATGAAGGTATTGGTGGAACTTTCTCACACCAAAGATGACCACGAAACCTTCCTTCTCTGTCTGGGCATATTTGCATTCAGCATCAGCCAAAGTCTGGGAAACATGTGCCTTCGGGCATCCCTCTCCATTGGGCCATTGGTGAGCCAACACTGACACGGTACCGTAGGAGGAGGCATTGCATGTCAGCATCACCTTTCACTTTGGATCGTAATGGGCAAATACCTTAGATGACAATAGCTGCTTTTTCACTTCCCTAAAGGCTGCTGCTTGGCTATGCAACCATTTCCAAGGCTGAGTCTTTTTCAGTAGCAGGTGTAAGGGTGCCAAGACAGGGGCCCGGTCATATATGAATTTCCATCATAATTCACTAACCCAAGGAAAGACCTAAGCTCCAGTACAGACGAGGGAAACGAAGCAGCTTTGATCGCCCTCACTTTCTCTTCCAACAGGAGTAACCTGGTTTTGTTGACTCTGTGTCCCAGTAGGTCATTTGGTGCACCTGGAATACACATTTTTCCCGTACACCAGCCTGGGAGAAATGTTTCAACATCATGTCCAAGTTCTCCAAGTGCTCTTTATTGGTTTTCCCTGTAATTAACATCATGCCGATAAATGACGACTTGGGGTGGCCCTTGTAAAATGTTCTCCATCACCTGCTGGAAAAGGGTTGGCAATACCTGAAATGGCAGGTTCTGCATCCACTGATGCAGCTGTGCTGGTGTTGACCTCCATGAGGACTGATTGACCACACAACCAAACATTAATTTTATTTGGTTATGATTTAGATGTTGCTAAGCAACTTAACTGTTCCAACCCACATTTATTGGATTTTCCAGGGTGTGAACTCTCCTGGATACCAGCCTATGAGTTTTCTTACTCAAGTCAAGCCTTATGGGACTCCTTTGCTGTCTTGAGTCTGAACCTTTAGCCATTTGGCTGAGGCTATGGGATTCTTCTGTGGGCTGGACTAAGATCCCTCAGCTCAGGATATGCCTCAAGTAGTGTTCCCCAAGCTCAGTCAGCCAGGCCAGGGTGTCCACTTCCATTGGGAAGCTCTGTAGCTCCCACGCTCCACTTGTTGCATTTTCTAATGACAATGCCGGTGGTTGTACCTGTTTGAAGTCCCCTTGGGCTTCAGCTAGTGGGCACTTTTGCCTGGTTTCATCTTTAAACCACACACCAAATGGTCCTTCAACATCTCATTCAGGGTTAACCCAAAATTCAGCTGGCCAAGCAGCAGCAAAGGAGCAGGAAAGCAATAATTTTTTTCTGGGCAAATGACATTAGGGCAGATGAAAAGCAACAGGTAATCCCTCAGTTTCAGAATCCCTCTGGCTGCTTGCAGACCTGCAGCATTTTCAGTTAAAAGGGGCTAAATTTTCCCAGAGGCATCAGACACTAAAATGAGCGCAAGATTTCCAAGATAACACGGTGTGAAGATAGATGAACACAGCAGGCCCAGCAGCATCAGAGGAGCAGGAAAGTTGACTTTTTGCGTCAAGACCCTTCTTCAGACTTGGCCTGCTGTGTTCATTCAGCTTCACACCGTGCGATCTCCGATTCTCCAGCATCGGCAGTTCCTATGATTTCTGTAACGAGGTTTCCAAATTGGTTTCCGTGTCATATGCAGTAACAGAATAAACAGATTTTTGCATAGTGAAAATGGCTCTTTGCATATTCTTCCAAGTATAGAAAACACTATCTGTTTTAAACAGAGCTCTCAAATTAAATGTATGCACACTTCCTCAGTTGTGAATGATATCACGGACATGACAATGTATGTATTTGTATAAGCTTCATTGAAGTGCTGTTTCCCTGTTATTCATTCAGCCAGAGCATTGGCTCATGCTTTACTTACTTTAGCACCATCTTTGTTTTCCATGTTAAAATGAAAATTATGGATTGTTCGTTCAGTAGCATTTTATTTGCATACTTGAAAGCAACAGAGATAGTGAAAAAAAAATAGATAACAAGGTGTAGAGTTGGATGAACACAGCAGGCCAAGCAGCATCAAAGGAGCAGGAAAGTTGATGTTTCAGGCCTAATCCTTCTTCAGAAATGAGGGAGGGGAAGAGGATTCTCAAATAAGTAGGCAGAGAGGGGGAGGTGGATAGAAGATGGATAGAGGAGAAGATAGAGAGGAGACGGATTGGTAAAAGAGGTGGGGATGGAGCCAGTAAAGGTGTGTGTAGGTGGAGAGTTAGAGAGGGGATAGAGCAGTGCAGGGAGGACAGGCAGGTCAAGGAGGTGGGATGAGGTTAGAAGGTAGGAGATGGAGGTGGTGCTTGAGGTGGGAGGCGAGGATATGTGGGATGAAGGACAGTTTAGGGAGGTGGGGACGCGCTGGGCTGGTTTTGGGATGCAGTAGAGGGAGGGGAGATTTTGAAGCTTGTGAAATCCACATTGATACCATTGGGCTGCAGGGTTCCCAAGTGAAATATGAGCTCCTGTCCCTGCAACCTTCAGGTAGCATAGCTGTGGCGCTGCAGGAGGTCCAGGATGGACATGTTGTCTGCGGAATGGGAGAGGGAGTTGAAATAGTTCTCAAGTGGGAGGTGCAGTTTAGTGCGAACCGAGCGTAGGTGTTCTGCAAAGCAGTCCCCAAGCCTCCGCTTGGTGTCCCGGATGGAGAGGAGGCCACAACAGGAACAGTGGATACTGTATACCACATTAGCAGATGTGCAGGTGAACACCTAGAGAGTGGTCCCTCTGGAAAGCAGATAAAGGTGGGGACGGTAAAATGTCTTTGGTGGTGGGGTCGGATTGCAGATAGTGGAAGTGTCGGAGGATGATGCAATGGATTCAGAGGTTGGTGGGTTGCTACGTGAGGCCAAGTGGGATTCTGTTTCAGTTGTTATTGCGGAGGGGGTGGGTGTGAAGGATGAGTTGAGGGATATGCGGGAGACACAGTCAAGGGCTTCCTCAACCACTGAGGGGGGGGATATTGTGGTCTTTGAAAAACAAGGACATCTGAGATATACAGGAGTGGAATGCCTCATCCTGGGAGCAGATGCGGTGGAGGCGAAGGAATTGGGAATGGGGCATGGCAGGTGTGTAGGTATTCCTCTTCCATACCTATACTGGCCCTAAACCCCACCTCTTCCTCCGTTACAACCAAAACAGAATCCCCCTCATCCTCACATACCACCCCACCAACCTCCGGATCCAACACATCATCCTCCGACACTTCCGCCATCTGCAATCCGAACCCACCACCAAAGACATTTTACCCTCCCCACCCTTATCTCCCTTCCGGAAGGACCACTCTCTCTGTGACTCCCTTGTCCGCTTCACATTCCCCTCCAGCCCCACCACACCCGGCACTTTCCCCTGCAACTGCAGGAAGTGCTACACCTGCCCCCACGCCTCCTTCCTCATCCCCTTCCCAGGGCCCAGGAAGACTTTCTACATCAAGTAGAGGTTCACCTGCACATCTGCCAATGTGGTATACTATATCCATTGTACCCGTTATGGCCTCCTCTACACTGGGGAAACCAAGCGGAGGCCTGGGGACCGCTTTGCAGAACACCTACACTCGATTTGCACTGAACAACTGCACCTCCCAGTTGCAAATCACTTCAACTCCCCCTCCCATTCCGCAGATGACATGTCTATCCTGGGCCTCCTGCACTGCCACAACGATGCTACCTGAAGTTTGCAGGAACAGCAACTCATAGTCCGCTTGGGAACGCTGGAGCCCAATGGTATCAATGTGGACTTCACAAGCTTCAAAATCTCCCCTCCCTCTGTTGCAACCTAAAACCAGCCCAGCTCGTCCCTGCCTCCCTAACCCGTCCTTTCTCCCACCTACCCCTCGCCCCACCTCAAGCCCCACCCACATCTCCTACCTACTAACCTCATCCCACCTCCTTGACCTGTCCGTCCTCCCTGGACTGACCTATCTCCTCCCTAACTCCCCACCTACACTCACCTTTACTGGCTCCATCCCCATCTGTTTGACCATTCTGACTCCCCTCCACCTGTCTTCTCCTCTATCTATCCTCTATCCGCATCCTCCTCTCTCCCTATTTATTTCAGAACCCCCTTCCCCTCCCCCATTTCTGAAGAAGGGTCTACGCCCGAAACGTCAACTTTCCTGCTCCTCTGATGCTGCTTGGCCTGCTGTGTTCATTCAGCTCTACGCCTTGTTATCTCCAGCATCTGCAGTTCCTACTATTTCTAGTGAAAACAAAAACCCTGGTTCACATTTACAGAGAAAAATCTGAAGGTCTTGATTCACAACATCTCATTTGAATTTTAATTTTTAAGCTCATCGAACCTCTGGAGGCCTAAGGCCAATCCCATCACAAGAGCATTCACCAAGCACTTCCAAGCCAGCTCGCATAAGCACAAGTACATCTGCTTGCAAGATACTAAGGAACGTCAGTAGCAGGAGTAAGAAGCAAATAAAGGTAACAGGAGATGTACAGTGACTGATGGAGGGCTAGGACTGCACACAACTATTGCAGGAGTAATGAATTTGCACATTCCAGGGGCTGTAAACTAAGCTGTGCTGAATGATTGACTGTAACTTTCCTTTAATTGCTTGAGAATTTGAGAGTTATATGGCATGGCAACAGACCCATTGGTCCAACTCATCAGTGCCGACCAGACAGCCCAATCTGAGCTGGTCCCATTTGCCAGCATTTGGCCCATATCCCCCGAAACCCTTCCTATTCTTGTACCTGTCCAGGTGCTTTTTAAATGTTGCAACTGTACCAGCCTCCGCCACTTCCTCTGGTAGCTCATTCCATGCAAGCATCACTCTCTGCGTGAAAACGTTACCCCTCAGGCACTTTTTAAATCTTGCCCCTCTCACCTTAAACCTATGCTGTGTAGTTTTGTACTCCCCTACCCCAGGAAAAAGACCTTGGCTATTGACCCTACCCATGCCCCTCATGATTTTATAAACTTCTATGCAGTATTCTAAAAGAGGCCTCACCAATATCCGGTACAAATGTAATATGACATCCCAACTCCTATGCTCAATTTTGTGATCAAGACAATCATGCCAAATGTTCCTTCACCACCCTATCCACCTGTGACTCCACTTTCAAGGAACTATGCACCTGCACGCCTCGGTCTTTTTGGTTGGCAACACTCCCCTGGGCCCTACCCAGTAACTGCATATGTCCAGCTCTGGTTTGCCTTACAAAAATGCAACACCTCACATTTATCTAAATTAAATTCCATTTGTCACTCTTCTGCCCTTTGGCCCATCTGATCAAGGTCCCTTTGTACTTTGAGACAATTCTTTTTTCCTGTCCACTAAACCAACTATTTTGTTGTCATCTGCAAACTTACGAACCATGCCTCCTGCATTTACATCCAAATTATTTATATAAATAATGAAAAGCAGTGGACCCAGCACCGAACCTTGCAGCACACTGCTGGTCACAAGCCTCCAGTCTGAAAAGCAACCTTCTACCACCACTCTGTACCTCCAAGCCAAGTCTGATTCCAATTGGAAAGGTCCCACTGGATCCCATGTGATTTAATCTTACTAACCAGTTTACCACGCAGAACCTTGTTGAACGCTGTGCTGAAGTTCATATTGACAACGTCTCCGGCTCTGCCTTCATCAATTTTCTTCTTCACTTCTTCAAGAAACTCAATCAAGTTAATGAGATATGATTTCCCATGCACAAAGCCATGCTAACTATCCCTAATCAGTCCTTACCTTTCCAAATTCATGTAAATCCTATCCCTCAGTATCCTCTCCAACAACTTACCCACCGCTAACACCACTGGAGTCTCAGTGATGCCCCAGTATCTGTGAAGGCACATGTCAGTGTATTGGGAACCTGCAGATGACCACAGAATGAACAGCAACTCCAAGTAGTCTGATTCTTTTAAAGATACGGCATCCAAATGTTGTTAAAGTTAGCCTTATGATAACCGTGCTTGTAATTATTAGACACAGCTTATGTTCAGTTTACTTGATAAACTTATCTCTTGGTAATAGAAATTAGGAGATAATCATTGAAAGCTCTTTGATGCCAGGTTTCTTTTTGTTTACTAACAGTTCTGCGGAAGGGCCACCGGGCCAGAAACATTAACTCTGTTTTTTCCCTTCACAGATGCTGCCAGACCTACTAAGCTTTTCCAGCAACTTTGTTTTTGTTCTTTCTGTTTACTGTTTGCTGACAGCCCATTATCAACACTTCCTAAAAATACAAAAGCTGGAAAGGTCTTGGTATTTTCATGCTCTACTGGGAGGTATAGGCATTGGCATAGCTCACAGGCTGTGTTTATTTATTCCAGGTAAAGTCAGTGGCAAAGAACTGACAAAGATCAAAGTGAATGTTGATGCAATAAATGCAGCTTCATATATCTGTTGCCAGACCCATTGAAAATGTACAAATCTGAACAAGTTGACACCTCCACCCTTGCAAGTTACACTTCAAACTGGTCACATCATCACTTTTCCGTTATCATAGAGTCATCGAGTCATAGCAGCATGGAAATGGACCCTTCTGTCTAACTCTGTTCTCAGGGAAAATGAATAAATAATTAATAGAAGAGGAACCAGCGGCTGTCCTACTGTGCATGTCCCCTAGCTAGTGTTGTCATTCTTTGCTGGGTCTTATGGCCATTGAGCAACATGCTGTAGATCCCCAGAGCAACAGTTATAGTGCCACATCCTTCAATAGGCCTCAGCTCTGTGTCAATCACAGAGGTCACTCAAGACCAGAATGTTCTGTAACACCCTCCATTGACACCGCTGGAAGCTGCCATATTACAAGAAGGAACTGACGGTGTTTAAACCAAATATTTGTTCCATGCCCATTTGAAACATGAATATATACTGACTGGTTAAAAGGGAAGGCACATGAAAGTGAACACTGAGAAATTGAAAGTGATCATTTTGAGAGGAAAAATGGGGAGATGTAATATAAATGAAACAGTACAATCTCAAAGGGAAGGGTACCATTCGGGAGACTAAATCTATGAAGCTGTTAGGACAAGCGCAGAAGGCTGTCTGAGCAACTAGTGGCATTCTGGGCTTTATTAGTAGAGAGATGAGTTCAGAAACAAGGAAATTATGTTAAACATTTCTAAAATGCCAAAATTTTGGCCATCACATTTTAGGGATTAGATCTTCAGTATGTAATTTTCTGGATTGACAAGGGATGAGGAGCTTAGTTAAGCAAAGAGCCTGGAGATACCGGAGTTGTTTTTCTCATAGAGGCATTTAAATGATGTTCACGTTTGTTAGACTAAGTAAGGAAAACTTATTTCCAGTGGCAGAAAGGTTACTAACTCAAGAATGCAAATTTAAAATAATTGGCAAAGGTAAACAACGTGAGGAAACATTTTAAATGCAATGAATTATTTTGGTCTTGAATACTCTGTGTGATTAGCTGGTGAATGATAATTCACCACTAACTGCAAAAGGAAATTGGATGCATAGTTGAGAGGGGAAATATTGAATTACAGCAACATAAAGAGGAGCAGAACTAACTGTATTGACATTTAAATGTTCTGTCATAGGCATAATGGAGGCAAATTATACCTTACATAAGTATATCTGGATAATAGAACCGAGTGCAGAATATAGTGTATTACACCTACTGAGAAGATGCAGAGAAAGATCAACTTGAATATACAAGAGTTTCATAAGTCTGATAGTAGGGAAGAAGCCGTTCTTAAATGTTCTAAACTTTGTATCTTCTGTGGATGGAAGAGGGTGGAAGACAGTATAACTGGAGTTGGAGGGGTCGTTGATTATGTTGCCTGCTTTCCCCAGGCAGCGGAAAGTGTAGATGAAGTCAATAGAAGGAAGGCTGTTTTGCATGATGGGCCAGACTGCCTTTACAATCCTCTGTAATTTCTTGCAGTCTTGGATAAAGCGGTTGCCACACTAAGCTCTGATGCATTGGACAGGATGCTTTCTATGGTGAATCTAAAAAAATTGGTAAGAGTCATTATGGACATGCTGAATTTCCTTAGCCTTCTGAGGAAGGAGAGGCATCGGTGTGTATTCTTGACTAGACCATTGACACGGTTGTACCAGAACAGATTGTGAACGATATTTACTCCCAGCAGCTTGAAACTCTCGATCACATCCACCTTAGCGCCATTGATACAGACATTGGCGTGTCCTCCACTCTGCTTCATGAAGTCAATGACTAGCTGTTTCGTTTTACTAACATTGAGGCAGAGATTGTTGCCTGTACACAATGCCATTAAGCTCTCTATCTCTTTCCTGTACTCTCCCTTATCATTGTTTAAGTTCTGACCCATTACAGCAAACTTGTAAATGGAGTTAGAGCAGAATTTGGCCACACAACTGTGAGTGTATAAGGAGTCTAGTAAAGGACTGAGTATGCAGTCTTGCAGGGCACCAGTGTTGAAGATTATCCTGGATGAGGTGTTGTCACTTATCGTTATTGATTGCGGTCTGCGGTTCAAGAAGTCAAGAATCTAGTTGTGGGGAGCAGAGAACTATGGAGATGAATTTGGTTGGAATTATGGTGTTGAACATGACGCTAATGTCAATAAATAGGAGTCTAACATGGGTATCCTTGTTATCCAGATTTTCCAGGGTAGGCCCAGGGAGATGGCATCTGCAACGGATATTTTGTGATGGTAGCAAATTGTAAAGGATCAAGGCAATTTGGGAGGCGGGAGTTAATGTATGCCATCACTAATCACTTGAAGCACTTTGTAATGATAGATGTCAGAGTCAAAGGGCTCTGATTATGTTGCCTGCTTTCCCAAGGCAGCGGAAAGTGTAGATGAAGTCAATAGAAGGAAGGCTGGTTTGCCTGATGGACTAGACTGCCTTCACAATTCTCTGTAATTTCTTGCAGTCTTGGACAAAGCAGTCGCCATACTAAGCTCTGATGCATTAGTAGTCATTAAGGCATACTGCCTGATTTTTCTTTGGCATCAGGATGATGATGATCTTTTTGAAGAAGGTGGAACCCTCAGATCATAGTAAGGAGAGGTTAAAGATGTCTGCAAATACACCTGCCAGCTGGTCTGCACAGGATCACGGCCAAGGACTCCACCGGGTCAGTTCCTTTCCATGGGTTCACCATCAAGAAGGCGGATCTAACATTGATGGCGGTGACTAAACAGCTTCATAGCATCCTAGAGTATGGGAGCAGGCCATTCAGCCCATTGAGCCCAGACCAACCTTCTAAAGAGCATTCTTCTCGGACCATATTTCCTACCCTATCCTTGTAACCCTGCATTACCCATGGCTAATCCACCCAACTTGAATATCTCTGGACACTATGGAACATGTTAACATGGCCAGTCCACTTAACCTGCACGGTTTGGACTGTGGGAGGGAACTGGAGCACCTGGAAGAAACCCACACAGGCACAGGGAGAAATGCAAACTCTACACAGGCAGTTGCCCAAGGCTGGAATCGAATCTGGATCCCTGGTGCTATGAGGCAGCAGTGCGAACTACAATGCCACCATGCCACCCCTATGTGAGGCACCAAATCCACATCAATGTGGTTAACGCTTAACTGCCTTCTGAAACATCCTAGCAAGGTGCTTGGTTGCATCAATTAGCTACAAAGTCTCAAAGTCATATAGACCACCAGGCATTAGCTTAGGCACTGGAAATAACAGTAAACACAGATCTGCTAAATATGCAAAGTCCCCCTTACTAACTTTGAGGGCTAGTGCCAAAGTTGGGAGAGTTATCTCACAGACTAGTCAAGCAATAGCTCGACATATTTATGGAATCATGACTTACAATGTCCCAGACACCACCAAAACAGTCCCTGGGTAGGTCTGTCCCCCAGCAGTACAGCCCTGTAGAATTGGTAGCATAGTAGAATGCAGCCAGATTGTCTACTTACAAGTATCTTGCTCACTCTTCAATACTTCTAAAAATATATCATATATTCTGATCAAAAGGCAGCTTCTAAAATCAGTCTTCATATTTGAATTTCCAAATACCTGGCAACATCTCTGTGAATCATTAATATACTCTCTATAAAGCTTATCCCATAGTGTGAAGCAACAGGTATTGCTGCATGAAGAGAAAACAAAAAGGTGTTGTATTTTATATTCTTGATCATACTTATTCATGAACCAATTTCATGAAAAATAACATGGTTTCCTCTCCATTCAACAAAATGTGAGACAGAACAGTGTCAAGAAGGTAAGGTATCGCACATCAACCGTATTGGCAACTTTGGGTTAAAATGAGTCAAAAATTCTGAACACTTTAGGCTTCACCTACCAGTAAGCCTTCTCACATTCCTGGGCCCATTTCCACGGTTGCCCTTTGTCCTGCAAATGACACAGGAGTTTTAGTATGGTTGCCAGATCAGACATGAACTTGCCATGGTACTTTACAAGTCTCCCAAGAATGATCTCACTGAAACACATTCTCTGATCTAAAGGCCTTTATGATAGCTTCCAATTTCTTGGGCAGCTTGTGTTGTCCCTCGCCAACAATTATATGGCCCACATGCTCTATGGAGTTTTTAAAAGTCTTGCATTTCTACCTTCTTACTTATAGGCCAGGTTCCTGCAAACATTTTAGGGTTTCTTCTAGGTTTTTCAAATGCTTCTTGTTGGAGGATCCAGTAACTAAAAGTTAGATCCAATAACTATTCCTTCTGGAATAGAGCCGGTGCTTACATGATGCCAAAAGGCAGTTGTTTATAGTGGAACAGGCCACTGTGGATTGCTATCGTCAGCAGCAGTTGGGACTACGGCATGAACCACATCTGCCAGCGGATCTGTGACAGATCTGTTTTTGAGGATTTCTTTACCCCAGCCACCGAGCAGGTCCCCATTGCTGGAAGTGGTGCATGGAGCAGGATTGGATTACAGCAAACTTGTAAATGGAGTTACAGCAGAATTTGGCCACACAACTGTGAGTGTATAAGGAGTATAGTAAAGGACTGAGTATGCAGTCTTGCAGGGCACCAGTGTTGAAGATTATCCTGGATGAGGTGTTGTCACTTATCCTTATTGATTGCGGTCTGCGGTTCAAGAAGTCAAGAATCTAGTTGTGGGGAGCAGAGAACTATGGAGATGAATTTGGTTGGAATTATGGTGTTGAACATGACGCTAATGTCAATAAATAGGAGTCTAACATGGGTATCCTTGTTATCCAGATTTTCCAGGGTAGGTCCAGGGAGATGGCATCTGCAACGGACCTTTTGTGATGGTAGCAAATTGTAAAGGATCAAGGCAATTTGGGAGGCGGGAGTTAATGTATGCCATCACTAATCACTTGAAGCACTTTGTAATGATAGATGTCAGAGTCAATGGGCTCTGATTATGTTGCCTGCTTTCCCCAGGCAGCGGAAAGTGTAGATGAAGTCAATAGAAGGAAGGCTGGTTTGCCTGATGGACTAGACTGCCTTCACAATTCTCTGTAATTTCTTGCAGTCTTGGACAAAGCATTCGCCATACTAAGCTCTGATGTATTAGTAGTCATTAAGGCATACTGCCTGATTTTTCTTTGGCATCAGGATGATGATGATCTTTTTGAAGAAGGTGGAACCCTCAGATCATAGTAAGGAGAGGTTAAAGATGTCTGCAAATACACCTGCCAGCTGGTCTGCACAGGATCACGGCCAAGGGCTCCACCGGGTCAGTTCCTTTCCATGGGTTCACCATCAAGAAGGCGGATCTAACATTGATGGCGGTGACTAAACAGCTTCATAGCATCCTAGAGTATGGGAGCAGGCCATTCAGCCCATTGAGCCCAGACCAACCTTCTAAAGAGCATTCTTCTCGGACCATATTTCCTACCCTATCCTTGTAACCCTGCATTACCCATTGGCCTTAAAGTCACCAGGAATCCTCACCACACCATCTATTTTAGGATCAGGACAATTGGAGTAGCCCATTCACTGGTGGTTACTGGTTCCAAAGCTCCCAGGTATACCAGCCATTCCAGTTCTGCCTCCACTTTAGGCCAGATGGCATATGGTACCGGACTTGCCTTCAGACTCCTTGGAGAAGTCTCCCACTTCAACCAAAGTTTAATTTCTACTCTTTCGATTTCCTCCAGGGTTCATACATAAGAACATAAGAACTAGGAGCAGGAGTAGGCCATCCGGTCCCTCGAGCCTGTCCTGCCATTGAATAATGTCATCGCTGATCTTTTTGAGACTCAGCTCCACTTACCGGCCCACCCACAATAACCCTTAATTATTTTACTGTTCAAAAATTTATTTAGTCTTACCTAAAAAATATTCAGTGTGGTAGCTTCAACTGCTTCACTGGGTGGGGAATTTCACAGATTCACAACCCTTTGGGTGAAGAAGTTCCTCCTGACGTCAGTCCTACATCTGCTTCCCTTTATCTTGAGGCGGTGCCCTCTAGTCCTAGTTTCACCTGCTAGGAGAAACAACCTCCCTGCCTCCACATTATTTATTCCCTTCATAATTTTATATGTTTCTATAAGATCTCCCCTCATTCTTCTGAATTCCAATGAGTATAATACCAGTCTACTCAGTCTTTCCTCATAATCCAACCCTCTCAACTCTGGAATCAACTGAGTGAATCTCCTCTGCATCCCCTCCAGTTCGAGCATATCTCTTCTCAAGTAAGGAGACCAAAACTGTACGCAGTTCTCCAGGCATGGCCCCACCAGGACCCTATACAGCTGCAGCATAGCCTTCCTGTTTTTAAATTCCATCTCTCTGGCAATGGCAGACAAAATTCCATTTGCCTTTTTAATCACCTGCTGCACCTACAAACCTACCTTCAGCGATTCATGTACAAGGATCCCAACGTCCCTCTGCACAGCAGAATGCTGCAATTTTTTACCATTTAAAACATAATCCATTTTGCAGTTATTCCTACCAAAGTGGATGACCTCACACTTATGAACATTGTACTCCACCTCCCAGAACTCTGCCCACTAACTTGGACTTTCTATATCCCTCTGCAGACTTTCAGGGTCTTCTGCACACTTTGCTCTACCACTCACTTTAGAGTCCTCTGCAAATTTTGACACACTGCACTTAGTCCCCAACTCCAAATCATCTATGTAAATTGTAAACAACTGAGGTCCCAGCACTGATCCCTGAGGCACACCACTCGCTGCTGAACGCCAACCAGAAAAACACCCATTTAACCCTACTCTTTGCTTTCTACTGGTCAACCAATCCTCTATCCATGCCAATACGTTACCTGTAATACTGTGCAACTTTAGCTTATGTAGCAGCCTTTGGTGTGGCATCATGTCAAATGCCTTCTGGAAATCCACATACACCACATCCACAGGTTCCCCATTGTCCACCATGCAAGTAATGTCCTCAAAGAATTCCACCAAATTAGTTAAACATGATCTACCCTTCATGAACCCATGCTGGGTGTTCCCAATGAGGCAATTTATATCCACGTCTTGTAATTTCTTTCTTAATGACAGATTCAAGCATTTTCCCCACTACCAAAGTTAAGCTAACTGGCCTATCGTTACATGCTTTTTGTCTACTTCCTTTTTGAATAGTGGCGTTGCATTGGCTGTTTTCTAATCTGTGGAACCACCCCAGAGTTCAGTGAATTTTCCATGCACCACTTCCAGATAGTTACTAGTGCATTTGCTATTTCCTCCATCACCTCTTGGGATACATTTCATCAACGCCAGGAGACTTGTCTACCATTAGTTGGCCCAGCACTGCCTCCTTAGTGATAATGATAGTTTCAAGGTGCTCACCTCCTGTGACATTCTTGCCATTAGCTTTCAGAATGTTATTTGTGCCTTCCACTGTGAAGACCGACACGAAATAACTGTTTAATGCCTCGGCTATTTCCTCATTCCCAGTTATTAAATTGGCCTTCTCGTCCTCTAAAGGACCAATGTTTACTTTCGCCACTCTTTTACGATTTACATATTTATAGAAATTTTTGCTGCCTGCTTTTATATTCTGAGCTAGTTCACTCTCATAATCTGTCTTATTTTTCTTTATGACATTTTTTTTGTGGCTTTCTGTTGGCCTTTAAAGATTTCCCAATTTACTAGTTTCCCACTGATCTTTGCTTTTTTCTATGTTTTTTTTCAATCTGATACTTTCCTCTATTTCCTTAGACATCCATGGCTGGCTCTCTCTTTTCCTGTGGTTCATCCTTGTCACTGGAATATACTTCTGCTGAGCACTGTGAAAAATTGTTTTGAAAGTCCTCCACTGTTCCTCAATTGACCCACCATAAAGTTTTTGCTCCCATTCTACCTTATCTAACTCTTTCCTCATTCCTTCATAGTCTCCTTTGTTTAAGCACAGGACATAGGTACTGGGTTAACCTTCTCACACTCCATCTGTATTTTAAATTCGACTACACTGTGATCGCTCGTTCTGAGAGGATCCCTAACTGTGAGATCATTAATTATTCCTGCCTCATTACACAGGACTAGATCTAGGATAACTTGCTCCCTCGTATGTTTCATTACATATTGTTCAAGGAAATTATCACGGACGCATTCTGTGAACCCCTCCTCAAGACTGCCATGGCCGACCTGGTTTGACCAATCAATATGTAGATTAAAATTCCCCATGATAATTGCTGTACCATTTTTACACGCATTAGCTATTTCTATGTTTATTGCCCGCCCCACCACGACGTCATTATTCGGTGGCCGATAGACCACACCTATCAGTGACTTCTTCTCCCTGCTATTCCTAATTTCGACCCAAATGGATTCAGCCTTTTGTTCAGTAGAACCCGTATTGTCTCTCACTACTGCCCTGATATCATCCTTAAAAATCAGAGCAACACCATCTCCCTTACCTTCCTGGCTGTCCTTCCGAACAGTTTGATGCCCCTGGATGTTTAACTCCGGGTCATGTCCATCCTGTAACTATGTCTCTGTAATGGCCACTAAATCATACCCATTTGCCATGATTTGCACTGTCAACTCATCCACCTTGTTTCAGATGCTCGAGCATTCAGATAAAGTGCCCTTATGCCAGCTTTTGCACCTTCTTTTTGGGTCCCATTGCCTCCATTACTAACAATGCTTGAGTTCTCCTTCCCTTTAACTTTTTTTCCTAATTTTCAACAGAGTTGAAGCTTCCTCGTCACCTGCTGCTTTGCCTTACATTAATTGTTATTCTCCCTCTCCGCTCACTTCACCCTTCCCCACTACTTACTAGTTTAACGTCCTATTGACCACCCTATTTACCATTTTCACCAGAACACTGGACCCGGCCCTGTTCAGGTGGAGTCCATCCCAGCGGTACAGATCCCTCCAGTCCCAGAACTGATGTCAGTGCCCCATGAAAAGGAAACCCTCTTTCCCACACCACTCTTTTTGCCACATGTTTACTTCCCTGATCCTCGCCTCCCTATGCCAATTTGCACGTGGTTCGGGCAGCAATCCAGAGATTATGACCCTTGAATACAAGGTGTGGAGCTGGATGAACACAGCAGGCCAAGCAGCATCTTAGGAGCAGGAAAGCTGACGTTTCAGGCCTCAACTCTTCATCAGAAGAAAGGTCTAGGCCTGAAACATCAGTTTTCCTGCTCCTATGATGCTGCTTGGCCTGATGTGTTCATCCAGCTCCACACTTTGTTATCTCGGATTCTCCAGCATCTGCAGTTCACATTATCTCTGATGCAATTTTGACCCTTGAAGACCTTGTTTTTTTGATTTTGTTCCTAACTTTTCATAATCCCGAAACTGGTCCTTTTCCTCGGCCTGCCTATTTTGTTGGCACCTACGTGGACCACAACAACTGGATCCTCCCCCTCCCTCTCTAGTATCCTCTCAAGCTGGTCAGAGATGTCTCGCACCCTGGCACCAGGCAGGCAACACACCATGCTGGATTTTTTGTCCTGTTCACAAAGGATACTGTCTATCACCCTGATGAAAAATCCCTTACAACTATAATCTGTCTTATTGCTCCCCCCTCTTGAATGGCCTCCTGGACCATGGTGCCATGGCCAGTTGACTCATCCTTCCTGCAGGCCTGTTCCTCATCCACGCAGGGAGCAAGTGCCTCATACCTGTGGGACAATGTCAAGGGCTGCGGCTCCTGTGTTCCTGTTTGTATGGTCCCGTTACCTGCCTCACTCGCAGTCACACACTGCTGTCCCTGCCCACCGATGAAACTAACATTAGTTAATCTACCAGGTGTGACTGCCTCCTGGAACACAGCATCCAGGTATTTCTCCCGCTCCTGGATGTGCCGCAGTGTTTGGAGTTTGGATTCCAGCTCATCAATTTTGAGCCGGAGCTCCTCAAGCAGCCAACATTTGCAGATGTGGTCACTGCTGTTCTCAATGGGATCAGCTAGCTCCCACATCATACAGCTACACACATCACCTGGCCTGCCATCTCTACTTAGTCAATTACTTAAAATTAATTCGTTTTTGTTTTAAGTTTCATAGTGTTCGCTGCACTAGCAAGTTTATTCCGTTGGAGACTCTTACAGACTCCAGCTTTGCCTTCTGACCCGCTCCCAGAGGATTTGCTGTCTAGGTGACCATCCAGAAAGATAACACAGATATGAGGAAAAACAATGCAAATAGGTTACCTGCCCACCCCACTGAATCGTTATTACTAGGTTAGAGGAGGTGGAATGGTGGGAGATACTACGCGTGTTGTGTTTTGGATATTAGTTAGCTCCCAAAATTATTGGGTGGATGCTTACCATCCCAGGCTGCCCTCACGCTTCCTCCTGAACTCCCACTGCTGAAAGAGCTTCCGTTGAAGTCATTCTTTTACTGTCCAAAATCACTTGAAAACTCAGTTTTGAGTCTGCCAGCCGATTAACCAGGCCCCAACTTACTTTAATTTCTCTGATCAGGAGCATCCAAACAATGCAACCTTTCATTATGTACAGAGGCAGTTTGACATGCTTGTCCTGTAGATGTACTTTTACCAGACCATTGCCCTTGAGTGGCATCATTTTATTACGTGTACGTCCATAGTGTAATCTTGGAAAACTTCAGTAACACTGACGTTAACTTTTCACTATATAATGATTCAGGACTGAGAGATATCGCTGCACCCATGGCCCCTTCCATCTTTACTGTCTTACAGCCTAATTCGAGAAAAATGCAGAAATGCTCAGCTTCACCCCAAACTGACAGGGGGTTTAACCAAAACTCTGCTGACTCTGGGCCTTCTGCTTCTCATGCAGATCTGGCTGAATCCCAGTCTACTCTCCGGCTAGCAGTACATGCCTTCTGCCTTGCCCTCTGCATTGTCTCCTTTAAACAACTCTCCTCTTATTTGAGTTGTACCTGGTAATTTCAGGTAGTATGGCCCTCTGGCTTACATCTGTGGCACTGGGCTTCTCAAGCCCACATACCACTGAAGACAGCACTGGCATGGGCCCACAACTAGAGAAGAAAGAAATGATTGGGGTCACTAATCCTTAGAGTATTCTTGGAGGGAATGTTTGCCTTGTGGTCTCCAATACAAGGCCATTCAATAGAAGCCAATAACTAGGAGAGACCTAGATTTTAAGGTAGCTTTTGAAATTCTTGTATTGATGGAGTTGGCTGCCAGTGAAGCAACACAGCCAAGTGATAATACCTGGGTGTAGAGAGTAGCAGAAACTCAGCAGGGTGTGGTATCAACCATAGAAAGCCTTCAATGGCCACAAGGAGTCAATGTCCTCCTGCATGATGTTTGAGGTGACGGATGCCATTAGTGTCCCATCCAAACACATCTGCAGGAAGTGCACCCAACTCTTGCTCCTCCAAGGCCGCGTTAGGGAACTGGAGCGGGAGCTGGATGAACTTCGGATCATTCGAGAGGCAGAGTCTGTGATGGACAAGAGTTACAGGGAAGTAGTTACTCCTAAGCATGAAGAAAGTGGGGTACCTGTTAGAAGGGGAAAAAGCAGTCAGTGCAGGGATCCCCTGTGGTCGTTCCCCTGAAGAACAAGTATGCCAATTTGGATACCGTTTGGGGGGGAGACGACTTACCAGGGGCATGCACTGGGGTACAGGTCTCTGGCACAGAGTCTGTCCCTCTTACACAGAAGGGAATGGGGATAGGAAGAGAGTGTCAGTCATTGGGGACTCAATAGTTAGAGGGACAGATAGAAGGTTTGATGGGAATGAAAGAGACTCACGGTTGGTGTGTTGCCTCCCAGGTGCCAAGTGTCTTTGGAGTCCTGAAGGGAGAGGGTGACCAGCCCGAAGTCGTGGTCCACATAGGCACCAACGACATAGGTAGAAAGAGGGATAGGGATGTCAGGCAGGATTTCAGGGAGCTAGGGTAGAAGCTGAGAGCTAGAACAAACAGAGTGGTTATCTTTGGTTTGTTACCTGTGCCATGTGATAGCGAGGCAAAGAACAGGGAGAGATTTCAGCTGAACACATGGCTGTAGGGATGGTACAGGAAGGAGGTCTTCAGGTACATGGACAATTGGAGCTCATTCTGGGCAAGGTGGGACCTCTACAAACAGGACGGTCTGCACTTGAACCAGAGGGGCACTAATATACTGGGTGGGAAATTTGCTAGTGCTATTCAGGTGGATTTAAACTAGCTCAGAAGGGTGATGGGAAACTGTGGTGTAGTTCTGGTGCACAGGAGTAAGAGATTAGGGAGGACATGGACAGGATCTCACTGTCGCAAGAGCGTGCTGGCAGACAGCAAGTTGGTTTGACATGCGTCTACTTTAACACCAGGAGTATCCGTAATAAGGTAGGTGAGCTTGCAGGATGGTTAGGTACCTGGGACTTGGATGTTGTGGTCTTTTCAGAGACATGGACAGAGCAGGGTCAGGAATGGATGTTGCAGGTTCCAGGATTTAGATCTTTCATTAAGATCAGGGAAAGTGGTAAAAGCGGTGGAGGTGTGGCTTTGTTGGTCAAGGACAGTATAACGGTGGCTGAAAGAACTTTTGATGAGGACTCATCTACTGAGGTGGTATGGGCTGAGGTCAGGAACAGGAGAGGAGAGGTAACACTGCTGGGAGTTTTTTATAGGTCTCCGCAAAGTTCCAGGGATGTGGAGGAGAGAATCGGCGAAACGATTCTGGGCAGGCGTGAAAGGAACAGGGTGGTCATTATGGGAGACTTTAACTTCCCTAACATTGACTGAAAATGCTATAACGCTAGTATGTCGGATGGATCAGTTTTTGTCCAATGTGTGGAGAAGGGTTTCCTGACTCAGTGAGTTGAAGGGCCGACAAAAGCGGAGGCCACACTGGATCGGGTACTTGGAAATGAACCAGGCCAGGTGTTTGATTTAGTGTTAGGTGAGCACTTTGGAGAGAGTGACCATAATTCGGTTACGTCTAGGTTAGCAATGGAAAGGGATAGGAACATGCCACAGGGCAAGAGTTATAGATGGGGGAAGGGAAATTATAATGCGTTTAGGCAGGACTTTGAAGGCATAGAATGGGTTAGCAAAATGGGGGCAATGGGGACAATCGAAATGTGGAGCTGGTTTAAGGAACAGATATTGCGTGTCCTTGATGGGTATGTCCCTGTCAGGCAGGGGGGAAGCGATAAGGTAAGGGAACCGTGGTTTACTAAAGAAATTGTATCTCTTGTTCATCGGAAGATGGAGGCTTATGTGACGATGAGTCAAGGTGGTTCAGATGAGGCGATGGACAGTTACAGATTAGCTAGAAAGGATTTAAAGAGAGAGTTAAGAAGAGCAAGGAGGGGACATGAGCAGACATTAGCAAGTAGAATAAAGGAGAACCCTAAAGCTTTCTATAGGTATGTGAGGAATAAGAGGATGACTAGGGTAGGAATAGGGCCAGTCAAAGACAGAAGTGGGAAGTTGTGTGTGGACCCTGTGGAGATCAGAGAGGTGCTAAACAAATATTTCTCATCTGTTTTCACTCTGGAAAAGGAGAATATTGTAGAGGAGAAGACTGAGTTGTGCGCTACTAGAATTGAAAGGATTGAGGTTAGTAAGGAGGAAGTATTATCAATTGTAGAAGGTGTGAAGGTAGATAAATCCCGTAGGCTGGATGGGATTTTTCTGAGGATTCTCTGGGAAGCTAGGGAGGAGGTGGTAGAGCCTTTGGCCTTGATGTTTGAGTCCTCATTGTCTACAGGTTTAGTACCAGAGGGCTGGAGGATTGCAAATGTTGTGCCCTTGTTCAAGAAGGGCAGTAGGGATGACCCAGGTAATTATAGACCAGTGAGCCTTACGTCTGTTGTAGGAAAAGTTTTAGAAAGGATGATAATAGATAGGATTTATAATCACCTAGCAAGCAACAATTTGATTGGAGATAGTCAACATGGATTCATCAAGGGAAGGTCATGTCTCACAAACCTCATTCAGTTTTTTGAGAAGGTGACAAGCATGTGGACGAGGGAAGGGCAGTTGATGTGGTGTACATGGACTTCAGTAAAGCCTTTGATAAGGTTCCACATTGTCAGGTATTGGAGAAAATACGGAGGCACAGAATTGAGGGAGATTTAGCAGTTTGGATTAGAAACAAGCTTTCTGTAAGAAGGCAACGAGTGCTGTTGATGGAAAATATTCAGCCTGGAGTCTGATTACTAATGGGGTGCCTCAAGGATCTTATTGGGACCACTGCTGTTTGTCATTTTTATAAATGTCTTGGATGCAGGCATAGGTGGATGGGTTAGTAAGTTTGCAGATGACACTAAAGTCGGTGGAGTGGTGGACAGTGTGGAAGAATGTTGCAGGTTGCAGGAAGACTTGGATAAACTGCAGAATTGGGCTGAAAGGTGGCAAATGGAGTTCAGTGCAGATAAACGTGAGGTGATTCACTTTGGGAAGAATAATAGGAAGGCAGAATACTGGGTCAATGGAAAGATTCTTTGTAGTGTGGATGTGCAGGGGGATCTTGGTGTCCATGTACATAGATCCCTGAAAGTTGCCACCCAGGTTGATAGTGCTGTTAAGATAGCTTACAGTGTGTTAGGTTTTATTGGTAGAGGGATTGAGTTCTGGAGCCGTGATGTCATGCTACAACTGTACAAAACACTAGTGCGGCCTCATTTGGAATATTGCGTACAGTACTGGTTGCCCCATTACAGGAAGGATGTGGAAGCATTGGAAAAGGCGCAGAGGAGATTTACCAGGCTGATGCCTGATCTGGAGCGAAGGCCTTATGAAGAAAGGCTGAGGGGCTTGGGTCTGTTCTCTTTGGAGAGAAGAAGGCTAAGAGGGGATTTAATAGAGACATACAAGATGATTAGAGGATCAGATAGGGTGGACAGTGAGAGTCTTTTTCTGAGAATGATGACTTCAGCTTATACGAGGGGGCATAGCTACAAATTGAGGGGTGATAGATTTAAGACAGATGTCAGAGGCAGGTTCTTTACTCAGAGAGTGGTAGGGGTGTGGAATGCCCTGCCTGCCAATGTAGTTAACTCAGCCACATTAGGGGCATTTAAACAGTCCTTGGATAAGCATATGAATAACGATGGGATAGTGTAGGGGGAGGGGCTTAGATTAGTTCACAGGTGGGCGCAACATAGAGGGCCGAAGGGTCTGTTCTGCACTGTATTGTTCTATGTTCTATGTTCTATGTTTTATTTGAGCCTTAGAGAACCATTTGTGTGGAGTTTGCACATTCTCCCCGTGTCTGCATGGGCTTCCTCTGGGTGCTCTGCTTTTGTCCCACAGTCCAGAGATCATCCTACAGACGAAACAGGGGAATGTATAATAGGGGACAAAGAAATGGCCGAGAAGCTGAATACATACTTTGATTTCATCTTCACAAAAGAGGACACAAATCAGATACCAGAATTGTCAGAGAAGGCAAGATTTTGTGAGGGAGAAATTGAGGGAGATCAATATTAGTAGAGAAATGGTGCTGGGAAATTTGTTGGAATTGAATGCGAATAAATCCCTGGGGTCTGATAATCTACATCCCAAAGTACTTCAGGAAGTAGCTCCAGAAATAATGGCTGCATTGGTAGTCACCATCAGGATTCTGTAGACTCTGGAACAGTCCCTGCAGATTGGAGAGTGGCTAATGTCATTCTAATATTCAAAAAGGGAGGTAGAGAGAAAACAACAAATTATAGACCAGTGAGCCTAACATTGGCAGTGGGGGAAATTCTTGAATCCATTGTCAAGGATTTTATAAGCAGAGCATTTAGAAAGCAGTGGCAGGATCAGACAGAGTGAAGCATGGATTTATAAAGGGGAAATCATGCTTGACAAATCTGTTGGAATTCTATGAAGATATAACTAGTAGAGTTGACAAGGGGAAGCCAATCAATATAATATTTTTGGACTTTTTAGAAAGTGTTTGACAAAGTCCCACATAAGAGATTAATGATCAAGGTTAAAGCACATGGGATTGGGGGAAGTGTATTGAGATGGATAGAAAACTGGTTGGCAGAGAGGAAACAAAGAATAGGAATGAATGGGTCCTTTTCAAATTGGCAGGCAGTAACTAATGGGGTGCCACAGGGATTAGTGCTGAGACCCAACTATTCACATTATATATTCATGATTTGGATGAGGGAACAAAATGTAACATTTCCAAGTTTGCAGACGTTACCAATTTGGATGGGAGAGTAAACTGAGATGAGGATGCAGGCATCCTTCAGCATGATCTTGACAGGTTGGGTAAGTGGGGAAATCAATGGCAAATGTGGTATATTTCGAATAAATGTGAGGTTATTTACTTCAGAAGCAAAATGAAGAAGGCAGATTACTACCTGAATGGCCATAAATTGGGAGAGGGGAGTGTGCAGCAGGACCTGGGTGTCCTTGTGTACCAGTCGCTGAAGGTAAGCATGCAGGTCCAGCAGATGGTAAAGAAGGCAAATGGGATGTTTTCGCTGGAGTTCAGATGAATGAGAGGGGATCTCACAGAGACTTATAAAATTCTAGCAGGACTTGATAGTGTAGTTGCAATGAGGATGTTCCCGATGGTGGGTATGTCCGGAACCAGGGGTCACAGTCTGAGGATTCAGGGTCGACAGTTTAGGATTGAGATGAGGAGACATTTCTTCAACCAAAGAGTGGTGAGCCTGTACACTTCATTACCACAGGATGTTTGTTGATGCCAAAACTTTGAATGCATTCAAGAGGCAACGAGATGTAGCACTTGGGGTGAATGGGATCAAAGGTTATAGGGAGAAAGCAGGGTTAGGCTATTGATTTGGACAATGAGCTATTGCCATGAAGAATAACAGAGCAGGCTCGAAGAGCCGAATGGCCTTATGCTGCTCCTATCTTCTATGTTTCTATGTTTCCAAAGATGTGCAGGTTGGGTGGATTGACCATGCTAAATTGCCCTTAGCATCCAGTGATGTGCAGGCTAGCTGGATTAGCCTTGAGAATGCAGGGTGACAGTAACAGTGTATGGGGGTTGGTCTGGATGGGATGCTCTTCGGAGGGTCAGTGTGGACTCGATGGGCCAATTGGCCTGTGACAATACTGTAGACATTCTATTCTAAGGTGCTTCCTTCTGAGGATTCCTCCTTTGAAGTATGTTGTGCTTGAATGGGCGAGAGAAGCCTCAGGGCTGGGGCTCTAACTCTTCTGGCCTTTGCTTTGATCTGGGGTCTGGATGCTACAGAAACGGCAATAAAGATTTCTTTGTGCAGTGACCCAATCCTAACCCTAGTACAGTCCTCGCACAAGGCTTTATTAAGATGCTGCTACTTGATCTGCAGGTAAATGTCACAAATTGGAGGATTTCTCACTAGATGGCTGGAAATATCCAATCTTTCCTTCAACACCCTGGCTTGCCTGCGAGCTCTGTGATCACCTCCTCAAAACTGGCAAAGACATTGATATGAGGCATGCTTCACCCTTGCCTGAGCACACTCCCACTGGTCAGTGTATGTTCTTCTCCCACAGAAGAACACAGCACAAAGAGAGAGATAGTGGCTGGGGCACATAGGCACATACAGATGGAGATGTGAATCTCCTGAGTTCTGATTGTCTGTGTTTATGACTTATAAGCTTAAATTGCGGGAATTAGCTGTAAAAGAGTGCTTTTTAAACATGGCCTATCTAAATATGATTCCTAAATTTTTTCACACATGATTATTGATTGCACTGGGAAGACTAATCATGTGAGTAAGAAATCCCTTACTGCCTATACAAACCACCTCTACATTTAGACTGAAAATAAATTCCAGCCTATGATTCTTATGGCATTGGGAGAAATAACCACGGTGGCTAATGTTACGGAATGCTTGGTGCCAGGCTACTTTAACACAGTATCAATGTTGGTCTTCAGTCCTCAGCTATCTTCCTCATGATACTAACGGTATGGCTGCTATAAATAGAGACCTTTGGCGGATTTCACAATTTGTGTCTCCTGGCATAAAACAGTTTACTTTCTGACAGTTGCTTCTATTGAATATTTAGTTTCCTAATGTTGTCAGTCATGGATGAAAGTTTGCTGTATCTGTCTTGTCATCTGCTTTTGCACTGACGTTGTTTACTGACTGTTAGATATATAGCATTGCCTTGAATAAAAGTTTATTTGTTTCTTACAATCCACTGTGCCATTCCTTGCGACCACGGCTCCATGAAGATCAATCCATGTCAATCCACCACAGTCATCCGTCAAAAAAGCAAGTAGACAAAACACACACAATTACTGAGAGAAAGTTATAGTGAAACAGACAGTGATTCAGTTTTGTACTCCCAGAGTGAAGAAAATCAAAACATTTCAGCACCTTAGAGTGGTGATCATTTGTTTGGCTAGAATTTGGTAAGGTTTTTGATGTCAGAGCAAGGATAGTAGTGTAGGCAGCATATTCATTTGGGAAGAGTGAAGTACAGAATAAATTGTTGATGTTTCATATTTATGTAGGAGCTCTACTTTTAACTAAATTTCCAGCCAATTAATCCTGAAAAGTCAGGCTGTCTGATTGAATAGGCCAGGATTTTTTTCCCCTGGAGAGTCGAAGGCTGAGGGCTGATATTATAGAAATTTATAACATCACAAGGGGCTGAGATAAGGTGAGTAGCCAAGGTGTTTTCCCCAGGGTAGGGGAGTCCAAGACTCAAAGGGCTTAGGTTTAAGGTGAGAGGGGAAAGATTTAAAAGGGATCTGAGAAGCAACTTTTCCATACAGAGGGTGGTGTCTGTACAGAATGAGTTGCCAGAGGAAGTGGTAGAGGCTGATAAAGTTACAACATATAAAAGACACGCACGTGAATAGGAAAAGTTTAGAGGGATTTGGACTAAACACAGGCAAATGGTATTAGCTAAGTTTGGGATACCTTGCTGGTGTGGACAAGTTGGGCCGAAAGATCTATTTCCATGCTGCATGACTCTATGACTGCATGACTTTTCTTATTGTCTGGAGGCAATCAGTCATAACATCAAAGATTCCAAACAATAACTGAGTTGAAAAAATGATCTGACTAATGTCACTCGCACAGGTTTGATGTGACTGAAAACACTGCAATATTTCATCTGAAAGATGATGCCGAACCCAGCATTGACCCTCCTTGTAAGTACAGCATTCCAGTTCAAGACAAAAGTAAACTGTAATTGACTTCATTGGACAAAACAACACAATTTACAAAGTGGAAGGTCATGCTGATTGGTGTAGCTCAATTATTTGTGCTTTGAAGAAAGTTGACACTCTATCAAAGTTTATGGTGATTTAATGTTGCACTAAAAAGATACACACAAGACTCCTACCCTGTAGAGCTTAATCTCAAAATCCCAGCCACAACCATCCATTTAAACTCTATGCCAAGAACAGAGATTGGGCCATTCCCATGAATTCACAGCCTTTAGCCCAGCATTTGTTAGATGTAGTTTCCACAGGTCATCATTTAGACATTATGTCACTGAGGGCATATGTCCTCTGTACTCTGAAGACATTGCTGTACTTGAAAGTGCCAGACATGAGCATGACAGAAATTTCCACCAGCTCATAGCAGAGGCAAGTAAAGGTTTGGGGAATCTTATAGGGGTCTGAGTGATGAGTGACAGCGAGGTTTGTAGCCAAAGCATGTGAGAAGTCTGGTGAGGTGAGAAGTCTGGTGAGGTTTCAGAAACAAATCATGGTATCTCTAATGCATCTGCTGAACAGTGGGTGCGTTCCTTACGAGGCAGCTATCATCGCCACAGCTTCCTGTTCTGCAAAACAGTTCGAATAAGCTAGACATTGAGAATTCGCACAATGGAAGTAAAAGCAACTATCTGGAAACTTCACCCCATCACTGGCTGTGAACAGCCTCTATGTTGTTCAGTGATTCTGATCATTTTGTTTGTGTTCACTTTTGCTAGCAGTAAATAAAAGCTCATATTTGAAGTTGCCAGTATTTGGTGATCCCCTACTGGGCAATGACAGGCTGTAGGTCTCTAGTGGGCATTAAGGATAGAGAAGTAGTAACTTAGGCACAATGTAGCTATGGACAGGCAAATTGTGTGCCCTCGTGGTTAACCAATGACTAGATTGAGAGAATGGTGTTGTATGTGTGAGCGAGTATCAGCCATACTGCTGCATGATTGTGAGTAGTGTGGCTTTGTGTCTACTGTGCCGTTATGTTTTGACGAGGTAACAGCAGATTGCCAACATTTGTCCAGGTACACAGCAACCTTTCAAGAAAAGCATGGCCATAAGAGATCCTGGTCTTTTGATGGATAACCACTGTGTGGTGAATTGTTCCAGGGAAGGCAATGATAAGATGAGGATGGAATCGAACATGAGGGATACCATAGGAGTAAGATAGGTAAAGAGGGAGGAAATAGAAATCTCACTTGGCCTCATGCGAAAAATCCTCCAAAAAAACTCAAAACAATTCAGATTTGGCCAAAAAATGGAAGATTCAACTTTTCGTCTACATTTCAATAGAAAATAACACGAAATCAACATGAGGTAATTCAATTTCTTTGGATCAGTCTATTCATCAAATAATATTACATCTAATCCAACTAAATTAGATGTACAGAGCATGCTTACACTACAAGACAGAGATAACTTGCAAAGGAGTCCCAGTTTCCTGAACTTATTATTCCCACTTATTCAAACTTTTGCAACCAAAATTTCTCCTCTTTGAGGTCTTAACTGCAAAGCCACACATTCAAATATCAGAAATGTCAGTGTCATATCTTTTAATCTCTCAAAAATGATTTAGAATAAGTATATGCTTCAATTTTATAGTCCCTTGCAGTTTACCTCATTAAATGTAGATGCTCATCAGAAAAGCCTTGAAGGATGCATATTACAGTTTGGCAATGCTATTGTGCTTGGTTCTGAGGTCCTTACATCAGCTCAAACAAATTACTTCATAGGGAAACTCTGGTTCAAGCTTTCTGTATGTAATGATTCAATTCTCATCTATTCAACAAGGATGTAATTATCAACACTGACCACAAAATGTTGAAAATGGTTGAAAGCCACATGCAAGTACATCTCCATGATTCCAATGTTGACTTGTGAAGATCCAAGTATGATTTAGAAGTTGATACAGTCCCACATGACAATTTATGATGTTCTTAGCCAATTTCTGGATTCCACTAAGAATAAAGATATTCCTTACAACTGACAAATGAATCTGAGGTGAAAACTTAACTGTCGATCTCATAAATTTCGGTTACAGCAAGCACAGCGGATTCAACAAACTATGCCATACAAATGACCTGTCACAACAGCTGAAAAAGATGATCATCATTGGGTGACTGAATGCATTCAATAGGATCCTGAGCAAGCACTTTGCTTCTGCTCATTCAGGGATGAAATTGGACCTTCCACAAATGTAGCTTTTGAAGACAAACAAATTAGAATTCCACAAGCTCTCTGCAAAAACATGCCAGTTTATATACTTATGGTTCACTAGAGAAACACCCTTTCCACATCGTTGATGTCAGACCCTTCAGAATCATACATACTTCAATCAACTTACCTCTCATCCTTCTAGTCTCCAGTGGGAAAAGCCTAATCTGCCCAACCTACCCTCATAAGACAATTTGCTCATTCCAGGTATCAATCTAGCAACAAAAATGGAAATTACTGGAGAAACTCTGCAGTCTGGTAGCTTCTGTGGGAAGAAAGCAGAGTGGTCTGATGAGAAGTAACTGGACTCAAAGCATTAACTTCTGTTTTCTGCCCATAAATGCTGCCAGGCCTGCTGAATATCTTTCAGGCCACCAGCTTCTGTAGTTCGTTTCTTACATCAATCTAGTTATCCTTCTCTGAATCACCTCCAATCATTTACTTCCAGATGAAAGTAAACTAAAACTTCATACAAGATTTGAGATATGGTCTCACCAATGTTCTCTGTAACTGAAGCATAATTTAATTTAAGTTCAATTCCTCTCACAATAAAGAATAGCATCCCATTAGCCTTCTGAACACCTAAATCCCTGTGCACCTTGGAATTCTGCAATCATTTTCCATTCATGTAACAGTCTGTTTTTTTTTATTCCTGCCAAAGTGAATAACTTCACATATTTTTCATCATTGTGTATCAACTGCTTGGATTTTGCCCACTCACTCAACCTACCTGTATCAGTTTGCAATTTCCGTATGTCTTTTTCACAACATACTTTCCTAGTTATCTTTGCGTCACCCGCAAATTTACCCACAATGCCATTTCTCCCCTCATCTAACTCAATGATGTAAATTGTAAAAAGTTAAGCCCCCGGCACAAACCCCTGCAGGATTCCATTTGTTACATTCTGCCAATCATATAAAGACCCATTTATGAATACTCTCTGTTTTCTACCCAACAGCAAATCTTCTATCCATGCTGATATGTTACTCTCGATATCATAAGCTTTTATTTTCTGCAACAACTATTAATATGGCACCTTATCAAAACGCCTCTGGAAATTCACTCGTAGTACAATGCTGCCCATTATCACAGTGGATATTACTCCTTCAAAGAATTCCAATAAATTAGTTATACATGATTCACTTTGATGAAACCATGCTATTTCTTCCTGATTATTTCAAGATTGTCTAGGAGCGTAGCTAAAATTACTTTGATCGCTAATTCTATCACTTCTCCCGTGACAGACCTTAAGCTTATTGGTCCATAAACCACTATTTTTGGCTGCCTTGCCTTCCTGATTAAAAGGGCTATATTTGTAGCCTTCTTGCCTAGCCAAGCTTTTCCAGTTCAGCTCCAACACTGGCACCTACCCAACAATTTGAGATTACCCAGGTATGTCCTGTACACAAAAAGCAGGACAATTCCAAACTGGCCAATACACAGCCCTTTCTACATTTGACGAAGTGTGGCATCAAAGGGTCCTCGCAGAAGTGCAGTCAACAGAAATTTGGAAATAATCTCTGTTGCTCAGAGTCACACTTACACAAAGGAAGATCGTGGTGGTGATTGGCGGTCACTCATCTCACTTCCAGAATATCACTGCAGGAGTATCTCAGGGTAGGGTCCAAGGGTCAACAATCTTCAGATCTCTCATCAATGACCTTCTCTCCACCATAATCTCAGAAGTGGGGATGTTCGCTGTTGATCGCAAAATGTTCAGCACAATTTGCACCTTCTCAAATGCTAAAGCAGGTCAGGTCCAAAGGTAGCAAGGTTTGGGCTTACAAGTAGCATGCAACATTCATGCCACACAAGTACCAGGCAATGATCACCTGTAACAAAAGAGAACTTAACCACCATCGCCTAACGTTCATGGCATTACTATCACAGATTCACCCTGCATAAACATCCAAGGGATTACTATTGATTTGAAACTGAACAGAACTAATCATATAAAGCTACGTTCACAACAGCAGGTTGGGATAAGGAATACTGTGGCGAGTCATTCACCTCCTGACTCCCCAAAGCTGTTCCACCGACTACAAGACACAAGTCAGCAATGTGATGGAATACTCCCCACTTGCCTGGAGAGTTAGTGTCCAACAACACTGACAGGAACATAAGAATTAGGAGCAGGAAGAGGCAATTCAGCCCTTAGGAGCCTGCTCCGCCATTTATTACTATCTTGGCAGATCTCACCTCAGCCTCAACTCCCATTTCCTGCCCATTTCCCATAATCCTTCAACCTGTCATTAATTAAATATCTGTCTAGCTCCTCCATAAGTTTACTCAACGACCCAATGCACACCACAGTCTGGGGTAGTTAATTTCTCAGACTCACTACCTTTTAGAGAAGTAAAGGTGTGGAGGTGATGACCTAGCAGTATTATCACGAGACTATTAATCCAGACACCCAAGTAATGTTCTGGGGACCCAGGTTCAAATCCTGCCAGGGCAGATGGTGGAATTTGAATTCAATAAAATATCTGGAACTATGAATCCATTGTTGATTGTCAAGAAAAACCCATCTAGGTCACTAATGTCTTTTGGTGAAGGAAACTGCCAACCTTACCTGGTCTGGCCTACATGTGACTCCAGGCACACGGCAATGTGGTTGACTCTTAACTGCCCTCTGTGCAATAAATGCTGCCTGGCCAGCAATGCTCTTATCCCATGAATAAATAAAAGGAAATCCCTTCATTTCTGTTTTAAATATGTTACTCCTTATCCTAAAACTATGATCTTTCATTCTAGACTGCCCCACAAAAGGAACATCCTTTTTACATCTACTTTGTCAATTCCCTTTAACATATCATATCCCTCAATTAGATTGCCTCTTGTTCTATTAAACACCATAAAGAATATAGGCCTAAACTGCTCAATCTCACTTCATAAGACAAACCACTCATCTGTGGAATCAATCTTGTGAACTTCTTCTGAGCTACCCCCAATGCAACTACATCCTTCCTTTGGTAAGGGGACAACAATTATATGTAATAAGTGAAGTTCGGTCTCACTAATACCTTCTACATTTGCAGCAATACTTTCTTACTTTTACAGTCAATATCTTTAGCAAAAGATGCCAAAATTTCAATTGCCTTCCTTATTGCCTGCTGTACCTACAGACTGGCTTTCTATAGCTCAAGCACAGAGACTTTCAGATCCCTCTGCATTGAAGCACTCTGTAGTTTCTCTCCATTTAGACAATTTGTGTTCTTTCCAATATCTGATAATCTTACACTGATTTGTATTAAGTTCCATCTGGAAAATTTTGACCCACTCATCTAACCATATCCCTTTGTAAAGGTCTAATTTCTTCATTGCAACTAACTTTCCCACCTATTTTAATGTCATCTGCAAATTTAGCTGATGTACTTTCTACCTGCATCCAAGTCATCAATATCAATAACCAATTGTTGGGGCTTGAGGACTGAACTGAGTGGTATCCCTCTAGTTGCAGCTTGACAACCCGACAAAGACCCACTGCTCTGATTGACTGCTTTCTATTGGTTATTCAGTACTCTATCCAAGCCAACATATCACCCTAACCTCATGTGATTGTACCTTGTGTATTAACCTTTTGTGTGGCACTCTATCTAATGGCTTCTGGTAATCCAGTTATATATTTACAGGATCCCTTAGTACATTAATCAAACATGATTTACCCTTCGTAAAACCATGCTTACTCTGATGGATTGACTTTGATTTTCCAAATATCCTGTTACTAATTCCTTAATAACTCCAACAGTTTCCCAATGATAGATGTTAAGTTAATTGGTCTATTGTTTCCTATTTTCTCCTACCTCACTTTTTGAAAAAGCATTTTTATTGGCATTTTTGGAATATTGTAACCAATGGATCCACTATTTCTGCAGCCACTTCTTTCAAAGACTGTAGAATGTAACATATTGGGCCCTGGGTACTTGTCTGCCTTTGCTTCCAATCGTTTGCTTTGTATATGTTGTCTAGTGGTGATGATTGTTCTTAGTTCCTCCCTGTATATAACCTCTGCTATAACCTAGTAACCATCTGTTACTATTAGGATGGCTTCAGTGCCATCACCCTGAAAACTGAGGTAAAATATTGATTTAGTGTCTCCACTATATTTCTGCTCCCCATTTTTAACTCTCCAGCTTTATTCTCCAAGGGACCAGAATTCACTCTAGCTGATTTATTCTCTTTCATTTTCTTTCAGAAGCTTTTGCTTTCCATTCTCCTACTTTGCGCTTTTTTTCGTTATTTTCCTCAGTGCTTTTTATGACATTTTTACTAACCCTTTGTTGATATTTTAAAGTTTCGCAATCTTCCAGCCTGCCACTTACCTTCACATTATATGTCTTAGTTTTTATCTTTATATTATCTTTAACTTCCCTGTTTAGCTATGGATGCTTGTTCACTAAACAATGTTTCTTTCTGGAATATATTTTAGTTGGGAGCAATTGATTATCTCCTTAAATATTTGCTACTGCTCATCAACTGGTCTACTTTTAATCTTCTGCTAGTCCGCATGGGCCTAATCTGTCATGTCTATGTAATTACTTTTGTTTGATTCCAGAACACTAGTGTGGGACTCCTGTTTCTCACCTCCAAATGAATTTGAAATTCTAACACAGCGTGATGGCCCATGACTGGAGAATTCATCACTGTGAGATCACTCATTAACCCCACCTCATTACTCAATTGCAAATCCAGAATAACCTGCTCCCTGATTGGTACCCCAACAATTGCTCCAAGAAACAATCTCCAATGCATTTAATGAACTGTCACCTGAGGCTACCCTTTCCAATTTGATTAATCCAGTCTATATGCATATTAAAGTCACCTATGATAACTGCTGTACCTTTCTTACAAACTCCAATGTTTTCTTGTTAATGCTGTGTCCCATTATGGAACTACAGTTTAGGGAGAAATAGATTACTCCCATCATGGACTTCTTTCCTTTTCTATTTCTTATTTCTACCCAGATTCTGTATCTTCATCTCTGGTTCTGATATAATTTCTCATGACAGCATTGATCTCTTCCCTTACTTGCAAAGCTACATCATCTCCCTTTGAGATAACAAGGTGTAGAACTGGATGAACACAGCAGGCCAAGCAACATCATAGGAGCAGGAAAGCTGACATTTTAGGCCGAGACCCAACATCAGCTTTCCTGCTCCTATGAAGCTGCTCGGCCTGCTTTGTTCATCCAGCTCTACACCTTGTTATCTCAGATTCTCCAGCATCTGCGGTTCCTACTATCTCTGAATCAATCACCCCGCTTTTTCCTTCCTAACTATATTCTGAAGCATTGAGTAGACTTGAATCTTCATAGAACAACATACAGCACGGTAAAGGCCCTTCAGCTCACAATATTGTACTGAATTTTTACCCTAATCCTAAGGTCTATCTAACCTCCACCTCCACCTTATACTATCATCCATATGCCTGTCTAATAGCTGCTTAAGTGTCCCTAATGAGGCCAACTCCACCACCCTCTTCGGGAATGCATTCCATGCCCCTAACGCTCTCTGAGTAAAGAATTTACCTCTGACATCTCCCCTGTATCTACCTCCAATCACTTTGAAACTATGTCCCCTCCTAAAAGCTACCTCGACCCTAGGAAAACGTCTCTGGCTGTCTACTCTATCTATACCTCTGATCAGTTTGAACACCCCTATCACGTCACCTCTCATGCTTCATCATTCTATAGAGAAAAGCCCTAGTTCTCTCACCCTTTCCTCATAAGACCTTCGCTGCATTCCAGGCAACATCCTGGTAAATCTCCTCTGCACCTTTTCCAAAGCCTCCACATATTTCCTGTAATGAGGCGACCAGAACTGGACACAATACTCCAGATGTGGCCGACCCAGGCTTTTGTATAGCTGGAGCTAAACTTCACGGCTCTTGAACTCGATCTCTCTATTACTGAAAGCTAATACACCATACGCCTTCTTAACAACTCTATCCACCTGACTGGTAGTTTTCAGGGAACTGCGAACATGAACCCCAAGATCCCTCTGCTCTTCCACAATGCCAAGAATCTTTTCGTTAACCCTGTATTCTGCTTTCAGCTTTGTCCTTCCAAAATGAAACACCTTACTCTTTTCAGGGTTAAATCTGCCATTTCCATCGGCCATTTCTCAGCCCAGCTCGGCATCCTATCAATGTCCCTTTGTAACCTAGAACATCCCTCTGCACTGTCCACAATGTGACCCACCTTTGCATCATCTACAAACTTACTAATCCATCCTTCCACTCCTTCATCCAAATCATTTACAAAAATCACAAATCGAAGAGGTCCCAGAACAGATCCTTGTGGTACACCACTTGTAACTGAGCACCATGTTGAACATTTTCCATCCACGACCACCCTTTGCCTTCTAAGGCTCAGCCAATTCTGAATCCAATCTGCCACATTTCCCCGATCCCATGTCTCTTTACCGTCTACATGGGAATTCCTCAATCTGATTGCCCTGCAACCGTGTCTCAGTAATTATCCCCAAATCATACCCATTTATCTCTGTTTGTGCTGTTAACTCATTAATTTTATTCTGAATGCTTCGTGCATTCAGACACAAAGTCTTTTAGTTATTTCAATTGTCAAAGTTCCCCACTCTTGTATGATTCATTGATGTGATACAATGTTCACATGTTCCTTCCTTTCATATTCAAATAACAGTTGGGCTCATCACTAACTTGCACTCCTGCCTTCTCCTTCAACTTTGATTTTTCTAGTTTCCATGGTGTTCCTTCATGGGTAAGAGACATTGTCAATGTGATGTCAGGTCCAATGATGTTTAAAGTTTGGGTAAGTGCGACATTCCTGAACAAGTGGGAGGACCATATGAAAGCTGCACACTCACAAATGGTGAGGGAGCAAAACATGCCTGGCACCTTGTCAGCCTTTCCGAATGTTCCGGAACCCTTGGGTTCTCCCTCTCTGTCAAATATTGAAAATACCTCAGAACCTGAGATGGACACTGCGAACGTCGCTGCCTCAATACCTTCGCTGTCTGAACAAGGGGGTGAATGTTTTCAGAAACATTCCGGGTGCAAGAGGCAAGCTACTGTGTGTTACATGTCCGAGGCAGAGTCGGGTGAACCTGACCCAGTCCTAAAGCGCCTAATGAGGAGCTGCAGAGTAAAGAGCTAGACTATGTCCTGGGACTGATGGGGGGAGGGGTGTTGGTGATTGTAATGAGGTCAGCCAGGTGGACCTCTTAGAATATGAGTTCCTTGATTGGATCTCTTAATCTGGTCCAATCAGGGAGCCCTGGCCAACAGATATGAATGGGAGAGTCAAGAACTTTTCACGTGTAAGTAGGGAGTAACTTGCTGATGTGATACTGGCTTCTGCGGAGTTATTTCAAATACCTTTTTCAGGTCTGCTTTCTAATTTAGAATCTCAAAGCAGTTAACAAGCTTAAGGGCTGGGGCTTCTTCAGCACAACCTCTGGATTCCTCTACCCGCCTTCACTCATAGTTACACCCTCTTGTCCCTGACCACTGGCCGAATTAAGGTAGTTAATCTAAGAGATGTGACTACCTTGTGAAACACAGCATCTAGATCAATCTCCCTGATTTGTCACAGAGTTCAATGCTCAGGCTCCAACATTTGCTACAGATGTGGTCACTGTGAGCCACAATAGGGTCCATCAGCTCCCACATCATGCAATTACAACACATTGCCTGGCCTGATATCTCTATTTTGTTTACTTAGCTCTTAATTTTTTTTAAGTTTCATACTTGGCTTTAGTTTTTAGCTTGTAAAATATTTTTCCTATTTGCCTTTAATCTTGAAGGAACTTATGCTCAGTAGTCAAATTAGCAACTGGTACCAGCCAATGAACATCCAGTTTTTCTATGACATCAGTCCTTGTTTCATATTGGGCCCATACCTACGCCTCAAATAATCCTGTGAAAAAGATCTTACAAACTATGAGCCAAAAAAAGGAAAAACCATCTCTTCCCCTCTGCACAGAATTCCCATGCTTCATCAAATCCCCAGAGACACCCACTTATTCAGGCTGCGCCTCTATCTAGATGTGCTTTCTCCTTGCTGCTTGTGCGAAGCTTACCTCAGTATCTTGGGGTTAAAATCCTGGAACTCCAAAAAAATTACAGTAGTTGAAGAACACAGCTCACTAATATCTTCTCAGGGGCAGCTAGGGATGGGAAATAAATGCTGGCCTAGCCAGTGACTACCAAATGCTGGGTCTGATTAAAAATAAATGAAATCAATCTTTACGTGGAGACATGTCAGCCCACAGCTCCATCAGTGTACTTTGTACCACATCACTGGTAATTATAATTTTGCAAAGTTATTGCACTCTTCCATCTCCTGAGTTATTGATATTACGAGAATATTTCTTTTTATCTTCAATCATGAAGAAAGAAGCAAAGTACTTGTTCATTTCACTCACCAGTTGTTTATTATCTACTATTAACCAGAGACATGTGAGCCCCATTCTCACTCTTTAGAGGATCAACACTTACTCTTCACACTCTTTTCCTCTTTAAATAGTTATAGATACACTTGCAATCTGTTTTTATATTCCAGGCTAGCTTCCTCCCATTCTTTAATTTCTTCCTTCTGATTCATCTTTGGTGACTCTCTCTGTTCCTTATATTCTGACCAATCATCTTTGAACAACTGGGGGATTTTTCCTTAACTTTGGTACTTTCCCTAACCCAATTAGTTAACCACAAGCGATGAGTCCAGCTTTTAGAAGTTTTCTTCATCATAGAAATATACTTGTGCTGAGTATTCTGAAATATCTTCTATTCTAAATGTTTGACTCTGTCTCTATCCTATAGCCTAGTATCCCAGTTCATTTCAGCTAGCTCAGCTTTCATGCCCATATAGTTGCCTTATTCCATAGACTCCCTATAGTACAGATGGAGGCCATTTGGCCTATTGAGTCTGCGCTGACTCTTCAAAGAGCATCTCACCCAGACCCACCCTCATGAACCTATCCCCACCAATCCACCCAGTCTGCACAGCCCTTGATACTACTGGGCAATTTTAGCATGAACAATCTGCCTAATCTGCATGGCTTCAGACTGTGAGAAGAAACCAGAGCACCCAAGAGAATGAGCAAACTCCATGCACATTTACTCAAGGTTGGATTAAAACCCAGGTGCCTGGCACTGTAAAGCAGTAGTGCTAGCCACTGTGCCACTGGGCTGCCTCATTAAGTTAAAGATGCTAGTCTTGGACCCAGTCTTCTCCCTTTTGCACTGGACGTAAAATTCAATCAAACTTTGATTGTATTCTGTCAGACTACGGTCATTTCATAGCTGCATCATTATTCAGTGAGTAAAAAATATCATGGGCAGTGTGTTCATTTATAAATGCTTCATTAAACATACAGAAAATGGAAGTATATTACTTGAAGAGGTTAAACCATTTCAGAATTGTCAATCTCATGTAGAACTTGAGCCTAAACCAGAATTCAAAGAGGTAGGCAGACAGGATGAGAGCCTTCTTTAAAAATTATTTGGGAGTCTGTCTACACTTAATGTCATACAGGAGGATTTTGTTACTAATTGTGGGTGAACCTCAATGGTTAACTGCATTAAGACAGGTTACAGGGATATGTAAGAAGTCTCAGGTTGTAGTGGGTAATGTTCCCAGCTCTGAGCCAGAAGTCCTGGTGTTTCAGTTGCCATACAGGACCTGATGACCAAAGATGGTGTGTTCACTACATGGCGAATGCAGCTCCAGCATCAACCTGCAAATCTTTCCAAAATGAATGAGTTTGTTCAGCCCTTTAATGGAAAGAAAGTTGGAAACTCCACCAGCACCATCCAATTCCATGGCTATAAAACTGCATGCTGGAAATATTTGGGTCATTATAACTATTATTATGAATCAGAACAGGCTGTTGATAAATTGTTCTTACTGGTTACATGGAGAATCTAGGAGTTAACGCTATTACTGCAAATTGATAGTGCAATTTCAGTGACGTGTTTAGATGCTGAAAGAATCTATTTTTCTCTTGCTTCTTCCTGTGACTCTCTTTCCTATGAATTTTGTTTTGTTCTTTCATTATCCGTCTTCTTAAATATAAGGAATAAAACTGTACATAATACTCAAGTGTGTCTTGTTACCAAGTTGGGTACAGTACTTGTGGATTGGGAGGCAGGAAGTTAGGATTTTGTATTTGTAAAATGCCAGCGGGGAAAGCATTACATGGTTCCTGAAGAAGATGAGATAATAAAGTGTGAAGCTGGATGAACACAGCAGGCCAAGCAGCATCTCAGGAGCACAAAAGCTGATGTTTCGGGCCTAGACCCTTCATTGGAGAGGGGGATGGGGTGAGGGTTCTGGAATAAATAGAGAGAGAGGGGGAGGCAGACCGAAGATGGAGAGAAAAGTAGATAGGTGGAGAGGAGAGTATAGGTGGGAAGGTAGGGAGGGGATAGGTCAGTCCAGGGAAGACGGACAGGTTAAGGAGGTGGGATGAGGTTAGTAGGTAGGAGATGGAGGTGCGGCTTGGGGTGGGAGGAAGGGATGGGTGAGAGGAAGAACAAGTTAGGGAGGCAGAGACAGGTTGGACTGGTTTTGGGATGCAGTGGGGGGAGTGGAAGAGCTGTCTGCGGGTTTGATGGTGAGGTTGGAGTGGAGGGAGCGGAGGGAGCGGAGGGCTGCCCATTCTGCTGGGGAAAGATTGGAGTGGGTGAGACGGGTGGAGAGGTTGAGGCAGTTAATGTCTCGACGGCAGTTGGAGATGAAGAGGTTGAGGGAGGGTATGAGTCCTGGGGGTGGTGTCCAGGAGGAGGACTTGTGTTGGAAGCAGGTGAAGGTGTCAGTGGAGGGATGGTTAGATTCCCGGTTAAAGAAGTAAGCGTGGAGGCGAAGGAGGCAGAAAAACTGCTCTATGTCCAAACGTGACTGGTATTCGTTGATGTGTGGTTGTAGGGGGACAAAGGTGAGCCCCTTGCTTAGGATTGACCGTTCGTCCTCAGTCAGTGGGAGGTCTGCGAGGGACAGTGAAGATTCGGCAGGGCTCAGTGTGGCTGTCTCCTCTGGGGTTGCTGGCTGTGGAAGTTGTGGGCGGAGCGATGAGGTTGTCGGCTGTGGGCGGGGTTCCGTCGGCGTCGGCTGTCGGCGGGGTTCCATCGGTGTCGGCCGTGGTCAGGGTTCCGTCGGCGTCGGCCGTGGGCGGGCTTCCGTCGGCGGTTGGAGGATCGGGGTGAGCGGCGGCAGCAGCGGTGAGGGTGGCGTGTGTGATGTTGTAACAGGAAGTGGAGGCGGGGACTGCAGCAGCGGACTCGGAAGTGGTGTGCCCGGCGGTGGCGGATGTGACGCCATCAGCGGGGTCACTGGCCGTGTCCTCGTGGTCAATGGTGGCGGGTGCATGGTGGGGGAGGGGCAGGGACAGGCTCAGGATTTGGGAGGCACAGGAATCCTCTTGTGGGTGGCAGGGGCCAGTGAGTTTGTTGTACTTACGATTTTTGGTGTCCAGTAAAGCTGACTAGAACTGGGTGTTCAGTCTGTGGATCCTGCAGAGGATAAAAAACAGCAGAGGTCCTCTGCAGGTCTGGGAGAGGGAGGCTCTGAGCTGGGGCAGGCTGTATTGCAGTGCCTGGAGGTGCCGGCGTATGGCTGCGAGTGTCTGTTTCAGGACTCGCAGGGAGAAACGCTTCTGAAGGGTTTGAATATTCTGGGTGTAGAGGTGGTCACGGTTGGGGCCAAATTGGGAAGGCTTGAATGTAGACTGTAGTCCAATGGGGATGATCCGGTTCCGTAGGCAGGTGCTGAGGAATGTGATGTGGCTGTGGTACCTGATTTGCTTCAGGACATGGTCGAGCAGTTTCAAGGCTGAAGAGATTACAAGAGAGTTGCAGTGGACGAGTGATTCCCTAAGGTTGGTCCAGAGGGAGGAGGGTAACTTCTTCAGGTTAGGCATCCCTGGAAGAGGCTTCGCAGTGAGGTTAAAATTGTATCAGTGATAATGGGAACTGCAGATGAGAATCCAAGGTAATAAAATGTGAGGCTGGATGAGTACAGCAGGCCCAGCAGCATCTTAGGAGCACAAAAGCTGACGTTTCAGGCCTAGACCCTTCATCAGAGAGGGGGATGGGGTGAGGGTTCTGGAATAAATAGGGAGAGAGGGAGAGGCAGACCGAAGATGGAGAGAAAAGAAGATAGGTGGAGAGGAGAGTATAGGTGGGGAGGTAGGGAGGGGATAGGTCAGTCCAGGGAAGACGGACAGGTCAAGGAGGTGGGATGAGGTCAGTAGTTAGGAGATGGAGGTGCGGCTTGGGGTGGGAGGAAGGGATGGGTGAGAGGAAGAACAGGTTAGGGAGGCAGAGACAGATTGGACTGGTTTTGGGATGCAGTGGGCGGTGGGGAAGAGCTGGGCTGGTTGTGTGGTGCAGTGGGGGGAGGGGACGAACTGGGCTGGTTTTGGGATGCGGTGGGGGAAGGGGAGATTTTGAAGCTGGTGAAGTCCACATTGATACCATTGGGCTGCAGGGTTCCCAAGCGGAATATGAGTTGCTGTTCCTGCAACCTTCGGGTGGCATCATTGTGGCACTGCAGGAGGCCCATGATGGACATGTCATCTAAAGAATGGGAGGGGGAGTGGAAATGGTTCGCGACTGGGAGGTGCAGTTGTTTATTGAGAACCGAGTGGAGGTGTTCTGCAAAGCGGTCCCCAAGCCTCCGCTTGCTTTCCCCAATGTAGAGGAAGCCACACCGGGTACAATGGATACAGTATACCACATTGGCAGATGTGCAGGTGAACCTCTGCTTATTATGGAAAGTCATCTTGGGGCCTGGGATAGGGATGAGGGAGGAGGTGTGGGGGCAAGTGTAGCATTTCCTGCCACCCGAAGGAACAGCAACTCATATTCCGCTTGGGAACCCTGCAGCCCAATGGTATCAATGTGGACTTCACCAGCTTCAAAATCTCCCCTTCCCCCACCGCATCCCAAAACCAGCCCAGTTCATCCCCTCCCCCCACTGCATCACACAACCAGTCCAGCTCTTCCCCTCCCCCCACTGCATCGCAAAACCAGCCCAGCCTGTCTCTGCCTCCCTAACCTGTTCTTCCTCTCACTCATCCCTTCCTCCCACCCCAAGCCGCACCTCCATTTCCTACCTACTGACCTCATCCCACCTCCTTGACCTGTCCGTCTTCCCTGGACTGACCTATCCCCTCCCTACCTCCCCACCTATACTCTCCTTTCCACCTATCTTCTTTTCTCCATCTTCGGTCTGCCTCCCCTCTCTCCCTATTTATTTCAGAACTCTCTCCCCATCCCCCTCTCTGATGAAGGGTCTAGGCCCGAAACGTCAGCTTTTTTGCTCCTGAGATGCTGCTCGGCCTGATGTGTTCATCCAGCTTCACACTTTATTATCTTGGATTCTCCAGCATCTGCAGTTCCCATTATCTCCTTTTGAAGATAAGGTGCTTTTTCTGTGCTTAGAGATTTAAAATGGATGCCTGTGGGCAGCATCTTGAAAGTTTGCAAGTACACAGAGAGCACCCAAATTGAAACATTTGTATTGAAAGGCAGTACAGTTAGCTGGCCAAGCAGCAGTTTTTACCAAGACAACAGGTTTTTGGTTTTAGCTAGTCAATTTGAATTAGGTACTCAGATACTAAAAACCTATTAAATTTAAATCTGAGATACCAAGGTGTAGAGCTGGATGAACACAGCAGGCCAAGCAGCATTAGAGGAGCAGGAAGACTGACGTTTCGGGTCTAGACCTTTCTTCAGAAAATGATGTTCCAAAATGTCAGCCTCCCTGCTCCTCTGATGCTGCTTGGCCTGCTGTGTTCATCTAGCTCTACACCCTGTTATCTCAGATTCTCCAGCTTCTGTAGTTCCTACTATCTGTGATAAATTTAAGTCTCATGGTTTTGACTACATAAGAGTAATCATATTTGTAAGAAATATTGACATGTCATCAAGGGTGTGAAAAGAAGGGGACATTTGAACAAAGAACCCGAAGCCAGTGGCCCTCAGCTCAAGAGAGAACCACTGCTTCACACAGCCTCCTCTATGTCTTACAGAAAGCATCATTTAAATTATGGTGGTACTAATGGCACTACCACTTAATATTCCTGACAGAATAATCGACAGAGAAGGCATTCTTGACAGAAGTATATTTGGAGAAGGCACAGAACATTTCAGAAGACACATAACCTGGCTGTAGTTTCGAGAGACTAGACTTTTTTTTATGTAAGTGAGAATTTTATTTATTATAACAGCATACCATTAGAACCCTGCTTTATTCAGTTAGTAGTTCGAAGAGATTTATTTGGTTTGTTAATAGTTTAGTTAATTGTTCACTGTTAGAGATGGATAAGTAGTGTTACTTGTTGACTTTAAAGTGAGTGTAGAGGATTTGTTTTATTTAACCACTAGAAGTTGCGAAAGGCAGATTACACCACTTTTCACACTCCTTTTACAGATTATGGGATGAGTCTGTTTTGGTTTTAGTTCTCAGAGGGGTGGGGGGTCAACATCCGCTTTATAGCAGTCCTCACCAACACCCTGAATAACTGTAACAAATTCTACCCCTTTTGTATATCCTGTTTTAGATTATGCACAATGGGTATAATTTAGTGTCACTGATACTTATCCCGCCTACTGATTGGAGAAGTGATAGGAAAGCCACATTACTTCTGTTGGGAGGCACAACTGAATGTCACTTAACTGGTGGGTGTCAGGATTTCCCTGGCATTCAGGATTCTGAGGATGGAAATCCCGCCTGCTGAGAGCTGCTGGTCAATAGAGAGCAGCAGTTTTCATTGTCAGCAGTATTGCTGATGCCTGCTGCACTACAAGAACTGTTGCAGTGGATCCCTGCACTCAAGCGCCTGAAAGTGGAATAGAGCTTGCAGAAAATAAACTGTGGGAAGGACAAGGTGGTTCGCTTTCATTCACTATCCCTGTTTTCAGTGCTGAGTCACTCAATCGGACTGATAAATGCTTTTGGAAGATGGATCACCTACAGAAAGCAACAAACAAACCCAAGAATCCCTGAATCATCATTTGAAGTTTTGGACAAAGTCAAAGTCTAATGTTTTGTTTATTTACTTGATATGCAACTGTACACAACCAAAATGCTTTTGTGACAATGTGTATATACAAAGAGATTTCTTACAAATAAAGTACATTTTTGAAATTTAAGAAAAAAAATTCTGGTTGGCTCAGGGATAAAATGTGCCTCTTGGCTTTAATAATAAGCCTAATGCAATGACATCCCAATGAAAGTGGTCAAGATTCCAGGCACGGCAATGTAACTGACTCTTAACTTGTCCTCTGGGTAATTGGGGATGAGAAATAACTGTTGGCCTAGCCAGCAACGTTCATATCTCATGAGCAACTTTTTGTTAAAAACTTGTCTATGGGCACCTTCCTGCCTCCAAAGTAATAATAGGAGTGTCTCCGACTCCAAGAAATGGACTTGAACATTCTTCCATGATTAAATGGGCCCTGTGGCCATGTTTCTTGTCATATTGGCCTGGGTTTAATCCAGTCCAATGTCTTTTCGCTGTACTTAATACACAGTCAAACTTATTGCTATTTACTGACCCCACCAAATTTTGTGTGTTCCTCTCTACATGTGCATTGGCTCAAAATAGCTTCAACAATATTGATGTGAACTATAGTAACTAGTTTAATCATCAGTGTCTTGTCTAATAATTATCTCTCAATCAACATCATTAAAAAGTGAGATTATCTGGTCATTATCATATATTTTCATGTGGGCCTTTGGTATGTGCAAAGAGGTTTCTGCAGTTCCTATGTGAGAACATAAGAGACAGGAGCAGGAGTAGGCCATCTGGCCCTTTCAGCCTGCTCCACCATTCAATAAGATCTTGGCTGATCTTTTCATGGCCTCAGTTCCACTTACCCACCCTCTCACCATAACCCTTAATTCCTTCAAAAAATATCTATCTTAGATTTAAAAACATTAAATGAGGAAGCCTCAACTGCTTCACTGAGCAGGGAATTCCACAGATTCACAACTGTTTGGGAGAAGGAGTTCCTTCTCAGTTCAGTCCTAAATTTGCTCCCCCTAATTCTGAGGTTATGACAGCTTGATCTGGTTTCATCCACAAGTGGAAATAACCTCCCTGATTCTATCTTTTCTATTCCCTTCATGATTTTACATGTTTCTTTAAGATACGCCCCCCATTCTTCTAAATTTCAATGAATATAACCCCAGTCTACTTGGCCTCTCCTCATAAGCCAACACTCTCAACTCCAGAATCAACCTAGTGAATCTCCTCTGCACCCCCTCCAGTGCCAGTGCATCATTTTACAAGTAAGCAGACCAAAACTGTACACAGTACCCCAGGTGTGGCCTCACTAGCACCCTATACAGTTACAACAAAACTTCCCTGCTTTTAAACCTCATCCCTCGAGCAATGAAGGACAAAATTCCATTTGTCTTCTTAATTACCTGTTGTACCTGCCAACCAACATTCCGCGATTCATGCACCAGGATATCCAAGTCCCTGTGCACAGCAGCATGCTGCAATTTTTTACCATTTAAATAATAGTCCTTTTTATTGTTATTCCCACCAAAATGAATGACTTCACATTTATCAGCATTGTACCCCTGCCAGACCTTTCCCCACTCACGTAAACTGTCTATATGCCTCTGCAAACTTTCAGAGTCTTCTGCACACTCCAGTGTCATAGAATCATAGAATCCCTACACAGTGGAAGCAGGCCATTTGGCCCATCGTGTCCATGCTAACCCCCGGAGACCTTTCCACCCAAACCCACCCCATCCTTGTGATCCTGCATTTCCTGTGATTAATCTGCTTAACCAACACATCCCTGAACACTGTGGGCAATTTAGCATAGCCAATCCATCTAACCTGCACATCCTTGGGCTGTGGGAGGAATCCGGAGCACCTGGAGGAACCCATGCTAATCCAGGGAGAATGTACAAACTCCACACAGACAGTTGCCGAAGGGTGTAATCAAACCTAGGTCCCTAGCTCCATGGGGCAGCAGTGCTAACCACTGAGCCACCGTACCAGCCCAAGCCGCCTGTAGTATGAGTGTGACTAAATTTCAAGTGTTTTGGCCTGTAAACCACACCTGGAGTATTGTGCGCAGTTTTGGCCTCCCTACCTGATTCAGAGTATCTGAATATGCGCTGTTCACCCTCCCAACCAACTTTGTGTCATCTGCAAACTTGGAGGGATTACATTTAGAAGAACATAAGAACTAGGAGCAGGAGTAGGCCATCCGGCCCTTCGAGCCTGCTCCACTATTCAATAAGATCATGGATGATCATTTTGCACACTCAGATCCACTTACCCGCATTCTCACTGTATCTCTTAATTCCTTTATTGTTCAAAAACAATCTACCTTAGCTTTAAAAATGTTTACTGAAGTAACGCCAACTACTACACTGGGCAAGGAATTTCATTGATTAACAACCCTCTGGGTGAAGAAGTTCCGTCTCAATTCAGTCCTAAATCTGCTCTCTCTAATCTTGAGGCTATGCCCTCTTGTCCAAGGTTCACCTGCCAGTGGAAACATCCTCCCTACGTCCATCTTATCTATTCCCTTCATAATTTTATATGTTTTTATAAGAACCCCCTCAATCTTCTGAATTCCAATGAATATAATCCCAATCTAATCAGTCTCTCCTCATAAACCAACCCCCTCAACTCTGGAATCAACCTAGTGAACCTCCTCTGCACCCCCTTCAGTGCCAGTACATCCTTTCTCAAGTAAGGAAATCAAATCTGCACGCAGTACTCCAGGTGTGGCCTCACCAGCACCTTGTACAGCTGCAACATAACCTCTCTGCTTTTAAACTCAATCCCTTTAGCAATGAAGGACAAAATTCCATTTGCCTTCCTAATCACTTGTTGTACCTGCAGACCAACCTTCTGTGATTCATGCACAAGGACACCCAGGTCCCTCTGCATAGCAGCATGCTGCAACTTTTTACCATTCAAGTAATAATCCCTTTCACTATTATGCTACCAAAATGTATGACTTCACATTTATTTACATTGTATTCCATCTGCCAGACCTTTGCCCACTCATTCAATGTATCTGTGTTCCTCTGCAAAGTTTCACAGTCCTCTGCACGCTTTGCTCTGCCACGCATCTTAATGTCATCTGCAAACTTTGACACCCTACATGTGGCCCCCAACTCCAAATCATAAAATGCTCTCAACTAAGTCATGAACATATATTGTGAATTAGAGGTCAAGCACTATTTCCCGCAGTGGGCTATTAGTCACCGCATGCTTCATCAAAAAGAACAGTTTATTTCTTCACTTTATTCCAGCTAGCTCTCTGTCCATGGCATTATACTACCCCAGTCTCATATGCTTTAGGTTTACATGCTTGTCTCTTACGTGGAACTGTCTTGGAAGCCTTTTGAAAATTTCCTGAGATAACCAGACAAACTATTCACAATATCCTCATGCCTTTAGTTTTACACTTAACTCTATGATTAAACTGTGGGTGAACTGCTGTAATGTTGCCTTACGTGGCTTGGTATCTAGTTACTTTTTAATGGTTAGATGCTGGAATCCAAGGTAGACAGACCTGATGCTGGAAGAACACGGCAAGCCAGGCAGCATTTGAAGGGAGAAGTCAATGTTTTCGATTATTACCCTTCTTCAGGACTGTGCTTCTGTGAAGATTCGGGACCTGTTAGAATGCTTAGGAGGTTAAACAAGTTGCGTCCGCAGTTCTCTCGGTTTTTATTAAGTTGCTTCTCCTGTTGGAGAAATGACGAACTCTGAATGTTGACTCGGGTTCAGGATGTAGAGTAAAATGGGCAGAAGCTTCACTCTGGGGGATTGTATTGGGAGGTTGAGAGATTCAGAAGGAATGATAATCACTTGAGGTGGTGCCAATTTCCGTGATGAAAGGGACAGGAACAAGAAGCCAATAATGCAGGTAAATGCCTTGGGAATATTCTTTACTCAAGAATTCATTATGTTAGTTTCGGGTAACTTTATGAGATTATTAACGCCTATCTGACGGTTATGCAAATAAATCCACAACAACAAAGCAACAGTGTCAAACGAACGAGCAACGAAACGCGTTGCTCCAGTCAGGCTGAGGAGCGAGGGGGAAGCGCGTCAGCGGGAGCTGTGTGTAAAACTGGTGCGAGGGGAGGCAGGCGGCATTGGGACTGATTAAACTCAGAGCGGAACAGGCAGCTCATCACTCAGTGTGTTCCCGCTGCCAATGGCTCAGCGCTGGCTTGCTGCTCTCCTGCTTATTCTGACTGCTCATCAAGGTAAAAGGCTGCTTCTCACTTACGGAATGATTGGTCTGTTTAATTCGCTCACCTTCACATTGTCTATGAGGGAAAGCCCGGTTTGAACTGTGGAGCGATGGAAGAGAAACGAAGGAGGGAATGTCTGGATGAATGAACCTTCACATACCGATTATATTCGCCCGGAGGTTCGATCTTTCAGACCGTCCCCAGTTAACAGGGTTACAAGTGCTTTTGACATTTGAACAAACGTGTTGCAGCTGCATTTAGATTTAGGGAGATGTTATAAAAAAGACTCGGAAGTTGGATTTTTCTTCCACTAGTTTGAGAATATCTGAACACATTCAAACCTAATGTCTCCGTTTTCCTCTCTTTCAATGATAATTAGATTCGATTCCCTACGGTGTGGAAACAGGCCCTTCGGCCCAACAAGTTCACACCGCCCCTTTAAGTATCCCACCCAGACCCATCCCCCTATAACCCACACACCCCTGAACAGTACGGGCAATTTAGCATGGCCAATCCACCTAATCTGAACATGTTTGAACTGTGGAGGAAACCCGCGCACCTGGAGCAAACCCACGCAGACACAGGGAGAATGTGCAAACGCCGCACAGACAGTCGCCCGAGTCTGGAATTGAACCCGGGTCCTTGGCGCTGTGAGGCTGCAGTGCTAACCAGTGATAATCCCGACCTCTGACTATTTGTATTCCTGCCTCTCTCTGCTCAGATCCTCAGGTTCACTTTCCCGCGAGTGCTGTGTATTCTAGGTGGAAGGACATTATTTTTGTGAGACAGATGCACAGAGAAGGGACTGGGAAAGTGTGTTTTTGTTACGTACCTCTGCTGAGACCGCGGTAGCAGGGAGAATTGCTTGTCTCGGAGTAAGGAAGTTACAGAAGTGCATAGGACACCCCAGGCAAACTGAGAAAGGAACAACTAACACCCAGGCCAAAGCAACTTCAATGAACGGATTAACAGCAAGGCAGAAATGGAGGGAAGCTTTTAACGCTGATGGGGTCCTCTGTTTGAATTTTACTGTCTTTTTCATATTCAAAGGGTCAGAAATCACACGACACTGAGTTAGAATTGGACTATAATCTGGTGTGTGATTTCTGACCTTGTCCACCCCAGTCCAACATCATATACAAGTGGGTCAGTGGAGGGAGTCGCGGACCAAACGTGGGATGCAACAGAGATAACGGGAACTGCAGGCGCTGGAGAATCTGAGATAACACGGTGTGAAGCTGGATGAACACATCGGGCCAAGCAGCATCACAGGGGCAGGAAGGCATGAGTTTTCGGGTCGGGACCCTTCTTCTGCGTTCATCCAGCTTCACACCGTGATGTTTTAGCAACGATTGTTTGCATCCTGTCCGAGCGGTAAATCCCGTTGGATTGAAGTTTTCGGCTGTGAGAGTGAAGCTCCCTCCGCCAGCTCTTACACTGAGCCGTTCTGTCTGTTGCACCGATAACGTCTTACGCCAGAGCAGTCAGGCTAGAAGTTTGCCTGGCGCCAGCCCCAAACCTGGTGGAAGTCAGGGGTATAGATAATGAAGGGGTGTTACTGAGAGCTCTGTATTGATTTGGGTACAATGTATTGTTGTATTGTTCTTACTGGTGTCTATACCCTTTTCAACTCATCTTTATCTCTCTGTATCATTGCATCCTGCTACTTCTCTCTACAAAGTCTCTCTCAGGCTTCACCATAAGTGTATCTATGTTGCCCTTCAGAATAATTTTTCTAATTTCCGATCGCGGGACCTGGGCGTCACTGGTTGGGCCAATGTTTGTTGTTCATCCCTGATTGCCCTGGAGAAGGTAGCGGTGAGCTGCCCTCTGGAACTGCTGTCGGCAATACCTACGGCGTCGTTAGTAAGGGAGTGCCAGGAGTTTGCCCCGACGACACTGAGGGAACAGTGACACATTCCCAAACTGGGATCATATGTGGCTTGGAGAGAAACTTCCAGACAGTAGGATTCCCACGCCCACATTCTTGGGACTGGGGTGGAGGTTTCAGATTTGCAAGGTGCTGTCGAAGGAGCCTGCATGAGAACCTGCAGTGAATCTTGTAGCTGATACTCATCCCCACCCCCCAAATTGTGCACTTCTTAAAATGTTTGGCGGTGAGTATGTATATTACGTAGTGACCTGGATTTCCTGATGGCTATACAGTCATTATTCCCAGGCAGATTGGAGTTGCATCTGGGAAACTTCCGGAATCCCGATAATAGCAGATCCCGAAGGAATGGCCCGGAAATTGAATTTTCCGTTGGGTCATACCTCTACACCAGGACCCATCCGAGATTCTCAGTTTAAATCGGAGACTTTGAAGGGTTCAGACGAAATTAAGTAAAATAACTGTTCAGGAAAGGTTAGACTATTAAGTATAGTTGAACTCCTGAGTGACATTCGAGAAAATCCGATCCTTAGCTCAGACACCACAACTACACTTTCCCCCGACCCGTTGAGTCCAAATCCCCCAGCCGCCCTACAGCAGCCAGGCCTGACCCACCTTCCGTGCTCCCCCCACCCACATGTCGTAGGATCTGAACTCACCCCACAACCCCCACTCCCTAAAACCCAGGCGCTGTTAAACCCTCCCCTCCCCATGACCACGGCTGGACCCTGATCTCTGCCCTCCCCACCACCACCACCAGACCGAAGCCCGAGTGACCCTGTCACAGTCACCATCAGACCTCGGCCTGATCCCACAACCAGCCTCTGAACCCATTCCCCATACCCGCTGCTGCATACTGTCGGGCTTGAACCCGGTCGGCTTGCCCCTGTGAGACACTTCCCCTCCTCTTCCACTGACTGTGGAGCCATAACCAAGCTAAAGCCGTCATCCATCCTCTCAGAAATGCAGAGTTCCCTTCTTTCTTGCACTGAGAGATTACCACTCCTTGGAAAGTCCAGTCCATCACTTCATAATCTTTCAGTGTTTTCTGCTGACTAGACTTTTCAGCTATTTTAACCAATCCACAGGCGGCGTCTATGGGCGAAATGGAAACAGAGTTCACGCTTCAGGTTAAGAGATAATGGGAACTGCAGATGCTGGAGATTCCAAGATAGTAAAATGTGAGGCTGGATGAACACAGCAGGCCAAGCAGCATCTCAGGAGCACAAAAGCTGACGTTTCGGGCCTAGACCCTTCATCAGAGAGGGGGATGGGGGGAGGGAACTGGAATAAATAGGGAGAGAGGGGGAGGCGGACCGAAGATGGAGAGTAAAGAAGATAGGTGGAGAAGGTGTGGGTGGGGAGGTAGGGAGGGGATAGGTCAGTCCAGGGAAGACGGACAGGTCAAGGAGGTGGGATGAGGTTAGTAGGTAGCTGGGGGTGCGGCTTGGGGTGGGAGGAAGGGATGGGTGAGAGGAAGAACCGGTTAGGGAGGCAGAGACAGGTTGGACTGGTTTTGGGATGCAGTGGGTGGGGGGGAAGAGCTGGGCTGGTTGTGTGGTGCAGTGGGGGGAGGGGATGAACTGGGCTGGTTTAGGGATGCAGTGGGGGAAGGGGAGATTTTGAAACTGGTGAAGTCCACATTGATACCATATGGCTGCAGGGTTCCCAGGCGGAATATGAGTTGCTGTTCCTGCAACCTTCGGGTGGCATCATTGTGGCAGTGCAGGAGGCCCATGATGGACATGTCATCAAGAGAATGGGAGGGGGAGTGGAAATGGTTTGCGACTGGGAGGTGCAGTTGTTTGTTGCGAACTGAGCGGAGGTGTTCCAGAACAAAGGCCCAGTCCCTTCATCCCGAAACGTCAGCTTTTGTGCTCCTAAGATACTGCTCGGCCTGCTGTGTTCATCCAGCTCCACACTTTATTATCTCAGGTGAACAGAACTCTGGTTTCCTTTCTTCAACTGAACTGTCTTTGCTTTTTGCATTTTTTGTTAATATTTCAAGTTTCCAGTAACTGTAGTGGGTTGATTTTATTAACGAATTTGTTGTGAGCTGGTTGCAGAGAGTGAGGAAATTATCCCTCCTGAGTCGGTCCAGCTCAGGTTGATGAATGGAAGTCTGGTCTCTTGTTGCTGCCTATCAGGGTTCAAATTAAATTATTTTGGGCAAAGAAAAACACCTTTCAGAGGTGTCAGAAATTTAGCAATATCTTGGCAGATTTACTAGATGTGGCTGAAAGACCTTGAAAATGTTCTTCAAAGTGTGGAATCCAAATTTATCATTAGGATTGAGGAGAAAAGGATTGGTTCTGCACTCATAAATTCAAATTGGACCTAATTTCAGAGCAACTATAATAGTGGGTCTGACAAGTCGAAATACATTCAGTTCACTGGAAGCTAAAGGGGTTTGAGAGTTATGTACTCATTCAATGGTTACAGCATAGATGGAGACCATTGCTGGCCCTCAAAAAGAATAATTCAACTTGTGCCACTCCCTGTAATGCTTCATGTTCGTTTCCTCTCAGATAAATTATTCCCTTTTTAAAATCTCGGTTGACTTTGCCTCCAGAGCCATTCCTGATACTAACCAATCTCTGTTGCCAACAAAGCTTTGTTTTCATTGCTTCTTTTTACAATTACACTAAATCCTCACTTAAAGTTGTGGCTGTGTTTTTGAAGCTTGTGCATTCCCATAGACTTATATAACAATATTAATGTAAAAATCATTTAGAATATAATTTAACAATATTAAAACTGAGGTCATCGCTTAAGGCCTTCCTTATCAGAAAGAATAAAATTATCCTCAATTCCTTAATTCATGCTGCAACTGTACAAAACGCTAGTGCAGCCTCATTTGGAATATTGCGTGCAGTTCTGTTCGCCCCATTACAGGAAGGATGTGGAAGCATTGGAAAAGGTGCAGAGGAGATTTACCAGGATGTTGCCTGGTCTGGAGCGCAGGCCCTATGAAGAAAGGCTGAGGGACTTGGGTCTGCTCTCATTGGAGAGAAGGAGGCTAAGAGGGGATTTAATAGAGACATACAAGATGATCAGAGGATTAGATAGGGTGGACAGTGAGAGTCTTTTTCCAAGGATGATGACTTCAGCTTGTACAAGGGGACATAGCTACAAATTGATGGGTGATAGATTTAAGACAGATGTCAGAGGCAAGTTCTTTACTCAGAGAGTGGTAAGGGCATGGAACCCCCTGCCTGCCAATGTAGTTAACTCAGCCACATTAGGGGCATTTAAACAGTCCTTGGATAAGGATATGGATGATGATGGGATAGTGTAGGAGGAGGGGCTTAGATTAGTTCACAGGTTGATGCAACATCGAAGGGCCTGTTCTGCGCTGTATTGTTCTATGTTCTATGTTCAACATGTTGTGATATTTTCACTGAAACATTCATATATTAGTGAATGAAATAACTTCTAAAATGAAATAAACTTTTAAAACATATGGCAAAAACCTTTGACCTTCATCGAGGTGAGAGGGGAATCTACTGCACTCGGTTATGACTGACCCTTCTGGCAAGGGGGAGGGGGAGGATGCCCCTGCCAAAGAAGAGGAACAGATCCAAAATGTTTGAGGAGATCCAGCACATGATGGCAGCCAGGAAGAAGGGAATTCTGTGATCTCCTACTGCTGGCTGTCAAAAAGATGTTGACAGGCAGTAGCTACGATGTGGTTCAGAATCAATGCTGGCGGAAGCAGGTGATGTGGAGCTTAGTCTGCACTCAAGGGTGAGAGGGCACAAGTCAGAGGTTTGGGTACAGGAAGGTACTGCACATCAGAGGGCTGAGCATGGGCAGGGGTGCCAAGTTAATGGGTTACTGTTCCAAGATGACTCCAACTATATGGGAAACAACGTTAAAATTAATCCCACAGTGCTCAATGAGATTCCAGACTCCATGAACTTAATAATGATAAAACAAAGTTAAATGGGGTACTTTAAATGTTGACATATCTTAACTTAATTCTGTGACATCTGGTATTTTATCCTTCCACTTACGGGAACAGCTTTTCTTCCATTTCGTCCAATCTCCTCATGATTTTGAACACCTATGTGAATTGGGATCATCACCCCTGTTCCATCAACAACCCCATCTCCCCCTACAACCATCACCACCCCCACTTAACATCTTTATGGAACATATCTTCAATCTGAGCATTGAAAGAAAACAGTGTGTGCTGTCTGGATATTTCAATGAAATGGTGTTTGTGGAAGCTGCCAACTATTATACGTAGACCTGCAGTCTTTGAGCAGTCCTAGAAGAGTGTTACTGGCAGCTGTTATCTGTAGAAATGATCTTCAGGTCAGGGTGTTTGCAGACTCCATATGGACAGTAGAAGGAATGTATTGAGTTCTTTCTTTCCAGAAGGAAGATGGAAGAGCGAGCATACAGCTTTACCAGGATAATAGTGCATTATTGTACAAACATAACATTGCAAATGCTGTGTACAGATTCAGAGAAGGAACTGCTAGGAGTTTCACTCCCTCACACATTTATGCACCAAAGCAATGCTCCTGCTGACACACTATGAGACCTCTGTAGTACCATTTGGTGTATTACAATTTGTCATGGTCTCCTACATCTTTCATGGGTTGACAATCATGAGGGCACAGCCCTTCCCACAAGGTATGCAGCAGGTGAGGAGGATGAGTAGGAATGGATTAAATAACCAATACTGTCACTTTTTTGACTGAGAGCAAAATGTGCTGGAGATCCCTTCGGGTCAGGCAGCATTCATGGAGAGAAAGCCTGCAATAGGGTTAGGCTGTCTGTGTGTCATCTGACTGTGTGTCTGCTGAACACAACCCGAATTTTGCCTTAACAAATAGTGCCTCTGTTACTGACCATCAGTAAATTAAAATCCCTATTCTATTTTGTCAGTCAAACTTATTCGACATTCTGTTGAAAGTCAACTATTCAGCCTTGTGTATTCCCTTGTGCATTCTATGTGTGTTTTGGCTGTCCTCATCCCATGCACAGTGCTAGCCCAGTGACTTTAGCATAGCTGGTGGAAGACTGCAAACATTTGGTGAAGGAGTTTGGTAATAGCCATGGGGATAATCTCAAGAAACTCTGGCCCTGGAATGCTTGGCTTCAGACTGAATCACCTTGGCATTGGTGGCAACCTAAGAGGCAGCAACAGGGGCGCTAGCCGAGTGACAATGATGGGAGGACAAATGCTGTCGTCTTGAGAGAGGACAATGTGTTTTTATTGGGTTAACCCCTCCACAATCTTCTGTTGGAAAGTATGGGGTCCAAATTCAGTGGAATGCCATGTGTAAGGTTGATACCAGACTCCAACAAACCCCTACACAGTGACAGTAAGCATTCTGTCAGCTTTGCCAACACAGTAAGCATTCACATGTTCATACTAGTCTGTACATCTCTGTCATCAACGTCCCCACCTGAGTTCTCAGCAGTAGAACCCTGTGTGTGAACTTGCCCTCCAATAAACTACCGATTCCCTCAACTTGACTGTATGCCCATCATTCTCATGTGTCTCTTCATGTAGTTCCCACTCTGAGTGACCCTCTAAACTACACGCAGTGCCGGAATACCCACTGGCGGCCAAGAGATGGTATTTCATCATCATCAATTTTTCTTCCTCTTTCACATGTTGCTCCTGCGTCAATTTCCACTCCAGTGCCCATTTATAATTATCAGAAAGGAGAAAAGAACAAGTGAAAGGAGACTGGGGTGTGAACCAAGAACTGAATATTGGAAGGAATTGTGAGTTGAAGCGGAAGCGGGATGTGAGAAGAAGAATTAGGTATGAGGATATCATTATGTTTGATGCTTCCAGTCCCACCACTGATCACAGATTCAAATTGTGACTACACTGATAGCATTCGCCTGAGGAGAGAACCTGGAGCCATGCCTGTCCTTACCACCTCCCTCTGGCTAAGTGTCACTTTCTTCTGTGAGAAAGCGAGTGGGGTAGTGTGTCTGAATGGTGCTGCTGTCATAGTTGAATATCTGCTAGTGTGTGAAAGCCATGAGATATAGGGGTATGAGACTTGAAACTGTGTTAAATCTGAGAGGGTGAGATGAAACCATGGATATTGCTATGAGGTGTAATTGGTTTGAATTGTTGGTCAGTAAGTGAAGGGAAGGTGGTATGCTGAACCATGTGTGAGACTCATGCTTCAGTCATAAGGATATTGCTTGATGTTTAATTGACCACCTCTGTGAAGTCAGTGAGGAACAAAGGGTCCTTGGTGTATAATTTCATAGATTCCTGAAGACATCAGCATGGATAGAGTGGTGAAGAAGGCATATAGGATGCTTGCCTTCATAAGCTAGGTGCACAGAACATAGGAGCAAGGAAGTCTTGTTACAACTTTATAAAACATTAGTTAGGCCTCACATGGAATACTGTGTGCAGTTCTGAACCCCACGCTATTGGAAGAATGTGATTGCGTTGGAAACGATGGAGAGGAGATTTACCAGGAGATTTCCTGGGTTAGAAAGTCTTAGTGTGAGGAGAGACTGGATAGGGTGGGTGTGTTTTTCTTGGTGCAGAAGAAGTTGATGAGGGATCTGACTGAGATACACAAAATTATGACAGGCATAGACAGATTTGATCATGAGAATCTTTTCCCTATCACAAATACATGCAACACCAGAGGGCATAAGTTTAAGGTGAGGAGCAAGTGATTTAGAGGAGATCTGAGAAAATGTTTTTCACCAAGGGGATGGTAGAAATATGAATAGTGCTGCCTGAGAGAGTGATGGAGGCTGATATTCTCGCAACATTTAAAAAGCATCTGGATGAGTACCTAAAATGCCGGGAAATAGTGGTCAATGGACCAAGTGCATGTGAATGGAATTCATGTCATTTGGTGTTTGTTGGTCAACGCAGACATGGTAGGCCGAAAGCCTGTTTCTACACTGTATAACTCTTTGCTAACTTACACTGATGAGAACCTGTCATAATTTTATGTCTTTACTTAGGAGTGCAGCTACTCAACAGCATGTTTAGCTTTGACTGCAGTCTGAAATTATTTAAGTAAACACATTCTGCTGGCATCAGAGTGATGGGTGCTGCCATATTGCATGTGGCAATTCCTTTCAGTGTCTGCGCAATGTATGACAGCCAACGTAAATCAGTAAGTGTTAGGAGGCTTCAAGTGTTGCATTTCATTTCTTGAGGTTACAGTCTTATCAAGGCTATTGGTCTATAGGGAAAGGTTTCTTGATTCAGTGTGAATAAACTAACCTGATTGATGGCTCTGAAAGTGTTTCAAGGGATTTAGTGGATATGAGCAGATGCAAAATGGATCCATATGCAATATACTTTTGATAAAGATAGGCCACTATTCCTATAATGTGTTGAGGTAATTTGCATTTGAGCACCCCGACAAGTGGCTTATTTCTCTTCCCAAAATACTATCTGGGATGGCACGGTGGCTCAGTGGTTAGTGCTGCTGCCTCACAGCACCAGAGACCTGGCTTTGATTCCGGTCTCTGGTCTCTGTCTGTAGGGAGTTTGCACATTCTCTCCGTGTCTTACATGCGTTTCCTCCGGGTGCTCTGGTTTCCTCTCACAGTCCAAAGGTGTGCAGGCTAGGTGAATTGGCCATGCTAAATTGCCTGTAGTGTTCAGGGATTTGTAGGTAAGGTGGTTTAGCAATATGAAATCTGCAGTTACAGGGTAGGAGGGAGTGAATCAGTGGACTAGTTGGGCCGAATGGCCTGTTTCTGAACTGCATGGGTTCTATTGAGAAGTAGGAGGTAAGCTGACATGTTTAGTTGTGGTTGTGAATGTGGTTTAGTTTCACCCACAATTGTATTAAAAAGGAGGATTCAGGTTTTAACCCAGTGACTGAAGGACTGGTGATATAGTTCCAACGCAGGGTGGTGCATGATTGGTGGAGAACTTCTGGGTCAATCTCTGAGGTTTGGAAGGTTACACAAGCCTGCACCTGAAACTTTTTCTGGTGATTCTCGGGATGTAAACTAAGTTAGCATTCATTATCCATCCCTAATTGCACAGTGGGCAGTTAAGATTCAACAACATTGCTGTGGGTCTGGAGCTACATACAGGCTAGGTCAAGTAAGGGATCTGATTTATTAACAGAAAGAACATTACTGAACTGAATGATTATTGTCACAATCATCAATAGTCACATGGTTGCAATTAGGTGATGTTTATTTTCCGGATTTGTTGGTATTGCATTTAAATTTCACCATTTGTCATGGTAGGATTCGAAACTCATAGGTGGGCTGCTTGTGATTTCTGATATGTGCTATTTTCCAGCAAAGAACCTTTTTTTTGTGCTGAACATAATTTACTTCCACCATTTTATAAACTTTTTCAAAAAAGGAATCCGAATAAAAATTTTAAATGAAATAAAAATTATTTATTTACATATTTGGGCAGGCTATTGACTTCACTGCCCACTGACTCTTCATATTATGTGGGTGAACTCAGGTGATGGGTGGGAATGAAGGGGCCATGCAATATTCAGTCTATGGTGGGTCAAGTCTGTTGACTGATAACAGAATGGGACATGTAAACACAATAATCACCAAAGATTTTTCATTCTTGTCTTGCAATAACAGAGTGGTGTGATGGAGAGTGGAGGAGGTATGACGGGACTTTGATCTGATGGGCCGATGGGTCAAAAAGGGACAGATGGATTTTAATTTAGATAAATGTGAGGTGCTGCATTTTGGTAAGGCAAATCAGGGCAGGACTTATACACTTAATGGTAGGATTGTGGGGAGTATTGCTGAACACAGAGACCTTGGGGAGCGCAGTGATAGTTCATTGAAAATAGAGTCACAGGTAGACAGGGTAGTGAAGAAGGTGTATGGTATACTTGCCTTCATTGGTCAGTGCATTGAACATAGGTGAAGGGATGTCATGATGCGGCTGTACAGGACATTGGTTCGGCCACTTTTCGAAAACTGCATTCAATTCTGAACTCACTGCTATGGGAAATATGTTACTAAATTTAAAAGGGCTCAGAAAACATTTACAAGGATGTTGCCTGGGTTGGAGGGCTTGACCTATAGGGAGAGGCTGAATAGATTGGGGCTGTTTTCCCTGGAGCCTCAGAGGCTGAGGGGTGATTGTATAGAGCTTTATTAAATCATGACAGGCATGGATACGATGAATAGCCAAGGTCTTTTTTCCAAGGAGGAGTTCAATACTAGAGGGCATAGGTTTAAGGCGAGAGGGGAAGATATAAAAAAGACTAAGGGGCAACATTTTTATGCAGAGGGTGGTGCATGTATGGAATAAGTTGCCAGAGCATGATGTGGAGGCTGTTACAATTACAACATTAAAAAGACAGCTGAATGAGTAGATAAATAGGAAGGGTTTAGAGGATATGGGGTAAATGCTGGTAAATGGGACTAGATGAATATAGGACATCTGGTTGGCATAGACAAGGTAGATTGAAGGGTCTGTTTCCATGCTGTACAACTCAAGACTCTAAGTGAATGAACACAACAACCTTAATGTTATGCTACTAAAGTTAAATTCATGTATACTGAGTTGTCTCAGAGTCATAAAAACTATAATGAAAAATATCTAAATTTTTATGAACAAATGTGTGTGTTATCTGTGGCTCTATTGGTAGCATCTTTGTCTTGGAAGGACATAGTTCTGGATATAAGTTCCACTCCAGGATTTTTTTTATTCAAACATGAGATGTGGGCATTGCTGGTTGGCCATGCCTAGTAGCCCTTGAGCTGCCCTCTTGAATTCTCACAATGCTGTTAGAAGGGAAGTCCAGGATTTTGACCCTGGGTACAGTGAAGAAATGGTAATGTGTCCCAAGTCAGGATGATGGTCTTGGAGGGGAACCTGTGGGTTGTAATGTTCTCATGTATTTGCTAACCTTGCTCTTCCAGATGGTAGAGGTTGCAGGGTTGGAATGTGCTGTTTAAAAGCCTTGTGGTACCTCATTGCAGTGAACCTTGTGGATGGTACACATTGCTGGCATTGTGTCGTGCAGTGCCTGAATATTTGCGGATGTGGTGCCAATGAAGCAAGCTGTTTTGTCCTTGATAGTGCTAAATTACTTGAGTGTAATTGGAGCTGAGGCCTTGTTTCATAAACCTTATATCCATGTAGGATGCTGATTAGTTATCTTTGAGAACAAATAACTTTAATCCTAAAACTAAATGGACAGTTTTGTGCACAAAGCTTTGCAACTCAAAATTCTCAACTCTTTCCGGGGATTTGGAATCTCACAGTCTCTCCACCTTTACCACACAACCTGACTTCCTTAAAAATAGACAAGCTGCAGTTGTCTGCAAGCATTAAACACTTTGCACGTTTTCCCATTGAAACAGTCTGGGTTTGTTCAAATCTTGAACAATCAAACTACTTAGTCTTGCTGTTGGGCAGACTTCAGAACAGATCAGTTATTTCCTTTTATTTTATTATAAGCTAAAGGCACAGTCCCAAATTGTAACAATCTCATCATCCTCATTATTGTAATGATGGTTGTCCTCGTACATGATTGGCTTTTTAATTACTTTTAGTGGCATTTGCTGTAAGCATTTGTTACTTCTGTTTGACATCAATCTTCTTTCTGCCAATGATTTTATTAACTTGGAGTGTTAATGGTGGTAAAGTCACCGTACAAAGTGATGGGTAGTCCTTCTGAGAATTGACCTCAAGATTTTGGTTTCAAAGAAAGTACACAAAGTATCAAATATTATTGAGTTATTCAGATCTTTCTGGACTGTAAGCATTCTTAGTTGCTTCTGCTTAACAACAACTGCCACGGAATTGTATCATCTGACAGAGAACGTGTTTCAGGCTAAATTTGGACAAAGTCCAATTCTTCTAAAAGAAAGAAAAGCTGTCATGGTATAAAGATTTTATGGTATATAGATTTCACATTGCTGTACTCTTCTAACATCAATCATGCAATACCTTCTACATCAGATACAGTGTAGCACACAGCTGTACAAAGCAATCGCCAAACTATGTTTACAAAGGACAGTATCATCATCCCTTTTCCCATGGAAAGTGTGCATTTGTTGGATAGCATTCAATGTTTCACTGGATGTTCTGTTGAGTTAATAATATGATGCTATTAGGTCTCTTCAGACCAATGCAATGGCCCAGGTATTAATTTAGGTTCAGAAGTAGCTCTTTAGTTGCTGTCAGTAGGTTATACTTTCAAAGACATTTCCACGAATTGAGTGCAAGATGTGGAAAAAAGGTTACTATTTTTGTGGTCTTTTGAATGAGACATTAAATTGGGGCTTGTTGTTTATACTTTCAGATGTGTATCAAAAGACAAATTGGATTATTTGAAGTAAAGCAAAGTGGGGGGAGTGCCTCATTCTCTTGAATAGATGATCTGGTCATTTGTCTCATAATGGTATGTGGAACCTTGTGTAAAAATTAGCTGACATTCCTACATTGCAGCAATGTCTAGACTTCAAAGACATTGCATCAGAAAGCATGCTAGGATGAAAAGCTTGATATAAATGCAGGATTTTTCTTTACATGAACAGAAATGCCTGAAATTTCCCTGGTTGTTCTTCTAAGTGTTGGCTTTAACATTGAGGAATGCTTGTCAGAAACTCTGAAGAATTACTGCAAACCAGGGGTTAGGTTGTTTCTACATTACTTCCTTGGAGTTTCCACTGACATTCTGCCAAATCTAATTGGGAAGTGGGCATACCTTGCATAAATTCCATTGCAAAGAAATTGCAGTAGGTTTCCTTTATTTCTCGTGGCTAATCACAGAAACAGCATTTTTTGATGGCATTGGATTTTTCCCAGCATTTCCATCAAGATGCTTTCGCTGTGTCAAATAACAAAGCCCTGAAACTAAAGAAATACTGGGTGGATGATTCTAATAGGCCCAGACCTGTCCTGTACATCCCCAGTTGCTGACTCCACCATGTATTGCCAAAGTGTTAACCAAAGGATCTGCTCAGCATGGATAGATCCGCATCTCTTTCGTGTATCTCTCTGTGATCTCCAACTTCAAGAAAATGTGCTATGTAGCTTAAGTGTGCTGACAGATTGGATTCAAAAGTGCATTGGTTGTGCATTATCCTTCAAATGATGTTATTTTACCTAGAGGTGAGGCAGTTCACAGCATAGATTTGCACATGGTTAGTGGCCCCCTCAAGAACTATGTGCAAAATTGAATATGTTGTCTTCCTCCTAACACCAGAAACCTGCTCCATCATTTAATTTGTTTCAACATTTGTTGAGTGCATATTTGTTCAGGTTTTTGGTTATAATGTGACCTGGGTTGCACTGAACATAGTTTATAACATTTGAATAGCATACAGTATACTATAATTTAAACAGAAAATGTGGGATTCAAAACATAAATGTAACCATACAATCTCTCCAAATAATTGCTTCAGAGCAGGGCTAAATAGAAGGAATGTTTCAAGGGCTGGGCTCGAATCCTACCATTGCAGCCGGTGGAAATTGAATTCAATAAAATAAGACAAAGTCTGGAATTAAAAGTCTAATGATGACCATGAAATCAGCATCAGTAAAGTCCTTTAGGGAAGGAAATCTTCCATCCTTACCTGGCCTGGTCTATATTGACTCCAGATCCATAGCAATGTGGTGGCTTTTAACTGCCCTCAAGGCAATTAGGGATGGACAGTAAATACTGGCCGAGCCAGCAATGCCCTCATCCTATGTATAAATGAAAAAAAACTAAAAATTGGTGATTTAGCAGAATTGCAGGAACTTGTTACGTGACCTTGACTCTATCATCCTTATTTGCCCACTCCATCTTCCTCAACTGCACACTTGCCAAGCTGCTCCCTTGCTTCCAGGGCAATTTTTCAACCTAGTGAAAGCTCAACACAATTTTGATTCTATTGCCAGCAGTTATTTCCTCCAGGTTTGGGCAAGACACATGGTTTGGGGCATACAAATCAGGGGTAGGTGTTACAACATTACTGCAGAGTAACACACCAATTTTATCCCCACAGCACAGATTCCAGTCCTGTTTTAAAATCAACTCTATTTTCTCACAGCAAACAGAATAGAATGTTGCCGAATTTGAGCTGTATGTAAGAGTGCTACTACTAAAAATGTCAGTGGAAAGGTTTGGGTCATTGTAAATGGCTCGGTGTTTGCTGTGTATAAGATATTTGTAATGGGTTGTATATTTTTTAAAATAATCTATCAGTAAAGGAAACTGAATCACAGAATTGTGTCAGCACAGAGGGGGGCATTCAGCTCAATGTGCCTGCACCAACACACTGATTGAGCGATTCAGTTCATACCATACTCTAGGCATCTGCCCATTGTCTTACACACACTTCCTCATCAAATAAGAATCTAATTTCCTTTTGATTGCTTTAATTGAACCTGCCTTCACTGCACTCCAAATAGTGCATTCCAGACTTAAAAACTGTGTGTAGTTTACCTTCATAACACTTTTGCTTCTTTTACTAATTATTTTAAATTTGTGCCCTTGTTCTTGATCTTTTACCTCAGTGGGAATTGTTTCTCTCTATTTAATCTGGTCAGACCTTAATTGCCTCCAATACCTCCCTTAGCCTTTTTTTCTCAAAGTGCAGAAGTCCTAATTTCTCCAGTGTATCTTTATTAGTGAAGTCCCCCATCCCTGGACAATTGTGATGATTATTTTATGCACTGTCTCTAAATCTTTCACATCCTTCCTAAAGCCCTGTGCCCAGAACCTAATGTAGTACTTCAGCTCAGATGGAACTAATGTCCAATGCAAGTGAAACAAGTCTTCCCTGTTTTTGTACTCCCTAGTGCAGTTATTAAAGCCTAGCATACTCCATTCTTTATTAATTGTCATTTCTGACACATTTAATGACTTATGGGCATGTACACCCAGGCCCCTCTGCTCCTTCACTCCCTTTAGAGCAGTATGATTTATATTACCTTCATGTACTCCCTACCAAAATGCATCAACCCACACCTCTCTGCAATGAACGTTGTTTGTCTCTGAATAGCCTATTCCACCAACTTGTCTATATCCTTTGGAAGTTGGGTGACATGGTGGCTTAGTTGTTAGTTCTGCTGTCTCCAAGCACCAAGAACTTGGGTTCAATTCTGTGCTCAGTGACTGCCTGTGTAGAGTTTGCACATTCTCCCCATGTCTGCGTGGGTTTCCTCTGGGTGATCTTGTTTCCTTCCACAGCCCAAAGATGTGGAAGTTAGGTAGACTGGGCATGCTAAATTTCCAACAGTGTGCAGTCTAGGTGGATTAGCCATGGGAAATGCAGGGTGGGTCTGGTTTGGATGTTCTTTGGAGGGCCATTGGAGACTCAATGGGATGAATGGTCTGCTTCCAAACTGTAGGGATTCTATGATTCAAAAGTTTTGCAGTATTCTTCTCACTGTTCACAATACCTTATGTTTTGTATCATCTGCAAACATTAAAGTTGTGTCCTGTGCGCCACAATCTAGAAAATGATAATATCAGGAAAAATAGCAGGCGCAGAATTCAAACAAGCACAGCTCTTGAGGCTTGGACATGCACAGTCAACCAAGGTTCATAAACGTTGATCTACCCCCCAGAAAAAGAATCCATGAATCATTGTTGTTTGTTTCCAGTCACTCAGCCAATTGCATGTCCATGTTGCTTTTGGCCTTTTTATTCTCACAAATCTGTGTGCAGCACTGTATTAAAAACCTTTTGGAAGTCCATGTACAACAAATAACAGCACAGTCCTCATTAAACTTCATCATTACCTTTTCGAAATACACTAGCAAATTAGTAAAGCATCATTTTCCCTTAAGAAATCCATGTTGGCTCTCTTTAATTAATCCTCATTTGTTCATGCGGCAATTAATTTTATCCTGAATTATCGATTGTATAAGTGACTCCATTTCTGCAGTTAAACTGACTGACATAATCTCTGCACCTGAGGAAGAGAGAAAAATTATGACTAGTGTTTCTGCAATTTCCATTCTCACTTTTCTCAGTAACCTTTAATGTGTCATGTCTGGTTCATCTTGTTCACTTTAAGTACAGACAACCTATCTAATCCCTCTTTTTCCCAATGTTCACTCCTTTGAGTGTCTGAACAATTTTTTTTTCTCCCAATGCCTAGGCAGCATCTTCATCTTTGGGACAGACAGATGCAAAGTATTTGTTTAGTACCTCAACTATGTCCTCTGAACCCATGCATAAATTCCATTTTTGGCCTGTAGTCAGTCCTATTCCTCCTTTTACCACTTTGTTACTACTAATCCTCAACGGTGTTATAATGTTTGATGAAACATGTTGTGACAAGACAGCTGTCACAAAGTGTAAGTTAAATAAATGCTTAAATATCTTGTGAAAGCAGAGGGCTCTCTGATGAAGGGTCTAGGCCCGAAACGTCAGCTTTTGTGCTCCTGAGATGCTGCTTGGCCTACTGTGTTCATCCAGCTCCACACTTTATTATCTTAGTTCAGAACTATACATTCCTGAGTAAATGAAGAAACCTCTTTCGAGATAGCACTGATGAGACCCAGAGAAAGGTTGGCGTGGAAATTGTTTACTTCAAGGATTTGTGTACACCATATCACTTTGACTACATGTGATGTTAAAAAACAGTCAGAATTACAACATTTGTAGAATATTAGGTCACTGCTTTATAGATAGCAACATCTTTTTTGCTTCTTGTGCAGGTTTATCCATCCCTGTCATTCAACCAAAGAATGGGACGTTGATTAAGAGAAAGGGCGATCGCATCGAACTTCAATGTACAGACCGCTCGAACATAAGATGGATAATTCCACCAAGTGCAAGAAGAGGCATCAAGCAAAACAGGGTCATTATCGAATCAGCACAACCAAAGCATACAGGCAGCTATGCATGCCAAAATCGCATTTCTTTTGCAACCAGCTCCCTTTACATATTTGTGGAAGGTAACTAAGTCGTATTAATAACTATCTTGCATCAAGTGATTTTGAAATGTATCCAGCTACATACCCAGATTTAATGAGTTGATTTTTATCTGCTGGTGAGGAAAAATTGTGGTAATCTCACCAGAATGATATTACTTTAATAGAACTCAAATTTCAAGAATGAACTATTTGTAGAATTATCTGCAAATCCAGTCACTGCTTTGGCAAGGTAAATGGAACGTAAAACTGCAGGTAAGTGAAATTTAATAGTTTGCAGGTAATTCAAGGACATTGTGATAACAGTTTCAAAAACATTCTTAAAAGTTTTTAGAAAAGCTGAAAATTCATCTCAAGCCTTCAGTAGCTTTTGCAAATGCTCAATGGCAGATAATCAAGAAGTAATGGACTGAATGAGTCTAAAACAAATTGGAAATTGAGGCAGGGATTTACCAGAAGTGAGGGAGTAGCACCCCTAGTACCTAGCTAAATGTTGCATGGGATGATTACAGGGAATGTTGCGTCGCTGCAATTCTAGGACATCATTCCTTTTATTTTTGCAGTGATGCTTTATTGTAAGCATTTAGAGGAAGGCACTCAGTGCCCAAACTGATTAGAATTGTGACTGGCAGTTAACTTCTTATGAACTGGATGTGAGTTTGCTCCCTGAGCTGGAAGGTTAGTTTTCAGATGTTTCGTCACCATTCTAGGTAACATCATCAGTGAGCCTCCGACGAAGCGCTGGTGTTATGTCCCGCGTTCTATTTATCTGGTTAGGTTTCCTTGGGTTGGTGATGTCATTTCCTGCATTGACGATGTCATTTCCTGTTCTTTTTCTCAGGGGATGGTAGATTGGCTCCAAATCAATGTGTTTGTTGATGGAATTCCGGTTGGAATGCCATGCTTCTAGGAATTCTCATGCGTGTCTCTGTTTGGCTTGTCCTAGGATGGATGTGTTGTCCCAATCAAAGTGGTGTCCTTCCTCATCTGTATGTAAGGATACGAGTGATAGTGGGTCATGTTGTTTTGTGGCTAGTTGATGTTCATGTATCCTGGTGGCTAGCTTTCTGCCAGTTTGTCCAAAACACTACATTGGACATGAATGGTGACAAAACATCTGGGAACAAACCTTCAAGCTCAGTGAACTAGCTTACATCTCGAACAAAATAAAGACCCACTCTCTTGTGGACCGAGAGGAGGAGAGTGCTGTGTTGGAGGTGAAAGGAGGACGTCGGGTTGGCTGTGCACCCTTGCGACCAGTGGATCTTAATGCTGGCTTCGGCCTAACGCTGGTTCAGGGGAGCAGCCAACCTGCAACGATGGCTGTGGCAAGTGCTCGTGCCCCAGGTCAGGGGGTCCGGAACACCATCTGTGTTTCCGTAAAGAAGGTGGATGAAGGTGCACCTGTGGACCGCACCTTCTTCGTGAAGAGGGTCCTGTTGGACTGTTGTGGGTTCGCTGCCGTGGACATTTACTGCCTGCAGGATTTCCCCGGAGGATGTTTTTACGATGTGACCTTCACGAGTGCCAAGCTTTGCGACCGCTTCCTGGAGGTTTTCAAGGAGAAAGAAGGTGAGGGCCCCCTCTCTGTATTGACCGCTGTCCCGCTGTTTGTGATGCCAGCGCAGAGGAGCCGTATGGTGACTGTACTCATGTACAACCCGCATGTGCCAGCAGTTGATGTCCTGACCTTCCTTGGAAGGTACGTGAAGGTGGAAGGGGACCTAACTGACATCATGGACCCCTTTGGCATCTGGACCAGTAAGAGGCAGGTCAAGGTGACGCTGAGGATGGGCGCGGATGGGAACGTCGTACACCCACCGTCCAGCTTCGTGATCGGCGGGAGCCAGGGCTACCTGACCTATGCAGGGCAACCTAAAGTCTGCCATGCCTGTGGTAGGTCAAATCACGTGGCGGCCGACTGCAAAGCCACCATCTGCAGGAACTGCAGGGAGGAGGGACACCTTGCAAAGGATTGCCCACAAGAGAAAAGCTGCAACCTTTGCGGGGAAGCGGGCCACCTCTATAGGGCATGCCCGCAGCGGGGACCACCTACGCCCAGGTCGCCGGCAGGGGCAATGCAGGGCCAGACCCCCCGGAGGAGAGGAAGGCACCAGGGCCCAGCAAGGACTCCACTAATGAGCAGGAGGGCCAGGTCGTGCAGGAGGGCCCAGCCCTGCAGGATAGGCCCGAGGCCAGCAAAGCGCCCCTGCAAGCTCCGCTCCCCCCCGACAACCCGGAGTCGATGGAGGCGGTGACAGGCGACCCAGGGGAGTGGACGACGGTCCGGAAAGCGAGGAGGAAGGTGCGTCGACGGGCCCAGGAACCGCAACCATCAGGCGGGAACAGGCAGCTACAGGGGGGCTACAAGAGCTCCTCTGACGAGGGGGATTCGGAGACGGCCCGCCCAAAGCAGAAGTTAAAGATCTCGAGGGAGAAGGAAAGCAGCACCCTGCTTCCAGGTGACGGGAGGCGTCCTGAGGCTCCCTCCGACACCCAGTCAAGTGCCGCTGGGGCACTGGAGGGCCCCCCGGAACTTCCAGGCGGGAAGGAGGAAACAGCGTGTCCCCAGCCTGACCCAGAGCCGGACCCTCCTGCCTCCGCACCCCCGACGGGGGGATGCCACCCGGAAGGCAGCACGGACGGTTTCCTGAGCCCGGAGAGCGTCCAGCAGTTAGCCCGAGCAATGGGCATGAAGGGACAGATGGAGGGGCTGGATCTTGGACTTGGGGAGGGTACTGCAGTCACTGCCCACAATGGGGGTACGAGTTGCAAGCATTAATGTGCGCAGTGTCAAGTCCACCGCAAGATGTGTATCCACATTGGCCTACCTGACCACCGTCAAGGCGGACCTCCTGTTTCTGCAGGAGTACGGGATACCACACCTCGGCAGGTACGGGAAATGGTCCAGCGGCTGGACCTGTGGGCCTTCGATCTGGTCGGGAGGTAACAACTGTCGCTCCTCGGGCCTGGCTATTCTGCTGCAAAGGCGCGACTTCACCATCTTTCAAGTTCAGGAGGTGGTGGGGGGGCACCTCCTAGTGGCTGATGTCACCTACAAGAACGCTCCCCTGAGGCTGATCAACGTGTACGCCCCAGCGGTACGGAGTGAGCGGTTGGCCGTCCTGCAGCGGCTTCCACCCCTGCTGGCTACGTCCAGGTTGGTCATCCTAGGCGGAGACTTCAACTGCATCATCGATGCAGATGGAAGATCCGGCGTGGGGATAGCGGGTGGGGGGAGTCAACTGGACATCACGTCCAGATTCCTGATGGGCACGGCGAAGGACGCCAAGCTGCTTGACGTCTTCAGCACCCCTGCAAACGGAGCGCAGCGGAGGTACACCTGGTCGCGGCCAGACAGGTCTATTCGCTTAAGGATAGACTTCCTGTTTGTGTCAAGGGCATTCTCGGTCAGGTCCACCGGTGTCGAGCCAGTGTTCTTCTCTGACCACTGCCTCCTGCTGGCCGACTGTCACTTACAGGACGACCAACCGGCCGGCAAGGGGACGTGGAAGCTCAACACGACTCTGTTGACCCCAGAGAACGTCGAGGAGCTTAAGAGGGAGTATGCCGGTTGGAGAACCGTGAAACCCCTCTTTGAGTCTCCGGGCGACTGGTAGGAGACGGTGAAGGAGAACATCAAGAGGTTCTTTGTCCTCAAGGGTGTTTGGAAGGCGAGAGAGAGGCGGGGAAAGTTGTCGCGACTCCAGAAAAGGGTGCAGAACCTGCTCCTTCTGCAGTTGATGGGGGTCGATGTCACGGAGGACCTCCGTGAGGTGAGGGGCCAGCAAGCCTCGCTCTTCGCCGCGGAGGCCTCCACGATAATCTTCTGGTCCAGGGTCCGCTCCGTGGAGCAGGACAAGACGTGTTCACGTTTCTTCTTTCAGAAAGTGCACAAAGAGAGCTCTGTGCTTAGCCGGCTGAAGGAGGACGATGGCTCGGTGACGTCGTCTCGGCCCGATATTTTGAGGATTAGCAGATCCTTCTATGCCGGACTGTACGACACGAAGCCCACGGACAGCACGGCCTCCGAGTCGTTCCTGTTGTCTATCACGGAGGTCTCAGACGACAGCACGAGGGAGTGGCTGGACCGGCCGATATCCCTGGACGAGCTGACCAGAGCCCTCGAGTCCTTGGAGAGGAATAGGACTCCCGGGAGCGACGGCTTACCAGTCGAGCTGTATTCTGCTCTGTGGGACCTGGTCGGCCAGGACCTGCTGGAGGTGTATGATAGTGCGCTTCGGGCAGGGGAAATGTGCAAGTCCATGAGGAAGGGCATCATCACCCTCATTTACAAGAGAAAGGGGGAGAGGGAAGAAATTAAGAATTGGTGTCCCAGTTCACTATTGAACGTGGACTACAAAATCCTGGCCAAGGTCATAGCCAACTGGGTCAGGTCTGTCCTGGAGTCGGTGATTCACCCTGACCAAACCTGTGCTGTGCCGGGCAGCAAGAACACTGAGAGCCTCGCGCTCATCAGGGATACGATCGCCTACGTACAGGACAGGCGGGTGGACACCTGCCTCATCAGCCTTGACCAGGAGAAGGCCTTTGACAGGGTCCTCATGCTTACATGAGGGACGTCCTCTCCAAATTGGGGTTTGGGGAGGGTATCCGCAATTGGACCCGGCTGCTCTACGCCAACATCGTTAGCGCAGCCTCGATCAACGGGTGGGAATCGGACAGTTTTCCCGTCAGATCTGGAGTCAGGCAGGGCTGCCCGCTGTCTCCTGCCTTGTTCGTGTGCTGTGTGGAGCCCTTCGCCGCATCCATCAGGAAGGACGTGAGCCTGAAGGGCGTGACTATCCCAGGCAGTGGAGGCCTTCAGGTCAAGACCTCCCTGTACATGGACGATGTCGCCGTCTTCTGCACCGATTGTCGGTCGGTGAGTAGACTATTGGACATCTGCGGCCAGTTTGAACTGGCCTCGGGTGCCAAAGTCAATAGGGGTAAGAGCGAGGTCATGTTCTTCGGGAACTGGGACGACCGCTCCTTCATCCCCTTCACCGTCAGGACAGACTACCTGAAGGTGTTGGGTGTTTGGTTTGGTGGAGCTGGGACATGCACTAAGACTTGGGAGGAGCATATCACCAAATTGAAGCAGAAGCTGGGCAGGTGGATGCTCCGGTCCCTCTCCATCGCGGGCAAGAACCTGGTTGTCAGGTGGAAGGGGCTTTCGGTACTGTTGTATGTGGCGCAGGCCTGGCCTATTCCCTGGACCTGCACCGCTGCAGTCACCTGGGCCATCTTCCACTTCATTTGGGGGTTGAGGATGGACCGGGTCCGCAGGGACACCATGTACAAAGACCTGGAAAATGGGGGAAAGGGCGTACCGAACGCCACCCTCGCCCTGACGGCCACCTTTGTGTGCGGCTGCATCAAGCTGTGCGTAGATCCTCAGTACGCAAACACCAAGTGTCACTACTTACTGAGGTTCTACCTGTCCCCGGTGTTGCGAAGGATGGGCCTGGCCTCGTTGCCGCGGAACGCTCCGAGTAGTTGGACCGTCCCGTACCACCTGTCCTTCGTGGAGAAATTTTTGAAAGGAAACACCTTTAACCACAAGGCCGTCATGCAGTGGTCAGCACGTAATATCCTCGACACCCTTCGGGAAAAGGAGAGGGTGGATCCCGTCATGTGGTTCCCCACGCAGACTGCCAAAGTCGTTTGGCAGAATGCCTCATCGCCAGAACTTTCAAACAAGCACAAGGACATTGCTTGGCTGGCGGTGAGAGGGGCTCTGCCAGTAAGATCCTTTATGCATGCCCGGAATCTCTGCGCCACCGCACGCTGCCCTCGAGATGGCTGCGGGGGGGACGAGATTGTCGATTACCTCCTTCCGGAGTGTGCCTGTGCGCAGGAGGTCTGGAGGGGGATGCAGTGGTATTTGTCGAGGTTCGTCCCGAGCAGCTCCGTGACGCAGGACTCCGTGCTCTACGGGCTGTTTCCCTGGACGCACACCGAGACCAACATCAACTGCGCCTGGAGGACCATCAATGTGGTGAAAGACGCTCTTTGGTCTGCCCGCAACTTGCTGGTCTGCCAGCTGAAAGAACTGACCCTGACCGAGTGTTGCAGACTGGCGCACTCCAAGGTCCAGGACTACGTGCTGAGGGACGCGCTAAAGCTTGGGGCAGCCACCGCCAAGGCGCGGTGGGGAAGGACCACGGTATGAAACCCCTTGTCCAGAATAGATAAAAGGGCCCCATCTGGTACCTGGGCCCAGCTGGCGCCTTCCCCAACTGGTCAGGGGGCCAACTGGGACTGTGCGGGGTGACAACTGCCTGGGTATTTTCTTTGCTTTGTTTTTTTTTCTTCTTAGTTTGTTTTTTTCCTTTAGTTGATGTATGTACCCCCTGGGAAACCCGGAGTGGCTTGCATGACTGGGTAGGTGTGTAAATATGTTTTATTTTTTGTACATCTTATGAATAAAGTATATTTTTTCAAATAAAAAAAGGTGACGAAACGTCTGAAAACTAACCTTCCAGCTCAGCGAGCAAACTCACATCCAGAACCTCAACCTGAGCTACAAATCTTCTCAAAATTCTTATGAACTTATTTGTAAAACAAAAATTAGCAACACTGGCATAAATTGGTGTCCAAATAGAAATTTCCACATTTTGAACTGCTGGAAAGAAAAGGAACATTGAAGAAATGCCAGGCTGTAGGTGGGTACTATATGCTCTGATGCTGGCTTTCGGAATAACAATCTTCAATGAATTGGCCTGCTGTAACAACAACTTACATTACAATAATGCCTTTCACATAGAATAAACAATGCAAGGTACTTTTTTTTAGAGGTTTACTGGGGTTATATTACCTTCATATATATTTGGACATGCATTTGTGAATAGAAATTTGCAGTTCTGCTATCTTCAAGGCAAAAGGCAACACTGGATGCTTGAAAATTGCTGGTGTTTATGGACAGAGGTGTGGTTTGGCACAAAGTTATGAATGCAGCCCTTCAGTTCCAGTAATTAGAGTCAAAGAGTCATAGAGATATATAGCAAAGACACAGGCTGTTCAGTCCAACTCATCCATGCTTACCAGATATTCTTAATAAACCTCGTCCCATTTCCCAGCATTTGGCCCATATCCCTCTAAACCCTTCATATTCATATATCCATCGAGATGCCTTTTAAAAGTTGTAATTGTACCAGCCTCCACCACTTCTTCTGGTAGCTCATTCCATATGTACATCTCCCTCTGCATGAAAAAACAATGCCCCTTTGGTCTCATTTAAATCTTTCCCCTCTCACCTTAAACCTATGCCATCTAGTTTTGGACTCCCCCACCCTGGGGAAAAGGCCTTGTCCTTTTATCCTATCCATGCCCCTCATGATTTTATAAACCTCGTAGGTATGACTATGCATGAGATTGTGCAAATGGATACAATTTTCTGATATGGATGTTTGACAGGTAAGGTTGCGTATGGAAATGCAAAGACTGAAAATGTATTCTTAGCAATAATCTGTAGGTACTGAGAGCATTTCAGACCGGATGTACAATGTATTCAAAGGAAAGCAATTAGAAGGCTCTTGTGGTCCTGTGATAATATCCCCACCCTTAGATGAGAAGGTCTAGATTCAAACTCCCTGTGGTCCAGAGGGTGTTTAATAACAGGTTGGTTCATGTTCTAATGGCAGTCAGCCTATTTCCTTTTCACTCTATCTTTGCAGAATGTGGAGCTAGAGCCGCCTATAACTTTACTTAATTCTTCTTAATATAAAGTACGCTGGGAAATCTTCTTACATTTCAGCATTATAAAGACAGAAGTTAAAACTACTACTTTTTCAATTCATCACTATTTCGTATTGAAATGTGTTATTCACACCTAAGAATTTTAAAAGTAGGAAGTAAGCCCACAACTGCTATTAATTGTGTAAATTTCTCACATTACTAAGGTACATGCACATATATAGACCTGGAAAGTTATGCTCATGCTCTGTTACCTTTGGATTATTGTTGAATTATAAGTAAAATAAAACAGATATTTCATGTACAATTTAAAAATAGCACTACCAGTTTCAGCAGTTTACCCTACACCTAAATGATTAGGTTCTAGAAATGGGAGGTATGGTGTTGAAAGTTTCAGATAATATTAATGGAATAAAATAGTTAACAATGTGGAAGACTGCTGCAAAATACAGAAATGGGTTTGCACAGTTGGACAAATGGCAAATGTGATTTCACAATGCACATACTTTAGTCAGGTAGGATGAATAAACAGGCAATTCATTCCTTGGAATGTAAAAAGCTAAATGGGTTGAGAACAATAAGATCCAAATTAGATCCAATTAATAGCACGTATAAACTAATAAAACATAACAAAGCTGTAAATGAGATTGTTGACTTGCTCGCCGAGCTGGCTTGTTTACCATGCAATGATTGCCACAAACATTGCATCGGACAGACCGGAAGGAAACTATCATCAGAATACCCAAACATCAGCGAGCAACAAAACGATATGATGAACTCTCCTTAATATCTGTACCTTCAGATGATGAAGGCCATCAGTTTAACTGGGACAAAGCAACCATAGTTGCCCAAGCCAAACATAGACATGCATGGGAATTCCTGGAGGTATGGTTCTCCATCCGCAATGCAATCAACAACATATAGAATTGGACCCCATATACAAACGCATACAGATCAAAACCAGAAATGACAGTGCTCACCGTAACAGACCAGACAGTGTAAATTCTAAGCAGAGTAGAATAACATGGCTTCATTGGAGGCTCCACTGATGATGTCACCTAGCATGTTGATGAAACATCTGAATGAGAACAAGCCAGCATGGCGAGCAAGTCAACAATCTCATCCACAATCTGAGTGACAGATCTTTGCCAAAACTTTAAACCATAAAAAAGTGTTCTTTTCAAAAGAACAATTACAAATGTGAGGAGGCTTGGTTGACTTACTATTACTTTAAATACAATTGGAAAACTCTTTCTAATTTGGCTCTCTATATTACAAAAAGGATATATTGATGAAGAGAAGATTTACAAGGATATTACCTGATTGAGAGGCTCAGATTGAGCAGAATGAGATTCTTTTTGCATCTGGAGATCTGAAAGAATTGTTTAAACTGTGAATTGCTTTGATAATAAGGTGGATATGGTTTCATACTCTGGGGCCACCAATATCTCACATTTTAGGAGGTAACTGAAGATTTAAATGGTCAGCTGGTTCCATGAACTGTGTCTGCATAAATCATAATTTGACCTAATTCCTATTCCTATGGAAATCAGAAGTGGTGTTTTTGGGATATTGGGGTATTTATGATTTCCAGACTTGTCAGCCTTGACAAGGAGAGCTTCTCCATGTGATGAAAATCCAGGCCGGTATCTGGACATCTAACAGGTCTTTTGATCATGGCCAACCATTTGTAATTTTCCTTTATGCCAAAGCAGCCTATTTCTTTCAGTTGCCCATTTATGTTACCAAATATGATGCCACCTCAGCCCTGCAAAGAAACTGTTGTGGTTTTATCCTGCTTGGTGATGAATGCAAGCAATAATACCATCAAGAGCTGTTGCAGGTCAGTGCTGACCACAATAGGGTGCTGGCTTTAATCTTATCACAGAGCTGTCCAACAGATTTTAAAAAATCACCATTTAACAGCATCCAGAGGGAACAGGCATAAAGAAGGCAGATGTGTTTCATTTAACAGATGATTCTTCAGCTTCCAGGTCACTGGAAATCTGACAGCTGAACTATACTCTGAAAAGTAGTTGTGACCTCAGCTATATTTGACTACTGTCTGACATCAACAGAGTGGATTCTTCCTTGGTCAGTTCAAGATCAATGACAGGTAGCAACCTGTAGAGTAACACTCATGCTGACTGTTGGAACTTTAACACGACTCAATATTTTGTGAATTTAAAGTGAAGAGCATCAAATGCAGCTGATTCGAAACAAGTGTGAACGATAAGCCTTTCGGACAATGCTGAACCAGATCATTTTAATATACAGCAGGTTACATTAAAGGAGATGACAATAAAAGCTCCTGGCAATATATCTTTCTAAACCTTCTCACTTTACCTGGTTATGAAATATTTCTAGTTCTGTATCTGGGAACAATGATAGTACCTCATGCATTAGTGATTAAGAACATTTACTTGACAGTCACAGTTTAATGCTATCACTGCCAACGTCATGAAAACCAAGAGTTGATGATATTGTAGCTTCAGCTGTCCAAGTAATTGATATTTCTTTTGTGCTCCTGAGATGCTGCTTGGCCTGCTGTGTTCATCCAGCCTCACATTTTATTATCTTGATATTTCTTTTTTCCAAGTTTAACATCACCTATGTTTTCTTCAAGACCCCAAGAATTTGTTTATAACTCCATCACTGACACAGAAGTTCGTTGGTGGAACAGAAGGGGGTGAGGCTCTCATTCCTTGTCGAGTTACAACACCTGGGATTGAAAACTTGAAACTGGAGAGAGTTACTGGAGCATCCATCCCCAAAGACATGTCCTATACTGCTGACATTCGCACTGGCATAAGCATTGCTAACCTGAAGAGACATTTTGAAGGGTATTATGTGTGCACCGCTGTAAAGAATGGAATTGTGAGAAAATCAGACAAATTTAAACTGCAGATAATACCAGGTAATTAACACTTTAGAATCATGCAAATGACATTAATCACCAAGATACAATCTGAAGTAAAAGTCCTTAATTGGAGTGAAGCTAATTTCAATGCCATAGGAATGGATGTGCCCCAAATAAATTGGAATCAAACTTTGGCAAGTTAAACAGGAGAGGACTAAAACATTAACTTTAAAGACAAGATGATTCAGACACAGTCTAGATACGTTCCCAGGCAAGAGAAATGTAGAGGTCCCTGGATGATGAAAGAGGGAGAAAATAAGGTGAATCAGAAGAGCAGTGTATACAACAGATGTCAGCTTGGCATTCCACTGGTACCAGCCCGTTATTGTAGTATTATGGGATGGTCTTAGGCAGTGACTTCTCCCCGTTGAGATTTTGCTATGGTTGCCGTCAGTTTTTCTGTATTCCAGAGTGCGTAATACTGGGCCTCAGAATTTGTTAGTCAGTAACATTCAATTTTCAATAACTCTTTCCACTTGAAGACAAATAACACTGCTGTGTACCATAGTAAAGAACAGAAATAGGCAAGTGAAGTGATATATGAGCCCATATGTTATTTTGTCTAGATATTCACAGTTACCTGTTACAGTGCAGCTAATCTCTTGTTGCTAAGTGGAGAGAATCAAATTTTATTCTTATTCTTTTGCTGTTTTGTTCTACCGTTGACATTCTAAGCTGGCCTTTATGGTGCTCGTGAGGTTAGAGATAATATCAGCAGTCAGACTCCTGAGGTTAGATGATGACTCAAGCATGAAATAGATGTCCACAGAATAATCTTTTGAAAAGCAATGTAAATTTATGGAATAATGTTGTCAGGGTTTTCTGCCTTTCAGTAACAGCACAGTTACACAGGTTCCAAGCTTGCCTACTCAGCATTTTGACATTTTTTTTGTATAATTTCTTCATGATGACTTCAAGATCATGGTCCTGAAGCAGTATAATGCTTCCTGCTGTGGGTGAATACCTGCAGAGGGGATTCTAAACTAGTCTCACTTCCAAAGAAGTCATAATGGACTTGAAATGTTACCTTTGTTTCTGTCTCAACAGATGCTGCCAGCCTTGCTTCATTTCTAGAGCACTTTCTGTCTTTATTTCAGCTTTCTAGCAAGTTAGACCAGCTAATTTTTTCATTTTAAAGAAATATATTATTTGTGATTTTTAATCCTGGGACACATTAATTATATAACATTTCAGAATAGCAGTATCTTGGGAGACTGTAGGTTTGAGCCATTGAACCGGAAGTTTTGTGTGAAAACAATATTCTTTCACTGCATTGAGGTAAGGATGAAATATGATTTTCTCACAGAAGCAAGAGAGAATTCTTTGTATTTTTCTCACAAATGAGAAGCGCACATGAAACACAGTATTTCATTCAACTCTACTAAATCTCTATCAGGAGGAAACACAATTTCTTTCGCATATACCAGCACAATGCTGAAATAAGGAAGTTTGCTCTCTTGTGAATATTTCAGTAAAATCAGCAAATGCATTGTGGAATTTGCACACTTCCAAGACTTTCAACCTTGGAATTTAATTTCTCTGTTTGAGGCAGTAAACTTATTTTCAGCAAAATCAGCCTATTTTTTAACAATGTGAATGAATAATTAATCCCATTAGTTAAATAAAGATTTAATTGCATAAATTAAAGGGTAAAGACTTGCAGCACTTTAAAACTTCAAAAATGAAGTGCTTTTGGTCAGTTCCCAGTGGTATGTACATTCACTGCTAGGGAGCAGAAAGGCACATATAAGCAGTAATAACTCATAAATAACTCATGCATTCATGCAATGTTTTAGTGCCCAAGAGAGCCCCAGAAATCACTGTGGAGATAAGTAAACAGTTGCTGAAGGAAGGAGAGAAATTTCAGATGGCTTGCAAAATTAAAAATATCAACCATGCAGTCACTGTGAATTGGACTCATCCACAATATTCGGTAAGTACAGTGACCATTTGTTTGTTTTCTCTTAAATGTCAACTCAGTTTGGTTGAACATCATTTTACTGGTAAGAATGCATGTATGGAAAGAGAAAATTTCCTTCAGATGACCAGGCCTATTTCTTCAGGTAATGGCACGACACTTGACATCTCAAGTGCTATTCTACCTTATTTAATCTTCCGAGGGCAAGCATCTACTCAGCTTCTGGCAGTACAGAACCCGGTGGTGTTGGCAATGTGTAATTTCATACAAGTACATAAGTTAACGCGGGAACATCAGGCAGAAACTGAAGTAATGACATTGAGACCGCGCTACCTCTGGCAAGTGGGGCCTTGTGGTATTATCACTGGATTGTTAATCCAGAGACCCAGATAATGTTCCGGGGACCCGAGTTCAAATCCCACCACGGAAGACAGTGGATAGCAAAGTGTGGGGCTGGATGAACACAGCAGGTCAAGCAGCATCTTAGGAGCACAAAAGCTGACGTTTCAGGCCTAGACCCTTCATTAGAAAAGGTGAAGGGTCTAGGCCTGAAACGTCAGTTTTCGTGCTCCTAAGATGCTGCTTGGTCTGCTGTGTTCATCCAGCTCCACACTTTGTTATCTCGGATTCTCCATTATCTCTGATCACGGAAGACAGAGGAATTTGAATTCAGTAAATATCTGGAATTAAGAGTCTCATGATGATGTGAATCCATTGTCAATTGTTAATTGTTGGGGAAAATTCCATCTGTTTCACTATGACCTTTAGGGAAGGATGGCCATCCTTACCTGGTCTGGCCTACATGTGACTCCAGGTCCACAGTAATGTGGTTGATTCTTAACTGCTCTCTGGGAAATTAGGAATGGGCAATAAATGCTGCCTAGCCAGTGATGCCCTGATTCTGTGAATGAATAAAAAAAAAATCAAGCTGCTGGACATCTCTGTGGGTAGGTTGGTAGCTGTCATAGAGACCCAGGCCAAGCAGTCTCAAAGTCTGCTGGGTATTCAACCAGAGCTGTTCTCTATCATTCCAGCTGCTAGTGCTCAGCACCAAAAGCAAGTCAATGTGGGGGCAGGTGTGGGAGAATGAGGGGCCTTGAGCTCCCTCCAGGTGCCCCCTTACTCACAAGGAGATAGAGCAATATCAAGGGGTACCCAGATGGAGGAGGAAACTCATACAGATCCCCCAGAAGTCTCTCTCAGGACATTCCTCACCACCTGACCAAAATTCCAAAATCACCAGGTTCCACTGTCAGGCAGGCCCCTTTCACTCTTGCTACAGGAACCTGGGACTGCCCTGCGCCATCATGGGATGGCAAGAAAAAAGTAAACCATGTAAGGACTCAATGTAAACACCTTCCCATATTTATAAAAATACATTAGCTTCTCATAAGCAGTATAAGTGAATGCCTTTCTAGCTGTCTACAACATTGAAGACAGAGTCTAGCCATCCTTAGAGTGACATGATGTTTCAAGGCACAATGTGTGAAGGGAGCAGATCCTGCACCTTCTGCGAGCTGCAGAAACCTGGAAGGTTATTGCTACTTTGGTCACAAATGTCAATCTGCCCAGGTGCCAATTCACTACATGTGGGTCACGGGCATTAGTGGGACTGCTGTCTGATTCTGTATGAAATGGTCAGGGAAGCTGTGGCCAGGATTTGGACTGCACACAGTAGATTAATGCCTGAGGTACACAAAGTGCGTACTGGAATAGCTGCAGGAGTGTTTCAGCTTCAGTGGATGGGGGTCTCTGTTATGCCGCTGCCCTTTGAAGGTCCTCACACCACCCACAATTGAAACCCTTTCCTCACAGAAGGAAACACAAGGGAAAGCGTACTGAGCAACTGTAGTAGATTCGCTAACTTTAGGTACATTTAAGTCGTCATTGGATAAGCATATGGACGTACATGGAATAGTGTAGGTTAGATGGGCTTTAGATCGGTATGACAGGTCGGCACAACATCGAGGGCCGAAGGGCCTGTACTGTGCTGTAATGTTCTATGTTCTATGTTCTAATTGTGTTTAAAGGCATCAGGACCTGATGAACTATATCATAGGGTCTTGGAGGAAGTGGCAGCAGCGATCATAAAGACCATAAGACATAGGAGTGGAAGTAAGGCCATTTGGCCCATTGACTCCACTCCACCATTTAATCATGGCTGATGGGCATTTCAACCCCACTTTCCTGCCCTCTCCCTGTAGCCCTTGATTCCTTGTGAGATCAAGAACTTATTGATCTCTGCCATGAAGGCATTTAACGTCCTGGCCTCCACTGTGCTCCATGGCCGTGAATTCCACAGGCCCACCACGCTCTGGCTGAAGAAATGTCTCCTCATTTCTGTTTTAAATTTATCCCCTCTAATTCTAAGGCTGTGCCCACAGATCCTAGTCTCCCTGCTAAAGGAAACAACTTCCCAACGTCCATCCTTTCTAAGCCATTGATTATAATATTCTCTGGATTCTAGAAAAAAAGTTGCAGTGCATTGGAAATAAATGTATTCCCTTTATTCCAAAAGAGAGGCAGAAAGTAAAAATGAGGATCAGGATTAGGCTGTTTGGTCCCTCAAGCCTGCTCTGCTGATCCCACATTCCTAACATCTACATTTTTGCCCTCTCCCTGTAACCTTTGATTCCCCTACTTGTAAAGAATCTATCTATCCCAGTCTTCAAAATAGACAAGGATTCTGCCCAACAGCTTTCTCTGGAATGGAGTTTCAAAGACTCATAACTCTCTGAGAGAAGCAATTCCTCCTCATCTCAGTCTTACATTGGCCCCCTTTATTCTGAGACTATGCCGTCCGGCCCTAGAGTCTCTGATGAAGGGAAACATTGTCTCAGAATTTACTTTGTCAAGTCCCTGAAGAATCCTATATATTTTAATTTGAACATGGGCTACTTCAGTATCTGAGGAATTGTGAATACCGTACAATCATTAGCAAACCTCCCCACTTGTGATGGACGGAAGGTTGTTGATGAAGCAGCTGAAGATGATTGGGCCTCGAACACTACTCTGAGGAACTCCTGCAGAGATGTCCTGGTGTTGAGATGACTGACCTCCAACTGCCAAAACTGTTTTCCTTTCTATGACTCCAAGCAGCGAACAGTCTTTGCTCAATTCTCATTGATCCTAGTTTTACTCAATGCTACCCTTCATCAAGTGTGACCTGGATGTCAATGGAGTCACTGTCATCTTACATCTAAAATTCAGTTTTTTTTGTCCAGGTTTGAGTGAAGGTCGTAATGAGGTCTGAAGCTGAATGGCTCTGGTGGAACCCAAACTGGGTGCCATTGAGTAGGTGCTGCTTGATAGCAGAATTGATGAAACCTTCCATCACTCTACTGATGATCAAGAGTAGACTGGTGAGATACTATTGGTTGGGTAGGATTCGTCTTTTCAAAGGATGTATTGAATTGGAAGAATTGCAGGTCAGATTTCTGTTTCACTAGGCTATTACCAAGGCTCTGCGGTTTGGATTATGAACTGAGATTACATAAAGCAGGTTTCATCTCATTTATTTTTAAAAAATATCCTGATTAAAGCTGTAATTCCTGATTAATTTATGACTTTGAAATAAGCTGATAAGCTAGATGGAAATAAACTTTTCCCACCTAGATATCTAGAACATGGGCTCTTGATCTTAAAATCATAACTCGACCCGTTGAGAAATAAATCAGAAATCACATCTTTGCACAAGAAGATGGGAAATGTGTGAGGCTCCCTCCCACAAAAAAAGAATGCAGTTGATGCTGGCACAATTAACAATTTTTAATTTGAAATTGAGAGATCTTTGTTGACAAAGGATATTTTGGATTATGGAGGCAAGAGGGTAGATGGTGTAGGATGAGAGATAATGGGAACTGCAGATGCTGGAGATTCAAAGATAACAAAGTGTGGAGCTGGATGAACACAGCAGTCCAAACAGCAGCTTAGGAGCACAAAAGCTGACCTTTCGGGCCTAGACCCTTAATCAGTCCTGATCCCATTAAATTGAGAGTCCAAATAACTGCATTATTCACTCAAATGGCTAAACTGTCCGTGTTACTGTGTATGTACATTGTTGGGGATCGATTTTCCTACTCCTCTGATCCTCCCAAGCCTGCTGTGTTCCTCCAGCTCCACACTGTGTTATCTCCAGCTCCAGCATCTGCAGTTCTTACTATGTCTGTTGGGGATCAGTTGGCTCAGTTGGCTGAGAGAGCAGCTGTATGATCTGTCAGAACTATGATGAGTTTACCTTTACATGAGTGATAATGGGGACTGCAGATGCTGGAGAATCCAAGATAATGAAATATGAGGCTGGATGAACACAGTTGGCCCAGCAGCACCTCAGGGGCACAAAGCTGACGTTTCGCTTTTGTGCTCCTGAGATGCTGCTGGGTCTGCTGTGTTCATCCAGCCTCACATTTCCTTACCTTTACATGAATTGTGATAACCCCTTTAAGGCCAATGAGGAATCACTAATTGACCTCTTCATGGATCTTATAGGGACATATGAATTAGGAGTGGGAATAGGCAATTCAGCTGTTCGAGCCCAAGCTGCCACTTAACATGATCATGGCTTATCTCATCCTGGTCTCAACTCCACTTTCCTGCCTGCTCCCTATAGCCCTTTATCTCATTTTTCATCAGAAACATATCTATTTCTTTCGTGAATCTATTGATTGATTCTGCCTCCACTGCACTCTAAGGCAGTGAGTTCCAGAGATTCTCAACTCTCTGAGAGAAGTAGTTTTTCCTTATCTCAGTTTCGGACCTACCTCCTGCCACTCTATATCTGTGAACTCTTCTTCGAGACTGTCCCACAAGGGGAATACCTGCTCAACATCCATCCTGTCAATCCCATTTGGTATTTTATATACCTCAATCGGATTGCCCCCTCATGCTTCTGAACTCCAGCAAGTATAAGTCCTAGTTATTCAACTGCTCCTCATACGATAGGCCTTCCATCCCTGGAATCAACCTGGCGAGCCTCCTGTGAACTACCTCCAGTGCCATCACATCCAAAAGCTTATTGAGTGTGAGTTCCCTTAGTAACAGGCAATGGCCTGCCTGGCTGAAACTCGTCACCTGAGCCCAATTCAAAGCAGGCCCAGTCCTTCCTGTTCTCCCTACCCACTCCAAGCCCCAAATCACTTTTGATAGTTTGCATTGCTCATAATGGGCTCTTCATGTAAATTTCTAATTGGCTGCATGAATGAATACAAAAAAAAGTCACAGTAATTTGGTGGTGGAAAACCTGTTCAGTTGCATGTAATAACACATCCGAATATTAGAAAGAAGTTAAAAAAAGCAGACACAGAGGGGTCCTATGGTACAGTGGTAGTGCCAATATCTCTGAACTTGGATGCCTGGCATCAAGTCCCACCTGCTTCAGAGGTGTGTAATAAGATTGCTAAACAGGCTAATTATAAAAACAAGCAAGCTGGGACAAACCAATGTATGTCATGAGTAGAGGCTCTATTTTGGTGTTCCACCATAACTGATCCTTTCTAGTTGAGCTTCCTGAGTTATTAGAGTTATAAAGCCATTGGGTAAGACCTACCCATTTAAAGCGCTTGTGAAACTGGAGATGATTTATAGATGGTTCATTGATAGCTTTCTCTTAATTCATTCGTTTCTTTCTTGCAGATTAAAGGCCAAAAGTTGCAGACAACTATCTTGGTTAGAATTTATTGCAAGTCTGAATAATGGCCCTTTCTAAATATTGAAAAATGTCTTGTCATAGATTAATATATGGACATAAAACATGAAGACTGGGCATGAGATTGGAGGAAGGAATGAAGAGGACAATGTATTCATATAAATAATATCTCAGGAATTTGGCTCGTTGTTGCCTTTGCTAGATTGCTTTCACTTTGTAGCACTATTGCTTATTGTGACAAGAGGATGGTAGTGTAAACAAGGCAGTAATCGAGTTGCTAACCTGAACCTTGGGAAATAAGCAGCAGTTTTCAACAATCGGTCTGTATTCTGCTGCATGACATCTTTGCATTCTTTGTGATATCTCTCCAATGATTTTGAAACAACTGATGCAACTGTTTTTGTGTTGTTACACTGGTATGAATTTCCTCTTCCTGACCACAATATCAAAGGGAATTACTCAACATAGCTTCAGGCAATACTTCAGAACCGTTTCTTAAAAGAACCTTGTGGTTATAATTAGTCAATGATGACAGAATCTCATTCTTTTGATATCTAAGAAGCTATCCTTAAATCTTAATCATGTCGCTTTCATTCATGTCAGGTCAATGTTCCCATTTGGAGAATGGCATCTTGGCTCAGTGGTTAGCCCTATTGCCTCACAGTGCCAGGGACCTGGATTTGATTCCATCCTTGGGCAACTGTCTGTATGGAGCGTGCACATTCTCCCCATATCTGTGTGGGTTTCCTCTGGGTGCTCTGGTTTCCTCCCACAGTCCAAAGATTTGCAGGCTTTGTGGACTGGCCATGGGAAATGCAGGTTTACAAGGATAGGGTGGGGTGGGTGGGTTGCTTTTTGGAGGGTTGATGTGGACTCAATGGGCTGAATGGCCTGCTTTCACACTGTAGGGATTCTATGACTTTGCAAAGAAGTACTATCCTGCTCCACTAGACTTATGTATATTATCCATTATTTCATAAGCATATAAGGAATTGGGTATCATCTGCATTATAAGATATAGCTCCTTCACAGTGGATCAATTGCACTGTCAGCTTAAACCTCTGACAGCTAACTGACTAGATTCTCATGAGGTGATGCAGTTTAATAACACAACATGAAATTGTTGTTCGTGCTGTTCATGCTGTTCTTAATTGTGAAATAATGGGTCAGTTAAAAATTAACTTATGCTTCTAACAATCTTGATAGATACCAGCAATTATAAAATAAATTAGTGTTTCCATTTGATCGCTAAAAGGATGACGAGTGGTGTCCCACAGGGTTCAGTGTTGGGGCCGCAGCTGTTCACCTTATATATTAATGATCTGGATGAAGGGACTGGGGGCATTCTGGCGAAGTTTTCCGATGATACGAAGATAGGTGGACAGGCAGGTAGTACTGAGGAGGTGGGGAAACTGCAGAAAGATTTAGACAGTTTAGGAGAGTGGTCCAGGAAATGGCTGATGAAATTCAGTGTGAGTAAATGTGAGGTTTTGCACTTAGGAAAAAAGAATACAGGCATGGACTATTTTCTAAATGGTGAGAAAATGCGCAAATCAGAAGTACAAAGGGATCTGGGAGTGTTGGTCCAGGATTCTCTAAAGGTTAACTTGCAGGTAGAGTCCGTAATTAAGAAAGCGAATGTAATGTTGTCGTTTATCTCAAGAGGGTTGGAATATAAAAGCAGCGATGTGCTTCTGAGACTTTATAAGGCTCTAGTTAGGCCCCATTTAGAATACTGTGTCCAATTTTGGGCCCCACACCTCAGGAAGGACATACTAGCCCTGGAGTGTGTCCAGCGAAGATTCACACAGATGATCCCTGGAATGGTAGGTTTAACGTACGATGAATGGCTAAGGATCCTGGGATTGTGCTCATTAGAGTTTAGAAGGTTGAGGGGAGATCTAATAGAAACTTACAAGATAATGTATGGTTTAGAAGGGGTGGATGCTAGGAAGTTGTTTCCGTTAGGTAGGGAGACAAGGACCCGTGGGCACAGCCTTAAAATTAGAGGGTGTAAATTTAAAACTGAAATGAGATGACATTTCTTCAGCCAGAGAGAGGTGGGCTTATGGAATTCATTGCCGCAGAGTGCAGTGGAGGCCGTGACGTTGGATGCCTTCAAGGCAGAGATCGACAAATTCTTGATCTCAAAAGGAATCAAGGGCTATGGGGAGAGTACAGGGAATTGGTGTTGAAATGCCCTTCAGCCATGATTTAAATGGTGGAGTGGACTTGATGGGTCGAATGGCCTTACTTCCAACCTATGTCTTATGGTCTTATGGTCTTATGGACATGGCAAGGTTTCTCTTTCATGTAACAAGTCTAATAGAATTATTGCTAAACATGAATTTATAGGTTAGGCATACTTTAAACTACAGACACAATATTCCCCTTTTACTTCTCATGCAACAAAAAAACCCACTTCACAGGTATACTTTGTATTGTCCCTTAGGTAGCCATTTGATTTTTCCAGACCCAGTCAATAGTGATTCTCAGCTCCTAAGGTTTTCCTTTTCCTTTGCCTTCCTTTCCTTTTCCATTGACTTGCAAGGTGAAGGCTTTTCCTAACAATTCTCCCACTAGCACTAATTAAGCAAAATTTCTAGTCTCCTGTCAAATCCTCATGAATTTGTTTTTTTTCCTCATCTGAGTGCAAAGCTCCTTTCACAATTATTGCATGATTATCCAGAGACCTTCAGCACCTAGCTGCTTCTTCTCTGTCAGATCCTGGCACACTTATTATGTTAAAACAGGCCAAGCAGCATCAGAGGGGCAGTAAGGCTGATGTTTCGGGCCTTGACCCTTCTTCAGGTCTAGGCCTGAAATGTCAGCTTTCCTGTTCCTCTGATGCTGCTTGACCCGCTGTGTTCATCCAGCTCTACACCTTGTTATCTCTGATTCTCTAGCATCTGCAGTTCCTACTGTCTCAGAAACACTTACTATGTTGTGACTTTTCATGTGTGTATAAGAAAAGCTTTCCATCTGACATCAAATTCCAATGGAATGTTAAGCTCTTGGACCTTGTATCCAAGTAGAAATGTTAATTAGCTTTTCTTTAGCATCCAAGTCACTTTCATTTTGGAACAAATGGTCAGCTTATAACATAATTGTTAACATCCAATATCCTGAAGGACATTGGAGAATGACAATAAACATAAATGTTGCTGCCATTATTTCCAACTATGAATGCTTCGCAAACAACTAGGACCTGTTATTAGGTAGGCTTCAGAACAGGTTGTATGACTCCTTCATTCTACTGTAAATTAAAAACATAGCTTCAAATCATAACATTCTAATAAATCTTAAATTAATTGTGATTTTCAGAATAGTTGAGGCAGATTACATCCCCATTGGATGGTTTTCAAATCAAATATGATTTGCATTATTTAAGGCCATCCTTTTGGAGGTGTTTAGTGTGGGGGAGGGGGTGTAATCAGATGGGAAGGTGGTAGGCAGAAACCTTGCCACATACCCTCCTGTGCCCCGGTCAGGACTGGGGTAGTAGGAATACCAGTGGATGGTGTTTCTGCCTATTGCCAATCGACTCACGTAATGAGTTTGAGTGAGACTCCCATCACCTATATAAGCATTGCCGTTAGTGTCCCTATCCTATTGTTTACACTAGAAATAGGCTGGTTAATGGATGCAATTTCAAAAAGCGACATTCTGCTTGCCTGCTTGAAACTTGCCTGTTGACTTCGAAGCACATCTCAAATAGTTAGCTATTGCCACACTTGAAGCTGAAGGGTCATTAGACGGCATGGGGTCAGCATCACAAATTGAAACATAAAGGATGTTGGCTCCACCTTTGTGTGCAGCCTGCAAGTTACTCGCATTGAAATGGACTTAGAACAGTGGATCAAAAGTCAATTCCATAATACCTACATGACTCCAAATGCAGCGTGGGTGGAATAAATCACTTTTTTCTACCGGCGTGGAGTAAAACTATCGGGATCAGAGGTACTGGTAGGGGCAATTGCATTATTTATGTTTCTTCTAATTCAATAATGACATCCATCTGTTTTGAATTTACACTTCATGAGGAGTTTATTCATTGTCTGAGAATGCAGATAAAAGTATGGCCTCAAGCAATCAAAATCATTAAATTGTGAATAAAACTTGCTTCTTTGTCATGTCAGCTAACCAACCGCAATGTAAAAAAGGCATTTTAAAAACAGATCCTGAAGCTCCCGGTTTACAAACATTCCGTAGCAGGCAATACTTTACAGATTTCAGAGTGACACCCTGATCTGTAAGTATGCAAGCACTTGTTCAGTGATGCAGAAGGAAGCCATTTTGTTTGGGATGGATGGGGTGGTGATGCTATCATGGTGGCTTACTGGTGGAATTCTATTCCCAATGTAGCATGGACACTTTGATTATGCAATGTTCAGTTGGATAAGATCATATATCTCAGGTCCTTAGGAGGCATGACAGTGAATTCCTTGGGAAACCTGCATGCTGCACAATGTGAGACTGTAACATGAGATTTCATTGTGATGAGGTGAGAGTACAGAAGTTCCATTAATAAAATCGCTTTATCTTTCTGACGTTCTCCACAAATTACCTGCTCACAGATCTTGAGAATGCCATCACTGAAACCATTTGTGGTCTTGGTATTACTCTACAGGCAATGTGGTATGAGGTATTGACTGCAACTTTGTTAGCAAGTTGCTGTGGACTCCAGACAAAGAGGCAAAGTTGAAGATCCACCATAGATATGGAGGAGATTGATGAGACTCTAGTTTTATAGGCCCATGCTTTCACAGTATGGGTGCAAATTAAGGATGTCTTGGGGCATCTCTGAAATGATGCCAGGTGCTGGAGGAGAACTTGCCCCAGAAGAACAGGTGCCAGTCCCAACCCGGTGGCCAACAAGCTACCCTGAATTTGTATGCCAATGCCTCATTTCAAGGGGCAACAGAGCACCTCTGTGCATCCCCCAATCCTTGACCCAAGAAGGCATCTGGAATGTTCCTGGTGCTATTTTATCCAGAGTACGGCTGTTTCTATCCTTTCTTAGTGATGAGAAGACTCAAGCAGTTTGGACAGTGGCATTCTTCACCATCATTGGCTTCTCCCAGGTGCAGGACACTAGCAATAGCACTCACAGGCTACCTGTAGGGAAACAAGGACTACCCACTCCAACATGGTTGATGAAATTTTTGCGTAACCCTCAGACTGACACAAAATTGAGATACAATGCTGTCATATTCCTACCAGAGCCGTATGGAACAGACCACAGCGCTCCTCAAAATGAGGTTTTGGTCTCTGGATTACTCCCATGGGGCCTTGCAGCATAATCCAGAAAGTATGTGATGCATCTATGTGTCAAGCTGTGCCCTTCACCACTGGCACTGACAATGGGGAGACTTTTGGAATGCAGATGAAATGGACAAACAAATACAAATTTCTAAGGAGAGAGATGATGCTGAGGATCAGCATATTGACCAAGAGCTCCATCCAAGACAGCATAACAGAGCAAGTCATCACTGAGCCTGAGAGGCTAGTGATAAACCATTGCAGCCTGATTCCAGGATGAATAAGCTGGATTTGAAAATTCTTTCATTCTCTAACATTCAGTAAGATCACAGCTGGAGATTATTGAGCTCAATACCCTAACCCTTGATGTCCCTTGATCCTTTCACCACAACAGCTGTATCTATCTCCTGGTTGAAGGCACATAATGGTTTGGACTCAACCACTTTCTGTGGCAGTGAATTCCACTGGCTCACCATTCTGTGAGTGAAAAATTTTCTCCTCATCTCAGTTGTGCTTTGGGTTTAGCCACATTAAGTGCAATGCCTTAGCTGCCAAGGAATTGGTTGCCTGTGAGATATGAGCAATGCTTGACCATCACAACATTTTTGAGGTATTTGAAGAGATTGCTCATCACTTAATGAGTGTGATCTAACTGGGTTTGATGGTAGCAATTATACAAGAACAGACATTTTAACTGCTCAAGTGAATGTGTATTTACAGAAGTGTAAGGTTATTTACAACAATGGTTCACAGTACCACATGTTGCCTTCAGCCAGTTTTCTTCTTCATTGGCCTCCCATTATGTCTCAACGAAGTTGTGACTTCTGCAATTAGAGTGAAGGGAGCCAGCCTCACGGTAGTATTTGTCATTTGGTGCCTCTGGGCCTAGAGAGTCAAGGCCTGTTGACACACTGCTGCCCAGATGCAGACTCACTTTCATCAACCATGGATTTTGGGATCACCACTGGGGACGTGCAAGGTTCAGAGACCTCTGAAGTCTGTGCATGGAAGATGCTTCCGGAACAAGATGCTAGTACATTTGCATGCTCTCCCTCATCACTCCTCTCTCCCTCCCAACCCCTCACCATGCCTCTCTACCTTGTTATGGACACAATTAGATAAAGGGTAGAATTGGTTGTGATAGCATTTGATGGAAAATACAGATAGATAGATGGCAGTTGATACAGAAGTGGTGGTGAGGTGCCCCATCGAATGAGTGGGAAGCCCAGAGGGAAAGGCGGATTAGTACTTTTGGAGGATGAGGAGAGTGTGAGCTGCTGAATAGACACAATATATGCAACAGTGAGAATTGTAGTCAGGGGCCTTGGTGCGAAGTATATGCAATGTCAGAGCAAGAGTGAGCGGTGGCATATCAGTATAACCTAGCAGAGGGAAAGTGTTGGCATTTACCCTTGTGGAGCTGAGAAATCATTAACTGTACTGCTGGAGATACTCTTCATTTAGGACATAGCACTGACCTCAGCTACAAGTTAAAGGATGGCCCTCTTCCCCAAGAAGCCATCCAGAGCTCCCGGTCTCTGTCCATCAAGTGGGGAATATACTTTCCTTACCTTTTAGCCATGTATTCTTTGTTGAGACTGAAGTATCACAGTGCGAGGGCCAGTTCCTCACTTGCAGTTTCTAAAGTTGTGTATAGCCGGGTTTGAAATATGAGGCTTGAGAAGTGAAAGCTAGAATGTCTTGGCAGTGATGGCCTCGTTTGCATCCAAGAGGTCAGTTGCATAGTGAATGAGGTGAAGGATACAAACTTGTATGAAAAAAAGTTGCTGTGAACCTTGAACGGAAAATTTCCTGACCAACAGTTTATTCAGATGGCTATAAAAATAATATGTTTAAAGCTTCAATTAAATGTGCAGCATGGATAAATATATGTATGTATATTGTTAGCATGTATTATTAAGCTTGTCCTTGAAGAAAGTTAACGTCTTCGACTAACAGCATTATCTGGAATGCCATGATTTATCACAATGTGATTGGGAAAAGCAAACAACACGAATGAAGAGATAATAGGAACTGCAGATGCTGGAGAATCTGAGATAACAAGGTATCAGAAATCATTCCTGAAGAAGGGTCTAGGCCTGAAACGTCAGCTTTTTTGCTCCTCTGATGCTGCTTGGCCTGCTGTGTTCATCCAGCTCTACACCTTGTTATCAACAAGTATGAAATTCTGCAAGAGATTAGAGTGATGAGTTGCAGTGCTGAGCTTAAGTGTAACTGTCAGTGTTAATTTAGAAAACAACTGACTGCATGTAATAAAACTATTCTTTCTTATGTATCATTTCTAGCCTGCTAAAGTGACAAAGTCTTCCAACAACTTTCCCAACCATTATCAAACCATACAAACGTTGCGCATTGATTCAGTGACAGTCAACGATACTGGACGTTTCACCTGTTTTGCGAGAAATGGTTTTGGCTTGTCAAATGCTTCAGTGTTTCTGCAGGTTGTAGGTAAAATCTTTGATTACAATTCATCAAAAGCTCAATAACTGAAATAATGTCAGCTAAGTTCATATAAAAAGTTTTAAAAAGGTCAATGCAAAGTGGTTTTCTCTTTGTATCAATATAAATTTTATAAAGCATTTTGAGAATGAAATCCGCCAAAGTCTATTCAACAGGCTATTTGTCCAGTTTTGATCCATATTAAATTTTAAGTCACAAACTAACTCTGAGTGACTGATATAAGGTTTTATTTTGTAATAATTCATTCTTATTATGTGAGTGAGTAGAGCGTGGATATAACTGTGACTGATTAAGTTGAGTCTGCAGCGCAGAAACATACCATTCGGTCTAACCAGTCTGTGCTAGCACTTATGCTCCACAGTAGCTCCTTCCTGCATTTATTAGAAGGCTAGATAGGCACATGCATTTAAGGAAAAGCTGGATAAGCAGACGTACAAATGATTAATACATCAGTGTTAAATTTCTCTTCAGTGAAGCATTAAATCTGTGTTAATAACTTTGATTAAACAATGAAGTGAAAAAAGTTGATACAAGCACAGCAAATATTTGTGCAATAATATCACTTACAATGATTTCTTATGAAATTTGCATGTGACCCACTTCTCCACATTGTACTGCATCTGCTGCCTTGCTGCCCCTCATTTACCCCGTCTATATATCTATATAGCCTCTTTGTGAGCTTCTCATGGTTTCCATTGCTGCCTAGCTCTGTACCATGAGCAAACTTGGACACATTACTCACTGTCCCTTCATTTTAGACATTGTAAAGAGGTGAGGCTCCAGTTTAGGCAAAAATAGCATATTGGTAATGTTGCTTGATTAGTAATTCAGAAGTTTGCACTCAAGCTGCAGAAGCCTGAGCTCAAATCCCACCATGGCAGCTGGGGAAATGCAGATTCAATTAGTTAATAAAAACAATCTAGAATAAAATGCTAGTCTCATTGATAATGATCATGAAATTACAGGATTGTCACAAAACTCAATTGGCTCACTAATTTGTTTTCCAGAGTTAATATGTTATTCAAACCCAGTCTGGCCAAAAAGTGACTCTGGATCCCCAACAAAGTTGTTTAGTCTTAAGTGCCCTCTGAAATGGTATAGCAAATCCAGTCGGTTATAGAAACATAGAGTCATACAGCAAGAAAAAGACCATTTGGCCCAACTTGTTCATGGTGACCCTTATCTCAACCCTATTAAAAATAGCAACATGAATGTTCTTGGAACACACAGGTCATGGAGATAACTCACCACCACCTTCTCAAGGTCTGTTATGGTTGGCCAACAAAATACTGGCCTGGCCAATGACAATCACATTGCAAGAACAAATAGAAACAGTTGATCATTGTGGCATTCTTTTCATTTCAGCTGGCCAACCAAAAAATAAGTTATTTGTTTCTCCTGAGATGCTGGAGAATGCTAGAGAATCTGATATAACAAGGTATAGAGCTGGATGAACACAGCAGGCTAGGCAGCATCTGAATCAGATTTCTAAAGTAGGGTCTAGGCCCGAACTGTCAGCCTTCCTGCTCCTCTGATACTGCTTGGCCTGCTGTGTTCATTCGGCTCTACACCTTGTTATCTCTATTTGTTTCTCCTGACTGCTTCCTGTCCATTAAACAACCGTCCAACAATATTCAGATATTACTCACAACCCCGTGAGCCTTGGGTGTGATCAGTTGTGTGAAACCTTGTTTACCACCTTCTGTGATCTTTATATGCTACTCCAACTTGCTACCCTTTATCAACTCTGCTTGGTCATCCTCCAGAAGTCTGTAATAAACTTGTCAACATGATTTCCCATTCATAAAATTATGTGAAATCTGACTACATATACTTTTCTAAGTGCATGGCTGAGGCTTGTCTAATAATAATTGCTATTCCAGCAATAACTGATATCAGACCAACTTGTCAACAGTTCCTGGTTTCTCTCTTCTTTGTTTTAATAGCATTATTATGTTTGCTAGTTTCGAATCCACTAGTACCATTCTAGAATCTGGGGGCTTATGGAAAGTTATTATCGGTGCATTCACTACCCTTACACAAGAGCTTTGAAATCCTAGGACGTAGACCTTCAGGTCTTGGGCTTTTCACTGGACTTAGGTACATGTGACAATAAATAACTACACAAATAAAACTAAATTGGGTTGCTCTCCATTAATTTGATAGCGTTTGTGACATCCCAATATTTCAGTCCTTCACAATAATTATTATTTAATTTAGTATCAGTCCTCTGAACTTCAGAAAATGGGAGTTTGTTTCTTAAATTGTATGTTTTATAATTCTATTGCCAGTTTTATGTCAGTGCTAAGCAAGTTCGGATGTTGCAAATATTCAGGCAGGAATTAAAAGCTTAAAAATTCTGCTCCAAGAAATTGTGCAGTGAATTGTTCACTGCAAAGTTCCAAACTGATTCCTGAGCTTCTTTTTGTACTGTCCCAGGACTACTTGTCTCAGTTGGCTTAGAGTGCAGTATAACTCAAAATGTCTAAACTGAATAGAGTTGGAAAGTACTTGCATGTTGTTGCACCATCAAAACCTTGTGCTTTTAAAATATTGAATATCATTAGTGCAAGAAAACTTGTAACCAATTGCATTAACAAACATTTTTAGATGTCTTTTTTCTCATTTTACTTTTGTATGTTTTCAATCAGCTGAAGGATTTATAAAGTTGTTACCTCCAGAAAGCACTGTGCTTCATGTAAACATTGGAAAAAACCTTGTGCTAAAAGTGGAGTTTGATGCCTATCCAGCTCCTGATCAGCAGTACTGGATTCTCATGAATGAGACTTTGCTTAACACATCGGACCATTATATTAAATCTGCAGAATTTGGAAACAGGTATCAAATGTGATTGCTCATGGGTTAGACTGGTATGCAATGTTTTTATCATGAGCCTCAGTAGCTTTCATTAGTTCATCAGTTGCATTGTCATTAAGCTGGTGACAGTCACATTGGGCTGGATTTTCACAGTTGGGTCATGATCTCGATATTGGTCCCCATTCCAGGTTGAGAATCTAGACGTGACCGTATTGGGATGTTACAAGCCCCGCCAAATTAATGGACAGCAACCGAATAAAGATGGAGGCTCAATACCAGCAATGTCTGGTCAGCAGCCCCAATGTAAGAGATGGAAGCTGATGAAACAAGCAGGAGTCTGTGAAGATACCTTAAAATGTCGGTGTTTGTTGAAGGATTATAATAGTTTAAGAAATCCCTCATGGACACAACTGTCAGACCATCATTGTGGAGGTGCTAGCACTGATAAGATGGCCTGTGGCTGAAGCTTCAGTTGCCCAATGCAGAAATTATTATGCTGGGATGGTGGAGAGGAAGGGTCAGTGACCACCACATCCCCATCCCGATGCTGCCAGCATGGGGCCATCTCAAAGGTATTTGTTGGATTCTGGCCTCAGTAGAAACTGTTACCACTTGTGGGATGATTGAGAACTAGAGGGTACAAATTGAAATTGTTTTGTGAAGAAAGCAAATGCGATGTAATTAAGAGCTTTCTAACACAGTGAGTAATTAAGGTCTGGTATACCTTTCAATCAGATGATTATTTAAAGAGAAACAATGTGCAGGGTATGGGTAAAGGCAGGAAATTAGCACTACACCAAATGGCCTCCTTCTGCACGGTAATAATTCTCTGAGACAGAGGCAGAATCTCAATGCAAATAGCATCTTTCCTTCAAATACCTCCATTACAAGACTATTTTCTCTATTTGGCACTGTTTTATAACTTTACCCATGGTGCACTTCTTGGCAAGACGTTATTAATGCTGAATTTTCTGAGCATTAGGGAATCTCAGATAGCAATTTCCTGACTTCTTAGAAGTGCTTAAATGTATATGTGCAGTTACTGCAGGTTATGTTCAATTCACTCTTGATTAATACTGGGCACTGACAACCTCAGTGTTACTTTTACCGCAAAATTTTACCCAATAATTGTATTAATATGATTGAAAGCAACGTATCTGCCACAATCACTAGAAAGGTAATGTAGATTTAAATTTCCAACAGTCAGTATCCTATTACTACCATACATGTCATTCATAGATACTCCAGCGAACTTCATCTGGTCCGAGTAAAGGGAACAGAAGGTGGAATTTATACATTTTTTGCTTCGAATTCTGATTCCAACTCTACAGTTTCATTTGACGTCCACATAAATAGTAAGTTAATAATAATGCTATTATCATTTGTAAGTAATAATAAGCTATTTATTATATGGCATTCGTTTGGCCTATATTTTAACTTCTAAATTTTACTCAACAATTCATTTGCTAATAAATTTATTGTTAGCAAAGGACTTTGCATGACTTTACTAACATTATTTCATAATCACACACTGTGAAGCTGAATGATCATGGAATGATTTCTGTTGTTTAATTAGATAACATCATATGTCACATTGGTACGCATTTTCAAAAATATTTCTTCTCAGTGTTAAAATCCCTGTAGAGATCAATACCGTTTGAGGAAAAACTTAAATGTTTAGTTTTTTTTAAATTCATTCATGGGTTGAGGGTATTGCTAACCAGGCAGCATTTATTGCCCATCCTGAATTGCCCAGATGGCAGTTAAGAGTCAACCACATTGCTGTGGGTCTGGAGTCACATATGGGCCAGATCAGGTGAGGATGGCAGTCTCCTTCCCTAAAGGACATTGCTGAACCTGATGGGTTTTTCCAAATGACAATGGATTTACAGTCATCATTAGATTGTTAATTCCAGATATTTATTGAATGCAAATTCTACCATGTTTTGTGGTGGGATTCAAACCCAGGTCCCTAGAACATTAGTGATAATGGGAACTGCAGATGCTGGAGAATCCAAGATAATAAAGTGTGAAGCTGGATGAACACAGCAGGCCAAGCAGCATCTCAGGAGCACAAAAGCTGACGTTTCGGGCCTAGACCCTTCATCAGAGAGGGGGATGGGGTGAGGATTCTGGAATAAATAAGGAGAGAGGGGGAGGCAGACCGAAGATGGAGAGAAAAGAAGATAGGTGGAGAGGAGAGTATAGGTGGGGAGGTGGGGAGGGGATAGGTCAGTCCAGGGAAGACGGACAGGTCAAGGAGGTGGGTGAGGTTAGTAGGTAGGAAATGGAGGTGTGACTTGGAGTGGGAGGAAGGGATGGGTGAGAGGAAGAACAGGTTACGGAGGCAGAGACAGGTTGGGCTGGTTTTGGGATGCAGTGGGGGGAGGGGACGAACTGGGCTGGTTTTGGGATGCGGTGGGGGAAGGGGAGATTTCCCCCTCTCTGACGAAGGGTCTAGGCCCGAAACATCAGCTTTTGTGCTCCTGAGATGCTGCTTGGCCTGCTGTGTTCATCCAGCTTCACACTTTATTATCCCCAGAACATTATCTGTGTCTCTAGATTAAAAGCCCAGCAATAATACCACTAGGCCATTGCCTCCCACAACTTCTCGTCACTGAAAGCATACTTTTAGATAATTCCACCAGCATCCTTCTAAACTTATTACACTTTCCCTTGTGACACAAAATATATTAAATCTGTTTTCTCATTCTGGACCAACGAATGGCTGTTTACACCACCCAAGAGAATATCCTTTTACATAGACCGTTCCTCCTCAAGTGGGCAAAAATTTTTTGGCTTTAATGCTATTAATTGTCCAGATGAAACTTCACGTTGTATGAGCCACAGGACCCCTTTAGGGTGGTGTGGTGGCTCACTGATCAGCGCTGCAGCCTCAAAGTACCAGGGACCCAGGTTTGATTCTACCCTCAGGTGATTGCGAGTATTTTGCATGTTCTCTTGTGTTTGTGTGAGTTTCCTTCCATAACCTAGAGGCTTGTATGTTAGGTGGATTAGCCATGAGAAATTCAGGGTTTGTGTGGGATGCTATTTGGAGGGTAGGTGTGAACTCAATGGGCCGAATGGCCTGCTTCCACATTGTAGGATTCTATGATTTACCGTGAAAACTGTTCCCTCAAACTGGGCATACCTTTTCCATTCCACTGATTAAAAAAAAGCCACAAAATAACAAGTGAGTAATCTTATCATCCTGCTCTCGTTAGGGCCAACCTCATCCAACCAGAATCTGCATTCTTCCTTCTGCGTTTGTTTTGTCCTAAGGATTGACTGTCAGATTGCTTCCATATTCCCAGTGCACCATGTCATTTACTAGTGTTCCTTGCTCATTTGATTATTTTCTACACTTCTTTTACATCAATAACTTCTCTGATTTTCTCATACACAACCATAGAACATATGAGCAGACATTACTCCTCATCCTTCTAAACTCCACTGAGTACAGATTCTCTTCATATGACAAGCTCTTCAACCCCAGGATTTTTCTTGTAAACCTCACATGGACTCTCTCCAAAGCCAGCACATCCTTTCCTACCTGCCTGGCCAAAATCTATTTACAATATTCTAAATGCGATCTAACCATAGCCTTAGACAGCCTCAGCAGTATATCCCTACTCTTCTCTTCCAGCCCTCTCAAAATGAATGCTAATATTTCATTTGCCTTTCCAACTACCAACTGAATCTGCATGTTAACCTCAAGAGAATCCTGAATGAGAACTCTCAAGCCCCTTTGTGCTTGAGATTTTTGAAACCTTTTCCCATTTAGAAAATAGTCTTCACCTCTATTCTTCCTAGCAAAGAGCATAACTTCACGCTTTCCAGTCCTCTGGGACCCTCCCCAACTCCAATGATACCTGAAAGATCATCAACACTCCCTCCACAATTTTCTTAGCTCTCTCCTTCAGAACATTAGGGTGTCGTCCATTGCGTCATGGTGATTTATCCACTTTCAGACCTCTCAGCTTCCCCAGCACCTTCTCCTCAGTGATGGCCACTGCACTTACCTGTGCCCTGATTCTCTTGAAGTTCTGGTATAGTGCTGGTGTGTTTCACTATGAATACGGAACCAAAGCACCTATTCGGTTCCACTGCTATTTCTTTGCTTCCAATAATTATTTATCTAGCCTCATTTTCCAATGGCCCAATGTCCACTCTTAATAAAAACCAAATGAACTGCAGATGGTGTAAATCAGGAACAAAAACAGAATCTGCTGGAAAAGCACAGCAGGTCTGGTAGCTTCTGTGAAGTAAAAAATTAGAATTAACATTTCGGATCCGGTGACCCTTCCTCAGAACACTTACTCTTACTTCTCTTTTACCTTTTATATATCTAAAAAAAACTCTTGCATTTTTTTTAATGGCTGGCTATCAAAGCTTCATCTTATCCCTCCATGATAATGGGAACTGCAGATGCTGGAGAATCCAAGATAATAAAATGTGAGGCTGGATGAACACAGCAGGCCCAACAGCATCTCAGGAGCACGAAAGCTGACATTTCGGGCCTAGACCCTTTATTCCTCCTTGTTGATTTTTCAGTTATCCTCTGCTATTTTTTCAAAGGGCTTCCCAATGGCCCTGACTTCCATTGTTAGCCTTGTTGCCTCATCCTCCCTCTGGTATGTTGTACATCATGATAGTGATGTAAGGAGCAGCATTGACTCTAATTGATGCTCACTATCCATCGATAATATTATTTCTTCTGCTTTGTTTCAGGCAAACCAGAGATAATCATTATTGAAGAATCCAAGCCAGGTAAAGTTCGATGTGTAGCTGTAGGGTTTCCAGAACCAAAAATAAAGTGGCTTCACTGCCATGGATCACAGAAAAGGTAAGGGATGTGGGCTGTCATTTGTCTCATTTAAGCAATTGAAAAGGATGTTCGCATTTCTTGCATTTCTATTTGGAACACTAAACTTGCAATAAAGTTATATTTGTAATGTCCACAGTTTTGATGATGTTGTTATATGACTATTCTAGGAGGCTTAAGTTGTATCTTATATATCTGTGTTGATAATTATTTATACATAAGTCAAAAACTGCATTGCCCATTCTCCTATTCACTTGAAACTGGGGACTGTAGTGCAACTAATTACGCAAGGATAAATCGGCATAGTTCAAAAAGATGATAATTAAGGTTTGTAATTGGATTTTGGAAGGAGATATTGCAGTCTGAATGAGTCAATGTTTCCATAATACTATTTGTTATGTCTATTCTGCCTTCATTCACTGTTATCGTACATCTTTAAGTGGGAATGGTTATGGTTTCTCTACACTTTTATAGAGGGGAATTGACACAATGTATTATGCCTTGTTGGTTCTGTGGAAGTTACCAACTTAAACATTACACATGTTCTCCAACTGGTACTGCTGCCAACTTCTCAAATCTTCAGTTGATGAATCTACACAGTTTTGTGTTGCCAAATCTTTTGTTTGATTGGTGCTTTGATGTTTATTTAAGTGGGCATAAGGAGAAGAGGAACATAATAAGAAGCCAGTGGTGAAGAACTTTCCATTTTCAAATGCACCAAACACAATGCAGAGCTCATGCTAACAGAAGGAACTGGTAAATGGGAGAATGGGAAATTTAAAATTTCTGTTAACACTCTAACTAGAGCACAGTCTGTCAGTTTTACAGGCAGTGACAGGGTATCAAGGGGATCAGCACTCAGCAGTGCTCTGTTGGAAAAAATGAGTAATTGCAACCCAAGATGGAATGACTGAGGACAAAGGAGAGCTGAAAAATAGCTTGGAAATTGGACAACATGCTGCATTTACAGTGTTTGTAGGATTAAAATCCTGAAGTTGAAGCCACCACAAACATTCATTTCAATGCCAGTATAGAAGAAGCATTTATGGAATATTGCAAAAGTACCCACAAAATTCCCAAGCTTCAATTACAAAGCATTTGACCTCCTATCTGAGATTAAACACCGTTCAGTGGGATATGTGCTCGGACATGGCTGAGCCAAACAAGCAAGCTAAAAAGATCCATTTACCCATTAGAAATGAATACATATGGAGGCTGAACAGACCCATACTCATCAAAGAAGACCAAAGTGTTCCCAAAAAGATGCGGGCAAGTTTTGAAGAGCAATTCAGAGTCACATTGAATTTCCATATTGACCAGCTTATGTTTAACTGCCAACAGACCAGGAAACTCATTGATCATTTCATTAGAAAATGCAGAGAAAAGCAGGTGATTACTGCAATTTTTCAGAAATGGAACTGGTAGAGAGTTGCAAAATTTGTGATTGCATCTACTCTAATAGACATATTTCGAAAACGATCTGTTTGACCAAGTCAAAAATTGAGGCATTGATGAGTTCCTTAAAGATGGACAAAAGAATGAGGTGATTAGAATGGCTCGGTAAGTCCATGTGCAGGATCCATCATATTAGAGTGTAAATACAAACCAGCTGTTTTATGAAAAAGAAATCAGTGATTATGAATCAGCTGTAATGATGAGATCTTAAGATGGTCAAATACCACAAGGCAGATTTGTATCAGAAGAAAGAACCACCCATACTTCAGAGATAATAGGAACTGCAGATGCTGGAGAATCTGACATAACAAGATGTAGAGCTGGATGAACACAGCAGGACAAGCAGCAGCTTAAGATGCTGCTTGGCCTGCTGTGTTCATCCAGCTCCACACCTTATTATTACCTATACTTCAGTTAGTTCTCAGATGTTGCAACATTCCAACTGTTTTGGTATAGAATTGGCTGTCATGTGCATTTCCAGCAACTGTGAGCACACCAACTAAATATTGGGAATCATTTGCAAGATGCAGACTTCTATGTGTACCAAAGAGTTGTCCAGCATTTCAAGATTTCTGCTAATCATGTGGTTAAAAGGGTCACCAACAGTGACAGCGCAGAAGGTTAAGGAAACTATGAGAAGTCACGCAAAGTCTGAAGAAGATCATAAGCAGATCATATCTTTGAGGGGCAACACTGGCCATATCAACTTCCGTTGGAAAAACATGCCCGCCAAAATTGGTCAACAAAGGAACAGGATCAGTTAAGATTGAGATGTACTGGGGTATGATAAACTTACATTCTACACTGTTGATGTCGCAGAAAACCCAGATGCTACTAAGCAATCAGAAATATTTGCCATAGTTGAGATTATTTGTTGTCCGAATTTCAGGGAACATTTGCTATTGGCAGAAATAGAGACAGGAAGAAGTCCCAGAGGAGAATTCTCCAAGTAGTGTAATCGCAAAAATACAAGACCACAGCAAAACAAACCATTGTGAAGCTTTTTCCGTATAAAAGCTCAAAATACTTTGGTGTGCAGTATCCATCATGTTACAGTGTAAATGAAACCAGCTATCCTGGTTTCAAAGATGTTTAATGAAGTAGAATACCATGATTGTAGATTAACTGTCACAATGAAATCTCACCATGGTAACCATTTGTGGTTCAGGTAAAATCTTTAATTCAAAAGTGCTGACAGATCAAACAAGTTCTATATGTTTCAACAATGGGTCTAAGGAAAATATTTTTAAGTGAAACCATTCTGTCGTCTGAAGAACTTATGTTCAGCAGATTAGTTGAAATAAGTTTAGCTTGGTTTTATTAATCTTCCAAGAGCTAAAGAAAAATAAAAAAAATTACAGGGGAAGGCAAATGATGTACATCTTACATGAATATTGGTGAAGCTTTACGACATTTAAACTTAGAAGAAGAGGTTCAAATCCAGCATCTCACAGAAGGTATGTGATAACCAGCAAGCGTGACAAAGAATGATCTGGTGCTGGGGTGTAACAAGATTTTCTTCAGCCAATGCTGTTTGTAAGAAGGCATGAGGTCAAATCAAAGAAGTGCCAAATCTTCCACCATTGTGTAAATTAATTGTACCCAGGAAAAATCCGAAGCAACATCTAAGTGTGACGTTCCCATAAACCGCTATAAGAAAATACAGCAGTTTCAAGTAAACATTTCAATTACTACATCGGCGTGCAAAAGAAGACTACCATTATCTCCAGCACCATTGACAACAGAGCCATCAACCAGATCTGAACCACCTCCAACACTTCTGCCCTCACTCCTTCTCTTCCCTCCTGCAACAGCAATAGTTTCCCTTGTTCTTCCCTACGTTCCACCAGCATCCACATCCAGAAAACCATCAGACGCCATTTCTGTCATCTCCAGCGAGATGCCACCACCAGACACATATTCCCCTCACCTCCCTTGTCCGCTTTCCACAGCAATCGTTCCCTCCAGAACACCATGGTCTACTCTTCCTTCATCCCCAACACCCCTCCACAGCGCCATGGCACTTCCCCATGCAACCAACAAAGGAGTATTTACCTCCTCTGTCCCCAGTATCCGAGGGTCGAAGCATACCTTCCCCCCTCCAGCCCACACACCAGGCCTTGTAATCACACAACCTGCCATTACACACTGCCTACTGTTAATTACTAACAGTCCCCATTTACACTATTCACCCTCCTAGCTAGATCATTATTAACTCCTTTGTCTATGCAACTGCTCTTCTGTCTCTTTGGGCTCTATCCTTTATCTTACCATTTAGTCCCTATCCCATTCCTGCCCTTATTTTCTGCAAATAAACCAATGTTTTCCCAGCTACCATCAGTTTTGAGGAAGGGTCACCAGATCTGAAATGTTAACTCCAATTTCTCTTCACAGATGCTGCTAGACCTGCTGAGCTTTACCTTCTGTTTTTGTTAAGACTACGAGCATACTCCAGGGACTTGTACATTTTTGAGTTTCTTAGCTTGTAATTTTTTTTTTGCTAAGTATTGAATGAGCTATGATTAAGTATGCCCGTGTATTGCAAATAATTATATTTTAAAGTTTTTGAGAAGGTTTGAAGCTTGGGTTGTGGATGAGATTGTAGACATACTTGAAATGTCTGCAACCAAACACCCTGCTCAGCGAGCAAGCCCACAACCTCAATAATTATGTTTACTTGTAAGGGTGAGTTATTTAGTTGAAAAAAGTGGGATGTTGACATACCACTTGGAGTGGGTAGGGTTATGTTTTCTGTACATATTACTAACAGGGAATTGTGCAAAGTATCATGTGTTTCACTCTTAATCACACTTTATTCTGAGGGAAATATCTATTAAAATGTATGTAAAAGATCTCCAACTGTGTAGTATTGCCACCAACTTTTCAAATCCTCAATAAATTAGCCTACTTTTTTGTGTTCTTGAATGCTTTATGTGGTTTGTGCCTTGGTGTTTATCCGCTAAGCTTGCACAAGGGGAAGAAAGACACACTATTAGCTGTGATGCTGCAGATTGCTCATCTGTAAGCTCTCAGCTTCTAACATCCATGACAATATCTTCAGACAGTGAGCAATCCAGAATAACAAATAGCAAATGTTTTTATGCCATTCCATCTTTTCACCTTTGAAAAAGAAGTGTCAAGACATCAGAGTTTCAAACTTTAACTATTGGATAATTTATTGAACAACAAAGTTACCACTAGCAGCGGAATCAAACTGGTCTAGACTTCCTTTTTGTAAGTTCAGACTGACTTACCAGGGTAACAGTCCCCAGTGTTATCACTAACCAAACAGTTATGCATTTGAATTACTATCAACTAATTTTAAAAGTAGCTGAATGTGTGATAAAATAACTATATCTTTGACATGCTGTGGTTTCCCTTTCCAAGTGGCAGCCTTAATGACAATTTAATACATTTTCACTGTATTCATATTGTATTAGGTTACTGTACTGATTTTTAAGTGCAAATAGCTTACAAATTGCTTTGTCTATAATTCAGTTGCAGTTTTTTGGTGAGAAATTCTGTGCAGAAAATATAAACAGAATAATTTTCACTAGTTCTCCAGGGTTCTCTGCCAATGTTCTCAGATGATGATTTCATGAGAGGCTGATATGAATTGACATGACTTAAAGGAACTATTACCCCAGCTAAAGTTAAACAACAATTCTTAATTTTGGAAGATTATCTTTGGTTATTTTGTTACTAATCTTTGGAATACCATATCCAAGACAACAGTGAGTGCTTACAGTCATTGAATATATTCCCCAAGTGAAAGGTTGATACTTTTTGATGATATAGGAAATAAATGATACGAGGAAAGTGTGGGAACAGGAGCTGAGGTAGAAGAAGGACTATAAATGAATCAGCAGGCTTGAAGTACCAAATAGCCTGCTTTTGCACCAACTTCTTACATTCTTACTTACAGGTGCTTGGACTCAACTATAACAATAACAGAGGAATTGTATCCAAAAAATGCAATAATAAGTCAGCCTCGTTTTGGAAGGATTGAAGTAGAAAGCATAATTAATACCAAAGAACTGAACATCACAGTGGAGTGCCAGTCATACAACAGCGTTGGCGAGAGTCATGCAACCTATCAGATAAAAGGAGGTAATAATATTCTTAATGAAAGTACACAGCAAAACCAAGTACTGTTGTGCTTTGACTCTAAAACTCTGAGAAAGTGTTAAAATATGCCACACCTTAATTCTGTTTTAACACAGTGTAGTTTTCAGATGCATTCCTCTCCATTTAAACAAGCAGCTCTGTAGATCTCCTGATATTTTTTCAGTTGTACCTTTCAAATTGTTGTTGCAGGCCAGTATCAGCACTTGATCTGTTGGATTTCTTGCCCTTCCAATATATATGAACGTGTGATTAGTTTGACTTTTCTGTTCAAATGAAGCCAGTTTTAGGCAGCTGGGCAGCATTGTTGCTCTGCTTGCCAGATGAATGTACTGCCTGATGAAGTATGGAAGTGAGCTCAAGTGAAGCATTCAAAGGGGCATTCATTGGATGGCTGTTTCAATAGAAATAATGTGCAAGGGTATGGTAAAAAGATGGGGAAACAGCATTAAACCATAATGCTCATTAGAAAGTAATATTTAGGTATTTATAACTATTTATTAATATTTTGATATTTATCTTTGGTTGGTCTCTTCATCAGCGCCTGGTGTTCAAATTCTTGTCACTTGTTGAAATGCTCATCTTCTTCTCACTTGACAATTTCAGTCATTTAGAACTGTAGTTTCTAGATTATTATTGATAAAATAGGTCGGCAGAGATTTGGAGCTGGATTTTTCTGTCGGTATTGGCACACTGGCATTGAGAGCACATAGACAGCCCAGACTGATACCATTAGCACATCCCTTGCCACAACCCTCCAAATGATGACCTCCTAAGCGGCCACTTCCACGCTAACCATCCTATTAAGGCTTCCGGTACTGCCAGCCCTATCCAATAGCTAGCAACGGTGTTTGGTTAGCTGCCAACAGGGGTGACAAATTGAAGAGGCCTGAAGTTGGTAAAGGCAATGAGTTAGAGGGGAACTCCCTTAGGAGAGCTATTCAGTGCTGAATGTCTGCACTGTCATCCCTGTCTGTTGAAGAACGTAAAACTCTGGCTCTGACAGACCCTGGCTAACACCACCAAGCTATCCCATTGGAGCCAGTGGTCTCGACGCACCGTTGAGGGGGTGGGGTGTCTCTAAGCATCTTGGGTAGGGAGAGAAGGTATGTTTGGTGGCCTGCTGTGATGTCAGTGAAATGCTGGTGTTGGTGCCAAAAAGGCCTCGAAATAAATTAGGGCTCATTGAAGTAATTGGCCTGCTGCCTCCGTCGGCAGGCAGCAAAACAAGTTGTCCCTGGGAAAAGCTCTTTGGAGATACAACTGCCTTCCTGATGTGACTGCCATTCATTTTCACAGAGCCTCTATGCCTTCTGCCATCCTCACCATGTCCAAGTCTAAACTAGCAATGCTGAAAAAATCCCATCCTTAAACCACAAGCTACATAAAGGTTTTAAAATCCCACCTGGGCCAACCTACATGATTATTATTTCTGCTTTTGACTCCTCACTAGCACCACACAAACTTGTTTCCGTATCAACAGGTTCTGTTCCAATTTTTTCAATGATACCTTAAAGCAAATAACCTGGCTTGACTAAACCTGGACTTTTGCTTTGTACTTGATAAGTGTTTGAGGTAGATTTTCACCCTTGCCCCTTGGTGACCTCTGTTTTAATGCACACGACCTTGAATCGACAGTATCCAAATAGATTTGAATGCAGATGGTCTGGAACTAGCTAATGGAGGTTATTTTGGCAGAATACACACTTATATTCTATAACTGATCAAGTCATTTTTCCTCTTTACTCATAGGAATGCCAAAGACACATCATCTCTTTACACCACTATTGACCCTGTTTGCAGCAGCGGCTGGAGTACTCTGTGTTATTTTAGTAATCCTATTTTACAAATATCAACAGGTAAAGTGTAGCAAAGCTGAATATTTCCAATATTTCAGTGTACTGAATAAAACTTGTCATTAATAGTATAATAACTTTTTCTTTTAGAAACCCAGGTATCAAATTCAGTGGAAGGTAGTTGAGGGAATCCAAGGGAATAACTACACATACATCGACCCAACACAATTACCGTACGATGATAAGTGGGAATTCCCCCGGGATAAACTGCATTTTGGTTAGTGGATACCATGCTTGATTGACATATATTATTCTTATATTAAAGAGTTCAACTAAGCTGTATTTAACTAGCGATAAACCCATTTAAACAATAGATCTTAAGCAAAAAAGACATTCAAAGTAATATTTTGCTATTCAGCTGAAACAGTCGTTTGGTCATAGAAATAGTCATATCTAGAAAGCTCAGGTTATTTAACCAGAACTAGTCATGTGAATGGATTATCAGGATTGAATGTAGGGAACGGGTAATCAGGCTTGTATCTAGAAAGCTGTTTTCTCAGCAGAGTGTGCGCAGAGGCGTTTATCAGCAGACATTCTACAAGATTGCCAAGGCAGGGTGGTTGAAGAATAGGTTTGAGGTGATTAGGGCGGAGTATGTTGTAGAACGGATTATTCACAATGAGTGAATATGAGGTGAAGAGTTATTAGGGTAGCACGGGATATTAAACCAGATTTGAGAGGGATAAATATCAGCACAGTTATTGATAGAATAATCAAACAGAGTCAGCATGACATTATGAAGGTGAAACCATGGCTGACAAATACATTCTAATTGTTTGAGGAGGCAACACGCGAAATAGATAAAGTGAAATTAGTAAATGTAATATATTCAGATTTTCAAAAGGCATTCGATAAGACATTGCACATATGGCTATTTAAGAAGATACAGCCCATGGTTTTGGGGTAACTATACTAGGGTGAACTGACTAGTAGATGAGATTGGGGATGAGGGGGACAATTCAGGATGGCAACCTGTAATTAGTGGAGTGCCACAGGGATGAGTGCTGGGGCCACAATTATTTACAATATGTATTAATGACTTGCACAAAGGAAGTGAACATATGATTAAAACATTTTAAGGTGGCACAAAGAGAGACGGGAGGGCAAGTGGTGAAGATGACTCAAAGTATCTACAGAGTGATATAAACAGGTCAAATGAGTGGGCAAAAATGTAGCAAAAATGTACATTAAGAGTAAAAAGAGAATTGTCTCATTAGGGAAGATAAAATAACTGCATTGTGAATAAAACAATACAATGTTAAGATACCAGAACATGATTATTCTGCACAGATATATATTTATAAAGAAAGTGTTTCTCATATCTAGGTAAAACACTTGGTGCTGGAGCCTTCGGGAAGGTTGTGGAGGCTTCTGTTTATGGATTGACAAAGGCTGATTCCATAATGACTGTTGCAGTAAAGATGCTTAAACGTAAGTAAATGTGATTGACATTTTGTGTGGTCTGGAAATTGATGCACCATAGTCAGTGGAATGACAACTCCAAATCTCCCTTTGCAGCAAGTGCCCATTCAACAGAGAAGGAAGCTCTGATGTCAGAACTGAAAGTCTTGAGTCACCTAGGGCAGCACATCAACATCGTCAACCTGCTGGGAGCATGCACTATAGGAGGTCAGTCACGTATCCTGCATGAGCCATTTCACACCTCACATCTGAAAGTAAATCTACCTTTGGAGTAGTGAAATTGTCAATGTGGTTCAGTGGTAGCACTGAGTTAACAGGCTGTGGATTCAAATCCCACATTAGAGCACGTAGTCCAGCTGACATTCAAAGGCAGAACTGACAAAATGCTAAATAAAAACCGAAGGAACTGTGGATGCTGCAAATCAGGAACAAAACCAGAAGCTGCTGGAAAAGCTCAGTATCTTCTGTGTTTGTTCCCGACAAAATGTTACATTATTGGAAGTGCTGTCTCTCTGATGTGATGTTAAACCGAAGTTGTATATGCAGCAGCCAACTCCTTCAGGAGAAAGTAAAAGATCATGTCGGATTAGTCAAAGCATACCAGAGGAGTTGCCATCCCTGCATGTTGACTAATGCTTAGTCCACAATCATGTTACTAAATCAGTTGGTCTGGTCATTATTACATTGTAGCTGCTCATAGGAGTTGCTGTGTTCAAATTGGCTGTCATGTTCTTTACATTGCAATAGCGACTACATCTCAGCAGTACTTCCATGGCAGCAAAGACCTTTGTATTGTTTTGAGGTTGTAGAAGGTACTATATAAACACAGAATCTTATTCTTTGTTCAATATCCTTTTATACCCTCACAAATCAAAATTTTATCAGGTCGAGTCTTGAATGTGTCATTTGACACCATTTTGGGTAGAGAAAGTTTCAGATTTCCGTTACACATTTTGGGAATAAAAGCTTTTGTGATTAAATTCACGATAGTTTGTTTGTAATTCTAATGTATTAATGGTGCATACTCTAGGCTTGGAGATATTATTCATAATGTTGTTTTTTAATTAGTGAATAAATCCTGAAGCACACCAGAATTGATGGCATGGTAAGCAGTGAAGAAAGTTACTTAGGAGCACAAAGGGATCTCAGTCAGTTGGCCCGATAGGCCAAGAAATGGCAGGTGGAGTTTAATTTAGATAAGTGCGAGGGTGGAGGGGATCCAATTGGAAGGGGTATTCCAATGATAGTCTAGCCAATCTAACTGCATGGGACATGACTGATGGTGTCTGGGGAGGTAGGTGGTGGGTAGTGCTTTGGCGATGAAGGCGAAGAAGGTTGTGGTCAGGTAGTGCAGTGTATTATGGAAAAGTTCAAGACAGCTGGACAGTCAGTGGTGCTCAGACGCTGTGTTTCCGTGAGGATCTGACAATGGTTGGGGGTGGGGGAAGGTGTCCAGTCATGGTGGGATGGGGTGCAGACAAATTGTGGGGGTATAATTTCTTGTGGTTTTGGGCTTGGATGAAACCCTTATTTTCCTCTAAACCCACAAGCAGTGATGAAGTGAGAGAGAAGTACACAGACACAGAAGTTATACACCGAGAGATCAATGGACAGAGTAATCAAAAAATCATACGAATGGTGTGAGTGAAATGTCGAATAATAAGTCTCTGCAGCTGATCAAATGTAGTAGAGGGTGTGAAGAAAGTCTCAGTAGCTGAATAACAGGTGAAGGGAATGACCTATAATCTGATTAAATGAGGCAGAGAAATAATTACAAAAAATTGGAGACAAACCAAATGACTGAAATAACATGATAATTACAACAGTCGCATGCCGAGTGTCTAACCGAAGTAGTAAGTGAATCAAAACTAATTAAGTTGGAGAGATCATAACTATTTATCAAGGTGATGTTTGACTTCTGTAAAACAGGACGGTAAGAAAGATTTTACAGTACAGTATTTTACAGTACCTTTTTTTTTATAATTATTTCTCTGCTCATTTAATTGGTTAATAGGTCATCCCCTTGATTGTTAGTCAGCTGTTGACACTTTACTCACGCTGTCTGATACTTTTGACCTGCAGAGATTTTTTATTCAACATTCCACAGGCACCATTTGTGTGATTGTTTGATCTTTGTGTTCTGCTCTATCACTTCACATGACAAAGGGGCTACGCTCTGAAAGCTTGTGATTTCAAATAAACCTGTTGGACTATAACCTGGTGTCGTGTGACTTCTGGTTTAAAACAGATTAAGGTTACAATGAAGACAAGAAACTCATTCTAGCACTGAAGAGACTAATCCACTTCTTGGGAATGGATTGATGACTTGCCTGTCATTCTGTCTGTGTTAACATTGGGAATGAGCAGATTCAGTTCCTGCTCCACTTATCTTGCAATATAACTTACGATTCTACCTGTAATTTCAGTGTTAATATTCAGCCTTTGATCTATAAATGTTTAGATTAAGATTGTTTTCAAGAGAGTACAAAGGAAACCTTCACTGAATTTCATTTACTTTGATTCTGAGCCAGCTTATAAGTATTGACTGCGGATCTATACAATCAGTGTACTCTCAGTATGAATCATAAATCATAATGTGTAGGTAGTAAATATAAAAAGATCCCCAGTCTCATGAACAGTATTATTCCAGCCTAGTTGTACCTTTCAACTTATTTTAACTTGAAGATTTATTCAGAAGATTTTAATAAGAGATCCAATGCCTCGTGGTATCATCATTGGACTGATAATTCAGAGGCCTAGGTAATGTTCTGGGGACCTGGGTTGAAATCTCACCAGGGCAGATTGTGGTATTTGAAGTCAATCAAACTGGAATTAGGGGTCTAATGATGATCATGAATCCACTGTAGACTGTTGGGGAAAAGAAAACATCTCGTCCACTGATGTCCTTTAGGGAAAGAAACTGTCATCCTTACCTGGTTTGGCCTACATATGACTCCAGACCCACAGCAATGTGGCTGGCTCTTAACAGCCCTCTGGCCTGGGCAATAAATACTGGCTCATCCAGTAGTCTGTCATCCTGCGAATGAATAAAAATAGTCTTGAGAGAAATGCAGCTTAAAATGCATGATTATTTCAAAAGTTGAAAAAGTTTGCAGCGTGAAATGGAATGTGTCAAACCGCTGGGGCAGGCAACAGTGTGGACTGTTACCTGCTTGGCCCGCATGTTTTCTCCAATTTTATCAATGAAAATGTTCCAGTGAACTGCACCCTGAGTTGCTGTCTGAGCAGTAGCATAGTTCTGAATGATGGCAATGGGTATGAATAGATAGTGCTGTCTCTGGGTAACACCACTTCTGCTCCTATTTCTTGCATCTTGTGTATGTTCACCCACTTATGTCTCAAAGGTACCATTACTGTAACCACTGCTTCTCCTTTTTAACTTAAGCAATCTTGAATGAGAAAACTGCACTGCCCAAATTTTGGTTTGGCTGGGATCCTAGATTATTTGGTTAACATTTGGTGGTTTGCTGGATGTCAAATTGAAAATCTTGCAATGGAGTTCTTTGCTACATTGTAAACAGTAAATCAGTCTGTAATTTTAGATGCGTTTATTCAATTCTTACCCTTTTAGTTTTATAACTGTGGGCTTTCCAACCTGCCTGTATCAGTCCCAGGCCTCAGCAGCCTGAAGATCAGTAAAGGAAATGAACTGATCTGCTACAGCAACAAAACATACAGAGGTGCCCCCTATTTTCCAGAAGTGACATTGAATTATTAATTGTATTCAATGTTTTCCAGAAGGATCAGCTTGTCACAAAAATGTCCGGAATGTCTTTTTTGTGTGTCTTACTTTAAATTCATTCAAAGGATGTGGGAGCAACTGGCTAGGCCAGTGTTTATTACCGCACCCCCCCCCACCCCGACCAAATTGCCCAGAAGGCAGCAAAGAGTCAACTCCATTGTTGTGAGCCTGTAGGTGGATTTCCTTCCCTAAAGGATGTCAGCAAACCAAAGGAGTCTTTGCGACAATTGGTAATGTTTGCATGGATGCTGTAGGGCTAGCTTTTTATTAAGTTAAAATTTTGTCATCTGATTGGAACCCACATCCTCAGAACATTAACTTAAGTTTCTGAATTGCTAGTCCAGAGACATGGCCATTACAGCAGTGCCACCCTCATTGTCACTGTTGGAGCATGCTATCTATTGTGTGTGTCCAGTAGGAAATAATATTGTTAAAGTTTTAACTTCTAACAAAAATAGAACTACAGGGGGCTGGCCGCAAATGTAATGCAACACTTGTCTCTATTCCATGAGATTTATGAAACTTACAACCTGCTATGGCAGCTCAATCATTTTTTGATATGTGTCCCAGCCTATAGAAATAGAGAACCAGCCTTTCGTTATGATTCAGATATGGTTGTACCTCTGTTGCTGAAGGAAACCTTCCCAGTTAAACGGGAGAACAGAACAACTTGCGCAACTCAAAAATAAAACATTATTTATTTAGATTTCAGAGTTGCCTGTCAGATAATGAAGACCCACATTTGTTGTCATCTTCACATCTTTTGTGGAAAACCACATATGGAAATGAGAAAACTTCATTTCCAATAGGAAACTGTTTAAATGCAGCACAATTGATCATTGGCCTTACTTGAAATCAATCAAAATAGTCTTTGTTCACCATTAATTCATTGATTACAGGGACATTAATTACATGGAAACTTGTGAGGTCGTCCTGAACCACTGATATTCATCAATTGGCCCAACAGCAATGTGCTGTATTTCACAAACAAATCTGACCAAATTGTCCATCAACTGCCATTATTATCTGACTCCCAAATTTGCATATTTTTATTTTGCATATTCTGCAAAAGGGCATTTATTACATATGTGTATGTTATTGTTGTCCTGCTCACCTGCTAACCAGTCTGCCAGCTACATTTATACCACCTAGATTTCAGCCGAAAATATTAACAATATTGAAATTTGAGAAGATGCAACAAAATGTAGACCATACAACCATAATAAATAGGAGCAGGAGTAGGCTGTTTGGCCCCTTGAACCTGTTCTGCCATTCAATAGGATCCTGGCTGATCCAACATTTCATATGTCCACTTTCCTGCCCTTACCCTGTAACCATTGATTCCCCAACCGATCCTAAAATTTACCTCAGCCATAAATATACATAAGGACTCTGCCCCCATAGCTCTCTGTGGCAAGGAGTTCCAAAGACTCTCACCTCTGTGAGAGAGGGAATTCCTTCTCATCTCAGTATTAGATTGGTGCCTCTTTATTCTGAGACAATGCCCTCTGATCCTAAACAGTCTCATGAAGGGAAATATCCTCTCAGCATTTACACTGTCAAGCCCCTTAAAAACTTTGTATATTTCAATGAGATCAACTGTCGTTCATCTAAACTCCAATAAGCAAAGGCCTAACCTGTTTAACTTTTATGCATAAAATAATCCCTTCATGCCAGGTAAAATCCAAGTGAACCTTGTCTGAATTGCCTCCAATGAAATGGCATCTTTCCTTAAATAATGGAACCAAAAATGCTCACAGTACTGTAGATACGATCTTCCAAGTGCCTTGTACAGTTGCAATAAGACTTCCCTACTCCAATTCCCCTGAAATAAGGGTCCAAATTCTATTAGCCTTTCTGATTACCTGCTGTGCCTGGATGATAGCTTTCTATGTCGTAGCTCCAAGTCCCTCTATGTTGCAGCTTTCTGCAGCTTTTCTTTATTTAAATGATATTCTGCTTTTTTGTTCTCCCTTTCAAAATGAACAACTTTACATTTTCACATGTTATATTCCATGTGCCAACTTTATGCCTACTAATTTAACCAATCAATATTGTTCTGTAATCTGTTTGTATCCCTCTCAGAACCTGCTTTCCACCTACTTTTGTATTTTCTGTAAATAAGAATCAGACAAATTCTAGGACGCTGAAGAACTCTTCTGGGAATTATAAATTGATTTACATGCATTGATTATGTTCTAGGCCCAGTTCTGGTGATCACTGAGTACTGCTGTTTTGGTGACCTTCTGAACTTTCTGAGAAGGAAACGAGATTCATTTGTTTGGCCAGAACATAAAGAACAGGATATGGCAAAGACACAATATGAGAATATTCCAAGTCTGAGGAACACTGAGAGGTAAAAAACAGTACCTAACACTATGAATGTCTCTGTCCCATTAACATGGTTGTCATCTATATTTTAAGTGAACAAAATAGTTTTTATTTACTATTTTTTCAAGTTACCACACTGGACAGCAAAATTTCAAAAAGACCAACTCCCTGTATTCCATTTTATTCAGTTTTTGTTTCAAATGCATGCTTTAATGAGCTAACCTGATTAAAAAGCTCAATGATAAACAGCTCAATGCCCTATTATTACCTAAGTCTCATGCACTAACAACAACAATATGTGAGGGATTTAAAACTTGATTCAGGTCGCAAGCAGGATGTCTTAAATATGACCCAATCCAAATTTGGACCAGATGAAACGACATCAATCTAAAATATTAAGTTTGCTCTTTTTATCTTCGCATGTGAGGAGAATTTCACAGGCCTGCATAAGACAGGGTCAGGGGCAGTTTGAGGTGAATAAAATACGAACTCATCATTGAGGAATTTGTTCAAAGAGAGTCTGTGGGTCAGGAAGCCCCAGCATTTAGCCCAGACGTGTGTTCCCTCCATCAATATAACTAGTAAACTATTTCAAAATTTCCTTGGCCAATCCTCTGTAGGCTGCAAGGTCCCTGTCTCCCTCAGCACTGACCACCATTCCTGATGGTGCTGATGAGGTTACTCTGCCTCCGTCCTCCGACTGGAGCAGCAGCTCTACTGGGCACTGGAGGTTAATACGGATAAATATGAAGTTACCTATTTTGGTTGGAGGCAGAGAAAGGCAATTTATTATCAGAACAGAGAGAAACTTCAGAGCGTTTTGGTGCAGAGGGTGTCCTTGTGCATGAATCACAGAAAACTAGTATACAGGTACAACACATAGTCAGCGGCAGCAAATGGAATTTTGTTATTTTCTGCTAAAGGAATGGAGTATAAAAATAGGGAGGTACAAGGCATTAGTAAATCGTTCTTGGGGTATTAAGTTAATTTTTAGTCCCCTTATATATGGTTGCATTGGAGGAAACTCAGAGGAGGTTCACTGCATTGATTCTAGAGATAAGGGGATTGTCAGAGCTTGAGCACATTAGGCCTATATTCTCTTGAGTTTAGAAGCATGAGAAGAAATCTAATTGAAGTATTGAAGGTATTAAAGGGAATTGACAAAGTAGACATAGAGAGGATATTTCTCATTGTGGGGCAATCAAGAACAATCGAGATCAATATTTCAGGATAAGGCATGGCAGATTAAAACAGAGATGAGGAGGAATTACTTCTCTCAAAGCATCATGCATCTGTGGAATTGATGATCCGAGAGTGTGATGGATGCCAGGGCACTGTGTATCTAAGGAGATATTTAATTAGTGATGTGCTAAAGGTTTATAGAAAGCAGAACATGGAATTGAGCTGAGGTGAGTCCAGCCATGATTGTCTTGAATGGTGGAGTAGGGCATGTTTTTATGTCCTGCAGTTACTAACTGGTAACCAAGTGGCAGTTTATTCGTGAGCTGCACAAGGCAAATGTCCTGCTGGCCAACCAGAATTTGCTGTGCATTTCCAGCTGCTACTGGGACTCTGACTCTCTTGGAAAATTCTGTCTATGCTTCTTGCCCTGCAGATCACTTTCCAGTGTTTATTTATTTTTAGTTCTAATTTTGGGTCAGCCATTTTTCAGGCATTCCAGCAGTAAAGGATGCCGGTCAATGAATTTGGACTTCTATTCTGTATGAACAGATAATCAGATTTAAATGGAGGTTCATGAGAAAGATTTGTTTCAATAACTGTGGGTTAAAAGATTTCCACTAAAAGCTGTTGTTGTTCATTTACATCCTTCAGTAACCTTTTATAAAGTGAATATTGTTTCTACCCTAGATAACAAAGTGTGAAGCTGGATGAACACAGCAGGCCAAGCAGCATCTCAGGAGCACAAAAGCTGGTGTTTCAGGCCTAGACCCTGCATCAGAGAGCTCTCTGATGCAGGGTCTAGGCCCGAAACATCAGCTTTTGTGCTCCTGAGATGCTGCTTGGTCTGCTGTGTTCATCCAGCTTCACACTTTGTTATCTTGGATTCTCTACCATCTGCAGTTCACATTATCACTGTTTCCACCCTGTCCCTTTTGTGGTTGGAGTAAAGCATTGTATTGTGTGACAGGAACATAATGACGTGGTAGCTCACAATTAAATCAATATCCAGGCAAAATTATTGTAGTCACCACTTAACTAATTGCATTCACTTCTAAAACAGTTTTACTTAGCTGTCATAAAACAATTTGCTTTATTTGTCCATTTGGCATTGTACTTCAATAACCCTGCCAGCCCACCTTTCAACATTTTCCTTCAGTAAATCACTAATTGTTTTAAATAATTTTAATGAACTGCTTATTAGTTACTTCTTTATTTATAACTTATTCATAGCTTGCAGACCAACTCATGGACATTTCTGGATGTGAAAATAAGCTATTGTGTAAGATAGCAAAAGCCAAGATATTCTATCTGCCTGAAAACAAAAAAAAATGATTTGCTTCACCACTTGCTAGAAATTAATAACGATCTTTTATATCACTCGATCCCTTGCTACAGAAATGGTTCTGGATCATATATGGAAATGAAACCAAGTTGCACAGCATTGCCACAAAAACATGTGGACCAAAGAAAATCCCCAAACAAGGGTAAGATGTGTGTGAACGTGCAGAACATAACGTCAGCAGATAGGCTTGAAGTTTAATTTCATAGAAAGAAAATTGTTTACAAATGATGCAAGATTCCTGAACAGCAGAATTGAGGATTTGCTTGCTCACTGGTCTTGGTACCTGAGTTCCTATGATAGAGACTGATCTGATTAAATGGAGATATGAGCGCAAGATAATCAGAAAAATGCACTGGGACTGGAACATGACCTACTTTTCACCAGCTCACTACTGCTTGCTTTAACTCTCAGAACTTTCCAACGGAATCTTGTGCAAATACAGGCAGTTATAATGCATGCTAATAATCGAGTCACAACATGTACTACAATTCGTGTGATAAGAACCCCAGCAATATTGAACACAAGGCATGTTCCGAGTACCAAATATTTCTGAAATGATTTAAATATTGAATATTTTCATAAAAGACTGTGCAGTATCCTGTTCCATTAAATTGTTGATTTATTTTAAGAAACCACCACATTTGCTTCAGCGAACCCACTGGCAACCAACTTTATCCAGCTGTTACAGTACCTGAAACCTACAGCTGCAGTTCGCCTGCCTTTCTAGGTGGACAGCAAGTAGGAAAACTGCCAGAATTGTGGCGAACTGAGGGGAACAGGGCTGGAGTGGATCATGATCTCATGCTGCATTTTTCACTAAAGCACAAAGCCCCATCTTCCAACTCAAGGCCTCATTCAATCTTTGAAGGATTTCAATTCAAAAGGGAAAAATATAGATATTTGCATTTATAGCATTTGTTTTGATCGGCAGATGTCTCAAAGCAGCTTGTAGTCCATGAAGTACTTCAAATATATTCATTGTTGTAATGTAGAAAATGTGGCACCTCATTTGTGTTCAGTTATCTCACACAAGCAACAACTTTAAAATGACACATATGTGTGTTTTTTTTTGTGATGTTGTTTTTGGATATATTTCGACTGGGGCACTAGGAGTAACAATTGTACAGGTAAACATGACATATCACATTGAAGTGTCAGCCTTGATTTTTCGCTCAAACTCTGGAGTAGGAGTCAACCACTAGAAGATTCACAGGCAAATACATATTTACTAAGACACAGCTGGTGCATGAACCGTAACAATCTGACAATTTGTTACAACACTGCATTCAAATGAAAGTTGCTTGAAAATTCTGAACGTTTTGTTGTTGTTTCTGCTGCACTTGCATAGCTGTAACACTGACCTTCCTTTTACATGTTGGTCATGCAATTATGGCATCAAAGTCGAATTCGGTAGAATGTAACATCTTTGTATGCAAGTAAATTATGTTTTCTTTAAAACCGATATTGGAAGGTCTCAAAGTATAACCAAATGCTGTAATTCCAGTTTGTAAACATCTATGTGATACTCAAACTGTAACTTTAAATTGAAGAGTTAAACAGATAAAATACAGTAGGAAAGCGTGCAAAGGACTGATATTTGCATGTATTTGAATTGTAAATGAGTGGATTTCACTGTTTTAACTTTTTATGCTGCAAATGCTCATACAAGTCTAAATTATTTACCATGCTGACCATGTTACAATGGTGACTATACTTAAAGGTATTTCATTGGCAGTAAAAGCACTTTGTGATTCCCTGATGCCACAAAAGACACTAAATAAATTGAACAAATACAGTTTTTCCATTTGCACCAAATATCAAAGCAATTTGGGAAAAAAATCATGTAAGTTAATGAAAATTATATTTTAATTTTTGCATTTTAGTTATCATTTTCAATTAATGTCAAATATTTTGTTGGTTAGAATCATACAGTGATAAGGAAAACAACAATGGTGTCACTGAAGAATATAACTTGGCTTTGGAAATTGAAGATCTTCTCATCTTTTCTTATCAAGTTGCAAAGGGAATGAACTTCCTTTCTTCTAAGAATGTAAGCTTTCATTATTGAACATACTGTTGGTGATGACCATTTCAGATTCATAATTCTATAAAGTGTAAATATTATCTATATAGCCATTAAACACTGTATTAAATTACATATTTCACTTATTGCAGTGCATTCACAGAGACTTGGCAGCAAGAAATATTCTTCTAACCAATGGACAAATTGCAAAAATATGTGATTTTGGTCTGGCTAGAGATATCAGGAATGATTCCAACTATGTGGTGAAAGGCAATGTAAGTCATTCTGGAGGGTTAACCACTGGTTTCTGAGACACAACCAACAGGAACTCTGTCGTGTGCAGTTCTGGACCATCAGAACATCTGAACTGTAACTGTAGGAACGCAAACACACATCAGATCACCATCTGATCACCAAGAACTCAGACAAATGTCCACACTGGACTGTCAGGGACACCGACATATATCACAGCATTTTCCTTTACTCTGTCTCTTGGCAGTGCTGTTCCTGATCAATGTGTTCTCCTACCCTCTCCATTGCAAAGCATCCTGACGCCTCTGCAATACATTTTTGAATGCATGATTGTAATCGGCGTCTCAATTTGTCCATAAATCTCTTGGAATATTTTACACACCCCATATGACAAGGCATCCTCATATTGATTAATCCGACAATTAGATTTTGATTTATCTTGTGTAGACGGTCTTGAAAATAAGTTCATTACATACTCACAGTCACCTTTAGTTAAACAATCTTCTTCAAATTCAGGCTCGTCTTCCTGTGAAATGGATGGCTCCAGAGAGCATTTTTGACTGTGTGTACACATTTGAGAGTGATGTCTGGTCTTATGGCATTTTATTATGGGAAATTTTCTCATTAGGTAAGATTGCATCCCTTTTGCCTCTTCATTATAGTACTAATTGCTTTAAAAGTGTGCACTTGTATGGAAGCCTGTAATGAATGGTTTAACATTCTTTCATTACAGGGAGCAGCCCTTACCCTGGTATTCCTGTGGATAATAAGTTCTATAAAATGATCAAGGAAGGGTACCGAATGCTAAGTCCTGAACTTGCATCTACTGAATTGTAAGTAAATGATTTTCTCTAAATGGTTTCAGCACAAACTGTCTTTTTTTGTGAATATCCTTTTATTGTGTGTCAGCGTTTGCTCAGACAACAGCTTGACATGTTGTCAGATTTGAAACAGAAACCATTATCCAGTTTAGCAGTTCATTGTCAATAAGCCAAAATAAGCACATGTGTGATGCTTAATCATTTGTGTTGTAGATTAGTTGTTTTGTTTAGGGGATGTGAAGTCATAGTGTTTTACATCGCTTCAGGTGTTACAACTTCATCCTGTAGCCAGCTGTCGGTTTCCATAAAAGCAGAGTTCATTATGAATTGTGTGTGATTTTTCTGACTACTTTTAGTACATCATTTTCCTCTTGCTTGTATTCCTTTGTGATTGTTATGAATGGAGGCAAATGTCCATCCATACCAAATGCTAACTTGTTCAGTCATCTAATTTTAGATATTTTCAAACTGATCTGTTCAGATCTAAATCTATGTAACATAATAATATTTTGTTATAGTGAGCTGCGTAATAAATATGATGCTAGTAAGACCATTTCAACGTTTGTTTGGTTCAGTGATAGGGTGTCTAATTTAAAAAGTTATGGTTTAAACCTTGCCTCAGAACCTGAGGATATTAATCATTTTGCGACTGAAGACTGCTGTTATTGGAGTCAGACCTGCTATTATAAAAGATAACGGGAACTGCAGATGCAGGAGAATCCAAGATAACAAAGTGTGGAGCTGGATGAACACAGCAGGCCAAGCAGCATCTTAGGAGCACAAAAGCCAACGTTTCGGGCCTAGACCCTACATCAGAAAAGGGGGTTGGGGAGAGGGTTCTGAAATACATAGGGAGAGAGGGGGAGGTGGACCGAAGATGGTTTCCAGAGGGAAGAGGGTAACTTCTTCAGGTCTGCCTCCCCCTCTCTCCCTATTTATTTCAGAACTCTCTCTCCATCCTCCTTTTCTGATGAAGGGTCTGGGCCCAAAAGGTCAGCTTTTGTTCTCCTAAAATGCTGCTTGGCCTGCTGTGTTCATCCAGCTGCTCTTATAATATGATGTGGAGATGCTGGTGTTGGACTTGGGGGATAAAGTCAGAAGTCACTCAATACCAGCTTATAGTCCAACAGGTTTATTTGAAAAAAAACTTTCTAAGCTCTGTACCTTTGTCAGGTGAAGTGGAAGGAAGTACATCGGCATAGAATTTATAGGCAGAGAGATTATTGCAAGATAATTCTAGGTAATTAAGAATGTCAAAAGATAGTACAAATAACTTGAGTGGAATGTTAACAGGCTGAATAAGAAGTCTTTGCAGGTGATCACAACTGTCAAATGGTATGAGTAAAGTGGCAACAACAGAACAGCAGGTGAAGGGGATGACCTATGATCCGATAAATTAAAATAGAGAGATAACTACAAAAAATTTTTAAAAAATGATGCTAGAGACAAGAGCTTGTGATTTCAAATAAACCTGTTTGGACTATAATCTGGTGGCATGTAATATCTGATTTATAATATAGCCCTCTCTACTCACATGTATTCAAAAGACAGTAGGTAAGACTCAAGAGCAAAAACAGAAGTTGCTGGAAAAGCTCAGCCCAGCTCAGAACAGTTCTGAGAAAGAGTCACTGGACCTAAAGCGCTAACTCTGATGTTTTCTTCACATACAATGCTAGGCCTGCTGAACTTTTCTAGCAACCTCTGTTTTTATTCCTAATTTACAGCATCTGCAGTGCTTTCGGTTTTTACTTAGCAGGCAAGACTCACCCATTGTCATTACTAACAGTCACTCCTGAATAAATGCCACCAAAGCAAATTAGCTATGCAAATTTGCTGTTACATTTACATACTTAGGAAGTGAAGATACTTCAAAATAATTAATTGACGATTTGGAAATCGAAATTGTAATGTAAATTGAAAGGTCATTTTAAATTAAACACAATAGAAATTGAATAAAATTTATTATTAGATATAAATATTGCACTTTCTATTTGCTTAAAACTAATATTGCAGAATTCCAGTTAATTCTTCATACAGTGCAACATTTGAAGATCTGAAGGAAACGCATTTGATTCTCCAAAAGTGATGCATGGTAAATCAATGCCTGAAAGTGGATCAGATAGGGCATTTTTGCTTCAGGTTGAGTCTCTGACTAGGGGAATAATTTAATATTTGGAGCTAGATATTTCAGGGGAAAATTAGAAGACCTGTTACAGATCTCAGTGGAGTCTTCTTTTGAGAACAGTATGGTGGCTCAGTGGTTAGCATTGCTGCCTCACAGCACTAAGGGTCCAGGTTTGATTCCAGCCTCGGGCAACTGTCTGTGTGGAGTTTGCAAGTTCTTGCCGTGTCTGCGTGGCTTTCCTCCGGATGCTCTGGTTTCCTCCCACAGTCCAAAGGGATGCCGGCTGGGTGGATTGGCCGTGCTAAATTGCCCATAGTGTTCAGGGGTGTGTAGATTAGGTGGGTTTGGGGAAAGGGTCTGGGTGGAATGCTCTGAGGGTTGGTATGGGCTTATTTGGCTGAAGAGCCTGTTTCCACGCTGTAGTGATTCCATGGAAATGGAAAAGTTCACACAAGGCAACAAAAGGCACAGAAGGAAAAGCTTATAGAGTAGTCATTTTCATGAATGAAAGAACTTCAGTGTCAACAGGGAGATGGTGTTTTTGGGTAGAATGAATATGAACTTCACATACTGTTTGAGTGGTAAACATATGAATGAGTGGTGGAGCAAAGGAATACATAAGTCAGGGAAAACAGCAGCACTTAATTCAACCTGTACAAAGAAAACTAGGTATTAGTTTTCATTTTTGGAGTGATGGAATTAAAAAACTTTGAAGCAAAAGAATTGACACTAAAAATTAAATAGAACATTCATCAAATCATACTTTAAAGTAAAGCTTCCTGTGGTTTGCCTTAGGTCATTTTACTAGGTCAAAGGCACTGCATAAGGACAAAAGAATATAGATAATGCAGAAGGTGCAAAAAAGATTCAAAACACTGATACCATATCAGAGCTGTTGTAGCCATTAGGCCTTTACACTCCCAGCTCTCTCAAAACTAATCTAATATCTGAAGAATCTAAAGCCCTCCTTCCTGCAGCATCTCTCCAACAAACATCTTTGAGTAATAGAATCATGCAGTATAGAAGAGGCCCTTCGGCCCAGTAATTCTGTACTGCCAAAGCTACACTTAATCTACACTCGCTTCCACCTTCTCACACAAGGCCCATAGCATTGTTGCAGATATAGTAGAAACTGCTGATGCTGGAGAATCTGAGATAACAAGGTGTAGGGCTGGATGAACACAGCAGGCCAAGCAACATCAGAGGTGCAGGAAAGCTGACATTTCGGGCCTAGACCCTTCTTCAGAAGAAGGCTCTAGACCCAAAATGTCAGCTTTCCTGCCCATAGCCTTGACTTATGACTTTTTAAAGGTTGTGAGAATGCCAGCCTCTACAACCCTCCTAAGCAATGCATTCCAGACCCTGTCCCTATCTGGGTAAAATTTATTTTCCTCAAAACCCTTCTAAACCTCCTAGCTTTCACTTCAAAATTATACCCCGTTGTCCTTGACCCTTCCACGAAGGAGAACAGCTTTTTTCTGACCACCCTGTCCATGCCCTACATCAGCTTCATCAGGCCCCATCTCAGCCTTCACTACTCCAAAGAAAACAACCTGAGCTTATCTAGCCTCTCCTCATTACTAACGCGCTCGAGATGAGGGAACATCATGTGAATCTTCTCTGCACCCCCTCTCGTGCAATCACATCCTACATATAGCGCAGAGATTAGAACTGCACACAGTACTCCAGCTATGGCCTAACTAAAGTCCGGTACAGTTCCAACATAACATCCTTACTCTTATAATCTGTGCCTCAACAGGTAGAGAGTGGTGTCCAGAATGCCTTCTTATCTATCGTATTAACCTGTCCTACCACCTTCAAGGATTTGTGAACAAACACCCCAAGATCCCATCTATCTATCTATTCTATCCACCTACTTCTATGGTCACTTAGTGCCTGGCATAAGAAGAAATCTGGAAATTACAAATTCAAAGGTCCTGATTATAAGTCTTCTTCTTAGTTCCCTAAAATCTGCCTGAACTACTGCATCCCTCTTTGTACCTCAGTCACTGGCACTGATATGGAACACAAATGCTTGTCCATCAATTCTCCCTTCAGGGTATTCTGCAGTTGTTCTGCAATGTCCCTGATCTTGACACTAAAGAAGCAATATATGATCCTTGACTCACATTTGTGATTGCAGAAATGCCTGTTTGTTCCTATAGCTATTGCATCCCTTTTTACAATCCCTCCTTTGCTATCCAGTACAACTGAACCAGCCTCAGTGCAATAGACGTCGTTCTGGTCGCACTTTCCATATTAACCTTAATGACACAGGCGGATTGGTGTCCTCATGGTTTTATTGCTAGGCTATTATTCTGGAGCCCAGATGACATTCTGGGGACCTGTGCTCAAATCCCACTGAGGCAGATGGTGCAATTGTGGAAAGTATGAAGCTTTTTTCCAGGATGGTGGGGTCAATTACTAGGTTCAAGGTGCAAGGGGGCAAATCTAAAAGAGATGTGCATGGCAGGTTTTTCACGCAAACGGTGATGAGTATCTGGAAAACACATTGCTAGAGGACGTGGTGGAAGCAGGCACAATAGCAGCATTCAAGAAGCACCTGGACAAATACGTGAATAGAAATGGAATAGAGGTTTATGGATCCTGTAAGTGAAGACAGTTTCAGTATGAAAGGGCAAAATGTGGTGACCTAGGCTTGGAGGGACAAAGGAACTGTTCCTGTGCTACTTTTGTTCTTTGTTCTAATTTGAATTCAATCAAAATCTAGAATTAAGAGACTAATGATGATCATGAAACAATTTCTGATTGTCGGAAGAACTCATTTAGTTTGCCAATGTCCTTCAGGGAAGGAAACTGCAGCCCTTACCTGGTCTGGCCTATGTGTGACTCCAGACTGAAATCCATGTGGTTGGATCTTAACTGTTACCTAAAATGGCCTTGAAAGCCTCTCTGTTATATTAATTACCACACAGTCTGAAAAAAGATATGAAATTTGACCAACCTATTGGCATTGACCAAGACAAAGAAAATGACAAACGCAAGCAGAGGCTCTTTAGCCATGCAGTAAAAACCAAAACAACTGTGGATGCTGTAAATCAGGAACAAAAACACAGTTGCTGGAAAAGCTCAGAGGTCTGGCAGCATCTGTGGAAGAGAAAGCAGAGTTAACGTTTTGGGTCCGGTGACCCTTCCTCAGAACACAATGTTCTTCTTAGATCATTTTAAAATATCAAAGACACTTTTAAATAATAGTGTTGTTATATAAGTAATATAGATTCCATGGAGAAGGTGATGGGGGTTTGTGCTAAAGCTGAGAGAGCTGTCTTACAGACTAGTCAAGCAACAGCCTGACATAGTCAAACTCACAGAATCATACCTTACGGATAATGACTCAGACACCAACATCACTGTCCCTGGATATGGCCTGTCCCACTGATAGGACAGACGGAGCAGAGGTGGTGGCATTTATTACACAGTTTGGAGTGAGTTACCCTGGAGTTGCTCAACATTGCACCCCATGAAGTCTCATAGTAACAGGTCAAACATGGGTAAGAAAACCTCTTACTGATTATCATGTACTATCCTCCCTTGACTGATGATCAGTACTCCTCCATGTTGAACAACACTGGGAGGAAGCACTGAAGATGGCAAAATATACTCTGGGTGGGGGATGCCAATGCCTGTCATCAAGACAGAGTCAACACAGTGTGGAACTGGAGGAGCACAGAAGGTCATGCAGCATTGGAGGAACATGAAATTTGACATTTCAGGTCAGGACGCTTCTTCAGAGAGAATTGGTAACACTATTGATCAAACTGGCCAAGTCCTAAAGGACTTTGTTGCCAGACTTAGTCTGCAGCAGGTGGTCAGGGAACTTGCAAGAGGGAAAAGCACAACTGACATCATCCTTACCAATCTTCCAGCTGCAGATGTATCTGTCCATGGCAATGTTGGTAAGAGCGACCACCACACAGTCCTCGTGGAGACAAAATCCCACCTTCACATTGAGAATGACCTAAAAATAAGGTATTGACCTGGTGAAGCTACAACACAGGACTACTTACATGCCTAACATTTCCAGTGGTGGTCAGAGCTAAACAGTTCCACAAACAATAGATCAAATTAATATTTGCATTCCTACCACATCAAGTAGTGAATGGTGGTGGTCAATAAAACAAATGCTTGGAGTAAGAGGCACCACAAATATCCCCATCCTCAATTAACGGAACAGCCTGGCACTTCAGTGCGAAAGGTAAGGCTGAAGCATTTGCAACAGTCTTTAGGTTACTCTCAATCATCAGGGAATTGACAGAAGGTGTCATAAACAGTGCTAGCAAGCAGCTCAGCAGTAATCTGTTTAGTGATACCCCAGTTTGGGGTCTGCCTGGGCCATTGAGCTTCTAATCTCAACAAGAGCCTTAGTTCAAACAGGGACAAAAGAGTTGAATTGAGAATCATATAAGAGTGACAACTGCATCAAGGTTGTATTCAACCATATGTGGCATCAAGGAGACCTAGAAAAAACTGGAATCATTGTGTATCGGGGCAAATTTTCTGGTGATTGGAGTCATAGCTAGAACATAGGAAGATGGCTGTGGTTGTTGGATGTTGGTCATCTCAACTCCAGGATATCTCTGCAGGAGCTCTCAGTGTAGTATCCTAGGTCCAACCATCCCTAGCTGCTCCACCAATGACCTTCCTTCCATTATAAGGTTGGAAGTGAGGATATTTGCTGATGATTGCACAATGCTCAGCGCTATTTCATGACTCCTCAGATACTGAAGTAGTCCATGTCGAACAAGATCTGAACAATATCCAGTCTTGGGCTGACAAGTGACAAGCAATATTCACTTCACACAAAGGCCAGGCAAGGACCAACTCCAATAAGAGAGAATCTAACAGTCGGCCCTTTACATTCAATAGCATTAATATCATTAAAGCCCTCACCATTAAAACCCTGGGAGTTGCCATTGACCAGAAGCTGAACTGGACTATGCAAATATAATGGCTACAAGAGCAAGTCAGAGGCTAAGAATACTGCGGTGAGTAACTCACCTCCTGACTGTCCAAAGCCAGCCCATTATCTACCAGGCACAAGTCAGGGTTTTGATGAAATATAGAATGCTCCCCATTTGCCTGAATGAGTGCAACTCCAACAACACTCAAGAAGCTTGACACTCTCCAGTACAAAATAACCTGGCACTAACATCCCCCAACATCCACTCCCTCCACTACCCACAATAGCAACAGTGTGTCCCATCTACAAGATGCAATGCAGAAATTCACCAAGGCACCATAGATAGCACCTTCCAAACTCACGGACACATCCGTCTGAAGGACAAGGGCGGCAGATGCAGTGGAACAGCACCATCTGCAAGTTCCTCTCCTAGAGACTTACCATCCTGACTTGGAAATACATCACCATTTCTTCACTGTCACTCAGTCAAAATCCTGGAACAGCCTAAAATATTGTTGATCTAACCACAGAAGATGGATTGTGGCAGTTGAAGCTCACCACCATCCTCTCAAGGGCGACTATGGATGGGACAATGAATACTGACCCAGCCAGTGACACTCACATCCCATGGCAGAATATAAAAAGGCTGTCCATGTACTTCCCAGCTTCACAAATGCATGAAGTGGATTCTAGCTGCTTGTAAAGCTCTGAAGTCCATATTGCACTGCATTATTGGTTGTTTTATACAATAAATTAATGAAATGACTTCAGGTTTTTCAAAGTAATTTTGGGTCTCTATGGATTGGAGAGCGTACCTATTGGAATTTAGAAGAATGAGAAGTTATTTCATCGAAACATGTCAGCTTGTTAAGGAAATTGACAAGGATAGGCTGAGAGGATCTTTTGCTCATGGGAGAGTCTAGAATCAAAGGGCAAAGTCTCAGAATAAAGGAGTGCCGATTTATGACTGAGATGAGGTAGAGTTTCTTCTCTGAGCGATTTGAAAATTTTGAGAATTTCTTGATCCAGAGAGCTGTGGGAGCGGAGCCCTTGTGTATAGTTAAGATGGTCTTATGCTGTTGTCTTACTTTATTAATTAGTTATTATCCATTACCTTAAATTAAATTAGAATTAAATTTAAAAGAATACATACTCCATGTGACTACTTTCTCTGGAAAAGAGACCTTTGTGATAGGGCTGGCAGGACAAGCAGAAGGGACTAGGCCCAAAACATAAGCTTTCCTGCTCCTAAGATGCTGCTTGGCCTGCTGTGTTCATCCAGCTCCACACTTTGTTCTCCAGCATCTGCAGCTCCTACTATCTCTCGTGGAAAATGCTTTACATTTTTTTCAGCAAAAGTAAACACATTAAATGCCAGCCATTGTCATTAATTGAAAGGTGAATTCTAGAGAAATGCCTTTATCCAAAGGATGGTAAAATAGTGGTCACTCTACCCTGAGGAGTAACTGACCAAAGTATGATGGATGTTTGTAAGGAGCAGTTAGATAAACATGTGATGAAATAGAGGGTAAGAAAGATATCCTGAGAAGGTTAGGTGAAGAAGGATGGGAGAAGCCTTGTGAAGATCATACATGCCACGCTATTTCTATGCTTTAAACTTAATCTAATTCAATAAATTCTTAGGACAGGTTGCCATTTGGCAAATGGTAATGTGATGAAATTAGAACAATGGGTGAGGAAGAAAAGGTTTTATACAATCACGCTCAAGACTTTTATCCTAAAATGAAACCAGATCCCTTTTGACCTTCTCTGATGTCTTTTAAGCCTTGTTTCAGTTGCAGTTATTTTCTCTCTCATTTACCATCTAAAAGAAAGAAGCTCTACAGTATCAATTTTCACTAGGTTGAAAACATGTTGAGTTACACCCAGCTTCTTTCATATAATTGTTTTCCCTGTGACATTGCTATTCACTGAACAATGTTTTCATCCCAAAGGTATGAAGTCATGAAGGCTTGCTGGGATGCTGATGCATTAAGAAGACCTACATTTGAGCAAGTTGTGGAGATGATTGAAGGCCAGCTTTCAGAGACCTCGAAACATGTAAGCAACAGGCCCCAGCAGTGTGGTTACTGAAATATGTGTGGGCAGATATGACCCAGAGTGGTTGGTTATTTCCTGAATATGGTAGTTGCAAGATAAGTTATATCCAGCCACAGCCTGTTAGTGCAACTCTTGCCATCAGTAGTAAATTAAAGCTAGAATTTCTAACAGGGGAAACACAACTAAAAATATCAAACAGAACAAAAATTGGTGAAAATTCATTGTCAACTAGTAGCCTGAGATAACTGAAAGATTCTAATTCTCAAAGGCTATGAAAATAACTTGATTTTCTACTCCCAGATTCTTAAACCTATCTTGCTTTTAGCCTATCGCTATGAATTTAAGCACAGCAGTCACATAAATAAGGAAAAGCTTGATCTTATGGATAAGCAATATATAGCAAGCTCACTTGTAACAGAGACCCCTTTGTTAACTTGAAGGTGGCTCCTGCGTCAAGGAGGTTGCTGGGAGGTTTTAGTGACACTATGTCAGTGAATTCCAGAAGTTAACTTAGTGGCTCGGGATCTGCAATCTCGAAACTGAATTGAAGCAACTCATTTTGACTTTTAGAACTGAATTTTGTGGAGACAGCAGATGGTCAGCTGTCGTGGACAAATACAGCTCTACGATCCCACTCCAATAACCGGCAGAACCGAGGGCGGCATATTGCATGCAGTGGGCATTCAAGGGGCTACTGCAGGGTCTGCATCTCCATTTAAGGTTGATCTGAAGTGATTCTGAATTTGCCACCTAAGTAGCCCAATTTGCCACCTGGTGAACTTGATCTTCTTGCCACTGGCAACATGGCACAGAGGCAGCAAGACATCAGGGACAATACCAATATCATCCTGTGGCATTTTGCCAAACCTTCTACCCCAAGCTCCTGACAAAAAGGCCCAAAAAAATCCAGTGCTGGGTGCTCATGTCTCTAAGCTGCACAAACGGTGTGATCTCAGCTTTGTTGAGGTGGACAACATACAAATGGAAATTGGACGTTTCAACGATGAATGCTGCACATAGCTCAGTGACAACCCTATGATATATTGGAATTATGGGTGCTGGAGCAACTGTAGTAGCATATTTTTATAGCTGTGTCTTCAGCAAACTTGGAAATATTACTTTTGGTTCCCACATCTAAATCAATGATCCAGATTGTGAATAGCTGGGGCCTAAGCCTTGATCCTTGCAATACACAGACTATTACCCATTTATTTATACTCTGTTTTGTGCCTTTTAACCTGTCCTTTATCCCTGCTCCTACATTATCCCCAATCCACTGATCTTTACTTTTGTTTATTAATCTCTTGTAAGACTTTATCAACAACCTTCAGAAAATCCAACCACATCCACTGGCTCTGCTGGTAGATACTGCTAGGAACATGCTCAAAAAATGCTCACAGGTTTGTCAAACATGACTTCCCTTCATAAATCCATATTGATTCTGATTAATCAGACATTATTTTTTAAATATCTAATTATCACATCCTTCAAAAAAGATTCCAGATGACTGAGATCAGATCAACAGATCTGTAATTCCCTTCTTTCCTTTCTTATATATATTCCTTCTAATCTGCAGGCACTATTGCAGCAATAACAGAATTTTGAAAGGTGATCTTCAAGGCATCAACCATATAAAACTAATGATATTAGGGGAGGCGATGACCCAGTGGTATCTCTGGTCTGTTATTCCTGAGACCCAAATATATTTCTGGGGAGTCGGGTTCGAATCACACCACAGCAGATGGTAGAATTTGAATTCAATAATATATCTGGAATTAAGAATCCAATGATGACCACAAATTTGTTGTTGATTGTTTGAAAAACCTATCTGGTTCACTAATGTCGTTTAGGGAAGGAAACTGCCATCCTTACCTAGTCTGGCCTACATGTGACTCCAGACCCACAGCAATGTGGTTGTCTCTTAACTCCCCTCTGGGCAATTAGGGATGGGCAATAAATGCTGCCTCAGCCCGTTAATGAATAAAGAAATATAGTCACCTTGTTCAATATTTGAGTGTAAATATCATTGGATCCTAGGGATTTGTCATCTTTCAGTGTTATTAATTTACCCAGTATTACTTTTTATAATACTTTTAGTTTCTCACTCTCAGCAGACCATTGGATCTCAATTATTTCAGGGAGATGTCTTACATCTTCCGGTGTGAATACCCTTGTGAATACTTATTTCAGTACTCTGCCACTTCCCTGTTTTCTACTAGAAATTCTCTTGCCTCTGCCTGTAATGGGCTTAGAGTTGTTTTTGCTAATTGTTTCCTCTAGAAATATCTACAGCATTTTTTACAAACATCTTTTCTGTTTCCTGCTTACTTTTTTTGCTTCCAGTTTACATTTATATTCTATTCTCTTTCTTTATCTATTTCATGGTTCTGTTCCTAATTGTAAACTTTTTGCAGCACTTAGGTTTACAACCTTCCTTTTGCAACCTTATAAGGTTCCTCCTTTGATCTAATATTATATTTAACTTCCCTTGTTAGCCACGACTCTCTTGCATTTCCTGTTGGGTATTTTTGCCTTAAAGGATCATATGCTTTTAAAACCAAGCATTAATTCCATAAATGCTAGCCATTGCTTATTCACCATCAAACAGTTTAATATATTTTTTCATGTGAACACATTCAACTTCCTTCAGCTACCTTTATAATTGCTCTTGTTTATACTTAAGAGCCTACTTTGTGATTGAACTATACCTCTATCATATACGATGGAAACCATCTTGAACATATTCCAGGAACTTTACCTCCATAGTTTTGATGTTCATTAGATTTACTTACTCTATAAGTAGATTGAAATCACCCATGATTAGTGCATTGCCCTTGCAGTATGTACTTCAAATACTTTGATTTTACCATGCCCCGCATTACAACTACTGTTTGGTGACCGTTAAACCACTTCACCGAATGGTTTCTGTCCCTTGCTGTTTCTTAGCTATACCCCAACAGATGCTACATTCTGCAGTTCCAATCAAAATTTCTCCCTCACTAATACACTGACACTGCCCCTATTGTAAGCACTTTCCCAGCAATCTTTCCTATTTGTCCGTATTTCTTACTTGTAGAATATTCTTTAATATTCAGTTCCCAGCCCTGGTCACCCTGCAGCCATGCATCCAAAATGGCAATTAAATCATACTCCTTTACTTCTATGAATACCAAAAATCACCCTACCTTGTTGTGAATGCTGCATGAATTTAGATATAGTGCCTTTAATCCTGCTATTTTACTGCTAAACTGTGATTTCATTCTGGTTCATACCTTTCATAATTCTGGCTGAAAATGGATGCAAATTCTTCAGTCTTTTTGCACTGATGGGCTCCCCATGATTAAAGATGATAATATTTGTGGTGCCTCCTCCATCCATGACTAGATATGCCAGAGATTAGATTTGATCCATTGTTTGTGTGAGAGTTTAGGCCTGCTATTGCATCCTGCTTACGCTGTATGGTATGCAAGTAATTCTATGTTGTTGCTCATTCGTCTTATTGTTGAAATCTCATTTTTAGTTATGCTGGTGCTGTTTCTGGTATGCCCTCCTGCAATCTTCACTGAACCAAGGTTAGCTCCCTGGCCTGATGGCCATGGTAAATAAAAAAACTAAAAAAAGACTGTGATGCTGGAAATCTGAAACAAAAATGAGATTGGTAGGAAATCTCAGCAGGTCTGGCAGCATCTGTGGAGAGAAATTAGAGTCGACGTTTCAGGCCGAGTGGTGCCAGACCTGCTGAGATTTTCCGGCAATTTCTGTTTTTGTTTGTGATGGTAATGGTCGAGTGGGGGCTGTATAGTGCCATAAGGTTACAGATTGTTATAGAATATTATTCTGCTACTGTTGAAGGTTCGCAGCATCTCTTTGATGTCCAGTTTTGGGCTGCTTGATCTATTTGAAATCTTTTCTGTTCAGCTTGATGTTAGTACCACACAACACAATAGGGGGTATCCTTAACAGTACAAGTTACAAAATATCATTGATTTCCCCTGGCTGACCTGAATGGAGTGGTAGGACTAAAATGGTACTGACCGATGAGAAGGATGATGGTGAAAAGGGACATTGAAGAGGGAATTCCACTCAAAATACCCAAACTTCTCAGCCACTGTCCCCCTAGAATTCTCTGACTGAAAGCTGAGACTGCTTCCCACATTCCCTAAGTGCAGGTGCTACTATCTCTAGTAGAGCTGTCAGGGGCCATTAAAGCCAGAGAGCGTAGGCCAAAAGCACTTCAATAGCGAAACAGTGTAGGCTACCTCTGTCACTGCTGAAATCACATGGGATGCATCATGTGTGGGGCAGCACAGTGGCACAGTGGTTAGCACTGCCGCCTCACAGCAACAGGGACCCAGGTTCAATTCCAGCCTCAGGCAACTGTCTGTGTGGAGTTTGCACGTCCGCATGGGTTTCCTCCGGATGCTCCGGTTTCCTCCCACAGTCCAAAGATGTGCAGGCTAGGTGGATTGGCCATGCTAAATTGCCTAGAGTATTCAGGGTGGCATAGATTAGGTGGGCTGTAGGGGGATGGGTCTGGGTGGGATGGTCTCACGTTCAATGTGGGCTTGTTGGGCCAAAGGGGCCTGATTCCACACTGTAGGGATTCTAGTAGGAAGCTTAAGTCCAGAAATTTCCTTTTCTCATAATACTACATCAAATTTATTGGCTAGTGTTGCTTCCATTTCCTAACCATTATCCCAAGAGTCAGTTCACTGATTTGATGATGAATGTTAATAAATGGTGCAGAAAGTGTTGGATATGCAAACAGTGGATCAGTAGCTGAGGGTCTTTGTTTTACTTCTCAAGGAACTAACTGTAGGATTTCATTTGTTGTATTTTACTTGAGATAAACTTGTCAGATATTAAAGCATCCTGGCATCCAGACATCCATGTGGTATTCTGGGCCCTATCTTCATCGTTGTCCTCCGCCTCTGGCTTTCCTTCATCGGAACATGCGTGATGAGTCTTACCGTCCTCCTGCAGCTACAGACTTCTCTGCAGTGCAATGTTGTGCAGTTCTCAGCACATCATTATCATTCTGAAGACATGAGTGCTGAAGGGTGCCCCAGATTTATCTAACACCTAATACACATCTTTAGCGTTCTTATGGTTTGCTGTATGGCACACCTGTTAGTCATGTTGTGCCCACTGTAATGCTCCTGCATCTCAATGCTGGGGTTCTGTCATGAACTGAGTTTAAATGGTTGACTGCTATGAGCCAGACCATTAGTTTGTTTTCTGGAATGTATAGATCAAGCATGTTGGACTGCATGGAGAAAACACACAGGGAATCCTATGCAAACTTCCATAACCCTTTTTTTGCAGCTATGCCAGCTTCATGTTGATAGAATGTGGATTGGCATGTCTATGAATCAATAGCACCTGAATCAGCCAAAGATGTCAATTTGACTGCCTAGCCATTCTGGCAAGTTACAAGGAAAGGCGACAACTCCCAGCCCTGGTAAATGATTCATGCATCACTTGCCTTATGTATTTACGTACAGCCAACTATAGGACCCTCAAGATATCTTGGTGGTGTCTACGGAAGAAATTCAGTCAGTGGTGACCTTCAAAACCCCTGGTACTGCACATCCACCAGTTCCAGCAGGGTCAGTTCTTTTTCTGTAAGCCTTCATCTTTAAATAAAATCCTGACAATAGGCACATGTTCATAATGTATCATCGCCCACTGCAACCATTAAATGTACAAGCACCACTCATTAATATTAGGCTTTGCAATAGACAATAATTTATTATCTAAGCATCATTCTACTTTTGATCTTATTCCTTTCAAATTTATTTATGTTGTGACTAAAGCAGTTGACAAGGTTTCACTGTATTCTACAGTATGTAATGGAAACTGGTACAGTGATTTAGACTATTGTTGTGTCAGCACTGGAGCCAGAATCCTACCAGATCACTGGCTAGGTGATGTAAATCTAATTTCCTTATTCTTGTTATTCTTCCAAGTCAATATAGTTGGCACAAATCTGTTTTGTAAAAGTGCCAATAATCTGGCACTAACACAAAATTAATGACAATTGTCAGACAGACTGCAATATTGCTGGCGTGAAAAAGCGAAAGTCAGACTGTTATGCCAAGGAAAGCTCCTGGATTGAAGTGCATTTTCTTGGTGCACAATTGCAATAACCTTTCTCTGAATCTAACTGTTCCTGTTTCTGGTGAAAATGCAATTTGTGAACCAAATTGATAGTTCTCACCTTAGTGACAACCTATATTGATGATCAGAGATTTGATCACTGCAGTTTTATGTTGGGTGAGTTTTATGACTACGGAAAGATGGACAACTTTGATTCAGTTCTCTGGCTCTCTCCTGTTGTTTCCTTGAGGATTTGAAAGCTGTAGACCACTGTAGGTCAGAGCAATCATTAATAACCAGACTGCCTGTTTTACCCACATGTTTTCTCAGGTTTGAAACTGTGGCAATAGCTTAGAGCACTCACAGCAAGTGTTTAAAGACATACATGTCTTTACAAATAGACAGACACACAGAAGCACACACACATGCACAAACAGACTGGGTCAAGTTAAATAGTCTTGTCATATCTCCGTAAAACAATTTAGTGTCCCATCAGCATTTTCAAAATCAACCAAAAGTGCAGGCGGGGTTCTAAAAACAGAATGCAACAGTGTAATCAGCATTTTATTTCTCGAAGGAAAATAAAGTCATATACAGCAGATATAAAAATACATGGCATTGACTGATGATCCATTTCTCTCCTTGAATTTACAGAAATATTCCAACTTGGAGTCAAATTTTACCACCAGGCTGAAATTTCCCAGTCACTCCTCACGTCTTAATTCAGCCGGCAGCAGCAATGCTTCTGACCAACCGCTGCTAATGAATGATGATGTGTTCTTTGAAGATGAAAACAAACACATGCAAAATTGATTTTGAATCAAAATCCGAAATACATACATCCTGCTGAAGCTAATATACAGACAAATGACTGAATGTAAATTTTATTAACATATATATATGTTGGAATTGTGAATTTACTTGGAAACTGCTATGCTGTGGTCCTGTGTGGCTAAGTTATATCCTCTAGAATAACATACACCAGAGTAATAAGTGGCAACTTTTGTAAGACTCTTTGAGAGTGGTTTCTCATATGTAATGCTTCTAATTTTGTAGAAAAGGCTATTTCAAAACTTTATTTTTGAACTATATACAATTGTATTGATCATTTACTTTGCTGCGATGAATATTTGGACAAAAGCAAGATTCTCTTGTGTAGCTAATTTATCTGGTAAATAGTAAATGAAGCTCCTGAATTTATAGGAAGTGCTAAGCAGTCCTCTGGCTCTTTAAGATGGATGGATATGTGCTAGCAATGGAAAGGCAACAGCTGCCTTTTTTAAATGTCTACCTTTTATTTTCTGATGTTTGCAATTTTTTAATGCTCTGACATGCTCTGTTACTGATTTGATTCCAGACCAATTAAATGCCTTGGTTCACTACTCAGTCTAACCATGAGGGTGAGAACAGAATGCACTAATATGTTATTAATATGATCTTCACTGTCAATGTTCATTGACATTATTACAATTACATAACCATGTGTAAAAAAGCAAGACAGAGAGTTCAACATTCTGCAAGTTGATTATGGGTGTACATTTAATTCTATTTTGCTAAATTTTCTAGCTGCAGTACTGCAATGAGTGACCCTAATACCGAATTGGAAATCTTGCAGAAATACAATAATTCAGAGGATTGACAAATTAATTGAGCAATGACTAAACTCAGAATGTCAGATATTCTCCAACTTACTTCACGTCTTGCCTTCATGAGCGCCAAACTCTTACACAAATCTGTACAGACGCAAAGTTACAGATTTACTGAGCAACACTTAAGGCTTTTTAAATCAGTATGCTTAAGAAAAGGGAAATAAACACTTTTATCATTAATAAGGCACGACAATCTTGCTACCATATTGCTCAACAGCTGAAGACAATCACAGAGAATGAAATTAGAATAGCAAATGAGTGCTTTGCAACTTGAGATTGAAATATTTTGCCTTCTAAAATATTAGTTTTGATAAAACTGTGCACTATGTTGTGAAATAAATGAGAAATTCCTCTTCCAATTGTGTAGCTACATGTCAATGTTTTCTACTGGCATACCTTGTCAAAGTCGATAAGGGGTGAGAGTGAACAATGGTACAAATCCTGTCAAGAGGACAAGTTAACAAAGATGTTGTCTCACACCATTATTAGTCAAAATTGCATAACACGTGCTTGCTGATATTTACTTGCAAGATTAAGGAAGTTGAACTTTAAAGTACTTTTTGTTCTTTTTTCATATGTACAATGACAAAGGCTAATCGTCTTCAATTAAGTTGTTATAGGTTAAGGAAGTTAGCTTCAAAATCCATCTAGCAATTTAATTTTACTAAACTTTGACTGCACAAACACTGCAACGAAATGAACTGGTTAGGCTTTAATAGCTTGAGGGAAGAATAATCGCAATAAATGCATGCAGTGGAAAACTATTTCTAAATACAGCAATGCCATTGTACTGATTGCATTTGCTTTAAGGCATTACTAACCTAGTAAACAGTGTATTTTGTTTGCCCAGTAATGTAGGTTACTCCACAGAACTGTAACCACATTACAGGTCATTGAACTCATAGCTGACATATGCATGATACATTTCTGACTTTGACTATTTTGGATAAATTATCTCATTTTAAGGTTATTGATTAATTGTAATTTTATTCCAAAGTCCGTTTTTATTATTGCTATGGAAATGAATGAGTGAAACAGTCTACCAGGTACATTCACCTCTTTGTTCAATGTAGCAATATGAGATCCAAAAAGACAGAACTCTAAACATGGAATGTAAATTCATAAGATCCATCTTATACTCTTAAGTCATAATCTAAGTGTGAATTGTCAAGTTATCAATATGATTGTAGAACAAATGTATGACATATGCTTATGTTTACTATTTATTGGATGAGTCAAGTAAAAGTGATTCATACTGACTTTTAAGATGCAAGCCCTCATGACAAAAGGTTTAGAAAAATCTTGCTTTTAAATGTGGATCATTGATTTATAAATATCAATGCAACAAAGATTGACCTAGCAATTTGGATGTTTCAGTCTCTGTGCATCAATGATGAGGCCTAAGGTAACCCCATTATTAACCTATTGAGGCAATTTCTGTGGAGCCAGTAAGTTATAGAAAGCTCTTTGGTGTAACTAAAGAGTAGGTTGCTGCTGTGATTGTCTTGTTCTGAAGAAGAATCATATTTGTCTCACAAGATTAACTTTGTTTCTCTCTCCACAGACCTGTAGAGTCTCCCTAGCACTTTCTGCTTTCATTCAGATCTCCAACATCTGCTGTATTTTGCTTTTATTTGTAGTTTGTTATAAATTTTTGTTGCATAAGTTATCAGAAAAATAAATTACATGTGAGTAATCTCATTTTATTTCTCTTTAAATCTTTCATAATTGGGAGCAGTTGCAAGATTTAAGAGTTTTCAGGTTGCGTAGTTTTCTAGAACTGGCAGTGATAGCTTTTTGTAAGGGAAATTCTAGGATAGATGTGTCATTCCAGAGTGTTGCAGGAAGTCAAAATCAAACACACTGCAGTGATGTTGTGCTGTTCATTCTATCATACTATTTATGAATATTAAGTATCTTGTATGATTCTGCACTTAAGATCTTTTTCCTTTAAGGCCCATTTTACAATTTCCTACTTGTTTTTCAACATTTGAATATATGGTGATAATTAATGTAGATAATGGCTGATTAAATGTCCAGATTTGTAGCTTAGAAAATATGTCAGGTAAACTATTGGTGAATAAATTCAAATAGGAGTGTGCTAGCAATTTTCAGAATCAGTGTTCGCACAGGGCAGTCTTGTTTACACTAACACATTTGTATAAACATATGGAATAATAAAATGTGAGGCTGGATGAACACAGCAGGCCCAGCAGCATCTCAGAAGCACAAAAGCTGACGTTTCGGGCCTAGACCCTTCATCAGAGAGCCTGCTGTGTTCATCCAGCCTCACATTTTATTATCTTGGATTCTCCAGCATCTGCAGTTCCCATTGTCACTGTATAAACATATGGACTTCTTTTCTTGACAATGACGTTTAAATTCTTTGCTAAATAATGGACAAAAAAATGAATGTTGAAGATCCAATAGATTTGTGTGGTAACATCCCTCAAACCAAAGTTTTCAGATGGATTAATTGAGGAAGAACTGAAAAGTATGGGAGAAGCTATCAAAACTAATTGATGTTTACTACAATATAATTAAATATATCTTGGACACTAGTGCAAAGCAGGCAATAATGAATCATCTTTCTATTTTGCACTGATGCCGCTGGTCTGTGATGAGTTTCATTGTATTTTCCCTTCTGCGATCTGATTACATTACAATTAGCCCAATATGACAGCTCCAGTGTTTGGATATTTACATGAGCATTTTTACCAAGACAATGTGATAGATTTTCCATTGAGAAGTCTGTCTGAAAAGTGCATGTTATTAAGAATTAATTTTCTTCAACCAATCTGCTAATTAACTGAGCAAATCAAAAGATTTAAATGTCTGCCAGGAGCTGGCTGATCAGTTGTAGCCAGCAACGGGATTTATCTTTGCTTTTGATTTTAGATTGGAACAGGTACTGATCTGTTGAGAGCCATGTTGTAGTAGTACACAATCTATTATAGAATGGTGCTAGGGAAAACGTGCAGTTAACTTATCAGAATTTCCATTGCGCAGCTCTGTAAGCCTGGATATCTGTGCAATCAATTTGTAGTTTTGCCCACCTATATACTATTTTAGAATAACCTCTCCGGTCCAATACCGCAGTAGAATTAATCAGAGGAGTAATGGTTGATGAGTAATCATCACAAAGGACAAATTCACGGCTGCTCCGTGATGGGTGATCAGATGGGGAAATTTGCTCCCAGTTATTGCCAATAATTAATTCTGGCCACTGGTCAGACCTGGTGCCTGGTTAATGTTAGATACTATCAACAGCAATAAAAGTGTGGCTAATTCAATGGCAAAGAAGGATTTGCTTCCGATGGATTAAGTGACTTTTGTATATCGTATTTTTAATACCTACTCGGCTACTGCATGGTTATTCATGACAGAATTTGGAATATTGTTTTTGCAGAAATGTTTAAATAAAGGATGCAGTTATTGTGAAAGAATTGTGTTGTGTTCATTCAACTTGAAACTTTTGCTAGACTTAAGTGCCACAAATTTGTAGCGACTCAGTACCCAGTTTTACAAAACTCAGGTGTTGAACCCCATATCAGGACAAATTGCTGGAACCTTGACAAAATCCATCAGGATGTGCAGTCTCTGAGAAATAAACAGATGGTTTATGAATCCACATTGGTTCTTTTGCAGCTGTGTATTTTTATATGGAACTGATTTCTGTGACTTCACATGACCTTGTACGAGTTCACAGGCACCATTAAATATATCCTGTTAGAAATAGTTTTAAAAAGTCCTTGTCCCAGATATCATTCCTTATTCAAGGAGCTGATATGCGTTCCATTTGCGTGATTATATCGAGCTTGCTGTGGAACATATTGCTGGTCACATACAGGAGCAAAAACAGGCATTCCATTTTGTTAGTACTGTAGACACGGCCTTACATACAAAATTCCTTTGACAATATAATATCTGACTAAAAACCAGTCATGTTACAAATGACTGCTAAGATGATAGAGCCTGTGCTATTCAGCAGTGCTTTTTTTTTCTTGTGTTTAACAAGACTATCCAAAGAGTCGCAGGAATGTTTTATCACTCCTTCACCTCCTTTAAATAGCTGGTCTGAGGACACCAGCCAAGTTCCGGATGTAGTTGTATGAAACATAAATAACTTCCCACCAAAGGTCTTCTACCTTCCAGTGCACGTGAGTTTGGATGCCAATTTTCTTTCAAAATCATGAGCAAACTTAATGCGAGCAGCTGTAATGATTTATCAGGGGCTGATGAAGTCTGAAAGAGCTCTAATTAGTCTCAACCCCTTTGACCCTTGACATTTGATTCCTTTAGCCCTAACTAGCTGACATCAGATAGGCTGGGTATCATTTATGCAATTTTAATTTCTATTGCTTGGGGAGAAAACAGATAATAGTGAATCACAGCCTGACTTTCACCTGGCCTTGTTTCCCACTTAAGTCAATCTTCTGTTCTTGGATTTCCTCAGGCCCTGGTATCACAGACTGCATGAATTCATCTTGGACACAGACTGCTGCATTGAAAAACATTACTCATCACCATAAAGGAATTCTAGTAGTGATCTATATATGTCAACCTTACAGTAATGCCCATAATTGAAGAGAAAGCCCTGGATGCTACTCATCACAGTCATGGCTGACTATCCTACTCAGTATCCTGGTGCCACATCTTCCCTATACTCTTTGATCAACTTATCCCTATGACCTTTCTCTAACTTCTCTTGAAATCTTCCAATATTTTGGCTTCTATTGTTTTCTGAGCATTCCACAGACTCTCTACTCTTTGGGTGAAAAAAACTTCTCCTCATCTCAGTCCTAAATTGCCTACTCCGTATCCTTAAATGGTTATGGATTCCCCAGTCATTAGGGATATCTTCCTGTGTTTACTCTGTCTCATCCTACTGGAATTTTATAGGCTTCTATGAGGTCCCTGCTCTCCTATTCTTATAAACTGCAGTGAATGTAGTTGTAGCTGATCCAATCTCTCTCCATACATCAGTCTAACCATCTCAGGAACCAGTCTGGCAAATCTTTATTGCACTCCCTCCATGATCAGAAAATCCTTGCTCAGATAAAGACATTAAATCTACACACAGTACTCCAGATGTGGTCTCACCAATCCTCTGGAGAATTGGAGTAAGATGTCCCTGCTCCTGTACTCAACCCCTTTCATTTTGAAGACCAATGTAACATTTGCCTTCTTCGCTGCCTGTTGCACTCACGTGTTTACTCTCAGCACCTCGAGTACAAGGACATACACAGGTCTCATTGCACCTTCTCCTTTACCAACCAGTCACCATTCAGATAATGATTTAGACCCAATTTTTGTTACCAAAATGAATAACCTCACATTTATCTATATTTTACTTCATCTGCCATACATTTACCCACTCACTGTCCAAATCAGCATCCTCCTTATAGTTCACCCTTCTACCCGGCTTTATGTTCTACCCCACTGATCACATTTTCCAGGACTTGATTTACTTCATATTCCTTCCTTTGTAGCATGCAGCTCAACTTTGAACAATCAGAAGTAGTATGCATGCAGGAATTGAGCTGATTCATGTTGTGCTTTCAAGTAAAAGCTTTCACTTTGAGAAGAATGAAACAGCCTCAATTCAAATCTATGGGTCAGTGCAACCTGAACTGTGGCCAACTCTTTGAAGTTAACTCTAATTTCTACCACACTCAATAGTACAAGTCAAAACTTGACTTTGTAGTTCTTTGTTACCATTGAAAGTTTCAAAAATGTGACTAAAAGCTTGGAAAATTGATTTGGTGACAGAAATTAATATCTTTCAAGCTGTGGAGAGAGACTCAGGCATCCTTGGAGCTTTAATACTCAGTGTGCAGAATCTTACAGGGCCGTGAGCAATGTGAATGACAGTGAGAATTCTGGGAGGCCCCATGTAAGAAAGGCTTTTTTCTGAATATCAGGAGCAATCCGTTGCATTTTCAACAGAGTTCCTGGTGTTGATATGGGATTCTCACTGGGGAGCGTGAGATGCCTATTAGTGGAGATTATTACTTGTTGCTGGTCTCATTAACAGCGAGTTGCGACTTACAATGGGCAGTTTCCTCTTCAACCAGCAGACATTGACAATTCCTGATGCGAAAGCCTGAGTGGATACCTGACAACTTTAGTTAACCACTTGCTCCTCCAGAACACCACATTGGGCACCCAACAATACCATCTCAGAGCATGCTCCAGGGCACCAGCTGCACATTCCCACCATCCATGGACGCCGCCATATATCACCAGGCAGCCTCTCAGACATCTTTCTGATCCACTTACGAATACTTCTGCGCTTTAAAGATGCATTTTGGGACACACTGACACCCAGCACTGAGAGGCTGCTATAAGGACAAGTTGTGCACATGAATATGTAACAAGCTTCATGGATTGGACCAAGCTGCATCTTATGGCTGCTCATTTGTTCTCTTTCTGCTCACTCGCCTTGAGCCTACCTGGACGCTCATAGCATCCAAGCCATGCTGTGCCATGCATTTGTGCCTTCTCCCCGCTGCCTCCACTATCCCCCTCCCTCACCCTCAGTCACAGCGACTATGCTCACATTACCTTAGTCCAGCCTGCCGCTTAGTACAGACACAAAGCCAGGAAGTTTGGTTATCAGCAGTCTTCATTCAAGAGGGGGGAGGCAGCCTTTAGTCAGTGATTCCTAGCACAGTGAGTCGAGGGCAGCCTTTGATATTTGCCCAGGGACATTAGCGCTGTCACCTGGCTGCTTGGTACGGTCAGGGTCATCTCCTTTGGAGGGTGAGAAGCCCAATTTTGGGAAGTCACCATGTGCCTTGGTGCTTTCTGCACTACGTAGGATGAAATAAAGGGTTAGATTGAGTGAGATGAAAGTGTGGCACAGCTGTTAATGCTGGCGCTAATGGGGAATATGTGGTAAGTCAGTGCAGAGGCCATGCAGAGTTAGGAGCAAAGATGTTGCATGTAAAAGTGAATGTGTTAGAGCATGAGCCTTGGTGGGAGATGGATGCAATAGCACAGCTGGAGTGAGTGTGAAGTGTAAGAGAGAAGATGGTGGACCTGATTTTGGCAGACTGGAAAAGGTGGCACAACCTTCTTTCTTCATTCTTGGATCTTGCTCCGGACAGATAAGACTGCAATGGCCTGGCTGGCCATTTCCAGATGGACTTGTTTTGGCAGAGCCTGGCATCTACTGTTGGCCCTTGGGCAAGAGGATGTCCTAGCTCTATTCACCAGGTCCTCTGAGTCCCTGAGCTGTAAAGCAGCCACCAATTTCATGTCAGGGCAGCTCCAGACTGACGGCTTTTTAAAAATGGCACCAGTGTCAAGGAGACTGGTACATTCCAGAATATCCTAGCAGTGGTGACAAGTGGTAGAGTCTGGCCAGCATCTTACAACAGGGCATCATATTGATGTGGTAGTTAGTTAATAAGGTGAGACTGGGGCAACAGTGTGAGAAAACACATTTGGAATAGTGAGAATTCCCTTATGAATCTCTCCCAAGTTGACACTTAGATAAAGGAATGCAAGATTCACCACAATATATCCAAACAATGCACAGCAGAAACAAAACAAAACCCATAAAATACTGCAAACAAAAAGTGCTGGAAATCACAGCAGGTCAGGCATCTTCTGTGGAGAGGCAGCAAGCTAAATTTTCAAGCCTAGACGACCCTTCACTAGAGCTCCATTGAATATTAAATTAGATTGACAAAGTCACTAAAGACCATCCTTATACTATACAGTGATTTAATCAGACTGGGCTCAAATGTCTTCTGCCACGTTCTGACAATGTGATTGGCTGATATTGAGACCAGATCCTAGGACATTATGTGACGTAGACTACATCATCACCTGAGCTTTTCTTACCTGTTGTCTTAAAGGCAATTATCATGTTTATAATCTCACATAATCTTTCTACGTGGTTTCTGACTTAATAGGATTTAGTGTCAACTCTTTTCCCTCTCCCATATCTATTTAACTGTTTCTCGTTAAAATTAAGGTGGAGATAGGGTTCTTTTTGCCATAGTGAGACATATTAAAGAGTCATAGGGTCATACATCATGGAAACAGAACCTTTGGTTAAGGCATGCTAGTTAAAATTAATGTCAATGTTTCTTGGGAAGCTAGGAGTTTTCTATTTCCTTTTCTGGGTGCTGTAGTATTTGCTAATAACTTTGTGACTCCCTTGGTAGGAGGCTTAATTTTAAAGCATTGTTCTGCAACTTGCAGCAGACCAATGTGATCCTTTAACACACATGCGATTATTTAGAAGCTTGTCCTGAGATCAGTCCAAACAGTGCATCTTTCACATGCTCTTTGTTTTACTTCAAAACTATACTTTATTCATAAAAAAATCATATTAAGTACTTACAAAGGTTCTAAATCATGTCTGTGTAGTCTTTGCAAGGAAGAAAAACACAAACAAAAACGTAAAATTTTAATATTTCTCAGAGTTTCTCTGCAGTGTAAAAAAAGCATTTCCAACTTGTGCAGAAAACTACTTTGTTCATTATGAGGCACTGAAAGGTTCTGACAACTAAACAGATCCTTGTTACATTTTGGCAGACAGACCTTACACAGTGATAACAAAGTGCAGAGCTGGATGAACACAGCAGACCAAGCAGCATCATAGGAGTAGGAAAGCTGACGTTTCGGGCCTAGACCCTTCTTCAGAAGAAGGGCCTAGGCCTGAAACGTCAGCTTTCCTGCTCCTATGATGCTGCTTGGCCTGCTGTACTCATCCAGCTCTACACCTTGCTATCTCAGATTCTCCAGCACTTGCAGTTCCTACTATCTCTGAGATCATACACAGTGGTCTTTCCCCATTGTGCTTTGGCGACAGCTGCCTCAAGCTTTAGTGTGTCACCCAGCGTGCAGCCCTGGACTTTGGAATGTGCCAGTCTGCAACGCTTGGTCGAGATCAGTTCTTTGCACTGGAAAACCAATAGGCTTTGGACACATCAAAGAACTGCGTTTACTGAGTTGATGGTCTTCCAGGTGCAGTTGCTGTTGGTCTCAGTGTGCATTCCAGGGAGCAGACCTTACAGCACAGAGTCCCACATTATGGGGCTGCTTGGGCCAAACCTCAACAAAAAGCACTGCGTCTCATTCCAGACTCCCTTTGCAAAGGCACATGCAAGAAGGAGATGTATGACCATCTCTTCACCAGCATAACTGCTTGGAGGGTAGTGTGCAGTAGTGGAGTGAGTCCAGGCGTACATGAGGAGTTTGACAGAGAGTGCCCTTCTCACCACCAGCCAAGCTAAGCCTTGGTGCTTGTTGGAAAGTTCTGGTGATGAGCCATTCTGCCAAATGACTTTGACGGTCTGTTCAGGTAGCAACCCAACAGGATGCACTCTCTCCTTTCCCTACAGGGTCTCGAGGACGCAACGTGCTGATCACTGCCTAATGGACTAATGGTCAAAGGTAGTTTTCTTTGCAAATTTTAGGGACAAATTGGATGGAATGGTCCAACTACTTGGAGTGGTCTGTGGAATAACTCCAAACCCATCCTTTATTACAGTGGGGACAGGTAGAACCTGTAGCGTCAGTATATAGCGACACTCGGTGTTTGCCTAACGAAGATCTATGCACAGCTTGATACAGCCATGTACAAAGGAGGCTATCAGGATGAGGGCAATGTTGGGTACATTCCTCCGCCCCTTTATCCAGAGCTTTGTGCTTGATGCCTCTTCAGACATGTCCCATCTTTGATCTCCAGATTAAGTGGAAGATGGCTCGGGTGCTTGCAAAAGCACAGGTTCATGGAATTAGCCAGACCTGCGCCATGTACAACAGAGACAGTTCCTGTCACCTGATGATTATGTTTTTACCAACAATGGAGACAGAAAGCAGTGCTCCCATCTGCCCAGTTTCTGTCTCATTATGGCGATATACTCCTCCCAATTTTTCTTTGTACACACTCCAGGCCCTCTGAACCATATAGCCAGCACTTTCAGATAGCCTGACCTGATAGTGAAGGGATAAAGGATTGGTTGGCCCAGTTTCCAAGGAATATGACCTTGCTATTACCCCGATTCACCTTGGCTCCTGAGGCCAGTTCAAACCGGTCACAGATGCTCATGAGTCTGCTCACCAATATCGATCCAGGCAGAAAACAGTGATGTCATCCATGTATAGGGAGGCTTTAAACTGCAGGCACCTGCTGCTGGGTAGAGTCACTCCTCTCAGGCTCACAACCTTCTCAATGGACTCAGCAAATGGTTCCATATGACAAACAAACAAAGCAGCAGAGAGCGGGCAGCCCTGCCTGATTCTGGTTCTGATCGGGAAGCTTTCTGATTCCGACCGATTGATTGAGAATGCATTGGCGATGTTGGTGTAGAGCAGTCTGATCTAATTACACATTCCATTCCCAAAGCCCATTTTGGAGACCATGTCCCACAAGTACCTGTGTGATATCCTTTCAAAAGCCTTCTCCCAGTCCAGGCTGATGAGGCAGACGTCCACCCCGTTATTTTGCACGTAGGTGATTGTATCCCAGAGGAGCATGAGGCTCAGAGATACAGCACAGGTTTGATCGAGGTGAATCACTGATCCCAGAGCAGACCTGACCTGGTTGGCAATGATCTTAGGCAGTATTTTGTAATCTGCATTCAGCAGTGAAATCAGTCACCGATTTCTACTTTCCTTCCTCTCCTCCTTCTGCTTGGAAGTGAGTGCAATGATGCCTTTCCTCATGGATTTGCACATGCCACCTTCTGGAAGCATATTGTGGCTCACCTTCTGCAGGTCCTGGCCAATCAAATCCCTCTGAACTGAATACAACTCCCCCAATAAGCCATCACTTCCGGGAGTTTTATCCTTTTCAAAGGACATGAGCGTCTTGGTCAGCTCATTCAGAGATAATAGATGGTCCAGCCTGTCCCATGTGTTTTTGTCTAAGACCTCCATGATAGAGGTCAGGGACAATTGGGAGGCTATGCCATCTGTGAGCTTCGTTTCATACAGTCTGGCGTAAAAGTGTTTGCTGATTCTTAGGAAATCAGACTGAAATAATGGTTTTGAGCCATCTTCTTCCTTCAGGTGGCTGAGCACAGACCTCTCCATGTGCACCTTCTGGAAGAAGATATGTGAGCTCATCTCATCCTGCTCCATGGGCCAGATCCTGACCTGGAAAATTATCTTGGAGGCCTCCAACACAAAGAGCGAGCCTTGCTGGCTCTTCACCTGCTGGATATCTTCCTTGACATTGAACCCCATCATCTGCAATCTTTTCTTGGAGTTTGAACAGTTTTCTCCATCTCAATCTTGCCTTCTGAACATCTTTGGGGATAAAGATTCTCATGATGTTCTCCTTGACTGTTTCCAACCAGTCTGCTGGAGCCTCAAAGAGGGGTTTCATGGTTCTCTAGCCTGTGTAAACTCTTTCGAGCTCTTTTGAGGAGCTTGTTGTGTACAAATTAGATGCTGTGTTATTTACTTTACAACAGTGACTACTCCTCAAAATTATCTCATTGAATGTCAAGTACTTTGTGGGTGGGAATGGCAGAGAGTTCTTGGGAACTTGTTGTTCAGTGTTGCACTGTAATTCCCAGGACTCTGCCACCCGATACCTGGCTGGCAGAAGCAACCAAAAACCAGGCTTCTTGAATGATTTTGCAACAAAACCATAGGTTTCCCTAGTCTCAGCTCAGTTTAAGGTGGAATGGCAATATTATGATATTAATGGCTATTCCTCTATACATAGCAACAACTCCTGAAATATGCATGTAGTGATGGGGAAATCCATCCCTTCCTCCCTCAGATCAGCTGTTTCAGTTTTAACTGTAATCAAATAACTACAGCTTTAGGGTTAGTACCACATTCAGAAAACCAATATATTTCAACACTGAAAACAACAGATCTGACCAATTGAACATTAAACCACCAAACAGGACTTAATGACAAAGCAAGTTAGCTGGCATTAAAGATCATGGTATCATTCATCTGCAAAGAATGAATGAGAATTGAGCTTTGGAATAAGAATATGGAGTGGAAGCTCTGAGCAACATGGGCTATGGGGAATGGCAGAATTAGGTAAGAAACCCAATGAGGCTCATTAGGCGCATCTTGCTGCATCTTCTATGTTTTAGAAAGTAATGTGGTGAGTTTCTCAATTGGCAGCAGCGATTTGCCAGTTAGGGGTTTGAAATCTTCTTAAATACCTTGTTAATGCCCCAACTTGGCTCATTAATATTAAGCTTCCCATCTCATAAAATGGATTAAATAATTCTCAACAGGTAAGTCACATTTGGTACCTGGGACTTCAGCACGCCCATTGGCTGTGGCCAAACTCTATGTTACGCAGAATGAAACTGCATCTCAGGGCACATTTTGCAGACACAAGCTGCATCACCCCATATTCACAGAAGTTGGCACCCGACACTTGCCAATCCCTCATGATGATCATGAAGCTTCCCCCATCCACTTGCAGGTCACTGAGGTAACACTGATTTGTGTTGCAGGACACACTGGCAACTGGCACTGAAAGGCTGCAGTGTGAACACACAGTTCACTGGGACGTTGGCCAGCTCATGGACTAGACCAGGCTGCATTTCAGGATGGCTCACTTGTTGTCTTCGCATTTGTGCACTTAGTGCCTTCCTGCATGCTTACATGTGTTCATATTATGTCTGTTAACGCTGATACTTTGGCACATCAGACAGTGACAAAGGCTATCAGTACTGCTGTATTGATTTGTGATATGGTTGGGGTTTCTCTCTTTTGTTCAGATACATGCTTGTCAGTCTGTCAGCAGGGGTCTGTCCCATGTCAGGAATATCATGCTTTATAACACACTGGGAAGTCAATATATCACATAGAGCATGTGCCAGCTGCCTGAATGGCAAACAGACTACATGTCCATTCAAACAAATGACCATGTCGGAAAGGGGCTGGTGCCCAGTCCAGTCAATGGGGTGGGGTGTGGGGATGTCTGCTTCATGTCAGGGGTTCCCGGTACTGCCAGGTATGAAGACAGTTTTTAATCATTTCAGGGCTTGGTCACAGTCAGCCATCTGCGTGGGCTCTTCACAGTCAAGGGATACATCCAACTACGGCTCAGGGACCTTGGATGAACAAATTCACAAAGATCTGAATGCAAACTCCAGCCACATTTAATTTGCATCATTTCATCATGCGTTTGCTTTGCATATAGGTTGAGATTGCTTAGGGTTCAAATGCAGGTCATAGGAGATTGGCACCATGCCATCTTTCCTTGCAAATTGAACGCTGGAATCTCAATGATGTTGAATGCAGCAGCCATGACTTAATGCAATGAGAAATTGAATAATGTATATGGGTTTGGGATGGGGTCAGAGCATAACCCATTTTTATTTAATGATTTGCTTGCTTGGCTGGCTAAGTTTGTGGCATGGAGTCCTGAAGCTGAACATCTGATAGAAACATGACTCTTGCTATCAGGGTGCAGCATGACTCATTTTCTGGGGGAGTGTATTCAGCTCTCATCTGCAGTGATGAGACTGAAAACTGTCTTTCACGCCATACATTCCCAACAAAGGTCATTTCCATTGAGAATAAATGCTGGGATGGGGATTCCTGTGACCCACTTCCTAATAAGTTGAAGATAGAACAGGCGGACCAGGAATGATGGCCCCATGGAGCACGAGCAACCGTTAGCTCCAGATGGAATTGAAAGGCTCTATCACAAAGCAATGGAATTTACCGAGCAGAAATGTTCCATTCAAGAGATAGCAAGAACTGCAGATACTGGAGTCAGAGTCAATACAGTGTGAAGCTGGAGAAACACAGCACGCAGCATCAGAGGGACTTACCTCTACATCACACAGGCCAGGTGCCAATTCTCCAATGCCTCCCCTTACCGTGCCCTCCATTATAACCCCACTCCTCATTACCACACCATCATCTCCCAGACCATCAGTAAACTCATCTCCTCAGGAATCCACCTGCCCACAGCCTCCAACCTCATCATTCCCCAACCCTACACGATCCGTTTCTACCTCCTTCCCAAAATCCACAATCCTGACTGCCCTGGCCGACCCATTGTCTCTACCTGCTCCTGCTCCTGCTCCACTGAACTCATCTCCACTTACCTTGATGCTGTCTTTTTCCCCCAGTCCAAGAACTCCCCACCTGTGTTTGGGACACCACCCATGTCCTCCACCTCCTTCAAGGCTTTCATTTCCCTGGTCCCAACATCTTGATAATGGACATCTAATTCCTGTACACCTGTATTCACCATGCAGATTGGCTTAAAAATCCTCTGCTTCCTCCTCTTTTGCAGGCCCGACCAGTCCCCTTCCTCTGACATGCTCATCCACTTAACAGAACTTGTCCTTACCCTGAACAACTTCTCCTTTAACTCCTCCAATTTCCTGCAAACTAAAGTAATGGTGATGGGCCCAAGCTATGCCTGCCTCATCGTAGGATATGTGGGACAGTGCCTCTTCTGCTGTTACTCTGGCACTATTCCTTCATCTCTTCTGCTGCATTGATGACTGCCTTGTGCTCCCATGAGGAGCTTTAACAGCTCATCAACTTTATTAACACCTTTCACCCAAACCTTAAATTCACCTGGGCATCTTTGTTACCTCCGCCCCCTTCCTGAACCTTTCGGTCTCCATCTCCGGTAACCATCTCAGCACTGACATCTATATTAAACCCACTGACTCCCACAGCCACCTGGACTTTACCTCCTTTCACCCACCTCCCTGCAAGAATGTGATCCTCTATTCCCAATTCATCCCCCTCCACCACATCTGCTCCCAGGATGGAGTATTCCACTCCCGAACATCCTAGATGTCCTCTTATTTGAGGTCTGCCACATACTCCCTCCGTTGATCCATAATGTCCTGAACTGCATCTCTTGCATTTTCTGCACTTCTACCCTCAAATCCCTTCTCCCCAACAAAAATAAGGACAGTGTCTCTCAGGTCCTCACATACCACCCCACCAACCTCCGCACGCAGCACAGCATCCTCTGCCACTTCCGCCACCTTCAATCTGACCCCACAGCCAGAGAGATATTTCCCTTTCCAGCCTCATCTGCCTTTCATAGAGACCACTCACTCCATGACTCCATTATCCACTCCACACTCCCACCAACTCCACCATCCCTAGCACCTTTCCATGCAACCACAGAAGGTGCTACACTTGCCCCTACACCATCACCATCACTGTCTAAGGCCCCAGACAAACTTTCCAAATCTGACAGGGATTCACCTGTACATTCTCCAATCTGGACTGTATCCGCTGCTCCGATGTGGCCTCCTCTACGTCGGTGAGACCAAGCACAAATTCAATGAACATCTGTGCTCTGTACGTGATAATCAACACCACCTTCCAGTCGTGAACCATTTTAACTCCCCCTCCCACTCCTTGGATGACATGTCCATCCTAGGCCTCCTCCAGTGTCTCAATGATACCACCTGCAAACTAGAGGAACAACACCTCATATTCCACCTCAGGAGCCTACTGCCCAATAGCCTAAACATAGAATTCACCAGTTTCAAAGTCTTCCCACCTCCGGCCCCATCTTATGTCCAACCCTCTCTATCATTCCCGCCTCCATGATCTGACACAACCTGTCCATCTTCTCTGCCACTTACCCACCCCATCCATCTCACTGACCAAGCCCACCACTTCCTACCTGCATCCACCTATCACAAAGCCACTTACGTTCCCTGGCCTCACCCCTCCTCTCTCTATTTATTTCACAGCTCCCTTCCACCTCCCCAGCCCTGATGAAGGGTGTAAACCTTAAATGTAGACTTTCCTGCTCCTCTGATGCTGCCTGAACTGTTCTGTTCCTCCAGATCCACACTGTATTGACCCAGGGTTCCATTCAACTAAGGTGCAAGGGATTTGCAATGACTGTTGTCATTTCCTTGAGATGTTCATGCACTGCCCTGATAGTGGCCATGACTCCAGCATCTTGGAGCACTTTTGTGTACCTGCTACATTTCAAGGATCAAGGTACCATACATGTCTGGTTACAGGTGGGTGAAGCTATGTAGTGTGACCATGGCTCATGACAGCGCCACACAGGTCTCTAAGGGATGCAGAGCACTGATAAAGTGCTGCCCTTGCTTCATCCATGTTTGAGCAGCAGTTCTATGGCTGCTGAGTGGACAGTTCCACTACTTGAACCAAACTTGGGGTTGGTCGACTTGGTTTGGGTGCTGGGGGTGGTGTGATTATTGTGGGGGTATTGGCAGGCATGATAGGAGCTCCAGTAGAGTGCAGACAGAATGTACTGTGAAAAGGTTCCTTCTGGCCTCTTCCTGGCCTGCTGCTTTGCACAATTGGACCATGGAACAACGCAGTGATTTGCATGCTGTTATGAGGAATGGGAGTAGGCTTCTGAGGAGGAGGAGGACATTGGGATGGATGAAGCTGTCATTGTCCATGACGGAGATCTATTGCATTGGGCATTACAAGCCAGATCATAGAATCGTAGAATCCTTACAGTGCAGAAAGAGGCTATTTGGCCCATTAAAGTCTACACTGGCCCTCCAAGGAGCAACCCACCTCCGTACCTTGCATTTGCCATGGTTAATCCATCTAAACTACATGTCCCTGAACACTACAGTGGAATTTAGTGCAAATTCACCCTGCCTGCACATCTTTGGATTGTGGGAGGAAACTGGAACAGCCAGAGGAAACTGGAGCAGACACGGAGAGAATGTGCAAACTCCTTACAGACAGTCACCCAAGGCTGGACTCAAACCCAGATCCCTGGTCAGAATGTAATTAACATCCAATTCCAGTAGATGAGAGTTGGGTGCTGCAGGCAATTGTGGACTCTACAATAGTCGTTGGCCATGATGTTCGCAATGTGGTGGCAAGCTGCAGTCTCTATTTCATTATGTTTGAGTTCACTTTTGGTGTCTGTAAATAAAAGCCCATGTTTGGAATTTGCTGATAGCTTGCCTTTATGAGATGTCCCCCTGCTGAGCAAGATGTGGGCGCTGAGTGGGCATCAGGGGCAGAATGATGGTGTCCTCGAGTGTGTTTAGACAGGGTATAGCTATTGAGAGGAAAACTGTGACAATTATTCAGTAACTAGGGTGGCAGAATGGGGATGTGTGAGGAAGTGTTAGCTATTGAGAGGAAAACTGTGACAATTATTCAGTAACTAGGGTGGCAGAATGGGGATGTGTGAGGAAGTGTTAGCCATGTGCTGTCAGAGTGTAGCTTTAGGGCAGGTGTGGTATTACACAGTTGATGATGGGCCGTAGTAGATTGGCAACGCTTGCCTGGGTGAACAGCTACCTTTCAAGGATGGTGCAGGTGCAGACAATACCAGTCTTCTGGTGGATATCTACTTAGTGGAGAGGAGCTTTGCAAAGGTGCATGGTAAGATGGAGTAACATTGGGCAATTGGGATGCCATAGGGGTGGGATAGGTAGTTAGTAAGCCATATTCAGTAACATCTAGTGAGAAACCTTGCCAGGCCTCTTGGTAAGAATCCCTATGATATTCAATACAACTTTCAGTTAGCCAAAAAAAAGTAAGATTCAGCACATGGCCTGGAATTCTGGCTTAAAGACTCTAAGTCTGCAGTGAGCCTAAGAGCTCTTTTTAGTCAAATCCACATTAATTCTACTCACTGGTGAACTTACTCTCCAGATCTCACTATTTTGCTAGAAATGGGGTCCAATGCCCAGAATTAAGCAAGTCCCATGTCTCTCTACTCAGACAGAGGGATTAATTCTTTTTTTGATAGACACCAGAAGTTAATGTAAAAGCCAGGTTCTGCAGATATGGTAAATTTGAAAAGAAAGTTATAGAAACTCAATAGGTCTGTCAGCATCAGTGGAGAGAGAGAGTTAGTGTTTCAAATCCATTGACTCTTTTGGAACGGTTAACTCTGTTTCTTTCTCCACAGAGGTTGCCACAGAGTTTCTCCCGAATTTTCTGTGTTTGTACCATAGGTTAAAGGACAGTCTATATTACTGTCCTTTACCTTTTTTGACACATATACTAAGGACAGAGTTCTGTTCCAACTGTCACATCACCTACAATCTAACAAACTGTTTACTCGCTTGCCCTTTTGATTCACTCTGTTAGATTGTCACCAAATTAACCCTTAATTAATATAGAATCATTGTCCCTTCCCTGGATCCATTGGGTTTCAGGCATTTCTGCCAGACCTCGCTGCAGATAGCAGATTTCTTTGTTTCACCTTTTTAAAGTAAATGGAGCATCATTAAGCAGGGTACAGAGAGGAAGGCTTACTGAGGACTTGCAGGTACCAGCAGACAAATGGCCATTATTGTTGCATGAACGTTCACATGAGCAGAGACGCCACCACCTCCATCAGCAGCCTCCTACTGGCAGGGTCTGTAGATACTTGGGAGGGAATGCTTCTGAGGGTCAACTGGGGACTTGATTGGCGTCTCCCACCTGGCTACCTACAAGTGTAAATGTGAATTCATAGCTGCCTTTTTTTAAAGAAAATCACATGACTTTTTTCAGATTATCCTGAATCCTTGGAAAATCCCCTGGAAGGAATACTTTGAAGAGCTTCGACTCTATTTTACCAATCCTTCTCCTTCTCATTCCTAATTCTGTTACTACAGGGCTGGGAATGTTCAGCCCAATCAGCCCTTAATGAAGTTGTTTAGGTACAGCAGGACCCAGGAGTATTCCCTGATAATTTTGAAGCCTCTTCACATTGTGAGGTTACAAAGTATCAAGATTTGCTCTTGAGAAGCTGATGTGTAAGGGTTTCCCAGTTTGGCGAAACTTCTGAAGCATGGCTTTAACAGGGGAGTATTAGGCTGGCTGATAATTCTTAAATTTTGGTAGTTCTACTAAAACTCTGCTTCTGTCTGCGATCAGCTCAAGAGCAATATGAATCAGAGCCAGCATTCTACACTATTTCACCTTCAAAAAGAAAGATTAGCAGATGATGGTTTGTTTAGGGAAGTGTGTTTAATCGTATTGTTATGTGTAGAGTCAAGACAGTAAGAGAATAAAGTCCTTTATTGTTATCAAATGAGATACAAATCTGTGGGTAGGGACTGAAAGAAAACATTCAACTAACCCTCTTCCTATTACTCTAACAAAGCCAGCAGATTAAAAAAAAGCAATTTTCTCAGGGTACATGTATTCCTACCTAGAATTAGTATCTACAGTCAATTTCGCTGCTGCTTTGCCTCGAAGAAACTGCCAGCTGGGCCAATGTGAAACTCTGCAAGCTTGACTCCATGGTATCCCTTCCTTGGGGACTGTCTATGGTCCCAGCAGATGTCACTACTCCTGGTGCTGCTGCTAAGGTTAGACAACTCTCAGGATTTTGATTGGCTGGCAGATCATTGAAGTGTGATTTCCTCCGGGATGGGATGTAAATCCTGACTTGAGCCAATTATTTGATTTGATTTGCTGTTGTCACATGTGTCTAGGTACAGTTAAAAAGTTGTGTTTTACTTGCAGTACAGGCAGGTCATATCATGCAAGGTGCATTTGTGTAATAGAATGGAGCGAGGAATACAATGTTATCGCTGCAGAGAAAGTGCACACAGAATGAGGTCGTCATTAAATTTAAAATTTGAGAAGGCCATTCAGAAGTCTAATAACAGTATGGAAGACGCTGTTCTTGTATCTGTTGGGGCGTGTGTTTAAGGCTTTGTATCTTCTGCTGAACAGAAGGGACTATAACTGGGATAAGAGGGGTCTCTGTTTATGGTGACAGCCTTCCCAAGGTGTCGACAAATGTAGATGGCCTCCTGTTGCAAAGGGCAGGGCCATCACCCTCATGTAAAATTCTGGCTTTGTGATCTTCTTGTGTATGTGTCCAACCACATAATTTCATGCTAATGTGACCCACTCTGCAATGAAGATAACTTTAGGTTGGGCTTTTTAAAGACAAATGTATGCTACTGAGTTGTTGCACATCTGAAATATTACAGAGGGAGGAGATGGATAGCTGCTTACTACTCAGACAACCATAATTTGTTGCATATATTATACATGTTTGTTCAAGATGGTATGTAAAGAAATGAATTTTATCATCTACTCATAAATAAAGAAATGAATTCTTCAGGATAGAGGTGACTAGAGTCAAGTATAGCTCATTTGGTAACACCCTCATATCGGAATGAGTGAAATTATGGATTCAAGTTTAATTCCAGAACTTGAACACAAAAGATCAGGGGTGGTTCTTCAGAGAAATAGTGAGAGAGTAGTACATTGTTGCAGCATCATCTTTCAGATGTGACATTAAACTGAGGCACCTACAATACTCTCAGCTGAACATATAAGATTTATTAGTAGTATTTTGAAGAAGTTCCCCTCATGTTCTGGCCAGTAAACTTCACTTAACAGACACCATAACGATCTAGGCCTGAAATGTCAGCTTTTCCGCACTTCTGATGCCACTTGGCCTGCTGAGTTCATCCAGCTCTACATCTTGTTATCTCACAAAAATAGATAGCTGGTCATTATCAAGTCTCCATTTGAGAAAATTTACTTTACGTACGTAAATTGGTAACCTCGTTTCTTACAATACAAGCATGATTTTACTTCAAAACAACTTAATCAATTGCAAAGCATTTACAAATATTCTATGGTTATGAACGGCACTTTATTACCACTGATCGTAGTTTCTTTAATTTCTAAAGTACTGAACAGAGGAATCTCTGTTATTTATATAGATTTCCTGAAGGCATTTAATTAATATTTTTGAGACTGTTAGCTGAAGTTGAATCTCTTGAAATTGAAAGCAAATCATTGACCTGGTTTGGAAATTGGCTGAATGGCAAGAGACAGAGAATAAAGGACAATACTCCATTTGATAGAGTGGTGTTTTGCAAGGAGTTGGCTGGAACCTAAATTACTCACTAGATTCAGACAGTAGGAGCTGCGGACGCTAGAGACTTTGAGATAACAAGGTGTAGAGCTGGATCAACACAGCAGGTCAAGCACTATCTGAAGAGCAGGAAAGCTGATGTTTCCGGTCTGGACCCATCAACTTTCCTGCTCCTCGGATGCTGCTTGGCCCGCTGTGTTCATCCAGCTCTACACCTTGTTGTCTTAAACTGTTCACTATATTTATTAATAAATTCGCTTATGGGATAGTAAGCCATATATTCAAGTTCTTTACTGATACAATGTTCACAGAGTTGTAAGTAATGTAATTCAAAGTACATAATTCCAAAACAAATTTGATAAAATAAGGCAAGATGTAAAACTGTGACAGCACAGGAACAGGCCCTTCGGCTCTCCAAACCTGCACCTACACATTTTGCCCTTCCATACTGAAACTATCTTCACTCACGGGCAACATACCCCTCTATTCCCTTCCTATTCATATGTTTGTCCAGGTGTTTTTTGAATGCTGCTATCGTGCCTGCTTCCACCACCTCATCTGGGAACATATTCCAGGCACTTACCACTATTTATGTGAAAAACGTGCCTTGCACATTTCTTTTAAACTTCCTCCCTTGCACCTTCAACCTGTATCCCCTAGTAATTGACCCCTCCACCCTGGGGAAAAAAATCTCATACTTTCCATGCTATTCATTCCATTCACAATCTTCTAAACTTCTATTAGGTTGCCCCTCAACCTCCTGCATTTCAGTGAAAATGAACCCAATGTATCCAACCTTTCTTCATAGTCAAAATCCTTCATACCAGGCTACATCCTGGTAAAGCTTTATTGTATCCTCTCTGAAGCATTCACATCCTTCTGGTAGTGTGGTGACCAGAACTGTATGGAACTCAGTAAACGTAAGCTAAAAACGTAATAAAAGCAATGGAACAGAAAATTCTAAATGGTGACAAGCTACAAACTGCTGAGCTTCATGGATCCTGTAACATAGGTACGTTCATCACTAATATTCAATGAATGATTACAGACAATAATCAAAGAAACTAATAAAACTTTATGATTAGATTCCCAACAGTGTGGAAACAGGCCCTTCGGCCCAACAAGTCCACACTGCCCCTTGAAGCATGCCAGCCAGACCCATCCCCCTATAACCCGCACACCTCTGAACACTACGGGCAATTTAGCATGGCCGATCCACCTAGCCTGCACATCTTTGGACTGTGGGAGGAAACCGGAGCAAACCCATACAGACATGGGGAGAATGTGCAAACTCCACACAGACAGTCGCACGAGACGGGAATCGAACCCAGGTCACTGGCGCTGTGAGACTGCAGTGCTAAACACTGAGCCACCGTGCCGCCTTTATATTGGGAAGAATAGAGAACAAAAAACTAGAATTCATGCTTCATCCATGCAAAGCCCTGTTTAGATCACACCAAGGATACTGTGAGAAATTTTGGTCACACAAGGGAAAATATGTTAACATTGGACAGAATGCAGACTTGGCAGAATTCTGAGGTTGCTTATAAAATAGTGTTGGTTTCCTTGGTGCTTTGAAGGTTAAGGGGAAATGTGATCAGTGTTCACAAGAGGAAGTTTAGGACTGGGGCATCACTTATAAATTAGTGCCAGATCTTTCAGGAATGAAATTAAGAAACAAATCATCACAAATGATTGGTAGGATCAATCATAAATTTTAAATTTGACTTTGAATTTTTTGTAACCGGACGAATGAAGAAGTAGAGAAAAGATGGGTTTATGAAACTAGATCTCAAGTCAGTTATGACCTTGTTGAATGATGGAAGAGATTATATCTGTTTCTAAACTCCCCTGCTGGCAGGTTTGTGGGCAGGGAGTGCAGTTAGAATGCCAGGTTGTCGCTCTCACCTATTCATCCGCTGCAATTTTATGAGTGACGAGAGAGGCTTCAGGTGACTCACTCAATCTTTTGCCAACTGAAGATCTTAAAGGAGCAATGCCTAACAATCACTTCCTATATTTGCTGCTGCCTTTAGGCAGGCAATTTGTTTGAGGAGGATTGAGCCTTGAATGTATCCAAAACCTGGGAGGTAACATTAATTGGGCTTGGGGTGGGAAAGGTAGGGGAAACAGACACCCTCACATTTCTTCCTCCATCCCTTCTCCAGCTACATCCCAGATAGGGGCACAAGTCCCACTGTAAGGATTTTAAATTGCTGTGGGGCCATGCACTGGATTAGAGCAGAAAATATACCAAATTCTGTTCCCCCGTGGCCCCCATTCATTAAATGTGAAATGAAGCTGCATGTCCCTTTGACAGTTTCCTTACATCTTATATTGAAGAGAGTCCCTTCAAAATGTTTGCATCTAACTAAAGCGCAGTAAAGACACAAGGACAATCTGAGACTAATGCATTAGACATTTAATAATAATTTGTTTTGCTACCTGCAGATTGAAAACTTAGTTTGAAAAAAACACATGTTGTTGTATTCCTTTAAAACTCAATAACAAAGTTAGTGATGACAATGCAAATTCCCTCTCCTGTTTTGATGATCAGTTGGATCTTGTGAAACAGTGAGCTTCATTTCCAGTTAAGATTTATTAGTTTACTCCTTCTCACTGCGGCGGTTTCTGGTTTGTGGTTTTACAAACATTACACCCTTAGCTCTGGACAAAGAAAAAGAGCAAAAAAAGCTGACCACAACATGGAATAGAGACTGTTTACTATTCCATAATGTGGTTTAGAGTTTTAAAAAAGAAGGAACTAAAATGGCCTGGTTTGATATGTTTGGAAACACAACTCCATTTATGTAGTTGCATTATAACTGCAAGGAACAATGTCAACTTGATAGTAAATAAAGGAAATATAGTTCCAAATGGAAAGTAAACCAGCCATTTACATGAATTAGAAATAAAATAAGAGCTTTATTGATGTAATTTATTCTTAAAGTTTTATGTCTTTTTTTAAAAGTAATCTTTTTAATAAGACTATTTTACTGGTAGTGAGGAGAAAGTTTCAGGGATACAAACTTTTAGTAGGCGTATTTGAAATTGACTTCCTATTTGAAAGATGAACTGGAAACAAGAGCATGTTGTCACTGTAAGACATGTTTGTGCTAAATAAATTGAGTTCTCAGGTTTTGACATGGGCACATTATGTTCTTCTGTAGACAGACATTTTTGGTCACAAATTTTCTTTAAATAAAACTGTTACTCTTACTGTAAGAGAAAATGTGTTCTTTTATTATTACCACATGTCATGTCATACATATTTGATATTGCATCTCTCAAATATTCACAGACCTGGAAAAGTCCCCACCAGAGCAGTCTATGTGGTTGACCAGACAGTGAATGATAGTGATTTTCAATGGTAACAGGAATGATTTCAACTTGGATCTCATTATTCTGTCAGAGATGAAGAATGTTGGCCATAATTATATTGTACCTTGAGGAATGTAGATGATAAAAACAAGTTAGGATTTCTTTTAACATTAGTAACAGAGGGGAGAGGGATGGGGGGCGATGGCGTAGTGGCATTATCTCTGGACTGTTAATTCAGAGACCCAAGTAATTTTCTGGGGACTCAGGTTCAAATTCTGCCATGGCAGATGGTGGAATTTGAATTCAATAAAATATCTGGAATTAAGAATTTAATGATGACTGTGAATCCATTGCCGATGGTCAGAAAAGCCCATCTGGTTCACTAATGTCCTTTAGGGAAGGAATCTGGCTTACATGTGACTCCAGATCCACAGCAATGTGGTTGACAATCAAATGCCCTCTGGGCAATTAGGGATGGGCAATAAGTGCTGCCTAGCCAGTGATGTCTTATCTCGCTAATGAATAAAGGATTTGCTGTGTTAATATGATTAAGAAACATTGTAAATTATGACAAGAATGATCCCATATGTTTTTGGCATCGTATTTAAAACCTAGTTATATAATGCTTCTGAAGCTGAAAACCAAGAATTAAATCTTCATAAGGTCGTTCAGAATCATGATCCTGAAGTAAATGACTCAGAATGGCAAGTAATCTCCTTGTTCTATAGACAGGGATCTGGAGATACTAGTGAACAGGGAGAAGGAAAGGAGAGCAGTGCTTCTTCCTTCTGACCCCCAAAGGAATCTATATGACCAGATCCAACCAGCCTCGACCGAGATAGTGGCCTGAATTAATGCAGTGTCCTTGGTAAACACAGTGCATAGAAAATTCAATGATCTTTTCTCCTCTGCAACAATTAGGATCTTCTCAGTGGTACCTGACACTTCCAGGGCACCATTCACTCAACTTTGACATCTCACTATGATTTCTGGATGACAATGCCTGTTGTTTCATAAAAGGTGTCCAGTTAATGGCTTACCCCCACCTCATCCTCTCAAACTACAAACCTTTCCTGCCCTCTATGCTTCCCATTTGCCAGGGACACCTATCGCCTCCTATTCTCATGCAACGCCACTAACTATGCATCAACCCCTACCATACTAAAACACTCCCTTTATATCCTGGCAAGAAAGATTGGCCTGCTGCCAAAGATTGGACTGGAATTGGATCATACCTTTGACTGCTGCAGTCCTCTCTGATTGACTGTAGTGCTCCTTGACCCCACTAATGGCTGATCCCTTTTTGACTTTTAGACATCACCTGAGGCACATTCAGTGTGCTTGCACATTGGCTCCTGGCACATGCTGTAGGCATGACATTAGTGTAGCCCCAAAGCCATACAGCAACATGTCCACCCCTGACTGTTCAGTGCTCTAAACCCGCTCATGTGGCCCACCTCTCTTTCTGCACTATACATTGTGTTGACTTTCAAGCAAGGAATTGGTGCTATCTACATTCTCAGGGAAGGAGAGCAGAATGGGAGCAACGTAGAGAGGTAAGATTAACTATTATGAGAACCAGATACATGGAAATAAGGTAGCAACCATTCACTAGCCAGATTCAGAACTCACTGTTTAAATCCTTAGGGGAAAATAGGAGTACTTTATCTTGATGGCAAAAATCTGATTTCTTTCATTTGGGCCATATTTTCCAAACTTTCTTGCCATTGTCACTGCTGCTCAAGGAAGCGGAAAATTGATACCAATCTATTTGATCATGAACAGTTTGCTCAGCTGCAAATAAGGCTGTTTGGAATTTGGCTTGAGGAGGCAGCTGTCTGTCTGACACTGCTGCCTTGGTCAGCAACAGTCATTTATTGAATAGCAGGAAGCTAATGAACAAACAGCCAGGCAGCTTCACAAAACTCAGTCACAACTATGATTGTGATCATATTGTGTCAAAAATATGTTGGCTCTTATTTTCATAATTCAATGTTTCAATTCATTTTGCATCTAAAGGCAGACACGAAACTACAGAACTTGTATATCATCTACTAAATCTCAAGCTTTTATTAGCATTATTAGGCACTCAACGAGTTGATAACAGCATTGGTTTGCTGAGTACTGTGGCCTTATGATAGTTTGCAATGTCAAACCTTTCATCTATGAATGAACTGTACAATTCTGAAAGCAAATTTGTGAGATTATTAAACATCTAAGACTGTTTACTTTGCAGGTCCACTCAACCAATCATTTTCTAGGTAGCTTTCCAAGGACATTTTCCTAAACTTAGTAATAAATTTAGTAGGAAGAAACTTAATTATAAATAAGATGTCGCTCTGGCATGAGGTTATGTTTAATCTACAAATTTGACAAATCAGAGATATTGTGGTGAATTCTACAGTTCCCCCAGCTGACATATTTTCAGTCAGAGGCAGATGATCATCCAAACACTCTCTCCTTGTTTCTTAAAGTCATGATCCCTCCCCAGACAAGACACCCAGAGTTACATCTAAGCTGAGTTCTCACCATGGGCAAGTCTGCCTGTCACCTCCATCGTGGCCATTGCTGAGTTTTGTTGCTGCTGGCACTGTTCACTGCTACCCAATCAGATTGGTTGGTATCAATAAATCAATGCTAGACATCTGAATCAAAAACAGAAATTGCTCAACAAACTTGGGAAGCCTGTCAACATCTGTGGGCAGAAAGCACAGCTAACATTTCAAGTCCAGTGATGCTCCTTCACAACAATTGGCTGACAGTTCTTGAGCATAGGACATACTTTCCCTGAGGGGCTAAAGTGCCTGAATTACCTTGCTGAATCCACCCCGCGTATATTAGTATGGGTGCATCTTTTAATGTCGACAGACTGACCACTGACTTTTCTACCTGGGGACAGTGGTGTGAGTATTGCAAGCCTTGTAACATTTTGCTCATGGAATATTCCCAATGAAGTTTTAACAAAAAAGGCCACGCTCACTTTGACATTGAAAGTCAATAGCACTTGCATTGCAGTTGTGCTTAAAATCTGGACTTGTAACTGCATTTTTCAGCAGTTGATTTGTACTCTCTTGAGCACTGGGGCATGGCTAAGGATGGTGCAATGATAGCCAAACCATTCTTTTATGCAAGCCAGTACAAGAAACTGAACTTTAATCTTGCTGTAAAATCTAGTTGTGAGTCATGTAAATACAAAAATCATTAGTCAATCAGCTCATTGTAAAAGGAGTAGAAAGGTCAAATAGTTTTAAGTGTTATGGAATAAATAAATTCTGTGGGCAAACAGAAAAATAAAACATAACACCAGCGCTTCGTCGGAGGCTCACTGATGATGTTACCTAGAATGGTGAAGAAATGTCTGAAAACTAACCTTCCAGCTCAGGGAGCAAACTCACATCCAGAAAAATAAAAGCCAAGCATAATTAAACTGTAAAAGTAAATATTTCAGTTTGAGTTACAGGAAATTTATTCTACTACTATTTAACTTTAAGATCACCTTTAAATTTCTTACAGTAAATCCTTAAATGTTCTATATACTATTTTGTTGTGACAAAGGCTATTCAATCCAGGGGGAGAATGCTGACAATCAATACCACTCTCTCTATTTCACTTAACCCTTCTTGGGAATTTTACATTTGTTGCCATGCAGCAATTCCTGGATGTAACTGTCCTGACATCTTCACCTGAGAAACTTGAAAGGTATCAAATTTAAAGATTAAAAGAATTTCATTGCAAATTTTGAGCACAGAATAGAAACAGATTTAAATATTTTTACTATTGTCAGAGCAGATATTTAATGTGAGCATCTTTCATTCCATTTCGATTCATTATCTTTCTCCCTTATGCACTTATTGACAAGCAATCCAATTCGAGGAGCAGAATCAGGCCATTCAGCCCCTCAGCCTGCCTACCATTTAATAAGGTCATCATTGATCAGATTGTAACCTCGAATCTACAATCCTTTCCCCCACTTCTGATATCCATCATGACCTTAGCACTTGTCAGCTTGTAGTTCCAACAACTTATTCACTACTACTTCTCTGATGCTTGTGATTTTTCTCAGGTATCTCTCTCCATTTTTCTGATTTCCAGCAAGTTCTGGAATTGTTCCCACCTTCATGAAGATGGATGCAAAATATCTATTTGTTTTTCTGCACAGAATCTGCCAGACCTGCTGAGATTACCCAGCCGTTTCAAACTTCCTTACCCATTCGTTTCATTTACCATCACTTTACTTTCCGTATTTAAATCTCCAAATGAAGTCTATCTTTCAAATTAATTTACATTGTTTTCCTTGGCTGCTCCATGTGGCTGCGAGTTATAGTGAACCTGCCTAAGGAGAAATGCTGGGCCCACTCATACCAGCCATTGAAACATCATTTTTTTTTATTTGTGTAAATGGGTTTGTGTGGGCCAGGTGAAGAAGAAATGTTCCTCCAGATGTCAGAAATCTTACCACTCACTGCCCCCTGGTTACCCCAGGTACCTACACACCACCCCAAAGCCCCAGTTGTTCCTGACCTTCCTCTTCTCTGTATTAGGTCTTACTTGCTGGCTTCATAGCTCCGCTTACTGACAAATGCAACCCTGATTGAAACACAGGTCTGAATCTTACAAGAAATTAGCTAAAAGTCAATTCCAAAAAAATTCAGTGTTTCTCTCCTAAAGGCTGAACTGCTTTCATTTGTGCAATTTTCCCAAACCTCATTAGTCATATACCATGGCCCCATGGCATCAAGCTTGTCCAATGCTACCGGCTAGAATTATAATTAGCTTTGTTGTCACATGTACTCACCTGAGTGCAGTGAAAAGTTTACAAGTCACTACTTACAGCACCATCTTAGGTACACTCAGTTCTGATATAACACGTGTTTTTTCAGCACGAATTGGCTTTAAGACGAGTAAAGAGTTTTTTGTGTAGAATGCAAACGTTCCTTACCTGTGTTGGCTATAAAGTGATTCTGCTCCCAGTAGTTTAAATGGTGTGTCTATTGTGAGATTTTCTTATAATGTGCGAATGCGTGAAGTCAAAGCTATTACTTTATATCAGAAGCAACTGTACAAAGATACCTAGGGAGAGAATCTTAAATTCTTAGGAAACAAAATTAGAAAAATGAAGAAATAAAAAGTCCAGCAATAAATTAGAAAAATGGAGAAATGAGAGTTCAGTATTGCAGTGTTTCTAAAACAGACTGTGTCAGCTTTGACCTTGATGCTGGGATTTAAACCCATCAAGGCCTGGGGCTTTGAGTCCATGTTGAGGCTGGGAGGCCAATCCACACAAAGGCTGGGAGCCCTTGCTGGAAGTAACTGATACTGCCAGAAAGTGGGAGATAAAAAAGAAAAAAGAACATGAAAAGAAATGGACAAAGCGGACAAGTTCCAACTCAAGAGTCCTACTCTGCCTCTATCTTGGAAGTATACTTCTCTCAGTATTGAAGGAAGAACGTCCCAGTGCTGGGATGTCCTAGAATTCCTGGCACTGGTGTCATGTTTAAAAGGCAACTGCTCATGGGGTCAAGTGCTGGCAATAAGGAGCTGCACTCCCCCTAATATCTCATTCTCCTATGTGAAACCTGAGGCCTGGGAAAGGCTGCAGTCAATGCTGCATTCTGAGTCGGCACATCGATTGCCACGCATGGAATGCTGGAGCGGCTGCATGGACAACCATTGGTGAGGAGCATAAACAGAAAGTGCTAGAAAAGCTCAGCAGGTCTGGCAGCATCTGGGAAGGAAAATTCAGAGTCAACATTGAGCCTGGTGGCCCTTCCTCAGAATGTTCTGAGGAAGGGTCACTGGGCCCGAAATGTTAAATCTGATTTTTTTTCTTCACAGATACTGCCAGACCTGCTGATTTTTTTTCTAGCAGCTTCTGTTTTTGTTCCTGATTTACAGCATCCGCAGTTCTTTTGGTTTATAGAGGTGAGGAGCTGCCTGCACAGATGGGCATTTGCCGCAGCCATGACACCTAAGGAGATATTGATGCCCCCTTTTGCAGAGAGGGACCTGGAGGCCCAGCTGGATGGAGTGGTGCAATGGTGAGGCATCTTCTCGCTCCAGAACCACCAGAGGAGGCTACAACACCACAGCCTGCCAGCATGGTTCATGTCAGTGCAGTGTCAATGGCCTGGTCAAACACCCAGAAGTGCTGAAAGATGATTAATGACCTTCTCCATTTCACCAGGGCAAATGCCACCACTTTCACTCTGCTACTTCAAACTCACTCTATTTCTGCCAATACACCCACTCCCCATCAAGGCTTATGCTCTACCACTCGTGTAACACCTTCCCTTGCCTGTTCACTCTCAGCCTCCAAATCTTTCAGATTACTGACTCTGAATGCCCTCTGTGCTGTTGACTTACTCACTGGCGACAAATATACGCAACCTCCCCCCCCACCCCAAACCTACACTAACACTCACAGTTGACTCCTCTCCTCTCATTCCAGAAGAAACTAGAACAACATGGGGACTTCATAGGATGGGCTGTTGAGTGCCAGATATTTGTTTCTTCACTCTCTACGAGAAGAGGATGTTGGGCCTTGCTGGTGGAGACCAAGATTGAGTGTGGATATGCTCAAAATTCCATGTCCCGGCCACCAAGTGAGAATTGTTCATCGCTGTGCTACTGTCCCATTACTTGTACTGTCAATGAATTATTCTCATGTCTCTTAGCAACAGTACATTCCCCTCTTTTTTGTCTCCTGCAGCAACAAGCCGGATATCCACAGTCTCTGAAGTCAAGGGGATGGCACTGCAACACATTGCCCTCCTCCACCTCCAAAGAAGACAGCACAGAAGCGTCAGAGAATGCACTGGCAAGGCTACTTTCTGTGCCTTCCCCAGCTCAGACACTGCCCCCTTGGTGGGTATTCCATTCAGGTTACAGTCAGGAACTCATACTGGACAGCAGTTCACTGCCATGTCTCTGCAACTGGCTGAGGGAGAAATGCCCCAGCTCATTGGTTACCAGGTTCCAAAAACAGATATTGCTGGTAAATCTCAACAGGTCTGGCAGCTTTTGTGGACAGAGTTAACATGTCGGGTCAAGTGATCCTTCCTCAGAACTGATGGTAGCTAGGAAAATGTCAGTTTATATGCAGAAAATAAGGTAGGTGGGAGGAGGTAAATGATAGGTTGGGAAAGAGCCCAAAAAGAGAAGGGAACAGTTGGACGGACAAAGGAGTGCATAACTATCTGGCTAGAAGTTTGAACAGCTATTAATGGTGACTGTTAGTGGCTAACAATGAGTGTGTGTAATAGCTGACCATGTGTTAACAAAACCTGATGTGTGGGGTTGGTCTAAGGACATGGGAGAGCACAAACCATATAGTTACTGAACATAATATTGAGTTCAGAGGGGTGCAGGTTCCCTAAAAATGAGGTGTTGTTTTTCCATCTTGCACTTAGCTTCATTCGAGCACTGCAGCAAGCCTGAGACAGAGATGCTGGCCAGGGACCAGAGTGGTGTGTTGAGGTGGCAGGCAACTGGAAGCTCATGGTCTTTTTCTGGGCAGACAGTAGATGTTCTGTGGTGCAATTGGAGGGAAAGGAAAATGAAGATAATTTAAAGGTACGTAGGAGGCACAGGTGCCACGTCAATTTATATTTTTTCTCATATTTGTAAACATATGTTCACTTTTCATCAACTGTGTGAGTGAATGCCTGTACAGTTATCTACAACATTGAAGACAGAGGCTATCCATCTTTAGAGTGACATGATGTTTTATAGCACAAGGTGTGGAGTGAGCCATTCCTGCACCTTCTCTGGACAATGGAAACTTGGAAGTATTCTGCTGCTTTGATCACGAGTATCAATCTGTCCAGGTTCCAATTCATTGCTTGTATAATTTATCTCAATGGTTTGGCTGAAAATCTAAGTGACCTGATTAGTAAGTTTGCAGATGGCACAAAATTTGGCCGAATTGTCGATAGCAAGAAGGATCTCAAAGGATTCAGCAGGACATTGAACAGTTGGAAAATTGGGAGTGAAATAGCAGATGGAGTTTAATCTGGACAAGTATGAGATGGTGCATTTTGGGAGGTCAAATGCAACAGGAAAGTGTTCAGTAAATGGCAGGATTCTTTGGAGTTTTGATATACAGATGGATATTGGAATGCATGCCCATAGTTCCCTTAAAGTGGCAACACAAGTGGATAAGGTGGTAAGGAATGCGTATGGCAGCTTGCCTTCATTGGTCAGGCATTGAGTATAAGAGTTGGCAAGTAATGCTGCAGCTGTATAGAGCTTTAGTCAGGCCACACTTGGGGTATTGTGAGCACTTCTGGTTCCCATGTTCAGTTCTGGTCACCACACTATAGGAAGGATGTGAGGCTGAGAGTCAACCTGATAGAAGAATATAACATTATAAGAAGTGTGAATAGGGTGGATAGTCTTCTTCCCAGGGTGGAAATGTCAAATACTAAGGGGCATAAAATGAGAGGGGGAAAGTTCAAAGGAGATGTGCAAGGCATGTTTTTTACACAGCGGGTTGTACATGCCGAGAACATGCTGCCAAGTGAGGCAGTAGAAGCAGATATGATAGCAATGTTAAAGAGGCATTTAGACCAACACATGAACAAGCAGGGAATAGAGAGATACAGACCATGCACAGGCTAATGGAGTTAGTTTAGAATGGCATCATGTTCAGCACAGACATGGTGGGCTGAATGGCCGGTTCCTGTGCTATCCTATGTCCTATGAATAGGCCTCTCATTCTGACATCCAGGACTTGATTTCTAAGTTTAACTTTTTGGTTGTAATATCAAGATGGGGCCTAGCTGAACACTTAACTGTTGTTTCCAAATTCCTCATGCCCAGGTGTGGGAAAGTTCTACCTATAACTTTAATTTTAATTTCACTTCTCCCTTTTATTTTCAGAAGTGGATGTGGAAATTTGTTGATAGTAAACGGAGAACTGAGTTTTGTATCAGCTTTCAGTTTATGGTACACAATTTTCATTTAACACAAATATTTAAACTGTAGTGGGAATTCAACTTTCAATTCATAGCTTGTCATCAATTTTTCAACCACTTCAATACCTGGTTTATCTGCCTAATATCGAGCATTCTTTGTTCTGGATGATCGATCGTAATGCAAAGATTTCTCTACCTTTGTATATCACCTTTGTGGTTAGCTTTGCTATTATCTTCAATTTAATCCCACTGCTGGAACTTATTGTTAATTTGATGAATGTTGAAAATATCTACATCAGTCAATCTACCTGATCAGAGCATATGACTGCTTCTGCTGTGACAATTTAACGGATGTAGGTCAATTGGCCACTATATAAATACTTTGCTTTCCAATTTCTTTACTCCTCCAACAAATATGTTCCTTTCACTTCCTGGTTCCTTCATTTCTTGCATGATGCTTGTCTTGAAGTTTTTTTCTCTGCTTTGAAGTTGAAAATTTCTTCGAGCAGCGTACAGATTCGTAATGATCAACTTTCCCACAGTCGTGGCAGTCTGCTGTTCTATAGAACATGCTTAGTGCCTGTGCTTGGTAAACCTCTTAGTGCGTCTTCCTACCACATCAGTCACATGAAAATATGGCATCAACTAGTCTTTCTTCAAGCCTCCCTTGCTGCTGCTGTGATGCCATTTTGGTTTATTACTCTATATGTTGAGCGCAAGCAAATGGTGTTTCACAAGGGATTCCTATTTTTCTCAAAAAAAGTTGCATTTAACAACCAAGTCTTGGATATCAAGATGACATTCTCACGAGTGAACACTGAGAAGCCTATATACAGAGCACAGAACAGCACAGTAGAGGAACAAGCTGTTTGGTTCACCATGCCTCTTTCTCTCTCCTAATGAAGACATTAATCTATTTTTAGACCACTGTCAATCTGTGTATTTATGAAATCTTCTTGACCAAAAACAATGCTTCACTCTCTATCTGAGCAAAATTTCATTTGCTGATGCTAGATTTCCAACTTCACTATCACCTAACACAAGCTGGCTTAAATTTTTTGGGTGTGTAACATACAAGCATTGTATCATTTTCTACTTCATTTTTGATCACTTTTAATGCATTCTCACACTTCTTTCTTCAAAACCATAAAACACCCTTCCTCAACATCTCCTTTAATAGATGTAATAATGTTGCCAAATTTGATCTGAATTTACTGTAATAATTCACTGGACCCAAAAAAGATCTGAGCTGAGAATTATTCTGAGGCTGTTATGCATTTCCTTTTGCTAGAACCTTACTCTGGGTAGGATGTAACTCATCGTTATCGACCCAGAATTTTGAAAGATTTTCCATTTGACAGCCTTCACTAGAATGACTGCACTGGTTCTTCACAAAAAAAGCATAATTACCAAGGTTTCAGGCTCCATGCTTTTCCAAATGTTGGAGCAACTTCTTAAACTTATTGTCACACATCTGCCTATTTGGAGTTAAATGAGACTGTCATACAAATGAAACATAACCTCTGAAATTTCTTGCAAAATTTGGTTTATTACCCTTTGAAATATTTCTGAAATTGAGGAACCTCTAAATAGTAATCTTTGAAACTGAAAATGTTTCATGTAGGTATTAATAATCAAATATGGCTTTAACTCCTCACCGAATTCAAGTTATGGATAAGCATTCATCAGATCTGGTAATGTAAAAATCTGGTATTCTCACAGATGGTGAACAGATCCATGATATTTAGTGAATTAATGAGTGCATTAAATTCTCATACTTGATTTAGTTATGTTCTAATTGCCACCTAATCTTAGACTGCTATTCGCCTGCAATTGGAGCAGCCTAAATACTCAGTCCAACTTTGGGAATAATGTCCTTTGTTTCTGGTCTTTTCAGTTCCTGCTCTGTCTCCTCCCTCAGAGCATAGAACACTGGATGAAGTCCATAATAAACTGGTCTGGTGTTCCTCTGAACCTCTATGTTGGCTTTATATCCATGAAGAATGTGGCCAATTTCACTAAATTTCCAAGGATAATTGGCTCATTATCCTGTGTTGTGGGTTTTCCTTCAAAGTAAAAAATCTTGCTCCAGTTTAACTTCAATGTTTTTAACAAATACTTTCTGAGTAACATGGAGACAACAAGGACTGCCGGTGCTGGAAGCCAGAGTCTATAGGTGTGAGGCTGGAAAGACACAGCAGGTCAGGCACCATCTGGGGATTAGGCGAGTCAATGTTTTGGGCCAAAATCCTCCATCAAGATTGGGCAGGGGGAGGGAAGCCCAGAAATAAATAGAGGGAGGGGTGGGTCTGGGGGAATGGTAGCACAGATGGTAATAGTTGGATGCAACTAAGGGGTTATTGTGATTGGTCCGTGGGAAGGATGAAGTGGATAAATGAGTAGGAAGATGGGCGATTTAGGTCAGGTCAGGAGAGGGAGGGCTGGACATGGGATAAGGCTGGGGGATTTTGAAGCTGGTGAAGTCAATTTTAAAGCCATTGGATTGTAAATTTGGGCGGCACGGTGGCTCAGTGGTTAGCACTGAAGCCTCACAGCACCAGGGACCCAGGTTCGATTCCAGCCTTGGGTGACTGTCTGTGTGGAGTTTGCGCATTCTCCCCGTGTCTGCGTGGGTTTCCTCCGGGTGTTTCGGTTTCCTCCCACAGTCCAAAGATGTGCAGGCTAGGTGGATTGGCCATGCTAAATTGTCCGTAGTGTTCAGGGGTGCGTGGGTTGTAGGGGAATGGGTCTAGGTGGGATGCTTCAATGGGCGGTGTGAACTTGTTGGGCCGAAGTGCCTGTTTCCACACTGTAGGGAATCTAATCTAATCTAATCTAAACTTCCAAGGCAAAATATCAGGTGTTGTTCCTCCAGACTGTTTGGCCTCACTCTGACAGTAGAGGAGACCAAGGACAGACATGTTGTCAGGGGAGTGGAAGGGGAATTAAAATGGATGTTAACTGGAACATTGGGTTGGTTGTTGCATGCAGAGCACAGATGCTGTGCGAACTGGTCCCAGACTCTGCGTTTGGTCTCTCCAATATTTAGTAGGCCACATCAGGAGTAACGGATGCAATAGATAAGGTTGGATGAAGTGCAGGTAAATCTCTGCTGGATCTGGAAGGATTGCTTGGGACCTTGGGCGGAGGTGAGAGGGGAGGTGTAAGGGCAAATGTTGCACCATTTGCAGTTGCAGGGAAAGGTACTGGGTGTGGTGGAGGTGTGTAGAGATGACGGGGGTTGGGGGGCTCGCAGGATGAATGGTCTCTGTGGAAAGTGGACGGGGATATGGAGACAAATATCTTTTTGGTGATAGGGTCTGATTGTAGGTGGCAAAAATGTCAGAGGATGATGCATTAAAAGTGGACGTTGGTAGGTTAGTACGTGAGTATCCTTTTGCTGTTGGGGGAAGGGGGCTTGAGGGCAGAAGTAAAGGAACTGGAGGAGATGCGGTTGAGGGCATCCTTCATTAGAGGAGGAGGGTATCTGGGATGTCCTTGAGAGGATCACTTCATCCTGGGACCAGATGCAGCAGAGGCAGAGCAATTGAAAGTATGGGATGGCATTTTTGCAGGTGTGTGGATGAGAGTTGGTGTAGTCAAGGTAGCTGTGGGAGTCAGTGGGTTTGAAATGGATGTCAGTAGTGAGTTGGTTTCCAGAGATGGAGACAGAGAGGTGCAGGAAGGGGAGGGAGGTGTCAGAAATTGTCTGGTGAATTTGAGGGCAGGGTGGAAGGTGTTGGCGAAGTTGATGAACTGCTTGAGCTCGTCATGGGAGTGTGAGGCAGCACCAATGCAATCTTCAATACAGCGGAGAAAGAGGTGCAGGATGGTGCTGGTGTAGTTGCTAAAGAGAGACTGTTCCACTAATCCTACAAAGAGGCAGGCGTAGTTCGGGCCCATGCAGTTGTTCATGGCCACCCCTTTGGTTTGTAAGAAGTGGGAGAAATCAGAGGAGAAATTGTTGAGATTGAGGACCAGTTCAGTCAAATGAATGAGAGTACCAATGGATGGGGACTGATTGGGTCTATGGGAGAGGAAGAAGCGGTGTACAGGGAATGTATCACCATGGTGAAGATAAGTGTTGGGGGCCAGGGAATTGAAAGGTTTCGAAAAGGTGGAGGGTGTGGGTTGTACCACAAATATAGATAGGGAGTTCCTGTACCAAAGGGGAAAGAATAGAGTCAAGGACGTAGGAGATGAGCACGTTGGGCAGGAGCAGGTAGAGACAATGGATTGACCAGGGCAGTCAAGTTTATGGATTTTGGGTAGGAGATAGAAATGGGCGGCGTGGGGTCGGGGCTCCTCTACCACACCCGGTATCTTTTCCTGCAACGTCAAGAGGTTCAACACCTGCTCTCGCACCTCCCCTGCCACCTCCATCCAAGGCCCAAAATAATCCTTCCAGATCCAGCAGAGATTCATCTGCACTACATCCAACCTGATCTATTGCATACGTTGCTCCCAATGCGGTCTCCTTTTTATCGAGGAGACCAAACGCAGACTTGGGGATCGGCTTGCGGAGCATCTGCGCTGTACATGCAACAACCAACTCAATCTTCTGGTTTACATCCATTTTAATTCCCCCTCCTAATCCCCTGATGAAATGTCCTTCATTGACCACCTCCACTGTCAGAGTGAGGCCAAACATAAATTCGAGGAACAACACCTAGTATTTTGCCTTGGAAGCTTACAGCCCAATGGCCTTAAAATTGATTTCACCAGCTTCAAAATCTCTCCACCCACAGCCTTATCCCATGTCCTGTCCTCCCTCTCCTGACCTGAACTGACCTGTCCAACTTCCTATTCATTTATCCACTCCATCCTTCCCATGGACAAATCACAATAACCCTTTACTTACATCCAACTATCATCATCTGTCCGACCATTCCCCCAGACCCACCCCTCCCTCTATTTACTTCTGGGCTCCCCTTCCCCTCCCCAGTCCTGACGAAGAGTTTTGGCCCAAAACATTGACTTGTCTACTCTCCAGGTGGTGCCTGAACTGCAGTGTTTTTCTAGCCTCATACCTATAGGCTCTCTGAATGAGGCTGATTTTTGACTTTTCTAACCATTTTGAATCCTCTTTTGTTTATTTACACCCAGTTGACTGTATTCATCATAATTCAACATATAGTCTGAGCTGTTGCTCCTATTGTGTCTGATTGTCCTCACTATCATCTGGTCAAAACATTTTCAATGATAAAAAACAAAAGAACTGCGGATGCTGTAAATCAGGAACAAAAACAAAGTTGCTGGAAAAGGCCAGCATGTCTGGCAGCATCTGTGAAGGAAGAAACAGAGTTAATGCTTCGGGTCCAGTGACACTTCCTCAGAACTGATGGTGGTTGGGAAAATGTCAGTTTATATGCAGAAAATAGGGAGGTGGGGGGGGGGGCGTTGGAGGTAGGGAGTAAACAATAAGATAGAGCCCAAAGAGAGAGAAAGACAGTTGGATAGACAGAGGAGTTGCTAACGATCAGGCTGGGAGAGCGTATAGTTATTAATGGGGACTGTTAGTGACTAACAACAGGGGGTGTGTAATGGCAGGCTATGTGGTAACAAGGCCTGGTGTGTGGGTTGGGAGGTGCTGGGACATGGGAGAGTTAGGCCCTAAAATTAGTGAACTCAGTATTGAGTCCAGAGGACTGTAGGATCCCCAAGCGGAAAATGAGGTGTTGTTCCTCGAGCTTGCGCTGGGCTTCACCGGAGACAGAGATAACAAAGTGTGAAGCTGAATGAACACAGCAATCCAAGCAGCATCTCAGGAGCACAAAGGCCGACGTTTCGGGCCTAGACCCTTTATCAGAGAGGGGGATGGGGAGAGGGTCCTGGAATAAATAGGGAAGGGGGGGGGGGTGCGGACCGAAGATGGAGAGAAAAGAAGATAGGTGGAGAGGAGATTATAGGTGGGGAGGTAGGGAGGGAATAGGTCAGTCCAGGGAAGACGGACAGGTCAAGGATGCGGGATGAGGTAGTAGGTAGGAAATGGAGGTGCGGCTTGAGGTGGGAGGAAGGGATGGATGAGAGGAAGAACAGGTTAGGGAAGTGGAGACCGGCTGGGCTGGTTTTGGGATGCAGCGGGGGGGAGGGGGCAAGCTGGGCTGGTTTTGCGATGCAGTGGGTGGAGGGGAGATTTTGAAGCTTGTGAAGTCCACATTGATACCGTTGGGCTGCAGGGTTCCCAAGCGGAATATGAGTTGCTGTTCTTGCAACCTACGGGTGGCATCATTGTGGCACTGCAGGAGGCCCATGATGGACATGTCGTCTGAGGAATGAGAGGGGGAGTTAAAATGGTTTGCGACTGGGAGGTGCAGTTGTTTATTGTGAAAGAAGTGGAGGTGTTCTGCAAAGCAGTCCCCAAGCCTCCGCTTGGTTTCCACAATGTAGAGGAAGCTACACCGGGTACAATGGATACAGTATACCACATTGGCAGATGTGCAGGTGAACATCTGCTTCATTTGGAAGGTCAGCTTGGGGCCTGGAATGGGGATGAGGGGGGAGGTGTGGGGGCAAGTGTAGCACTTCCTGCGGTTGCGGGGGAAGGTGCCGGGTGTGGTGGGGTTGGAGGGGAGTGTGGAGCGAACAAGGGATTCACGGAGAGAGTGGTCTCTCCAGAAGGCAGACAAGGGTGGGGATGGAAAACTGGCTTGGGTGGTGGGGTTGGATTGTAGATGGCGGAAGTGTCGGAGGATGATGTGTTGTATCCAGAGATTGGTGGGGTGGTATGTGAGGACGAGGGGGATCCTCTTGGGGCGGTTGTGGTGGGGGCGGGGTGTGAGGGATGTGTTGTGGGAAATGTGGGAGACGCGGTCAAGGGTGTTCTCGACCACTGCGGGGGGGATGTTGCGGTCCTTGAAGAACGTGGACATCTGGGATGTGTGTGAGTGGAATGCCTCATCCTGGGAGCAGATGCAGCGGAGGCGGAGGAATTGGGAATAGGAGATGGAATTTTTGCAGGAGGGTGGGTGGGAGGAGGTGTATTTTAGGTAGCTGTGGGAGTCGGTGGGCTTGAAATGGACATCAGTTTCACATATGAATGTTTTTCACATACTGTGCACAATTTCCCTCAATGGCATATGGTAGTATTTAAATTCAAATGAATGAACATCTGGAATTGAAAGCTAGCCTCGGTAATAATAACCATGAAATTGTCATAAGAATCTATTTGGTCCATTAATTTCACTGAAGTATGTCCACTATCTTTAACAGGTCTGGCCTAGATGTGTCTCCAGACCCAGAATAATCTGGTTGACTCTGAACTGCCCTCTGAAATGACAAGCAAGCAGCTCAGTCCCAGGGCAATTACAGATTACTGACAAATACTGGTTTTGCTGGCAATGCTAATACCTTATAGAAAGAATAAAGGAATATTATCAAGCTGCATGCCTACTTGGACAGCTCACTGTTGTGATCGTTTGAGTCTAGATTCTGTTCTGCTCTATATCAGAGTACTGTATCTATTCTGGGCAATATCATTTGTGACTGAGATACTCATGTTAACTTCTTTGTAGTGCTCAGCATAATAACCCATGTTTCTCTCTCCAATATTCCTCTTCTCCACCATTACAATATTAAACTGAATAAGCATAAATTAATCATCTTAAGATTTATTGTTGACACCGTCTCTCATTTTTTCCTGTCCAGTTTTGTGTAGAGAGTTCTAAGATGTAAACCATGCATCAAAAGTTATTGTTTTAAAATAGATTTTTCTCTCACTTTAATGCTTCATGAAATGATTACATTTACAGGTAAAATCGTTAGTGTGCTCTGTTCCTTTACATCTGAGGCAAAGGCAATTCAAATGGTGATGGTTGATCCACATCAGCCTTGCTGGTGGGGTATAGAACTCCTGTGTCATTAATAATTGGGGCATGATAAAACCAATTTTTAAATGAATTTTAGCACAAATTTGATGCTGGTTTGATAGTTTGATTTATTATGTAATGTTTCTCGGTACATTTCTGCCTTTGGTAGTATAGACCAGACTTTGTATGTCTAATTCACTTACAAATAAATGCTGCAGCCAAAACTGAAATCAGGATCTGTGAAGATTTGTAACTAAACATTTCCTTCCTAACATTTACTTTGCCTCATTATTACACTGTTGAAATGATCTAAGGACTGTGGTAAGACTGCTGAATCACAGCACATACATTCCGTGATGCGGATCAAGTCATTTCATTGAAGCTTTGTTTGCTGGACCTTATCTCCTGTCAATATCCTCTTGAGGGAAATGAAAAAGCTTCATAATTACAACACAAGCCTTTGAAAACTACTTCTGGTTTGAACAACATTTGCTAATGTTTGATTCTGTTTTATTCTGAAATTGAAAGTAAATTGTTTCACCAAATTTTTTTCAGAAGGACTTATGCTTGATAATCTGTGGCCTCGTGCTTTTCCTATTTATAAATTAGTTGTTCATAAAATCTTGAATTTACTTAGAGCTCCTTCTGATAATATGCTTACTTATCTCTTATTTCTATTCATGTGCCTCGGGTAGTAAAATTCCTCAGACAGCATCACCTCATCAACGTCTCCCAGGAATGATGATTTATGAAACGTTCCTGATTACAAAGTACGCATGAGTTATTTGATGTGAGGCTCATTGCCTTACAGCAGAGATTACTGAGAGAAACGGGAAGGTGAATCCTAAGATCAATAATGTGCAAAATTTGGATTGGCAATACCCTTTGGTTCGAAGTGGCAGGTAGTCATAGTCATACAGCATGGAAACAGAGCTGTTGATCCAAGCAGTCCATGTCAATTCTAGACCAATATGAAATCTTCTTAGTGAAATTATTTTTCTTGCCTAAAAGCACAATTTCTGCACAACAAAACATACACTTTGATATAAAATAAATATTGATGAATAGGCTAAATACTTTGCCTGCTGGTCCCCTCAATAATATTCCATGTTGACTGGATTAACAGCTTTGATGGATTTCTAACATTTCAGGCCAAATATTTTATATAATGTATCCCTTTTCAGATTCTACTTCAACATTTTATAACTGTGAAAGTATTGTCATTGGTGAAAGCAATCTTTGTCGATCCAGGCAATAATATGATTCTTTATATAGTTTAAATGTTAGTGTACTTATACAGTGGCTCCTCTGCAATATGTTACTGCAACAATCTGAACACGTACATACATTCACACACATATATGGGGAAATGTGAATGACTAGTTTTGGATATTTAGTCTATTTAAGTAATTTTCCTGAATACATCTAAACTTTTAATTTGTTGCAGTTATTGGTAAATAATACATTTTTTCATCAAATACTTTGTTAATAGATAAAAGTATTTTTTGATAAAGACTACACATGAATGAGGGTCTGAAAGAAGATACCTAAAATTTTTATAATTGTTTTTCTTATTTGTATAGTTGTTTCGTAATGACTTTATTCACAAAGTATTAAACCACCTTTAACCTGACTTTTCTGCATGGATCAAGGAAAAAATGTTTAATTGGTCTTTTTTTGTCAACAACTAACCAAACAACTGTACATTGATAAACTGTAAAGCAAAATAAGATTTTCAAAACATCAATTTTATCAGAAAATTATAACTTTTTTGATCATTGTTAATCTGACATCAATTCTTTGATTTGAAATGCCCTGATAAATAGATAATGAGGGGTGGCATGATCGGCTTCTTCTGGGAATGAAGTGGGGAAAGTGTACCAGAGTTGAAGATAAAACATGCATTGTGATAAAATCCATTTTCTATATTCCCATGTGCTGCAAAATCTGGTACTTGTGGAGATTCTAACATAAGCACAAAATGGTTAACTATTAGTCTCATCAGATTCTGCCAAGTGATAAGGGCAGTACATTCTGTCAATGCTTGAACTCAAGACACTTCAACCGTCTCAGTTATGATCATACTGAACAGCAAGGAAGCCTCAAAGAGCCAAATTGTCTACTCCTGGCCCTGATTACTATGTTTTTAAGAAAAGGGCTTTTCTGCTGTGGTGATTATGTCCCTACTTCTGGACCAGGAGGCTTAGGTTCAAATCTCACTTGATCTAGAGGTGTGCAATAACACCTCTGATCTGGTTGACTAGAAAATAAACGGTATGGAACAGGTAACGACGGAATGTTTCAAAGGAAGAAAGCAGCCCAATAACCTGAACTAAATAAAGCTAACCTAGGATATGGGGTGGAAGAGGGTCTAATATTTTGGATGATGAATTGAGTTTCACTAAGCTTTGAGACAGCAGTTAAACATGTTATGGATAAGATTGAAAGCCACAACATTCAAGACACAATTTGATTGGTCAAATTACTGAACTTTAAGTAAAACACAATTTATTTTTACACTACAGTTTTATACTAGATTTTTACCCTAAGCAGATCACTTAGTGACAAGGATCTATCAATTTAGGAAGACAGAGCAATCCAGAAAATAAATCACTCCATATCTGTGGTTACAAGTGAGTAGAGGCAAGGTTGATGGACACTGAGTTTAAAGACCTATTGCATTTGCTTTGAAGTTAAATACACGGTGAGATTAGTTTGCAGTTTTGTTTTAGGTGTCTTGAAAAGAGATATCAGCTGAAGCAATATTGCCTGCGTTTTCCCATGGTCAGGCAGCCGTTTTCCTGGGACAGATGAGTGGTGTACATGGGGACCATGCAGAATCCCCATTGCAGTAAATTCTGAAGGAATTGCCTGGGAAATTGATTCTGCTGTGAATTCGACTGCACCTTGAACTTTCCATTTAAATTAAGTAAATAATTTCTCAGGAAAAGATAAATTTGTTAGAAGTACACTGGCAGCCTGTTTTGAATTCATTCAGTAACTGATCTCCATGGCTGAAAAAAATGCGAGGATCAAACAAACAAGTTTTCACTTGATGACCTGGATATTAACATCAAATGGGATCTTTACAAATACTGATGAGAATGATCTAGAAGCACCTTGATTGGCATTTTGCCTTTAGGGAAAAGGCTGAATGAAACATTTGTAGAATTACCAGGGAAGGAGAAATATTGTGAGATCAGTGATTTCAGTCATTAGAAGCTGAACAGTTTTCAGAATGTGAGAAGATTGATGGTAGTGGAAGTGTTTTGAAGCAGCATCCCAGTAGCCTCAGGTTATATCTGGATGCCCACAAGGCTTTTACAATAAAGAAAACAGCAGTTCTGGCAGATGGATAGGCCACATCAGCAGCTCTTGGAATTAGGTGTCCATATATAAAAATGACAGAAAACTAGTGGAAGGGAAAAGAGTGCGGCTTTAGGTAGAAGGTAGAAAAATTTCTGTTCAATAAAAATCATAGTATGTAGAATAAGAATTATTTTTTAGTATAAATTATACATATATTTAGATAGTAAACTGGTTTAACTATTTCTTACTTTGTACAGTAAAGTTTATTTTGGTTGTTCAAAACTGTGGCGCCTAATTGCCGCATTCTTCTCGTCAGAAACTGGGATTTTGAACTTTTCCTACTTCAAACAAAAAGGTTACTCATCCCTAACCGGATTGTAACATACATTTTGTGTTTTTTTCTGGGATTTTGGTACAATTTAGAGTCATAGACTTGTACAGCACAGAAACAGGCCCTTCGGTCCAACTCGTCCATGCCGACCAGATATCCTAGATTAATCCCCACAGTGTGGAAACAGGTCATTCAATCCAACAAGTCCACAACAACACTCCAAAGAGCATCCTAGCCAGAACCATCCCCCTACTCTATTCCTGCATTTCCTGTGGCTAATGCAGCTACACAACCCTGATCGCTATGGGGCAATTTAGCACGACCAATTCACCTAACATGCACATCTTTGGACTGTGGGAGCGCCCGGTGTATACCCAAGCAGACACATGGAGAATGTGCATTCTCTGCACAGGCAGTCGCCTGAATTTGGAATTGACCCTGCGTCACTAGTGCTGTGAGGGAGCAGTGCTAATCACTGAGTCACCGTGCCACCCTATTCTAGCCCCATTTGCCAGCATATGGCCCATATTTCTCTGACCTTTCCTATTCATGTACCCATCGACATGCCTTTTAAATGTTGTTATTGGACCAGCCTCCACCACTTCTTCTGGCCGCTCGTTCCATACATGTATCGACCTCTGCATGAAAATTTCATCCCTTATGCCTCTTTTAAGTCTTTCTCTTTGCATCTCAAACCTAGGTGGTCTAGTTTTTGATTCCCCAACCCTGGAGAAAAGACCTTGACTATTCAAACTATCCATGCACCTCATGATGCTATAAACCTCTATAAGATCACCCCTCAGCTTCCAACGTTCCAGAAAAAGTATACCCAGTTTATTCAACCTCTCCCTATAGCTCAAATCCTTCAACCCTGGCAATATCCTTGTAAAGCTTTTCTGAATCCTTTCAAGTTTCACAACATCCTTTCTATAGTAGGAAGACCAGAATTGCACACAGTATTCCAACTCAATGCCCTATACAGCTGCCACATGACCTCCCAACTTCTATACTCTGGTCAATAAAGGCAATCATACCAAATGCCTTCTTCACTATCCCATCTACCTGGGACTCAACTTTCAGGGAACTATGAACTTGAACTCCAAGGTCTCTTTGTTCAGCAACACTCCCCAGGACTTATACACTTAATGGTAAAGTCCTGCCTGATTTGCTTTTGCAAAATGCTGCACTTCACATTTAGCTAATTTAAGCTCTATCTGCCACTCCTTGGCCCATTGACCCATCTGATCAAGATTCTGTTGTACTCTGAGGTAATCTTCTTCGCTATACCTCCAATTTTAGTGTTATTTGCAACCTTACTAAACATACCTCCTACATTCACATCCAAATAATTTATCTAAATGACAAAAAGCAGAGAACCCAGCACTAATCCTTGTGGCACACCGCTGGCCGTAGGTCTTCAGTCTGAAAAAGCAACCCTCCACCACCACCTTCTGCCTTCTACCTTCGAGCCAGTTCTGTATCCAAATGAGCACAAAAGCTGACGATTCAGGCCTAGACCCTTCATCACTTTTCTGATGAAGCGTCAGCTTTTGTGCTCCTTTGATGCTGCTTGGCCTGCTGTGTTCATCCAGCTCCACACTTTGTTATCGCGGATACTCCAGCATCTGCAGTTCCCATTATCTCTGTATCCAAATGGCTAGCTCTCCCTGTGTTCCATATGATTTAACCTTGCTAACCAGTCTACGGTGAGGAAGCTTGTCGAACACCTAAATGAAGTCCATACAGATCATGTCCACCTCTCTGCCCTCATCAACCCTCTTCATTACATCTTCAAAATTTGTTGGACTCATTTGGGATTGTAACAATTGCCTCAACCTTTTGGCCCTAGTTCTCTGGAAATGCAATTCCCATAAATTCATCCTGGTAATCTGTATTATTCAGCACAAATTAATTTATCACTGGAAGAGGTAAATAAATTTAAATCAATGCTACCAGACTATGAAACTACAATTTGTCCCTGATGAATTATCATTGAATGAAAGCTACAAATGTCTAATATACTTCATTTCAACTCAAAGATTTATAAGAATTGTCATTTTTCGGTTTCAAGCAACGTTGTATTTTAGCTACAATTATCTCTGCCTTATTTCAATAATTTATAGTTCAACAGTATTTGCTTGTGGAGTACACCTGAGTAATAATTGCTATTTCTGTACAAGTTCTGAGTTTATCTATCATGTTAAGTGTTAGGCAAACTAACGATAATTTGTGCATGGAACTAGAGTGCTGTATGACCCAAAAATTAATCTTCCTAAATCAAATACTCTGCCAATACTATTTTAATTTTTGTAAAAACAGCGAATAGGAGCACAAAAGTGGCTCAGACTGAAATTAGCGCTTGACTGGCTGATTACAGTAGTTCAGCAGTTACAAAGAGGAAGCAAGAAGCTTGTCGAAATGGCAGAAAAATGTATCCAAACTTCCATGAACCACAGCTGCTCGGGAAATGGGCATCGTTCTGTGGTTTGGTGTTCTCTGTTTTAGGGAAGTGCACCACTGCACACTTTGTAACGCTCTCTTACATTGAGATCACCCATCTGCAATCTGCACAAACAAGAAGACCACAGCCGCCCTAAGAATAACTATCATCTTATCTGGAGAGTTACAAGGCTTCCTTCTACCTTGTATTGCTATCCGGGTTATTTGTGCAACAAAGATCCCTTGCACAATCACATAGGAAAAATAAAACAAACAGTTACAAAATCTTCTTCAACATGAATTTGCACAAGTCTTCATTTTTCTGTAAATCATCTAAAGCTGCATGTTAAAGTGACAAGCAACTTCTCCCACCCCTGCAAGTCAGTTTTCATCACCACTGTCTTTATCTCCATGTTGTTTATGAATTTAAATGAATTTATTTTAAATGAATGTCCTACTTCAATCAAAGTGAGTTTGTACAGTTAGGTTCAAATTTTTCATAATTTCTACAATTTGGTCTTGGAAAGAAAGTTATGGTGAATTTGTTACATGGAGGTAAAGAACTTCTCAATCAGAGTTGCCTATATTTTTGAAAATAAAGTTTTAATGGTCGGGCAGATTCACTAAAACAGCTGTGACTTCACAAAGGAGTTTGTGTTTAATCAATAGAATTGTACTGTGACTCACACATCTGATCACACACCATCCCCCAACATCAGCTTTAAAATGTTTGAAGAGGAAATACTATAAATCTCTAATCCCAAGGGGACTGACATATATCTTAGAACTTTATAAACTTAGTTCAAGCTGAGATATACTTGTGCTGTTGAGGAATGTAGAAGATGGATACAGGGGTGCAGCTACAGGAGTTGATCTCTGAAATACTGCTGAAAGCCAGTGTTGAGCATTGATTTATAGTTTGGAAACCCATTGTATTTTCATCAGATGTTTCCAAGTTGAAGTTAATTCAATCGTAATATTCTGTTTAAACACAAGGTTTGTCTGAATTCAGTTCTGGAATGCAGATGGCCTCAAAATAAATCAGCTGATGCTGCTACACCAAAGGTAAGTTTTGCAAAAACATGCTATGGTATGCAAAATTGCAAGATTTAAATTGCTCTTTAAATAGGTATGTTGGAATGCTTTACATGTACTTTTGTATTCAATATTAAAATCTTATCTAAAATCATTTCTATGCAATAGGATATTTATTGCTTGTTTCAGGTCTCTCATGCAAAACTGTGTTGCACAGAACCAACAGTTCCTAAAGGGACCGTTGAAGTCTACAACCAAAATTGCAAGTTATACAATAAATACTCTTCTTACTTTGGAATGGGGAAGAGTGATTCTTTCAGCTTTTACAGTCCCAAAGATTGGTACCAGTCTAAAATCCACTGTCAATAATAAATCCCATCCCAGAGCCCCCGATACTGGTATTGCAATTGTCTAGAATTAAACAGTAGGAAGTCAGTTGTATTTAAATGAATTCACTTTAAACGAAAGCCTTATTTCAATGGGTTCTTAGGCCTTAGTCCTACTGGTTCCAATGGACGGATTGCTGTATCAATAAAAAGGAAATCGTGTGGTAGGACAGTACGTGCTACTGCGTACAACCCTGTGTCGATCTCTGTTCAGTGAGGGATGGGTTGTGGGAATGTAAATAAAATGACAAAAATGAATTTTACTCCTCACTTGAGCTGAAAGTAAGTATCTTCTAACATCAAAACTATGTTTCTGCACTGCCCATATACAATTACTCATCTTTCAAGGCTTAAATTGCAGGACATGCTGGGATAGCTGGACTGAGGTCTTGTTTTAGACCTCCTTTTAGAGATGACTCCAGACTTTTCCAAGAGGATAACTGAAAGCTGGTGTCTCTCCAATGATGATTTGACCCTGTTTTGAGTGTGCTGACTATCACTTAGACTGCAACTTTGAGATATCTCCGCAAGCAAATGAGTTAAAGCATTTCTACTTTAGGAAAATTAATCCTGAGTCAGCTTGATGCATTGTGAGATTGCATTACTGGAAAAAGAATGAGCTCGCTTCACATGGTATTGCAAAATGCTACTTTAAAAAGTACCAGATTTTTTCGTAAAATAATGCCTAGCACTGTATTTAGCCCTCAAAAATTATCACTCTAAAAGCAGCAGATCCTCCTAAGTTGAAATTTCAAAGTGTTGGGTGTGACCAGAAAAATATCTACTAATTTGTGTGAAGACACATATTTATGAACTAACTTCATGGCTAACACTTCCATAATATCTGATCATCGGGCAGCTCCAAAGCTCCAAAGAATCTCCTGTGCTGAATTTTCCAGGAGCCAGACTGAGGAACTATTTTCCTGGAAGTGACCTCCTAACTGGCTAATTATAGATGGCTTACAGGTTCGCAATGTGACTGATCCAATCCTATAGGTTGTGGTTGAAAAAAATCATAACCAAAATCAATAAATACCAGAATTAGAATAATTTCAGTGTGGGAAATATGACTGAAATTCATGTTGATTCATCAAAGCAAAAGTAATGCCTGTAATCAGCAGTAATTGTCAATGACTTTAAATGACTGTTTTGCAAAAATCCTTAACATCATATGTGATTTGATTAAGCTTTTGTCAGAAAAGCTGTGTTGATGATGCTTTCTCATCAATGGAATACCTTAATGAGTGTTAATTTTATTTTTTCTTTTAAATCAGCATGGAGATTTTGGAGAATGAGAGAAGATTTCAGTAAAACCTACAAAATGAGGTATAGACAAGCTGAATACAAGTATGATGTTTTCCTTTGCTCAGGAGTGTAAAACCAGGGGACACAATTCAAGAAGAAGGGAATTCCCTTAAGACAGAAGGACAAGCTTTTGTTTACTCGGAGAGTTGTGAATCTCTGGGATTCTATACCACAGTGGACTTTGGAAACTCAAGTCTTTGAACATTTTACAGATTGATAGATTTCTGATTGCCAATGGTGTACAGTGCTTTAGGGATTGAACATGTTCTTTTCACAACTGACTGAAAATAATTTTTTATTATTAGTTGTTCATGGGATGTAGGCATCACAAGCTGTGCCAGAATTTATTGCTCACCTCTAATTGTCAAGCATCAATCACATTGCTGTAGGCTTAGCGTCACGTGTAGGCCAAATCATGTAAGGATGTTAGAAATCCTTCCCCAAATGATATTAATGAATCAGAGCTAGTAGTAACTGCAGATCCTGGAGAATCCGAGATAACAATATGTAGAGCTGGATGAACACAGCAGGCCAAGCAGCATCAGAGGAGAGGAAGGCTGACGTTTCATGCCTAGACCCTTCTTCAGAAAACATCTTTTCTTTCCTGAAGAAGGGCCGGGGCTTGAAACGTCAGCTTTCCTGCTCCTCTGCTGCTTGGCCTGCTGTGTTCATCCAGCTCTACACCTTGTTATATTAATGAATCAGATTTATTTTATGACACTGGTTACAGTTAGGCTATCTTTCTTTCCAGGGTTTAATTGAATCTAAATTTCACCACCTGTCATGATGGGAGTTAAACCCCTGTCCCGAGCTGATTAAACTGGGCTTTGAGATCTGTTACCACTGCCTCACCACCTCTTCTGAATAATCATTAGCATTTTTATTGTGTTTTGAAGCTCAGCCTAAGTTTTATAATAGATGTAAATATTTTAAAAACAGAGAAACCAATATTAGTAATATTTGTTATGCAAAATGATTTTGCCTCCTGAATCAAACGAGCACAGGTAGCAAAATACAATCAGAAGCACAAAGCAATAAAACATTGAATATATAGTAAATCCAACAACTCTTCCTAGTTATATTAAAGTACAGGAGTAGGCTATACAACCTGTCAAGCCTACACTGCCATTTAATATGATCATGGTTGATTAAACCAACTTTAAATGTTTAGACCACCTCATCCCTAAAACACTGTACACCATTCATATTCAGAAATCTATCAATCTTTATGTTAAAACATTTAAAGACTGAATTTCCACAGTCCACCGTGATAGAGAATTCCAGAAGTTCACAATCCGCGGAGTGAACAAAAATTCCTCATCTTAAACATTAGTGAAATTCTCCTATTCTTAAATGGTGTCCCCGATTTTGTACTCCCAAACAAGGGCATGCAGTATACTTGCATTCATCCTGTCTATCCCTTTAAGTAGTTTATAAGTTTTACTGAAATCTCCTGCCATTTTCAAGAATTCTATGACATATGAGACACGGTTTTCCCAATCTTCCTTCATTGGACAGTCTTACAATTTCAGGAACAAATCTCCTGAACCTTCCTTGGACTCTCTCCATAAGATAAAATATCATCCTTGAGATAATGAGACCAAAACTGCACATACTCCAGGTATAGTATAACCAGCATTCTATTGGTGCAAGACTTCGCTACTCTTGTTCTCAGGTCCTCCTGCAATAAAGGCTAATGTTCCCATAGCCTTCATAATACCTTGTTGCACCTGCACATTAGCCTTCAGTGACTTATTGTCAAAGACACCTGGATCCCTGTGTCCATCTACAACATCTTACCATTTGAAATAAAAAATACACTCTGCACATCTGTCTCTTCCACATAAAGCGATAACCTCACATTTTCCACTTTATATTCCATCTTCCGTGCTCTCGCCCATTCACTAAGTCTGTCTAAACCATTCTGAAGCCTCTTTACATCTTCCTCACTACACTGAGGTTTGTATCATATACACATCTGAAATATTGCATTTAGTCCCCAACTCCAGATCATTGGGAACAGTTGGAACTCCAAGCACTGATGCTTCCAGTAGTCCATTTGTCACAGCCTGCCAATGAGACACTTTGTTCTGACTTTCTGCTTTCTGGCTTTTAAACTGGCATTAATCAATGATTAGCTATTACTCCTATCACATGTATTTTAATTTTTATAACCAATTTCCTGTGGGGGACTTCATCAAAAATCTTCTGAAAATCTAAGCATGCTACATTCATCAGCTCTCCTTTATCAATTTTATTAGCAACATCCTCATAAAACTCTAACAAGTTCATCAAACATGATTTTCAATTCACAAACCCATGCTGGCTATATCCAATCAGATCACTATTATCCAAGTATCTATTTATATCATCCTCTACAGTAGCTTCCTGCATTTTCCCTACCACTGATGTAAGACAAACAGGTCTGTATTTCCCTATAGACCCTGTTGCTCTTTGGAACCATGTGTTTGATTTCTGTTGCCACTTGTTTTGTTAATAACGTCATTTTTTTTACTGCCAGTTGACACACATCATGTATACTGTGGTTTGCTAGCCATAACACTCAACTTCCGTGTCAAATCCCAACATCCAACCACAAAAGAGATATAATGGTGCACAAAATACCACAAAACGAGTCAATGAGTGCACATTTGGCATCTGACATTTTGGTATCTACCTTCCACAAAAACAAGATCGAGAGACAACCTGGTGTTAGTCTGTTCATATTTAGTTACTTGTCACACCCCTAGGTAACTGCTGTGTGCTGTTGCTAATGGCTTTTCAGATGGAAGCACAAAGAATGAACGATGGTGGTAGGCAGTTCAGAATATAGCTGGAAACTTATGGCATACATCCAAGAGAACAAAGTCTTTGGTTAAGGATGTAAGACCATACGAACACAAGGCATCGCATCAGAAGCAGGCCATTCAGCCTATCATGTCTGCTACAGCATAATAAGATCATGCCTAATGTGATAATCTTCAATTTCACTCTCCCTGCTATTTCTATATAATCCTTCCTTCCCTTATTGATTAAAAATTATCTGTCTCAGTCTTGATTATATGAAATGTTCTAACATCTACAGCTCTCTGTACTAAAGAATTATTTAGACTCATTACCCTCCGAGACACTAAATTCATCCTTATCGCTGTCATAAATGTGTGACCCCTTATTCTAAGGTTCAGCCCTCTGATCCTCAATTCTCCCAAAAGGGAAAAGAACCTTCCTTCATCCACTCTGTCAAGCCCCCTAGTATCTTGCATGTCACTTCTAATTCTTCTGTATTCCAACCAATACAAGCCGAACTTATATGACCTCTCCTCATCAGACAAGATCATCAGATCAAAGCTGGTATCAGCCTAGTGAACCTTCTCTGGTCTACCGCCAATGTCACGATATTTTTTGCCAGGTAAGGGGCCCAAAACTATTCACAGTACTCCAGCTGTGGTCTGAATCGTGCCTTTGTATATTTTTCCCTATCTTCTTTTATACTTCATTCCCTTTCAAATAAAGGCCAACATTCCATGCCACTGCTATTACTCGGTGAATGTAAATGTTAGCTTTTAATGATTCATGAATGAGGACTTCCAAATCCTTCCATTCCATAGCCTTCTGCAGTCATTCTCTATTTAAGTCATATTCAGCTCCTGTATTCTTCCTGACAAAGTGCATAAAGTCACATTTCCCCACATTCTATTTTGCCTGTCAAGTTTTGTCAGATCCAAAATAGCTGGATCCCTTGTTCAATCCATCATATATTGGAAACTATCATTCAAGAAAACTATCCCAAATACACTATGAATTCCTTCTAATGGCTTCCTCTGCAAATTTCACCATGCTAATGTGTGTGAAGATTACAGTCCCTCATGATTAATATGCTGTCCTTATTACATGCTCTCAATATATCCTGATTTTTTTCCCTGTGCAACCATATAAGGGGCCCTATCGACTATTCCTGCCGATGTCTTCTTTCCCTTTTTGTTTCTTACCTCCTCTGATATGGATTCTACATCTTCTGATTCAAGATGTTAATATGCCACTGTTTCTTTTCTAACTGGCCTTTTGAAAAGTCACACAATCCTGAATATTTAGTTCCCAGCTTTGATCTCCTTGTAACTGTGTTTCCATAATGACTATAAAATCATATTTATTTAGCTGCAGCTATGCAGTTAATTCATTTATTTTGTTCCAAATACTATGTGCATTCAAGTAAAAAGCCATTAATTTTGTCTTTTTACTATGTTTTTTTCAATTTTGACCCGATTTACTATTGCATAGTATATTTTTATGTTCTGTCCCTTCCTGTCCCACTTTGGATATCATTATGCAAAAAGCTGTCCTGTAATGCTGTCAAATCCATTTACTTTGTAAACTTACATTTCCCCTCTGCCAACCATCTGTCCATTAAATGTAACATATTTAATGCAGAAACATATTCCGGTGCCTCATGGAGGATTAATCAGTCAGATATTTACACTGACCGAAAGAATGAACTAGTGGGAAGGTGAGTCAAAACATTAGTCCAAAAGGTGAGTTTAATGGTGACACTGAAAAGGAACAAGAAACATGGAGAGGCAAAAGTGTTTAAGAAGGGTTTACAGAACAAGAGCCTGAAATTTAGATGAAGGAAGTTGAGAACATAGGAGTGTATGTAGCTGATGAATCAATCGATGAGACTGTACAGGTGCTATGGAATTTCAAGGCAACGGTTCTGCTGAAAGGTCAGCGACTTGAAATGTTAACTGCTCCTCTTTTCTAAGGTACTGCCTGCCCTGCTGCATGTTCTGTTGCTAGAATCTTTGCCACAAACCACTGAATGAACAGAAATTAAAAGTGGCTTTAAGGACTGAGATGAGGAGAAATGTCTTCATCCAGAGGGTGGTGAATCTGGAATTCTCTGGCACAGAAAGCCATTTGGTCACAAAACATTGAACATTTTTGAGAAGGTGTTAGATATAGTTCTAAGAATTTAAGGGATCAAATGATATGTCGAGAAAGCAGGAACATGGCACTAAATGATCAGCCATGCTCATAGTGAATGGCAAAGTAGGCTCGAAGGTTGAATAACTTGCTCCTGCTCCTTTCTTCCGTTTCCATTAAATTTGTAACCTGTCTCTTGACATTTCTGCCATTAATTTAAGAATGTAAGTAGAACATTCTACACCAGTTAACAAATTAAAAGGAGCATGATAATCGTAATGATTTGTAGAAAGTTCCATTACATGCAGTGCCTTTCAATTTTTATTACTCTTGTGTAGGATGTGGGATCTTGTTTTAGTGTCACAACCGTAAACTTCTATCGCCAACAATGCAACTTATCCTTGGCACTGCATTGCAGTTAAGATTATGTCATCAAAATTGCTTTGCACTTGACTTTTGTAAGCCTGGTGAAAGAGCATCAGACAGAAACTGTTCTGTGAACACGATGCCTTTATTGCATAATTATCCACACAGCATTGGCAAATGAATATCTGTGACAAGCCAAAGGGTATCTTGTGCTTGATAAGGACGATCTACTGACCACGTAGCTAATGACTCCTGTGTGTACACCACATGCATGCTGCATACTGGCAATGAGAGCTATGTTGATACACAACCTGTCAAAAAATAGACTGGCATGCTGAAACAACTCCTCCACATCCTAGTCCATTGCACAACTCTGCAGTATTTAGCACAGCAGATGTCAAAAGACAACTTTCCCATTGTATGCAAGACTGGGCTACCAGGAGGTGCTGTGGGCCATCAGCAAGAGCAGAATCATAGCCCAACACAATCTGTAACCTGATGGCCTGACATATTCCCCATTCTCTCATTGCTATCAAACCAGGGAATCAGCCCTCATTCCACAGAGAGTGCAGGAGGGCATGCCAAGAGCAGCACCAGGCACACTTGAAAATAAGGTGTGAACCAGGTGAACTTACAAAGCAGGACTACTGGAATTCCAACCAGCATAAGCAGCAAGCAATTGACACAGCTAAGTGATCACACAACCAAGAGATCAGTTCTAAGGTCTGCAGTCCTCCCACATCTATTCAGGAATGGCGATGGACAATTAAACAACTCACCAGGAGGAGGCTCCACAAATGTCCCCACCCACAATAATGGGGGAGCCCTGTAAATCAGTGCAAAAAATAAAGCTGAATCACTTGCAGCCAGAAATCCCGAGGGGATGATCCATCTTGATCTGCACTAGAGGCCCCCAGCATCACAGGTGCCTGACTTCAGCCGATTTGATCCACTGCGCAAGATATCAAGGTGATACCTGTTCTGAAGAATGGTCACTGGACTTCATACATTAACTTTGTTTTCTCTCCACAGATGCTTCAAGTTTCTACAGCACTTTCTGTTTTTGTGAGTTTCAGATCTCCAGCATCTGCAGTTCTTTGTTTAATGATATCAAGATAAAGCTAAAGGCACTGGATATTAATGTATGGAATATTTGTGGGGTAGACCATTTGGTCCACTGATTATGTTCTGCATTCAGTAAGATTTTGTCTGATTCATTACAGTTTTGAATTTCACGTGACTATTAACACCAACACCCTTTGTTTCCCTGCTTAACAAAAATCCATACATTAAAACCGAAAGAACGGCGGATCCAGGAAGAAACAGCTCTGAGGAAGGGCCACTGGACCTGAAACGTTAACTTTAATTTTTTTCTTCACAGATGCTGTCAGACCTGCTGAGCTTTTCTAAGAATCTATACATCTCAGCCTTTAAAATACTCAATGACGTCCCCTTCACTACCTTTAGAAGCATTGAGTTCTAAAGTCTCATAGTTGAGAAAAGTTCTCTTTATCTCTGTACTGAAAGAGTGACTGCTAATTTTAAAATGGTGCCCCCTCATTCTGGAGATATCCTTTTTCTGTCCACCTTGCAAAGGTCATTCAGGATCTTATACTGCTCAATCAGTCACACCTCACTCTTCTAAACACCAGTTATCCTGCCAAACCCGTCTTCATTAAAAGAAAATGCTGATTCCAAGTATCAATCTATTAAACGTCCTCCGAACCATCTACAATACATTTACGTTGTTCTTTAAATAAGGAGACCAAGACTTTATCCAGTATTTGAGAAGCATTCTCAACAATGCTGATGTATAACCATAAGACAATAAGGCATAAAGCAGAAGCAGTCCAATTATTTCTTCTAGTCTGCTCCATTATTTAATGTGATCAATGCTGATTTGATATTCCTCAACTCTACTTTGCTGCCCCTTTTCCTACAAGCTTTGATTCCCTTACTGATTAAAAAGTTCTCTACTTCAGTCTTCGTTATATTTAAAGACACAGACTCAAAAAGCCTTCCGCAGTTAAAAAATACTATACAGAGAAGAAATTCCTCCTAACCTTTGATTTAAGTGATTAACGTCTTATTCTGAGATTATATCCTTTGTTTTAAGACTCTTTTGTAAGAGGTGACAAATTTTAAACATCTGCCCTCCGAAGCCCCCTAAGAATCTTACAAGTTTCAATAAAGTTACTATTCATTTTCTAAACAATGAGTGGAGGCACAACCCAATGTAATTCTCCTCATACAAAGTCCCTCCATATCCAGGTTTAACCCAGTGAACATTTTATGGATAACATCCTGTGCTATAAGACGTTAAGACTATAAAAAATGGGGCCAGGAATAAACTTGTCTGGCACCTCAAACTGCCCTGCTGTTCTATAGGATCATGGCTGATTCACTATTTCCTACATGCACTTTCCTGCATTTTCCCAGTAGTCCTTGATTCCCTGGCTGTTCAAGAATCTATTTTTCTCAGCCTTAAATATATTCAAGGACTCTACCCCTGCAGCTCCCTGTGGAAAGGCATTTTAAAGACTCACAGTCCTCAGAGAGAAGAAATTTTGCCTTATCTCAATCTTCAATTGACATCCATTTGGCCCTCTGGCCGTACGCACTCCCATGAGGGGAAATATCCTCTCAGCATTTGCCCTGTCAAATCCTTTATTAATCTTATTTGTTTCAAAGAGATCACCTTTCATTCTTCTAAACTCCAGTGTGTAGAGTCCTAACCTGCTTAGCCTTTGCTCATAACCCCTCCATTCTGGGATCATCCTGGTGAATCTTTCTGAACAGCCTCCAACGAACCAATATCTTTCTTAAATAAAGGCATCAAAACTGCTCACAGTGCTCCAGATACTGAAATACTTTTCCCCAGGTAAGGAAACTGTTCAGTTTTCGAGGTGTATTGTTACTTTTATGTCAATTTCCTCTTGTGATAAAGGATAACATTCCATCAGCTGTCTTGATTGCATGCTGTAATGGCATACAAATTGTTTATGACTCAGCTACCAGAATACCTAAATCTCTCTGCACCTCAAAATTCTGCATTGATCCACCATTTAAATAATACCTTGCAATTTTATTCTTCCAGCCAAAGTGATCAACTTAAATTTTCTAACAATCTACTCCATCTCCAAGATTTTTACCAACTCACTTGACCTTTACACATCCATCTGTATTTTCCTTATGTCTTCTTCACAACGAAGCTTTCCTACTTGCTTTGATGTCTCCTGTGAATTTATGCCTTCACTCCCTGTATTCAAGCCACTGATGTAAATGGGAAAAAGTTGATCTGCCTTGCAGAACTCCACTTGTCACAGCTTGCAAAACAAACAAAGGCCCATCTATGCATTCTTTCTGTTTTTTACCAGCCAGCCAAACTTCTGTCCAAGTTAATATGTTATCCATTACATCATGACCGAGGATACTGGCCCAGCAGTATTCTAGCAATAGTGCTGAAGATCTGTGCTCCAGAATTTGCCACACCCTTGGTCAAGTTGTTCAAGCACGGTTACAACATGGAAAATATCAGATGATATGAAAATTGACCAAATATGTCCTGTACATAAGGAGCACAACAAATCCAAACCAGTCAATTACTGCACATCAGTCTATTCTTGATCATGAAAAAGTGATAGAAGTGATCAAAAATACAATCAAGGTGTGCTTGCTGCTCATTGATGCCCAGTTAGTGTTCTGCGGGGCCATTTGGATCTGATCTTGTGACAGACTTAGATCAAACATGAACAAAGAACTGAACTTCAGAGATGAGGTGAATGTGACTGCCCTTGACATCAAGGCCACATTTAGCTGAATGTGGCATCAACGCACCTGAGCAAAACTGGAGTCAAAGGGAATAATGGGGAAAAAGCTTAAGAGTTTTTGGATTTTTGCAAGTCAGTCATCTCATCCAATTGTGGGTTTCCTTGGACACGAAGCACTGCAGAAATTCAAGGTGGAAGTTCATCATTATCTTCTCTGGGATGATTAGAGATGAGCAATTAATGCTGGTCAAGCCTGCAACATTCATATCCCATGAACAAACAATAAATGACTTACGTTGGCTCCTCTTCCTTCTTTCTTCCTCTCCCTCCTGTTGGTCTCTGGTGTCTCCCAAGGATCTAGTCTCATTCCACTGAATTTCTCATTTACATGTTTCCCCCACATGACATCATCAGAAAACACATTGTTAGTTTACAAACTTATTCAGGATGTTGCGCAAGGTCAAAAAGGATAGATCACATCTAGATTGAGACATAGTCTGAGATAAATTGAAACCCAGGATCAGGGGTCTAGCACAAAAAATGTGATATCACCAGTAAATATGTTCATTGTTTGGTAATAGCTCCTATTTTGACGATCTGAAATAGGTGGCTTTCAGATTGAAGGTAAACAGGGGAAATATTTACGAACTGAAATATCTGCTTTAGTTTGCAAGAACAAAGCCAGTGTGTTGCGCACTTTACCTCCCGCACACCCAATCCCAATGATCCCTGAAACATCATCAACATTTGTACTTTTTTCTTTCTGTTCTGACCACCTCTGTCACTTTAAAACCTTGTGGTTCCTTGTGATAGAGATCAACCTCCTTTTTTAAAAAAAACACTAAGGCCACAGTTCCTAAGGAAATGGTGCAAAGAGTAGTACTATAAATTTAGTCAGTTGTCTTTACGAAGACATGATTAGTCACTCTTGGTAAATTTTTAGCAAACTCCTGCCAGCCCTGTGCACAGATGTTTTAGCTAATATAGGACCACAGTTGATACGTTGCAATCCCAGTAGATGCACCTTTGTAGTGTAATAGCTGCTACAGCTTTCTCCCCAACACATTTGTCTTCCCAGTTGCCAAATAGGCCCAATTCTTGAGGTATCAGTGTGTCGTAGTTTAGCAATTAACCTCCAAGTCAGAGTCAGTATACTTTCCTAACCCAAGATTACTGGCTTTTCAGGACTGAAGTGACAGTAGTTGCAATTTTCCTCTAGTTGTTGTCCTTTTATTCTTGGCAAGTCAATCTAACTTAAAGTCAATGTCACTCAGAATATACTGCTTCCACTATATCAATTATAGCTGCTATTTTTGCGAATTAATTATTTTTTCTCAGCATCATATTTGAATAAATATAAATCATTCATAAAAATACATTAAAATAAAACCTTTTTCCACGTTTTCTCCACATTTTTTCTCTTCATACTACTAAAGATATTGCTTTACACTAGTCAACACAGATTAAACCAAAAGATATAGGAGCAGAATTAAACCATTCCGGCTGTTGAGTTTGCTCCACTATTTGATCGTGGTTGATATGTTTCACATCTTTTATCTCTGGCCTTCCCCGACGACCTTTGATCTCCTTACTAATCAACAACCTATCTATCAGTGTCTTAAATACACCCAATGACTTGGTCTCCAGCCTTAGACCATAAGACCATAAGACCATAAGACATAGGAGTAGAAGTAAGGCCATTCGGCCCATCAAGTCCACTCCGCTATTTAAATCATGGCTGATGGGCATTTCAACACCACTGCCCTGCACTCTCCCCGTAGCCCTTGATTCCTTTTGAGATCAAGAATTCGTCGATCTCTGCCTTGAAAGTATCCAATGTCCCGGCCTCCACCGCACTCTGCGGCAATGAATTCCACAAGCCCACCACTCTCTGGTTGAAGAAATGTCGTCTCATTTCAGTTTTTAATTTATCCCCTCTAATTTTAAGGCTGTGCCCACGGGTCCTAGTCTCCCCGCCTAACGGAAACAACTTCCCAGCGTCCACCCTTTCTAAGCCATACATTATCTTGTAAGTTTCTATTAGATCTCCCCTCAATCTTCTAAACTCTGATGAGTACAATCCCAGGATCCTTAGCCGTTCATCATACATTAAACCTACCATTCCAGGGATCATCCATGTGAATCTCCGCTGGACATGGTCCAGGGCTAGTATGTCCCTCCTGAGGTGTGGGGCCCAAAATTGGACACAGTATTCTAAATGGGGCCTAACTAGAGCTTTATAAAGCCTCAGAAGCACATCGCTGCTTTTATATTCCAACCCTCTTGAGATAAACGACAACATTACGTTTGCTTTCTTAATCACGGACTCTACCTGCAAATTAACCTTTAGAGAATTCTGGACCAACACTCTCAGATGCCTTTGCACTTCTGATTTGCGCATTTTCTCACCATTTAGAAAATAGTCCATGCCTGTATTCTTTTTTCCAAAGTGCCAAACTTCACTTTTACTCACATTGAATTTCATCAGCCATTTCCTGGACCAGTCTCCTAAACTGTCTAAATCTTTCTGCAGCTTCCCCACCTCCTCAGTACTACCTGCCTGTACGCCTATTTTCGTAACATCGGCAAACTTCGCCAGAATGCCCCCAGTCCCTTCATCCAGATCATTAATATATATGGTGAACAGCTGTGGCCCCAACACTGTACCCTGTGGGACACCGCTCATCACCGGTTGCCATTCCGAAAAAGAGCCTTTTATCCCAACTCTCTGCCTTCTGTCAGACAGCCAATCCTCAATCCAAGCCAGTAGCTCACCTCGAACACCATGGGCCCTCACCTTGCTCAGCAGCCTCCCGTGAGGCACTGTTTCAAAGGCCTTTTGGAAGTCTAGATAGATAACATCTATTGGGTTTCCCTGGTCTAACATACTTGTTACCTCTTGAAAGAATTCTAACAGATTTGTCAGGCACGAACTCCCCTTACTAAATCCATGCCGATTTGTTTTAATCTGACCCTGCACTTCCAGGAATTTAGAAATCTCATCCCTGACAATGGATTCTAGAATTTTACCAACTATTGTGGTTAGGCTAATCGGCCTATAATTTTCCATTTTTTGGCTTGATCCTTTCTTAAACAAGGGAGTTACAACAGCAATTTTCCAATCGTCTGGGACTTTCCCTGACTCCAGTGGCTTTTGAAAGTTCACGACCAAAGCCTCCGCTATTTCCTCAGTCGCCTCCCTCAGAACTCTAGGATGTAGCCCATCGGGGCCAGGAGATTTATTAATTTTTAGACCCTTTAGCTTTTCTCGCACCTTCTCTTTTGTAATGCCTACCGTACTCAACTCTGCCCCCTGGCTCTCCCTAATTGTTGGCATACTACTCATGTCTTCCACTGTGAAGACTGATGCAAAGTACTTATTAAGTTCTTCAGCTATTTCCTTATCTCCCATCACTAGCCTTCTAGCATCAGTTTGGAGTGGCCCAATATCTACTTTTGCCTCTTGTTTGTTTCTTATGTATTGAAAGAAGCTTTTACTATCATTTCTAAAATTACTAGCTAGCCTACCTTCATATTTGATCCTCTCCTTCCTTATTTCTCTCTATGTTATCCTCTGTTTGTTTTTGTAGCCTTCCCAATCTTCTGATTTCCTAGTGCTCTTGGCCACTTTATAGGCTGTCTCTTTTTCTTTGATATACTTCCTGACTTCCTTTGCCAACCATGGCTGTCTAATCCCACCCCGGGTAATCTTTCTTTTCTTTGGGATGAACCTCCGTACTGTATCCTCAATTACACCTAGAAACTCCTGCCATTGCTGGTCTGCTGTTTTCCCTGCTAGGCTCTGCTTCCAGTCGATTTTCGTCAATTCCTCTCTCATGCCCCTGTAATTACCTTTATTTAACTGTAACACCATTACATGCGATTTTGCCTACTCTCTTTCAAACTGCAGACTGAACTCTACCATATTATGATCGCTGCCTCCTAAGTGTTCCCTTACTTTAAGGTCTTTTATAAAGTCTGGCTCATTACATAGCACTAAGTCCAGAATAGCCTGCTCCCTTGTGGGTTCCATCACAAGCTGTTCCAAAAAGCCATCCTGCAAACATTCCATGAATTCTCTTTCTTTGGCAATTTTATGGCAATGAATTCCACAGATTCACTGCTGAAGAAACTCCTCCTCATCTCAGTTGTGAAGGGTTGTCACCTCGCTCTAAGTCTGTGCTGTTAGGTCCTGGTCTTTCCTACTATTAGAAACAGCTTCTACACATCCACTCTATCTAGGCATCTCAGTATTCCGTAGGTTTTAATCAGATACCCTCTCATCCTTCTAAATTCCACTGAGTACAGAAACAGAATCCTCATCTGTTCCTCATATGACAAGCCCTTCATTCCTGGCATTATTCTTGTAAACACCTTTGAAACCTTTTCCAAAGCCAACACATCCTTCCTTTGAAATAGAGTCCAAAACTGCTCACAATATTCCATATGTGTCTCTGCAGTATATTGCTATTCTGATATACTAGTCCTCTTGAAATAAATGTTAACATCGCGTTTGCCTTCACAACAGCCAACTGAATCAGCATGTTAACTGGAAGAGAATCCTGAATTAGAACTCCCAAGTCTCTTTGTGCTTTAGATTTCCAAAGCTTTTCCCCTTTTAGAAAATAACTACACCTCTTCTTCCTGCCAAAGTACATAATCTCACACATTGCTGCATTGGATTCCATCTGTCACTTCTTTGCCCGTTCTCCTAGCCTGTCCAAGTCCTTCTGCAACCTCCTACCTCCACAACACTACCTGTCCCTCCACCTGTCTTTGTGCCGTCTGCAAACTTAGTAACAATATCCTCAGTTCCTTTGTTTAACATGAATAGTTGTGGTCCCAACACTGACCCCTGCTGAACTCTATTGGTCACTGGCTGAGATCCTGAAAAAGACCCTTTTTCCAAAATCTCTTCTGCCAATCAGCCAATCCTCTATCCATGCTTGTACCTTACCCCTAACATCCTGGGCTGTTATCTTATTTAGCAAACTCTTGTGCAGCTACTAGTCAAAGTAAACCTTTGAAGAGCAGGTGTGCATGCTGGAATGGATAGAGATAGAGGAAGCTGATGTACTGAAAATTTTGTCAAACATTAAGATTGACAAGTCGCCAGGCCCGGATCAGATTTGTCCTCGGCTGCTTTGGGAAGCGAGAAATGCAATTGCTTCGCCACTTGCGAAGATCTTTGCATCCTCGCTCTCCACTGGAGTCGTACCTGAGGACTGGAGAGAGGCAAATGTAATTCCTCTCTTCAAGAAAGGAAATAGGGAAATCCCCGGCAATTATAGACCGGTAAGTCTCACGTCTGTCGTCTGCAAGGTGTTAGAAAGGATTCTGAGGGATAAGATTTATGACCATCTGGAAGAGCATGGCTTGATCAAATACAGTCAACACGGCTTTGTGAGGGGTAGGTCATGCCTTACAAACCTTATCGAGTTTTTTGAGGATGTGACTAGTAAGGTTGATGAGGGTCGAGCTGTGGATGTGGTGTATATGGACTTCAGTAAGGCATTTGATAAGGTTCCCCATGGAAGGCTCATTCAGAAGGTCAGGAGGAATGGGATACAGGGGAACTTAGCTGCTTGGATACAGAATTGGCTGGCCAACAGAAGACAGCGTGTGGTAGTAGAAGGAAAATATTCTGCCTGGAAGTCAGTGGTGAGTGGGGTTCCACAGGGCTCTGTCCTTGGGCCTCTACTGTTTGTAATTTTTATTAATGACTTGGACGAGGGAATTGAAGGATGGGTCAGCAAGTTTGCAGACGACACAAAGGTCGGAGGTGTCGTTGACAGTGTAGAGGGCTGTTGTAGGCTGCAGCGGGACATTGACAGGATGCAGAGATGGGCTGAGAGGTGGCAGATGGAGTTCAACCTGGATAAATGCGAGGTGATGCATTTTGGAAGGTCGAATTTGAAAGCTGAGTACAGGATTAAGGATAGGATTCTTGGCAGCGTGGAGGAACAGAGGGATCTTGGTGTGCAGATACATAGATCCCTTAAAATGGCCACCCAAGTGGACAGGGTTGTTAAGAAAGCATATGGTGTTTTGGCTTTCATTAACAGGGGGATTGAGTTTAAGAGTCGTCAGATCTTGTTGCAGCTCTATAAAACTTTGGTTAGACCGCACTTGGAATACTGCGTCCAGTTCTGGGCGCCCTATTATAGGAAAGATGTGGATGCTTTGGAGAGGGTTCAGAGGAGGTTTACCAGGATGCTGCCTGGACTGGAGGGCTTATCTTATGAAGAGAGGTTGACTGAGCTCGGTCTCTTTTCATTGGAGAAAAGGAGGAGGAGAGGGGACCTAATTGAGGTATACAAGATAATGAGAGGCATAGATAGAGTCGATAGCCAGAGACTATTTCCCAGGGCAGAAATGGCTAGCACGAGGGGTCATAGTTTTAAGCTGGTTGGTGGAAAGTATAGAGGGGATGTCAGAGGCAGGTTCTTTACGCAGAGAGTTGTGAGAGCATGGAATGCGTTGCCAGCAGCAGTTGTGGAAGCAAGGTCATTGGGGTCATTTAAGAGACTGCTGGACATGCATATGGTCACAGAAATTTGAGGGTGCATCCATGAGGATCAATGGTCGGCACAACATTGTGGGCTGAAGGGCCTGTTCTGTGCTGTACTGTTCTATGTTCTATGTTCTATGTTCTAAAGGCCTTCTGGAAAATCCAAATAGTTCATTTCCACTGGTTTTCTTTTGTCTAAATAGGTCATTGCATTCTCAAGGAATTTTTAGCAGATTTGCCAGGTATGGCCTCTCCTTCACAATGCCACGCTGACTCAGCCCAATTTTCCATACACTTCCGAGTATTCCGCAATCTGATCCTTAAAAATGGACTTTAAAACCTTATCAATGACCAAGATCAGGCTAGCCAGCCTAGAGTTTCCTGTCTTCTGTGTCTCTCCCTTCTTAACCAGGGCATTACACTTGCTATTTTCAAGTTGTCTGAGATCCTTCCGAATTCCAGTGATTCCTGAAAGATCAATGTTTCTGCAGACTCCTTAGCTATTTCCTTCAAAATTCTGGGGTTTAGTCCATATGTTTTGGGTGATTTATCCATTTCAGACCTTTCAGCTTTCCAGCACCCTCTCTTTAGTGATGGCCACCACACATACCTCTGCTCCCGACTCTCTTGAAGTTCTGGTATCCGACTAGTTCTTCCACCATGAAGACTGATGCAAAATACATATTCAGTTTGTCGACCATTTTTATTTCTCCAATCTCATTTCTCAGCAGTCCAATGTCCATTCTTGCACCCCCCCGCCTTAGTGTTTGTATTTCTAAAAAAAATCTTGCAATCTTATTTGATATTACTTCCTAACGTACTTCCATATTTAATTCTTTCCCTGCTTATCATGTTTTTAGTTGCCCTCTGCTGTTTTTGAAAGTCTTCCCAATCCTTTAGCTTCCCACTGATCTTCACCACATTGTATGTTTTTTCTTTTCCTTCCCATGTCAACCATTGTTGCCTCATCCTCCCTTTAGCATGTTTTTCTTCCTTGTGATGAATTTCTGCTGAGCCTTCTGAATTACCCCCAGAAAAATCAGCCATTCCTGCTCCATGATTTTTCCTACTAGGCTCCACTGTGATAGTATTGTGACAACGCTCATATGTAGATAGCCATATTTGACAACTCACCATTAAAACTCCTATAACTGTTCTGCACATTTCATTCTGACAAAAAATGCACGAATTATCTGGATAGAATGCCTTTAAAATGATAAATTATTCCAAAAAACTTCACAAGAATGCAATCAGAGGAAAAAGCTCACACTGAAATAGAAAGGAGATATATTGCAGGTAAGTAAAACCTTGGACTAAAGGGAAGTTTGTAAAGTAGCTCAGCTTCTCCCAGTCTCCAATCTCCAATTCCTCCTATCAGCATCCAAACTGAGGCTGGGTGGGAAGCCTCAAAGAAAAACACCTTTCAGGGGTGTCAGAAATTTAGCAATATCTTGGCAGATGTACTAGATGTGGCTTAAAGACGGCCTTGGAAATGTTCTTCAAAGCGTGGAATCCATTTTTATCATTAGGATTGAGGAGAAAAGGATTGGTTCTGCACTCATAAATTTAAATTGGACCTAATTTCAGAGCAACTACAATGGTGGGTCTGACAAGTCGAAACACATTCAGTTCACTGGAAGCTAAAGGGGGTTGGGGGTTAAGTACTAATTCAATGGTTATAGCATAGATGGAGACCATTGCTGGCCCTCAAAAAGAATAATTCAACTTGTGCCACTCCCCTGTCTTCCCCCTGTAATGCTTCATGTTCTTTTCCTCTCAGATAAATTATTCCCTTTTCAAAATCTCCGTTGACTTTGCCTCCAGAGCCATTCCCGATACTAACTAATCTCTGTTGCCAACAAAGCTTTGTTTTCATTGCTTCTTCTAACAATTACACTAAATCCTCACTTAAACTTGTGGCTATGTTTTTGAAGCTTGTGCATTCCCATAGACTTATATAACAATATTAATGTAAAAATCATTTAGAATATGATTTAACAATATTAAAACTGAGGTCATCTCTTAGGGCCTTCCTTATCAGAAAGAATAAAATTATCCTCAATTCCTTAAATTATGCTGCAACTGTACAAAACGCTAGTGCGGCCTCATTTGGAATATTGCGTGCAGTTCTGTTCGCCCCATTACAGGAAGGATGTGGAAGCATTGGAAAAGGTGCAGAGGAGATTTACCAGGATGTTGCCTGGTCTGGAGCGCAGGCCCTATGAAGAAAGGCTGAGGGACTTGGGTCTGCTCTTATTGGAGAGAAGGAGGCTAAGAGGGGATTTAATAGAGACATACAAGATGATCAGAGGATTAGATAGGGTGGACAGTGAGATTCTTTTTCCGAGGATGGTGACTTCAACTTGTACAATGGGACATAGCTACAAATTGAGGGGTGATAGATTTAAGACAGATGTCAGAGACAGGTTCTTGACTCAGAGAGTGGTAAGGGCGTAGAACGCTCTGCCTGCCAATGTAGTTAACTCAGCCACATTAGGGGCATTTAAACAGTCCTTGAATAAGCATATTGATAATGATGGGATAGTGTAGGGGGAGGGGCTTAGATTAGTTCACAGGTCGGCGCAACATTGAGGGTCGAAGGGCCTGTTCTGCACTGTATTGTTCTATGTTCTATGTTCTATGTCTTGCCCCTGCTTCAGCAGTTTGTTGAAGTGTGTTAAATCAAACAGGAACCTCCTCAAAAACTTCATGATCAGGCACACGAAATGTTGTAGCCTGTAACATTAAGGGATGGCAGGAGGATCTCGATAGTTCTAGGTTTTACTGGGGGAAGTGGTGTGTGATGGTCAGCCTTGATACCAAGCCCTGAACAGTATGGCCTAAAAAATAATTGTGGTTAATCGTCAGACCTATAGCCTGAAGGTTTTGTTTCCGGCCTCATGCTCCTCAGCATTAGATTGTGAATGAGTATGTTGTCAATGTGACAGGTGACTCCTTCAAGCCTTTCCAAAATGCAGGTCACACTATCCTGAAAAATCTCAGGTACTGATGCTATTCTGAACGGTAACTGATTGAAACGATAAAGCCCAAAGGGTTTAATGAATGGATTTTGCAATCTGGGTTGCATATCTTTCAGTCGCTGCCAGTAGCGTTTGAAACCGTTTTTCAAAAAACAAGCTCCTTGCTAACTTTAGAAGGCTTTTAGCCACAGACAGCTTGGAATCCACTTTCCATGGACTTGTTCAATGGTGGTAAGGTCCACACAGATGGATATTGAACACTAGTTGGCATGAATTCATTTTCTGTCTTATTTATTTCAAGAGTGAGTCTTGGAGTGTTTTCTTTTTTGAAGTGAACAAATATACTGGATTGGTATCAAAGTCCTATAAATTGGATTGGGTTAGTGGTCTGGCTCCAGGAATGTTGTCCATACTCCAGAATTAAGATTCATTGTTGTTTCCACGCCTCTTCTTGTCTATCTAATTGTCCAGCCTTGGACACTGTGAGATTTTCTCTGGATGACTGACAGATTGTTTTGCCAATCCAAAAGCACTCCTGCCTCAAACTTTGTGAGTGCGTTGCCTCGTTGAGGCATTCCAAGCAGTCAAAGGATTCAGACTGAGATATAACTTTCTCAATGATATTCCGCTCTTAACAGTTGGCTGCCTGATTTTCTGTTGCAATCACGGGGCTGCAATTTAGTATTTGGTTAGTAGCATTTTAATGAATGGTTTTCATTTTGTGCTGCCTTTGGTATTGCTGGAGATTCTTGTTATCCTGCTACATTTCCTGCTGCCACCTTGAAATATTTTCACAAGTGGTCCCTGGGTGTGCTTCAAAGAGTACTGGAAACAAGACTGCTAAGAACTTTCCCACATTATTTATCTATATATAACTGTGCTCAGGGATAGATTGGTTCATGGTTACAATGAGAGCATACTCCACTAAACTCTAGTGACATATGACCTGACATCACTGATGATGTAATTGTCATTGATATCTTTGCTATTAGGACTTTATGCTACATCAGTAAGGGAATGTATTGCCCAAAGGATCCTTATTGCCCCCAATTACATATATAGAGAGTTATCACTGAAACATGGTGCAGATCTTTGACCTTCTACCTGCTGAAGTAACTTCTCTTTTTGCCTCCTTCCCACCTACACTAGTTTCAATTTGCATATTTGGAATGTTCCTTTAAATTGCTGAATATAAATTGCTGTGTTGTGATCATGCCCACTGACAAATTAGCCATAAAATCTGGAAGTCATTTGTCAATGTTGTGGCTGCGTTGAGAAACCCCTGACAGACTGGCTTCACATTTCACTGAGTATTCCTCCCGCTACTGGCCCCAACCCTGTCAGCAAGGCTGCGAATTTCAACCCAACCCACAGCTTCTGCACCCAACTTCACCAGGTCAAGGAACCTGTGTGTGGTTTGTCGATAGTTCAGTGTTGGCTTTCACATTGTAGCTTAGTTTTGAAAAAGGAGTTAATGAAGTATCAATAGTCTATAACACAAAAGAGAAGTTTTTGCTGGATACCATTACCATTTCTGAATGATGAACTACAAGACACGTCTGATTTTAATACCTGTCCTCACTTCTATGATGTTGACAAACTGTGGTGAAATGTAACTGAATATTGAACTATGTTTGACCTCAGTTAAGTGACAAAGAGCTGGTCAGGTAGAGGACATCAACAGTTAAATGGTAGTCATCCTTAGAATGGGTGGGTAGGTTACTTAGCCCTGGCTTGGGAGGAGGAAGGCTAGGGTGGGAAGGAGGCCATAAGGGGAATTGGTGGCCATTTGGGGAATTTATATTGTCAAGTTGAGAACCATACGGTCTTGGACTGGGATGATCAGTATTTGGGTTGGGTGGTGGTATCGCATTTGTCAGTTAAGATTGGCGGCATGATTAAGAAATTGGTGGCTAGGGTGAAGCAACTTAATGGGGTTGAGATTTGAACCGAGTAGAAAGGTACAAATGGTCCTCTCTACTCCATAGCACTTCTGAAGAAATCCTGTTTGACTCCTTCTAGGTCAATCCAGTGAAGTCATTCATATGTCCACTCTTTAGAAAGAACTTGATATTCACCGTGTAACATTTTGACTAATGTGACTTCAATGTTCACTCATCCGGGAGTAAACATGTACTTGCAAATGCATTTTGTGCGTGCGCAGTTACCATTTTGACATTCATGAGAATTACTGACTGTGACATTCTCCAGGAACATCCCCAAGAACAGTGAGAACGTTACTGTATCTCCATCCTTCCTGATTGCCCCCGCCATCATTTCCAATTACTTTTCTGGCTGCATTCCAAGCATCTACTTGTTTAGGTCCAACATGGGATGAAACCCATTTCCTCTCCTAGTGTGCTTATACATAGTGAAGTAAAAATGTTGCTCCTACAGTGTAAACATGAGTTCTCAGATCCTCTCTGAAGGCAGCAAAATAGGAAACGAGGACTCGAAACAAGTTAGTTCCTTGTTGGATGACCAATTTCAAAATTGGTCACAAATCTTTCGCTCCAACAGACGTATATGATCTATTTATAGTGAGCATGTGAAGTTAAATTGATTTAAACATAAGTTCAATCAAGGGTGGCTATTAGCTGCAGTCATTGTGTAATAGATATCCTACCAGAATATCTAGCTGCATTTTTTTGATGCTTCCCCCAAAAAAATGTCTTGAAAAGTCTTTCCAAAAACAGGTGTAAACTTGCACAGTGAGTATAAAAGTGAGCTACAGCATGGATGCCATCAACCAGCCTCTTTGTCACATGCCCATTGTTGGTCTGCTATGAATGGGCATGTCTTAAACTTTGTTCGGCTTTGCTAACTATGTCTTCTGTTTGATCCCTTCTACCAGTTACAATATACAGAAAATACAAAATACATTAGGGGAAGGGGTGAAAAAGTGGGGCTGACAAAAAGTTGAGTATGCCATGTTCTTGTTGTAAAATGTGGAGAGGGTGTCAGGTTGACTCATATGAGCTGATCATTTAAAAATAAGTTTAAATGTGTGAGAAGAGGGGGGGAAATGCTTCAAGTAAATATAACATTGATCTAAAGATAGGAAAATGAAGAGATGAAGATAAAAATAGGTATAATTTAAAATATTCAGGGAGCAGGAAATTATATAGAATATAGAAACATATAGTAACCTGTAAAGAAATTTATAAACCATTCACAGCAAAACAACCAAATTAAAACTGTGTACAGTTCTAGTCATTCTGTTACAGGAAGGATGTTGTTAAACTGGAGTGGGCTCAGAAAAGTTTTACCAGGATTTTGCCAGGAATTTTATATAAAAATAGACTAGAAAGACTGGGACTTTTTCACTGGAGCGTAGGAGGTTGAGGGATGACTTTATTGAGGTTTATAAAATATGACAGGCATAGATAAGTTCAATAGCAAATGTCTTTACCCTAGGGGGCGGGGTTTAAAACTAGAGGGCATGTTTTTACAGTCAGAGGAGGAAGATTTAAAAAAGACGTGATTGTCCAGAGAAAGTGGTGGGTGCATGAGCAGTTGCAACATTTATAAGACATTGGGTAAGGTTTAGAGGGACATGGGCTAAGTGCAAGTAGGTGAGACTATTTTAGTTTGAGAACATGGTCAGCACGGACTGGTTGGACTGAAGGGTCTGTTTCTGTGCTGTATGACTTTGATATTATCACTCTCTGTACCAGAGGAATCAAAATCATAGTCAAGATGGCTTTTGGTTAAGTGCCACTTACTGCTATCACTGACACTGACATCTTGCATTCTGATTGGATAAATAATTTTGGATAGATTTCATTTTACATGGCCAAGTAATTTATATTGTGCAAGCTTTTCCAGATTTTTCTCATCAGATTTAAATTAATAAAATGTACAAATGTAAGAATTTCAATACTCTAAAACACCTTACTTAATTTATGCATATGATTATAAAATATTTCAATGCTGCAGCTCATTTATAAATTTCTGCAATGTAATACTGTAACCATTTCCGAACTCCAAAGGAAAGTGTGAATGAATTGCTTTGTGCGTTTGATCCACATGCTCTGCATATGTTTAAAATGCACCAAAACTTTTTATTTGTTATATTTTTCATAAAATGAGTTGCCAACACATGCAAATTCTGTTTTCTAAAGTCAGAGCAAGAATGACATTCTGAAAGAATTCATCTAATATCCTTTATGGAATGAAATCCGCCATCCTTACCTAGTCTGGCTAACATGTGACTCCAGATCCACAGCAATGTGGGTCACTCTTAAATGCCCTTTGAAATGTCTAGTGACACATTGTATCAACTACTAAAGAATCTCAAAGAAATGGAGTGAACCTGGGTGGACTACCTGGCATTGCCCTTGGCAGCAGAAATGACAACAAACACAGCCCGGTTGACTCTGTGATGCCTTCATACCAACATCTGGGAGTCAATGCCAAATTTGAAAGTGCTATCTCACAAATGAGTTAAGCAACATTGTCATACTTATGGAATCCATTCTTTATAGACAATGTCCCAGACACAACCATCACCATCCTTGGGTATGACCTGTGTCAGCGTTAGGACAGACCTACCAGAAGTGGCAGTACAATGACACACACTGGGATAGGGTGATGCTAGGAGTGCTCAATACTGACTCTGGATGGATTCCATGAAGACCCATAGCATCAGATCTAACAAGGGTAAGGAAACATGCTGCTGATTACCACATCCTGCCCCTCCCCCCACACTTTCAGCTGATGAATTGCTACTCCTTCATGTTGAAAACCACATGGAAGAAACATTGAGGATGGCAAGGTCACAGAATGCCCACCACGTAGACTGGCACGACGGCAGTACTACTGATCAAGCTTGGTCAGGTCTTAAAGGTCATAGCTACTAGACTGGGTTTGCAGCAGGTGGTGAGGAAGTCAATAAGAGGGATAAACATTCTTGACCTCATCCATACCAATCTGTCAGCTGCAGATGCAAATGTCCATGACTGTATTAGTCAGAGTGAACAATGCACATTCCTTGTGGAGATGAAGTCCCACCTTCACGATGAGAATAACCTCCATTGTGTTGAGTTACTATCACTGTACTAAATGGGATAGAATTCAAATAAATACAATGACTTAAGGTTAGGCATCTGTCAATTGCAGCAGAATTATGTTCGAATATAATCTGTAATCTCATGACTCCGCAGAGCTCTCACTTTACCATGACAAAAAAAAAGCAGGACAAATTCAAGCCAGATGAAGCCTGGCAAGGGGACAATAATTGTTCTGATGTTAGTGAGTAACTGCATGTGGTTATTTTAGATTACAATCCCTACAGTGTGGAAACAGGCCCTTCAGCCCAACAAGTCTACACTGCCCCTTGGAGCATCCCACCCAGACCCATCCCCCTATAACCCACACATCCCTGAACACTACGGGCAATTTAGCATGGCCATTCCACCTAGCCTGCACATCTTTGGACTGTGGGAGGAAACTGGAGCACCCGGTGGAAACCCACGCAGACACAGGGAGAATGTGCAAACTCCACACAGACAGTCACCAGGTGCTGGATTCGACCCCAGGTCCCTGGAGCTGTGAGGCTGCAGTGCTAACCACTGAGCCACCATACTACCCCAAATGGGGTTATAGCTGATGGTTTTCAAATGGTTGGCACAGCATAAACTGCCAAGCACCAAAATAACAATATCAGCAGGGTCAAAAACAGAAGCTGCTGGAAATGTTCAGCAGGTCTTGCAGCACCCATGAAGAAAAAAAAACAGCATTAATGTTTTGAGTCCAATGACACTTCCTCAGAATGGAGCAACAGGATAGGTGGAAAGAGAAAAGAGATAGAGAGAGATAGAGAGAGAGAGAGAGAGAGTGAATCTAGAAGAAAGAGCCACCATCTACTTGGGAGAAGACCAGAAGTTTCCTCGCATCAGCCCAAGGGAAGAACAAAGGCTGTCACGCTGATAGACTATATCAAAGACCACAAGACACCAAGTACAAACAATTCATACTCCGAAACCACCTCCCTGCTCTTTCATTCCACAGAATGGCTTTGGGATCAGTATGCTGTATTGTTTGTCACAGGCTGCATAGAGGCATGGAACTAACTTCCACTCAATTTGAATTGCAAATGTTAGCCCACAGCTCGAGTGTACAATGCTGTTTTACTTGGGTGATGTTGGGAATGGAGTCAACAAAGTTAATCAAACAGCATGCACAATCTCCCAATGTATTTGTGCAGTATGACTTTTGCTTCATTTGCTGGAGTAAGACCCCAATGTCAGAGGTCCAGGGGAAATCATTCCATGGCTCTCCTTGTCAGAACAACCCATGTCCTAGTGTGTGAGGGGTTACGCTAAACCATCATGGGTTGGATACTTTATATGGCCAGTTAGTGTGCCACTTAATCCTAGTACGCTGTGCTCTGCACAACTGGAGCAGACAAGGAAACACTGTGATGGACACTGAACAGCTGGGTGAGCAAGAACTGTCTTCCAAAGAGGATGATGAGGACTTTGAGCAGGAGGAACATCACTTTCAGCATGATAGAGTGGTAACGTGTCAGGTGCAACAATCGAGTCAGGACTTAATTGATGCCCAGTTCCAAATATTGTGATGAAGTGATAACACAACAACTGTAAGTTTATTGCTGCTGTGAAGGTAAGCAGACCCTGTCTGTTCCCAGAAACAAAGTTAGCTTTTGTTTGTTAGTTTTTTTTAATGTTGCTGAATAATAGTAATAGTTTGCAACTGTTTAAATTTTTTCCAGTTTGCGATTATCCTGCATTGAGCAATGAGAAGACATATAGCTACACTAGGCATTGAGAAAAGATTGGCAAACTCTTAGACAAAGTTCTGAAATGGGATGATACGAAGGAAAGATAGCCCATGTGGCACGGTTCTTAAATAGCAGTGGATTATAAAAGGCTTTTAAATTATAAAAGTACTTGCAATAAAGTGTCAGCTGTGCCACCTACGTGCCCTGAAAAGCACTACTTTTTGGTTGCTCTCCCATTATCTGCACAGGGAAGGTCAACTCCTGGCTGACCCTACTTGACCTGGCACATGGCTGGGCAGAATCAGGAATCCTTGGAGAATGTGGCAGAGGCAAGTACTTCTGACACTGGCAAGAGGGATGACAGGGTGAGCAATGATAATTACATGAATTTCAGAAGTAAATAGTGTTAAATCTCACCAGAGTTCAACAAGAGAAATCCTACATGTAAATTGCTAGAATTGACTTGATTTCTGGCAAAATTCAGCCCTTACCAAGAACTTGAAGGGCCAATTAAATTCTCGCAATTGTTGATAGTAATGTGAGCTGCGACTCACTTGCTCATTACTGAAATGTCAAGTAAGTTCGGAAAGGAAACAGGTAAAGCTTTTAGGAATGATAAGAGGTGAGGTCGATTTTTAAATTACTAGACAAATGCAGATTGAAGAGATGAGGGTGATGTGCTGAACGTTGCCTGGCAATACACTTCAAGAGATGGCTTCTGTTTTTCCATTGAACACCTGAGTGTGTCTGTAAAAGGAAAAGAGCTCCAAAGTATCAAAAAGAACTTCATAAACCCTGAAAACTAAATTTTTACTTCTGTTCAAAGACCCAAGTCTAACTGATATCCTATCCAAACTGAAGTTTGATTGGAAGATTTTGTACCAATTCTGCAGCTGTTGGCGCTCTGGTCTTGTTGACAGAAAAACTTGAGAAGTCATCCAATGATATTCTTTGAGCTTGGATTGTAGCTCACAAGCCTGTTTTATTACCAACCCACCACACAATTCACCTTTAGCCTTTTTGTTAAAAACAAAACTGTCTCTGCAGAGGTTTATTGTTTTGTTTGTCACATGAAATATATTCACTTGGTATTAAAGCGATTAAGATTAATTTCAGATTATAGTTTAGTTGTCAACTGGTTTTTCATTTATTTTAAGAGTAAGTTTATTTATAATAAACAAGTTACTTTTAAGTTTATTAAAGAAACTGGGAAAAAGACTCTTGTTCTGGAGAGTAGTAATGATAGGAAACAGTTTAGTCATTTTGATGATTAAATTAAAATATTTGCTCTAATGTCTTGTTCTCAAGCGACATAGGAATGCATTTCGTTCATAATGAGCAAGATCCGTATTTGTCGCATTTTTACCTGACTATACAGTGCATAGTCACTCTGAGAAACATTGCAACTAAAGCAGCCCTGCTGATGATAATTCTAAGCATCAGTTTGTGAACTAATTTGTTTACTCTATGACTCTCTGATAGTACGACCACCGTACGGAAAATAGAGACACGCCATGAATCATTCACTTTAATTTACTGCAACATTTTTTGTTATAAATTCTACTCACTTTCCAGCTGATTTTTCAATTCTCGTCTGCTAAGTGAGGCTGGTTCCAGATTCTGATCCTATTTTCCCATTTTCTTCAGAGTTCCTGTATTTCTACAATATAACATTGTTATTGTGACTTCCACTTCAAGTAGTGGGAATGATCTGGTCCTTCCACAGTGAAGTGCAAAATAACCATTCTGTCTGAACTGCATCTTCAGACTTATTTGGTTTCATGTGCCTTCTTTCTGGAAACTCAGATATAACTACGGTTAATTCTCAGTCTCAAAAGCATGACAAAAAGAACTCACTAATCAAATTTAAACATCACATTTCCAAATGTTAGCATGGAAAATTCTGTGGAGACAGCACTTCAAGTAACGTATTGAGAGGGGTAACAAAGACAAAGTTGCTGGAAAAGCTCAGCAGGTCTGGCAGTTTCTGAGAAGGAAAAAATGGAGTTAACGTTTCAGGTCCAGTGACCGTCCCTCAGAGAAGGGTACCAGTTGGGGAGTGAAGGAGGGAATTGGTCATAAGATCACAAGATTTTATATACTTTCCTGAAGATCTGATAGTTGGAAGGCAAATGCTGTAAGTGCTGCTTGCTGCTTCAAATGACAGTTTTGCTTATCTCATTCATCACTTTACCATTCCTGGATTGCGTCCATTTTGCGAAAAGATTGTTTGCCACACTGGTAGACTTGGCATAGGAAAATGAAGGGGAGGTGCATATTGAGAGCCACCCTCTTTCTCTTGCTGCAAATCTCGCTTCCCCTCCACTCCTACTCTGTGACACCCCCCCCCCCCCGCCAACATCATATAAAGAAAAATACAGGGTTTTGAGCTTATGTCAGACCGGCAGCAGCCAGAGAGCACCATGGTGTTGTTTTTCAATAGAATTGACAGCCTCTGACTGCCTGTCAGCTTCTAGCAGCCTAACTTTAGTTCTTCAATCTAGAAAGACCTGCTGCTATCCTATATAGCTTTGACCAGCTCCTACTTCATGGGCCTCCACAAAAGAGGCAACATGATCAACAGGTGGTTGGAGGGTGGCAAATGTCATTCTCTTGTTCAAGAAAGGGAATTGGGATAATCCTGGGAATTACAGAACTTTCAGTTTTACTTCTGTGGTGGGCAAATTATTGGAGAGGATTCTTAAAGTATTTATGATTATCTGTAAAAGGGCAGTTTGGTTAGAAATAGTCAGCGTGGTTTTGTGAGGGGCAGGTCATGCTTCACAAGCCTTATTGAATTCTTTGAGGATGTGACAAAACATGTTGAGCAAGGCAGAGCAGCGGATATGGTGTATATGGACTTTAGCAAGGCATTTGATAAGGTTCCACATGGTAGGCTCATTCAGAAAATAAGGAGGCATGGGATTCAGGGAAATATGGCTGTCTGGATACAAAACTGGCTGTCCAATTGAAGACAGTGGCTGCTAATAGATGGACAGTACCAGCCTGGAAGTCAGTGACCAGTGGTATTCTGCAGGGATCTGTCCGAGACCTCTGCTCTTTGTGATCTTTAGAAATGGCTTGGGTGAGGAAGTCTTTTTCTCTTTTTATCTTTCATAGAATGAGGGCATCGCTGGTTCGGCAGCATTTATTGCCCATCCCTAATTGCCCAGAGGGAAGTTAAGAGTCAATCATATTACTGTGGGTCTAGAGTCACATGTGGGCCAGATCAGGTAAGGATGGCAGTTTCCTTCCCTAAAGGACATTCGTGAACCAGATGGGTTTTTACGACAATTGACAATGGATTCATCGTCATCATTAGACTGTTAATTCCAGGTAAGTAGGTAAGTAGCCACACATAGGCACCATTCTTACCAAAACAAAATAGAAAAGAAAGGAAGATAACTGGGGGCAAAAATTGTCATGTAACATTATGATGTTATGGAGTACAGAGGACGTTTACGAGGTAGCTCCAGGGATGAGAATGTGGATATAGTGGAGAAGTTGGAACTGTTTTCTTTGGACAGGCAAACTCTAAGGGGAGATTTGATAGTAATGTTCAAAACCATCGGTGTCCTGGTAGACAGGGAGAAGCCATTTTTGGTCTTAAGAGAGCTGGGAACCACAATGTACAGATTTAAAGTGCTTTCCAAAAGAAACAAATATGAGGTGCAACAAGTAAACTCTTTATCATACAGTGAGCGGCCCATGTCTGAATTGCAGTGTTTTGAGTGTGGCAGAGGTAGGTCCGATTGAGGCATTCTAGAGGGCATCAGATGATTGTTTAAAGAGAATCAGTGTGCAGGGTTATGGGAAAAGAGCAGGAGAATGGTGCTCAGTCAAAACGCTCAGATTTCCAACGCACTGACAGTGAACTGAATAGTTGCCTTCCTTACCATAAAAATTCTGTGATTTTATAATTCACTACAATTCAGGAAGGGCAATAAATGTTGGCCTGGCCAATGATGGCAACATCCTCTGAAAGAATAAAATCAAAAATGTTTTAGCAGATATATTGGTTAGTTGTCATCCCTGGAGATCCCAACTGAGCAATTCATCTAATATGTATCTTACTTGTGGAATCCTTGCAGTGTGGAAACAGGCCATTTGGCCTATCAAGTCTGCACCAGCCCTCCAAAGAGCACCCCACCTGCCCTCACACTCCTATATCTCTGCATCTCCCACGGCCAATCCACCTAGGCTGCACATCTTTGGATTGCGAGAAGAAACCAGGGCACCTGGAGGAAACCCACACAGACACAGGGAGAGCATGCAAACTCCACACAGACATTTGCCCAAGGGTGGAATCGAGCCCAGGTCCCTGGTACTGCGAGCCATCATGCCATGCTTTAAACTACCTTCACCACTACTATATCACCACCTTTAAACTAAATGCCATCAGAAAAATGCTGTTGAATTGGGGTCTGCTTGCTAACAAATTATATCTGGTTTCCAGGAGACAAACAGAAATTGCTGGAAAAGCTCAGCTGGTAAAGTTCTAAGGAAAGGCGACCACACCCGAAACGTTAACCCTGTTTTTTTCCCTTCACAGATGCTGCCAAACCTGCTGAATTTTTTCCAGCAATTTCTGTTTTGTTTCCTGGTTTACAGCATCTGCAGTTCTTTCGTTTTTTTAAATATATCTGGCTTCTGTCTTATTTTTTCTATCTGCTGAAAATATACAATGAGGAAAATAGGAACAGCCTACAAGAGAATGTGGAAATGAATGGACACACGCCAGCTGAAATCCATTACTGAAAGTTTTTTTTACCAGCCATATCTCAAGGTTATTGTAGCACAGTGCTATTGTGCCCACCTCTAAGCCAGAGGTCTTTGTTCAAGTCCCAACTGCTCCAGGAATGTGTCATAACATGCCTGAGTAGGTTGATTGAAAATGTCTACCATCCACAACTTGCACCAAATACATGCAAGAACTTGAATAGAACCATTCCCAGTGTTTGCAGCCATTTACTTTTAAAGGATGACAGCTATTCCGGACATAACACATGCATCTCTCATGTACCTGATAGCTTTTCTCTCACTTTGGTGAGCAAAAACTCTCAGTGCTTTTTTCCTGGTGCTGGCCAATGGCTCCAATTTTAAGCCTGTGCAGACAGATGTGTTTTGAATGTAATAAATTCAGGCTAAGGGACATGGAGAAACATTTGTAGTGAAGTAAAGAACCTGCCTCTGATATCTTCTTAAATCGATCACCCCTCAATTTGCAGCTATGCCCCCTCGTTCAAGCTGACATCATCATCCTCGGAAAAAGACTCTCACTGTCCACCCTATCTACTCCTCTAATCATCTTGTATGTCTCTATTAAATCCCCTCTTAGCCCTCTTCTCTCCAATGAGAACAGACCCAAATCCCTCAGCCTTTCTTCATAAGACCTTCATTCCAGACCAGGCAACATCCTGGTAAATCTCCTCTGCACCTTTTCCAATGCTTCCACATCCTTCCTGTAATGGGGTGATCAGAACTGCATGCAATATTCCAAATGAGGCCGGACTAGCATTTTGTGCAGTTGCAGCATGACATCACGGCTCCGGAACTCAAACCCTCTACCAATAAAACCGAACACACCGTAAGCCTCCTTAACAGCACTATCAACCTGGGTGGCAACTTGTTACAGGCAAAACAAGGAAAAGATTATCATTATTTTCTTTAGATGACATATTTAAATTGTTATTGACAATATTTAGCTTTTTGTGTTTTTTAGACTGTTTTGTATCGAAACAGCTAAATCTAAATACTTGTCCATGACGTTTTTATAATAATTTGGTTGTAGAAATAACGAAAAGATCAGTGTGCCCTGAAGACTTGCAAATGTGATGTCAAGGGCAATATCAATGTAAAGTGCAGTTTTTTTCAATACTCTGTAAAATATTTAAATGTTGCATTCACTTCATGGGGATAGGATCACTCCATCTACTGAGAATTCTTTAGCAAGTTGTTACTTCCTGCAATTAAAATCAAAAATGCAAGACTGCATATTTAAAAAATGTATTTAAAGTGGGAACAGGATGGGAATAGATGGATATGGTCCCCGGAAGGGTAGGAGGTTTTATTTGAGACAGGCAGCATGTTGATACAGGCTTTGATGGCTGAAGGCCCTGTTCCTGTGCTGTAATTTTCTTTGTTATTTGTTCTTTTATTCTAGTTCTAGACCATGTATAATGTACAATAAGTTGGGAACTAGAATACTGAACCTCCAATGATATAGCCCCATCACTGAGAGTGGGCAGAGGTAATGTTGTTTCTCCTTTAGCCTGTCGACAATGTGTTTCAAAAACTAATTGAATAACTTCCATGAAACTTGTTATACAAATAGGTTATGTTCCGAGAAAGAACTGATCCTGATTTATTGTTAAGAATGCATTAATGTCAGATGATATAGCAAACTGATTTTTTTTTGAGTGTTGTAGATTGCCAATGGAGACTTGGAGGTTCTACTTGATTGGGGGTTGGGGTATGTGGAGTGGGGGGCTGTGGTGTTGGGGGTGTGTTGTTGAGGGTGGGGGAGTGTGGTTTATTTGTTCTCTATGGAGACTGCCCAGAGATGTTGGTGACTGATAGATGTCAGGAGGAGCAAACAGTGAGCTGCCCTGACTTTCATTTTGGGAATGGGCACTGCATTGTTTCTATCCAGTGCATGGCGGAATGGGAGATACATATCATTAAAGCAGGCTGGAATAATATTGAAATTGTTAGTGCATACAAATGCATGCAAGTAGGCCCCTTGCTACCGAGTAGTGAGAATCTCACTTTGTGTTCAACACTTGTTTGGAAAATGGGATATTTGCTGTGGACAGCACTACGCTCCTTGATGTCAAACTCACACAATTATCCCAACATTCTCACCAGCGCCCAGTTCATTCAGGAGTTGGGAACATTCCACCCTACCTTTCTCTACCTTAAACATATTCAATAGTACTATAACCAACAAGTACCTCTTAACAAAACATTTAAGGTGCCTTAAAAGTAAATTTGTTTGAAGTAATTGAAGAAAATTGAAGAAATTGAATAAATAAAGATACAGTTACTTTAGCTCAGTAGGCTTGGTCTTAAATTTTCTTTTTTAAATTTCTTTTTTCCCCATTATCGTGGAAAGACTATTATTGTGAACTTTTGTCTCTTTGTTTGTACTCAAGGTTCAGTACCTCGGTATCTTTGTACCTATGATGGCACTGTAAATAGCGACCTGTAAACTTTTCACTGTACTCCTGTGAGTACATGTGACCACAAAGCTATTTCTAATTCTGAAGAGAGACTAGCACTGAGGAACAATCCAGAACAAAATTGAAGCAGGAGCTGCTTTCTTCATTCAGTACTCCCTCTCTGTAGCAAATTATCCTTTTCTTTACTCTCACTTCCCCTTCACTTCTCTTACCTTCTTCCCTTCATTCTGCTTCCTCTTCCCTTCACCTTCTATCCTCTACTCTCCCCTTCCTCCTTCTCTCCCTTACTTCTCTCTTGGTTAATATTACATTAATAACAAAAGAAATGAACTGAGCGGAAGATCCATGCAGTATATTAAAATATCGTCATGGCCAGGGAAGAGAAGAATATAGTTTTGGTGGAAAAAAAGTAAGAAATGTAAAGTCTTGCATTATTTTTATATAAAATTTCACAAGCATAAAGGAGACTGGGAGAATTGATCCCCAGACATTAAAAGTAGTAAACTCAGTTGGGGAAACAGTTTGAGATGAAATGTAATTGCCTCAGCCAATCTCACGAATGTGTTAACGAAAAGCAATGAAGAAAATAAATAAACAAAAACACTTGACCACCTGCTTCCATTCATCCTTTAGAATGAATCTATTTATACATTGCTTCAATAGACTATTCATTAATAAACAGATTCATTCAACAAAACACAACCTTGCATCTCAAGAATGCCAGATGTTCAGGGATACTCTGGTGCAACTCAGTTTCATACTTTTTTCACACAATTGTTTTGCCTCATTATTTTGTTTTCCCTCTGTCGTGTTTTTCCTTTTCACATTTAGGTTGAACATGTATACGGCTTCAGCTTGTCATCTGTGTCCAGAGGGCTAATGTCTCACATCAACAAAAAAATGGCTGACTTCCTGTTCCTGTGCAGCTGTTGTTTGCAAGTGAATCAAATGAAGCTTTTCTGTCAGCAAGATTTCAATCATTGATATTCACAGCATTAAAATACTTCCCACTGATTTAACATAAATTACCCTGCAGAGTGTCTGCCCGTAAATTGGCTTTTAAATAATTCCGTAAATATCTGATTTAATGGATGTAAAACACTGTGATTCAAAGACAAAGCAATAGACGGACAAGCTAAGGTTTATATTATTTCATAAACAGAAAGTAGCCATTCAGCAGAGTGTGTACATTTTCTATGTTACATAACTCTTCCTTGAGGCTTTACCCTGCCCGGTTCATGCTCTGAAAGTACAAAGCAAGGAAAAAAAAATTTATCAAAACCCTTCATCTCACTGAGGAGCCTTCATGTAAATCCACAGATAAGAACTTACACTAAAAACATTGATCAGCTTTCGACAACTGTGACAAAGATTGCTAAAGCAGCTGAGGCAATCCACAGCATTCTAAAAAAAAGTTGGTTTGCATTATCATCTGACCTTAGAAATAAAGTCAGGATCAATTCTTTCTTGGGTCACAACCTATTTGTATAACATGTTTCACTGAAATTATTCAAGTAGTTTTTGAAACACACTGTCTACAGGCTAAAGGGGAAACTTCATTAACTCTGTACACTTTCAGTGATGGGGCTATATCATTGGAGGTTCAGCATTCTATTTCCCAACTAATGGTAAGTTATATATCATGGAACTCTACATACATTTTTGAATATGCAATACGCATTTTTGTTTTTACTTGCAGGAAGTAACAACTTCCGAAGGAATTCCCAGTAGATGGAGTGATCTTATTCCTGTGAAGCAAATCCAACATTTAAATATTTTACAGAGTATTAAAAAAAAACTGCACTGTATATTGACATTGCCCGTGGCATCACATATATAGGTCTTCAGGGCACACTGATCTTTTCATTATCTCTACAACTAAAAGATTAGAAAATCATCATGGATAAGTTTCTAGATTTAGCTGTCTTGATACAAAACAGTCTAAAAAACCCAAAAAGCTAAATATTGTCAACACAATTTAAATGTCTAAAGAAAATAATGATAATTTTCTCCTTGTTTTTCCTGTAAAACAGATATAAAATAGGTTTAAATCAACTGGAATACCCTCCACTTGCCTTGATTGGTGCAGCTCTAACAACACTCAAAAAGTTCGACATCTGCCTGGACAAACGAGCACACTTAATTGGAACCCCGTTCATCATATTTAGAATTCACCAAAGATCAGTAGCAGCAGCGTGTACTATCCACAAGATGCACTGTAGAAATTCACCAAGGTTCCTTAGAACATGCTTTCCAAACTCATGGCCACTTCCATCCAAAAGGACAAGGGCAGTAGATACATGGGAACACCAGCATCTGCAAGTTTCCATCCAAGGCACTCACCATCCTCACTTGGAAACATATCATCATTTCTTCAGCATTGTTGGTTTACAATCCTGGAATTCCTCTCTAATAGCCTCCTGGGTTTACCTACAGCACATGGGCTGCAACAGTTCAAGAAGGCAGTTCACCACCAGCTTCTCAACTAGGATAAATGATAACCTCGACAGGGACACCCATATCCCTTGAGTAAGTTAGAAAAAACAGGGTGTAAGATGTAGTGCAGGAATTGATCACAGCACCATGCCGTTACACGGGAACAGTATGGACTCTTTCCCACAAATAGCAGTGGGTCAGTTGTTACCTGAGATGGATAAATTATGTTAAATCACAGGATTCAGAGACATAGGCCAAAGGCACATATGTAGATTCAGGTCACAAATCATCCATGATCTCATTGAATTTCATAACAGGTTTATGGGCCTGAATGGCCTATTCCTGTTCCTAAATATACCAGGGATGGAACCAAGACCAGGAACCAGTCATTGGGAATCATGCATGGCCATGTTAGATGAAAGGACCTTGTAGCCACTTCTGATGTGACTTTTGATGCCAGAAAAAGTGGTGTTAATAGGAAGCCTTCAGCATTCCATGAGGGCTCCTGCATCCGAAGCAGCAGTTGTAGCCAGTGTCTGGAATGAGACTGCTGGACCTGCTGACATCAATCTAGGCACCAGAAACTAAAATGGCAAAGGTCTCCTTGCTAACATCTAGTGTTGAAAGCAGAAGAATTTTCTCACAAATTAGTCAAGCAACACCCTGACTCACAGAACGATATCTTACAGACAATCTGTGGGACAACACCACTGCTATCCCTAGGTATGTCCTGCCCCATCAGTGGGATAGATCCAGCAGGGGTGGCAGCACACATGGCAGGGAGTTACTCTGAGGGATCTTAACTTTGACTCCGCATCTCATGATGTGTCGTGATTTCATATTAAACATGGACAAAGAAAACTTCCTGATGATAACCATATCTCCTCCATGTTGAATTCTGCTTGGATGAAACACTGAGGGTGGTGAGGGTGCAGAATATACACTGGGTGGGGGATTTCACTGTCCAATAGTGACTTGGCAGCACTGTAACTGATCAAGTTGGTTGACTCCTAAATGACAGCTGGTAGACTGAGTCTGCAACAAGTTGTGAGGGAACCAACAAGAGGGGAAAAGGGACCTGACCTTATCCTAACCAACCTGCCTGAGCAAAAGCATTTCTCAATTACAGCATCAGTTATCAGGTCCTTACGCAGATGAAGTCTGGCTTTCACACTTTAGGGAGGCAGGGACGAGCTGCATCCCAAAACCAGCCCAGCTCATTCCCACCTCACTAACCTGTTCTTCCTCTCACCTATCCCCTCCTCCCACCCAGAGCCACACCTCCATTTCCTACGTACTAACCTCATCCTGGCTCCTTGACTTATCCTTCCTCCCCGGACTGACCTATCCCCTCCATATCTCCACACCTATACTCTCCTCTCCACCTATCTTCTCCTCTATCCAACCTCTGTCTGCCTCCCCCATCTCCCTATTTATTTCAGAATCCTCTCCTCACCTTCCTTTTCTGATGAAGGGTCTAGGCCCGAAACATCAGCTTTTGTGCTCTTAAGATGCTGCTTGGCCTACTGTGTTCATCCAGCTCCACACTTTGTTATCACCTATTTTCCATGGATCTGTATCCCTCAGCTCCCTGCCCATTCATGTATCTGTCTAGATATATCTTAAATGATGCTATCATGCCTGCCTCTACCACCTCCATTGACAATGCGTTCCAGGCACCCACCACCCTCTGCATAAAGAACTTTCCATACATATCTCCCTTAAACTTTTCCCCCCTCACCTTGAAAACATGACCCCTAGTAACTGAGTCCCCACACTGGGAAAAAGCTTCTTGCTATCCACCCTGTCTATACCTCTCATGATTTTATAGACCTCAATCAGGTCCCCCATCAACCTCCATCCTTCTAATGTAAATAATCCTAATCTACTCAACCTCTCTTCATAGCTAGCACCCTCCATACCAGGCAACGTCCTGGTGAACCTCCTCTGCACCGTTTCCAAAGCATCCACACCCTTTTGGTAATGTGGTGACCAGAACTGTATGCAGTATTCCAAACGTGGTCGAACCAAAGTCCCATACAACTGTAACATGACCTGTCAGCTCTTTTACTCAATACCCCGTCTGATGAATGAAAGCATGCCGTATGCCTTCTTGACCACCCTATTGACCTGCGTAGCCACCTTCAGGGCACAATGGACCTAAACACCCAGATTTCTCTGTGCATCAATTTTGAATTTTCCCCAGGGCTTTTCTATATTTACTATATAGTTTACTCTTGCATTTAATCTTCCAAAATGCATCACCTCGCATTTGCCTGGATTGAACTCCATCTGCCATTTCTCCGCCCAACCCCCCCAATCTATCTATATTCTGCTGCATTCTCTGACAGTTTCCTTCACTATCTGCTACTCTACCAATCTTCATGTCATCTGCAAACTTGTTAATCAGACCATCTATATCTTCCTCCAAATCATTTATGAATATCAAAATCAACAGTGGTCCCAACACAGATCCCTGTGGAACACCACTGGTCACAGTTCTCCATTTTGAGGAACTCCATTCTACTACATCTCTCTGCGTCCTGTTGCCCAGCCAGTTCTCTATCCATCTAGCTAGCACACCCTGGGCCACATGCGACTTCACTTTCTCCATCAGCCTACTTTGGGGAACCTTATCGAATGTCTGTCTGAAGCCCATCTATATGACATCCACATCTATCAACTTTATCATTTCCTTAAAAAGTTCAATCAAGTTGGTAAGACATGACCTTTCCTGCACAAAATCATGCTGCCTATCACTAATAAGCCCATTTTCTTCCAAATGTAAATAGATTCTATCCCTCAGTATCTTCTCCAGCAGGTTCCCCACCACTGCCGTCAGGCTCACTGGTCTATAATTACCTGGATTATCCTTGCTACCCTTCTTAAACAAGGGGACAACATTAGCAAGTCTCCAGTTCTCCAGGATCTCATCCGTGCTCAAGGATGCTGCAAAGATATCTGTTAAGGCCCCGGCTATTTCCTCTCTCGCTTCCCTCAGTAAAACCTTGATCATTCGCCTTGTCTCTGCCCCTCATGATTTTATAAACCTCTTTATGGTCACCCTTCAGCCTCTGACACTCCAGGGATAAAAGCGCCAGCCTATTCAACCTCTCCCTGTAGCTCGAACCCTTCAACACTGGCGACATTCTTGTAAATATTTTCTGAACCCTTTCAAGTTTAGCAACATACTTCCTATAGCAGGAGACCAGAGCTGAACACAGTATTTTAAAAAGTGACCTAACCCAATGTCCTGTGCAGCCACAGTATGACATCTCAACTCCTTTACTCAAAGCCCAGACGAAAGCGTGCCAAATGCTTTCTTCACCATCCTGCCTGCGTGTCACTCCACTTTCAAGGAACAATGCACCTATCTCAGAGATAGCAAGAACTACAGACGCTGGAGTCACAGATAACACTGTATGGAGCTGGATGAACACAGCAGGCCAGGCAGCATCAGAAGACCAGCAAAGTCCTGAAACATCAACATTCTCGTTCCCCTGATGCCGCCTCTCCCGCTGTGTTCGTTCAGCTCCTCATTGTTTTGTCTATGCACCCACCTTCTTTGTTTGGCAACATTCCCCAGGACCTACACCTGCCCTGGTTTGTCTTAACAAAATGCAGCACCGCACATTTATCTAAATTAATCTCCAGCCGCCACTTCTCAGAGAGCTCCATCACACTATTGAACAGTGCTTTGTAGGTGGTGGACAGGTTGTTGGGACTCAGGAGGCGAGTTACTCCTACTGGTCTTGTAGTTACAGTATATACTTGGCTCATCCTGTTTGGTTTTTGGTCAGTGGTAATTCCCAGCAGCTTGATAGTGATGGTTAAGCTGCTAAATGTGAAAGGGTGATCGTCAGGTTCTCTCCTGTAGAAATGGGTATTAACTGACATTTGTGTGACTTGGAAATATTCCCTTTACGTGAAACCCAAGTTTCCATAGCAACTGAGACAGTAATTTTGAGGTCTTGGGATTTCTTAGGTTTTGTGTGGTTCAAACACTTCTTTTTCCTCAAACGTTTGGGTGAATAATATCTAATTGTACCTTTTACAGTGCTTTTAGTATTCTATGATACTATGGTATAGTGTTTACGTTAACAGACAAGTGATCCAAAGGCCTGAGCAAACACCGAAAGTGAATTCAAATCCTATGGCACATTTTGAGAATCTGACTCATTCAAAAAAGATTGAGAAAGACAATATTGGCATCATGATGCTGCATTGTCATTAAAATACAACAGGTTCACTCTCATAACCTTTTGAGGAAAGTAACATCCTTTTGGTGATGCACAGGCATTGATCACATGATTGAATTTTTCCGTGGAGGATACAGGAATAGGGCCCAAAGTTTGCTATCTAATCCAGAGGAAGTTTTTCTCATGATGGAAGCAGGGGAAATCACAACATGCTTACGTTATTTGTCAAAAAAGAAATTGCCTGATGAGGCGGAAGGGAGATGTGAAAATAGATCGGAGCATACAATAAGCTTCAGCCTCTATGAAACCTTCAAATGCCCTCATTATCCACCAACTGTACCTCAAGCCTAACCCACTGCTCAAATGCATCACAGTCTTCAGTCACACACCAACAATTCTTGTTAATCAGGATTGAAGTTCAACATTCAAATGCCTCAACTCACACACTGAACACTGTTCCAAACCTCACAGCCACATCTTGTGCTTTCAACACACTGCCAGCTACTCAACCTGATGCTCACAATATGCATTGACATTCATCCCTCACTCTTGCAGGGTCAGTACTGCAGCACCGAGGGATGGTCATGGAAATGTGCCCCTTACCCCAATGGCAAAGACCGTGTTTGCCATCATGAGAGTTGATATGATTGAGGATGAAGCTGAAAGGACTGAAGATTATAGTATGTTCCTACCTATTCTTCTCATATCTCACTTCCTTCACAATGGACAATGTCTTCTCATTTTGACAGATGGTGTAAGCCTGCAGTTTATGATTTGCCCTGCTTTGATCACCAGAATCTTTTCCTTGACACTAGTCCCTTTCAGACATCTAAGAACCGCCATTTGACCCTATTGTGGTGCAGGGGCAAGAAGGTGATGAAGCACTGCCTCCACCTCACACTTCCAAACACCGCCTCAGCGCTTGGTATTGTGCAAGAACTGACAGGTAGCTCAGAGGTGAGATCGCCTGTGGTGAGGTAGCAGGGGCTGTCAGTGTTTAAATGAAACAAGAAGAATTTAAGACTCATGTCAAAGAAACCATTTCTAAAGAATTGCTTAATTCTTGCACCCCCTGGTGGCAACTGATGGAAAAATCGAAATGCAATGCTTTGCTGACACATCCGTCTGTTCTAAAGACAACAGTGATGGTGATGGTTTTGACTTGGAGATTTAGAGTAAGCAAGAAGATATCAGATTAGTCCATCTCTCCCAATTTTCCTTTCAGTTGACTGCAATATGGGAAAAGTGGGTCAGGTGGCTGAACTGACACAATATGTTTTACCTATCCCTCAACTCAAAACTTGCCCCAATTAGAATAAACACTTTGTAATTGAAAGTATTTAGAACATAGAACATAGAACATTACAGCACAGTACAGGCCCTTCGGCCCTCGATGTTGTGCCGACCTGTCATACCGATCTCAAGCCCATCTAACCTACACTATTCCATGTACGTCCATATGCTTATCCAATGACGACTTAAATGTACCTAAAGTTGGCAAATCTACTACCGTTGCAGGCAAAGCGTTCCATTCCCTTACTACTCTCTGAGTAAAGAAACTACCTCTGACATCTGTCCTATATCTTTCACCCCTCAGTTTAAAGCTATGCCCCCTCGTGCTTGCCGTCACCATCCTAGGAAAAAGGCTCTCCCTGTCCACCCTATCTAACGCTCTGATTATTTTATATGTTTCAATTAAGTCACCTCTCAACCTTCTTCTCTCTAATGAAAACAGCCTCAAGACCCTCAGCCTTTCCTCGTAAGACCTTCCCTCCATACCAGGCAACATCCTAGTAAATCTCCTCTGCACCCTTTCCAAAGCTTCCACATCCTTCTTTTAATGCGGTGACCAGAACTGTACGCAATACTCCAAGTGCGGCCGCACCAGAGTTTTGTACAGCTTCACCATAACCTCTTGGTTCCGGAACTCGATCCCTCTATTAGTAAAAGATAAAACACTGTATGCCTTCTTAACAGCCCTGTCAACCTGGGTGGCAACTTTCAAGGATCTGTGTACATGGACACTGAGATCTCTCTACTTATCTACACTACTAAGAATCTTACCATTAGCCCTGTACTTTGCCTTCTGGTTACTCCTACCAAAGGGCATCACCTCACACTTGTCTGCATTAAACTCCATTTGCCACCTCTCAGCCCAGTTCTGCAGCTTATCTATGTCTCTCTGCAACCTACAGCATCCTTTGTCACCATCCACAACTCCACCGACCTTAGTGTCGTCTGCAAATTTACTAACCCATCCTTCTACGTCCTCATCCAGGTAATTTATAAAAATGACAAACAGCAGTGGACCCAACACCGACCCTTGCGGTACACCACTAGTAACTGGTCTCCAGGATGAACATTTCCCATCAACAACCACCCTCTGTCTTCTTTCAGCAAGCCAATTTCCGATCCAAACTGCTATATCTCCCACAATCCCATTCCTCCACATTTTGTACAATAGCCTATTGTGGAGAACCTTATCAAACGCCTTGCTGAAATCCATATAGACCACATCAACTGGTTTACTCTCATCTACCTGTTTGGTCATCTTCTCAAAGAACTCAATAAGGTTTGTGAGGCATGACCTTCCCTTCACAAAACTGTGCTGACTATCCCTAATCAATTTATTCTTTTCTAGATGATTATAAATCCTATCCCTTATAACCTTTTCCAACACTTTACCAACAGCTGAAGTAAGGCTCACTGGTCTATAATTACCAGGGTTGTCTCTACTCCCCTTTTTGAACAGGGGAACCACATTTGTTATCCTCCAGTCATCCGGCACTACTCCTGTAGACAATGACGAGTTAAAGATCAATGCCAAAGGCTCGGCAACCTCCTCCCTGGCTTCCCAGAGGATCCGAGAATAAATCCCATCCGGTCCAGGAGACTTATCTATCTTCACCCTCTGAAGGATTTCTAATACCTCTTCCTTGTGAACCTCCATCCCACCTAGTCTAGTAGCCTGTATCTCAGTATTCTCCTCGACAACATTATCATTTTCTAGAGTGAATACCGTTGAAAAATATTCATTTACCACTTCCCCTATCTCATCTGACTCCACACACAACTTCCCACTACTATCCTTGATTGGGCCTAATCTTACTTGCGTCATTCTTTTATTCCTTAAATACCTATAGAAAGCCTTAGGGTTTACCCTGATCCTATCCACCAACAACTTCTCATGTCTCCTCCTGGCTCTTCTGAGCTCTCTCTTTAGGTCTTTCCTGGCTACCACGTAGCCCTCAAGTGCCCTAACTGAGCCTTCACATCTCATCCATTTGGCCCACACTTTGTCGGTCACCTTACTTTTTCATAGTCAAATAATATAACATTTTCCAAGATATTTATACCGAAATGCAAACAACGTATCCCAATCCATCATCATGCTGAACCACCCAGTAATGTGCCTATCTGGAACAATTTACTCCTTTACACGTAACCCATTACAATCCTAAGGAAGTTTGCAGATTAATATTAGTAAGTGCCTCCTTTTCTTCAATTATAGGATAAGTACTGCCTGTCAAATTTTTATTCCAGCTATATTTAATTCCATCCATGTTCAGTGGTATTTCTGAACACATACGAATTGTTAACTATCAATTAAAGAAGCTAAGACATTTATCATTGACCTAGATGGTAACCTAATATTATAGACAGCATAATGGATAAAATATTATGCCAGGTCTGCATTTGACTTCCTCTTCCTCGGTGTCGAAGTGTCTGGAGGGGATTGTAGTTTTGTAAAATTGATGATGAATATCATGGTGACAAAACCAAGTAGTGATACAGGGAACAAAGATCATTATCTCCAAAAGAGGTTACCTTATTGAGACATACAAGATACTTACATGACTTGAAACAGTAGATACCGAAATATTGTTTCTCCCTTGTGGGAGAGTTTCAGACCAAAGGGCATATTCTCAGAATAAGGGGTCGCACATCTAAGACACAGACAGGGAGGAATTTTTTCTCCCAGAGGGTAGTGAGGCTGTACAATTCCTTCCTGCAGAAGGCTGTTGAGTCTGGATCATTAAGTATGTTGCGGGCTGAATAAATAGTTTATTCATTAGGAACTGAATCAGGGTTATGGGGAAAGGGCAGGCAAGTGAACTTCTGAGGAAGTGTCACTGGACCTGAAACGTCACCTCTGATTTTTCCTTCATAGACACTGCCAGATCCGCTGAGCTTTTCCAGCAACATCTGTGTGTGGATCTGGTTTTCTTGCATCATCATGTGTCTCCTCAGCCTTTTACATGTCCAGGCACAAGGAGAATTGTAAATCTAAACAGTGTGTGAACAATATGCTCTCGACCCCACAGGGACTTTCCTGATTAAAGTCCATGTGCCATGTTTATAGGTCAACTGGTAAGCCTTTCATCTTCTGCAAACCTGGGGCATAAGCTCATTCTATGTTTGTCGCTGCATCCTGTAATTATAGAATCCCTACAGTGCAGAGGGGACACACAGTCCAGCGAGTCTGCATTCACCCTCCGAAAAGCATCCCATCCAGACCTCGTCCTCACCATATCCTCGTAAACCTCTCACTTTACCGTGGCTAATCCAACTAATCTGCTCATTTTTGGACTGTGGGAGAAAACCATAGCACCCGACAGAAACCCATCCAGATAAAGGGAGAGCATGCAAACACCGCACGGACAGCCAGCCGAGGCTGGAATCAAACCTGGGTCCCTGGCTCTGAGAGGCAGCGGTGCTAAGCATCGAACTATCGTGTCACTCTGGATGCATCTCAGATAAGACAGAAAGTGACTCAAATGTTCAACAATGCCTTGCTGGAAGTTCTCCTCGAGGTCATACAGGAACAAAAGTGGATTCCTTTTTCCTGAATGACAATAGTCCTGTCTGACTAAGTCTGCCTGGGTGGTGGCAACAGAGGAGATCAATGGCCATTGGCAGCACTGTGCCCAGTACAGCAAGAGAATGACTGATCTGCCACACTCTGCCAAGGTATGGGCCATGGTCTTCTCAATGCGCAGTTATACTCAGAGCCTGTTGATGACAAGATTAACCATGAGATACATCACGTGAACTGAATGTGCGTGGGTTACTTATTGCTCTGAGAATTGCACTACCTGAACAACACCGTAATGGATCTCATTATTGTGCCAAATTGACAATGAAAAACATGATGAGCATCAGTAGATTTAGCAGGTAATGCACCATCATGTCGCTGGCTATCACTGGGACTAGGAGAAGTTAAACATTTGTTAGTTTTTCAGCATACAGTTGGATGGGATGAGAACAGAAGCAGAAAAGATGGCTTCATTCCTAAAAGGTCAGAGATATCTCAATGACACAAACTTGATAATGCTTGAGATTTTCTTAAGTAATGTAACACTTTGACAAATCAAGAGTAGCATCTAATCAATAGCTTCAACTATTCATATTCCTATAACAGATTCTTCCCAGTTGTAAGGCAGTTCCACAAATTGATGGCACCAGGAGCCACATCAGAGTCATGGCCGTGAACACAGAGTAATTGCTCAGACACCCATATCTGTGTTCCTAAATGCATTTCCAAGCCTCTAGGAGAAGATAGTACACAGAAGGTAAAATATTTACAATTAAGAGGGAGGAATGCTTGACATTAAACCTAATTTGAGGAAGAGGCCTTTCAACCATCTGGAGTAGAAGGTGTATCAGAGATAATGGGAACTGCAGATGCTCCTGAGATGCTGCTTGGCCTGCTGTGTTCATCCAGCTTCACACTTTATTGTCTTGGAGTAGAAGGTGACTGGGTCTTTGACAAAGGGACAATGATTTTTTTAGCCTGCACCTCTCAGCTCACAGGAGGCAGCTTTGCCTCTCACATATCATGAGTGAGAATCATTGATGCTAATTACTCTTTATGTTCTTCGATGCCAGCATCCACTCCAGGCATAAGAGGAAAATACTTCCCTCCCACTTCAACCCTAGCTCCAGCTGCAACTCCATCTCAGGAGGAAAAGGCAGGACTCTCAGAAGATGTATCAATAAGGAGTTCCTATACAACCTGCACCAGTATAGAGACATTCGCTTTGGCGGCTCATCAGTCTCAAATAGGTTCTAGGCCCACATCTGGTGAATATAACATGGACATAGCTTTAAATTGAGGGGTGATAGATATAGGACAGATGTCAGAGATAGGTTCTTTACTCAGAGAGTAGTAAGGGTGTGGAATGCCCTGCATGCAACAGTAGTAGACTCGCCAACTTTAAAGGCATTTAAATGGTCATTGGATAAACATATGGATAATAATGGAATGGTGTAGGTGAGATGGGCTTCAGTTTGACATCACAAGTTGGTGCAACATCGAGGGCCGAAGGGCCTGTACTGCGTTGTAGTGTTCTATGTTCTATATGGGCAGCAGGTGGCATAAGAGGTGTGGGCCAAGGTTCTTTCAATTCACTTGTAAGACATAGGCGTCTCTGGCTGACCAGCATTTTATTGCCCATCCCTAGTTGCCCTTGGGAAGGTGGTGGTGAGGTGCATTCTTGTACTGCTGCAGTCCATTTGGTGTAAGCAAACTTACAATTCCATTAGGAAGGAAATTCCAGGATTTTGACTCAGCAACAGTGAAGGAATGGCGATATATTTCCAAGTTGGGATGGTGAGTGATTTGGAAGGGATCTTGGAGGTGATGGTGTTCCCACGTATCTGCTGCCCTTGTCCTTTCTGATGGAAGTGGTCGTGGGTTTGGAAGGTGCCTTCTGAGGATCTTTGGTGAATTTCTGCAGTGCATCTTGTAGATAATACACACTGCTGCTACTGAGCGTTGTGGTGGAGGGAGTGGATCTTTGTGAATGTAGTGCCAGTCAACCATGCTGCTTTGTCCTGGGTGGTGTCAAGCTTAGAAAATAGAACATAGAACATAGAACATAGAACAATACTGTGCAGAACAGGCCCTTCGGTCCTCGATGTTGTGCCGACCTGTGAACTAATCTAAACCCCTCCCCCTACACTATCCCATCATCATCCATATGCTTATCCAAGGACTGTTTAAATGCCCCTAATGTGGCTGAGTTCACTACATTGGCAGGCAGGGCATTCCATGCCCTTACCACTCTCTGAGTAAAGAACCTGCCTCCAGCTTCTTGAGTGTTGTTGTCTTGTGTCTTGCAGGTTCCAAAGGTTGGCCCATGATTACTGCTGAGAAGGGTCCAGCTCCCCCACTAGCACCTTCCTTGACCCTCTGTGGATTACAAGACTGAGGCTTTGGAGAAAGTATTGGCAAGGCTTTCTCCAGCATCCTTCACCAGCTTAGATAATAAAATGTGAGGCTGGATGAACACAGCAGGCCAAGCAGCATCTCAGGAGCACAAAAGCTGACGTTTCGGGCCTAGACCCTTCATCAGAGAGCTCCGGACCGACTTCACCAGCTTAGAGACTGGCACCTTGGGTATGTGGGTGAGGGAGGCGGGCACCACTGACATAGAGAGTTTGGTACACGATCTGACAAACACCTCACAGCCACTGCTCTACTGCTGGTTGTGAAAGGAACAACTCTGGCCACTGATACTCAGAGGGCTGCTGGAGACCAGCTCCCTGCTCAGGCCCAGGCAGGGAACATCCTGTAGCATCAGAAATCAGAGATTTCATCCACACACAAAGGTAGGTGTGCCTGGTCCTTGTTGATCATGGCCTGGACCTCAATTTGCTTTTAAGCCCCACTAAGGTTATTCGGAGCAAGCGGTGAGCTGAATCCACCAAGTACATGCTGTAGTTTCCCTGGTGAAATTTCCTGACATCAACATTCTTTGATGAATTTAGTAAGATGGTAGGCTGAATGTTAATGAGGTGAGTTGAAGCATTAACAGGCTTTCAATAAGTGTTAGTCCCCATCAATTAGTATTGATGCTTGGGAAAATCATCAAAGATGGAGTGACATGATCACTATGTTAAGATTGGCCTCTCTGGATTCCTTGTTTAATTCTTCCAATCACATCGCCATAATCCATGTAGCTCTGACATTTCCAATTTGATTCCCCCTGTAGTTTCTTTTGGCTTCTTCTTTGTCAACCTGCAACCTTCCCCAGTCACAATGCACATTCACTTTGACCGTACATTGTCCCCTCTTCCCCCAAGCCCTTGCCCATTGAGTTCTTCACCCAGCCTTGCACTCATACACCAGTATTCACTTCAATTGCTCCTTCTCTCTCTCTCTCACTCTCTCTCTTTCTCTCTCTCTCTCTCTCTCTCTCTCTGTCTCTCAGGCTCACCTCCAGAGACCAGTCACTTCTCTCGTGTTAACATGTACCTCCATCTCTTCCTTGGCCCTGTTGCTCCATTATTATTATTAGTTTGCTTCCCAGTTGCCTGAATTTGATCTCCAGTCAGCTCATGGTCTGGATCAGGCTGCTTCTCCAAGCTCTCTTTGCTTGCTCTTGTAGTGCTCACCAAAGCTGAGATTAGCTGGATGCTCACAACATCCCTATCTTGTTTTGCCTTACCCCCTCCTGGCTGTAAGTGCTGTTTGCTTTACAGTTTAGCACAAACACAAAGTCTGGAAGCTTCTCAGTGTTGTCAGTAAGCTCAGGCAAATGAAGGAAGACAGCGTTGCTCAGGGGGTCCCAGAGCAGTAAGTCAAGGCCACTCTCCAATCCCTGTCCAGGACTTGTTTGGGACATTTGGAGTCAGGATCCTGGCCTTGTAAGGAATGTGGAGCTGAATAATGGGCAGCACGCCACTCACTTGGCCTCTTTCTGCCCCTCTGGGGCTGGTTTCCTCCTGGACTGAGAGGCGGGCAGGTATTAAAGAGATGAATGCAGGTGGCACTCCTGTTAGCGTTGGCCCAGCTGGGGAGGTGTCCCACGTGAGTGAGTGGGCAGCTCAGAGGGCCTGCAGTGTTAATGCTGTTGAAGGTCAGGGCGGGTAACTGTGAGTTGGGAGAGCTTGTAGGGAATGCTTGAGTGGCAAAGAGCAAGCCTTGGTGGAAGGTGGGTACAATAACAGAGTTAGAGAAAGTTTGAAGCATCAGAGAGAAGTTGGTTCCACTTATGATGGCAGAGTGGAGGAAAACAACTTTTTCTTACAGCACAGGGCATTTTTCTGAGACTGCATTACCCTAAATGGCAACCTGGGACCCGAATGGCATGGTCTGGTGTCATGGCATCCACTGCTGGTCCTGAGGGAAGAGGACATACCATGTTGGCTCCACCCCATCCAGCTGGACCTCCCAGACCCTACCAGCAAACTGATGCATTGGTAGTTCCCCCAGCTGCCATGTCCAGGACAAAAGTCAGCCACTCAGCAGGGCAGTTCCAAACTGACAGTGCTTGTCTAAGCACAGCAAACTTTTAAGGATGGCAAGGGGTGGCAGTGAATTCCAGGCCATCCACTGACGGGTAAGTTCCTTCTGCGAATGGAAGTGGTAAAGTAGGGTGGAAGTCGGAAGTAAGAGATGTCATAGGTGTGTGGTAGATAACAAATGAGACAAGTTTGGTAAGATATGGTGAGAAAATCTGACAGTGGAAACTCCTCCAAAAAAAATGGACAACTTGGACTTAGCCAAGGATTCAGGCCAATGTGTGGATGTAAAATAGTCACGTTGTGATGTAAGTCTAATTTTGTCCACCAGGTGTCGCCATTAACTAATTCTTCACGTTATACAATAAAATTAACTGCAATATTTTCAGAAAGTCCTCCAAGTGGGAATTGGTATATGTTGTATCCACTTTTTAGGTGCAAAAGATTCATCATTAATATCAATGTAGAAATGGGACAGCCAATACCTAATTGGCACTGGTGTGGATTCCGCAGCTGACCCTGTAAAGTCACTATGGCCCCACTCTCTCATTACAGAGAGAAACCGGTAGTGGTTTAATCTGAGTGCCGGCATGCCTCAGGCAAAGGGGAGAAGGCTGAGAAGGAGGAACTTTCATGACAACCTCAGCTGGTGCAAGAATTGAATCCACGCTGTCAGCATTACTCTGCATTATTCACTAGCTGTCCAGCCAACTGAGCTAGCCAACCCTAAATCTAAACTGTCAGATGTTCTGAATAGTCTCTTAAAACACACATCAAGCTGCTCAAATGTATTAATTTCATTCTTTTCAATGGTTGAAGGATCTCTCTTAATGAATCTGGCCAGTAATAGAGGCCTCCTCCCTCCCTCTCTGCACCTTAAATCTTTAGCCCCATAATTTTAAGCAAAGATTCCCTCCTGAGTTTCAGCAGGAAGAGGAGTGCTTCAGCCTTCTCTATGAGCAATTATTCCATCTCCTCCAGCTCCCGACCCCCACCTTCATCCCAATCTTTCCTACTCCAAAATCCATTGTAGGAATTACCCGAGGCCAGCTGCCAGTCTGGGTGGCAAACAGTCTGACAATGATTTCTTCGCTCCAAATACGATGATGAGGTGTCAAGATCAATTCTCATTGTATCTATCAGGCCTCTTCATTGGGGCACAATCTAGAGTCATAAAATTATGTAATACAGGCGGAGGTCACTTAAGGAAGAGACAAATATATTTGCATGCATTTTGTTTTGAATGAATAGATATACGTCATTTTGAATACATTTAGAGCATGTCAGGTAGTTTGGAATAGAAAATCCATTGGAGGGAGGAGCAGAGCTTCTTCAAGGTGGGCATGCCTAGAAGAGATGTGCCAGTGAGTTAAATACTAAATAAATACCAAAAGAACTGCAGATGCTGTAAATCAGGAACAAAAACAGAAGTTGCTGGAAAAGTTCAGCAGGTCTGGCGGCATACATGAAGAAAAAAGTGTTTTTGTTCCTGATTTACAGCATCTGCAGTTCTTTTGGTTTTTATTTAGTCCAGTTAGTTTGTCCATGCTCTTTCTCTATTGTCATCATTTTGTGCATTTGCCCAACTTCCTGTTCAAACTACTCTGTCAGACAGAACATTTCAGATCCTGGTGATTTACAGTACAATGTCACCTCGTGATATTTTGTCAATCTTTTAAAACTGTGTCATTTGATGACCAGCTTTTCTGACACAAGAACAAATTGCTCCTTATTTGCAGTTCCTATTAGCTCCTTATTTGAGCTCTGGTTTCAAATCTCCACTTTAATCTTCTCTGTTCTAACAAGATTAGCCCCAGCTTCCCTAAAATATCCAACTGTAGTCTTTCCTCCTTGGTACCATGGCAGTGAATTATCTCTGCACTATCATAAAGCAATTGACATCCTTTTCATAATGTGATACCCATAATTTGCCGTAATTTCTCTCGCACTTTCTGTTTATTTCAGATTTTCAGTATTGGAAGTTCTTTGCTTTTCTTTTTAGATTCTGAAGGGGCTTGACAAAGTAGGTACTCAGAGACTGCATGTGTTGACCATGAAATCTACAACACTGGGGTACAGTTTCAGGACAAGGAGGTGATAACTTAGAACTGTGATAAAACTGTGATGATTGAAAAATTTGTGAAGGTTTGGAATTCACTGCCCCAGAGGGTTGTGAATGAATTGTCATAGAATGTATTTAAGGCTGGGGTAGGCAGACATTTGGTCTCTTAAAGAATTAAGGAGTTGGGGCAGCAGAAAGGAATGTGGGATTAAAGCTCCAAGATCAGCTATGATTGTGCTGATGAATGGTGAAGGGAGTTTGATAGGCTGCGTTCTCTACTCCCACTCCTCATGCTCTTATGTTCACCAATAATTGCGTAAGAAACATTCTAAAAATATACATTCCTGTGGCTGAATTTACTATGAAAATAATATCATATAAAAAGCTTTGTAAAGCAAAACGCAAAATTGCAGCTGAGAACTAGAAAGAAAATGCAGGTCATTCAGCCACGCAAGCTTGTTCCACCACATAGTGGGGTCATGACTGATTTGCAGCGAAAATTGACATCCGCGTTGCACAACCACCTTCACTTGTGCTGGTTTCAATCACGAATTTGCATTTGTCGAAAAACTAACTTAGAGACACTCGCGACAAATTTAGCTTGAGCAGAAAGCAATTCATGTTTCATATCCAATTTTTGTAATAAAAAATCTGGTGTGAAGCGCAGAACAGCCTTCCAAACAACTGGGATTACATAGGTAGTCTCATTCTTTCTTATTTCAGGGTCAGGTCAAAACCATTTAGCACCATCTGCATAGTTATAATTTGACTGCATCCTGAGTGGAAAATATCTCTTATCAGAAAACAAACCAAGAAGATGGAACCTCATTATTGGAATTACAGTGAAGAATTCTTTACTGAAAAATGTTTGCTGATCTTCTTCCCCTTGATTTTCAGAATGGATTTGGCTCCCTGCACTGGGTTTTATCTTGAAAGAAAGCTCCTCTGCAATTAAAACATGTATTTGTATTGGAGACTTTCTATCTCAAAACAGAACAGGATGAATTTCTTGCCTCGCTCGCCTCATAGTTGGAAAAATAATCTGAGTACAAGTGCGAGGTAAAAATAGACGATACGGGAGGAAATCATTCTGTGCAGTAAATTACTGATATCCATGGTATATGCAATAGTGCATGTTATAAAGAAATAATTGAAAGTACCTTCATGTGCTTAGTTGAACCGTAATTTGTGTTCTTTTCTGAAATGCAGCATGGTGTTCTAATGCATCCTGGCACCAATATCAGAGAGAAATTTTTTTAACAGCTGTAAGATGCTAAGGACCATTACACATGTAGTCATAAGAGCAGAAAAGGTCATTCACCCCTTATGCCTATTCTGTTGTTCAATTAGCTTGTGACTGACTTGTACATCAACTTTATTTGCCCGCGTTTGTTCCCCACTTTTAGAAAGCTTTATCTAAGCAAAACTAAACTTCATCTGTCTCCTTCTTGAAATGTTCAATTGCCTATCAGAGTTCCAGACTGCCACATTACTTTGTCTGCAAAAGTGCTTCTTGATTTCATTCTGGATTTCCCAATCCTAGTCCTAAAACTATCATCACTTGCTCTAGATTCCCCCAGCAGAGAAAAAAACTATGTCTGGAATGTCCTACACAATTCTTTTGTTATTTCCAACATTTGGATTGCTCCACAATCTTTTATATTAAATAGATTATAAATGAAGTTTCTGCTGGTCATTCTTCATATTTAGACATTGAAATCCTAATATCATTCTGATGAATCCGCACTGCGTCCCTTTCAAGACAGATATATTGAATGCATTAGTCCAAATGGGTTCTCTACAACATTCAATGCAACTGATTTATAACTTTCTCCCCTTTGTATTTCAAACTTCTTCAGTTACAAATCAATATTCCAATAGCGCTTTTGGTTATACTTACTCACCCATTAGATTTTAGTGACTTGAATCTATAGACAATATATACAGCATCCAGTTTTTCATTGTTAGGAAACACAACGGTAAGTCTTTCATTTTCAAAATGAATTTCATTTACTAATTTTGCCTAAATAAAAACCAAAAGAACTACAGATGCTGTAAATCAGGAACTAAAACAGAAGTTAGTGGAAAAGCTCAGCAGGTCTGGCAGCATCTGTGAAGAATAAGTCAGAGTCAACATTTTGGATCTAGTGACGCTTCCTAAAATCTAATTTTACCTACTCATTTATTCTAATCATGTTTTGCACCACTTTTTAAAAATTTCCTCATCCTATCTTCATAACTCACTTTGTCTCTCAATGTAGGCTAAAATTGTATGTGGAGGTGGTGGCGTCGGCTCCACTCCCGCCAGAATCTGTTTTACTAGGTACTATCAGAGGATTAGTAGTTATTGGATTATTTGTTGGTTTGGTGTGAGATATTTGCCTAATTCTGGTACAAGGTCCCAGCTCTGAGATCTTTCAGTCTATTAAGTGGAGTGGGCTGGCCACCTGCTGATATATTATCAGCAGAGGAGTTTTTTAGCAAAGAGGGATTATGCAGGGAGGTTTATGCAGAGGAATCTTACAACTCCCACGGCACCTGACAGTGGACGCTGCTAGCCAATTTTCTCCAGTGGTGTGGCATAATAATCCATCGCTGATGTGACCTGTAAAGACAAAGATGCCATTCTCTATTCCTTCATCTAATTTATTGATACTTAACCGGAGAAGATGAGTGCTAGGTACAGATCACTGGGGAAAGTGAACTCTCACATTTCACCATAAGAATGTGTTCACTTTGAAGCTCCTCTCTGTCTTCTACCTCCAGAACAATTTCTAAACCACGTTGCATGAATGTCTCCAATTCTGTATGCTTTTGCGTTCGCAAATAATCTTTTATGCAAAAGCTTACCAAATGGCTTTTGGAAACTCATAGAGGCAACATCCAATGGCATGTCTGTACTCACCATGCTAATGCCCTCCTCAGATATTTAATTACATTTGTTAAATGTGATTTACTACATAGATACCCATGCTGACTGTCTCCAGTCAATTCATATTTATTCAGCTATGAGCCATTCTATTTATAATGACAGAGCTGAATAATTTGCCCATTGTGATATCTGGTGGAAAATTTTGTAACTATCTTCTTTCTCTAACCCTGCTTTCTTAAATAATGCAGTTTCAGAATTTGAAAATTTTGTCTAATATATCCGTAATTTCCTGACCTAATTCTTTTAATACTTTGAGCAGGAAGCATAAGAGCTTGGGAGTCTGTCAGACTTAAATCCCGTTGCTATCTCCATTACAACTTCTTAAGTTTAATTAATCTAATAAGTTCCTCCTCTTAATTTATTTTAAGTTTTCATTGTACTACAACCATTTCATGATCTACAGATAGATGCAAAGTACAAGATTTTGAAGCAGTTTTGAATAGTGTTGAGAATTAGATTTCAATGTATACATTTGTACCCTATGTGTTGGTTTTTCACATTGTTTGAGCAATGGTTGTTTTATTTGATTAACTGCTCAAATATCTGCTCAGGTGTCCTCAATTTTTTTAAATTCAGCTCTGGAAGGTTTATTCACACAGTTGTGAAATGGGACATCATTATCAATGGGCAATAAATGCTGCCTAGCCAGTGATGCCCTCATCCTGTGAATGAATTAAAAAAAATCAATGTTTGACTAAGTTTGAAAATGACAAATGAATTCATCTCATCAGTGGTTGCTGACACAGCCATCAAGGGGATTCTGAGTTTCATTTAAATTGACAGTTTTATGAACAATTAATAGGATTATGCTTATTTTGAAGTGGTACGTGATTGATTGTTTGCATGCTTTGTCAGATGAAAGGCCACTTTAGAGAAATTAAGTGGTTTTGTTTTCAAGTGGACTTTCAAAAGCTGTGTACCTGATTGACAGTTTCATAACTTCTTAAAATGAGTAAGCTCTAATAAGTGGAGTTTCAATGAATATTTGTTCATTTTGGCTGTTCCAAACCCATGTCAAAGACCTTCTAGTGTTATTAATGGGATTTTGATTTCTGCACATATCAGATACTTGATGTCTGAGGACATGGGAGCAGAGCTGATATTCCAATTTCAGCTGGTTTCAGGCGTCAGCCTGTCCCAAAATGCATGCAAACGAAACAACATGGGCTTCCAGTTTAAAGCAGGAGTTGAGAACATCACATCAGGAAATGAAGTAATGCTTAAGCCACAACTCAAAAGACAAAACCCTGTTCAAAATAATATATCTAATAAGTTTGCCATTGCCTTCTTGTTGATTATTTTCATTTGCATGTATCTTTTAGATGCCGACATTCCCTGAATATTTTCTTTTTCTTGATCTTGATGAAATACATATTGTTCGCTTTGATAGAACATCTATGATCATACAACAGTATGAATTAGAATCAGAACCAGATCATTCAACCCATCAAGCTTGATCTGCCATTCAATAAAATCATGGCTGATCTACTTGTGCTCCAAATTCCACATTTTCAACTACCCTTGCTAACCCCTGATTTCTCTGCCTAATATGAATCTGCCAACCGAAAATGACCCATTTATGCACATTCTCTACTTTATGCCAGTCAACTAATCTTTGAATTATGCTTGTGTTATCCACTATACCATGAACTGCTACTTTGCACAATAACCTTTCATGTGAAATCTTGTCAAATGCCTTTTGAAAATCCAAGTAAGGTGCACGAAAAGGGTTCCCTTAATTCATAGCCCATGTTACGGCTTCAGCCACTCAGAGTGGCAATGGCAGCAGTGGGAGCAGAGCAGTATGAACCATGGGGTAAGCAGTAGAAGATCTTACAGATAGACACTTGCTTCCATTACCTGAGCACCAGGGAACATCGTGGAACATCGCACTTTATGAAATCACAAGTTTAAAAGTGTTGTTTCAGACAGAAGGGCTCCTGGTGGATAAGTAGTGCCCTGGTGATTCTTGTTCCCTTTACCCAAGAGGTTTTAGAATAGTGGGAATTTTGGCCAATGCTAGAGTAGCACAAAACTGAAATTTAGAGAACTGAGACTGTTGTTTGCAAATAGTGTATTTAGAATTCATTAGTGAGAATCTAACATGATAGATTATCTGGTTAGCTGTGAATTAAATTAATAGAAAAGTATTTTTAATTAAATCTTTGCTAAAGAGTAAAAATGACTGTCAGCAGGGTAGCACACTTCTCCGGTGGATTGTGGGAAATCAGAGACAGTTTGAATACCCCTGACGACTACATCTGCAGGAAATGTGTTTAACCGCGGCTCCTGTCAGACCGCATGGATCAATCGGAGCAGCGTTTGGACATGCTTAGGACCATAGAGAAGGCAGAAAGCATCATAGACCAGAGTGGTCAAACCCAAGGTTCAGGCAAGTAGACAGGTAACTGCTAGAAGGAGCAGGCAGAAAGTGCAGGAGTCCCTTGTGTCTATGCCCCCTTTCTGACAAGTGTACAATTTTGGATTATGTTGGCATGGTGGGGGATTGCCTGTGAGGGGATGGTGACAGCAGCAACCAGAGTGGTGGCACCACAGCTGGCTCTGTTGTCCAGCAAGGAGGGTCAAAGTGCAGTGCAGAAGTTGTCAAAGGGAGCTGTATAGTCAGGGGCACAGATAGGCATTCTGTGGCCACAAAAGAGACTCCAGGATGGTGTGTTTTCTACCTGATGCCAGGGTTAAAGATATCACTGAGTGGGTGCAGGACACTCTCACACAGGATATTCTCAAAAGGGAGAGTGAGCAGCCAGAGAATGTAGTACATGTTGGTACGAATGAAATGGGTAGGAAGAGAGACAAAGTCTTGTGAAGGGAGTTCAGGGAGTTAGGAACTAATTTGTAAGGTAGGACCTCTATCGGGATCTCAGTATTGGGAACGCTGTTGTTTGCAATATATAAACAAATAATTTGGAGAAGAATGTAGCTGGTCAGATTAGTAAGCTTGCAGACAACAAAAAGGTTGTGGGAACTTCGGATAGTGAGGAGAATTGCCAAAGGAAACAGTAGGATATAGCTATGATACAGAATTGGCCGGAGAAATGTTAGATGGAATTTAATTCAGTTAAAGGCGAGGTTATGGATTTTGTAAGGTCTAATGCAGGAGGGAAGTAAGCAGTAATCGACAGATCCCTTAGAAGCATTAACATAGAGAGAGATCGAGACAAACAGGCCTGTGATTCCCTGAAAGTAGAAACACAAGTGGATAAGGTGGTCAAGAAGGCATTTGGCATGCTTACCTTCATCAGTCAGGCATAGACAATAAAAAGTGGCAAGCCATGTTGCAGCTGTGTAGAATTTCAGTTCGGCCACATTTGGAATATTGTGTACAGTTCTGGTCACCACACCAGCGGAAGGATATGGAGGCTTTGGAGCAAATACAATAAAGATTTACTGGAATGTTGTCTGTTTTTGAGGTATTAGCTATGAGAAAAGATTGAGCAAATTTTGTTTGATTTCACTTGAATGTTGGAAGCTGAGGGGTGACATTTGAGAGATTTACAGATTTATGAGATAAATGAATAGATTGGATAGCTACAGTCTTTTTCCCAGGGTAGAAATATTAATTACTAGGGGACAGAGATTTAGTATAAAGGGAATAACTTTAAAGGAGATGTGAGAGGCAGGTCTTTTACACAGAGGGTGGTAAGAGTCTGGAAGTCTCTTCCAGACGAGTTTGTAGAAGCAAACTTATTGCAACATTTGAGAAGCACCTTGACAGGTATATGAAGCCTAATTTACTCTGGCTAATTTATGTCACATCCCTTCAAAATTGCCCTTAATTTTTAATCATTGTTCCTCTCAACTTCAATCATACTATACAGTCCATGTTCTCAATATGATCTCTCACCGTCAGAGTATGAACTTCTTCCGGATTGCTACTCATTACTGATTTTATGATGGTCTGCTCTCTTGTCCCTATCACATCAGTAGAGAAAGTTGTTTCCAAGTAAATAGATCTGACACAGTTATCCTTATTGTTGTGTTGGCATCAGTTACATATCTGCCACTTTTCACTGTGAGAAAAGGAATACAAAAGGCATACATGTGTTAACTCTGAAAAACACAGTTTGGAGGCCCTGGATATTTTAAAGCTCAGGCATCTTCTACATGACATCAATGACTCAAAACAAACAGGAAAGAAATATTTTGCTGGTGAGCAGGAATGGATAGCAGGAAGCTGGAGGTCATTATTGTCAGTAAATAAGTTGCTTTTGGCAATAGGTCAAGTTTTAGGAGGGACTTTTGGGATAGTCTTGAAGGAGGGAAGGGCAAGAGTTTAAGTAAAGTGCGCAAAGAACTTATTGCCATCAATCTCCATCACCTCAGGTTGAACACCAAACTTTCACCTTCAAGTCAGGTGCCACCAGCAAAAGCTTCGTCTTTGGGTCACCATCCTACCTGTGTCCACCGCTTATGCAGCCTCCCTACTTCACTGTTTAGCTTCGGCTTTCATTCTTCACCTGTCTATTTGTACAGGATGGCTTGACAACACACTGGCAACAGTCATATCAGTTTTCTATCCCAAGGCTCACCGCGGCAGTATACCCCTCCTCCTTCACGCCCAGAAAACTACACACAGTATATCAGACGTGGTCTCACCAATGCATTGTATAAATGATGTGTCAACTCCCTTTACTTTTGTCTTCAATTCCTTTCACCATAAACAATAATATTCTGTTAGTTTTCAGAATCACTTACTAGATATGCATACTAACCCTTTGTAATTTATGCACCAAGACACCCAGATCCTTCTGCTTCTCAGAGTTCTGCAATTCCTCACTGTTTTGATAACATTCTTCTTTTTTATTCTTCCTGCCAAAATGGACAATTTCACATTTTCCCACATTATACTCTATTTGTCAGATCTTTTCCCTTTGGCGTAAGCTATCTATATCCCTTTGTAGCCCCTTATATCCTCTTCACTCCTTCCTATCTTACCTATCTTTATGTCATCAGCATATTTAGAAACCTCCTGTTCAACCTCACTTTCCTGACATGGAAATACTTAGAGAGCACAAATATCATTTGGCAAATCACCAACATTTCTGCAAAAGTCCTGTTCACCTTCCTTCCCATCTGTCCCGCTACATCTATCTCCCTATTCATTTTCAACAACCTTTTCCTCTCCCTATCCAAGATATCATCCTTCTCCTGTCCCCATTTCTTCAATGATATTCTCACAAATCCTTCTCCTTCTTCCTCTGGCTCTATGTCCACCCCAACCTCTATTCTTACCACCATTGCTTACTCTCTGTCTGCTCCACACAACTCCACCACCTCCCCTTCCCTCTCTTTCCTCTTTCTATTTGCCCTTTCTTCTCGATCACTCTTTTTCCAGTGTCCCCAGCATCCTGATCTCATCAGCCTTTATCCCTCTGACACCAGGTCTAATTGATTCCCCTCCAGTTCTGCTTGAACTAAATATTTATCTTCCCCTGCAAAAGGAAAGGTTTGTACAGGATCATGCATTGTAAAAGGATGGCAATTATCCATACATATACAGATAAAATTATATTTACAGTCTGAAATGTTACATGAAGCAAGTGACTAGGAACTTAAACAGGAAATCAACAGCACGGTTCACTCTTGAAGTTTTTCAATGTCAAGCCATTTCTACAATACTCTTCTATATTTAGCCATTCTCTAGTTACAGTGGAACAGGGGGAGTTATTTTTAAATTGATTTTTTTAATAAAGTGAAGTCAGGATAAGCAAGTGGAGATTACATGTTACATTCTAAAGGATACAGGATATCCCATGTAAAATGTGGGTAAGCAAGTTTGTGAAATTAATTTAGTTCCCATACTTTCTGATGACTAATTGCAATAAGAGGCTGTAAGATGTTGCAGAATGTTGCAGGCAAAGAGACTGCCTGTTTTCATGGCTAGAAGGAAAGCTAACCTTTTTCACAAGACTTGGTAACCTGTAGATATAACACAGTGTGGAGCAGATCGGATCGGACCCGAAATATCAGTTTCCCTGCTCCTCTGACGCTGCCAAGCCTGCTGTGTTCCTCCAGCTCCACACTGTTATATCTGACTCCAGCATTGGCTTACTATGTCTGACCTGATAACCTCGACTGTGATCTCCTGACCTCCCCCTCTTCTCTGCAACCTCCTCTATGCTGGTTCTCCTCTAAAAGCTGTCGCAAAGCCCAAAATTTAATGATACTCATCTGTCTTTCCAGCCCATTTTCAATGTGCTAGAAATCAGTTTCCCTGATTGGGAGGTATGCCCCACAATGTAGGATCAGCTATGTTAAATTGCAGTTAATTTTCTTCACAAAGGCAGGATTTCATCTTCAGACTTGCTCACATTCGATATTACGTGTAAACACATCAGCAGACTGAGTTGGCAACATACATCATGATGCTAGTTTTGCAGAGGAAGGTGAGGATCTTCCATCCAATTCAGTTCACTAACACCCAACCCCTTGGTTCTATCTTTCATCTTCTACTTTGAAGACAGTCCAAAATATTTCTGACTTTGACTTATCTCTGCACTTTCCTTGTTCTCGACATAATTTCTTCTTTCTCAGTTGCAAAACAACCAACAGTTACTTTTGCTACTTTCTGCCTAACAGCACACCTGCATGAACTCCTACATCTGTTTTTACTTTGTGTTTACTCTCATGCCTTGCTTTCTCGTTTTTTGTTAATTTATTTTTGGTCATCCTTGGCTGAATTGTAAAACTGTCACGATCTCCAGGTTTAAAACACATCTTACCAACATAGAAGCCTATGCTTGGAACAAAGCAGTTTGGCTCGATGCAGTGCACAGCACTTATGATTTTAGGTCCTGTGCTGATGTCTCCAACCAATGAACTGCACAGTTAGTGCTGGCTGCATGCAGTAATCATTCGAATGACCAGGCAGCCCGAATTGGAGTGCTGCTTGCATTACATTGACTAGGCATTCCACTCACCACCACCCTGTCATTTATCCCAGGTTATCCAATTTCTTCCTAAGCTGTATCAGAGATAATGGGAACTGCAGATGCTGGAGAATTCCAAGATAATAAAATGTGAGGCTGGATGAACACAGCAGGCCAAGCAGCATCTCAGGAGCACAAAAGCTGACGTTTTGGGCCTAGACTCTTCATCTGAGAGGGGGATGGGGAGAGGGAACTGGAATAAATAGGGAGAGAGGGGGAGGCGGACCGAAGATGGAGTGAAAAAAAGATAGGTGGAGAGAGTATAGGTGGGGAGGTAGGGAGGGGGTAGGTCAGTCCAGGGAAGACGAACAGGTCAAGGAGGTGGGATGAGGTTAGTAGGTAGATGGGGGTGCGGCTTGGGGTGGGAGGAAGGGATGGGTGAAAGGAAGAACCGGTTAGGGAGGCAGAGACAGGTTGGACTGGTTTTGGGATGCAGTGGGTGGGGGGGAAGAGCTGGGCTGGTTGTGTGGTGCAGTGGGGGGAGGGGACGAACTGGACTGGTTTAGGGATGCAGTAGGGGAAGGGGAGATTTTGAAACTGGTGAAGTCCACATTGATACCATTAGGCTGCAGAGTTCCCAGGCGGAATATGAGTTGCTGTTCCTGCAACCTTCGGGTGGCATCACTGTGGCACTGCAGGAGGCCCATGATGGACATGTCATCTAGAGAATGGGAGGGGGAGTGGAAATGGTTTGCGACTGGGAGGTGCAGTTTTTTGTTGCGAACTGAGCGGAGGTGTTCTGCAAAGCGGTCTCAAAGCCTCCGCTTGGTTTCCCCAATGTAGAGGAAGCCAAACCGGGTACAGTGGATGCAGTATACCACATTGGCAGATGTGCAGGTGAACCTCTGCTTAATGTGGAATGTCATCTTGGGGCCTGGGATAGGGGTGAGGGAGGAGGTGTGGGGGCAAGTGTAGCATTTCCTGCAGTTGCAGGGGAAGGTGCCGGGTGTGGTGGGGTTGGAGGGCAGTGTGGAGCGAACAAGTGAGTCGCGGAGAGAGTGGTCTCTCCGGAAAGCAGACAGGGGTGGGGATGGAAAAATGTCTTGGGTGGTGGGGTCGGATTGTAAATGGCGGAAGTGTCGGAGGATGATGCGTTGTATCTGGAGGTTGGTAGGGTGGTGTGTGAGAACGAGGGGGCTCCTCTTTGGGCGGTTGTGGGGGGGTGCGGGGTGTGAGGGATGTGTTGCGGGAAATACGGGAGACGCGGTCAAGGGCGTTCTCGATCACTGTGGGGGGAAAGTTGCGGTCCTTGAAGAACTTGGACATCTGTGATGTGCGGGAGTGGAATGTCTTATCGTGGGAGCAGATGCGGTGGAGGCGGAGGAATTGGGAATAGGGGATGGAATTTTTGCAGGATGTTGGGTGGGAGGAGGTGTATTCTAGGTATCCTCCTCCCACCCAACATCCTGCAAAAATTCCATCCCCTATTCCCAATTCCTCCACCTCCGCCGCATCTGCTCCCACGATAAGACATTCCACTCCCGCACATCCCAGATGTCCAAGTTCTTCAAGGACCGCAACTTTCCCCCCACAGTGATCGAGAACGCCCTTGACCGCGTCTCCCATATTTCCCGCAACACATCCCTCACACCCCGCCCTCCCTCCCACAACCGCCCAAAGAGGATCCCCCTCATTCTCACACATCACCCTACCAACCTCCAGATACAACGCATCATCCTCCGACACTTCCGCCATTTACAATCCGACCCCACCACCCAAGACATTTTTCCATCCCCATCCTTGTCTGCTTTCCGGAGAGACCACTCTCTCCGCGACTCCCTTGTTCGCTCCACACTGCCCTCCAACCCCACCACACCCGGCACCTTCCCCTGCAACCGCAGGAAATGCTACACTTGCCCCCACACCTCCTCCCTCACCCCTATCCCAGGCCCCAAGATGACATTCCACATTAAGCAGAGGTTCACCTGCACATCTGCCAATGTGGTATACTGCATCCACTGTACCCGGTGTGGCTTCCTCTACATTGGAGAAACCATGCGGAGGCTTGGGGACCGCTTTGCTGGACACCTCCGCTCAGTTCGCAGCAAACAATTGCACCTCCCAGTCGCAAACTATTTCCACTCCCCCTCCCATTCTCTAGATGACATGTCCGTCATGGGCCTCCTGCACTGCCACAATGATGCCACCCGAAGGTTGCAGGAACAGCAACTCATATTCCGCCTGGGAACCCTGCAGCCTAATGGTATCAATGTGGACTTCACCAGTTTCAAAATCTCCCATTCCCCTACTGCATCCCTAAACCAGCCCAGTTCGTCCCCTCCCCCCACTGCACCACACAACTAGCCCAGCTCTTCCCCTCCACCCACTGCATCCCAAAACCAGTCCAACCTGTCTCTGCCTCCCTAACCTGTTCTTCCTCTCACCCATCCCTTCCTCCCACCCCAAGCTGCACCCCCATCTACCTACTAACCTCATCCCACCTCCTTGACCTGTCCGTCTTCCCTGGACTGACCTATCCCCTCCCTACCTCCCCACCTATACTCTCTCCACCTATCTTCTTTTCTCTCCATCTTCGGTCCGCCTCCTCCTCTCTCGCTATTTATTCCAGTTCCCTCTCCCCATCCCCCTCTCAGATGAAGAGTCTAGGCCCGAAACGTCAGCTTTTGTGCTCCTGAGATGCTGCTTGGCCTGCTGTGTTCATCCAGCCTCACATTTTATTATCTTCTTCCTAAGCTGTTATGGGTGGATATCAGGAGCAAAGGAAATACTCAATTCAAGAAATGTTATTTTTAGATGGAGACAGACTAGGACGGTTCTTAAAAAACTGTAAGAATATTGCTTTGTATCTCTTCAGTGATGCAGTGACTGTGAGACTCTGTGGTATTGTGGAAAAGAATAACTTCCCTCCCCACCCAAGCACAATTCCTGCTTTTGACACAGTGACATATTCATCCAATGGAGTCTAGAACTTTGCGTTGTAGTTATATGCAGGTATAATGCTTATGTGGATGTTACATATATATTCCTGGCAGATATGGAGAGGAAAAAAATGAAGAAATTGTTATCTGCTGCACTGTGCCTCAACAGACAACTTCCAGTCACTAGTGTCTTTCACTGACCATATTATAATTCTAAAATTCTTTCAATGAGAAAGCTGTGACTGATGTTCTTTTTAATTCATTTATGGGATAAGGGCATCACTAACGAGACAGCATTTATTGCCCATCCCGAATTGCTCAGAGGGCTGTTTAGAGTCAACCACATTGCTGTGGGACTGGAGCCACATGAAGGTCAGACCAGGTAACGATGGCAGTTTCCTTCCCTAAAGGGCATTCGTGAACCAGATGTGTTTTCCCAACAATCGGCAACGGATTCATGGTCAACATTTGATTTTTAATTCCAGATATTTTATTGAATTCAATTTCAACCATCTGCCATGGTGGGATTCAAATCCACATCCCTAGAATGTTAGATAACAAAGTGTGGAGCTGGATGAACACAGCAGATGTGCAGGTGAACATCTGCTTGATATGGAAAATCATCTTGGGGCCTTGGATGGGGGTGAGGGAGGAGGTGTGGGTGCAACTGTAGCACTTCCTGCAGTTGCAGGGGAAGGTGCCGGGTGTGGTGGGGTTGGAGGGGAGTGTGGAGCGGACAACGCCCTTGACCGCGTCTCGCGCATTTTCTGCAACACATCCCTCACACCCCACCCCCACCACAACTGCCCCCAGAGGATCCCCCTCGTTTTCACATACCACCCCACCAACCTCCGAATACAACGCATCATCCTGCGACACTTCCGCCATCGACAATCCGACCCCACCACCCAAAACATTTTTCCATCCCCACCCTTGCCTGCTTTCTGGAGAGACCACTCTCTCCATGACTCCCTTGTCCACTCCACACTCCCCTCCAACCCCACCATACCCGGCACCTTCCCCTGCAACTGCAGGAAGTGCTACACTTGCCCCCACACCTCCTCCTTCACCTCCATCCCAGGCCCCAAGATGATTTACCATATCAAGCAGAGGTTCACCTGCACATCTGCCAATGTGGTATATTGTATCCATTGTACCTGGTGTGGCTACCTCTACATTGGGGAAACCAAGCAGAGGCTTGGAGACCGCTTTGCAGAACACCTCCGCTCGGTTCGCAACAAACAACTGCACCTCCCAGTCACAAACCATTTTAACTCCCACTCGTATTCCTCAGATGACATGTCCATCATGGGCCTCCTGCAGTGCCACAATGACGCCACCCGAAGGTTGCAAGAACAGCAACTCATATTCCGCTTGGGAACCCTGCAGCCCAATGGTATCAATGTGGACTTCACAAGCTTCAAAATCTCCCCTTCCCCCACTGCATCCCAAAACCAGCCCAGTTCTTCCCCTTCCCCCACTGCATCACAAAACCAGCCCAGCTCGACCCCTCCCCCCACTGCATCCCAAAACCAGCCCAGCCTGTCTCCGCTTCCCTAACCTGTTCTTCCTCTCACCCATCCCTTCCTCCCACCTCAAGCGGCACCTCCATTTCCTATCTACCACCTCATCCCGCCTCCTTGACCTGTCCGTCTTCCCTGGACTGACCTGTCCCCTCCCTACCTCCTCACCTGTACTCTCCTCTCTACCTATCTTCTTTTCTCTCCATCTTCGGTCCACCTCCCCCTCTCTCCCTATTTATTCCAGAACCCTCTCCCCATCCCCCTCTCTGATGAAGGGTCTAGGCCCGAAACGTCAGCTTTTGTGCTCCTGAGATGCTGCTTGGCCTGCTGTGTTCATCCAGCTTCACACTTTGTTGTCTCGGATTCTCCAGCATCTGCAGTTCCCATTATCACTCATCCCTAGAATGTTATCTGGGTCTCTGCATTAACAGTCTAACAATAATACCTCCAGGCTATTGCCTCTTACCTACCAGCCTCTGAAAACTGTACTTAAATAACTACTCCTTAGGTTTGGATCCAAAATGCCAGTATGCTATTCAACCTTGGGAAGCATTTCAACTCAGTTTGTTCCAGTCCTTAAAACTGAAGCAATTCAAGCTAAATGATTTAACTCAAAAATCTTCTTTTAGCATGTAATAGTAGGAGGTGGAGCAAGTGCAATTAAGGACAAAAATATGTATATTTGCTTAGAGGCACACAGCAAGGCCAGGATACTTCATCAATACTCCCTAGAAATGGAGAAGGTGCCAGAGGATAGGACAGTGGCAAATGTAGCATCCACATTCAGTAAAAGCGATAGAGACTTTCCTGGCAACTGCAGGTCAGCAATTTCAACATTGGTGCTACAGGAAATTTTCAGAAAATAATGAGGGAAGATATGAATATACTTTTGGAAAGGTTTGAACTAATCAAGCATGGATTTATAAAAGGAAAGTTGTACTTGGCTAATCTAATTGAATTTTCTGATGAAGCAACAGAATGGCTGATGAAGGAAATGCAAAGGTTGATGTCTGTATGGATTTTGCCTGACAAAGGATCACATAAAATGTCATTTAATAAAATTGAGGGTGATGGAATAAGAAGGCCAGTGTCAACTTGAATTAAAAAAAGTAAATTTAAGCCCAGAGACCAGTGAATCATCATGAACGGCTAGTGTTGGTGCAAGCTCATAGGTTTTTTTGACAATGGCACAACCTATTTAGCAAAGATTATGTGAGATTGATTCCCATAAGTACAGACATTATTAAAACAAGTCAGTTATGGTTTGGCTGTGAGAGTGTAAGAAAGGAGTAGCACCTCACACTTGTGGAATGGTCACGCTGATTATAGAGTCATATAGTCATATGTCATGGAAACAGACCCTTCACTCCCATTCGTTCATGCTGGCCAGATATCCAAATCTGACCTAATTCCATTTGTCAGCATTTGGCCCATATCCCTCTAAACTCTTCCTATTCATATACCCATCAGATGCCTTTTAATAGTGGCACTTGTATCCACTTACATCACGTCTTCAGGCAGTTTGTTCAGTTTACGCACCATCCTCTGCAAGAAAAAAAAATGCCCCTCGGGTCCTTTTTAAATCTTTCTCCTCTCATCGTATACCTGTGGCCTCTAGTTCTAGACTCCCCCACTAGGATAAAAGCCCTTGGGTATTCAATCTTAGCCATGCCCCTCATTATTTTATAAAACTCTACTAGTTCGCCCCTCAGCCCTTGCCACTCCAAGGGAAAGAAGTCCCAGCATCTCCCAATAACTCAAACCCTCAGTCCGAGTGATAGTGGGAACTGCAGATGCTGGAGAATCTGAGATAACAAAGTGTGGAGCTGGATGAACACAGCAGGCCAAGCAGCATCTTAGAAGCACAAAAGCTGACGTTTTGGGCCTAGACCCTTCAGCAGAAAAGCTTGGCCCTCAGTCCTAGCAACATCTTTATGAATCTTTTCTGCACCCTCTCAAATTTAACAATATGCTTCCTTATAGAAGGGTGACCAGAATTGTATGCAGTATTCTAAAATTGACCTCACCTGTTGGAGAGACTCATTCAGTTTGATTCTGATTTTCGACCACTTTGACTTGTGCGCACAAGTAGTAATTGAGCCACACTAGGGTAAGCTGCTTGGCCAAGCTGGCCTGAAGAGGTGAAATCTGTCCTCTTACCTTCAGTGACTTAGGGGTTTATCCACCGTGATATAAAGAGACTGATTCTCATAGAGTAGTTGCATGAGACCAACCTAATAGTGTTGAAAGTGGACTAGCACTATATTTGTACGTTTGTTGAAAAATACCCAACAAAAACACAATACGAAGGATGCTGGAAATCTGAAGTAAAAAGAACTAAAAATGCTGGAAATGCTCAGCAGGAAGGCAGCATCAGTGAAGATAAATAGAGTTAACATTTTTAGATTGAGAATGACTTTCTGTCAGTACTGTAAAAAGGAGAACCTTTTCATCATTGAAGGAATTCTTCTGTTCTGACTAAATTTTGCCCAAGACAAATTAGCCTGGAGAGGACATCCAGCAGTGCTCCAGTTATCCCAACTCTGTCACCAGCCCGGGAAATCTATGATACACTCACTCATCAGCTTGTGCTCCTGGGTCTACTCTCAAATGGACACCCACCAATAGTGAAATATCTGTAATAGTGGCAAGTATGAGGGAATGATGAAGATTCCTTTTCTTCTCAGAGGTAGTCTGCAGATGCCCATTTTCAGCAGCAGCCCACCCTTCAGGAGTGCCCTGATTTGCGCAAGAAAACGCAATTATTACGGGTTGGGCATGTTATATTTTATTCACCCAGTCAGGTGGTCTTCCAGGCATTCAGCAGTGAGCGCATGACCCCTATGCATTTTTGGAGTAATACTTGTCATCTGCACAATCACGTGGTTCTGCAGCCAAAATGGGATCCCTGATTTGAGGGATGCCTTGTCCTTGCTAGGTGAGCGGAAAGAGGGAAACTTTTAACTTTCCTACAAAGCCTCATCCAACAGTTCTGCAGGTGGCAGCTCCAGGGGTGCCAGAGTGGCTGATTCGTACTTCCACTCCCAACTGATATGCAGGGGATAGGTCACAGCAGACAACAAGCTGGCCAAGATATACAGCGGAAATGACCTGCTGCTGCTCACTCACTTCCCACCACATAGTTGGTGGCCCCCTTCTGACCTAATACACCATCCCACTTTGCACATGGAAGCCTGAGAGGGAAAAGCAGTATTTAGGACTCACTTCTGTACAGTGACATGACCCATGTAGAGCATAGGCTCAGTATGAGGGTTAGCTGATCGACTCAGCATTCTCACACCCAGGCTAATGGGCTGGTGCATCTAATCATAGCTCAGAATGAAGACCCGACCCGAAACATCGACTTTCCTGCTCCTCTGATGCTGTCTGGCCTGCTGTGCTCCTCCAGCTCCACACTGTGTTATGTCAGGAAGAAGACGTTCCACATTTCCCTAGTGGTCAGGGAGAGAAACTACAGAGCGACATTTCTAAAACATGAGGTCATGAGGTTTTCCCTCTGGTATGTTGACCGTGCTTTTTGCTATCCCTGTTGAGCCTGGAAACTTCTCTAGCTTTGAAGACTCCCGGCCCAAATGGTAGAGTAGTGCACTAAGGAAGAAGTGCCCTTTCTAGACACTGCTGCAGTGACCATCGCAATCGAAAAGACAGGACTGCAAAAAGTGCAGCCACGCCTTTACAAATTACACCAGCACAAGTCTCTGCATCAGGTGATGCTGAAGTCAGTGCCTCGAGACTCATCCCTTCTTGAGTTTTGGGTGCATCCCATGTCTTTAAGGCATTAATCAGTTGGCAACTGCATAATTGTAATCAGTTGGTTGTTTATATCATATAGTCATCCCCATGTAAAACCATTGTCTAACTTGAGTGTCCAGCTGCTTCCCAACATTCAACATCATGCGACTGGAGTGGCTTAGTGTGGGCAATACAACAATAATGCAAATTTTTCAGTGTGGTTGGTGGACAAAAGAAAATCACTTTGTCATATCAGACTGGATCTGGGCAAAGAAAAGCTGATACAAGCATCTGGTGTGTGGGAATAACAATGCAAAGCTGAAACTTAATGAACTTTGGTAACAATGATGGGATCTCTGCAAATTAAAAAAAAATTAAACATAAGAGGTCATGCAACAGCTGCCTGCTGTGAGTTGCAGCCAGATAAAAATATCTTTCAGAACAAATTATGTTTCCGATGATAGGCAACTTGCTGTGGGACCCCAATTAGAAAAGTACAAAAATACTACAGTTCCAATTCTCCTTTGCAGTTGCAGGTGTACAAGCAGGAGTAGAACGGAGTACAGCACTTCAACCTGAGGATTGTGTGCAATACATACTACTCTTAGGCTAGAATTTAGTTTGCATTCCACTGTGGTGAGCAGCACTACCAATGCCTACTGCCATTTCCCAGGGCTGTACTGTACAGCTGGCTGTTTACTGCAGAGAAGACCTGGTGTTGCTGCTTAGAATGGCCCATATATCACTGCCCCTGTGTGTGCCAGAAGACTTGGAGTAGATGCTATATTGTAGCCAATCTGGCTGATCCGATGCCAGCTTTAGAGATTTGGGCGTTGAAAGGCCAAGTCTGATTCATGCAGCAGTCAACAAAGGTCAGGCATACAGCCTGAAGTGCTCATTATCCACACCCCCACAAGACACAGCTGAGGTGTTTTCCAGTAAGTTTTACTCTAACATGATGAAAATACTGCCCTGGATTCCTGGAAGTGGAAACTGGCAATTTCTGAATGAACCCAAGGATGACAGTGATGGCTTGACCCAACGATGGAAGCAGTTGTTTCATTGCTTCCTGAACTGCAACAAGACCGGGAAATGGAACAGAGCGGGCAGGGATGGGAAGCTCTATATTCAGACATTGAAGAAGAGAAGAAGGAACAGCAGGAGGCGTCCTGAACTGTGGATTGCCCTTGTGGAAATGACCCATTTGAAATGATTTTTATGACCCATTGCCCATTGCTGTCCTACCGTCTCATTAACCCCTCTGTCATTATATTCTTGACATGCCAAAACATCTACCCTTTGATTGCGATACTTTTTCTCTTTGTCTTCTGCAGGTACAGGCAGTTAACCAGTCTGGATAAAATGAATGTATCAGGCAATCAAGCTGTAGCCATCTCCACGGCAGGTTGGTGGTGCCAAGGAGAGCCAGGTCCAGCGGTCTCAGAACCTGATGGGTATACGTCCAGAGCTGTACCCAATTGCTCCAGCCACTGGTGCTCAGCACCAAAGGCGAGGCAACAGGAGGATAAAATCCCTCGAACTCACTGTGGTGCCCTCTTCCTCACTAGGAGATAGGGCAGCGCCAGGTGACCCCTAGTTGGAGGTTGACGTAGCTGAGACGTCCACATGCACCCTGTTTGTCTCCCTCAGCCAGGTGGGATTCAAACCAATGATAATGCACCTACAAACCAGCTCCAGTATTGGAAGATTCCCTCCGTTCCAGGAGGATCATCTTTGACATGTAGTAAGAGGGAGGGAAAGAACAAAACCTTTTAAAGGTACATCGGTGGCATGGGTCAGGAATCTGAAGTCCATTTCAGGATTATCTTAAGTTAACAGGCAGGTTCAGTTGGCGTTTAAGAAAGCAAACGCAATGTCCACATTCATTTCAAGAGGGCTAGAGTACAAGAGCAGGGATGTACTGCTAAGGGTGTATCATGCTTTGGTCAGAGCACATTTGTTACATTGTGAACAATTTTGGAGACTGTATCTAAGGAAGGATGTGCTGGTGTTGGAGGGGGTTAAGAGGAAGTTTATAAGCATGATGCTGGGTTTGAAGGGTTTGTCATATGAGAAGTTGCTGAGGATTCTGACTCTGTACAGGATGGAGTTTAGAAGGATGTGGGGGCAATCTGATTGTAAGGTACAGGATACTGAGGTGCCTGAATAGAGTGGACATGGGGCAGATGTTTCCACTACTAAGAGCAACTAGGACCCAAGGGAGCAGCCTCAGAATGAAGGGACAACCTTTCAGAACTGAGATGTGGAGGAATTTCTTCAGCCAGATGGTGGTGAAACTGTGGAACACTGCCACAGAGGGCTGTGGAAGCCATGACATTGAGTGTATTTAAGACAGAGAAAGATAGGTTCTTGGTTACTAAGGCGATCAAGGGTAATGGGGAGAAGGCAGGGGAATGGTTTTGAGAAATATATTAGTCTTGTTCAAATGCAACAGACCCGATGGCCTGAATGGCCTAATTCTGCCCCTTTATCTTGTTTTGATTTTTGGGTGCCACATCAATTTAAATAAAATATCACATTTGTAAGTATATGTTCACTTTTCGACATTAACTTTGTGTATCAATGTCTGTCTGGCCACATTATTGCTACTGAGAAATAGTGCATCACATACATTAGTGGGGTTGGTGTCTGATTCTGTACGAGATGGTCAGCAGGGGCCTGTGGCTGGGATTTGGACTGCACACTGTGGATTAATGCCTAAGGTACAGAAAGTGTAGTACGTGCAGGAGTGTTTCAGCTTCAGTCGGTGGCGTGGTGGGGTTGGTTCTCTGTTATGCCGCTGCCCTTTGAAGGGTCTCATATCGCCCACAATTAAACCCTTCCCTCACAGATGGAAACACATGCCCCACTGTCTCTGGGTGTGGCAGCAGCCATTTTCTGCCCCATTGTGTAATTATTTACAGGATGATGGAAAGAAACAATCGTTACTCCTCAAGCAGTTGAGTCTCAGGCTCTACTTCTGCCGTTATGAACCACCAAAGGTGCACCGTCCCTTCCTGGTAGCTTTTCTAATCAATCTTATAGACTTTGCACTTCCTGAAGCCCCCATCCAGAACATCGATCTAAATCTTCATTAAATGTTTATTGGCCTATTTTTGCCGTGAGACACCGCCCCCCCAACCCACCTCACTGAAGCCCCCAGCATAACATGTAAACATGCTGGATCCAGCAGTGTACTGCTACCCCATGGAAGCCAGGGTGCTACTGACTATTGATGACCCCTCATCTCTGCATTGCCCCTTTCACTCCCACTCTCTATCATCTTCCCACCTTATGTATTGATACCTGCCTTCAGTATTGTAATCCCCTCTATACCTCTACGTGGCTTGCTGAAAGAAGACAGAGGGTGGTAGTTGATGGGAAATGTTCAATGCCCTTTGGAGTGCACTGGCACCTGCACAGGTCCCTAGCTCACAGACTGGGCCAGGCTGCTTCTTAGGGCTCACTTAGTGTTCACTCACTCTGCCCCAATCTAGATTCTAACAGCATCCCTGTCTTACTGGAGAGCAGTTACTAGTGGTGTACCGCAAGGGTCGGTGTTGGGTCCACTGTCAGAACATAGAACATAGAACGTAGAACAGTACAGCACAGAACAGGCCCTTCAGCCCACAATGTTGTGCCGACCATTGATCCTCATGTATGCACCCTCAAATTTCTGTGACCATATGCATGTCCAGCAGTCTCTTAAATGACCCCAATGACCTTGCTTCCACAACTGCTGCTGGCAACACATTCCATACTCTCACAACTCTCTGTGTAAAGAACCCGCCTCTGACATCCCCTCTATACTTTCCTCCAACCAGCTTAAAACTATGACCCCTCGTGCTAGCCATTTCTGCCCTGGGAAATAGTCTCTGGCTATCAACTCTATCTATGCCTCTCATTATCTTGTATACCTCAATTAGGTCCCCTCTCCTCCTCCTTTTCTCCAATGAAAAAAGTCCGAGCTCAGTCAACCTCTCTTCATAAGATAAGCCCTCCAGTCCAGGCAGCATCCTGGTAAACCTCCTCTGAACCCTCTCCAAAGCATCCGCATCTTTCCTATAATACGGTGACCAGAACTGGACGCAGTATTCCAAGTGCGGTCTAACCAAAGCTTTATAGAGCTGCAACAAGATCTCACGACTCTTAAACTCAATCCCCCTGTTAATGAAAGCCAAAACACCATATGCTTTCTTAACAACCCTGTCCACTTGGGTGGCCATTTTAAGGGATCTATGTATCTGCACACCAAGATCCTTCTGTTCCTCCACACTGCCAAGAATCCTATCCTTAATCCTGTACTCAGCTTTCAAATTTGACCTTCCAAAATGCATCACCTCGCATTTATCCAGGTTGAACTCCATCTGCCACCTCTCAGCCCATCTCTGCATCCTGTCAATGTCCCGCTGCAGCCTACAACAGCCCTCTATACTGTCAATGACACCACCGATCTTTGTGTCGTCTGCAAACTTGCTGACCCATCCTTCAATCCCCTCATCCAAGTCATTAATAAAAATTACAAACAGTAGAGGCCCAAGGACAGAGCCCTGCGGAACCCCACTCACCACTGACTTCCAGGCAGAATATTTTCCTTCTACTACCACTCGCTGTCTTCTGTTGGCCAGCCAATTCTGTATCCAAGCAGCTAAGTTCCCCTATATCCCATTCCTCCTGACCTTCTGAATGAGCCTACGATGGGGAACCTTATCAAATGCCTTACTGAAGTCCATATACACCACATCCACAGCTCGACCCTCATCAACTTTTCTAGTCACATCCTCAAAAAACTCGATAAGGTTTGTGAGGCATGACCTACCCCTCACAAAGTCGTGTTGACTGTATTTGATCAAGCCATGCTTCTCCAGATGTTCATACAACCTATCCCTCAGAATCCTTTCTAACACCTTGCAGACGACAGACGTGAGACTTACTGGTCTGTAATTGCCGGGGATTTCCCTATTTCCTTTCTTGAAGAGAGGAATTACATTTGCCTCTCTCCAGTCCTCAGGTATGACTCCAGTGGAGAGCGAGGATGCAAAGATCTTCACAAGTGGCGAAGCAATTTCATTTCTCGCTTCCCAAAGCAGCCAAGGACAAATCTGGTCCGGGCCTGGCGACTTGTCAATCTTAATGTTTGACAAAATTTTCAGCACATCAGCTTCCTCTAACTCTATCCATTCCAGCATGCACACATGTTTGTCATTTTTATAAATGACCTGGATGAGGGCGTAGAAGGATGGGTTAGTAAATTTGCAGACAACACTAAGGTCGGTGGAGTTGTGGATAGTGACAAAGGATGCTGTAGGTTGCAGAGAGACATAGATAAGCTGCAGAGCTGGGCTGAGAGGTGGCAAATGGAGTTTAATGCAGACAAGTGTGAGGTGATGCACTTTGGTAGGAGTAACCAGAAGGCAAAGTACAGGGCTAATGGTAAGATTCTTAGTAGTGTAGATGAGCAGAGAGATCTCGGTGTCCATGTGGACAGATCATTGAAAGTTGCCACCCAGGTTGACAGAGCTGTTAAGAAGGCATACAGTGTTTTAGCTTTTATTAATAGAGGGATTGAGTTCCGGAACCAAGAGGTTATGGTGAAGCTGTACAAAACTCTGGTGCAGCCGCACTTGGAGAATTGTGTACAGTTCTGGTCACCGCATTATAAGAAGGATTTGGAAGCTTTGGAAAGGGTGCAGAGGAGATTTACTAGGATGTTGCCTGGTATGGAGGGAAGGTCTTACGAGGAAAGGCTGAGGGACTTGAGGCTGTTTTCATTAGAGAGAAGAAGGTTGAGAGGTGACTTAATAGAAACATATAAAATAATCAGAGGGTTAGATAGGGTGGATAGGGAGAGCCTTTTTCCTAGGATGGTGACGGCGAGCATGAGGGGGCATAGCTTTAAATTGAGGGGTGAAAGATATAGGACAGATGTCAGAGGTAGTTTCTTTACTCAGAGAGTAGTAAGGGAATGGAACGCTTTGCCTGCAACGGTAGTAGATTCGCCAACTTTAGGTACATTTAAGTTGTCGTTGGACAAGCATATGGACGTACATGGAATAGTGTAGGTTAGATGGGCTTGAGATCGTTATGACAGGTCGGCACAACATCGAGGGCCGAAGGGCCTGTACTGTGCTGTGATGTTCTATGTTCTATGTTCTATGTTCTGCCTCCAACCCTAACAATTAATCTTTCCAGGCATTCCCATACATGTGGGGCATCCTTCTTGACTGGTGGTGGATGGATCTTGAGCACTGGCTGTGGTTCTCCCCTCCCCCTTGAGTGACTTAGCTTGACATTTCCTGAATAATAAGGCGTCAGACCCTTGACTGATATCTATACAGCTGCAAGCCAGTGTTCACATGACTCCCTGGGCTGACCATGGCCCATTTCCCAGACTGTAGGGGCACAGAGCCCCTGACCCTGATCATCCTGAACAGCTGGCTAACAGAGCCCACACCCCTGGACTGAGATCAAAAGCTGCCCTTAATTCACTGTGTTAGATCATCTGCCTGAAGTCTGCCTCCCTGGAGCTGACTAAGGACCAATCCCCTTAGACTTTGAGTAGTGGCCATTTACTTGAGGCCCATGCAGCTCCTTAGATACATACGGCTGGCACATGGTGCAGTGTAAAACTGACCATGCCATCGGAATACGTCCTTACCATGCGACGATGATGGCCGACAATCCTAATGAGTTGCCTGGGTTTGTGTCTTCACTAAAAAGTGAAGCAGGACAGACATACTGTGGGCCTTTAAGATCAAGGCCAAACTGCACAAAGACAAGGCAAGGTAAGACAGGGATGCTGTTAGAATCTAGATTGGGGCAGAGTGAGTGAACACTAAGTGAGCCCTAAGAAGCAGCCTGGTCCAGTCTGTGAGCTAGGGACCTGTGCAGGTGCCAGTGCACTCCAAAGGGCATTGAATTGTGGCAATGTATTGTAAATGAATTGAAGATGCACCATAATAATGTGGTGAGGTTAGTTACACGTCAGATGCCAAGGTCCTTGGACCTGGAATACTGGTGATCACGGAACATGCAGTGTGCCCCGCGTTGTTGGTGGGGGTTCTCTAAGACGGGGGACTCTCAGCAGAGTAACCAGCAAGGTGTAGTTGCAAAATAACCACTCTGACTTTCATGTCAGGAAATCTTGGTGTGGATTTCCTACCAGGTGGATGGGAGAATAGGACAGTGCAAATTAATGAGGGTGGTAATTTATCAATACAATTTATTCATTTATTAATGAAATTTGATTCATAATGCGGCAAATTTAGTGCTATATCTGAACAAGCAATTTAAATTACATACGGTGAAACAGCACAAATTGTAAGTCATGAGTTTAGAGAAATTATACAGAGACAGTTTCTTTTCTTGTCCTTCAGTTTGAAATATGAGTTTACTGATGGCTTGTTTGCCCAAATTTCTCCTGACGCTGAGTTTTATGAGTCTTGACTGGGTTATCTCAAGTACAGAGGAAAGGTAGTTCAAGGATTATGCATACCATTCAAGGAAATCTATGCAGATGCCTGTCACTCCACTCTTCAACTTAAAAACCTCATGATTTTGGAAAATAAACTATCACAGCTGTTGGAAAACTGGGGAAAATATGAAGTGCAAAGAAAAGTCCAAATCAATTATAAAAAAAAGAAAACATTTACGCTGTGGATATAGCTTATCTATCAGTGGGCAATTCTAATTATACTTAAAAATGAATATGTCACTTTGTTTACTGAGTGAAATAACTTAATTAAAGAGTGTAGCTTACAATATATTTATGAAGCTTGCTTGACACTATCAATTTTAGTGACAGGATTCAACGTGTGTTAGTTTAGCACATGGACCAAAGTTAATTCGCCAAGTTCTCTGGCAAAATTGACCTTTGTCCCCAATGATCTGGACACTTGGATATGCTTAATGTTGGACTTCACGCTTTGTCTTTATACAAATACTGCCAGAAGTGGTTTATACACTCAGCATGTTTTCCTGGAGAAAGGGGATCCTTGGAGTTGCTTCCATAAACAAGGGCACCACATTCAGCAGGCAACAGAAATATTTGTTCTGAAAGGGATCTTTAGGCAAATAAACACAAAGTGATAATTTTTCACATAAAAGATGAGCTCCAGAAACAGAAGTGGAACAGAAACAGGAGAAATAAACACAGCAGTAGCCACGCTTTTAATAACACTGCTGATCTTTACCCACTACTTCTTTTTATTCTGAGAATATCAGGCAGAACAGCAGATCTTGGCATCTTCTTTTCTTATTCCTTCCTTAATGAGCAACAGGAAAAACAAGGGAAATAGATTCATTTCTGACTGTAATGATTTTTACTGACTCTGCTAATGCAGTAATGCAGTTATTTTCTAATGTTTTAACAAATGTTTCATTTAAAAATTATTCATTTCACTGTACAATAGAAAGATGTACACCATAATTAAAACTCTTCTGAATATTGAAAATCAGTTCTCTCATACTGTGTCAGCAGCCCAGGCAAACTATGCTCGTAAGGTAAACATTAATGTTTAGCAGTGTCATAGAGCCATCGAGCTGGACAGCATAAAAACAGACCCCTTGGTTCAACTCATCCATGCTAACCAGATATCCTAAATGAATCTAGTCCCATTTGCCAGCATTTGGCCCATAGCTCTCTAAACCCTCCCTGTAGATACACCCATCAGAAGCCTTTTAAATGTTGTAATTGTACCAGCCTCAACCACTTCCTCTGGCACCTCATTCCATATACACACCACCCTCTGTGTGAAAAAGTTACTCCTCAAGTCGTTTTTTAAATTTTTTCCTCCTCAGCTTAAACCTATTACCTCTAGTTTTGGACTCCCTTACCCTGGGGAGACTACCTTGACTACTCACCCTATCCATGTCCTCATGATTTTATAAATCTCAAGGAGGTCACCCCTCAGCCTCCGACGATGCAGTGAACAATGGTCCAGCCTATTCAACCTCTCCCTACAGCTCAAACCCTCCAGTTCTGGCAACATCCGTGTTAATCTTTTTCATGTGTCAAGTTTAACAACATCCTTTCAGACCCATATGCAAAGCCTTCTTCCTCTTTTTATTACTAACTTATATATTTGTGTTTATTGTTGCATTAGCTATTACCCCATTTTTCAACTCAACTCAAGTCAATGCGAATTATTTGAAGGAGTCAGGATGGCTTTGCTAAGACAAGACTATGCCTGGTTCACTTGCTGGGGCACTTGAAGAAACAGGAAGCTTATGCTGAGCTTATATCAAACACTGGTTAGATCTCAGCTGGAGTATTGCGTCTGCTATAGGACACATACTGCCACACTATAGGAAGGATATGAGTGCATTGGAGAGAATGCAAAAGAGCTTTATGAAAATGGCTCTAGGGATGAGACACTTTAATTATGAGGAAAGACTGCAGAAGCTGTGACTGTTTTCATGGTGAGGAGAAGGCTGTGAGGAGGTTTGGTAGAGGTTCCAAAATCATGAAGGGTTTGGATAGAGTGGATAGCCAGAAGCAGTTCCCACTTGTGAATGATTGGTAAATTTTTGAACTTATTTTACAAAAGAAGCAAAAGAGAGGTGAAAAAAAATATTTTTCGCACAGTAAGTAGTTACAGTATGGAGGTCATCACCCAGAAGGGTAGTGAAGGCAGATTCAATTGAGGCATTCAGGTATTGGATGATTATTAAAATGGTATCAATGTGCAGGTGATGGGGAAAAGGCAGAAGGTTCGCACTAAGTTATATTGCTCTGATGGTCTCCTTCTGTACTACAACAAATGTGTGACTCACTTACTTTACAAAATCAGGAGAACTGGAATATTTTCTCCTAGAATATGTTCTTTTAAGACTGGCAAGACTAATAACTTGCTGGATGAAAGACTGTGGTCTTTGATTGTCTTCCTGACAATTTGAGATCTGTAGCTCCACTTAAATGAGAAAAATTTTAATTGCTTAGATTTCTTTTGCAAAGGACATCTTCCCTGCAGAAACTGACAATTGCTTCCTTGTAATATTTGGGGAAACATTAATCCCTTGCATTTCTTTCATGCAGGATGTCTTTTCCCCCTGATACAGGCAAAAATCTGCCTTACAGTATCTTGTAAAATTGGACATTGAACATCCTCCTTAAAGGTGTTTTCCATGGAATTGGGCGCACCACATCTTATGTATGTATCAGCAAATTTTGATTTTCAACCTGCCTGCAGATTTGTGCTGAAGCATATAAATATTTTATTTCAAGATATTAATTGGTTTGGACTCTCTAATTCACCTTCAGTGATTGCATTATTGGTGAAATATATATTGTCATTCCTCAGTTCTGCAACTTAAGAATTACTTCTTTTTGGCATGATTTTTACTGAATCTTCCTGGGAAGATAAGGAAGTCAAGTATTCTGTTTGAATTCACATCTTCTGAGTCACCTCAGCTTCTTACATCAGACTTGAATTTGCGAAGCTGTTTGTTCACCAAGCTATGTTGTATTCCAAGTCACAACAGTTATAACAGGAACAGAAGATGCTTGAAAAGCTCAACAGCTCTGGCTGAGGAAGTCAGAGTTCTGAGGAAGGGTTACAGGGCATGATATTTGAACTCTGATTTTTTCTTCACAGATGCTGCTGATCTGCAAAGCTTTTCCAGCAACTTCTGTTCTCGTTCCTGATTTACAGCATCCACAGTTTTTTTGTTTTTATACTTATCAGTTAGACATTTGTCAATTGGTTCACATTGGGTATGCAGTTCCTTGGTGGACTCATTGCTTGTTCTTCCTCCCAAACCTTGCTGGGCCTTGCAGTCTGAGTGTTACTCAGTCAAAATCGCATCTCTCATCCTGTTGAGAGTAAGACATTGACTTCTCGGATCAATATAACTAATCTAGGGAGACCTATGAATTTTTTTTACTGGATATACTTATAATTGTTGTTCTGTGATCAGTTATTCCTTGACCAGCTTCTTATAAAACTTTATCTTGTTTAATTTCTTCCATTATTTGAAGCAGATTAAAATCAAGACATGCCTTACTAATCAAGATTGATTGATCTACTGTTTGTCGTCCCCAATAGGAGCACAGCCACAGTTGACTGACTATTTTTGAAACTGTACTTTTAAGAAATTTGTACTTGCTGTAAGTCTTGCAACAGCTCTTTCAAGAGTACTCATCAACTTTGTACACTCTTGCATTTTCATGTATTTTCCTAATCCATGTCAGCCAATTTGTGCCACATAGAGTCATACAGCATGCAAGCAGACTGTTCAGTCTAACCAGTTCAGGCCGAACAAAACCCCCACACCTGCCTGCTCCTGGCCTGCGTCCCTCCACACCATTCCTTTTCTTGTACCTATCCAATTGTCTTTTAAACATTGTATTTGTACCCAATTTCCTTCATTTATATTTAACATCTTTTCTCCAGGGAGAACTACTTCACTTTTAAACATAATGTAAAATGTTACCATGTTGTGGTCAGTCATACCCAAAAACCCTTTTCTCACAAGTCTTTGATTAGCCCTTCTTCATTACATTATACTAGATATATGTCTTCTAATTGTCTCCTCAAAATGCTGCTCCAGAAAACCAGCTGCCTCATCTTAATGTTTCAATTATTGACTTTGCAATGTCAGTAATTGTGACTTTGTTTAGTATTTGTTTTGTAGTTCTATAACTATCCATCATATTGGATGCTTTTGATGATGATGCTGCCCAGTCTGAGGTGTAGATAACTTTTAACTTCCTGCTTTTCCACTCTGGATTAATGCATTGTTTTAAAGTTTCCCTTATCTCACTAGAAATGTTAAGCTTTACTCCTTGAGCCTCTGATGTCTGTTTCCCTACTACTAAACTCTTGACTTGTGACTCCCACAAACCACCACATCACAAGGTCACTTTTATCTGCTTTGGAGTTGCTAATTTTCCTATTCCACAGATTTGCTGACTGTCCTGTTGCGTTCCACCTTTCACCAGGTCTGAAATGCCTTTACCCTTCACTGAAATAATCCTCATAGTGGATTGCCACGAAGGTTTCTTCTGTAGGATTATTAAATCATCCCCCTATTGTGACTGAGCTATCTCAGTAAGTGACATAAAGCTGAGTCTGAAAATGTCACAGCACTGTCCACAATGCACTGATGAGCAGTGAAATCAAAGTTGCACCTTTGCCCAGCATGTTAAATGAGCATGCTGATTGACTAAGCTGTATAAGCTGCTTCTCATGATGAGGGCTGCTCTCACTGTCCTCTTTAAGTATAAGAAACTACAGGGCAACATGGTCTAATGTTAGAGAGGAAAAGCACTTCCCTGTCTAATTGGAAGAATTTCTTGTAGCCAGCAGACCTGGTTACTGAGACTTTAGAATGAGAAGCACCAGATGTTTGGTCTCACTCCTTCAAAGCCTGAGCCGTTCTGTCCACAATACTATAAACAATATTGAAAGTGGGTGGTACTTAGGGCCTTCCTCAGTATTAACCATTTCAAACTCATATACATGCCTCAACTCCACCTCACGGAGGCCTGTCAGCCTAACCCCAGTGTGATCTCGAACAGAGTTGAATGCCCAGGTCCATCATTGAATGCCAATTCCTGCGTTACCTGTAGTGCCAGTAGTGGCCACTGCTTCAGCACGGCATTGTGGTTCATTGCTAGTCCCCGATTGGAGATGAGGTGTTTGTCAGAACTTCTCTGAATAAAGTAGATGAACTGGTTAAGCAGAGGTGGGCCTGCCCAAGAAATTTGAACTATGGAGCAGGGATCCCACTTTCAGCGCAAAGCCTAGCCCATATATAGGTGATTTTAACAATCCGTATCAAAAATGCACCTCTAGGTGGTGCCCATAGGAACCATTCAAGATCCTGTGTGATGTGGGCAACCCACTTTGTCTAAAACCTGTCTTAGAATTTCACCTGCATGACTAAAAATGGCCCTCATGGTTTTAACATTGGTATTTATTTATCTAGAAATGTTACATGTCACCACCTATTTGTAAGTTAGCACGCTTTTTCCGAATGTCATGAGGCTGAAATAAGATTTTAGTAGTAACTCAAAACAGACAATAATAACTCTGCAACTCATTTCTTGCAGTGCTTTGATCGATTATACTTTCATTGACATCTCAAAGATGAAGGATATTAATCAGAATGTGAGATGGCTGATAATTTTGTATCACCTGTTTTCTACTTATGACAAAGATCAATTTCACGCTCTTTACCTTTTGGGGATTCTTTCGCTCTTCCACATTAGATGACAATGAGTCAAAATCCAGATTTTGCCAAGTCTCAAAAGCCTCAATGCCTATTATCTTGCATTGTGAGAAATATATGTGAGTGGAAGATTTAAGTTGCGTTAAATATTGTGAGAAGGCAATGATTTGCTCCTTTGAGATTTCAGGAACATGTGACAGCATTTTAGGCAGATGTGCAGGAACAGTATCGGATGGTCTCTCTTTAATGGGGAGAAAATAAAACATCTGGGGTCACCTGATCTCATAACCAACATTCCAATATGCATTCCAGGAAATGTAATTTCCTGGTGGGAGTATGAAATCATAATATTTTCCCTTTAGTGTGATGTCATTCAAAATAGGTATGCTCTGGATACTGAAGTTTCATCCTAAGAGAGCAGCCAGACACAATACTTGTGTTTTGACATTCATATCAGGTATTAGACATTGTAGTAAGGGATATCTGTTCTATGTTGAGAAAGGTTAAGGTTTATAAGTATGTAGAATTAGACCAGATGTGGGCTTGTCCAAACAGATCTATCAATTTTGTGATATTTTAAACAATAAGGTTGTTACAGTGATTTCCACTCATCTTCCATATAACACAACTCAGGAGTCATCATGCAGATAAATGGTTCTAGATCCATTATGTTAATAGCTAGGTGATGGAACTACCCCAACATGTAATGTTAAGTCTATGTGCAGAGCTCAATATCAATAAAGGGTTGACAGCATGGCTTGAGACTTAATCTGAAAATTGTCTAGAGTAGCCAGTTCTGAGGAAGGGTCCACCAGACTCAAAACGATAACTTTGACTTTCTCTTCATAGATGCTGCCAGACCTGCTGAGCTTTCCCAGCAAATTTTGTTTTTGCTCCGCATTTGCTTCTTGGCATCTGTTTTTAGTAGGATTTCAACTGCAACCTGTATCCTGGCAATTCTGAAGCAGAGTTATGGAGGCTGAAGAGGAAGCTGATGAATAAGAAATCTGTACGTGAGGAATGCCCTTCATAAACTATGCTACACATGCAACCGCGTGCTCACACACGCACCCACACACACACACACACACTCATTGCAGTACACCATTGTCCTTTCGTAAGACCTTCTTTCTACAACATATTTTCTTTTAAAAGTTAAACTTGTTTCGTCCATTCAGTGTTAGCTGGTTTACTTTGACTCCTGTCCAACTTTTTTCATCCTTGCTAGTATTTAATCCTGCTCTTTGCATAGCTTTCTCAATAAGCAAAAAAGTTATGAAACTGATTTGGACTTTTGCATCTCAAATCATTTCAGGAGAAACACCAATATCGGCTTGTACACTAAATCATGAAGATGAAACAGCAGTCACATATAATAATTCCGGGAGAATTGAATAAATGTTCTTGCAGTAACTTTTAATCCCAGCTGAAGAAAGCTGTTCTGCGCAATTGTCATATTAAATAGCTGTAAGAATTTCCACTCTCAACATAGTGGATCACCTTTATCCAGAGACAAGGGTCGTTGATATTACTTTAAGTCTGGGTAAGAAGTCAGATAACACCAAGTTATAGTCCAACAGATTTATTTGAAATCACAAGCTTTTGGTGTGCTGCGCCTTTGTCAGGTGATGAAGGGGCAGTGCTGGAAAAGCTTGTGATTTCAAATAAACCTGTTGGTCTATAATCTGATGTCTGACCTTGTCCACCCCGGTCCAAATCTGGTACCTCCACAGCATACCTCAAGTTTAAAACAGAGTTGTAGTCTCAGCGTAAGGGACATAGTTCAGTAGTAAAATTGCAAAGTTCATCAAGAAAGTATTAGTACTCTATGTACGGATAGTTGTGGACAGTACAAAGTGGAACATTGGTAGCTGAGCAATCAATCTTGAGATTCTTTGTTTGATAGGTAGATTGAAATTCTTGTGGCCTTGTTCCAGGCTTCTAGCGCTCAGAGCAAGAGAGTTCTATCGTTATAATGCAGACTTGGCTAGCAAGTGGTTCTCTAAGCGTGACTTTCACAGCACACAAGTGCTCAAAACAAAGGTAGTACTCACAACATTCTCAGCTCATGAGTAGACTTGTATCTGCTAGCACATATTCTGCCACAGCTCAGTTCAGTTTAGCTCTGCTCACCAGCACTTTTTCTTTCATGAGAACACATTGACCACGGGCGGATTGGTTTTTAACCCTGTTCTTATGTATTCTTGAAAGGGGAGACACAAAATATCTCTCCAGGCACACTCCTGAGTTGTGGGTGATAATGGGAACTGCAGATGCTGGAGAATCCAAGATAATAAAACGTGAGGCTGGATGAACACGGCAGGCCCAGCAGCATCTCAGGAGCACAAAAGCTGACGTTTCGGGCCTAGACCCTTCATCAGAGAGGGGGATGGGGTGAAGGTTATGGAATAAATAGGGAGAGAGGGGGAGGCGGACCGAAGATGGAGAGAAAAGAAGATAGATGGAGAGAGTATAGGTGGGGAGGTAGGGAGGGGATAGGTCAGTCCAGGGAAGACGGACAGGTCAAGGAGGCGGGATGAGGTTAGTAGGTAGGAGATGGAGGTGCGGCTTGGGGTAGGAGGAAGGGATGGGTGAGAGGAATAACAGGTTAGGGAGGCAGAGACAGGTTGGACTGGTTTTGGGATGCAGTGGGTGGAGGGGAAGAGCTGGGCTGGTTGTGTGGTGCAGTGGGGGGAGGGGACTGAACTGAGCTGTGGAAGAATATGTGCTAGCAGATACAAGTCTACTCACGAGCTGAGAAAGTTGTGAGTACTAGCTTTGTTTTGAGCACTTGTGTGCTGTGAAAGTCACACTTAGAGAACCACTTGCTAGCCAAGTCTGCATTATAACGATAGAACTCTCTTGCTCTGAGCGCTAGAAGCCTGGAACAAGGCCACAAGAATTTCAATCTACCTATCAATGTGGACTTCACCAGCTTCAAAATCTCCCCTTCCCCCACCGCATCCCTAAACCAGCCCAGTTCGTCCCCTCCCCTCACTGCACCACACAACCAGCCCATCTCTTCCCCTCCACCCACTGCATCCCAAAACCAGTCCAACCTGTCTCTGCCTCCCTAACCTGTTCTTCCTCTCACCCATCCCTTCCTCCCACCCCAAGCCGCACCTCCATCTCCTACCTACTAACCTCATCCCGCCTCCTTGACCTGTCCGTCTTCCCTGGACTGACATATCCCCTCCCTACCTCCCCACCTATACTCTCTCCACCTATCTTCTTTTCTCTCCATCTTCTGTCCGCCTCCCCCCTCTCCCTATTTATTCCAGAACCCTCACCCCATCCCCCTCTCTGATGAAGGGTCTAGGCCCGAAACGTCAGCTTTTGTGCTCCTGAGATGCTGCTGGGCCTGCTGTGTTCATCCAGCCTCACATTTTATGATCTTGGACACTCCTGAGTTGTTTTGTCTCTCCCACAATCTGAGATTATTTCCAGGAGATTCTAATTCAGTTTTTTACACATTTTTCCCATTAAAGTCCATCCTTTTGAAGCTTCATTGACTCTTTCTTCAGGTGCGACATTCAACATCCTCTTTCCAACCAGTGAAATTACATCTGCAGTCACTTGTTGGCTGTAGTAGTGCTCTTGTAAAAAAAAACCCACACATGTTGAATTAAAAGTTCAATATATCCATAGGTGAGCTAGGGGTATGATCTGTGGTCAAGATGCAATGCAGCCATGAGTACAAGCAGCACATGATTTGAGATAATGCTGGTTGCTGGACTTTTGTGAAAAGCAGTAACATTAATTAATGACTTGTTTTAGAGTTCCTTTCATCTTGCTGTGGTCAGAGGGATGAGACACCAGTCTGCACCCATAATTCCTCAAAGTGGGCTTTCAGTTTTCAGGAAGTTCTGAGTGGCTTTTGCAATTGTACGTGCATGACTTGGAAACTTACCGGATTTCAATTATTTACAGGCTTGTTACTACAGAGATCAGGGTTTACCAGGGCTAAGGTGGCAATTAGACTTTGTGCAGCAACAGAAAACTTTTTAATTTTACTGGAGAAGGAAGACATATGAATGGACATTTTCTTTCTCCAAACAAAACACATTCAGTCCTCGGTCAGTTGTGGAGTTATTCATGGGCAGAATTACAATGGATCCTCCTTTAGTAAGAATAGAAAAAAATCCAGACTGTGTCCTCTTAGCACTGCCGCACCTTATTCACTGTACAGTGCATGGTGATGAAGGGCTCCTGTAACTTTTCGTTGTTTGAACTCAATGGATGCCCAGAGGAGCGCGGAGTAACAAAGTAGAGGTAGTTCACTAAGGCAAGGGGGGTCACATCACCCTCAAGTTTTATTCTCCAAACAAGTTAACAAAGTACCATTAATTAAATTATGAAAGAACTTGAACTTGTACTTGAATCAGAAAAGAATACAGGACTATGGATAAATTCTAAGCCAATTTCCAATGAAATAATAGCTTTTCATAACTTTCTCAAACAGCAGGCGCAAGTATGACAGATACATTGCCTCCTTCAGTTCTGCTGCATTCTACCATTCAAAACTTTAGAGACTTTTGAACTAACTCTACATGCTTGCCCAACCTACAGGTGTTGCTGCTGTTGCAAGATGGATCCTATTTATTCTGACAATGCAGCTGACAAATCTTCTTAACGTCCTTTAACAAAATCTGTAAAAGGAAGTATAAGGATACCGCTTACAGATGTTACTATAATCGTACCTCCTTTGACAGGAAATGATTCCCCCTATGATAGTCTCCTGCTCTTGTGACGCATGTACAATAGCAACAGTAACAACAACAAGGCAGTCACTGGGCTCGGAGCACTTTGAGAATAATTCCCTTTGATGTTTTAAAGTACAAATAATGTTTGTTCATTTGACTGTGTGACTTTACAGTCTGGTGGTCCCATGTGGTGTGAATTTAAAATATATCTGAATTAAACAATCATATTGAAACATAAGCTTGATAAAGATTTACATGATGTGTACGGATGGATGCTGCTTGTACTCCTGGAGTTAGTCAATCAGACAGTGCCAAGATTGACTGCACATTTGCATTTTATTCTGCTGAAGAAAAAATGCTGAGCACATATTCTGCCCATTGTCTCTGGTATTTTATCGAATAGCAATAATGCATGTCTCTAGCCAGTAAAAAGCAGTTTCTTAGAATGTCATTGATGCAGAATGCGTAGGAGAATCACAGGCTCACTTTACCAAGCTTTAATTACCTCAACTCACAACAAAGGTGTAAACCAAAAAACATGTTCAACTTTAAAGCAATTATTTGAACCAACAAAAAAAAAGTTTCAATGCAGGTTTTCACTGATGATGCAAACCTGAGGCCGTGTGAGACAACATCAACTTGTATTTATGATCTTCTCAGATTTGCAATGCCTTGGGGTGTGCTGGATTCATGAAAGTTTGCTGAAGTGAAGCTGTGATTATCTTGCACAATCTGCATCAATGATGTAAAAAACACCTTCACAATGAGTAGAGACATAAACTGTAACTGTTCGATAAAGTATCAGCGAAAATTGGCAGCAGTTGCTGAGAGTAACTGAAGCTGTAAGCTAAGCGCCAAAGTCTATTGCAGAAATCCCAGTTGGGTGTAATAAAACATGTTTTCAGGTTCCTTCCTCATGCCCCCAGTTAACACTCTGACTGGCTCAAGTATCGAATAACTGCTTCAAACATGACACAGATGCTATTTGCAGGTTACTGACAGTTCTGTTTTCAAAATAAACACTCAGAGGAGAAAGTCCCAGACAGATAACTGCTGTTTTGAGGATTAGCAAATCCACGCCCATACGTGAGAATTACCTGCAGCATAAGAGAGGCTGTAACTTCGTAATGTTCTTCATCTAGGAACGTATCAGCACCTAAAACCCTTTTCAGAGACATTAACACAAAACTTGTATCACACTGTCATAAAAAGCCATCTTTCAACGAGATGTTCAACTGTGGCATCAACATGCACACAGGTTTGTTAGCATGATTTTTAAGAAAAGAATTTTAAGAATTGAAGTTGAATGAGGTTTTCATTAACCTAACCACTCACTCTATCCTGGAAATTCCATTCTACACCACTGTGTGAGGACCCAAGTAAAATTTACTCAAAAGGGCGGGCAGCATCTGTGGAAAGAAACAGAGTTAACATTTCAGGGCAATGACTTTCATCAGAACCTGTGATCTCAGGCATTCAGGCCCTGATAGCATTGTTACACACCCTCCAATATTGATGCCAAACAGAAATTGCTGGAAAAGCTTAGCAAGTTTGGGCAGCATCTGTGGAGAGAAGCCAGAGTTAATATTTTGGTCAAGTGATCCTTTCTAGCTAGGAAAGAGTCTGCTTTTATGCAGGAGATAGGATGGGGAAAAGGGTAAGGAGTAAACGATATGGGGAGATAGAGCCAAATGAGACAGAAGAACACCCCAAAGAACTGCGGATGCTGTAAATCAGGAACAAATATAAAATGGCTGGAAAAGCTCAGCAGGTCTGGCAGCATCCATAAAGGTAAAAAAACAGAGTTAACATTTCGGGTCTGGGGACCCCCCCTCAGAACACACAGAGAGAAGAGCAGTTAGACAAAGGAGTGGCTAATAGCTAATGGAGCATAACTTCACGGCTCTTGAACTCCACCCCTCTATTAATGAAAGCTAACACGCCATACGCCTTCTTAACAACTCTATCCACCTGGGTGGCATCTTTCAGGGAACTGTGGACATGAACTCCAAGATCCCTCTACTCCTCCACACTGCCAAGAATCTTTCCGTTAACCCTGTATTCCGCTTTCAAGTTTGTCCTTCCAAAATGAATCACCTCACACTTTTCAGGGTTAAGCTCTATCTGCCACTTCTCAGCCCAGCTCTGCATCCTATCAATGTTCCTTTGTAAACTAGAACAGCCCTCCGCACTGTCCACAACATGACCCACCTTCGTATTGGCCGCGAACTTACTAATCCACCCTTCTACGCCTTCATCCAAATCATTTACAAAAATCACAAATAGAAGAGGACCCAGAACAGATCCTTGTGGTACACCACTTGTAACTGAGCACCACGTTGAATATTTTCCATCAACTACCAATCTTTGTCTTGTAAAGGTTAGCCAACTCTGAATCCAATCTGCCACATTTCCCCCTATCCCATGCCTCCTTACCTTCTGCATGAGCCTACCATGGGGAACCTTATCAAGCGCCTTACTTAAATCCATGTATACCACATCCACTGTTACACCTTCATCACGTGTCTTCAAAGAATTCAATAAGGTTTGTGAGGCATGATCTACCCCTCACAAATCCATGCTGACTATCACGAATCAAACTGTGCCTTTCCAAGTGATCGTAAATCCTATCTCTCAGAGCTCTTTCTAATAATTTGCCCACGACAGACATAAGACTAACTGGCCTGTAATTTCTGGGGTTATCCCCATTCCCTTTTTTGAATAAGGGAATGACGTTTGCCTCTCTCCAATCTTTCGGCACTCTACCCGTGGACGGTGAGGACTAAAAGATCATCGCCAAAGGTCCTGCGATCTCTTCCCTCACTTCCCATAGAATCCTTGAATAAATCACATCAGGCCTGGGGGACTTAACTATCTTCAACTTCCTCAAAATTCCTAGCACATCCTCCTTACTAACATCAACCTCCTCTAGCCTACCAGCCTGTTTCACACTGTTCTAATCTACAATTAGGTTTCTCTTAGTTGTGAATACTGAAGAAAAGTATTCATTAAGGACGTCTCCCATCCCTTTAGGCTCCATGCACAAATTCCTTTTACAATCTTTAATCAGCCCTACCCTTTCATTGGTCACTCTCTTATTCCTCATGTACATGTAAAAAGTCTTGGAGTTTTCCTTGATCCTAACTGCCAAGGTTTTCTCATGCCCCCTTATAGCTCTCCTAAGCCCTTTCTTCAGCTCCTTCCTGGCTAACTTGTATCCCTCTAGAGCCTTTTCTGATCCTTGTTTCCTAAACCTTACATAGGCATCCTTCTTCCTCTTAACCAGTCATTTGACTTCTCTCGAGAACTAAGGGTCCCTCACTCGGCCACATTTTCCCTGCCTGCTAGGGACAAACATATTGAACACACGCACTATGCATTCCTTAAACAATCTCCACATTTCAATGGTGCTCTTCCCTGACAGCATCTGTTCCCAATTTATGTTACCCAGTTCTTGCCTAACAGAATTGTAATTACCCTTCTCCCAATTATCAACCTTACCCTGCTGTATATGCTTATCATGACTATTGTAAAAGTAATAGAGTTATGGTCACTACCACCAAAGTGTTCTCCTACCAACAGGTCCAACACTTGGCCCGGTTCATTGCCAAGCACCAAATCAAAAGTGGCCTTTCCTCGTGTTGGTCTCTCTACATACTGTGTCAGGAATCTTTTCTGAATGGACTGGACATAATCCGCTGCATCTAAATTATTACAACTAAAATGTTTCCAATCAATATTTGGAAAGTTGAAATCACCCATGACTACAACCCTGTGACTTCTACACCTCTCCAGTATCTGCCTCCCAAGCCGCCCCTCTACTTCTCTGCAACTATTAGGAGGTCTGTAAAAACCCCCAACAAAGTGACTGCTCCTTTCCTGTTCCTGCCCTCAACCCAAACTGACTCTGTAGACATATCATTCTCAAACTGCCTTTCAGTAGTTGCTATGCTAGTCCTGACCAGCAATGCCATTCCCCCACCTCTTTTTCCACTCTCTCTATTTCTTTTTAAGCATCTAAATCCTGGAACTTCCAACATTCATTCCTCTCCCTGCGTTACGCAAGTTTCTGTAATGGCCACAACATCATAGTTTCAAGTACTGGCCCATGCTTTAACTTAATCCGCTTTACTTCTGATACTTCTCGCATTGAAGTATACTTACCTCAAACCATCTCTGTGTCCACATTTAAGCTCCATCAATCACATTTCTTTATAGACAACCCTGTTGTGTCTGTTGGAAGGCTGAATAGCTCATCCTCTGAATTATAAATCTTGTTCCCCAACCCCTGCCAATCTAGTTTAAACCATCCCGTATAGCTGGAGCAGACCTCCCTCCCAGGATATTTGTGCCCTTCCGGTTCAGGTGCAAACCGTCCTTCCTGTTCAGGTCCCACATTCCCCAGAATGAGCTCCAGCATATTGGAAGCTGTCCCTCCTACACCAGCCCTGTAACCACGTGTTTAGCTGCACTCTCTCCCTATTTCTTACTTCGTTATCATGTGGCACTGGTAGTAATCCAGCGATAACTATCCTGTTTGTCCTGGACTTCAGCTTGCAACCTGAATCCATGTACTCGTTTTTCACATTCTCTGCCTTTTTCTACCTATGCCATTGGTACCGAAGTGTACCATGACTGCTGGTTGATCACCCTCCCCCTTAAGGATCTTGAAGACACAATCCGAGACAACACAGACCCTGGCACCAGGGAGGCAAAATACCATGGGTTTATATCGTTTCTGTTCATAGAACCGCCTGTCTGTGCCTCTTACTATTGAACACCCCACTACAATTCCTCTGCTATTCTCCCCCCTTCCCTTCTGTACCACAGGGCCAGGGTCAGTACCACAGCCCTGTCCACTATTACCTTTCCCTGGTAGGTCGTTGACCCCCCCCAACAGTATCCAAAATGGTATACTTATTATTGAGGGGAATGGCCACAGGGGATCCCTGCACTGTCTGCCTATTCCCTCTCGCCTTCCTGACAGTCTCTTCCTGACAGCTACCTTATTCCTGTACCTTGGGTGTGACCACATTCTTATAACTGCTCTCTATCACCCCCTCAGCCTTCTGAATGATCCGGATTTCATCCAGCTCCAGTTCCCTAATGCGGTTTGTGAGGAGCTGAAGTTGGGTGCACTTCTCGCTGGTAGAGTCAGAGGGAACACCAGCAGTGACCCTTACGTCCCACATCCTGCAAGAGGAGCATGTAACTGCCCTAGCTCCCATTCCCTCTACTCTAGATTTCCAGAAGAATGAAAAAAAAAGCCTTACTTTACCGACCCTCCACACAGTCTTCTTTTTGGTTAGAGGAGGAGGATGTGTGGGAGACACTACATATTTAGTGTTTCGGGTTTAGCCAATGCCCGAATATATCAGCTCCCTCCTGGCTTGCATTCTCTCCACACACCTGCCACTGAAAACAAGAAGGCCGCTGCTGCATGAGGTAAGCTTTTATACGAGGGAAAAAACAAACTTACTTTCCCATCGGCAACCTGGCTCGCGCTGCTGCCGTTGCAAACAAGCAAATGTAATAGCAGACCATGTTATAACATGGCCTGGTGTGTGGGGGCTGGAGTGAGAGTTCAAGCCCTAAAATTGCTCAGTTTGATATGGAGTCTGGAAGTTGTAGAGTTCCCAAGTTGTTGCTCTGATACTGGCAACCCGCTATCTCTTACAAACAGGTTACATCTTAATGGGAAGGTTGATGAGATGTTTGTTGCAATACAAGTTCTTACAAACTAATCATTACAGCGTGCACATGGTCAGAAGAACAAAAGCTGTAACCTTGCCAGGGGCCTAAAGGCCTTCAAGCATTACCCTCAGAAGAAAATGAGCAGACGGACAAGGAGGTCAGTACCTGGAGTTTGGAACTGAGGATGTGGCAGCATAGGAATCTCAAATGGGTGATCAATGTCAGGAAGTGATATCTCTCACTGTATTTTCAACTTCTCACACTAATCAATGCAGCATGCCTCTATAATGTACTGGCATTCAGAACTAACACCCACATGGACCACCTGAATCACACATACCTACCAGTTCCAGCTCACATGAACTCCATATATCTCCTATTATTCAGTTGTACGGGCACATCGCCTAAACATAATTACATAATCACTGACACTTTGCCAACTAGCAGGATAAAGTACAAAAAGACAGAACAGGGCAGTTGGGAACAAGGACACCTGCACCTTCTGGACCTATGGAAAATGTAGTGCATCATGGGAACATTGCCACTGGGTCCAAAGTAGCCATTGTCTCTCAGAACACTTATGAACTGCCACCTGCTCACCCCAAGGGGAAAGAGAATGAGCAATAGCAATGCTCCAATGAAGAGACACCGTCATTTGATCTGACACTCAGAGCCATTGGTTCAGGCACTGCAGTGGCAATTTCGTTGGAGATTAGTTGAGAGTTGGGATCAGCGCATGGTGAGATCACCCATTGTAGCTAGACATGAAGGACTAGATCATTTGTGGCTAACTGGAGTATGAGGTGGTAGTTGAATGCTATCTCAAAGGACTTACATAAAGATTACAGTTGAGTGACATGCTGGAAAGTACTGAATGATCTTGTAGTCTAAAGTGCATTGGTTTTTCGGTCAAATCATCTCATATCATGGAGAATAGAAGCATCAAGTTTCAAAAGGCATTGTCAATGCCATAGACTTTGCAGTCACTACAGCAATTGCTCCATTTCCCTGTCATGTTGCAGGTTCAGAGGCACTCCACAGCTATCCCTCTTACTTACTGTGACCTTCATATCGACAGGTCACATCTCTAAATCCTCTGAGGTGGTAGTAAACACACTCTGATAAATGGATGAAGATTCCTCTGAAAAGACTCAACAGTATTTTTAGACCCTTTCAAATGGCAATAATGTTCCATGAAAATAATTTACCAGCAAATAGGGAACATGGCCTTTTTAAGAATTACTGAACAGTCCGTCTTGATGCAGGAATGCACAATGCAGGTGTTGCTAAGACATTTGTTTACCTAATTTAGAATCCTGCTGTCACACCAACTACTGCAAAGTCTAAACAAAGGTCACTAAAAGGAAACAAGAAGTCAAAGCTTTTGTTTTGCACTTAGGATTGAGATACAAGAAACAAACTTGAGAAAAGGGATGCTATTTTGTACAACATGAGAAAGTGGTAGAGGTTGCTTGGGCCGTATTTGGCACGGAGATGCAACAAGGACGGTTTACTGTTCATCCTAATGCTTAGACCAGGCAGGGTGATTGGGTGGGGTGTTGCCAGAACGTCATGTAGTCATACTCATAGAATCATACACTGAAGATAATGTCCCGGACACCACCATCGCCATTCCGGGGTATATCCTGTCCCATCAAAAACAGTGGCATAATGGCATAGATCTAGGAAAGTGTTGTCCTACAACTCTCAGAATCTACACAATCTCATTGTATCACATCAAACACAGGCAAGGAAATCTCCTGCTGATTTCCACCTACTGCAACTCCCTCAGATGAACAATCAGTTCTCCTCCATAGTGAACTGTACTTCAAGGGGTCACTGAGATTGGTAAAGGCTCTTCATGAAGCATGACTCAACAGCAGCATAACTAACTGAGATGACCAAGCCCTGAGAATATTGATTTTAGACTGGAGCTACAGCAGGTGATGAGCGAACCAATGTGAGGAAAAAATCTACTTGTTTATATCCTCATCAGTCTACCTGTTTCATATACATCCGTTTATCATGGTATCAAGATAAAGTTTTTGAGAAGATTTGGGTTGTGAATGAGGTTGTAGACTAGCTCGCCGAGCCGGTATGTTTGATTGCAGATGTTTCACTGGAGGCGCACTGACAATGTTACTGAGCAAGGCGACAAAACATCTGCAATCAAACACACCAGCTCGACAAGCAAGTCAACAACCAGTATTTGGGACCACTGCACACAATCACTGTAGAGATGAAGTGCTGTTTTCATTTTGAGAATGCCCTGCCTGATGATGTGCAGCACTACCTGCGTACTAAATGGGGTGGACTTAGTGGCTAAATTCAATGGAGATGTCAGGCGCAAGTTTTTTACACAGAGACAGGTAAGTGCCTGGAATGCACAACCAAAGGAGGTGGTGTAGGCAGATACAATAGTAACATTTGAGAGGCATCTTGCCCAATATATGAATAGGCAAGGAACAGAGGGATATGGACCATTTAGACCTGAAAGGTTTTTAGATTCAAAAAGCACCATTTATTAGTGCAATCTTGGTGGGAAAAAGTGCCCATTCCTGTACTGTAATGTTCTTTGTTCTTTGATCATAGTCCTACCTTGGATATACTTTATTGTCTCAGGGTCAAAGACCCAAACTCCTTTGCTAACAGCACTGAGTGCCCCTCACATCTTCTTTAAACTTGCCCCCTTTTACCTCAAAATGATGTCACCTGGTAATTACCTCAAACTGCATCACCTGGGAAAAAGACTCCAACTATCCATTCCATCCATGCCTCTCATAATTTTGTAAACTTTTAACAGATTGTCCCTCATTCTTTGACATTTAGATGAATCTCCAATCTCTCCTCATAGCTAATACCCTCTAAACCAGGCAACATCTTGGTAATCTGTTTCTGTACATTCATCAAAACATCCACGTCCTTTTGGTTAATAAAATGTGAGGCTGCATGAACACAGCAGGCCAAGCAGCATCTCAGGAGCACAAAAGCTGACGTTTCGGGCCTAGACCCTTCACCACACAACCAGCCCAGCTCTTCCCCCCCACCCACTGCATCCCAAAACCAGTCCAACCTGTCTTTAAAAAGGATGAAGGGTCTAGGCCCGAAACGTCAGCTTTTGTGCTCCTGAGATGCTGCTTGGCCTGCTGTGTTCATCCAGCCTCACATTTTATTATCTTGGAATCTCCAGCATCTGCAGTTCCCATTATCTCACGTCCTTTTGGTAATGTGATGATCAGAACACAGTACATAGTATTCCAGAAGTGGCCTAACTAAAGCTCCATAGAGCTGCAGCTTGACTTGCTAATTTATCAAGGACTGCACCGGTTCCAGAAGACAACGCATCACCAATGTTCTATCCAAGTCTCACAGTTGCTCAAACATGCAGCATCTGGGAAGCCCCACACAGTCTATCAGCATGCTGACATCTTGCTCCTGCTTGAGGAAGCTATTGCCACAGCTGGGCCTTGGAGGAAAGGACAGCTACAAGAAAACCTACAGATGTTGTTGCTCATCATCACAATCTCTGAGATAATTTGGAATGGGCAGTAAATGCTAGCCTAGCCACGACACCCATATCCTATGAACGAATATAAACAAACAAGGACTCATGCAAAGGTGAGAATCCTGCGGCTCATTCAACTTTTTCAAGATAAGGAGACTGGTTGTTTTAATGGTAATAATATTTTCTTAAATGTCCTGGAAAATTTTATGAAGAGTTTGCACAGAAAATGCATGCCCTGTCATGCAGATAATCTGTCACTGTTTTTTTGAAAACCTTTTTAATCAAACAGCTCTCATGCAGAAGTACAATGATGCCTATTCCTCCTTCAGCACTAACAGTTAGGAACTAAACAACGTTACCCCTCCACAAAGTTCAGGAAAACTGTCAGTGGGAGAGGGGTGTGTTGTATGTCTATTTACATCTATGTAGACAAAATGTTGCGGTATATTGTTTAGCAGACAGGAAGCCAGTTAAACAAGGGTAGCAGAGTGTCCATTTCAAAGTGGAACCATTGTTGTGCCCTGTAATTGTTGGCTGCATGTCAAGCAGTGAGCTATCTGTGTGACAAAAGTAGATGTTGGGAAACAAAGGGTACATGGGCACTGTTGGTACTGTGAAAATGGGGAATTTTTCCATCGGAAAAAGCTTCACGTAGAATGTGCTGTGACAGCTTTCTAGTGAATTGATTAACAAGGGTGACTGAGAGCTTCAAACTAGTAGCAAGAGCCCTGTGGTGAAATTGCAAAGCTTTAAGGCTTACCTACCCTGGAGGTGTGTCATAAAATGTCCAGATAGGTTGATTTAAAAAATATGGATCAGGATGGTTCAGGCAAGGTGTAAAAATTCACAAGTCTGAAGGGAAAGGAATCAAGACTACAAAACAGAAAACAGGGTTTAGATAAAACAAGCAGATTGTGTCAGGAAGTGGCATATTTAAAAATGCTTACAGGTCAATTGTGACTAAAACTATATGAAGGAAATATCGAAAAGAGTTGACACTAAAGACGCCATATCTAAATGCATGAGGCATTCATGATAGATTAGTGAATTAATGGCTAAAATAGAATTGGGTTCTAGCAGTCAATATTCCTGAAATGTCTTACAGAATGTCCAAGGCTGAGCTTTAAATAGTTCTAGGACATTTTGTTTTTAGAAAGGAAAGGTAAAATCAACAAAGAGCATGGGGTAGTTCTGATTTTTTTTTTAAAAATGGCATTCATAACAAAGGATATGAGGTGAGGAGAGTCAGGTTAAGTACTAGTATGGATGGAGTTAGAGATAAAAAAGCAGGGAACTCTGATGGGCCAAGGGCATAGGTCCGGAGCAAAATCACAAGAATGGATTCAGCGGCGAGCATGAAATGCTGATGGCACAGCTAGTTCCTTGAGAATGTCCAGTAGCCAGGCACACACAGTCATCATGCCCGCTGATCAATTAACTTGCGCAAGATCCAGAACCATCCAATCAAATGATTTAGTTAAGATTTCAGGCAGAAAAGTAATGGATGCCACAGCAGGTGCTGGCACCATATTTGAAGGGAAGTGAGCTGTGCACTTCCTGCTGCATGCACAGAATAATGCTTTCCATGACTACTGCCTGCAGCCAACCAAGTGACTGGCTGGTGGCCTGCAACAAGAATGGCAGAAGAAAGACCTCCAATGGTTTAGTCATGCCCTCCTGCAACACCTCCTCCAGACTGTAAGAGCAAGACAGGAGAGCCCCTTTCCTAGGAGGAGGTAAAGAATGTAGTATATGGGGCTAATAGTGATACACAGATAGCTAAACTGCATTATCAATTTTTAGCTAATGCATGCTTCTCAGTTTAGGCTGGTGTACAGTTCTCATTTATCAAAAGCATCCAGAACCTGATTATAATTCTATATAGACAGGGACCAAAGTGACCAAGCAAGAAGGAGAAAATAGAACAACAGTTAGATTCGTGAGCAATATACAAACAGATTGTAAGAGCTTCTATATATTTGTAATATGGCACAAATTCATAGAAGAAGATACAGATTCCATAGAGGCAGGGACAGTAGGAATTCTAATGGGAAATAAGGAAATCCTAGAAGTCTTAGACAAATGTTATATCTGTCTTTCCTGTGGAAGATACAAAAGACTCATTCAACATTGTGGGGAGCCAAGGGCCTAATGTGGATGAGGAACTTAAAGTAATTAATATTAGTTGAGAATAAGTGCAATAACAATAAATGATCTTGAATCAGGAGATGTAGAATCCATGTTTATGAAATTAAGAAATGAGAAGGGGAAGAAGATACTGGAGTATTGTCAAACTGAGACACCTAGGGTTTCAGTTACATAATTCCTTCAAAGTGGAGTCACAGGTAGACAGAATGGTAATGAATGTGTATGGCATGCTTGAAATCATTGGTAAGAGCGTTGAGTATAGTAGTTGGGATGTCATATTGTGGCTTCACAGGACAGTGATGAGACCACTTTAGGAGTACTGCATACAATTCTGGTAACCTTGCCTCAGGAAGGATATGATTAAATTGGAAAGGGTCAAAAAAGATTTATCAGGATGTTACTGGGACTGGAGGCTTTTTTATATATAAGGTGAGGCTGGGACATTTTCCTTAGTGCATAAGAGGAGGTGACCTTATAGAGTTTTATAAAATCATGAGGGGCAAGATAAGGTAAACAGCAAAGATCTTTTCCCTAAGGCAGGGGAGTTCAAAACTTGAGGGCATAATTTTAAGATGAGAGGGGAAAGATTTTAAACTGTCCTGAGAGCAATTGTTTCACACAGAGGGTGGTTTGTATATGGAATGAACTGCCAGAGGATGTGATAGATATAGGTACGGTTACAATATTTGAAAGACATTTGGACAAGTACATGGAAAGGAAAGGTTTAGAGGGATATGGGCCAAACACAGACAAATAGGACTTGTTTTGTTTGGAATACCTGGTCGGCATGGATAAGTTGGACTGAAGAGCCTAATTCTGTGCTGTATGAATCTATGGCTATGACTCTATGGTACAAATAGTACACAGCCTTCCTATCAGAAGCTATACAAAAGGACAGAGAATAAATCAGAAGATAATAAGGCTCAGTTAAAAAAAGGCAGTCCGTTAATCATGGGCGACATTAATTTTCATGTAGATTAGGCAAATAACTTGATAGAGTTAACAATTAGAGAGAATTAATAGAATGTATCTGGGACAATTTCGGAGAACAATGTTGTGGACCAAGCCAGGGACCACACTATTTTGAATCAAGTAATGTGCAATGAGGCAGGTTTACTAAACAATCCCAGAGTAAACCATCCAACAGCAAACAGTAACCATAACATGGTAGAATTTAGCCTTCAGTTTGAGAGTGATGAATGTTTAATTTGATTTGATTTGATTTATTATTGTCACATGCATCAAGATACAGTGAAAGTATTGTTTTGCATGCTATTCAAGCAAATTGTACCTTATGTAAGTACATCAGGGTAATAGAACTGAATGCAGAATACAGTGTTAGAATATAGGAATGGAAACAACTGTACTAAACTTAAATAAGAGCAGTTAGGCTTGCAATCTAGAAGGGCAGGCCAGGAGCTTCACCAGGCATACCTGAAGATGTACTGTTAACCTGGTGAAGCTACCAAAGAGGACTACTTGTGCGGCAAATAGCATAAACAGCAAGTGATACTCAGAGCTAAGTGATTCCCACAACTAATGGGTCAGGTCTAAGCTCTGCAATACTGCTACATTCAGTCACTAATAGCCGTGGACAATTAAATAACTTACTACAGGAGGAGAGTCCACAAATATCCCCATCCTTAACGATGGAAGAGCCCAGCACATCAGTGCAAAAGATAATGTTAAAGTTTTCACTTCAGCCAGAAGTGCCAAGTGGATGATTCATCTCAGACTCCTCCTGTGGTCTCCAGCATTACAAATACCAGTCTTCAGCCAATTCGATTCACTCCGTGATATTAAGAAATGGTTGGAGACACTGGATACTGCAAAGGCTACGGGCCCTGACAACATCCAGCAATAGAGCTCAAGACTTGTGATCCAGAACTTATTGCTAGCCTAGCCATGCTGTTCCAGTACAGTTTCAACACTGGCATGTACCTGACAATGTGAAAAAATTGCCCACGTAAGTCGTGTACATAAAAATCAGGAGAAATCCAAACTAGCCAATTACTGCCTCATCAGTCTGCTCCCGATCATTAGTAAAGTGATAGAAGGTGTCATCATAAATATCTGCTCAGAAATAACCTGCTCAGTGACACCAAGTTTGGGTTTCACCAGGACCACTCAGCTCCTGACTTCATTACAGCCTTGGTTCAAACATGGACAAAAGAGCTGAATTCCAGAAATGAGGTGACAGTGACAGCTCTTGATATTCAAGACTGCATTTGACTGAGTGTGGCTTCGAGGAGCCTGAGCAAAGCTGGAATCAATGACTATCAGGTGGCAAACTCCCTGATGCTTGGGAACATACCTTGCACGTAGGAAAATGTTCAGGTGGTTGGAGGTCAATTTTATCTCAGCTCCGGAACAACTCTGTAGGAGTTCCTCAGGGGAGTGTCCTAGGCCCAACCATCTTCAGCTGCTTCACCAATGACTTTCTCTCCGTCATAAGGTCAGAAGTGGGGAGGCTCACCGAAGATTGCACAATGTTCAGCACCATTCGCAACTTCTCACATAGTGAAGCAGTTCATATTCAAAGATAACAAGATTTGGATAAAAACCAGGCTTGGGCTGACAGTGGCAACATTCATGTCACACAAAAGCCAGGCTATGTCCGTCACCAAAAAGAGACAATCTAATCACTGCCCCTTCACATTTAATAGTGTTACCGTCACTGGATCCCCCACTGTCAACAATCTGGAACTTATGATTGACCAGAAATTCAACTAGACTCACCAAATAAACAGAGTGACTACAAGAGCAGGTCAGAAGCTCAGAATATTGCAACAAGCAACTCACCTCCTCACTCCCCAAAGCCTTTTCATCATCTAAAAGGCACAAGTCAGAAGTGTGATGGAACATTCCCCACTTGCCTGGATGAGTGCAACTCCAACAACACTCGAGATGCTTGATATCTTCCAGGACAAAGCAGCCTGCTTGATTGACACTGCTTCCACATGTATCCACTCCCTCCGCCACTGACACTCAGTAGCAGCAGTGTGTACGATCAATAAGTTACACTGCAGAAATTCACCAAATTCCTCAGAGAGCACCTTCCAAACACACAACTGCTTCCATCTAGAAGGGCAGCAGATACATGGGAACATCACCACCTTAAGGTTCCCCTCCAAGCCACCCACCAACCTGGCTTGGAAATATATTGCTGTTCCTTCACTGCTCCTTGGTCAAAATCCTGTAAGTCCCTCCCTATTGGCATTGTGGGTCAACCCACATCAAGTTGACTGCAGTGGTTTGAGAAGTCAGCTTACCCCTACCTTCTCAAGGACAATAAATGCTGGCCAACAAGCGACATCCACATTCCACAAACCTATATGAAAAACAATCTGTTATGGGAAAATGTTAGAGGCTCTAATAAAGAATGTAATAGTTGAGCATTTAGAAATGCATGATGTAACCAGGCAAGTCGACATGGTTTCATGAGGGCAAAATTATGCCTGACAAGTTTATTTGAATTTTTTTCAGAAGATAACGGGCAGCATATATAACGGGTGACCACTTAATGCAATATATTTCTATGTCTATAAGGTACTCTAAATTGTTCCACACGTAAGACTACTTAATAAAATCAGTCCACAGTGCTGGGGGCAGTGTAATAGCATGGATGGAGGATTCGCTGACTAACAGAAGATTGGTGGCACGGTAGTTCAATGGTTAGCACTACTGCCTCACAGTGCGCGGCTTTGATTCCAGCCTTAGGTGACCTTATCTGTGGAGTTTGTACGTTCTTTCAATGACTTTGAGGGATTCGTCCCACAGTCCAAAGATATGCAGGTTAGATGGATTAGCTGTGGGAAATGAGGGGATATAGGGTGGGTCTGGGTGGGATTCTTTTTGGCATGTCGATCTGGACTTGTTGGGCAGAATGGCCTGCTTTCACACTGTAGGGATTCAATGATAAGATGTAGAGTTCGGACATTTTTAGGATGGTGAACTGTGGCTAATGGGGTGCCACAGGGATCAGTGCTGGGGCCATAATTATTTGTAATATATTTTAATGACTTGGATGAGAGAAGTGAATGTGCTATTGCCAAATTTGAGAATGATATAAAACTAAATGGCAAGGCAAGCAGTGTGGATTTTATAGAGGGGCGTAGAAAGATTAAGTGAATAGGCAAAACATAGCAGATCAAAGGGGAAATGTGAGGTCATGTACTTTGACAGCAAGAATGGGGGAATTGAACTAATACAACAAGATTAAATTTCATGTTTCCTGCATTTCTATTTGTAATAGAGTTACTGAATAAATTCTGATGAAGAGTCGCCAGATCCAAAATATTAACTCTGCTTTCTCCCCAATAATGGTGCCAGACCAGCTGAGATTCGCCAGCAATTTTTGTTTTTGTTTCTCATCTGCAGCTTTGCTTTAGTTTACTAAATACATTGCTTTGTTTCTACCTACCCATCATCATCTTTTGCTGAATGAAGACAGAAAATGGGCATGCTGAAACATATTGTTATGATCAGAACTTAGCACAGCCATTGTCGATACTATATTGACTTACAACTCTCTCTCTCTCAGACAGTTGGCTCTAATTTCTGATGGGGAATTAGGGATGTTGGAGAATTGGTCCTGAAGGAGGCGTGGGGATATGGGGTACATCAGAGCGAGTGTGGCAAATTAACTGGCAAGGAGAAGGCATGGAAAGTAAATGGGAGTGAACGGTATGGGTGAGAGAAGAGAGCTTAAAATCTTCTAAAACAATAAGAACAAAGTCTCAGAGAAATAAGGCAGACATTTGAATGAACCTGCATAGGCAGCTGTCTGCTGCACTGGGTGCCTGCAATCTATTTTTGTGAACAGCTGGCACAACTCTGTCATGCACCCTACCTCCCTGAATCAGGTTAACGTGCCCTTCAAAGGGGCAAGAAAACCAAGTTGGGTAATTAACTGACTCAAACCACCAACCTCAAGATGGTGAAAATCTGCCCTATCGCCCTGCAAAATAGATTACTTATGGCCCCAAATAGTTGGGTGCACGCCTGAATAATTTCTACTGCATTGATAGCAGTTCTGATGAGGCTAGAGAGAAACTAAGTATATCTAAGATGAAGTAATGACGTGTTGAACATGACTAATTATCACATTGTGATATTTTTGAAGCTTATGGGACAGAATTTAACTGACGCCAAGATTTCACACACTGACACTGAAGAAATCTGAGGAGTGTGAATTGTCTGCAGATGAGACCTTCCACCCCTTACTTGCTTGATAAGTCCTAGAGGACAGAGATGTCAATCAATCTGACCAGCTGGTGGTTTGTAGTCCCAGCATTGCTAGTGGCAGCAGGCCCATGACTGTAAACAGTTGCCAGCTCCTCAATCTCAGAATTTAGGTGTATACAGGTTTGGGGCACACAGTGGGGAGAGGAGGTGAGGTCTGGGGTAGGGTGGGGACAGAAATGTGGGTTTTATGCTAAGTTTGAGACTCAGGGCAGAGAGAACCCGTGATACGATGTGGGGATGGTGGGGCAGACTTTAGTGGTGTGTCTGATTTGGAAAGGTGACGTTGGGAAGGAAAAGGGGACCTTGATGGAGGCACGCCCCTTCCCACTGGATGCTCGAGCAGGATAACTTGCTTCCACCCCTTCCCTGAAAGAGGAGGAGATTGTAACATTCTGGGCATGAAGTCTGATGCTTACAAATCAAACCTGATGTGACTGATACCTTTTTCTCAACCTCAGAAGTGCATTACATACATAAAACATAGAACATAGAACAATACAGCACAGTATAGGCCCTTATTCTACTATTATCCTACTAAGATCCATCTACCCTGCATACCCTACATTTTACTATCCTCCATGTGCCTATCCAAGAGTCACTTAAAAGTCTCTAAAATATCTAACTACACTATCACTGCCGGCAGAGCATTCCACATGCCCATCACTCTCTGTGTGAAGAACTTACCTCTGACATCTCTCCTATACCTTCCTCCAATCACCTTAAAATTATGTCCCATTCTTAATAGTCATTTCTGCCCTGGAAAATGTCTCTTACGATCCACTCTAGCTATGCCTCTCATCATCCTGTAAACCTCTATTATATCACTTCTCGTCTTCTTCACTTCAGTGAAAAAAGCCTTAGATCCCTCAACCTTTTCTCATAAGACCTGCCCTCCAGCCCAGGCAGCATCCTGGTAAATCTCCTCTGCACCCTCTCTAAAGCTTCCACATCCTTCCTATAATGAGGTGACGAGAACTAAACACAATATTTCAAGTGTGGTCTAATCAGAGTTTTATGGAGCTGCAGCATAATCTCGTGCTCTTAAACTCAATTCCCCTGCCAGTGAAAGCCAACACATTATAAGCCCTCTTTCCAACCATATTAACTTGGTTCACAACTTTGAGGGATCTATGGATGTGGACCCCAAGATCCTTCTGTTCCCCCACACTGCCAAGAATCCTGCCATTAGCCCTGTATTCTGCATTCAAATTCGAGCTTGCAAAATAAATCCAAAATTACGTTGAAGAGAAAATAAGGCGGCGAATTCTGACTCCTAACAAATCTTTTATTAAAGTTCTATATATTTTTCAATCAACCTGTTCATGGATGTTGTTACACACTTCAGTAGCTGGTGGAAAGAGAACATAAGAACATAAGAACGTAAGAACTAGGAGCAGGAGTAGGCCATCCGGCCCCTTGAGCCTGCCCCACCATTTAAAAGCTCATGGCTGATTTTTTTCAGACTTAGCTCCACTTACCTACCCACTACCATAACCCATAATTCCTTTACTGTTCAAAAATTTATCTAGCGAGGTAGCTTCAACCACTTCACTGGGCAGGGAATTCCACAGATTCACAACCCTTTGGGTGAAGAAGTTCCTCCTGACTTCAGTCCTATATCTGCTTCCCTTTATTTTGAGGCGATGCTCCCTAGTCCTAGTTTCACCTGCTAGCGGAAACAACCTCCCTGCTTCCACTTTATTTATTCCCTTTATACTCTTATATGTTTCTATAAGATCTCCCCTCATTCTTCTGAATTCCAATGAGTATAATCCCAGTCTACTCAGCCTCGCATAATCCAACCCTCTCAATTCTGGAATCAACTGCGTGAATCTCCTCTGCACCCCCTCCAGTGCCAGTGTATCCCTTCGCAAGTAAAGAGACCAAAACTGCACACAGTACTCCAGGTGTGGCCTCACTAGGACCCTATACAGCTGCAGCATAGCCTCCCTGTTTTTAAACTCCATCCCTTGAGCAATGACAGACAAAATTCCATTTGACAAATTCCATTACCTGTTGCACCTGAAATCCCACCTTCAGCGATTCATGGACAAGGACACCCAAGTCCCTCTGCACAGCAGCATGATGCAATTTTTTACCATTTAAAACATAGTCCATTTTGCTGTTATTCCTGCCAAAATGGATGACCTCGTACTTATCAATGTTATAGTCCATCTGCCAGACCTTTGCCCATTCACTTAGGCTATCTATATCCCTCTGCAGACTTTCAGCGTCTTCTGCACACTTTGCTCTACCACTCACCTTAGTGTCATCTGCAAATTTTGACACACCACACTTCGTCCCCAACTCCAAATCATCTATGTAAATTGTAAACAATTGAGGTCCCAACACTGATCCCTGAGGCACACCACTAGCCACTGACCGCCAACCAGAAAAACACCCATTTACCCCTACTCTTTGCTTTCTACTGGTCAACCAACCCTCTATCCCTGCCAATACATTACCTGTAATACCGCACAACTTTATCTTATGTAGCAACCTTTGGTGTGGCAACTTGTCAAATGCCTTCTGGAAATCCAGATACATCATATCCACAGCTTCCCCATTGCCACCATGCAAGTAATGAACTCAAAGAATTCCACCAAATTAGTTAAACATGACCTAACCTTCATGAACCCATGCTGGGTGCTCCCAAAGGGACAATTTATATCCATGTCCTGCTATTTCTTCCTTAATGATAGATACAAGCATTTTCCCCACTACTGAAGTTAAGCTAACTGGCCTATAGTTACCTGCTTTTTGCCTACTTCCTTTTTTAAACAGTAGTGTCACATTGGCTGTTTTCTAATCTGTGAGAACCTCTCAAGAGTCCAGTGAATTTTGGTAAATAATGACTAGTGCATTTGCTACTTCCCCCATCACTTCTTTTAGTGCCCTAGAATACATTTCATCAGGGCCAAGAGACTTGTCTACCTTCAGCCCCATTAGCTTGCCCAGCACTGCCTCCTTAGTGATAATGATAGTTTCTAGGTCCTCACCTACTATAACCTTTTTGCCAAGATAATAAAATGTGAGGCTGGATGAACACAGCAGGCCAAGCAGCATCTCAGGAGCACAAAAGCTGACGTTTCGGGCCTAGACCCTTCATCAGATCTCTGATGAAGGGTCTAGGCCCGAAACGTCAGCTTTTGTGCTCCTGAGATGCTGCTTGGCCTGCTGTGTTCATCCAGCCTCACATTTTATTATCTTGGAATTCTCCAGCATCTGCAGTTCCCATTATCTCTGATACTATTATAACCTTTTTGCCATTAGTTTTCAGCATGTTATTTGTGCCTTCCACTGTGAAGACCGACACAAAATAACTGTTTAATGCCTCGGCTATTTCCTTATTCCCAGTTATTAAATTGGTCTTCTCATCCTCTAAAGGACCAATGTTTACCTTCACCACTCTTTTATGATTGCATATTTATAGAAACTTTTCCTGCCTGTTTTTATATTCTGAGCTAGTTTACTCTCATAGTCTATCTTACTTTTCTTTATAACTTTTTTTGTAGCTATCTGTTGGCCTTTAAAGATTTCCCAATCTCCTAGTTTTCCACTAGTTTTCGCTTTTATGTAACTGTTTTTTTTCAATCTGATACTTTCTTTTATTTCCTTAAACATCCATGGCTGGTTCTCTCTCTTCCTACAGTTCTTCCTTGTCACTGGAATATACTTCTGCTGAGCACTGTGAAAAATTGTTTTTAAAGTCCTCCACTGTTCCTCAATTAACCCACCATAAAGTTTTTGCTCCCATTCTACCTTAGCTATCTCCTTCTTCATTCCTTCATAGTCTCCTTTGTTTAAGTGTAGGACATAGGTACTGGGTTTAACCTTCTCATGCTCCATCTGTATTTTAAATTTGACCATACTGTGATCGCTCTTTCCGAGAGGATCCCTAACTGTGAGATCATTAATTATTCCTGCCTCATTCCACAGGACTGATCTAGGATAACTTGCTCCCTCGTATGTTCCATTACATATTGCTCAAGGAAATTATCGCGGATGCATTCTGTGAACCCCTCCTCAAGACTGCCATGGCCGACCTGGTTTGATCAATCGATATGTAGATTAAAATCCCCCATGATAATTGCTGTACCATTTTTACACGCATTAGCTATTTCTATGTTTATTGCCCGCCCCACCACGATGTCATTATTCGGTGGCCAATAGGCCACACCTATCAGTAACTTCTTCTCCCTGCTATTCCTATTTTCCACCCAAATGGATTCAACCATTTTGTTCAGTAGAACCAATATCGTCTCTCACTACTGCCCTGATATCATCCTTAAAAATCAGAGCAACACCATCTCCCTTACCTTCCTGTCTGTCCTTCCGAACAGTTTGATGCCCCTGGATGTTTAACTCCCAGTCATTACCATCCTGTAACCATGTCTCTGTAATGGCCACTAAATCATACCCATTTGCCATGATTTGCACAGCCAACTTATCCACCTTGTTATGAATGCTCCGAGCATTCAGATAAAGTGCCCTTATACCAGTTTTTGCACCTTCTGTTTGGGTCCTATTACCACCATTACTAATATATCTTGAGTTCTCCTTATCTTTAACTTTTTTCCTAATTTTCAATGTAGTTGAAGCTTCCTCGTCACCTGCTAACCTGCTGCTTTGCCTTCTATTAATTGTTATTCTCCGTCTACGCACATTTCACCCTTCCCCCCACTTACTAGTTTAAAGTCCTATTACCCACACTATTTAACCTTTCCTTCTGAACACTGGACCCGGCCATTCAGATGGAGTCCATCCCAGTGGTATAGATCCCTCCTGTCCCAGAACTGATGCCAGTGCCCCATGAAAAGGAAACCCTCTTTCCCACATCACCCTTTTAACCATGTGTTTACATCCCTGATCTTCGCCTCCCTATGCCAATTTGCATGTGGCTCAGGCAGCAATCCAGATATTATGACCCTTGAAGACGTGTTTTTTAATTTTGTTCTAAGCTTTTCATAATCCCAAAACAGGTCTTTTTTTCCTAGCCCTGCCTACGTTGTTAGCACCTACGTGGACCTCCACCACTGGATCCTCCCTCTCCCTCTCCAGTATTTTCTCAAGCTGATCAGAGATGTCTCACACCCTGGCACCAGGCAGGCAACACACCATGCGGGATTCTCTGTCCTGTTCACAAAGGGTACTGTCTATCCCCCTGATGATGGAATCCCTTACAACTATAATCTGTCTTTTTGTTCCCCCCTCTTGAATGGCCTCCTGGATCATGGTGCCATGGCCAGTTGACTCATCCTTCCTGCAGGCCTGTTCCTCATCCACGCAGGGAGCAAGTGCCTCATACCTGTGGGACAATGTCAAGCGCTGCAGCTCCTGTGCCCCTGTCTGCAGGGTGCCTCTACCTGCCTCACTCACAGTCACACACTGCTGTCCCTGCCCGCCGATCGAACTAACATTAGTTAATCTGCCAGGTGTGACTGCCTCCTGGAATACGGCATCCAGCTATTTCTCCTCCTCCCGGATGTGCCGCAGTGTTTGGAGTTTGGATTCCAGCTCATCAATTTTGAGCCAGAGCTCCTCAAGCAGCCAACATTTGCTGCAGATGTGGTCACTGCTGTTCTCAATGGGATCAACCAGCTCCCACATCATACAGCTAAACATAGGTCTCCTGTATCACTAGCACCCTTCTGTCATGGTCCAAATATAGTTGTATTTTAGTACTCCATGTGCTATGATGACCTATTAACTAATGGGAAAGTCAGAATAAATTGGGCTCAGCAGATATATACAAGCGTACAGCTCGCCAATTACTCATTTTACCACTGAGACCAATGTTTCAGACCTTCCACTATCCTAAAGATTGAAACAATTTCTATAAGATTCATGTTTGTTTCAGTTTGACTCAGTTTTGACAGTGTTGGCTGAAATGTTGTGGGTTCAGCTCTTACTTGAGTCTTGATGGTGTAATGTCGGCTGGCATTTCACTGCTGTGCTGACGGAGTGTTTTACTCTTGAACAGACTGACAGTGAAACTTGGTTTTACCTGTTGTGTAAGTCAGCAATCCAAGCTAATTTTCTTTTCCCTTCATACAACACAAACAACAGGCAAATTTACTGTAAGGCCAGCTTTGTGCAACATGAAATGCCCAACTTCAGACTACATTGTCTTTCAAATAATATTAAATATATTAAATACATTATTAATATTAAACAAGGTTCCCACTTGCCGGATCAACTTGATGTAAAAGATCCTGTGTGATTGTGTGAAAAAAGCATCTAGCAACACACTTCCAACAACCACCAAATACAAATGATCTTCTTATTCATCTACTTGAGTTTGCAGCCTTCTTACCAAAGATTTGGTGTGACATTTGCCTATCTTCCTGGGGAGATGACAGCCTTATGGTATTATTCCTTGACTGCTAATCTAGTAACCCAGGTAACGGCTATCCCCACCCTTGTCTGCTTTCCGGAGAGACCACTCTCTCCGTGACTCGCTTGTTCGCTCCACACTGCCCTCCAACCCCACCACACCCGGCACCTTCCCCTGCAACCGCAGAAAATGCTACACTCGCCCCCACACCTCCTCCCTCACCCCTATCCCAGGCCCCAAGATGACTTTCCATATTAAGCAGAGGTTCACCTGCACATCTACCAATATGGTATACTGTATCCATTGTACTCGGTGTGGCTTCCTCTACATTGGGGAAACGAACCGGAGGCTTGGGGACCGCTTTGCAGAACTCCTCTGCTCGGCTCGCAATAAACAACTGCACCTCCCAGTCGCAAACCATTTCCACTCCCCCTCCCATTCTTAAGATGACATGTCCATCATGGGCCTCCTGCAGTGCCACAATGATGCCACCGGAAGGTTGCAGGAACAGCAACTCATATTCCGCTTGGGAACCCTGCAGCCCAATGGTATCAATGTGGACTTCACCAGCTTCAAAATCTCCTCTTCCCCCACCGCATCCCAAAACCAGCCCAGCTCGTCCCCTCCCCCCACTGCACCACACAACCAGCCCAGCTCTTCCCCTCCACCCACTGCATCCCAAAACCAGTCCAGCCTGTCTCTGCCTCCCTAACCTGTTCTTCCTCTCACCCATCCCTTCCTCCCACCCCAAGCCGCACCTCCATCTCCTACCTACTAACCTCATCCCACCTCCTTGACCTGTCCGTCTTCCCTGGACTGACCTATCCCCTCCCTACCTCCCCACCTATACTCTCCTCTCCACCTACCTTCTTTTCTCTCCATCTTTGGTCCGCCTCCCCCCTCTCCCTATTTATTCCAGAACCCTCACCCCATCCCCCTCTCTGATGAAGGGTCTAGGCCCGAAACGTCAGCTTTTGTGCTCCTGAGCTGCTGCTGGGCCTGCTGTGTTCATCCAGCCTCACATTTTGTTATCTCTAATGTTCTGGGGACCTGGGTTCACATCCTGCCATGGGAGATGGTAGAGTTTGAATTCAATAAAAGTCTGGAATTAAGAGTTTCATAATGACAATGAATCAATTGTTTGTAAAAGCCCATCTGGTACAATAGATTCCCTACAGAGTGAAAACAGGCCCTTTGGTCCAACAAGTCCACACTGCTCCTTGGAGCATCCCAACCAGACCTGTCCCCTTATAACCCACACACCCCTGAAAACTATGGGCAATTTAGCATGGCCAATCCACCTAGCCTGCACATCTTTGGGCTGTGGGAGGAAACCGGAGTACCCGGAGGAAACCCACACAGACACGGGGAGAATGTGCAAACTCCATACAGACAGTTACCCGAGGCTGGAATCAAACCCGGGTCCCTGGCTCTGTGAGGCTGCAGTGCTAGCCACTAAGCCACCGTGTCCTTTAGGGATGGAAACTGTCATCCTTACTTGTCCTGGCCTACACATGACTCCAGAGTCTCAGTAATGTAGTTGGCCTTTAACTTCCCTCTGGATAATTAGGGATTGGCAATAAATGCTGGCCGAGCTAGTGATAGCCTCAATGATACCGCAATGTGAATGAATTACAAAAAAAACTGTTGCAAGGCAAGTAAGCAGATAAAACTGTAATTAATTTATATTGATTTGCTGCAAATGATATGTCCCTTTCCTTAAAGCTTCTAACTGTAATTCAAAAGGTTTGATTTCATATCGACTCAAGTATTAAGTCTCTATTTTCCAGTTCAAATAATAGCCTTTGGTTTATGATTTGTTGACTAATGGTCCAAATGGAGGTGCGATGGCAGAGTAAGTGCCTTTGTGCAATTAGGATGGACAACTTTTGAACACACATTTTAAAATTCTCTCCTCACGGAGGTGATAAGGCGTTTACACAACCCTCTCTTAAACATACCAAAAATTGCTTAACTTCGCTGCTCGTTAACATTTTGCCCCTGAAAATTTGGAGGAAAAGTTTTATATTCCTGTTTTGTTTCCATGATTGCAATCAAGTAATCAGATTAATGTTTATTTGAGTATTTTGAGGAAGTGTGATTTATTACCAAATAGTTTTCCCAATTATTCGTACAAGATTAATGATTAGATTTATTTTAAAGTTTACCACATTTATGACCATGAAGAAGAGAGTTGAGCTGCCTGACATTGACGTTGAATATTAGTTGAACTTACTCAACATCAGCAATCAGACTAGTAAAAATCGTTCCTACAAAAATGGAAGTAACATTTGCTGATGAACAAAATATTTTAATGTCTCACAGAAACAGAGCTATTTGACAATCATTGATCAGATTATGTGGATAAAGCCTTATGAATTTCTGGGAAGAACTACCCTAAATTTTTGAATGGTTAATTTCAGACTACAATGAACCAATTTAGGGAAATACAGCAGACTCAGGAAGGGAATAACAATCTGAAACATGCGGCAAGAAGCAGGATTTAGAGCAATAAAATAAAACATCCTAGTCGACAAAAGGGCGAAAACATCTTTCTGCCACAAAAAATAAAGCCAACACTCCAATGATTGAGAAGAAACGTTTACAAGTTTTTTTATTGTTCATTCATGGGATATGAGTGTCGCTGGCTGGCCAGAATTTATTGCCTATCTCTGGTTGAGAAGGTATGGTGAGCTGCCTTCTAGTTAGTGAAGATCTGAACCATGGTTACTGCATAAATTTAAAATGCAAAGTAAGAAATTTTAAACTTGTAACATTGGATATATCCACTGGAATTTAGAAGATTAACAGATGCAACTTGATTGAAACATATAAAATTGTAAGCGGCATTGACCAGGTGAATGTGAAAAGGATGGTTTCTCTTGTGGTGGAATCTAGAACCGGGGTACTGTTTAAAGCTAACACAGTGCTCAGTTAGGACAGGGAGGAGGAGAAGGTTTTTCTCACAAGGAGTCATCTTCAAAAGATGATGGAAGCAGAGTTTTTGAATATTTTTAAGGCAGAGGTAGATATGTTCTTGATAAACAAGGGACTGAAAGGTTATCAGGGATGGGCAAGAATGAAGAATTGAGGTTGCAATCGGGATATAACTAATAGAGTGTATAAGAGTGAGCCAGTGGATTGTGATTTTTAGAAAGCTTTCAATAAGATCCCACATTAGCATGTAAAATTAAAGCACATGGGGTAGTGTACTGGCATAGACAGAGTACAGATTCACAGGCAGGAAGCAAATTTTAAGAGCAAACAGGTCTTTTTGCAGAATGGCATGCAGTGACTAGTGGGAAACACAGGGATCAGTGCTTAATCCTCAGCTATTCATGATATATGTAATATATATGAATGGCTTAGATGTGGAAACCAGATATCATATCTTCAGGTTTGTGAATGACTCAAAGCTTGGTGAGAGAGTTCACTGTAAGGAAATTCGGTGTGATTTGGACAAGTAAGTGGACAAACAAAGGCCAATGAAGTATAATGTGGATAATGTGGATAAATATGAGGTTATTCACTTTGATAGCAAAAGCAGGAAGGCAATGGTGGTGATAGATTGAGAAAGGCAATGGTGCAACAAGACCTTGGTATCTTTGTGCACCAATCGCTGAAAGTAAGCATGCAGGTGCAGCGGGTAGTGAAGAAGGCAAGTGATACATTGGCATTTGTAGGAGGAGCAGGGATATCTTGCTGCAACAGTACAGGGCATTGTGAAGACCACACATGGAATATTGTATGCAGTTTTGGTCTCCTTATCTAAGGAGGGTGTTCTGGCTATTGAGGGAGTACAAAGAAGATTTACTAGACTAATTCCTGGGATAGTGGGACTAAGGTACAGGGAGATACTGGATCAGTTAGGACAATGTAGACTAGAGTTTAGAAGAATGAGGGGAGATCTCATAGAAACCTATTAAATCTAATCGGATTAGATAAGGTGGGTGCAGGAAGGATGTTCTTGATGTGACTGAGGAGTCCAGTAGTAGAGGTCACAGTCCACAGTCCTAGGCTGTTTAGGACCGGATGTGGAGGAATTTCTTCACATAGAGATTGTCGAGCCTGTAGAATTCTCTGCCAGAGGAAACTGTTGAGGCCAAAACACTGAAGAATTTCAAGAAAGGTATAGATATAGTTCTTCGGACTAAAGCAATCAAAGGATTTAGGGTGAAAGGACGAACAGAGGACTAGGTTGGATGATCAGCCATGATCATATTGAATGGTGGAGCAGGCTCAAAGGGCTAAATGGCCTACTCCTAATTTCAGTTTCTATGTTATTCTGTTTCCATGATTGATGGGCCAAACAGCCTCCCTCTGCTCCTAATGTGAATGTCCATATATGATTGAAAATGAAAGTTTCCCTGACAACACTGATACATCTCTTTGTGGCCTTCACATCTTGCAGAGGTTCAGAAATAACTCTGTCCTCCTGCTTAGATTCCTTTCCATTATTACCATCGGAGGAGATGAGCAGTCCCTCTCTGTTATAGCAGCCAAATTGCTCTTCCCTTTGCACTGTAATATTGCTCAATGCATAGCAAACTCCAACAGCCCCAGCACCCTCTGTGACATGTACTGCAATACTACGCTAGGCCAATTAGGGCAGCAGAAATACATTTTCAGCAATTCTATAGTCTTAACTATAGTGTGCAATATTATAACAAACCTCTGTAGGGCTTTAGGGATTCCTTCCAAACGCATAGACCCGCAAGTTTTATAGTATCACAAACAGGCCAATACCACATCTCAGGAAAGCATTAGCAATCCCTGACATTTCTAGTCATCTGAAAATAGGTGCATGTTGTGAATGCATATTGGCACACCAATGCTCTTCAACACTGAAGACTTCCCCTCGCTGCCTTCTTCCTGGCATCCCTTCCTCTTAGCCAGTGCTGTGCACTGATGATCTTGGGTCTATTTTATTGTGCATTGGTGACTGTACTCTTGTGAATCCTCTCCTCCATTGCCTGAGTTTGCAATAACATTGACCATATATGAGTCCACAAAGTGTATTGAGTGAAGAAGCCAAGCAATGATGTGAGCACTCTTGTTTACATGGCCTTCATTCCTACAGCAGCTGCACTTGGCCAAAGGCAATACAAGGACCACTCGCAGAACTCCTCCCATCCCACAACTACCTGGTTTTCTCAAGCTCAGATGTCCTTACCAGCCATGTCGATAGATCCAGGCACTGTTCTCCTGCAGCTACAACCTATTAACTTCCACCCTCCTTCTGCCACTCTTGATCTTCCTCCTGTTTTCCTTTATCCTCCCTAACATTCCATTGTTTCTCCATCCTTCACTCATCATGGAGATTCTGACCATCATCTCGACCTTGCTCGTGACACCCAGTCTTCCATTTTTCCTTCTAAACCTTCCCACCTCACCCTCGACCCATCTTTTAACCTGGAAGTTTCCTTCATCATCCTTGACCAACCCTTGGCATCCCTTTACTCTTCCTCAGAATGCATTCACCTTACCCTCCTTTTGCCTGAACAAGCCCTGCTTCAAGGATCAATTGTCTGATGTAGCTGCCTTCCCTTGCATACAAAAGGGTGAGGCCTCTGCATCCACACACTCTGCCTTAAAGATGAAAGCCTGGCTCCCTGAATTTCTCACTGGCAACTGACAGGCTTTGACTTGGCCAACCAAAGTCTGGTTACCCTCTTCATTTCCTGTTCTTACAGGCCCCTTTTAATTCCATCCACTGTGTACAGCTTAGGGCAATCCATCATACAGAGGATAGAGATACCAAGTAAAACATCAATTCATTACCAGATACATTCAAGTATACCTTTAAAAAATGTATTCTTCATCAGACTGAAGGATGTTAAGAATGCATGAGTAAGGTATTGAAGATTATGAACCGTTAAGATAAGATATTAGAATCACATTGAAGATAGTAACAAAAGGGAAAAATTTAAAGCGATCAGAGAAAGCATTCAAGGAGCTGTTAGAAACAAATCTATATCCAGAAGATAGTTAGAATATGAAAATCTACACTGCAAAAATGTGTTAAATCAAAGCCTATAAATACTTTTGTTAGAGAATAAGATAGTCATTTGAAGACGACAATAGTAAGTGGTATTGGAAGCGAACAGGAGAGTGGGACAAAACTTGGATGGCTCACAAAGAACATGTTTGTGCAGTTTTGATGGGCTGGTTAGACTTTTTCTGTGCTTTAATAATCTCACGTACTGAACTCACTCCTGGTCTGATATGAATTGGTTGATCTCAAATGTGGTGACATTAAATATGAAACTTCTACTCAAGACCATGTTTATGGGAATTTAGTGCTAAGCTGCCATAGGTAGAAAAGTGTCTCTGTTGTATATTTTCCAATATTTAGTAAGAATCAAATCATCTTGATACCTCAAAGCAGGCAAACAGCTTTATAGAATGCAAGGGAAATGGCTTCTCTTGAGAAAAACTATTTTTAAAAGACATTAATTAAAAACTTCCTCTTGCTTCTTCGTGACTGGATTCACTGTGCAACAGATCATTCAAAAGGAAGTCGCAGACTGGAAAAGGAAGGTAAACTGAGGCTAAAATATTCAGTAGTTCTGGTATTTATATAAAACTCCTGGCTGTTCACACGGATATATAATTAAATTGCTAACCTTGCCAATTTACAGAAGATTTACATCCACTAAATTGGCCTGAATTAACTAATTGAATTGTGCTGAAGATCTAGATTTCCCCACTATACGTCGTATTATATAGAATTTTCAGCACACAAACATGTTTGTCAATGCTATAGGTCTCTAGTAGTGTTGTCCTCCCCCATCATATCTGAACTTATTCTGTCAACATCTTTCTAAAATATGTTTGACTTTTACATGAAACAAAGTTTAAATAAATTCAAAGAATTTTCAGTGGTCTGTGTGTAAGCTATAACTTCACTTTACTGAAATATTTTCATAAAATGACTTCTGTCTTATAAAAAAGGAAACACATTCATTTGGAAACAGAGATAATGGGAACTGCAGATGCTGGAGAATCCAAGATAACAAAGTGTGAAGCTGGATGAACACAGCAGGTCAAGCAGCATCTCAGGAGCACAAAAGCTGACATTTCGGGCCTAGACCCAGGCCTAGGTCCGGGCCCGAAATGTCAGCTTTGTGCTCCATTTGGAAACAGACATAGTTTTGTAGTGTGATTATTTCTGCTTTAGGGAGACAATACTATCTAAAGCTGACTGAAGAAAGCCTAATTTTTAGAGAAATTCAATGATTACATTGTGATATACTTGGGAATTTGCAATTGTGTGTTGGAGGTAGCTGTAAGTCTAACCAAATAAAGGAGACACGCCAATGCCATTTTGTAAGTTATTGTTTGAAGTGAAAGTATCACATCTTTTTATTCTTGTATTTTAAATTTGTATTTATGGATGAAATGAGGAAAAGAATCATTTTAAAACCAATAGTTATTGGAGGATTGCTGCATGATTTGAAAACAAGTAAGCTGACAGTCATTGCAAGCATTGTTTACACAGTTGCTTGTTCAAGAAGTAGTTGAAGTATAGTTTGTATACGAGGTGGAGCAGTGGAGCTATCTTTCAATGGAGATTCAGCAGAAACAAGCAGCTGATTGTTCTGTTGTCTAGTGAACAGTTATTAATGACAAAGATCTTCTGCCCACCAACAGCTGAGTGATTGGTTCTCTGGTAAATGAAAAGCTTGGGGAACTACCCTGCTTAATTAGGCCAAGTCCAAGCATATCCAAATTAGACAGGAATGGAAGAATGTGGATTGGGAGAGGATGCTTGTGGGAAAATGTGTGTCTGGCATGAGGAAGACCTTTAAAGACGAGTTGGTTAAAATGCAGGACATGCATGTCCCTGCAAAAGTGAAAGATAGAAATAGCATGATTCAGGAACCACGGATGGCAAGGGAAATTATAAGGAAAAAGAAAGCATACAATAGGTCGAGGCAGCTACAAACTGATAAAGGCCTTGAGAAGTACAGAGAAATTTGGAATTAGAAAGGCTAACAGAGGCAATGAAACGTTGTTAGCAAACATGGAATTCACCAGTTTTAAAAAGTCCCCACCCCTGGCCTCATCCCATGTCCAAACGTCCCTCTCATCTCCACCTCCTTGACCTGACACAACCTGTCCATTTTCTCTCCCACCTACCCGCTCCTCCCACCCCACTAAACAATCCCTATCTTCCCCTACCTGCACTCACTTATCACCATCCCTCCTCCCTTCCTCTCTCTATTTGTTTCTGAGCTCCCTTCCCCCTCCCCTATTTCTGAGGAAGGGTCCCGACCCAAAACATCAACTTTCCTGCTCCTCTGATGCTGCCTGGCCTGCAGTGTTCCTTCAGCTCCACTCTGTATTAGAGAGAGTCTCAGGAGAATCCTAATCGGTTATATGCATAAATTAGAAGAAAGAGGGTTGCAAGGGAAAGATTAGGCCCACTCAAGGACAATGGAGGGAAGTTATGCATGGATCCATAGGAAGTGGGAGAGATCGTTCATGAGTACTTTGTATCAGTATTCACCAAAGAGAAGAACATGATTGATATTGAGGTCAGGGATGAGTGTATGAATACTCCAGAGAATTTCAATATATTGAAGGAAGAAGTTGTGGGTATCCTAAATTGCATTAAGGTAGGCAAGTCCCCAGAGCCAGATGGGACCTACCTGAAGATACTGCAAGAGGCAAGAGAAGAAATAGCTAGGGCATTAACACACCCGCACATCCTCTTTGACCACAGGTGAAGTTCCAGAGGGCTGCAGATTTGCCAATGTTGTTTAGTTACTTAAGAAATGAAGCAGGGATAATCCAAGAAATTATAGCAGACATGAAAGAAGTCAACAAAATTATGTGAGGCATAAATAGGGTGGATAGTCAGAGGCTTTCCCCAGGATTGAAATTTCAATTACAAGGGGGCACAGGTTCAAGGTGAGAGAGGGAAAGTTTAAGGGAGATGTGTGAGGGAAGATTTTCATGCAGAGAGTGGAGAGAACCGGGAATGCACTGCCTGAAGATGCAGTAGAAGCAGGCATGCTGATGATATTTAAGAGGCATCTGGATGGTTACATGAATAGGGAGGGAAGAGAGGGCTATGGACCAAATAAGGTTTGTTTGTTAGGGCATGATCATTGGAACAGGCTTGGAGGGCTGAAGGGCCTGTTCCTGTGCTGTGCTTCTCATTTGATATTTTGTTCTTTTATTGTGAAGGGCTTTTAGGCCTCTAATAGCTCAGGAATGCTGTCTGTTCTCTGCAGGAAAATCTACACAAATGCTGAAGAAAGCCCGTTTTTATTTCTTTCAGTAGTTGCTGTGAGCTGCAACTTCGGATAACTAGGTCAAGTGTGAACTGATCCCTCGTCCCTCCTACAAACTAGTGAAAAATAGAAGAAAATCCAACAAGCAGCAATCTAAACAACACAAGAATCATAAGAATAATCTCAGTAACCCTGTAAACAGGAACTACTGAAACCATTGCCTTCCCAAACTTTCCCCTCATCTATACCCACCATGTTCTCGTTTAGTAGAATTATATACTAGTGGTTCATAATTGTTTCAATAAAACAGAAAACCTCTGGATGCGAGAGATCTGAAACAAAAAGTGAAATTACTGACAAACTCAGCAGGTTTGACAGCATCTGTGGAAGAAAGCAGAGTTAATGCTTTCAATGCGGTATCTCATCACCAAAACTTTAAGTGACTTGAAAAAGTGGTATTTAAACCAAAGCCAAAGTTGGTGGGGTAAAGTCAGGAGTCCTCTCCCTATCCCACTGACACCTTCACCCATCTCCAACACTCTCCCTCCACTGAGACCCCCTCCCTCTGCTCTTTCACCTGCACTCAACCTGTTCATTAAACAGTATTATGGTGACATTAGTCATCTTAATTTTTCTGCTTCCCTCACCCATTCAAACATATTTCCCTCTGAACTGACTGGATTCTGCTCAGATCCAACCCCGGCTTTGTAATTAAGTCTGCTGACCAGGGTGGTGCCCTTGTTGTCTGGCAGACTGCCCTCTATATGATAGAGTCTGAGCGCTAACTCTCAGACACCTCCTCCTATCTCCCAATGGACAATGACCCCCACCACTGAACTTCAGGCTATTGTGTCCATGACTGTCAACAACCTCATAAAATGAAGGGATCCTCTCTCCTCACCTCCCCATCAGCCTTGCAGCTCATATTCCCCAACCCCATATGGTCACTTCTAGCTTCTCGCCAAATCGACAGACAGGACTGCCTGGGCAAATCCATTGTTTCTGCCTGCTCCTGCCTCATGGATTTTATTTCATCCTCGCTTGACACTTTTTCTCCCATTCTCCAGTCCCTCTCCACTTGCATCCATGATCCTTCTGATGCTTTCTTTCAGTTTCAGAATTTCTGGTGTGCGGAGTCCAGCTACCTCCTTTTTACCATGAATCTTCAATTCCTTTACACAGCCATCCGCCATCTGGATGATCTCAAGGCTCTCCATTTCTCCCTTGTAAAAAGGCTCCATCAGCCACCATCCTCCTCTGCCTGGCCGAGATCATCCTCACTTTGAACAACATCTTTAACTCATCCCACTTTCTTCAGGCCAAATGCATAGTCATGGGTGTTTGTATGGGCTCCAGTTATGCCTGTCTCTGTTTTGGGTCTTAGCTGTTTCCCTGCAGCTAGACTCCATGTCACATCTCCTTGATAGAGCAGTTAAGACTAGTAGCTCAAGTATGAAGGATTTATTCTGCAAATGAATATGACCTGGGAAAGATAAAAGAATAATCAAGGAAGAGAGCAGGCCATCGGATTTTGGAACTCTACTTTCAGTCTTAGTGGAAAAAATCGAAGCGAGAAGAGATGCCCTTAAATTTCCAAATGGTAGGATATCCTGGAGACATGAGAAGGCATTGCAAACAAAATTTAATGCCAGTGATATGCCCCCAACAATTTGTATGTGACTTTGCAAGAAGTTCAATTACTCTAAAATTGTGGTCAATGTCAGTAAATGGATCTTCAAATATCATTATGTACTTCTATATCACTGGCTTCACTTCAATATATCATGCCTCCATTATTCTTTTACCAATAGTCTCTGTTGGTGTAACTCTCACATCTCATAGGCTGCTCACAAACATAGGAGCGATATCATTGAAAATGGTTATGTAATTGCTGATAGACAGACCTTACACTTTTCAGTCCAGGTTATCCTACAACCAGACACAGCAGGAACCATCTGGAGTCAACAAATTCAAGTGTCATATTCAAAGGTGCAAGGTGGATGTTGCTTAAAGGACCAGGCATTTCACTCATCAGTAATTTAATGTTGAAGAACTCTGTGGTTGCATAGCATCTGAAAGTGCTTTGAAATATCTTTGGAGATGTTATGGTGACTTTCTGAATTTTCCAGAGTGTTGCTCACAAAGGTAGTGAAAGATTCGGTGACCTGTCAGCATAAACTGGGAGGTACTGGTAGCGCTGTGGTGGGGGTTGGAGGACAACACTGGCAGTGCCTCTAGATCTGTAGCATGACAAGGAGATGGAGCAGAGTCTGCAAATAGGGCAAGTTTTTTTTAAAAAAAATCACTCCTAGAATGTGCTCTGTACCACGTTTGTGCTGGGCTCTGTCATGCTCTTTGACAGGGACAGGAGGCTTTCTGGCAGGCTAGCCAATACACCCAGCTTCCTGTACATAGCCATCAGAACATTTCTGTCTGCAGCCTCTTTGATATCCTCAGCTAACTGCAACATTGCCCTTTGCTGAGCAAGACCACTGGCTGGCACTAAACCACTTGTGCCCACATGACTCACCATAGCTCTTTACATGACTCTGTGCTGTACCAGCATCTGTGCTGGTGACTGTAAGTGTGGATCAAATGGTAGGATCTCTTTATCAGTTCGGATGTACTCTCCTCTTCCTCCTCAGAGTGTAGTGGATGGCGACACCTCTTTGGCTTCTGCAAACAGAAAACCAGAAGACATAGAACATAGAACATAGAACAATACAGTGCAGACCAGGATCTTCAGCCCTCGATGTTGCGCCGGCCTGTGAACTAATCTAAGCCCCTCCCCCTACACTATCCCGTCATCATCCATATGCTTATCCAAGGACTGTTTAAATGCCCCTAATGTGGCTGAGTTAACTACATTGGCAGGCAGGGCATTCCATGCCCTTACCACTCTCTGAGTAAAGAACCTGCCTCTGACATCTGCCTTAAAACTATCACCCCTCAATTTGTAGCTATGCCCCCTCATACAAGCTGACATCATCATCCTCGGAAAAGACAAAGGGGTTTATTTAAGGAAAAGGGGTTGGCTGGGATATATGAGGTCTACAGTCACACCAACTGTAACTTTATATCCCCCTAAATAATAACAACAGAGAGGCAGGAATTGAAAAGGGGAATAAGGAATGAGCATATCAGCAATGCTCAATGCTCCCAACAATATCAGAGGCGATGGAATCTGAGGCAGCTAGGCCAGTGATCTTGGGATTCATTTACTCAGTAAAGCCAGGGAATAGAAAAAACGTGTTCTCTAACCATTTCATCTGAGGGCGTAAGGTCACTGAACACAGCGTTAGGATTTAGGTGAATAAGGGCAATCTTGGTCACCCTATAAATATCCAAGTTTGTTTGTATCTCTAAGTTACATTTATTATTTAAGTTCTAGACTTCATCCAGGTTTGACCAGGCTATCCACTGGAAAGCAGCGAAAGCTTGTTAATTAGTGAAAATAACATTAATTTTTTATGTGCCTGGAGCAAACCTAACTCAAAGCGTTGAAATGCAGGCTTCTCAGTGTGATTGTGAACAGAGTGATTGGAGTTGGGTGACGAATGGAGTTAAGCAAATAGAGGAAAAAGGTGCTCCTTTGCTTATTCTAACATTCTCATCTAGTACTGATTCATCCTTCCTCTACTACGTGGGATTAGCTAGCTGTTTGGTTAGACTCTGGTAAGTTGCTACATTCTATTTTACGCATAAGGCTTAAAATAGTATAGAAACTGGTGGTGAGGTTAACACAATATGTATACAAAGGCAAATACATAATTTAATAAATTAATAATATATTTAATTATTCATAGAATTCATAAAATCCCTACAGTGTGGAAACCGGCCCTCCAGCCCAACAAATCCGCACCAACTCACAAAACTTCCCACCCAGATCGATTCCCATATAACCCACCTAATCTGCACACCACTGACTCAGTTCTTTGAATATAGAATTCAATTAAGAATGGCAGAACAGGTGATATGTTAGATAATGAAATGTGAGGCTGGATGAACACAGCAGGCTCAGCAGCATCTCAGGAGCACAAAAGCTGACGTTTCGGGCCTAGACCCTTCATCAGAGAGGGGGATGGGGTGAGGGTTCTGGAATAAATAGGGAGAGAGGGGGAGACGGACCGAAGATGGAGAGAACCCACCACCCAAGACATTTTTCCATCCCCACCCCTGTCTGCTTTCCGGAGAGACCACTCTCTCCGTGACTCCCTTGTTCGCTCCACACTGCCCTCCAACCCCACCACTCCCGGCACCTTCCCCTGCAACCGCAGGAAATGCTACACTTGCCCCCACACCTCCTCCCTCACCCCTATCCCAGGCCCCAAGATGACTTTCCGCATTAAGCAGAGGTTCACCTGCACATCTGCCAATGTGGTATACTGCATCCACTGTACCCAGTGTGGCTTCCTCTACATTGGGGAAACCAAGCGGAGGCTTGGGGACCGCTTTGCAGAACACCTCCGCTCGGTTCGCAATAAACAACTGCACCTCCCAGTCGCAAACCATTTCCACTCCCCCTCCCATTCTTTAGATGACATGCCCGTCATGGGCCTCCTGCACTGCCACAATGATGCCACCCGAAGGTTGCAGGAACAGCAACTCATATTCCGCTTGGGAACCCTGCAGCCCAATGGTATCAATGTGGACTTCACCAGCTTCAAAATCTCCCCTTCCCCCACCGCATCCCAAAACCAGCCCAGTTCTTCCCCTCCCCCCACTGCACCACACAACCAGCCCAGCTCTTCCCCAACCCACTGCATCCCAAAACCAGTCCAACCTGTCTCTGCCTCCCGAACCTGTTCTTCTTCTCACCTATCCCTTCCTTCCACCCCAAGCCGCACCTCCATCTCCTACCTACTAACCTCATCCCACCTCCTTGACCTGTCCATCTTCCCTGGACTGACCTATCCCCTCCCTACCTCCCCACCTATACTCTCCTCCCCACCTATCTTTTTTTCTCTCCATCTTTGGTCCACCTCCCCCTCTCTCCCTATTTATTCCAGAACCCTCACCCCATCCCCCTCTCTGATGAAAGGTCTAGGCCCGAAACGTCAGCTTTTGTGCTCCTGAGATGCTGCTTGGCCTGCTGTGTTCATCCAGCCTCACGTTTCATTATCTTGGATTCTCCAGCATCTGCAGTTCCCATTATCAGGTGATATGTTACGGCTGCAGCATTATGGCTCCTGGATGGCAATGTGATCCAGAGCAAACACTTTTGTGATAAGAGTTAGCAGCTGGAGAAGCATTGGCTTAGAGCCATGGTGCTGGAGGCTGAGTGACACACACTGCAACACCACAGCGAGTAGCGGGGATGACCCAGATTTATTTTTGTGTGCAAGTGCTCGCACAACTTGAAGTAAGAGCTTCATCTGATTTGATCAGTGGTCAAAGATGAGTGAGTATGGCTGCAATTGAATTAGGTGAGGGAACCCAGAGGGCAAGAGTACAGGAACCTCAACTTTTCCAATGCTTAACAGTTTTGAGGTTATTTCAATTTGTTAGGATGAGGGAGTGGTCACAGGGTTGATGAGTGAACTGATCAAGGCACAGTAATCCAGGAAGCTATTCATCTGGGGGGGAGAGAAAAAGGAATGCAGTGGTTGTAGGAGAAATATAGCTAAGGGAATTAACACTCTTCTCTGCAGCAAACAGTAATAGTCAGAAGGGTATACTTCCTGCCCAGCGCCAGCACCGGAAACATGTGCTTAAACATGGGTAGCAACTTATAATGGGAGGGGCAAGTCCTTGTTTATGTTGTCCATGTACGTATCAATGAATTGGAGAAGATCACAAAAGAGGTTCTCAGAATTTGTATGAGGAGCTAGGCACCAAATTAAGAAGCATAACCTCAAAGGTTATATTCTTTGGCTGATACCTGAGTCACATGAAAATAGGCATTGGGCAAAACAACATTAGAAACATTAATGAGACAACAAGGTGTAGAGCTGGATGAACGCAGCAGGACAAACAGCATCAGAGGAGCAGGAAAGCTGACGTTTTGGTCTAGACCTTTCTGAGGAAGTGACTAGACTCGAAACATCAGCTTCCCTGCTCCTCTGATGCTGCTTGGCCTGCTGTGTTCATCCAGCTCTACACCTTGTTGTCTTAGATTCTCCAGCATCTGCAGTTCCTACTATCCCTTAGAAAAATTAATATTTGGCTCAAAGATTGGCATGGGAAATTTCAATTCTCGGGGAGGCAATGGCATAGTGATATTATCATTAGATGATGAATCCAGAAATGCAAGTAATGTTCTGGGGACCAGGGTTTGAACCTGACCAAGGCAGATCGTGGAATTTGACTTTAAAAGAAATCTGGAATTAAGAATGACCATGAAATCATTGTCAATGGTTAGAAAACACATCTGATTCATTTATATCATTCAGGAAGGAAGCTTGCTTTCCTTACCTCGTCTGACCTACAGACTTCAGACCCACAGCAATGTGGCTGACTCATCACTGCTCTCTGGGATGGTTCATTACATGCTGGCACAGCCAATAACACCCACATCTCATCAGTAAATTGAAGAAAAATAAAGTTCTAGTTGTTTGCAAACTGGAACCAGCACTGGCGAAAGTGGGGACTGTGATGTTGGGCCAGACTATGCCTGAACTGAGGGACGGTTGCGTGATCCAAAATATTATCTCTGATTTCTCTCCACAGATGCTGGCAGACTTGCTGACCTTTTCCAGCAATTCCTGACTTTTTTACACCTGAATTGTGCCATGAGTAAGCCACATAACTAGGGTGCTTTAAATTCATTAGGGAGAACAAGCATCAAATTTAAGATAACGTGGTAAACAAAATACAAGAGAAGAAGCAACAGTAAAAGGTGTTAACATGGAAGTAATAAATTTACTATGGTAAGAAGAATTTGGTATTATCAATGGTAAATAGTAAATCAATAGAAAAGGTTAGTAGTCGGGAGAATAATGAATAAATATAACACTAAAAGCTTTGGATCTGAATGGATGTAGCACTCAAGATATAACAGATGAACTGTTAGTGCAAATAGAAACATGTAGACATGATCTAATAGCCATTACAGACACATGGCTGTAGATTGGGAGCTGAGTATTGGAGGGTACATGTCAGGAAGGACACGATGCCAGGGTGATATTAGAACAGTAGAGGAAAGAGCCTAAGTTTAGGAAACCAGGTCGTAGAGTCAGTTTGGTTCAAGATGATAGATGATAAAGGCAAAAATTCACTTCTGGAAGTGTTGCAAAGGCCCCTTCATGGTAACCACGTGGTAGCCCAAAGGATAAAGTCAGCCATCATGGCAGAAAGATATGGCAATAATCGTGGATGAGTTTAATCTTCATATAGACTGCAAAAATCAGATTAGCAAAGGCAACCTAGCCGAGAAGTTCATAGAATCTTTTTTGGAAGAGTTTCTTAGGATAACTCATTGAGATAATTAAAACTATGAGATAATTAATTACCTCATTGTGGAACACCTCTAGGTGGCAGTGATTGTAATATGATTGAATTTTACATTCAGTTGGAGGGAAAAGAGTGGGTCCAAGATTAAAATTATAACATACATGAGGACTGTATTGAGGACAGGAAAGCAAAACTAGCTGAAGTGATCTGGCAAATTAGGTTTAACAGATAAGTCAGTTGAGATGCAGTGGTAGATATTCAAGGGGATACTAAAGGACTCAAAGAAAATACACTTGCCAATAAGAAATAACAAATCCAACAGGATGTCCCATCATCTGTATAGTTAGTTAAGATGAATAAAGAAAGAATCAAATTTAAAGAAAAAGCATAAATTTGTGGACAGGCAGTCAGAAGATTTGACAGAAGATTAAAAAAAAGAGAATGACTGAAAGATTAATAAGGTGGGAAAATTAAAGTGAGAGAAATCTAGTTAATAATATAAAAACAAATGATAGAGTTATCAAAGTTACTATTGATCCCATGGAAGATGAGTCTGGGGAGTTAATGATGCAGAGTAAGCAGTTGGCAGATGATCTAAACAGGTATTTTGTATTGATCTTCAGTATCGATACTACAAGTAACATCCCAGAAGTAGCTGTAATCACAAAATGGATATGAGGAAAAAAATTCATGAAAATTGCAATCACCAGAGAAGTGGTACTGAGTAAATTGTTGGACATGAGGTCAAATAAATCTCTGGGTCCTTACATATGTCATCTTAGGCTCTTAAAAGAAAAAAGCCTGTGACATAAATTAATATGGATTTTGAAAAGTCCAAAATTCTCTGGGTCTTGGGAAGGTTGAATTATATTGAATAAGAGTAATTGTAATTCCTTTATTCGAAAAATTGGGGGCAGACAGAGAACAGGATGCAAACAGGCCAGTTGGCTTAGCATTTGTCATAAGGAAAACATTAGAATCTATTACTAAAGATATTACAGCAGAATGTTTAAAATAGTTTGTGGTAACCAGGCAGAGTAAACATGTTTTTTGGAAAAGGAAAGTCATGTTTAATCAATTTATTGGAGTTCTTCAAAGAAGTAACAAGGGCTGTGGACAGAGGAGAAGCAGTTAATGTACTACTCTTAGGTTTCCTGGAAGGATTTAATAAGGTGCCACATTAGAGGCTGTTGACAAACATAAAAGTTGATGGTATAGAGGAAACCATATTAGCATGAATAGAAGATTGACTAGTTAATAGGAAATAGAAAGTGAGCTTAAATGTTTCATTACAGGCTTGACAAGATATGAATGGTATGCATCAGGGATCAGTGCTGGTCCCTCAAAACTTTTAGCCAAGTAAGTGTCCAGGTGAGTTCTGAGAAGTATCACTGGACCCAAAACGTTATCTCTGTTTTATTCCTTCACAGATGTTGCCAGGCCTGCTGAGCTTTTCCAGCAACTTTGTTTCTGTTCCCAATTTGTAGCATCCGCAGCTCTTTCGGTTTTTATTAAGCATCTCGGTGAATCTGACAAGGTTACAAGCACATACAGATAGGTTAATTGAGTAGTTAAACTTCTGCAAAATGGTCTATAACTGAGATAGAATTTAAGGAGTATTCATTGAAACCAGCCAGTGGGAATTATTCATGAAGAAAACATAAAAGAAATGGGTTTAATATTAGAGCTACAGACAGCTAGAATCAGTCAGAAAAAAAACTTTAATCAAAGAGAGCATAAGTATTAAAGTCATAGGCTGTGGGATTCATTCAGTAAAGGAAACAGAAATCATTTTAAGGCCGCAAACATTTAAGGCCACAAACACTTTCGTCAAGTGAAGCTGTGAAAATGGGGGCATTCCTCTATTTTCAGGTGCAAAAGGCTGGTACACTACATTTTAGCTGTGAGAAAGCAGGAAACCTACATTATGGATGCAAAAACAAATCTTCCAGATCAGTATCACAAAGGAGAGTAACTCTTCAGAATTCTTCAGAAGAAAAGGCATATTTGAGTTGAAACATTAACACTGTTTGTCTCTCTGCAGATGCTGCCAGGACATCTGAGTTTCTCCAACATTCTCTGTTTTCCTTCCTTGAAAAATAAGAGTTAACGTTTCAGTTCCAGTGACCCTTATTCTCGTGACAAAGAAGCAGCTTGAAAACTTGTGATTTCAAATAAACTTGTTGGACTATAACCTGGATTTGTGTAACTTCTGACTTTGTCTGCCTTCACATTGGACCGTCTTCAGAAAGGAGAGTTTGAGGATTTCATGGCCAGTTATGAAACCAGAGATTCTCACAGATCAGGATAATTAATGCTTGAGCTAGTTTGTCGCCAGTCCTAGGTTTGAACACATCACAGGATCACCAAGATACCCACAATCAAAAGGGGCATGGGGACCATGCAGTGAAATCACTTTAGAAGAAAACGACTGATTTCTACACTACATTATCAATCCACCCCACTGCAATGTCACCATCACCATCAGAGTGGTCGATGGGCAGGATGCTAAAATATCAACTTCCTCTCTTATCATTGACTCCACATTAGTGCCAATGGGACTGTCAATTGTATGCATGTATGTATCCAAGTGCAGGCCTTCTCAGCACATCAGACCACACACTATAATAGGCATCACCATGTGAGGCTGTTGATAAATTTGGACCCAAAGCAACCGGTGTCGGTAAGGGATCCTAACAGGTTAGGTACATCTATTCAAAGACCATAGCAGTGATCATATAATGATCAGACAGCTGACAAATGGTGATTTTGTTCAGTCGAACTTGAGTATTTCTGACAAAATGCACACTTTGTCTATGCTTTTTATCATGCACTCATCAGGATATTCGAAAGAACACCAATGTAATAAGGAACAATATTTTACACTGCATGAGATGGGATTCACTTGTGTCTGTGTAACTCAGATTCATGCAAAATATCGAATCAGTTTGAACAAGGAATATGAAGAGGCGCAGCAGTTGAAAATATGGGTTTAATTGTCCCACCATCAAGGCACCAGGCAATGAAATCCCGGGGCTACTTTTTGCTGGCAGCTGGCAAACAGTTTGCTGTTAGGATGGCCATCCAATGAGGATTGTGATCCAAAGAGAGAGTTGGCATTATCAGCTGTGTCAGCAGTGGTGGCGGCCAATTCTCCGGCTGCAACACCAGGTGAAGAGAGCCTTGAAGAATAGTGAGCTTGTTCGGGGGAAGCCAAGATGATGCAGGTCCCAGTGATCTGGAGGGAGTGCAGACTGGCTTGAGGATTCATAGTGCACCAAGATTGGTATTGTCAGAGGGATAGTTATCACCACAATGGCACCTTTCTGGGCCATGTAATACCCATCAAACAAGTCTCACCCTGGAACTCACTCGGGTTTACCTAGCATTCTGTCCATGTGGCAGCTGGTCATTCCGAACAGGACAACTTAAACAGCTACATTGGCACAGCCATGGTGCTAAGATCCTCAACATTGGCAATATGCTTTCAAACAGGAAGCTATTTGTTTGCCCTTTCCAATCGATCCCCCAAATTATTGCCAGCTCTCTCAATTCATCATCAATGGGCTGGGAACATTCAGCCCATTTGCAGTTAAAGAAAGGCCCCAGTCATCCCTGTGAGGATCATTCTCATTCAGCAGAATCTTCAGTATCTTACAGGTACTAAATATGGTTAACATAACTCTCATAAATTCTTTGATTGCTGTTGGAGGCTCCAATTCACTTGAGGTCCCAGTATCTGGCCTCATCATGCTGATTGATTAGAATGGCATGCAGGCTTTCCCAGACCTTGGTGCTATTAACAAACTATTCCTGATTTGCTTATCGCAACCATGGCATGACGGGTGTGAGTACAGTTAAAGTTAAGGTGTAGCCATTCCAACTTGATATGCAAGTGACAGTAAATCTGCAAAAGAAAACAGGCTGAGTCAGTGAACTATGGAGCAACAGCAGTAAGTGGAATCATTTGCAGGACTGTCTCTTGAGGCAGTTCGAGGGCTAAATAACTCACTGAAACTCTGAGCTGGCCAGTTTATTTATTTATTTCACATAAAAGATGTTATAAGTAATCATAGGTCAGAGGCTAGATGGTGAAGCCTTTGCACCAGCAATAATAGGAAGAGTGAGTCATGCAGAATTACTGTACTGAACAAGGTTATATGATTCATATCCCTGTACTGTTACAAATTTCTATTCCATGCCTTTTTACCATATGAGTATTTTGTTTTCAAACATTCCTCCAGTTCCCGACTGAATGATATGTAAAAAAGAATTAAAGATCTGTGGATACTGGTCAGAGATAATGGGAACTGCAGATGCTGGAGAATCCAAGATAACAAAGTGTGAAGCTGGATGAACACAGCAGGCCAAGCAGCATCTCAGGAGCTCAAAAGCTGACGTTTCGGGCCTAGACCCTTCATCAGGATCAACTGCTTTACATAGTGATGCCTATTATAGTGTGTGGTCTGATGTGCTGAGAAGGCCTGCACTTGGATACATACATACATACAATTGACAATCCCATTGGCTCTAATGTGGAGTCAATGAAAAGAGAGGGAATTTATATTTTAGCATCCTGCCCATCGACCACTCTGATGGTGATAGATCACATTGGAGTGGGGTGGATTCATAATGTAATGTAGAAACCAATCATTTTCTTCTAAAGTGACTTCACAGCATGGCCCCCATGCCCCTTTTGATTTTGGGTATCTTGGTGATCCTGTGATGTGTTCAAACATCAGGATGAAGGTTTTAGGCCCGAAGCATCAGCTTTTGTGCTCCTAAGTTGCTGCTTGGCCTGCTGTGTTCATCCAACTCCACACTTTGCTATCTGTGGAAACTGGTGATCTGAATCAAATAAAAACAGAAATTGTTGAAGGACGCCTGTCAGCAGATCTAACAGCACCTTTAGTGTGGAGAGAGAAAGCTTAGTTAACATTTTGGATCCAGTGATCCTTCTTCAGAACCCTTTAGATGATGTGGCCCTTTGCCCAGGGTTTCCAATTACCGTGTGAGGGTGAGACTTTCACTTGGCTCTTTCAAGATACGTTATGCCAAGTGAGTGGGACAGAGCGTGGGGAATACACACTCCCTGGTCCCAGTCAGATCCAGTGTGGTGAATAGTATGATCAATGAACCATGGTGTACTGGCCTTCACATGGACAATTGCGAACTATGTCATCCTTAAAACTAGTTCGAGTTTTTCCCCTACATCCTTCTTCTTAGAGTCATGTGAAGGTCAATGTGGGTGGGGTCAGGCAAACCCAATCCCAATGGTAGAAAGATATCTAGAGAGTGGACCACATGGTGAGGGCTTTACCCAGAATTGTGCCTGAGGTAGGCACCACAAACTCTGCATGATCAGTGTTGCAGGTCACTGATCATACCAAGTCTCAAAGAATTTCAGTCACACAATGCCTGTCATGCTGGTGGTAAAATAGACATTGGCTGACTTTCTACTTTTGGGTCTAGAGTGGAAACTGAGGCAGGAAGCCATCCTCCTGGCTCCCTGTAGCTTGCATCTACTTTAGAGATGCTTCACTTGTAGCAACTGCAGGTGCTGAACCTGTTTGTCCAAAAATGTACAGGCAAATTCAAACACAGCAGTAATGAAGAAAACTTTAAAACATGTTTCCTGTCATTAACAACACTGAAAGCAAGAAATACTGGAGGAGCAGTGTTAAAAATTAAATTCCCAAAGGGAGTATAATTGATTGCAGGAAAATAGCTATTTTGTCTTCAATTGACTTGGAGACAGCTGGTCCCTATCCAGTACTCCAGGTGTTCATGGATAGTTGCACTTGACCTTTCAGCGGGGTTCACACTAGTTCTCAATCATTTAGAAATTATTTAGACCTGAAAATTAAAGGTGCACCTATTTTTTTTTAACTAATGTACACACTGATATTCAATGCTACTCTCAAAGTTATATTTAATTTAGAACTCCATGCCAGGGCAGCTGCTAGCCTAAATTTTCATTATCTTCACAGTCCTTCCCTTACTGTCCAGTATCCGTGTGCCTATTTGAAAAGGAAGATGTTTGTATGTCTTGACCCTAGTGTGTGTGAGCAAATTGAAATAATCAGCAGCAAGCTTTTGTGGTTTTAAATAAAAGAATCATTTATTCATGCATTCACCTTGAAAATCTAACGTTGCGTCATTCAGTCACATTCTTACCAGGGCCGCAAGGGTTCTAAGAAAACAGTAAAAAGATATCCAAAGCAATTGTTAAACCTTGGAAAACTTAGTTAGAAAAAGAAAGTTTTTGATTTTTGTAATATCATTATTCGACAGAGATTAGATAACATTCTGACAGAGGTAAGTAAAATGAAAGACCAAGGGGGTCAGAATATCTTAACTCACTTCAGGCTGATTATAGAACAATAATGGAACATTGCATTCAAACTCTGATGAAGGGTCTAGGCCCAAAACGTCAGCTTTTGTGCTCCTGAGATGCTGCTTGGCCTGCTGTGTTCATTCAGCTTCACACTTTGTTATCTTGGATTCTCCAGCATCTGTAGTTCCCATTATCTCTGCATTCAAACACATGATCACTTTAAAAATGTGACAGCAAGAACAGGTACAAAACTAAATAATTTAGCAAAAATTAGACTGCCAATCATTGTGAGAAACATGGTAACAAAGTGTGAAGCTGGATGAACACAGCAGGTGAAGCTGCATTTCAGGAGCACAAAAGCTGATGTTTCGGGCCTAGACCCTTCATCATGTGAGAAACATGTCAGGTTATTCTTTACAAGATTCAGCAATGTTGAGAAAATTGATCGTGTTATATTTTGTTGCAGTTCAAGTTTTGCTAAAATTCTTAGAAAGGCTAAAGGCATTTGTCAACATCTACATTTGGAATTATATGATTGTCTTTTTGGCCAGAATAGAGCAGTAGAACTAATACAGTCAAACTGTCAATCAGAGCCCGATACTTCCTGAGTTAACTTTCATTGATGGTATTACTTTCTAAAATAAGATATTGTTATTGATAAATGTGCCATCCACAATTCTGCTGTCTGTTACTTAATGAAAACGCCATGTATTCTGTGTATAATTTATTATCTTTGAAAGTTGATACACTTGTAACTGAAATCCATTTTGCATAGTTGTATGCTTTTAGTTATCATGATTTATTAACTAAGGCTTCCTTTCCCACCTGGCAGCTGATCATACGATTATTTCTAATGTACAGAAACTGCCAAAGTAACCACAGGAGTTATTTCTTCATGTTTAATCATATTTTTATCTTTTAAACACAGTTGACAGGCAAAGGTTGTCGTTGACAATGTATTGAATTTTTTGTGAGTCCTTAAATGATATGGAGATGGCTTTCGTGTCCACTTACAGCCGGAAGGAGTAGGAAGAGACATGGGACAAACAAGCATAGAACCCACTTACCACAGCCATCACTGAGTCTGTTGGTTGTGTGAGGTATTTGCACTGGTATTTTCAGGGGCTTTCTGAATTTGTTCCAGTCTTTAGGGGCCCTGAAAATTAATTCCCGACCGTCTGCCAACTCTCTCCTCCACAATTTGCTCCCCAAGGTTACATCGATCCCAGATTCTCAGTAGAAGATATGACATTTTTGGTTGTCCCGCATCAATATTTTTAGTGCGACATGTCTTTTCCACACCAGAATGGTGCCCATATTGCAGCGTACACTTCCAAATGTGAGCCACACCAAATGTCATTGTGGACGAGTCATTAGCACAGATACTGAGGATGCACGTTCAATGTGTGTAACACAGATTTGATGCCAGCAGTGCCGTTTTTAAACTCAAAACTCCACCTAATGCTTTTTCTTGACCTTTCAGAGCTTAATATTCTTTCAATAATATCTGCTTTGAGGTTAGTTCCTGATTGATTTCCACTTCTATATTGGTGAGTTGATAAAAGCATTTGTTGATTTTGAAACTTGCTGAGGTCTAATGGATTGGTGTAGCAAGGGACAAAAGAATGGTTTTGACCTCAACAGCTCTGCTCACAGCACTTGTTCCAGTTCCACACGGTGTAATTTCTGCGCACTTTGTATCCCTGCAGACCTGCAGTATTACAGGAACAATTTAGCAGGGAATGGCAAAGCTGGTAGTGGGGGACAGGTTTGAAGAGGGTGGTGGGAGGTGTGCAGTGGGGCTGGGGAGATGAGCTCAGAGAAGGAGGAGGAGGAAAATGTCAGAGACCTAAGGATCATTGTTGGCAATGCACCTGCATCAATAAGGAAGTGTTCTCTGAAATGTGACCTCATTGCAGCCCAAATAATAGCCTCGGACCAAAGTAAGGGTCGGCAGCGTTAGCAATGAGGGAGGTCACTGAAACTCCATATGCAAAGACTGCTAAATACATTCCACTTACTTGTCATAGAGAAACAGGAGGATTGGGTACATGGAATTGTGTTTTCATTCATACTACACAAGCTTACTGGCTGGGCCAGCATCTATTCCCCATTCCTACTTCCCCCTTTGAGAAGGTCGTGGTGAGCTGTCTTCTTGAACCCCTGCAGTCCACATGCTGTAAGTAGAGCCATAACACTGTTTGGGAAGGAATTTCAAGTTTTTGTCCCAGTCACAGTGAAGGAACAGCGATAAATTTCCAACTCAGGATGGTGAGTGGTTTGGAGGGGATCTTGCGGGCGATGGTGTTCCCGTGTATCTGCTGCTCTCATCCTTCTAGATGGGAGTGGTCCTGGGTTTGAAAGGTGCTTTTAAGGTATTGTGAATTCCTGCAGTGCATCTTGTATATAGGACACACTGCTGCTACTAAGCGACAGTGGTAGAGGGAGTGGACATTTGTGGGTGCAATGACAATCAAGTGGGCTTCTTCGTCACGGATAGTGCCAAGCTTCTTGAGTGTTGTTGAAGCAGCACCCATCCAGGAAAGTGGGGAGTATTCCATCACACACTTGACTCGCGGCTTGGAGATGATAGACAGGCTCTGGGGATTCAGGAGGTGAATTACTCAGTATTTCCAGCTTCTGACATGCTCTTTTAGCCATTGTATTGAAATTGTGAGTCCAGTTGAATTTCTAGTCCATCATAACCCTCAGGATAGTGACAGCAATGATAATACCTTTGAATGTCAAGGCATAGCATTTAGATTGTCTCTTATTAGTAATGGTCAGTGCCTGGCATTTGTTTGGCATGAATGTTACTTGCTCCTTTTCAGTCTATGTCTGGATATTGCCCAGGTGTTGTTGCATTAGAACATGGACTGTTTCAGTATCAGAGAAGTCATGAATTCTATTGAGTTAGTTGCATGTGATTCACTGAGTAGTGTATACTGGATGAAAGGGCATGGAAACCTTGGCAAGGGGACATGAGTGGTTAAGAGGTTGTTTGGGCTGCATACATTGGTACAGCAGACCTGGTTCTCACCACCTGAACTTATCTGCCAATAGGTTCCTCATGCTGTCTACAGTTAATAGTTTATGATCCTTTAAGAGCTTGGATTTACTTCATGAAAATTGTAGAACAATAGGCCAGGTCTTCTTTGCAACTGAGCTGGCCTGATAGAGTGTGCTTGGTGTGAACTCATGATTCAAACCAGCTTTAACCTTTTAGATGAGCTCCTGAAATCAGAAAGCCTATGATTCATCTAAATAAGGCTGAGAATCCCAGAATCAGGAAAAAGACTCTCAAGTCAACCGAACTCTGTGAAAATCTGGCAAAAACCATCCATTCCCATGACAGAGAAAAGGACCCCTACAAGATTTAGCCTGGCAGTTTGGGCTGTAGATTAATCTACCATGCAAATTATTTAACATAAATCCAAGAACCAAAAATCTTGAAAAGGAATGTAACCACAAAAACTTCAAATATACCAAAAATGTTTATTAAAAATAAATTGCAGAAGTGAACCTTTTACACATTGTTCAATTCCTAAGAACTGTTAAAAAAAATAGACAAAACAGTTTGTTTACAGGCAACAGAAAACACTTTTTGAGCTATGATTGTGTATTTAGCTCAAACCTTTCCACAACTTTGACGATATCAAATTTTCAGTTGTAAACTTAGTCAAGTTATCACGAATCAAAATTATGCTGCCAACAAATGAAATAACTGAAGCCTGGGGAAATAGATTTAACTGTCATGCAGAAAACCAACGATGGTGAACCTTTCATCGTAAGACCTGGCTTGCACTGAAATCAATTTTCACCATCTGACTATTGGACAAATTGAGCCACGATTGTATTAAATGGCAGAACAGGCTCATGGGGCTACCCCTGCTCCTGGATCTTATGCTCTTAAAAATAGTACATTGCTCTGGAAATGGGTTTAACCATTGTACTAATCTAAATAGTTGCAAAAGTATCCGTGCATTCAGGCCATCAAATAACAGATTTATGTGAGAAATGAACTCTTGACATTACCTGTATGTTCCATCTAGAAATGCAATGTCCAACATCACAACAAGGTATTTGGGAGATGGGTAGTGAAGCTGGTCAAATGAACCACCTGTTCCTCTCAATTTAAAGTTCAGTCCAGCAAGTAAGTTTACAATTTCAAATAATTTCCTTCAACAAATTATTTTACACCAAGACATTGATTTTCTATAAATGTATTTTTGAAAAACAGGATACAAATCTAAATAATTGCAAAAACATAATATATTTTAGAAAAGTATAAATTGCCATGAGCAGATGTTTATTCATCTGTAATACTGTATCTTTTGAAACATTTCACTTTTGAAAAACAAAAGTTGGAACAAAAAGTGAAATGAAAATCTGCTCAAATATTCTCTTCATATAAAGTAATTTTGTTATAAAGAATCATTCCTTTAAGAAATAGTACACTGATCACTTTTTCGGTCTATTCCATGGTGATTGTGCAAACCATAACAAAAACTCAGAATATTCACATTCAAAAGTAGTAAAAGGGCTGTATTCTGATCTATATATATATATTATACATAGCACAATCTTTACTCATTTCCAGTTCAACGTCTATACATGTGTTTATTTGGAAGTATTTTACTTTGATTGTTACTCAATGGAAACAGTGTATGTACCACCAAATGACCATTCCCTGGTTTTCCTGTTTATCCAATCCAATCCAACATTCCTTCAAATGGCTATAAGAATGTGTACTGCATACAGCATACTCATTTAATTATCTGTATCTTACTATCTGTGTTCAATATATTACATTTATTTGTGAAAATGCATTCAACACTCAGGTGCTATAAATAGGTGCCTATCTATACTTCCTCTCTCATTCTCTGTCTGCACACACACAAATGTATAACCGGAGAGCTATCCATTGAACAGAGATGAAATATGGCAATATAGGATTTATACATTCAGACAGTTTCATTGTCAGTTAGGAACTCAGTCTTAAGTTACGATGTAACTTTCAATTGTGTAGTGTTTTGTTTAATTGTTGCCTTTCCTCAGCCTTGAATTGCTTGAAGTTTGGTGGACAACTTGATGCAATGGCTTATTGTGAAGTGCTGACCAACGTCAACGTAACAGTCAATGTTTGTCACTTTTTTAAAAGATCAATTCTGAAAGCCTTGTCTATTTTTATACGTTGTGTGGCAGTTCATGTATTGTACAACCAAAGCTGAACTTACAGGAACAGAACAAACTGGTTTTAGTTTAACAGTTGGTATATTATTGACCACAAGTTACTACACTGCCCTCATCTGAAATATAAAGATACCTAGTGTCAATCTTAATAATAGTTCTATTGTTTAGAACAAATTTCATATTTTGACAATATTTTATACAAAATATGCGGTAACTTTATTGAATTAAGGCTTAAGTGAATTTGCTACAAGTTGGCATCCTCTGAGTGTTGAAGTGAATTCTTAAACAGGCGGTGTGCTGTATCGAATTACTAGGTTGTAATCAGTTGGGAAGGTGCAGTAATTATCCTTGGTTTTTGCTTCTTCATTGGGGTAAGGAACTGTGTCAGTGTCGTCAGAATGGTAACCTGACTGGTAGCCGCTTGTCTGGTTGGAGCCATCTGATGACACAGACTCTTTACTTTTGCTGGGGATTAAAGCACTGTAGGTAAAAAAGAAGATATATTTTACCATTTCGATGCATCAAACAGAAATAATGTGAATAGAGAAAACACAGTTGATATTTATTTTCGGGTGTAATTAAGGTGCAATGTAATCATCTTTGCTTTGGCAAAGGTAGGGAATGAATGGATGCTGTTTACACTACATGATCCATCCACTAAACTCCTTTGATGGGCACAAGTCCAACGAGCCCTCCAACAAATCAGACCCACTTGCCTCTGTACCCTTCCCCTTTCCACTTTTACTTAAGGGCAATAGAAAAATCCCAAAGGAGATTCCACGATTTGTGCAGGACACTGGTGTATAGCTCAGGCAGAGTTCCTCAAATAGTATATGGTGCAAAGCTTGCATTTTAATCATACAAAAAGGCATCAAGCTAAAGACTCATTCTAAAAGAAAAATGACAGAACTAAGGTCTAAGTTTAAAAAAAGGTGTGACTTGAATAATTTCAAAACATGAGACACAACAGTTTTAAGAATATGTCTGATGATTAGCCTCCTTGTACAGCACTCAAGTCTAAAGGTGTGCTTTATGATCTTACACAAATGGCACAGCATTTCAGACTTCACAGGGCAGCATCAAGTCCATGGAACAATGAAAAATAATGCCCAGATCAGAATTGCAAGCCTTTGCAAGCATAGGCCCAAAGGAAAAATCAACTGGAGTCAGGGTCTGTGTGCTGACCCTCCTGGTGCACAAAAACAGAACTTCAAACTCTAAATTGTTATTTATGCTTATTACTTTTTCCTTTATCTGCTGCACCATACCTAACGCGGTAATGCTTCGTCCTAATAACTGTTTGTATGAGCTGTAAAAAAAGGAGATTCACATTCATTTTATCTTGCATCCTTATCCCAAGGAGTAGGTATTGTTATATTTCGGTAAAGTAGAGATGAGCTTTTGTTTGCAATATTTTAGAGTCAGCATGAAAGAATAACAATCTGTTAAATGAAACTCACTTAGGGCATAAATCAAACTAATAGGATGCAATAGTTACAATAGAATTTGCAAAAGGCATCTGAGAAGGTACCGCAGAGGAGGCTGCTAAATAAGAACCCAGAGTGTTACAGGCAAGGTACTGGCATGGAAAGAGGATTGGCTGACTGACAGAAGCCAGAGAGTGGGCATAGAGGGGTTTTTTTCTGGATGGCAACTGGTGACTAGTGATTTCCATAAGGTTCCTGCTATGATGAAGAGTCATCTAGACTCGAAACTTTAACTTGCTGTCTCCTCATGGATGGTGCCTGACCGGTGTGATTTCCAGCATCTTTTGTTTTCCACAGGGATCCATGTTGGGTCCACGACTATACATGTTATACATTAATAATGTAGACTAAGTAATTGTGGGCATTGTTGCTACGTTTGCAGATGATACAAAAGATAGGTGGAGGGAAAGGTAGTGTGAGGAGGCAGGAAGGCTGTAGAAGGACTTGGGCAGGCTAGGAGAGTGCGCAAAGAAGTGGCAGATGGAACTCATTGCTGCAAAAGACTGTGGTGGGCAAGTCATTGAATTCATTTAAGACAGAAATAGATAGGTACTTGATTAGTAAAGAGAACAAAGATTATACACAGAAGGCAAAAGAATAGAGTTGAGAAACATATTAGTCATGAATGAATTGCTGAGAAGATGCAATGGGCCATATGGCCTAATTCTACTCCTATATCTTCTAGCTGTGTGGTCGTAATTTTTGAGATTCAGAGGGCCATTGATCCCAGATCTTATTTTGGGATTTAGACTCCAAAGACTTAAGCTTTTGGTCCCAACAAGTATTACAGATTCAGTGGGAGTTTCTAACTGGACTGTAAATGGTGAATGCCTATTTCAGTAATGGTGCATCAAGGGTGTAGAACATAAGAACATAGAACAGTACAGCACAGAACAGGCCCTTCTGCCCATGATGTTGTGCCGACCATTGATCCTCATGTATGCACCCTCAAATTTCTGTGACCATATGCATGTCCAGCAGTCTCTGTGTAAAGAACCCGCCTCTGACATCCCCTCTATACTTTCCTCCAACCAGCTTAAAACTATGACCACTCGTGTTAGCCTTTTCTGCCCTGGGAAATAGTCTCTGGCTATCAACTCTATCTATGCCTCTCATTATCCTGTATACCTCAATTAGGTCCCCTCTCCTCCTCCTTTTCTCCAATGAAAAAAGTCCGAGCTCAGTCAACCTCTCTTCATAAGATAAGCCCTCCAGTCCAGGCAGCATCCTGGTAAACCTCCTCTGAACCCTCTCCAAAGCATCCACATCTTTCCTACAATAGGGCAACCAGAACTGGACGCAGTATTCCAAGTGTGGTCTAATCAAAGTTTTATAGAGCTGCAACAAGATCTTATGACTCTTAAACTCAATCCCCCTGTTAATGAAAGCCAAAACACCATATGCTTTCTTAACAACCCTGTCCACTTGGGTGGCCATTTTAAGGGATCTATGTATCTGCACACCAAGATCCCTCTGTTCCTCCACACTGCCAAGAATCCTATCCTTAATCCTGTACTCAGCTTTCAAATTCGACCTTCCAAAATGCATCACCTCGCATTTATCCAGGTTGAACTCCATCTGCCACCTCTCAGCCCATCTCTGCATCCTGTCAATGTCCCGCTGCAGCCTACAACAGCCCTCTATACTGTCAACGACACCTCCAACCTTCATGTCGTCTGGAAACTTGCTGACCCATCCTTCAATCCCCTCATCCAAGTCATTAATAAAAATTACAAACAGTAGAGGCCCAAGGACAGAGCCCTGCGGAACCCCACTCACCACTGACTTCCAGGCAGAATATTTTCCTTCTACTACCACTCGCTGTCTTCTGTTGGCCAGCCAATTCTGTATCCAAGCAGCTAAGTTCCCCTGTATCCCATTTCTCCTGACCTTCTGAATGAGCTTACCATGGGGAACCTTATCAAATGCCTTGCTGAAGTCCATATACACCACATTCACAGCTCGACCCTCATCAACTTTTCTAGTCACATCCTCAAAGAACTTGATAAGGTTTGTGAGGCATGACCTGCCCCTCACAAAGCCGTGTTGACTGCATTTAAATCAAGCCATGCTCTTCTAGATGGTCATAAATCCTATCCCTCAGAATCCTTTCTAACACCTTGCAGACGACAGACGTGAGACTTACTGGTCTGTAATTGCCGGGGATTTCCCTATTTCCTTTCTTGAAGAGAGGAATTACATTTGCCTCTCTCCAGTGCTCAGGTACGACTCCAGTAGAGAGCGAGGATGCAAAGATCTTTGCGAGTGGCGAAGCAATTGCATTTCTCGTTTCCCAAAGCAGCCGAGGACAAATCTGGTCCGGGCCTGGCGACTTGTCAATCTTAATGTTTGACAAAATTTTCAGCACATCAGCTTCCTCTATCTCTATCCATTCCAGCATGCACACCTGCTCTAAGGTTTCATTCACTACAAAGTTCATTTCTTTCGTAAAGACTGAAGCGAAAAACTCTTTTAGGGCTTCCCCTACCTCCTCAGGCTCCACACACAAGTTCCCTATGCTATCCCTGATTGGCCCTACTCTTTCTTTGTCCATTCTCTTATTCCTCACAAGTGTAAAATGCCTTTGTGTTCTCCCTAATCCGTTCTGCCAAGCCTTTCTCGTGCCCCCTGTGGCTCTCCTCAGACCATTTTTGAGCTCTTTCCTCGCCTGCCTGTAATCCTCTAGAGCTGAGCTTGATCCTAGCCTCCTCCACCTTATGTAAGCTACCTTCTTCCTTTTGACGAGAAGCTCCACCGCTCTCTCATCCAAGGTTCCTTTATCTTACCCCTTCTTGCCTGTCTCAGAGGGACATATTTACTCATCACTCCCAACAACTGTTCCTTAAACAGTCTCCACATGTCTATAGTGCCTTTACCATGGAACAATTGCTCTCAGTCCATGCTTCCTAACTCATGTCTAATCACATCATAGTTTCCTCTTCCCCAATTAAATATCCTCCCATTTTGCCTAATCCTCTCCTTCTCCATCGCTATGTAAAATGTGAGGCAGTTATGGTCACTATCACCAAAATGCTCTCCCACCACAAGATCTGATACCTGCCCTGGCTCGTTTCCGAGCACCAGGTCTAGAATGGCCTCTCCCCTCGTCGGCCTGTCAACGTACTGAGTTAGGAAACCCTCCTGAACACACCTTACAAAAACAGCTCCATTCAAATCTTCTGCTCGAAGGAGGTTCCAATCAATATTGGGAAAGTTAAAGTCACCCATTACAACAACCCTACTACGTCTGCACTTTTCCAAAATCTGCCAACCTATGCTTTCTTCAATCTCCCTGCTGCTATTGGGGGGCCTTTAGTAAATCCCTAACGAGGTGACTACTCCCTTGCTGTTCCTAATTTCCACCCATACTGACTCAGTAGGCAGATCTTCCTCGACAATGGAAGCTTCTGTAGCTGTGATACTCTCTCTTATTAGTAATGCTACACCCCCTCCTCTTTTTCCCCGCTCCCTAATCTTTACAAATGCTCTAAACCCTGGAACATCCAGCAACCATTCTTGCCCCTGAGAAACCCATGTCTCTGTTATGGCCACAACACCATAGGTGTCTATCATATAAAAAAAAGAGTTGAAGATCCAGTGTAGGTGCCTCCAAATCCAAAATAGCTTTAAGATATGAAACTTTCCTTCTAACTTCAGGAATTCAATTCAGGGTACCAGCCTGAACACCACTACGCCTCCTTCTCAACTCCCCCAATAAGCTTCATTTCTACCACTGTTTGGTTTAACCAGATGTATATCCACCAATTGCATACATAGTGAAGGCCAGCAGAATGCTGATGTTCAGAGTCCTCCTCAAACCAAATCCTATCACTTCATTTTTTTGTAGATGCTTCTGAGAACAATAGCATTTCTGACCTCAACAGACCAATAAGATAATTCTGGCATGAACACTGGACCCTATGTATATAGGCTTAGTTTCCAACCTGTCCTGCACATTTTAAACTACCATACCAACAGTACAAGACCATAAAATATAGAAGCAGAATTACACTATTCTGCCCAATGAGTCTGCTCCGCCACTCGATCTTAGTTGGTATATTTCTCAACCCCTTTCTCCTGTGTTCTCCCCATAACCCTTGATCCCCTTTCTCATCAAGAATCTGTCTATTTCTGTCTTAAAATACACTCAATGACTTGGCAACCACTGCCCTCTTCAGCAATGAGTTCCATAGAGTCACCAGCCTCTGGCTGAAGAAATTCCTCCTCATTTCAGTTCTAAAGGGTCATCCCTTCATCCTGAGTCTGTGCACTCTGGGTCCAAGCATGTCAGAGCAGATATTGATGAAAATTATTTTTCAGAAATTCCCACAACTATTTAGAACAATCAGGATTAAGGTTCAGATACCAGCCAAAGATTCTGGTTCTAATTCTTTTAGTGAGCAAGTGGAATATAGGGACTAAAATTGTTCTTTGGCAAGGGAACAAAATGAGTGATATTCAATCAGCAACCCATTTTGCATTCCTTGGGGAAAGAGATCCATATGTTGAAAGCTAGGCCATGATTGTTCAAAATAAATGGCTTTAGTAATAGCTTGTCTGAGCTAAGAATTTTGAGGGTGCATACTAGGAGGATGCATCCTCTTGTGGGGAAAACTAGAACTAAAACCAAGAGATACTAAAGATTTGGAAGTCTCCCTTTTAAAGAGAGAGATGAAGTACATTATTTTCTCTCAGTGGCTTTATCATCTATAGAATTCTCTTCTCTAGAAAATAGTGGAGTGGGGATCTAGAATTTTGGGATGCAAACAGGAAAGTGAGCTTCAGACAATCACCAGATCAACCATGACCTCATTGACAGGCTTGAAGATCTGAATGGCCAAATTGTTCTCTTATGTCCTATGTTCCTCATTGTCAAGGAAATTTGATCTGGCAGTAAAACTGGAATGGCCACCAATTTTGTAACAATTAGTTTGTGATAAAGTCTTGATGATTCCTCTGAGAAACAGCAGAATGACACATGTTAGGATTCTAAAATTCATTTGTGTTTACCCAACAGAATTCAATATTGACTCCAAGCACAGTATATGCTAATCCCATTGAGAAGTCTATCAGGTATTAAAGATTTTTGGCTCATTAGAAAGCAATTTCCTTAAAATGAAGCTAAAGCTGCCAAGATAAACCATTTTTTTTCCAGTTTTGCGCCATTCTGAACTCCAGAATTAGTAATGACTGGACGTTAACATCCTCCCACAGGGAAAAATTGCCAAGGAACAATGCAGCCAAGCCACTGAGGGAAAGAAACCCTGAAATAAAAAATGTAGAAGAGCTTTTGGTTAGGACTGGAGGAATCTTTAAAATTTCCACTGTTGTGGAGTGCATTGTGGTTAGCAAAGTCCGGCTATTTTTCTTCCTAAAACCTACGATCCTCAATGAGTTTCACAGACATTTGCAGAACATTTTACATAAAATGGGGGAAAAAAAACTGTGTCACATATAATATAAAATTACATGCTCAGCCTGCCAAAAGTTTGACTCAGATAGAGAGATAAGTATTTGTAATATTTCCTTGAATTATCAGGGGACATCTGCATGTGTTAAGATTGTATCATCAGTCAGTTCTCAAAACACCTTTGAAGCTAGAAGTTACTGTCAGTGATACTCTCAGAGAGAAACTCACTCTGGAAAAGAAAATCTGACAAGGTGCCAAGCAAGCTGGAGATTTGCAATAACCTCTTGACAAAAATGATGCACGATTCCACAGAACAACATTTTCTTCAGAAGAAAATTGTTATAAATCACTATGGGTAGTGAAGCTCACCTGAATGCCAAATTCTGACTCTGCCTTGTTTCCAGTGTTTGAAGTTCCTCTGATGCAAGTATCATGCCACTGTCAGTCTGGTTATCCTAGTAAAGTCAAGCAGTTAGTGAAATTAAATAAACTTTTAAGGAAGAATGGTATAAGAAAGTTGCCACTTTCTCACCAAATCTCTTTCCAGATGACCCACACAACATTCCTATCTTGAATTCTATTTCCACCATTTGATTTCCTGAGAGAAAGTTCTATATAAAATTCTAAGACTTCATTTTTAGAATCAAAGAATATTCATAGACACTGATATTTCCAGCGTTAACTTCTAACTTGCTATCGTAAATATATCAATTCACTCCCCATTTCCACTTACTCATTCAAAATTCAAGACCTATTATGTCCTCTTGAGTAGTTGTCCTTATCAATACATGTATTGCTGTCTCTACAGCCACCACTTCTTGTTGGAATTATATCATGATTAATAGCCTCTCAAAGTTACTAACTGATTCAAAGCTGTCTTTTACAATACAATACCCTGTAGAATATTTCCCTCAACTAATAACACTTTTGTTCTCATCAAGTGGCGGATCCTTATTGATTGCCCATCCCTATCTACCCTGAGAAGGTGCTAATGGGCTTTTTCCTTGATCTAGTGCCATATTGGCGCTGACAATGCTCACTCAATAGTCCTAGCTTTGTTAATTTTGTGCCCATCCTCTTTATTTTGTGCATAGCTCCAAATCAAAATGATTGCAAATATTAGTATTACCCATGCATTATCTTCATAATCAATTATTTATCTAATGTCATTAAAAAAAAATTTGAAGGCAGATCTGTAATTTATATCTGGTAAATGAGAACTTAATTTTATGCATCTATATTTACCTCTAGCACAACAACAGTTGTTTGCTCGACTGGTATTTCATCAAACGTTTTAACGCTCTCAGGCCTGTTTCGCATTTTACTGCCATTCAAGTATCTAGGAAAAGGAACAAGACGGTTCACAGTACATGGTGTTTAAAAGTACGTACTCTGAAATGCTAGAAAGAATTTACTATTCAACAGACATCACAGTAGCAATGTGTCAATATCAGATATGGGTACAATTCTTCCACACGTTAACTCATGCCCAAATCTGCAATTCAGCACTTCCAGAAAAGACTAAACTCTCAAAGAGGGCATCACAGGCTAGTACCTGTGATCTATGAACCAAAAGGCTCTATTTCCTAAGGTCCCTTGCTCTGTGCACTAGTCTGCTAAGGGTACACTGAAATATTGAATCATCTTGTAATCCTGCGGGCTTCACAGATGGATAATTTTATAACAGTACATCTCATTGCCCAGGGCTCTGGTCTCATCAGCAATCCCTGACACCCACTGCCTCATAAAGCTTGAGTTGGTCATCCTACTGGAAAACCCAAAAATGATTTCATCTATAGAAGGGCGTGATTCACGTGCGTACCGACACTGATGCAGGGAACACACGATTTGCCCTCATCAAACCGTCACCAGGCACACACTTCAAACTGCCCATTATCCCAAAAAAAGCTCACAGTCCTGCTGGCATTCACAAACAGTGGCCAGAACATAAGAAATAGGATAATAAAGTGTGAAGCTGGATGAACAGAGCAGGCCAAGCAGCATCTCAGGAGCACAAAAGCTGACGTTTCAGGCCTAGACCCTTCATCATACTTTATTGTCTTGGATTCTCCAGCATCTGCAGTTCCCATTATCATAAGAAATAGGAGTAGGGATAGACTGTTTAATCATGTAATCCCAAACCTAACACAGACACATTGTGCAGTCAAAAAAAGAAGTAACATGCGCCCACTGAGCTGTATTCCAGTAGCAAAGAAAGGCTAAGGATTTTCAGCCTGAGAGATTTGAAGGTAACAGCACTGAGTACTACCTATTGTCATTGTCAACAGCTAATGTGTGATCCTGTAAGGAAACATCTTACTGACTGTAAGCTACAAGCTAATTATTTTGTTACCTATTGTAATTTATAGTTCCTGTCTGATCAATTGGTGCATTGTTTTATTTCTGCTCTTTTAACATTTTGGATTTTATCAACTTTTGGAAAGTTTCCAGAATTTTTTCCATTTATTGTCCAGTGTTACATCCCATAACTGTTATGTTTAATCCACTGAGCTGACAGACAAAAATCAAATGAAATGGCTCAGCACTATTTCCTCTCATTTTCCTTCTGTTCGCAAACACAAGAAGACTGCCTTTAGGAATGATAGGATGTCCATCAAATAATTACCGTATTCCTGCTGTGTTGTCATAGTGGAATTTTGGATCACACCCTTCCTGTTCTTCCGTACAGGAAGCAGGTGAAGTTGGCAGAGAAAGCCGGGAATCATCTTCTATAGTCAGCGACATGTTCAGTGGAATATAATCCTTCCCATCCTAAAAGTTGTGGAACAGGCATTCAAATGCTTTTCGTAGACATTGTTTGCAGAACAAAAGCACAGAATCAAAAATAATGTACATTTATTACTGCTATATAAGGGCTCACACATTTAATGCAGAGATGCGGAAGAATTTCTTTGCTGAGGGGGTTGCGATTTGGGAACTGTTTTACGCTGTAGAACTTCAGGGACGGGTCATTAAATGTATTCAAGGCTGAGATAAACAGACTTTTACTCTGTAAGGGAATTAAGGGTTAGGATTAAAAGGCAGGAATGTGGATTTGATGATTATTAGATTAGCCATTTCTTATTGAATGGTGGAGAAGATTTCATGGACTGAATGGCTTACTTCAGTTCCGATATCTTATGGTCTTATTGTCTGCTTGCTACTGTAACTGTAACAGGAAGGACATACTGGCAATAGAGTGTGTCCAGCAGAGATTCACACAGATGATCCCTGGAATGGTTGACCTATCATATGATGAACGCCTGAGGATCCTGGGATTGTATTCATTAGAGTTTAGAAGGTTGAGGGGAGATCTTATAGAAACAGACAAGATAATGCATGGCTTAGAAAGGGTGGACGCTGGGGAGGTTGTTTCTGTTAGGCGAGGAGACTAGGACCCATGGGCACAGCCTTAGAATTGGAGGGGGTAAAATTAAAACGTAAATGAGGAGACATTTCTTCAGCCAGAGAGTGGTGGGCCTGTGGAATTCATTGCCACGGAGTGCAGTGGAGGCCAGGACGTTAAATGTCTTCAAGGTAGAGATCGATAAATTCTTGATCTCGCAAGGAATTAAGGGCAATGGGGAGAGTGTGGGTAAGTGGAGTTGAAATGCCCATCAGCCATGATTAAATGGCAGAGCAGACTCGATGGGCCGAATGGCTTTACTTCCACTCCTATGTCTGATGGTCTTATGGGCTTAACTCTGTATTAAGAGTTGAATAAGCCACATTCGCATGTTGATTTTCATTTCCACATGGGCTAATATCTAGATAATGTATTTACTAATCAGATTTTTGTAAGATTTGAGAATTGTATGGAATTTATTTTTGGTACAACAATTGCAATTAATGGTTAAAATATCATTAAAGTATGAGAGGTAAAATGTAGTACTATTAAGAACATTTACACAAAGACAACTTTATAAACTAGAGAATTTTATAATTTAGTTTACATGTTACATTTCTGGTGTAGGTTATTCTGCAATCTGACCTATGGTTGAGATTGCATTTCTTTCAATTAAAGTACAAATATCCAAAAAGACACAATGTTCTCTGGGTAGAGTACAGCAATGTCCATCACCAAAAGAGACTCAGCAGCTCATTACTGACTCTAAACAATCTCTAAACTGGGTGTGCAGCAGTTGGCGAGGGAACTAAGAGGAACAAACCTCTTCGGTGGGTTGGTGATGGAGGGAGTGAATTGGACGGTGGTGGAATGGGCTGCCAATCACATTGGTTGTTTCTCCTTGGATGGTTTTGAGCTTTTTGAACATTGTTGGAGCCACACTCAGCCAGCAAACTGGAGAGGCTTCTATCATACTCGCAACTTGTAGATGGTGCAGAGACTTCCAGAGAGAGGAGGTGAGTTGCATATCAAAAAATTCCCAGAACTTACGTAGGTTTTCTGAAGCAAGAAAGAGGACAAGCAGCCAGGTAATCATTTGGAACGCCGTATGCCTGACCTCAGAAATGGCAAAACTGATCCTTATTAAAAAGAGGCAGTAACCTCCTGGCCAATGGTGGGAAGGCAATTAGGTTCATTAACAAGCTATTTAAAACTAATTATCCCTGAGTCCATTAGGAATTAATGGGGCCTCAGGGATTTAACAGGATATATGTAGGTTCTCGTATGCCTACAGAGAGCCACCTGCGTTTGCCAATGCTTTACCAGGACAAACTGTTGTTCTTAGAGAAAATCAACTAAACTTATTTCGCAAGACACATACATTTTGCAAATTAATGCTTACCTGTTGAGCATTTGCCTGCAGTAAGTTTCCGAGGTGCTCCACTAGTTCAGAAAAGACTGGTCTTGCTTTATAGTCCCCATGCCAACAATCCAGCATTGTCTGATAGCTGATGGGATAGAACAATCAGGATATTCAAATTTATTCAGATACCACCTAAAGTAAGTTAATCAAAGAGACCTGTTTGTGTTAGACATTTATTCTTATAATGCCCTTGAATGTACTGTCACACGTTAATCTGTCACAGAACTTCATGCTTGAATCAATAGACAATAGGTGCAGGAGTAGGCCATTCGGCCCTTTGAGCCAGCACCACCATTCATTATGATCGTGGCTGATCATCCACAATCAGTATCCTGTTCCTGCCTTATCCCCCTAACCCTTGATTCCACTATCTGTAAGAGCTCTATCCATCTCTTTCTTGAAAGTATCCAGAGACTTGGCCTCCACTGCCTTCTGGGGCAGAGCATTCCATATGACCACCACTCTCTGGGTAAAGAAGTTTTTCCTCAACTCTGTTCTAAATGGCCTACCCCTTATTTTTAAACTGTGTCCTTTGGTTCTGGACTCCCCCATCAGTGGAAACATGCTCCCTGCCTCCAGCGTGTCCAATCCCTTAATAATCTTATACGTTTCAATCAGATCCCCTCTCATCCTTCTAAACTCAAGTGTAGACAAGCCCAGTCGCTCCAATCTTTCAACATATGATAGTCCCGCCATTCTGGAAATTAACTTCGTGAACCTACGCTGCACTCCCTCAATAGCAAGAATGCCCTTTGGAAACCAAAACTGCACACAATACTCCAGATGCAGTCTCACCAGGGCCCTGTACAGCTGTAGAAGGACCTCTTTGCTCCTATACTCAATTCCTCTTGTTATGAAGGCCAGCATGCTATTAGCTTTCTTCACTGCCTGCTGTACCTGCATGTTTGCCTTCATTGACTGATGTACAAGAACACCTAGATCTCGTTGTACCTCCCCTTTACCTAATTTGACTCCATATAGATAGTAATCTGCCTTCCTGTTCTTGCCACCAAAGTGGATAACTTCACATTTATCCACATTAAACTGCATCTGCCATGCATCCGTCCACTCACCTAGCCTGTCCAAGTCACCCTGTATTCTCATAACATCCTGCTCACATTTCACACTGCCACCCAGCTTTGTGTCATCAGCAAATTTGCTAATATTACTTTTAATGCCTTCATCTATATCATTGATGTATATTATAAGCTGCTGCGGTCCCAGCACCGAACCTTGCGGTATCCCACTGGTCACTGCCTGCCATTCTGAAAGGGACCTGTTTATCACTATTCTTTGCTTCCCGTCAGCCAGCCAATTTTCAATCCAAGAATCCCTCCAATCAGGTTTCTGCTGTCGTCACTGTCCCTAAACAAGAATCAAATAGTATCCTACATGATGTGACAAAGATAAATATTTCATTCTCACTGTCCTCAACCTCTCTGCAGCCTTTGATATGGATGACCAAACCATCCTTCTCCCTTGCTAACAGTTCTCCATTGTTATCCAGCTGTGTGGGACTCTATTTATCTGGCTATATTGTGTCTTTTCTAATCACACTCATAAAATAACTCACAATGGTTTTTCTTCCTATGCTGTTAGCTCTGGTATCCCTGAAGGATTTACTGTCTAATTATTCATCTATATAGTATCCCAGCAAAATTCTTCACAGCCATGCCATCTTCCACTTCTCAAAAGCATATCAGAAAGTGAAATGAAACTGCAGTGCAATAGGCAAAGAGAAAGGAGAGTGTGACTAACTGGATGGTCAACGCATGCAAGATGGACCACAAGACTCCTTGTCAAAGAGTCAGAGACCTCGACAGAATAGAAAAATATCATTTGGCCCATCAAATCTATTCACGTCAAAACAAGCTAATCTATTGTCTACAACACAATTCGACAAATTTAGTTTAATCATTGGAGAATAAACATCATTGAATGTATTTTACATATGTATTGGAATACAGAATTGTGCGATTGTATGAACTTTGTCCAAGAGGACAACACAGCTCAGTTAGAGAGAATCTAGAGAAGAAAATTGGAATGGAAATATTATAAATTACATTTCCGCAGATGCATATTCAGGACATCGCATTCGTGTGCCATCTTTGAGTCGTTGACAGAATTCTTCATCAATCTGAACACCAGGATATGGAGAGGCGCCTAGGAGTTGAATAAGGTGGCACATTAATTTCATTGAGGAATTAGCACTCTTTTTAAAACTTTTCCCAAGAACATTTTTCTGAACAATTGGATGCACTCACCCAATGAAAAGATTTCCCAAAGTAGAACCCCAAATGACCACACATCACTCTGTGTCGTATAAACTTTATCAAAGATGGTCTCTGGGGCCATCCATTTAAGAGGTAGTCGTGCCTAGAAAAGAACATACTACTGGTTTAAATAAATATTCTCACCTAAATATTTGAAATGTGACTTTAGGTCACGTTATTTTTAATATATGTATAATTCATCAGTATGTCAGATAGAATTCTAACTATCAATTGTGTCTTATTGAACTTTACGCAGAAGCTCCTCGGGAAAGGCTTCATTGAAAGTGGCTATTTTAAGAAATAACAGTATTGGTAGATAGGTCTTAGTGTAGAGAGGGCACATGAATGCGTCACAGGCACAACCCTCATGTACTTTGTTGAAAAACTAACATTTCATAAAATATCACTAATATTGGATTACTATATTACTAACGTTGATTTAAGTGAACCGATTATGCAGCATTGGTCACTGCCACAAGTGGGTTCAACAGAATATATTTTAGCTTTCAGTGCTCAGACTTGTATTTAGTTTACGTTTGTTACATTCACATTGGGCACCATTTGATTCTTAATAAAAGTTCTTTTGACATTGTGGGATGCGCAGAAAATTGATCACTCACTTATTTTATTACCAATTCCACTTCTTCTCCTTTAATTTCAATGGAATTAAAATCAATCTGGTTTATAATGTATGGGCAATCCGTTTCTTAAATTACCATAATGAGCTTCAATATAACACAAATTCTATATTAGCAGAATTTAATTTTCATATACTTACATCTCCTTTCCTAACATAATCTGGGTCTTTATAAACATCTCGAGCCAAACCGAAGTCACAAATCTTCACCACATTGTTCTCTGACAAGAGTATATTGCGTGCTGCTAGATCCCTATGAATGCACTGAAAAGTGAACAAAAACTTATTTATCTTGCCATTTCTTTTCTGTTTATCACTCATTCACAGTGGCTTTCTCATGAGCCATGTGTGATCTCTTCATCATCCATACAGTCACTAAATTGGCAGCATACAGTGAGTGTTGTCAGATCTGAGAACAATATTTACAAGATTGGCTGTCAGAAATATTCTGTTTGCTAGAAAAGGAATTACAATTGCTTTTAAAATAAGTCAGAGCACTTGGCTATAGAGAACAATGTAGATCTTGATGTATTTTTGCATTGGATATTTGAAAGTCAGCTTTCTTTTCACATTTTTTCCTGATTTTTATTTCAATAGAAAGCAAATGTAAAACAAGCTGACAACGCTCTATCACTCAGTGCACCAAGACAACACCAACCCCAACTCATTTAAAAGAAGGCAGTATCATGCATAGAGGTATTTATGAAAGGAAAACGAGGATTCGTTATCCTGTGCTTTGTATACGAGTTATGTGAATCATGTGTTTTTGAGATTAATAAAAACTGAGGATATATCATGGTTTTTATTTATACCTTTCGTGATGCCAGGAACTCCATCCCCCTGGCTACCTGGAAACTGTAAGAGATAAGGTCCTCCATTGTCAACCAGTTCTTGTAAAGGTCATCTGTAACTATAAGGATCAAAAGTCTGAGTTGATTGAGCTGCACCAAAATGGTGTTTCAATTTTAAAGCACACTAATGTGCTTCCTTTCATACACCAGTTCAAAAAAAATCTACTTGACCTTATTTTCACCAATCTGCCTGTACCAAGCATCCTCCCGTGTCAGTGCCGGGAGGACCGCCCACCGCACTTGTAGGGACAAGTTCCATCTTCAGAGTGCGCGTACCGTCCAACATGTTGCGTGGCTCCATCACCATGCTAAATGGGATAAACTTTGAACTGATCTAGTGACTCAAAACTGGTCATCTATGAGGTACTGTGGGACATTGGCAGCAGCAGCAGCATTTGGTTTAACTGCAATATGTAGCCTCATAATTCAGCATATCTCTCAATCGACCATTACCATCAAGTCTGGAGATTGATCCTGGTCTTACTGGGGAGTGTGGTAGGGCATGCCGGGGGCTGCACCACGCATACCTAAAAATAAAAACTACAGAAAAACTACAGAACTACTTGTGTGCGAAACAGCACGCAATTGATAAGGTTAAGCAACCCCATAAACAAAATTTACATCTAAGCTCAGCAGGCCTGCCACATACAGCCGTGAATGATGATGGACAACTAAACAACACACTGGACGTAGAGGTTTGATAAATATCCCCATTCTGAATGAGGGGAAACCAACACATCAGTGCAAAAGGAAAGGCTGAAATATTTACATTCGTCTTCAGTCAGAGGTGACAAGTTGACAATCTATCTTGACGTACTCCTGAAGTCCTTAGCATCAGAGATGCCAGTTTACTGCCAACTTGCTTCACTCAGCGTGGTACCAAGAATGTCTGATGGTACTGGATAATGCAAAGGCTATGCATCCTGACAACATCTGGCAATAGCACTGAAGATTTGAGCTTTAGAACTAGCTGCTGCCCTCACCAAGCTGTTCCAGTGTAGCTACAGCATTGGTGTCTGCTCAAGAATATGGAAAATCTCTGTGGGGCAACCCATGCATGAGGGGCAGCGAAAATCCAAAGTGGTCACTCTCTACATCTCAAATATACAGTGTGTAATATTTACAATATGCACTGCAGTAACTAACCCAAGAATCCTCCAGCAGCATCTTCCGTACCTATGACCTCTCCCATCTGGAAGGTCAAGGCCCCCATTATAAGGGAACACCACCAACTGTAAGCTCCACTCCAAGTCACAGAGTATCCCGAACTTGGAACGACATCACTGTCCCTTCACTGACATTAGGTCAATTTCTGAAGCTCTCTTCTTAACAATGCACTAGATGTCACTGCAGCCCAAGGATAAGAAGGCAGCTCACCCCCTGACCCCCCAAGCCACATCTTATCCATTAGGGATGGATAATATATGCTAGCCTTGGAACACATAAAAGAAACTTCAAATCACGTTTATCAATATCAATATTCAATTGTCAAGCTGCTATTTGCCAATGGATTCATTACTTCAGCAAGAGCACTTCAACATAAATTGTTTATTTTTTCAAGCATAGGATTTCTTTGCGTCATCACAATTTCATAAATTAAACAAAGATGCCCCGAGGTAAGCCTTTACCTTCCTCCTCTTCCACATCGCTCAGTGACTTTTCTTCTGCAAACCCAGAACTGGTGGAGCTCTCACTACTTGCAATGCTGTCTAAGCGCCGTTTAAACTCACTCTTCATCTCAGCATAATCATTTTCTTTTACCTGCCTTGACTTTAGTGCTTTGCTCTGTAGTAAGAGAATAAAAATACAAATTATGTGTATAGAGAACATTTTATATGATATCTACAAAACTTGTGTAATGCATACAAGAGTTTGATAACCTACCAACTAGATGTCTGTTGAAATTAGTGGGCACTGAGCAGATAAGATAAGCAATGCTGGGCCCGAGAATCGGTTCTCAGCTTTCTATATTGAAGTGGGGGAATATTGAATATACTGTGCTGCCTGTGATGAATTATCTGTCTCAGATTGTTTCACAAAGGATCATAATTGACTACAATTACTAAGTACTTGCAGAAATTGTTGCCAACTTTTATGTGGTGTTAAAGATTTGCCACCATTGTTGTGTCTCTGTCATCTGGCCATCTTCTGATATGACTCAGTCACACAGGAATTCTGTTGGCAGATCTTTCATTAGACTGAAGACAATGGGATCATGAAAGGGCAATGAACAGAGGGTAGCCTGGAAAAATAGTTCTTCTGTGTTCTCATTTCATTGTTTTCAATGGGGGAATGCCAACTTTATTGTTTTAACTAATATACAATTTGTTAGAGTGACAAAAGAATCTTATATTTCCATACACTTTTTTAAACGGATTTTCCCATTTTTACTTACTGAATTACAATATTTTCTTTACAGTTAAAACTTCCATTTATATAATACCTTTAACGTTATGTGAGGGGAGCTGATGGTGTAGTGGTAATACCACTGGACTAGTAAACCAGAAACCCAAGCCAATGGAAAGGTGATGACCTACTATTAATCCAGATACCCAGGTAATTTTCTGGAGAACTGAGTTTGAATCCTGCCATGGCAGGTGATAGAATTTGAATTTGATAAAACATCTGGAATGAAGAGTCAAATAATGACAATGGAACAATGTCAATTGTCAGAAAAAAAAAACAAACTGGTTCACTCATGTTGTTTAGTAAAGGAAACATGTTTTATCTGGTCTGGCTTACATGTAACTTTAGATCCACAACAATATGATTCATTTTTAACTGTCCTGTGGGCAATGGTCAGTGATGCCCACATCCCATGAATGAATTAAAGAAAAAAATATCCTGGAACAAGAGTTCAAATCCCATCATGGTAGATGGTGAAATTTGAATTCAATAAGAAAACTCCGGAATTTAAAGTCAGTCTCATGGCAACCATGTAACCATTGCCATAAAAGCCCATCTGGTTCACTAGTGACTTTTAGGGAAGGAAACTTGCTTTCTTCGCCTGAGGTAAATGTAACTCCAGACCCAAACAATATGGTTGACTCTTAATAGCCCTTTGAAATGGCCAAGAAAAGTGGCCAGTTCAAAGAAAGCTAGGACTTTTCCGATGATGCCTACACCCCATGCAACAATTTAAAGGAAGCTGGTCGAAGAGGTAGATTATGAGGAGTGTGTTAAAACAAGAAAGGAAAAGTAGAGAGGCAGACACAAAGCAAATTCCACAAACTTAGAGCTTAGGCATTGAATATCAGTTATGCACTCAGGGGTAGACTAGTGTACAGAATTGAAGGAGTGCAGAAATCTCAGAGGATTGTAATGCTGTAAGGGGTTACAGAGATAGGAGGAGTGAGGTGGTTGAAAATTAGAACATGAGGATAGAATTTTAAATTCAAAGTCTAGCTCAAAAACAAAGGTAAAGATGAAAACATAGATTGATTGAGGACATCTGTATGTCCTTCCATAATTACTGCAAAAGGAAGGATTGGTCCTCATTGTGAGATACGTTCTGAAAACGTGGCTAATGTATATTTGTTTTTGAACTCCAAATCATTATGTAGATCAGGAACAATAGAGACCTAGTACTGTTCCCTTTCAAGCTCAACTGAAAATATTTCTCCAAACATAATCTCCTAATTGGCAATCACCACTTCCTTATCATTCAGAAAAAAATTCTGTCCACCTTTGAGTTTTCCCAAAGTAACCATTACATGAGGTTTGGAGCTTCCTCAAAGATCTTCCAGCACAGACATGAGCGTTGGTCTGATGGACCTCCTTCTCTGCTGTATCATTCAATGATTCTATGAAATATAAGAATATAGCGCACAAGACATTCTCATTTTCATTTGAGAAGTCATTTCTTCAAAATTCTAAGCAAGTTGGTACAGCAGAATCCATTGCTTTTCAATCTGAGTTGACTGCCATTTAGTAATGCACTATCACATAATGGTCAAATTTGTTCCACTAGGCCAGCCCTGTTATTCTATCGATTATTGATAGAGGATCTGACAGCTTGTTGTTTATAGCTTGCCAAAAAACGCTCATTTTTCTTACCTCTGATTTCTCTTTCAAAAAGCAAATTCCCTAAAATTTTGCAACTTCTCACTTTCAATAGACATGTTCAGTCAGCCAATCTGAATTATTAGCTGACAGGTAAGGGAACATCAGCAAATCACTAAATGATGTGGGCATTAGCAAGTTGGGAGAATTGTGTCCAATGACAAATGAGGTGATTCCCTCCATCAAGGGCAAATAGTCCCATTTTCCAACCAACCGTGACAGTGAAATGAGATTCTCGAAGCAAGAAGTCTATTTGTATGGATTAGTGTGTGTTAACATTCTCATTATTATATCATCTCCCCTCATTAATATGCAGTTTCCCATTCTGCTAGCCACTGGATAGAAACTAGACAGTGACCGTTCCCAGCATGAAAGTCAGTGCAGTAAGCTGGTGGTTCCAGCTCACCGCTTGCCTCTGCAGACCTCTATCGGTCACCAACATCTCATGGGCAATGACCACATGCAACCACCATCCAGCAAGACCTCCACAGACCTGAACACATAATCCAGCTTGACACTTTGGTTGACTACATACTGAAAGTGTACAGTAATATAAGAAATGCCATCTTTGGGTGAGATTTTAAACTGAGGTCCTATCAAGCATGAAAATTCAGAAAACAACATCAGTAAAAGCCGATGATCTGGTTACTATCTCACTCCTGCTTATGGGACTATGCTGTAAGTAGGTTGGCTGATGTGTTTCTTTACCTTACACCGGTGACCACCATGTGATGTAACTTATTGGCCATGAACAATGTTTGGTCATTTTGAAGTCATGAAATTCAAAGCGTAAGTTCTTTCTATCAATTAGCCCTGTGAGCATTGAATCTGTGCCTCTTCGAAAACTTTAAAACACAGCACAAAAATGTAATAAATAGAACAAAGAACTACAGATGCTGGAAATCTAAAACAAAAACAGAAATTGCTGGTGAAATTCAAAACAAAACTGAGCAGCATGTGTGGGAGGAAAGCAGAGTTAACACTTCAAATCCGGTGACTCTTCATCAGAATTCATGTAATTCAAACAAATATCGATTTACCTTGTAGGGGATATAATAGCTTCGCTTGCTTCTCAAGTAGTTTGATAGGTTCCCATACTTGCAAAACTCAACTATCACCATCAAAGGTCCTGAAGTTAGAACAACAGGGTTAACAATATTAACGGCTTGCCAAAAATGTACCATCACAATTAAAAAAAATTCTCCTTCATCTTATTATTTCTTCGTAAATACTGTTCATTGTTTACACAAATTATCAATGAAATTAATGCAATGGTTTCATCAATTCAATCCAGGGAATTATTCTTTTGTTGTATTTCTGATTTATCTATTATTTATCACTGCAGTTAACAACCATTTAAATAAAAACAACTCATCAAACGTCAACTTTCCTGCTTCTCTGAAAGTACCTCCCCAGCCCCACCCCTCTCTCTATGTATTTCAGAGCTCCTTCCCCCGCCTCCATTTCTGAAGAAGGGTCCCTGACCTGAAACATCAACTTTCCTGCTCCTCTGATGCTGCCTGGCCTGCTGTGCTCCTCCAGCTCTACACTGTGTCATCAGATACTATATTAGGTTACTGGGAGAGGGCGCCAGTTCACAATGTTATTGCTAATGGTTTGGGATTCATAAAAGACTGGCAAAGAAACCCACCAATCAACGGAAAATCACCAAGCTGTTACTGGTTGGCACTAGCTATAATACGCAGCTCACTTGTCCACTGTTACATATATCAGTGCCACTAAACGAATTGTAGCTTTTTACTGAGCACAATGTCAATTGTTTACTTGACAGCACTCTTTGCCTCTTAGTGACAAGGCTCAAGAGCTTGAAAATGAAGGTTGGCACTCTATTGCACTATCGTACAAATGCTGCAACATCAGATGTGCCTGCTCAGATGGGTGTAAATTATCCCACAGCATTGTTTGGTAGTACAGAACATTGAAACCAAGATTAAAGTCTTTGACTTTGGGTATCCTTTGAGCAATCCCATCCTATATTTCGCAGAAAGCACAGAGGAGTTAGGATAAGATGGATATGTATCTCTCAATTAACATTGCAAAAATAAATTACCTGGTTATTTTCACTTTGTTGTTTGCATTGCTGCATGCAAATTGGCAGTTGCATTTCTTAAAATTTGACAGTGATTATATGTCAAAAAATATTTTATTGACTGTAAAGTGCATGAGATATCTGGAAGTTATTAAAAATCTTATAATCTAATGTTCGGCTGTCATGTGAAGTTTCTATCAGTTTCTTGCAATGAATTTCTATATGTTCAGTGCGGGTGTAGTTTAAACTACAAATTCTGGGAAAGATAATAGCCTTCTTTTTAGATTTAACTAAAACTAGTAATTTTTTGATCATGTGTATTTTTGACAGGCGTTTCTTTGGTATCAGTCCTAATTTTGGAGATTGGGCCACTCCAAACGTACATCATGTAGCTTTCTAACTTCTAAGGTGGCCCAACTATTTAACCAGCATATGTCTTCTGCAAAGATGTTAATGCAGCTGAAGGGCACACAGTTCTAGACTTCCAATGGTTAGCCTCAAACAAATAAAGCACAATTTACAAACAAATGGCTGTCAAAATTTGTTAGTGCAGTTCTGGTGGAAAGAGGACTCTTTCCAGGTCAGTGAAAATTGATACTACTGGAGCGCCTGGCATGAAGATAAATGTGTGTTCTCAAAGTACTTCACTTGTGAAAGAGGTGAAGAAGTTCAATGATTCATTAGAGTGTGAAGGGAAGCCAACAATGTCCTCCTCTGGCAGATACATTTAGAAATGAAACAAAACAAAGTTATAAAATTCTAAAAATTAGAGACAGTTTTGATGAAGCAAAAATGGATAAATTATTTTAGACAGGAGGATTAGAGACAAGAGTACACAACTTTAGTGTAATTGGGGAAAATAAAAGTTAGGAAGGAGATGATGAGACTTTTATTCTGCAACTCGTGCTCTGCCTAAAGAATTGGTAGATTTAGATTTAATTGTAACTTTCACAAAGGAAATTGGATCTGTTCTCAAAAAAAAGTGTAAGGTTATGTGGAAAGATCAGCACAGTAGGACAAATTGACATCAGCATATTAGGCTAATAAAGGAAATACCTCCGCCCCTGCCGCATCTGCTCCCAGGATGAGGCATTCCACTCCCGCACATCACAGATGTCCATGTTCTTCAAGTACCGCAACATCCCCCCTGCAGCGGTCGAGAACACCCTTGACCATGTCTCCTGCATTTTCCGCGACACATCCCTCACACCCAGCCCCTGCAATAACTGCCCTAAGAGAATCCCCCTCATCCTCACATACCACCACACCAACCTCCAGATACAACACATCATCCTCCAACACTTCTGCCATCTACAATCAGACCCCACCACCCAGAACATTTTTCCATCCCCACCCTTGTCTGCCTTCTGGAGAGACCACTTTCTCCACACTCCCCTCCAACCCTACCACTCCCGGAACCTTCCCCTGCAACCGCAGGAAGTGCTACACTTGCCCCCACACCTCCTCCCTCACCCCCATCCCAGGCCCCAAGATTACTTTCCATATTAAGCAGAAGTTCACCTGCACACCTGCCAATGTAGCATACTGTATCCACTGTACCCGGTGTGGCTTCCTCTACATTGGGGAAACCAAGCAGAGGCTTGGGGACCGCTTTGCAGAACACCTCCGCTCGGCTCGCAATAAACAACTGCACCTCCCAGTCGTGAACCATTTTAACTCCCCTCCCTTTCTTTAGACGACATGTCCATCATGGGCCTCCTGCAGTGCCACAGTGATGCCCGAAGGTTGCAGGAACAGCAACTCATATTCCACGTGGGAACCCTGCAGTCCAATGGTATCAATGTGGACTTCACAAGCTTCAAAATCTCCCCCTCCCCCACTGCATCCCAAAGCCAGCCCAGCTCATCCCCGCCTCCCTAACTTGTTCTTCCTCTCACCTATCCCCTCCTCCCACCTCAAGCCACACCTCCATTTCCTACCTACTAACCTCATCCCACCTCCTTGACCTGTCCGTCCTCCCCGGACTAACCTGTCCCCTTCCCACCTCCCCATCTCTACTCTCCTCTCCACCTATCTTCTCCTCTATTCATCTTCGGTCCGTCTCCCCTTCTCTCCCTATTTATTTCAGAACCCTCTCCCCATCCCCCTCTCTGATGAAGGGTCTAGGCCCGAAACGTCAGCTTTTGTGCTCCTGAGATGCTGCTTGGCCTGCTGTGTTCATCCAGCTACACACTTTGTTATCAAGGTAAATAGCCTCTTGTTTTGTATGATACGGAGGTTTTATTTGTAAAGGGAAGGCCATAATCTCTGATTTGATTTTGAGATAATCTATGGAAAGTTAACTATAATGAAAAAGGCCAAATCCCTGATTAGATGCTGAGAATAAGGAGTTACCAATGATCAGACTATCACATACTCAAAGCCTAAATTACTCTGAGCTACACGATTTATAAGATTTGAGTTATAGCATAACTTTCATTTTTTCTACAAACTTCTTTATTAGTTAATGCAAATCCTAATCAAGGGGGAACATGTGTTTAATAATTCAGAAGATATAATTTACTGGGTCCGAATGGGAAGGGTTATAATAAAGCTATTGCTGTATTCAAATCATCGGACAATAAACTGTTTTCATGATGGAAGACACAGCAGCACATGGGACGTTTAAGAGAGTGTGGAGTCTGAGGGGAGCTAAATGGCCTTCACTGGGGAGAAGTGATAGGTCTGAAGGTGGACATATAATTCTAAAACAGATGGACACCTCAGGCTTCTGAAAGAGGTAGGTGAGAAGATTGTAGAGGCAATGGTTGTGATCTTTCAGGAATCACTGGAGTCAAACAGAGTGCCAGAGGACTGGAAAATGATGAAAGTAACACCTTGTTTAAAAAGAAAGGGAGGCAGAAGACAGAATACTATGAGCTGGTTAGCTTGACCGTGGTTTTTGGTAAGATTTTAGAGTCCATTATTAAGGACGAGATTGCAGAGCACTTGAAAGTGCATGATAAAACAGGCAAAGTCAGCACAGCTTTGTCAAGGGAGGTCATGACTGACAAATTTGTTAGAATTTTTTGAGGAGGTAATGAGCACGTTAGACAAAGCAGAGCTAATGGTCACGATCTGTGTGGATTTCTAGAAGGCCTGTGAAGAAGTACTGTACAGGAGGCTGCTAACTAAGAACACATGGTGCTAGGAGCAAAGTACTGGAATGGATATAGGATTGGGTGACGGGCAGAAAGCAGAGAGTAGGGATAAAGGAGTTTTTCTCAGAGAGGCAACCAGTGACCAGTGAAGCTTCATAAAGGTCAGTGCTGGGACTAGTCATGTTACAGATTATCGAATTGGGTGAAAGAATTGAGGGTATTGTTCTATTTTTGCAAATGACACCAAGATAGGTGGACGGACAGGCAATGTTGAGAAGATGGGAAAATGCTGAAGGAATTGAACAGGCTAGCAGAATAGGCAACATAGTGGCAGGTGAAACATAATGTGGGAAAGTGTGAGGTTAAGCACTTTGGGAGGAAGAAAAGAGGTGTGGACTAGTTTCTAGATGGGGAAAGTCTTCAGAATTCTGAAGCACAAATGAATTTGGGAGTCCTACTTCAGGATTGTTGTAAGTTTCATTTGGCAATTAGGAAGGCAAACGTAATGTTAGTATTCATTTTAAGAGGGCTAGAATACAAGAGTAGACATGTATCGCTGAGGCTGTATTAGGCTCTGACCAGACTGCATGTGGAGTATTGTGAGCAATTTTGAGCCTCGAATCTAAGGAAGAATGTATTGGACTTGGAAGGGGCCCAGAGGACTTCAGAAGAATGACCTGAGGATGAAGGGCTTTTTATTTGAGGAGCTATTGAGGATTCTGGGTCTGAACTCGATAGAGCTGAGGAATGGGGTGGGGGCTTCTAATTGAAACTTACAGGACACTGAACAGATGTGGAGAAGATGTTTTCACTTGTATGAGAGACTAAGACACCCAATGTCACAGTCTCAAAGTGGAGAGATGACCCTTTAGAACTGAGATGAAGACAAATTGCCTCAAACAGGTAGTAGTGAATCTGTAGTACTTACTGCTGCAGAGGGCAATGGAGATCAAATTATTGAATGCATTTAAGACAGAGATAAATAGGTTCTTGATTGGTAAGGGGATCAAGGGTCACAGGGAGAAGGCAAGAGAATGGTGTTGAGAAACATATCAGCTATGACTGAATGGTAGAGCAGACTCAATGGGCTGAATGGCCTACTTCTGCTTCTGTATCTTATGGTGAAATATTTAAAACCATTCTCACACATAGGTGATTCATAAGCCATTAAGGAGTTAGTTGATAGCAACTGGCTTCATAGTTTCTGGGTTCAAGTTCAATTTTAGGGCCTGAACACTTACATCAAGAATGGCAATCTGGTAGGGTACTGTTGGAGATGTCAACTTTTGGATAAGACAACAAACTGAGATCCCATCTACCAGCTTGGGTAGATTGGAAAAGTTCCAAGGCACAATAAGAAGAACATTTTTTTCCTGGTGTCCTCCTGACCAATATTGATCACTCAGTTAACCTTGCTGTTTGTAGGAGATTGTTATGCACATATTGACTTCTGTGTTTTCTAGATAACAGCTGTGGTTATGCTTAAAACTGCAAAGTGCTTTGATATGTCCAGTGATCTTGAAAAGCAGCTTTTGTTTGACTGTTCTCCCAGATAGATTCAAAGCATATGAAGTTGATATCAATATTTTGGAGAACAATGGTGAAGCAAGGTCACATCACCTCACTTAACTATTTTGTTAAAATTCATGGTGAAACAATTATCTTCTTTATTTCAAAATAAACATAATTCAAGGTGTAATAGAATCCCTACAGTGTGGAAGCAGGCCATTTGGCCCATCAAGTCCACACTGACTCTATCCCTGTAACACTGCATTTTTCCCGTGGTTAATTCACCTAACCATCAGATCCCTGGACACTATGGGCAATTTTGCATGGCCAATCCACTTAAACTACATATCTTTGTACTGTGGGAGAAAACCAGAGCACCCGGAGGCCAACACAGACATGGGGAGTATGTACGAACTCCACACAGACAGTCGCCCGAGGCTGGAGTCGAAACCAAGACCCTGGTCCTGTGAGGCACACTGAGCCACAGTACCATCCACAAGGAGTGCACAGCAATGGCCAAATTAGGTGAAACACAATTTGGAATTATTTTGGGAGTCATTTTTTAACTTTGCTGGAAGTGCAAAAGATGTACGGTAATTCATTCACTGCCTTTCAAGGATAAATTAATTGGTTAACATTATATTGGAGATGAATGAATGAAAATAAAAGTGGCTACCTCTATGAATTCTCTGTATTGTATTCCACCGAGAAGTTCAGTAAAGAGCAGTGGGCCTGAACAAAACCAAAGGGAGGAGTTTACAATGGACTCACCTCCTGCCTTTGTGCAGGCTCCGAGCAGGTTCACCACATTGAGGTGATGGCCAATATGAATAAGAATCTTCAGTTCGGACATCAATGCTCTTTGTTCGCTAGATGTTGCTCCTTCTGAAAATAGCAGTAAGATAAATAAGTATATTCTAACTGTTTCAAGCAAAATAAATTCTAAGATTATGAATGAAAATAACTTTGAAAATTCATTTAATATGCTGCAGTTCTGTCCAATAAATTTATAATCTGAATTGTACAGCTGGATGATTAAATGTACTCATACATCAATTGACATTAGATTTTTTTTTGCTAGAATTTGACTGATAAATAGCAAAATGAATATGACTTCAGTTAGCATAGCCCTAACCCTAAGCCTCGGTGAAGATTCAAGATCACAGTACAGGAAATCACACTATTTAAAAATCTAAGCTGAGTAAAAAATCAGCATGAGACATTTTCTACCATCCCATGATTTTGATTCTTTTCTGTGATTGACTCACAATTAAAATATCGCATAAAATATTTGTGTGAAAACAAACCTCAATTAAGCTGAACTGTTTTTGGGGAATCCTACTGGAACCAAATTTCCAATTGAGACAATTAACCTAAAAATACACATGCTGCAAACATCTAAAGTTGCATCAAAGCTCACCCATACCTCCACTGAATCCCATTCTGAGTTCCCATGCAGTCAACATTTAAAATAGTCATCGGAGGGGAAACTTTCTGGCAGCTTCTCAAAAAATAGGAAAATGGGATCGGACTATTGTGAGGGGAGAGGGGCATAATTTTGTAGGTGTAAAATTTTGAGGACATACCTCCTAAGGCATTGCCCACTTGCATTGTTCTAATTAAGAATTTCCACAATAGAATTTCAACTGTTGTCCTGATTCTCTTGCTTTGATGAATTTTAAGAATTCATACTCTTGACGCAGGATTTACACATTATGTTGTTACCTGGAGGTCAGCTGGAATCTTAGCATTTTAGCAGTAAATCCTACAAAGTCTGGTGGGCACTTCTCCCAAATACCATGAACTTATCATTGCTGCACAAAGACCATGGATTGGTTTTAACAAGGTGCCACATACACTGCTTTATGATTAGCACCTGCTCAGTAGACCAACATCTCTGCCACAACCACATGACAGCTCATTAATAAATTGGAGGGTCGCCAGTCAAACAAATTCACTGGGCATTATGGGCATTGCCAGCATTGCCCCAGTATTTCAAGACATTTAGCTTGGTCTTGATGAGGTGAGTGGAAAGGGAATGTTGAACAAGGTAGGGCACAGGAGGGTAGATGCTCAGAAGAAAAGCTGTCAGAACATAACCTCTGATTGACGCCATGGGTTTGTGAAAGAGTAAACTTTGATTGGCACCAGCCTACAAGGTTAAACCTGACAAACGACACACTGGGCACAGATTTCTCCCACTGCCCTTCAAAGCTGAATAGGGGACAGAGCAAAATGCCTACATAAGGGCCACAATTGGTTCTAAGTGGGTGACCCTTCTGATCCATGCCAACCTCATATAGGGCAGGGAGGGTGGTTAGGCAACTGGCACATTGGTGATGGCATGCCACTTTATTTCACATTCTCATCTGGCCTTTCTCAAATCAATGAGAATTGTAATAAATTTGGAAATTTATTTTTGGAAACACAGTGTTCAGAATTTGAGCAAACTTACACTGACAATTTTAGACAAAAGTCTTTCCAGCTTTCGTTTACCTTTCAACATCTTGACAGCAACAGTTCTGCAAGTAGAGGTTTTTCCAATATTAAATGCAGCTGCTTCAACCACTTTGCCAAAAGCTCCACAACCCAAAGGTTTGCCTGATTAAAGAAATAAAAGGACCTTTCAATCTTGAGAATTGTATGAACTAATAAATCAGCTGCTTTGAAAATTCTTGGCAAATCCCACACTATGGGGAATACAAATTGGACTTTTTTAGACAATGGTGTGCAACATTCAAGGGAAAATGTTTTACCGCAGAAAACTCAATAACTCTGGTGTTATTAGTGAAGGTGCTGCTTACCATGGAACAGGTCAATATTACTGCCAAAAATTATTTACAAAAACATAATATATTTTCTATGCAAGCAAAATAGCTTTTTTTCTGTCCTGTAGATCTCTCCAACTCTGACTATGACAATTGCAGAGGCATGTTCTTCACCAAAGAACAGATTTTTGTAGATTCTGTTGACCACAGTGGTGTTTCTCCCTCTGGAAATTTGATAAATAAGTAAACATGTACAGCATAATAATAACAGGCTTTATCCCGATCATTTGATTTATAACTCTCAGTCAAAGATGGTAAAATCTTTCACAGAACTTGCAGACAAAAAAGATGTAGACTTACTAACACAGAACAAAAAAACATTTCAATACCATCGAATACAACAATTGTATGAATTTATGGTCAATTGAGAGATTGTGCGTGCAGACGAAGGAATATAGATGACCTTCATAAGGATTGAAATGTGGAATCTCACCTAATTTAAGTCTATCTCTAGGAAATTCCCATTTACTGGCATCATATGACAGTCTTTTACACTGCTCATCCGTAGATACTTCATCTGGGTCCATGATGATTGACAAGTAGCCAGCCTTCAGTTCTGCATCACTGGGCTGGAAAAGAGTGAGAAGGCAAGTAACTTTAACAGTCAGCCCTGTTTTCACAAAATGGTAATGCTCACTTTAGAGACTGTCAAGAAAGGACATAGAGCAGCCAATGATCCAGAATTAAATGTTGCCAAACAAACAAAAGCATCTAGGATACTGGCTGAACTGAACATGCATGCCTAGCCTGCAATTACTACAGATTTCATTGTAATACACAAGGGTCATCCTAAACATGCAGCATTGAGCTACAAGACTTTTTCTCACCCATGAATGGAAATTCTAATTAACACACATTAGACAATCTGTCTTTGAATCATTCAGCTGCATTAAGGAGAGGAAGAAAAAATGCATGTGTTGTTTTAAACACAAAGGAAAGATCCGCATAAAAAGGCTACAGTCGGTTTTCATTTGTCAGTCAACGTATGTTCCCATGGGACAATAGTGGAATGTTTCATTACCCGTTTTACTGTTCGCAAGATGATTATTAGAAGCAACCAAAAGAACAAGGCAATCACACCCGTGCCAACTAGGATGATCAATTCAAGGTTTGCCTTATCTTCAAATCCTGATATAGAAGAAAAAACATCCTTTCAGTTTTGTGGAGACACGTAATCAAAAACAGGGAATTTGTAAAGCACTAGATACATGCATAGATAAAGCTTTACATATATATCAAAACAGGTGGAAAACAGAGTGAGCAAGATGAGCTTCTAATAAACAAATTACATTAAGTTAAAAACATTAAGTTTAACAGTATACTTCAGCATTTACATGATTTACTGCTTTCAGAAACACGCATCATACTCTGTAATACAGAAAAGATCAATATGAATGTATTGCTGAAAAACAAGTGAAATTTTGTCAAATCTTTTCACTCATTAGAAAATTTAGAAAGAATAACAAGTTAAAACAACATATGCTATACAAGAGGAGACTGCTGAGGTTTGGCAAGTAGACACTAATCAATAGAGGTATGGCTAGAAAGCGCAGCTAGTTAATGATCACTGACAATTGAGTGCCAAGCTTTGTTTAAACTTTGTCCAAACAGGTTGACTCTGAATGATGATAATGCCCTAAGAAATGAACCAAGTGTAGTGGCCCTATTTTGTTGAGATTTTTCTATTCATTTGTGGAATGTCTGGGTCTGCAGCGCTGGCTGGCCAACATTTCTTGCCCATCCCTAGTTGCCAATGAGAAGGTAGATGCGAGTTGCCTTTTGAACCACTGCACTCCTCCTGCTGTGGGTTGACTCACAATGCTATTGTGGGGGCAGAATTCCAGGATTTTGACCCAGTGACGGTGATGGGACGGCGATATATTTCAAAATCAGGACGGTGAGTGTTTTGGAGGGGAACTTGGAGGTGATGGTGTTCTCATATGTCCGATGCCCTTGTTCTTCTAGTTGAAAGAGGTCATGGGTTTGGAAGGTGCTGTCTGAGGATCTTTGGTGAATTTCTGCAGTGCATCTTGTAGATGGTATAGCTACTGAGCTTCGGTGGTGTAGGGCGTGAATGCTTGTGAATATAGTCTTCCATCATTGAGGAGGAGGATATTTGTGGAGCCTCCTCCTTCAGTGGGTTGTCTAATTGCCCATCACCATTCAAGACTGGATGTGGCAGGACTGCAGAGCTTAGGTCTGATCCATTTGTTGTGGGATCACATAGCTCTGTCTGTCACTTGCTGCTTTTGCTGTTTGGCTTGCAAGTAGTCCTGTTTGGTGGCTTCACCAGATTTATATCTCATCTTCAGATATTCATGGTGCTGCTCCCGGCATGCCCTCCTGAACTCTTCATTGAACCAGGATTGATCCCCTGGCTTGATGGTAATGGGTGAGTGGGGGATATGCTGGGCCACAAGATTACAGATTGTGTTAGAGTACAATTCTGCTGCTCTGATGGCTCACTGTGCCTCATGGATGCCCAGTCTTGAGTCGCTAGATCTGTGCAAAGTCTGTCCCATTTAGCACAGTGATGGTGCCGCACGACATGATGGAGATGGTTCTCAATGAGAAGGTGGGACTTTGTGTCCACAAGGACTGTACAATGGTCACTCTTACCGATACTATCATGGACAGATGCATCTGCAGCTGGCAGATTAGTAAGGATGAGGTCAAGTATGTTTTTCCCTCTTGTTGGTTCCCTCGCCACCTGCTGAAGTCCCAGTCTAGCAACTATGTCCTTTAGGACCCGAACAGCTTGATCAGCTGAGCCACTCTTGGTGATGGACATTGAAATCCCCCACCCAGAGTGCTTTTTGTGCCCTTGCTACCCTCAGTGCTTCCTCCAAGTGTTGTTCAACATTGAAGAGTGCTGATTCATCTGCTGAGGGAGGACGGTATGTGGTAATCAGTAGGAGGTTTCCTTGTCCCTGTTCAGCCTGAAGCAATGAGACATCATGGGGTCCAGAGTCAATGTTGAGGATCCTAGAGCAACAACCTCCCAATTGTATACCACTGTGCTGCCCCCGCTGCTGGGTCTGTCCTGCCAGTGGGACAGGACATATCCAGAATGGTGATGGTGGTGCCTGGGACACAGTCATACTCACAGAATCATAGCTTACAGACAATGTCAGGCTGTTGCTTAACTAGTCTGTGAGACAGCTCTTCCAATTTTGTCACTAACCCCCAGACATTAGTGAGGAGGGCTTTGCATGGTCAACAGAGCTGTTTCTGCCATTGTCTTTTCTGGTGCCTCGGTCAATACCAGGTGATCCATCCAGTTTCATTTCTTTGAGATTTGTAGCAACTGGTACATCTGAATGGCTTGCTAGGCCATTTCAGAGGGCATTTGAGAGCCAACCACATTGCTGTGGGTCTGGAATCACATATAGGTCAGACAGGCACATTTCCTCACCTGAAGGACTTTAGTGAACCAGATGGGTTTTTCCTGACAATCGGCAATGATTTCATGGTGGTCAGTAGATTCTTAATTCCAGACGATTTTTTGAATTCTGATTCCACCATCTGCCGTAGTGGAATTCAAACCCAGGTCCTCAGAGCATCAGCTGGGCTTCCTGGATTAATAGTCTAGTGATATTACCACTAGGCCATTGCCTGCTCCCAATTGTTGAGATGGGCATAATATCCTTACACAGACTTTCTGTCCAGAAGAAAACCATGCCCTGCAGATTCCAGTCCACACAAGTGGAAGCTGTCCACAAACATATGACTATAAGGCACTGGAGCAGAATTAGGCCATTCAGACCATTATGTTTGCTCCATCATGGTTGATATGTTTCTCAATTCCATCCTCCTGCCTTCTCCCTGTAACCCTTGATCCCCTTACCAATAAAGAACCAATGAATCTCTGTCCTAAATACACTGAAATCCTTGGCCTCCATAGCCTTCTGCAGCAATGGTTTCCACATATTAATCACCCTCTGAAGAAATTCCTCATCTCAGTTCTACAGAGTCATCCCTTCACTCTGTGCCCTTGGTCCTAGCCTCTCCTAATAGCAACAGAAACATCTTCACCATGTCTTGTCTATCCAGGTCTCTCAGTGTTCTGTAAGTTTCAATCAGATTTCCCTCTTCCTTCCAAATTCCATCGGGTACAGACACAGATCATTTTTGTAAACGTCCTCTGGACCCCCTCCAATGCCACCACATGCTTCCTCAGAAATGGAGCCAAAAACTGCTCATAATATTCCAAATGCAGTCAGACCAGAGCCTTATACAACCTCAGCAGTGCACCTCTGCTCTTGTATTCTTGCTTTTTCAAAATGAATGCTAACATTGCATTTGCCTTCCTAACTGCTAAATGAAACTGAAGAGAATCCTCAACTAGGACTCAAAATTTCACCTGTGCTCAAGATTGCTGAACCCTTCCCCATTTAGAAAATTGTCTATGACAAAGACGGGCAGGTTAGGTAGACTGGCCATGCTAGATTGCCCATAGTGTCCTGGGATATATCGGCTAGGCGGATTAACCATAGGAAATGCAGGGTTACAGGGATAGGGTAAGGGGTGGGTCTGAGCGGGATGCTCTTTTGAGGGTCAGTGTGGACTCCAATGCTGCTTCCACACTATAAGGATTCCATGATTCTATTATTCCTTACAAAGTGCACAACCTCACCCTTTCCCACATTGTATTTCACCAGCTACAACTTTGCCCACTCTCCCAGCCTGTCTAGGACCTTCTGCCTTGACCCTGCCTCTGCAAAACTGTCTGTCCCTCCAGCTACGTGTGTCATCCACAAACTAAGTAACAATGCCCTCAAGTTCCTTTGTCCAGGTCGTTAATGCGTAACTTGATTAGTTGTGGTTCTAACACTAGCCCCTGCAGAACTCCACTTAAAAATGGACTCAAAAATTTTACCAATAACCAAAGTGAGGCTAACTAGCCTAGTCTTTCCTATCTTCTGCCTCCCTCCCTTCTTAAACAGGTGTGTTACATTAGCCATTTTCCAGTCTTCTGGGACCACCCTCACTCCATCCAGTGATTCCTGGAATTAGAACATAGAACATAGAAAAGTACAGCACGGTACAGGCCCTTTGGCCCACGATGTTGTGCCGTGGATTGATGCTAATCCAAAAATAAAATAACCTAACCTACATTCCCCTCAATTCACTGCTGTCCATGTGCATGTCCAGCAGTCGCTTAAATGACACTAATAACTCTGCTTCCACAACTATCATTGGCAAAGTATGCCATGCGCTCACAACTCTCTGGGTGAAGAACCTCCCACTGACGCCTCCTCTATACATTCCTCCTAACACCTTAAAACTATGGCCCCTCGTGGCAGTCAATCCTGCCCTGGGGAAAAGTCTCTGGCTGTCGACTCTATCCATGCCTCTCGTAACCTTGTACACCTATTGCCATCAATGCTTCCACAGTCTCCTCACCCACCTCCTTCAGAACTCTGGGGTGTAGCCCATCTGCTCAGAGTGATTTGTCACTTTTAGACCTTTCAGCTTCCCCAGCACCTTCTCCTTAGCGATGGCCACTATGCTCACCTCTGCCCCTGACTCTTGAAGTTCTGCTTTGCTGGGGGTGTCTTCCACTATGAAAACTGACGCAAAATGTCCACATTCTGATAGAGGGTGATAGAAGCCAGAGTTCAACCACTGGGTTGGTTTAATGGCACCCAATGTTTCCAGCACCCCTCACTGGCTAAAATGTCATGGAGGCTCCCGGTTATGGGATATTAATGGATTAGAACAGGGATTTTCATCTGTCAGGGGCTGAAGTCCAGTCCCAGTAATGGAAGCAGTGAGTACGTCAGGCAGGCCCAGAAGAGAACATTGTTGGAGGTGGACACCAAGATAAAAAAAAGGGGGTTTTAGCTATGATCAGGATTGTTTGACCCAGTTTGGGAGAACAGGAGGTCAAACAAGAAAGTGTGATTTATGAGTGTGGGCGTGTGGGTAAGAGGTGCCATTAATGGGCACAGGAACCTTACAAAAATAGGAGATACCCCATACCTTCATGCCCATACCAGTTCATGCAACTATAGTTACCATGTTTGATGTGGGACTCCCAATGCCATGGATACAATAGCAACAGGAGCAGGATAAACCCTTAAGTGGCCACTACTTGACTAGTTAAGTTCTTCAAAAAGGATGATTGAATGAGCGGTACTTCCCCTTGTCCCTGAATGCAGTTCAAATCAATGTGGATGATCAATGATAAGTAATAAAAACATAATTCACGTAAGTCAATAAGCTAATTAATATAAATGAATGACTCACTGAATTATAATAAAAACAGGAAATGTTGGAATAACATAGCAAGTCTATCACCATCTGAAAAATGAAAAGACAGATTAATGTTTCATCAGAATGGATCTTTACCCAAACTATAATTCTTATACTTTCTGTCTCAGTGATGAAGGACTTGACACATATTTCCAGCAATTTCTGCTTTCATTCAAGACTGCAATAATTTTCATTTCTTTAAATTCTGACTCACAAATTAACTGTATATGTCTTCACATTTAGTCAGTGATGAAAATAACCAGACTGAAGTAGGAAATTCAAGGAGTAATTATTTAGCTGCAATTCATCATCGGATTCAGTTAACACTTTAGCTGCTAAACTGTCACCATTTATCTTAATTATTGCCAGAATTTGAGTTACCAATGAATAAGGTTTTACAGTTTAGTTCATAGAAATGCAAAATTTTTGTTTTCTGTATGTGGCACAAATGAAATAGTGGGGCAGTTGTGGTCTGGGTTCAAGGCCTACCTACTCAAAAAATGTTATAAAATCTCTGTACAAGTTGACTAAAAACGTCTGCAACTAAGATAATGTTTGTTCCTTGTTTTGTGTAAATTAACAGTTTAGGTAGGGACATTATTCAGATTGTGTTATGAATAAGGGCAAGGATTTAGATATAAAAGTTTTACTATTTTAAGAAGCAGTTTTAAGAATTAGTTAATGTAAAAATACCCTTTATTTCCACACAGTAAAAATAAGTACAGTCCAGCATTTTATAGTTAACAATAGTGTGTACTATCAAAGAAAATGTCAATCCATGTTTATTGATCATTTGTAGCACACTAACTATATTTGTTGGTAAATAGAGATAACAAGGTGTAGAGCTGTATGAGCACAGCAGGTCAAGCAGAATCAGAGGAGCAGAAAAGCTGACGTTTTGGGCCTAGACCCTTCTCCAGAACATTAAATAAATTAAAATTAAATAAGTAATCAGAATTATTAGTAAAAATGAGATAACTTGTCCATGTCAACCTTACATTATGAGCAAACAACAAGAAATATTGCCTCTTGCTAAACAAATTATCACATTTCAGTTCAAAACTGTCCAAGTGTTATTCTGTCTGAAAATCATCTTGGTTTTGTTTTGGCATCCTAACCTTTTACAGCAATCATTGCAGAAGTCTCCGCACAGCCCTGGATGTTACAAGCCTCACACTTGTACCTCCCTTCATCTTCCTTCTTTAATCTCTGGATGGTCAAGGTCCTGTTCAGCTCATTTAGAACAATGCCTGGCAGGACACAGACAGACACACCATGTTAGTTCAACGACTTCCTGCAGCAGTCACAATATCACAATTCATGACATGAACAAAAATGAAAAGAAACAATGGATAATAAGGCAATTTTTAAAAAGTAATACTGCCAAACATTTTTTCCCTATAATGCTCGATATTTCTTGTATATTTAAAACTCCTATAAATCTGTGTTGACTTTTTTCGTATACTGCGAAGCAATAAGCAGTACTTATTACATTAAATCTACATTGGTTTTACTATTTTACTCTCTTATTCCCTCCCCTCCACTTCTGAGGATAGTATTTAGTATGTCTGCACAATAATGCCCATCTTCCAGTAATACCAATGGAATGTACATTCCTGTTTGCTAAGAGAGTGAGCTTACTATTTGATTGCAGCAGCATTGGAAGAGCTGAGTTCCATCCTTACCTATGTCATGCGCTTTTATTTACTGGGAACCAAATGGCTGATCAAAAACAGGCATTTTGTGTTTTTCTTTATGTTTATGAAGAATGTGAATTAATCAGAAATTCCCTAAAGACACTGACAAAAGGAACGTGGAGCAGAGTTGAGGGGCTGAAAAGCTTACTCCTGCTCCTATGTTCCTAAGTAACTGAGACAGCATTGGGATAATTTGGACTTTAGATATAATTTTAAATGGATGCTAAACACCTCAAGGAATGGAAATAAAAATCAGGAAAATGAATAACAAACATCTGGCACAGTTCCTCCTGTTTTAAGACCATGATCCAAAAATCCAAATTATTCCCAAAAATTGCCATTGCACTTTATAAGACTAGTTAAATAAATCTGAACGTTGGCATGGTTACTGTGGCATGCTTCAATGTAAATTTTATTCTGGGATATTTTAATCTCTCTACCTGACATTTCCAGAAGCTGCTTGTTATTTTTATACCATATTATATGTGGGCTTGGTGCCCCGACCACATCACATTTCATCTCTATGGACGAGCTCATGTTCACTGTTTGGTCTGTAAGATTCTGAAGTACCAACGGAGTCTGTTGAGCTGCAATGAAGATCAGTAGAGATTTTACCTCAGTCAACATCTTTCTGAGGTTGTCAAACATTTTTAGAACTATGAATGGATAGCACAATATGAATAGAATTGAAAATTGAAAAGGGGCAACTTTTGCTTTCTTACATTAAACCTGAAATTTGTTTCTGTCCAATGATACTATTTACTATTAAATGGGAAATGCTGACAATGCCATTATTTATCGTTCTCATAAGCAGGAGTATTCACCAATAAACAGTAGCAGAATCAGGTTAGATATGATGCAATATTCATGATACTTTGTTTTCTCACCTTCTACAGAAAGAGTCTTCATTATACAGTGTTTTTCACCAGTCTTTTTATTCTGCGCTTCACAAAGGTAGACTCCTTGATCATGAAGAGATACCTTGCCAAAGCTCAGTTCAATGGTGATGTTTTCAGTCTTGGGTTCAGAAACCATCCTCCAAGTCATCAGTTGTGCATCACGTTGGAGGTCTTCACATGGGAGGATGGCAAGGTTGCCATGGCAGTTTTGGAGAATTTTGGAATGAACCTTGTACCATTTGAGGTTCTCATATGTAAATTTGTCTGCTTTGCACTGAAGAGTTACATTGTCCTTTTCAATGGGATGGCCAGTAGGCTGCAAATTAAGTTCAAGTCCCTCTGAAAGATTAATAGCCTAATCAGTTGTTTCTTTTCTATGAAGCTACTATGCAACACCAACCAAAACAGTGTCAAAGATGCCAAAATTCGCCAAGTCTCTTCAAATTCTGGCAATATTTTCCTGTCTTTCTGAGGACAGCACTAATAGTTCATCTTTTAAAAAGCCCATGTGTAGTTAATGTTGATAAGTGTAAGGCTCTTAAAATGTATCTTAATATTCAACTATTAAACAGATTGTCATCTGAATTGTAAAATTATTTTTCCTTATTTAGAATTGGTCATTCATAAAATTTGTTTCTTTCAAATGAATTGCCCAACATTAAAAATATTTAATTAGAACCATTCTGTTTGACCTGGTTAGTCTAGTCAAATATTACAGCTGGCAGAGTAGGAAATATACAAAACTGTAGCCAAGGAATGTAAACATATTTTATAATCTGATCTTCAACTATTAAAAGGCATTTGATCTTTTTAATTAATGTTCAACACTTCTTAAGAAAATTAGGAAAATGAAAACCTGCTTCTCACTATTTGTATCCTGTTGCAAACATTATTCTTAAACATTTTATAAACACAAGAGTCATAAACAGATCGTCTATTACTCTAAACAGTACTGCATAAACAGACTGGATCACATATTTATCTGCTGAAGCATCAACGACAATTCATTAGTTTAAAAAAAAATCAGTAAGATGTCATTCCCTCTTCAGCAAGAAGTGATTTCCATAGTTGAGTGAGGTTGCATGAAATCTCTATGCAAGAAATAAAATTTCCCAAACAGTCCACACACTAATATTCAAAAGTAATTAATTTGTTAAGTCAGAATTTTGTAAGAAATGACTAACACTTGAATTTAATTAAAGGTTGTGAGTCAAAAATATTGTGCATGTGACTGTTACAAAATAGTATCTACCTGTTTTGAAGAAGTCAGTCTTTAAACTTCAAGTTACTTAAGAGGATCACAATACCAGCATAGACAGTGATATTTCATTAGATCAGTATGAGTTCCACATTGCTAATAACAAAGGACAATCAATATTTTCATCAAGCCATCTCCAGTAATGTTAAAAATGCCTGCAGCTTGTCTATGTTGACCTAATGAGGCTAACAGACCAACATACTGCAATCCTGCCATGAGCCTCATTAGGCATATGCACTGCATCTGGATTGCATTCTAATTTGAATGCAATTCCAATTTCCTGGCCACTGGTTTCGATGTAAGTGAATGAGTAGATTACAGCTGTAAATTTTTGCTCATCTGCAACCTATTCCTATGTCCCAGGCTATAATTGGAAAAGCGATGGACTCTCTTCAATCACCATCGCATGTACAAGTCCACATAACTAACTCGAGGGAGATGAGATCAGGTGGACCACAAGTCAACTTTTACCAAGCACATTTGTTTTGGAAGAGTTAATACATTTTAAAAACAGCAGTTGGGCTTCAGTATTCTTCATTAGATGGAAAGCACAAAACAAGCTTATTTTTAAGTTAATAAAAAGAAAATAGTTTCCAGTCTTGCTATCAAGGCTAATCCATTCCACCTGCACCCCCACAGTTTTCAAGATTGGAAATGTTGATCTTTTAGCATTTCAGTTCTTTTATTTTAGGAGTCAATTTTAGGGATTAACACTCCAGTGCAGATTTTCAGGTGCAGTGATCAGGGGGACCTGTGTAATCTTCCATCCTTTAATTGTAATGGGTAAAAATGATAGAAGACCATTGCCCTACTGTGACTGAAACTCTCAGGTCAGGTCAGCTATTTCATAAAATATGCTTTTTCATGACTTGCCCTTGTCAACATGAGCTTCACTGTATATAAATAATCCATTCACCATTTGAGCTTTCTGTTATAAAGTTATTTATAACATAGAGCTTACTTAATGTATGAGGATTGTCTCAAATTCTAAACAATGCCTTTTTCCAGGAGCCATGACAGCTGTACAGTATATCAATATGTCTGTTTATAATCATTTAGTTCTCAAATCTCAAAGTGCAAGTCTAAGCAGACCCTTTAGGCTCTCCCTACAGGCTTTCTTTTAATAAGATGTTGCAGTATTTACTTACTGGTTACATGAAAGAAGATAACCCTCTCATCTTGTCCCACTTTGTTAAAAGCTCGACATCTATACATAGCACAGACATTTGCTGCCTGAATCACAAGGGTGCTGACCACCTAGAAAGAACAATCAGAAAGTGGTGCCACAAAATGCAAAAAGATGAGTTCAGCTATCAGTATTCATTCTGATCAACAGAATGCACATATAAAGAAACACTTACAAACAATGAATTAAAATATAAGCCTGAAAACATTAGTATAGTCTCACAAATAATAATTAATTCCAGCTAAACAATGGATTTCACTATTCAGCTTTTCAAGTCTGAATAAATGTCTGACTAAATATTACCAGTTAGCTTATATATCTAATAACTTAATGGTGTCTAAAATTGACTGCGTTAGTTTTGCTATCCTTGTTAATGGTTGATTCACCTTGTGCTTTCCTTCAAGAAAAACGGTTCGAGGCTCTGGCCTCTCGATCTTGTTGCTGCCGTCATTGTCTGCAACACTCCTCCAGATTTTCTTTTCATGCGACTCAGAGGGGTTTCTCAATTCTTTTTGGGAGCTGTTCAAAATAAATTGACATCCGTGCATCATCATCAAATCGTACCTCCAAAATAATAAAGATGTATATGGTTCTAGCAATCTCCTTCCTCATTGAATCAACATCATGCCTGAGGTTTGGAGTATGCATATCAGTGAAGTTCTCATCTGTATCCTGGCTCTGTATTTTTAACAGGTCTGCTAGATAAGTGATGCTTGTTTTATAACTAGCTTCAATATCCCTGCAGGATAACCACGTTTGCTTTCTTGTTAACTGTGTCCATTGGAGAAGTGGTCAGGATTGAATTAACCATGATCCTCCCTTAGTCCAAACATTTGAACAGTTGTCGGTACTCAATCCGATCTCACCATTAAAAGGTGTTACCCAATTGAACTAAGTTCTTGGAGAAATAGGAAACTTTTCATGTTGATCGAGTTAATAAAAGTGTACTTTTGCTAATATAATGACCAAGTATTTGAAAATATCTTCCTCACATTGAATTAGTTAGAATGTTGACTTCAATATGACATTTACAAAGGTTTCCATTCCTGTGTAAATATATAAATATAACTATTCACAAATCAAACGCTGCAGTCATATAAGTCAAAATGTGATGCATTTCTGATCGCTCACAAGTTTCATTATTTCAATGAAAATGAAAGCCAGTTCTTCTTGCACTCTTTCCAAATAAAAAATAATTCATTAAAGCCAATTAACCTTTAAAATATATAATGTAATTTATTTCTGTGTATGTATATAGAAATAACATATACAGAAATAAATTTCAAAATATTATTCAAACTCCTTCAAAGATCTCCAATTACGATGCATGCAGACGGATATAACTATTTTTGGAAGAATGGCTTTGATAAATAAAGTTTGTTGCTAGAGATAATTCAACCTCTGAGGAAGATAAGGAGACAGAGAAACCTCTACAGTCCTCAATAAGATTCTTGCATCCGTGATTGAAAAAGGAAAACAATGGGGGTTGTAGAGGAAAGAGCAAGTGGAAGTTAGTAGCCAAACAAACAACAGGAAAGCAGATTGCCCAGGATTGTCATGCAGGAAGTCTACCGGACCTTCTGCTGAGCCAAGATAAGAGAAGCCTCTTGGGCCCAGTGTGGGAGGTTATAACTCATTGTGAATATCAATCAATATACTTCCTCTGGAATAAATGAATCTTATATAGACACAGAGAATAAGATCTTTTATGAGTTCAGTTGCTGCAGAGCACAAGTCTTTTTACAACTTTGCAGCTATTGAAAGACCGTGTCAAGTCTCAAGCAGTACGAAAGGGCTTGCAACACTTCATCCTAACCAATCTGCTAGCTGCGGATGCATCTGTCCATGACAGTATCAATAAGAGCGACCACCACACAGTCCTTGTGGAGACAAAGACCCACCATCACATTGAGAATAATCTCCACCTTGTTGCCTGTTGCTATCACCGTGCTAAACGGGACAGACATTGAACAGATCTTGCAAGACTGTACATCTATGAGGCACTGAGGGTCATCAACATAAGCAGAATTGTACTCTTGCACAATCTGGCCCAGCACATCCCACACTCAAATGTTACCATCAACCTAGGGGATTAACCTGCAGGCCATGCCAACTTCAGGTATACTTAAAAATGCGGCGTTAACCTGGTGAAGCTATCAGACAGGATTATTTATGTGTCAAACAGTATACGCTGCAAATGATAGAAGGAGCTAGGTAATCCCACCATCAATGGATCAGATCCAAACTTTGCAGTTCTAACACATCTATTCATGTATGGTGGTGGTCAATTAACCAACTCTCTGGAGGAAGAGGTTCCAGAAATATCCCCATCCTCAATGACAGAAGAGCCCAACACATCAGTGTAAAAGATAAGACTAAAGCATTTACAGCAATCTTTGGTCAGATGTGCTGATTTGATGAACCATCTCAGCCTCTTCCAGTGATTCCCAGCATTACAGATACCAGTGCTCAGCCAATATCACTTCACGTGATATCAAGAAATGGTTGGAGAAGCTGGGCACAGCAAAGGCTATGGGCCCTGACAACATTCCGGCAATAGTACTGAAGACTTGTGCTCTAGAACTTGCTGCTCCCCTAGCCTAGCTGTTCCAGTATCATTACAATGCTGGCAGACAATGTGGAAAATTGCCCAAGTGTGTCCTGTACACAAAACGCAGGACAAATCCAACCCGGCCAATTACCGCCCCATCAGTCTACTCTCGATCACCAGTAAATTGATGGAAGGTGTCATCAACAGTGCTATCAAGCAGTACCTGCTCAGAAATATCCTGCTCATTGACACCCAGTTTGGACTCCACCAGGGCCACTCAGCTCCTGATCTCATTACAGCCTTGGTTCAAACATGGGCAAAAGAATTCCAGAGCGGTGGTCATATCAAAGCTGCATTTGACCAAGTGTGGCATCAGAGAGCCCTAGAAAAACTGGAATCAATGGGCAATCAGGGGGCAAAGGCTCCAGTGGTTGGAGTCATAACTGACACATAGGAAGGTGGTTGTGGTTATTATTGGTCAATCAACTCAGCTCCAGGACATCTCTGCAGAAGTTCCTCAGGATTGTGTCCTAGGCCCAACCATCTTCAGCTACTTCATCAAAGACCTTCCCTCCATCATAAGGTCAGAAATCGGGATGTTTGCCGATGGTTGCATTATGTTCAACACCATTCACAACTCCTCAGATACCGAACCAGTCCATGTTCAAATGCAACAAGATCTAGACAATATCCAGGCTTGGGCTGAGAAGTGGTAAGTAACATTCATCTCACACAAATGCTAGGCTATTACCATCACCAATAAGATACAGCCTAATCACCGTCCCTTGACATTCAACAGTGTTACCATCGTTGAACACCCCCATCAACATCCTGGCAGTTACTATTGACCAGAAACTTTACTGGACTCACCACATAAATACAGTGACTACAAGAGCAGATCAGAGGCCAGGAATACGACAGTGAATAACTCACTTGCTGAACGCCCAAAGCCTGTCCACAATCCTCAAAGCATAAGTCAGGAATGTGATGGAACACTCCCCATTTGCCTGGATGAGAACAGCCCCAACAACACGAAAGAAGATTGACACCACTCAGGACAAAGCAGCCCACCTGATTGGCATTGCATCCACACGCATTCGCTCCCTCCACTGAAGTTCACTCACTGCAGTCTGTACCATGCACTGTAAAAATTCACCAAGATCTTTAGACAGCGCCTTCCAAACCCATGACCACTTCCACTCGAAGGACAAGAGCAGCAGATGCATGGGAATGCCACCACCTTCAAGTTCCCTCCAAGGCACTCACCATCCTGACTTGGAAATAGATCACCATTCCTTCACTGTTTCTGGATCAAAAATCCTAGAATTCTTTCTGTTAGTGCATTGTGGATCTATCTACAGCAAGAGGACGTAGCAGTTCAAGAAGGCAGCTCACCATCACCTTCTCAAGGGCAACCAGGGATGGGCAATAAATGCTGGCCCACCCAGCGATGCCCACCTCTACTGAGTGAATAAAAAATGAGACTTTATTTCATCAATAAGTCTATTGAACCTGTATCTTACTGAGTTTTCAATATCGCTGCTCATGTTGTATGTCTCACACTTTAATCTTCACTTTAGAAATCTTTTTTGTTTTACAAGAAATGTGTACAATGGTCATGGAAGTCGATAAATGCAAAATGAATGATATCCACCAACCAGTCTTGAAACATGCAACAGATCAAGCATCATGGTTTACATATTCATATGTTCAAATATGTATGTTTTTAATCTTAAAATCTGAATCTGATTTTTCATGACATTTTATTATTGGTTACTTACTGGTGGAGGAAACTACAGTTCTCTACTGGCTGCCATTCCCAGATAATGTTGTCTGGAAGAGGAATGCCATAGACAGTGCAAGTCAGAGTCTGTCTACTCCCATAGTTATAGAAGTCATTGTACGTAGCCACGGCTTTTTCATGAATCCTTGGGGGAACTGCAAGAAGTATTAAAATCATATTTTAAGAAATTACTTGATTTTGTGAAAAAATATTCAACTTGATGAATACAACGGGCTATTCGATGTGGTCCTGGAGGAGCAACACAAACATTCTGACTGCAAATTCCCCCATCTGAAATTATGAAGTTGAATTCAATTAATATTGAAATATTTGATCTAGCACCAAAAGACAGTGCTACTGCAAACTCTTAAATTGCTGTAAACACACAAAATGTTCACTAGCGTGTTTTGAGGAAAGGACTCTGCCATCTCTAACTACTTTTTACTCCATGTGATTCCAATTTTACAAAATGCTGTTTATTTTTAATGACCCCCTCCCAGCCAACTAGGAATAAGCAATAAATATGCTCCTGCCAGTGCTATTAGAAATAAAAATTCCTGAAGTAGTTCAAGGTGACCCTTTTTAATACACTCAAAAATTCTATCAAAATAAACCAGTGGGATGGAATGAGAAATTGAGCAACCACCTGCTACGTGCATGATTCAATTCCGTTTTTGGGAGCTCAGTGGAATGGCAGAAGTAACAGACTGTGGAAAGGGAGGTCACACTTAGGTCTCAGTAAAAGTTGAACTCCATCAACAATATGCTTTTGAATTTGTATTTTGGCAAGTGAAAATACATACAAGAGGTTTATATATCATATGCATATTTATAGAGAGAGATAGAAGAGAGCGATTTATCAAAAATAAAGAAGTAAGAAAGGAGTGGGTGAGGTCAAGATCCCATCACAGGCAAAACCGAGAAAACTAGAAAATAGAAGCAGGAGCAGACCATTCGGCCCTTCAAGCCTGCCCTGCCATTCAATATGATCATGGCTGATCAACTCAGTACCCCTGTACCCACTTGATCCCTATATGCTTTGATCCATTTAGCCCTTAGAATCAGGACAGGGCTTCCATACTTAATGGTGATGTCCTGGGGAGTGTTGCTGAAGAAAGAGGCCTTGGGGTGCAGGTTCATAGTTCCGTGAAAGTAGAGTTGCAGGTAGACAGGAGAGTGAAGAAGGCATTTGCTGTGCTTGCATTTATTGAGTATAGGAGTTAGGTTGTCATGTTGTAGCTGTACAGGACATTGGTTAGGCCACTTTTGGAATACTGTGTGCAACTCTGGTCGCCCTGCTATAGGAAGGATGTTGTGAAACCTGAAAGGATTCAGAAAAGATTTACAAGGATATTGCCAGGGTTAGAGGGTTTGAGCTATAGGGAAATGCTGAATAGGCTGGGGCTATCTTCCCTGAGGCATCAGAGACTGAGGGGTGACACTGTAGAGGTTTATAAAATTATGAAGGACATGGATAGGGTAGTAGGTAGTAGGGGTGAGGGTGTTCAAAACTACAGGGTATAAGTTGAAGGTGAAACAAGAAAGATTTAAAGGGGTCCTAAGGGAAAACTGTTTCTCGCAGAGAGTGGTGTGGAATGAGGAGCCACCAGAAGTGGTAGATATGGGCACACGTCCAACATTTAAAAGGCATCTGGATTGGTACATGAATAGGAAGGGTTTAAAAGGATATGGGCCAAATGCTGGCAAATGGGTCTAGATTAATTTAGGATATCTGGTCAGCATGGACAAGTTGGGCCGAAGGGTCTGTTTCTGTGTTGTATACCTATATGACTCTACGACTCTAGAACTATATCTAACTCCTGTTGAAAAGATTCAATGTTTTGACCTCCATCAGTTTCTGTGACAGATCCACAGGGTCAACACTCTCGGTTTGAAGAAATTTCTCCTCATTCCAATGGAATCAGCATCATTGAGAGGACAAAGTCAGAAATCACACAGCACCAGCTGTGGCCTCACCTGAAGAAGGGGCTTCGCTCCAAAAGCTTGTGATTTCAAATAAACCTGCTGTTTTGCGGCCTCTGACTTTGCCAACCCCAGCCCAAGAGCAGCACCTCCACATCATGACTGAGAGGTGTGAGTGATGTGAGGACACTGCGAAAGGCAATCAGATCTGTTGGGTTGTTTCCTGAGTAGACTGTCAAAGTCATCCGCAGAACACCAGAACTTTCCAACAAGCATCAAGACATTGCTTAGCTGATGGTGAGAAGGGCACCACCCTATGAGATCCTTCATGTATGCCCAGACTCTCTGCACATCGCACGCTGCTCTCAAAGCAGCTGTGGGGTGTAGAGACTGTCACACATCTCCTTCCGGAATGTGCCTTTGCAAAGGAAGTCTGGAGAGAGATGTAGCGGTTTTTATCGAGTTTTGTCCTGAGCAGCAATGTGATGCAGCACTCTGTCCTGTGTGTTCTGTTCCCCAGGATGCACAACGACACAAACATCAACTGTGCCTGGAGGACCATGAATTCAGTAAAAGTGCATTCATTGGTCTGCCCAAAACTTGCTCTTTGACAGCAAGGAGTTAACCTTGACCAAGTGTTGCAGGCTGGCACATTCCAAGGCCCAGGACTGGGTGCTGACGCCTTAAATCTTGGGGCAGCTGTCGCCAAGGTGCAGTAGCATAAGACAATAGTCTGAAGCCAAAGTACGAAGGAGGTCTGTTCATGTATCAGGCCCCCTCAGTGTATCAATATATGTAAATAATACGTTGCATCAGTAAAATGCCCTTGAGTTTATGGAACTTTTGGGAAAGTCAAATTCCAATGTTTTCTTGTTCTCTATATGCAAAGACTGCACAGAATCAAACTGTTCTAGTGACAATTTATGTATATATATTTATGAATAAAGTATATTTTTTAAATAAAAATTGAAGCAAGGGTCTATACTCTGTTAAGGCATATCTGGGGAGCATAGGGCCCAGATTTACACGTCCTGATCCATAGAACTAATGAAAAACCAAAGAAACGGGCACAGACCTCAATGGGTGCTTTGCATAATGGAAAAGAATGATGTAGGCAAAGACATCGGGATGCAGGACTGTGAAATATGAGAAGAAATTAACATGTAGGGAGGATACAGCAGACTTATCAGCCTTGTAAGTGAATAAACCCACTGGCCCTGATGAAACATATCACAATGTGTTGAAGGAGGAAAAGGAGGCAATATCAGGATCCCTGGCAGTAATTTTGAAATCCTCTTTGGCCACAAGGAAAGTGCCACTGTATTGGAGGACCACTAACGTCATCTCATTGTTAAAATCATTCGAAGAAGGATTAAAAAAAAACTACAGGCCAGCCATTCTGACCTCATGGTGGGAAAGTTATAGAGAGAATCATGAAGAACAGAATATATCAGAACTTGAAGAGACACAGATTAATCAGGGATGGTGAGCATAGATTTGTTAAAGAATTGTTGTGGGTGACAACTTTGATCAAATTTTTGGATGATGTGACCAGGAGTGTTGATGTGAGTAATACATTTGATGTGGTCTACAGGGCTTTCACAAGGCTTTTGTAAGATCCCTCAAGGCAATGTGGTCAAGAAAGTACAAACTGATGCAATCCAAGACAAGTGACAAGATGGATCCAAAACTGACTGAGAGTCAGGCTGCAGAGCATGATATAAGCATGTTTCTGCAACTAGATATCTGCTTCTGGTGAGGCTCAGCGTCGGGACCCTTGTTGTTTGTGGTGTACATTAATGATTTGGATTTAAACGTTGCACAAAGAATTTTGCAGGTGTTGCAAGATTTGGTAGGGTGGTAGACAGTGAGGAGAATAGCTATAAACTGCAGGAGGGCATCAACAGACGGCTTGGATTGGCAGCTGGAACTCAAGCTGGTAATAGGATTGCTAACAAGGCAAAGGAATACACTATGAATGATAAGATCCTGGAAAATACTGTAGGTCAGATGGACCTTAGTGTGCATATCCACAGTTCCCTGAAGGTAAATGGGCAAGTAGATAACATGGTGAAGAATGCATACAAAATGCTTGCTTTGTTAGCTGAGATATAGAATATCAGAACAAGGTGGTTATGTTGGAATGGTATATAATGCTGGTTAGGCCACAAATGCAACATTAAATGCAGTTCTGGTCACTATATTATCAGTCGGATGTGACTGCACTAGAGGATGCAGAGGGTGCTGCCTAGCCTGGAGGAGCTGAGCTATGAGAAGATTGGGTTGGAGTTGTTTTCCTTGGAGTGGCAAAGATTGAAAGGGATGTGATAAAGATGCATTGATTATGAGGTGCCTAGGTAACATGGTTAGGAAGACACATTTTCCATGAGTAGAGGGTGTCAGTAACCAGTGAGAAGTCTAACAGGAGAGTTCTGGGGGAATTGTTTCACTCAGAGGGTGGTAGGAGTCTGGAACTCAATGCCTGAGAGGGTAGTTGAGCCCAGAAACTCTTGAAACGTTAAGCAGTATTTAGGTATTCCCTTGCATTGTCATAGCCTCCAAGGATATAGGTACAGCCCAGAGGCTGGAAAATGGGATTAGTCAGATCTTTGTTGAGCAGCGTAGGCATAATGGTCTCCTTCTGTGCTGTAAACAGCTGAGTCCATAAGCATACAACATTTAGCCAAGTCACACAAGGCAGTCTATGAGATTTACATGTGTTCAAAATACTTTTGGAGCTTAGAGCTGCCTATCACAGGAGACCAAGCCACTGCCTTTCCAGCACTACATCTGTGAAACTTATATTCTACATGAAAACTTTGGTAACATGGAATATGAATACTATAGTCATGCCTTTATTCCATAATGAGTTTGTGTGGTGAAATTTCATTGACATGAAATGCTACTGAAATGAGTGTTAATGTATTTATGTATAGCATCAGAAACATCTCAGTAGGTCTTGTCCATGCAAAGACTCTTTAACTCGAAGCCCTTTTCAAACTCCTAGTCTTCCCTTCCTCCTATAACTTATTGTCTTGAAAAACTAAGTAAACAGTTGTCTTCTGATTTACCTTATTATTCCTCCTACCTTGGCGATGTCTTACACCAATGGTTTTGGCCCTTCACATGACATTATTCAGTTAAGAAAAGTCTATGATGACAAAATTACTATTTCTTACCGTTTACTATGAGTTGGATTGTGTGACGCTGCTCTTCTCTCGTCATTGGATTTTTAAGTATAATTGTATAGTTTCCAGCATCCTTCTCAGTCACATCACTGATAATCAATGTATATCCAACTTGCTTTATCTTGTAGTATGCTTGATCATTACTAATTGACCTTCCATTCTTTATCCTATAAAACAAACCATCAGAAGCTCTTGTGAAGCACACTTCATTAAGCCCGTCTAAGCATTTATAGAAAACACTCAATGAAATGCATGCAGTGTTACAGCAAAACAATGTTGGCCATTAACTAAGGAATTGTTGTTTTAGTGCAAAATGTATCCAAATCAGGTTGCATGGTTTTACTCCTTTATTTTTATTAAAAATTACCTTTTTAAGGCTTTTTCTGTGAAATAATTTACCATGAATAACTGAACAGACAATGGGATTGCTTAAATTATCTAACAAAGTGAAATAAAGCATATTTAAATGCATTCAGAAATTAGTGATCAAAAATCAGATTGAAAATCTGAAGTCTTTGCAAAAACTTCTCATGGTATTTTTGCACAGATCGGTGGTGTTCTGCACGAAACATATTGAAGTCTTAGAAACCAATATAGAATATCACTCTGCAATTTTATGCACTCTATTTTAGCAGACAAACTGCTGAAACATACTGACTGTTGAATGTAAATGCGTCAATATTAGTCATAAAACTGATGATTATGCATATATTTGCAATACTCTACTGCACATAATTGAAGATAATAAGGTATTTCTGACAAGTAACTCTTTGTTTATTTGTAACATTTATTTGGCAGTTACCATTTCATCTCTGGCTGGGGATAGGCTGTAACCTTCACCGGAATTTTGACATTCTTTTCTTTCAGCACTGCCTCAACTATCGACCCAGCTTTGTGATCTATGAAGATGAAGGGTCTGTCTGAAAGCACATAATGAAAACAAAGTAAGATCCTAAAAGCTTAGTGTTCATATTGAAAACATGAGATTTGAAAATCTCTGAGCACCAGAAGAACTAGCTCTGTCTGCATAAGGCAGCATTCTTCATTATATTTGTGTGAGTAAGTTGTAAAAATAAACCTTAATGTTCAACAATAGTGTGAAGAGTGCGGAGTCATCACAATAAGGGAGATATATATACATATATGTTATATATATATGGATATATAGTCTCCGAAAGGCACTAGAAGCCACTCTTGGTGGCTAAAATGTACTTTTTTCTGTTTATATTAAAACAGCATTAGCTCATTCTCTTCATTACCTTACCTTCTCCAGTTTGATAAAGGGTGGGGGGGAATTGAGATCCAGATTAGGATATTCCTGACTGTCCCGTAAATTTTGTCTCATCAATGTCCACTTAATGTATAAATACCATAGTTTCAAGAGCAGGTCAGAGCCTAGGAATCTTACAGTGAATGATTCTGCTCCTGGCTCCCTTAAGTCTGCCTAACATATTTGAGCAACAAGTCAGGAGTGTGATGGAATACTCCACACTTGTCTAGATGACCAAAAACGTTCAAGAAGATTGATACCACCCGGAACAAAGCAGTCTCCTTGACTAGCACCACATCCAGAAACACCCACTCCCTCCACCACCAATGCTTAGTAACTGCGGTGTGTACGATCTATAACATGCACTGCAGAAATTCACCAAAGGCACTTAGACAACACCTTCCAAACCTATGACTACTTCCATGTAGTAGGATAAGGGCAGTAGATACATGAGAACACCCCCACCTGCAAGTTCCCCTCCAAGTGCCTCACCATCCTGACTTGGAAATATATCACCATTCCTTCACTGGGTCAAATTTCTAGAATTCCTTCCCTAAAGGCATGGTAGATCCACCACCGAGATGGCAGTAGTTCTTGAAGGCAGCTCACTGCCGCCTTCTCAAGTGCAAGTAGGAATGGGCAATTTATGTTGGTACGGCAGTGATGTCCATTTCCCATGAATTAATCTAAAAAAGTAGTTTTGAGGTATTGACGTTTTCATTTATTTCCTTAGAGACAAAAAACTACAGATGCTGGAATCTGAAGTAGACAAGCAGTAGACTGGAAGAACCCAGTATCTGGACGAATGGAGAAGTCAATGTTTCAAGTGTTACCGCTCTTCAGGACTAGATGTGGGGGTAGGTGGAGCTGCAGATAAAGATGGGGGTGGGGGAGATAGCAAAATGGTGGTGATAGGTGGACATAGGTAGAAGGCATGAGTTGATTGGTCAATGGGAGGGATTAATCCAGTTGGTGGCTGGAGAGGAGGGTCAGAAGGTGGAATGAAAGGAAGGAGGTGGGGCTAGAAAGGGAGCTTTGGGGATGGGTAGGAAGGTTATTTGAAGTGGAAGAACTTAATGTTGAGTCTTCTGGGTTGTAGGGTGCCCAGGTGGAAGATAAGATGTTGTTCTTCAAATTTGCATTCTGATTCACTTCAACACTGGAGAAGGCCGAGGACAGATGTCAGAGAGGGAGTTGAGGGGGGGAAGAGTTGAAATGGGCGATGACTGGTGGTTAGGCGGGCCGTTAACAGGCCAGGTGACACTGCTCAGTGAAAGTCACCTATTCTACATTTGATGTAGAGAAGACCACTTCGGGAGCACCATATGCAACAGACTAGGTTGGAAGAGATGCAGGTGAAGCTCTGTCTCACTGGAAAGACTGTTTAGGGCCCTGAGTGGAGGTGAGCGAGATGGTGAATGGGCAGGTGTTGCACTTTTTATGGTTACAGGGGAAGGTACTGGACGAGTTGGAGTAGTTCGTGGGGTGTGTGGCACGAACTAAGGAGTGGAGAAAGGAGTGGTCCTTGCAGAAGGCAGAGAGAGATGGGGAGTGGAAGATGTTCCAGGTGATGGGGTCTGAATGGAGTTGGCAGAAGTGTTTGAAGATGATACATTGGATGCAGAGGCTGGTTGGGTAGAAAGTGAGGACGAGAGAGAACCTATCTCATTATGTTTGAAGGGGATGGTTAAGAGCTGTGGAGTGTGAGATAGAGGAGGCACGGTAGAGAACTGTCTGGATAATTGAGGGGGGGAAAGCACGTTGTTTGAAAAAGGCGGACATCTAGGACGCTTGGGACTTGAAAATCTCCTCATCAGTGCAGATGTGATTGAGACAGAGGAATTGGGAAAACAGGACAGAGTTTTTACAGAATACATGGTGGGAGGAGATATAGTCTAGTCAGCTTTGGGAGTCTGTGGGGTTTATAGTAAATGTCAGTCTGTAAACTATCGCTCGAAATGAAAATAGAGAGATCTAGAAATGGGAGGGAGGCATCTGAGATAGACCAAGTGAATTTGAGGGCGGGGTGGAAGTTGTTAGCGAAGTTGATGAACTGCTCTAGTTCATTTATTTGCTAACTGCTAAAGTTCATTCTGTAGAACTACTTTTTTAGTCCAATCAATGTGGACAACAACTGGATCTCAGACTTCCCACTTCAATTTTTTCTTCCTGAGAAGACGTCCTTAATCCTGGCACCAGACAGGAAACACAGCCTTAGCAACTCACTGCTGCACTGAAACAATACCTATTCTCACCCAGAATTTAATTGCTAAGGTCAAGGGAAAGGAGCAGACACCTTTCAGGAGCCAATATGACCAATTACTCTCAGGCAAATATGTTGGATTCCTTCCAGGGAGGGGAAAACCACGCCTAGTTTTTTTTTATTCCAAAGTCCGAATCATGAATGCAAATTACAAACAGTAGGGGTCTTAGCATGATCCCTAATGGAACTCTACTGACCTTGTGTTACTCTGAATGATCCCAACTTCTGTTTTCTGTCTTGAAGCTATCTGTAATCCATTCTTCCACTTGTTCACCAACAAGACATTCTCTGACTTATTTATTAGTCGGTTATGATAGGAGACCTTACCACAGGCTTACTGATATTCCAGATCAATTGCACTACTTTATTATTTCATATCTCTATTATCTCTTCAAAACATCTAGCAAAGTTGGAAAAACAGGATATTCCCTTTTGAAACCCATGTTTACTATACATTATTATATTTCTCATTTCTAAATGTTCTTTGGGTTAAGTGGAGTCCTGTCAACGGTAGTAAATTATTTCATCCAAAGATAGATAGGAGAAGTTAGGTGAAGAGGAGAGTATAGATGGGGAGGTAGGAAGGGGATAGGTCAGTCTGGGGAGGACGGACAGGTCAAGGAGGCGGGATGAGGTTAGTAGGTGGGAAATGGAGGTGCGGTTTGAGGTGGGACGAGGGGATAGGTGAGAGGAAGAACAGGTTAGGGAGGCGGGGATGACCTGGGCTGGTTTTGTGATGCAGTGGGGGGAGAGGACGAGCTGGGCTGGTTTTGGGATGCAGTGGGGGAAGGGGAGCTTTTGAAGCTTGTGAAGTCCACATTGAATGTTGGCTCTTATTTCAAGGGGGTTGGAATATAAGGATAGGGAAGTCTTACTGCAACTGTACAAAGTGACAGTGAGACCATCTGGAGTACTGTGAGCAGTTTCAGATCCCTTATCAAAGGAAAGATATCATGTCATTGGAGGCAGTTCAGAGGAGATACATCAGAATGATGCCAGTGTGGAAGGATTGTCTTACGAACAAAGGCTGAGCAGTTTGGGATTATACTCAAAAAAATTTAGAAGAATGAGAAGTAATCTCATTGAAACAAATAAGATTCTCATGGTTTTTGAGAGGGTAAATGCTGAAAGAAATGTTTCCCTTCATGGGAGAGTCTAGGACCAGAGGGCATATTCTCAGAAACAAGGGGTGCCAATTTAAGATGAGGAATATCTCTTCTCTCAAAGGATTGTGAGTCATTGTGGGGGCAAAGTCCTTGTGTATATTTACAGCTGTTGAGTCGGCGAATCAACAGTTATGGGGAAAGGGTAGGGGTAAGTGGATGTGAGGAATGTCAGATCAGCCATGATCCTATTGACTGCTAGAGCAGGCTCAGGATATTAAACAACCTACTCCTGTTCCTATTCTTTATGATCTTATGGTCTGATTACTGCACATAATCTTTCAATCTCTGGTAACATTACAATGAATGTACCACCTACTTGAGTTTTCTCTTTCCTTCCACAGGTGTTGATCTTATTCAGTTGATCTGAGTGCAATATTAAATCAAAATTCCTTCCTGCCACAGAAATCACCCATTTAACTCGCCAATCTCCTTTTCCCTGTATCAATTTCTGTATTGCCCTTGGTAGCAATCCAGAAACTATCTGTGACATTCTGCATTTTAATTTGGACCATAACCTCTCACAGCAAAGCATCATTCCTTGCTCAATCATGATCGTTGGTTCTTAAGTGATCGTAACAACTGGATGTTCCCTCTCCTGCTCATAGTTAATCTCTTAGTAATAACGAAGAGCCCTTAGCTCTGGCACTGGTCAGGCAACACAACCTTTGGAGCTCCCTCTCATATTTTCAGAGAGCACTATCTATCTTTGTAACTATACTGTCTCCTAACACTGTCATTGATTAGCATTCTGTACCATGGCGCCATAATCAGCTTGCTCATTCAGCCTGCAATCCTTGTCCTTCTCAATAAAAATGGTAATTACCTTGTTGTTGTTCATCAAAGTCAAGAGCTGATGCTAAGGTACGTGAGGTCAGGCCTCTAGATTACTGGTCCAGTGACATAGCCACTGTGCTTCTAATCCCTATGACACTCAGAATGGCTAGTGAAGCAATTGGGAAAAGATTATTGTATGGCTACATTATAAAGCAGTGTTTATATTTACTATTGGGTTCGGGTTGTGTGAGCTTTATATTGTATCTGCCTATGCTGTAATTAAGCTACTAATGCTTACAGATGTTAATGGAGTAAGTGAACTTGGCAAGTATTTCAGTTTCCATCATCAATACAAAATTGCAGGGCATTTGCCATAAATCTTTGAATGAAAAATCTTTATCCACTTTATTTAAATTCATTTGATAGACCCAATCTACTTCTATCAACATGTGAACAAATTGGTTTCTGAAATAACAATTATATTTGTTACACTTTAGCTAACCAGTTGATTCAGTGTTGAGAATTATATCTGCCTTTCTCTTCTTTAAGATTGTTAATGGTAGTTCTAAAATGTTTTATAGCATTCCCTCTTGATTTACTTCCATGGATTTCACAGCATGTCAAACAGAAGATCTCACCATAGATGATGACATCAGTGCTGTTCTCTTTTGTCATCATTCCACTGGAGGCACTGCAAAAATATGTTCCTTCATCTCCTTTCGTTATGTTGTCTATAATCAAAATGTTTGAGAGTTCCAGCCCTTTGGGTTGTTCTTGTTTCATTGTTTTGAAGACTAGGTGTGGATTCTGTTGAAATTACCAAAAAAATAGAAGCAATAATATTCTGAAGTAAATTCCATTATGTATATGCAGGCCCTCTAAATAGCAAAAATGCTGTTTATATGACACACTAGAATTTAAACTGCATTAGTTACATTGCATTAGTAAAATACTGAGAAATTTCTGTTTCATCAAAGATTCTTTGCGTTGAACGTTAAGTTGAAGAGCTATCTAGTTATTATGCGGTCTGATGTTAAAATGGTCTCAATAAAAAAATCAGGTATTTTGAATCAACCTGTTCAGACACATTATAACACAACTCCAGGGTAGGTGGGCTTTGCACACAGACTTTCTGACCCAGAGGAAAGGACACACTAGCATTGAGCCACAAGAGTCCTTTGATCTCCTGGTATCCTGGCCAGTATCCCTCCCTCCATGAAAACAGGTTAACTGAATTTTTGTTCATGAAGTTTATTTATGTGTACACTGATATTGTATTCATAACAAGTGGTTATATTTCAGAAGTAATACAATGTATGAAGCATTCTTTTACGGCCTGAGAACATATATCATGCTATGTGAATTCAAATTCTTCCTACATTGAGAAGAATGCAATACTGAGATCTGTCCTTATGGGTTCTGTACATTGGAGTATATGAAAATTAATTGAATGAATATTTATGATAGCAATGAGAATAATAAAAATTGCTACCTGCAGACTCGCTAACATCTTGAAATTGCAAGTAATATTCAAGTCAAGATTTTTTTCAGAGGCTATCAGGTATAATGTTTATTGGAAAAGAGAGAATGTGGTTCAGGAAAATCATATGGGTCATTTGAGCTGGTCAAACTCACCTTCAAGTTATTGATAGAAAAATTGTTACTAAGGTAGAAATATTTGTGTGATAACTCATCACATGTTAACAGAAGGAGTAACTTCAGGTGATGATGTATAAGGTATTAAATTAGCCACCCATTATTCCTGGCTTTCCGTTGAGATAGACGGGATGAAAGTTTGGAAAGGTATATGTGATCTATTTTAACCAATTACCCAAAGTTAAACTGACCCACAGGAAAACAATGAATGGGAAAATTCATTCCATCACATTCTTTTTTGACCCATGATTCTATTTCAATGGTTCTGTCTAATATTGTCAGGAAAATTTTCCTGAGGTAATCAAGTAAAAGTTTATGCTTATCATGATCAATGTGTCAAATTTTGATGGAACTGAAGACCATTGGTTCAACTTTCAATCGTATGTTCAGGCTCTAAAGAATTTGTCCAACAAGATTTTGGAAAGAACGAGCACAGTAACAGCAACAGGGCATCAGGACGAGACAAATAGGGGTGTCTCCATCAATAATGAAATTGAATGATTCAGAAATAGTCAAACTCAAAGCCAAACTAAGTAGAGAAAGGAAATAAAGAAACAGCACAAGTTAGAATGAATGAAGTGTGAAGGAAAAGACTGAAAAAGTTAGGAAAAAGTTAAAATGCAGTCTGATATTATTTTCAAACCTCGTAAAACAAATTATAACCTGAGGAATTGGAGATAACAAAGTGTGGAGCTGGATGAACACAACAGGCCAAGCAGCATCTCAGGAGCACAAAAGATGAAGGGTCTAGGCCTGAAACATCAGCTTTTGTGCTCCTAAGATGCTGCTGGGCCTGCTGTGTTCATCCAGCTCCACACTTTGTTATCTCCGATTCTCCAGCATCTGCAGTTCCCATTATCTATAACCTGAGGAAGTTGGATTTAACATTCATAATTGTTTTCCTTCTGGGTAAGTATTGTTAATTAGTAATCATTAACAGTGATCAAATTGCTTAAAAGGATATTTATGTTATTGAATGCTTTGCAACAAGTTAAAGGGCAGTAAAAGTTTAAGTACACCAACTTCCTGAAAAGTCTACCATGCTACATTAGCTCAAGCTGTACCTACTCCTAAAACGCAAATCAGTTCTCAAACATATTTTTCACCTCTAGTTGAAGGAGTTAATCAATACGGCTGTAATTAATTTTGTTGTAGGTTTGTTTCATTTTTCCAATAAAAATTCAAGGACATTCCATAACTAAAAAGTATTGTCATTCCAATTTTCCCACAACAATGTAACCTAAACAGTTTTGGAGATTTCCACCACTAAATATGCAACACAAGAAGTATTCACAAATACATTAACAATCTTATTTCATTTGAGATTTGCATATAATTTGCTTTTTACAACATTTTGCTTCATGCCTACACTTAGACATACCTCCAATTAACACAGAAATATTGTATACATTTGCCTACCAAGAACTTACTACCTCTAACCCAAATTACTTGTCATCTCACCCCTTTCTGATTGAAGCATGAAGCACCAAAGACAGAATTCAAACTTTTTCTGTTCTCTAAGGATTTGTTGTATGGTGATGTTTAGATTTTTTTTCCTTAACTAAGCAAAGCTTCAAGACTTTCATTAGTTATACCTTCAATCCAGGATACTTCCAATTAAAGATCAGCCGAACATTGAGTTCAGTTTTGGCACTACAGTTTAGTATCAAACGTTCCCCCACTGCTAACTCCACTTGTGACCGAGGATTTAGTGTAAGCTCCTGAATCTTGGTTCCTGCAGGGTGGACACATTACACAATTATCCATATACAATAGCACAAATATAGCAGAAATCAGTTCTCAGCCTTGAGACGTCGTTGCAAGGTGAAGATGATACTACAAATTGTACAAATGTTTCACTTTTGTGCACTCTGTGTAAATAAGAATACATCTGTTTATAAAAAGCTCATTTACAATTGCACTGCAACAACTGTGTGGGGGAAATTTCCCTGTATTAGCAAATACCATCTATATCCCTTACCATGTCAACATATTCATCATAGATCTAAAATTCTGCATTTTTTGTGACACAAAAATTGCATGAGTGTTTTTTTAAATTTCCTTTGTTAACTGTGCTTAGAATGTATCTGCATGTTTGCTTTTGTGTGCCATTGTATTGCAAGGCATTTAATTCAGGTGCCTAATTTTGGAAAGACAAATCAGGACAAGGCTTGTATGCTAAATGGTAAGGTCCTAGGGAGTATTGCTGAACAAAGGGACCTTGGTGTGCAGGTTCGTAGCTCTTTGAAAGTAGAGTGGCAAGTATGCAGGATAGTGAAGAAGGCATTTGGCATGCTTGCCTTTATTGGGCAATGCATTGAGTATAGGATTAGGGAGGTCATGTTACAGGACATTGGTTAGGCCAGTTTTGGAATACTGTGTACAATTCTGGTCATGCTGCTATAGGGAGGATGTTGTGAAACTTGAAAAGGTTCAGAAAATATTTACAAGGATGTTGGCGCGGTTGGAGGATTTGAGCTATAGGGAGAGACTGAACAAGCTGGGGCTATTTTCCCTGGAGTGTCAAAGGCTGAGGGATGACCCTATTGAGGTTTAGATTAGAAATGGGCCCTTCAGCCCAACAAGTCCACACCACCCCTTGAAGCATCCCACCCAGACCCACACCCCTATAGCCCACACATCCCTGAACACTACAGGCAATTTAGCATGGCCGATCCACCTAGCCTGCACATCTTTGAACTGTGGGAGGAAACTCACGCAGACACAGGGAGAATGTGCAAACTCCACACAGACAGTCACTCGAGGCTGGAATCGAACTCAGGTCCCTGGCTCTGTGAGGCTGCAACGCTAACCACTGAGCCACTGTGCCACCCTGAAAAATCATGAGGGGCATGGATTGGGTAAACAGACAAGAACGTTTCCTGGGGTGGGGGAGTCCAAAACTAGAGGTCATTGTTTAAGGTGGGGAGGGGAAGATTTAAAAGGGACCTAAGGGGCAACTTTTTCATGCAGAGGGTAGTGCATGTATGGAGTGAGCTATGAAAGGAGGTGGTGGAGGCTGGTACAACATTTAAAAGGCATCTGGACAAGTACATGAACAGGAAGAGTTTAGAGGGATATGCAACAAATGCTGGCAGTTGGGACGGTATCTGTTTCGAGTATCTGGTCAACATTGACAAGTTGGGCCAAAGGGTCTGTTTCCATGCTGTACATTTCTAAGGCTCTATGACTCTGTGTGCCTGATTTAATTCAAGGTTAAACAATAATTGCAGTTTTGATCTTGAACTAGTTCATCATGCAAATATAACTAGCATATGCAAACTACAATCATGTAAGTCAAAATCAAAGATGTAGAATTTTTTTTACTTTGACCTCTGTACAGTCCCTGGCATAGAGTTATTTCGAAATTACAACAAGAACACTTGGCCTAATCACTCACTGTCAATAGCTACTCTTTACATGATCAGCTGCCTAGTCAGTTCCCATAGCCATACATGCTTTCCTTCAATGGCTTGACTGGCACAATCTTAAATGATGACATTGGGCAATATTTAATGGCAGTGTTAGCTGAACAGCTAAAATGAGTTCTTCACTGCCTCCTTTTGGGAGGGTTCACCAAATTCAGTGATGATCAGGCACTCAGCCAGGCTACAGCATGTCTTCCCTGAGATCAAGCACCATGGGCGCAGCCAGAAATCATCAGCTTTGTAGTTCTCAACGGTGGTAGCAATACTCACGGCTGGAAAAGCATCCATCTGAGAGTCAAGATCAGCAATGGTCCCTGCTAATAGATAAGTGATGGTGGCATGGGAAGTGCAGACTAGAGAGTGTGACAAGAAGGTGGGGTTTCAGCAGTAAAGGCAGGAGCTTGGCTCTCAGTATGTTCCCCCTCCCTGAAAATGGGTCCCTCAATCAGGCACTGCCACTGATATTATAAATGATATTACACTACGGGCACTCATTACTTACTTAAGGGCATCATTTGGCAACGGGATGGGTGCCTTCTTTGTGTGGACTTAAATCAGTGGAAGAAATGAGAAGATGACAGGGCCCCAACATGCCACTCATCCAAAGAGCCAAACCTTTGATCATCAAATTCATCTTGGGTAGAACATTACATCTTCCCACAGTGTGTGATTCAGTCTTTTTTTTCATCCTTCCCAAATGTCTATTTCTTTGAGTATTTTGGGCATTAGTTAAACACACTAATATTAATTGTCTAGTGTCAATAGTGTGGGTCCCAGTGTACTTTTGGAACTTATCTTCAAAAATGGGTTTCAGCTCCTTTGTGATGGGATGCAAAAGCACAATATAATACATCTCTAGCTGTTGGCCTCAGAGAGACACTCATTGAGATTACTTAGATAGTCAATTCTTACTAACAGACATACCAGTGTTTTATGATGCAACCCCACAAATGAAATCTTATTCGCAAAATAAAAGAAAATCAAAAGAAAGCTAAATTCGTAAGTGTACAGAAATAGTTGTTACAGCAATATTGATATTCTAACCTTGTTGTTAGATGACTATCTGTGGCATAGAGAAATGTGTTAACAACAAGAGATATACCTTCGCAAATAAGTGAAACTCTTGGATATAGCATCGACTGATTACAAGATCAATCTCCCATGTCAAAAGTGTTTGCAATGGATTTAATCCTATGAAGTATTAACTGTGTAAAAGCAATCAAATTATTGACTACAGGATGCTAGGTTTCCTGTTGATAAAACCGGAGACACGGTAATATAAACGATCTTCCAACCTGAATCTCTAGCCCAGCAGGCAATAAACATAAAATGACATCCTACTGTCTGTAGCTATGTCAAGGATTATCAGCCAGTAGAGCAGTCCCACTGTGAGAAGTAGTTTAAATTGGCCAGTTCCGATTATCTGTTATCTCAGTTTATAGATCGATTGTATTATTTTTAAAACAAGATACATGCAGGCCATTGTACAGATGTTTCAGGTTACACACTGATAAACATCCATATTATTTTCATTCAGGAACTATGTAAACAACTGCATTAAAATGTCTTCCCTAGTCACTGAATTATGCTTCTGTGTTATATTATGGTTAAACCTACTTAAACCATGTAGAAATAACAGAAAGAAATTACACTAATTTTCATGTTCCTGCCACACCATTTGCACTTTGAAATGTAGCAAATTCGCGATCGTAAAAGTGTGACTGGGTGAATGTTGATTCCCACCTGCTCCCATTTTCAGATAGATCTTAGCTAGAAAGTTAAAACTTTCTTCAGGAATAGACAAGGTTAAATGATTTAGCCTTTTTTTGTCATCGCTGTTTGACAGGATACCACCAACTCCAGGCCCAAATTGCCAAATATTGATGGTAGGAATTAGTAGCCAACTACTTTGAGTAAAGAGTGAACTAATTCTCAGATTCAATCAGTGGATTCTGAATCCTGGTTTTAGTTTTTTTTAATGTCAGTAGCTTGTGAATTTTGAGTTTTAAAGGCTTCGTCCATTATTGCCGGTTACCTTATAGATACTGGAAGCTTTTGATTACTTCTCAGAAACTGGTTTCTTCTTATCACTCCCAATAAATCAAACTCCCTACTTTGTTGGAACTGGATTTGAAATTCAACAGCCATCATGAAGTCTGGTCAAAAATTGGCTTGGGTTCCATAAAGCCTCTGGGTAGACAAGAAGGAGTCCCAACCCCTGTGTATATATCTTTCAATATCGTATCACTACTCTGTATCAGAAGTTAACTTAAGTTTAGCCACTTCAGTGAAAATGTACAAAATGCATCTTACCTAAAACTACCACCACGTACATGTTGGAACCGTAGACTCTTCCATTCATTGTTGTCTCACACGTGACCATTCCTACATCTCTGATCTTGTGACTCAAAATAGTGAAACCTTTCTGATTGTCCCAGAAAGTTGTTATTCCATCAGCAGCAATGAATTTTTCTGGATATTTCTGTTCAAAAAGTAAATAGGAATTGTTTTGCAAACTAAAAATACAATATGAAAATCTAAATGCCAACTGTTGTTAAGGTCATATACAATGATTCACAAATATAGAGATATAACTGGACAGAAGGTGGGAATTCTGTTCTAGAGTCTATGCTGGATTTCTATTGAGCAATTCAGTCAGTCTCACTGGCCTGGTCTGTCTGTGCAAACCTGTAAGTCAATTTTCCTCAAGTGCCCTCCAAGTTTCTTCTCAAACTGTTGATAGTACCTATTCCATCACCCTCATGAGCAGTGAGTATCTCATCATTAACAGATGCAGTGTGAATAAGTTTCTCCTCATAAAACGCCTGCATCTCTCACCCAACTCATTAAACCTTAGCACCCTCATCCTTGCATTATCTGCAAATGAGAACACCTTTTCTTTCTTTACCTTATTGAAACCAAAACACATCAATCAAATGATCCTTCAATCTCCAAGGAGAACAATTTCAGTTTCTCCGGCCTAACCTTTTAGCTAAAAACCTTCATTCTAGTAAATCCCCACTAAAGCTTTTCAAGGGTTTTCGCATCCTTCCTAAATTACGGTGGTCAGCCATGGGCACAATACACTAGTTAGGGCCTAAAGCAGTGGTCCTGGAACTGACCCTTGGGGAATTCCATGATTCTACTTCAGGTTGCAAAATAACCAGTAGCTAAGACCCAGCATTTTATATCCTTAAGCTAATATTGTATGCAAATTGACATTCCCAGAACTTCCAGGATACAACTTTCTCATTTTCAGTGAAACTGCCTTGTCAAGTGAGATTTATGGTGACCAGTTCACCATCACTTGGAATGAATTTTCTCAGGCAATCCTCCACACTTCAGCTCAATAATCATGTAAGTAGTGACTTCAGTGCATTTCCCAGGGAATCATGTGCTTCACAGGCAGGGATCATGAGATGTTGGTGCATTGGCTGGTCCAGAGAAGGGCTGCCCCTCTTCCTGTGGACTCACACACAAGACCACAGCAGTAAACCCAGTCAGCTTTGTCCGAAATTATGTCCCAGGCCAGTGCTACGTCCTGCGATAAGGCAGTGCCTAGAAATGCAGGAAAAAGCTCAATGATCTTCTGCACTCCAAAGCAATAAGTCTTTTCTCTGCCTCCTCACATCCATAGGGCTATAGGTCCTCAGACTAATATCACCAGTGGCACACTGGCTGATGTAACTGTAGTTCCCAGATGTAATTACAATTGACCTGTAGTTTGACTATACCCCAGTCCCTGTAGGATGAGGAGACAGTCCTATAAGAACCCAGGCATCCATGTGCCTGAATGATCATGATCCAATCTTCATTGACTGAAAAGGAATCAACTCCTCAACTGACATATTTCTCTTGGTCCCACTAAGGACTGCTCCAATTTGACAATCACATGTAGCCATTTGTTTGAAGCATATTCAGCTTGTCTGCCACGTAATCTGCTAGCACATGCTGCAGGTGTAATGTTGACGTGGCATGATGGCTCACATCAACATGTCCAGCTCCTTTAAATTGTTTAGGGGCCCACCATGACAGGCTGCCTCTCCCTAAGTGCTCAAAAAATAATACAAACCACAGAGATTGGCCACCTGTAACTGAGCACTAAATAGCCTGTGAACTAAGGAAGCAATGGGACGCACACAGAAGCTGTTAGCTCTTAAGTAAGTCTGTGCTGAAGTTAGTACGACAGTGCGAAGAAAGCCAGCTAAAGGCCTTAAGATACATCCCGTGTAGATGCATGATGTGTCTGTGGGCCTGTACACAAAGTGATGTGGCAGAAACACGCAACCCTAGATATCCCTGTATTGAAGGTCTGAAGTACTTTGTGCTTTGACCTGACACCAGACCTGATAATATGGCAAGACTGGTGGTTTGCCAATGCTGAGGATAAAATGTCCAGTAGAATGTTGGCCATAGAGTGTAAAGGAATGCTGTAGTGACAGATCCATTGAATGATGACTGGGACAAGCATTCGGAGAGCTGCAGCTACTGGCCACTCACTCTGATTTGCATGTCAGCATTTCTGCCACCTAGATTTTCAGGGAACAAGGGACAATTGCAACTGGATCTTTAATCAGATGCAGATGTATTGAAATAAGGTAGTCATTGCCAAATGGTGAGATTCTAAATTTGGTGGTCAAGGCTGAGGGAAAAATTAAGAAAGTTTTACTCATCATTGAGATTCTGAAGTTTTCTTCTTTTTCCTCCTTTCTCACTGTTGCTTACACTATAACAGGGAGAGGAAAATTTGACCCTCAGGTTTGTCAACAGACTCGTATGTGGTACTTTGGCAAATGCTTTCTTGGAGCACATTAGAAAACATTTTTGGCTATCCCCGAATCAACCTTGTCTATGCAACATCAGAAAGTTAATTTGATAAATCAAATACAATCTACTTTTAACAAATACATGCTGGATCTTGATAGTTAACTCAACCCTTTGCAAGTGCTTCTTCATTTTATCCCCAAGACTTTAACCATCGGTAATGTCTGGTCTTTGTAGATATAAGTGAGGTCTTACACACTTTCCTCTAAGGGGGTCTTATATTGGTCATTTTCCAATGTTCTGGTATGTTGCGGATATCAAGGAAGATTATAACGTGCCCTTCTAATATCTCCACGCTTAACAAACTGGGATGCAAGCCACTGGACTTATCCACTTTGAGCTTGTCTTATTCACTTTAGGCATATCCAATCATTCTAGTACACCCTGCTTATCAATATGCATGCCATCCATTTACTCTGTATTCTCAACTTCCACCAATAGTTTGTCGATGTCCTCTTGCTTAGCAAACATCATAAGAAGGTGCTCTTCAGGTATTCTATCCTTTTAAGTCCTGTAAACCTCTTCTGAAGCATAGAGTCCTTGCAGGGTGGAAGCAGGATATTCAGCCCGTACTGACTGTCCAAAAAGCATCCCATCCAGGCCCTATCTTTACATTTCCCATGGCTAACCTACATAGCCTGCACACTATGGGACAGTTTAACATGGCCAATCCACCATAGCATACACATCTTTGGACTGTGGGAGGAAACCAGAGCACCTGGAGGAAACCCACGCAAACACAAGGAGAAATGCAAACTCCACACAGACAATCCACCCAAGGGTGGAATTGAGCCTGGGTCCCTGATGCCATGAGGCAACAGTGATAACCAATGATTTACCATGACAACATAAAGTCAGGTTGCACAGCCCCTGATGGAGCACTAAACAACCTCTTCAGAGACATTATAACATACCTCTGAAAAAAGAGGGACTTGAATCCAGTCCTTCTGGCTCAGAGGTAGGGACGCTACTACTACACCCCATACAAAACACAGTTAACTGCTTAATAACATTTTTGGACTCTGAATCTAACTGTGAACATGCCAGAACTTAGTAGTGGTCACGGGAAGCAGCCATCAGGTACACATCTTTGGGAAGGATGCTGTAAAACTTTACAAGGATGTTGTCAGGGTTGGAGGTTTTGAGCTATAGGGAGAGGCCGAATCGGCTCGGGCAATTTTCTCTGGAACATTTGGAGGCTGAGGGGTGACCTTACCGAGATTTATAAAATAATGAGGGGCATGGATAGGATAAATAGACACGATCTTTTCCCCAGGGTAGGGGAGTCCAAAACTAGAGAGCATAGGTTTAAGGTGAGAGGGGAAAGATTTAAAAGGGAGCTGAGGGGCAACCTTTGCATGCAGAGGGTGGTGCGTGGATAGAATCAGCTGCCAGAAGAAGTGGTAGAGGCTAGTACAATCATAACGTTTAAAAAGCATCTGGATGGGCACATGAAGAGGAAGGGTTTAGAGGGAAATGAGTCAAATGTTGGCAAATGGGACTAGATTTATTTAGACGATCTGGTTGGTGTGGATGAGTTACACTGAAGGTCCTGTGATGTACATTGTTATGACTTTATGAATCTATTGTCATTGCCAGTAAAGTCCTTTTCAATTCTCACTGAGGCAGGGAGGCTTTTTCTTGTATTCTGAGCACTGGGGGTTTAAATAATTTCACAATGCGACAGTTTCGCAGAACTTACCAACCCTTCCAAAGTGTTTACATCTAGCCTAAAAGTTGTTGACTCCCTGAAGTCAAAAGCCCTGCTGAGTTCAGCTTTCCCTCATGTAAGTCACACAACTCCACTTTTTCCTGCCAGAAAAAAATGGGATCTATCCAAAATGGTCGTAAGGCTTCTGAATTTGATTAATCATATTCAAATCTCTTTGGAGCCTCCATCTGTCTGTACAAACATAGTCCTTCATGTTTTTGCACGTAAGCATTCAAAGCCTGTCTTTATATTCCTTGTTGCTCTCTAGCCTGTTCCCATCTAATATTGTACTATACTCTTCACTTGGCCGAACACCAAGAGACACAACCAATTCTCACTCGTCTCACTACGCACCGACAATGAGCAACATGAATTTGACTGAGACAACACAACGATAATCGCACAAGTCAAACAGAGACATGCCAGGGAATTCTTGGAGGCCTGGTAATCCAACTGGAATTCCATCAACAATCACGTTGTTTTAGACCCTGTGTACAAACCACTGAGAAATATAACCAGAAGTAATACCAACCACCCCAGCAAGCCAAGGCATATAATTAACAAGTGGGACAGACACTGACACTTCACTGGAGGCACACTGAAGATGTTACCTAGTTGGGTGATGAATCATCTGCAACCAAACACACCAGCTCAGGGCGCATGTCTACAACCTCATCCATAAGCCGAGCTACAAATCTTCTTGAAAACTTTGAACACTCACTGCTTTATGCATCTTATTCCTCTTTCCTCATTCTACATTCTGGTGCCTGGCCTTCTGCCAATTTAGTTCATATTCTCCACAAGCACATTATTGAACACTCCCATTAGGACATTGTTCCAGTTCTGTTGATTTGCAAGATTTCCCTTTTGAATAGGTGCCTCCAGTACAAGAACTGTTCTCAATGGTGCAAGAATCTGAAGGAATCTCACCTACACCATGTGTCAAGCCATACGCTGATCCTCCATATCTTCCTATTTCTACTCCATTAACATGTGAAAATAGGTGTAACCCATAAAATACTCTAGTTGAGATTCTATTTTTTAATTCATTTCTTATCGCTTGAAAGTCAGGTTTTAGCACTTCAGTATTTGCTTTCTCTATATTGTTGTTATGTAGTATAATACTTTTGTGATATACTATAATGGCAAACTTAACATTTTCATTTCAAGGAGGTCTCAATTAATCTCTAATATCTGCAAACAAAAAAAATTAAATTATTCTGAATGTGATCATGCTGCTAACAAAATTGCATTGAAATACACATTTGCATTTATATCTAGATTTACATGGTTGTTGTAAGGTAAACTGTAATTTAGCATAACCTGGGGAAGTTATACATTGCAGTCACGTAAATAAGCAGTTATATTTACCGTATGTAGGGTCACATTAAGATCCGGCATGGATACTTTGCATGGAATCACTACTGTCTTGGTTTCCATTATGTACAATGCTTCTGGGTTCCCAGGATAGGAATTCACAAAGGGAATTTGATTGTCTAAAATGCAAACAATATATCTCTTTAACCTCTTGAAGTGAAGTAGTTTGTGATAACAGCAGATGATTCTATAGCATATTGTATGGTTGCAACAGATGTTGATGACTTCAGTTAAATCTTTGGGGTAAATAATTGCAGTACTTTAAGATTTTGGCTTACATGGTTGACTCATTTGAGGTAATGCATGCAGTTTCTATGAGTATGGCTTTATTCGGCTTAATGACTGACACCAGGACTATATAGTAAAGAGTACTGTTCTTTTATTGTTCTACTGGTACAAAGCTGGTTTCTAATTCTTAAGATTTGAGATTGCACTCCAGCCTTCAAGAGTTTACCAATTAATGGAAAAGAATTGCCTCTTTCAAACTATTACATATAGAGCATTGTAAGATAACAGCTCCAGATGTCACTGATCTTGGACAAGATCTTGCACTATTTGGGAAATCTCTGACATGGAGGTTGCCAAAGTTGCTGTTTAATAGTCAAATCTACTTTACTCCCATCAGGATTGGTTCTGGCAAACAAATACCCACTAAAGTCAAGGTCTAATTCTTTGATACCTTTTTTTTTCAGTTGTAATTTTACTCAGACAATTTTCATCGGAAGCAGCTATCAAATGAATTCCACCTAATCAAGCCACTTCAGAAAGTTAATGAGAACAGTGAAGCAGTTTGGCATTCACATTTAAGTGTTTGCCTGTCTCCTTTCAACTTTGACAAATATTCATAATACATTTTAAATGCACAAAAATGGCAGTTTGGGGGTAAAAAGTTCCAAAACCTGGTAAGGATCTGTGTATATCCCCAATCTATGAAAACAGACAAATTTACAAGAAGTCTACCAGCCCCAAACGCCAACAGCCAAACAGCATAAACTCATTTTGAATCAATGAGTGCATTTCACGGCATTTCTGTAAAATTCAATGGGGCACTAAAACATTCTTGAGCCTAAGATCATGGAGAAATAGTTCGAAAATATGATGCTTATTCAAACAATCCATTTCACAGCCTATCAGCTATCATCCAGTTATTGGGCATGCAACTAAGGTACAAGCTAAAACAATGCCAATATATGGCCAAAGCAATGTTTTGTCTCAAATTGTTTTTACTTATGATCGATATTTTCTTGGTTTATATAACCGGGATGCAACTACAGTACGGTTCATTTCAAATAAGCTATCTTACGAAACATTTTACTGAATGAATTTCATCAGGAATTAATACCCTTAGGCTAACTAATTTTAAATCGAACATACCACATTCGTTCCCGTTCAATCTCTTCAATGTTCTTCAAAAAGTGTAATATTATTAAGCATCATAAATGGCGGAGAACTGCAATCTTCTATTATTAAATTGCTGTTTGCGGATAATTCGCAATTGTTTAAAGACCACTTGCATACAATGCAGAGTCAAGGACAGCAATCAGGAAACTAGTTCTTTTTTTCATTTGAACTCCCTCTGATCGGTAAGACAGAAGGAAGTGCTGCAGGCAATCTGCGTTTAACCACATTGCTTTGGAAGTCGGAAAACAGGAACCCTATGGAGGTTAACCCCAGCATGTGGTGGGCTTTATTGTGGGTACACTGTTCCAGTTGAAGCAAAGGTGATCATTTGTACGGCGTCTGATAAGAATCTGTATGGGCTCCCACGAAAGAGGCATAGCCATGAGATCAAAGGGTAAAACAGACTAAATCCACGTGCTTCAGGAAAAACAAGTTTAAATTGAAATGCTACCTACTGGAGAAAATGTAACCAATTGAAATTGTGTTCTGTTTGTGTTTATATCCATACGCTAAATTTGAATCGCTGCCACTCTCCCTTGTGCTATCATTTATAATGCTGTCATTTTTTAAAAAAAAAGCTGTTTGCGTTTATTCCCCCTTCAATGCTTGCCTTTTTAAATTATAACTTTGGAATGTTCAGTTCATATTAAGTTGAAAGAAGTGACCTCCAGGGGAGTCATGACGATGGTGGAACTGTGTTTGAAACTGGAATTGCTTTTCAATGATTATATAAGGCAAAGGACAATTGAAGAGAAGTTTTCATACCCTGAACAAAGACATAAATACTTGCAGCTTCTTGCGCCATAGAATACTTGTAGAAACACCGATATGCTCCCGTATCGTTTGCAATGGTTTTTGTCAAAATGAGAGTTTTGCAAAACGAGGTACTGTTGGTGCAATCAGTCAGGGATATTCTGTGTTCCATGTTACTGTGATTCCTGGGCCATGACCATTCCAATGGTTCACGTCCTCTGCAGCAAACATTTAGAAGCAACATGTCCTCAATTAGAAATGCAGAGCCGGTTAAAGTTAGTGTTTTTTTTTTGCTTACAATACAAAGAGGCGAAACGTAGAATTCGTCCCTCTTACGTTTCCGAAAAGGAATACAGACCTGGATATAAATTACATGGTGTTTAATCAGATTTATTACACAATTATCGATTGGAGAGTGGATTGCAATAATCATTTAAAGTAGAAATAAAGAGAAAATGCGTAGAATACGTTGTAAAGGTCATAGTGAAATGATACCGTGAGTGTTTAAGTGCCATAATGAATAGAGTCTACTGTAATTTAGCCGTATTTTCACTAATATTCCAAAATGAAAATTGCTGAGGAGCAACTGTAGAACATTCCATCTCATATAACTACTTGTGCTGCGTAACGCTAAAACAGTGGCTCTCTTGGGGAGTCGTGGAATTGGAGTCTGCTATTGAATGACATTTGTTTCAGCTGCATCAACGTAGGTTTAGTCAAACGAAATGAATTAGTTGAAGGCATTGGGAAGAGAATTCCAAGGGGAAAGACCATAGCAAATGGATATTTATGTAAACATTTGACTCAATTCAAGAACAGTAGCAATTTTATTTCTGTTCTTTTATATACAAATTATCGGTTTCAGATTTAACGCTTACAGTTAATAGATTTTCAGATATTTTGGAAATTTCCTGATGAGAATTCACAGACAATAGGTATGAGCTCAGAATGTTGTCCACATGTCATCTTTTGATGACAGAATTAATTTATGAACTGTGGACTGTAAATTATAATAGTGTTTTCCTATTTCCCATTTCACGGCAACAAAAGATTAGCTGTGATTGTAAAGTTTCCACAGCAAATTTTATAGGTTTTGCAGGCTCTTTCAAAGCTGTTCCTAACTAATACGTTTTAATGTAGGCAATTGTGAGTCATGTGGAAGTGTTTTAAAACATGATGAACTTAATGCTCATACAGTAACACGTGTTCACTTGTTTAACTTTCATTGTCCACATGTACACAAAGATAGTAGAATTTTATACAGATACATGAATGTATGTCATTGTAGTTAGGTAGGTCGGTAAACAGACAGGAGAAATTGTTGGAATAGATATACAGATAGAGCATAGAGCATAGAACATTACAGCACAGTACAGGCCCTTCGGCCCTCGATGTTGTGCCGACCTGTCATACCGACCTCAAGCCCATCTAACCTACACTATTCTATGTACGTCCATATGCTTATCCAATGACGACTTAAATGTACCTAAAGTTGGCGAATCTACTACCGTGCAGGCAAAGCATTCCATTCCCTTACTACTCTCTAAGTAAAGAAACTACCTCTGACATCTGTCCTATATCTTTCACCCCTCAATTTAAAGCTATGCCCCCTCGTGTTCACCATCACCATCCAAGGAAAAAGGCTCTCCCTATCCACCCGATCTAACCCTCTGATTATTTTATATGTTTCAATTAAGTCACCTCTCAACCTTCTTCTCTCTAATGAAAACAGCCTCAAGTCTCTCAGCCTTTCCTCGTAAGACCTTCCCTCCATACCAGGCAACATCCTTGTAAATCTCCTCTGCACCCTCTCCAAAACTTACACATCCTTCTTATAATGCGGTGACCAGAATTGTACGCAATACTCCAAGTGTGGCTGCACCAGAGCTTTGTACAGCTGCAGCATAAACTCTTGGTTCCGGAACTCGATCCCTCTATTAATAAAAGCTAAAACACTGTATGCCTTCTTAACAGCCCTGTCAACCTGGGTGGCAACTTTCAAGGATCTGTGTACATGGACTCCGAGATCTCTCTGCTCATCTACACTACTAAGAATCTTACCATTAGCCCTGTACTTTGCCTTCCGGTTACTCCTACCAAAGTGCATCACCTCACACTCCATTTGCCACCTCTCAGCCCAGCTCTGCAGCTTATCTATGTCTCTCTGCAACCTACAGCATCCTTCTTCACTATCCACAACTCCACCGACCTTAGTGTTGTCTGCAAATTTACTAACGCATCCTTCTATGCCCTCATCCAGGTCATTTATAAAAATGACAAACAGCAGTGGACCCAACACCGACCCTTGCGGTACACCACTAGTAACTGGTCTCCAGGGTAAACATTTCCCATCAACTACCACCCTCTGTTCTTCTTTCAGCAAGCCAATTTCCGATCCAAACTGCTATATCTCCCACAATTCCATTCCTCCGCATTTTGTACAATAGCCTACTGTGGGGAACCTTGTCGAACGCCTTGCTGAAATCCATATACACCACATCAACCGGTTTACTCTCATCTACCTGTTTGGTTACCTTCTCAAAGAACTCAATAAGGTTTGTGAGGCACGACCTTCCCTTCACAAAACTGTGCTGACTATCCCTCATCAATTTATACTTTTCTGGATGATTATAAATCCTATCCCTTATTACCTTTTCCAGATATTTTCATACATTTACGTGCACACATTTACAATCATTCAACTTTAGCATATGGTTATGAGATATGGGGCAAATCTTTTAAAAGTATTATTTCATGTGAAGTGCAGAACTTTCTCTTACCTGCAAGTAATTATTAAAGTGTCATTAGCATTAATTACATGTTCTTTACTCTGGATGCTAAGCTGTGGGGGAGAATAGGAACCTGCAAATTAAAACATTTGGTTAATTTCAATGTGAAACATCTTTAAAAATGAGTCAGACTATGCATAGTAGTTGATCATGTTAAAGTGAGGTTGAAGGCTGAAAAGTCCAATTCAAATGGTAACAGAATTGTGACAACACAAGATGTCTGCTTTGTGACACTTGTTTGCCCTACTACCTCATTATTATTAGCATTATTGAATGGTAATTTATCCATGGATCAGCCATCAGTTGACATCATATCATGCATCATACACAAGGGTGTAGCCTGGGCTAGAAAATGTGCAAACACTGTTGTAGGGAGATAGGAAGGAAATTCTTCTGGGGAGTGACCAGGAACTATTTCCTGTGAGGAACCTTGTAAAGTTATAATTTAAAACATATATTTTCCTGTACTTGTGACTATGTCTTCTGTAATGTTTGAGGATTCAGCTGAAGATTGGAAATTGTGATAAATCAATGAGGATGAAGTAGTAGTAGTTCAAAACATACCTGAATATAAATAATTACATTGTTTTAGTTATTAAAAAGTTACAGTAAGTTTGCTGCATTAAGTTTTTATGATAAACCTTTCTATCTTGACATTCTGTCACAAGTTCTTCATGAACATTGTAAATAAATATCTACATTCCATGCACAATGTTTGCTACAAATCTCATATTAATTTCATATGCAAGATTTAAAAAAAGACTATGTTCGTTTCAGAGGTAGTAAGAACTGCAGATGCTGGAGTCAGAGATAACATAGTGTGGAGCTGGAGGAACACAGCAGGCCAAGCAGCATCAGAGGAACAGGAAAATTGATATTTCAGATCAGGACCCTTCTTCAGAAATTTTAATTTTCTCACTAGATCCAATGAATAAAACCTGACTCTACAGGATTAGGTCTTATAATGCCTAATTTAAAAATAAACATTTTCTATTTATTTCATGCAAAATACGATGACCTACATGGTGAACATTCTTTTAACAAAATCTTGAATGTATAAATGAATTAGAAGAGATTGACTTCATGACAAAATTAATTCATTAATTGCCATGGCAAAAGAGAAACTGTGTTTAAGAGAATGACACTTATGCAAAAGTTACCAGACCTGCTTAAAAATGTATATTTTCAAACTACTCAAATAAGTATATTGTCAAAATTATACAGCTTAAACATTCTTCATTAGGACAGCCACATTATTATGATAATAGGAGTAATACACCCTGGGATGCTGCCAACACTTTTGATTTTCTGAGTTAAGCTTACTTTACAATGTGGTGTTGTCAGTACCCTGTACACAAAGCAAAGTGGCATGTTAAATACCATCTGGAGTTTTAGCAAGATATCTTAAAGCAACTGCCAGAATGAAATGGCTGCATTAAGCCTGGGATGATGAACAACATTTTTTTCCAGAAAGGACTTTTGGTGTTCATGTCACACAAAGAGAAGGACAAGGGGACACCTTCTCTGAAGGCTACTTAGCGGCACTGAGGTAGCTCCAATAGTGAATGTGCCTCAAAAGTAGCCAGATGCTTGGAGCAGGTGAGGAAGAAATTTGTTGCTTTTTGAAATATAACTGCGGTAAGCATGTTTAGGCTTTGCCTAAATTTACAATGTTGCCCAACAAGGAATCTAAAAAAGCATGTTATTGCAAGTCTGGTCACATCACATGGCAGGACTGCATGGTGTATTCACACACTTATTTCCCAAATGCCAGGCATGTGTATTTTTAGAATTGCACTTTATACTGCTGTTTCAGTCTGTCCAATGAAATATCAAAAGAAACAATCACTTAGTATGTAACACCAGATATATAAGATTCAACCAAACATCATCTATTTCTTGTTGGTGCTGAGGTGCAAAAGTTCTGCTCAGCATGAAAACTGTGTTATAAAGTGAGGCATTTAACTTCTTTCCTATAGGACAAATAAGCAGCACGGGCCTGCTATGTGGCAGTGTAACCGATGATTTCCCATTCCATTACCCAATGGTATTTATATCTGAAGAGAAACAGCTCAAACAGCCCCAGAAACTGATAATACAGTTAAACATTCTCTATGCATATAAGAACTTTAGTTACCAGCATTCACCTCATTAGTAAATATATTGTTTCCCCAAATTGTAATAAATCAATGTATTTTAAGTTTTGATTTTCATCAGCTTTCAGTCTGATTTCTGCAAATCTAATAATTTTGGTTTTAACAATATGAATAAACTCTTGTCTGAAATGACATTTAGAATTGTAATGGAGAGCTGAAAGGTGGCAAATATCACAATTTCATATGTGTCATGTCTTTTGTTGTAATGCATTCATTAGCATTGATTATAACAAAGTTAAGCTAAACACAAATAGACCACCATAAGTTTGGTGGAGACAAAAGCCCTAGAACCAATAAAGAAGCAATGAGGATCTATGATTCTATAACTATATGTGGAGGAATGTCATTTCATTCAGAGTAAATCAGTCAGGATGGGCCTAATAACAAGTGTGGAGCTGGATGAACACAGCAGGCCAAGCACATCTCAGGAGCACAAAAGCTGACGTTTTGGGCCTAGATCCTTTTCTGATGACGGGTCTAGACCCGAAACGTCAGCTTTTGTGCTCCTGAGATGCTGCTTGGCCTGCTGTGTTCATCCAGCTCCACACTTTGTTATATCGGATTCTCCAGCATCTGCTGTTCCCATTATCAAGAATGGGACTAATTGTATTCTTCCTCTTTAAGTATCTTCTGAGTCTGTGTGACACCTTTCACTGCCCCACAAAATACTTCAAGTTAATACATCAGAAAAATGAACGCAGATAAAACAGGAAGCAATGACTGTAAAGTGCAAGCAGTCTATATCGTCAGACAAATAGCATTTAAAAGGATACGTTCGAACAACAGTGAGGACTTTAACAATGGCAGGAATGTACAGATGGTACACGAAGAGCATTTTATTTTGAAGTTTAATAGTTCTTAAATATTCTCTTCAAATCGCATGGTGCTGTTCTGCAGCCTGTTTCAGACCAGGATGAGAGCAGTTGGTCAAGCGTTTGCTAACTGACTGAAACTTCACAAACTCGGGGCGCATTTCCGATTCTTCTGATGTTACGCGATGTTAAGGACTTACAAAGGATGTGAACTTTTGGAATGAAGTGGACAATCAGCAGATTTGCTCAGCCAATGGGAATGTCAAGGTTTTCTCTGAACAAATTTCTTCACATGGCAACATCGACAAAAATAAAAAAAGGTAAATAATAACGGACCTTTACAAAGCCTTTCAAACACAAAATTGTGTATGGTTCATTTAATGGCAAAATGGTACGTTATATAAAAGACTGCGTTTTTTAAATGAAGATTTCCTTCTATCCAGCAACCAGATCACGGTTGTTACGACAATCGCTGACAGTGACACCCCGAAATGTGAATGGTATTTATTTTTATCCTGCTGTACAGGTATGCTGTATGCTGTCAGTCCATCTAATAAGGCTGCGGGAGGAGTGTGCAGGTCTGCTGGGTCCAAATGCTGATCTAAGTTCAATTTAAAGTATACAGAGATTCGCCTCGTTAGAAAGTCTGTCAGAGGGGACTTGCACTTATTGCCCAACAGATTTCCTCTGAACAGCAACTGCTCCCACGTCTCCTGCCCGTCTGTCATGAGCTACTTCAGGGAAACAATCCGTGTTGATAGCAGACTTCAGTAATCCTATCCACCTTGCCTCCTTCCACCCTTCCCCCCAACCCTCTAGCACCATTTACCCACCATTTACCTTTAATTAGCTACCAGGGAACTGCACTGACATTAAAACCTTGTAAAAATGAATCGCGGTAACCGCCCCAGGTCACTTTTCAATTTCCTTTTCTAGGAATACATTATGAAAAATGGCAGTTTTAAATCAAATTATTTTGTTTTCGTTCCTTTCCTTTCACAGGCCAAATTAGGTGCATGAATTATGATTTCAAGCGAGAGATGCTGGATCCAGGCACATAAAATCGAGATATATTTGAACGGTTCGTAAAACTGGGAGTGGTATTACTCAAGGGTCCGGGCTTTAATGGTTGGATATCATACGTAGTATGAGCAGTGGGTTTGCTCCCAGCAAGAGCGACTTGTGTTTAGGTAGGAGTGCGATCGGGACCCCATTATACTCCAGATGACAGAACAAATAGGAGCAGGAGTCGGCCATTCAGTCCCTCAAGCCTGTCCCCTCCATTATATAAAATGTCTGTCCCAGTTGTCAACTCCACTTTCGTGTCAGATTGTCATTGCCCTCAAATCCTCGACTTATTTCTTTTTTTTAATATATCTATCTAACCCCTCTTTATACCGATAAAGTTTCGGTTTGTTTTTCCTACGAACGTTCCTCTCCAACATTTATAGGGATCTCGGAGAGAATGGCCACCATGAAACGTGACTTCAGTCCGTAATGCTGCTACCCAGATTGTGAAGAATATCCTGGGAGAGAAGTTGAACTTGACAGCGAGTTCCACCATTTGTTTCGAAAGCCGATGGGGCTGCGTACCAGTAAAAGATATGCCTTCGGTCACCTGTCGTTCCTTTTTACCTCCCAGAAATCTCCATCGCACTTCCCCCGGCCGCTGGGCCCATCTCCACTTCCCAGCAGCTTCCTGAGCGGTGTAAAAGCTGAGCTCCTAAGGGAAGCGGCGTTCCCCCTGACTGATTTCAGTTCACAGTACTATTCCGCCCAGTTTTCACCAGGTTATGTTCTTGGGATAACTCATTTCACAATGGACCACCTATAAAAGTCCATACCACAAACTGAACCAGCAGCCAGAGTATTTACTTTTAACATAAATGAACTGCCGAACTGCCGTTCAATTTTATCCACAAGCTTTCGGCTTCAATACTGCATGACAGTACAGTCAGCAGAAGAGGACACTCGGTGAAATATAAATGGGCAGTAACCCATTGTAAATCACAGATCATTACAAAGTTTGCACTGAAATTCACAGTTGTCCAACTATTAACTAATCTTTGTATTTCACCGAACGGAGAATTCAAAGCGAATCCCAAGCCATCACAAAGACACACCAGATTCCTGTCATTTGTTAGATCCTGAGAATCTGAGCCGAGGGTTTCAGTGGTGCAGTTAGTGTCCCTACCTCTGAACCAGGAGGCCTGGGTTCAAGTCCCACCTACTGCAAAAATATATCTAAGTGATAGCATCTCTTGAATGGGTTGTTTAAATTTTTTTGTAATCTCACCCTCGGGCTCTTGTACTAGATAGCGTCCCTACCTCTGGGCTAGGAGGCGCGGGTTTAATTACCACCTGCTCCAGCGCTGTGTAACAGGATAATTAGAAAAGTCTAACCCTGAGCCTGCAGTGGGCTGTTAATTGGAACTAACCAGGGCACTACAAATGATTTGAAGCTCGACGTCTAAAGCTGCTTCATACAACGAGAAGGTTGAGTCTGCTTGGCTACTATCTGTTAGGGCTAACGTACCATTTATTTTTGTTCAATGAGATTTATCAAGTTATAGGTCGGACCCCCTGGTTCTGAATACAGTGGACGCCTCACATAGTCATTTTTATAATCTCAAAAAAGCATTCCCTGTGCCTTAGACTCAGTTATGTTTCTAACGAAATGTAATAGCACATGGAGTTAAATTCCGATAGAATACGTAATAATTGCACAATATTTTCTATAATTAGAAAACTACCTCAAATTTGCATTATAAAGTGCTTGCATTTTCTACAACGATTCAAGTTGAATTGTGCTCTGAATTCTTCAATTTGAATTTCTTGACATTCAATCCTACACACTACTTTGCCAGGTTAGTCTGCAAAACGCCCTCTCACCCGTTGCATTAGGAAATCCCGTCCACAGCCATACCAACAGCGCGAAAACCCACTTCTTCCACATGTCACAGTGGGAATGCCGGAATCCCAATGAACGTGGTCTCCCGTTGCTGTGCCAATCTGCTTCCTTTGTCAATATTCGCTGCTTCTCACAGCCTTATGTTCTTGCAGTCGATCGGACGGCGGAACATGTTAAAGTCACCTTTCAATGACTGAGGGTTAATAGGAATTCTGCAAAAGCCACTCGTGATAATCCAGGAGCTTTTCCTCTGATTTAGTCCGCCCTGAAAAGGAAGCTGCTGTAATTTTGAGGTCAGTTCAATGTGTGTCAAGTGGACATGGCAATTTGTGGATTATATACGGGAGGAGGTGCCGAACCATGAAAGTTGATCCATTCGTCACGTGACGTGACGGCGCTGTTGATCCTTAAACATCCCGAACAACCGGGAAAGTTATCACAAAATTGCAGTTCCTTGCGGGTGAAAACATGTTAGCACATATTGTTGAAAAAAATTGATTAGAACAATTCTACAACACGAACCTATAATTTTCTACATGTCGCAAGCATATACCACCACGCCTCATTAATAGTGTTTGGAAGCGAAAATAAATTTTATGGATTCCATTAAATTTTGCAAAGCCAGGAAGGGCAACGTGAAATATGCAGCTGAGCCTATGTGTATATTTGTTGTCGTCTCTAAATGGCGTTTACAGTTTTTCTTTTATTCATTCACGGAATAAGGATGTCGCCGGGCAGGCAGCATTTTATTGCCCAGAGGGCAGTTAAGAATCAACCACATTGCTGTGGGTCTGGAGCCACAGGTAGGCCAGCAATTTCCTTCACGAAAGGGCGTTAGTGAACCAAATGGGTTTTCCCCCGACAATAGGCAACGGATTCATAGTCATCATTGGATTCTTCATTTCCAGGTATTTAGTGAATTCAAATTGCATCAGCTGCCCTGGCGGGATTCGAAAGAAGATCCTCAAGACATCAGCTGGGTCTCCGGGTTAACAGTCCAGTGATAACACCACTAGGCCATTGCCTCCTCTTTTCGTCGGGAGTCGAACAGTGAGATGGTTAAATAGTATTTAGCACTTCTTGGCACAAAAAATAACCATTTACTGCCCAGTCATTTACTTTTCTAATTGAACGTATAAGCAGTTCTGAAGAAGGGTCACTGGACCTGAAACTACTTTCTCTTCAGAGATGCTGCCAGATCTGCTGAGTGTATCCAACAATTGCTCTTTGTGTTTCTCATTTCTAGCATCTGCAGTTCTTTCGAGATTTTGTTTTGACAACGGCAGTGCTGGGGTGGAAGTTGTTTGAATTTGAGCGTAGAGTTAGCTCTGAACTTTTCTCGAGGTATTTAGATGTGCCGAAGTGATGCCAAGGCTTTCAAGACAACGGGCCCAGTGCTGGAAAATGAGATTAGAATAATTCAGTGAGTGCTATTGACAGGTGCAGGCTGGGTAGGCCTTAGGCCTATTTTCTGTATTGCAGATCACATGCTACATCTGCTAATGAATTACGAAATCTTGGATTTAGCTGCATCAATTCGAAGTACTACCTTTTCCAGAGACACTTGAATATCAGGAGCATAAAATACATGAGATTCGACTTCACGTAATTTATTTTCAATACGTCAGTTATCTCCAGACAGCAGCTTTTTTTAAATTTAATTCCAAACAATAGCAATGTTTTACTTTAAATGCGAAAAGATTTATACATGCCCGTGACTCAGCCTTGCTTTCCCATCATACTTTACAAAAACGTTGTCATGTTGGTGAGTTCACTTTCCTGCTGCCCTTCCTTTATGAATTATTGCATCTACGCCCGCTACAATTCATTATAATTGTGCGTTTGCCAGCAAGGACACTCTTAAGATCGTGTCTTTGCTCCCGATCCTCTGACCCGTGAGTCAAACGCGATGACTGCAATAAATCTACAGAGAGCAGAGCAAGGATATCATTTCAGATGCACCTCATAGAACAAAACTATCGGTCATTTGGCAGAGTGGGCAGTGACTGGGTCTCATGAGCTGTAGTTTGTGAGACAAACAGAGAAAGGAGATGTGTGGCTGGGAAAGGCTGCAATGTTGGAGAAGTGCAGAAGTAGCGCGATGCCCATGTCAGTATTGATTTCCGGTGTTTTAGCAGGATGTCTTCAACTTTACCGCTATCTACACACCTCACAGCACCCCCTCATTGCATTGACGAGCAGTGGACACAAAAACCTGATTAGAAAAAGAGCAATCATTCGAGCTGCCACAGCAGTCTCGGCTAGAGATGTGGCTGACACCTGCAAGTCCCTACAGCACCAGGCTCTCGATCTGAGTCATGCTAGTGAGAGGAAACGCTGAGTTTGTTCTCCTTGGTATACACAACCTGTCTGGATGCAGGATTGTTTTATACATGTACTGTTTTGTACAAATACATTTCTGCTTTGCACGGCAATGCAAACAGATGACTCAAACCTCATTCAACACCCGTGGTAGCAAACAAATCTGTTACCTTACATTCGCAAGTCAGTTGTTTGCCTATAGTGCACGTGGGATATCAAGAACTACACTCTATACTGTGTAAGAATTCCTAATATCGAGGCTGCTTTGAGACTTTGAAGAAGAGCATATGTTCCATTCAAATCGACAGGAGGGATTGCTGTTGTATCTCTATACAGAACAATGTGAAGCTAACAGGAGTACAGTATGCCGCTTCTGAGACAGTCAGACTAGAGTTGTCGTGTTTATGTCAATGAGAGGGTAGTCACCGCCTTCAGTTGTACACAGAATGATGCAGGAATTTATCACCGGCATGAGTCACCAAATTCAGGAGGGGAAAGAAAATCAAGAAGAAAAGCGGAGATCTACAGAACAATTAAAAGAAGCTGCATACAACTTCCGAAGAAAGTAAAAGTTTTCAATTGTTATCGCCATTCAGGGTTAAACTTTCAGGCCGATGAGCTTTAGCCCAGAATTTCGCGACCTGGAATGTAAATAGTTTCCCCTTTTCTAGATGTTGCCCGGCCTCGCTGAGTATATGAAGAAATTTCTATTCGTGTTTTGGCTTCCAGCTTCCGCAATATTTTGCGTTTACAGTGAATTCAAACCTAGTTACAGACAATACAGCGCGGAGTTGTCTCTGACTCCAGCACCTGCAGTTCTTGCTACTCCTTCCTAGTTACATTGGGATGGTCAGAGTGCGAGCAGCTAGCTCAGAGGTCAGCAGCGGATAGGCCCGGAACCCGAGATAATAAAGTGTGAAGCTGGATGAACACAGCAGGCCAAGCAGCATCTCAGGAGCACAAAAGCTGACGTTTCGGCCCTAGATCCTTCATCAGAGAGGCCATGCTATTCTTTCGGTTGAGCAGTTTGCACGCTCCTCATGAGTGTGCAAAGGGTGGGATGATCGTGGCAGCGGAGTTTTATTTGAATTTTCAAGACCTTCAGGCAATAAACTTTACTCGTCAGCTTGCAAGTGCAGAGGTGGCTGGATTGAGGCAAGAACTGGACTTTGCTTATCTCTCTCTAACACTCAAACGGAAGCTGCTCCAAGTTGATGTGGTCAAACACTAAAATATGACCCTAATTAAGACCCACTCCGTCCTTATCGAGTTCCCAGAAGCTAGTCATTCAAGGCAACACAATTCCAAACACACTACAAACGGTACACACGCTGTTTAGTTTCCATCATGTGTCTTAGTGATGTAAATAGTTTACATGATTTGCCCAATTTTTATAAATCTATCAACTCTCCAAGTGTGGAAAACCACAGAAAACAATCCCACAGACTCCCTCACAGATTTGTTTTTCAATCATAAGCTGCTGCGCTGCTGACTATATATTATGACTTTATTTGTCAAGAACAGCAATCTTTAGAACGAACAGGAGGAGATTGACTCTATGACTGTCTTAGGGTCATATGTTCCGCCGAGGTTTACACAAGACCCAACTGTTTCACATTAAATCAAGCAAGCTATTATAACACATCGGAAAAAGCTGCCTTCACTTAAGTGCTTTTTTTTCCACAATGGGAGAGACTTCCTGTTCGAACGAATGTTTTGTTCGTCTTGCAGATGATCCCCCGCAGTCACGCCCGACCAGTTTCTGTCACGATTTCCAGTTGAGTAAAGAACTTGTTGAATTTCTGGTTCTCTGTTAGATAAGCACGAGGCGCGGCGCATATCGTTTGTGTGCTCCATTCCTTCTTGCCTGGCTCTTATCAACATGAAAAAACAAACTTTTAGGTCACGTGAAAACTGTGATGGCAGTATTGGAAGAGTTGCATGCCGAATATAGTCCAGGAGTTAATTCCCCTGATTGTGAGCAGTACCCGCTCCGACAGACTCCATGCGATTTTCTGCCTGGTCATTTTAAATATTTGGAAAATTATGTATAACGTGGCTCTGGAAATGCCGGTGCAAATTCCAGCGCGACACACGCTCTATTGTTTGCAACTGGTTAAACTACAGTTTCCCCAGAATCAAACTTTGTGTTAATCTTCACAAGGAGGGTAGGAAAGCTGGTAGGAGATAATGGGAACTGCAGATGCTGGAGAATCCGAGATAACAAAGTGTGGAGCTGGATGAACACAGCAGGCCAAGCAGCATCTTCGGAGCACAAAAGCTGGCGTTTTGGGTCTAGACCCCTGGCCCTTCGGCCTTGGACGTTGTGAAACCAAACTGAAGCCCATCTAACCTACATTATTCCATTATCATCCATATGTTTATCCAAGGACCGGGTGGGGAGAGGATTCTGAAATAAATAGGGAGAGAGGGGGAGGCCGACTGAAGATAGGTAGAGGAGAAGATAGGCGGAGAGGAAAGCATTGGTGAGGAGGTAGGGAGGGGATAGGTCAGTCTGGGGAGGATGGACAGGTCAAGGGGGCAGGATGAGGTTAGTAGGTAGGAAATGGAGGTGCGGCTTGAGGTGGGAGGAAGGGATAGGCGAGAGGAAGAACAGGTTAGGGAGACGGGGATTTCCTACCTACTAATCTCATCTCGCCCCCTTGACCTGTCCGTCCTCCCCGGACTGACCTATCTCCTCCCTACATCCCCACCTATGCTCTCCTCTCCACCTATCTTCTCCTCTATCCATCTTCGGTCTGCCTCCCCCTCTCTCCCTATTTATTTCAGAATCCTCTCTCCATCCCCCTTTTTTGATGAAACGTCAGCTTTTGTGCTTCTAAGATGCTGCTTGGCCTGCTGTGTCATCCAGCTCCATGCTTTGTTATCTCAGAAAGCTGGTAAAATGGCCTGGATAGTGGCAGATGAGGTCCAGTGCAGAGATGTTTAAGGCGATTCATTTTGTTGACAATATCATTTGCTAGACAATCAAAACTGAAGGGTTTCAGATCCCCACCATCTGCAGTTTTTTAAGAAAATATTTTAAATTATTTTAAACTATAATATTTAAAGTATTTTTAAGAGCATTACTCTAAAATGGATGCAGGAGCAGAAGGACACACAGTTTGAAAAAGCAGTTCATTAAGTGTACAGTAACCCAGGCTTTGTTAATATTGTGGAGCTGGATGAACACAGCAGGCCAAACAGCATCATAGGAGCAAGAAAGCTGACATTTTGGGCCTAGACCCACCATCAGATGAAGGGTTTCGGCCTGGAACGTCAGCTTTCCTGCTCCTCTGATGCTGCTTGGCCTACTGTGTTCATCCAGCTCTACACCTTGTTATCTCGGATTCTCCAGCATCAGCAGTTCCTACTATCATTGTTAATATTGTCATTGATTATTAGAACAGAGGATAGGGTCAAACTTTCATAAAACTCTGTAGTAGTTCTAGGTTCTGAATTTTAAATAAGATGTGAAGGCTTTGGGGAAGGTCAGGAAATATTCCCAAGAATGATTTTAAGAATAACAGACTTGTTATGTAGTACGTTTCGAAAATGTGAGACTGTTTTTCGAAAGAGAAGAGAAGGTCAAGAGCAGACTTGACAAAGGTGTTCCAATTCATGAGAGAACAGAGGAGACAAGAAAATTCTTCCCATTGGTGGAAGGATGAAAACACAGAATTAAACTAATTACACAAAGAAGTGATTGAGACATGATGAGGAACATTTTCGTTCAGCAAGTACTTATGATGTGGACTGCCGTGAATGGGAGTACTTTGGAGGAAGCAGAATGCACTTGGTGAATTGCTCAATCAGAGAAATGGCGAAAACATAGAAACATAGGAGTAGGTGTAGGCCAATCAGTCTTTTGAGCCAGTTGAGCTATTCCATATGACCGTGGCTGATTATCAAAATCAGTAATCTTTTCCTCTTTCTTCCCTGTACCCTTTGCTCCCTTTAGTCTTAAGAATTATATTTATCTCCTCCTTGAAAATTTTCAATATGTTGGCCTCAACCACTTCCTGTGGCAGAGAATTCCACAGGTCACCATTCTCTGAATGAAGAAAATTCTCTTTGCCTCAGTCCTAAATGGCTTATCCCAGGCTGTGATCCTTGGTTCTGGACTCCACAGTCATCCAAAACATCCTTCCTGCATTTAATTTGTCTAGATGGGGCTACTTCTGTGCTATTACAGTTCAGTGATTCTGTAATTTAAACATACAGCTCAACCAGGATTTGCGTTGATGTCCTGATAGTCAATATTTGTTTGGTCTTGAGTGTGGGTTAATTGACTTCATCTGCTTGTGCTTGTTTCACATAGCACTGGCAATGTAATGCAGCATACAGCAAGCAGTATTAAAGGTGGAGGCTGCAACTTTCATCACTATTGACAGACTTGAAGCATTGGTTTGATCTATTAAAACCTTTTGGTATCAGACTTGTGTCTGCCATAAACCTGCTTTTACTGATGATGAAGGAGAATAGTTTCATTTTCTGAGGGGTCTTCCCAGTAGGTTGGCTTTGAAAAGTAAACTGACACAATGAAATATCGCAAGGTCAAACAATTCTATTAATGTAGACCATAGGGACTGTTGAGAAGACCAGGTAGTAACATTATAATCAATGTTTCTATGTTGACAGTCACCACCTGAGCTATGTGACTCTTTCCCCAGAGATGTTCATTGAAAGTTAAGCACCCCAATAGATATGGGCAATTTTCAGAATAGCCCTGTGCATGTGCATGAAAGTGACAATTGGAATAGGCAATGATAGAAGTAGTAAGTTTAACATTTAGGATTATATGAGGGATGTTTCCCACAAAATAATGCTTGCCTAGTCTTTCAAATTGATAATGAGCATTTTCTTCAAAAAGGATGGAACATTTTCCAAATTTATTCTGTGTTTGCCATTTGTAAGTTTCTTGTCTATAACAAAACCTGTGTAACAAAAAATAACTTCCATATTAAAGTTTTAATTTAATTTTAATTTTAAACATTTCTGTTAGGTTGTCCATAAGTGAGGTTAGGGATCATCCTGCAATCCTTCCATCTCTCTTCTTTCCAAACTCTAGGTTGGCCTTTTATTTCCACCATTTTATAATTCATGCTGACAATCTCAAGTTCTCCCAAAGCCACTTCTGATTTCTGTGATTCTATGGACTATAGGAGGAAACCAAGATGGACCATCAATTCTGCATGACTAGCTTAGAAAGGCTAGTATTTTGCAATGATGTTCAAGGGCCTGCCATCATTAAAATTGTTGCTGTTCATGGTCACTCTTTTTTTAAAATTAATTACTTAGTTGTCTATCACCATTCTTACCCGGATGTGACTAGACTGCAGAATTTTATCCATTTTTTGGGAGATGACTTAATGCTGCCTACTGCATGTTGCCTCTGCTGTTTATCATACCTGTGGTTCTCAGTAGTGACTTCACCATTTTGGAACTTACTTTTTGGTCTGCCTTACACTGTCCCATGTATGGCCCTTTATATTGCTCATTGAACAGAGTTGGTTTCCTGGCTTTTGTGCTCCTGAGATGCTGCTTGGCCTGCTGTGTTCATCCAGCTTCACACTTTGTTATCTTGGTTTCCTGGCTTGTTGGTAATAGCAGAGTGAGGGATAAAATAAAATAAAGCGTACGGTGTTTATTGAAGAAAATAAAAGCTCATGGTGATCAGAGATAATGGGAACTGCAGATGCTGGAGAATCCAGGTGTATGGGTTGCACATTGATACGGGTAGAAGATTAGTTAGCGAGCAGGAATCAGAAAATAGGCATAAATGTATCTTTTTCAAGTTGGTGAGATTAAAGAGTGGTTTGCAACAAGGACTAATGCTGGGACCTGACCTGTTAACAATTTATAGAAATGACTTGGGTGAAGGGACAGAAGATACGGTGGCCAAATATTCTGATGACTCAACGATAGCTAGGAAAGTATGTTGTAAAGAGTGCGTAAGGACACTGCTGATGGATATAGGTAGGCTGGTGAGTGGGCAAAGATGTGCTGAATGAGATATACTGCAGGAAAATGTGAACTAGTCAATTTTGGCAGGTAGCATAAAAAAAGAAGCATAATATTTTAATGGTGTAAGATTGTAAAACCCGAAGATGCAAAGGTATCTGAGTGGCTTTGTTCGTGATACACAAAATTCTAGTATGCAGCTACAACAAGTATTTTAAGAAAGCCAATAGAATTTCATCATCTATTATGAGGGAAATAGAATACAAAAGTACTGAGGCTATTCTTCAATGATATAGGGCACTGATGAGATTGTATCTGAAGGACAGTGCATTGCATTGGTTTCCTTATTAACGGAAGGATATAAATGCATTGGAAGCAGCTTAGTGAAAGTGCACTAGCACAGAATCTGGAATGAGTAGATTGGCTGATGAGAAACTTTGAGCAAGCTGGTGTCTGCTGGAGTTTAGAAAAGCAACTTGATTGAAAAATATAAAATCCTAAGAGGTATTGATAAAGTATATGTGGAAAGATGTTTCCACTTGTGGGAGAATCTAGAACCAGCGGTCACTGTTTAAAAATCGTAGACTGCAGTGGTCCTTGAAGGCAGCTCACCACCACCATCTGAAGAGCAACTTGCAGACGGGTAATAAATACTGGCCATTCAGCGAAACCCATGCCATTTAGTGATGCCCATAAAAAAAACCAAGACCTTACTGAGGTACAGAACAGGCTCAAGATGCTGAATGGCCTACTGCTGCTTCTTATTCATGTGTTCAAATGAATATACCAGGATATTAGATTACATTTTTATTTCTGTTGCTGCTGATTGTCACAGAGCTTTCTAAATGTGTTATGTTGAGCATCTAGATCCCTTCTGAATCTCTCCCACTAGCAGGTCTTTAGTACGTTAGCAGAGGGTATCATCAGTATAATGATGGAACCACGTCCATCAACATATGAACATTTCAATTAGAGACAGGTCTAGGCCAGTTGCCCCCTCAAACCTGCGCCAGCATTCAATAAGATCACACTGCTCTGATTACTCCACATTCTTGCTTAACCGAGATAACCTTTAATTTTTTTTGTTTACCAAGAATCTATTTATCAACTCCTTATAAATATTCAACAGACCTACTTTCAACGCCTTCTGAAGAAAAATTCAAACTCATGGCTCTCTGTCCTTTCAATTTTTTGAACCGGGGTCACAGTAAGAGGATTTGGGATAGATGATTTAGAATGGAGATGAGCAAACATTTCTTCACCCAAAGAGTAGTGAGCCTGTAGCATTCATTACCACAGGAAGTAGTTGATGCCAAAACATTGAATGCATTCAAGAGGGGACTAGATACAGCAATTGGAGCAAATGGGATCAAAGGTTATGGGGAGAAAGCAGGATTAGGCTATTGAGTTGTACGATCAGCCATGATCATGATGAATGGCCTCCTTCTGCTCCTATCTTCTGTGTTTCTATGTGTCTATGTATGTTTCAATGACTTGACATACCTGCATATTAACATTCTGGGATTGATTTAACACTATGATCCCTCTGCATCTAGATCTCAGAAATCTCTCACCATTTAGATATCATGCCTCTTTCTCGTTCTTTCTGTCAAAATGACCAATAGACATTTTCCAATATTTTACTCCATTTTCCAGGTCTTTGCACATCTATTTAACCCAGGACTGTGTTGTCCTAGCATAACTATCATTATCAATGACTAGATTCACAAGGGCTGGGTCAAGTGGGTTTTCTCAGAAGTTGGTGTCTCACAATCTACTCTGGTACCCCTGGTAGTTGCAATTTTCATGCCAGTTTGGGCAGCATTGGTGCTGTTAACCACTGCTGATGACGAACATTAAAGTCCATTACCCAAGTCCATTCTGTGTCTTGCCACTCTCAATGCTTTTTCCAAGTGTCACTCATAACGAAAGAACACTGATTCAGTTGTGTACAGAGTGCTGTGGGTGGTAATCAGCAGGAGATTTTGTCACCCATGTTTGACCTGACGCCATGGGATCTGGAGATAATTTTGAGGACTCCCAGAACTCCTCCCTCCCTACTATATATCACTGCCATTCCCTTCATGAACAATACACCACACCAAAGGATGTGTATAGAGTCGTCTGAGAGACTTAAATGTGTATGATTGTGCCAGATGTTAGCGAGAAAGACTTGATGGCTTCAATTTATTGTCAGGCCTGAATCTGATGCTGAGTCAAAGCTGGCTGACCTGTTTAGTTTTTAAGAAACCAGCTTGTTCATCCATTTCATAGAAAATTTTAGAGTCAGTTGTTTTGCAATGGATTTTAATTGGAATCCCATACAGACTGAATTAGTTAGAATGGCAAGTTTTGGTTTCTGAACAATGTATGCATTTATCTCAAATTTTATCACAAAGGTTAAGAATCCTTCATGAGTTAAAGTTACGTTTTAGACCAATGCTTCCCAAATTATTTTCCAACTGATCCTATTTTAATATTTGAAAATTAATATGACTCCAGACACCAGCAAAAACAAACAGCAATAAAGCTGCATGGTGACATTCAATGTGTAATTAGTAAAATTTGCACATTATCAATCAAGATTAGATAAATCATAACAATATGAAAATCTACGTTTCAATCTACTTTAAAAAAATGTCGCTATTTAATGGTCTTAAATAGGCTTCACTCAAGCTCTCCATCTCAGAATACTGAGACAAAGCTCTGACCAAAGCTGATGGCTATTAACCCTGATCTTTCACCAGAAGAATTCCTGCACCTGCAACCTGACATGGTGAAACTATGGCACAAATAACTTCTTGTTTGGAGTTTGTAGCTACACAAGATGTTTATGAAGGTTCCTTGCCCACTTGTTAAGTCTATTGCACTCCTCTATCACAGCTCAAAGAGGAACACAGGGCAAGGCAAAAGCAGTGTTGGACTCGACCATGGCCTTGATCACATTGCAGTGAGTGGTCTCAGAGGGGGTTGAATGCTCCATTCACCATCTCTGTGATCCCACGAAGGAGGGTCTCACATGTAGTATGGAGAGCAGGTTTAAAGCCCGTTGCTGAACTGTGCTGAATTACACCTTTTCAAGTTCACTGTCTGTGCACTAACAGTTTAGAAAGTGCTTTCAACATGGAAGTCAAATTTCCACCTATCACACCAAAACAAGACTGGGGCATATTGGCATCTCAATCCTGTTCTACACTTGGTACTAATTTATGATCTGTTGACTTCAATGGAGATAGAAATGAGATGACATAAGTTAATTCTGAATCAAACATGTTCAGTTCTTGCTGTGTGCATTTAATCAAAATTAAGATTTTCACTTTTAAGGCATGGATATTTACACAACGAGTATTCAACAGAGATGTTAACACTCTCCAGCACTGACGCAAAATGTCAAAATAATAGTTCGTGTGAATTTGACGTTATAGCTCAGTTTCTGTCATTCCATGGATCTGCATCTTGATCTGCCCCCAGATTTCTTTCTTTCTTGAGGGAACTGACTCTTTACTTGGTAGTTTCATAGGCTGTGGAAGAATTTTACTCTCTTTCCTGAATGCCTGTTCCTCATGTGGTAGATAAACAGTATGTGGCAACATAACTCACTTTAGAGAGTGTCACATGAATATATTTTCAGGTCCTATATTTTTCAACTAAATCACCAGATAGCAATTTTAAGCAGAAACTCTAGTTGATACTACATTTTCTTCTCCCAAACATATTGGGGAAAATTGCATCAAATCCAGTCCCCTCCACTGTGATCAAACAAGATCAGCACAAGCTCTCATGTTCTGTATGTCACAAAGCAGTGCAGTTGACCTGTATATCATTGACTTGTATAAAATTCCATTAGTAGTCTCAGAACTTATTTTTATAACACTACGTTGCCTTATTAACATCAGTTACAATACTAAGACCTGTAGTAATCATATAATGTACAGTCATATTTGGAATATACCAGATTTGCTGCTTCTTGCATTACACTGTAACAATTTAACATTAATTGCAACAAGATTCTGAAATTCAAATTAATATGATTCCAAATCATTGGAATCAATTCAGATAAGTCAAGATTTTCCTGATTAGATCAGGGTGTCTTCTATATAGTATGTTAGGAGAGACACTGATGCTGGGCCAGCCCATTAACACTGCCAGTAAAACAGCTTCACTTTTACTATGATACTTTTGGTTCTGTCCTCCTCAATGCATGCATACGCCAGCTACAAAGTTGAGTCAAAGATCTTGGAGAATGAACTGCACCTGTGAATAGAACAGCAAGGCAACATATTAACGTCTTTCTGAATGAGCATCCACATTTGTTTACAGTGCAATAAAATTCAAATTGATAACCCATTTATTATTGCAGTGGTGAACACTGCACTCATGATTACAGACAGGCATCAATTATCAGTGAGACAGAATATTACCAGAAACAACAATGACAAGTTACATCTTGCCATTCTGCTTCAGTATGAACCTTCGCAAGGATCCATCTGACTGCTCTAACATCTGCTATAGGCCACAGAAACTCAAAACGACGGAGTCAAATCAAACTTATTATGCAAGAGAATATGCCATTTTAAAAATATTAACATTACAGCAGTATATTCAACAACATCTCTGATTTCAGGATCACCATGAATTATCATAGAAATTCCTGTAAGCTTCTGGTGTGCAATTAGAACCCATGACTCAGCAAGAGGTGCAGGATGTTGTAATTATTAGTTTTTTTTAAGAATATTCATTTTTGAGGGATATGGGCATTGCCGGCTGGCCAGTATTTATTGCTGTCCCTAGTTGCCCTTGAGAAGGTTGTGATGAGCTGCCTTCTTGAACAGCTGCAGTCCACCTGCTGTGGCTTGACCCACAGTGCCATTAGGGAGGGAATTCCAGGATTTTGACTCAGCAATAGTGAAGGAACAATGCTATATTTCTATATCAGGATGGTGGGTGGCTTGGAGGGGTTATTGAAGATGATGTTCCCATGTACTGGTGGCCTTTGCCCTTCCAGATAGAAGTGGTCAGGATTTGGAAGGTGTTGTCTGAGATTCTTAGATGAATTCCTGCAGTGCATCTTGTAGATAGTACATGCTACTACTGAGCATTGGTGATGGAGGGAGTGGATGCTTGTGGATGAAGTGCCAATTAAACACAATACTTTGTCCTGGTTTGTGTCAAGCTTTTTGAGTGTTGTTGGAGCTGCACCCATTCAGACAAGTGGAGAGTCTTCCATCACACTCCTGGCTTGTGCCTTGTAAATGATGGACAGGCTTTGGGGAGTCAGGAGGTGAGGTACTCACTGCAGTATTCCTAGCCTTTGACCTGCTCTTGTAGCCATTGTGTTTATGTGGCAAGTCCAATTCAGTTTCTGGCCAATGGTAACTCTCAGGATGTTGATAGTGGGGGATTCAGTGATAGTAACACCATTGAATGTCAAGGGACAGTGATTGGATTATCTCTTATTGGTGATGGTCATAGCCTAGCATTTGTGCGACATGTGAGTTACTTACTTGATACAGTGGAGCAAGTATGATACAGATAGTAAAAATTTTAAAATGCATGTAAAGTTAACTCCATGCTCAAGATAAAGCAATATCTTTTATTAGTTTCATACTTTGGAAATAGGAAAAAGGCGTTTTACTATGATATGTGAAAAAACCCATGTCAATAACATTAAAATTAATCTAAAATTATATTTCCATTTACACTTGTTGTATCTAGCCAACTGGATAAATTGGAGAATGCACAAGTTTCCTAAAACAAATACATTAAAAGAAAATATTTAATTTACATACTTTTTACATGACTTTTTCTTTCTTCACTATTGACAACCCCTTTGTCTTTTGAATAGGACCTCTAGGCCATCCTGCCTTCCTGCTCCTCCTCTGTGTCTTGTCAAAAATATAAAATGAACCTTCTTCCAATACCCTTCATTTCTGAAGAGTTACACCGGCCTTGAAACATTAACGCTGTTTCTGTCTGCACAGATACTGCCAGATCTGCTAAGTTTCTCCACATTCACTGTGTTTGATAAAAGAAGATATTAGTTGTCATGCAGCAATAATTGTTCTTACAAATATTCATTGTTTTAAATGCCTGAAGTTTTCCTGCATGTGAAACAATCTTGCCTTCTATGGCACTTTTCAAATAATGCATACTACTTGTGGGAGGGTGATAGCTTTAATTCAACTGTATAGTCAGTTGTCTGTCAATCAAGCCGTATGCCTCCTTAAGCTATTGTAGGAGTCCAAGGTACACTCAGGCCTCCCATGGACGGGAGAATATACAGATAGATCTGCTAAAAAAAAGGCAGCTGTCATACCCATTGCTGGAACCTCTGTCCCCACCCCCCACGTGAGTTTTCATGTTGAGGATGTAAGATCAGATGAGAAATCTGCTCACAACTCAATTGAGACCCTTAAAGAGACAATGGCTGTTCAATTAAAGGCCACGTCCTGCTGCTCTGATACAGTGGATAGGCCTTCTTGTGGTGTGGTGGCAGTCCCCACCCCTGGACCAGAAGGGCCTGTTCAAGTCCCACCTTCTCCAGCATGAACCACCCCTTCACCTTCTCCACACTTTGGCCTGTCGGATTGGCCCTGGAGAGATCTCAGCTCGATATCCAGTTGCATTGTTCAATGCCACCTCCTTCCCCACTTGCAGCACTGGCAGTGGGCACTGCATCAGTGATCATGGAGCTGCCAGTCTTCGATTGACCAGCACCTCTCTGGGACAGAACTCCCTCCTGCAGTCAGCCAAGTTTCCTGCCTGAAAAGAATTAATGAGCTGTTCTCCAGAAAATTAAAGGGAGCTAACGAAGTGGAGGTGGGCTCATATTTACAGTGTGGTTCAACGAGACCAGCCCAAGCAGAATAACCAGCCCAGGATGGCGCAGGAACCTATTGGAAATAAAAATGCACTCAATATTTTTGTGTGATCAAGAGCAGAAGATGACAGTTATCATATCTTTTTAAAATGAAAATCATAGGATGTGGGCATTTCTAATTGCCCTTGTACTGAGTAACTGCAGAGGGGAGTTAAGAGTCAATCAGTTTGCTTTGGGTAGATTTCTTTTCCTGAAGGATATTAGCGTACAAATGGGCATTTACAAGATTGGCTATTATTAGACTAGCTTTTAGTTTCAGTTTTATTGAATAAAATATGGTGAGATTTGAACCCACACTTCCAGACGATTAGGTTGGGGCCCAGGAATACCCAGTGCAGTTACATTACCAGCTGTCACTATTGACATTCAAATCCTGCAATTTATCCTGGAATCCTTGGTGGCCCTGAGGGATGTTTGTTTTGCTGATTCTGAAGAGACATACTGGTTGCTATATTTAGTGATATTGTTAATACATTGAGGAAAAAAAATGTCTATGCTGTTAGTGTAGAAATCAATAGGAGCAGCTATTTGAGATCAGAGCTAATGGGAACTGCAGATGCTGGAGAATCCAAGATAATAAAGTGTGAAGCTGGATGAACAGAGCAGGCCAAGCAGCATCTCAGGAGCACGAAAGCTGACATTTCGGGCCTAGACCTCTGATGAAGAGTCTAGGCCTGAAACGTCAGCTTTTGTGCTCCTGAGATGCTGCTTGGCCTGCTCTGTTCATCCAGGAGCAGTTATTTCCGTGTTTCAGAACCATACATGAGGTAATTTCAATTTTCACTCTTAAATGAGTTCTGTTAAGTGTTGTTCTATCACAGTCATCTGGGAGCAGTTGGACTTCATAAATTCAGCCTTTAAAAACGATGGGTGGTATCATATTGTTTGTGGATACGAAGATTATTTCTTTGGGCACTGAAGTGGTAATTACCACCCAATAGTCTGCCGTGCCACTTTCTCATGAACTGAGCAGCTGGAAATGCCCAACGTAAAGCTTGTTAATGAATGGGACTTTTTTCTTGTTTTGGAAGTAGCTGAATAACAGTATTTTACTGAATCATGTTTCATTAAGTGACAATTTCAAGGAGTTTGTGCATTGTATTTTCTTGGAGAAAGATTGTTAAAATAAAATAACAAACATTGGATTGAAGATAACAAAGTGTGAAGCTGGATGAACACAGCAGGCCCAGCAGCATCTCAGGAGCACAAAAGCTGACGTTTCGGGCCTAGACCCTTCATCAGAGAGGGGGCTGGGGAGAGGGCTCTGGAATAAATAGGGAGAGAGGGGGAGGCGGACCGAAGATGGAGAGTAAAGAAGATAGGTAGAGAGGAGAGTATAGGTGGGGAGGTAGGGAGGGGATAGGTCAGTCCAGGGAAGACGGACAGGTCAAGGAGGCGGGATGAGGTTAGTAGGTAGGAAATGGACGTGCGGCTTGAGGTGAGAGGAAGAGATAGGTGAGAGGAAGAACAGGTTAGAGATGGGGGGGACAGGCTGGACTGGTTTTGGGATGCAGTGGGTGGAGGGGATGAGCTGGGCTGGTTTTGGGATGCAGTGGGGGAAGGAGAGATTTTGAAGCTTGTGAAGTCCACATTGATACCATTGGGCTGCAGGGTTCCCAAGTGGAATATGAGTTGCTGTTCCTGGAACCTTTGAGTGGCATCATTGTGGCACTGCAGGAGGCCCATGATGAACATGTCATCTGATGAATGGGAGGGGGAGTTAAAATGGTTTGCGACTGGGAGGTGCAGTTGTTTATTGCGAGCCGAGCGGAGGTGTTCTGCAAAGCGGTCCCCAAGCCTCCGCTTGGTTTCCCCAATGTAGAGGAAGCCACACAGGGTGCAGTGGATACAGTATACCACTTGGCAGATGTGCAGGTGAACATCTGCTTAATATGGAAAGTCATCTTGGGGCCTGGGATAGGGGTGAGGGAGGAGGTGTGGGGGCAAGTGTAGCACTTCCTGTGGTTGCAGGGGAAGGCTTCGGGAGTGGTGGGGTTGGAGGGGAGTGTGGAGCAGACAAGGGAGTCACAGAGAGAGCGGTCTCTGCGGAAGGCAGACAAGGGTGGGGATGGAAAAATGTCTTGGGTGGTGGGGTCGGATTGTAGATGGCGGAAGTGTTGGAGGATAATGCTTTGTATCCGGAGGTTGGTGGGATGGTGTGTAAGAACGAGGGGGATCCTCTGGGGGTGGTTGTGGCAGGGGCGGGTTGTGCGGGATGTGTTGCAGGAAATGCGGGAGACACGGTCACGGGTGTTCTCGACCACTGCAGGGGGAAAGTCGCGGTCCTTGAAGAACGTAGACATCTGGGATGTGCGGGAGTGGAATGCCTCATCCTGGGAGCAGATGTGGCGGAGGCGGAGGAATTGGGAATAGGGGATGGAATTTTTTCAGGAGGGTGGGTGGGAGGAGCTGTATTCTTGGTAGCTGTGGGAGTCGGTGGGCTTGAAATGGTTCCAGCTAGAAACTGATTGTTATCTTGGATTCTCCATCATCTGCAGTTCCCATTATTTCTGAAACATTGGATTGAAGTTGTGTTGATTTAGGGAATGGAATAATGGTTGCAATAAAATGATCTGATGTTATTGGTTGCTAGTTATCATAATTTCGGTAATTTAGATTAACCATATTTGGACAGATCAATATGAAAATTACAGCCAAATCATACAGCCATGTTAACATTATACACACTGTGCTCATCCACAGTACCCTGCTATAAGAATCCCTGGGTGGACATTCATCAATGAGAGACCTGGAACTCTCAAAGACTGTCGCCATGATGATCTTCCAGCTGAATTTTTGATCACATCAAAGTCAATTCACTCATCCTGCAAATTGGAACTCTCCCCTGATTTTAAGAATATAATAGTTGTAACTATCTTCAAGAAGATAGATAAACCATATTGTGGAAATTATTACAGCCCTGTTGTCCAGAGCAGATAAACTCCTGTCATGCATTCTCCTCAAATGCCTACATCCTGTGGCTAAAGAATTCACCCAGAGACACAGTTCAGACCTTCCAAAACACATCTCTCCAGCATCTGCAGTTCCCATTGTCCCTAATATTATCTTTGTTCCCAGATAAAGCCATCAAAACTATTCAGAACAAAAAAAAACCTCCTCCGACTGCCCCCTTCAATCATGACCTCACACCTGGCCACCAAAATATCATCTCCCAGACCATCTCTAACCTTATCACTTCAGGTGACCTCCAGCCCACAGCCTCCAACCTCATCATTCCCCAACCCTTCTATATCTTTCCCAAAATCCACAAACCTGAATGCCCCGGCTGACCCAGTGTCACTACTGGATCCTGCCCCACGAAACTTATCTCTACCTACCATGGTTCTGTTTTCTCCCCCCAGTCTAAGAACTTCCCCGCTTACATCCAGGGCACCGCCTATGCTCTCCACCTCCTACAAGATGTCCAATTCCCTGGCCCCCCAGCACCTCATCTCCATTAAGGACATCCAATCCCTGTATACTTGCATCCCCCACATGGATGGCCTAAAGGCCCTCCCCTTCTTCGTCTCCCTCAAGTCCAACCAGTCCCCCTCCACCAACATCCTCATCTGCTTAACCAAACTCATCCTCACCCTTAACAACTTCTCCGTCAACTCCTCCCACTTCCTACAGACTAAAGGGATGGCCATGGGAACCCACATGGGCCCAAGCTATGCCTGCCTCTTCATAGAATATGTGGAACAGTCCGTCTTCTGCAGCTACACCAGCACTATACCCCAGCTCTTCCTCCACTACATTGATGACTGTATCGGTGCTGCCTTGTGCATCTATGAGGAGCTTAAACAGTTCATCAACTTTACTAACACCTTCCACCCCAAACTCAAGTTTACCTGGACAATCTCTGATACCTCTCACTCCCTTGTGGACCTCTCTGCCTCCAGCTCTGGTGACTGGCTTGAAATAGATGTCGGTTTCAAGCCCACTGACTCCCACAGCCAGACTCCACCTCCTCTCACCCACCTTCCTGCAAGAATGTGATCCCCTATTCCTAATTCCTCTACCTCCGCTGCATCTGCTTCCAAGGTGAGGCGTTCCACTTCTGAACATCCCAGATGTCCTCTTATTTCAAGGACTGCAACTTTGCCCCTTCAGTGGTCAAAAATGCTCTCGACCGCACCTCTGCCCTCAGAACCCCTCCCCACAACAAAAACAAAATCAGAGCCCTCTTTGTCCTCACGTATTACCTCACTAACCTCTGGATTCATTCTCCGCCACCTGCAATCTGACCTACTACCAAGGATATATTTCCTTCCCCACCCCTAACTCTCCAGAGCTCCTTCATCTGATCCAAACTCCTCACTAGCCCTACCATCCCTGGCACCTTTCCCTGGAACCACAGGAAGTGCTACACTTGCATCTACACCTCGTCCCTCACCTCCAGCCAAGGAACCAAAAAAACCTTCCACATCAGACAGATGTTCACCTGCACATCTGCTGATGTGGTCTACTGCATCCACTGCTCCTCACGTGGCCTCCTCTACATCGGTGAGACCAAGAGGAGGCTCGGAGACTGCTTTGTAGAGCACCTGCGCTTAGTTCACAGCAAACAACACCTTTCAGCTGTGAACCACGCAACTCCCCTTCCCACTCCCTGGATGACATGCCCATCCTGGGCCTCCTCCAGTATCACAACAATGCCACCCAGAAGCTGGAGGAGTAGCACCTCATATTCGGCCTAGGGAGTCTACAGCCCAATGGTCTCAATATGGACTTCACTAGTTTCAAAATCGTCCCACCCCCGGCCTCGTCCCATGACCAACCCTCCAGCTCAACCCCGCCTCCTTGACCTGATACAACCTGTCCGTCTTCTCTCCCACCTATCCACTCCTCCCATCTAACTGACCAATCACCACCACTGCCTACCTGTGCTCACCTATCACCATCCCACCCATTTTCCCCAGCCTCACCCCTCCTCCCTATTTATTTCAGAGCTCCCTTCCCCTCCCCCATTTCTGAAGAAGGGTCCCGAACTGAAACATCAGCTTTCCTGCTCCTTTGATGCTGCCTGGTCTGCTGTGTTCCTCCAGCTCCACACTGTGTTATCTCTGATTCTAACATTGGCAATTCTTACCAGGAACACTCCATTGTTTTCATCAAAATTATCAAAGCATTTGGATTATTCAGATTATTTGGAATATTTGGAAGAGTTGAATGTTGAAAGGACTTCACTACAATCTTGCAACTGCTTCATGATGATATGACAGCACATGTCTTGAAAGAGATTCCTTCTGAGTCAGGGCAGGTTCCAAGAGCGGCTGTGTGATAGAACCCATGCTGTTCACAACTACCTGACAGTGGCTATTCACCTCATTAAAGATTAACTGGCCGTGTGGTCTGAATACTAAATACTGCCTTGTATGGAAATCTTTTTATCCGCAGCCATCTCTGTGCCAAACTGAGCTGAGTACCATAGACATGCATTGTCTAAGTTTTGAATGAATGTGTTATTGTTTCAAGTCATCACGGATTCAGACATGCCAGGTGTAGTGAAGTGATGTTGAGGCTTCCCTAAAGCATGGAAAATTACCAGCAAGTGTCACCCTTGGCACAGGGCCTGCAGTTTTAAACATTTTCTCAGAAACCAACTTGTGTTAAAAAACATCTGTGCTCCTCAGTTGGCACTCATTTCCAATGTGCTGGAGACCAGTTCTCACATTCTATTAAATGTTAGGACTTGAAATCCATAAGCCTGAGGAACCTCCATTCTTGGTGGCACTATCCTTTGCCATGGTGCCTGTGTAAAGGCAGGGTGGAGGTCATGCATGCCACAACTGATCCCACATGAAGCTCCCCAAGTTATCCTGGGCCCATATGGATACCACAAATCGTCAAGCTCCCTGGTGAGGAGGGATGAATAGGCTCCTCTTCTTTATCCACCCAGCCCCTTCGTTTGTCGCAAAGAGATTAGTTTAAAACATAACTCTCCCTTGTGAGTACCTTCTCCAACATCAAATGAATTTAGGTTTAAAAATGAACTTAACTCAAGCTTTCTTGAGTTAACAAAAGAGTTACTCTTTATTAAAGTAAAAAGAAATAATAATTCAACATACATACAGACAAGTATGAATAAGAACTGAGTCCAGTCTCTCTCGATAGCCTGCGAAGAGTAGGTAGTGAAACATTGATATTTAAACAAACTGTCAGTTTAGAGATTCTTGGCTTTTGCAGACTAGTTGAAAATGTTCTGTACTGTTCCTTTTTGGCTAGTTGGTTTCTGGCACTTACCAACAAGAGAGTATTTTTACTTATATGGAAAGTGTGATTAGTTTGACAATGATCTTCACAACATACAAATGCTTAAATCCAGGCTAGTGTACATCAACCCCATTCACTAGCACATCTACTTCTAATAACAGCCCTTCTCCCTCAAGAATACTCTCCACCATGAGCACGCATGGACCGGGGTTGAGGTTGATTTCCAAGTTTTTTCTGTGCTCATGGATAGACTAAACACAAAAATGTCTGCAAGAGGTAGCTTCCTGCTGAAAAGAGGGAGATAGTCAGCTTCCTTGTTTTCTCTTTCTGTGAAATCTCAGTCTGTTTAAAGTTGCATTGATACCCTGCAGGTACAACATTCCGTGGGGCACACAAAGGACTTTTCAAGGCCACACTGAATGTAGATCTTGCAGTCTTTTGCTTTTGTTTATGGTTATCCTCTTTTTAAAGAAAAACACATTTTAGAATTAAAAGATTAAAAAATATCCATTGCAGCCAGGGTTACAATCCATCATTATGACATGCCTTTATTAGGATCAACAGCAACTGCCATCTAATCCCAAGATGAAGTGGATTTGACTTTCACTGGAGAATGTATATCTTTCACACAGTTAGTGCCCATGTTCTGCCATAAACCTGCAACAATGGCTACAAATTTCAGACTGGTACCTTTATTATAAAAGTCAAAATCTCAATAGTCCCACTCCCTTAATAGAGAGAAGAATACCTGATGTTGGTTTAACGTGAGTAACAGACAAGGAGAGAGGTTGAGAAGGAAAGTTCTTTATGGTTACATCAGTCAGTGTAGGAATTGAGCCATACTGTTAACATCACAATACAGCCACTTAGTTAAATGGTGTAACAAACACAACGTGTGCCTGGTGAATCGCAAGTATTGAGAAATAAGAGTCACTTCACCCAATTCAGAAGGATACATGTTTGGATCTGGGTGCCATTAGAAATATTGATGTATGAAATAGATGTGGTTTTTTATATTTCACGTCAAACATCAGTCCTTTCTTGGCTAGGATAAAAATTGCACGCATTTTGGGCTTCAGTTCAATTTCATCCTGTTATGAGGTGGAACACGTGTCTTTAAATATATTTCAGACTATCCTGCAACCTTTGCATTGTATCAGACTGTGAAGGAATTTGATTGCTATCTTTCCTTAAAAGTATTTGTTTTATCTTATGCCTGGAATGGAAATTTTAAAAGCATCTCAGGTCTCCAGACTATCTTTTTAGCCTCATGTGAATAGAGTGCATTCTGTTTGTGAGCTGGTTTTCATAACTCATTTATATCACTTTCATCTGTAAATAACTGTAGAGTTGAACCTACTTTGTTCAGAATGTTGCCAAAGTGCCCAGCATAAATGACATTATTCAGCCTGTGAAACAAGTTATACACTAGTATTATATTGCCCTCCTGTCATTATCAGTGGATCAAAATCTTGGAGATCCCTATCTCACAGCACTGTGGGTGTACCTACATCACATGGAATGTAATGGCTCAGGAAGAAAGACCATAGCCACTTTCTCAAAGGAAACCAAGAATAAGTAATAAATACATGTCTTATAGAATGCACCAATAGCCCAAGAATGAATAAAAACATTGGAATACAGCTTTCCAGATGTTACCCAGTAATAGTAAAAATATTCAATGATTGATGTGGTTATGATATGTCGGAATACTTTCCACAGAAAAGTTTCATCCGTACAGAGTATCGGCTTGACTTTGAAGTGAACTCTGCACATACAGCAAATGGAGCAATTATCTAGAATTGTACCATTGTTTTGATTTATCCTCTTGCATTTTGCTTCTGAGAATTCTCAAATATTTGGAACTGACATGAATGAACTTTGAGCTACAATCCACCCAGACATACACTCACAGTCAGCATACCTCACCAGTGCTGTTCCTCCACCTGCACTAACACTAATATCCCTGCGACTCACTTCCACATCACTCAATCACTTGTTTTCTCTTATTACAGGAATAAATGGCCCACAGTAGGACTGAAAGGGCAAGGATTGGGAAATAATGTACCAGATATTCACCCACTGCGAGGAGAGGATTATGGTCCTGACTGGTGAAGACCAGGACTTGTCCTGTGGAGATGCTGCAACTTCCACATCCTGGCAACCAAGTAAGAATTACTCTCCCACACCCCCACTGTGCATTTATTGCTAACATGCCGCAACTTGTACACCATGGTCCCAACATCTTCCCTCCTTTGGCTCCTGTAGGCACTAGTGGAATGTCAATCATGGCCAGGGTCAAGAAGCCACCCTGCAAGACATCCCCTCCTCCACTTCTGAGGGAGCAAGTGGACTAGAGGACATACTAGCAAGGCTGCCCCCTGTAACACCTCCTCCCCACTTTGGGGGTACGTCAGTAAAATTAAAGTCAGGGGTACCTGCTGGTGAGAACTTGACTGCTACATCTCCATGACTGGCCAAGGGATAAAAGCCCCAAGTTGCTGGTGCTTGGAATATCGCTGGATACCAGGGCTATGGTCAGCACCAGGCAAGGGAGGACATCATGGCGTAGGCAGTTAGGTACTTGACACAATTACACAAGTAGACACAATCAGGCTTGACGTGTACAGACCGATCTGACACAGTGGCACCAATGGCAGGGCAACAGGGATCAAAGGACTCCAGGTGCTTCTGTCCTTACAAGGAGGCCGAGCAGTGCCAGGAGGCATCCAGCCAGGGGAGGAAACCCACACATGTCCCTCAGGAGTCTCCTCTTAGGCCAGTTGAGAAGGGGCCATGCCTCCCAGCTCTATACTGCCTATCCCACACAGCCCATTGGGAGATTGAGCTGAGGAAGATGTACAGCCATGAATGAACACGCTGTGCATGTCTGAGACCTCCAGATGAAAATACCTTCAGTGTCACCTGACTGGACTTTCACAGCCAATGGGCAGGCCCCTGCACACCAGCTGTGGAACTCATGAGTGCAGAGGAGCGCAGGGGGAGGGAGAGAAGGAAACCCAAGGGCACCTAAGTGGCACAGGTAAGCTGACAATGTAAATAAGCTCCCACATTTGTAAGTATATGTTCACTTTTCATCATCAGCCACGTGTGCAAGTCTCTGTGTAGCTGCAAATAGAACATAGAACACAGATCAGTACAGCACAGTACAGGCCCTTCAGCCCACAATGTTGTGCCAACCTGTTATCCTGCTCCGAGATCAAAACTAACCTGCATACCCTTCATTTTACTATCATCCATGTGCCTATCCAAGAGTCGCTTCAATGTCCCTAATGCATCTGACTCCACCACCACCGCTGGCAGTGCATTCCAAGCACCCATCACACTGTGTAAAGAACCTACCTTGGACATCTCCCCTATACCTTCCTTCAATCGCCTTAAAATTATGCCCCGTCGTGACAATCATTTCCACTCTGGCTATCCACTCGATCTATGCCTCTCATCATCTTGTATACCTCTGTCAAGTCACCTCTCATCCTTCTTTGCTCGAATGAGAAAAGCCCTTGCTCCCTCAACCTTTTCTCATAAGACCTGCCCTCCAGTCCAGGCAGCATCCTGGTAAACCTCCTCTGCACCCTCTCTAAAGCTTCCACATCCTTCCTATAATGAGGCCACCAGAACTGAACACAACATTCTGGCCTAAGTCTGGCCTAACCAGGAGTTTTATACAGCTGCAGCATAACCTCACAGTTCTTAAATTCAATTCCCCTGCCAATGAAAGCCAACACACCATATGCCTTCTTTACAAACCCATCAACTTGGGTGGCAATTTTGAAGGATCCATGGACATGAATCCCAAGATCCCTCTGTTCCCCCACAGTGCCAAGAATCCTGCCATTAACTCTGCATTCTGCATTCAAATTTGACCATCCAAAATGAATCACTTCACACTTTTCTAGGTTGAATTCCATCTGCCTCTTCTTTGCCCAGCTCTGCATCTTGTCAATGCCCCATTGCAATGCTGCCCACAACTCCACCAACCTTCACGTCATCGGAAAACTTACTAACCCACCCTTCTCCTTCCTCATCCAAGTCATTTATAAAGATCACAAAGAGCAGAAGTTCCAGAACACAACAGGCTGAACAGCATCAGAGGAGCAGGAAAGCTGATGATTTGGATCTAGACCCTTCTTCAGAAATGGGGGAGGGGAAGGGGATTCTGAAATAAATAGGGAGTGAGGGGGAGGCAGATAGAAGATGGATAAAGGAGAAGATAGGTAGAGAGGAGACAAACAAGTCAAAGAGGAGGGGTTGGAGCCAGTAAAGGTGAGTGTAGGTGGGGAGTTAAGGAGGGGATAACTTGGTCCAGGGAGGACAGTCAAGCCAAGGAGGCTAGTAGGTATGAAATGGAAGTGCGGCTTGAGGTGGGAGGAGTGGATAGTCGGGAGGACAGGTTAGGGAGGCGGGGACAAGCTGGGCTGATTTTGGGATGTTGTAGCAGGAGGGGAGATTTTGAAGCTTGTGAAGTCACATTGATACCATTGGGCTGCAGGGTTCCAAGCAAAATATGAGATACTGTTCCTGCAACCTTCAGTGGCATTGTTGTGGCACTGCAGGAGGCCCAGGATGGATATGTCATCCAAGGAGTGAGAGGGGGAGTTGAAATTGTTCACAAATGGGAGGCATAGTTGATTGTTGCAAACCAAAATGGTTCCCAAGCCTCCGCTTGGTTTCTCCAACATAAAGGAGATGTAGAGCTTGGTTTCCCTGCCTCCTTGACCTGTCCGTCCTCCCTGGACTGACTTACCCCTCCCTAACTCCCCACCTACACTCACCTTTACTGGCTCCCGAATGGATCCCTGTGGAACACTACTGATTACTGAGCTCCAGGCTGAATACTTTCCATCTACTACCAACCTCTGTCTTCTATTGGACAGTCAATTCTCTACCCAGTCAGCCAAATTTCCTTGAATCCCATGCCTCCTTACTTTTTGAATGAGCCTACCAGAGGGTTCCTTTTCAAATGCCTTGCTAAAATCCATATATTCCACATCCACTGTTCTACCTTCATCAATGCATTTTGTCATATCCTCAGATAATCCAATAAGGCTTGTGAGGCATGACCTGTCCCTCACAAAGCCAGGCTGAATATTTCTAATCAAGCTGTGCTTTTCCACATAATCATAAATACTATTTCTGAGAATCCTCTCCAATAATTTGGCCACCGCAGAAGTAAGACTAATTGGTCTGTAATTCCCAGGATTACCCCTTTTCCCATTCTTGAACAAGAGAATAACATTTGCCACCCTCCAATCATCTGGTAATGCTCCAATGGACAGTGAGGATGCAAAGATCATCGCCAAAGGCACAGCAAGCTCTTCCCTTGCTTCCTGTAGTAATCTTAGGTATATCCCAGGGGATTTCTCTCTCCTCATAATTTTCAAAATTTCTAGCACATCCCCTCAACTAATCACTGCTGACAAGCATGTTAAACTCAGGAACAAAAACAAAGTTGCTGGAAAAGCTCAGCAGGACTGGCAGTATCTGTGAAGGACAAAGCAGAGTTAACATTTCGCGTCCAGTGACCCTTCCTCAGAACCAGGGAAGCAGTTCTGAGGACGGGCCACCGGACCCGAAACATTGACTCTGTTTTTTTTCTTTCACAGATGCTGCCAGACCTGCTGAGCTTTTCCAGCAACTTTGTTTTTGTCCCTGATTTACAGCATCCACAGTTCTTTCATTTTTTATTTAAGCATGTTAGACTTGCTAGGCTTTGTCAGCACTAAAAGGTAAGACAGAAGTTCTGGGAAAATTCAGGTCGGTTCAAAATTAGTGATCTCTAAGACAGCAAGCAACTTCTGGGATGCAGCCTGATCCAATCTGTAAACTGGATACCAGTCCCTGCACACTAAGTAACTTGCAGCAGCATTGCAATGATAGGTGCTAGCTGCTAAGTGCAACATGGCAACGAAATGTACTGTAAGTGGATCAAGATTATACCATGGGAATACAAAAAGGCTGGTGAAACACTGATACCCTATGCCCAATGTGGAGTTCTGGAGGCATGAGTGGTGAGCTGTCAGTATGAGACATTCACTCTGACTTTCATTTCAGAAATTCTTTGTGTTTAATTTCTATCCAATGGGAAATAGAATAGGACAATGCAGATCTGTGAAATAAGATTGAATTAAAATGATGTGTTGCTGAGTGGTAGTTTTACTTGTGAGAATCTCTCCTTGATGTCCAGAACTTAGATTGAAAAAGTAACTTGTCAGTCTCAATGTAGAGAAAGTATCTCTCAACTCGTCTCATGATTCTTCCAAATTTTTCACCATAGCCCACATCGTTCAGGGCCTGGAAATATTTCAGCCTTACTTTCTAAACTTTTGCAATGTTTAAAGTCACATGATAGTTAAATTATTCTTTCTTGAAACTTTTATTTGACTTCTTTACATGACACTTCTCTTCATTCCTACAGGAAGCTGTTCATGTGCTGTTGACCAAAGGTCAAGTGGCTCATTTCTGCTTTAAACCTGCCAAAATTTAGATCAAATTTAACTTATTGCAGTTCACAAGATGCCATACAAAATATAACTGGCAATACTGAGAGTGCACTGAAATGGAAGTGGCATCTGATGGGCTGGAAATTGATTTTTACCTAAGATACAACGTCAGCTTTACTGGGCAATTTAACATCTCATTTTGTCGAGACACTACACAGGAAACTAATGTTCAAAACTGGGTTCTGACATACGTATGCACAATTCTGTAGGAAGGGCTCCACAGTCTAACATGCTAAAGCAGTTTGTATTTGTGCAGCTAAGAGCAGCATGGAATCCAATCAGGGTGTAAAGCTAATTTGATTCTCATGTTACTATTTTCAAGCACTGTACTTCAGCCAAAGTTCTGCCTTCACCTTATACAATTCAACACATTTCACAGAAAGAATGAATTAACCTCACAGCACCACTACTTAAAGGGTTTATTAAGTACTTAGATATTAATTATTAGATTGTTTATTCTAGTCATGGTCCAATTATTCATGTTTTTGGGATTATCTATACTTGGCCAAAATTTTAATAGCCTTGAGGGAATAGATCGTATTGTGTGGTTGGTTTCCTAGTTTCTTCAAGTGGCCTACTTGGATTTCTATGTCTACCTTTCTGGTCCAACTTGCAGTTTTGTTTGTTAAATTACATGACATTTATTGCATCAGCAGCATCACAATATGTGATGCCTACTACACTTAATCAAGTATTGATTATTTCAGACTGAAATATAACATTGCCCTAGTGTTTTCTTCCTTTGTAGTTATTATATCATTGCTCGTTCATTTTTATATTTATGTTTTCATTTCGCATCTCATCCCAAATCTTCCAATTTATAAATTCAGATGATCTAAAAGTTTCATTATTCTCTCCAAAGGTCTTCTTAATTTGGACTTTGAAGAATAGTTGTTTGTTAGGTAGGAAGCAGTTGACTTGGGCTTTCTTCCTGATGATCTGATGTCTGCAGTTCTCCCTTGATCTGGAGGGTCTTTAACTTCATATTCATTTTGCAGAGGACTTTGGTAACATATGTCTGTTCTTTTTAGCTGTTGGTGTGGTCCCTGCTTTAAAAGGTAATATTTTTCTTTATAACATCTTGGAACTGGCGTTTGTCTCCTCTCAATGGTGCCTGCCATGGATGTGAGTGCATGACATCTTCTATCGGTGCTGATTATTACACTTATTTCATCAACACATTGAATATTTTGAATTTTCTCTTTTCCTGTCAGTGATTGAATTACTGGTGAAAACAGTTTGTTGACTTCCTCAAATGCGCTAACTGGAGATTTGTTCTGTCTTGGTGTGATACCTTTTATTGACGTGGAGCATTTCTTCTTTGGAATGTGTATTTTCACTGAACTTGTCTCTTCTTAATTACCTCAGCACATAATGCCAGTCTTAAATTTATCATGAATAAATGTTCTCTTTGTCGGGTTTCAACCAGATGGAATCTAAATGTGGGTGCTTCAAGTGTCTGTCTATCAATATATTACCTCATCATTCATTCAGATTGTGTAATTGTTGCTTCTTTCTTTGCATTTCACTTCGTACTTTGTTGCCCCTTGTATCCTGAATTCTTTTCTGTTTTCATAGCAATGGAAAACAGTGCAGGCAAATCACTTTTTCATCACCCTTTTCCATCTCTTTGATGGTGTGGAACAATTTTTTCACTCTGCAATAACTAGCTTCAGGAAATTCCACTACTTATTTTGGTTCACCATGAGGAAATACAGAATGCGGCAAAATTTCCTCTTGTTTTTTTTTTCTTGACCTTTTGTTGTTTAGCCTTTTCCATTTTTTGATTGAAATGAATCTCTTATAGGTGGGAATGAAACTTCTAAGTTGTGAAGTACTTGTAGGTTTACTAGTATTTGGTACTCCCTGTGTTGAAAACCTTTAACATTCAGTGCAATATCTGCTGGACTACATATTCAAAATGGAAGACAGTGTCCTGATTGCACCACCATCCACTCCATCCCAATCTCCCACCCGACGTAAGCAAACTAAGGATATTATGCAACTGTTTATCCCTAATGTTTCTCATGAGGTACATGAGTTGTCTTAGTCTCCAGAATATTTCCCATGTTTGCCATTTTGTTTATTGCAGATTAAGTTGTCAACAGTTGTGAAGGAGAATATGGGGGGTTGGGGGGGGCGGTGGTGGTGGGGGTGGAGGAGCAGGTGCAGAGGAAAAATACAAAGATATTGAATTACACATGACAGAAACAAATTCTGGGAGTATTCTTTTCAAAATCAAGAGGCCATGCCAAGTGAATAAAAGAGTGCAAAGATTGTGATCGAGTTAAACTGAACGCACTACTGCTGTTTAAAATAGTCACAAATATTGGCCAATTTTGTCAATATTAATTTTGAGATCCACAGAGCTTTTGATCACTGCCCATGCAATTTCAAGAAACTTTGGCAATTCCTTTAATAAGATGCAGCATTGTATGCATTTACTACACCTTCCAGGCTCTTTGTTGTTTGTAAAATTACTGCTGGCAGTGGAGATTTGTAAAATTGCTCAGACCATTCGGTGAATATTTACTACCCTTAAACTTAGCAATGTGAGTATGAGACATGTGCAAATGATTGTAAACAATGCACAGCCAATACAATGAGTTGTAATATATTCAGTGTCTGTGACTTGTTCAGGGTTAAGTCACCTTTGTTTCATGATTAAATTGCAATCAAAAGGTTTGGTATGGATTTGATTTTGGCACCTTTAATGTAAATGACCTGAGGGAAATACATGTAAATTATAATTTAATTTACGACTTCACAGAAACAAATGCTCTTAGGTTAACTGCTAGAATCATTTCATCTGAACTCAACTTCTTCCTTTTAAGCCCCATAAGTAACATTCCTCTAGTTAGTATTTTCTTCTACAACAAGCTGTGCCCTGAACTCACAGCCTATTATTGTGGTCGTTGTCCCTGCAGAATGTAGATAAGGTAGTGTAGATTTATTCTACAACAGAAATTCTCGAAAGTGAGTTTAGACAGCTTTTAAATTTTTCTTTGTCTGATCTTAATTTCAGAAAGAATTGCATGATCATAGCCTCCCTCTCCACATGTTTCCTGACCCTGGCATCCTCTTGTTAGGAGAGTTGCCACCTGCACTTTAGTCCCATTAACATTATGACATCCTGCTGGTCCCCTCAGCAAACAGCTTTAACAATCAAGTGTTCATTTGAAAGGCACAGTTCCTCATTAAGTACAAAATTAGTAATGTCTATGTCTCAAAGGATGTAGCAATTACAGAACTCGGTCTGATTAGTTTTGACTGAAGAGAGGCTGTGAGATGTGGAGAGATCCTTTTCTTGAGTTCTTTGCCCCATTTTACAACAATCTGCACCATGGGTAGGGTTGAATTCATGCCAGCTCAAGCAGGAATCAAACTCTATGTTGTTGACACCAATCTGATATATGTAAATATATTAGGATATGATAAGTATTGATCTAAGCTTGGAAAATCAAAGCCTGGCTTTGAACTTGTTAGAATGGGACTTCTGACTGTGTGCTCTGTTAGATTAATTGAGTGTGTAGGTCCACCGAAGAAGATTAAGGATTAACGCTATACTTAGATCCTGCGATACAACAATGACTATGCTTCAAAAGTACTTAATTCTCTGTAAGGTACTTACAGACATCCGAAGGTCATGAAACATGTGATATAAATACAAGTCTTCCTGATCTTTCGAACAGCATAATGAATGAGAAGGAGGGTGAATTTAAGGATTTGGTGGATTCAGTGTCAGACCAGGTACAGAAAGTAATAAGAAGATGAAACAAAAGATTGGATTGTGGGCATGAGAAAAAAGACAGCAATAAGGAGAAAACAGAAATAAATAACATTTTAAAAATTGTCATTTTTTAAGAAAACCTTCAAAATCTCTTCAAATCTTCTGAAGGAATGAGATGCCACATTTTAAATTAATCACTTTCTAGACCAAAGGGGTTGATTGTAGATGATTAAGAATGCTCAAAATATTGCACAGTTATTAAATTTATACATGTTATGCCCTGGTATATACTCAGGAAAGCTCAAAAATGTATGTGAAAACATTAATATGAAACACATAATAGAAATCCTAAATCAAGGACTATGATCTCAGGTGAAATTTTCAGGATAAATTGAAGGATACTTTTACATGGAGCAGGTGGATGGAAGCACCAATCAGAAACCAGAAGCAACTTGAGCATCATCTTTTTTCATGCATCACAAAACACAACTACCCAGAATACCATACAGAGACCAGACTGGGAAGAATACTGGGTTTATATAAAAGATTATAGCATTGATTAGTCGGTGTGTAACTGCCACAGGAGAGTCTGTATAAAGTGCTGTAATTTTGGAACTATGGCAACTTTACATTAATTTTGAAAACAATTATTTTTAAAAACAACTGAGTACCTCCCTTAATTAATCAATAGACAATAGCAGAAGGGAAATTGGAAATGATTCCATTATTAATTTTGTTCTTAAGTTATAGTAAGCAACAGAGGCAAAATGTGATAAGCGATGTGTTACAGGAACCAATGCTGGCATCTCAAATATTTATGATTTGTATTAATTACTTGGATTAAAGGAATGATTGTTGAAATTTGATAATTACACAAACAATCGGTAGGAAATAATTGTAAAGAGAACATGAGGAGACTGCAAAGAGATATAGATAACATTGCTAAAACATGCATTTTGTTAAAATCTGCTGCCTTGTACCCATCAGGACAATTCACTAGAAATATTACTGCAAAGAGAAAACAATCTTTTTGTACTCTAAGCGAGCAGAGTGCTGATTGATTGGCAGTTAGACTCTGATTGGTACAGGCATTGCCATGGAGAATGCATGAGCTAAACGATGACTGATAGTTAACTGCCAGGTTCCTGTGAAGTTTAAACTAAGCAGTTTGATTTTGATTGATCAAGGCATTCATTGGCCAAATCTCATCACAGCCTTGTTCCAAACATGGTGACAAGAACTATACTCAAGAGAGAATGTGAAAAACACTGCCCATGATATCAAGGTGGCATTTGATAAAGCATAGCAGAAATAATATTCAGTAAAAGTGACACCAACAGGACTACTTGTGAATGTGTAGAGCTGGATGACATAGCAGGCCAAGCAGCATCTCAGGAGGACAAAAGCTGACGTTTTGGGCCTAGGCCCGAAACATCAGCTTTTGTGCTCCTGAGATGCTGCTTGGCCTGCTGTGTTCATCCAGCTCCACACTTTGTTATCTCGGATCGTCCAGCAGCTGCAGTTCCCATTATCACTACTTGTGAATGTGACTGGTTACAGTAGCTCAGAGGAAAGATGTTGAGATGTTTTCACTCCTCCATCATAGACTTGAAGCCAATTATTTGCTGATAAAAGCACATTGCTTAGCTCTATTCACAATTCTTCAGGTAATGTAACAATCTGTGTTTGTGATCTGAAAAAAATAGAACTGGAAATAGATTTTATTGTCATGTGTACTCAAATGTAGAAATACATGAGGACAGTGAAAACTGTACAAAATCGCCATTCTTTGGCACCACCTTGGCTACAAAACCAGAATTTTAAAAATGGCAGAAGTAACAAAATTCAAAAGATGAGAAAAGCATCCAGATTTTAAATTCTAGGTCTTATCTCCAGAAAAGTGTTTGGGACGACTGATACAGGCACTCGGGCGTGGCTAAGGCCTGAGGTCTCAGTCAGCCAACGAGTCTCGCATCAGTCTCTGGGAGGAACAACTTTTTTGCTGCCCTGATGCTGGAAGCGTGTTGCTGCCACTACTGTTACCACCGGTTCCAAAGGCTGGGAGGAGCTGCCTCTGACCGCCAGGAGACTGCCACAGTTCCATACACAGCCAGCTCTCACTATTGTGCCAAAGTCACCAAATAACTTGCTGCAAAAGGCTTTAAGGAAAAGAAAAACAAATAAAGTGAAACATAAAGAAAAACAGCAAAATTAAAAAGAGAAAAGAAAGAAAGCAGACGTGGACAAGCGCTTGGCGAAGGAGCCCACACATAGCCCTTAAATCTGCTCTGTGACAAGTAATCTTTGCACTTTATGGATTTCAGCAATGAACCATCCCTAACAAGATAGAATCCAGCCACTTGTTTTGATATTATCATCACTGAGGACCCCACCATCACATCCTGTTGTTACCATAGATCAGAGGCCTCACTGAAACAGCCAGGGAAATAACATCACTGCTAGATCAGGCCAGAGACTGTGGATTCTGCAGTAAGTATCTCACCTTTGCAAGTTAGGAATGCAATAAAACTCTCACCACTTGCCTAAATGAGTGCAGCTGAAACAACACTCAAGAAGCTTGACACAACACAGGACAAAGCATTCAGCTTGATTGGCACATCATCCACTATCTAAACATCCATTCTCTCCATCGCAAGCATGCCATTGCAACACTGAAATATTCGCATCCGGATGCAGTGCGTCAGAGATTCTTTAGCAGCATCTCCCAAAGTTGCAACTCAACCACTTGGAAAATCAAGGGAGGAGGAGAATGGGAAATTTGTCCTCGAAGTCACATGGGCTTCCTGACTTTGACTCTCTTCCTTTTATTGTGGGTGAGCCTAATTTCTTGAAATGCCTTATTTTAAAATGCTGTAGAAGCCCCATAATCATCCAGTGTACAGTGGCTTGAGGAAGAGGTTTAGCACCCCTTCTTAAGGATAAATGGGGTGGGTGACAAATTTTGGTTTTGCCAGTGATACCCACAACCTGAGAGTTACTGCATACGAGAAATGGGCTGGCGTGTCATGATGGCATGAATTACCTTCTTCTGTCTCCGTGCTCCCAACTGTTCTTTTGCTTATGAAATCGCTTTGTTTGGCATGTATCCTCACCTGCAGGACACATAGTTCAGTCGATCTCTCACAGCTCTAAAACTACATCACCATAAGCTATGCCACCTTTAAATGTAAGTTTTGATTCTGTTCAATCCATGAATGCCAGCTGTTTCAAGGGAAGATAGCCTTTGAAATAAAAACAAAATACTGCAGGGTCTAAGATAATAAAATGTGAGGCTGGATGAACACAGCAGGCCCAGCAGCATCTCAGGAGCACAAAAGCTGACGTTTTGGGCCTAGACCCTTCATCAGAGAGGGGGATTGGGAGAGGGAACTGGAACAAATAGGGAGAGAGGGGGAGGCGGACTGAAGATGGAGAGAAAAGAAGATAGGTGGAGAGACTATAGGTGGGGAGGTAGGGAGGGGATAGGTCAGTCCAGGGAAGACGGACAGGTCAAGGAGGTGGGATAAGGTTAGTAGGTAGGAGATGGAAGTGCGGCTTGGGGTGGGAGGAAGGGATGGGTGAGAGGAAGAACAGGTTAGGGAGGCAGAGACAGGTTGGACTGGTTTTGGGATGCAGTGGGTGGAGGGGAAGAGCTGGGCTGGTTGTGTGGTGCAGTGGGGGGAGGGGACGAACTGGGCTGGTTTAGGGATGTGGTGGGGGAAGGGGAGATTTTGAAGCTGGTGAAGTCCACATTGATACCATTGGGCTGCAGGGTTCCCAAGCGGAATATGAGTTGCTGTTCCTGCAACTTCGGGTGGCATTATTGTGGCACTGCAGGAGGCTCATGATGGACATGTCATCTAAAGAATGGGAGGGGGAGTGGAAATGGTTTGCGACTGGGAGGTGCAGTTGTTTATTGCGAACCGAGCGGAGGTGTTCTGCAAAGCAGTCCCCAAGCCTCCGCTTGGTTTCCCCAATGTAGAGGCAGCCACACCGGGTACAGTGGATGCAGTATACCACATTGGCAGATGTGCAGGTGAACCTCTGCTTAATATGGAAAGTCATCTTGGGGCCTGGGATAGGGGTGAGTGAGGAGGTGTGGGGTTAAGTGTAGCATTTCCTGCGGTTGCAGGGGAAGGTGCCGGGTGTGGTGGGGTTGGAGGGCAGTGTGGAGAGAACAAGGGAGTCACGGAGAGAGTGGTCTCTCCGGAAAGCAGACAGGGGTGGGGATGGAAAAATGTCTTGGGTGGTGGGGTCGGATTGTAGATGGCGGAAGTGTCGGAGGATGATGCGTTGTATCCGGAGATTGGTGGGGTGGTGTGTGAGAACGAGGGGGATCCTCTTTGGGCAGTTGTGGCGGGGGCGGGGTGTGAGGGATGTGTTGCAGGAAATGCGGGAGTCGTGGTCAAGGGCGTTCTCGACCACTGTGGGGGGAAAGTTGCGGTCCTTGAAGAACTTGGACATCTGGGATGTGCGGGAGTGGAATGCCTCATCGTGGGAGCAGATGCGGCGGAGGCGGAGGAATTGGGAATAGGGGATGGAATTTTTTCAGGAGGGTGGGTGGGAGGAGGTGTATTTTAGGTAGCTGTGGGAGTCGGTGGGCTTGAAATGGACATCAGTTACAAGCTGGTTGCCTGAGATGGAGACTGAGAGATCCAGGAAGGTGAGGGATGTGCTGGAGATGGCCCAGGTGAACTGAAGGTTGGGGTGGAAGGTGTTGGTGAAGTGGATGAACTGTTCGAGCTCCTCTGGGGAGCAAGAGGCAGCGCCGATACAGTCATCAATGTAACGGAGGAAGAGGTGGGGTTTGGGGCCTGCGTAGGCGCGGAAGAGGGACTCCAACCCCACCACACCCGGCACCTTCCCCTGCAACCGCAGGAGATGCTACACTTGTCCCCACACCTCCTCCCTCACCCCTATCCCAGGCCCCAAGATGACATTCCACATTAAGCAGAGGTTCACCTGCACATCTGCCAATGTGGTATACTGCATCCACCGTACCCGGTGTGGCTTCCTCTACATTGGGGAAACCAAGCGGAGGCTTGGGGACCGCTTTGCAGAACACCTCCGCTCGGTTCGCAATAAACAACTGTACCTCCCAGTCGCAAACCATTTCCACTCCCCCTCCCATTCTTTAGATGACATGTCCATCCTGGGCCTCCTGCAGTGCCACAATGATGCCACCTGAAAGTTGCAGGAACAGCAACTCATATTCCGCTTGGGAACCCTGCAGCCCAATGGTATCAATGTGGACTTCACCAGCTTCAAAATCTCCCCTTCCCCCACCGCATCCCTAAACCAGCCCAGTTCGTCCCCTCCCCCCACTGCACCACACAACCAGCCCAGCTCTTCCCCTCCACCCACTGCATCCCAAAACCAGTCCAACCTGTCTCTGCCTCCCTAACCTGTTCTTCCTCTCACCCATCCCTTCCACCCCAAGCCGCACCTCCATCTCCTACCTACTAACCTCATCGCACCTCCTTAACCTGTCCGTCTTCCCTGGACTGACCTATCCCCTCCCTACCTCCCCACCTATAGTCTCTCCACCTATCTTCTTTTCTCTCCATCTTCAGTCCGCCTCCCCCTCTCTCCCTATTTGTTCCAGTTCCCTCTCCCAATCCCCCTCTCTGATGAAGGGTCTAGGCCCGAAACGTCAGCTTTTGTGCTCCTGAGATGCTGCTGGGCCTGCTGTGTTCATCCAGCCTCACATTTTATTATCTTGGATTCTCCACCATCTGCAGTTCCCATTATCTACTGCAGGGTCTAGGTATCTTAAACAAACACACTAAGCACTGGCAGCATTTGTGGAAAGAGTTAATATTTCAAGTCCACTGTGACTAAAAACAATATTTTTTAGTGTGTACATTTTTATAGTGGGTATCACAGAATTAGTTTTCATGTACATTTATGTACAGCTCCACAAGTGAAAATCTAAAATGAAATAAATCATGTGTTGAACATATAACCTCAATTAATCTATAAAAGAAAATGGACCATTTGAGAAAAGGAACTATTGGAAGCTGCTGTCAGAAAGGCTATTCTTCATTCCAGCTCTACATTAAAACAAAGGACCACTTTCAGCCAACATTAGGCTTTCTCCCTGTCTCTTTCCAGTTCTGACATTAGGTGAGCCCAAAACATTGTTGTATTCTGATACCACAAGAGGACCGACTTGTTTGGTCCTCTTGCTGACCATTTTCATCACAGGATTTGACAGCACTATTGGTTTCATGCCTGTGTACAGTAACATGAATAAGTCAGGTGTAATTTGAGTTTATTGCACCATTCTGTGAGATCTGGGCTGATCTGTACCTTAATTCAATTAGCACAAGAATCTCAAAAATCCAAGGGCAATTTACCAGCAGACCCTGCAGTGAATTTACCTTGTCATCTCACAGAATGTGAGTGTGCTGCAGGAGGTTGGACCTTCAGGAAGCGTATGCAATCTCACACTAAACCTGTAAGCTGGTAAACCTGAGACCATCCATGCAGAGATAATGGGAACTGCAGATGCTGGAGAATTCAAATAACAAAGTGTGGGACTGGATGAACACAGCAGGCCAAGCAACATCTTAGAAGCACAAAAGCTGACGTTTCGGGCCTAGGCCCTTCATCAGAAAAGGGGGATGGAGAGAGGATTCTGAAATAAATAGGGAGAGAGGGGGAGGCGGACCGAAGATAGATAGAGGAGAAGATAGGTGGAGAGAGGATCATAGGTGGGGAGGTAGGGAGGAGGTAGGTCAGTTCGGGGAGGAAGGACAGGTCAAAGGGGTGGGATGAGATTAGTAGGTATGGAATGGAGGTGCGGCTTGAGGTGGGAGGAGCGGATTGGTGAGATGAAGAACAGGCTAGGCAGGCGGGGACGAACTCGGCTGGTGAACATCTGCTTGATGCGGAAAGTCATCTTGGGGCCCGGGATGGGGGTGAGGGAGGTGATGTGGGGGCAGGTGTAGCACTTAGAACATAGAGCATAGAACATTACAGCACTGTACAGGCCCTTCGGCCCTCGATGTTGTGCTTCCCTGTCATTCCGATCTCAAGCCCATCTAACCTACACTATTTCATGTACATCCATATGCTTATCCAATGACGCCTTAAATGTACCCAAAGTTGGCGAATCTACTACCGTTGCAGGCAAAGCATTCCATTCCCTTACTACTCTCTGAGTAAAGAAACTACCTCTGACAATTTAAAGCTATGCCCCCTTGTGCTCGCTGTCACCATCCTAGGAAAAAGGCTCTCCCTATCCACCCTATCTAACCCTCTGATTATTTTATATGTTTCTATTAAGTCACCTCTCAACCTTCTTCTCTCTAATGAAAACAGCCTCAAGTCCCTCAGCCTTTCCTCGTAAGACCTTCCCTCCATACCAGGCAACATCCTCGTAAATCTCCTCTGCACCCTTTCCAAAGCTTCCACATCCTTCTTATAATGCGGTGACCAGAACTGTACACAATACTCCAAGTGCAGCCGCACCAGAGTTTTATACAGCTTCACCATAACCTCTTGGTTCCGGAACTCGATCCCTCTATTAATAAAAGCTAATAGCTAATAAAAGCTAGAAGCTAAAAGCACTTCCTGCGGTTGCAGCTCGAATAGTTCATCCATTTCACCAACACCTTCCACCCCAACCTCAAGTTCACCTGGAACATCTCCAACACATCCTTTACCTTCCTGGACCTTTCTGTCTCCATCTCAGGCAACTACCTACAAACTGATATCCATTTTAAGCCCACCGACTCCCACAGCGACCTGGAATACACCTCCACCCATCCACCTTCCTGCAAAAATTCCATCCCCTATCCCCAATTCCTTTGCCTCTGCTGCATCTGGTCCCAGGATGAGTCATTTCACTCTCACTCATCCCAGATGACCTTGTTCTTCAAGGGCCGCAACATCCCCCCCCGCAGTTGTCAAGAACGCCCTCGACCGTGTCTCCCGCATTTCCCGCACTTCATCCCTCACACCCTGTCCCCGCAATAACTGCCAAAAGAGAATCCCCCTCGTCCTCACATACCACCCCACCAACCTCTGGATATAACGCATCATCCTCAGACACTTCCACCATCTACAATCCGACCCCACCACCAAAGATATTTTTCCCACCCCACCTTTGTCTGCCTTCCGGAGAGGCCAATCTCTCCGCGACTCCCTTGTCCACTCCACACTCCCCTCCAACCCCACCACACCTGGCACCTTCCCCTACAACCGCCAGAAGTGCTACACTTGCCCTCACACCTCCTCCCTCACCCCCATCCCGGGCCCCAAGATGACTTTCCACATCGAGCAGATGTTAACCTGCACATCTGTCAATGTTGTATACTGCATCCACTGTACATGGTGTGGCTGCCTCTACACTGGGGAAACCAAGCAGAGGCTTGGGGACCGCTTTGCAGAACACCTCCACTCGGTTCGCAGTAAACAACTGCACCTCCCAGTTGCAAACCATTTCAACTCCCCCTCCCATTCTTTAGATGACATGTCCATCATGGGCCTCCTGCAGTGCCACAACGATGCCACCTGAAAGTTGCAGGAACAGCAACTCATATTCTGCTTGGGAACCCTGCAGCCCAATGGTATCAATGTGGATTTCACCAGCTTCAAAATCTCCCCCTCCCCCCACTGCATCACAAAACCAGCCCAGCTCATCCCCGCCTGCCTAACCTGTCCCACCTCTCACCTATCCACTCCTCCCACCTCAAGCCGCACCTCCATTTCCCACCTACCAACCTCATCCCGCCCCCTTGACCTGTCTGCCCTTCCCGGACTGACCTATCCCCTCCCCACCTCCCCATCCATACTGTCCTCTCCACCTATCTCCTCCTCTACCCATCTTCGGTCTGCCTCCCCCTCTCTCCCTATTTATTTCAGAATCCTCTCCCCATTCCCCTTTTCTGATGAAGGGTCTCGGCCCAAAGCGTCAGCTTTTGTGCTCCTGAGATGCTTCTTGGCCTGCTGTGTTCATCCAGCTCCACACTTTGGCAGTCATGCAGAAAAGGCTTGTAATTCGATCATGATCTCCTGGACACTGATGTCACAGAACAAGCTCATATTGAAGAAATGGCTGCTGTTTTCTCCCACCCTTTGCTCCTCAATTTTGCCCCACCTTAATCCCATTCACGTCAGCAAGCAACATTTTCATGGCAGACTCAATGCCAGCTTGCCAGCCCTTGCCATCCCGCATGTAGAATGACCTTCTGGCCTTCTCAACCTGTGTTAATACTGAGGCACTGTCTTTGTCAGTTAGTCTCAGAAACACTGCACAGATAGCCTCACTGCTGCTGTGATCTGGTATGTGTCCCAAAAGTGGTCAGGAGACAAAGCTGCACATACTCCAGGTATGACCTCACCAATATGATGGATTATTGTAGTAAGACTTCCTCACTGTTATATTTGATAAGAACACAACAAAATAACAATTAGGAGCAGATGTCGGCCATTCAACCCACCAGATTTAAATAAAATCATGGCTGTGAACTCTGCTTTCTGGCTTGCTTTCCATATCCCTCATGAAATGGTCTTAGACCAGACGACCAAAATATTTTACAATCCGGCTAGAAGCTAATAATCGTTTTGTTGAAGTAGACAAAGTGTGATATTCGGGGCATTTACTAAGAGAATTAAGCCATAACAGGCTGTGAGTGAATACTACATTCTGTGCAGTGATCAAGGCACATCGCATGGAAATCTCAGTAATTTCCCCAGATATTAATGACACAGTGGGTCATTAAAGCTCGACAAACTTCAGTAGGTTTTAGTCTATGAAAGTAACAATCTTTCTTTTAAGAGGTCTGAATGTCATTTAGGGCAATGAGCTAATTGCATAATTTTTAAGAAGGTGTATGATTTCAGTGAATTGCCCAGCAGGATACCTAGATGTTAATTGACAAAATGTTTACAATGTTAACTTTTATAACAACATAGAAAAGAGAACAAGGGTCATTAGTGATTTGAACTGAGTTCAGAAATCATTATTATGGAAGGATTCTCAGATAGTGTCCCAATAAACTTAATACTTATTTGGAAGAGCATCAAGTGTCAAAGATTCAAGACGCATCATTTCTGAAAGTTGAGATTAACAGGGTGTGGAGCTGGATGAACACACAGGCCAAGCAGTATCAGAGGAGCAGGAAGGCTGACGATTTGGGCCTAGAACCTTCTTCAGAAATGGGGGAGGGAAAGGGGGTTCTGAAATAAATAGGGAGAGAGGGGGAGCCAGATCGAGGATGGATAGAGGAGAAGACAGGTGGAGAGAAGACAGACAGGTCAAAGAGTTGGGGATAGAGCTAGTAAAGGTGAGTGTAGGTGGGGAGTTAGGGAGGAGATAGGTCAGCCCAAGGAGGACAGACAGGTCAAGGGGGCGGGACGAGGCTAGTAGGTAGGAGATGGGAGTGGGGCTTGAGGTAGGAGGAGGGGATAGATGGGAGGAAGGACTGGTTAGGGAGGTGGGGACAAGCTGGGCTGGTTTTGGGACACGGTAGGGGGTGGGGGGCAGATTTTGAAGCTTGTGAAGTCTACACTGGGCTGCAGGGCTCCCAAGCGGAATGTGAGGTACTGTTCCTGCAAACTTCGGATGGCATCATTGTGGCATTGCCGGAGGCCCAGGATGGACATGTTGTCTGAAGAATGAAAGGGGGAGTTGAAATGGTTCGTGACTGGGAGGTGCAGTTGTTTAGTACAAACCGAACGTAGGCGTTCCGCAAGCCCTTGGGGGCAGAGACATGGAACAACTGTTAGGCAGACGAAGGAAAGCGTAATGGTCAATAGGACCATTAGTGGCTGACAATGGGTTGTTTGCGGTAGCAGCCCATGTGATGACAAGGCCTGGTGTGAGAGCGTTTGGGGTGAGGACATGGGAGAAGGTGCTCTGGCTCTTGAGCATGGTTGAGGATGACAGTTTCCTTCCCTAAAGCGCTTTTGTGAGCCAGATGGGTTTTCTCCAACAGTTTCAGTGTCATCATTAGATTCTTAATTCCAGATTTCCTTTTTTGCTCTGTCATGGCAGGATTTGAACTTGTGTCCCCACAACATTACCTGGCTCTCTAGATTAATAGTCTAGTAATAATACTATTAGGCCATCACCTCCTCCATCTCACAATGGACAGACTATACTCTACATTCCTCCCACTCAATACCCATCTTTTCAACTGTTTCAGTGCCCCAGTTGCAATCCCTGAGCCTTTGTTGCTTCTCCTGCTATCTCACTCATTGCCCTTATTCCAGTGTAAAACACTGAGCCAGGCATGGAGTTGGGCAGTGAGGGGAGCAGCAAATGAAGCAGAGAGTGAGGTCACAAGTGGAGCAGCAACCAGAATGGTAAGGGGAGTGATGGGCAGGGTGGGAAGGAGAACAGAGAACAGGGAACAGGGAAGCAGCAAAAACAGGTGCATGACAATAAGGCCAGCAGCACCAATGTTAGTTTCAGTCTGCTGTGCCATCAGTGGGATCAACTTCTTATTTCAGCCTGGGGACAGGAGTTACTGTGTATTTAAACTTTTTAAGTACAAGGTTGAGTATGCTGTGATAAGTGACTCACTTCCTAATTCCTTAAAGCCTTTCTACCATTTACAAGGAACAAGTCAGGTGTATGATGGAATATTTTCAATTTGCCTGAATGAGTGCTGCTCAACAACATTCTAGAAGATTTCCAAGATGCAGATATATTTTTATACGGTGAGTTGACATGGCCTCTGATGCACTGTCCGAAAGTGTGCTGGAAGAAGATTCAGGAGTAACTTTCAAAAGGAAATTGGAGACATACTTGAAAGAGGAAAATGCAAATCTTGTGTTCAAGAATATAGGAGTGAGACTATGATCATTCAAAAGAGCTGACAGAATCAAATGGAGCCAAATAGTTTCCTCTTGAGTTGCTGGATTCTTTGAATCAATAAAATTAAAATTAGAATCTGTCATGAATATCGTTAAGTGTATAGGGGAAAGAAAGTACTTGCTTTTCAGCAGTTTTATAAAATCCCAGTCTTAATTAAACTTAGGAGTCTGCACTAGTAAAATCATTGTGTTTTCAAAGTTTAACGTTTCTCTATTATTATGATTTACCTGTGGCTAGGACCGTTATTTACTCCAGCACATATTAAAGTAAGACACGTCTGTAGGTAATTCAGATAAAGTTCTTTTTTGCTTATTTGCAATTTTAGTGATTAAAAACATGTCAGCTAGAAGGTCATGATAAGGAGGAGGCCACTGAAACCAACAGGAAAACAGCCATGAGAAATGAATTGCATTTGCTTCCTGTCAGAAAGAAATTGAAATGACATCAGCAATTTCTACTGTTAAGTGAAACTCTCTTCAAATAAACAACAACTGTAGAGTGGTTTGAAAGGTTTGATGCAGATGGATTTGGCACACTTTGTAACGGCAATCCTCCAGTCTGTCTATTAAATGCACCCCCACCAGTCTGGACTTCTGACTGCAGCAAAGAAAGGAACTTTTGTCTTTGGCTTCTATAGATTTTAAAGCAGCAAGCAATGATAACCTAAAGTTAAGGTTGTTTCTTAAGTGCAAATAGGAGACTCAAGAAAATGTACTTTTTGAGACCGCGTTATTGCTAAGCATTTGGTAAATAAAACATTATTGATTGCGGAAGGAGGGCTTCAGAGAACAATAAATGAATAAAATACTTTTGCAGGTAGAATTTGGCAAATTCTAATTGATCTAATCTAATCAGATGGTCCCATGTAAAGGCATAGTCAAGTAAATGGAAACATTATAAGATAGTTGTTCATGAAGACTGTTTATAATTGCTTAGCTAACAATATGAAAGAAATTGCTGAAACCTTTTACAACCCAAGAATGATCTAGTGTCGAATGGCCTGTTTCCACACTGTGGGGAATCTAATCTAATCTAAAAAGCAGAAAGTGCTGGAGAACTTGGATTCCGAGATAACCATGCTAGAGTGTCTGGTTATCTCTGTATGAAATATCCTACAGTTTTTAGATGGAACAGGATGTGCATGCATTTCAGGAGTGTGAGCTATCCAGCCATTCTTCTACCAATTAGATAACAAAATTTACTACTTAAAAATTGAAGACTCACCAGGTACTTATTTCTTTTCTTCCATTGTCCATTAACTATAAAGATATAAATTTCTCAGTTCTTTAGACTAATTTCCTTGTTTTGGGGAGAGAGATATAAAATGCCCAAGTTCATTAGCCAACCAGCTTATGTCATTCTTCTCATGTCATAGTAATTTTTTTTCTTACTCTATTGATCCCTAACTATATCACACTGCTCCCGGTCTGCTTCACAGCAATCTTGACTGCTTTTCACATCGTTCCTGGTCTGTTTCACAGAGATCCTCCTTTGCTTCATATTGAAAAACCCCAAACAAAAAAACTAAAGAACTGCAGATGCTGGAAATCAGAAACAAATCACAAATCGCTGGAAAAGCTTAGCGCATCTGGTAGCTACTGTGAGAGAAAGGATAATTAATGTGACCTTCTTCAGAATGGGGACCCTTGTGGGGCAGTGATAGTTTCCCTAATTCAGAATCAGGAGATGTGGGTTCAAGGCACACTTACTCCAGAGACGTGCAATAACACTTTTGTTTTAAAAAAAGGTGTTCTGAAGCAAAGTTACTGGATCTGAAATGATAATTCTACTTTCTCTCTGCAGATGCTGCCAAACCTGCTGAGCTTTTCCAGTGATTTCTGTTCTTAATTCTGCTTCACAATGACCCTGACCTGCTTCACACTGCTAATAGTCTGCTTCATAATGATCCTGACTTGTTTGATACGTCTCCTTTTTCTGCTTCGCTGTGACCCCAAACTGTTTTACTCTGTCCCTGATCAGCTTCGGACTGACTCTGGCCTGCTCCCTCTTCTTGGTCTGTTTACATTAATCCTGGTCTGCTTCACATCCCTCCTGGTATGCTTCCCAGTGATGTCACCCGCTTCAGAGACACCAAATTGCTTCTCACTCCTCCAGTTCTGCTTCATATTGATCCTGACCTGCTGCATAATCCTACCAGTTTGAAGGAGGTACTAGCGACAAGCTATGATCTTCCCTGACTCTGGGAAAATGTAACTCCCCTCATGAGGAATTTCTTCCTACAGTCCTGCCCCATGTGTGCCATTGACCTTTGTATGGAAACTCAATGCACCTCCTTTTCAGTACATTTCTGGCACTCTGATATACTCCAACTGGAGTTACAATAGGAATGCTTACTGGAAAAGCTTACTATCTCTATTAGCTGTCAGCTTTGTCCTAAAATCTTAACTTTCTGTTAAGCCATGGAGTAATTCATGGCAAGGAAACAAATGATTTGGCCAAATGAGTCTATGTAGCTCTCTGTAGAACAAGCCACTTAGTCCCATTTCTCCAATTTATGCCAGTATCCCTGAAAATAGATTTCCTCCAAATGTGCATTTTTTAAAAAATCATTGATCTCTCTCTGTTTTGATCACCCTTGTAGCTAGCGAATTCCATCGTCACATGTTTTGTGTCATGCTTTCGTATAAACATTTCTCGACAACATAATGCAAGTTCTCAATTTGCCTCAGTCAGCAATAAGATCATCATATTCAGGCCAAGAGATAGCTTGTGGCTGTTCTTAATTTCCATCTTCCAGAATCTCTGGTTTTAGCACACATACCTAGGAATCCATTTAATCCTGCCACAACCTATCTTTTTGAAGTTTCTGTAAGGTCTTACACTCTTGGACATATTTTTGAGCAACTATTTTCTAACATAAAGTATGCATCCACAGCCTTCAACTTTCTCCCTTTCCTTTTTATCTACATCTCTAAAGTACCTCAGGCCATGTTTTACAAGTTACACATACAGCATCATGGAAAATCTATTACTATTTAGTTCATTATATGGTAGTATCTACTTTAAAAATAAACTTAATTTGACATGTTTACACATTCATTTATTGTAATTTAGGTGTATAACGCTGATTTGTAATTTTTCATTTCAAATACATACATTTTACTTAATGTTTGTTTCTTCCAATTTAGTTCTGGAGAGATTTGCTGCATGTACTGTAAAGTGTGAAATATCTGCTCAGACACCTCTGAAGGGTAGTTGAGAGAAATGGCTTGCCTGTTTGTCTTTGGGCCAAGTTGATTTGAATTGGTTTCATTGTTTAAACTGGTTATTTCAAAAGAGTATGAAGAGAGAAAGTTGCCCCTTTAAGGTGTTGTGTTCTGGTTATTTTGGCTTCAAAGTTTTCAAAAGAGTTTAAAATCTTAATAGCAGAAGCACTGATGGAGTCGAGTGATAGTAGACTGTGAGAGATTGGCATTTAAGTAGGTTGTTGGAAAGAAAGAGGAAATGAGGGCCTGCAATGAGCATTAATTCTGTAAAACTCAGGACTAAAATATGAAATACACTGTTATTGACTAAAGCTGCTGCTAACTGGGTTAAAGAGTTCAAAATAAAATGATAGGTTGCTGATAAAGTTATGGCCAGAATTAGAGGAAATGAAGTCAATGAATGTGGATGGAGCTGGAAAAGACCAGCAGGTCAGACAGCATCCGAGGAGCTGGCCGTAACGTTGACTTCCCTGCTCCTCAGATGCTGGCTGACTTGCTGTGCCTTTCCAGCTCCACAGTCATCAACTGTAACTTCTAGCATCTGCAGTCCTTACTGTCTCCAAGTCAGAGGAGATGAACATGGGCTATAGCTTCTGAAGGTGATCAAATGAACAAATGTGCTTACTTGTGTTCTGATGAAGCAGGTAGCCAGGAACAACGTGGGCCCATGAAAGAATGAAAGTGGGGATATTGTCAATGATTGTGCAGAAATGGCAGACATGTTGAATAATTACTTTACCTCAGTGTCCAAGGGAATGTATAGTGGATCAGGAGCAAAGACCGAATAAAATTAACATAAGTAAAACATTGGTAATGAGGAAATTAATGGAATTAAAGAGTGACAAATCCCTGGGCCCTGACCATTTTTATCTGAGGATGTTAAAGAAAGTGAGCACGTTGTAAATGCCCGAAACAGAATCTTTCAGATTTGCCTAGACACTGGAGCCATCCTTCTGAATTGGAAAATTGCGCATGCCACTCCCTTTTTAAGAAGGGTAAAAAAAGGCAGACCAGGGAATTGCAGACCAGTTAGTGATGGAAAAATTATTGGAGTCTATAATCAAGGATGGGGTAACTGAACACCTCAAAAATTTTCAGTTAATCAGTGAGATCCAGTATGGATTCGTGAAGGGTAGGTCATGCCTGATAAATGTCATTGAATTTTATGAAGTGATTAACAGGGGAACAGGGGAACGTATATGGTTGTTGTTTGTATGCACTTCTAGAAGGCTTTCAATAAAGTTCTACATAAGAAACTGTGAACTAAGTAGAATCCCATGGAAATGAGGATGAATTACAGTCTTGACCAGGAAATTGGTTGAGTGGTAGGCAGCAGAAAGCAAGGATGATGTGTAGGTACTCAAATTGGCAGGACCAGTGGTGTCCTGTAAGTATCTCTGAGAGGGCCTCAATTATTCACATTATTTGTTAATGACTTGGATAATGATGTAGAAAGTTATATATTCAAATTTGCTGATGACACAAAATTAGGCATTGTAGATAGTGTACATGAAAGCATAAAATTATAAAGGGATATTGATAGATTAAGTGAATGGGCATAACTCTGGCTGATGGAGTTCAATGTAAGTGTGAGGTATCCATTTTGGAGTGAAAAACAGTGGATGATAGGAAGTTAAATACGGCGGCTGTCCAAAAAGATTTGGGAGTTCAGGTTCATATACCTTTGGGGTGGCATGATGGCTCAGTGGTTAGCACTGTTTCCTCATAGCGCCAGCTACCCAGATTCAATTCCACCCTTGGGTGACTGTCTGTGTTGAGTTTGCACAGTCTCCCCGTATTGGCATGGCTTTCCTCCAGGAGATCCGGTTTCCTCCCACAGTCAAAAGATGTGTAGGCTGGGTGGATTGGCCATGCTAAATTGCCCGTAGAGCTCAGGGATGTGTAGATTAGGTGGGTTACAGGAGAATGGGTCTGGGTCGGTTGGCCTGAGGTTCAGTGTAGACTTGTTGGGCTGAAGGGCCTGTTTCCACACTGTAGGAATTCTATGATCTTAAAAATGTCACAAGCAGGTACAGAAAATAATCACAAAAGCTAATGAAATGCTGGCCTTTATATCTCGAGGACTGTTGTACGAGGATGCAGAAGTTATGCTACAGTTATGCAAAACTCTGGTTAGACCCCATTTGGAATGCTGTAAACAGATCAGGGCACCTTGGCAAGGATATATTGGCCTTGGAGGGAGCGTAACATAGGTTTACAAAAATGATACCTGGACTTCAGGGGTCAAGTTTATATAAATTAGAAACAAAAACAGAAATTACTAGAAAAGCTTAGAAGCACTGGCAGCATCTGTGGAGAGAGATCACACTTAGTGTTTCAGGTTCAGTGACCCTTCCTCAGAACCACGGTTCTAAGGAAGAGTCACTTGGCCTGAAACGTTAACTCTGATTTGTCTCTACTGAAGCTGACAGAGCTTCTAAGCTTTTCCAGCAATTTCTGTTTTTGTTTCTGATTTGCAGCATCCACAGTTGTCTTTTCTGATGAAGGGTCTTGGCCTGAAACGTCAGCTTTTGTGCTCCTAAGATGCTGCTTGGCCTGCTGTGTTTATCCAGCTCCACACTTTGTTACCTCAGATTCTCCAGCATCTGCAGTTCCTATTATCTCTCCCACACAATGTTTATTTGGATAATAGAACAAGAGCAAAGAATGCAATGTTACAGCTGCAGAGAAGATGCACAAAGAGCAAGATCAACATTAAATTTAATATTTGGCAGGTTTCGTCAGAAGCCTAATAACAGCAGGAAAGAAGCTGTTCTTCAATCTGTTGGTACAAATGAATCATAGAATTCCAACGGTGTGAGAGCAGACTATTTGGCCCATTGAGTCCACACTGAGCCTCTGAAGACTATCCCAAACAGACCCACCCCCATCCTACTTTTCTCAAGGCTAACCTCCCAAGCCTGCACACCCTAGACCGACAGGCAATTTCGCATGGCCGATCCATGTAACTTGCACATCTTTGAACTGTTGGAGGAAACCAGAGCATCTGGAGGAAACCCATGTAGACACGGGCAAACTGGACACAGACAGTCACTACAGACTGAAATCGAACCTCATATTGCACTGAGCCACTGTGTGTGATTGTGTTTAAGGTTTTGTATCTGGCCAATAGAAGAGGTTGGAAGAGATTAAACTGGAGATGAGAGCCCTTTGATTATGTTAGCTGCCTTCCCGAGATATAGTTTTTTTTTTCCTTTATTCATTCAGGGAATGAGGGTGTTGCTGGCTAGGCAGCATTTATTGCCCATCCCTAATTGCCCAGAGGACAGTTAACAGTCAACACAATGCTGTGGGTCTGCAGTCACATGTAGGCCAGGCCAGGTATGGATGGTAGTTTCCTTGCCTAAAAAGGCATTTGTGAACCGGATGGGTTTTTCCGACAATTGACAATGGATTCATTTTCATGGTTAGATTCTTAATTCCAGATCTTTATTGAGTTCAAATTCCACCATCTGCCATGGCAGGCTTCAGTCCTGGGTCCCCAGAACATTATCTGGGTTTCTGGATTAACAGTCTAGCGACAACACCACTAGGCCATCATCTCCCCACAGTTGGAGTCAATGGTTGGGAGGTTGGCTTGCATCATGGCTTTGGCCTGTGTTTACAACTCTCTGTGGTTTCTTACAATCCTAGGTAGAGCAGTTACCATACCAAGCTGTGATGCATCTGGGTAGAATTCTTTCAATGGTGCATCTATAAAAATATGTAAGTGACTGAATGGACTTGCTGAATTTCCACAGCCTCCTAAGGAAATAGAGACATTGCAATGTTTTCTTGACCATAATGTCAGTGTGGATGGACCCGGACAGGTTGTTGGTGATCACTCCCAGGAACTTGACGCTCTCAGTCATTTCTATCTCAGCACCGTTTATGCAGACAGGGGCATGCTCTACCGCTTGCTTCCTGTAGTTAATGACCAGCTCTTTTATTTTGCTGATGTTGAGGGAGAGATTGTTATCTCTACACCATGCCAACAAGCACTCTATTTCATCCCTGTATTCTCTTTTATCATTGTTTGATACCCACCCCATTCTGGTGGTATCATCAGTAAATTTGTAGATGGAGTTCCAACAGTCATGAGTATATAGGGAATATAGTAAGGCGCTGGGTATGCAGCCTTGTGGGGATGCAGTGTTGAGGATTGTCGTAGAGGAAGTTCTATCACCTATCCCTACCGATTGTGGTCTGTAGGTCAAGAATTTGAGGATCCAGTTGCAGAGGGAAGAGCAGAGTCCGAGGTCTCAGAGTTTGGAGATTAGTTGGGTTTCAATTATGATGTTAAATTCAGGGACGTAGTTAATAAGTAGGAGCCTGATGAAGTTTTCCTTGTTATCTAGATTTTACAGGGTTGAGAATAGGACCAGGGAGATGACATCTGCTGTGGACCTGTTACAACAGTAGGTGAATTGCAATGGATCAAAGCAGGCTGGGAGGCTAGAATTGATGTGAGCCATACTTAACCTGTCAAAGCACTTCATAATTATGGAGGTTAGAACCACTGGATGGTAATAATTGAGGCACCCTGCATTTGTTTTGTTTGGCATCAGGATGATGGTGGTCTTCTTGGAAGAAGTGCAGACTTCAGATCCTAGTGAGGAGAGGTTAAAGGTATCAGCGAATACTCCCACCAGCTGGTATGTGCAGGATCTGAGTGCATGGCCAGGGACTCCATCTGGGCCAATAATTTTCCCTGGGTTCAATCCTAAAAAGGTGGATCTGATGTCTGCAATGGTGACTGGGGAAAAAGGTGCATCCAAGGCTCTCGGGGAAGGTGACACCATTTCACTGACCTTCCGTTCGAAACCAGTGTAAAATGCATCAGGGAGGAATGTATTTTGGTCTGCCATTCTGATCAGCTTTGCTTTGTAGCCTTGCTACGAATGGTAGACATCCATGTGGTTAGCTAGGGTCTCCAACTTAGTTTGGTATTCCATCTTGGCATATCTAATGACTTTATGGAGCCTGGATTTCTTGTAAAGGTCAGGGTTGTCTTACTTGAACACTTGACGTCTGGACTGGAAACAAAATTGCTGGAGATCACAGCAGGTTAGGCAATATCCGTGGAGAGAAAGCAAACTAATGTCTCAAGTCCAGATGACTCTTCATCAGAGCTGATGTGAAGTGTGGAGGAGACAGCATTTATGCAATAGTAGGGTGGTGGGGGCAGTGGAAGAAATGGGTTCACAATCTGAAGGTGTTGAACTCAATATTCCAGTCTGAAGATGAGATGTTCCTACAGTTTTCACTGTAATTCGCTGGATAGTGCAGCTGAGGACAGACAAGTTGGGCATGTGAGCAGGACATTGTATTAAAATGACCAGCTATGGGAAGGTCAGGGTCATGCTTATGCATGGACTGGAGGTGTTTTGCACAGTAGTCACCCAGCCTGTGTTTGGTTTCTGCAACATACAATAGGCCACATTGGGTGCAGTGAATACAATAAACAAGAATGGAGGAGGTACAGGTGAAATGCTGCTTCACTTGGAAAGGCTGTTTAGGCCCTTGGATGGTGAGCAGGGAGGAGGTGAAGAGGCAGTGGTGTTGGTGGTTGAGGAATGAACTGGGGTGCCCTGGAGGGAACAGCCCCTGCGAAACACGGACAGGGGACTGAGGGCAAGATGTGATTGATGGTGGCATTCTGCTGGAATGGTGGAGAATAATCCTTTGAATGTTTAGGTTAGTGGGATGAAAAATGAGAACAAGGGGATCCAATCACGCTGTAGTTAGTGATGGGAAGGAAGCATGGGTGATAGGTCAGATCATAGAATCCCTACAATGTGGAAACAGGCCCTTTAGCCTAACAAACCCACATTGACTCTCAGAGCATCCCACCCAGCTCCATCCCCCTCAACCCACCTAATCTACACATTCCTGAACACAATGGGCAATTTCCCATGGCCAATCCATCTAACCTGCACATCTTTGGACTGTGGGAGGAAACCAGAGCATGCAGAGGAACACCACGCAGACACAGGGAAAATGTGCAAACTCCACACAGTCACCCAAGGGTGGAATTGAACCCATGTCCCTGGCACTGTGAGGCAGCAGTGCTAACCACTGAGCCACCTGCAGCTGAAAGCCCTGTCAACCAAAGTGGGTGGGAAACCATGGTTATGGAAAAAGGAAACAATGTTAGCAGCATTGTTATATTCTCTGTCATCATATCCTCCCTCCCCTCCCCTACTCCAATGGGACTGTCTGTTTTTTCCAGTCTGGCAGTAAGACACACTGTGGTTCTGCCTTTCTTACATTCTGATCACTTAATCTGAACTATCAACATCCTTTCTTCCCCAGTACTCTTACACCTCTCCTACTGTCCCACTATTACATCAATGGTTAATTCTCTGCACTTCATATCAGCTCTGATGAAGAGTCATCTAGACTTGAAACTGATCCCATTATCACTTGAAACATTAGCTTGTTTTCTCTCCATGGGTATTGCCTGACCTGGTGTGATCTCCAATATTTGTTGTTTTCAGTACAGGTTCCAACATCTGCAGTAATTTGCTCCTACCTCAGACCTGGACTTCAGTAGGCAATGGGTCTCCTGGGTCATCCATGGTTTCCAGTTGGAGAACATTCAGATTAACGTCTTTGGTACACCGTCTTGTACACACTTCGTAGTGAAGTCTGTAACGTTAGTGGCTTACTCGTTTAGGTTGGCAACTGAGTTCTTGAATATGGATGAGTCCACCAATTCCAAGCAATCCAGTAGAAGCTCCTCTGTTGCCTCAGACGAGCACTATACTACTTCCTGTGCTGGGTCCTCACACTTCAATTTCTGCTTATAAGACCGGGGGAGGAGCACAACGATGTCATCTGATTTTCCAAAATGCGGACGAGATATGGAGCGTTAGGCACCTTTGATGGTCATGTAACAATGGTCAAGGATGTTCAGACCTTTGTTGGGACAGGACACATGTTAGTGGAATTTTGATAGCATACTCCTGAGGTTAGCCTGGCTGAAGTTACTGGCTATGATGAACTAGACCTTGTGGTATTCTGTCTCCAGGCTGTTTGAGGTGATGTATATTACACCAAATGAACTCTTCACTTCCACATAGGGTGGTATGTAGACTGCCATCAGGATAGTGGAGATGAACTCATGTGGTAGGTAGTAGGGATGGCACTTCACTTCTAGGCCAGGAAAACAGTAACTGTGTTCCTATTTTCCCAGGATACTCAAAACATATACAATTCATATCTTAAATGTTTTCAGCTAAGAAATGCCAATAACAACATTTTGTGGTCAGTGTAGCGCCTTTAATGCAAAGGCTTGTTATCAAATAATGCCAAAAGCTTTACCTCAAAAAATATTTGTCTTAAAATCAGGAAGCATCTTCTGAACAGAATACAAATTCCAATAAACAACTCAAAGGAAAAGGTATCAGAGATAATGGGAACTGCAGATGCTGGAGAATTCCAAGATAATAAAATGTGAGGCTGGATGAACACAGCAGGCCAAGCAGCATCTCAGGAGCACAAAAGCTGACGTTTCGGGCCTAGACCCTTCATCAGAGAGGGGGATGGGGAGAGGGAACTGGAATAAATAGGGAGAGAGGGGGAGGCGGACCGAAGATGGAGATTAAAGAAGATAGGTGGAGAGAGTATAGGTGGGGAGGTAGGGAGGGGATAGGTCAGTCCAGGGAAGACGGACAGGTCAAGGAGGTGGGATGAGGTTAGTAGGTAGATGGGGATGCGGCTTGGGGTGGGAGGAAGGGATGGGTGAGAGGAAGAACCGGTTAGGGAGGCAGAAACAGGTTGGACTGTTTTTGGGATGCAGTGGGTGGAGGGGAAGAGCTGGGCTGGTTGTGTGGTGCAGTGGGGGGAGGGGACGAACTGGGCTGGTTTAGGGATGCAGTAGGGGAAGGGGAGATTTTGAAACTGGTGAAGTCCACATTGATACCATTAGGCTGCAGGGTTCCCAGGCGGAATATGAGTTGCTGTTCCTGCAACCTTCAGGTGGCATCATTGTGGCAGTGCAGGAGGCCCATGATGGACATGTCATCTAGAGAATGGGAGGGGGAGTCAAAATGGTTTGCGACTGGGAGGTGCAGTTGTTTGTTGCGAACTGAGTGGAGGTGTTCTGCAAAGCGGTCTCCAAGCCTCCGCTTGGTTTCCCCAATGTAGAGGAAGCCGCACCGGGTACAGTGGATGCAGTATACCACATTGGCAGATGTGCAGGTGAACCTCTGCTTAATGTGGAATGTCATCTTGGGAGACGCGGCTGCAAAGCGGTCCCCAAGCCTCCGCTTGGTTTCCCCAATGTCTCCCGCATTTCCCGCAACACATCCCTCACACCCCGCCCCCGCCACAACCGCCCTAAGAGGATCCCCCTCGTTCTCACACACCACCCTACCAACCTCCGGATACAACGCATCATCCTCCGACACTTCCGCCATTTACAATCCGACCCCACCACCCAAGACATTTTTCCATCCCCACCCCTGTCTGCTTTCCGGAGAGACCACTCTCTCCATGACTCCGTTGTTCGCTCCACACTGCCCTCCAACCCCACCACACCCGGCACCTTCCCCTGCAACCGCAGGAAATGCTACACTTGCCCCCACACCTCCTCCCTCACCCATATCCCAGGCCCCAAGATGACATTCCACATTAAGCAGAGGTTCACCTGCACATCTGCCAATGTGGTATACTGCATCCACTGTACCCGGTGCGGCTTCCTCTACATTGGGGAAACCAAGCGGAGGCTTGGAGACCGCTTTGCAGAACACCTCCGCTCAGTTCGCAACAAACATCTGCACCTCCCAGTCGCAAACCATTTCCACTCCCCCTCCCATTCTCTAGATGACATGTCCATCATGGGCCTCCTGCACTGCCACAATGATGCCACCCGAAGGTTGCAGGAACAGCAACTCATATTCCGCCTGGGAACCCTGCAGCCATATGGTATCAATGTGGACTTCACCAGTTTCAAAATCTCCCCTTCCCCTACTGCATCCCTAAACCAGCCCAGTTCGTCCCCTCCCCCCACTGCACCACACAACCAGCCCAGCTCTTCCCCCCCACCACTGCATCCCAAAACCAGTCCAACCTGTTTCTGCCTCCCTAACCGGTTCTTCCTCTCACCCAACCCTTCCTCCCACCCCAAGCCGCACCCCCATCTACCTACTAACCTCATCCCACCTCCTTGACCTGTCCGTCTTCCCTGGACTGACCTATCCCCTCCCTACCTCCCCACCTATACTCTCTCCACCTATCTTCTTTAATCTCCATCTTCGGTCCGCCTCCCCCTCTCTCCCTATTTATTCCAGTTCCCTCTCCCCATCCCCCTCTCTGATGAAGGGTCTAGGCCCGAAACGTCAGCTTTTGTGCTCCTGAGATGCTGCTTGGCCTGCTGTGTTCATCCAGCCTCACATTTTATTATCAAAGGAAAAGGTTCTCACTTACTTGAGCAGCAATAATTTTTGAACAATTACATTTCTTCCAACCTAATAAATAATTAAATCATTTGATGTTAATAAATTCATTCATCACAATAACAGTAACAGTTAACAGTCAGTCTCTGTGGATATTTTATCTTTCAATTTTTGTTTCAATAGGTTGGCTAATTGCTTTATCTGCACAAGTCCAATGTTTCCTTTGTAGTGTTATGCTGCATCAGGTGGATGTGTGGTTTTGAATGAGCTCTCAACCTCTGAAACATCTTTTAAGAAGAAAGAAGCATAATTTTTATCTGTGTGGAGAGACACGTTTTCAAGAATGTGTTTGTAAGTGTTGACTGCGGGCACATTTCACACACCATTGGCATTATCCAGACTCTCGTTCCCTGCTATTTGACTGGAGATTGGAGCAGGGATGTCACAGGCACTGCCAGAAGACCGCCCAACTCAAAGGCACTGGACTGTGAGAGCTAAATTCACCAGTTACCTTGTGAAGGAGTTTCCCTTTGGAAGGTTGGTCAAAGCATGGTTTGTATCATTTACAAGTATTCAGAAAGTGCCTACTTGTTGAGATGCTCACAATGTTCCCAACCAACAGCAGTAGTGCACATCTGTGTCTGTGAGCTACCTGTAGGTCCCATTTATCTTTGAAGCTGTGCAGCCACAATTATTCTTAATCAACCTGCTTTGGGGCTTGAACCCTGGCCTCATGGCCTAGAAGCAGGGACATTATCACTCTCCTGCAAGAGCCTTCTCCACTTACCCCAACTGCTGCGATCCAAACTTGGGATTTGCAGTTTATACGACAGGGCTTGACTCACTAAGCCAAGGGACACAATGTATTTCATTAGACAGCACTGCTGAAAATGGCCTTGGAATTGGCTACCTCCATAAAAATCTCATCCTGACTTCCATCACAACAACTCCTAAGTTCCCAGTTTGCAATTTAGCCCAGGACAGGACCCTGCATCTACAATTCAGCACAGACTTTCTGAAAGAGTGAATCAAGGGAGTGAATCAAAGATGTGATCTGCTAAGTGAAGAGTCATCAGGGCTGGCCAGTAGTTTAACAAAATCTTGTACCTGAGGAGTCTTTCAATTCACTACTGAGATGCAGATAGTCAATGGTAGTAACTTGGATCCAACCCAGATTGTGGATTTACTACGGTCCTGCCTTAGATTTGATCAAGGCTATTCACATCCGTAATTAGAACGAGGAAATTGCAGCATCCGGAATAACAACATCTGTATGAAAGCCAGCAAGCCACCACCACACATACACACCCTTCATTAGAAATTGCTGCAAATCCAGTAGTCTAATCTGTACAGTATTTAATCAGGGCATAGGTTCAGGGTTGGGTACTGTTTATCACTATCTACTTCAGTTAGATGAGTTTCATTTTCCAATTTTCTCTCCTCAGAAAGAGGTGACTCATATAGGGATAAATTTCCTCAGTCATTAGCAGCTCTCAAGTACCCCATCACAACAGCAATTATTCCTATGTCAATCTATATGGTGAAGTGTATAAACTATTTAATTGCGGAGGGGGGGATCATATGCATGTACTGTACAAATGTTCCAGTAAACATCACTGAATAATAGCCAGAGCAGGAACACTGACTGCCCTTGTTCCCTGTTGTGATACAATGCTACACACCTTTGATTTTTGATTCTTGGTTCTTTTTAAAATATAGTATCTATAGCACACTGGCCATAAAATTTTAAAAATTTGACTGAACAGAGCTTAAGAACTTCAATGTTTTAGTGAAGTTCTGTAGCATGGGTTGTGGCTGGAGTTGTTGGTTGGTTCCCCAAGCAGACTGCTTTTCGTGCAAATGTTTCGTCTGCCTTCTAGGTGATATCATCGGTGCTGTCTAGCCTCTATTGGAGCGCTGTTGTTCTGACCCGCTCTGAATTTATATGGCCTGGTCTGTCATGGTGGACACTCTAGCATCCACAAACAGAGCTCTGTCAAGAATCTGTTTAAACTCACTGCAACACCCCAGAGCTGTGCAAAAACGAAGAGAAACACATATTGCATTGGGTATCCCAACAGCTTCAGTCGCTGATGCCTGGCAAATAAACAATGCCAAGAAGACACTGTACTCCCCAACACACTGGCCACTCTACCCTATGTTAGAAATGCATCAGAACCAACTACAAGATTCCAACGACCTCTTGGAGTAAGGGTAGCACACCAGCAGCCACACTACACCAGTTACTCTCAAAAACGAAAGACCCCATAGCCACAATGAGCAGGACAAATGTGATAATTAAAATACCATGCAGCAACTGTGAGAAACACTAAATAGGACAGATGGGCAGGAAACTCGCCACCAGGATACATGAACACCAACTCACAGCAAAACAGCATGACCAGCTTTCCCTCATTTCAATGCACTCCAACATAGAAGGGCATCAGTTTAATTTGGACAAAGTACTTGGACAAGCAAAACAAAGACAAGCACAAGAATTTCTGGAGACCAGTTTTTCAACTACTGATGTAATAAACAAACTGTTGAAATAGACCCCATCTATATATGGCTATGGTACAAAACCAGAAACAAGACTGCCCCCCTTGACAGACCAGACCCTATAAATTCAAAGGGGAACAGACAACTGTGCTTCAACAGAGGCTACAAGCACTGATGATGTCACCTAGAAGGGAGACAAAATGTTTGTATAAAAATGAGTCAGCTCAGCGAACCGTCGAACAACTCCAAAACTGAGAACTTAAATCCTTCACATACAAGAAAAACAGAGCTGGTGTGGAATTAAAGAGAGTGCTAGAAGTTTGTAATTAATTCTCATAGAATTCCTACAGTTCATTAAGACATCATTGAGATTGCAACAACCTCCTAAAGGCTTCCACACATTGCCCAAGGCTGGAATTGAACCTGGGTCCCTGGCAATGTGAAGTAATAGTACTAACCACTGCACTACCATGCCATCCCATTTACAAGAATCCAAAATACATGCTTTTATCTTATTGATTGCACCTCATTCCAAGATATCAGGGTATGGCAATTCTGTTCAAATTTTGAAAAGCTTAAAAAGTAAAATCTATTTTCTACAATATTTATGAAGCAACAGAGATTAAACCATATATGTCAGGTTTCACGAAGCAAACCTCCAAAGTTGAAAGAATTCACTACTGCTGAAGCTAAATACTGGAGACTGGGCTGAGAAGAAGAATCTATCCATGAACATAATCTAATAGCTAAAAGATGGTTATTAAAAAAAAGGCTTCTCTCGCTATTTCACATACCCTTTAAAATAGCCAGTTCTATTTATGTTCCCAATTCCTGTTTTGTGGATGGCTCAACAGCACCACCATTGCAATTAATCAATGATATAGGACAAGCTAATGGAGTGGCCATCAAAAGAACTGCATTCAGAGCAACTGTAATCCTAAAAAATTTGAATGGCTGTTAAAATGTCCAAACAGTATTTAAAAATCCCACATTAAATCTGAAATCCTGGTGTCATCTGCAAATTTACTAGCCATTCTCCTAAGTTCACATCGAAATCATTTATATAAACGACAAAAAGCAGTTGACCCAGCACCAATCCTTGCGGAGCACTGCCGTCACTGGCCTCAAGTCCAAAAAATAACCCTCCACCACCACTGTCTGTCTCCTACCTTTGACATTATCTAAATAGCTTCTCAAAATCTATGGACAGTACATCCACCAGTTCTCCTTTCTCCACAGCATGCTACCTTCTCAAAGAACTCCAACAGATTGATCAAACATGATTTCCTTTACACAAAACGATGTTGATTGTGCCTGATTTCATTCAACTTATCCAACTGCCCTGCTATAAATTCTTCAGTGATAGTTTCTACCATTTTCCCGATGATAGATCATAGAACCGTAGAGCACGGAAATGGGCCCTTTGGCCCACAATACATGTTAAACCAGCTGGCCTGCTGTTTCCTACGTTCTATCTACTTCTCTTTTTAAATAAAATTGCTACATTTGCCATGTTCCAAACTAATGGGACCATCCCCTAACCAAGGGAGTTTGAAATAAAATGTAAGAACTAGGAGTAGGAGTGCGCAATTCCAAGCCTGCCCCACCATTCAGTAAGATTATGTTCGATCTGCCCACAACCTCTCATTCCTCTCACCTCCCCAAGGCTGTAAACTCCTCATGATATTTTAAAACTCGTTCTACCACCTCTTTTTAAGTGTCTTTTGTGATTTAGCCAGATATTCATTATTCTCCAGGAGAAGAAACTCCTTTGCATCTCAGGACACCATTGTCTAGTGGCATAACCGTCAGTCTATTAATCCCAACCTCAGCTAATGTTCTGGGGACCTAGGTTTGAAAGCCATTTGGAAGTCAGCACCTCTGACAGTGCATCACCCACTTGACAGTAACTTGAAGTGTCAGTTTCAATTACATGTTCAAAGTCTCTGGAGTGAAACTTAAATCATTGACTTTCAAACTCAGAGACTAGAATGCTACCACTGAGCCAAGTCTGCCAAAGATCATGTAGCAACAGCCTAAGCACAGTGTTTTACACTTCAGACAGAGTGAAAGCAAAACTCAGATAGGAATTGTAGATTAAATTAGTGGCTGACAGCTGAGGAAAGATGTTTGAACAGAAGGTAACATGTGACTCCATAAGATGTGTCAAAATAAAAGATTTTTTTCCTTATTCACTCATGAGACGTGGGCATCACTTGCCAGGCCAGCATTTATTGACAATCTTGTTACATTGCATGTCACAAATGAAATATTCTTTGTGTCCTTATTCCACAGAACATACTGTGGGACACTGACAGGAGACAGCTGAGTTGATAATGCAAATACCAGCTGTTTGTCCAGGAACTGTCTTATCTTAGGATTTTACACCAGCTTCAGTCTATAATCCATGACATCACCTGAATGGCTCAAAATGAGCTCTTATCTTGCAAATATCACCTGATAAATTTGCAGCAACAGCCCAGCAGTCAACCCTTTAGTGTGTCTGTCATCACCAGTTCTCCATACTCAAAGAAAGCGTTGTTTCTAATCCAAATAACCATTGCTGTCGGCAAAAAAGAACAAAAAGCCTAAAGCTTGTATCATTATGAAATATTAGATAGTGGTAAGGTTGTAATTTCAACTCTAGGTTCAGAAGTTTGTAAAGAATTGAGATTTAATCTCATAGTTACTCCTTTTTGCACTCATTGGCCTGATCTTTATAGTCATTTTTGATGTACTTTTTGCATGTTAACTAACAAAGAAGACTGTAGGATCAAAATTTCGTGGTGATGTTATATGCAGAACCAGGGAGAGGTCCCAAGTTCATTAAGTTGTCGGATGGGATACCTTAAACACTTAAGCTCCCAGGTAAGAAAGGACAAAGTGGCATCCTTCTTCATTCATCTACCTCTTCTGTTGGTTGGAACAAGAACAATTTTAAAAAGGATCCGTTCTGTTGTGGATATCTTTCTCCCAGACACAAATGAGGTTATGTTTTAAAAGAAGCCAATTTGACCAGACTTCCTTGAATTAACAAAAGGAGAGCTATTAGTAAAATATAAACAAAACATACATGGATTGATCTTTAAATTGTTTGTGCGGAACGGATAGTTACAATGGAGGTTACTGTAACTTTGACATTGGGTGTTAAGCAGTTGGTTTCATGATCCTTAGTTTTGCAAAGTCACAATGCCAGGTTATAGTCCAACAGACCAACACCAGCATCTCCACACCTTCGTTTTGCAGGTTGGTTGGGATTCTGTAGTTCTGATTTCTTTCGACCTTGATTGAATTCCAACTCAAGGTGAGACAGAGATCTTTTCATTTTCTTCCTGTTTCTACTCATCTTACTAGTCAGAGAGAATGCCAGCTTATTTCAGCTCACTGCTTGCTCCAGAGGACCTCCATTTTGGACACTGGGCATCAACAATTCAGGAATGTTTGATACATACCTTCTGCATGAACCCCATGTGCACAAACATGGTACCTAACATGTATTAGTCTTTAAGAATCCTCATGCACATCTCTGATCCACTGATGAATCTCTTCTATATTTCAAAGCTGCACCTCGGGCTGCCCTGGCAACTATCATTATAATGCAGCAGCAAGGAACCTTTGTACTTCGGGACACACACTGTCAGCTCATGGACTGGATCTCTAGCCTGTTTAATAGGCTGAAAATGAGTAAGCTATCTGAATGCTCACAGCATCCCTGGTTGGCATTACCTTGCCTTGCCTTTTTGCACTTTGCTTTCTCAGCCAGAGACAACAAGTGCAAATTACTTGTGTAGTACCTTGTTGTTTAGCACACATATAAAGCCTGGAAGCTTGTCACGGTTGTCAGCAGTTCTCAACCATAGCCTTCTAACTGGGGGTCCCGACACAGAAGGTTAAGGGCAGCTGGGACACTAGTCCAGAGATTGGACACAGACTTGAGGTGGTCAGAGTCAGGGTACACCCACAATGCCAACCAAAGGCTGGCAATCGACCTTGACAGTCCATAATGGTCTTCTGTGCCCAGGTCTGATCTACTGCAACCAGGTGTCAATCGGGTCCTGTCTGCCTTATCAAGGCCAATGCAGCTGAGCTCTGAGTTGAACAAAGAGATCGTCCTCCAGTTCAATGTTCTAATAGAAACATAAAAACATAGAAGATAGGAGCAGGAGGAGGCCATTTGGCCCTCTAAGCCTGCTCTACCATTCATCGCCATCATGGCTGATCATCCAACTCAGTAGCCTAATCCTGCTTTCTCCCCATAACCTTTGAACCTATTCACCCCAAGTGCTATACCTAGCCTCCTCTTGAATTCATTCAATGTTTTGGCATCAACTATTTCCTGTGGTAATGAAGTGCACAGGCTCACCACTCTTTGAGTGAAGAAATGTCTCCTCATCTCCATCTTAAATCATCTACCCCAAATCCTCATACTGTGACCCCTGATTCTGGACACACCCACCATCAGAACATCCTCCCTGCATCTCCCCTGTCTAGCCCTGATAAAATTTTATAAGCCTCGATAAGATCCCCCCTCGTTTACCTGAACTCTAGCAAAAACAATCCTAACCTCGTCAATCTTTCCTCATGCACCAGTCCCACCATCCCTGGAATCAGCCTGGTAAACCTTCACTGCAATCCATTGAATAAAGGAGACCAAAACTGCACACAATATTCTGGGTGTAGCGTGACCAAGGCCCTGTACAACTGCACACAACACATCCCTGCTCCTGTACTCAAAACCTCTCGCAATGAAGGCCAACATACCATTTGCCTTCTTTACTGCCTGCTGCACCTGCATGCTTACCTTCTGCAACTGGTGCACAAGGACACCCAGGTCCCCCTGCACACTCCCTTCTCCCAAATTACAGCTATTCAGGAAGTAATCTGCCTTCTTGTTTTTGCTTCTGAAGTGAAACCTTATCCCCAGATGACTGTTCTTGCTGCTCAAAATCTAACTCTTCCCACTACTGACTGCTCCAACTGTGCAGAACTCAACACAGCAGGATGATGCCGCACATAGAACATAGAACATAGAACATAGAACAGTACAGCACAGAACAGGCCCTTCAGCCCACAATGTTGTGCCGACCATTGATCCTCATGGATGCACCCTCAAATTTCTGTGACCATATGCATGTCCAGCAGTCTCTTAAATGACCCCAATGACCTTGCTTCCACAACTGCTGCTGGCAACGCATTCCATGCTCTCACAACTCTCTGAGTAAAGAACCTGCCTCTGACATCCCCTCTATACTTTCCACCAACCAGCTTAAAACTATGACCCCTCGTGCTAGCCATTTCTGCCCTGGGAAATAGTCTCTGGCTATCGACTCTATCTATGCCTCTCATTATCTTGTATACCTCAATTAGGTCCCCTCTCCTCCTCCTTTTCTCCAATGAAAAGAGACCGAGCTCAGTCAACCTCTCTTCATAAGATAAGCCCTCCAGTCCAGGCAGCATCCTGGTAAACCTCCTCTGAACCCTCTCCAAAGCATCCACATCTTTCCTATAATAGGGCGCCCAGAACTGGACGCAGTATTCCAAGTGCGGTCTAACCAAAGTTTTATAGAGCTGCAACAAGATCTCACGACTCTTAAACTCAATCCCCCTGTTAATGAAAGCCAAAACACCATATGCTTTCTTAACAACCCTGTCCACTTGGGTGGCCATTTTAAGGGATCTATGTATCTGCACACCAAGATCCCTCTGTTCCTCCACGCTGCCAAGAATCCTATCCTTAATCCTGTACTCAGTTTTCAAATTCGACCTTCCAAAATGCATCACCTCGCATTTATCCAGGTTGAACTCCATCTGCCACCTCTCAGCCCATCTCTGCATCCTGTCAATGTCCCGCTGCAGCCTACAACAGCCCTCTACACTGTCAACGACACCTCCGACCTTTGTGTCGTCTGCAAACTTGCTGACCCATCCTTCAATTCCCTCGTCCAAGTCATTAATAAAAATTACAAACAGTAGAGGCCCAAGGACAGAGCCCTGTGGAACCCCACTCACCACTGACTTCCAGGCAGAATATTTTCCTTCTACTACCACTCGCTGTCTTCTGTTGGCCAGCTGTACAGAAAGATATCCCCTCGTATTTCACTCATTCTTACTGACTGTGGGGCATGGTGGCTCAGTAGTTAACATTGCTGCCTCACAGTACTAGGGACCAAGGTTCAATTCCAGCCTTGAGTGACTGCCAGTGTGGGGTTTGTACATTCTGCATGGGTTTCCTCCCACAGTCCAGTTCAAGATCTTGGTGTTCTTCTATGTCAGTCAAAGGAAGTTTTCAGGCAGGTGCATGGTATAGTCCAGACTATATGACAGCACACCCCTATATCCTGACAGGTCTAAGCTGTGGAACCATATCTTCATCAGCTCTGCCATCCGGCCCACCACAGCCTCAGTTGGTGCATGGTGAAGGTCTTGGTGAAGGTGTCACAGTGGCTGAGTGATCAACACATTACACCCAAAAGGGAGCACTTGCTGTGCTCTAACCCCCTTTTCTAACCCATATCCTCCTCAACCATTCCACTTTCCAGTACATTCATTAAACTTTATTGTCGTATGATAGATGTAGGGTGGAAAACCACCATATAGAGCTTTAATTGTCCCCTCTGCTTTCAAACTCGACATTGCACCTTAATGATTCTTTCCCTGCTCCTCTATGGACCCCTTGTGGAGGCTATAGTGGTGGTCACTGTCAATTGCTCCCTCACACCCACCAAAACCCTCTATTTGTCTACTAAGGTCCCTTTGCAGAATAAATTCTCTACGTACCATTTAAATTCCCTCACATCATCATCCTAATTCCCACCTCCATAAATGTCACTGCTTTTTACTACCTTCCAGCCTCTTGACTCCCCTGTCCATTTTTGGCAGTGATCACCTCTCTCTACCCGTCTAGGACACCCATGCCTCTCCTTAATGATTGACAGGTGGATACCATGGGCTGTATTCATCCCAGACGTCTGGCCAAATTTGAAAGGTAGCCTCTAAACATTACTGACAAGATGCCAACCGTGATGTTTGCGGCTCCCTCGTAATGTTACGTGATTCCCCTGACTGCTGCTACTGACTCAACAAGACTTACTCTTCGAACTGCTCATCCTGGAGGTGTTAAACTGATATTTTGGTGAGCTGTACAGAAAGATATCCCCTCGTATTTCACTCATTCTTACTGACTGTGGGGCATGGTGGCTCAGTAGTTAACATTGCTGCCTCACAGTACTAGGGACCAAGGTTCAATTCCAGCCTTGAGTGACTGCCAGTGTGGGGTTTGTACATTCTGCATGGGTTTCCTCCCACAGTCCAGTTCAAGATCTTGGTGTTCTTCTATGTCAGTCAAAGGAAGTTTTCAGGCAGGTGCAAAAAGCAATTAGGAAGACAAATGGTTTGTTGGCCTTCATTACAAGATGATTTGAGTTCAGAAGTATGGATGTCTTTTGAAGTTACACAGGACTTTTATGAGGCTACATCTTGAGAATTGTGTACGGTTCTTGTCTCCCTACCAAAGGAAGGATACAGCTGTCATAGAAGGAGTGTAGCAAAGATTCACCAGGCTTATACCAGGGATAGCAGGGCTGTTATATGGGGAGAAACTAGTTCAAATGGGCTTGCATTTATTACAGTTTAGAATATTGGCAGCAGATATGATTGAAATATTTAAAATTTTAACATGGTTGGATAAACTAGATGCAGGAAGGATATTTTCCAGGTTAGGGTATTGAGAACCAAGGGACACTGTCTCTGGATATGGGATAGACCATTTAGAACTGAGATGAGGAAAAGTTTCTTCATTAGTGATCAGAGGGAATTTTCTGTCACATTAGGGCATAAAGGCCAAGACATTGAATATACGCCAGAAATAGATAATTGTTTTTTAAAATTAAATACCGTGAAGGAGTTTGAAGACCATAAAGGAGTTTGATAGAAAGTGAGAATTTGGCATTGAGATAGATGATCAGCCATGATCTGATTGGATGGTGAGCAGACTTAAAAGGCTGAATGGTCTACTTCTGCTCCCAGTTTCTATATTTCTACAATGATTTGTTTCACTTATCTGTGTCAGGTCAAAGTTAGGTAAATATCCTTCACTGAGATCATATTGTTCACTATCCTTCTCATCATTGATTCTTCTTGCAAACACTGCCGACTTTTGTCATCTGAGTTGTCTTCAAGTATTGATATGAGTGGAAGCCATTTCTTCCAACTCTGTATAGTCACTGGTTTTCATCCCGTGACAGTATGAAACATTTCTCTTATTATTTTGATTCTTTGACAGGATGTGATGATTTGGCAATATAGTGACACTCACTGTAAAATCAAGCTTAAAATGAACAAGATGTCCATTGACAGAAAATCTTCTTGCAAAAGCACTTGCTCTGGAGCATCAATTTCCCCAATAATTGATTTCTCTTCTACTATTCTACCTAATTAACATTTTTATTTGAGTAGCCATTTGACCATTTGCTGCTCCTTGACTGAGTCCTACATCCATCTATCTTCTGTAAGTAATATTTATTTTACAGATATAATACTTTTTAAAATGGCTGGGCATTGCTTATGCTACTGAAGATTCATTAGTCTACAGCACTGAAATTAACTCTTTGTATCTGCTGCTTGACCTACTCCTTGTTTTGACTTTACACGTGGATTTGGTATCTTATGAACTAAGTGGATTCTGTGACAAAGTTGTCCTTTTTCTAAGGTTTCTCTGTGGTCTTTCTATTTCTACCTTCAGCACCGTCTGAATGGGTCTTTAAAGTCAAATCTCCTTTGAACTATAATAAATATGACAACGACTCACATAATTTCAAAAAATAGGTATATCTCTTGTAAATTCTGACTTAAAACCACCAGTGTTATATTTCTCCACCAATCTAAAGATCATTACTTATATTGTTTACGGAATGCCTCAATGTTGAACGCTTTTAATAATACTTGTTTTACAAGAATTTTACTTCTTATTGGGTTAATGTAAATGTTAAAACTTGCGTAGTTTCATCATAAGTGTAGGAGTCTTCCATTTGTCTTGGGCAGCTATAACATGAACAACGATAGTCCCAAATGAATACATAACTGTTTTTATCTTGTTCAGTTTTTGATGTAGTGCCTAGTTGAAAGTGATTCTGTATCTTAAGAACTAAATCACCAAATAAAATTCTGTGCTGTGCCCATTTCTTCCAGGCAATATTGTTTCTGCTGCTAATTCTGTCTAATATGATTATTTATTTTTCTTAAATAATTTCAAGATTGCAGAATATTTATGCAACTTTTCTCTACTTGCAATAAAGACTCTCAATGCTGCAGTAATACTTCTCTGTAATGCTACATTAAAGAGATTTCCTGAGCTTTACTGAATGAATTCCACAGTCTATAGTTTTAAAGCTCGAACCTGTGCTTTTACCAACTTTCCCCAGGCAATCTACATTTTCTTCAGTGCTGCTAATAATCCAATTGTTTTAAGGTTTTAAAAAATATTGTCATTCAAGATTGAATTAATCTTCGTGTATGTGGCCCTGATTCATTCACTTTTATTGTGGCTTCAATTATGGATTTCCTGCCCTTACTGAAGCTTCAACAGTCCTCTTACTTTCTTCTTCATTGGAATCCATTTGCTTACACTTCAAAATTGTTCTAGTTTCACTTTAATTCTGATTTTATGACGTTCCTAGTGTTGTGACCTTAGAGTCATAGAACCATACAGTATGGAAACAGACCCTTAGGTCCAACCTAACATAATCCCAAACTAAACTAGTCCCACCTGCCTGCTCCTGGCCTCTATCCCTGCAAAACAACTTTCCTGTTCATGTATTTATCCAAATGTCTTTTAAATGTTATAACTATACATACATACATCACCTTCTCGGGTAGTTCATTCCACACACAAAACGCTCTCTGTGTAAAAAAGTTACTCCTCATGCCCTTTATAAATCTTTCTCCTTTCAGCAAAACATATGCCCACTAGTTTTGGACTCCCCACCCTAGGGGGAAGACCCTTGTCATTCACCTTTTCTATGGTCCTGACGATTTTATAAACCTCAATAAGATCACCCCTTAACACTCTACTCTCCAGTGAAAAGAGTCCCAGTCTTTCCAATTTAATTTTATATCTCAAATCCTCCATTCTGGCAACATCCTTTATCAATGAATTTGGGGTTTTGAAAGGGACTAATGAGGCAGATGAAAAATGTTCCTTTCCAATGATGGGAGAACTTATCAAGCAAGACATTACTTGGTTATTTGGGAGAGAACATTGCTTCATCAAAGGAAAGTGTTGTAATGTCTCTGACAATAGTAAGTAGATGCCAATTAATTAATAATTTAAAATCTGAGACTGACAGATTTTAGTTAGATAAAACAATTAGAGACCCACAGTGTGTGGATAGAACTAAGATATGAGTTAGGCAGAATCTAACTGAACAGTAACACAGACTAAATGTGTTTTTAAATTATTTCCATGACCCTTGATTTCACTTGTGGAGCAATGCCTTGGGGTGCAAACTCACCATGGTAATAACATTACATCCAGGCCCACTTCCTCCCTTCCATTCCACTTTCTGACACTCCCTTTCAGCCACCAACTGGATTTATCCCTCCCATCAACCAACCAGGCCATATCTACTATCAGTGCCCACCTATCACAACCATTCTGCTACCCCCCACCGTCCTCTTTATCTGCAGCTCCCCTTACTCCCGCATCCAAACCTGAAGAAGAGAAATACCTGAAACATTGACTTCTCCTTTCCTTCAGACGCTACCAGGCTTGCTGTGTTCTTCCAGCATCCTCTTTGTCTACCTTGCATTCCAGCATCTGCAGTTTCTTTGTCTCTAACCAAGTCTTACCTAAAATTGCTCTTCTTTCCTGGGAGAGCCAAAACAACAACAGCTCTGCTGTTAAGGACACTACCTCTCTGAATGAAGCTGCTTCTGGCTAATTTCATGCGTTCTGGTTTGCAAAACACAAGTCAGTAAATTATCTCACCAAGTAGGTTGCTGGTCGTTTTGCTGAAACCACATGACTTCATGTAAATGTTATCCAAACTCAATGTTCAAAATGATTTTCTGATATTAAAAAAAGTCCAATTTTTCTCAGAATTAAAAAAATCAATTTTTTCTCCACTTTAAAATATAGGCTCTCAAAATATAATATATAGTGAACTTTCTTAACACTTCATATGCTTTAAAAAAGAAAAGAATGCAATTTGTTTGTTGATAAAGTGCTAATTTTGTTAAAGTTTCTTCAATTAAACGTCTGAAGAATTCAACACTGTGATTGGCTGAACACTTGTCAAACTGCTTTAAAGAATGCTGTCATATGACGAGTTCAAAACAGATTAAAAAATAACAAACAAAAAACAATTAAATATAATCCCAATTTTAAAGCTAAGTGTTTAAAGCACCAAACTATGTAATCCATTATATAAATGAAATCCTCTTTATTATACTCTTCATGGAAAATGATACACGTCCCCAGTGTCAAAAATGCAGTCCCCCGACACTTGGAACAAAATTTAAAAAAAAAACAAGCGAATGGCAGCAATATCGTGCCAGTCATTGTACGACTATTCATAAATTAGGACATGTACAGTCAGCAGGCTCTCCGCAGTGGAAAGTTTAAATTAAAGTCATCTCTATTTTTATGTTGACTTATTTGTGATATGTCATGGAACAGGAGCATTTTAGCTGTTTTGTTTCCTGTTGTTGTTTATGGAAGGCTAAACCATTAGACGATTGACCTCTCAAGGAATTGGATGTGTCCATGTTGGGATGATCCATCAATTAGTAGCTAGATGTCAGTGCAAAGGTCACTGAAGCTATGGAGCAGGAAGTAGATGTTGGAGAATTTGGGTGAATTCAATTTAATTGGAGGTGACCGGGCAAGAGAAACAATAATGATCTACCCAGGAGGTGAACAAGTTGCCTTGTCTAAAAATGTATATTTCTATTAATTGTTCATGAGTTGAATGAAGTGTGTCCTTCAAACAACGCTACTTCAACTGAAATTTCCAGCATATACAGCAGCCAGCAATAAATTGTTGAATTGCCCAAGGCTATTAAATTAAGTTTGCTGAATAAATATTACATTTACTCATGTAAAAGTGGAGATTCAGAGACTAACCTTTCAGCAAAAGCATGGGAATCAACTTATACACGAGTGATATCTCTGAGGGCTTGAATGCCACTCTCTCCCTATCTCACGACCTAATTGTTTATGATGGTACATCAGCTGATTACAAATCATTCTGTCAGCTCTGTCTCCCAAACCCAGCAAAAAAATGTGGGAAGAAATATTTATTCTTAGTAGGAATAAGGAACTGAACAGCCACGTATAAATCAATTGATTTGCAGTAAGGTGTGTTCAACTTCAGTGGTGATCAGGTGTCAAGCAGAAGGTGTTTGGATCTTCTTGGCCAAAAGTTGGTTATTGAGTTAAACATAAAAAAGGAAAAATAATGGATTCTTTTACCAATTCAGGTCAGTTTTTAGTCAAGGTTGACAACTACTTAGGTATAGATGGTACTCTCCAGTCTAGAGTCAAAAACAGCATTCACCTTGATGCTGAATCTTTCTTCTTCCTTGCCAGTTTAGCAACCTACAGTATTGAGATGGTGTACATACAAGAATAATACATTTCAGATTGTGCCAGATCAGTCTTATTCTCGTCTTTAATTCCTGGCAAACTGAATAACTTCCATATACTATTAAGCCAAATGTTGAGTTATTGTTAATCCCAATGTTAATACCAACCTATCCCTACTCTCCATCTCAGTAAACTACATTGTCATGGCTATGTACTTTTCCTATCAATGCATCTTCTATTATGCATTACAATCGTCTCATTAGGTGTATGGATATTCCTATATGTTGTAAACATGTATCTAGTTTTCAGTGTTCTACCATACAATGTATACATTATCCAAAACAGTTTGAAATGTATCTGATAAATTGTACAAATCTTTCCTGTATCTCCCCAGCTAAATGAATCGGCTTCTTTCCACGTGAGGCAACTGATGTCAGATAATTTCATGCAGATTTAATGAAAATTAGTACTTGAGTGTGATAAACAGATTTTTTTTGCAAAACTGTAATTTTTCATGACCTTTACACATTCAAAACCAAAAAAATTAACTTTTACAATCAGATTCTTCTGCATATCCCAGTGTCTTCCAATTTTATTTGAATAAATGGTGAGTTGTGTTTTCAGTTGTCTTTGTAAAGTTTAATCATGATTACAGACCAAGTGTGTTCTGTTGCTTTGTATGAATTTTGCATCCATAGATCAAGCAACCTTGAATAAGAAACACAGTGATAAAGCGGTGAGACATTCTCCCAAAGGTGACTGCTGGTTTTGAAATTACTTGTGTCATTTAGCCAGGAGGCACACAAGAAACATTATAGCTATCAGATTTCCTTGCCCCTTGCAATTTACCTGATTAACTGCTTCCTCCAAGTACATTTCTCAAATCTAGCCACAGGCACGGTGAGTGTGCTGATGTGCTATGTTGTCTGTACAACACATTACAATTGTGCACTCTGTCTGGATTCTGTTGTTTATCCTATACTCCCTCTGCAGGAATTGTTCGTGGTGCATGATGCATACTTTTAAAAAATTTTAACTGCATTTAAGAAAACCAAACCTTTTAAAAAATGTTTTTGAAGTGATGTGGGTGTTGCTGGTGAGTCTGGAGTCACATAGGTAAGGATAGCAGATTTCCTGCTATGTAGGAATTAATGAACCAACTAGTTTGTTTTTGCAGCAATTGACAGAGTTAAATTGTTGCCATTATGTTCGATTCAAATTTTACCATTGGCCATGGTAGAATTAGATCATATATTCCAGAATGTAAGCCTAAGGTTCTGTATTGCTACTCAAGTATAATCACTGCATCTTAATTGAACTTAACTTCCGTGAATTGAACTGCGACAAATAACAAAAAATTTCCAAAATATGAGAAGTAGATAATCTCAATGTACATAAACTAGGTATTTCATATATTTTAAAATCCACATCATTTGATAGTCGATACACTATTGTAATTTTTGTCCCTTGCATTTTTTGAAATATTTCTTGAAAAATATTTTAGTTTGCATTTGTCAGTCTAGAATTAATTAGAGTTGTACCTAAATTTTCCTAACTGAAAATATTTTTTTCCAGGCCATCTGTGTATGGAATCAACCTCAACAAAAGTGCAACTTATGTTTAGAGACCACCGTTGACATTGTGAGATATCCCAAGACAGTTAACTGTAATGACACAGCTGAGACTGCCACAGAATCTCATTTGGCGAATTGAGCAGATTGTGACTGTGCATTGCTTTCTACTTATATTTGGGTTTCACTTTGTAGTTTGGATACGGACGTCAGAAACTCTCCATTACTTTTGTCACTTAAGATGAAAGATACAAACAGTTAGAATATACACTGTGCTGAGATAATGCTGGCAAAATTTCAGTTAATTTGTTTATGGTATCTTCTAGAGCACCATACACATTCTTCAGTTGGAAATAACAGTAAAATCTACATTGAATTTATGGGCTCAGCCTTTGTTCAAATTTAACCTTTAATCAGAAGATTGTGGGTTCCAGTCCTGCTCCAAGCTCTTGAACACAAAATGTCAAAAATATTGCACTAAGGATTGACATATAATTGGGTGTGTTACCAACTGAAGCTTTATACCATGCTCCTATCTGTTGAAAAATATCACATGGCATCATTTGGAGATGTTCTCCCTGGGGTCCTTGTCAGTATTTATCTCCTGACTAGCTAACACATTTCACTTGTTGTATGCTGGGTCTTGTTATTTGCAAATTAGCTGCGTTCTTATTTCATTACTGTGCTGTACTGTTCTGTGTTCCATAGGTATATCACAACAGTAACTTCACTTCGAAAAATATTTCATCACCTAACTTATTTCACTCTCAGACAAGCTGAAGTGAAAGATTCGATACCAGTTGACTTTTTTTTCTACAACATTTAGTGTCACTTAAGTAATTGGAAATGTTGATTCGATAAATTAGCGAGGTCTTATGAAGGTACAATCATTAATGCAGGGAGTGTTAGTGTCTGTGTGAATATAACTTCCTATGGTAATGTGTTTGCCTTACTCTCTAATGAGCAATTGCATTCCAACAGATCTGTTTTCCCTTAGAGTTAGTTGCTTAGCCTAAATTTCTGGAAAAAAAAATTGAATATAAAACAAAATAATGTGTTTGGATAAACGATCTCCACAGCCCAAAGCTGAAGACTGGATAGAGATAAAACCTTGTCCTTTCTGGTTTTCGTTTCTTTCTCTCTCACTACCTTAAATGTATAATGTAGTCTTAGGCTACTACTGAGATACATATCCATGTGGATGTAACGTAATTAGTGAATTAGCACAGAATCTCACATTTAGAATATCAGCTGTAATATTGTATACTCAAAAGGACTTTGAAATACTGAGGAAAGTTTGTGGAGACACATGGAGCAGATTCCAGTACCTTATGTTTTGAAGAGATTCAGAGAATTGAGACTAGAACAGCGATATGATGAAGGTCTTTAAAATGATGGAAAGCATGTATATTAAAGATATAAGTAGGCAATTTAACTTTCAGCTGTGATTATAGACCTTGGGAGCATGAAGGCAAGATAAGCAACACACTAACAAAAATAGAGATTAGAGCTTTTTCCACACAGTAGTGCATGAGTGAAAAGTCAGGAAAGCAGATAATGCTACATTGATTAATTTCCTCAAACAACTGTGCAGAAGCTTATACTGCAGGTGATAAGAATAGACATATATACACTGTATAAAACACAATGGGTTGAAAATACTCTTTGAAAATAGTGTAACATGGGTTTGCACCTATTTCGATTAAGGAGTTTGGGAGAGGTATTAAATTTTTCTGATGAATGGTCTAGGCCCGAAACGTCAGCTTTTGTGCTCCTAGGATGCTGCTTGGCCTGCTGAGTTCATCCAGCTCTATGCTTTGTTATCTCTGATGATTTGTTATTGCCTGTTTTACATGATTGTTCAAGTTGGTTACTAGCTGTAAAGGCTGCTGTTCTGTTGGGAAGAAAATTACAGGTGTAGAATATAACTGCTCAGCCTCATGTAAATTGAAAGCTTGCAGCAATTTTCTCAGAACATTGAGATTAAAGTATCTCTGCTGGGAGTCTTTGCTGCTGAGAAACTCCAGTAGCATTCCAGGTATTCAGCAGGTCCTGGCATAAATAACAGCCATTTCAGCAGAACAGCAGAATGTGGAAATGGCAGCAGATCTTTGGCTCCATTACATTGGAAACCATTTCAAAATGGCAATGAGCAAGACAGCCAAAGGATCCAAATCAGCTAGTGTATCAACGTTTATATGATCCTAGTTTAATTGTAAGACTGCTTGTGATGGTGTTCCCTGGAGCATGAGACAGGGCAGTTCTCCAGCAATTGTCTTATTTTTCAGTATGTTCGGGCATGGAGCAGCAGTGATTATGGGGCAAAGGTTACTGTATCAAATGTCACATTGTTTGCCCATGAACTTTATTTCCTATTTACACAGTTTGCTTCCTTTCACTTCATTCCTACCTGGTACATCTCCCATCACACTTCCCCTTCAATTAACCCTTCTTTCAGCTTTCTGAGATCAAATCCATTTTATCCTTTTGAAAAAATTCAAAAATGTCTACCTCGCTTACCTGGCTATTTACATTTAAATGAATGCAGCAACTTAAATGATCAGGCAATCAGTAAGTCACGTTGAGAGGATCTTTGAGAGTTCTTATTAAATCCACAATCACCAGTATGTATGGTTTTGGTCACCCTGTTGTCAATTGGAATTCTGCTCTGGTGAATAATAAAGTCAAAGCTGTATCGCAAATATATGATAATCAGGTAAATGTGCTGACCAGAAAACTTACAAAAAGGAAAATCAATGTTTCTGACATAATTTCTTTCATAATTACTCCCAACTCCACCAAGGTACAACTGGACTATTGGCCCTTATATACATAAGGCTGTGGTTTATAGAAAGCAGGTTACTTATTCTCCTGGAAGGAAAATCAACCAGAAGCTGACGCAAAATATGAGGCAAGGCTAAAATGGCTGTAAGTAGAACTTTCACTGTTAAATCAGACTAATCCCCTCTGTCACGGCTTGTAGGCCAATAAGACTAGCTGGAAGCTCCACCAAAACTGGCAGTGCCAACTCAGCAGTGGGCAGTGCAGGGAATGTAAGAAGGAGCATAAAGTAGATCATGGCCGCCTAGCAAGCGAAGTCCCATGTTTTAGGCTAGGATCTAAGAACACAGGGAGAGAGAAAGAGAAGGGTAGATGGTGCAGAAGGAAGTGGGGGGTGGTGGTTGAAATCTGGACTTGTGTGCCCCCAATACATACGGAGAATACCCCACCACAACACCCAACTGGAGGTGTACTCCCTTTTCCTTCTACCCTTAGCAATACAATCAGCCTTGCCACTCCTGCCCATTTGGCCAAACCAGCAATATTATGCTTGATAACAAAGTGTGGAGCTGGATGAACACAGCAGGCCAAGCAGCATCTCAGGAGCGCAAAAGCTGACGTTTCAGGCTTAGACCCTTCATCAGAGACCTTGCTTGGTTGGCATAATAATGTAAAACATGCACTGCCCATATCAATAATATAAACCTTGAAGACAATAAGGACTGCAGATGCTGGGATACAAAGTCTATAGGTTTGAGGCTAGAAAAGCACAGCAGGTCAGACAGGAACCAGAAAGTCAATGTTTCGGTCTGGACTGAGGAAGGTTTTTGGCCAAAAATGTTTCTTGCTCCTCAGATGCTGCCTGACCTAATGTGCTTTTCCACTCTCACACATGTAGACTCAATAATATAAACCATCCTATTCTGATGAAAGTTTGAAAACCTGGAATGTATACACAGGGATGGGGTTTACTGAGAAGCAGCTAAGCGTTAATTTCAAGGAATTTCATGTAGGGCTCCTCTTTGAGCAGTAGAATGGCATCTCCACTGCTCACCTAACTATGTACACATCATGCTATATGGCACTGCTCATGCCATCGTGATCCTATCAGCAACAGAAGTACTTGTTGTTTCTGGGAGATTCCAGGTTTCCACCAGCTGTGCACTAGGTCATCATCAATAGCCCTCCACAGACCACATAGTGGGAGGCAAATGAAAAGGAACAGCTTCTGAGGCACACAGGTAAGACAGATGACTCTTCAGTGCAAATAGAAGCTCAGATTTGTAAATATATTGCTGCCTTACCTCATCGTCTGTCTGATCGAACTGCCATTGTCGCTATAAGACTGAAACGACAGAGGTTACCCAGCCTCAATGACATACCATACTAGAATCCTGTCTACTCTTTCAATAACTGAGCCCAGCATAACATCATGCCATTGTTCAATGTGAGAACATCGAAGGGTGGAAAGTCTTTAAACAACTGAAGATACTCACTTTTAGAGAACAACAGGAAAAACAAAAGAAAAACCTTCATTTGCTTCTGGGAATAAACAGGATTGCTTACCTTTTGAGCAGCAATAAATTTATAGTTAATGAATCATTATTTCACTCAGTTCACATCCTTTTGGAAGGGGTGTTTTATGCCTGTTATGTGCGCCACTCTGTCATAATGAGAGTCCTATTCCTCCTCCTCGATGGCCTCATCGTCCTCCCCTGAAGACTGCTGCTAATCATCCAGAGTGTCCATTCCACCCCCTTGGTGCTTACCCTAATTGTGCATGCAATGATTATGCAGCTTACTTAGGCCTGCATTGCAAGGACCCTGCAGATTCAGAGCCGCATCTCCCAGAGGCCAATAGTTTGCTCCACAATTGCCTTGGTGGAAGAATAGGCTACATTGTATCTACACTTGGTCTCAGTCATGGGGTTGAGTAACAAAGTCATCAGCCATTGTTATCAAGGGTAGTCCTTATCTCCAAGGAACAATCTTTGTAAGGCATCTTGCCCTTCAAGTAAAGCAGGAATGGAGCTCTCAGGGATATTGGCATCATGGGTCTCCCAAGATACCTGGTGCAGATTTCTAAATCTGATCACAGATGAATTATACGCTGGCGAAATGGAAACATTTCGTCTTGATAAATTTAATCACGCTATGGTATAGCCCTCCCAGTGCAATATGTGTTCGTTCTATGGTGCCTTGAACATGGGAGAAGCCAGCTGGGAGACGGCACAGCTCCGGGCCTTCACCCAACTCCACCATTGGCACCTACATGTCTCTTTATCTGCTCCATGGACACTGTTTACTCCTACGCTTCACCCACAAATCAAATCGCCAACCCCATCACATCATCATGGCTACTTTCAGGCCAACTCACACACCATCTCAGCTTCTACTGCCAGGTCACCTTGAACACAGGAACACCCACACTAGTACATATAGTACACACATTATGTTGTATACCTCTTTGCACTGCTTTGAAGGCTCTCAGGCAGTATTGCCTACATTATCTTTTAAAGCAGAGAGGGAGGTAGGCAGCTTGTCACAGATCAGAATACTCAACAGTTGAGAAGGTGGACATGTTGCTGCATGCCACCAAGCTACATTGATACCACACCTCTAGCACTTGCCAGAAACTTACAGCACAAACACTTTGTCTTCTAAAATCCTGTTAGACATAGATGACTGATCATTTTTTTATGTTTTTGCTCCTTCAAGGAACATATAGTTGTTGTAAATCATGCAATAATTATTTTAAATCTATTCATTGCCCCATTACAGCTTTAATTCAAACATGGAGAAAAGAGCTGAATTCCAGAGGTGAGGTGAGAATGACGGCCCTTGATATCAAGGTCACACTCAACTAAGTGTAGCATCAAGGACTCTTAACAAAACTGGAATCAATGGGTATCAGTGAACAAATCTCTGCCGGTTTGAGTCAAACATGGCACTTAGGAAGATGGTTGTAGTAATTGGACGGCAATCTAGTCAGCTCGAGGGCATCTCTGCAGGAGCTCCTAAGGGTGGTGTCCTAGGCCCAACATCTTCCACTGTTTCATCCTCTATCATAAGGTCAGAAATGGGAATGCTTGCCAATGATTGCATACGGATTGTTACCATTCATGAATCCGAAGATACTGAAGCAGTTCATGTTAAAATTCAGCAAGATCTAGATAATATCCAGGCTTGGGCTGACAAGTGGCTAGTAATGTGCATGCCACAAAATTTCAGGCAATGACCATCTTTAATAAGAGACAATCTAATCACAACCTCTTGATGTTTAATGCAGCAACACATTTTTTTTTTGCAAGTCCGGTTCATTTTTTGGTCGATGGTATCTCTCTAGGATGTTGAGAGTGGGTGATTCAGTGATGCTAAAACCACTGAATGTCCTGCAGAGGTGTCCTGTAATTGAGATGACCGACCTCCAATACCTACAGCCATCTTCCTGTGTGCCAGGTGTGACTCTACCCAGCTCACCATCACCTTCTCAAGGGTGACCAGGGATGGATAATAAAATGCTGGCACAGCCAGTAATGTTACAAGTGAATAAAAATAAGTCACACCTTTTAACGCATTCTCCAATCCATATCAGCCAGGTGGTTCCTCATATCTTCATAGAACTACCTAAATCTGAAACCTCAACATTCAGGAGACCATGGCAACAGACATTTGGCGATGCTATCACCTGCATTTCCTTCAAAATCACATAAAATTCTAGCTTGGAATTGCATTCTATTCCTTCCCTGACACCAGGTTAAAATCCTGCAACTCTTTCCCTCATAAAATTGGGTTTAACCTACACTATGTTAGCTTCAATCAAACAAAAAGGCAATTCAATTTCTGGGGCAGTTTGAAATGAAATAAATGCTAGTTTTGCAGTAATGCTTATAGCCCACTGACAATGTTTTAAGAACATTGTGTAGGGTCCCCTCTCCAAACACAGCACAGTACAACAAAAGCTACCATGGCAAGGAAATGAAGAACAGAGCAAAACTTTAAGAATAACACAATTCTATATGTGGAGTTATGAATTCAAGAAATACTAATTTTTGAAAAGTCTTTAAAACACCAAGTTTAACCATTCATAATTTTCAAATAATTCATTATTCAGATATCTTTACACTGTAGATCTCGGAAAAACTTCAATTTGTTTCCTTTTACAATTATTGTCCTTCTATTGTATAATCTTTATTAAGAATAAAATCTATAATTATTCGCCAGCTGACCACCGATCACCTGAAATATTCACCTCATCTAGTTGATGAACCAGGGCAAATTTACAGGACGGGAGAAACTGGGCTGCCAAGTAAAACAGGAATGGCTGCACAAACATGCAAAAAAAATTAAAATTACAACAATACTTGACAGACAATAGGGCATCAAATAACTACCCTTGAAGTGAACGGGATGAAGTTCAATGTTGGTGATGGGCTGTTCTCATTAAAGGAAACAAGGTCAAGCTTCCTCTGACAGGATACAGAAGCATTACACAAAGCATCCTGTCTTCAGTCATGGTCTGCACTTCATTTCTTTCAGTTTTCTGTTTTTTTAAAACTTAAACATGTGTTTATACTTGTTAGTAATTAATACAAAACTTTCCCAATGTAATCTTGATGATATTGAAAATGTCTTTGTCATTTGTGATTATTGATCTATTCAGAATTTAATGCTTTAATTCAAATTCCATTTCTGTAATTAAAAGATTACAACAATTTATCTACAGATGTTGAGACCTGAGATTACTTTGTTTCTTGATAAATTCATACCCAATAAATGAGCAAATTAAAACACTTTGAAGATTAGAGCATACTCAATGTATAACTATAATGTTTTTAGAGCACATGCGCAATATCCGCATTTGCTTATTTTCAAAATATGCAGCCAGTTTTGTATTTTACTTGTTATTTTCTGAGACAATGTTATGGGTTCTCCATCCTTTTTCCTTTTTATTTCACCTGAGAATTGAGCATTTCCTAGGCAGAGGGACAAGAAAAATCTGCCCTTTTATGTTTATCAAAATCTCAGATTCTGCAAGACAAAAAAAACAGAACAGGGAGTCGGGGGGGGTGGGGAAGGGAATCTTAAACTTACTTTATATTGGGATCAGTGAACGTAAGGGAGGGATTGGTTGTGAAGGCAGTGAGGAATAAACAAATTTTAGAAGCAGTTGAATAGGTGCCTGGAGAATTAAAACAACTCAAGGACATGATATGTATTGTGTGATATGATCTCTGCCAGCCAGATAGATGTTTTTTTTTAAATCTTGTATATTAATTTGTTCCAATAATCTAACCTATTTAAATTTTTATGGTGTCAGTTACTTTTTAATGCTTTTGCTCAAAATTATATATGTCTGAATGTCTCAGAGATGAGTAAATCAATTGCAAATGAATTGCATGTTTTCCTTTCTACAGTAATTATTTTAAACACTTATGGAGTAGTCACTTCTATGGTTCAATTTAGAGTGTTTCTTTTTCGTGTGCAATCGTTGTGAGAAAAATTTCCAGCCATTTAAAACAGTTATAATCAGTAATGTTGCAGTGGTGAACAAAAAGAATAACATATTTGGCAGGTTTTGATTGTGTTGTTAAATTGTTAAAATAGCCACATAATAATAAAATAAACTTATTAAAGATTAGCATTTAAGTTTTGTGGTACCACTTTTGGCTTTCAGCTGCCTAAGATCTGAAATTCTCTCCTTAAAATTCTTCACCTTTCTGCACCTCTCCTTATCTCAATGGTGCTCCTTCAAAACCTGCAGCTTTGACTAAGATTTGAAACTTGCCTTATTTTCTCATCTGATCCTGTGTCAAATTTTGTTTAATTAATGTTCTTGCAAAGTGCCATGAGGTGTTTTAATATATTGAAAATGCTACATGAATGTATATTTTTGTTGCTGTTGTTGTCACAGGAATCACTTTAAATAAAACCTCAAGATTTCGGGGTCATCACTATAAAGGGTTTGTTTTTGTTTTAAAGAAGCATTTTCATCAGATTAGCTTTCTGGTAACTGTGTAGAACTATGATTTTGTTTAATGTATTTTTGCTTATTTATATTTTGTTGAATTTTTGAATATTCTTGTTTGAATGGTGACAATGACATGATCAACGAAACCAACAGGAAAAGTGGCTGAGCCTAAATTTATATTAGTTGATGTACAAATGGGCAGATTTTCCTCTTTTGTATTTGGTAATAAAATAATTGCCTGGACAAACCACGTAAAGGAAAGCAGGGTGGAGTCAACTGTGGGTCTATAATGGAGCCAGTTTGACTTTCTGTCTACTTGTATCAGACAATCATTGCTTTCTAAACCGTTGTATTTGGTGCATTTCATTTTTGTTTGTCCTCATGATTAGTAAATAAAGGCAGAATGTTATGGTGGACTAACAATGTGGCTATAGTGAGAAATGTGGCATATCTCAATGTTGAAAGCAACTCATTACATCTTCTAACAAAATGTTTTTTATTCATTCAAAGGATATGGGCATTGCTGCTGGCCAACTTACCTTACCCTAGTCGCCCTTGAGAAGGTGTTGGTGAGCTGTTTTCTTCAACTGTCACAGTGTACTAGTTACGGGTTGATCCACAATGCTTTTAGGGAGAGAATTTCAGGATTTTGAACCAACAACAGAATGAATGGCAATATATTTCCAAGTTGAGATGGAAAGTTGCTTGGAGGGGAACTTCCAGGTGGTCATGTGCCCATGTATCTGCTGTCCTTGTCCTTTGAGATGGAAGTGGCTGTGGGTTTGGAAATTGCTGACTGAGGATCTTTGGTGAATTTTTGCAGTGCATTTTGCATTTAGTGCACAGTACTGCTCGTGATTGTTTGTGGTGGAGAGTGGATGTGGTGCCAATCAAGTAAGTTGCTTCTTCTTGAATGGTGCCAATTTTCTTGAGTGTTTTTGGAGTTGCACTTATCCAAGCATGTGGGGAGTATTTCATCACACTCCTGATTTGTGCCTTGTAGACGGCAGAAGGCTTTGGGGATTCAGAAGGTGAGTTACTCATTAAAAATTACAACAGTTACTCATAAGAGTAGTCAGAATTGGGGAAAAATAAAATCAGGAGATAGAAGAGGCATGTATGAAAGACACTATTATAATAAGCCGATGGAATTTCAACATACAGATGGAATGGTAAAATCAGTTTAGTGATGAATGCCAATAAAAGGAATATATGGAACGTCTATGAAAAGGTGTTTGGAGCAGCTTGTGGTAGAACTCTCTAGGGAACAGACAATTCTAGATTTGGTGATGTGCTATGGGCAGACTTGATTAAGGAGCTTAAGATGAAGGAGCATCTGGAGGTTAGTGACCATAACACGATAAGTTTAACCCTGCAGTTTGAGAGGAAGAAGACTGAATCAGATGGAAGTATATTACAACTGAGTAAAGACATGAGGAGTTGCTGGCCAGAGTTTATTGAAAGAAGAGCCAAGCAGGGAAGACAGTGGAACAGAAACGCAGGAATTTCTCGCATTATTTCACAAGGGGTAAAGGAGAAATTCATCCCAAGGAAGAAGGAACATACACAGGAGAGGACAAGACAACCATAGCTGACAAGGGTTAGTCAGGGACAGCATAAAAGCAAAAGACATACAATGTGGTGAAGATTAGTACAAAGCTAAAGGATTGGGAAGCCTTTAAAAACCAACAGAGGAAAACAAAAAAACCAATGTGGGGGAGGTGGAATGTGGGGTTGGGGGGGAGGTTTTGGTGAGGGGAGAAGATGAAATATGAGAGTATGCTACCTAGTAAATAAAAGAAGGCTGCAACAGTCTTTTTTCTAAAAAAGACATTTGGAAGGTAAGAGCGGGGCAAATGTGAACATTGGAATCCTACTGAAAAATGAGACTGGAAAATTAATAATAGGCACAAAGATATGGTGGAGGAACTGATAGAGACTTTGTATCAGTTTTCACCGTGGAAGCCATTAGCAGAGTACTAGAGCTTCAAGAGAGTCAGTGAGTACGTGTAATGGTCATCACTAAGGAGAAGATGCTGGGAAAGCCGAAATGTCTGAAGGTAGATACATTTCCTGGATCAGATTGACTACACCCCAGAGTTCTGGGGAAGATATCTGAGGAGATTGTAAAGCCATTGGTGGTGATCTTTTAGGAATTACTGGAGTCAGAGAGGGTCCCAGAGGACTGGAATAAAGTTAATGTAACACCCCTGTTTAAGAAGGAAAAAGATGGGTATTATAGGCCATTTAGCCTGGCCTTGGTCATTGGTAAGATTTTAGAGTCCATTATTAAGGATGAGATAGCTGAATACTTGGAAGCAAATGTTAAAATAGGCAGAGACAACATGGCTTCATCAAGAAGAAATCATGCCTGTCAAATTTCAGAGAGTTCTTTGAGGAGGTAATGACCAAGTTGGACAAAGAAGAGCCAGCAGATGTGATATTTGGATTTGAAAGGTTTGAAAAGGTGCCATACAAGAGGCTGCTAAATACTATAAGAGGTCATGGTGTTAGGCGAAAGATACTGGCATGGATAGAGGATAGATTGACTAGCAGAAGGAAGTGAGTGGGGATAAAGGAGTCCTTTGCAGGATGGCTGCCGATGGCTTATGGAGTTCCTCAGGGGTCAGTATTAGTACCACAGCTTTTTACATCATACAGCACAAAGGAGCTGGGGGAATTGTTGCTATTTTTGCAGATGACACAAAGGTAGATGGCGGGACCGGTAGTGTTGAGCAAGAAAAGAGGCTGCAGAGGACCTAGCTGTCTAGGAGAGTGGACAAAGAATTGGAAGATGGAATATAATGTGGGAGAGTGTGACGTTATGCACTTTGATAGGATGAATAAAGCTGTTAATTATTTTCTAAATGGGGAAATGCTTCAGATATCTGAAGCTTAAAGGGATTTAGTAGTCCTAGTTCAGAATTTTCTCAAGGTTAACATAGGACAGTTGTGATTAGGAAGACAAATACAATATTAGCATTAATTTCAAGAGGGCTAGAATACAATAGTTGTACTGCTGAGACTGAATAAGGTTCTCATCAGACCACATTCAAAATATTGTGAATTGTTTTGGGTCCCGTATCTAAGGGAATATATTACTGATCTTGGAGGGTTCCAGAGAGATTTCCAAGAATGATCCCAGGGATGAAAAGCTTGCCATATGAGGGGCAGTTGAACAGCAGTCTGTACCTTATGGAGTGTAGAAGGATGAGAGGGGATCTCCTTGAAACCTACAGAATATTGAGAGGCCAGGATAGAGTGGATGTGGAGAAGATGTTTTGGCCAATAGGAGAACCTAGGACCCGAGAGCACAGTGTCAGAGTAAAGAGATGTCCCTTTTGAACTGAGGTGAGGAGGAATTTCTTCACCAGAGCGTGTTGAATCTATGGAACTTATGGTTGTGGGGGGCTTTGGAGGCCTAATCATTGTGTGTATTTAAGACAGATATAGATAGTTTCTTGACCAGTAATTGGATCAAGGGTTACTGGGAGAGGCAGATGAATAGGGTTGAGAAAAACATCAGTCATGATTGAATCGCAGAACAGACTCAATGGGCTGAATGCCCTAATCCTGCTCCTACGTCTTATGGTCTACAGTGAGATGCAAAAGCACGGAAATAAAATATTTGCCTCTCAATAGCAAGATTCTGAAGTCACCGTTTAAAGTCTCCAAGGAAAATCAAAAATTCTTTCTCAGAATTGAAATTCTGATATTCTCATTCTCATTGTATTTTCTCAACTTTCTTCCCATTGCCCACGCTGCTGTAAGGTAAGGAAAATTCTGCCATTGTCACTTGTTCCCTGGGCAATGATCAGCAATTGTGAAGTATGAATAAGTTTCTGTGGTCAGATACCACGTGAATAATAATTCAGTATGAATTCTTCCCATCCATGATGCCCATAAAGGTTAACATGAAGAGGCTCCAAGGGTGGGAACTGAAATGTTTTTCATTTCTCTCTTGAGGGAAACTGCCAGTAGATGTTGGGTCTGACTGTTATTCCCTCCCCTCAGGGAAAGGGATGGAGCTACACTGAAGTGTTTTCTTCTACTTGATCAATGCATATACACCATCAATGTGGCAGGGGATGGCTTAGAAATGCCTGATCGATAAAAGTTTCATGCTGCAGATATCCTACCTTCCATGAAACCATTTCACTTCCCATTGTCTGTGTGCCACCCCATACCAAGTTGCACAATGCTGTGATTCAGAAAGCTGCTGTGCTCGGGAAGGTGGTGAGACACCCACTACTCAGAACCCTAGAACAGTGACAGGCATGGGCAAAACAACTCAGGTATTGATGCTGCATTTTTGAACATTTCATGAGTTCCTCTTCTTATATATCATTTAAAACCCTTATAAGTATTCTATTTTTCACCGCTTCCAATGATGCAATTCCTACGACAGAAACAGCCAAGAATATTGATGTAAATGGTGAGATAATGGCCTAATGGCATTAACACTAGATTATTAATCCTGAGATCTCAATAATAAGCCTGGGGAGACTGGTTCAAATCCTACCATGGCAAATGGTAGAATTTAAATTCAACGTTAAAAATTTCTGGAATTAAGAATCTACTGATACCCATAAAACCATTGTCAAAAAAAAATCTTTCAGGGAAGGAAATCTGCCATCCCCACCTGGTCTGGCCAATGTATGACCCCCGAGCCACAGCAATATGATTGACTCTTAACTACCCTCTGAAATGGCTTCGGAAGCTGCTCAGTTTAAGGGAAACTAGGGATAGACAATAAATGCAGGCCAGCTAGCAATGCCCATGTCCCAGAGTGAATCAGGAAAAAAAAAGTTCAAGCACCAAAAACTTGCAGAAAAGGATAGACTACTTAGGAAAATTGAACAATACAGAGCTAAATATAATGCTGACTTACAAAAAGAAAATAAGATTGTAGGGGCATTCTACTGTTGTTTTGTATTTACTGCTAAGATATTCCATCAATTAAACTGTCATTTCCAAGCATCTAACTTCAACATTCAAAGCTTTATATAGTGATGCACGGAAGATGACAGCTGGCTGCCCCTAACTTAAGAAAGTTGAGGGTAATAATAGTTGGAATTTGCAATTCTGTGTGCCTGTTAACTTTATCAGACTATAGGTTTTGGGAACACAAAAATGTTACAAAACTGATGGCCTTATTCTGCTCTTGTGTCAAGCTCAAATGAATTTGACAAATCAAAGTATATTACTACAGATGCTGGAAATCTGAAATAAAGACAGAAAATATCTGGCAGCATCTGTGGAGAGCCATAGAGATATTACAACAAAGAAAGAGGCCCTTTGTCCCATTGTGCCCATGCCTGTCACTAAACACCCATTTATTCTAATGAAAACAAGATACTGCGGATTATGGAAATCTGAAACAAATAGAGTGAGTACTGGAGAAACTCAGAGAGTCTAGAAATATCTGTGCAGAGTTAATGTTTCAAATTGGGTATGACTCTGCTGAGTTTCTCCAGCATTTGACCCATCTATTTTAATCCCATTCTCCAGCACTGGACCCATAGCCTTGTAAGCTATGGTATTTAAGAGTTGATCTAGATAGCTCTTAATGGTCGGGGAGGCGATGGCGTAGTGGTATTATCACTGGACTGTTAATTCAGAGACCCAGATAATGTTCTGGGGATCCAGTTCAAACCTTGCCATAGCAGATGATGGAATTTGAATTCAATAAAATGTCTGAAATTAAGAGTCTAATGATGACCATGAAGCCATTGCGCATTGTCAGGAAAAAGCCCATTTGGTTCACTAATATCCTTTAGGGAAGGAAACTGCCATTCTTACCTGGTCTGGCTGACATGTGAATCCAGATCCACAGCAATGTGGTAACTCTCAACTGCCCTCTGAGCAATTAGGGATGGGCAATAAATGCTGCCTGGCCAGTGATGCCCTCATCCCATGAATGAATAAAGAAAATAAAAAATGAGACCTTGCTCCTGTAACTCCTCTTAGGCAGTGAATTCCAAATACTCAATAGCCTCTTGATGAAAAATGTTTCTTCAAATCTTCTCTCAACTTCCTGTGTCTCCCCTCAAAAAGTTACAAACAATATTTTTCACTGTATTTTGATGCATTTGACAATAATAAAGAGAGTTAAATCAACTGAGTCCCTGGTTACAGACCCCTCTGTTAAGGGGAAAATTTTCTCCCTAGCTAACCTGTCTATGTCCCTCAGAATTTTGTACACCCCAATCATAACCCCCACAGCATTGTCTGCTCTCAGGTAAACCAATCCACCCTATGCAATACCTTTGAACTGATCCAGCTCAGCAACATTCTGAGAGAGTAACAGAGTTAAACTAGGTCATTTATTTGAAGCCCTAACTCTGCTTCTCTTTTCACAAAAGCTGTTAGATCTTGTTGAGCTTCTCTAGCACTTCCTTTTTTTGTTATAAAAGAACTTGCCAGTTCTCCTAAAACATGTGTCAGTTGCCTGACAAAAGGTAATTTGAATAATAAATACTTTCCTAATCAACCCATTCAGTAATCTTATTACACACCCCTGCAGTCAGTAGGTCTTCAGCCCAGAGCTCCTAGCTCAATGGTGGGGACACTGCCACTGCACCAGAAGAGCCCCTCAGACTGGAATAGCATCCTCATTAGCTGAATCAAATATACCTGAGTCATTAAGACTGAATGTTGATCTCAACAAATGCTAGCAAAAGAAATTCTTCTCTTATATAATGTGATGCTGTCATTTTTATCCACTCCCGTTTGGTCTTTCTCATTGGCATTAATTGAAATGAACTTCAGGAAGTATCAACCGGTACAACACAAAGAGATCCTTTTCCTAACTGCAATCAGTTCTGAAGAAGGGTCACTGGACTCAAAGCATTAATTCTGTTTTCTCTTCATAAATGCTGCCAGACCTGTTGACTTTCTCCAGCAATTTCTGCTTTTGCTTGTTTCACATTCTTTAAATTCATCTATTAAATAGCTATGTGACTATCCCTATTATGCCTTAAATAATTGTTTTATCAACCACTGAAACTGAAGCTCTATGTTTTAAAATCAGAAGAATGTGTGTATGATAGAGAGATTGCCTATCGTATGACAAACACTTTTTGGTCCAATGCTGAGATGTGTTGAATGAGCCTTCCAAATATCTGAACATTGGCTTACAATGAACTCAAACTTTACTCAGTTGTTGAAAAGAAAGATGTTTGGCACGCAAGAATAAACGGGGCTCTTGGGATAGTTCTAGCAATACAGGAAATAGGGGAGGTGCCCTTTAGTTCATTGGAGGTTTTGAGACACACAATGTTGACAGACCTAGGTAGACCCAACAACAGGTGGAAGCTGTTATTTTGGTGACAAGCATCAAGAAATAGATATCTGAAAGTGGTAGGCTTTTGTGTGCCCTTGCATAGAACATGAAAACGATTGAGATATCATGATTATAATGCAAGAGGATTAGAGGATTATGCATACTGAAAGCATGTAGTTGGGAGGACATAGATAAATACAGAGTGGAATTGTCAGCAAAATGCAAAGTAATTTTGATGATGAGTGGAGGAAGCCTTGTTATTAACAAAGTAATATAATGGGGATTAGAACAGAGCCTTGAGAAATCCCCTAGTGGAGGAGAGAAAGTTTTCTGATGGATCATCAACTTCAACACAGATAGGGGTTTCATCTAGTTTCTCAGATGCAGAATACAAATAACAACATGTTCATTGCAATGGAATTGCAAAACAACATATGATCATAAAGTGATGGATAACTGTTTAATGGCTTCTGTTTAAATAATAATGTACATAAAACAGCTGTGACTTCATCTTGCTCCTTTTGTTATCTCTGGATGCACGATGTATTTCGGGTAAGTTGTAGTCCACAGCTAATGGATGACATGTGACTTCATATTCGTTAGACATTGATCTTAAGAAACAAAGTTTAGTCTAAATTCATTGTAGAAACTTGCCTTTGTGACAAAATCATTCATCTAGATTTTTCTTGCTACTATTGTAAATTCTTATTCAGGCACCTTACATTTTTATTAAAGTGCCTTTTGGGATCTCTGCCATCATTGCAATAGATATTTTAATTCGGATGATGTATGTTATGTGAGTTTAATCTTGCTTGTTATGATAAACATAGTGGACTTTTAATCGCCTAAGTCCAGGTGCCGACTGCAAGTTTCCAATGGAAAGCCAAGCTCAGAGACTGTACATTAATGAGTGATTAAAAACACTGAACCATTGATCCAAAATCATCTGTTTCTCCTACTGCACTTATCACACAGCATGTCTCAAATTATTATTTTAGCATGCTTCAAATCATTGATGGGACAGATGAAGATATTGTTTATATCATTTTCAAAAAGGGAGAACCTCTGGTGTTGCAGTGCACTGTCAGTGCAGTAAAACCAGCCTAGATTTTGTATTCATCTCCTAGAGTGGAAATTGGAAGCATCATCTATTGGCCTAAAGAAGCGATGGTATTGTGCCAAAACTAACACTTGAAAAAAGCACTAATATGTATTAGTATGTGTAACTGTAGGATGAGAAGCACTGTCCTGTTTCACACCTCACCGGGCAGAATTGGAAAAGTGTTCTCTGAATGGACCAGCTCCTCGGTTCAATAAAATGCTTAAACCTCAACTGTAAATTAGCAATGCCAACGACCTCTAAGATGTTCAACATGAAATGAAGGACATTGTGCACACTGAGGATGCTCAAGGATTTTTTCACATGTTCAATAGCTAACAGATAAAGGATAATTTCAGCTCATCAGACTATACTAAAGACAGTTCTAAGTATATGAACTGAATAATTATTGGCCTGTATTCTGTAATCAGTGGACAGATGTATGGCATTAGCTATTCATTGTACTTATATTTGGTCATAGATGTCTTTTACTGTGGAAATTGAAGCGATTAAAAATCCATTTCATTGCGGCAACTCCTAAAGGGAACCTGGGAGAGATAACAGAGCAGTCAATTACCTCTTTATTACATTGAATAATGGACAAAACCTGAATCAAGATGTGTTAATTTAAACATTTAATTAAATGCCAAATCATAGGGAGATGGTAAAATAGAAAAACTGGGCTTAGTCAAAGAGAGATTAAAAAACACACAAAAATAAATATTTTCTGAATCTTCAGTAACAATCAAAGTCCCAAGACAGGAGACTCCACATTAATTTTCAGAAGCAGACAGGTTAATTAGCGTTTCCTGCACAGGATTAGAAAGTTTGAATTATAGGGAGATGCTGAATAGGGTGGGATATCTTTCCCTGGAGCATTGGAGGCTGAAGGGTGACCTATTTATAAAATATTGATGGGTATGAATAGGATGAATAGCCAATGCCTTTTTCCCAGTTAGGGAGTCCAAAACTTGCGAGCATAAGTTTAAGGTGAGAAGAGAAAGATTTATAATAGAACTGAGGAGCAACTTTTTCATGCCGAGTGTAGTGCGTGCATGGTACAAGCTGCCAGAGGAAGTGGTGGTGGCAGGTACAAAGACAACATTTAAAAGGCATCTGGATGGGTGTATAAATAGTAAAGGTTTAGAGGGAAATGGGCCAGATGCCAGCAAATGAGACGAGATCAGATTGGGATGTGCAAAGATGAGTTGGACTGAGGGGACTTTGTCCGTGCTGTATGAATCTATGACTTCAAACGCTGAAAAAAAATGCTCCACAGGGGGTCAGCAGCCTGTCTACTCTGGGAAACAGTTCCTCACTGTGAATTTCCTGAGTTGGTCAAATGGTAGCTGTACCGGACTCTTGAACGTATAGGGTCTACAGGGGGCTTTTCCACTTGAAAGTGGCAGAAAGATGCTGTGACAGGTAAGTGTTGGGGGAGGACACCCAGAAATAGATCAATGGCACTCCAACTTCTCCAAATTTCAAATTAAAAATTACTTTTGCTGCCAGGAAACCGGTACCATGGGTTGGGGAGTGTGTTACCTGCAGCAGATGGCCTGCTATACTCAGCCAGACAGGAATGGACTCTAAGCCAATAGTTAGCACTGCCACTGGGCTCAACGGTCCCTTGGTACCTGGAGATACTTGAACGCTGGTTGGATAATGTCGGTCGCTCTCCTACAGTAGACCTTAGGTGGCCATTACAAGCTGAATTGCCTCTCCATTGCTTACTTGTGATGCAGGGAGATGGACTGTCTTGCTGACCACCCCCATCTGTGGGTGGGGGAGAGGGGGTGAGGTCTTCCGTATTTTGTGACCCCAGATCCATCTGCAGAGAGAGACCCATCTCCCTGAGAAGACGTGACCCTCAGCTCTGCTGACAACAGTGTCCAGGGTCTGAAGGGAAGCTCCTGGACCTGAACGTGCTCTGATAGTGAAATGTCAATCAGCATCAATAGGTGACAAGAGTGTGGGATTAAAGGCTGCTGAGGACCTCTCAGTGGCAGTCCCCCAGATTGTTGAGGGAGAACTGTCCCAGGTCACTGGCTCAGAGGAGCCATCAGGGACTCCCAGACAAATGCAAAGGGAGCAGCAGCAGATAGATGTACAGGAATCACTGGCCCTCATCAGGGAAAAGCTGGAGCGATGCAGCTCGTACTGCAACAACATGGGCAGTTTGGTGGCTATCAGGGAGAGACAGGCCCAGTTCCCTCAGGCGACTGGAGGGTTGCAAATACCCATATTCCATTCCTCATTCATCTCAGGACTAACGGCAGGACAAGAGAGGGGTGCAAAGCCAGTTCAGCTGTTCTGCCCCAGAAAGACACAGGCTGGTGGCACGAGGTATCCAACGACATGGAGGCCACCCAGTACATTCAGATCAGGAGCTAACTAGGTCCTTTCCTCCACCCTGCCTACCCCACCTCAATCCCTTGGAAGTTCAGGCCAAGAAGAGTTAAATTGCTTCAGCATGTTTGGCCAACTGAAACCCAAATGCCCCGTCTGACCAAACCTTCAGGGCCAATAGCCTCTAGCAAGGAGTAGGATCCTTCCACCCCACTGCAGAACAGAGGAACACAGTGTCACACAGTAGGAGGGAGAAAAGAAGAAAATTGTACTGTTTGACTCATAAAGACTTATTTTTCACTGTTCATGTGGTTATCCATGTCTCAGTGTTGGGCCTAGACCTGTCATTGTTCTGGGTGGAATCGCTCTGTGGACAGGAATGTGACACAATGGTTAAGAGTTTACAATGGGCACCAATTACATCTTGTGGCCGCAGGGGTAGAAATGTATGTGCGTGGCATTCTCAACATTGCCCACTGTTCAGCTGTATGTGTGTACGGGGTTGTGTGTCTCGAGCATTTCCCCAGCAGTGACAATGCCAGGGAGGTGCAACACACAGAGATAGCCAATGCTACGGATGGCTTCACGCTTCCTCAGAATATCACCCTAGCTGTGAATATTTGACTACATCTGCCTACCTGTCCCAACCCCATCTCCAAACTTCACACTCTGTTTCCTTAATCTTAGTGAGTGGAGGTGACAGATGATCATGGCCCATCCCCTCAAGTCTCCTGATGTGCAGCACTGGTCCAGATTGGTGGTCACTTATGTCCCCAACTGCAGACATGCCCCTTGGACTGGTCCATATGGAAGCAAAGGACTGACGGTGACCTTCTCCCTGCAACATGTAGATGTGGGCATCTGTTAAAAAGAAACCTACTGGGCACCAGCCCACGATCGAAGCCTGGGACTGATATAGGAGAGTCCCCTTGACTAACTGTGCCAAGCCTCCCTAACTGACGGCTACTTCTATAAAATTCTCTGCTGTCCAGTCCCCTAAGACTTTCAGAAGTTTCTCACTGCCTCCTGCAGATGCAAAGTGCTTGGCATGAACATCAGTACCACATGGTCAGGTACTAAACAAATATAAACATCCTTGACGCAGGATTGATGCACAGCACTGTCACCTGCCTGTGCCAATTGCTACTGCAAGGCATGGCAGAACCAGTCAAGGGTAGCAAAGACTAACATGCCATGCAGAGAAGGGAACAGCCCTGGAAGGCAGCCTGACCTACATGGACTACATGCTTCTCCCTGTATGCTAACTATACCCAGTGCAGCCATTTTGTCCACTGGACAAGTCTGGACTTGCAGGATTCCCTGCTATTGTTTTGGAGAGATACTAGCGTGGTGGTGATGGCCTCCTGACAGTTACCTGGCAGTGTTTGTGGTGGAAGGGAACATGTTGGTGAATCATAGAATCCCTACAGTGTAGAAATAGTGGCCTAACAGGTCCACACCCAGCATCCCAGCCAGACCAACCCCACTATAACCTACTTAATCTCCACATCCCTGAACACTACAGGAAACCGGAGCACCCAGGGGAAACCCACGCAGACACAGGGAGAATGTGCAAACTCCTCACAGTTGCCCGAGGGTGGAATCGAACACAGATTGCTGGTGCTGTGAGGCAGCAGTGTTAACCACAGAGCCACAGACGCAGTGCTCATTGATCTTGCCCTGCTCTGTGGATTGGTAATGGGCAAAATGGAGGTTGTTCGAAGGATCAGGCAGCTTAATGACAATAAATACCTGCTCTGAGATAGCAAAGTGTGGAGCTGGATGAAGACAGCAGGCCAAGCAGCATCTTAGGAGCACAAAAGCTGACATTTCGTGCCTAGTGCTCTAGTTTTCTTATCAGGCTTTCCCTTGTGGTTGGTTTGTTTGGTAATGGGAATAATAATAAGGCTAGTTGGGCCATCAGCAAGCAGCTTAATAAGTGTTAATCCTTAACAATTGGCAACTCACCAGTGCCTGGTGAGAATCTGACCATACCACATAGAGAGATGATTCCAACATCAAGATGGGCCTCACTGGGCTTCAGTCCCGATTCTCCCACACATCTCCACGCCACCACAACCCCCTCCCCCACACCCCATAGCTCACATCGCTCAAATCCTTCGAAGATTCTGTCCAAGGTTTTATTTAAAATGTGCTTATACTGGAAGGGACAAGTGCTAATTTATTTTTGGTGTGTCTATCACAGAGTACCAGCACTTCACTCATTCCCATGGATTTGAATCGTAAATACCTCAGCAAGCTGCAACTATAGAAAAACTTCCAGATGAGCAATAAGTTGCAGGAGCACTGGTTGATATGAACATTCAAAAGGAAAATGAAATAAAGTGTAAAACAAGAAATAGCTCATCAGGAAAAGAGAAACTAATGGTGTATAAGGTCAGCGAACTCTGTGGAGTGCAGTCTAACTTCTAATACTCATTTTAGATAGGAAATAATAATGTACTTAAGTGTTAACTGTTATCAACAGTTAGCTCTGCAGCTCCAGTTATGCATTTATTGAGCAATTATTTAAATGTCCTTAAAATAGACTTTTTAAAAAATTAATTTGAGTGATTGATCATCCATCTTTGGTCTGTCGTTTGTTGCTTGTGGTTTCCTGAAGAATGGGGTGCTTGCTCTTTGGCAGCCCAGCTCAAGTTCATCATTAGCAATCATCTTTTTATCTCAGCTGGATTTGAGCCAAATAAAAATTAAACTGAGGATTTGAGCTCCAGACAGGGTGTAAACCTTGGTCTTGATGTAGTCCAGACATGTACCACAATTTCTCAATGCTATCTTTCACAATGAACATTCAAGAAGAAAAAAAACAACTAAATCTACCTTGCTTAAAGAGGTGAGTGTTTGTGTATATATATATATTACATAATATCAGACACCCAAAAGCATATAACATCTGTTACTGGAACATTAATGCATTTCTTTAGGGGTTCTTTTCTCCTGTAATTTTCTTCAGTTGTTTGAAACAATAACGAACAAGTCAATCACACATTTGAGGAAACTTTCTTTTTCTCATGGGTTTTCAAGGCAATTGCATCCACAATGTTCAAATTTGTAGTTTCTATAGTCATATGGATTGTCTAAGATTAGTCAGGGAAGTGAAATTAATTTAAAAATATTGCTGCCTTCTCTGACTTTTTTGTGTAATTTAAAGGAATAATTTCTTTTATCAAAAAGTAATTCACTTTTTTTTAGTTTTGGGATTAGGGAAGAGTTGCTTATAATGCAATGTTAACATGATGATGTATTCAAATATAATTTAGTCTAATTTACCTATGACAAATGGAGGAAAGCTCATATTATTTTCTAGGAAATCTTGCTCTTTTTAACCAACAAATACAAAATCTATGAGGTGGCAGTGAACAAGAGCATTAGGCTGTTTCTACTCTTTGACAACTTATTTATTAAGTTGCTGTTAATGAAACTCATTTCCTTGAGGACTGCATCAACATTATAACATAAAAAAGCAGCAAACTAAAGTCACTCATTCTTTTTCTGTTTTATATTGTGGTGTTTGGTCAGGTCACAGATTTACTGCAAATTCGCTTTTTTGGGGATCAATTATGAATTGAAACAGTAAGGCTCAAAACAGAGAAGTGATCGTTGATGTAACTTTTTGAGAAGCAGTTGTCTGGTTCAGCTATCAAACGTGAGTTTGTTTATATTTAATTTAAAAAAACCCTTCATTATGTTGTAAATGAGTACTTTGTGTCAGTATTCACTACAGAGAAGGGTTTGGTGGATGGTGAGTCTGGGGTAGAGTGGAGGTATTGGGGGTCCTATAAACATTAAGGTAGACAACTCCCCAGGGCCTGATGGGATATAGCCCTGAATACTGAGAGAGGCAAGGGAGGAAATTGCTGGGGCCTTGAGAGAAATGTTTGTATTCTCACTGGCTACAGGGGAGGCCCCAGCGGATTGGAGAATAACCAATGTTGTTCCTTGGTTTAAGAAGTGTGGCAGGGATAATTCAGCTAATTGCAGGCCGGTAAGTCTTACCTCGGTGGTAGGGAAATTATTGGAGAGGATTCTTTGAGACAAGATTTACTGCCACTTGAGAATGTGACAGAGATGGACAGAGTGGACAGTCAGAAGCTTTTCCCAGGGTGGAAGAGTCAGTTGCCAGAGGCCATAGCTTTAAGGTGCATATTAGTGAGGGGCAACATGATTTTGTGAAAGGGAGGTCATGGCTTACTAACTTGGTTGAGTTTTTCAAGGAAGTGATAAAGATAATTGATGAGGGCAGGGCAGTGGATGTTGTCTACACGAACTTCAGTAAGGTCTTTGACAAGGTCCCTAATGGCAGGCTAATGCAGAAAGTACAGTCGTAAAGGGTTAGAGGTGAGCTTGCAAGATGGCTAAAAAACTAGCTCTGTCATAGAAGACAGAGGGTAGCAGTGGAAGGGTGCATTTCTGAATAGGCAGCTGTGACTAGTGGCGTTCCTCAGGGATCAGTGTTGGGACCTTTGCTATTTGTAATATATAGAAATGATTTGGAAGAGAATGTAACTGGTCTGATTAGTAAGTTTGCCAATGACATAAAGGCTGGTGGAATTGCAGATGGCGACGAGGATTGTCAAAGGATATAGCAGAATATAGATCGGTTGGTGACTTGGGCATTGAGATGGCAAACGGAGTTTAATCTGGAAAAATGCGAGGTACTGCATTTTGGAAGGTCTAATCAGATGGAAAATATACAATAAATGACAGAATCCTCCAGTGTACTGATAGGCAGAAGGATCTGGTGTACAGCAGATGGAGAAGGCATACGGCATGCTTGCCTTCATTGGCCTAGGCACTGAGTTTAAAAATTGGCAGGTAATGTTGCATCTTCATTGAACCTTAGTTAGGCTGTGTTTGAAACATTATGTTTATTCTGGTCGCCACAATAGCAGAAGGATGTGGTAGCTTTGGAGAGAGTACAGAAAATACTTACCAGGATGTTGCCTAGTATGGAGGACATTAGCTATGAGGAGAGGTTGGAAAAACTTGGGTTGTTCTCAGTGGAATGATGGAGGTTGAGGGGCGACCTAATAAAGGTCTACAAGATTATGAAGGGCATGGACAGACTGGACAGTCAGAAGCTTTTTGCCACGGTGGAAGAGTCAGTCACCAGAGGCCATGGCTTTAAGGTACAAGGGCCAAGGTTTAAATTGATGTACGAGGCAGGTTTTTTTATGCAGAGCGTGGTGGGTGCCTGGAACACATGGCCGGGGGAGATAGTGGAAGCAGATAGATAGTGACGTTTAAAGGTAGTCTTGACAAATACATGAATAGGATGGGAATAGAGGCACGTGGTCCCCCGGAAGGGTAGGAGGTTTTAGTTGTGATGGGCAGCATGTTGGTGCAGGCCTGGAGGTCTGAATGGTCTGTTCCTGTACTGTAATTTTCTTTGTTCTTTGTTGTTCTTAAAAATGCTCGAACAGAAATTTCAAAATCATTCCAGGAGACCAAAGTCTTGATGTGCACATTTAATGTCATAACTTTCTACAGTTAGGCCGAATTTTGTCCTTTGGAGAATGTGTGCAGCAGAGCCTAAATGCAAGACAGACACGTCTTCAATGTAGGGAACCTCCGCGTGCTCATTATGTACTTATGCACAGGGAAAAAAGCCAAACTTTTCTGAGCTGGCAGAAGGATGGCCTGGCCTTCAACGGGATTCTCTGGGCAGCATATTTAAAAGGCAGCTGCACAGCACTTCACTCTCTGCAATCCAGGAACATCAGTAGAGAAAATCCAACACAACCGACCAGGAATGGACATCCACACTGGAACAAGTCATCAGCATACAACAATATATCAAAACAAAGAAAAGAATGGACCTACAAGAAAAACTGTCCAAAATCACCCACAACAACAACATGGACAACACAGATTCATGGATTAAAAACATTGCAGACTGACCACTAACAGACACTGAGAAAACCATCCTAGTACAAGGACTGAGTTATAACGACAGAGATGCCAAAAACACTTACTTCCTGGCTGTGCTGGAATCGATACTAAAAAGCAATGGGCTCATGGAAGAAGCACAACAGACCATCAGACAGATGAGCAAAAAAGGAAAGTGGAACACATTCAGAGAAGAGAGAAAAGTCCTGAAAAGACTCAAGAAAGACAGAAACAATGTAATTTTTCCAGCAGACAAAGTACACATGACAGTAATCCTCAATAGAACCCAATACATCGAGAAAGCTAACGCACTACTGGCAGATACCGACACCTACCAACAGATGACGATAGATCTGATAGTTAGGGAACCAGATTACAATGACTCCGAAGACAGACATTACACAAGTCAAAAGACATTAGCAAGGCACACTACCTAAAAATGAAGCCAGATGGATCCAACATACCCTGCTTCTACAGACTCCCAAGGTGCACAAGGTTTCCCTCAAACCTGTTGTCTGCATTACCAGGCACACCAACATATAGATTAACCAAATAACTATAACAGAAATTGAAATACTTAGTTGACAACATTACCCACTCCATCCACTCCTCCTAAGAATTTCTCAACAACATCAAGGACACCAGGATAGAAGAGGATGAGATAATGATATTCTTCAATGTAACAGCACTATTTACATTGACTTAGCCAAAGAAACAATTACCACACTGTTGGATAAATCAAGTAAGCGGGCAATTCAGGACACCAGCAACATCAATAAGGACACCACCATGAAAGTACTAGATCTGTGCCTCACAACCCATTTTACCGTCAATGTCAAAAAAATACAAACAAATCAACAGAAAACCAATGGGACCCCCAATTTCAAGACTGATTGCAGAAGCAGTAATGCAAAGGTTAGAATGGACAGCGCTCCACACCATACAACTCAAACTTTGGGTCCAATATGTAGATGACACCTTTGTGATTATTAAATGGTCAAAACTAGAAGAAACTTACTGACACATAAACAACATCCTTACAGCAATAAAACTCATGAAAGAAGAAGAGAACAACAACTGACTACCCTTCCTGGGCATAATGGTAGAATGCAAAAACAACGGGGAACTCCAGACTAGCATATATAGAAAGACCACACAAATGGACACGATACTCAATTTCACTGGCAACCATACCAACACCCACAAACAGAGCTACATCAGGACATTATTTAACTGATCCACAACACATTGCTGCAACCTGGAACGCAAAGCAGAACAGGAGCACCCTATAAGGGGTCTTCAAAAGGAATAGATGCCCGAAAAGCAAAATCAGCCATTACCTTCAAGGCAGACCACAACAGGAAGACACAACACGACCAGATTCACCAATCATCCTACCATACATCAAGGACATTTCAGAGGTGACTACAAGACCACTCAGGCCCTAGGTATGAGGGTAGCCCACAAACAGACAATCACCCTACGACAGCTACTGAAGAATGTAAAGGATTCCACCCCCAAAACCAGCAAAACTGGTGTAAGATACAAAATACCATGCAAGGACTGTGAGAAGTATTGCACAGGCCAAACCAGAAGAAAAAAACTTACAATACAGATACACAAACACGAAAGAGCCACCAAGAACCATGACTAATTCTTACTTGTCTGACAACACTTGGACAAAGAGGGGCACTAATTTGACTTGGGCAACACACCTATAATTGCACAAGCCAAATAGAGACATGTCAGGGAATTCCAGGAGGCCTGGTATTCCAAGCAGAACTCCATCAACAAATACATTGTCTTAGGCCCTGTGTACAAACCACTAAGAAATAGAACTGGAAGTAAAAACAACCATCCCAGAAAACCAAGGCATATCAATAAGACACGGGACAGAACTCCAACATTTCACTGGAGGTGCACTGACGATGTTACCGAGCAGGATGACGAAACGTTTACCACCAAACCCATTGGCTCAGCGAGCATGTCTACAACCTCACTGTGATGTGTTGTGACTACAAAAGGACTGACAAACCCCTGCTCAACAGCAAGCCATCCCCTGTAGATTATCTCCACAGCTGTCTGGTGCAAAGAGATCCAAAGCCTCACAACCCTCTACTTCGTCTTAAATTGGCACCTCCTTATTCTGAGACTGTGCCCTCTGGTCCTAGTCTTTCCCATGAGAGGAAACACCCTCTTACCAACACAGGACCACTCGGGAATAGTTGGTCAACAGTGACATTCATACCACACTAATGTCCAATGCATGTAGAATAGAAGTTCATAGAATAGTGTGGAAACAGGCCCTCTGGCCCAACAAGTCCACACTGACCCTCAGAGCATCCCATCCAGACCCATCCCCCGAATCTACACATCCCTAAACACTATAGGCAATTTAGCATGGCCAATCCAACTCGCCTGCACATCTTTGGACTGTGGGAGGAAACCAGAACACCCAGAGGAAACCCACACAGACACAGGGAGAATGTGCAAACTCCACACAGTCACCCAAGAGTGGAATTGAACCCGGGTCCCTGGTGCTACGAGGCAGCAGTGCTAACGACTGAGCCAGAGATAATAGGAACTGCAGATGCTAGAGAATCCGAGATAACAAGGTATGGAGCTGGATGAACACAGAAGACCAAGCAGCATCTTAGGAGCAGGAAAGCTGACATTTCAGGCCTAGTCCCTTCATCAGAAATGGGGAAGGGGAAGAGGGTTCTGAAAAAGATAGGGAAGGGGGGTGCAGCGGATCGAACTTGGATAGAGGGGAAGATAGGTGGAGAGGAGACAGGCAAGTTAAAGATGCGGGGATGGAGCCAGTAAAGATGAGTGTAGGTGGGGAGGTAGGGAGGAGATAGGTCAGTCCAGGGAGGACAGACAGGCCAAGGAGGTGGGATAAGGTTAGTAGGTAGGAAATGGGGGTGCAGTTTGCGGTGGCAGGACGGGATGAGTGAGAGGAAGAACAGGTTGGGAAGGCGGTGACGGGCCAGGCTGTTTTTGGGATGCGGTGGGGGGAGGGGAGATTTTGAAGCTTGTGAAATCCACATTGATACCATTGGGCTGCAGGGTTCCCAAGCGGAATATGAGTTGCTGCTCCTGCAACCTTCAGGTGGCATCATTGTGGCACTGCAGGAGGCCCAGGATGGACATGTCATCTGAGGAATGGGAAGGGAAGTTGAAATGGTTCACGGCTGGGAGGTGCAGCTGTTTATTGTGAACTGAGCATTGGTGTTCTGCAAAGTGGCCCCCAAGCTTAGTTTCCCCAATGTTGAGGAGGCCACAATGGGAACAGCGGATGCAGTATACCACATTGGCAGATGTGCAGGTGAACCTCTGCCAAATGTGGAAATTCTTCTTGGGGCCTGGGATAGGGGTGAGGGGGGAATTGTGGGGCAGAGTGTAGCACTTCCTGCGGTGTCAGGGAAAAGTGCTGGGTGTGGTGGGGCTGGAGGGGAATGTGGAGTGGACAGCGGTGTCACAGAGAGAATGGTCCCTCCGGAAAGTAGGCAAGGGTGGGGATGGAAAAATGTCTTTGGTGATGAGGTCAGATTGCAGATGGCAGAAGTGTCAGAGGATTATGCGTTGGATCCGGAGGTTGTTGGGGTGGTATGTGAGCACAAGGGGGATTCTCTTTTGGTTGTTATTGCAGGGACTGGGTATGAGGAGTGAGTTGCAGGAAATGTGGGAGACACGGTCGAGGGCATTCTCGACCACCGTGGGGTGGGGTGGGGGGCATGGTGGTGGAGGTGTTGTGGTCCTTGAAAAACAAGGACATCTGGGATGTACGGGAGGGGAATGCCTTATGCTGGGAGCAGATGCAGCAGAGGTAAAGGAATTGGGAATAGGGGATGGAATTTTTGCAGGAGGGTGGGTGGGAGGAGGTGTATTCTAGGTAGCTGTGGGAGTCAGTGGGCTTGAAATGGACATCGGTTTCTAAGAGGTTGCACAAGATGGAGACAGATGTGTTGGAGATGGCCCAGGTGAACTTAAGGTTGGGGTGGAAGGTGGTGGTGAAATGGATGAACTGCTCGAACTCCTTGTGGGAGCACGAGGGGGCATTGATACAGTCATCAATGTAATGGAAGAAGAGGTGGGGTTTAGGGCCAGTGTAGGTGCTTGTAACCTACAAAGATGCAGGCATAGCTTGGGCACGTGCGGGTACCTGTGGCCACCCCCTTTGTCCATTGGAACTGGGAGGAATCGAAAGAGAAGTTGTTGAGGGTGAGGACGAGTTCGGCTAGGCGGATGAGGACTTCGGTGGAGGGGGACTGGTCGGGCCTGCGGGACAGGAAGAAGCGGAGGGCCTTGAGGCCATCTGCATGGGGAATGCAGGTGTATAGGGACTGGACGTCCATGGTGAAAATGAGGTGTTGGGGACCGGGGAATTGGAAGTTCTGGAGGAGGTGGAGGGCATGGGTGTTGTCACAGATGTAAGTTGGGAGTTAGTCCACCTATATGGACTCCATTTTCTCCCCCATGGCCGAGGACTTCCCCGCCTATGTCCGTGACACCACTCACACCCTCCACCTCCTCCAGAACTTCCAACTCCCCAGTCCCCAACATCTCATTTTTACTATGGACATCCAGTCTTGGCCCCCTGCAGTGCCATAATGATGCCACCCGAAGGTCGCAGGAACAGCAACTCATATTCCGCTCAGGAACCCTGCAGCCCAATGGTATCAATGTGGATTTCACAAGCTTCAAAATCTCCCCTCATCACACTGCATCCCAAATCCAGCCTAGCTTGTCCCTGCCTCCCTAACCTGTTCTTCGATTCACCTATCCCCTCCCCCCACCTCAAACCGCACTCCCATTTCCTATCTACTAACCTCATCCCACCCCCTTTACCTGTCCGTCCTCCCTGGACTTACCTATCTCCTCCCTATCTCTCCACCTACATTCACCTTTACTGGCTCCATCACCCCCTTCTTTAACTTGTCTGTCTCCTCTACACCTATCTTCTCCTGTATACATTTTCAATCCGCCTCCGCCTCTCTCCCTATTTATTTCAAAACCCTCTTACCCTCCACCATTTCTGATGAAGTGTCTAGGCCCGAAACATCAGCTTTCCTGCTCCTCTGATGCTGCTTGGCCTGCTGTGTTTTACCAGCTCCACACCTTGTTATCTCTACCACTGAGCCACTGTGCTGCCCTTAATGATAACGTTTCGGGTCCAGTAACCCTTCCCAGTTCTGAGGAAGGGTCACCGGACCTGAAACATTAACTCTATTTTTTTCCTTCATCGATGCTGCCAGACCTGCTGAGCTTTTCCAGCAACTATGTTTTTGTGCCTGATTTACAGCATCCGCAGTTCTTTCGGCCTTCATAACAGGGATCATCCTAGTGAACCTTCTCTCAACTACCTCCAGTAAAGGGTCCAGTTTATTGAAAAAGTTTGCATTTACTACAGCTTCAGGGTAGCAGTCTCCCCCTTATATAAATGCCTCAAAAAAAACCAAAATTTATTTGTGAACGCATGCTTCCTAGCTTTGGCTAACAAGTTTGCTCCCGTGAATGTAATTCCAGAAGAACAAAGAACAAAGAAACCTACAGCACAGGAACAGGCCCTTCAACCCTCCAAGCCTGCACCAATCAAGATGCTCTGTCTAACCTGTCATCTATTTTCTAACGGTCTGTGTCCATTTGTTCCCTGCCCATCCATGTACCTGCCCAAATCTATCTTAAAGGACGCTAACATGTCTGCATCTACCACCTCCGCTGGCAACGCGTTCCAGGCACCCACCACCCTCTGTATAAAGAGCTTTCCACGCATATCTCCCATAAACTTTCCTCCTCTCACTTTGAACTCATGACCCCTAGTAATTGAGTCCCCCACTCTGGGAAAAAGCTTTTTGCTATCCACCCTGTCTATACCCCTCATGATTTTGTAGACCTCAATCAGGTTCCCCCTCAATCTCCATCTTGCCAATGAAAATAATCCTAATCTACTCAATGTCTCTTCATAGCTAGCACCCTTCATACCAGGCAACATCTTGGTGAACCTCCTCTGCACCCTCTCCAAAGCATCCACATCCTTTTGGTAATGTGGTGACCAGAACTGCACACAGTACTCCAAATGTGGCCGAACCAAAGTCCTATACAACTGCAACATGACCTGCCAACTCTTGTACTCAATACCCCACCCAATGAAGGAAAGCATGCCATATGCCTTCTTGACCACCCTATTGACCTGCGTTGTCACCTTCAGGGAACCATGGACCTGAACGCCCAGATCTCTCTGTTCATCAATTTTCCCTAGGACTTTTCCATTTACTGTATAGTTCTCCCTTGAATTTGATCTTCCAAAATGCATCACCTTGCATTTGCCCGGATTGAACTCCATCTGCCATTTATCTGCCCAACTCTTCAGTCTATCTATATTCTGCTGTAATCTCTGACAGTCCCCCTCACAATCAGCTACTCCACCAATCTTAGTGTCATCAGCAAACTTGCTGATCAGACCACCTACACCTTCCTCCAGATCATTTCCATATATCACAAACAACAGTGGTTCTAGCACAGATCCCTGTGGGACACCACTAGTCACAGGTCTCCAATTTGAGAAACTCCCTTCTACTACTACCCTCTATCTCCTGTTGCCTAGCCAGTTTTTTATCCATCTAGCTAGCACACCGTGGACCCCATGTGACTTCACTTTCTCCATCAGCCTGCCATGGGGAACATTATCAAACGCCTTACTGAAGTCCATTTATATGACATCTACAGCCTTTCCCTCATCAATCAACTTTGTCACGTCCTCAAAGAATTCTATTAAGTTGGTAAGACATGACCTTCCCTGCACAAAACCATGTTGCTTATCACTGATAAGCCCATTTTCTTCCCAATGGGAATAGGTCCTCTCCCTCAGTATCTTCTCCAGTAGCCTCCCTACCACTGACATCAGGCTCACCGGTCGATAATTACCTGGATTATCCTTGCTGCCCTTCTTAAACAAGGTGACAACATTAGCAAGTCTCCAGTCGTCTGGGACATCACCCATGTCTAAGGACGCTGCAAAGATATCTGTTAAGGCCCCGGCTATTTCCTCTCTCGCGTCCCTTAGAAACCTGGGATAGATCCCATCTGGACCTGGGGGTTTGTCCACCTTAACGTCTTTTAGGATACCGAACACTTCCTCCTTCCTTATGTCAACTTGACCTAGAGTAAGCAAACATCTATCCCTAACCTCAACATCCGTCATGTCCCTCTCCTTGGTGAATACCGATGCAAAGTACTCGTTAAGAATGTCACCCATTTTCTCTGACTCAGCGCATAACTTTCCTTCTTTGTCCTTAAGTGGGCCAATCCTTTCTCTAGTTACCCTCTTGCTCTTTATATATGAATAAAAGGCTTTGGGATTTTCCTTAACCATGTTTGCCAGCAATATCTCATGTCCTCTCTTAGCCCTTTTAATTCAGATTTGCTCTACATTCCCAATATTCTTGCAAAACTTCATCTGTCTTCAGTCGCCTAGACCTCATGCATGCTTCCTTTTTTCTCTTGGTTATTCTCACAATTTCATCTGTCATCCATGGTTCCCTAATCTTGCCTTTTCTATTCCTCATTTTCACAGGAACATGTCCCTCCTGCACACTAATCAACCTCTCCTTAAAAGCCTCCCACATATCAAATGTGGATTTACCTTCAAACAGCTTCTCCCAATCTACATTCCTCAGATCCTGCCGAATCTTGGTATAGTCGGCCTTCCTCCAGTTTAGTACTCTTCCTTTAGGAGGTTAGGATGATTACATATTAATACATCGGTTCCACATGAGAAATGTCAGAAAGCCTGACTCACCTACAAGTTCCTGTAAATGTAAGAATAAAACTTTAACCTGATGTAGGGAAACCGAATATTTGCCTCCTGCCCAAGTAAGGTTCCCTGCCTCCCTCCTTCCTAAAACTTCAGACTGACCCAGAAACTTGGTCCTTAGATACTCTCTTCAAGCATTCATATATGAGGTATTTTACAACCCCAGAATTAAGTGAAAGCATAATGTCCAATTTACATTCCTTAGTCTACATTGCCCATCTACTATTTGTTTTCAAATGAGGCCAGTTCCTATCTCTTCAGTTATTTGGTTGTGTGTTAACATTTTTGCACTTAGCCAGAGTTTGCTAGTTTTTTTTAGTCGACACAAAAACATACTGTAGTTGAAAATTTATGCCTTCTTTTCCTGTTCACAGTCTAACCCTTGCTGTTTCCTTTGTTAGAGATTTAACAGCACAATAATATGCAGAGTGAGCATTAAAAGTTGTCATGTTAGAACCATACGTACATAGGATAGTTACAGCATGGAAGGAAAATATTTTGCCTGTCATGTCTGATCTGCTTCCCTACAGGAACAATTCACCCAGTGCAACATTCCACTTTTTCCCTGTCACCCTGCAATTCTTTTTTTCCCTTTACTGCAATGATCCATTTCCCTTTTGAACTTGCCGTCATCACCATGTCAAGAAGTGCATCCAGATCCTAACAACATGCTGTTAAAAAGTTTTCCTGTAGTCTACATTGCCTCTGATTCTCAAATCTTCTACCAAGGGAACATTTCCTTCCTATCTCCTCTGACCAGAACTTCATGATTTTGAACACCTCCAACTGGCTCCTCTTAAGCCTTTTCTCTTCAAAGAGAACAGTTCTGTTTTGAAGTTTTATATCCCCGGGACCATATTCTTGAATCTGTTCTGTATCCATTCTAATGCCTTCGCAATCTTCCTAAACTGGAGTACTCTGAACTGAATGCAGTACTCAAGTTAAAGCTGAACTAACATTTCACACAAGCTTAGCATAACTTTCTTGATTTTATACGCAATACCCAATTAATAAAGGCCAGAATTACAGGTGTCTTATTAATTGCTCTTTCAATCTGTTCTACCACCTTCAATGATTAGTGCTTCTAAAGACAGAGCCTTCTGCTCCTGTACTCCCTTTAGAATTGTAACTTTTATTTATATTGCATCATGTTCTTCCTATCAAAGTAAATCACTTTACATTTCTCTGCGTAAGTTAAATCTACAACTTAGAGTGTAGAACATAGAACAGCACAGGAACAGGCCCTTCAGCCCACCATGTTGTGCTGAACATGATACCATAACGAACTTGTCTGTGCATTTCATCAAACTGTCAAAGTTCTTTAGAAGTTCTGTCTTTCCTCCTTATAGTTCACAATATTGCCAATTTTTGTGTCATTTTAAATTTTGAAAATTTGGTTTGATTTATTGAGTTATATGTACCTACGAATAGTGAAAAGCTTTACTTGCAAGTTGTACAGGCAGATCATAGCAAACAAGGACATACAGATCATACAGTGCTTAGATAGAGCAAGGCATACAGGTTCACTACATAGGAGGTGCGCAAAGCAAGATCACCATTAGCAAGATCCTATTATTTGAAGCCACAAGAGTCCATTCAACAGCCAGGGAAAAAGCTGTTCTTAAACCCGTTGGTGCACGTGTTCAAGCTTCTGAATCTTCTGTCTGATAGAAGAGGTTGTTGGAGAGCATTACTGGGGTGAGAAAGGTCATTGATGCTGTCGACAACAAGAAGTGTAAATGGAGTCCATGGATAGAAGGCTGGCTTCCATGATGATCTGGGCATTACACAAGTTCCTATAGTTTCTTACAGTCCTGGGCAGAGCAGTTGCCATACCAGGTCATTATGAACAGGGATAATATGCTTTCAATGGTGCGTCTTTAAAAGTTGATGAGAGACCTTGAGACATGCTGAATTTCCTAAGCTGCCTGAGGAAGAAGCGGCGTTGTTGTGCCTTCATGACCATTGCATCTACATGGGAAGTCCAGGACAGATTGTCGGTCATTGTGACAAATGTTCTCGACCCGCTCAAACCCCTCTCTGTTGATGTAGATGGAGGCATATCCTCCCCCTTTCTTCCTGAAGTAAAGCACAAGAAAATTTGCCTTGTACATTAAGTCTCAACCATCAATATATTTTCAGAAGAGCACAGGTCTTAATACTGGCCCCTTGTCAACCCCAATGTAAACTTTCTCCATTTAAAAAATAAACCATTATATGGTGTACCTTTTAGGCCTATAAAATTGTGGGCTCTAAGTGTGTAGAAGATCTAGATTAGAGCTCCAGCAAATAAAGATACCTAAGGATATGCTCCTGTCGTACTGTTACTGTATCTTTGATAACAGCCAGGCAATATGTTGAATTTCACTGTCCTCAACCTGAATTACATTGCCTCTATATTTTAATAAATTATAATTTGTGTAGATTTAAGTAGGCAGTCTGAAAACAGCTTGCACTAGTGTCCAGTACCTCCCTGCACCCCAGTCCACCCCTTCTCCTAAACTATAGTTCATTGTTCAAGATGTTTGGTTGTTCTTTTCTTTTTTTAAAAACATTTTAAAAGTCTATTTTCTAAACTGTGACGTGTAAATTTGTTTTGTCTCAGAATCTTGATGGGAGTGAAAGCAGGAAATTGTACAAATGCACTCGCAGTACATTTTCCCATAAATGTGGTTATTTCTAATTTTAGTACTGAGGCAGTTCTCCCTCCTTGTGCACTTGCAAATGATATGGATAGAAAACACTGGTCTAATGAATTAAATAATGAGAATGAAATGTGTGCTAAAGTCAGTTATCTCCGGTGGAGTCGGGCTTTTTCATTAACTAACATAACACTGGTCCAAAAACACACTGAAATCTAACGGTTCAAATTATTTGCTGCTGTTGATTAGAACCATATTGAAGCAAGTTTCAGCAGAATATTAGTTTATATGTTGTTCATAAAGGCTAACAACCTCAACTTTTGTTGCAGTAACTCATGATTAACGCAGTCTACAAGTAATTATATATTATTGCACGACTTTTAAGTACTTTCTATAGCCACAATTGATCTGTATTTCGTCACTAGAGGAATTAGAAGGCTGCATTAGGAAAGATAAACTTGTCATAGTCCCCTAATAATCATGGTAAAACTGTGCTGTCTTGCACAATTAATATTGCAGATTGCCCTGGTGAGGTGCAGGTCCAAGAACTAATCTTGCATTGCGTACACTTCATACTTGGAGGTGCGGAGGGTGATCTGCAAGGAACCAACTGCTCATCATTTAAAGCCACATATCTAATTGTAGGAATCTCATGCTGGCCATGCCTCTGCCAACTTGGTATTTTGTGTATCAGTAAATGTCAGTCCTTGATAATGAACCTAATAGTAATGCCACCTCCATGGGCACCTCCATGTTCCAGGCAAACCTGTGCATTCCTTGCACTAGGAAGCTGTAGAGCTTGAAAAGATTGAAGTGTCCATTGTCGCTGTTTGCATATGTTTATAAGTCAAACCTCGTAGGTTTTTTAGCAGCTCCATTTGTGCTTTCAAGTTTCTCTTCTTTTGTGTTTTTGCACTCCTGATAGCAGAGACTTATGTTGCACTACCATTAGTCTATATTACAACCAAATTATTTTAGTTTCTTTCTTTGGCCCTGGTACGGAACCTGCTGACAGATTTCTCAACAATGGGGACACCAGTCAATTTTGACCTGACCAAACATGCAGAAGTGGATTCTCCAGGAAATGTTAATCAGGCAGCAGTCATGAGCAGTTCATTCATCATTTTTAGAACTGATTTGGTTTTCATTATTCATCATCATAAAGAGCAAAAACAAGTATGCATTGGGACATTAACCTGCTCTTTCAGATGGCAAAGGTCAGTTTTATGGTCAGCAAGGTCATTGACTTGACTCCATTATGGAATCATCATCTACTGAATGGAAACAAATCTCTCTGGGTGTCCATTTCATTTCTTTTGACACAGTAATCCCTTGGTGAGTAAATAAATGCACAAGCTAAGCAGGAGCTGAGTTCCAGTTCAGTCAGTAAAGCATGCCAGCATCTGTCAGCCAATTTCTTTCAGTTGGAATTAAGACACAGGCTTTATTCAGAAAAAAAAGTAGCAATAAAGATTTGAAGTACAAAAGATGTCTTGTTTTAAATAATTGCAATGGATCCATATGGCCAAGTATTTATAAAATCTGAAATGGAGTTTTTGTTTAGACAGGGTGTTATTTAGGTTTGTTCATTAACTCCATAATATAAAAAAATTGTAATCCTCGCCAAAGGTATTCAACTCAATGCTGTAACCATTCTACTTTCTAGTCTTCTCATAAATTGATGGTTGAAACCAGATGAAATAAAAATATGCAATTTCTGCTGAATGTGATAAAACTGGGTGCACTCTTGTGAGGAATGGTGAATCTTTTTTCCAAGTATTGACCACTACCATCTATTTTAGGCTCCTCACATTCCAGATGCTGGGTAGAACAGGAGTGAGGTGATAATTTTTGAATGTAATTATGATGTCTCAATGACAGTAATGGCTTGCTTATGCCCAAAAATGTGACAGCAAGAGAAAAGACTCATGAGTGAGATCGATCTGTAAGTAATAGATTGTTCTAGAATGTACTTCTGTTCAGCCCTAGACTGCATTTCCCAAAGCTGACCCTCCTTGTTGATTGGCCTCAACACCTACAGATGAAGGCACACAAATTGTACCATTATCCAGAGGATTCTGTCACACTGGGAGCCAGTGAAATCTAGCTGACTTGACTTTGTCTCAGTTACCTCTGGAGTGGTCACACCCACTGCAAGGTCCTCAGACAGAACATAGATATAGCCAAATGAATTCTACGGACTGGCTGTGGGGAGGCACCTCAAATATCATCTGGAATACCCTGTACTCATAAATCCATGCAGCCCTGAAGATTCTTGTTGGTTTTGTTTATGCCCAGAGGTCAACATGTTGTTTTCTACTACTAAAGGTGCTGGATATCTGCAAACTGAGTGGAAAAGCAAAATGCAAGTTTCTCGCAAGTGAAAATGTAGTTTACTGCAAGCACTTGTGGCTGTACCATTTATTTCAACAGGAGAGCCACAGGATACATTCACTTAATGAGGATGGAATGTCGTAATCAGCAGAAGATTTCCTTACCAGTCTCCAGAATCAATATTGAGGAATCCCATGCGTGGTACCACTGTGCTGTCCCCTCTGCTGCATCTGTCCTGCCAGTGGGACAGGACATATCCAGGGATGGTGATGGTGGTGTCTGAGACAATGTCTGTAAGGTATGATTCTCTGAGCATGACTATGTCATTCTGTTGCTTGACTCATTTCTGACACAGTTCCCCAATTTTTGCAGTAGCCGCTAGATGGTAATAAGAAAGACTTTGCAGAGTTGACACAGTTGGTTTTGACACTTATTTCCAGTGCCAGGTCAATTTCAACTGAATGGCTTGCTAGGCCATTTCACAGGACACTGAGTTGACTGCATTGTTGTGGGTCTGAAATCACATGAAAGAAAGGACATCGGTGAACCAGATGGGCTTTTCTGACAATTGACAATGGTCATCATTGGACACTTGGTTCCAGATTTCTATTCAAATTCCACAATCTGCCATTTCAGGATTTGAGCCCAGGTCCCTGGAAGATTACTTGGGTCTCTGGATTAATATTCTGTAATTATACCAGAGGACAATTGCCTCCCTAGATGAAAGTGATAGTTGGTGTCAGATTATATTAATGGGCATATCCCTTCAGATGTTCACAACAAGCAAGACACTGACCATATCCAACTAGCCTGTGCTTACATGTATCATAACGCGGTGTCTAACATTGGATATGTTTCTGTGATTAGACAACATTTGTTCAGTAATCTTTTGAGTGTGCAATGAATTATGCTGACAATTATTTAGGATTGTTTGTTACGCTTGCATTGTATATTTGCATGAACTGGAAATTTCATATTAATACAGAGGACACTGCTCTTTGGAGACAGAAAGAATATGTACATATACTGCTTCAGAGATAGTAGGAACTACAGATGCTGGAGAATCTGAGATAACAAGGTGTAGAGCTGGATGAACACAGCAGACTAAGCAGCATCAGGGGAGTAGAAAGGCTGACGTTTTGGGCCTAGACCCTTCTTCAGAAGAAGGGTCCAGGCCCAAAACATCAGGCCTCCTGCTTCTCTGATGCCTCTTGGCCTGCTGTGTTCTTCCAGCTCTATACCTTGTTAGCTCTTGTAAATTCACTTCCCCTGTTTCATTGCAATAAAGTAGGTGGCAACCATTCTCTGATGTGTTTCTCAAGGCAATGCCTTAATCAATCAGAATCAATCTGTCCAGTTTAAAGTTTAAACAAAACGTACAGTTAGCCTACTAAGTCATCATTAACTGATGCTTATCCCTGGCTACACTTCTACCAGAGGCCACTTGCTAACCAATCAGAATTCTGCATTTTTTGTTTGGTAATACCCTCTTTTGCTTCTTTTAATACGTACATTGCAATGTGGTGAACATTAGCTAAAAATGAATGGGCATGGACTGCAGCAGTATAAGAACTCATCTCATCTTATTTTCTCAAGGGCAACTAGTCACAGGCAACATGGGTTGGCCCATACAGTGACATCCATGTGGGTGAATGATTTTTTTAAAAAGCAAATATCAATCCACACTCTAAATGTATGTAAAATAAACCCCACAAGTTTACTGATAAGTTGATGTCTTCAATTGAAGTTAATTCTTCCTACACTTTCCAAAATAGAATATTGTCTTTGCAATATCCTGATTGTATGTCATTTTGTATTTCTCCTTTTATGTTATCCTGTACTGAACACTAGGGAGAACAATAATACAACAAAATTTCCTGCCATTGTATTGTGGTCAGGGATGAAGAGATTGAGCTTTCAACTGTTGCTGGTAGTAGATGCAAAAGAGAGTTAGTCATAGCTGTCATAGCAGTGTGTCAGGCAGGAAGTCATGCATAAGACACTATTAGATTTTTAATTACTTGTTTTTGGGACCAGTGTGGGCCACATGCAACTAATGAAGCTGGCAGCAGAACATCTCAAATTGAAAATTCACACATTTCAACTTCATCTAATTTCAGTAAAACCTTTCACTCAATTATCTCAAGTACTTTAAGAGCTTTTATGTGTCAAATCTATTGAATATTTAAACTTATTTTACTGATGTATCTTATTTACTGATTTTGCATGATGTGGAGGTGCTGGTGTTGGTCTAAGGTGGACAAGGTCAAAAGTCACATGACGCCAGGTTGTAATCCAAAAGGTTTATTTGAAATCACAAGCTAACAGAGCACTGGCCCTTCATCAGGTGCAGTGAAGAGAGCGCTCAAGCACAGACTTTATAACCAGAAAGATCAAAAGGTCAAACAAATGGCATGAGTCGTGTGATGATAGGCCAAAAAAAAGGCCGCTGCAGGTGATCAAGAGTGCCAGACCGTGTGAATGAAGTGTCAACAGTTAAATAGCAAGTGAAGGGATGATCTATAATTAATTAATTGAAGCAGAGGGATAATCACAAAAAATTAAAAATAAAGTAGTTGTGGAGGCAAACCAAAAGACTGAAAGAACATGGTATGTACAAAACTCTGGTGCGGCCACACTTGGAGTATTGTGTACTGTTCTGGTCGCCGCATTGTAGGAAAGATTTCGAAGCATTGGAAAGGGTACAGAGGAGATTTACCAGGATGTTGCCTGCTCTGGAGGGAAGGTCTTATGATGAAAGGCTGAGGGACTTCAGGCTGTTTTCGTTAGAGAGAAGGTGGTTAAGAGGTGACCTAATAGAGACATACAAGATGACCAGAGAATTAGATAGGATGGACAGTGAGAGCCTTTTTCCTCAGATTGTGATGGCTAGCACGAGGGGACACAGCTTTAAAGTTGATTGGTGATAGATATAGGACAGATGTCAGAGATAGGTTCTTTACTCAGAGAGTAATAAGGGCGTGGAATGCCCTGCCTGCAACAGCAGTAGACTCGCCAAGCTTAAGGGCATTTAAATGGCCATTGGATAAACATATGGACAATAATGGAATAGTGTAGGTTAGATGGGCGTCAGTTTGGTTTCACAGGTCGGCGCAACATTGAGGGCTGAATGGCCTGTACTGCGCTGTAGTGCTCTATGTTCTATGCATAAAAACTGCATACCATGGATCAAATCAAGTAACAAGTAATCCAAAACTGTACAAATTAATTAAGGTAGAGAGATCATAACAAGTTATCAAGGTGATGATGCCAAAACAGGACAGTAAGGGAGATTTTACAGAATAGTATGGTAAGGTTACGTGTAGCATGACATGAACCCAAGATCGCAGTTGATGCTGTCTTCATGGGTAAAGAATGTGGCCATCAGTTAGTGCTTGACGATTCTGCGTTGTTGCATACTTCAAAAGCTGCCTTACAGGATCTTACCCAGTGATTGGAGGCTGAATGCCCTTGACCAGTGAAGTGTTCCTTGACTGGGAGGGAACATCCCTGTTTGGCGATTGTTGCGCAGTGTCCATTCATCTGTTGTCATAGTGTCTGAATGGTCTCACCAATAGCCCATGCTGCGGGGCATCATTGCCTGCAGCTTATGAGGTGGGAATCATTGGCTGAGTCATGTGAGTATCTGCCACGCTTTCGGTGGGTGGTGTTCCCAAGTGAAATGGTCATATCCATGTAATGATCTGACTTCTCTTGCAGGGGTTGCCATGTCAGGGTTGAATACTGTTGTGATTGATGTTGTCCTGAAGGCTGCGCAGTTTGCTGTATATGATGGTCATTTAAGGTTCGGCGGACGTTTGAAGGCGAGACGTGGAGGCATAGGGGTGATCTTGGCAAGATGCCCGTTGTCAATGATATGTTGAAGGCTGCAAAGAACATGACGTAGTTTCTCTGCTCTGGGAATACTGCACAATGAAGAGTACTCTATTGGTCATATCCCACGTCGGTCTTCTGAAGAGGTCATTGCGGTTTATCGCTACTGCACATCAGAACTGGCAATCAATGAGTTGAGCATCATATCCCCTTCCTATGAGGGTGCCTTTCAGCATCTTTAGGTGTCCATCATGTTCCTTCTTGTCTGAACGGATCCTGTGTATATGCAGGGCTTGTCCGTAACAGGTGGTTTCTTTAACACTTTTAGGGTGGAAACCAGAGAAATGCAGCATGGTGAGGTTATCCGTGGTCTTGCGGTAGAATGGGGTACTGAGGTGTCTGTCCTTGGAGATACGTGTCCACAAGAATGAGACTTATTTTAAAGAGTAGTTCATGACAGGTCTGATGGTGGGTTGAAACCTGTTGAAATCACTATGTAGTCATTTCATTGATTCCTCACCATTAGCCCAAAAAGAGAAAATGTCATCTATATATCTGGTGTATAGCACTGGTTGGAGATCTTGTGCAGCAAAGAAGTCTTGCTTGAACTTGTGCATGAAAATGTTTCCATACTGGGGGGGGGGCAAATTCAATTTCCACATCTGTTCCACGTGTCTAAATGAACAGCAGGTTGTTGAAGGTGAAGACATTGTGGGGCGAGGATGAAACGGATGAGTTGTAGGCTGGTATCTGGAAATTGGAAGTTTTCGGTATTGAGTACTGAGGCTTTTGCAACAATGCCGTTGTTTTGGGGGATGCTGGCACAGAATGCTGAAATATCCATTGTGAGGAGGAATGTTCCTGGTTTGACTGGTCCATGCATGCTGAGTTTCTGTAAGAAGCCTGTAGTTGTTGTGACAGAAGCTGTGGGTTCCTTGTGCAATGGACTTCAAAATGTCCTCGACATAGCCAGAGAGGTTCTCACACAGGATCGTATTACCTGATACGATGGGATGTCCAGGTGTGTTGGCTTCGTGCATCTTCAAAAAACAGTAGAAGCCGTCTACACAAGGAGTACATGGGATGAGAGTGCATGGAATACTCTGAAGATCTGGATCACAGGTATTGATCAGTCTGTTGAGGTAACAAATGTGTTCTTTAGTCGGATTGACAGATAGTCGTCGGTAGTGTTCCCGATAGTTCAGCTGCCAGTATGCTTCTTTGCAGGAGTCTGTTCTATTCTGTATGACCCTGGCTCCTCCTTTGTTTGCTGCTTCGACAACAATATTGTAGTTGTTCTAGACAGTGTGGATGGCTGGTCTCCAGCACCACCTTATTTTTCAGCTTTTTGTAACTATCTCTCTGCCTCAATTAATTCGATTATAGATCATCTCTTCACTTGTTATTTAACTATTACACTTCACTCACACTGTTTGACTCTGTTGGTCACCAACAGTTATTCACCATGTCAACACTCCACTCACACCATTAGTAAGAAGTTTTGATCTCTCTGCTTGTAAAGTCTGTGCCTGGATGATCACTTTACTTCACCAGACAAAGTGGCAGTGCTCTGAAAGCTTGTGATTTCAAATAAACCTGTTAGGCTATAACTTGCTGTACTGTGACCCTAAATTTGTATGTGAGCTCTTCAAGACTGTTGTATTTGTGTATTTGTTACATCGTGCACCAAATGAGTTCCTCCAACTTTCAAGGGAGAAAATTCAGAAGTCTGAAGTGCAAAGAGACTTGGGAATTCTAGTCCAGATACTCTCAAGGTAAACTTGCAGATTGAAATCAGTAGTCAAGAAGGCAAATGCAATGTTGGTATTTATTTTGAGAGCACTTGAATGTAAAAGAAGCAATGTAGTACTGAGGCTTTATAAAGGTCCTGGTCAGGTCACATTTGGGATATTGTATGCAGTTTTAGGCTCCAGATCTCGGGAAGGATGTATTGGCCCTGGCACGGTTTTAGAGGAGGTTCATGAGAATGGCCCCATGAATGACAAGCTTAACATATGAGAAAAGTTTGAGGACTCTGGGACTACACACAGAGTTTAGAAGGATGAGGGGGATCTAATTGAAACTTACAAAATACTGAATGGCCTGGGCAGAGTGGATGTTGGGAAGATGTTTCCATTGGTAGCAGAGGTTAAGGCCCGAGGGCACAGTCTTAGAGTAAAGAGAAGACCAATTAGAATGGAGTTAAGGAGAAACTTCTTCAGCCAGAGACTGGTGAATCTGTGGAATTCACTGCCACAGAAGGCTGTGGAGGCCAGGTCATTGAGTACATTTAAGACTGAAATAGATAGGTTCATGATTATCAAGGATATCATGAGTTTCAGGGAGAAAGCAGGAGAATGGGGTTGAGGAACGTTTCAGCCATGTCTGAATGGTGGATCAGACTCAATGGGCCAAATGGCCTATTTTCTGCTCCTACGTCTTATGGTCTTATGGTCAATATATACACCGTATGCTCAACAGGTAAACCTTTAAAATAAGCAATAGTATGATTATACTGAGATAATAAAATGTGAGGCTGGATGAACACAGCAGGCCAAGCAGCATCTCAGGAGCACAAAAGCTGACGTTTCGGGCCTAGACCCTTCATCAGAGAGGGGGATGGGGGGACGGAACTGGAATAAATAGGGAGAGAGGGTGAGGCGGACCGAAGATGGAGAGTAAAGAAGATAGGTGGAGAGAGTGTAGGTGGGGAGGTAGGGAGGGGATAGGTCAGTCCAGGGAAGACGGACAGGTCAAGGAGGTGGGATAAGGTTAGTAGGTAGCTGGGGGTGTGGCTTGGGGTGGGAGGAAGGGATGGGTGAGAGGAAGAACCGGTTAGGGAGGCAGAGACAGGTTGGACTGGTTTTGGGATGCAGTGGGTGGGGGGGAAGAGCTGGGCTGGTTGTGTGGTGCAGTGGGGGGAGGGGATGAACTGGGCTGGTTTAGGGATGCAGTAGGGGAAGGGGAGATTTTGAAACTGGTGAAGTCCACATTGATACCATATGGCTGCAGGGTTCCCAGGCGGAATATGAGTTGCTGTTCCTGCAACCTTCGGGTGGCATCATTGTGGCAGTGCAGGAGGCCCATGATGGACATGTCATCAACAAACCATTTCCACTCCCCCTCCCATTCTCTTGATGACATGTCCATCATGGGCCTCCTGCACTGCCACAATGATGCCACCCGAAGGTTGCAGGAACAGCAACTCATATTCCGCCTGGGAACCCTGCAGCCATATGGTATCAATGTGGACTTCACCAGCTTCAAAATCTCCCCTTCCCCCACTGCATCCCTAAACCAGCCCAGTTCATCCCCTCCCCCCACTGCACCATACAACCAGCCCAGCTCTTCCCCCCCACCCACTGCATCCCAAAACCAGTCCAACCTGTCTCTGCCTCCCTAACCGGTTCTTCCTCTCACCCATCCCTTCCTCCCACCCCAAGCCGCACCCCCAGCTACCTACTAACCTCATCCCACCTCCTTGACCTGTCCGTCTTCCCTGGACTGACCTATCCCCTCCCTACCTCCCCACCTACACTCTCTCCACCTATCTTCTTTACTCTCCATCTTCGGTCCGCCTCCCCCTCTCTCCCTATTTATTCCAGTTCCCTCCCCCCATCCCCCTCTCTGATGAAGGGTCTAGGCCCGAAACGTCAGCTTTTGTGCTCCTGAGATGCTGCTTGGCCTGCTGTGTTCATCCAGCCTCACATTTTATTATCTTGGAATCTCCAGCATCTGCAGTTCCCATTATCTCTCGTATGATTATACTGAGTTAGGTTTTGCTGAAGCTGTGCACTTTGCTGCATGTGTGTGCCTGGAACTCGTTGCTGGGGGAGGTGGTGGAAGCAGATACCATAATGACTTTCAAAGGGCGTCTTGACAAATAATTGAATAGGATGGGAACAAAGGGATATGGTCCCTGGAAGGGTGGGGAGTTTTAGTTGTGACAGGCAGCATGTCAGTGCAGGATTGGAGGGCCGAAGTACCGGTGCCTGTTCTGTAATTTTCTTTGTTTATGCATGTTTTGCTTTTAAATGCATACAATGTTTTTGGAAGTGAAAACTCACAAACACACAGGCAACAAAGGTATCAGGGATCTTCAAGAAGCCCTGTTTGGAATGTATTTATCTCCTCAATCGATGAGATTGAAGATTGAAAAGTATTCAGTGAATGGTCTGAGAATGTGAGTGAATTAGAATGGGTGAATTCAATTTCAAATTAGGAGGAATAAGGTTAGAAAGGAAAGATTGAGTTGACAGAAAGAAAGAGAGAGAGAGAGACTGAAATGAAGAGCAAAGCGTAAAGTATTTACAATTTTCTAAAACATTTTAAAGTCAGAAGATATGAGATGCCACACTGGTAATGATTTATTTTCTGGCAAGAGATTAATTTTCAGTCTTTAACAATTGTCATGGGTAATGAGAAGTTATTAACGTAGCTAATGAATAGAGCGTTGCAAAATCAACATACAGTGTAGCAACTTCATGAAAAGCAATGGAAAGCGTATTTGAGGCATGCTGGAGCATACAAATTGTCCAGTCATTTGTGATCACTTCTTTGCCACAAGTTGCTGTTTGAATTATGCATTAATAACAGCATTTGTCGTTCAGATGCTGTTTTCTTATCCATTAAATTGGCTTGTCATCTTTTAAATAAGCATGCACAACTTACTGCATAGATGTAAAGATTTCACTAGCTTTCATTCTAAAATTAGTTTTCTAAGGAATTGAATGAGGAAAACTCTTGCAGTCTGTATAACTTTAACTACCCTTGAATTTCTTCACTCTTTTACCTGTGGGTTCTATTTAAATGTTTCAGCAAGCTTGGTATTATGCATTATGCCAATGGGAACAATCAAGAATGTAAATGTTTTTCTTTAGTTCAATATGGTTTATCAGGTTAAATTTATTTTGTAATGAGGTAATCAAAATCTGAAACCCAGAGAAATGTGTATGACTAATTGCTGATAGACTGTTATTTAATGGCATGATTATTTCATGTGAAAGTACCAACGTTCAACTGGGATGGACAAAGTTAAAAATCACACCACACCAGGTTATAATCCAAACGCGTTTATTTGAAGACACAAGCTTTCAGAGTCCCGCTCTTTTTTCGGACATTCTGAAGAAGGAACAACACTCTGAACGCTTGTGTCTTCAAATAAACCTGTTGGACTATAACCTGGTGTGGTGAGATATTTGGCCATGATTACTTGAAGCCCATATGTATCATATTAAATAAAATGGATGTCAAATTAAACACTTGGGTTAGAAAAACGCATCATTGTACATTTTTGACAACCAAACATTTTGACATTTAGGCTTTCCTGCAACACTGAAATAATAAATAGTCAGTGATTTTTGGTTTCAGATAAATTATTGTGGTTTTAAATATCTTTTTATCAAAATACACTGTGACAACTTCCTGCCTTCAGCTGTGGTTTCTTTTTCAAACCCAATAGGGAATGATGGTTTTCAGGAGTCTGTCTTCTGAAACACTATTAATAATGTCTTCTTGGATATCAGGGTCATGTTAAAGGTTGCTAAAAGAGCTGGAATCTTGAATTAGTACGTTTTACAATAAAAATGTGTGATGTTAGCTGTAAAAAATGCAAGGTTTCGTTTTTGCTACAAGCAAAGTCTGCTAAAAAATGTAAATCTTTAATAATTATATGCAAAATTGTACATATCGGGAAATCTTTTTTTAAATCACTGCCAATCACTGCTAAAATATATAAATGCCTGTGAACTTTGCTTTTCTCTTAGCCCCTACTCCCCTTGTCTGCAAAATAGTTTTAGCTGTGTACGGCAAGAGAGGAAATATTGATGCATTTATAAAAACACTTTTCTAAATGGTTGTATTTTCACAATTTTGTTCACTCAGTGGCTCTTTGCAAAATGGAATTACATGTCAAGAATCCACACAGACAGTTTCAGCTGATTTGTCCAGCTCTTTGCTGATGCATTGCGTAAACAATAAATAAAGGTGTCAGGAGGGGAAGCCTAATGTTTACCTGTCAATTCAAAGTATTACCAAGAAGGGAAAAGTAATCGGATTGGACACCAGTCAGGAATCCAACTTGAGCCATTTAATTGACAAGTTAAGGGCTACTTCAATCTCCATGAACATTTTGCCAGCCTGCAAGTGACTGCAACCAAGTTGATAGAAACATGCTGACCTCCACGTGGTTTCTAGCTGAGTCAGTGTTTCTCCTTTATCGTCACTCCATTGTCTAAGCAGGGCCCACCATTTCCTATGGCAGCGATTTGATTTGTGACAACAATGGCACCAATGCTCATTATTCTTCCCATTCCCCACTTGCTGGATCCTGCCTCCCTGATGCTGCGGTCTGAACATGCTGTGTATATGCAATATGATGACACTGCCTGCCAGTTAATCTGTTATGAGATTGTAAACTGCATATAGAGAAGTCAGAGATAATGGGAACTGCAGATGCTGGAGAGTCCGAGATAAAAGTGTGGGGCTGAATGAAGGCCTAAAGGCCCGAAATGTCAGCTTTTGTGCTCCTAAGATGCTGCTTGGCCTGCTGTGTTCATCCAGCCCCACACTTTGTAGACAAGTCAGTTGCCTGCAATAATCTATGCTGTATAAAAGAAACGTGTTTTATTGTTTTAAATAATAGAAACAAATTAATCAATCCTTGATGATCAATTAATTGACCATCATTTCAATAACACACTGAACAATGGTGGAAAACATTGACATTGAGGTCTCTCATGCTTTGGAGACAACAAGCAAGTTAATCTAACAGGTGAAACATGATCAACAGCCTTAGATCACACTAGCATGCATGAGACAACACCCAATGTCTTTGAACATCACAGCATCAAAGAGTGTTGAGGCACAGTTTGTTGGTAAATGGAAAAATCCCCCATGAGAGGCCATTCTAAATCACTTGAGAAAGTTAAATGCCCAGGGGGTGTGCTGGATTGATAGCAGGCAAGAACAGGTCAAAAATGTGTTGTCAGAGTCTCCGTAGGTTTAAATTGGGACACAGCAGACTTCCTAACATAATTTAATATTTTTAGAAAGTAGTGACAGCTATGATTTCTATATTCTGGTATACCTGATGCAGAAAAGCAACCCATTAAAATTTGCATTGCAATAAGAAACAGATATCTAATAGACATCTGGACTAATAGCTGAAGAGCGAAAACAAAATCTCCAAAAAGTATTAAACATATTAGGAGACCAATTCAGAGACAGATTAAACTTACATATTCAGCAAGTAGAATTCATGGCATGTAAACAAGGGCATACCGAATCCAAAGACTACAAAGTGTGGAGCTGGATGAACACAGCAGGCCAAGCAGTATCTTAGGAGCACAAAAGCTGACATTTCAGGCCCAGACCCTTCATCAGAAAAGGGGGATGGGGACAGGATTCTGAAATAAACAGGGAGAGAGGGGGAGGCGGACCAAAGATGGACAGAGGAGAAGATAGGTGGAGTGGAGAGTATAGGTGGGGAGGTAGGGAGGGAATAGGTCAGTCCAGGGAGGACAGACAGGTCAAGGGGGTGGGATGAGGTTAGTAGTTAGGAAATGAAGGTGTGACTTGAGGGAGGAGGGGATAGGTGAGAGGAAGAACAGGTTAGGGAGGCGGGGGCGAGCTGGGCTGGTTTTGGGATGCAGTCGGGGGAGGGGAGATTTTGAAGCTTGTGAAATCCACATTGATACCATTGGGCTGCAGGTTCCCAAGCAGAATATGAGTTGCTGTTCCTGCAACCTATGGGTGGCATCCCCAAGCTGAATATGAGTTGCTGTTCCTGCAACCTCCCAAGCAGAATATGAGTTGCTGTTTGAATCCAAAGACTGCTTAGTGAGCAGATGCAGAGAAAAGGGGTCATTACATGATTTTTCAGCTGGAAGGTTAGCCTTCTCAGTTGTTGAGTTAGTGATCATACACATCCCCATGGAAGCTTTTCATAAAGATTTATCAGACCAACCAATGGATTGTGGCATTGCAAAGCTATTGAAGGATCGACATAAGGACAAGGCATTCCTCATAGAGTATAGAGCCTAAGTACAAACTCAAAAGTTGGCACACTCACTGGAATACCCAAAACAAAAATGGAACGTGTTCTTCAATGAAATTTCCAGCTTTGAATCAATTTTTCAACCCGTGGGACAGAAAATGCCATCGGCAAGGTCATTACATTAGAGCAAAGGCAGCTGCAGCTACCAACAGCCATGGGACTAACCAAATAGACCACACAAAAAGTGTGCCCTCGAGCTATTATAAAGACAATCTGATATCTTGGCAGAGATTCATTCTGGAAGTGATTGACAAACCAGAATCTCTTGATGTGCATGATGAGACAAAGGGTACTAAACACATATTTCGCAGCAACAAATTTCATGGAAAGTATCATTGTGATCATTCAAAATGCTTACAAAATATCAAGTTATCTGCCATCAGCAAACTTGTAGCAATTCACCAATAGCTAAGTTTGACATAGAGACAGATGCCATTATACAACTCCTGCAGCATCTGGGGGAAGATAAGAGTAAACAGATGTGGGATGCCATGACAAAACTTTCACCACACAACAGTTCACCAATTCCATGAAGGAATAACTACTCTGTCTGGATATCACTGAGGTTCCACATTGTAGATATTGCTGGACCAGCAATTGCATACATATCAGCATTTTGAGACCTCACACTGGTTGCAAAGCATGAAATCAATGAGACATCAGAGATGCAACAGAGACAGCAGCAGATAACAAAGTGTGAAGCTGGATAAACACAGCAGGCCAAGCAGCATCTCAGGAGCGCAAAAGCTGACATTTCGGGCCTAGACACTTCATCAGAGAGGGAGATGGGGAGAGGGTTCTGGAATAAATAGGGACAGGTGGGAGGCGGACCGAAGATGGAGAGAAAACAAGATAGGTGGAGAGGAGAGTATAGGTGGGGAGGGGATAGGTCAGTCCAGGGAAGACGGACAGGTCAAGGAGGTGGGATGAGGTTAGTAGGTAGGAAATAGAGGTGCGGCTTGAGGTGGGAGGAAGGGATGGGTGAGAGGAAGAACAGGTTAGGGACGCGGAGACAGGCTGGGCTGGTTTTGGGATGCAGTGGGGGGAGGGGACGAGCTGCGCTGGCTGTGCGATATAGTGGGGGGAACGGGACGAACTGGGCAAGTTTTGGGATGCAGAGGGGGAAGGGGAGATTTTGAAGCTTATGAAGTCCACATTGATACCATTGTGCTGCAGGGTTCCCAAGCGGAATAGGAGTTGCTGTTCCTGCAACCTTCAGGTGGCATCATTGTGGCACTGCAGGAGGCCCATGATGGACATGTCATCTTAAGAATGAGACAGGGAGTTAAAATGGCTCGCAACTGGGAGGTGCAGTTGTTTATTGCAAACTGAGCGGAGGTGTTCAGCAAAATGGTCCCCAAGCCTCCGCTTGGTTTCCCCAATGTAGAGGAAGCCACAATGGGTACAGCGGATACAGTATACCACATTGGCAGACGTGCAGGTGAACTTCTGCTCAATGTGGAAAGTAATCTTGGGGCCTGGAATGGGGGTGAGGGCGGAGGTGTGGGGGCAAGTGTAGCACTTTCTGCGGTTGCAGGGGAAGGTGCCGGGTGTGGTGGGGTTAGAGGGCAGTGTGGAGCAAACAAGAGAGTCACGGAGAGAGTGGTATCTCTGGAAGGCAGACAAGGGTGGGGATGGAAAAATGTCTTGGGTGGTGGGGTCGGATTGTAGATGGCGGAAGTGTCGGAGGATGATGCGTTGTATCCGGAGGTTGGTGGGGTGGTGTGTGAGAACGAGGGGGATCCTCTTTGGGCGGTTGTAGCGGGGGCGGGGTGTGAGGGATGTGTTGCGGGAAATGCGGGAGACGCGGTCAAGGGCGTTCTCGACCACAGTGGGGGGAAAGTTGCGGTCCTTGAAGAACTTGGACATCTGGGATGTGCGGGAGTGGAATGCCTCATCGTGGGAGCAGATGCGGCGGAGGCAGAGGAATTGGGAATAGGGGATGGCATTTTTGCGGGAGGGTGGGTGGGAGGTGGTGTATTCTAAGTAGCTGTGGGAGTCAGTGGGCTTGAAATGGACATCAGTTTCTAGCTGGTTACCTGAGATGGAGACTGAGAGGTCCAGGAAGGTGAGGGTCGTGTTGGAGATGGCCCAGGTGAACTTGAGGTTGGGGTGGAAGGTGTTGGTGAAGTGGATGAACTGTTCGAGCTCCTCTGGGGAGCAAGAGGTAGCACCGATACAGTCATCAATGTAACGGAGGAAGAGGTGGGGTTTGGGGCCTGTGTAGGTGCGGAAGAGGGACTGTTCCACGTAACCTACAAAGAGGCAGGCATAGCTTGGGCCCATGCGGGTACCCATGGCCACCCCCTTTGTCTGTAGGAAGTGGGAGGAATCGAAAGAGAAGTTGTTGATGGTAAGGACGAGTTCAGCTAGGCGGATGAGGGTGTCGGTGGAGGGGGCTGTCGGCCCTGTGGGACAGGAAGAAGCAGAGGGCCTTGAGGCCATCTGCATGAGGAATACAGGTGTATAGGGACTGGACATCCATGGTGAAAATGAGGTGTTGGGGGCCAGGGAATTGGAAGTTCTGGAGGAGGTGGAGGGCGTGTGTGGTGTCATGGACATAGGTAGGGAGTTCCTGGCCCTAGGGGGAGAAAATGGAGGCCAGAGAGGTGGATATGAGTTCAGTGGGACAGGAGCAGGCGTAGATAATGGGTCGACCAGGGCAGGCGGGTTTGTGATTTTGGTAAGGAGATAGAAGCGGGCCGTGCGGGTCTGGGGAACAATGAGGTTGGAGGCTGTGGGTGGGAGGTCACCTGAGGTGATGAGGTCATGGATGGTGTTGGAGATGATGGTTTTTACTTTCCCCCTGCAGTGGTTGAGGACGCCGTTGACCGCGTCGCCTGCATTTCCTGCAACACATCCCTCACACCCCGCCCCCGCCACAACTGCCCCGAGAGGATCCCCCTCGTTCTCACACACGACCCCACCAAACTCCAGATACAACGCATCATCCTCCGACACTTCTGCCATCTACAATCCGACCCCACCACCCAAGACATTTTTCCATCCCCACCCTTGTCTGCTTTCCGGAGAGACCACTCTCTCCGCGACTCCCTTGTCCCCTCCACACTGCCCTCCAACCCCACCACACCCAGCTCCTTCCCCTGCAACCGCAGGAAGTGCTACACTTGCCCCCACACCTCCTCCCTCACTCCTAATCCAGGCCCCCAGATTACTTTCCATTTTAAACAGATGTTCACCTGCACATCTGCCAATGTGGTATATTGTATCCATTGTACCCGGTGAGGCTGCCTCTACATTGGGGAAACCAAGCGGATGCTTGGGGGCCGTTTTGCAGAACACCTCCGCTCGGTTTGCAATAAACAACTGCACCTCCCAGTCACAAACCATTTTAACTCCCCCTCCCATTTTTTGGACGACATGTCCATCATGGGCCTCCTGCAGTGCCACAATGATGCCACCCGAAGGTCGCAGGAACAGCAACTCACATTCCGCTTAGGAACCCTGCAGCACAATGGTATCAGTATGGACTTCACAAGCTTCAAAATCTCCCCTTCCGCCACCGCATCCCAAAACCAGCCCAGTTTGTCCCCTCCCGCCACTGCATCACACAACCAGCTCAGCTCGTCCCCTCCCCCCACTGCATCCCAAAACCAGCCCAGCCTCTCTCTGCCTCCCTAACCTGTTCTTCCTCTCACCCATCCCTTCCTCCCACCTCAAGCCGCACCTCCATTTCCTACCTACTAACCTCATCCCACCTCCTTGACCTGTCCGTCTTCCCTGGACTGACCTATCCCCTCCCTACCTATACACTCCTCTCCACCTATCTTCTTTTCTCTCCACCTTCGGTCCGCCTCCCCCTCTGTCCCTATTTATTCCGGAACCCTCTCCCCATCTTCCTCTCTGGTGAAGGGTCTAGGCCTGAAACATCAGCTTTTGTGCTCCTGAGATGCTGCTTGGCCTGCTGTGTTCTTCCAGCTCCACACTTTGTTATCTTGAATTCTCCAGCTGCTGCAGTTCCCATTATCTCAGAAACAGCAGCAGACTGTTCAAGAAAAACTCACAGACCTGAATATGAAAGGACTAAACACTTTGTTTTGAACTGATTGATCGCAAACCTCAATGCACTGCTCTGAAAAGAAATATAAAACTCAAAAGGAAATGATTGAACATCTAGTTTAGGATAATTCCAAACAGGAGAATACAATCTTTGAGATGATGAAGTTCTTTTGAGGCGACCTCTGTTCAGCTCATAACGATGAATGAAAAGCTGAAGGAGAAAGAAAGGAAGCTAGCTGTGGATGATCCAAATTCAAAAGCCTAATAATGACCATGAAACCATTCTAAACTGTTGTAAAATCCCATCTTGTTCACTAGCATCCTTCAGGAAAGGAAATTACCACTGTTACATGGTCTGACCGACATGAAACTCCAAGCAAAATGCACTGTTTTGACTCTCAGGCTCCCTCTGAAATGGTTGGACAAGCTACTGAGTTCTGAAGAAGAGTCAAAATGTTAACTCTGTTTCTCCCTCCATAGATGCAGCCTGACCTACTGAGTTTCTCCTGCATTCTCTGCATTTGTTGTAGCAAGTCACTTTGCAGGGATTAGCAACAAAAGCTGGCAAGGCCAGAAACACCCATATCCCATGAGTAATTTCTTTTTTAAAATATGAATCCAATAAGCAGATTGTTGGTGAACAGAAGATCTAGGCTAACCCATATAAAACAAATCCTGCTCAATGAAAGCAGCCACAATAACATTGGCTTTAGCTTAAAGCAATGCTGGAGAAAGTGACAGTTCCACAAAAACAGATGGACATTCACAGAATGCTCAACAAATAACTGTAAAACGTTCAAGTTAAAGTCTGTTCAGAAATAAATTCCAATAATAATGCTGAAGCAGTATATATAGGAAACAAACTAACCACTGAAGCAGCAAATGAGAAGGTTGAGACTTCAAAGAAAACAAAAAGTATGGAGGGTGATTGGGAGTTGGTTCTAGTGTCAGGTTGTCAGGGAAGTGCTGGGCCCTGTAGGGTTTGGGTCCTGGTGTGCTATGTTTCAGATTGTGCAAAGGATGTGTCAGGTCCTCGGGGTGTTAATTCAGGGTCTGAAGGGTGAAGATAGTCTATTGAAGGTATGTATAGGATCCGACTAATAGTTACTCAGGGGTTAGACTGTGGATTTAATAATCTAACTTTTCCTGAATCACTATTGTTCTTAATTTCATTGAAATCATCTGAAATCTCTGATTTTAATGGGAATTTTGGGGGATTCCCGGTGTAGAGGCATTGCCCAGTAGAAAATTGAATTTGGAAATTCTTTTTGGAGTTTTCTCTAATGAGGATTCTACAGGGTATCCACCTACACTGAAATAATGACCGTCTGGCCATTCAAAATTCTGCTCTTTTGTTTTTTTCTTTCTCCTAGAGATCTGTTCTCTGTATTAAATACACTGATAATTGTAAACTTCAGCAGAAGCCAATGCAACTGTGCTCTGAAAGTGCTGCCCTGTCAATTCTGACAGCAAGCGCCTCAATAACTCCAGCACCTCTTTAAAGGTCTGAGCAATTTAAATCTGCTATTGCCAGTGTAATGGAGCAAATGTTTGAACATGCAAATGCCATGACACTAGAAATAAATCATTGTTGATAGGTAGACCCTGGAAAATTCAAGTCAGATTACTGGAGCATCACCATAGCCTTCTTCTGGTCCTGCTTAGGCATTTGCACTTTAATAATCCATGATACTGAATCACTTTTTACTGAGCACATTTTAAAATGGAGCTCATTAAACCACTTCTGTCTCCTTTATCATCAGAAAAGGTCAAACAGAATAACCACAATCTTCAACCACCCTTCTGTCCATCCTATTGACACTGCATATAAGGCATTGAATTTTGATCTGTTTTGAGAATTAGCAGCTGTGGGTCATTTTAGGTCTAAATGAAATGGGGCAATCAAAATGTGGTAGTCTCTTCCACCCACTTGATGATATGAGCACTAGACGTGATAATTTTCATCAATGGAGTCTAGTGTGATATATTGTGATGAAGCGCCAGTACTATTCAAGCTGCTTGTAGATAGTTTACCATTTGGGTTAGTGGGAAGAGTGTTTTGGCCAGGAATTGTTATTTCCAGTGGTGTTGAGGAGCTATCTAATTCCTGAGGCAATAGGTAGAGTGGCAGTGGTCAGACCGCCTGACTTCCTTATCTGATGAACCCTATGGTGTCAGGTTTAAGTAAACTTGAATTAATTTCTTTATCTTTCTATCCCCTTCACCCACACATATGGTTGTGATTTTAGATTTCATGTTAAATTGGGAGACTTTCTCAGATTTGGTTGGAAATGTCTTATTTGATAACTGAACTGAAAGTTTAGAGTTTTGTAAATCTACTGAATGTTTAAAAATGTTTTCTCTTTAAATCAAAAATAGTTTATTAACAGCATTGTGTTTCTGTTATTCTTTCATTCAGTGTAGGCTTCACTGGCAAGACTAGAGTTTGTTTCCCATTCCTAAATGGCCTTGAGAAGGTGGTGTTGAACCACTTTGTTAAAGCATTGCAGTTCATTTGGTATGTCTATGAGTGCACCTTCTGAGGCATCTTCAATTAGACGTAACATACTGAAGTCAGTTAAAGATTACAAGTACTTTGGAGCCCAGAAACAGGCAATTTGGTCCAATACATCCATCTCACTTAGATTCCACTTACCTTTCTTTATCTAATTCCATCAGTTGGAAGGGTGGAGCATGCAGTATATGCCACAAAAAGAGCTTACAGCCAATGAAGTAGTATTTGTCAATACTCATTATCACAATGATGACATACCAGTAACTCATCCGTGTACTCCTTTCCTTTTAATTAAACTGTTTCTTTATTCCCTTTTGTTTTTTTAAAGGGACAATTTGCAATGGCATCTATGACCAAACAATTTTGATAAAATTTTACTTTGGTGTCAACACGACCATAAATTCATAGACATTGAGCATAAGCGATATCTCATGCAAATGCAAATAACTCTCCTAGTATCGATAAAATGACTGAAGCAGTTTGAGTTGGAATAAGACACAGACACCTCCATCCACCAGCTTTCCAAAGTCACCAAAGACTATAAACATTGCTGCATTGTTCCTCTAACACATACTGTAAATTCTTTTGCATTTCAAAACATTGTACTCTCTGAAAAAAGTAAGTAGAAGGTACCACCAAAACTAAAGATCACTTACTTCGAATTATTAGGTCACCGATCAGATACAGATTTTGTTTTGTTAAACAATGGGCACAAGACACTGAGGAAATGTAGTCTCCTATTAATCACTCACCCTTTTATACTTCTCAAGAGGAGATTCATATAGAGATGTAGACTCATGTAGTGGCAGCCCGTGATCCATTAGGATAACAATGGAGTTAGTAATTTGATCTCATTCTGACTTTGACGTGAAAATTAGAAATGTATAAAGCCAAATTTTATCTTTACATTTACACATATCTTAAGGTTCTCTCCTGCCATAAATACAAGGAATAATTGCAGAAAATGTCAAAAACAGCACCAAATATTCTTAATTTAATTAATCAACTAAGCAAATTCCACTCATTAAATCATGAAGTTCTGTGCATGCCACACCACTCTGGCATGGCTGCAGTTGCCTTCGGAACATTGCCATTCTTTCCAGTAATGCAAATTGATGCTAATATATTCATACATCTGTTCCTATCATACAAGAGTTCAATATTCAGAGCATCGTAACTGTATAAATAGATGATGCAGTCACTCACCTTTCATTGTAAGCCTCCTTCTCTCACAACCCAGACTTATGTTGAATTTCCCAGCTCTTAATGATTTGGTATGGCAGAGTGGTGATTATAAATGGAAACTTACAGGGGTTTGAATGACATGGGCTACAGAAAGAAATGTGGCAGAACTGCACAAGAAGTCCAGTGAAGCCTATTTCAATGTTGGGAATAACATGCTGCTTTAACTAAGTTCAGGGCATTCAGACAAGATACTCAGGAACAAAAAAAGTTGCTGGAAAAGCTCAGCAGGTCTGGCAACATCTGTGAAGGAAAAAAACAGAGTCAATGTTTTGGATCCGGTGACCATTCCTCAGAACTCCTCAAACGAGATACTCACTAGGGAGCAGAGAGTAGTCTATTATACAGGATTATTACGTGTTAACAACCTTATTAACTGCACATCTCAGCTAATTAATAGATAATAAAATGTGAGGCTGGATGAACACAGCAGGCCAAGCAGCATCTCAGGAGCACAAAAGCTGACGTTTCGGGCCTAGACCCTTCATCAGACGTCAGCTTTTGTGCTCCTGAGATGCTGCTTGGCCTGCTGTGTTCATCCAGCCTCACATTTTATTATCTTGGAATCTCCAGCATCTGCAGTTCCCATTATCTCTCAGCTAATTAATATGCAGCTTTCTACCCTCCCATCCACTACCAGCAAACTAGAATGCTGAGAAATCTCAACGTGGATGTAAGAGTGGGTACCTGGTGACATCAGCTCACTGCTGGCTGTAATGAGCTCCATGCTCATCACCCATAATTGATAAAGGTGTTCAAGGGGAATAGCCAAACAAAACTTAAGGAATACAAAGCAGTGAAAACTAATAGTAGATCAAAGGATTGAGATTTTTCAGAAACCAGCAGTGCATGACTCAAAGGTTAATAAAATAGGAGAAAATTGATCAGGGAAATAAATTGGCAAGAAATATAAAAGCAGCATAACCTTCCTCATTGCATCCCTACAGTGTGGAAACAGACCCTTCAGTCCAGCAAGTCCACACTGATCCTCAAAGCATCCCACCCAGATGCATTCCACTACCCTTTCCCTGTAAATCATCTAATCCACACACCTCTGAACACAATGGGCAATTTAGCATGGCCAATCCACCTCGCCTGCACATCTTTGGACAGTGAGAGGAAACTGAAGCAACCGGCAGAAACCTACACAGACACAGGGAGAATGTATAGACTCCACTCAGACAGACCCCCAAGGGTGCTTCGGAATCCAGGTCCCTGGTAGTGTGAGGCAGCAGTGCTAATCACTGAGCCACCGTGGTTGGAAAAGAAGCAGATAAGCTAAAATGAGGGTGGGACCCTTGGTGGATTTCACTGATAAATATACAATGAGGAACAGAGAAACCACAGGTAAATTAAATAAATATTTTACATCTGTTTTCCCAGTGGAGGACACTATAAATATCCCTCAGAGAACAGGTAAGCAAGGTGCTCATGAGAGGAAGGATCGTGTAACAGTGTCTGTCATGAGGGACAAAGTATTTGATAAACTAATGGGACTGGAGACTGGCAGGTTGCCAGGACCTGATGGTCTGCATCCAAATGTGATAAAGGAAGTGGCTGCAGAGATAATAGAGACAGTGTAGAAATAATTCCAGAACTCACTGGCTTTCAGGAGGGCTGCCACAGATTGGAAAACTGCTAATGTGACACCATGTTCATGTAGGGAGATAAAATAAAAAGAAGAAACTATAGGCCAATTAGCTTAACTTAGTTGGGAACATGTTTGTATCCATTATTAAGGAAGAAAGAGAATAATGTTTAGTAAAGCTTAACACAATTAAACACAGTTAACAAGATGTAGATCTGGATGAACACAGCAGGCTAAGCAGCATCATAGGAGCAGGAAAGCTGACATTTCAGCCTTGACCCTTCCTATGTCCGAAACATCAGCTTTCCTGCTTCTAGAGATGTTGCTTGGCCTGCTGTGTTCACCCAGCTCTGCACTTTGTTATCTCAGATTCTCCAGCATCTGCAGTTCCTACTATCCCTAAACGCAGTTAACATGATTATGTAATGGGAAAGTCACATTTGACAAACTTACCAGAGATATAACAAGTAGTGTTGATAAAGGAGAACAGGAGGAAGGAGTGTGGTGGATTTTCAGAAGGCATTCAACAAGGTGCCACATGGAAGGTTATTGCATAAGATCAGAGTCCATAGTATTGGGTGTATGTATGAGAATGGATTCAGCATTGGGTAACACACAGAAGACAGAATGAGAACAAATGGGTCAATTTCAAGTTGTGAAGACGTAACAAGTGGAGTACCACAAGGATCAGTCACAGAATCTTAATCATTTCCAATCTACATCAATTCCAATGGAGACAGAGGAACTGAGAGAATGGGATGGAATCTTTACAGGAAGTGGGTGTGATGATGTATAAGCCCAGGTAGCTGTGGGAGTCGGTGAGTTTGTAATGGATATTAGTGGCGAGTAGTGGCTCCGTCACACATGTTCAGATGAGGCCAACTTCGACAACGGAGCTTCCAAAATGTCCACATTCTACTTCAACTGAAGATTCCCCTGCTCCGTTGTCGACAGTGCCCTCAATCAGGTCTGACCCATCTCCCGCACTTCTGCCCGCACCCCTTCTCTTCCCTCCCACAACAGTGATAGGGTTCCCCTTGTCCTCACCTCCAACTCACCATCATCCACATCCAGAAGATCATCAGATGCCATTTCCGCTACCTCCGGCAAGATGCCACCACCAGACACATATTCCCCTCCCCTCCCTTGTCCACCTACCACAGGGACTGTTTCCTCCGGGACACCCTGGTCCATACTACCTTCACCCCCAACAACACGCCACAGCCCTATGGCAGCTTCCCCTGTAACTGGCAAAGGTGCAACACCAGCCCATTTACCACCTCCATCCCCAGTGTCCAAGGGCCCAAATATACCTTCCAGGTGAAGCAACAGTTCAGCCGCACTTCCAAGAATCTAGTCTACTGCATTCGCTGGTCACAATGTGGTCTCCTCTACACTGGGGAAACAAAGCATTGATTTGGTGACCACTTCACAGAACGTCTACGTTCTGCTCAAATTAAAGATCCTGAACTACCTGTTGCCTGCCACTTCAATGCACCACCTTGCTCCCAACATCTCTGTCTCCAGCTTGCTACAGTGTTCCAGTGAAGCCCAGAGCAAGCTGGAGGAACAACACCTCATTTTCTGCTTGGTAACCTTACAGCCATCCGGACTCAATATTGAGTTCAATAATTTCAGGGCCTAAACTCTCCCATGTCCCAGCCTCTCACCCCACACACCAGGCCTTGTTACCACATAGCCTGCCATTACACACCCCCTGTTGTTAGTCACTAACAGTCTCCATTAACAACTATTCACCCTCCCAGATAATAAAATGTGGAGCTGGATGAACACAGCAGGCCAAGCAGCATCTCAGGAGCACAAAAGCTGACGTTTCGGGCACCCCTTCTCTTCCCTCCCACAACAGTGATAGGGTTCCCCTTGTCCTCACCTCCAACCCACCATCATCCACATCCAGAAGATCATCAGATGCCATTTCCGCTACCTCCGGCAAGATGCCACCACCAGACACATATTCCCCTCCCCTCCCTTGTCCACCTACCACAGGGACTGTTTCCTCCGGGACACCCTGGTCCATACTACCTTCACCCCCAACAACACGCCACAGCCCTATGGCAGCTTCCCCTGTAACTGGCAAAGGTGCAACACCAGCCCATTTACCACCTCCATCCCCAGTGTCCAAGGGCCCAAATATACCTTCCAGGTGAAGCAACAGTTCAGCCGCACTTCCAAGAATCTAGTCTACTGCATTCGCTGGTCACAATGTGGTCTCCTCTACACTGGGGAAACAAAGCATTGATTTGGTGACCACTTCACAGAACGTCTACGTTCTGCTCAAATTAAAGATCCTGAACTACCTGTTGCCTGCCACTTCAATGCACCACCTTGCTCCCAACATCTCTGTCTCCAGCTTGCTACAGTGTTCCAGTGAAGCCCAGAGCAAGCTGGAGGAACAACACCTCATTTTCTGCTTGGTAACCTTACAGCCATCCGGACTCAATATTGAGTTCAATAATTTCAGGGCCTAAACTCTCCCATGTCCCAGCCTCTCACCCCACACACCAGGCCTTGTTACCACATAGCCTGCCATTACACACCCCCTGTTGTTAGTCACTAACTCTGATGAAGGGTCTAGGCCCGAAACGTCAGCTTTTGTGCTCCTGAGATGCTGCTTGGCCTGCTGTGTTCATCCAGCTCCACATTTTATTATCTTGGAATCTCCAGCATCTGCAGTTCCCATTATCTCTGATACTATATTCACCCTCCCAGCCTGATCGTTAGCAACTCCTCTGTCTGTCCAACTGTCGTTCTCTCTCTTTGGGCTCTATCCTATCGTTTATTCCCTACCCCACGCACCTCCCTATTTTCTGCATATAAACTGACGTTTTCCTAGCCACCAGCAGTTCTGAGGAAAGGTGACTGGGCCCAAAATGTTAAATCTGTTTTCTCTTCTACAAATGATGCTAGGCCCGCTGATCCTTTCCTGCAACTTTGTTTTTGCTCCTATTTCTAATGCCCTTCTGAAGTGTATAATATACTGACTGGTCTTGATAAAGTGGACATGGAAATGGTGTTTCCTCTTGTGAAGGAACTAGAATTAGAGGGTTCTATTTTAAAATTAGTAGTCACCCTTTTAGGGTGAACACGAGAAGATTTTCTCCTCCCAAAAAAGTGTGACTTTGGAATTGTTTTTCTCAGTAAGCATTGGAAGTGGCATCATTGAACGTTTTTAATACAGAGACAGATTTATATAATAGCGAGTTTTGAGAAGATTTGTAGCTCAGGTTGAGGTTCTGGATGTGAGTTTGCTCGCTGAGCTGGAAGGTTAGTTTTCAGACGTTTCATCACTTTTTTTTATTTGTAAAAATATACTTTATTCATAAGATGTACAAAAAATAAAACATATTTATACATCTACCCAGTCATGCAAGCCGCTCCGGGTTACCCAGGGGGTACATACACCAACTACAGGAAAAAAACAAACAAAGAAGAAAAATCAACAAAGCTGAGAAAATACCGCGGCAGTCGTCTTCCCGCACAGTCCCCGTCGGCCCCCTGACAGGTTGGGGAAGGTGCCAGCTGGGCCCAGTTACCAGATAGGGGCTTTTTTTCTATTCTGGACGAGGGGTTTCATACCGTGGTCTTTCCCCACCGCGCCTTGGCGGCGGCTGCCCCAAGCTTTAGCGCGTCCCTCAGCACGTAGTCCTGGACCTTGGAGTGCGCCAGTCTGCAACACTCGGTCGGGGTCAGTTCTTTCAGCTGGCAGACCAGCAAGTTGCGGGCAGACCAAAGAGCGTCTTTCACCGCATTGATGGTCCTCCAGGCGCAGTTGATGTTGGTCTCGGTGTGCGTCCCGGGACACAGCCCGTAGAGCACAGAGTCCCGCGTCACGGAGCTGCTCGGGACGAACCTCGACAAATACCACTGTATCCCCCTCCAGACCTCCTGCGCATAGGCACACTCCAGAAGGAGGTGATCAACAGTCTCGTCACCCCCGCAGCCGCCTCGAGGGCAGCATGCGGTGGCGCAGAGATTCCAGGCATGCGTAAACGATCTCACTGGCAGAGCCCCTCTCACCGCCAGCCAAGCAATGTCCTTGTGCTTGTTTGAAGTTCTGGCGATGAGGCATTCTGCCAAACGACTTTGGCAGTCTGCGTGGGGAACCACACGACGGGATCCACCCTCTCCTTTTCCCGAAGGGTCTCGAGGATACTACGTGCTGACCACTGCCTGACGGCCTTGTGGTCAAAGGTGTTTCATTTCAAAAATTTCTCCATGAAGGACAGGTGGTACGGGACGGTCCAACTACTTGGAGCGTTCCGCGGCAGCGAGGCCAGGCCCATCCTTCGCAACACCGGGGACAGGTAGAACCTCAGTAAGTAGTGACACTTGGTGTTTGCAAACTGAGGATCTACGCACAGCTTGATGCAACCGCACACAAAGGGAGCCGTCAGGGCGAGGGTGGCGTTCGGTACGCCCTTTCCCCCATTTCCCAGGTCTTTGTACATGGTGTCTCTGCGGACCCGGTCCATCCCCAACCCCCAAATGAAGTGGAAGATAGCCCGGGTGACCGCAGCGGCGCAGGTCCAGGGAATAGGCCAGGCCTGCACCACATACAACAGTACCGAAAGCCCCTCGCACCTGACAACCAGGTTCTTACCCGCGATGGAGAGGGACCGGAGCGTCCACCTGCCCAGCTTCTGCTTCAATTTGGCGATACGCTCCTCCCAAGTCTTAGTGCATGCTCCAGCTCCACCAAACCAAACACCCAGCACCTTCAGGTAGTCTGTCCTGACGGCGAAGGGGATGAAGGAGCGGTCGTCCCAGTTCCCAAAGAACATGACCTCGCTCTTACCCCTATTGACTTTGGCACCCGAGGCCAGTTCAAACTGGCCGCAGATGTCCAATAGTCTACTCACCGACCAACGATCGGTGCAGAAGACGGCGACATCGTCCATGTACAGGGAGGTCTTGACCTGAAGGCCTCCGCTGCCTGGGATAGTCACGCCCTTCAGGCTCACGTCCTTCCTGATGGAGGCGGCGAAGGGCTCCACACAGCACACGAACAAGGCAGGAGAGAGTGGGCAGCCCTGCCTGACTCCAGATCTAACAGGAAAACTGTCTGATTCCCACCCGTTGATCGAGACTGCGCTAACGATGTTGGCGTAGAGCAGCCGGATCCAATTGCGGATGCCCTCCCCGAACCCCAATTTGGAGAGGACGTCCCTCATGTAAGCATGAGAGACCCTGTCGAAGGCCTTCTCCTGGTCCAGGCTGACGAGGCAGGTGTCCACCCGCCTGTCCTGTACGTAGGCGATCGTATCCCTGATGAGCGTGAGGCTCTCAGCGATCTTCCTGCCCGGCACAGCACAGGTTTGGTCAGGGTGAATCACTGACTCCAGGACAGACCTGACCCGGTTGGCAATGACCTTGGCCAGGATTTTGTAGTCCACGTTCAAAAGTGAAATGGGACGCCAATTCTTAGTTTCTTCCCTCTCCCCCTTCCTCTTGTAAATGAGGGTGATGATGCCCTTCCTCATGGACTTGCACATTTCCCCTGCCCGAAGCGCACTATCGTACACCTCCAGCAGGTCCTGGCCGACCAGGCCCCACAGAGCGGAATACAGCTCGACCGGTAAGCAGTCGCTCCCTGGAGTCTTATTCCTCTGCAAGGACTTGAGGGCTCTGGCCAGCTCGTCCAGGGATATCGGCCGGTCCAGCCACTCCCTCATGCCGTCGTCTAAGACCTCCATGATAGACGACAGGAACGACTGGGAGGCCGTGCTGTCCGTGGGCTTCGTGTCGTACAGTCCGGCATAGAAGGATCTGCTGATCCTCAAAATGTCGGGCCGAGACGACGTCACCGAGCCGTCGTCCTCCTTCAGCCGGCTAAGCACAGACCTCTCTTTGTGCACCTTCTGAAAGAAGAAACGCGAGCACGTCTCGTCCTGCTCCACGGAGCGGACCCTGGACCGGAAGATTATCCTGGAGGCCTCCGCGGCGAAGAGCGAGGCTTGCTGGCCCCTCACCTCGCGGAGGTCCTCCGTGACATCGATCCCCATCAACTGCAGAAGGAGCAGGTTCTGCACCCTTTTCTGGAGTCGCGACAGCTTTCCCTGCCTCTCTCTTGCCTTCTGAACACCCTTGAGGACAAAGAACCTCTTGATGTTCTCCTTCATTGTCTCCCACCAGTCGCCTGGAGACTAGAAGAGGGGTTTCACGGTTCTCCAACCGGCGTACTCCCTCTTAAGCTCCTCGACGTTCTCTGGGGTCAACAGAGTCATGTTGAGCTTCCACGTCCCCTTGCCAGCCGGCTGGTCGTCCTGTAAGTGACAGTCGGCCAGCAGGAGGCAGTGCTCAGAGAAGAACACCGGCTCGACGTCGGTGGACCTGACCGAGAACGTCCGTGACACAAACAGGAAGTCTATCCTTGAGCGGATAGACCCGTCTGGCCACGACCGGGTGTACCTCTGCTGCGCTCCGTCTGCAGGGGTGCTGAAGACGTCGAGCAGCTTGCCGTCCGTCACCGTGCCCATCAGGAATCTGGATGTGACGTCCAGTTGACTCCCCCCACCCGCTGTCCCCACGCCAGATCTTCCATCTGCATAGATGATTCAGTTGAAGTCTCCGCCTAGGATGACCGGCCTGGACGTAGCCAGCAGGGGTGGAAGCCGCTGCAGGACGGCCAACCGCTCACTCCGTACCACTGGGGAGTACACGTTGATCAGCCTCAGGGGAGCATTCCTGTAGGTGATGTCAGCCACTAGGAGGCGCCCCCCCACCACCTCCTGAACTTGAGAAATGGTGAAGTCGCGCCCCCGCAGCAGAATAGCCAGGCCCGAGGAGCGACAGTCGTTACCCCCCCGACCAGATCGAAGGCCCACAGGTCCAGGCGCCGGGCCATTTCCCGTACCTGCCGAGGTGCGGTATCCCGCACTCCTGCAGAAACAGGAGGTCCGCCTTGATGGTGGTCAGGTAGGCCAACGTGGACACACATCTCGCGGTTGACTTGACGCTGCGCACATTAATGCTCGCAACTCGTACCCCCATTGTGGGCAGTGACCACAGTACCCTCCCCAAGTCCAAGGTCCAGCCCCTCCATCTGTCCCTTCATGATTGATTTGGAGCCAATGTGTTTTTTGATGGAGTTCCGGTTGGAATGCCATGCTTCTCGGAATTCTCGTGCGTGTCCCTGTTTGGCTTGTCCTAGGATGGATGTGTTGTCCCAATCAAAGTGGTCTCCTTCCTCATCTGTATGTAAGGATACGAGTGATAGTGGGTCATGTCGTTTTGTGGCTAGTTGATGTTCATGTATCCTGGTGGCTAGCTTCCTGCCAGTTTGTCCAATGTAGTGTTTGTCACAGTTCTTGCAAGGTATTTTGTAAATGACGTTCGTTTTGATTGTTGTCTGTATAGGGTCTTTTAAGTTCATTAACATTGATTGGGACAACACATCCATCCTAGGGCAAGCCAAACAGAGACACGCACAAGAATTCCTAGAACCATGGCATTCCAACCGGAACTCCATCAACAAACACATTGATTTGGAGCCAATGTACCATCCTCTGAGAAAAAGAGCAGGAAATGACATCACAAATGCAGGAAATGACATCACCAACCCAAGGAAACATAACCAGACCAATAGAAAGCGGGACATAACACCAGCACTTCACTGGAGGCTCACTGATGTTACCTAGAATGGTGATGAAACGTCTGAAAACGAACGTTCCAGCTCAGTTAACCAGCTTACATCGGAACAAAATAAAGACCCACTCTTTTGTGGACCAAGAAGAGGAGAGCGGGACTGTGTTGGAGGTGGAAGGAAGATGTCGGGCTGGCTGTGCACCCTTGCAACCGGTGGATCTTAATGCTGGCTTCGGCCTAACGCTGGTTCAGAGGAGCAGCCAACCTGCAACGATGGCTGTGGCGAGTGCTCGTGCCCCAGGTCAGGGGGTCCGGAACACCATCCGTGTTTCCGTGAAGAAGGTGGATGAAGGTGCACCTGTGGACCGCACCTTCTTTGTGAAGAGGGTCCTGTTGGACTGTTGTGGGTTCGCTGCTGCGGACATTTACTGCCTGCAGGATTTCCCCGGAGGAGGTTTTTACGATGTAACCTTCAGGAGTGCCAAGTTTTGCGAGTGCTTCCTGGAGGTTTTCAAGGAGAGAGGAGGTGAGGGCCCCCTCTCCGTACTGACTGTTGTCCCACTGTTCATGATGCCGGTGAAGAGATGCCGTATGGTAACTGTACACATGTACAACCCGCATGTGCCAGCAGCTGATGTCCTGACCTTCCTTGGAAGGTATGTGAAGGTGGAAGAGGACCTAACTGACATCATGGACCCCTTCTGGATCTGGACCAGTAAGAGGCAAGTCAGGGTGACGCTGTGGACGGGAACATTGTACACCCACCGTCCAGCTTCGCGATCAGCAGGAACAAGGGCTACCTGACCTATGCAGGGCAACCTAAAGTCTGCCATGCCTGTGGTAGGTCAGGTCACGTGGTGGCCGACTGCAAAGCCACCATCTGCAGGAACTGCAGGGAGGAGGGACACCTTGCAAAGGATTGCCCACGAGAGAGAAGCTGCAACCTTTGCGGGGAAGCGGGCCACCTCTACAGGGCATGCCTGCGGTGGGGACCACCTATGCCCAGGTTGCCAGCAGGGGCAATGCGGGGCCAGCACCCCCCGGAGGAGAGGAAGGCACCAGGCCCCTGCAAGGCCCCCCTAATGTGCAGGAGGCACCAGCCCCACAGGATGGACCCGAGGCCAGCAAAGCGCATCTCCAGGCTCCGCTCCCCCCCCCGGACCCCCAACAACCCGGAGTCGATGGAGCAGGCGACCGGTGACCCAGGGGAGTGGACGACGGTTCGGAAGGCGAAGAGTAAGGCACGTCGGCGGGCCCCGGCACCGCAACCATCAGGCGGGAACAGGCAGCTACAGGGGGGCTATAAGAGCTCTTCTGACGAGGGGGATTCAGAGGACGCCTGCCCAAAGCAGGAGTTGAAGATTTCCATGGAGAAGGAAAGCAGCACCCTGCTTCTAGGGGACGTGAGGTGTCCTGACGTTCCCTCCAACACCCAGCCACGCACCGCTGGGTGGGTCCCGTCATGTGGTTCCCCACGCAGACTGCCAAAGTGGTTGGCGCACTCCAAGGTCCAGGAGTACATGCTGAGGGATGCGCTAAAGCTTGGGGCAGCCGCTGCCAAGGTGCATTGGGGAAAGACCACTGTATGAAACCCCTCGTCCAGAATAGAAAGAAGGGCCCTATCTGGTAACTGGGCCCAGCTGGTGCCTTCCCCAACTGGTCAGGGGACCGACGGGGACTGTGCGGGGAGCCGACTGCCGGGGTATGTTTTTTCTTCTTTGTTTTGTTTTTTCCTTTAGTTGGCGTACGTAACCTCTGGGTAACCCGGAGTGGCTTGCATGACTGGGCAGGTGTTTTATTTTTTGTACATTCTATGAATAAAGTATATTTTTTCAAATAAAAAAAAGGCGATGAAATGTCTGAAAACTAACCTTCCAGCGAACAAACTCACATCCAGATTTATATAATATTAAAACTGAGAACTACAAACAGTGGAAATCTGAAACAAAAACAGAAATTACTGGTGAAAGTCAGATCTGGGGCCATCTCTGGACAGAAAGCAGAGTTAACATTTCAGTTTCAAAATGGACCCAAAACATAAATAGATTTAAGTTAGGCAAGGGAATCAAAAGTTAAACGGGAGTTGAACAGAATGTGGAATTTGAAACACCAATAGATCAGACATGCTCATATTGAATGGTGAAGCAGGTTCCAGGGCTGAATGGCCCAGTTCTGTTACTGTTCAGTGCGTTCATATCTCTGTAAAGGATACTAAGACTGCACTATTGATTACAGAGTTAACCATTTGTATTAAAGCTTGTCATGAATCAAATTGAATTCACACATTGTGAGTATGAGAGATTGAAATTTGGCTTCAGTGCCAGGCAAGCAACTGACCAGGCCAGTACAATCCCACTTAAAAAGTCTTGCACTGTCAATACTGTCCAGGAAATGACACCATAATCAATTCACTGTCGACTACATGAGAAGATTAGGGTGAATCCAAAGAGATTCTTTAAGTATATCATAGGAAAAAGAATAACTAGAGAGACAGTGGGTCCCCTCAAGGACCAAACTGGACTTGTACGTATGAAACCACAAGACATAGGCGAGGTCCTCAATGAATATTTCTCCTCTGTGTTTACCGTAGAGAAAGACATGAAGCCTTTGGAACTTGGGGAAGTTGGTGGCAATATCTTGGGGATAGCCCATATCATAGGCGAGGAGGTGTTGGAAGCATTAGAATATATGAAGGTGGATGAATCTCCTGGTCTTGACTGGACATTTCCAAGAACCCTGCAAAAGGCTAGAGAACAAATTGTCGGGGCCCTGGCTGGTATATTTGCATTATCGTTAGTCACAGGTGAGGTCCTGGAAGACTGAAGGGGTGCAAATATACCCTTATTCAAGAAGGGCTGCAAAGAAAACCCTGAGAATTATTTACTATTAAGCCTAACATCAACAGTAGATAAGTTACCTGAGGAGATTCTGAGGGATAGGGTATATATGCATTTGGAACGACAGGGTTTGATTAGGAATAGTCAGCATGGTTTTGTATGTGGGAGATCATGCTTTACAAATTTATTAGAGTTCTCTGATGAAATGACCAGGAAGGTGAACGAGGGCAGAGCAGTAGACATAGTCCATATGGATTTCAGTAATGTCTGTGACAAGGCTCCACATAGTAGACTGCTCTGGAAGGTTAGATGACATGGAATCCAGGAAAAGCTGAAATTGGTTACACAATTGGCTCAATGGTAGGAAGCAGAGAGCAACAGTAGAAGGATTCTTGTTGACTGGAGGTTTGTGACTAGTGGTGTGCCTAAGGTGTTGGTGCTGGTTCTACTGCTGTTTGTTATCTATATCAATGATTTGGATGAGAATGTACAAGGCATGATTAGTAAGTTTTCAGATGACACTAAAATAAGCATTATCATGGGCAGTGAGGAAGGTTATCAGAAATTGCAACAGGTTCTTGATCAGCTGGAGAAGTGGCTGAGAAACGGCAAATGGAGTTTAATATAGATAAGTGTGAGGTGTTGCATTTTGGAAAGTCAAATCAAGGTGGAAGTTTCATGGTGAATGGCAGGGACTTAGGGAGTGTAGTGGAAGAGAGAGACCTTGGAATTCAGACGTATGGTTCTCTGAAAGTGGAGTCACAAGCAGACAGAGCAGTGAAGAATGCAGTTGGCACAGGGCCTTTATCAGTCAGGGTATGAGTAAAGAAGTTGGGAATTTATGTTGGTGAGGCTACATTTGGAGTTGTTGTGTTTAGTTTAGTCACCTTTCTATAGAAAGGGTGTTACTAAACTGGAAAGAGTGCACAAGAAATTTACAAGACCCAAGGGTCTGAATTATAGGGAGAGGTTGGACCTTTCTCTTCAGAGCATAGGATACTGAGGGGGGATTTTATAGAAGTGTATAAGATCATGAGCGGCATGGATAGGGTGACTGCGCTCAGTCTTTTTCCCATGGTTAGGGAATCGAGGCCATCAGTTTAAGGCCAAAGGGGAAGAATAGATGGGAACTTGAGGGGCAACTTTTTTACACCAAGGGTGGTCGCATATAGAATGAGCTGCCAGCAGAAGTGGTTGAGGCGCGTACATTAACAACATTTAAAAGGCATTTGGACATGTTAATGATAATAAAATGTGAGGCTGGATGAACACAGCAGGCCAAGCAGCATCTCCGGAGCACAAAAGCTGACGTTTCGGGCCTAGACCCTTCATTAGGCCCGAAACGTCAGCTTTTGTGCTCCGGAGATGCTGCTTGGCCTGCTGTGTTCATCCAGCCTCACATTTTATTATCTTGGAATTTTCCAGCATCTGCAGTTTCCATTATCTCTGGACATGTTAATGGATAGGAAAGGTTTAGGAGGATATGGGCCAAGTACAGGGAATTGGCATTAGCGTGGATGGACATTTTAGTGGGTGTGGACAGTTTGGGCTGAAGGGCTTGCTTCCGTGCTGTAGGACTCTGTGACTTTATGAAATGCTGGTATGATCATTTTGCATTTTAGTTCCACCACATCATCATTCTATCCTAATCTACCCTTAGATTAATTTTGGAAATGTTGAGACATGAGAATTCAATCCCAAATTGTAAATCATCTATCCTTGTGACCCTCTGGCATAACCATGAACATGTGTGTGGATTGTACATTCAATAAAGGGACATTTGAATAAAATGGCACTTTTCAACTTATAAGTGACCGGAAAACTCCACATGTAAATGTTTCCAGTTCCTCAGAAAGGTGCAGAAAGCATGAAAGCTGAAACCTAAATTGTACCATCTTCAGTGAAAACCCTGAGTCTCTTGCTGGGTAAAACTAATTAATGGGAGTTCTCAAATCCTAAGCATGCAGGATGTCCTCACAGTAAACACAACATTGAGCCTCTGGGCAACAGTTGCCATATGGAAGTGATTAGTTACATAAACAGGGGAGATGTTTCAGCTGTGTCTCTTCAGATTATAATACTGAGAGAAAGGAATTGTCCTTATTGTTGGTACTTTGACTACTGTGTAAGATACTTTACTTGCCCAGTTTATACCACATTGATGGGGTAGAAAGTCGATTGCCAATTTAAGCATATTCCAGAAGGCTTGCTGCACATGCCACAAAGTCTGAACATTGCCTGCAGTTGCATTGCCAATAATATTTGCGGCTGTGATGGGGTGTGACGGCGCAAGTTAAAGAAAATTCTGCAAAGCCAGCAAAGTGGAAGTCCTGACACATTTAACTACTAAACTTTGTTCTCATTTTATTTTGACAATCCGTGGCTGCCAGGCAAGGAAATTAGTGGCAGGGGACTGCATCTGAGGACTGCTGAAGATTGTTCCCAGTAATAAGTAGGGATGAGGGAGTGAGAATGCGGGAGGATGTGAGAAACTTAGGGAGGAAAGATCTCTGACTGAGGCAGTGAAGTGCTAGAAGCTGCAGGGAGGAGACTAAAATGAAGCCTATTTCACCTCTTCGTGCAGAATGTTGACGAATGAGAGGAGAACGTTCCAAAGGGATCATTCCCTCTGCAACACTCTGATCCTCTCCTCCATCACTTTGAACATCTCCCCCAACCCCTGCCCATAGCAAGTTCTCAAACAATTGCAGAAGGTGTAACAGCTGCTCTTTCACCTCCTCAGTCCTTCCTCTTCAAGGCCCCAAACGCATCTTCCAGATGAAACAACGATTTACTTGTACTTCTTTTAATCTAGTGTAACGTATTCTTTACCTATAATGCAGTGTCCTTTGCATTGGTGAGACCAATCACAGACTGAGTGACCACTTTGCAGAGTACCTCTAGTCTGTCTGTAAGAATGATCCTGATCTTCCAGTTGTTGCTATTTCAATACTCCATCTTTGCTCTCATACAGTGAGGCTGCAGTGTTCCAGTGAAGCTCAACGAAAACTCGAGGAACTGCACCTAATTTTCCACTTTAAAGCCTCAAGGACTCACTGCGTTCAATCACCTCAGGCCATGTGCACTGTGCTCCATTTAGGTTACAATCTCTTCACCTCCCTCAGTGCATTATTTGCAGGGATGAATTGAGGCATATGGAGAGGCAATGACCTTGAGGTGTTATTGCTGGACTGTTAATCCAGAGACCCAGGTAATGTTCTGGGGGCTGGGTTTGAATCTTGCCACAGCGGATGGTGGAATTTAAATTCAATAAATATCTGGAATTAAGTGTCTAATGATGACCATGAACCCATTGCCGATTATCAGAAAAACCCCATCTTGTTCTCTAATATCCTTCAGGGAAGGAAACTGCCATCCTTACCTAGTCTGGCCTACATGTAACTCCATACCCACAGCAATGTGATTGATTCATAATTTCCTTCTGGACAATTAAGGATAGACAATAAATGCTGGCCTAGCCAGTGATGGCCTCATCCTGTGAATGAATAAATTTGATAATTTGTGCAAACAAGTAAAACAGAGTTTGCAGAATTAACAATTCAACTTTATTGCAACACTTTGAAGGTCTGATAACTCATCCTGACCTGCTTATCGTATACAAATCTGCGGGCAGTTGACCTTGTTGCTGATTGTCATCACTGAACATCACACACTCATCATCATTGGATTTTTCTTTGTTACTCTCTTCATGCACAAGTGGCATGTATTAGATTCCTGAGCTGGCTTCCGTTCATTCAGAATGCAGCACCATGATCAATTTGAATGATCTTGGTAGCTTGCAAACTCTAGAAATCATTTCTGGTAGTCAAGTATTTGCCTTTGTATTTCTGACTTGCGCTGTCTGCCCTGTGAATGCTGGTAGCAGTTCTGTACCTGCTCACTTGTAGTGTATCACTTTCATTACCTTCTCTCCTTGAAGAGGCATGTTGTGTGTCACAAAATGATTAGACAATTGGTGCTAGGCACTATCTTTGCGCATGCTTTCTGAGCATAGACTGTGCTCGAGGATTTAATCACTGCTAGAAACATAAGAATAGGAGTCAGCCATTCAGCCCCTCAACCCTGCCCAATCATTTAATAAAATCAGGAATAAATCAAACGCTTCAATGACTTTTATGCACACAGTCCCCATAATCCTTTACGTCATTGGTAGTCAGAAATCAATCAAATGCTTTAGTAAAGTCCGTGTAGACAACATCCACTGCCTTACCCTCATCAAACATCTTTGTCATTTTCTCAAAAACTCAAGTCTGTGAGACAAGATATACCCTGAATAAAGATTTGTTGGTTATTCTTAGTAAGTCCATTCTTCTCCAAATGCAAGTAAATCCCGTTCCTAATGATCTTGTCAAATAATTGCCCCACCACTGAAGTAAGGCTAACAGGCCTGTATTTTCCTGGGTGTTCTCTATTGTCCTTCTTGAAGAAAGGGACAATATTAGCCATTTTCCAGTTTTCTGGGACCTCACCTGAGGCTAAAGATGATGCATACATCTCCATCGACTCTCCAACAACCTTCTCCCTTTGTTTCCTGGAGTAGTTCCCATCAGGCCATGGGAACACATCGCCCTTAAAACTTTTCAAGATTCCTCCTTCTTAATATCAACAAATGTGACATTATTATTCAAACTTTCATCATCTTACTGCCATCTTTGCTTTCAGAATGGATAGCCCAGTAATATGACAAAAGTTTGAATGATAATGTTACATCTGCCTATCTTATTCCCCATCAGATTGGGCAGGCTTTGATTTAGGCAACCAGAACTCCCACAGAAAAATGGCAGGAGCCTCAATGATAAAATCAAACACTAACTATGCCAAAGACACCAATGCAGTTTGGTGGAATACATACAACATAAGATACACTCTCCGGAACTGAGGGTTCAGTGATCTAATTCGTGATCTCTAAAGAAAACCTTGAAACTTCTGCAGGAACATCGAGAGTAGAATTTTATTTTTTTACTGAAACTAGTAAATAGAGAAGTGCTTCTGTCATGAAAATGTTTTATTCTTTCTACCTTTTCCAATAAATGCATGATGATGTAGGCGAGTCTACGTCTGTAATATTTTAACTTTGTGTCTCACATTCCTTACTTGGTCATCTTCACTATGATGTACAGGCACTCCTGTGTCTGTACACTAGATGGAGCTTCATAAGGCTTATGATCTCCTGCATGAGGCTCCTAATGCCTACAGACATACAGACACAGAGGGACACTCATTTCTGGCAGTTAGTTTCATAGCCAGTGCTATGAGAGATTCACTTGTTTGCATTATATTCTTGCTCAGCCAAAAGATCTGTATTCACAGGACTACAATGCCCATACAACAGTACAAACATCAGAAATCAACTATGACTTTAAGAAAAGCAAAGTAGAATAAAGTACACCAGGCAAATTGTTTTCCATTTCGATTGCTGAATCGAAGCATACTTTAAATAGTTGGAAACTCCAACTAGCAAAATGTAAAATATCTGATATCCAAGGAGAGCAGACCAGGGAAGCCCAGCTATAGGTAGCACAACAGGGGGATTCATCTAATGAAGCAGTTATTCTCCTCCTCTGGAGATCCACCATTGCAGTGGGTGACACTGGAGAAGATGATGATGTCGATGGTTCTGGTGAAGAGAACAACAATAACCAATACACTGGGGTGACAGCTGCCTGGTATTGTGTAAACTCGCAGGACTGTAATCCATGTGACGGCTCCAACTGACCCCCCTTAGCACTATGCTGAGAAAGTGAGAGAGATGACACTAAGAAACCCAAGAGATCACTGGCACAAAACAAGAGTCATTTCAATTCGTTGAACCTTGAGCAGAGCAGTGATGAATGAACTGTGATTGTAGCACTCAGGTGCCACTGCAGAGAAGCATGTGAGTAGTTGGCAGGAGGGAATTACAAACCAGCATCATAGGATCATAGAGATCTACAGCACAGAAAAAAGCCCTTCGGTCTATTGAATCTGCGCTGGTCAAAACAAGCACCTAACTATTCTCATCCCATTTTCCAACACTTGGCCCACAGCCTTGTATGCTTTGGCATCAGAAGTGCAAATCTAAGTGCTTTGTAAATGTTAATGGATTTCTGCTACTAACACCCTTACAGGTAGTGAGTTCCACTTGCCCACCATCCCTCTGGGTGCGAAGAATATCCCTCACATCCCATTAAACCTCCTCCCCACTACCTTAAATCTATGCTGCCTCGCCATTGACCCTCCACCAAGGGGAAAGGTTACCTGCTGTCTATCCTGTCTATGCCACTCGGAATTTTTTACATCTCAATAATGTTCCCCTTCAGTCTCCTCTACTCCAAGGGAAACAACGCCAGTATATCCAGTCTCTCTTCATAGCTAGAACTCTCTAGACGAGACAAAATCCTGGTAAATCTTCTCTGCACCCTCTCCAGAGTAATCTCATCTCCCCTATAAATGTGGATTCCGGAAATGCATACAATCTCTCACTGTGGCCCAACTAACTTCTTATATGGTCCACCACCACCTTCCCACTCTTAAATTCTGTGCCTCGACTAATAGAGGCTAGTATCCCACATTCCTTCTAAACCACTAAATCCCCCTGTCTTGCCAGCTTAAGGAATTGGTGAGCATGCGCACCAAGGTTCTTGCAGCCCTCACTGCTTTCAAGGGCACTATTTGCCCCTGAGAAACCCTAACTGTAAAGAGGTGATATGTTGTGGAAGGTTAATGGGACCCTGAAGGAACGCAATGATGTCACAGTATTGCATATCACTGAGTATAAATAGACAGTGTGAGTAGAGTTGGAGCACAGTAGAAGGAACACATTGGAACTCTGTATCAGACTACATAGAACATAGAACATACATAGAACATTACAGCACAGTACAGGCCCTTCGGCCCTCGATGTTGTGCCGACCTGTCATACCGATCTCAAGCCCATCTAACCTACACTATTCCATGTACGTCCATATGCTTATCCAATGACGACTTAAATGTACCTAAAGTTGGCGAATCTACTACCGTTGCAGGCAAAGCGTTCCATTCCCTTACTACTCTCTGAGTAAAGAAACTACCTCTGACTTCTGTCCTATATCTTTCACCCCTCAATTTAAAGCTTTGCCCCCTCGTGCTCGCCATCACCATCCTAGGAAAAAGGCTCTCCCTATCCACCCTATCTAACCCTCTGATTATTTTATATGTTTCAATTAAGTCACCTCTCAACTTTCTTCTCTCTAATGAAAACAGCCTCAAGTCCCTCAGCCTTTCCTCGTAAGACCTTCACCCATACCAGGCAACATCCTAGTAAATGTCCTCTGCACCCTTTCCAAAGCTTGCACATCCTTCTTATAATGCGGTGACCAGAACTGTACACAATTCTCCAAGTGCGGCCGCACCAGAGTTTCGTACAGCTTCACCATAACCTCTTGGTTCCAGAATTCGATCCCTCTATTAATCAAAGCTAGTCTACAATATTGGTATGAATGGACAGGGAAGAAAAATTAGTCTTTTCTGAATGTAACTATTAAGTCTGAGCCCAATATATCTATCACCACTTTACATAGCACTATTTAGTATTAATGTATAATAATTGGTCTCCTTTTATGAGGAAGGATGTTCTTGCTCTCAAAGAAGTGCAGTGAATGTTTACCAGGCTGTATCCAAGGATGGCGAGTCTGATGTATGAGGAGAGATTGACTACGTTGGGATTGTTCTTGCTGGAGTTCAGACCATTAAGGGGGTGATCTCATAGAGACTTGTAAAATTCCATCAGGACTGGATAGAATAGATGCAAGGAGAATGTTCCCATAGGTGGGTGTGCCCAGAATCAGGGGTTACAGTCTGAGGAATAGGGATAGACCTTTTAGGATGGAGATGAGGAGACATTTCTTCACCTAAAGAGTGATGAGCCTATGGAATTCATTCCCACAGGGAGTAGTTGATGCCAAAACATTGAATGTATTCAAGATGTGACCAGATATAGCTCTTGGGGCAAATGAGATCCAAGGTTATGGGGAGAAAGCAGGATTAGCCATTGAGTTGGACCATCAACCATTATCATGATGAATGGCGGAGCAGGCTCAAAGGGTCAAATGGCGTCCTCCTGCTCCTATCTTCTATGTTTCTATGTAATAGTGTTACTTCAAAATCTAATACAGTTCTTAAATTTGTGTACTCCTCAAACAATTTGTAAAGAAACTAAACCAATAATATGGCTTTGAACCATGCAATAAGGGAGGTCAGTCATCACAAGATCTCTCAATGATCTAGCTCTGTGAGGACAAAGCAGCAGCAATTTCCTAGGGATGAGTCAGAAAAGCTGTAGAATTAAATGCCCTGTACATTCTGAAATTTGAACTTATATATCTCCACTTCCAACCTGAACAGCTGGACTAGGCAATTACTGCTCCACATGAAACTGAGTGCAATTTGATCTGGGTACACCTGAAGTCTAAATCCAGGACACTCAGAGGCTTAACCCTTTTGTCTTTATAGCGGCCAACTCAAATGAGGTCAATGATAATTCAAATGTCAGGCCCCAAAAAGAGGTGAAAACACTTAAAGACACAAATATTACTTTCATCCAAATATTCTTGCAACAAAATCCTTCTAATGCAGTTACTTACACCAGAAAAAAGTAAGGAATCTCACAATGTGTACATGTATACATTTGTCATTATATCATACAGCACAGAATGAGGACATTTCGAACCATTGTGTTTGTGTCAAAGAGGTATTATATTAGTTCAACTCTCTCCTTTTCCCCTTTCAATCTTCAATTTTGTTTCCTTGACAAATATTTAACCAATTCTCTTCAGAAAGATACTATTTGAAAATGCTTCTAGTAGCTTTTCAGAAGATAGCACCTTGTTGCATTTAAAAAAATGTCATTTCCCTACGGGTTCTTTTGTGCAAATTACTGAGCAACAATATAAATGATGACGCAATGACCTTCCCCACAAGGGAACACTGGGCTCCTAGTACCCAGAAGGTGAAAAGCTATAAAGGCATAGAGATGATGCTGTAGGTACTGAAGGAAGAGTGGAGGGGGAATCGTGCCACAGGGCACAGCAGAGATAGGGGCCAGACAAATGTGGCCAGACCTCTGGAGATAAAGGAGGCCAAATTTTGAATTGGACCAGGGCTATTCAGAAATGTGGACAAGCAGATGGTCTTACCATAACTAATGGCCAAAGCTTGTGAGACACAACGAACTGTTAGACAGGGAGCAGGGCATAGCGTCCACGTAGGGTATCCCCAACAATGAACTTGCTTCTTGAATCCAGCAGAGTATTATTACTGAAGGATGCGTCCATTACATCGTATGTAAAATGATACCAGATATGTTCTGAGAGACCATCAAGTTACATAGAATTCATTACTCATGGAGGCACACTGGAACAGAAGTCAAAGGATTTGGCTCTATTCCTGAAGACTGTCAGGGGTAGAGTGTTGGAGACTGCACTATGTGACCATCAAGACACTGACAGAGGAATGAATTATATTTAAGAACAGCAAGGGATTCCATTCTCTCAAAAATTGTTTCACCAAAGATGATTATTCCAGCTCTGCTCACTGTATTTGAGCAGCTGCTATGGTTTCCTCTTTTCTAGGCAATTGCAGGTTACAAAGTTGTTCATACCACTGGGCAGACTATTTGGAGGATTGCTGCAGGACAAGGGGTTTCCACCGAGGGGACATGGTTGCTGGCATTTAAACACAACCATTGATAGGGGCACAAGGCTGTTACAACACTGCCATTTCAGCATAAGTGTCACTAAACAGCAGGCCAATGGCCTTCTGAAGGAGCAGTTCAAGTGCTTTACACTATCTTGGGGATTAGCAGTACAGCTCCTGAAGGATGTATTAGATTGGAGAAGATCATATTTTGGAGCTTAATAAGGAGAAGCAGAGGAGTGGTGCACATTTTCCATGCAGGAAGTAATAGAGAATAAAGGGGAGGAGAGTGAGCCAGACTCAAGTAGACATGCATAGGCCTGGTAGGGGCCTCAAGACATCAATCCAGATACACAGGATCTTCAGGCACATTTCTGCCGAAGCGTCCTCACACTAGTAGATGTGTCACCTGTGATCTGACCCCTCTCCGGGCAGGATATAATTCCAATCAACAAATAAACCATAGAAGTTCCCTGGTTCCCAAGTCATCGACTGCTACAACACACATTCATTTGTTACTCTCCTTAACCTATAAAACGTCACATGCACACAACTCTGGGTGCAAATGCAATTAACTTTAAGAACATAGAATATAGAACAGTACAGCACAGTACAGGCCCTTTGGCCCACAATGTTGTGCTGACCTATTATCCTACAAAGATCAAACTACCCTGCATACTCTACATTTTACTACCCTCCATGTGCCTATCCAAGAGTCGTTTAAAAACCTCTAATGTATCTGACTCCACTACCACTGCCAGCAGCGCATTCCACGTGCCCACCACTCTCTGTGTAAAGAACCTACATCTGATATCTCTGTTATACCTTCCTCCAATCATCTTAAAATTATGCCCCCTCATAATAGTTATTTCTGCCCTGGGAAATGGTCTCCGACTACCCACTCTATCTGTGCCTGTCGTCTTCGTGTAAACCTCTATCAAGTCTCTTCTCATTCTTCTTCACTCCAATGACAAAAGCCCTAGCTCCCTCAACCTTTCCTCATAAGACCTGCCCTCCAGACCAGGCAGCATCCTGGTTAATCTTCTCTGCACCCTCTCTAAAGCTTCTACACTTTTCCTGCAATGAGTTGGCCAGAACTGAACACAATATTCCAAGTATGGTCTAATAAGAGTTTTATAGAGTTTTATGTAGTTTTATATCTTCATAATTCAATTTAATATACTAAAATAAAAACAAGTGTTATCAACATGAGCCAAATTGAGAAATGATGAGGCCTCTGACCCGAGACAATCTGTATTGGGCTGAGTTTGGCTCCCAAGAGGTTGGCCAATCTCTGAATGGATGAATTCATGTATTTGTTTGACTGGGAAATGGCAGTGTAAATGTCATGGATGGACTCTTCCACACTCCCTCTCTGTGACACTGCACAGCCTCAGGTAACTCCAACATTTAGATAAACATCTCTGGCAGCACTTACAGGAAGACAGCCCTTGTGAATGACACCCTGAGGCTCCATACCTCTGTCCAGTTGAATATTGCTGTGTCTGCCTTTCATCTTCCAAGGGAGATAGCTAACAGTTGTCTCTGCTTCCCAAACTTCCTCCATATTATGTCACTCAGTCTGTGCCACCCATTGCATAATCACTTGAGGTCCCAGCAAGGTGAGTGTATCTCCACTGCTCGAGGATGTACCCGACTGGAGTGACAATAGATGTTCACTCACGTCTACTTCTGACAGACCTCTGACAGACTACTCTAGCCTGGATTGTCTCCCTTCCACATGAGGTGCACTGTGAGATATAAGAATTGATGCTCTGGTGTGCTCAAGCAGGTCCTTAGCTGGCTGGAAATGAGGACGGAGGCTGATCCCCACCACCTAACAATGATCAAATCTTTTTACATTGTGCTGGATGGATTCACGCTTGCTATTCCCAGTCCTTCATGTGTTTCCACCTTGGCTTAGCTATAGCCTCTTGCTGTCAATATAGCCAGATCTGGAACTGCACCACTGAACAGTGAACTCTTTCTCTGATGTTTTTGTGCTCTTTTCTCTCAAAAGGCCAAGAAGATAGGAGTTAGGACATTGTGCACTCACTACATAAACAATGTTCACTAGAGCATGTGATAGCACTGACCCCCGTGTAGTCTGCTCATAGCTGATAGGTAGGCAAGCTTACACAGAGGCAGCTCAGCCATGCTCCTGGTCCTATGTGTATAGATTGTTCAAAAGGAACACAGAGCTGCTCAACTTGTTTGCAGGCTTAGAGTTGAGGATTTGGAGGGCAGACATCTGGCTTCATTCAAGTTGCCTTGCAAAAAGAAGATCATTGAAACGTTTACAGCACTGAATACAAGTCCTCCTCACTGCGCTACATCTACTCACTCCTCAGACATCTTCAGCCAAGATTGTCTTTTTAAGTTGACCGGTCGTCTTCTGCCACTTGCTGAGAATAAAATGGCAGGGATGTGTGGATATTATCTCCAGGAGGGCCTCACAGCAGGCATCGCTAAATTGTTTGGCACTGTGGCATACAGTACCTTTTCCTTTATGGGCATACTAATGATCACAATAGTGGCTGCTGTCTCTCCTGTAAATCCCATGTACCTAACTGCTTCTTAACACCCTTCCCGCTGCACACTCAGTCACTAACAGAGCTACGCACTTCAAATCTTGTGATATGTAATCTGCCAAAGTGAGGTGGGGTTGGACCTGGAAATGAGTCCAATGTCAGGACCTCAATACTGTAACAAAAATTCTGCTTGGTTCTGCATCTGTGTGGTTAACCTGAGCAAGCACAGTTTCTAACATCCAGGCTTAGATGGGAGAGAAACTACAGACAATGCAGATCTATTGGCATCCTGAGGTACCATCATCTGTGTCAAAACCAGTTAGGCTCTTCCTAGTGGAAACTGCCTCACCATAAGCAATAACATCACTGCAGTTGATCATCATGAAGGATCAGTGAATTCATGCTACACGGTTCATTGCTCCTTCGAGAATGCGTTTATGTTGAGACAACTTCTCGATCTTGACCTGTCTCATCAGCGTTCACCTCTCCTTGTGGGCTGTTGAAGCTCTAGAGCCACTGGCCCTAAGATTGGGGTGGCAGGATAGGCTTCCCACTGTGTTTAACAAGATGGATATGACAGTCCCTGGTATAATTGCAGAGCCTTGTCCTGCTGCAGGTAAGTGCAGGCCAATAGTTCCAATACTACTGCACTGAAGTCTGCGGTGAAATCAATCTTGTTATGCCTTGCTGAAAAATCTAGGCTATCAATTCAAACTAGAGTTCATGATCTGGGCTGGAATGTGATCGAGAGAATGGAGACCATGAGGAAATTGCCTTCTTTCCATTGCAGCTGGAAGATTGTGGAGTGTGCAGAAAATGAAAACTTCTCATTCTCTAAATAAGTTTCAAATACAAATAAAAAATTAAGCCTTTCCTTTACACTACTTACTGGAAGTGGGGCTGAAGATCCAGGACAATGATCTCAAATGTTAACTGGCATCACAGCTTCTGATGCCCTCCACTGTTGACCTTCCCTCAGTGATTACAATATCAGTACGTTCATCCCTCGGTAGCATGGGACCATTACGCATCTGAAATAGTACTGATGCATCTCAGGCACCCAGTTGCCCCATGTGGCCAAGAGCTCTGGTGCTCACTTGCTATCAGGAGGAGGTGTTCATGATTTCCTTTACCTAATATCTAATTCCACTTCAACACGTTGTGAAGAGTTGTATGCAATTTGAGTTTTAATTCTCCCGACATTTTTAACTGGAATGTTCCAATAGCCACTGTTCTGACTTGATGTATTAGCTTCCAGTCTTGTACTGAGCTCCTTATAATTTACGGAGGAAGAAACTTCCAGGTGGGGAATATAGGGAACTCTCACTCTGCCTCACTGCCCACTAACACGACTGAAGTTGGAAGGGGTAGATACAAGAGAAAGCCAAATGATCATTCCTAGCTGAAGTCAGGCCATAGTATATCTGAGCCCCAGTGTTTTCAACTTAATCTATTGGACTCTCAGCAGAGTTAGCCTGCTTGTCCATAGGAATGACCAAGGAAAATTGGCTCCGGCATGTTTAAAGACACAATCACGAGTTTGATTGTGCAGTGTGCAGTATTACACCAGTACTAATTGTTTATAGGAGTGAGATGATAAGCAGAGAGTCAGTTCTCAAAGAGACACAACTTCATGCAGAGACAGAGATAATGGGAACTGCAGATGCTGGAGAATTCCAAGATAATACAATGTGAGGCTGGATGAACACAGCAGGCCAAGCAGCATCTCAGGAGCACCACAGCTGACGTTTCGGGCCTAGACCCATCCCCCTCTCTGATGAAGGGTCTAGGCCCGAAACGTCAGCTTTTGTGCTCCTGAGATGCTGCTTGGCCTGCTGTGTTCATCCAGCCTCACATTCATGCAGAGACACTTTGACATGTACAGGATCATTATCTCAGACAACATAGGCTGCAACGTGATTTTCAACTAACTCAAGTTGTTTACATAGTTCTAGGCCAGGGCCTACCATGACTCAGACTTCTTCATTCATTTGATTCAGGCTAAATCTACAATCAAAATAGAACAGCAGCAACAATTATACAACAAAGCTCCTAATCAATACTTAGTGCCTTTTTGCAGCCTGTGATTGAGGCAATGCAACTTTATAATTTTCATGGAAAACACCGGACTTATGTCACATCTATTATGACAGAAGTCAACATTTAGCTCTTTGCATGGATTGTTATTTTTCTTATGACTGATTCATAAAATTGAATTTGGAAATAAATAGTGTGTAATGATAGGTTGGAGTTGGGAATAATTGAAGAAATTTGCATTACTTTTGTATTTTAAATTATAGATGCAGGGAAGGTTTCAATGGAAATGAATCTTCAGATATAGAAATTTTATAACTGGGGCCATTAAATTTTATATGTTTGGTGAGAATGTTGAATTTGCTCCCTGCGTGAATGGTGGAGGCATGTGGTATAGGTATGCTGAAGGTTAGGTGAACTTATATTGGAGAAGTTAATAGAGAGTTTCTCAAATAGAGCTTACAAAGTTCTGAAAGGGCTCGGTAGTGTAGATACAGAAAGGATATTTCACTTCGGCAGGAGGGTTAGAAGATCAAAATCTCAGGATTAGGGACAGGGCAGGTAATATGAAAGAAGGATGAGGAGAAATGTGTTCAATCAGAAGGCAATGAATTTTTGGAGCCATGAAAGGCTGTGGAAACGAAATAATTGATTATATTTAAGATAGAGATTGATTGGCTTCTAAATACTTATAACATCAAGGGCAATAGGAATAGTGTGGAAAATAGCATTGCAATAAATAATCATTTATAATCTAAAGTGATGGAGTAGGCTTGATGGGTTGAATGGCTTCCTCTTGTTCAGATAGATGCATGTTCCCATGAAAGAAATGAGGAGGTTCAAGTAAAGTCTAATTGCTACAGTGGACTGCTTCACCTGTTCTGTACTATATTAACCTATGGAAGGTAAGGGTAATTTGATAGCCCATAAGGACCTTAGACATCTCTTTTGTTCAAATGAAATAAGTGCTTAAATGCCAGCATTCTGCATAAACCATGTGGCAAGCCAAGGTGAGAGCCTTCCATGAACCACTGTAGCTGGCCAATAGATTAAATTTGAACTAAAAACAAAACATATTGGAGAAAAACAGTAGGTCTGGCAACATCTGCAGAGTGAGAAACAGAGTCAATGTTTTGAGTCCAATATGTCTCTTCTTCAGTAATCAGATTGTGTATAGTTGGTATTATTTTGCATCAAAGTCTAGCCACCTAGCTACTTTTTTAAAATATAACATATATAGGATTTGTAACAAGATATATGACAGTGATAAATGTTCAATCTTTCGTTTTACAGCTTAATTACTGTTGGGTCCTTGGAGTAAACCATTGGTGTTGGAGTACTTAGTCACCATGTTGAAAATTGCAAAAAATACTAGAAATTCAAATTGAGTCAATATGGCATATTTATTGTCTGAATTAATTCTGCATATATTTCATTAACCAGAACAAAAATAAATTAAATAAAAGCATTAAATTTATGTGTCTTTGGCACACAATGCAGTGTTAATCAAATTCATTGAGTCACTTCAACAATGACATCATTGTAAAGAGGTCTGGACCATTTTCGTGCTTTCAGTTTCACAATCATCTTTGCACAACAAATTACCTTCTTCAGCTATTGAGCTGTACTTTTCAACAATCTGATGCCAGTTTGAGAATTAATAACCTTCCACACACACAATACCAAGCAGGTCTACATGCATATTTGCCCTCTTTGAGAAGGATTTTAGTCAACCAACCATGCACTTATTCCACTATGCATTGTTACAATGAGGAACCAAACCTCAGATCACCAATGGACACACGGACTTTTTAATTCAATGTGCCTTTCTTTTTAAGAAAGGACGATCAGACAAAAAGAAAAGACCGAGTGTAAAATCTAAACATGTAAATCATGACTTTATAGAAGATCTATGTGAAGTATTCCCAAACTGGAGGGAGATTAAAGAATATCGCAACTGAACAATGTCAAGGAGGTTTGGAAGAGAATGACTTTAAAGTCATTCAAAGGGAGAAATGCACTGCAATCTGAATTGCAACCTTTTGAGAGTTCTCTCAGACTATAAACATGGTGCAAGAAAACAGAGCAATCTGCTTGAGAGACCTATGTTTCAAGAGACATCTTCTCCCTTTTCAAGAATACTCAGAAACAGGGGTTAAAAGCCAGTTTCAAGCCTGATCTGAGAGTGGGTGAAGGCAGAGAAAATCCTGGTCATCGTGGAACCAAAAAGGAAAATAATGGAACTCTCTCTTCTTTGCTGGAAGCCAGAAACCATGTGAAACTAATTGAAAGGAAACGGGATGAACGTCTTTCAGCTGACATGCAAATCCAAGTATCATGAAATCAACTATCATCTGAGCTACAAAAATGGTCCAGTACTCCCGCTGTCTGCTCTTCATGAATTCAGAGACTTTTTAAATATTCATTTATAAGATGTGGATGTCATTAGCCATGCCAGCATTTATTGGTCATCCCTCAATTCCCAGAGGGCAGATAAGAGTCAACCACATTACTGCCTGTAGTCAAGTGTAGATAAGACTAGGTAAGTGCTCTAAAGGACATTACATTGAACTAAAAAGGTTTTTTCCTGACAATCGACAATGACTTCATGGTTGGCCATCATTAGATTCTTAATTCCAGGTTATTTTTTAAAATTCAAACTTCACCATGCCACCAAGGTGCGATTCAAACCCAGGTCTCCGAAACATTACCCGTGTCTCACGATTAATAGTCTAGTTGTAATACCATATATCCTGAAAGGCATTCAGCCTGTTTCCTTTCAATTAGTTTCACATGGCTTCTGGCTTCCAGCAAAAAGAGAGTTCCTTTTATTTTCCTTTTTGGTTCAGGGATGACTAGGATTTTCTCTACCTTCACCCACCTTTTGCTCCATATATCCTTACAATCTTTATCATTTTTGGATTCATCTCTCATTTCTAACCTGTGTGTATACATATGTCGCCATTATTTCCTTTCTTGTTTAATAATGAATAAGATCACCCTTCTGATAAATTCAAGAAAGTTTGTTTAAATTGGATCCTTTCAAAACATAAACTCATTTGGGCTGTGAAAAGGCATCTACAAAGGAAGGGATACTTTTCAACTCGGCTGTTTTGTGACCTACCGAGGAGGGAAGGATGGAGAAGGAGCCTGTTTATCCCTCCCCATCCGGGAGCTTGATGATTTTAGTATCCCATCCAGAACTATAATAAACTGGAAATGATTTTTAAATGGCTTATTGAGGCACACATCCAAAGGTTGAACATGACATGTTCGATCCCTTGATTTAGTCAAAATTTGGGTATTATTTCTTTCCAGATCTGTCTTGATCTCAGCAGTTAGATGTGTTCTGAGCATGTCCCACAATAATAAACCACATTATTTGGGTAGGCCACCAGGATGTCGATCCCAAACATTATGAATTAACAATTTTATATTCATCCATCTACCTATTGCCATTTAATGTCATGTACTGGAGTGTGATGATGACAACTTTCTGTACATTAGGAACTGGCTGACTTGTAGAGGTCCTTGTTGTCAAGTATTCCCTGCCATAGTTTGTAGAAGGATGAGTTGGAACAATTGTCTTGGAACTAACAATAGGTAGTGTGTAATGGCAGACTATGTCATTAAACGGCCTAGTGTTTGGCGTAGAGGGCTGGGACATGGGAGAGTTCAGACCCTAAAATGATTGGATTCAATATTGAGTACTTATTATTAGCCACTAACAGTCTCCATTAATAGCTATTCACCCTCCTAGTCAGATTGTTATCCACGCCTTTGTCTGTCCATCTATTCTTCTCTCTCTTTGGGCTCTATCCGCACCTAACATTTACTCCTTACCCCTCTCCTCCACTCTATCTTCTGCATATAATACGACATTTTCCCAGCTGCCATCAGTTCTGAGGAAGGGTCACCGGACCTGAAACATTAACTCTGATATCTCTTCACAGATGCTGCCAGACCTGCTGAGCTTTTCCAGCAAATTCTGTTTTTTGTTTCCGATTTACAGCATCTGCAGGTCTTTCAGTTTTTATCTCTCTTCTGTACTGTGTCTCATCATTTAAGATCCAAACTATTACAATGTTATCATTAGCAAATCTGTTAATGGAGTTAAAGCTGAACTTGGCCACATGGCTGTGAGTGTATGAGGATTATAGTAATGGGCTGAGTATGCAGCCTTGTGAGGCACCATTATTGAGGATTATCAGAGAGGAGGTGCTGTTGCCTATCCTTACTGATTGAGGTTTGTGCGTCAGGAAGTTGAGGGTCCAGTTGCAGAAGTGGGAGCAGAGTGCTGGGTCTCAGAGTCTGGAGTTGGGTTTGGCAGGAATTAAGGCATTGAACAAGAAGTTCAAGTCAATAGTTAAGTGTCTTTATTCTTTCTTTATTCATTCAGAGGATGAGGACATCAGTAGCTAGGCAGCATTTATTGCCCATTGCTAATTGTTAAAGGTTAACCACATTGCTGTGGGTCTGGAGTCACACATAGACCAGACCAGGTATGCTTGTATGTTTCTTTCCATAAAGGACATTAGTGACCAGATTATCTGTTTCTGTGGATTAACAGCCCAGTGATAATACCACTAGGCAATCACCACTGCCTTGACATAGGTGTCCTTGTTATCCTGATGTTCCAGAGATGAGTTTAGGACCAGGGAGATGAAATCTTCTGTGGACCTAACGTGGTCGAATTGTAATGGATCAAGGCAATCTGGAAGGCTGGGGCTGATGTGTGCCATTACTAACCTCTCAAAGCACTTCATAATGATTGATATCAGAGACACTGGGCAGTAGGCATTAAGGCATGTTGCCTGATTTTCCTTTGGCAGTGGGATGCTTGTGGTCGTCTTGATGGAGGTGGGAACCTTGCATTACTGCAAGGAGAAGTTAAAGATGATTGCAAAAACTCTCGCCAGCTGGTCCATGCAGGATCTGAGTGTGTGGTGAAGGTCTCCATCGAGGCCAGTCACTTTCCATGGGTTCACTGTCATGGGGAAGGTGGATATGTGAGGTGACCAGGGCTACACTGATACGTGGATTTTGTTTTGGTTTCATTTATTGCAAGGAAAATTGAATACAAAAACAAGGAAGTTATATTCAGTTATATGGGATATTGGCAAGACAACATCTAGAATGCTGAGGGCTGCATTGGCTTCCTTATGTAAGTACTGATTGCAATGTCTTTGCCCATTCTACACCAGATTTGAAGATGTTTTCAATCTCTTTGATTCTGCCTACAAGAAACTGAACTTCTCTCTACACATTTTTTTATACAGATGGTGGTTCGTGTATGGAATGAACTTCCTGAGAAAGTGGTGGATGTGGTTACAATTACAACATTTAAAAGCTATTTGGATAAGTACTTGAATAGGAAAGATTTGGATGGTTATGGACCAGGAGCAGGCAGGTAGAATTAGTTTAGTTTTGGACTATGTTCAGCATGGACCGGTTAGACTGAAGGGCCTGTTTCCGTGCTGTATGACTCTATGACATGTGAGTTAGGAGTATGATTAGGCTACTCTGCCCTTCAAGACTGCTCCACCATTCAATAAGATCACAGCTGACCTGATTATTCCACTAAATAAAAACCAAAAGAACTGCATGACGTAAATCAGAAACAGAAACAAAGTTGCTAGAAAAGACCAGTAGGTCCGGCAGCATCTGTGGAGAAGAAAACAGAGTTAATGTTTCGGGTAAGGTTAAATGGTCACCCGATCCTAATGGAGGGCAATATTGGTGCAGCCATTTGATGATCACAGAACTAGTCTTTAATAAAATTCAGTGATAATGGGAACTGCAGATGCTGGAGAATCCAAGTTAACAGACTGTGAAGCTGGATGAACACAGCAGGCCAAGCAGCATCTCAGGAGCACAAAAACTGATGTTTCGGGCCTAGACCCTTCATCTGCTTTCCGGAGAGACCATTCTCTCCGTGACTCCCTTGTTTGCTCCACACTGCCCTCCAACCCCATCACACCCGGGACCTTCCCCTGCATCCGCAGGAAATGCTACACGTGCCCCCACACCTCCTCCCTCACCCCTATCCCAGGCCCCAAGATGACTTTCCACATTAAGCAGAGGTTCACCTGCACATCTGCCAATGTGGTATACTGCATCCACTGTACCCGGTGTGACTTCCTCTACATTGGGGAAACCAAGCGGAGGTTTGGGGACCGCTTTGCAGAACACCTCCGCTCAGTTCGCAATAAACAACTGCACCTCCCAGTTGCAAACCATTTCCACTCCCCCTCCCATTCCTCAGATGACATGTCCATCATGGGCCTCCTGCAGTGCCACCCGAAGGTTGCAGGAACTGCAACTCATATTCCGCTTGGGAACCCTGCAGCCCAATGGTATCAGTGTGGGCTTCACCAGCTTCAAAATCTCCCCTTCTCCACCGCATCCCAAAACCAGCCCAGTTCGTCCCCTCCCCCCACTGCACCACACAACCAGCCCAGCTCTTCCCCTCCACCCACTGCATCCCAAAACCGGTCCAACCTGTCTCTGCCTCCCTAACCTGTTCTTCCTCTCACCCATCCCTTCCTCCCACCTCAAGCCGCACCTCCATCTCCTACCTACTAACCTCATCCCACCTCCTTGACCTGTCCATCTTCCCTGGACTGACCTATCCCCTCCCTACCTCCCCACCTATACTCTCCTCTCTACCTATCTTCTTTTCTCTCCATCTTCGGTCCGTCTCCCCCTCTCTCCCTATTTATTCCAGAACCCTCACCCCATCCCCCTCTCTGATGAAGGGTCTAGGCCCGAAACGTCAGCTTTTGTGCTCCTGAGATGCTGCTGGGCCTGCTGTGTTCATCCAGCCGCACATTTTATTATCTTGGATTCTCCAGCATCTGCTTTCCCATTATCACTATCTCCCTCCACATCTGGTTTCAGCTTCCGAGCTATTGTTCCTCCTCTCAGGGCTGAATGAGCTTCCTGATCACTGGAGGAGTTGTGAATGATTTTTCAATTGAGATGAATGGTTTTGATGGTTTGGAATGTCCAGTGGAATGACCCTTGGATGGGTATTTGTTAAGTTTTGAGTAGTAGTGTGAATGTTCTTACGTCCAAAGGTAAAACAGGTTTACATGTCGCACAATGGTGTGGTATTTATGTGCCTGAGCACTGGTTGGAAATTGAAAGGCTTTATACCTCTGTAGGCTCCAGAAGGTCTGAAATTGTCTGTTTCCTGCAGTCTGGCATCCATTGTTTTAAGCTGGGGCATGAATAGGAGTCGTCCTTTAGTTTTTGCAAGCTAACCCCTGTTCCAGACATCTGCCCCCTAGCCATGTATAACACTCAGTCCGTCTCAGTCAGCCCTTTCCTAGCTCAGTTGCAGCCCATGGCTTCTTGAGTATAAAGTTCAGTCAATTTTGGCCCAATGTAATTTCCAGAAACTTACATCTTCAGATGGTTTTAGTCCAGGGTATATCTGTAAGCTGATGGAGATTTCTACCCCACCTTACATCTTGAATGAATAAAATAAAAAATTATAAAGTTAAAGCCTGAGTGCAACGATTCCCAAACTAAACAGAGTGCTGAGGGGAGCAAGAGGAGAATGAGAATCACCAGTACAACCTTACATAGCAACATGAGTACATTATGAAAGAATCTCAGCACCCAATGTATGCATTTCCATTGATTTCTAGAATCAAACATTAGATCTATCAGTTCTGAAGAAGAGTCATACAAGTCTCAAAACATCTCTTTTTTATCTCTTTTTTTTCTTTGCAGATGCTGCTGGACATTTCACTAGCATTCTCTCCTGAGATGCTGCTGGGCCTGCTGTGTTCATCCAGCCTCACATTTTATTATCTTGGATTCTCCAGCATCTGCAGTTCCCATTAGCACTAGCGTTCTCTGATTTCAGCATTCATATTTTGCCTTTGTTGGATATACCAGAGCATCTTGTTATTATGGACCAGGAATAACTCTGATAGGCCCATGTCTACTGCTGGATATCAGCAGGATTCAAATCTCTCTCTGTTATCTACCCTCTCTGATTATACAATTTTGCAGTGGTCACATTGAGATACTTCTTTGTGACAGTGTTTTCAGTTCAAATTTCTCACACTGCTGTTAAATCCCTTCATAGTATTGTGCTTTCCTATTTCTATACCTTCCCACAACCCAAAGTTTACAATGTTCCTTTCATTTTAAAATTCTGGCTAAGGATGTCACTTTAAAACAAAGGGCTGTAACAAAAATCCAGAGTTGAAGAAGAATAAAAGGAAAACTGCAACATTGTCATAGACCCACTGTTCAATATTCCAGTGAACCAATTATTGTGTAGCAAGAGCAGTTGCCATGCTATAATTTTTAAATAATAATTCCCTTTCCGATCCAACAGGAGGGATAATATCTCATAAGTTCTAAAATTGTTCGGAGTTGAGTTAATTATCAGACGTGGAGTCAACTTCAGTTTGTCCACACATCAGTGAGTGCCTCCATTACTTTAGATGTGATCAATCTTACACACATTGGGGTTCTAAGTCAGCTATCCCTAATCAAACCAATGTGCTTCGACTTATCAACACGTATCAGACAGCAAATGTTTTAACTCCAAAATAGCATTGGAGTAAACAAGTCAATTTTCCTTTCAGGGCACACTTTAACTCAGGGCAGCGCTAAATTTATCACAAAAGTGCATCTCGAGCTTCAGGTTCCTGCCTGCAAAGAGTTTGAGAAGATGTGTATAAGCAAACATCAGAAGAAACATAACCATGAGGGTGGCCGTCCAACCTCCACTGAGGAAGTGATGATATTTGACTTGGTGATAGTACTGAAGCTGGCTCTGTTTTTTTGTTTATTCTAGTGTAAGTACTTGTTTTAGGTGCAAGAGGTCAAGAAAGGAGAAGCTATCATTTTGTTATTATTTTTCATCTACTACAGCAATATTTTTATTGAAGCACTGGCAAAGTAACTTGCTGATAATTGATTACTATCAAATGATAAGCAGCAAAATTATTTTTCAGACAAAGTTATCTTAGTTTGCTTGGAAAAATATTTAAATGTTGATCTGTTTTCAGACAAAGTAGCAACGTTAAAAATGTGTTCACTTTCACATGCCATAACATAATTCTCAGTTACTTCTAGAAAAAAGCTACTTAAGAGCCCCTCAGGCATGTGCAGCAACAAATATTCTGCCACAAATAAATTAACAATTGCAAAGGAAGAGAGCCATCTCTCATATGTACATTGTGCCTTAATGAAAATAACCTCCTTCTCACTAGAAAAACGGCACCTGAACAAATAATTCTTTTGCAGATAGTAGGAACTTCAGATGCTGGAGAATCTGAGATAACAAGGTGGAGAGCTAGATAAACACAGCAGGCCAAGCAGCATCTGAGGAGCAGGAAAGCTGACGTTTCAGGCCTAGATCCTTCTTCAGAAATGGGGAAGGAGAAGGGGGTTCAGAAATAAATAGGGAGAGAGGGGGAAGCAGATAGAAGATGGATAAAGGAGAAGTTAGGTGGAGAGGAGACAGACAGGTCAAAGAGGCGGGGATGGAGCCAGTAAAGGTGAGTTTAGGTGGGGGGAGTTAGGGAGGGGATAGGTCAGTCCAGGGAGGACTGACAGGTCAAGGGGGTGAGATGAGGCTAGTAGGTAGGGGTGGGGCTGGGGCTTGAGGTGGGAGGAGGGGATAGGTGGGAGGAAGGATTTGCTTGCATCTATATCAAAGACCAACGTCCATAAAGTCAAAATGTTTTTTACAACATGGGAAGAAACCCTTCAGCCCTTTGTGTCCATGCAGGTCATCAAATATCAATCTAATCTAATCTCAATTTCCAGCATTTGGTCTCATAGCCTTTATGCTATGGTGTTTCATTTGATTAACTAAATCGTTTTGGCAATGAGTTCCAGATGTCCTTCTAAACCTCCTGCTCCTTATCTTAAAATTGTGCCCCTTGGGCTATTGGCCCCTCTACTAAACGGAAAAACGTCTTTCAATCTAACCTGTCTATAACCCTCAGATCTTTATACACCCCAATCAGATTTCCCTCGGCCTCCTCAGCTCTAAAGAAACTTCTCGAAGTAGAGTATTAAGGTAAGCAAAAAGATATATAAGGAAACCAAAGTCACTAATAGCCCTCAATACTGAGAGAAATTCTGTATCCACCAAATGAGAACTAGAAAAGATAAAAAGACACAGAAAGTAAGCTATGAGGGAAAACTCATGGGGAATATTAAAAACTGACAATAAGACCTTCTCTAAAGTGAAAATAGGCCCCTTGGGAATGAATTTTGGAGAGATGGTTTTGGTTAGAGGAGTTACACAAATATTTTTCATCAGTCTTTATGGTGGAAATATTTTAAGCATTCTGTTAATAGTAATGAATATAGGGGAGGAATTAAAGAAGTAGCATTAGACAAACTAATAGGGCTCAAGGAAGATATGACCCCAGGCCCTGATGGCTTGCATGCTAGGTAGTGGATTATTAGTTGTAATTTTCCAAAAAATTGTTGGATTCTGGAGAAGTACCAGAAGATTTAAAAATTGTTAATGTGACACCTCTATTCGAAAAGGGAGGAAGGCAAGAAGTGGGTAACTGTAGCTCAATTAATGTAATTTTTATTATTGGAACATATTGGTATTAAATAAAGGAGTAAAAACCGAACATTTGGAAAATCATAATTTATTAATTTATTAGGGTTTTCTGAGAAAGTCTCAACTAGAATGGATAGAGGGGAACTAGTAGATGTATTGTATTTAAACTTCCACAAGGCATTCAACAAGCTTTCTTAGAAAAGCTTAAGTCATAAGGTAAGAGCTCATGGTTTTGGAGGTAGCATATTGGCATGGATAGAGGATTGACTAATAGGCAGGAAACAGCAAATTGGGATGAAGGATTCTTTTTCAGGGTGGTAACCAATGGGATTCCATAGGGATCAGCCTGGGGCTGCAACTGTTCACAATATATCAATGACTTGGAGGAAGGAAGTGAATGTACTGCAGTCAAATTTACAGAATACACAGAAAGATGAGGAAATGCTCTGTGAGTGATAGGAACAGTTTTTGCAGAAATATTGATGGGTTAAGTGAATGGAGAAAAAAAGACATGTGGGAAAATACAAAGTTGTTCATTTAGGAAGGGAGATTAAAAAGAACAGAACAAAATGCGAATGGGGAAAAACTGCGGAAGACTGTAACACAAAGGGATTTGGGGATACTTGTGCAGGAAACACAGAAAGGTAGCATCCGGATGCAGCAGGTGATCAGGAAGGTGAATGGAATGTTGGCCTTTATTTCATGCAGGTTGGAGTAGAAAAATAGCGAAGTCTTACTACAACTGTATAAGGTGATAGTGAGACTGCATCTGGAGAACTGTGGGAAGTTTTGGTCCCCTTATTTAAGCAAGGATATCCTTTAAATTGAGGCAGTCAGTGGAGGTTCACTGGGATGATCCCTGGTATGGAGGGATTGTCTTATGGGCAATGGCTAAATAAGTTAGGATTCTACTCACTGGGGTTTAGAAGAATGAGAGGTGATCTCATTGAGACATAGGGGATTATTAAAGGGCTCAACAGGGTAAATGTTGAGAGCTTGTTTCCCCTCTTTTGAGAGTCTAAGTTGAGAGGGCATAATCTCAAAACAAAGAAATGCCAATTTAGGAGAGAGATCAGGAGGAATTTCCTCTCTCAGAGGGATGTGAGTCTTTGGAACTCCTTGCCACTGAGAGCTGTGGGGGAAGAGTCCTTATCTGTATCGATGGCCAAGATAGATAGATTCTTGATTAGAACTACACACAGTACTGTAGCTGTGGCCTAACTAACATCTTACACAGCTCCATCCTAACCTCCTTGGCCTCAATGCCCTGATTAATAAACACAAATAACTAATAAACCTTCTTCACTACCTCATCTATTCTTCCTGCTGCCTTCATAGATTTGTAGACATGCAAATCAAGGTCCACTTGATCCTCTGTCCTTCCTCAGGTCCTACCATTCATTGCATTGGCACTTGTCTTATTAGTCTTGTCAACATGCGTCACATCACACCTTTTAGGAAAAAGTATACTTACAACAGTATTTCAAGGGGAAGCCCTGGTGTTTTCCAAATGCAACATTAAAGTGAAGAACCACGTAAGTGGATCTGTGATGTTCCATGAGGGTGCAATCACCCTTGTTGTTATCCAATCCTGTCATCTATGGATGGGGATGGGGGGGTAGGATGCCCAGGGTGGGTGCCCATGTAGCCTGATTTGAGATCCTGGTGTTTGGATGGAGGAGCAAGCAGTGAGCTCTTAGACATCTAGTTTCTATTCAACAGCTGGAAGAATGGGAGTGCACGTGTTAATGAGGGCCTTCTTGCCCAGTTTACTCAATTTGTCCATGATGGCCTACATCATTCAGGGGTTGGGAAGACTCTGCCCAATGTATCTTTACGTACATTTCACAGAAAGACTTTGGAATAAGATCAGAATTAAGCTTGAAGCCCTGAGAGTTCCAAAATGAAAAATAATTCTGATTCTCAGAAAAGATGTCACTCACTTTTATCATAAAAATATCTCCAAAATATATAATTTGAAAATAAATATTGATGTTCTCCTAATGGAAGATATGGTAGAAAATTCTGGAAGACAATCAATTTCCACATTTTGGTGAATTAAAGTCAAGAAAAAATAATTTGCTTAATTAGTCTTACTAGACCTTACAACATGCCTTATTCTGTTATAAGTTGATAGCTAATTCTTGGTACAGGGAATCTTCCACAAGCAAGAAAGTATGTTAAAACAGTGCACAATACATGTATGAATAATTAAGCTCCATAAAATGAATTATTGATTCCAAATTGCCTATAGCGTATCCTGTATTAAGTTTCATTTGTCCATTACTACTGTCCTTGCTGACCTGTGTACCACATGGTATTCAAACATCAACAATATTCACCCTCTTATGTAAAGCTATCACTAGTCTCTGGTAACCCCCTACCATCTCCTTCAGCCTGATAACTCTCACAGAAGTCTCCATTCCTCTGACTTCTCATGCTACCTTATTGAAAGCAGCCTGGCCTTCAGGGTCAAGAGCCCATGATCTTACTAATTAAAACATAAAATTCTGAGAAAGCTTTTAGTTCACACCACTAATACCCTCTTCTTTGCCTCCGCAACCAATTTTGCCTCTGTGAAACACCCTGGGATATTTTATTCCTATATTAAGATTGTTGTACAAATGGAAGTCAGTATGCTTATTATCTGGGGATTGCATTTCTGTTATCTAGGTTTAGACAGTGTATGCCAATTAAACTATTGCGAATAAGTAAAGGTGTAATCAAAATGAATACTCATATGCAAAAATAACAAGCTATTTAATAGAAACCTGATGGTAAATACAACACATCTGGAAGGTAAAAACTGAAAAAACTGTGAATGCTGTAAATCAGTAACAAAAATGGAATTTGCTGGAAAAACTCAGCAGGTCTGGCAGCATCTGTGATGAAAAAATTAGAATTTGTTTCAGGACCAGTGACCCTTCCTATGAACGTCTGGAAGATGACACTTACAGGCTATTTCCTGTCATTATGCTCTATCTGCAGAAACCTATTGCCTCGTAGGAAGGGAACTAATCAAGCCACTTTATTCTGAGATCTGAATTGAGGGATATTAAAGTCAAATGAAAGAAAATATAAACTCTAATGTCTTATCAGAAGTATATTTTCTCACTTCATTAATACCTTAGTATCCATGCAACACCATTTTTTGATATCTCAGGAATTGGGCTATTTGTTTTTTTCAGGCGCATCTGTTTTAATTCTATGTGTGTTTGGCAAGACCAATATTATTTTTCAAATTGAAGGAAAGATGCCTGTAGTGAACATTGTGTGACTGTATTTCTGCTAACAGAATCTATTGTTGCTGTATCAGTTATGATCAGGAGAAGGGCCTGTTGTAACTGCAAGGTGTGTTGTGGGTTTTTTTATTGCCATTGTAATGTCAGTCATTACTGGAAAATTTATTTTGACTAGTCTTTGTTGCACTACTGTTTTCTGTTGACCATTACGATTATCGTGTCTGCTGTGACTTTAGTGCCTGTTGTGACTATAGAGTTGTAGAAATGGCAGATAAGCTAAGAACCAGCTGAAACTTAATTTCCTGTTAAAGAGTCAGCTCAGTTTATTTTGCTCCAAGGGTATGTAAAATTGGCTAACTTAGCGCAACTTAGCACAGAATGTCAGAGGCGACTGATCAAGGGAATCAGAGCGTAGGACAGCAAGACGTGTTCTTCCGGTTTTGTTTTTTCCAAACCCTTACAGGCTGCGACATTCATTCTCACTCTGCCACAGGAAAAGAGACAAATTATTTGCTGAGTGACTAAGGACAATTCTACTGCCAAGATTCAACTTTCTATAGCAGCCATTGTTCAGCTTAATAAATATGTATTAAAATATGAACTATTTAAATCAACTATATATTTATTAAAACACATTAGGATGGCAGGAAAGATGATACATCATAGGTGCTGTATGTGGCAGTTCTTGGATGCCAGTTTGGTCCAGAGCAAACATATCTTCAGCAAGAGTTTGAAATTCAAGCACCTTTACCTCTGGTTACAGGAGCTTGAGTCCAAACTACAGTCACAGCAATACGTTAGGGAGGTGAGAAGTTACTGAGATTCTTTCTATCAGGAGGCAGTCACACCTCTTTGGGTTTTAGCCAGGGTTCAGGGACTGGAGGGTATGACTGTGAGAGAGGCAGGTAATAGGGCTCAGAGAGCAGCAGCACAGAAAGCCTGGCTCAGAGACTAGTGTGGGAGAAATGGGTTCTGGTTCCTTGGGCAATGGCATCAATACTGGGCCAAGTGGGACCTGTATCAATGGGGTAGTTTCCACATAAACCATGCTGGCATCAGTGTTCTTGCCAACAGCATAACTGGGAAGTGGAGAGGATTTTAAACTGAAGAATCGAGGTAAGGGATCAAATTTGAGAAAATATGCTAAATCAAAGTGTAGAGTCAAGGCTAAAGGTAAAGGTTTAATATGGCGAATGATAAACCAGTCATGACAAAAAGGAGACAACATTTTGATTCTGTCAGTGAACCAAGAATATACGCAGAGTAAAAGGATAAAACTAAAGGCTTGTGTCTACATTCAGGTAGCATTCAAAACAAAACAAATAAATAGAGGTCGCGTATACAAATGTGTAAATATGACCTAGTAGCCAGTAAAATGACATGACAGCAGGAAGACATGGATTGCGATCTTCAGAGAAGTTGTACTGAATAAATTGTTGGTGTTGCAAGCTGACAACTTCCCTGGTCCTGATGGATTTCATCCTAGGGTCTTAAAAAAAGTGACGTGAACTTATTCATGCATTGGTTTTAATTTTACAAAACTTCTTCATTCAGGAGCATGGCATAGATTGGAAGATAGCAAATGTAACTCCTTTCTTCAAAAAGAGAGGGAGACAGAAAGCAATAAGCTAGTTAGCTTAACATCTGCCACAGTGAAAATGTTATAAGTTAAAATGAAAGATATGATGACAGGGGACATAGATAATCAGGCAGGGTCAGGTTTCAATGAAAAGTTTATCATACTCAAAAAAATTTGTTGGAGTTCTTTGAGGAGGCAACATTGTAAATAAAAGAGAACTGGTGAATGTGCTGTGGTTAAATTCCCAGAAGGCTTTTAAAAACATGCTACATCAAAGGCAGTCACAAAAACTAAAAGCTCATGGTGTAAGATGTACCATATTAGTATGGGTAGAAGATTTACTGGCTAATGGGAGGCAGAGAGTAGAAATAAGCCAGTTATTTTCAGGTTGACAAGAAGTAATGAGGGGTGGTGACACAAGAGTCAGTACTGAGGCCCTAACTGTTTGCAATTCAGATAAATTAATTTAGATGAGAGGATGGAAAGAAGTCTTGCCAAATTTGCTGATGACACAAATATTGTTGGGAAAGTAAGCTGTGAAGAGGACATAATGTTACAAACATTTTTAGATAGTTTATGTTGGTAGCAAATGTGTGGCAAACGGAGTATAATATGGAAAAATATGGGATTGTCAATTTTGGCAGAAAGTATAAAAACAAACATATTATTCAAATTGTGAGAGGTTGCTAAGTTCTGAGATGCAGAAGGATCTGAGTGTCCTCCTGTATGAATTTTTAAAAGGTTCCTATGAAGCTACATTAAATAATTAGAAAAGCTAGTAAAAAAATATCATTTATTGTGAGAGGAATTGAATTCAAAGGTAGGGAGGTCATACCTGCTTTTTATTCTTACTGTTTCCTCTCTGCCAACCAGTTCTGTATCTGTCAGCATACTAAACCCCAACCTACATGCTTGAATTTTACATGCTAATCTCTTATTTTGATAGTGATGAGGCAAATGTTTTTCCTTGAAAGTTGAGTCTTTAGAACTCTCCTCTTCGGAAGTATGTGGGAGCAGAGTCCTTGAGTACTTTAAGGCAATGGTGACTAATTCTTGGTAAGCCAGGTAATGAATGGATGTAGTCTTTTGAGGTTTCCTGTAAAATGTACTTGTTGACTATTTAACCAACTTCTTCTGGCTAAGTTCTCCTGCCTAAGTTCATCATTAAATACACAAATATACTGGAAGCCTATTTTCTATTCTGAAAAGGCATACACATACACAAAAATGGGTAACTGAAGTACTTATGCTATTGCCTCTGTCATTGCTCATCCTTTCTCTTGTTGATTCTAGCCAGTCTCCATTCTCAATTCCTCCTCTGCACATTTGCAAACAGTGCTGATGCTGTGGAATCCTTCATTTTCCATCTGGATGTAGTCATAGGAGGGTAACAATACAGGAGAATGAGAGAAAATGAGGGAGGACAACAAAATTAAACCAGTGAAAGAACTGACATAAGGCTTTACTTCAGAAAGAATTCCAATATGTTTTATTTAAGAGAGCTGGGGATTTAAATTCAGTGATCATCTGGCAGAGCCCTTTGTGGACGCATAGAAGTTCAGATCTGAATAGAAGCAGGGAAACTGCAAACAGGAAGAATAAAATGGAAGAGATAAGCAGCTGACCACCAAACTCCTCTCAACAAAGAACTGTCTCTAGCAGTTATGCTCATATTTTATCTTGCCGAGGTTCAAACTGACTTTAACTCCTGATTTTTGTGTGTTAGTGGACTGATATACAAGTGTGTGAGCTAGTATGCTGTGAAGGCCAGGGCTTAAGATCAGCAATTAAATACCCCTGCACTGCAGGTAAGGAAAGGGGAAAAAAATTCACTTACACTGAGTGTGACCACCAGGGACCACCAAGAGGAACCAGAATAATATAGCGCTTGGTGATGTGGTGCAAAGATAACAATCTCTCCCTCGATGTCAGCAAAACTAAAGAGCTGATCATCAACTTCAAGAAGCAAGGAGGTGGGCATGCCGATAGCCACATCAATGGAGCTGAGGTGGAGATGGTCAAGATTATCAGGTTCCTAGATGTGACCATCACCAACATTCTGTTCTGGATCACCCACGTTGATGTGGCAGACAAGAAGGTAAAACAATACCTCTTCTTCCTCAGGAGGGAAGGAAATTCAATGTGTCCATAAGGGCCCTCTCCAACTTTTACAGATATACCACAGAAAGCATGCTATCCAACTGCATAATGGCCTGGTACAGCAACTGCTCTGCTAAGAACTGTAGAAACTACAGAAAGTTGTGAACACAGCCTAAATATCATGCAAGCCAGCCTTCCATCCATGGACTCCATCTTCACTTCTCTTTGCTGCAGAAAGGCGGCCAATGTCAAAGACCCCTCCCACCCCAGTGATAATCTCTTCCAAACACTTTCATCAAGTAGAAAATGCAATAGTATAAACGCATGTACTGGCAGGTTCAAGAACAGCTTCTTCCCTACTGTAATGAGACTTATGAATGGACTGATCAAATTTCAAATTTAATCTTGATCTTGCTTTGTGTGCACCTTTTTTGCAGCCATAACTTTGTGTTCCTCATTCTGTTCAATCACCCTATCATCTTTGTATGTTATGATCTGTCTGCACTGCATGCAAAACAAAGATTTCACTGTACTTCAGTACGTGACAAAAGTGAAAAAAATCAAATCAAATCAAAGGAATTTCAATCAACTTGTAAAGCCAAAAGTATTGAAATTGATTCATCAACTTATGCCAATGTCACAGGCACTGTTCCACACAATGGCTGTAGCATTTTACTTACTACTCTACATGGGTCATAAACTGGTCTGTGCATTTATCAAATTTTTATTTTGAACTCACTTCTTATTTTTAATGTGTTTTTTTATTATTGTGATTACTTATCTCATTGAGTAACTAATAGACATTCTTTTGTTAATGTAAAAAAGCCGGGTTAAATCAGCTCCTTTTAAAATATGAATTGTTTTGGTCTTGGAGAAAAATATCAATAAGGGAAGGGATCATTTTTAAATTAACCTTATTGTGACCAGCTGAGAGATGGGCAAACAAACACAGAGAGCCAGTTCATCTCTTTTCACTCAGAAGCTTAGCAAATTACCATATCCTTTCTAGAACCGTAATGAATTGGAAACCTCATTGGGGTCTGGTTGTTACAAAAAAGAAGCATAATAAGAAAAAGATCAATAGCAGAAACATCAGTGGAAGGTAACAGTTTGTGTTCTCTCTGTTCTGCTACTCCAAACCTGAGGCAATCGTTTACAACCCTTCCAATTCCTTTCATCAGCTTTTCAGCTCGCTTTTCCTCTCAAAGCCTTGTCAAGCAATTGTCTCATTGTCTCCAGCTTCTTGCCTACACCAACCCATCACCCTTGGACTTTCTTCTTTCTTGCCGCTAGTCTAAGCTCTGAATCTGAACAAACTCATGGCTAATCTACACCTCCCTCGGAATTTTTGTAAGACCATTTCATGATTGTTAAAAACTGAAAGAATTGAGGATGCTATAAATCACAAACATGATAATGATCATTGTCTTTTAGGATTATCAATAGCAACTGTCCCAGCCATCATTCATGTTGGATCTGCAGTTAATCTCTCCAATCTTTATCCTGAACCACTTACCACACATTCCTTTAGTTCCTGGACTCTGTTAATGAGTCAATGTCATTATGTTTGTCCGAATTTCACTTCTAAGTAAGGCAGTAGATTGAAGTAAATAAACCTAAAGAGCTTAGTGAGTTGGAAACCAATGTTTTGATTTGGTGATGAGCAGTACACCACTACCCTCAGGGTTTCAGCATATCAAAGAGAGTGCAGTTAGGCCCATCTATGGATGTGTATGAAAACATCCTGGCTTCTACAGAAACTTAACTCCCAAGTTTTGAAAGGTTATTGAGGCACATTTACCACCAAATGTAGCAGTGCTCAGGTTATCCCCTGTAACATAAATTGGTAATGTGATATTGAATGATCCAACTGACTTTATTTTTAACAGCTCACTAATATTTACAAATATTGCATTCACAAGTATAAACCTGAATAGAGTCAGAGAAACAGCCCTTCAGCCCACTGTACCAATGCTGACTAAACTATACTAATCTCTTCTACCTAAATTTGGCCCATAGACTATTATGCCCTGATTTTTAAGCGCATGTCCGGATGCTTCTTAAATTTTGCGAGAATATCTGCATCCACCAAACTCTCAGGCAGCACATTCTACATGTCTACCACCCTCTGGTAGGTATTCAGTTGCAAAGAGTAGCACACACCTATTAGCATGTTATGCATCAAGTGGTCCAAGCCAATTTGGAATCTGAGACCTTTACATTAATTTATCATAAGGATGTCTTTTAAACATGCACTGTCATCCTGACAGTGAGAAATAGCACAACGATTAACATTTCCCATTTCCTCTAGACCAAACATCTGCTTAATTCCCTCCCCCACTATAGCCTTGAAACATTTCCTGTCTTGTATCTCTTCTGTTATCTCCAATCATCTCCAAACTTACTTTGTTTAATCTGTCCATCTGCTCCATTTTCTCTAGACTTTGGACAACCCAATCCCCCTGTCAACTGATATCAAATGTTTTTTCTCTCACAAATACTGGTTTTCTTCTTTTCAAAATCATCACTATTAACTCCTCAGTAATAAAATGAACCCGTCTGGGGAGGTGTGGTGCAGTAGTAATGGCATTTGTCTGGTAATCCAGGGCAATGCTTTGGGGAGAGATAGTAGGAACTGCAGATGCTAGAGAATTTGAGATACCAAGGTGTGAAGCTGGATGAACACTGCTGGCCAAGCAACATCAGAGGAGCAGGAAAGCTGATATTTTGGGTCTAGACCCTTTTTCAGAAATGGGGGAGGGGAAGGGGATTCTGAAATAAATAGGGAGAAACGGGCAGGCTGATAGAAGATGGATAGAGGAGAAAATAGGTAGGGAGTTAGGGAGGGATAGGTCAGTCCAGGGAGGATGGACAGGTCAAGGAGGCAGGATGAGGCTAGTTGGTAAGAGATGGGGATGAGGCTTGAGGTGGGATGAGTGAATAGGTGGAAGCACAAGTTAGGGAGGCGGGGATGAGCCGGGTTGGTTTTGGGAAGTGGTCGGGGGAGGGGAGATTTTGAAGCTTGTGAAGTCCACATTGATACCATTAGGCTGCAGGGTTCCCAAGCGGAATATGAGTTGCTATTCCTGCAACCTTTGGGTGGCATCGTTGTGGAGCTGGAGGAGGCCCAGGATGGACATGTCATCCCAGAAGTGGGAGGGGGAGTTGAAATGGTTCACGACTGGGAGGTGCAGTTGTTTGTTGCGAACTGATTGTAGGTGTTCTACAAAGCGGTCCCCAAACCTCCATTTGGTTTCCCCAATGTAGAGGATGCCACAACAAAACAGCAGACACAGTATACCACATTAGCAGATGTGCAAGTGAACATCTGTTTGATGTGGAAGGTCTTTTTTAGGGCCTCTGATGGGAATGAGGGGGGAGGTTTGGGGGCAGGTGTAGCACTTCCTACGGTTGCAGGGGAAAGTGTTGGGTGTGGTGGGGCTGAAGGGGAGTGTGGAGCGGACAAGGGAGTCACAGAGAGAGTGGTCCTCCGGAAAGCAGATAAGGGTGGGGAGGGAAAAATGTCTTTAGTAGTGGGGTCGGAATGCAGATGGCGGATGTGTCAGAAGATGATGCGTTGATTCCGAAGGTTAGTGGGGTGGTACGTGAGGATGAGGGGAATTCTGTTTAAGTTGTTATTGCAGGGAGGGGGTGTGAGGGATGAGTTGCAGGAAATTCGAGAGGAATTTTTGAGGGAGTTTTTGACCACTGTGGAGGGGAAGTTGCGGTCCTTAAAAAATGAGGCCATCTGGGATGCCCGGGAGTGGAATACCTCATCTTGGCAGCAAATGCAGTGGAGGCAAAGGAATTGGGAATAGGGGATGGCATTTTTGCAGGAAAGTGGGTGAAAGGAGGTATACTCTGGGTAGCTGTGGGAGTCGGTGGGCTTGAAATGGATATTGGTTTCCAGGTGGTTGCCAGAGATGGAAACAGAGAGGCCCAGGAAGGAGAGAGAGATATTGGAGATGGTCCAGGTGAACTTAAGGTTGGGGTGGACTGTGTTAGTGAATAGGATGAACTGTTCAAGCTCCTTGTGGGAGCATGATGCGGCGCCAGTAGTTTTCGATGTAACAGAGGAAGAAATGGTGGTTGGGGCCAGTGTAGGTGTGGAAGAGGGACTGTTCCACGTAACCTACAAAGAAGCAGGCATAGCTTGGGCCCATGCAGGTACCCCTGGCCACCCCCTTTTTCTGTGGGAAGTAGGAGGAATTGAAGAAGAAGTTGTTAAGGGTGTGGTCGAGTTCAGCTAAGTTGACAAGAGTGTCAGTGGAGGGAGACTGGTTGGGCCTGTGGGACAGGAAGATGCAGAGGGCCTTTAGGCCATCTGCATGGGGAATGCAAGTGTCTAGGGACTGGATGTCCATGGTAAAGATGAGGTGTTGGGGACCAGGGAATTGGAAGTTTTGGAGGAGCTGCCTCCTTGACCCGTCTGTCTCCTCTCCACCTATCTTCTCCTTCATCCATCTTCTATCCACCTCCCCCCCTCTCTATTTCAGAATTCCCTTACCCTCTCCCATTTCTGCAGAAGGGTCTAGCCCGAAACGTCAGCTTTCCTGCTCCCCTGACAATGCTTTGGGGACATGGGTTTGACTCCCACCATGACAGGCGGTGAAATTTGAATTCAATAAAAATCTTGATAAAAAAGCTAACCTAACGGTGATGTAACCATTGTCAAATGATAGAAAAAATCCATCAGCTTCGCTCATATCTTTTATGGAAAGAAATCTGCCATTCTTAGCTGGTTTAGCCTACATGTGACTTCAGATCCATAGCAATGTGATTGGCTTTTAGCTCTTCTCTAGAAAATTAGGGATAGGCAATAAATATTTGTCTTGCCGGTGATGTCCATATCCCATGAATGAAGTAAAAAATATCCTCATTTTTGGCTAGTTACCTACCCATCATGAATATGTCTTTCCAACCCAAATTCCATGATTATGTATTTTTGATCCCTTGCTCCATATTTACATCTTCCACAATTTACTCTTTGAACCCCCGACTCTGGTTTCTTAGACATTCCTTCGTTCACCCTTACCATTGAAAGCTAAACCTTCAGATGTCTGAACCCCTGTCTGAAATTCCCTCTTTAAATCCGTTCACCTCCTTGGCTCTTCCTTCTCCCTAGAACTCTGTTTAAAAGTACTTCTCTGTCAAAGCTGTTGGTCAGCTTTCCTAATCGCTGCTTGAAGTAGTGCTTATTTTTTCCCACCTCTATGACCTACCTTGTCATGTTTTGCTACATTAAAGGCACTATATAAGGACAAGCTATCGATATTGTTTCGAGATATTCTTCATGATGCACCTTTCTTTAAGTATCTTGGTTTTACAGCATAGAATCATAGACTTAGGACAAGTGGAAAGATCAACATATTGAAATAGTTTGAGTAAAATAATCTCCTCAAATAAAGCACATGCAAACATAGTCTCAAAATGTATCTGAACAAAGTTAACATGTTTAAATTTTATGCAATGGCCATGGTTCTGTTATTCCTTTAGGAGACAGCAAATGTTTCTTTAGATAGGGTACTAAGGTGAAATGAAAGTGATACAAAATCTTTCAAACTCACATAATCTAGTAAAATACTTCACGGAATTATATCATAGTTCAAAAGGGCATCTAAAGAAAAACAAGGGGATCAGTGCAACCAGTCAGTGCAAAACATTTGTTTGTGTTAGTGTTAGCTTTGCGATACCCGATCCATTTCTTTTGGGTAGTTTGCTTGCTGCTCCAGGTCTCACTACCCCAGCCTTCTATCAATATTTTGCCAGTCACATATGTTCCCAAGTGCTGAAATGAGCCCTGGATAGATGGCTAAAAGGAAAAATTTGAACTTAGATTAAGTTTCATCTTTTTCCACATTAGGAATCACCATATGTTTAAATTCCACACAGATTTAGTTGACAAAGGATGAAATAATTTTTGACACGTAAGAATAAACAAAAGTTCTGACTGCAGCTGATTAATCCCGATTTCAGTTCAACAGGAAATCTCAACAAGGTTCGAATAAAACTTGGCCAATCTGAAATCAGAAATTTGCATCTTTTTTTCAGCATTGGATCAATCCTGACGATGTGGTGTAGCACAAGTGCCCAAGGTGATGGGACCACCACCAATATGTTGGGTGGTCTAACAGTAATCTGACTTCTTCCAGCTGTGCTTCACCATAAATAAAACGCTTAAATCACCAGACTTGAAAGATAGAGGCCATGTACAAAACAGTAGTCTGTCACTCTCCTCAGATGTCTTGAGGAGATAATGCATGCTTGAAAGATTGCCCAATGCTGGCAAGCACACTGGCTGAGATATCAGAGGGTTTATCAGAGCAATTTATTTTCCAATGAACTGCAATATGTCAAGGTTCCCTGTTATCAGGTGTTGGAAGGCTCTTTCCTGTCTTACTCATTTCATCCAGGCTGCTGTGTCTCCTTTTCAACAGTAAGATTAACACTAGATAAACTAAGTATAATAAAATTTGATATGGAAGGGGATTTGCTCACGTCAGGCAGAATTAACCCTGACAATTACCCCCGCCCCTTGCTATAACACCCCCAACAAACCACTCCCAAAATGGAATAGTCAGTTTCAAAACAGTTCAGACAAAAGTTGATAGCCCTGTAATTTATGAAGCCAGCAAATGTAAATGACAGGCAAGCTCCAAAAGGTAAGTTGAAATATTATGTAGGTAAACTGAATACTGTGGTTAGGCTTTAATAGGAACATCTTGAAACTCACAACAAGTAAAAAGCATCTAAAATATTGACTTGTCTGTTCTGACCACAGATGCTGGCTAAATACTGTCTGGTTGTCAGGATTTTATGTTCTTGTTTTAATTTCAGTATCTGCATTATTTTTCTTTTTGCTGGGATATTCTTAGTAAAGAAAATGACATGTGACCTGCTTATCATTGTTTTTGATTAACCCATATCTATATCTAAAGCTTAAATTTCTGGTATCCCTTTCAAGTATCTAATGACAAACAAAAGCAACATAAATTCAGATTAAGCCTAAGTTCTTTCAATCATTTCTGGTATCTACATAATCTCGTGAAACCATATGGGAAGACTGATAGACATCAGTCCAACACATGGTTTATATCTTTCTCTTTTGCTGATCAAAGAGTAACGTTTGAAGGAAAGTACTGCTGGGTGAATTATGGCTTCAATGGAAACTAACCAAACCTCAGATTATTGACGATCCTCAAGAACCTTCTATAGTAGTAAACCCCCATATACCTTGACACTTTTACTTCCACAAAGGATTTGAATTTGCCTCACTTTGTGCAATTAAACGCTGTAATTTAATGCTTCTGAAATGTCTAGAATCATTTAGGGTTAAAATATACTATGTACTTGGCGTCAGGGGCTAGAGTGTATCTGAAAAAAAGCAGGGAGATCCCTGCACTGAGGACTATGTCCCACTCAGGAGGTACAATGTCGTACATACAGATCTGAGAAAATAAGAGAAGTAGACCACTCAGCCTCTCAAGCCTGTTCTGCCATTCTATTAAATCACGACTATTCTGATTTTGCATTCCAAATTCTTTATTCCTATCTACCCCTAAAAAATGTTGATTCCCTTGCACATACACAATCTATCTACTTTCACCTTAAAAAAATATTTAATTACCTCCATTTCCTCCACTTTCTGAGAAAAGGCGTTATTTCTTCTCTCTTCTAAAAGGGCAACCAGCAATTTTAAAACAGTGACCCCAGTTCAGGACTCATACCCACAAGAGAAAATATTCCTTCCACTTCCACCTTGTTAATTCAAGACCTTGTATATTTCAATCAAGTCACCCCATACTCAAAGTTCAGTGAAAATATGCTCAGTCTGTCCAATCTTTCAAGGCCTTTGACAAGGTGCTGAACAGGAGCCTGCTGAATAAGCTAAGAGCCCATGGTGTTAAGGAAAAGGTACTGGCCTGGACAGAGGGTTGAAAGACTGGCAGAAGGCAGAGTGTAGGGATAAAGGAGCCTTTTTCAGGATGGCAGCCAGTGACTAATGGTCTTCCGTAGGGGTCAATGTGGGGCCGCAACTAATGGAAATATCTTTAATTTAATTTAATTTTCATTGTACATTAACAATCTGTTGGATTTGATAGGAACTGAGGACATGGTCTAGGCTGAAATATCAGCTTTTGTGCTCCTAAGATGCTGCTTGGCCTGCTGTGTTCATCCAGCTCCACGCTTTGTTTTATGAGGACATGGTGTTGTCTGCAAACTTAGCAACTTAGGTGGAAGAACAGGATGTGTTGAGGAAATGGAAGGCTGCAGAAGGACTTGGGCAAGCTAGAACAGTTGGCATAGAAGTAACTGATGGAATGCAAGTGGGAAAGTGTGAAGCTATGCACTTTGATTGGAAGAATAGAGGCATAGACCAATAGGCAAAGGCTTTGGAAACCTGAAGCACAAGGGACTTAGAAGTTTAATTTCAGGATTCATTTGGCAGTTAGGAAGGCAAAAGCAATGTCACCATTCATTTTGAGAGGACTAGAATGTACTGTTGAGGCTCTATAAGGCTCTGGCCAGATCACATTTGCAATATTGTAAGCAGTTTTGGGCCCCAGGCTAAGGAAGCAGAGGAGGTTTACAAAAATGATTCCAGGAATGAATGGCTTACTTTGATGAGTGGTTGAGGGCTCTGGGTCTGTACTCAACAGAGTTTAAAAGTGTGAAAAGGGATCTCATTGAAACTTACAGCATATTGAGGGGCCTGGTTAGAATGAACTTAGATTAGATTAGATTTCCTACAGCGTGGAAACAAGCCCTTCGGCCCAACAAGTCCACACCGCCCTTTTTGGAGCATCCCGCCCAGACCCATCCCCCTGTAACCCACGCACCCCTGAACACTATGGGCAATTTAGCATGGCTGATCCACCTAGCCCGCACATCTTTGGACTGTGGGAGGAAACCGGAGCACCCGAAGGAAACCCACGCAGACACGGGGAGAATGTGCAAACTCCACAAAGAGAGTTGCCCGAGGCTGGAATCGAACCTGGGTCCCTGGCGCCGTGAGGCTGCAGTGCTAACCACTGAGCCACTGTGCCACCCCTTAGAGAAGATATTTCCATTAGTAGAAGGGAGGAACCAAAGGCACAGCCTTATAGTGAAGGGAGGCTTCCACTGTCTTATGGGAGACTGATTGAGAAGTTTAAAGCATATGGAATTGAGAGGTCAGAAACTGGCTCCATAATAGGATACAAGGGATAGTGGTAGAAGACTGTTTCTGTGATTGGAGGCCAGTATCGAGTGATGTACCGCAAGGATTAGTGCTGGGATTCTTATCATTTGTATTATACATTAATTATATAAATGAAAATGTGGAGGGGTGTGTATTAAGAAAATTTGCAGACGACAGCAAGATTAATAGAAGGTTATTAGCAAAGATGATGGTTGTACGTTTCAAGAAGATATAGATGGGTAGGTCAGATAGGTTGACCAGTGGCAGATGGTATTTAACCCTAATAAGTGTGAGGTGATGCAATTTGGAAGAAGAAACAAGATGAGGCAGTATTTAATTAACACCAGGATCTAGGTAGCTTAAAGGAACAGAGGGACCTTGGAGTAATTATTCACAGATCACTGAAGTCAGCAGAGCATGTGAATGGCGCAGTTAAGGCGGGATATGGGACACTTGCTTTAATCAGTTGTGGCATACAGTATAACAGCAAGGAGGTAATGTTGGAGTTGTCAGGCCAGTGTTGGAGCACTCCCTGAGTTAGGCGGTCCCACACTTTTAGAAAATCATTTGTTTCAATCAGATCCCCTTTCATCCTTCCAGTCTCTGTGGAATACAGGTCAAATCAAACCAATATCCCCTCATGCAACAGTCCTGCCATCCAAAGGAGCAGCCTAGTGAACATTTGCTGCATTGCCTCTATGGCAGGTAAATCCAGGTGTTATCTCACAGCAGTAAGACACACTAAGACATCATAAGCCAATGCATCCAACTTCAGAACTCAAATCCTCTTTGAGTAAAGGCCACTGTACAACTTGCCTTCTGAATTACTTGCTGTACCTGCCTGTTTACTTCCAATGACCGGTGTACAAGGATGGCAGCCAAGTAGGAACTCCTCCATTCCTTCTGTTCCCTTCTGTTCTTTTCCTCCTTTGGCATCTCTGTGAGTCTCAGCCAAGCCTCCCGGTGGCTCACTCAGGTCTCAGGCTTCGCCTCTTGGCAGTATAGCAGCTCTCAGCCAGGTTTCAGCTTATGGTGGGTCTCAGCGTGGTCTCTTGCAGTTTGTGACGGTTCTCAGCATTGTTTCTTGTCGACTTGTGGCAGATGCTGGCTTGGTCTCTCGGTGGCTCTCAGCCTGGTCTCTTGACAGCATGCTCCCAAGGCATCTCTGAGGGGGTCACCAGAGCGGTGGCAGTTTCAGCTGCAGTGACCATATCAGAGGTGATGGCGTTGAGAATAGACAACAGAGTGAGGTAAGTGGAGGACTCATCAAAGACTGTTGAACTTTTAACTTATTCCCACCTTTTTCTTTCTTTTCAAACTGTTCTATGAAGTAATGCTTGACTTTTTAACTCTCATTTCCCTGACTACTTTGTACTTGAGATTTTTTTTCCTACCTAGATACTTTGGTATGTAAGCTGGCACCATGTGTGGCGACATTATACATTTTTCACTGTAGTCATATACTTCTGTACATCAGTACACATGACAACAAAATCTAAAATTTAAAATTCTACAAGGACATCCAAATCCTATTAAATATCTACATTTCTCTACATATCACCATTTAAATAAAACTCCAGCTTTCTGTTTATCACCTGAGATTATATAGCTTCACATTTACCAAGGTTATTATGTATCTGCAATGTGTTTGCCCGTTCACACAACTTTTCTACGTTGCCTCCTTGCAGCTCCACGCAACTCACAATATCACCTGGTTTTGTATCATCAGCAAACTTGGAAAAATTGCATTTGGTTCCCTTGTTCAAGTTATTTACATATATCATGGCTTTCTGGGGCCCAAGCACTGATACTTCCATCCACCACTTGTAGCTTTCTGCTACTCAGAAAAAGACCTTTAATTGCTCCCATTCTCTGATATTAGCCTGTCAACCTGTTCTCAATCCCTGCCAGATATTACACCCAATACCATGAGTTTTATTTTGTCCAGTAGCCTCTTAAGTGGAACTTTATCAAAAACTTTCTTGAAAACTAAACACATCACATTCACTGGCTTTCCCTTATCAACTCTATTGGTTACTTTCTCAAATATTGAGGGGTACAAAATCATGAGGGGCAGAGATAAGAGGAATGACAAGGTATTTTCCCTATGGTGAGGTAGTTTGAAAGTAGGCGGCATATTTTTAAGGTGAAAGGAGAAAGATTTAAAAATGTCGTGAGGGGCAACATTGTTATGTAGAGATTGGTTCATGTGTGAAATGAACTACCTGAGAAAGTGATGGATGCAGGTACAGTTACAACATTTAGAAGACATTGGGATAAGTACATGAATAGGAAAGGTTTGGAGGGATTGGGGTGAATGCAGGCAGCTGGGACTAGTTTAGTTTGGGAACACGTTTGGTGTGGACTAGTTGAACTAAAGGGTCTATTTCAATGCTGTACGATTCTACAAACTAAGCACGATTCCCTTTCATTAGTCCATGTGACTTTATCTCATTCTGTTAACACTTTCCAAGTTTTCTGTGGGCAAGTTTTTTGTAGTAGACGCTAGCATTTTCATGAAGAATGCATTACTTCTTCACCATATCCAGCAAGAAAGATGCTGTTTTTTTTTGAGATAACATGGTATGGAGCTGGATGAACACAGCAGGCCAAGCATCTTCATAGGAGCAGGAAAGCTGATGTTTTGGGCCTAGGCCCTTCTTCAGAAATCTAGGCCCGAAACATCAGCTTTCCTGCTGCTATGATGCTGCATAGCCTGCTGTGTTCATCCAGCTCTACACCGTTTCATCTGAGATTCTCCAGCATCTGCAGTTGCTACTGTCTCTGCTGCATTTTTTTGACTGTTTGAAAGTTTCATCTATCTGTAAATATGTTGGGAAATTTACACAGTCCTCAATGAATCTAATATGGTGAGAAATATATGGCAAATACAATCTTTGCCACTCAGGGGCAATTATGAGTTGCATAGTGATGTACCAATTAGGAGTTAGAGTGGGCCATACAGCTTCTTGAGAATGCTCTGATATTCAATAAGACCATAGCTGGTCTGTCTGTATTTCAAATTCTCCCATAACCTTTGATCCCACCGCCCAGCAACAAACTATTCACTTCCACCTTAAAAATATTCATCGACCTCACCTCCACTGACTTCTGAGGCAGATAGTTCCAAAGTTGTCTCATGTTCTTGGAGAAAAATGTCCTCTTATCTCTGTCATAAAAGAAGTTACTGCAGTTGCATTACATTTATGCTGAGGTGAGTACGCTCTGAGTAGAAATCTGTCACTGAACAGCAAACAAGATTGGCTGGGATGCAGAAGATAGAAGTATAAGCTGCAAATCTTGTGTTGTTACAATGGCCGAGTAATAACACATAACAATAATAACACATAGTAACACATTCTCAATTGTTTAATAATCAGTGCATTATTCCAGCATTACTGTTTTAAAACTGGAACATTCAGTATTATGGAACAGTCTAAGGCATTCAAATGTTGATGAGAAATAAGTAAGGACTATATTTCAAAGATAAGAGATGGGAACTGCAGATGCTGGAGAATCCAGGATAACAAAGTTTGGAGCTGGATGAACAGAGCAGGCCCAGCAGCATCTCAGGAGCACAAAAGCTGACGTTTCGGGCCTAGACCCTTCATCAGAGAGGGGGATGGGGTGAGGGTTCTGGAATAAATAGGGAGAGAGGGGGAGGCGGACCGAAGATGGAGAGAAAAGAAGATAGGTGGAGAGGAGAATATAGGTGGGGAGGTAGGGAGGGGATAGGTCAGCCCAGGGAAGACGGACAGGTCAAGGAGGTGGGATGAGGTTAGTAGGTAGGAAATGGAGGTGCGGCTTGAGGTGGGAGGAAGGGATGGGTGAGAGGAAGAACAGGTTAGGGAGGCAGAGACAGGCTGGGCTGATTTTGGGATGCTGTGGGGTGAAGGGATGAGCTGGGCTGGTTGTGTGATGCAGTGGGGGAAGGGGACAAACTGGGCTGGTTTTGGGATGCAGTCGGGGAAGGAGAGATTTTGAAGCTGGTGAAGTCCACATTGATACCATTGGGCTGCAGGGTTCCCAAGCGGAATATGAGTTGCTGTTCCTGCAACCTTCGGGTGGCACCATTGAGGCACTGCAGGAGGCCCATGATGGACATGTCGTCTGAGGAATGGGAGGGGGAGTTAAAATGGTTCGGGACTGGGAGGTGCAGTTGTTTATTGCGAACCGAGCAGAGGTGTTCTGCAAAACGGTCCCCAAGCCTCCGCTTGGTTTCCCCAATGTAGAGGAAGCCACAACGGGTACAGCGGATACAGTATACCACATTGGCAGATGTGCAGGTGAACCTCTGCTTAATATGGAAAGTCATCTTGGGGCCTGGGATGGGGATGAGGGAGGAGGTGTGGGGGCAAGTGTAGCATTTCCTATGGTTGCAGGGGAAGGTGGCGGGTGTGGTGGGGTTGGAGGGCAGTGTGGAGCAAACAAGGGAGTCACGGAGAGAGCGGTGTCTCCGGAAGGGAGACAAGGGTGGGGATGGAAAAATGTCTTGGATGGTGGGGTCGGATTGTAGATGGCGGAAGTGTTGGATGATGATGCATTGTATCCGAAGGTTGGTGGGGTGGGGTGTGAGAACGAGGGGGATCCTCTTGGGGCGGTTGTGGAGGGGGGGTGGTGTGAGGGATGTGTTGCGGGAAATGTGGGAGACGCGATCAAGGGCGTTCTCGACCACTGTGGGGGGAAAGTTGCGGTCCTTGAAGATCCTGGACATCTGGGATGTGCGGGAGTGGAATGACTCATCCTGGGAGCAGATGCGGCAGAGGTGGAGGAATTGGGAATAGGGGATGGAATTTTTGCAGGAGGGTGGGTGGGAGGAGGTGTATTCTAGGTAGCTGTGGGAGTCGGTGGTCTTGAAATGGACATCAATTTCTAGCTGGTTACCTGAGATGGAGACTGAGAGGTCCAGGAAGGTGAGGGATGTGCTGGAGATGGCCCAGGTGAACTTGAGGTTGGGGTGAAAGGTATTGAGACTTGAGGTTGGGGTGGAAGGTGTTGTATATTTCATATACTGCTCGAAAATTTCAAGTTCCCCATACAGGCCCACCCTGGGGCTACACACCCAGAGAGCAAGCCTAGTGCTTGAATTTTGTTGGAGAAGACAGAAACTAGAAGCTGTTCTTCTAGACATAATCTTAGAATGATTTGGTGTTTTTGAGAAATTATTTTTAAAAATAAAAGTAGCCTTCATGTTTTAATAAATATAATGGAACACCTGCCACTTGCAAAAGTAATGTTTTAGCACTTAAACTTAAATGTGTTGCATAAAGACATCGGTGATCAAATACAACAGGGACAAACGATAATACAGTAGGGTCAAAGGCTATCCATTTTTTCACTGATTTTTGTGCAGATGATAATATAATCCAAGAGTAGATTGCAGTAATATCCAAAAGATGCAATTTGCTCACTGCAAATCAGTTCTGGAGAATGACTTTGGGTTGTAATTGTTGCTCTTTGAAAGTTTGCTCCAAAGGAATGAGAACTGTGTGTTCCATCAGCATAAGGCTAAGCTCACTCTGGTTAAATACTTTTTCATCAGTAAAGGAGCCAATTATGAAAGAAAAGTTCCTTTCAATGCAAAACTGTGTATTTAAATACATTATATTTGATTTTTGCAGCGTCATGCCTAGCATTAGCTGCTTAATAGCCTGCAATCTCAATTACGTCTAAAAGTTACAATTTTTTATAAAGCATTTTGCATGTGTCTGTCACATTCAGACTCTAGAATCACATTCTGGATACGCATTGTATAAAAATATCAACAGATCACAAACTGACAATGTTTCTAAAAGGTTTACAGGAAATACAAAAAGGTCCAGCAATGTCATTCAATTTTTGACGTTGGATTAATTAAGATGCTGTTGAGATGATAAAAAGAGGAGTCAAACAGTTTTCAATCTGGGATCCCCTACTTTAAGAAAGGATTGACTGGTAGATTGCAGGTAATGAGTTACTCCAAGGGTACGATCATAGATCCCAGAAATTCACAATCTATGTCAATATTTTGGTGTGGATTAAATGCAGTATTTCAAAATTTGCAGATGATACTAAAATAGATGGAAGTGTAGGTTATGAGAAGGATGCAAAGACATTCGTATGGATTTGGAATGACTAAGTGGGTAAAACTTTGGCAAAAGTTTTGAGATTAATCGCTTTGGTAGGAACAAAGAATAAATGGACATCTTTCCTAAATAATGTGGGGATGGGTTGTTAAAAGGATTGTGAGTGTCCTTGTTCATGATTGACTTAAGGTTAACATGCAGATACAGTAAAAGCATTAAGAAGGCAAATAGAGCTGTTTAGGATCTCTCAGGTTATAATGAATTTACCCATGTATCCCACAATATCAAAACAGTCAAATCACTACATCTACAAGATGGTACCTGCAAAGCTGCAAATTGTTGCAACTTTATTAAGGAACAAGTAACAGCAAGGCTGTAATATCACCAATGCTATTCCTAATCCTGCCTGAGCCTCTTAGTCATTACAATACTTCCCAAAATTTCTTGTAACTTTAGTAGGGTACATGAAGTTGTTGTTGTCTCTCTCTCTCTCTCTCTGCATGGTCAGTTAGCCTTTGGCTTTGCCATGTTTGTGCTTTTTCTTTGTCTCTAGAAGGTGCCAGAGATCAAACTGCAGGTAAGCCCTGTTTTGATACCTTTTTGAATAGTTTTCCGAAACGTTCTATCATTCTGGCTTATCAGGAAGTCTCATTTAATGTTTGATTCTTCATGCAGCAGGACCTAGGTGCCTTTCTATTTGTTTCTTTTTGGCAATATGCATTCCTATTTTGTTTGATTGAACTGTTGATGAGATGTGTCCTTTACACAGCACCAATGTCATTAGCACCTGGCTGCTCTGTGTTTGCACTGTGTCTGTTTTTGGGGTTTGCAATTTGCAAAGGTTTCCTTGGCCAATGTGTCCCATTCCCAGCATCCTTCGCTGTTAGGGCAAGTCGGCAATCTACTTGTTTTAACAGCCATGAGTCTCCTACATTTGTTCGTTGGCTATTATTTCAAGAGGATTTCAGAATGGGACAAAGTTTTCTTATTATAATTATGTAGAGCATTTGGTTAGACCACACACTGAGTATCATGTGAAGCCTAGGTCTTCTTATCTAAGGAAACGTATGTTTTCCATTGAGGGAGTACAATTAAGTCTCACCAGTCATCATTTGTGGGGTGGAAGGACATTCCGACAAGGAAAAGTGAAATACACTGGGTCCATATTCTATGGAGTTTAGAAAAATGAAAGGTGGGTTCACTGAAACAGACAAAATTATTAGACATTGACACGCAAATATAGAAAGGATGTTTCAGTGATAGTGGGAACTGTAGATGCTGGAGAATCCAAGATAACAAAGTGTGAAGCTGGATGAACACAGCAGGCCAAGCAGCATCTCAGGAGCACAAAAGCTCGGCGGAAAAACTGCTCGATGTCCAAACGCTTCAGGACATGGTCGAGCAGTTTCAAGGCTGAAGAGATTACAAGAGAGTTGCAGTGGGAGAGAGATTCCCTGAGGTTGGTCCGGAGGGAGGAGGGTAACTTCTTCAGGTTAGGCATCCCTGGAAGAGGCTTCGCAGTGAGGTTAAAATTGTATCAGTGTTAATGGGAACTGCAGATGCTGGAGAATCCAAGATAACAAAGTGTGAAGCTGGATTAACACAGCAGGCCAAGCAGCATCTCAGGAGCACAAAAGCTCCTGTGCTCCTGAGATGCTGCTTGGCCTGCTGTGTTCATCCAGCTTCACACTATGTTATCTTAGAAAGGACGTTTCCTGTTGCTGAGGTATTCTGCAACAAGGGGACACAGTCTCAAAGTAGGGGATATATTAATTCAGACTGAGATAAGGAGGAATTTCTTCATTCAGAGGACATGATTCTTTGGAACTCTCCATTTCAGAGGATTGTGGGAGCTCAGTTGTTGACCATGTTCAAGACTAAGATCAATTGACTTGAGAATTGTGAGCAGTTCTGGTCGTCCTGCTGTAAGAAGGTTACTATTAAATTGGAGAGTGAAAAGATTTACCAGGCTGCTATTGAGAACAGAGGTTTGATTTATAAAAATAGGCTGGAACTTTTTTCACTGGAGCGTAGAAGGTTGAGTGGTGATCTTATAGAGGTTCATAAAATTTTGCGAAGCATAGATAAGATGAATAGCAATGATCTTTTCTATAGGATGGGGGGAGTTCAAAACCAGGGTTCACATTTTTAAGGTGAGAGGAGAAAATTTTAAAAAGAACATGAGGGGCAACTTTTCTTTACACAGAAAGTGGTTAATGTGTGGAATGAACTGCCAGAGATAGTGGTGAATTCAGATACAATTACAACACTTAAGAGACATTTGGATAAACTCATGAATAGGAAAGGTTTGGAGGTTTAGGGGCCAAATGCAGATAGGTGGGATTAGTTTAGTTTGCAAACATGATCGGCCTGGACTAGTTGGACTGAAAGGTCTGCTCCATGCTCTACATTGAAAACATCAAGTGAATTAGAAAATCTCTACAGTGAAAGCAGTCAATTCATCTCATTGAATCCATACCATCTGAAGAACATCCCACCCAGACTCCTAACCATACTTTCCACATGGCATACACATCCTGGACAATATAGCATGGCCAATCCATCTAACCTGTACATCTTTGGATTGTGGGAGGAAACCAAAGCACCTGGAGGAAACCTAAGCAGACACATGGAGAACGTGCAAACTCCACACAGTCACCCAAGGTTGGAATTGAACCAGGTCCCTGGTGCTGTGAGGCAGCAGTGCTAACCACTGAGCCACCGTGCCACAAATAGGGATAGTGCAGCAAAATAGTGTTGAAGAAGTTTGGTCATGATCTCATTGAATGACAAAATGCAGTCTTGAAGGGCAGCTTGGCCTATTGCAGCTTCTATATTTAATGTTCTCTTTTGAGTGCACTAGAAGCAAATCAAATAAGGTTCACTTGAGATGGTGGGGGTGAGATGTAATTGGTTATGAGGAACAATTGGACAGGCTGGACCTGTATCCAGTGGAATTTGGTGGAATAAGAGATTGTCTTATTAGGAGAGATAAAATCCTTAGAAGACTTGACACAGTTAATGTCGAAAGGAAGTTTTCCTTATGGGAGAGTCTCAGGGTAGGGGATATAGTTTAAAATAAAGGATCTCTCGTTTGAAAATGAGATGGAGTCATACAGCGTGGAAACAGACTTTTCAGTCCAACTTGTCCATACCAACAAAGCTTCCCAAACTAAACTTGTCCCACTTGCTTGCATTTGTCCCACATCACTCTAAATCTTTCCTATTCATGTACCTATCCAAATGTCTTTTAAATGTAAAGATCTAAAAACTTCCATAATTTATGTTCCATAAATGACTGACGTTTTAGGCAATCAGTCAAGAGATGAGAGGAAGTGATATCGGTATGATTATCAGCACCCTTAAAGATACAATCATAAACATCTAGCCATTGTTTTTCCTCAGATGATTATCACGCTTTGGAACTCTCTCCAAAGCCAGCAGGGAAGGCTATTAGATAGTTTGAAGATAGGGGCAGATAGTATCTTAACCAGCAATGGATTACGATGTTATTAGGGTAGGTGGGAATGTGGAGATCAGGCCATTACCTTATTGTGGGCAGAGCTCTCTCAAGGAGACAAATAGCCTACCCCTGCTCCTCAATTGACATGTTCATATGTATGAAGAAGTTTCCATAAACAACAATGAGTCTGTACTTGTCCTCAGGATCGTTTATGCCCCTTCCCCATATTTAATACTTGAGTAGCTTTCTTAAAGGAATAAACCAGATTAAAGCTAAATGCTACAACCCAGAACGCAGATCACTTCTGATTCCATAGAAAATTTGCTGGCAATAACCTCGCATTCTGCGTGCATCATAATGTCATATGGAAGATATGGTTAATTTATACAGATATCTGGTAGAACAACAGTTGAAGTTCTGTGAGCAATTCTAGCTTCCATACAATTGATAGAATATTGAAACACTGGCGCAAGCGAATATGAGATTTGCAGAAGAGTTAGCAATGTTTCAGGGATGCAACTATCAGGAGAAAATTAGCTTGCAGGGGTTTACATATTTGAACTAGAGAAAACTACAAGAAGACTCAATGAAGACACTCAAAGTTAGCAAAGAGCTTTTGGAGAAACTATTTCCATGCGTGGGTGGGCCATAAACATGGGAGTATAAAATAAGGCATTCGCTCCCGTCAAATTAGCAATTCAGGATTTTCAGTACACAGTGAATAGTGAGAATGTGGATCTTACTGCCAAATGAAGTGGTTAAAATAAATAGCATTTATACATTTAAGGGGAGGCTTTATGCATAAATGAGGGTGACAAAAGAGGATACTTGGAGAAAGTGGCAATCTGGATATTACTTTGTCCCGAGCATGTTTTTGGAGCGATGCTCATAAAGTAGGGCAGAACATAACAGGTAAGCCACTGCAGAAATCAACAGCCGCTATAATTAAATATTTAATTGTACATTAAGCTTGCCACCAAACCAATTAACCGCAATTTGTGGTTTTCCTCCGGGTGCTCCGGTTTCCTCCCACAGTCCAAAGATGTGCAGGCTAGGTGGATTGGCCATGCTAAATTGCCCGTAGTGTTCAGAGGTGTGTGGGTTATAGGGGGATGGATCTGGGTGGGATGCTTCATGGGGCAGTGTGGACTTGCTGGGCTGAAGGGCCTGTTTCCACACTGTAGGGAATCTAATCTAATCTACACTCTACCTAAACCATTAAATGGTCGGTGTGGACAAGCCAGTGGGATTGGATAGCCGGTCTTAAATAAAAAATTAAGGAGGTGAGAAAGAAGGAGGATAATGTCTTTTGAAAGATTCTTTGTGCGTCTAAAATAACTGCACAGGAATTGGTATGCATCCCCAAGTCACCTTTTATTTACATGTGGAGGGTCCTTGACACTGATCCAGCTCCCTCAGAGCCAGCTTTCAGACTGAGCAGAACTTTTGACAGTCCTGTTTATACCTGTCAGCCAGGGCTGACTGATTGGACCAGGTTATCAGCGCCAGTCAGGGAACTCATATCCTATGATGTCCACCTGGCTGACCTCATTACATCCTTTCTAAACCACTGCTTTCAATGGCCAAACCCTCCCCACTGATGCCACTGGCTTACTTTACACCAGAGATCTATTGCATTTTTTCTCTTCTCTGTGCTCCTCTTGCAGTACTGCTACTATCCACAATCAAACCCCCTCTGTATCAATTCATCCTTTCTGCAACACACTATGGCTGTGTGACGGGTTTTTCTTTGGTAAATCCTTCTGAAGGAGTTGGAGGGAAGGGGTCCACGCTCGTCTCCTCCTTAGGAATGCAGCTCCATAAGTGAAAGGGAACATGGGAGCCTAAATCCTGTCATTGACCAAAGGGGCCAAATGGTTTCTTCTGTGCTGTAGATTTTGTATAAATGTGTGCATATAATTATTGCTATGTATGCTTTGTTCATAATCCAAACCTTTCTGACTGCCCCAACTTTCCCAATAACCCATCAAAAAATCATCACCCTATGTTCACTTCATTCGCAGTCTCTGTCTTATCAAATTTCAACCATCTGATCTGATTCACTGTGAGTAATGCATCTACCTTATCTACTCATGTTTATTACTAATGTACAAGGGATGCAATAATACTACTGTAGATACTTTTTTTTCCCATTTGCAATCATCTCTTGCTTTTCACTGGTTGTCTCACTGTAAGTTGTTCACAGGCATTTCTCCGAGATATTTTTAGCCATTGATTCTTCCTAACAATATGACACAAGAACAATTTGCATTCATATAGCATCTTTAATATAAAAATGTGCCTAAACACCAGTAAACATCATCTCAGCTTAATTGCTGCCAAGGTTACACAGGGAAATTAGAGTCTTCCCGAGGAAAATTTATCCCAAACTCTTCTGTATTTCCTCACTATTTTTGTTAGGAATTGAGAGCAAACGATAAAAAGACTGCAAAAGTGATAAATGCAGCAAAGGTAAAGACCAAGAAGAAGCCCGAGAGAAATATTGTTGCACGCAACATGAGAATCATCAGAAAGATGTCAACTCAAGTGGTAGTGAAATGCACTTATCTCATGACCTAAATTGGACTGTATCAGTGTACGTTGCTTGGCAATTAATCAATAGACGTAAAAGGTTGTTTGTACAGAAAGTAATAGTTCTGTTGAGTGAAGAGTTCCTTTGTTTGATTCTAAAGATGTCTGCTCTACAAGAAATAATTACCTTAATGGTACCATTAACTGTGCAGAAGTAGATATTATGGATTGCCTGCACTCTCAGCCCTGCTAGATTTGTCAGATATGTGGAATGCCTCAGATGGATCCTTAACTTTTTACATGAAAACAGATGATTTCTGTTGAATCTCTACACCAGAAATTGGAAAGGGGACTCAGCTGACAGATATTTTTATCAGTGGTTTTCTTACTGATCGGCTTATTTGTTTTTTTTGGCAGGTCAAGTTCAAACTGAACCCTAATGCTCCTTTCAAGCCGATGGTTTTGTGTTTATCTTGTAGCTGCACGCTCTCAGTCTGCACTGGTCGTGTGCCAGATGTGCTGCCAGCTGCAGCAGTTGTTTACCTAACCCCTCTGACCCTTACGAGGTGTCAGAAAGATGACAGAATGCTGGGTCAATTCCTCCTTAGGTTTTTGATAAGTCTGGAAAATTCTGCTCTCAGGCACCCAATAAATGAACTGCAGATGCCAGTGGATAAAGTTACCACTGCAACTGACACATCTTAAAAGTGTTCTTTCTTATGGATACCCCTAACAAAACACTATTTTTGTTTAAAGCTAATGAACCGATGGTTAAAGGATGATTTTTTAATTACAAAATATTTATCAGTTCTAATGATACAGGTTGCAGCTGCAGTACAGATTTAAGCCCAGTTTACTTTTAAAAGGAACCTTTGATTTAACACTTCAATCTTTTTTTCCGGAAATTGGTGATTAAGATGGTACAACAGGCAATATCTTGGTCTCACAGCAGAATAGAAAGGATCAGACAGGGGAATAGATGAGGCAAACGAGGACAAGTTAAGAGGCTGTATGCAAAAATGGCCAAAACACATTAAATTAGGTTTGTGAGCTGGAGGCATAAGTAACAACAAAGCATTATACAATGGTGGCAAGACCAGAGATCTAGAACAATAAAGTAGAAGTGGACTCAATATTCTTGATGACAAAGTATTCAAGATATATAGGTAAGGGAGAACAAAGGTGAAATGCCATTATTGATCAAGGATCACTGCAAAGATGAGGACGTCGACTTGCTCGTGGAGCTAGCTTATTCTCGTTCAGACATTCACAATGCTAGGCAACATCATCAGTGGAGTCTCCAATGAAGCAACTTTGTGCTACCCTGCTTGGATTTTATACTGTCTGGTCCATTATAGTGAGTAGTAGAGTTTTGGTCTGTACGGGTTTGTACATGATGTTGAATTCTATATGTTTGCCGATTGCATTACGGGTGGAGAACCATGCCGCTAGAAATTCTCATGCATGTCTATGTTTGGCTTCGGCTACTATGATTACCATGTCCCAGTTAAACTGATGGCCTTCATTCTCTGAGTGTACTGATGTTAAGGAAAGTTCATCTTCCCAATTTGCTGCTTGTTGATGTTCATATATTAAGATGGTTAATTTCCCTCCTGTCTGTCCGATTTAATGTTTGTGGCAATTATTGTATGGTATTTTGTGAACCACAATGGAGCCATTTTCTGAAGAAGGGTCTAGGTGCAAAACACAATAACAAAGTATGGGGCTGGATGAACACAGCAGGCCAAGCAGCATCTTAGGAGCACAAAAGCTGACGTTTCGGGCCCAGACCCTTCATCAGAAAGTGTCAGCCTTCCTGCTCCTCTGATGCTGCTTGGCTGCTGTGTTCATCCAGCTCCACACCTTGTTATCTTTAGTTCTGCATGTTGTGGGAATGGGGTCTTTAACCCTTGTAAATGTCTAGATGAGAACAAGCCAGCTTGGCAAGCAAGTCAACAACCTCATCCACAATCCGAGCTACAGATCTTTGCCAAAGTTTAATCACTGCAAAGGGTGAATGTACTTAAAACATTTTAAGGCAGAATTTATTTGTACAGAATTAAGGAATAATGCAGGAGCTGTTATGCTGCTGAGAGTACACTATAGGGTACCATACACTGAGAAGGAGTGCAAGGAACATGTCTATAGGCAAATAACAGAATTATGCAAGAACTTCAGAATACTGATGATGAGGAACTGCAGCTATGGACTGGAGAAATAAGAGGGTAAAGGGTACAGCAACACACTACCTCACAAAAGGTTAAGATACAAGACCATAATGTTTGAAGTAGTGTATGTCATGGATAGCGAATGGGCAGGAAACAGTAAATGGGAGGTAAAGAGCTCTTTTTCAGGTTGGTAACCAGTGGGGTTCCACAGGGATCAGTGTTGGGACCGGAACCGTTTACAATATATATTATCGATTTGGAGGCAGGAAATGAATGTAGCCAAATTTGCAGACTATGCAAAATAGGTGGAAAAGCAAGTTCTGAATGTATTACAAACAGTTTGCAGAGAGATATTGATAATTTAAATAAATGGGTAAAAGTGGCAAATGGAGTATAATGCAGGAAAATATGTTGTTCATTTTAGAAGGCAGAATAAAAAGACAGTATTACTTAAATGAAGACAAACTGCAGAAAGCTGCAACACAAAGGGACTTAGGGGTACTTGTGTTTGGAATGTTATTTGTAGCATAACTCACTTAAAAAAAAACTTACTGGCAGAGGGTCTTCTGATTTGTACCCTTAACTGACTATTTGGATATCATGGAGATTGCTATAATAAAGTGAACTTCCCACAATACATGTCTATCATTTTGCCAGTTTATCAAGAGTGTCGGTTCATTAGGTGCCAGATAAAACAAAGCTTGCAGCTGTATTTAGTTGGAGGCAGTTAGAGAAGATTAACTGGTATGGTCTCTGGTTTGGAAGGATTGTCTTATTAGCAAAGCTTAAACAAATCCAATCAGGCCAATTACTGCCCCATCACTCTACTTTCAATCATTAGCAAAGTGATTGGTGCCTTACACAGCACTTGCTTTAGCAATAACCATTTCAATGATGCTCATTTTGACTTCTGCAAAGGCCACTCAGCTACTCACCTCATTACAGCCTTACTTTAAATATGGACAACCGGTATAAATACCACAAAGAGCAGCTCAGAGGTTAGGAATGCTGCACTGAGCAGCTCACCTACTGACTCCCAAAGCCTGGCTGTCAGCCATCTACAAGGCTCAAGTTAGGAGTGTAATGGAATAACCTCCACTTAGTTGGTTGAGTGTGACTCCAAAACCATTCAAGAAGCTTGGCACTATTGAAGACAAAGGAGCCCACTTAATTAGCACTGCATCCACAAACATTCACTCCCTCCACCACCAACACTCAGTAGCAGCAGTGCATACCATCTACAAGATGCACTGCAGGAATTTACCCAGGCCCCTTAGACAGCACCTTTCTAACCCATGACCACTACCATCTAGAAGGACAAGGGCAGCAGATGGGAAGCAGCCACCTGGAAGTTCCCCTCCAAGTCACTCACCATACTGACTTGGAAATATATCTCACAGTTCAATCAGTGTCACTGGGTCAAAATCCTGAAACTCATCCCCACCCCCATCAGTGGCATTGTCGGTACTTGCACTGCAGTAGTTCAAGAAGGCAGCTCACCACCATCTTCTCAAGGACAACCAGGGACAGCCAATAATGCTGACCCAATCAGCTCTACCACATTTTTAACAAAACAATTTACAAAAACACCACTGTTCCTACTTTTTTTTTCACTAACTCCATTAACAAATCCTTCTTGTTCTTTATTATTAACTGTTTATCAGATTTCCTTTCAAATTGTTGCCTCAACAAATTTGTATGCTAATGATTTCCTATTCTAACCACCTTTTTTATTTGTAACAAATTTGTCCTGAATTTCCTAGTCGATTAACAAATGATTATATTACAGTTACGGTTCCTAATCTCAGTCTCAGCTACAAGGAGGAAAATCCTTTCAATTCCATCCAGTCAGTCTGTAGTCCCTATTTACATTGGAGAAAAAGGACCCCAATCTTCCCTGTTCTGTAAATTAGTCAATGTCACTATGCCCTTTTTTTTATATTATGGAGACTAAAACTGATCCCACTATGCACTCCAAGCGCAGTCCTGTTGAGGCTTTATATAAGGTTAAGGGTCACTTTTCTCCACTTAAATCTTATCCTTCGAGAAATGCATCAAAGCAGTTTGTTTCTTTTATATTTTATCTACTTATTTACATTGACTGCATCACTCTTTTTGTTGATTTGAGTATATGTAAGCCCAGGTTCTTAAATTATTTTAATCTTCATAGACAATTTTTTCCCAAGTGAATGTGATTTTATTCTTCCGGTCAGAAAGAGCCACTCACACTCAACTATTTTGAAAGTTATTTGACAATTACACATTCATTCTGCCAGTGTATTAATGCTCCCCTCTTTGAGAAAGCTACACTGGATACTTGTTCTGAGGAAAGGTCACTCAAACCAAAGCATTAATTCTGATTTCTCTGCACAGATGCTGCCAGACCCGCTGAGCTTTTCCAACAATTTCTGGATTTATTTCTGATTTATCGCAGCCTCAGTTCTTTCAGTTTTTACACTGGACTTTGTTAGCCATTGTACTGTCAAGAAAGGGGTTGAAGGTGAAGTCAGAGGGCTGGGGCCACCCTGATCTTTTCAGGTTTTGTTCTTCACCTAGGCACTGGGATACAAGTTAAGCTACACTTCAACACAGCCTCCGAAGTATATTGTGATGCAAGAATTGTACATTGAGTTGCTGAGGTAGAACTTTGACATTTTAACCCGTGCTGTTATTGGATGCTTTAGCAAATGTTTGCCAAGAAAGCCAGTGTGCCAGACTACACACAGCATGAAGGATGTAATTAGTGAGCTTAAGGCAGTAGCATTGAATGGGTCAGTTAACATTGAAGAAGAGCACAAGATATTTGTAGATGAAAGACAGATACTTGCATTTGTGAAGTTTATTGCAGTCCCTTCCACAGCTGCAGTGCTGGGATTCTGATCTCATATGTGTTTACAAAATGAGATTATTATTAAAAGAGCAGAATGGGTTATAGGAGCTATTGAGTCCCTGGTCCAACACCAGATAGAATTTGGACACATGGTGGAAAGGTGGAATGGAAACTAACCAATGCTCCTCTTGGAGATAATGGGAACTGCAGATGCTGGAGAATCCAAGATAATAAAATGTGAGGCTGGATGAACACAGCAGGCCAAGCAGCATCTCAGGAGCACAAAAGCTGACGTTTCGGGCCTAGACCCTTCATCAGAGAGGGGGATGGGGTGAGGGTTCTGGAATAAATAGGGAGAGAGGGGGAGGCAGACCGAAGATGGAGAGTAAAGAAGATAGGTGGAGAGAGTATAGGTGGGGAGGTAGGGAGGGGATAGGTCAGTCCAGGGAAGACGGACAGGTCAAGGAGGTGGGATGAGGTTAGTAGGTAGATGGGGGTGCGGCTTGGGGTGGGAGGAAGGGATGGGTGAGAGCAAGAACAGGTTAGGGAGGCAGAGACAGGTTGGACTGGTTTTGGGATGCAGTGGGTGGAGGGGAAGAGCTGGGCTGGTTGTGTGATGCAGTGGGGAGAGGGGACGAACTGGGCTGGTTTAGGGATGCAGTTGGGGAAGGGGAGATTTTGAAGCTGGTGAAGTCCACATTGATACCATTAGGCTGCAGGGTTCCCAGGCGGAATATGAGTTGCTGTTCCTGCAAACTTTGGGTGGCATCATTGTGGCAGTGCAGGAGGCCCATGATGGACATGTCATCTAAAGAATGGGAGGGGGAGTGGAAATGGTTTGCGACTGGGAGGTGCAGCTGTTTGTTGCGAACTGAGCGGAGGTGTTCTGCAAAGCGGTCTCCAAGCCTCCGCTTGGTTTCCCCAATGTAGAGGAAGCCACACCGGGTACAGTGGATGCAGTATACCACATTGGCAGAAGTGCAGGTGAAACTCTGCTTAATGTGGAATGTCATCTTGGGGCCTGGGATAGGGGTGAGGGAGGAGGTGTGGGGGCAAGTGTAGCATTTCCTGCGGTTGCAGGGGAAGGTGCCGGGTGTGGTGGGGTTAGAGGGCAGTGTGGAGCGAACAAGGGAGTCACGGAGAGAGTGGTCTCTCCGGAAAGCAGGCAGGGGTGGGGATGGAAAAATGTCTTGGGTGGTGGGGTCGGATTGTAGATGGCGGAAGTGTCAGAGGATGATGCGTTGTATCCGGAGGTTGGTGGGGTGGTGTGTGAGAACGAGGGGGATCCTCTTTGGGCGGTTGTGGCGGGGGCGGGGTGTGAGGGATGTGTTGCGGGAAATGCGGGAGACGCGGCCAAGGGCGTTCTCGATCACTGCGGGGGGAAACTTGCGGTCCTTGAAGAACTTGGACATCTGGGATGTGCGGGCGTGGAATGTCTTATCGTGGGAGCAGATGCGGCGGAGGCGGAGGAATTGGGAATAGGGGATGGAATTTTTGCAGGAGGGTGGGTGGGAGGAGGTGTATTCTAGGTAGCTGTGGGAGTCGGTGGGCTTGAAATGGACATCAGTTACAAGCTGGTTGACTGAGATGGAGACTGAGAGGTCCATGAATGTGAGGGATGTGCTGGGGATGGCCCAGGTGAACTGAAGGTTGGGGTGGAAGGTGTTGGTGAAGTGGATGAACTGTTCGAGCTCCTCTGGGGAGCAAGAGGCGGCGCCGATACAGTCATCAATGTACCGGAGGAAGAGGTGGGGTTTGGGGCCTGTGTAGGCGCGGAAGAGGGACTGTTCCACGTAACCTACAAAGAGGCAGGCATAGCTGGGGCCCATGCGGGTGCCCATGGCCACCCCCTTAGTCTGTAGGAAGTGGGAGGAGTCAAAAGAGAAGTTGTTGAGGATAAGGACGAGTTCGCTCTACATCGCCGAGGCCAGACGCCAACTCTCTGACGCCACCTCCTACCGCCCCCTCGATCATGACCCCACACCCGAGCACCAAACCATCATCTCCCACACCATTCATGACCTCATCACCTCAGGGGACCTCCCACCCACAGCCTCCAACCTCATTGTTCCCCAACCCCGCACGGCCCGTTTCTATCTCCTTCCCAAAATCCACAAACCTGCCTGCCCTGGTCAACCCATCATCTCAGCCTGCTCCTGCCCCACCGAACTCATCTCCACCTATCTGGACTCCATTTTCTCCCCTTTGGTCCAGGAACTCCCCACCTACGTCCGTGACAACACCCACGCCCTCCACCTCCTCCAGGACTTCCAATTCCCTGGCCCCCAACACCTCATCTTCACCATGAACGTCCAGTCCCTATACACCTGCATTCCGCATGCAGATGGCCTCAAGGCCCTCCACTTCTTCCTGTCCCGCAGGCCCGACCAGTCCCCCTCCACCGACACCCTCATCCGCCTAGCCGAACTCGTCCTCACCCTCAACAACTTCTCTTTTGACTCCTCCCACGTCCTACAGACAAAGAGGGTGGCCATGGGCACCCGCATGGGCCCCAGCTATGCCTGCCTCTTTGTAGGTTACGTGCAACAGTCCCTCTTCCGCACCTACACAGGCCCCAAACCCCACCTCTTCCTCCGGTACATTGATGACTGTATCGGCGCCGCCTCATGCTCCCCAGAGGAGCTCGAACAGTTCATCCACTTCACCAACACCTTCCACCCCAACCTTCAGTTCACCTGGGCCATCTCCAGCACATCCCTCACCTTCCTGGACCTCTCAGTCTCCATCTCAGCCAACCAGCTTGTAACTGATGTCCATTTCAAGCCCACCGACTCCCACAGCTACCTAGAATACACCTCCTCCCACCCACCCTCCTGCAAAAATTCCATCCCCTATTCCCAATTCCTCCGCCTCCGCCGCATCTGCTCCCACGATAAGACATTCCACGCCCGCACATCCCAGATGTCCAAGTTCTTCAAGGACCGCAAGTTTCCCCCCGCAGTGATCGAGAACGCCCTTGACCGCGTCTCCTGCATTTTCCGCAACACATCCCTCACACCCCGCCCCCGCCACAACCGCCCCAAGAGGATCCCCCTCGTTCTCACACACCACCCCACCAACCACCAGATACAACGCATCATCCTCTGACACTTCCGCCATCTACAATCCGACCCCACCACCCAAGACATTTTTCCATCCCCACCCCTGTCTGCTTTCCGGAGAGACCACTCTCTCCGTGACTCCCTTGTTCGCTCCACACTGCCCTCCAACCCCACCACACCCGGCACCTTCCCCTGCAACAGCAGGAAATGCTACACTTGCCCCCACACCTCCTCCCTCACCCCTATCCCAGGCCCCAAGATGACATTCCACATTAAGCAGAGGTTCACCTGCACATCTGCCAATGTGGTATACTGCATCCACTGTACCCGGTGTGGCTTCCTCTACATTGGGGAAACCAAGCGGAGGCTTGGAGACCACTTTGCAGAACACCTCCGCTCAGTTCGCAACAAACAACTGCACCTCCCAGTCGCAAACCATTTCCATTCCCCCTCCCATTCTTTAGATGACATGTCCATCATGGGCCTCCAGCACTGCCACAATGATGCCAACCGAAGGTTGCAGGAACAGCAACTCATATTCCGCCTGGGAACCTTGCAGCCTAATGGTATCAATGTGGACTTCACCAGTTTCAAAATCTCCCCTTCCCCTACTGCATCCCTCAACCAGCCCAGTTCGTCCCCTCCCCCCACTGCACCACACAACCAGCCCAGCTCTTCCCCTCCACCCACTGCATCCCAAAACCAGTCCAACCTGTCTCTGCCTCCCTAACCTGTTCTTCCTCTCACCCACCTCCTCTTGGAGGTCTGGTTTGATTTAGCTCTTAATCCTCATTTCGATCCCACTGGCCAACGTGCAACACACAAAATCATGTAGAGCAGAGACACCAAGTATCAAGTAGGTTCAGATTCGAAGGTTGTCTCACCTACTTTTGCGAAGAGCGAAAGCAATAGTGATGGTTTCACAATTAACTTGCTGAATATTCCATTTCCTCCTAGTTTTATAAGCAAATTATATAAAAATACCCATATGGGTCTCTTCTAGCCTGAGCTGATACTTGCACTTCGGGATGATTTGTTGCTTGCACTGAATATTCAGACTTCTGCGATAGAGGTAACCAGCTCTAACCTACAATGGATTCTCACCTAGTTTATAAAAAGTTATAGCTGTCAGCAATTATGATATGACTGGAGAAAGTAATCGTCCAAAACTAATTAAATGGATAGACTTTGCGATGTTGTTTCCACTGGCAGGAAAATCCAGAACAAAGCAACACTGCCGTTGGATAAGTGAGGACTGAGGACAATTACTTGGGACTGAAATTAGGATAAATTTATTTATTCAGTTGGAAATTTGAAATTCATTGGAACATTTGGGATTTTCTATCCTGGAGGGTAGTGAATTTTGCAGGGAACAGTGCTGCATGTGTACAGTCTTTGGCTGTGACTGTTAGGATTCTGGGTCAGCCCATGGCTCCTAGTCATTGCTGTAGTTTCAACTTCCCTTGTTTTGCACCATGAAAGAGAGATTGCAAAACGCCCAGAAAATTTCGAATAACCACTTTAAAGAAGTCAGACCTCAAACAGCAGTACAGAAACTCTGCAGAACTCATCAAGTAGCTGTGAAGAACCTCAAACCTATTAGATGAAAAGACAATGAGAGTCAAAAAAATTACAACAGCACATAAGCAGCTGATGAACCAAAAAACAGGCCAAGAATCTGGTGAGCAACTCTTAATAAGACTTTAAAACATTAATGGCACCTTTGACTGGCTACTCTGGGAAATTTTAGTTTGCTGCTGTTACCCGAAAGGAATACTCAAACTTTTTACCCAAGTGTTCTTCCCTTGTGTGACAGACAAAAGAGAGGGCATCAACTCAGACTTCAATTAAGCAAACTCTTCTTTTTTATGTCTTTAGACACCAACACTCAATATAAAACATTACAACATTTATTTCTTACTTCATCTAACTTGACATCAGATTTAACTTACTTCAATCAACTACAAAAACAAAGTTGCTGGGAAAGCTCAGCAGGTCTGGCAGGATCTGTGGAGGAGAAAACAGAGTTAACGTTTCGGGTCCAGTGACCCTTCCTCAGGACCTTTCTGACTAGACCTGAAATGTTAACTCGGTTTTCTCCTCCACAGATGCTGCCAGACCCGCTGAGCTTTTCCAGCAACTTTGTTTTTGTTCCCGATTTACAGCATCCGCAGTTCTTTTGGTTTTCATTTAACTACACTTTATCTTACTTTAACTTAATTCATATTTAAATCTAATACTAATTCTACAATTTTGGCTTGAAACAAACATTACTTTGATTCAAGCGAAATGGCCAACTTTGCTCTCAGTGTCGACCTTGCCTCATGGTTCTTTGCCTTCTCTGAAGATAACTTCAGGGCACATATTTCTGAAATGTTGGTCTTGCAGGCTCACTCCTGCAAAATCCTCAGTTTTGTTAACTTTTATTCCAAACTCCGTGCTCATCCTTGTAGAAATTTCTCAGTCACTGAGCAAATGAATTGACCAAACCTGAACACAATGCTCTATCCCAGCCAACATTGATGAACAACTCCCAAATGTTCATATCAAGTCATAAACAGTCACGTACCATACTCCATATAATGTATTATGAACGTATGTCTATCAGACCATAATAACACCTTCTTTATTTGGTCAACACCTTACACCTGAGCAGCACAAATCTATCTTTGTTTGGAGCTCCTTATCATGCAATCTTGAAGAGGTCACTGGAGACAAACTCCAAGATACTCTCTCTCCCAATAAAGTACAGTATATACATATACATTCTGCATTACAATTGTTATATGCAACATTGACAACAGTGCTTACCACCTTCCCTTCTGACAGTGATGCCCCTTCTCAAACATTTGCCAGCAGCATCATACTGAGTGGGTGGTGTTTGTTGCTTTGTGAAGCTGTAATTATTTTAATTTCCCAAGATCATAATGATGAAGTAATATTTTGCAAATGCTCCCTAACAATACTATCTGTTTGCTGGTGTCTTTTCACAAGGTTATCTGTTTATACCCTTTGTTATATGTCACTCGGTCCTTACTACAAACTATAGCCATTTGTCCAAAACAATTCCGCTAAATTCCTTAACATTAATTTGTTAGTTGCACTTAATATACCCACATATATAATATATAATGGCAATTACCCAAAAAGCCGCTGATTATGGTGGGAGCAGACTTTCCCTTCTACACTTTACTGTATGACAATGTTTCTCTTTCCTCTGATTTCTTTGAGGCAGTTCATTATCTATCTGGTAGCCTTGAGTACAAATGCAATGATTCTGACTGTGGAAGCTGCTGCCTCAACAAGCAATTCTCATCAGTCTAGGCAACTCCAACAAAGTGGTTGTAGAGATAGATCACAAACAAGTACAGAAATTGCCAGAATATCTCAGCAGATCTAGCAGCATCTGAGGAGAGAAGCCAGTGTTAATGTTTCAGGTTCAGTGACTCTTCCTCTGAACTCTTGATTTCTCTCCACAGATGCTGCCAGATCTCCTAAGATTTTCCAGCAATTTCTGTTCTTGTTTCAGAATTCCAGCATCTGCAGTTCTTTCGTTTTGTTTTTGGTCCACGTTTTAACTCACTGCCACATCTCTTCCAGGTATGCCTACATTGGAGAAGTTCTGCTTCTCTTTCCAATGGAATTTCCATTCCAGCCTTTTTTTTTCTTTTTCTTGTTCACCATAACTTTTGCTTTTGCTCCTGGTGTTTGACAAAGTATTTGCCAAAACTCACTTCCACAGCCACATTGCATCCCCCAGTGACTGTCCGGGTCAGACTCACCTCATATGGATTCCAACTCAAATTTCATCCTTCGTGTTACAGAACATAGAACATAGAACAGTACAGAACAGTACAGGCCCTTCCGCCCACAATGTTGTGCTAATCTGTTATCCTACTAAGATCAATTTACCTTGCATACCCTACATTTTACTATCCTCCATGTGCCTATCCAAGAGTCGCTTAAAAGTCTCGAAAGTATCTGACTCCACTACCACTGCCGGCAGCATATTCCATACACCCACCTCTCTCTGTGTGAAGAACCTACCTCTGACATTTCCCCATACCTTCCTCCAATCACCTTAAAATTATGCCCCCCTCATAATTTCCACCCTGGGAAAAAGTCTCTGGCGATCCACTCTATCTTCGCCTCTCATCATCTTGTATACCTCTAACAAGTCACCTCTCCTCCTTCTTCACTCCAATGAAAAAAGCCCTAGCTCCCTCAACCTTTCCTCATAAGACCTGCCCTCAGTCCAGGCAGCATCCTGGCAAATCTCCTCTGCACCCTCTCTAAATCTTCCATACTTTTACTACAATGAGGTGACCAGAAGTGAACACAATATTTCAATTGTGGTCTAACCAGAGTTTTATAAAGCTGCAGCGTATCCTCATGCTCTTAAACTCAATTTCCCTGCCACTGAAAGCCAACACACCATATGCCTTCTTTACAGCCCTATCTATCTGGGTAGCAATTTTGACAAATCTATGGACAAAGACCCCAAGATCCTTCTGTTCCTCCACACTGCCAAGAATCCTGCCATTAACTCTGTATTCTGTATTCAAATTTGACCTTCCAAAATGAATCACTTCACACTTTTCAGGTTGAATTCCATCTGCCACTTCTTTGCCCAGTTCTGCATCTGTCAATGTCCCATTTCAACCTACAACAGCCCGCCACGCTATCCACATCTCCACCAACTTTTGTGTCATTGGCAAACTTACTAACCTACCCTTCCACTGCCTCATCCATGTAATTTACAAAGATCACAAAGAACAGAGGTCCCAGAACAAATCCCTGCAAAACATCATTGGATTTGAATCCATCCAGGATCACAGGTATCCCCATAATGTTCAATGTTCCTCAGAGAGCTGTTCTTGCCACATCATGAGTTCCATGAAATGCGTCCACAGTGTGGAAGCAGACCACTCAGCTCATTAAGTCTACACCGTGCCTCTGAAGACCATCTCTCATCTCGAATTAGAAAAAATATCCATTTTGCTTTCAATTTCATCCCACTCTCACCTTCATCTGGTCTATATCTGAATCTTCACTTCCCTTCCTCGGTATTTCTGTTTCCATTTCTGAGGATATGTTGGCCACCAATATCCACTACAAACCCGTTGACTCCCACAGTTACCTTGACTATATATCCTCACACCCTGCTTCCTATAAAATCTCTATTGCATTCACCCAATTCCTCAACAACGGGGGGTTTGAAATGTTGACCTTCTTCCTCAACGAAGGATTCCACCCCAAAGGGCCCACAGCTGACTGTGACCCATTTCCCACCCACTTCAGCCCTCATCCACTCCCTTCCCTCCAGCAACAACAGGATCCCCCTTATCCTCACTGACCAATGCACCAGCATCTAGACCTTGAGGATCATTAGCTTCCATCTCTGCTATCTCTAGCAAGATGCCACCACCAGGCACATATTCCCTTTCCTTCCCTTGTCAGCTTTCCACAGGGACTGTTCCCTCTGGGACACCCTGGTCCATTCCGAACACATTTTCACAACCCCAGGGCACCTTCCCCTGGAGCAGCAGAAGGTGTAACACCTGCCCATTTGCTTCCTCCCTTCTCTGTATCCAAGGCTCCAGGCACAACTTGGAGGTGAAGCAGTGCTTTCCCTGAATTTCACTCAATCTAATCTACTGTATTCACTGCTCACAATGTGGTCTTCTCAACACTGGAGAAACGAAGCACAGACTGGGTGACCGCTTCACATAACATCTACATTCTGCCTACAAAAAGAGGTTCTTAGTTTCTAGTTGCCTGCCTCTTCAACAGACCACCATGTTCCCTGGCAACACCTCTGTCTCAGGCTTGTGGCTGTGCTTCAGTGAAGCTCACCACAAGCTGGAAGGACAGCACCTCATTATCTGTTTGGGAGCCCTGCAACTTTCTGCATTTGATAACGGGTTCAACAATTTTTGGGCTTGAGCACCTTTCTCCATGCATTCCCCCACCCCTACATACCAGGCCTTGTCATCACATGGATTGCTACCACACATTATACCCATTGTCAGCCACTAACAGTCCCCATTACTAGCTATGTATTCACTAGATTGACCATGACATAATTCTTTATCTACTCATAACAATGGAAACAAAGTTTCTGGAAAAACTCAGCAGGTCTGGCAGCATCTGTGAAGGAGAAAACAGAGTTAATGTTTCAGGTCCTCAGACCCTTCCTTTAGCTATTCAACTGTTCCCTGTCTTTGGGCTCTATCTCCGCCTATCATGTACTCTCACTCCCTCCTACAACCCCACCTTCTGTTTAACACTATTGTATTCCCAACTACATTCAGTTCTGAAGAATGGTCTCTGGAGTTGAAATGCTAACTCTGATTTCTCGCCTCAGATGTTGCCAGGCCTGCTGAGATTTTCCAGCAAGTTCAGTTCTTATTTCGGATTTCTGGCATTCCCAGCCCCTTTGGGTTTTTTTTTGCTGTCTGGACCACAAATCTTTAGTTTCAAGAGTTGATGAAGAGGAAATCACTAAAACGTTTTTGGGAATCCAGATATTCCACTTAAACTTCATGAAATTTGCTTTTGAGTCAGGGTATGTACCAATTACAAGAAATAACGGCAGATGCATATTGCAGAACCATGCTGGCCATAATAATATTTAACGTCATCCATGACACTGTGTTATACTCTCAGTTCACTGCTGCACAAAGTCAACACATTCAATTTATTATAGGAAAATGCAAGAAGAAGAATGCTTTCGCGTTTACTAACATTGCATAAAATGTTGTCTACAGCAGTGGTCCAGTGGTACAGTGATGAGAACTGTTTTTGAGCACAAGAAGCAGTTTACAACCAGGGATGAATTGCTGGTACAGGATGAGAAGCTGGTGATTACACTCTCAATCCAGGAAGCAGCCTTGGAGAAAATACACCAGACTCAAGGGAGTCTCACAAAACATAAAGCACGCACTGAGACATCTGCATGGCAGTAGGGAATCTCAAGATCTATGGAAGAAATTACTTCCATCTAGAGGTATGTAGAAGTTATAGACCAGACCGCAGAACCCTTAGCTCGATCTACCTTCCAACCAGGCCGTGGGAATAAAACAAAAACAGAAATTGCTAGAGAAACTCAGCAGGCCTGGAAGCATCTGTTGAGAGAAAGCAGAGTTAACATTTTGAACCTAATGATCCTTCAGAACTGTTAGTAGCTCGCATGATACATAAGATGGAGACAATCGGTGGGGTGAAAGGGGAAGGGGGAGTGCGTGAGCAGAGAGGTGGAGATAAAGCCCAGAAAGAGAGAAAATGACAGTGTGACAGATAATAGGATAGATGATAGAACGCCAGGACAAAGAAAAGCTGATAATGGGAACTGTTAGGACGTGAGAATCAGTTGGTTTTGCTCAAAGCAGTCCATATCGCGACAGAGCCTCAGCTGTGGGAGCGAATGAAGGACAAAGAGTAAGGTCCTCAGCCTTAAAATGATTGAACTTGATATCCAGTCCTGAAGGCTGCAGGATCCCTAAACAGAAAACCAAACTCTGTTCTTCTGATTTCTGCTGATTGTCACTGGGGTACTGCCGCAGCCCTGAGACAGAATGTTGTCACAAGGTGTATTGAAGTGGCAGGCAACTGGAAGTTCAGGGTCATTTTTTTGCAGACATGATATAGGACTAAAGCCTTGAATGGTGAAGAGAGGGGAGGGGAACAGGCATGTGTTGCATTTTCTGTCATTGCATGCAAAAGTGCTATGTGGAGGTGTTGGGAGTGGAGGAGGGGTGAACCATAGTGTTCCACAGGGAACGCTCCCTGTGTAAGGCTGAGAACGGAGAAAAGGGAGAATATGTCTCTGGTGGTGGCATTCCTCTGGAAGTGGCAGAAATCACAGCTTATGACCCTCTGGATGTTGATGCTGGTGGGTGGTAAGTGAGGGCTGAGCGACCCTCTCATTGCTGTGGGCTAGAAAGAGAAGGGGTGAGGGCAGAAGTGGGAAATGGGTCAGGCACGCTGAGGACCTTGTTCACCACGGTGGTGGGAAATCCTGGATTGAGAAAATGGTGGACAGTTCTGAGTTTCCCCTGTGGTAGGTGGCATGATGAGAGGGAGACACTGGGAGAATAGAAAGTAGTCCTTACAGGAAGCAGGGTTTGAGGGTATATACTATCCAACTGACTGTGGGAGTCGGTGGCTTTACAGTGGACATTGATGGCTAGGCTATCTCCAGGAATGGAAACAGAGATGTCAAGGAAGGGAAGGGAGGAGTCAGAGATGGGCCAGGTGAAGGCAAGGGCAGGATGGAAATTGCAGGTGAAATTGATAAAGTTTTCCAAATCTGAACAGGAGGGGGAAGCAGAACTGAAGATGTCATCAATATACCAGAGAAAGAGTTGTGGGTGGGGGCCCAAATAGGCCTGGAACAAGGAATGTTCCACAAACCCCACAAAGCTTCAGGCATAACTGGGTCCATGCAGGTACCAATGGTCCCACCCTTGACCTGAAGAAAGTGAGAGGAATTATAAGAGAATTTGTTCAAAGTGAGGACGAGTTCAGCCAAGCAGAGGAAGGTGGTGGAGGATGAGAATGATCCAGAAAAAGTGAAGAGCTCAGAGACCATCCTGATGAGGGATGGACGTGTAAACGGATTATTGCATGTCCATGGTAAAGAGTACACAGCTGGGGCCCTACGACTGGAAATTCTGAAAATGATGGAAAGTGTCAGAAGAATCGTGGATGTAAGTGCGAAGGGATTGGACAAGGGAAGAAAAAAATCAAGCCAGGTCAGCAAAAAATAAGTTCTGTGTTGCAGGATGAGGCAGAAAAAAATTGGTCGGCCTGGGCAGTCCTGTTTGTGGATTTTGGGAAGAAGATATAAGCGAGATGTATGGTGTTGGAGGACAATGAGTTTGGGGGCTGTCAGGGAAAGAGCAACAGATGAGATTTGTGACTGTCATGGACTCAATAATCTGATGTTAATTGGTGGGGTCATGGTCCAGGGAATGTATGGGCCTAGATCTGTTCACGTTTAATTGGAAATCATGCCTGATTATCATTGATTATTTTGCAAAGTGGACTGAAGTCAAATATAATGACCACTGTAACCATCATGAGAGCTTTAATAGAAATCTTTGCAACAATTAGAATTTCTGATCAGTTTATCTTTGATAATGCTCCACATTATGAAAATAACTACTTCACACACTTCCCAAAAAACTGTGGATTTGTACATCTTACAAGTTCCCTTGATACCCTCAGATCAGTGGTGTCGCTGAAAGAGGAATTAGAACTATCAAGGCGCTGTCAAAAAAAATGAAGATGTTTGTTCTCCCAAATCATTTCAACATGGATTAACACCATCAGGAATATTGATAGAAGAAAGTTCAGATCACAAACTCTCATTCTACCCAAAATGTTATTTCCAGGGCTATCAATCAGCTTCTGACTGTAATAGGAAGTACCACAGCAGGAAGCTGCCCAATTTGATAGCAGAAAAGGTATGAATATGAGGCCAGGGCAGAGAACTAATCATTCAAAAGATGATATTCAGTAGACTCAACTGAACAAACTTTAAATGGTATAATAAGTAGGTAGATCTTATCTCGATCGATCAAAGACAGCAATCAGATTGGGCAAATCAGATGTTGAATCTGAAACTCCAGCAGACCCTGTTACAATCCTACAAACAGTCCTCAATGAAGAACATGTAAGTCAAGAAACAAGAATTCAGAGAATAACCACCGACCTTCTGAATCTGATAAGAACACAAGTCTGGAGAATTGTGAAGATGCCCGACAGATTAAAATTATGATGCCGAGACTTGGGAGATGTGGTGGTGAGTATAGGGTAAAAATTACTTGTATTGGATGACGGGGACATGGAATTTGAGGAGGTGATTAGATAGAAACATACCATCATGCTCGGTAGTTTCAGCCCAGTGCTGGTCACAGACTGCTTCATGGCCACACTGTTGATTGCCAGCATGCAAAGTGAAAGCATTCAGCCTGCATTTAAGTGTTGTTGCTTTCGATTTTGTAATGTCTTGCCCTACAAGAGACGGCAGAGGTAAGGGAGCATGTTTTTTCGTGTTTGATTGATGTAGCTGCAGTAAACTTGTATTGCAAGCTGTGAAATGGAGGTATGTGGCTTGGAATATCAATAGGTGTGTGAGGATGAGATAGACAATACTTCTTGGCTGTCACTCATCCATACTAGATGCTGCTGGAAGGTGAGTAACGTTGGACCAGTGGGGAATTAGGCAGTGTGCAGGTCTAATGCTTTAATTATGAGAATGATGTGGCATTTGAATAGGCATTCACCAACTTTGACTACTCATGTAAAATCACTGCATTTTCTGAATCATGACTGTTAGCATTGGCTGTTTCAGCGACCTGGTTTCATTTTCTTCTTGGTTTTTGTCTGAGAGCCTCTCACAACCCTTTCTCCTCCTGTAAAGCATCTGCACTGTGGTATGGAGAGTCAGATCAAAGAGCTTTGGGACACTCTTTTGCATTGTTGGGGCACTTTGACTCCTCCTTCTGCTCATAAATAATTTCTAAACAGCCTGTTTTGAAGATATAATTGCATACCTCTGGAGGAAGTGGTGCTTTAGCCAGCACCTCCTGAGTCAGGGATAGGGGCACCATCACTGCAGTACTAATGTCCTATCCTTGCGCTAATAGATATTCAATCAACCTATTCAGACATGTTATGGCATGAAACTTGAGCAGGTGGGACTTGAACCTGGACTCTTGGCCCAGATGTTGGGACACTACAATTGCGCCACAAGAGCTCTTTTCCTTCCACTCATAAGCTTTCTACAATAATTTCTAGCATCTATTATACCCAGAATGCATTTTGACTTTAAAAGGTGCAGTGTGTCTTTAAATAGTGCTGCCTGGCTTTAAGTGACATTGGCCTCACACAAATTTGAAATTCTGCATGTGGAAACATTGAGAACGTAGAACATAGCACAAGAACTAGCCCTTTGGCCCACCATGCCTGTGTTGATCATGATTCCATTCTGAACTAATCTCATCTTCCCACACATGGTCAGTATCCTTCTACTCCCTGCTTGTTTGCCTGTCCGTCTAAATCCCTCTTTAAACATTGTAATCATGTCTGCTTCTCCCATCTCACCTGGCAGTATGTTCCAGGCATCTACCACTCTCTGTATGAGGAACTTGCTTCACATACCTCCTTTAAACTTTCCCCCGCTCATTTTAAACCTATTCCCCTGAGTATGTGACTTTGCACAATTCCAAGGACTCCAAGTATCCACCCTAACACACCTCTCTTAATTTTACAGATTTCAATCAGGTCATAGCCTCTGATGCTCCAGCAAAAACAGTTCAAGTTTGTCCAACATCTCCTTGTAGATAATACATGCCAATCCAAGCAGCATCCTGGTAAATCTCTCTTACACGTGTCAAAGTCTCCTCCTCTGGTGGAGACCAGAATTGCCCGCAGTAACCAGAACCATACTCAAAAGAAACTTGGTAGCAGTTTTAACACTTTCATTATAATTAACAAAAGCATGACATTCACACACTGCTTTTGTTACATTGAATGGGCCTGGATTAATTGCTTGTTTTATGAGACGATCAAATTTTTATCCTTTGTTACCAGTCTTGTGCCTCCCTTCTCTAGTCCAGTAAAATGTGGAAACCACCTTCTGGTGAATACTGATGTGAACATCTAGCATTCCACAACATGGAATATTTTTCCATTAAAATTAGTGCAATTTTCTGGGAGGCAATAATCTTAAGACTTGCTGATTGGATACAGGAATGCGACTGCAATTCTCAAAGGGATCCTTTGCCAGATGCAAGTGGTAAGGATCTATCAACTTGGTGAACTGGAAAGAAACAATTTTTTAAAAGAAATAATAATAACAATGCCATTAGCAAAGTTTCCAAAACATTCCTGATTTCCTGCTTTGGAATGTGATCTGTCAGGATCAGATTCAGCTTTGTTTTGACAACCTGTTAAAACATCTCGAGAATCTTTTGACCAGTTTAAGACAGCAAGCAGAATCCCAAGACAACAACAGAACAAAACAGGTAATAAATTGAGAAATCACTAACCTGCATCCTTCATGGGATAGCCATAATTTTCAAATTAACTTTCCAAGCTGACAGATCCACTATAAAACATATACTTAAAATAGTGTGGTATGACGAGAAATCAATTTTTTTATTAATTCATGGGATGAGGGTGTTGCTGGCTAGGCAGCATTTATTGCCCATCCTGAATTACCCAGAGGACAGTCAAGAGTCAACCACATTGCTGTGGGTCTGGAGTCACATGTAGGCCAGACCAGGTAAGGATGGCAGTTTCCTTCCCTAAAGGACATTAGTGAAACAGACAGCAATCTGTTTTTCCTCGCAATTGATTCATGGTCATCATCAGATCCTTAATTCCAGATACCTTTATTAAATCCAATTTCCACCATCTGCCATGGTAGGATTTGAACCCAGTTCTTCAGAACATTATCTGGGTGTCTTGACTAATAGCCTAGTGATCATATCACCAGACCATTTCCTCCACAAGGTATCTATTACTGTTGGGGAGACACTTCCACAGCACTGCTTGACATGTTAAAATTTGTCAGGGTTCTCCTCTGCTGGGGGATCAAGAACAAGGGATGATAAGTGGGGTGGCAAAGTGGCTCAATGATTAGCATTGCTGCTTCACAGTGCCAGGGACCTGGGCTCAATTCCACCCTTGGGAGTGTCCCTGTGTCTGTGCAGGTTTCCTTTAGGTGCTCTAATTTCCTCCCACAGTCCACAGATGTGCAGGTTAGGTGGATTGGCCTTGCTAAATTGTCTAGAGTGTCGAGGGATGTTCGGGCTAGGAGGATTAGACAAGGGAAATGTGGGATTAGGGGGATGGGTCTGTGTGGACTCAGTGGGCCAAGTGGCCTGCTTCTGTATTGTAGGGATTGTATAGTCTCAAAATTAGAGATATAAGGAAGCTTTGTTTTACACAAACAGGAATAAAAATTAGTCATACTGCCCCTCAAAATAATGAGATACCAGACAGTTTGGGACATCAAGGGCCGAGATTGATAGATTTTGATGGGTAACAGAATGAGGAGCTATGTCAGCGATGTATGGTGCAGGATGATTTGAGGTGCTTGATCTACTTGAATGACAGAGCAAGGCTGAGGATGGACTCCTGCTGTTCCTGTGTCTCAGAAAATTCCACATCTAAGCTACATGTTTAAAATTAGGACAATGGGAGGGGGGGCATGCCCAAAATTTATCAGGAGGATGACCAGGGGTCAAAATACATCAAAATACATTGTTCTGGAAGGCATATTAATCCTGGAAACCTCAAAAAATAGGGCCCTCCAAAAACTCAATGGTAGGTGCAAATATTCAGGAAAGGTTACCCCTCTTTATTTTCAAGGGAGCAGGAAGTACAGGAGGCAGGATCTGTGAGGAGTTGGTCTTTCAGTCTCAGATTCTGCCTCTTTCGTGTTGCTTCTCTCCCCAGCCAGTCCTTTTACATTCCTGAGGTGGTCAGGTTTCTTGGACAGCAGCACAGTTTGGTTGTTAACCTGGACTGTACCCTGCCTCGCAACCCAGAGGTGGCGGGATTGCTCCCGATTTGTCCTGGGCCATGCTGCCAGCCAGCTCCAGGATCTCACTGGCAGTCAGGTAGGTGAAGCCAGGTAGGTCTTCACAAGCTCAGCATGGTATCCCTTGTGGACTACACTGTAACTGGTGGGGATGGCTGACCAGGAACTGGAGACCAGCTCTGGAGGAGTAGGTAGTGTCCTAAGCCTCAGCAGGTACCAGCTGCCAGGACTACATGTTGTAAAGGAGAAGCCACCCATGGCCTCTACTCTCTCTGACCTGCACTTGTTCCCCTGCTGGCGGAGACTGGTTAATGCCTTGGGGAACTGCCTGTAACTATCTGGGCCTAGCAATAAGTGGGGTAGATTTGCACCTTGGGACTGGCTGGCACTGGTAGGCAGAAGCCCAAATTGTATGTGCCTCCCTCCCATCTCAATGAAATGTTGGAGTTAAGAGAGGCGACAGAGTATTGTCTTGTGGTCTTTTATCGAATTCTGTTCAGTAATTTGACGCATTGAGCTGACATTTCAGACAGGTTTCATAAACCAAAATCAGGTTACGATTAAAACAATAACATATAAAACAATCCTGAGGTTATTTAGTTGGCTGAGCTTTGAATTTCTTCATAACAGTGCAACATATTTCATTTCATACATTAAACATTTTTATCTTACAGTTCTGCCCTGCAATTTCTGTATGACACCGAATTAAAATTTGAGTTGATTTCAATTTTAGTTTATTATTGTAAATTGAAAATTGTATTTAGAATCTAAATTTGTGAAAGAACTCTAAAAAAATAAAATAACAGAATAGAATTCTGAACTCCTTGGGTGAAAATGCAAAAGGAGCCCCAGGAACTCAAAAAAATAAGTCTTGATCAAAAAAAAATGATTCTTGTTACCCATCGGCTAATGAACGACTTGAGCCCCCATCAGTTCTCAGGGGGAGACCTAACTTTGTCAAGTTCCTTCAGATTATTAAGGGAGCACCATTGAGTCTATTCCATGATTGCCATTCCCAACAGCAGAAATCTTGCACACTGAAAGCTACCAGCCCATCAGAGCCCAGCAGCTCATCATTAATACCAGTGAAAATGACGGCAACTCGTGGCACGGTACACACTAGAAGACTGGGGTCATCACGGAATAGCAGGCCAAAGGTGAGCGAAAGCACGATAGAATCGTGATGAGGGAGGGAGGGAGGGAGTAAGAGGCAAGGACAGGGGTTGGCTTTCGGCAGCAACCACCTCTGCCCAACATCTTCTGGTTTCAGGTCCCTTGATTGGGCACTGAGCACCCAACTATGATAGAGCCCCTTGTGAGTGTTCTAGCAAACTTGGGTAGTCTATTCTAAAGGCACAGAAAAGCCATGCAGTTCCTGTTCAATCCTTGAGCCACCACTAAACTGAGCTGTTCTAGAATGATGAGTGTCAATTAACTCAGTAATGAGTTTCATTGACATCCCACCACCAGCGACTGGGAATCTAGTGTCACCATCTTCTGCCCCTTACTGGGGGATGGGGATTGGTTTTTCTGGGGCTGGGGGATTGACAAGAGGCATCTTCCATCAGTTATTGGGCCAATCCAGCACGTTCCCTGATACAATAGGTGGCATTAAATTCAACCCTTTACACATGTGTGTCTGCTAAGGCTTAGTGAGTCAGCTGATGCCTCCTTTACTTACCTTCAGACAACTAGGTGCTCTGTTCTTTCGGGACTGTGGAATGAGGAGGAGAGAGTGAAGGGGGAAGACAATAGCAATGGAAATACGAATCGGGAATCCCAGCTCCAACACATTTCCTTCCCCTTTGTCAGACTGACACCTAATTAGAGCATCAGAGAGAAGAAGCCTAAAGCTTTGCGTCTTTTTCCCTGATTCTTCTTTCAGAGTTCAGGATCAATACAGGCAGTCCTTTATACTTCCGACCGAAGACATGAATCTTCATTTCTACTGCTGCATTTTATTTCTTCGCCTGGTCCATCGTACAAAGTCAGATAAGTGAATCCTTGAACATAAGTGTAAAGGGTGTGCACAGTGGCTCAGTGGCTAGCACTGCTGCCAGGGACTTGGGTTTGATTCCAGCCTTGGGCAACTGTCTGTGCCAGTTTGCATGTTATCTGTTTGGGTTTTCTCATGCAGACCAAAGATATGTAGGTTAGGTGGATTGGCCATACTAAAAATCTTTTGCAGTGTTTAGGGGTGTGCAGGTGAGGTGGATTAGACATGTAAATGCAGGATTATGGAGATTAAGTGGGACGCTCTTTGGAGGGTTGATGCAGACTCAGTGAGTCAAATGGCCTGCTTCTACACTGCATGGATTCTATTCTAAATAATCTAATTTAGGCCTTCCATGTTAATTTGGCATAAAACCAGAATTCATTTTTCTGTGGTCTAATTCAAGTACGAATATAACTTGGCTGCAACCACCCCCAGTTTTCCATTCAGTGCCCTCACACGTCCAAATTCAGAACAAACATAAATATGAGCCAGAAACCATCAATGTTGTAAAAATAGTATGAAATATCTGTCAAGGGAATTCTTGGAATACTAATCGGGTAGAGTACAAAATAAACACATTCCACCCAAAAAATGACAAATACATTGATAAACAGAGAAATCAGAGGTAGAATTCAACAAGCTGTTATGTCAGAACAAACATTAGAATCATTTCTATTTATATTGTCCAGTGCTGAACCAGCAGGGTCAGAGGGAGAATGCTTAATTAATAGAGGACTGCTGGCTGTTTGAACCACTCTGGGCGAATCTTGGATGAAGGATGCTGGAAATGTACCGTATGTTTGACTAGCCCCTCCTCTTACTGAATTCACTATCTAAAAGAAGAAGCCTGGACTTCCAGTGCGATACCATTTCAATCATCTGTGAGTCTGATATGCCTTATCCTTATGAAGATAGAACCAAACAACATGTTTCTACCCGAGGCCTTACGTAGAATAACAAAAACAGAAATTGCTGGCGAAAGCAGCAGGTCTGGCAGCATCTTTGGGGAGAAAACAGAGTTAACATATTTGGGGCCAGTGACCCTTTTTCAGTTTTGGCCACTAAGGCCCCGTGAGGCCTACTTCCAATGGTGTCTTGATACTGTTCATCTGAAGGCAATTTGCCTTGAGACATCACCAGATTCAAGAAACAGAAATGCCTTGTGTCGGAAATCCAAACTCCTGGCCCAAGTCTTCATGCTCCATTGACTTTGATAGATTTCAATGGGGTTTTAGAACATAGAACACAGAACTTTACAGCACAGTACAGGCCCTTCGGCCCTTGATGTTGTGCCGACCTGTCATACCAATCTCAAGCCCATCTAACCTACTCTATTCCATGTACGTCCCTATGCTCATCCAATGACGACTTAAATGTACCTAAAGTTGGCGAATCTACTACCGTTGCAGGCAAAGCGTTCCATTCCCTTACTACTCTCTGAGTAAAGAAACTACCTCTGACATCTGTCCTATATCTTTCACCCCTCAATTTAATGCTATGCCCCCTCATGCTCGCTGTCACCATCCTAGGAAAAAGGCTCTCTCTATCCACCCTATCTAACCCTCTGATTATTTTATATGTTTCAATTAAGTCACCTCTCAACTTTCTTCTCTCTAATGAAAACAGCCTCAAGTCCCTCAGCCTTTCATCATAAGACCTTCCCTCCATACCAGGCAACAGCCTAGTAAATCTCCTATGCACCCTTTCCAAAGCTTGCACATCCTTCTTATAATGCGGTGACCAGAACTGTACACAATATTCCAAGTGCGGCCGCACCAGAGTTTTGTACAGCTTCACCATAACCTCTTGGTTCTGGAACTCGATCCCTCTATTAATAAAAGCTAAAACACTGTATGCCTTCTTAACAGCCCTGTCAACCTGGGTGGCAACTTTCAAGGATTATGGCAACTTTCAAGGAATAGACAGTCGTTTCAGTTCCCTATTGCATTCCTTAGACGTTTGCCATTTCATATCCACTGTCATCCCTTTAAGTAACTCTCCCCAGTCTATCAAGGCCCATTCACACTTCATATCTTCATAGTTTCCTTTATTAAGATTCAACACCCCTAGTCTCCTAGTCAACTACCTCACTCTCCATCTTGATCAACAATTCTATCATGTTATGGTCGCTCTTGCCCAAGGTCTTGCACAGCTAGATTGACAATGATTCCTTTCTCATTGCACAGTACCCAGTCTAAGATGGCCCGCTCTCTACTTGTTTCTTCCATGTATTGGTCAAGAAAACAATCTCATATACAGCAATTCCTCCTCTACAGCATTGGGGCATACACGTATACACACATCTCGTACACACAGACGCCCCACGACATAAACAGACCCACAACCTCTCTCGCACACTCATGCATGCACACACACACCTACACACACACACGCGCGCGTGCACACACACAGACACAGACACACATGCACAGACACACACACACATACACACACATGCACACATTTGCTCTTAAGAAGACTGTGTTTGAAATCTCAACTTAAGCTTAACTTAAATCTCCATTAAAATTTAGTTCTTACGTGTAGTATATACTTTGAAGTGTACTTTGAAGTACTTTGCCCTGAAGAATTTCTTCTCTTAGAGGAAGTTAATCTGTAGAATTCTTTATTTTAGAGGGCTGTAGAGTCTGTGTTGTTAAGTATATTCAAGGATGGGTTATGTAGATTTTTAATCACTAAGAGAATCAAGCAGTATGAGGAAAAGCCAGAAAAGTGGAATTGTCAGATCAGCCATGATCTCATTGAATAGCAGAAATGATGTTGTATGGCCTATTTCTGCTTAATGGTCATATGGTCTTAGTACTCATTACAGAGCAATACCTGTGCAGTACATTTTCTGTTAAATGGTCACAAGTTATGCACCCAAGCAACCATTATCTCTATGCACCTAAGCAGTTTAGAGGAAATGTTAGTTAAAACATAATACATGTATATATTTATATATTTCTAAGCCATTGAGTACTGTTTTCTGAGAATTATGATGACAACACATCCACATGGCTGAGGAAGTTCTGCATCGCTATGTATCCTTTTGGTTAAGGGTTGAAAGACAAAAAGACTGTAAAGTTCCAGATGGCAACACATTTCAACTGCATTAGGCTGAATGTGACATGTCCCTATCAAATGTGGTTTAGGTGGGGGCTAGCCATGTATAGTGAAGCATTGACCAGAGCACTGTCTTTCTATCTCACCTGCAGGCTGACCCTCATCACACAGAATGTACATGGGAATCAAAATCAGCAGCTCACTCAGTCCATGTTAATACATATGTTAAAAACCTCGATACTGTCTATCCCACACCACAATACATTGGTGTTGGTAGGCAGGCTACAATTGGCACCTATTGTTTTAACCAGTTTTTAAACGTTCAGGAAGGCATTGCAGAACAATCTTCACAGAGTGCCTTTTGCGCACTGGGGTCAACCTGCCAGAAGATTAAACACCTGTCCTTTCCTCCCTGCCAAAATGTTAAGACCCAACTCTCCAATCCCCTCCTTAAGATCAAAAAACCTTTCCTGCCAAATGCCCACACCTTTCCTGCATCTGGTGATCCATCAGGCCTCCTTGTTAGGTCAAGTTACACTCCTGGTAGTGCCCACTGTCGAGGGTAGTTGCTGTCAAGACAGTTGGAGCTGCAAGCCAATCAGATAGGTCAGCAGGTGGGACCTCCTCCCACTGAGGGGCGAAAGTCTCACTCGCTCTGCACCGATTTAACCCACAAGCGGCCCATTATGGCTGTATGGCATGCTTCATTTTCCAGGTCTGTCAGCTGGCTGCCAAACCTTCTCCTAGGCTTGCAGGATGGGAGAAAGGGGAATCAATCGTTCTATGCCCTCGTAGAATTCTGCCCAATCATGTCCAGAATTTCTATGCCTTTGATGGGAAATGGATGCACCTAAAGAGCTACTCCACTCCTTCACTGAAACAGAAAGGAAGAACCCTGTACCAGGAGGGTGTTAAAATTTGAAAGCAATATAAAACCTGATATAAAAACAGAAAGTGTTGCTGCGAGAACTCAACAGGGTTTCACAGCATCTGTGAGATACAAGCAGAATTAATGGTTCAAGTCCAACATTTCTTCTGAAGAAGTCATGTGAGACTCAGATGAGCAATTGTTTTCATCTTCACATACACTGGCAAACCTGTAGAGTTTTTCTGCACTTTCTGTTTCTAGTACAGGAGATGTCATGATCCTAGATCTCCTGTTGCTTTGCTTTGTTCCTTGGACTGAGATTTGAGATCACATCTGCCTCTGCCTTCAGCACTCACCCAGTACACGGTATCATATTTGTATGTGTCTACAGCCCCTGTAGGTTATCGTATGTCTGAGAATACTGCATCTTTACTCCATTCTCTGGGTAGTTCTCCTACTTTCAAAATATCAATATAGCTTGGCTTCTTTCAGTCAAGTAGAAGAGGTAAGATGTAAACAAAAGATACAGAACTCCCTCAAGAGCACTGTCATACCACTACAGATTTCAGCAATCCTTTAATGTAACAATTGCTGTTCTGATAATATGACAGGGCATGAGGCACGTAGCCACAACAGCCAATAATTAGAGGACTACAAAGAGTGTTACTGGATTCGTGTTTCATTGCACTGCACTCCAACCTTGTTTCTGTCATCTTTAAGTAAGTACTCTGGCTATTTCAAACGATGTAGAATCACACATTCAGTCAGCCTAATAGCAGTCAATCTTCCCCATGGGGAACAGTAAGATAAATAGACATTATAGCAATATCAGTTATTATATTACCGCTCTGTGAAATGAGGACAGTGTACCTTTACACTATTAGACCTCTATGACTTTTCACCTTGTGTGTGATGTGAAGACCTTAATCTTGGAAGTCAGTGCAATTCCTAAAGCACAATCAAAATACTTGTCTTGAAATATTTACTTCTTATCACAAAGATGAAAAATAAAAGCCTCGATGAAGCATTGTACATTAATCATTAATCCAGTTAGATAATATGTAGATCCTCTAATCCTGCTGCTAAGTTGCATAACCTCACATTTTCCCCACACTATATTTCATTTGCTCAGTTTTTACCCATTTGCGTAACCTCTCTATTTCTCTCTGTAGACGCTTTGTATGATTCTCATCGCTGTTTAATTTTACCACAATTGTTTCTGACCCATTTTCTTTTGGTCTCAAACTGAATGCTAAATTCTACCATGTTATGGCCACTGTTTCCTATTAGATATTTTACTCTGAGATCCTTAATTAAATCTGCTCTACTGAGCTGATGGTCTCTAATTGTCCAGCAGCTATAGAAGGCAAAGCGTCATTTTTGAATGTGGCAATTGTGTCAACAGTTATATTAGTAATAATTCAAGGGCCATCAGCTGTAAGGAGCGTGCCAACTGAGCAGAGGCATATCTTGGCTGTCACATTAATTCAAAAATATAATTATTTTAATAATTTCTCATTGACTGCTGTAACAACTCTATCACCAACATTTTCATATTTCGAACTGCAGCAAGTATTTATTTGCCCAGAGATAATGGGAACTGCAGATGCTGGAGCATTCCAAGATAATAAAATGTGAGGCTGGATGAACACAGCAGGCCAAGCAGCATCTCAGGAGCACAAAAGCTGACGTTTCGGGCCTAGACCCTTCATCAGAGAGGGGGATGGGGAGAGGGAACTGGAATAAATAGGGAGAGAGGGGGAGGCGGACCGAAGATGGAGAGTAAAGAAGATAGGTGGAGAGAGTATAGGTGGGGAGGTAGGGAGGGGATAGGTCAGTCCAGGGAAGATGGACAGGTCAAGGAGGTGGGATGAGGTTAGTAGGTAGATGGGGGTGCGGCTTGGGGTGGGAGGAAGGGATGGGTGAGAGGAAGACCTGGTTAGGGAGGCAGAGACAGGTTGGACTGGTTTTGGGATGCAGTGGGTGGGGGGAAAGAGCTGGGCTGGTTGTGTGGTGCAGTGGGGGGAGGGGACGAACTGGGCTGGTTTAGGGATGCAGCAGGGGAAGGGGAGATTTTGAAACTGGTGAAGTCCACCTTGATACCATATGGCTGCAGGGTTCCCAGGCGGAATATGAGTTGCTGTTCCTGCAACCTTCGGGTGGCATCATTGTGGCAGTGCAGGAGGCCCATGATGGACATGTCATCTAGAGAATGGGAGGGGGAGTGGAAATGGTTTGCGACTGGGAGGTGCAGTTGTTTGTTGCGAACTGAGCGGAGGTGTTCTGCAAAGCGGTCCCCAAGCCTCCGCTTGGTTTCCCCAATGTAGAGGAAGCCGCACCGGGTACAGTGGATGTAGTATACCACATTGGCAGATGTGCAGGTGAACCTCTGCTTAATGTGGAATGTCATCTTGGGGCCTGGGATAGGGGTGAGGGAGGAGGTGTGGGGGCAAGTGTAGCATTTCCTGTGGTTGCAGGGGAAGGTGCCGGGTGTGGTGGGGTTGGAGGGCAGTGTGGAGCGAACAAGGGAGTCACGGAGAGAGTGGTCTCTCCGGAAAGCAGACAGGGGTGGGGATGGAAAAATGTCTTGGGTGGTGGGGTCGGATTGTAAATGGCGGAAGTGTCGGAGGATGATGCGTTGTATCCGGAGGTTGGTAGGGTGGTGTGTGAGAACGAGGGGCATCCTCTTAGGGCGGTTGTGGCGGGGGCGGGGTGTGAGGGATGTGTTGCGGGAAATACGGGAGGCGCGGTCAAGGGCGTTCTCGATCACTGTGGGGGGAAAAGTTGCGGCCCTTAAAGCACTTGGACATCTGGGATGTGTGGGAGTGGAATGTCTTATCATGGGAGCAGATGCGGCGGAGGCGGAGGAATTGGGAATAGGGGATGGAATTTTTGCAGGAGGGTGGGTGGGAGGAGGTGTATAAACACATTCACCCCCTCACCTCAGTTCTAAAGGTCCCTTCACTCTGAGATTGTGTCCTCACGTCCTAGTCTCTTCTACTAGTGGAAACATTTTCTTCATGTCCACTCTATCAAGGCTTCTTGTAAACCTCCTCGGAGCCCCTCCTATGCCATCACACACAAGATGTATTCTATACACCTCCTCCCACCCACCCTCCTGCAAAAATTCCATCCCCTATTCCCAATTCCTCCGCCTCCGCCGCATCTGCTCCCACGATAAGACATTCCACTCCCGCACATCCCAGATGTCCAAGTTCTTTAAGGACCGCAACTTTCCCCCCACAGTGGTCGAGAACGCCCTTGACCGCGTCTCCCGTATTTCCCGCAACACATCCCTCACACCCCGCCCCCGCCACAACCGCCCAAAGAGGATCCCCCTCGTTCTCACACACCACCCTACCAACCTCCGGATACAACGCATCATCCTCTGACACTTCCGCCATTTACAATCCGACCCCACCACCCAAGACATTTTTCCATCCCCACCCCTGTCTGCTTTCCGGAGAGACCACTCTCTCCGTGACTCCCTTGTTTGCTCCACACTGCCCTCCAACCCCACCACACCCAGCACCTTCCCCTGCAACCGCAGGAAATGCTACACTTGTCCCCACACCTCCTCCCTCACCCCTATCCCAGGCCCCAAGATGACATTCCACATTAAGCAGAGGTTCACCTGCACATCTGCCAATGTGGTATACTACATCCACTGTACCCAGTGCGGCTTCCTCTACATTGGGGAAACCAAGCGAAGGCTTGGGGACTGCTTTGCAGAACACCTCCGCTCAGTTCGCAACAAACAACTACACCTCCCAGTCACAAACCATTTCCACTCCCCCTCCCATTCTCTAGATGACATGTCCATCATGGGCCTCCTGCAGTGCCACAATGATGCCACCCGAAGGTTGCAGGAACAGCAACTCATATTCCGCCTGGGAACCCTGCAGCCATATGGTATCAAGGTGGACTTCACCAGTTTCAAAATCTCCCCTTCCCCTACTGCATCCCTAAACCAGCCCAGTTCGTCCCCTCCCCCCACTGCACCACACAACCAGCCCAGCTCTTCCCCCCCACCCACTGCATCCCAAAACCAGTCCAACCTGTCTCTGCCTCCCTAACCGGTTCTTCCTCTCACCCATCCCTTCCTCCCACCCCAAGCTGCACCCCCATCTACCTACTAACCTCATCCCACCTCCTTGACCTGTCCGTCTTCCCTGGACTGACCTATCCCCTCCCTACCTCCCCATCTATACTCTCTCCACCTATCTTCTTTACTCTCCATCTTCGGTCCGCCTCCCCCTCTCTCCCTATTTATTCCAGTTCCCCCTCCCCATCCCCCTCTCTGATGAAGGGTCTAGGCCCGAAACGTCAGCTTTTGTGCTCCTGAGATGCTGCTTGGCCTGCTGTGTTCATCCAGCCTCACATTCTATTTATTTGCCTATATCAGTTTGGAAGCTGTTATTTTCCTAAGAAGGGTACCGACGCGAAACACCAACTTTCCTGCTCCTCCGATGCTGCCTGTCCTGCTGTGTTCCTCCAGCTCCACACTGTGTTATCTATGTATAAAGTATGTAGACATTTTTTAAAAAAAGTCAATTTGTAAAGAGAACAAAAGGACATACTTGCAAAGTGTTGATGTAAAGTAAATTCCATGCAGTTTTCTGGCCTCCGTCCTGAGAGATTTCTAGAAGATTGGCACCTTTAGCACATCCCTGGTATTTAAATTTGAAAATAGGTCACTGTTCCTCCTCCTGGTCTAACAAGGAAAATAAAGAAACCGAAGCAACCTCTTCTGTTCCAGTTCCTCTTCCCATTATCTTCATGTGGAGAAGAATTAGAGCCCAATCAGTATATTTAACAATGAGTCACACTGGCCTTAGGTGAAATGCTTTGTCATTGGCCCAGGTCTATAAATCCATAAAACGTATGAGTAGAGTGAGGCAATTTTGCCCATCAAGTCTGCTCTGCTATTCGATCATGGTTGATATGTTTCTCAACGCCATTCCCCTGCCTTCTCCCCATAACCTCTGATCTCCTTACTAACCAAGAATCTATTTATGTCTGTCTCAAATACACTCAAAGACTTGACATCCACAGCTCTCTGTGGCAATGAGTCCCACACATTCACCCCCTCACCTCAGTTCTAAAGGTCCCTTCACTCTGAGATTGTGTCCTCACGTCCTAGTCTCTTCTACTAGTGGAAACATTTTCTCCATGTCCACTCTCTCAAGGCTTCTTACTATTCTGTAAGTTTCAATCAGATTGCCCCCTAATCCTTCTAAATTCCATAGGATACAGCCCAGAGTCCTCAACTGCTCATCAAGTTTTCCATCCCAAGTACCATTCTTGTAAACCTCCTCGGAGCCCCTCCTATGCCAACATATACCTCCTCAGACACGAGGCCCAAAACTGCTCACGAAATTCCAAATGCAGTCTAACCAAAGCAGTAATCTCTGCTCTTGTTTTCTAGCCCCCTTGAAATGAATGTTAACTTTGCATTAGCCTTCCTAACTGCCAAACGGACTCGTATGTTAGCCTAAAGAGAATCCTGAACCAGTTCTCCTAAGTCTCTTTGTACTTCAGATTTCTGAAGCCTTTCCCTTTGAAAAAGTCATCTATGTCTCACATTTTCTCACATTATATTCCATTTACCACTTCTTTGCCCAATCTCTGAGCTTGTCCAAGTCCTTCCTAAAACTAGACAGTGGAGTTATTTTGTCACACTAGTGAACGACACAGCCATTTGATTTCCCTGCTCAGCCATCTGATTTCAGCTGGCTGTGGAGTGTAATTTCACAGCTTGTTATCATAAGCTAGCTCCGGGATTTTGATCCAGGTTAAATGCATTTTACCAAAGGAAATAGGTTAAAAGCCATATGAAATAGATTCATTCTTTGTCAAACTGTTTGGAACACCTTTATCTGCACCTTAAACATTACTAAAACGAAATTCACTGATAATCAACATTGACAAGCAAGTGCTTTCAGTCCCTAATTCTGTTATCTTTAGTTCTAGCCGAATCCACTGAAGTGCATTAGTGAGGTTGAATATCTCTGGTTTCTGTGAATAGTTTAGGCTGCTGATAGCTACTTTATCAGCTCTCCTTATTCTCAGGGCACACAAGGGTGACCTCAGGCATCTTGCCAGGTGGACATATATGATGGAAAGTGTCAATTTCACCAGACATTAGTTATGATTCTTAGGTGATGCAATTCTTTCTGTTAAAGAAAATCTATTTCAAATGCTTGTTTGACATTTTCTGGTAACTCTAAGCTTGATTTTCTATTTTGGTACACCCACTTGAATACATACAAGGAATTTGTTTTTCACACTTAACCAGTTGTGTTGCAAATGTTTCCACTGTTTTGAGCAATAGGGGAAAATCCTTCCTCAGTTTTATCAGACACTAACTTTGGCTCCTGCAGCACTGCTAGTTCTGGCAGGCGACATTTAATGCTAAAATAATATCTACATTGCTTCTGTTTGCTTCTTGTTCAGCCACAAACAAACACCATCTTAATGAGAACATTAACTCATGCTTTACAAGTGTGAGCACAAGTATATGCAGACTAAGCAGATCCTGATGTCACTTGCCATCTAATTCTGAACCTATCGTTTTGGACGTTGATGTTCGAGTTAATGTCCTTAAGTCTTGCTGAGAAAAGAAGTGTTTGTTTGAAGCTTTGTGCCTTGCATTCATTAAGATAATTCACAGGAAATACAAAGGAAACTGAAACAATATTTATACTATATGAGAGAAAAGTTTTATTTGGCAAGTGAATGCTGATTGGTGGTTGACATCACCATGTAGAAGCAACCAATTAATAATGACTCGCAGTTAACTCTCCAGGCTTCTTTAAGTTTTAGACCAGGAAGTTTGACTTTGATCGGTCAAGGCACTACCTTAAGAAATTGCTGTTATCTCTGTTATTGACTGGAAACCAGGGCAGAGAATGAGCAGAATGAGCATGTTCTTTTTGTCTGCAAAGTACAGGGCCTTGTGTATTAATATATGTGGCTGCAAATACATTTTGGGCCCATCTAACAATCCTAAAATGGTTGCTAGCATATTTCCTTACACACTCAGGATTATTCAGCAAATCCACTCCAGAGCTTGACTTCAATAGCCATGTTGGATACAGTGGGAGTTGTGCTGCCGTGATAGATATTATTGAGCACTGGAGGGGCTGAAGGGAAGATTGCGTGACCTTACCCAGCTATTGCAATGACACCAGGAGGCATGTCAGTTATGCTGTGTGCCACATCCTAACCATCGTTACAGAACATGGCTCTCCGTTACAGATTCAGGAGGAATAGAAGGAAAGGAAGCCGACAATACCTCCACAATATAAATGGGCTATCCCTGAGCACTTCATTCAATTCCCCCTCCATGTGCATTCCCCAAATCCACATTCCCCAACAGTTCAGTGGGGCCTTGATTTTCTTCCATCAGGCAGGTAATGGGAGTGGAAAAAATAATCCTGACTCGACTTTAATCTATCCACCTCAGAAGCGTATTCACATTGTGGGAGGTGGTTTGGGGAAGGTGGTACACTCTGTTGTCAAACCAGCCAACCTCTGAATGTGTTTGAATACACCGCAGAGATTGCTATGTGAACAGGCTATGTAGCTGCATTACCACTTCCTCTGGCAGTTGATTTCATACTCAAACACCCTCTGTGTGAAAAGGTTGCCCCTCTGGCCCCTTTTAAATCTTTCTCCACTCGCCTTAAAAATATGACCTCTGGTTTTGAACTCCCCAACTCGAGGGAAAAGACTTTTGCTATTCGCCTAATCTAGGCCCCTTGTGATTTTATAAACCTCTATAAGTTCACCCCTCAACCTCCTATGCTCCAGTGAATGAAGTGCCAGTTTTTCCAGCCTCTCCCTATAACGCAAACCCTCCAGTCCTGGGAACATCCTTGTAAATACTTTCCGCACCCGCTCCAATTTAATAATATTCTTTCTATAGCAGGATGACCAGAGCTATACACAGTACTCTGCAAGCGGCCGCACCAATGTCATGTACATCTGCAACATGACATCCCAACTCCTAGACTCGATAGTCTGAGCAATGAACTGTGCCAAATGTCTTCTTTACCATTCTGTCTACCTGTGATGCAACTTCAAATGTACTATGTACCTGAAACCCTAGGTCTCTCCGTTCTACAACACATGCCAAGGTCCTACCATTTACGATGGAAGTCCTGCCCTAACAAATTAAACTCCATCTGTCACTCTCAGCCCATTGACACAATTCATCAAAATCCCTTTATAATCTTAGATAACTTTCCTTACGGTCATTATACCTCCAGTTTTGGTGTCATCTGCAAACTTACTAACCATGCCTCCTGTATTTTCATCCAAATTGTTTTTTATAAATGAAAAACAACAGTGGACTCAGCATCGATCCCTGTAGAATACTATTGGTCACAGTCCTCCAGTATGAAAAGCAACTCTCCTCCATTACTGTCTGTCTCCTGTTGTCAAGCCAATTTTGTATCCAGCTGGCAAGCTCATTCTGAATCCCATGTGTGGAACTTTACTGGTTAGTCTACCATGCAGAATATTGTCAAAGACATTACTAAAATCTGTGTAGTCAACGCCTACTGCTCTGCTCTCATCTATGTTATTTTTGCACAATTAACTTTCAATTCAACGTGGCAAGATTCCAACATCATTTCAGTGTAAGTGATTTGCAGAGTTCACCTATCATGTACAAAATTGTCCCCATCCTTCATGCTTCCTTTCGTGTTGCTGTCCACTTGGCTCCTTTGACCTTTTGGCCCTCCCTCCATTTCCATTGATCCTATTTATACAACTGACAATGCTCTGACTTTACCACCAAAGTTCAGAGTTTTGGAAGGATTTTATGCCCTTGTTTAGCCTACACCCTCTCCATGCAGAGGTCAGAGTTTCGGGACAACAAGATGAAGAGCTGGATGAACACAGCAGGCCAAGCAGCGTCAGAGAAGCAGGAAAGCTGACATTTCGGCTCTGGACAACAAAGTGTGGGGCTGGATGAACACAGCAGGCCAAGCAGCATCTTAGGAGCACAAAAGCTGATGTTTCGGGCCTAGGCTCTTCATCAGAAATGGGGGAGGGGAAGGGATTCTGAAATAAATAGAAGAGAGCGGGAGGCGGATGGAAGATGGATAAAGGAGCAGATAGGTGGAGAGGAGACGGACAGTTCAAGAGGGCAGGGATGGAGCCAGTAAAGGTGAGTGTAGGTGGAGCGTTAGGGTGGGGGTAGGTCAGTCCAGGGAAGATGGACAAGTCAAGGAGGCGGGATGAAGCTGGCAGGTAGGAGGTGGGGATGGGTGGGAGAAAGGAAGGACAGGTTAGGCAGGCGGGGGCAAGCTGGGCTGGTTTTGGGATGCAGTGGGGGGAGGGGAGATTTTGAAGCATGTGAAATCCACATTGATACAATTGGGCTGCAGGGTTCCCGAGCGAAATATGAAGTGCTGTTCCTGCAACATTCGGGTGGCGTCATTTTGGACCATGTTTGAATTCCCTCTCTTCCAGGGCTTCCAATCCCATTCTATTCACTATTAGATTTCACTTTCTCCAGTCGCCTTGCCTTTTATCGGTTATCATTCCGTCTGCAACCTAGTACAATGAAACCTATTCCCAGACATTAGTTGCTGCTTCTCAAGTTGCTTTTCTTTTTTATTCATTCATGGGATGTGTATTGCTGGCTAAACCATCATTTTTATAGTCGGAGCCCAGTCGCCCTTGAGAAGGTGGTGGTGAGTTGCCTTCCTAAACCATAGAAGGCTAATTGGTAGTGATACTCCTAGGTCAGCTTTTGGACTCCAAGAGGTATCAAATCAAAGTATTATATTAGCCGGCTCTGCTATTATATATCATAGTTGATGCATCAAACATAACTATAGGTATTGAAATAAAATCAAACTGCAAAGGTACTTTAAACTTTATCTTAAATCCATTCAACACCAATAGACAATAGGTGCTGGAGAAGGCCATTTCACCCTTCGAGCCAGCACCACCATTCATTGTGATCATGGCTGATCATCCACAATCAGTATCCTGTTCCTGCCTTATCCCCATAACCCTTGATTCCACTATCTTTAAAAGCTCTGTCAATCTCTTTTTTGAAAGTATCCAGAGGCTTGCCTCCACTGCCTTCTGGGGCAGAGCATTCCATATATCCACCACTCTCTGGGTGAAGAAGTTTTTCCTCAACTCTGGGCCATGGGCCAAGTGCTGGAAAGTGGCATTATGTAGATAAGTCAGCACAGATTCAAAGGCCTGAAGGGCCTTTTCTGTACTGCATGACTCTATGACTGCATGACTCTAATCTTACATACCAGATACCCTGATACTATCATGGCAATCAGTTCACCTCCACAGCGAGAGAGAGAGTGAGAGACAACACTGTTGCCAACAGGGGGAGCTCCAATCCCACATTGTCTACTGGAGGAAAACAAATGTCTTCATTGCTCATGAGCAGTGAGTGTTACTTTCAATGTAAAATAATTTCTTTGTGACTTTGCAAGATTCTTTTTATATTATTTAACATGAGAACTATAAAAAGTATATTCATTACAGGGTATTAAAGCACAAATAATACTATTAACCCTGGATAGAGGCTTCATGTTGGAGGGAGAAGGGGTCAGTAGAGGGAGGGTTAGGTTCATGATTGAAGAAGTAAGCGCAGAGGTGGAGGCAGTGGAAAAACTGTTCAACATCCAAGAGTGAGCGATATTCGTTGATGTTAGGGTGGAGGGGCCTCCTCAATATCGGGGAAACTAAGAGGAGGCTTGGAGACCACTTTGCGGAACACCTACGCTCGGTTTGCAATAAACAACTGGACCTCCCAGTCACGAACCATTTCATTTCCCCCTCCCACTCCTTGGATGACATGTCCATCCTGGGCTTCCTGCAGTGCCAGAACAATGCCACCTGAAGGTGGCAGAAACAGAATCTCAAATTCCACTTGGGAACTCTGCAGCCCATTGGTGTCAATGTGAATTTCACAAGCTTCAAAATCTCCCATCCCCCTCCCGCATCCCAAAACCAGCCCAGCTCGTCCCTGACTCACTAACCTGTCTTTCCTCCCACCTCAAGCCCCACCCCCATCTACGTCAGTGACGTCTTATGTCAGTGCTAAGCAAATTATTGGAAAGGGCTCTGAGAGACAGGATTTTTGATCACTTGGAAAGGCACAGTTTGATTTGTGATAGTCAGCATGGATTTGTGAGGGGTAGATCATGCCTCACAAACCTTATTGCATTCTTTGAAGAGGTGACCAAACACATGGATGAAGGTAGAGCAGTGGATGTGGTGTACATGGATTTAAGTAAGGCGTTTGATAAGGCTCCCCATGATAGGCTCATGCAGAAGGTAAGGAGGCATGGGATGGGGGAAACTGTGGTAAATTGGATTCAGAATTGGCTGATCTTTTGGTAGTGGACAGAAAATATTCAACGTGGTGCTCAGTTACGATTGGTGTCTCACATGATCTGTTCTGGGTTCTCTTTTTATTTGTGATGTTTGTAAATGATTTAGATGAAGGAGTGGAAGGATGGATTAGTAAGTTCGCAGATGATATGAAAATGGATCACGTTGTGGACAGTGCGGAGGGCTGTTCTAGGTTACGAAGGGACACTGATAGGATGCAGAGCTGGGCTGAGAAGTAGTAGATGGAGTTTAACCCTGAAAAGTGTGAGGTGTTTCATTTTGGAAGGACAAACTTGAAAGCAGGATACAGGGTTAGTGGAAAGATTCTTGGCAGTGTGGAGGAGCAGAAAGATCTTGGGGTTCATTTTCACAGTTCCCTGAAAGCTGTCACCCGGGTGGATAGAGTTGTTAAGAAGGCGTATGGTGTGTTAGCTTTCATTAATAGAGGGATTGAGTTCAAGAGCCGTGAAGTTATGCTCCAGCTATACAAAAGCCTGGTTCGGCCACATCTGGAGTATTGTGTCCGGTTCGGGTCACCTCATTACAGGAAAGATGTGGAAGCATTCGAAAAGGTGCAGAGGAGATTTACCAGGATGTTGCCTGGAATGAAGGGAAGGTCTTATGAGGAAAGGTTGAGAGAGCTAGGGCTTTTCTTTTTCGAATGACGAATTTGAGGGGTGTCTTGACAGAGGTGTACAAAATGATCAGAGGTATAGATAGAGTAGACAGCCAGAGACTTTTCCCTAGGGTGGAGGTAGCTTTTATGAGGGGACATAGTTTTAAAGTGATTGAAGGTAGATAGTGGGGAGACGCCAGAGGTAGGTTCTTTATTCAGAGAGTTGTAGGGGCATGAAATGCATAGCCGGAAAGGGTAGTGGAGTCGACCTCATTAGGGGCATTTAAGCGGCTATTAGATAGGCATATGGATGATAATATAAGGTAGTGGTGGAGGTTAGATAGACCTTAAGTTTCAGGTAAAAGTTTGGCATGGGCTGAAGGGACTGTACTCTGCAGCACTGTTCCATGTTCAATGTTCTATGTCCTACTAGCCTCACCCTGACCCCTTGACTTGTCTGTCCTCCCTGGACTGATCTATCCCTTCCCTAACTCCCCACCTACACTAACCATTACTGGCTCCATCCCTGCCTCTTTGACCTGTCTGTCTCCTCTCTACCTATCTTTTCTTTTATCCATCTTCTATCTGCACCCCCCTCGCTATTTATTTCAGAACCCCCTTCCCCTCCCCCATTACTGAAGAGGGGTCTAGGCCCAAAACGTCAGCTTTCCTACTCCTCTGTTGCTGCTTGGACTGCAGTGTTCATCCAGCTCTAAACCTTGTTATCTCTATTATTCCTGGAAGCGGCTCAGTTCACTGTACCTGTAGTCATTATATCCCAAACCCAATCCATTATTTCCTTTTTAACACGAAAACTGGTTTGAGGTTCAGATCAGCCATGGTCTAACTAAATTATGATAGGTTAGTAAATGTTGGGATTCAACGGGCTATGGGTGTCCTTGACTATCAATGACTAAAAATTAACATGCAGCAACAGCAAGTAATTAGAAAAACAAGATAGTATGTTAGCCTTTATTGAAAGGGGTTTAGAGTATAAAAGTAAGGGAGACTTGAGTACTGTGTATGGCTTTGATTTCCTTACCTAAAAACGAAATATTTGCATGATATGTTCACTATGTTCATGGGATGATAGGAGTGTCCTATGATGAGAAATTGAGTAGAATGGCATTTATTCTCTGGATTTTAGAAGAATGAGAAGTGATAGGAGCATAGGAGCTGGAGGAAACAAATTGGCCCTTCAACCCTGTTTCACCATTCACTGATATCCTGCCTAATCGGTGGTCTCATGCTCACATCCATGACAAGCTTATATTGGCCATTGCTGGCTGCCTTAAATAGCAGGTTGATAAAAGTGAATTCTTTATTAGGCCCTTGCAGAAGTCTCCAAGAAAGTTCTCACAAACCTGTGACTCTTCTGCAAATAAAATCTGCATTCTGGCTTTACAATTGACAATGGCAATACCATGCAATCAAGGTCAGGGCAGTCTCAAATTATTTTGTCCTCACATTCTTTCTAAGCCACGACAGGGATAATCAGCCATTTCAGACCACCAGCACGTTTGTAGCTTTCAGTAAGGAAGTACATATCTTTGCTGAAGCAGATCATTTCATCAAAATCCCACAGGCAGCTGGAAATAGCAAGTCAGTGCATGGGATTCACTCAGTTAAACTGGTAACAGAAAAGTTGCAAGAAAGACAAGAAGACAGGGAAACAAGGCTGAGCTTTGAAAATGCCTTGAATGTGGAATTGTCAAAAAAAAAGTTAAGGGCATTCACAACAAGATAGACAAACTAAAAGCACAAATAGAATCACTGAACCAGAAACTGATTGCCAAGTTCAGTACCCAAGAGGATGGCCTCAGCCATGATCTTGGGTTCATGTCACGCTACATGTTCTGGGAACACTGTGAACACAGAACACTGTGCTATGTTTGTAAAATCTTCTTTACTGTCCTGATGTGATACCATCACCTTCATAAATTGTTATGACCTCTCTACTTTAATTAGTTTGTACAGTTTTGGAATACTTGTAACTTTGGTTAGGCCCTAATCACGTGACTCCAATACCTATCATATTTTCCAGCCATTTGATTAACAGCCATTTGGTTTGTCTCTCGCACCATCTTATTTTTGATATTTTGTAATTATATTTCTGCCTTAATTAATTGGTTCATAGATCATCCCTTCACTTGTTATTCAGTTGTTGACACTTCACTCACACTATTTGTACTTATATGTTGCCACTGTTAGTTACCTGGAATTAACTTGCAATGATTTCTCCATCTATATATTCTGCGCCCTGTGCACTCCCCTCTACTTCACCTGATGAAGGAGCAGCGGTCTGAAAGCTTGTGATTTCAAATAAACCTGTTGGGCTATAACTCATATGACTTCTGGCTTTGTCTGTGAACAGAATAGACCTACTTTTCAGTGAGTGCCTGCCAAAATCAAAGGCAAAATCATCCCCAGTAGTCTCCTGGAAGCACATTGAGGTCAGGGAGACTGAATAGCTCTAGGAGAAAGATCTCCTGGCTCTTTGGTCACATGGTCATGGCCAGACAAGCTTACCCACTGGAGGCTGAGTTGGCACTACAAACAGAAGACTCCCGCCCCCACCAAGTCTGTATTCCAGTGACATTGGATGAAGGGTTGTGCAGAAATGGCAAAGCCACGTGAAACTTTTAAGTTTGCATACCAATCCAACAAGGGGCCAAATAATAAAAAGTATGGAGCAGTCATGATTGTTTGAGGCCTCAAATTGTAATATTAATTGTTGCCAAAAGAATGACCTTTCAACTGAATGCAATTTGGAGGCTGACTTATGGCATTCAAACTCAGTGGATTCATAATTATTTGCTCCCATCAAGCATCAAATGCACCTAATTGCAATGTAACCTTGAAGTGAAAGATACAATAATTTTGCCCACTGTGTTTGTGGGGCCATGTTGTCTCCTCATTGAGCACTTGAGTTTGGTGAAAAGATGGAAAGGTTTCAACTTTGTGTCCCCATCAGTGTGTGCAGACTCCATCTGACACGAATGATGAATCACTCATGTTCCCTCTCGTCTTACTACCCTATAATTCTGATGTCAGTTCAGCCTTTTGCTGTTTCTATTTAGCCCCTTTGTATTACAGTTTATGTTCTCCATGTAAACCCTGAGCCCGTGGCTTTGTGAAATGTTGTGCCTTGTTCGGCCATACAGGCTCCTCATATTAAGTACAGGGTAATTATGTGAAAACCCATCAGATCAATGCAAAGTGAGTGAGCTTTAAGAAGGTAAACCAAAAGAAATAAGATGCATGATATGTAGATTTATGAGACGCTTGGGTGTCTGTACATGCAGTGGTGGCAGAAGCATGCAAGTTATGTGTACTTCCGAGCTTCAAAGTGAAGTGCTGGGTGACTGAAGTAGTGTGTGAGTAGACCTGAAAACAGCTATAATGATGTGGTGAGGCTGGTGATTTGGTAATCCCAACTTGACTGCATTTCCAACAACACTCCAGAAGTTTGATACTATCAAAGACAAAGTAGCCTGCTTGACTGATACCGAATCCACAATCATCACCTTCAGCATTCACTTCCTTCACTATTGGTGCAGAATGGCAGCAGTGTATACCATCTCAAGATGATTTGCAGTAACTCATCAAGGCGCTGTCAACAACACCTTCTCAATCCTTGATAACAAAGTGTGGAACTGGATGAACACAGCAGGCCAAGCAGCATCTTGGGAGCCTGACATTTCAGGCCTAGACCCTTCATCAGAAAAGGGGGATGGGGAGAGGGTTCTGAAAGAAATACAGAGAGAGGGGGAGGCGGATCGAAGGTAGATAGAGGAAAAGATATGTGGAGAGGAGACAGACAAGTTAAAGGGGCGGAGATGGAGCCTGTGGAGGGGAGAGTATATGTGGGAAGGTAGGGAGGGGATAGGTCTGGGCGGGGAGGATGGACAGGTCAAGGGGCAGGAATGAGGTTAGTAGGTAGGAAATGGAGGTGCGGCTTGAGGTGGGAGGAGGGAATACGTGAGAGGAAGAACAGGTTAGGGAGGCGGGGGCGAGCTGGGCAGGTTTTGGGATGCAGTGGGGGGAGGGGAGATTTTGAAGCTGGTGAAATCCACATTGATACCATTGGGCTGCAGGTTCCCGAGCGAAATATGAGGTGCTGTTCCTGCCACCTTCGGGTGGCATCATTGTGGCACTGCCGGAGGCCCAGGATGGACATGTCGTCTAAGGAGTGCAAGGGGGAGTTGAAATGGTTCGCGACTGGGAGCTGCAGTTGTTTATTGTGAACCGAGCATAGGTGTTCTGCAAAGCGGTCCCCAAGCCTCCGCTTGGTATCCCCAATGTAGAGGTAGCCACAACAGGTACAGCGGATGCAGTATACCACATTGGTAGATGTACAGGTGAGCATCTGCTTAATATGGAAAGTCATCTTGGGGCCTGGGATGGGGGTGAGGGAGGAGGTGTGGGGGCAAGTGTAGCATTTCCTGTGGTTGCAGGGGAAGGTGCCGGGTGTGGTGGGGTTGGAGGGGAGTGTGGAATGGACAAGGGAGTCACAAAGATAGTGGTCTCTCCGGAAGGCAGACAAGGGTGGGTTGGAAAAATGTCTTTAGTGGTGGGGTCGGATTGTAGATTGCGGAAGTGTCGGAGGATGATGCGTTGTATACGGAGGTTGGTGGGGTGGTATGTGAGGACAAGGGGGATTCTCTTTTGGCAGTTATTGCGGGGACAGGGCGTGTGGGATGAGTTACGGGAAATGTGGGAGACACGGTTGAGGGCATTCTCAACCACTGCAGGGGGGATGTTGTGGACCTTGAAGAATGAGGACAGCTGGGATGTGCGGGAGTGGAATGCCTCATCCTGGGAGCAGATGCGGCGGAGGCAGAAGAATTGGGAATAGGGATGGAATTTTTGCAGGAAGGTGGGTGGGAGGAGGTGTATTCCAGGTAGCTGTGGGCGTCGGTGGTCTTGAAATGGATATTGGTTGCTAGGTGGTTACCTGAGACGGAGACAGAGAGGTCCAGGAAGGGGAGGGATGTGTTGGAGATGATCCAGGTGAACTTGAGGTTGGGGGTGGAAGGTGTTGGTGAAGTGGATGAATTGTTCGAGCTCCCTACTACCAAGAGAAGCAGATAGATGGAAACACCACCACCTGAAAGTTTCTCTCCGAGTCACTCACCATCTTGGCTTGCCACTGTATCACTGTTCTTTCATTGTTACTTAGTGAAAACCTGGAACTCCCTTCCTGTCTGCACAATGGCTATCCTCACACTGAGGACTATGTGGTTCAAGGCAGCTTACCACTATCTTCTCTGGGTAACGAGGGATCGGCAATAAATGCTGGCCTGGCTAGCAATACCTACAACCAGGGTAGATGTTGTAAAGTCAAAACCCAGAGAACTGCCGATACCATAAATCAGAAACAAAAACAGAAATTGCTGGAAAAGCTCATCAAGTCTGGCAGCATCTGTGGAAAGAGATCAGAATTAATGTTTTGGCTTGAGTGACCCTTCCTCAGATGATGTAAAGTGTCTGAGACAGTGGAAAAGTTGACAGAATCACGGTGAATACTGTGTAGTGTATCACAATGTATCTGGGATGGGATCAGAATGAATGGGAATTGATTGAATTGGGAACCAAACTCTGCGCACGCTCGGCTCCGGGCCCGGGAGCTGCGCACGCTCGGCGCCGAGTCCGGGAGTCTGTTGGAGATGCTTATAGTTTCGGGCCTGAGTTTGATTGCTGTTGCCTGGCTACTTTTCTCTGCGATTTTCTTCTTCGGCGTGATCTTTCACCATGTATGGCGGCCTAGTTCAGGAATTTTCGCGCTTTTATACCAGGACTTCACGCGTTACGGTAAAAGTAAACAGTATTTCTTCCAGCGGCCGCCGTGGCTACAGCGCCTGGACCTTCCGAAAAGGTAAAGAATAATAACGGCCGGGCCTAGCAGCAGGAAGGGCCGAGTTCCCCACCCCCGGTCAGATCCAGGAGGAGTAATGTTTTCTGATCCGGATATTAGATATTTCATTGGGAAAGCTCAGCAGGTGTGGCAGCATCTGTGAAGGAAAAAAATGTTAACGCTTCGGGTCCGGTGACCCTTCCTCAGAACCTGCTGAGCTTTTCTAGCAAATTTTGTTTTTCTTCCTGATTTACAGCATCCACAGTTGTTGCGGTATTTATTTATATATTTCATTACTATCTTTTGTTGTAATGCAAGTACAGAAATTTATGCAAAAATGTTTTTGGATATAGTCATAGTTAATTGTCTTACATTGTTTTTCTACCTATTCTACAGATGGTTTACTCATTTCTATGGGGTTTCCGTAATTTGGAATGCTCTTCTACTTGGAATCACTTGTCGAAGTCTCTTTTTGAGATATGGATATCCAATATGGCTTCAAAGAGTACTTGACTGGCTCTGTGGAAATGTATTATACTTAAAACCTGGTAAGCATTGAAGTACTTTTTATTAAACAAATGAAATGGTATCAGGATGATTGTAAAGGGGACAGTGTATTTGCAATAACACATTGTAAAGAATAATTCGTATATAAGAGCTCAATCCTGGCTCATAAACAATCACAAAAATAAGGGAAACCTGTTCTTGTTTTGGCTTAGATAATGTGAGGCTGGATGAACACAGCAGGCCCAGCAGCATCTCAGGAGCACAAAAGCTGACGTTTCATGCCTAGACCCTTCTTCAGAGAGGGGGATGGGGTGAGGGTTCTGGAATAAATAGGGAGATAGGGGGAGGTGGACCGAAGATGGAGAGAAAAGAAGATAGGTGGAGAGGAGAGGATGGAGGGGGATAGGTCAGTTCAGGGAAGACGGACAGGTCAAGGAGGTGGGATGAAGTTAGTAGGTAGGAGATGGAGGTGCGGCTTGGGGTGGGAGGAAGGGATGGGTGAGAGGAAGAACCGGTTAGAGAGGCAGAGACAGGCTGGACCACTGTTTCCATGACTCCCTTGTTCGCTCCACACTCTCCTCCAACCCCATCACACCCGGCACCTTCCCCTGCAACCGCAGGAAATGCTACACTTGCCCCCACACCACCTCCCTCACCCCTATCCCAGGCCCCAAGATGACTTGCCATATTAAGCAGAGGTTCACCTGCACATCTGCCAATATGGTATACTGTATCCTTTGTACCCGGTGTGGCGTCCTCTACATTGGGGAAACCAGGCGGAGGCTTGGGGACCGCTTTGCAGGACACCTCCGCTCGGTTCGCAATAAACAACTGCACCTCTCAGTCGTGAACCATTTCCAGTCCCCCTCCCATTCTTTAGATGACATGTCCATCATGGGCCTCCTGCAGTGCCACAATGATGCCAACCGAAGGTTGCAGGAACAGCAACTCATAATCCATTTGGGAACCCTGCAGCCCAATGGTATCAATGTGGACTTCACCAGCTTCAAAATCTCCCCTTCCCCCACCGCATCCCAAAACCAGCCCAGTTCGTCCCCTCCCCCCACTGCACCACACAACCAGTCCAGCTCTTCCCCTCCACCCACTGCATCCCAAAACCAGTCCAGCCTGTCTCTGCCTCCCTAACCTGTTCTTCCTCCCACCCATCCCTTCCTCCCACCCATCCCTTCCTCCCACCCCAAGCTGCACCTCCATCTCCTACCTACTAACCTCATCCCACCTCCTTAACCTGTCCGTCTTCCCTGGACTGACCTATCCCCTCCCTACCTCCCCACCTATACTCTCTCCACCTATCTTCTTTTCTCTCCATCTTCGGTCCGCCTCCCCCTCTCTCCCTATTTATTCCAGAACCCTCACCCCATCCCCCTCTCTGAAGGAGGGTCTAGGCCCGAAACGTCAGCTTTTGTGCTCCTGAGATGCTGCTGGGCCTGCTGTGTTCATCCAGCCTCACATTTTATTATCTTGGATTCTCCAGCATCTGCCGTTCCCATTATCACTTGTTTTGGCTTATTTATTTAGAATGGATAAATATTGTGTGTATGGCATCATTCCTGAATTGTGATGTCTTTGAATCTTGCAAACAGTTTCTACTCCATGTAGTAAGACATAAGAAAGGAACTTGGCAATTCTGATGTCTTTCACAACCTTGCAACACACTTCAAGCACTGAAATACTGCTCAAATATAGTGACTGATATAATGTAGAAAAATGCAGACAGGCAATAGTGCAAAGCAAGGTCACATAAATGATAATTATACAAATGTTTCGAAGATCTGTTAGAGTAACTATGATTGAGACTGGTCAAAATGTATGCAGTGGAATGTCCTGGACTTCTTCATTTGGTATCATGGGATCTTCTACTGCCTTCCTGGAAATGCTGACAGTACAGCGGTCTCTCAGAACTGCACTTGAAGGCTGTGTTTAAGCCTCACCTGGGTGCTTTTGATATAGTAGACAAGAACACTGTTACTGAACCAAGACAAACATTACTACTGGACAAATATGAACACAGCTAAGGAAAGTTTCTGGTAGATATTTGAAAAGATTTTTAATAGCCTTTTATTTCTTTTTCAGGTGATGAACTATCCATTCTGTTGGTTCAAATAATGTTATGCATGCAAGCTGTTCGACGCCTTACAGAATGTCTTTTCACCTCTGTGTTTTCAAATGGAGTTATTCATCCAATACAGTATTGCTGGGGTTTGGTTTATTATGTGCTTGTTGGCTTAACAGTGCATTGTGAAGGACCCATTCTTGGGACCAAAGGTAAGCTTTCTTTCATATGTGATTTACTTATGTGAATGGCTAGATTTTCTGTGCTGAATTTTATCCGTCGTGCACCAACTTTCACAAAGAGACACCACAAGCAGAATGAGCTGAATGACATTGTTTTGCAGTCATAGAGTTGTACAGCACAGAAACAGACTCTTCGGTCCAACTCATCCATGCCAACCAAATATCCCAAATTAGCCGAGTCCTATTTGCCAGTATTTGGCTCATATCCCTCTAAACTCTGTGATAATGGGAACTGCAGATGCTGGAGAATCCAAGATAATAAAATGTGAGGCTGGATGAACACAGCAGGCCCAGCAGCATCTCAGGAGCACAAAAGCTGACGTTTCAGGCCTAGACCCTTCATCAGAGAGGGGGATGGGGTGAGGGTTCTGGAATAAATAGGGAGAGAGGGGGAGGCGGACCGAAGATGCAGAGAAAAGAAGATGGGTGGAGAGAGTATAGGTGGGGAGGTAGGGAGGGGTTAGGTCAGTCCAGGGAAGACGGACAGGTCAAGGAGGTGGGATGAGGTTAGTAGGTAGGAAATGGAGGTGCGGCTTGGGGTGGGAGGAAGGGATGGGTGAGAGGAAGAACAGGTTAGGGAGGCAGAGACAGGTTGGACTGGTTTTGGGATGCACTGGATGGAGGGGAGGAGCTGGGCTGGTTGTGTGGTGTGGTGGGGGGAGGGGACGAACTGGGCTGGTTTTGGGATGCAGTGGGGGAAGGGGAGATTTTGAAGCTGGTGAAGTCCACATTGATACCATTGGGCTGCAGGGTTCCCAAGCGGAATACGAGTTGCTGTTCCTGCAACCTTCGGGTGGCATCACTGTGGCACTGCAGGAGGCCCATGATGGACATGTCATCTCAAGAATGGGAGGAGGAGTGGAAATGGTTTGCGACTGGGAGGTGCAGTTGTTTATTGCGAACCGAGCGGAGGTGTTCTGCAAAGCGGTCCCCAAGCCTCCGTTTGGTTTCACACTGCCCTCCAACCCCACCACACCCGGCCACACTGCCCTCCAACCCCACCACACCCGGCACCTTCCCCTGCAACCGCAGGAAATGCTACACTTGCCCCCACACCACCTCCCTCACCCCTATCCCAGGCCCCAAGATGACTTTCCACATTAAGCAGAGGTTCACCTGCACATCTGCCAATGTGGTATACTGCGTCCACTGTACCCGATGTGGCTCCCTCTACATTGGGGAAACCAAGCGGAGGCTTGGGGACCGCTTTGCAGAACACCTCCGCTCGGTTCGCAATAAACAACTGCACCTCCCAGTCGCAAACCATTTCCACTCCCCCTCCCATTCTTTAGATGACATGTCCATCATGGGCCTCCTGCAGTGCCACAATGATGCCACCCGAAGGTTGCAGGAACAGCAACTCGTATTCCGCTTGGGAACCCTGCAGCCCAATGGTATCAATGTGGACTTCACCAGCTTCAAAATCTCTCCTTCCCCCACCGCATCCCAAAACCAGCCCAGTTCGTCCCCTCCCCCCACAGCACCACACAACCAGCCCAGCTCCTCCCCTCCACCCACTGCATCCCAAAACCAGTCCAACCTGTCTCTGCCTCCCTAACCTGTTCTTCCTCACCCATCCCTTCCTCCCACCCCAAGCCGCACCTCCATCTCCTACCTACTAACCTCATCCCACTTCCCTGGACTGACCTATCCCCTCCCTACCTCCCCACCTATACTCTCCTCCCCACCTATCTTCTTTTCTCTCCATCTTCCGTCTGCCTCCCCCTCTCCCTATTTATTCCAGAACCCTCACCCCATCCCCCTCTCTGATGAAGGGTCTAGGTCCGAAACGTCAGCTTTTGTGCTCCTGAGATGCTGCTGGGCCTGCTGTGTTCATCCAGCCTCACATTTTATTATCCCTCTAAACTCTTCTTTTTTTGTGCTTCATCATTCTGTGATGTTATTTACGTATATCCTTTCTTTGTGCTTAGTTAAAGCCAGAAATTAGGATGTGAAATAATCAGTGTTGAGATAAAATAATGAAGTTGTGCTGCTCCTTTAATTTTGGCTGGACAGTTAAATGTAAGTGTAATGTAACTTAGGGGCATTTCCTGATTCAGAAAACAATTTACAAAGATTTGTGTTTGCCCCAGTGATATCTGTAATTCAAATGTGCAAAGTTGGATGTTTAAAAAACTTCTGTTTCAAAGTTCTAATGTGAGGGAGCTATCTATTAGCAGTGCAGCTATTTGATTCTATGCCAGTACACTTAGAGTGAATTTATTTGCTGAATTGTAGATCCAGCCTAAAATAAAATGTTTGATATTTTAGTCACTATTTTTCCTTGTGTAGTGTACACAATTGGAGATCTGTTTGCACAAGGCAGGTGGTACCATGCAGCTGGAATAATGCTGTTTTTGTGGGCAACAGTACATCATCACAGGAGTCATGTGATATTGGCCAGTCTTAGGAAGAACAAAATGGGTAAGAATACTACACAATATTTCTGTAAATAGGAAGTCTGTTTCTGAAACAGCTGGCTCATCTATAACATTGCAAGTTAAGCTGTTTTGCATTCTGTAAATTCAGTAATGTTTGACTTAACCTAATATATTCACACATCATGGGGAGAAAGCAGAGTTAATGTTTTGAGTCTGAGCTGAAGGTTCACGGGTCTTAAAATATTAATTCTGCTTTCCATCCGTAGATGGTACCAGACTTGCTGAGTTTCTCCAGCAATTTCTCTTTTTTTTGTTCCAGATTTCCAGGATTTTCAGTTCTTTGTTTTGTTATATTATGTTCACATCAAGTAGATATAATATGCAGAATACCATTTAAATAGGCACACATTTTCTTTTCATCCTTTTATACCCCTGCAAAAAAAAGGAACTAGATGAACATTTCGAGCAATCATGATGGATGATTATCTGCAGTGGAAGTCGCACCAATCCTGTGAGACAGTCCAACTGTTCATTTTCTGTTCTGGCTAAGATCTGTTAACTCAGTAAAGTATAAATGGAGCACAATATACAATATTTACCTGACAGTATAATGGGAATATTAGGTAAATATTATGGCTGTATTAAAAAAAAGTGCTCATGAAACCATAAAGAAAAGGCCACATTCAATTATCTAAACGTTGAAAGACAACATTACTCCAGAAAGTGATTTAGTGAAAGTCGGTTCAGTGTAGTAATAAGAGTTAAATTAGTCATTGATATTTATTAGATCGTTACAGGTATTTTCATTTCAACTGTAGAGATATCGCTACTTAGTAGAAATACACAATATGAATAACTTTACTTTAAAATCAAATAGTGCATAGTTTGTATGCAGATAGAAATATTTTTTGACTTGATCTCTTAAGGTTAGATGATGTTTTTTAAGACTTTTTCTTTCCACAAAGCAACTTATTTTAACGTGTGTTTATCTTTTATTTCTCCTTCTGATCAGTTTAAGATATGAAACAATTATCTAGTTCATTGGGATAATTTTCAAATTGGAGTTTACATACTAAGTAATGTGCTGTGCTCAGAGATTTCATTAATGCATTTCACTCAGAACTGTTTCTGTTAATTATATTTAGGTGAAGTGATTCACTTCAAGCATGCCATCCCCTATGGTGACTGGTTTGAAATGGTTTCCTGCCCTCATTACTTAGCTGAACTGTTGATCTACCTTGCTATCAGTGTGACCTTTGAAGGACGACACCTTACCTGGTGGTTTGTAATATTATATGTGTTTTTCAGCCATGCAATGATGGCTGTTCTGTGTCATGAATTCTACGTGAAGAAGTTTGACAATTACCCAAAAACACGGAAGGCATTTATACCTTTTATATTTTAACCCTATTCTTGCGTCTGTTATTGTAGCATACAGATTTCAATGATTACCTTTTATTTTGTTCAACTTTCTTGTTTAAAATTTACCAAATCAATTATAAAACCTAACACAAGTATTTTCTGGGAGATCATCTTTTTCTAGAGTTGTTGAGTTGTACAGCATCGAACAGACGCTCCAGTCCAACTTGTCCATGCCAACCAGATATCCTAAATTATTCTAGTCACATTTGGCCCATTTCTCTCTCAACCCATCCAGATGCCTTTTAAGTGTTGTAATTGTACCAGCCTCCACCAGTTCCTTTGGCAGATCATTCCAAACGTGCACCACCCGCTGTGTGAAATGGTTACCCCTTAGATCCCTTTTTTATCTTTCCCCTCTCACGTTAAATGTATGCCGTTGTTCTGGACTTCCTACCCTGGGAAAAGACCTTAGTTATTCACCCCGCCAAAATTTTTAAAAACCTCTATAAGGTCACCCCTCAGGCTCCAACGCTCCAAGGAAATAGCTTCAGTGTATTCAGGGTCTCCCCTTGTAGCTCAAACCCTCCAGTCTTGGCAACATCCTCATAAATCTTTAAATTTATCTTTAAATTTAACAATATTCTCCCTACAGAAGGGTGACCAGAATTGTATACAGTATTTTAAAAGTACCAAACCAATGTCCTATACCGCCACAACAAACATCCCAACCCCCATACTCAAAGCACTGACCAATAAAGGGAAGTGTACCGTACACCTCTTCATTGCCCTGTCTACCTGTGACGCCACCTTCAAGGAACTATGAAGGTCCCTTTGTTCAACAACGCTCCCCAGAGCCCTACCATTAACTCCTGCTCTAATTTGCCCTATCAAAATGTAATACCTCACATTTAGTTAAATTAAACCCCATCTGCCACTCCTCAGTTCCAAAGTAGAATATTGCCATCAATGATTTGTATTTTTTTAAGCGCCTGAATTCATGCAATAGTCAGATTAAAAAAAAACATCCTTTTCAGTACTTGGCATGCCAACTTTTCACATAAAGGCATGTCTTCAAAATAAGTAATTTTATTTGAACTTGTAACTATGTCAAGATTCTTTCAAATGAGCCATTGTTTGGCGAGTACCAGTTCTGCTTTAGCTTTTATATGATACTGTAACCAAGGACAAGAACGGAATTAGAACTGCCCATCATCATCTCAGTCTGATCATTGTTTACTGTTGTTCTATATGTTGTGTTTTTATAATATGATTACAACAATGCAATTATCAATGGAATTTGTCAATGTCATCTAAATGCTCTAGTTAGTTGGTTAGAGTATCTGTGTAGTTGTCATTTTAATTTTTAAGTTTATGATTGTAATAGTTGTATTGCTAGAAAATAAATGTTAGAATGCTCCTAAATTTCTTGCAAGTGTTGCACTTAATTGTATCACTTTCTGTAACAATACTGTTTTTCTACACTCTACTAGGTTTGTAGGATTACACTGTCCACTGTACTATACCATCATTGAGCTCTGTTATGCCTGATAATTCCTACTTGCTACTTCGAGTCAGAGTCTTACAGAACAGAATCAGACTCTTTGATCCAACTTGTCCATGCTGATTAAGGATCCTAAACTTAACTAGTTGCACTGTCTGAATGGCCTTTCCTTGTCACTCCATTGGTATCTGTCTTATTCATGCCTACTTTTCCTGCCCCTAAAACAATCCTGAGGTGGTTTTCCTTTCCATTACCCCATTGTCCGCTTCTGTATCAATAATAGCTTCCAGCTTAATCCTGCAAAGAGCAAATGTGAAAAGACTTGCTCTAGTGTGTGATTAGAATACTCTCAGCGGTACATTGATGCATTAAAAAAGACATTTCTGAGTTGCTACAGATGAACATAATGCAATTTAGTTTTAGAAGGATAAAAACAAAGTCTGTGGATTTTACTTTGGGACCTGAATCATTATCAATAAGGACATTTTAAATCATTAGCCTTTCACTACTGTATTGAAAGTAATAATGTTACAAATTAAATTTGGTGCAGAGATTGTGAATGTTTAGATCAGAATTTATAAGGTAGCCTAGTAATTTTGTAACATAGAGGTTCCAGTGAATTGGCTGGGGGTATGATAAAAGCAAATTTCAGAAGGACATTAGGGAACAATACCAAGAGGGAATTGAGAGTCAACAACACTTTGCGAAGGAAGACTGAAGATTTTCATGTATTCATGGGACATTAGAAGTTATTAGCAAACCCAACATTTATTGCCTATCTCATATGGCTGTTGAAAAGGTGACTGTAAATCGGCTCTTTGAAAACAGTCCATGTGTCACAGCTGTACCCAGTGCTATTGAGTAGTCAGTTATTGACCAAGAACAGTGAAGGAATTGTGATACAGCTCCAAGTCAGAATAGAGGGGGACCTTACAGGAGTTAGTGTTTCTGTGAACCTGGCATCTTTGTTGTCTGGGTTGCAGAAATTGTGGGTTTTAAAAGATGTTGCCAAATAAGCCTTGGTGATTTGCTGCAATATATATCCTGTAAAAGGTAAACACTACCAGTTAGCCTGTGGTTGTAGGAGTTAATGTTGAAGCTGTTTGATGGGGAGCTGATTAACTTGGCTGATTCTTTCTTAATGATATCACATTTCATGTTGGGCCTGCACACACCCAGGCAATTGCATGATATTCCATTATACTCCTGACTTTTTATAATGCATTCATGGAATGTGGGTGCTATTGGCTAAACAGCATTTATTGCCCATCCCCTGTTGCTGTTGAGAAGATGGTAGCGCACGCTAAGTAAACCTTTAATGCCATTAGAGAGGGAATTTTAGCTTTATAGAAGGTGGATAGGCTTGGGTGGTTTCAGAAGGTGAGTTACTTGCTGGTGAGTTCCTAAGCACTGATCTCTTCTTGCAGCTATGGTATTTATGTTGTCTGTCCAATTTGGTTCGGATCAAGGGCAACCCAAAGATTTTGCTTGTGGGAATTCAGTGATAGTAATGTCAAGAGGAAATGTCTATATTTGCTCTTGCTTGAGGTGATTATTGTCTGGCATGAATACTTATCACAAATCAGACAAAGTGTGAATGTTCTTAAGGTCTTGTATGCAGGCACAAAAATGTTCCATTTTCTGAATTAGGAATGGATCTGCATACACTCCAACAAAACATTCCAGATAAACTTGAGCAAAGTTTATTAGTGCAGCTGAAGATGTGCTGTATACTGTCATGATGACTTCCTACAGTGTGTGCCAGAGCTGAGACGGTTAACCTCTAATAACCAACACCATTCCCCTTTGTGCTAATTATGACTCGAACTGGTAGACATTTTTTCCCTCAATTAGATTCATCTAACTTTGATGAGGGTTCCTTGATAACACATTGGTTCAATGAATATTCAGGGTAACAACTCTGATCTTACCTCTTAAATTCAACTCTTCTGTTTATGTTTGCACCAAGGCTGTAAAATTATGATCAGGAGAGAAGTGGTTTGGCATGATGGTGGTAGCATAAGTGTGTAAGAATAACCTGCAGTGAAGAAGCCAACTGGTATGCTGACCTTCCGTGTGAGAGGATTCAAATAGAGAGCACGGAAGGAAATCTTATAAGTGTGAGCCTTGGTGAGACCACACCTGCTGGAGTATTGTGTACAGCTTAGGTTTCCATATTTGAGGAAGGATGTTCTAGCCAGGGAGGAAGCGCAATTTAAGTTTTACCAGACTTATTTTTTGTGTTGGGAGGACTGATGTCTGATAACAGAATGGATCAGTTACGACTATATATAATGGGCTTTAGAAGAATGGGGGGTGGGGGGAGCGGCAGAATCTCATAACCTATAGAATTCAAACAGAACTAGACAGAATCAGTTCAGGAAAGAGCTTCCCGATGGCCAGGGGATCCAGAATCAAGGTCACCGTCTAAAACTACAGGACAGGCCAGTTCGGACTGAGATGAGGAGAAATTTCTTCACTCAGAGTGATGAGCCAAAACATTGGATGTTTTCAAGACGGTGTGAAACGATCACAGTCTGGGGACGAAGTAGAATAGGATATTGAGTTGGATGATCAGCCCTAATCACATTGAATGGCCTATTCCTGATCCTTTTTTAAAACTGTTTCGGTGGCGCAGTACCGTGCAGTATCAGTTTGAAAGATCCTTCACAGGCGCAGAATCTGTCTCCAAGTGTATCAGGACTACAAGTTTAAGTATTTTTCTTGATGCTGTTCATGGGCAGGGATTGAACTTCCTTGAGGAAGGAGGAAGGTGACCACGAGGAATACTGGCGCATGCGTAGACACGGCTTCCGTCCTTTTGAATGTTATAAAGGGTGGTGACCAGGGTGGGTTGTTCCAATCAGGACACAGGAAGGTGAGCCAGGAGCCAATGACATTGCAGGCTGGCTCGGGCCCAATGGCCGTTCAGGAGCAAGTGAAGGTTGTGCTTCCGCAATGGCGGCCGCTGCTCGCTGACGGTACTGCTGTGGGCATCGTGGCCGCGGCTTCTTATTCCGTGTTGTCGGTGTTTCCCCACCCCCAATCCCCGCGGTCATGTCTGCACGGTGCCGGGCCACCGCCGTTTTCTGCCTCAGTCTCTGCTACGTAGCGGCGGCGGCAGCCGAGCTGCAAGAAAAGGATGAAGCGGCGAAAGCGGAGACCGGGCAGCAGGTAAGGCCGAGGGAGCTATAGCGCCGCGGGTCCGGGCTGCTGTGGTAAACCGGACAGGATGTGGTCTGAGCCCCTATGTAGCGAGAACTGCAGATGCTGGAGTTAGAGATAACAAGGTGTAGAGCTGGATGAACACAGCAGGCCAAACAGCATCAGAGGAGCAGGAAAGCTCATGTTTCTGGTCGGCACCCGCTGCTGCCAGGCCTACTGTGTTCCTCCAGCTCCACACGGTGGTCCTAGCCCCATTGCTGCCTGGTTAGTGTCCGACTCCGTGTAGCCGGCAGAAATCCGAATCAGCTAAATCTGTGTCAGCAGTTAGCTGCATGTTGAAAAAGGGAATCTCAATTCAAAGTGCTGACTGTTGTGGGTTACAGTGAAGTGGAGTTCGCTGAATTTACATTGTGAATATTCCGGAAATGCTGTTCAGTCAAAGAGCTGGGTTATCATTAACGTAAATGTTTCATCTGAATATAGACCCGAAACGAAAGGGGCCCTCCTGTTACCGAGCTAATCTTTTATCCATGGCACTGAACTTCTATTTGTATCAGAACATTTGACCTTGTTAAATAACTTCTGAAAGTCTTGGTATGTCTCTTACCCCACCCACCCCCCCCACCCCGTTCACCTATACCCGACATCACATATTTCTTTCAAGACCTTCAATAAATTGATTAAATGTGGCTTCCCCTTCATTCGCTCCGAAAACTTGTGACTTCAAATAAATAACCTGGTGTCATGTGACTTCTGACTGTCCACCCCAGTCCAACACCGGCAACTCCACTTCGTAGAACTGCATTGACTGTGCTGGATTACTTAATTTTTTGTAGTGTTGTGCCACAGTTCCTTTTATAATAGCTTCCGTCATCTTCCCTATGACCAATATTAATTAAACCATGGCTTCCTCTTTTAGAATCACGGAATGTTACAGTACTGAAGGAAGCTATTCGGCCCATTGTGCGGGCCTTTGAAAGGGCCACCCAGCCAGATCCATTCTCCAGCCCTATCTCCTTAGCCCTCCAAAATCATTGTTTTCAAACACATATCTTGCTCTCCTAGACAGTGCATTTGGAATTTTAACAACTGAGTAAAGAAGTTTCTTCTGATTTCAGTCCTACCTCTCTGAGTCATAGAGACGAACAGCACAGCAATAGACCCTTTGGTCCAACTTGTCTGTGCAAACCACATGTCCTCAATTAACCCTGTCCCATTTGCCAGCATTTGGCCCATATCCCTGTAAACCCTTTCTGTTCATGTATTCAGATGCTTTTTAAATTTTGTAATTGTATCAGTCTCCTCCTCCACCTCTGGCAGTTCATTCCATTAACACACCACCCTCTGTAAGAAAAAGTTGCTCCTTGGGTCTCTTTTAAACCTTGTCCTTCTCACGTTGAACCTATGCCCTCTAGTTTTGGACTCCCCCTATCCTGGGGGAAAGAACTTAACTATTCACTCTATCCATGCCCCTAGTGATTTAATAAATCCCTATCAGGTCACCCTTGAGCCTCAAAAATGTTCCAGGGAAAATAGCCCTGACCTATTCAGGCTCTCCCTAGAGTTCAAATCCTCCAACCCTGGCAACATGCTTGTAAATCTTTTTGAAACCCTTTTAAGTTTCACAACATCTTTCCTAATTCTGGGAGACTAGAATTGTATGCTGTATTCTAAAAGTGGCCTAACAAATGTCCAGTACAGCTGCAACATAACCTGCCAACTCATACACTCAATGCACTGACCAATGAGGCAAGCATACCTAACATCACCGTCACCACCACCACCCTGTCTACCTACGACTCCACTTTCAAGGAACTATGAACTTGTACTCCAAGGTTTCTTTGATCGGCAACACTCCCCATACCTTAACATTTAGTGTACAAGTCCTGCCCTGATAACCTAGCCAAAGTGCAGGATCTCACATTTGTCTGAATTAAATTCCATCTGCCATTTCTTGCCCCATTTGCCCATCTGATCAAGGTAACCTTCGCTGACCACCATACCCGTAATTTTGGTGTCATTTGCAAATTTAGCATCCATACCTCCTATATTTACATCCAAATCATTTATATAATCGACAAGTCTTCAAACTGTGATCCCCTGGTTACTGAGTTACCGACTAATGGGAACAGAATTATCTTTCTTTACCCTGTCAAAATAGTTCTTTGAACACCTTAGTAAGGTCACCTCTGCTTCAGGGAGAATGCGCTTCGTATCTCTCTAATCTTTCCTTGTAACTAAAATCCCTCATTCCTGGTATTATTCTAGAAAATTTCCTTTGCAAATGTACCACGGCTTTGCTTTACTTAGTAGGGTGCTCAGGCCTGAACATACTACTCCAAATGTGTTCTGATGAATGATTTGAAGAGGTGTAGCACTACTTCCTTGCTTTTATATACTAAGCCTCGATTGAAAACTCAAGGAACCTAAAAGCCACCTTAAAAACCATTTCAACTTGTCTGGCCACCTTCCGAGAATTATACAGTTGAACCCAGAGATCCCTGTGCTTCTGTACTCCCCTCAAAGTTCTACCATTGAGCCTCTATTGTCTTTTCATGTTTCTTCTACAAAAATGCATTATCTCTCATCTCTCTGCGTTGAAATTCAACTGCCATGTGTCTGCTGTTATGGCCAATTTCCTGTTCATATACTCATCCATATGCTTTTTAAAGTGTGAAAAAATTAGCCCTTTTTTAATCTTGCCCATCATACCTTAAAACTTTGGACTCCCCCACCCTAGGGAAGAGGACTTGGCTATTCAAATTATCTGTGCCGCTCATGACTTTATAAACCTCTATAAGGTCAGCCTTCAGTCTCCAACATTCCTGGGAAAATAGCCCCAGTCTATTTAGCCTTTCATTTTAACTCAAACACACCAGTCTTGGCAACATCCTTGTAAATCTTTTCTGCAACCTCTCAAACTTAACATCTTTCTGGAGAAGGCTGACCAGAATTGTACGCAATTCTAAAATATGCCCTGACCAATGTCTTGTACAGCCGCACCATAATGTTCCAACTCCTAAACTCAGGAACTTCATCTCATTCAGGGGTGATGATATTATTTTTGACCAAGATTGCTACACCACCTTTTACTCATCATTTTTGTATATCTCCTTTTATGAATAAAGGAGTTGGATTCCCTATTTCCAATAGAACTTTTCCTGAATTTCAATAATGATCGAAAATTATTTAACACTATACCAGCAGGTCTTAAATTTGTTTTACAGCAGTAATCATGTGGTTGATTCTTAACTGTCTTCTGAACAATCAAGGAATGAGCAATAAATGCAGGCTTGGCTAGTGACGCCCTCATCCTATGATTAAATAAAAGTAAGACCACTGTGCAACATTTTGAGAGCAATTTTTCATAGAGCATTGTTGACTTTGTGATGTCACAAGATCCTTTTATGAGTAAACTTTTCTGTCTTGTCTGCAGTAGAGTTTTAATCAGAAAGTGACTTCTTTTAACTGCCCCACATTGGAACATTCTGGCTATTCCACACTGAAAAAGGTAAATTTAAAGAAATCTCGGTTTTGCCAATCAGATGGCCAGCCCATCTTGTCAGACCACTGTCAAAAAGAAGATGGTGACAAAGCCTAAACCTAAAGGTTAATTTGGGTCTTGCTGAGTGTAGACTGGCAAACTCCAGTAAGGAGGGGAAGAGTAGACCCAGGGTAGGAAAACCTCCTCAGGTGGACTGCAAAGGGCACAGAGAGTGCACGTTTACTAGAGGCTTGATCCTGGCGGAGATGCAGAAACCCTTGGTTACCAGGATGTCAAATTTAAGGCTTCACCTCTTTCTCCCTACCCTTATGCCATCCCACCTCTGTGTGGGGATGCAGTGTGGGAGTGGTTGCCATAAAATTGTAGCCATTTGGTTTGGGATGTTTAAATCTATGAACTTTATTTGGTGTTTTTTTCACACTTGAGTACATAATGATTATTAATCTTGTCTGTGGAGGATGAGATGAAGAAAAAGACTTGTTTTACTTTTGATATTTCAGTATTTTAGCAGAAGTAGTTATTATGCTTTGTGAAGTCAAGGTTTATGAAATTCCATCTATGATGCTAACTTAACCACAGATGTAAATTCAGGGATTTCATTAATCTATTGTTTATTTTTTCCTTTGTTCTATGAATTAGATTGGGCATCCCATTCTGCTTTTAAATCGGGTTTTCTCATCTAGAGAGAAAGCTAGCTTTTATTATAATGACTCCGGAGCAGGTAGCAAAAATAAACTTGAAGGGATGTTAGTGTCATCTTATTTGCGCAAGTTTTGAAAACGTTTAATTTCTTTTAAACTGATTATTTAATGTAAATAAATGCAGCAAGCATCTTCCACAAAACAGTTTCCCACAAATAACAAGACCGGCTTATTTGTTTTGGAGAGATTAACAGCGAGAGGAATTTTGGCCAAGATCCAGACAGACTACAAAGGCAAAACAGTGCTGATGCTGGATATCAGAAATAGGAGAACAAAAAAATGCTGGAAATATTTATAGCAGTCAATAGCTGTGCAGTGAGAGACAATGAAATTGGTGAGCTTTTATCAACATCCTTTCATAATCCGCTTTCCTTCGTCTTTGTTGGAATAATGTTCTGGAGTTGTGTGTCTATAAGTGTTGTAGATAAACTATAAATATAAGGACTGCAGTGATTCAGAAATGTTCATCACCCCTTTTTGTCAACTGTTTGAGGTCAAAAAGCTGAAATGTATCAATTTTCTTTTAAAAGAACGGATGTACCTTACTTTATAACTTGGGTCATAAGTAATTTTAAGAACACCAAATGTGTCATTAAAAACCATGGAACCAAGCGGTGATGTATAATAACTCAAATCTGAAACCAAGATTTGATTTGATGCCACCCCGAGTTCAACTGGTGCATTGAACGCATTCAACACGTGCATTGACCCTTAAACTTATGATCTGAATCAGAAAACAACAAGGTTTTCAGAAAAGATTTGATTTCTGAAGAAAGATCTAGACCCAAAACAACAGCTTTTCTGCTCTTCTGATGCTACTTGGCCTGCTGTGTTAATCTAGCTCTACACCTTGTGTCAGATTCTCCAGTATCGGCAGTTCCTACTATCTCTGTCTCAGTCAGAAGGCTATGCATTCAAGCTACATTCTGACATCCTGATGATGGAATGATGGGTTGTTGATGTTGATGTTGATAGTTATGTTTTTAGTCGTTAGATGATTTCCAAACAGTTAGAACATAGAACAATACAGCACAGAACAGGCTCTCCAGCCCATGATGTTGTGCCGACCATTGATCCTCATGTATGCACCCTCAAATTTCTGTGACCATATGCATGTCCAGCAGTCTCTTAAATGTCCCCAGTGACCTTGCTTCCACAACTGCTGCTGGCAATGCATTCCATGCTCTCTCAACTCTCTGTGTAAAGAACCCACCTCTGACATCCCCTCTATACTTTCCTCCAACCAGCTTAAAACTATGACCCCTCGTGTTAGCCATTTCTGCCCTGGGAAATAGTCTCTGGCTATCAACTCTATCTATGCCTCTCATTATCTTGTATACCTCAATTAGGTCCCCTCTCCTCCTCCTTTTCTCCCATGAAAAAAGTCCGAGCTCAGCCAACCTCTTTTCATAAGATAAGCCCTCCAGTCCAGGCAGCATCCTGGTAAACCTCCTCTGAACCCTCTCCAAAGCATCCACATCTTTCCTATAATAGGGCGACCAGAACTGGACGCAGTATTCCAAGTGCGGTCTAACCAAAGTTTTATAGAGCTGCAACAAGATCTCACGACTCTTAAACTCAATCCCCCTGTTAATGAAAGCCAAAACACCATATGCTTTCTTAACAACCCTGTCCACTTGGGTGGCCATTTTAAGGGATCTATGTATCTGCACACCAAGATCCCTCTGTTCCTCCACACTGCCAAGAATCCTATCCTTAATCCTGTACTCGGCTTTCAAATTCGACCTTCCAAAATGCATCACCTCGCATTTATCCAGGTTGAACTCCATCTACCACCTCTCAGCCCATCTCTGCATCCTGTCAATGTCCCACTGCAGCCTACAACAGCCCTCTATACTGTCAACGACACCTCCAACCTTTGTGTCATCTGCAAACTTGCTGACCCATCCTTCAATCCCCTCATCCAAGTCATTAATAAAAATTACAAACAGTAGAGGCCCAAGGACAGAGCCCTGTGGAACACCACTCACCACTGACTTCCAGGCAGAATATTTTCCTTCTACTACCACTCGCTGTCTTCTGTTGGCCAGCCAATTCTGTATCCAAGCAGCTAAATTCCCCTGTATCCCAGTCCTCCTGATCTTTAGTGATGAGGGAATGACGGAAAGTGTGCCAAATGTGTGTGAGAGCGCGATTGTTGAAGATTGGGGTAAAGCTGCTGGGTTTTTCCTCAATGACAGATCTTCCTTGATTGTTAAGTGATGCAAATAATTACCTTTTAGACTTCACAGACTGTTCTATTTATCAAGAATTGTGAATGGGTCTGAGTTGTGAAATCATAAAATAACTAATCTCTGACAATAGTCCAGGTAATGATTATTGGAGTAACTGAAGATGGGGAGATCATAATCATAATCTTTCATAATTTTTCATCTGTCTGAACCATGATTGGTACACCAGCCTTCATGATACCTTGCAAAGTAGAAAGGAAGTTATTCGAATTAATTGCATCACCTATTGAAATTAGTGTTTCCATTGCATTGTCCTTTGTTCTAAAGCCCAGTAGTCTATCAATCTCTCAGTTTGGCATTGGTGATAACCTAACTGTGGATTGAAATTTCACTGCAATTTCTGAGCTACAAGCTGAACTTGTGAGCTTTTGATCTGCAATCTAGGTTTGACCTAAGGATAATAGTTTATTGCACAAATGAATTACACATTGAAAATGTAAAAGAAATTTGTTGAGAAACAAAATATAATTGTGGTCCAAATTAAAGGTTATACCATGGTGTCTACAATCTGCTCTTGCAGCGTCTATCTCTGTGAAAAGGCTGTCTTTTTTTCATCCATCTACCGCTGACTTGGGAATGAAATGATGAACTTTGAATTTCTATATTTCTGTGGTAGTAATGTACCTATGATGCTTTCAGGCTGATGCCTCCAGAATATTGTCCCAGCAAAAACGAATGCTAATTGAATGGGAGATGTGATATTTATGTGAAGGGAGGTAGAGTTAAAGCAAGTTTTTTGAGTTGCTGGAAGGTATTCGAGAAAGGTATAGGGAGAAGTAGGTTGCAGTGAGACCATTGCTGGGTTTCTTGCTGGAAAAGTTCCTTGAATGTTGTGATTGCATCAATTCAGCAAATTGTGAATATCATTGACTTGATCTCTTAAAGCAGTGCTGATGAAGCAGTAATCCAAAGCAAAGCACAAATCAGAGCAGGAGGCCATTCATCCGTTCGAGCCAGCTCTGCTATTCGTTGTTTATGGTTAACCTGATTATAGCTTTAACCCCACTTTTGTATTTTCCCTGAAACCATCAACAGCCTTTTCGTTAAGAGATCTAACACCGGCTTGATTATATTCAATGACCAAGTATCCTCTGCTTGCTGGGGAAGAGAATTCCAAGGAGAGAAGATGTTAAAAGCTGCTGTTAAAGACATTATAGCAGATCTCTTCATGGTAATAAAGAGTCAGTGGTATTGTGAACAGAAATATTTAGTATTGCTATCCTTTTTGAGGAGGTAACGTGCTATAGATAAAGAGGAACCAGTGGATTTAGATTTCCAGGTGGCATTTGATAAGGTTCCACATCAAAGGTTATTGTGGGTAATAAATGCTCATTTTTTGTAGGGGTTCGGTAAGAGGCATGGATAGAAGATAGGCTCACTGGAAATGGACTGTAGGCATATTTGGATCTTGTTCAGATTGGCAAGATGTAACAAATGGTGTGAAGCAGGGATTGGTGCTGGGACCTCAACTGTTTACAATTCGCATAAATGACTTTGAAGGAACAGAAGGTTGGTTTGCTGATGACATAAAGTTAGATAGGAAAGTAAATTGTAAAGTGGAAATAAGGATGCCCCAGAGAGATATAAATAAAGTGAGCAGGGAAAGTTCTGGCAAATAGATTATAATATGGGAATTGTGAAATTGTCCATTTTGACTTAAAGAACACAAATTCTAAATGGTAAGATTGGAGATGGATCTGAGTGTCCTAGTGGATGAATCACAAAAGGTTAGTTTGGAGGTACATCAAGTAATTAGGAAAGGGAATAAAATATATTTGAATGCATTCATGTATTATGAAGGGAATTTAATGCAAATTTTGAGAGTTTATGCTCAAGTAATATCGAGACACGGTTGGAGGTACTGGATTGTTACTGTTGGAGATGCTGGTACTGCAAAGATTTTCAGCCCTGACAGCATTCTGGCAATACTACGGAAAACTTCTGCTATAGATCCTGCCATTTCCCTAGCCAAGCTCTTGCAGTACAGTTACAATAGTGGCATTTACCCGACAATGTGGAAAATTCCCCAGGTATAAACAGCATCTCAGGAGCACAAAAGCTGACGTTTCGGGCCTAGACCCTTCTAGGCCCGAAACGTCAGCTTTTGTGCTCCTGATATGCTGCTTGGCCTGCTGTGTTCATCCAGCTTCACACTTTATTATCTTGGATTCTCCAGCATCTGCAGTTCCCATTATCTCTAATTCCCCAGGTATATCCTGTATGCAGAAAGACAGGACAAATCCAACCTGGTGAATTACCGATCTATCAGTCTACTCTTGATCATCAGTAAAGTGGTGGAAGGTGTCATTAATAAAGCTATCGAGCAGCACTTACTCGACAATAACCTGCTCACTGCAGAGTTTGGTTCCACCAGGGCCAGTCAGCTTCTGACCTCATGACAGCTTTGGTTCAAACATGAACGAAACAGCTGAATTTCAGAGGTGAGGTGGAAGTGACATCCCTTGACATCGAGGCCACATCCAACAGTGAAAACGTGAATGAATGGCTATCGGGGGCAAACTGTGCTGGCACATAGGAAAATGGTCATGGTTGTTGGAGATTAGTCATCTCTCCTCCAGGACATTTCTGCAGGAATTCCTCGGTAGTCCTAGTCTCTTCAGCTACTTCGTTTGTGACCTTCCCGCCATCGTAAGATTAGAAGTGGGGATGTTCACTGAAGATTGCACAATGTTCAGCACTGTTTGCGACTTCCCAAGTGCTAAAGCAGTTCATGTTCAAATGTAACAAGATCTGGACACCATCCAGGCTTGGGCTGACAAGTGACAAGTAATCTTTGCAACACACAAGTGCCAAGCAATGACTGTCTCAAATAAGAGACAATCTAACCGCCACCCCTTGACATTCAATGGTGTTACAATTATTGAAACACCACTATCAGCATCCACTCAACCGGACTTGCTACTTGACACAGTGGCTACAAGTGCAGGTCACACGAGGAATATACTGTGCTGCATATCTCACTTCCTGACTCGTCAAACTCCGTCCACCATCTCCAAGGCACAAGTCAGTAGTGTGATGAATTTTCCCTGCTTGCTGTTTGAGACCAGTTTTAACAACACTTGACAAGTTTGACACACTCGGGGAAAACAGCCTGCTTTGATTGGCACTACATCCACAAGCATCCATGCCCTCCACTACTGACACTCAGTAGCAATTATCTACCAGATGCACTGCAGCAATTCGCCAGAGATCCTCGGAAAACAGCTTTCAAACCCTTGACCATTTCCATGTAGAAGGACAATGGCAGCATATACATGGGAATACCACTACCTGGAAGTACTAGTGCAAGCGACTCACCATCCCGACTGGGAAGTATCATTGTTCCTTCACTGTGGTTCAGAGTCCTAGAATTCCCTCCCTAAAGGATATTGTGGATGACGCCTACTGCACTGCAGCAATTCAAGAAGGCTGCTCACCAACACATTCTCCAGACAAGCTCGGGATGGTCAATAAATTTTGGCCTAGCCCATGTCAAGTAAATAAATAAAAAGTACAGCTCACTGGTGAGACAGTGTTTGAAGTACTAATGACTATAATGGTTACCTTACTTAAGGATTAAATGTGGTGGAAGCATTTCATTGAAAGTTGACGAAACGTAACTGGAAAAGGTTGTGTTATGAGGGAAGATTGGACAGGCTAAGCTTGGATATGCTGGAGCTTTGAAGAATAAGAGGTGACTTTATTGAAACATGTAAAATCATGTGGGTTCTTGACAGGGTAGATGTGGAGAGGATGTTTCCTCTTGTGGAAGAATCAGGGACTAAGGGTCATTGTTTAAAAATAAGGGATTGTTCATTTAAGATATGAAGTGAAATTTTTTGATTTAAGTCTTTGAACTCCTGAAAAGGTGGTCGAAGCAGAATCCTTGAATATCTTTAAGGCACAGGTGGATTGATTCTTAAGCAAGCGAATGAAAGGTTTTCACGGGTAAGTGGTAATGTGGATTTGAGGCTTTAATCAGATCAGACATGATGCTATTAAATAGTGGAGCAGCTCGAGGAACTGAACAACCTTACCCTTGTTCATGTATACCGAACAAGTTCTGATGCGAAGAAATTTGTCCTAATTTTTTGTCTTAAGTGGGAGACCTTTATTTTTTAGCGCAATATTTGATGACAGAAATACAGGCAACTGCGCACTTATTTGGGCATGCATGTTTCCATGAAGTGACACCACTTGTGTGATGTCATGTGCAATTACATTACTAGGGTGTGCAGAGACATACGTGTAATTTTGAACTAGGCTTATGTGACAGGGAGAGGGTGTGTAGTACAGGTGAAGCTCCCCAGGGTGAGTAGGGAGAGAGTCGTGAAAGTGGCAAGGCTACAAAGTTTAATTTACTGAAGAAGCCATTTGGAATGCTTGCCTTTATTGGTCAATGCATTGAGTATAGGATTTGGAAGGTCATGTTGCAGTTGTATAGGACATTGGTTTGGCCACTTTTGGCATACTGCATTTAATTCTGGTCTCCTTGCTATAGGAAGGATGTTGTGAAACTTGAGAGGGTTCAGAAAAAAAATTTACAAGGATATTGCCGGAGTTAGAGTTTGAATTATTGGGAGAGGCTGAATAAGCTGAGGCTATTTTCCCTGGTGCATCAGAAACTTTATAGGAGCTTATAAAATCATTAGGGACATGGATAGAGTGAATAGCCAAGGTCTGTTCCCCGTGGTATTAGAAGGATCTAAGAGGCAAGGCTTTCATGCAGTGGGTGGTGCGTGTATGCAATGAGCTGCCAGAGTCATAGTCATACAGCATGGAAACAGACCCTTCAGCCCAAACTGGTCCATGCTACCTCTCAGCTAGTTGCAACTGCCCACGTTTGATCGATATCCTTCTAAACTCTTCCCATCCATGTACCTATCCAAATGTTTTTTAAATGTAGCTATTGTACCTGCCTCAACCACTTTCTCTGGCAGCCCATACCATATATGCACTACACTCTATATGCATTCCTCTATCTACGTCGTTCATGATTTTATACACCTCAATAAGGTAACCCCTCATTCTCCTCTGTTCCAAGGAATAGAGTCCTATCGTATCCAACCTCTCCCTTTAACTCAGGCCTACTATTACTGGCAACATCCTCGTAAATCTCCTTTGCACTCTTTCCCATAACAGGGTGACCAAAACTGTACACAATACTCCAACTGCAGCCTTACCAACGACTTATACAACTGTAACATAATGTTCCAACTCCTATACTCTGACTCGGATGATGAAGGCCAGCATGCTAAATGCCTTATTCATCCTGTCTACCTGTGACACCGCTTTCAATGAACTGTATGCTTGTGCTCCTAGGTCCCTCTGTTCTGTTGCACTCCTCAGGTCCTTACCATTTACTGTATAAGTCCGACCTTGATTTGACTTTTCAAAGTGCAACACCTCACACTTATCTGTATTGAATTGCATTTGCCAATCCTCAGCCCACTTCCCCAACAGGTTAAGATCCCTCTCTAATTTTTGGTAACTTTCCTCGCTATCAACGATACCTCTTAATTTTGTATTATCTGCAACTTTACTAATCATGCCTTATTAATTCACATCAAGATCATTTATGGAAGGGAAATGAGGGGCAATGTTCTCATGCAGAAGCCCTCGCAGAAGAAGTGGTGGAGGCTGGTACAGTTACAACACTTAAATGTATACATGAAAACAAAGCATTTAGAGAGATATAAGCCAAATGCTGGAAAAATAGGACTACATTAATTTGGGATGTTTGGTTGGCATGGACAAGTTGGACTGAAGGATCTGTTTCCATGCTGCATATCTCTATGACTGAGTTGGCTGAACAGTTGGTTTGCAAAGCAGTGTGATGCTAACAGCATGTGTTCAATTCCCATCAGTGGCTGAGGTTACCCTGAAGCGCACTCCTCCTTAATCTCTTCCCCTCACCTGAGCTCTGGTGGCCTTCAGGTTAAGCCACCACTAGTTGTCATCTTGCTCTAATAAGAGAGTAGCTTATGGTCTGTAAGACTATGGCTGCTCACGTATAGAGCCAGGGGGCTCCTCTGTCTCCTACCAGATCTCTTATCCCTACCTATTCTACCTTATTCTGTTACCCACTTCACCACCTGTCACTCGTAAATGGCTTTTGAATAATTAGTAATGGGAAATAATGTGGCATAGCAAATGACGCACATCCTGTGAATGCATAACAAAATAAAATCACTTCTCACTCTTCTATACTCAAATGGGGATGGGTCCTAAGCTGCTCAATCTTTCCACACAAGACTAAGCATTACCCCAGAAATCACCTAATGGAACCTTATCTGAACTGCTTTTGATTCAGGTCTGTTCCTCCTTCCATAAGGTGACGAAAACATGAAGCGCTCAAGTGCCATGTACAGTTGTAGAAAAAGTCCCCACTTTTATATTCCAATCTCCTAGCTGTAAAAGCTAACAATCCATTTGCCTTTTTAATTGCTTGTTTTCCCTGCATGTTGACTTTTTGTGATTGATGGAAAAAGGCACCTTGATCCCTGTCTACTGTCACATTTTATAATTGTCATTCAAATAATATTCTGCTGTTCTATTTTTTCCGCCAAAAGGTCAACCTTAGATTTTCCCACATCCTACTCCATTGACCAACCTTTTCCTTCTGACTTTTTAGCTTATCTATGTCACTTTGCAGACACGGTCCTCAGATGTAGCTTTCCTCACTGTCTGTCAATTGTAATATTCCATCACATGCTGTTTGCTTTATGTGGCACCTTATCAAATCCCTTTTGGAAATCCAAATATTTGTTACAGCATATCTGTTCTGCCTTTAAGTTATTAATGTTGATATCACAGGTATAGTTGATCCAGTTAAAATTTCTTGTCATTAGTGATTTTTCAGAAGGTTCAAGGTGGGGGACTGCAAGATTCAGTGAAATGGTTGGGTTTTTTTCTTGTTCATAATTGACATAATCTGATAGTTAATTGGTACAAATTATCTGCCAGGAAATCAGCTCATTACTATGCAGAGGTAGGATTTCATTTGACAAAACTGACATCTAATGAAACTGGAAAGCTTAAGTTAGAAAGTGTATATTTTGTAACATTACACTCTATACTTAATTATATAAGATTAACTCCACTACAGATTTTCATCCATTGGCTTTCTGGGGTAAAACACAGTAGTGAAGGATGGTTGACTATAGATACAGACTGCATTCTGAGCAGAAAATTAAACGACACACTTGTAGTCCTTATGACAAATGAAAGATGGTGACCGTGAATGTTGAGGTATGATTATTCTACAATGTTCTACCTTTGAACCAGATAACCAGTAAATAAATTAACTGGCTATTTGAACATCGGAAAGTAATCAATCAGCGATGAAGCAAGCAGTGCCCCTGGAACTGTTATTTCTTACCAGCAGAGAAAGCAGATATTTTGAGCTGCACACCTGTTAGTCTGAGGTTTGGATCTCTAATTAGAATTCTTGGATGAAATTTGTGATTGGTATTTTCAGATGTGGTTTGTTTTTGGTAAACCTTATTTGATGAAGGGACATATTTGTGGACTTGCAATAACAAGGTGTAGAGCTGGATGAATGCGGCAGGCCGAGCAGGAAAGCTGACACTTTGGGCCTAGAAGGGTCTAGGCCCAAAACATCACTTTCCTGCTTCTCTGCTGCTTGGCCTGTGTGTTCATCCAGCTCTTACACCTTGTTATCTCAGATTCTCCAGCATCTGCAGTTCCTACTATCTCTATTCATGGACTTGAGAAGGTTGCAGAAACGTTTGAGAAAATTCATCTTTATTATCCCTAGTTCAGTGGCCTTTAAAATGTGGATTGAGCTGAAACAGCACATATGGCAGGCTCCTTGTTTTAACTGGTATCTTCCCCTACAATCAGATGTCTACTTCCTTGAAACATATCCTGGGAAACTAATTTCTTGTAATTTTGATGGAGTGAGTGGGACATGGTGCAGACAATGGAAGACTTTAATTGCTAATTTTGCAATTGTCCAGGTGCCTGGTGTATGCATCAGTACAATGAACAGGTAGAATGAGAGTGGAACCCTCTTTGCTTCTGGTCATTACAGCAGAAGACAAAATTTGTACAGTAATAATTGAATTTCTGGAATATCAGGGAACAGTTTCATACATGATGTAAGTATTATTATGCAATAAATTGCCCAGTAGAGAAAGGCAATGGTCTCAAGTATTTATAAAGTTAAAACAGGTTGTGAACTGAATTGTTTTGATACCAGAATTTTAGTCCTTAATCAATTTAGTTATGATAGATAATGATTGCATGTTAACAGTATGTGGAACAGATTAGATGAATTGATAATCTATGTTCTGTAATGTGAATCAGTGCGAGGTAAAAGAGCATAAAACTACTAGTGTTCAGTTTGGTGGGAATAACATTTTTGAGCTCATTTAGAAATGGATAACTCCTTGTATAAAACCTGGAGTGAGAACTTTAGCAGCTTTTGATATACTTTGTGGTGAGAGAACCATATTATGTGTAAACCTATGAAAAAAGCACAAGAAATGGAACATGATAAGGCTGTCACAGGATCTGCAGTTTAACCAGTTAGGATATTGTATTCCCTTAAAAGTTTGCTGGGAGTTTCCATTGATTGCATTGAACCAGGCATGTAATCACAATATTTGCAAGAGCTGGTGGAGGTTGGAGGTTCCTGTTATGTATTATCTTCCTTGATTCCCCAAGGCATGCTTGTCATTTCTCTACAGGAGAAAAGTTAGCCTCTCTCTTTGCCTGGATGGGTGTAAAGTGACACTATTCAAGGACCTCAACAAAACCTTGACAAAGCAGCCCACTTGTTTGATACCCCATCCACCAACTAGAATATTGATTCCACCCCACCATCAACACAGTAGTACCATATAAAAGGGGTGCTGCAATCATCATACTGCCTTTGACAACGCCTTCCAAACCTGTGATTGCTATCAACTAGAAGGACAACGAAGATTCACGTAAACATCATCACTTGCAAGTACCCTTCTGAGGTTGCATTCCATATTGCCACCCCTCCACTGTTACTGGATGAAAATGTTGGAAATGGATGGTATTAAGATCACAGCTCACTTTGCATGTTAATGATCTAAACTTGCATATAACTTCAAAGTTTGCAGATGATAGAAAATCAATTACCTTAAGAATAAATTAGCTGGTACTACAATGGACAGATAGCAGCTGAATTATAAGGAGGGAAGCATGAAATAATGCATTTTGGTTTGAAGAATGAAGCAAAAACAATACAAACTAAATGCAATAGATTCGAAGGCTGCTGAAATTGGGAATGTATTTACACAAATCTGAAGAATATTTTTCAAATGTTGTTAAAACCAAGAATTGCAGTTGCTTTCATTAATAGCATACAGTACAAAAAGGAAGACTTTATTATAATGGGATACCATGTTCAATTCTGGGCACTGCACCTTAGGAAAGACCTTCAGAGATTGCAAATGAGATTCATTAGAATGGTGCCAGAGATGTGGAGCGGTGGGAGAAGTTGGGATTCAAGTTAGTGTTAAACACAGATTTAAGTTTTTTTTTGTCGAAGAGCCAGAGATGACATGAGAATTATTTTTAATGCATTGAGCTGTGGTGAAAGCAAATTTGGGGGTAATTTTGAGATGACAATCAGTAAATGCTTATGTATAAACATATTTTTTCTTTTTCATGAGAAAAGGGCAAGGAATTGGGATATAGTGGAACCATCGGTGTGAGCACAGCACAATGCACTGAATTGCCTCCTTTCTTCTGAGCTGTACAGAATCTATAATTCTTCGCAAATTATTTAGCGGTTACAACTGTTCAGAGTCGAGGCAGAAGTTTGTGTAACATTTTCCTTGCATAACGTTAGTGGAAATTTTCCAAAGCGTACAGACTAAGAAAGAAAAGGCTGCATGTCGTCAATAAGAAACTGCACGATTGCACCACCACGACCACAATCACTCTGTAACATGGGGTCTATTAGGAAGTCTGTGCTGAGGGTGATTCTGTCAATCCAACTCACTGACACAGTGAGAGAATTCTCACCACAATATTGAGCGTGGCAAAACTTTAATCGCAATAAAAATATGAACATCTTATTTAAGTGGCTCTGGACAAAGCTTCCTATGTCATGGAATAAAGGTGATGCACAATTTCAGTCTCATCACTGCCAATATGGCGTGTAAACTACAGGTCACTATAATAGGAAAATGCTCAAATCTGTGATCATTTTGAAAATCAGAAACATCTGCCAATCAGCTAGAAGTCCAGTGTCAAAGCTCAGATCCAGAAATGTCATCAAAAGGGAAAGTAGGCGTGTTAAAACAGTAACTAATAGAACCCCTCTATTCAACAGAATATTCAAATTAATTAGAATGCAGAGGAACAAACAATAGGCATGATGATAATTAAAGTCTTCCAAGCTCTGAATTTATTTTATGTAATATTAATACCTGACGCTTTCTTTTTATGCAGAAAATATCTTCAGCACATCCTATGGCTAACATTGTAAGCGATGAGTCTGTTACCAAAACAAACCTGGGTTTCATACACGCCTTTGTTGCTTCCATATCGGTCATTATCGTCTCTGAGCTGGGTGACAAGACATTCTTCATAGCAGCTATCATGGCCATGCGCTACAATCGCCTCACTGTGCTCGCTGGAGCTATGCTGGCTTTGGGATTGATGACCTGTCTATCTGGTTGGTGACTTAAAACTTAAAGAAAATGTATGCTGCTTGTACTTTTTTTTGACAGAAATGTACCATTTATTGCACATTTAAACCAGTAAGTCTGGTTACAGTTACATAATTTGCTACTATCACATTTAATCTGTACATCCACTCTGCAAAATAAGAATGATACTTATTTTGTGGCAGTGTTCAAAGGCAAAACATTGTAGGGACAAATGGGAAGTGACCAACTTGCTGCAACAGTCTCTTCTGTCTCTCTGTTTAGTTCCTTCATTTCCATCCTGTTTGTTTTTCTGCTTATCTGACACATTGGTCTTACCATCTGTCTCCAGCCTTCTCTCTGAGGGCTTTCATGTTTCCTAGCCTAAACTCTGCTGTCTCCTGCCTCTGTAATATTCCCACTTTGTTACCCTTTCTCTTCCTCTATATCTCCACACCCCAGTCTACCTACTGTTACTTTCTGAACATGTGGAGGTTAAATCAAGGCTCAAATCAGCAGCTGCAGCAATCATCTCCCTGCTTGACTTCAGAGCTGTGGCTCTTTTAGGCATCAAAGCCAGGCTGAAACTTTAGAGAAGTAAGCTGACTATAAATATTTGTTTATTATCAAGAAGTTCTAGCCATTGCTGTCATTAGTATTTTCTGATCCTGTTCTGAGACAATTTAGCTATTGGTGTAGGTGGCTGTGGTATAGAGTTAGCAAACCTTAGGAGTATCTGGGAGGTCTCTTGAATACACCTGGTATGTGGGAATTAATAATTGGTTACTCATTTGTCCTATTTATGGCATTGAAGTCCATAAAGGTCTGAATCCTGTCTGTGGAAGGATTTGAACCAGTGGGCTAAGTGACTAGTTACTTGGCCTGCTCTGTTAATCCAGCTCCACGCTTTGTTATCTTGTGACTAGTTAATACTTTTACAAAAAAAATATAATTACTTGATCAGAGAAGTGCTATTGGAGTCAAAATTGAAGAATAGTGTGGTGAGAAAACGTACCACTAGTTAGTAAGACTTCCAGGGCATTTTGAATACTAAAATCTTACCTTTTAAAGACGATGGCAAAGCCCGATATTCACCATCATATTTACAGCTACCTTCTCCAGTTCCTTTTCTATAATTCCTCTTGCCAGTGGGTGGTGGCAAAGAAATGGGGCCCTTCGTATAGGAATTTCCTCCAAGTTGGTTTCTTCTACACGTGGTTGCCGGGGAATTGACATATGTTGCAGTTCTTGAGGGAAGCCTTCAGTGAGTCTCTGATACGCTTATTTTGTCTTCCTTGAGTTGGCTGAATGATTTGCTTTGGCCGTCAGAACTCGGCACATAGATGACCCACCCGAGTTTGGTTTCAGGTGATCGTGGCCTTGATGCTGGTGCTGTTAACTGCTTCAAGGATGCTGATGCTGATATGCCTGTCCTGCCAGTTGATGGTAGTTTTCAAAGCTTTTGAGGTCGTGTCCATCTTTTGTCCAAGTTTCAGAGCCATATAAATGAGTCAGAAGGATGACTGCCTTATGCACAGGATCATGGTGTCAAAGTAGATGTCATGGCTGTCGAAGACTTAAAGGCAGTGCTCACTGATTGAATGTGATATTGGATCTCCTGATTGACATCGCCTTAAATGAGAGGTAGCTTTCCAGGTGGGGGAAATGTTCCATGTTTGGGAGGATTTCTGTGTCCATCTTAATGGAGAGATGGACCTGATATTATTGATCTGGTACAAGCTGGTAAAGGATTTCAGCATTGTTGAGGCTGTGATCAATTCTTCAGTATGTTTCTGAGAGGACATTAAGCGAGGCTTGAAGTTTCTGTTCTGCGAGAATAGAGATGCTATTGTCATCAGGATACTGAGATTCTAAAAGCATGCTTGGCATCGTTTTATTATTGGATTCCAACTGGTTGAGTTTGAAAAATTTTCCTCAATGCTATGTCCATGCCATTGGGAAACTCATTTTGACAAGATAAGAAATGGTGACGATGAAGATGGAGAAAAGGATGTGGCTGATGACATTCCTGCTTGACCCGGTCTTGACCTGTAAGAATTCTAGCATATGAATATTACTGTCGCTGGCATCTTATCATGGAAGATATTGAGGATGTTGATGAATTTTGCTGGACAGCCACCCTTTGACAGGGTCTTCAATGTCATTTCCTGATCGACTGAGTCAGAAGTCTTGGTCACTTCAATGAAGGCCATGTAGCGCAGCTGGTGTTGTTCCTGGCATTTCTTGGAGAGTTGACGAGCAGTGAAAATTGTGTCCATGGTTCCATAGATCAGAAGCCACACTGGCTTTCAGGAATGATTTCCTCTGAGACGTGGAGCAGGTCTCAGGGAAGGATTCGGGCGATGACCTTCCCAGAGATGGGCAGTAGGGAAATTCCTTGTAGTTCCCACAGTCCACATTGACACCGCCTTCAAGAAACGATCCAATGGCAGGGATTTCCATGGGAGAATTAAACAGTAAAGTAGCCTTCCTTTTTTTGATCAACATTATTACACTGGAAACCCCTGGCGTTCCCACCCTAGAGTATTTCTCCTTGCCTACCCCTCCCCCATGTTCTTTTCTATTATAGCAAGCTTTTAAAATTTCCATGAGGATCTTGTACCTTCCAATTTTAAGTCAACACGTTTGAGTACTTGCCCATAATGAAAATGGAAGGTCCAGCAAATGCTTAGGTCTGGCCATATTTGTGAAGAAAAGAAACAGTTTATTATTAGGACAGTGGGTATTATCCTCCAGAACTGGGAAAAGTTAAAAATGTAATGTGTGTTTTGAGCAAGTGAGAAACAGAAGGAAAGCGAAGGTTTGTAACAACGTGAAGAACGGGAGAGATTAAATGACAAAAGTTACAACACCAAAGGGAGTATTATGGGGCAAGTAATCAAAAGATGTCTAAATGTTAATGGCCAAATCCTGAACAGCTGCTGCCTGAAAGCAAAGGAAATTTAAGAAAACAAACCAGTAAAGAAAGGCTAAACAAAATGGGTAGTGGATGTGAGGCTGGATGAACACAGCAGGCCAAGCAGCATCTCAGGAGCACAAAAGCTGACGTTTCGGGCCTAGACCCTTCATCAGAGAGGGGGATGGGGAGAGGGAACTGGAATAAATAGGGAGAGAGAGGGAGGCGGACCGAAGATGGAGAGTAAAGAAGATAGGTGGGGAGGTAGGGAGGGGATAGGTCAGTCCAGGGAAGACGGACAGGTCAAGGACGTGGGATGAGGTTAGTAGGTAGCTGGGGGTGCGGCTTGGGGTGGGAGGAAGGGATGGGTGAGAGGAAGAACCGGTTAGGGACGCAGAGACAGGTTGGACTGGTTTTGGGATGCAGTGGGTGGGGGGGAAGAGCTGGGCTCGTTGTGTGGTGCAGTGGGGGGAGGGGACCAACTGGGCTGGTTTAGGGATGCAGTAGGGGAAGGGGAGATTTTGAAACTGGTGAAGTCCACATTGATACCATGTGGCTGCAGGGTTCCCAGGCGGAATATGAGTTGCTGTTCCTGCAACCTTCGGGTGGCATCATTGTGGCACTGCAGGAGGCCCATGATGGACATGTCATCTAGAGAATGGGAGGGGGAGTGGAAATGGTTTGCGACTGGGAGGTGCAGTTGTTTGTTGCGAGAATTCTGTGCTTACATGCTGGAGGAACGGACAGAGGTGTTGTATCCCTGCTTTGTTTCTAATCATCTGTACTCTTTGGGTCACAATTTTGCATTATTGAATCCCTTGCTACTTTCTCATGGTTTGTCATTCTAATTTTTATATCTGCCTTTTATTTTGGTACTCGGAGGCAATTTCTTTGTCTAAAATTTGCCAAAGGTCATTGTTTCTCAACTTGCAGCTCTTCCTGCTCCCCTATACCATTGTGATTTATGTCCCAGTGATCCCCTGTTTTGAAAGTTGGTCATTCTTTCCTTGCTTTTGTATTTGCTAGTGTCTTTGGACTGGATCATTTCTTTTCCAAATAAGGGCTTTAGATTTTTCAAATTTTTTTATTTGAACTAAATTATTTTGTTTAAGTTGCTCCCTGCATCTCAAATTTTGCCTTGCTTCATTTTTAAGTGTAAACATACTGACGTAGGAAGTAGTTCCGGATAAATTGAAATTCGTTCCCTATTGCTTCATTTATTACTTTACTGCAGCCTATCTTTGGGGAGTTTAAAATCCTTCATTATAGTCCTGCCTATTTATATAATTTTCAATATCCCATCTTGTATCCCTTTTTCCACTGTTTGGTCTAGATTAATAGCTTCCTTTTTTGTTAATACATTTCGTTCAGCTAATTCCCCATCTCTTCTGTCTTCCCTTGAAGTCTGGCGCTCCAAATAGAACTGTTATTGGAATAAATCTCTGCATGGCAAAAGCAGTATAACTTGTGTGTGGACAATGACTTAGATGGTAATATTGTTGCCTTTGTATCACGGGGTTCTATGGCCAAATCCTATTCCAGGACTTGAGAGGAAAAAATAAGGCTGACACCAGTGCAGTACTGATGAAGTACCGCACTGTTGGGAGTGAAATCTTCTGGATGAAAGAGCACCTGCAGCCACAACCCAGTCTGTCTGTTGGATCGAAAATATTTCCGTGACACTATGTTCGAAGAAGAGCAGCAAAGTCATCTAGCCACAGTTGAAGTTTTGATTGGCTAATTATGCTACCGGCAATATTGCAAACATTATCTGCTCAATCTTGTATTGCAGTGTTTGTGGTTTATGCTGTATGGTCGTTAGCTGCCAGTTTCCTACATTAAAACAGTTGTTACACTTCACTGACAGTAAAGCAATTTGAAACTTCTGGTGGTTAGGAAAAGTGCCATAGGAATGGAAGTCTTGTTTTCTTCTTGGGCCACTTATCCTCCGTGATGCTTCTGATAGAGTACATAGTGTCATCTTGCTGTTAAAGACTGCTGTTCCTAATCTGATAAAGGAGCTATATTGTAAATTCCTCAGAATGTTCAGTTATCTCCAGCTTCTGGGGACAAGAAGGGAATTGAGGGGTAGGTTTGGAAAGTGGGAATAGAGAAACTCAGCCATGGTCTTATTACATATTGGAGCATCCGCCTTTAATTAATGTTCATAGCAAGATTTCTGCCAGGACCTGTTTTTAATCTGTTACATCTGAATTGATACATTTAAAGGACTAGACAGACATCAGATCGTGTTCAGATAGCACATCTTTATTTTTGTACAGCTTCGACTTGGCACACATTTCTATACTATGTTGTTGTTGTTACAAGACCAAAACTAAAATCCCCATCAATGACAGAACAGTTGGAAGAATGTAAAACCACCTGGTGTCTTATTTAAAACTGACCTGAATAAATCAGCATATCTGTGACTGAAAGATCCAAAGTTTAGACAGATTTGAAAGACGAATCAGAGTCATGATCGAATTGAATGGCAGAGCAGACATGATAAACCGAGTGGCCTACTTTCTGCTATGTCTTATGTCTAAGGTTTTTTTTCTGAAGTAGGTGTAAAGAGTTGTTCACTTTGAAACTTTAATTGGTCAGTCTTCAGATGTGACTGCATAATCGTTATGTTAACTGGAGGGGGTGGACAGCAGAAATAAGATGGGACTAATTTGAAATAGCACTGTAGTCTCACGTTTTATTTTTTTTTTTCAGTTCTCTTTGGCTATGCGACTACAATAATTCCTCGGAAGTATACATATTATGTATCAACGGCACTTTTTGCAATATTTGGTTTCCGGATGCTTTGGGAAGGCTTGAAGATGAGTCCTGATGAAGGTCAGGAAGAACTGGAAGAAGTACAGGCAGAAATCAAAAAGAAGGATGAAGCTGTATGTATGATTATTGATAAAGAAATGGAGCAGTACACATTTTCAAACTGTTTGATTATAACTTTGATTCTCAACAGGTTTTCTTGGCCTGAATTTGAAAGATTTTGCAAAAAAATACTGAGGATGCTGAAAATCTGAAATATAAACAGAACCAGAAATGCTTAGCAGGTCAGGCAGGATTTGTAGAATGAGAAACAGCTAATGATTTGATAAAAGGTATTAACAGTGTTTTAAAAACCAAAAGAACTGCGGATGCTGTAAATCAAGAACAAAAACAAAGTTGCTGGAAAAGCTCAGCAGGTCTGGCAGCATCTGTGGAGGAGAAACCAGTTAATGTTTTGGGTCCAGTGACCCTTCCTCAAATGTTCTATACTATGTTTGTTACAAGATCAAAACTAAAATCCCCATCAATGACAGAAGTATTGGAAGAATATAAAACTACACCTGGTGTCTTAATTAAAATTGATCTCAATAAATCAGCTTATCTGTGACTGAAAGATCCAACTGAACTGTTCTGAGGAAGGGTCACCGTTTCCAAAACATTAACTCTGTTTTCTCCTCCACAGATGCTGCCAGACCTGCTGAGCTTCTCCAGCAACTTTGTTTTTATTCCTGATTTCCAGCATCCACAGTTCTTTTGGTTTTTATTTAGTGTTTAACTCACTGCCACATCTCTTCCGGGCCTGCCCACCTTGAAGTTTTGCTCCTCTCTCCGACGGGATTTGCGTTCCAATCTCTTCTGGCCCACAGACTTTAATTTCACTGTCACTCCTGGTGTTTGACCAGGTATTTGCTAAAACTCGTTTCCACAGGCATGTCACATTCCTCGGTGACTGCCTCCGGCTCAGACTCGCCCCATGTGGATTCCAACTGAAGTTTCATCCCTCATGTTTTGAATACTCCCAGGATCACAGATATCTCCATGATGTTCAACGTTCTACAGATAGCTGCTCCTGCCACATCCTGAGATCCACACACAGTGCCATGTGGTCCCACACGTGCACTCTCAACCTTTCTCTCCAACAGCATTGTAACACACTGGCTCAGGGCTGCACCACTCCACAGTTCCACTTCATCCTCCGGCTCAGTCGCTGTGCTAACAAGAAATTTTTTTTTTCTTTTCCTTTCAGGCATCAAGGCCCACCAGATGCACCAACTCAAAAATACCCATTTGGCAGTCTGGAACCTACCTCTTTCTCCATGAATGTAGATACAGTCTTAGGATAGAAGATTGATTGTTTAGGACTGTACTGAAAAGAAATTTGTTCACTCGGAGTTGTGAATCTTTGGAAGTCTCTATACCAGAGGGTTGGGGATACTTTATTATTGAATATATTCAAGGCTGAATTTGATAGATTTTTGATTTCTCAGTGACTCTAGGGATATGGAGATCCGATAGCAAAGTGAACTTGAGGTAGAAGGTCAATCTTATTGAGTTGGCACAGCAGGCATGAGGAACAAATTTCTTATGCTGTTGTAAAATATCAGCATTTGATTGTTTTCTATCTCTAGAAATTTCTCACTTTAAGCATTAATAAATTTGACTTCTTCGACTGAATTAGCGCACGTGACTACATCATGGATTCCTCTGCTGAACTGCAGAAAGGACTCCCCATTTTAAAATGTAGATATTTTTACGGGAGCACTTTTTTTTAGCAGATTGTCTGTGCACAAACCGAGAATAGATTGAGATTCTTACTCATGACTTGCAATTGTACCAATGTTCCTGCATCAGCAATAGCTGAATCAGATCAGGATTGTTTTGTTTGAACATTTGAAAAGGCAAGAGTGACAAATATGAATGTGATCCATGACCAAATCTGAAAAGATGTTTACAAATATTAGAGGACCTGGTGATGAACATTGGGGTTATTATTAAATTGAAAAAGTAAGAATTTGTTTGTATACCACCTTTCCATAAGTCCATAAAATATAAGAACTGAATTAGGCTGTTTGGCCCATCGAATCTGATCTGCCATGTGATCATGGATGACATGTTTTTCAACCCCATTCTCCAGCCTCTCCCAGTAATCATTGATTGCCTTACAAATACACAACCTATCTATATGTTTCAAATGCTCTCAATCACCTTGGTCTCCACAGCCCTCAGTGGCAATGAGTTCCACACATTCACCACCATCTGGCTGAAGAAATTCCTTCTGATCTTGGTTCTAAAGGGTTGTCCTTTCACTCAGGCTGTGACCCTGGATCCATGTCTCTTCTAGTGGAAACACCTTCTCCATGTCCATTTTATTAAGGCTTCTTAATATTCTGTGAACTTCAATCCAATTCCCCCTTTATCCTTCTAAATTCCATTGAGTCCTCAACTGGTCCTCATAAGAAAAGCTGTTCACTCCCAGGATCATTCTTGTAAGCCTCCACTGGACCCACTCCACAGCTGCCACATCTTTGTGTAGATATGGGGCACATAACTGCTCACAATATTCCAAATGTGGTTTGAACAGATTCTTATACAGCCTCAGCAGTACATCTCTACTCTCGTATTCTCTCTTGAATGGAATGCTAACATTGCACTTACCTTCCTAACTGCCAACTGAATCTGTATGTTAACCTTAACAGAATATTGAACTAGGACTCCCAACTCCCTTTTGTTCTTCAGATTTTGAAGCTTTTCCCTGTTTAGAAAGTAGTCTATGCCTCTATCCTTCCTACCAAAAGGCATAACCTTTCTTTCCCACATTGTATTCCATCTGCATTTCTTTGCCCACTCACCTACCCCGTCCAAGTCCTTCTGAAAGCCTACTTGCTTCCTTGACACCGCCTGTCCATCCACCTATCTTGGTGTCATCTGCAAATTTAGCAACAATGCCGTCACTTCCTTTGTGCACTTCATTAATGTGTCATCTGAATAGTAGTGGTTCCAATACTGACTTGCTGCAGAACTCTACTCATCACTGAGTGCCATCTTGACAATGACCCCTTAATCCTACTCTGCCTTCTGTCCTTCAGTTAGTCCTCTATCCATGCCAATACCTTGTCCCTAACATCATGGGCTCTATCTTATTTAGTAGCCTCCTGAACAGCACCTTGTCAAAGGCCTTTTGGAAATCCAAATAGATCACGTCTGCTGTCTCCCCTTTGTCAAACATGTTTGTTACCGCCTCACGGAATTCTAACACCTTTGTTAGGCATGACCTTCCCTTAACAAAATGGTGCTGATTCTGACCTATTTAACCATGCACTTCCAAACACGTTGCAATCTCATGCACTAATAATGGATTTTAAAATCTTAGCAGCAACTGAGTTCAGGTGAATTGGCCTATAGTTTCCTGTTTTCTGCCTCCTGTGATGTATGAAAGATGCCAATGCCTCTACGACCTACTTCAGCTATCGACTCCAGAGCTCTGGGGTGTATTCCATCTAGACAATGTGATTTATTCAGATATTTCAGTTTCTCTGTCACCTGTTGCTTATTGACAGACACTACACTCTCTTTGCCCCCTGACTCTTAAAGTTCTGGTATGCTGCTTGTGTTTTTCAAAGCAAATTATTACAGGATCTTTATAGGGCATTATTTGACACCAAGCCAGATTAACCATTGGGAAAGATGCCCAACTAGAATACAGGGCTAAAGAAGTAAGTTTTCAGGAGTGAATTAAAGGAAGGAAGGAAGAAAGAAAGGGTCAGGGAGGAATTTTAGAACTTCAGGGCTTTGTCAGCAGTAACAGCATTCAGTCTTGCATCAGGAAGCTTCCTTTAAAGGGAAATGCTAAAGTTATTACTCAGAATGCTATTATCTAGCTGATTATATAAAAAAAGTTTTCTAGTCAATAAGCAGCATCTTAAATGACAACGGTTTGTGCTGTGTTGGGCATTCCTCCATGCAAAGTGTTGCCTGGTGTGACTTGGGAACTCTTGGGGCAACTTTTGCAGGCTGACAAGGTGCTGCATTTGGTCTTTTCTCGAGGCCGCCCTCTTGGCTAACGGAGCCTCTTGACTCTGCTTGCATCTTCCATGCCTCCACCACCACTGTCACCACCGCGCCCCCCCCCCCCGCCCCCCAAAAAAAAGCCAGCCTCCAGAGATTATGGCCATCACTGACCGTTTCCCAGTAGTCTGTTAATGTCTACCATCTTCACATCCCATTTACATGGCTTTATGTTGCTAGAGGAAAGCAGACATGTGGTGACAGAGAAATCTGGTGGTAATAATCCCTTTGCTGTTTCTCTCAACTATACTTTGTCTGAGGTGCCTAAAATACATTGAATCTAAACAGTGTTAGAAGAAACTGCATACGACACCAGTGGTTTGTTTTCTCCCTTTTTGTTTAATAATGTGCACAGTAATTAAAATAGCAAAGATTAACAGACAAAACAGAAATTCCTGGAAGAACTCAGCAGATCTGGCAACATCTATGGAGAGAAAGCAGCATTAATGTTTTGGGTCCAGTAACTTCAGAACATCTGCGTTAATTCATCAGAAGCAGTCCAAGAAGTCATTAAGTTTTGAACCTGATTGATATTTCCTAGTTTGAAATCTATTTGGTCCACTTATTTTCTGATGCAGTGTGAGACTCTGATAATAATCCTAGATTAAATTGTTTTTTAAAACCCTCTTTTTCTGTATTTTAGCTTCAGCGATCAAAAACTGCAAATGGTCCACAGGATATTGAGTCGGGATCATCGGCACATCTGTCACAAAAGAGGCGAATGCCTTGTATTTCTCCAATTTTCGTTCAGGCGTTTACACTCACATTTTTGGCAGAATGGGGAGATCGATCACAACTAACAACCATTGTATTGGCTGCCAGGGAGGTGAGTTATTCAGCTTTTCATTTTTGTGAGCCGGGCAGGTTAATTTTTCTAGATTGCATGTTTTTTTTTGAGACATGGTGAATAGATTGGTATTTTTACCTTTTTAGAATGTGAAGGATGACTAGAAATAACATCACTTCTCTGGACCTTCAGAGCACAAGTTTGAGGCAGTCTTAACGACTATAACTTGTAGATTTTAATTTTAACATAAACTTGTGGATGTAATTGTAATGCTGCTTTTTATTTGTTCATGGATTCTGGGTGTTGCTGACATGACCAACATTTGATGTCCATTTCTAATTGATTTTGAGAAAATGTTAGCGAGCCACTGTCTTGTACTGCTCCTTTCTATATAGGCACTTACTCAGTGTTAGATCACGAGTTACAGGATGTAGCAAGTAATTATATTGTCATGGGCCGTGAGGTGTGAGAGTTGGTGGTAGCGATGTTCCTATTTTCTATTGATCTTGTCTTTCTTAGCAGTATTGATTATATGTTGTTTATGGTACAAGCAAGTTTTTACAAAGTAATTTCTTTGGCTCCAAATTTGCTGAAATCTGATAAAACCAACAAAATAGTTACAATAGTATCAGAGATAATGGGAACTGCAGATGCTGGAGAATTCCAAGATAATAAAATATGAGGCTGGATGAACACAGCAGGCCAAGCAGCATCTCAGGTGCTCCTGAGATGCTGCTTGGCCTGCTGTGTTCATCCAGCCTCACATTTTATTAAAATAGTTACAATGATCATTTTCACAAAAATATATTTTTGACTCCTTTTCCTGGTCCAAAGTAAAAGAAAAATTTTATTTTAACATGGACTTGAGTAGGCATTGTAGAATTTATCTACCTTTGCACTTGAATTTTTTTTAATAACTTTTCTACAGATAAGTGAGCAAGTTGAACTAGAAACATCTGGTATGTTGATTTAGCAGGGTACCATGAGAATTCAGAGAATTTGTATATTGACATTCTAATAGATGATTCTTGAGCTATAAACTGCAAGGTTATCGATGGGTTTGGTGGCTGTTCATCGCCCTCAAACAGCCGAACAGCAAATTCCTGCATTGTAAAGGTTCTGTAGTTCTTTGATTTTGATGTGTTTTTTTTCTACAGGATCCTTTTGGTGTTGCTGTGGGTGGAACATTAGGGCACTGTCTTTGTACTGGATTGGCAGTTATTGGAGGAAGGATGGTTGCCCAGAAAATCTCTGTTCGAACGGGTGAGAATCAAAACTGGTTTCTTACAACTTATTCGGTAATTGTATTTGTTATGACAGCTCGTTACATGTGTTCTTGCATCATAGCTACTAAAATTTAGAAATATTATAGATTTTGAGAAAGTAAAGCTTATTTGGTCGGGCAGTAGATGAAAATATTTTGAGGGGTTTGTCCAAATTTCATGTGGTAAATGAAAATTAATTTGGAAGTTTTGGAGATTTGCACTGTGGGTGGGATGTTGGCTCAGTGGTGAGCACTGCTGACTCAGCACCAGGGATGTGGGTTCGATTCCACCCTTGGGTGACTGTCTGTGTGGTGTTTGCACATTCTCACCATGTCTGCGAGGGTTTCCTCTAGGTGCTCTGGCTTCCTCCCACAGTCCAAAGATGTGCAGCCCAAGTAGACTGGCCATTCTAAATTGCCTGTAGTGTTAAGGGGTGTTGTAGATTAGGTGGGTTATCGGGAGATGGGGCTGGGTGGGATGCTTTTGAGGGTTGGTGTGGACTTGTTGGGCTGAAGGGCCTGCTTCCACACTGTAGGTTTCTATGAATGCAGAGGAAATCTAGATTTATTCATAATATAAATTTTAACATTTGGCTTAATTCTCTTTTTAGTGACCATCATTGGTGGAATAGTTTTCCTGGCATTTGCACTTTCTGCCTTGTTCATCAGTCCAGACAGCGGGTTCTAACAGGTTTTTCAGGAATGCTAACATGTATCATCCATTTCCAGATATCAGAATTAATATTTATCGATGTACAGTGTAACTGCAAAGGACTTGTGCCTCTTGTATAGTTTACATGTCTTTTAGATTCTGAAGGCAAGTCTTGACTTTTTCAACCCAAATGACCTCACTGTATATTTCAGTTTCTGTATAACTATTTCAATATGTAGGTGCCTCACCACATAAATGCTATAAATATAATTGATTTTTAAAATGTGTGAGCTTTGGAGGTCGTTTTGAGGGTACTGAACACTAAAAAAACCCTTTTTATACAATGGTTTTTGGCAGTGAAGTAAATTATACTGCAGTACTTTTTTAAAAAAATATTCTCAACTATTCTGTTTGGAGCACTCCCTTTGTCTCAACATCTGTCCATTTTTCTTGTTAACATGTAGTTAAAACATTGTGTAACACCGATTCTCCAAAAACTGGGCCTTCATTACATTAATTGGAGGGATCATTGTAATATAGATTGCAAATGTTAAATGTCTTTTTAAGGAATCTTTTATTTAATTGGTCATGCCTTGCCAAAAAGCAGATACTATTGGATCAGGTTTAAAAGGGCACTTGAGTCCTTAATGGCATCATAATTATTAGAATTGTTTCTGAATTCCAATAACTAGGTTTGTGAGGTGACTGTTATTTGTAATCATTTAAATTGTAACTGTAGTGTTCGTGCAAATTAGTGCTCTTCTGTTGTCGACAGAACTGCAGTATTATAGTGGCTACTTTCTACTTTCCCTGTGTTTTTTGATTTAGATTGAAACTGCTTGTTATTAACTTTTTTAAACATAATACAGGTATTGATCAGGTACACCCTGTCTATCTTTTGATAGTGTTGGAATTAGATTCTTGTGAAAAGCTGATATTGCACCTGACTTTCAAAGTTCACTGTAGAGATTACAGTGAGTGCTCTGATTTTGCCAGATGTTGCAATTTTAGTTTATTTTGGTTATTAGATTCGGACTTACAGGACATGCAATGAAGTCTTGCTTGGTTTCAGTTATGTTTGTAAAGCAGTGTGGATTCCTGAGATGAATTAGGCTTAACGGATTCTTTTGTGCATACCTGCTGCATAGCCTCATTTTAAAAAGAAAACGCAAAGAATTGTGGTTATTGGAAATCTGAATCAAGAACAAAACATGCTGGAGAAATTTGCAAGACACAACCACTAAATTATGTGAATGCTAGAGGCAGACATGTAGTTTATCAACTGTCAAAATGTACAACATACTTTTAACCTTGAATATCCTGGGTCAGCCTCCACTTTATACTCCCCTTTGAACTGTTTCACAAATATAAATAGTGCAAACAGTCACAATGCAATATGCTGTTTTCTGCCAAGACATTTTGAAATAACCAAGATTGGAACTAGAAGCTAAAACTACTTTTCACTTGGATCTAGCCTCCTGGATATGCACTTGCCTGTGGAAATATTTCAACGAGAATGAGAATTTTATACTGGAAATAATTATTTCTATAATGTGAACTTTTTCAGTTTTGCATGTGAAAATGCCTTAATACACAGGGATTGGTAATTTGGAGCAGCATTTAGCTTGGACTAATGTAAAATTCATTGCATAATAGTAAGTAAAAGAGTATTTGTAAAAATGGGTATTTTTTTTTGTTCCACTGGCCCACAGAAAAATGCAAAGCCACAGAAGGAATTATTGCTTGGCAGCTCATGCTGTGGCCCATGAGGGAATTGATATTATGGAAATTTAAAGGGAAATATTAACACTAGCATTGCAGTTTTGAGGAACACATGACAGAGGATTTGTGCTAGTGTTACAACACTAATCAACTCTAATAATTTAATCATGTATCCTATTGACTTATGTTCTAGTGGTGGCCCTACCCATTTTTAGAATTTAATTCTGTGCTGAGCACAAGATCAATAATTTTACTCTTTGCGCAGTCACTGTGAACAGCTTTACTTTTTAAAATCTACTATGGTACTTAACTCTGCAGCAAGTGAATAATAATTGATAAATACTGGAATTTGAATTTCCAGTTCTATTTTGTGGGGTTAATGCAGTGAATGTCAGTGTTTTTGGCAAGCGGTGTTACATTTCAGTTCTTGGTACAGACAGGATCTTATCTAATTTATCCTTATCTATGGAGTAATTCTCTGCTTTTTCAATAAATGAAAATTGAAGGTTTTGTATTAAGATATTTGAGTGTTTAGTTTTGTGGTCTTCCAGTCATTTGGGGATCCTCCACAAGCCTTTGTGTTCTATCACTTAACTGACTCTGTCCAGGTCCGAGCAGAGTCTTCCTAAAATGACTTGCAACGATTAAAATCTCCTACAAAAATTATGCATCTGATGAAAAATTATATCATCATGTTTCCTATTGACTTAAGTTCTGATAGTGCAGCATACTTGTAACTGCAGGTGCAGTGCTGTCTTTAGTTTCAGCTGTGGTACTGAAAGTCTTTAATGTTTGAACTCCCAACATTCTTCAAAGTTATTCAAATTAGTTGGTACACAGGAGTAAAAGTAAATACTTCATTTGCACTGGATTAGTTTATACAATCTGTATGCTGCAACGTTTTTGTGAATGGCAGTTTGCAAAATTGTCAACATTTTCTTGTTAAAATAGAAAATTGTAAGAAACCAACTTGATTGTACAGATTAGATTTGTACATATTGCTATTATCAGTGGCTGTACTTTAAATAAAAGTATGAAAGGAAATATCTTCAAACATGTGAATCTTCTTATTTCTAAAAGTATTTGCATATTGTTTCAGCTTTATTTTCTTTCCTCCTCCTCTTCCGCACCCCCCCACCACCAAAAAAAAATCTCTCGGCCTCTCTGGTCATTGTGTTTTGAAATAAAATATTTGCAACCTGGGTGCAGATTTAACTTTTAGCATCATGAATTAAATCTAGGAGGTACAATTCATATCTTGAACTATTCATTTCATTTACTAGATTTTTCTTAAGTCAGTAAAAACTAAGTTTTACACCATGGAGCTTCTGAAGATTTTGTGGACATCACTCATAGTAAATCTGAAAACCACGGTGCATTTGACACTGCAGCAAAATCTATTTTTGTTTTAAATCTCTAGTACCTCGAAAGCTAAATCTGATGTAAACTGCACTGGTGTAAATGATGAGATGTAACAATGGAGAAAGATACTCTGCATTTCATGTTTTTGGTCTTGCATGTAAATGTTCATCTTGAACAGCAGCTTTGTAGTAAAAAGCACCATTATAAACGAATGATTAAATTGTCACACATAGCTTCAAGATACAGTGAAAAGGGCTTTGTTGCCACGATCTGGCATCATTTTGAACTACAAAAAATAATAAGTAATTTCTTTTTAAGAGATCATCTGTTCAAATTTGGTCTCAAACATGACTCATTGGCTTCTCAAAGTCTATAGTAGCTGTCCTAATCCTTAAGGAGTTCCACTCTGGGTACAGCAACACTGATACTAATAACCCAGGAGCCTCCAACTCTGCTGCTGTCTGACACCGCCAAGAGTATAGGGTTCTTTGGCCTACCACTGCCACCACTAAGAATCCAGGTTCCAGGCCTGCCAACACTGAAGCCACTGCTCCTGCTTCCAAAGATGAGGAAAGAGGGAAGAGGGAAGAAGGAAAGTTCTTTTACACAGAGGGTGGTGGGCACCTGGAACGCATTGACAGCGGAGATGGTAGACACAGAGACTTTAGCGTCTTTTAAGATATATTTGGACAGGTACATGGATGGGCAGGGAGCAAATGGACACAGACTATTAGAAAATAGATGACAGGTTAGACAGGGGATCTTGAGTGGTGCAGGCTTGGAGGGCCGAAGGGCCTGTTCCTGTGCTGTAGGTTTCTTTGTTTCTTCGTAGTCTTTTTCAAAGAAAAGTGAACTGCTCCTCTGGAGCAGACAGACAGGCCCCAATCAGCCCAAACACTACCGATCATGTTGACACTGCCATCTTGAAGAATTAAATATCAACACAGTAATTTTTATTTTGAGATTGGACAACGACTCTCAACACCATACCAGACTTGCAGTTGGACTAGAATGAGATCAGTAACCTGTTGACATCAAGGCTGCATTTGACAGAATTTGGCATCAAGGAGCACGAGTGAGAGTGGAGTTGATAGGAACTGAGGTGGGCGGGAAACTATCTGCTAGTTGTAGTCAGCTCAAGGGCATTACTCTTTAAGACTCTTTTAGTGGTACCCTAGAACTCACCATCTGTCCATCGTATGGTCATACATGGGATGTTGATGATTGCACAATATTCAACACTACTTGCTTCTCCTCCGGTACCGAAACAAATTGTATCGTACATGGCATGACCTGGGCAACAAACAGGCTTGGGCTAACAAGTCACAAATAACATTTGTGCCACACAAGTGACATATGACCTGACAATCAACTCTAGCTCCTTGATGTTCAATTACACTAACATTGCTAAATTCTAGTTATCGACATCCTGGATGTTTCTGTTGACCAGAAACTAAATGTGACTAGCCTGCAAGTAGTGGTTATAACAGCAGGTCAGAGGCTAGGATTTCTATGGTAATTTAATTCTTATCCCTCCATGCCTATGCGCCATCTGGCAGGACTGTTAATGGTGGTGATGAGTGTAGCAAAATTGTACCCATGCACTCAGGATGCCTCAAAGTGCACAGCACAGCAAGGTTTAGTAATTTTGGAAGATTAAATGGATGAGAATCACTAAGCGAAGATGCTGCATTGAATAGCGAGCATGATAGAAGGTGTGTACACAGTAGAGATTTGGTGTGAGATAGCAGAGATAAAATGCAGCCTTGTGGAGCACAGAAGCATAATATTTTTGTGGCATTGCTGTACTATGGGACTGTGCTGACCGTGGTAGCTACTTGGAACAAGGTCAGCAGCATCTTGTGCTGTTATCTCCTTTGGTCCTTGGGGCGAGTGGTGGGGGAGGGAAGAAGATGGCCAACGTTACCACTGGTCTATTCACAAGGACCTCCAGATCCTTATGATGAAACAGTGTGCCACAATCCCCCTCTCAACCATGTCCTTTTTAAATGTACATCACGCTAAGGACAGCTCCGGACTTGCTGCATTTGAACTGATATGCAGCTTGGTTTGAGTATTCATGCTGCAGGTATTATAGCAGCATGTCCTAGACCTAGACAGCCCTTTTGCCTCTGTCTGCTGACTACAAGATTGTGTGGGGACTGGTAACATGGAAGCCAGATGCGTAGTTAATGAAGTGAGTAGCAGAAGATTGCTTAAGAAACTCTCCTTGGCTTATCTGACAGAAATCTCACCTGGGCTTATTTGACAGAAATCTCACAGGAAATTGACATAGAGCCAACATGTGGAGAGACTCAGCCTATTTTACCTCAATGGTTCTGTATCCTTTTAATATTATGTGTCTGCAGAAATCTATAGTTTGTCTGGAACCTGCTCAGTGATTGGAATTTTCTACCAAAAGGGCTCAAATTCCTGCTTTTAGTTGTCATAAATAGTCTGCCTCAAGACCTGTGATAAGAAAAAGGATACACAGAGTCAATATCCAGCCAGTCACACCATGGAAGTTTTGTAAATTTCAATAAGATCTCTGTTCATTCTTCAATATTCTGGAGAATACAGCTGCAGATTCCTTAATTTCTGGCCATAAAATAATTACAGCATCCAGGGATTAATTTGTTGAACTGCTAGTTAACCACCTCATCATTTAGATAAGGAGACCAAAGCATGACACAGTAATCCAAGTGAGTTTCCTCAAAAGGCTTGTGTGCTCAAATCTCCGTAAAATGAATGGCAATCTGTATGTTGGCATTGAACGTGCTTTTTCTGCACCTGCATGCTAGCTTTTAATGATTCATGGACAAGGACACCTGGTCCCCTTTGCATTTCGACACTCCCTAACCTTTCTCAAATTTATTCATGGATATGGGCATTACTGGTTAGGAAGGCATTTATTGACCACCCATAATTGGCCTTGTGAAGTTGGTGATGAGCCGTCTTCATGAACTACTATAGTCTATTGGGGTAGGTAGACCCATGATGCTGGCAGGGAGAAAGATCCAGGATTTTGACCCAGTGACACTGAAGGAATGACAACACGTTTCCAAGTCAGGATGATGAGTGGTTCGGAGGGGAACTTGCAGGTGATTGTGTATCTGCTACCCTCGTCCTCCTAAATAAAGTGTTCAAGTGTGTGGAAGATGCTGTCTTAAGTAGCAATGGTAAATTTCTGCAGATAGATAGATACAGTGCTGCTACTGAGCATTGAGGGTAGAGGGAGTGCTGTTTGTTTCTGCTTCAGTCTTTGGCATTGCAGAAATTTAAACTGTCCACCACAATTCACAACTGGATATGGTAGACCTGTGGATCTGATCTGTTGGTTGTGGTGCTGATGAACTACACAAATACCCAGCATTGTGTTGCTAGATCAGCAAAGTCGGAGACATTTAGCAATGGTATGAGTGACACATGATATGAGGAGGGTGGACTAAATGTGAAGGTGGGACTGCAACCCCACAAGGTCTGTGCTGTATGCACTGTATGATACCATATTCAGCTGTATCTACAGTGGGCAGATTGAGGATGAAGCCAAGAACGTTACTCTCTAATCACCTACCGCACAGCCAGCTGTATCCTTTATGAATTGTTGAGCTTGCTTCGTCGTGGTATTACTGAGTCACTCCCTGGTGACACACATTGAAATATATTGTGCACCTTTGCCACACTCAGTGCTTTGCCCATATTTTACTTGTTGCCATTAGATTTAATATGGTCCAGAAGAAATGTTGAAGGATCCCAGGGCAACTGCCACCCCTACCCCCGACTCCCCTCCAAACTGTATACATTGTATACCTCTTCTGGGTCTGTCCCACTAAAGGTCAGTTTTATTTGGAGAACAGAAAACCAAGATTTGATGAAAGGTATTCAAAATCATGACAGGTCTAAACACTATTAATGGAGAAATTGTTGCCAGTTATGGGCAGAATGAGTGATAACGACTTTTTCACACTGTGATTATGGTCTGAAATGACTGTGTGGGAAAAGAAGGTTCAATTGAGGCAGTCGAAGAAAATTTGACTATTACCTGAAAAGAGAGAATGTGCACAGTTGCAGGAACAAGGCAGGAGAATGGGAAGGGGCGAATTACTTTGTGGGATGGCTAGTACAGGTCTAACCTCCTGTGCTGTTAAGGACTCTGTCATCTCAACACAAGATGACACAGCAGGAAACAGAATATTAATCCTCTGGCAAACTCAGTCATCTGACAGATGAGCAAGGCAACTTAACAATATTTTAAGCACTGGAATAATTTAATTAAATTCAACTGTCTGGCAGATTATCAGATCTAAAGTAAACACTCTCCAATCTGCTCTAGTTACTTTACCCCCAATCAATATTTCGCCTTTGGGGTTGTTTCAACTGAACAAATAAGTTGAAATTTCACCAGGCAACAGTCCAGCATATACACAGTATTTCTATAGCTAAGCCAGTTCCTAAACTCCCAGGTGTTACCAAAAAGGGAAAACTGGCACCTTACTCTAGACTAAACAAATTTCCTCCTTGGATGTCTTAGTTGCTTGGTTTAGGAGCATAATTACAGATATCATTCAGGCAGAGTTTATAAAATGTAGAAGATTTTTAAAAATTGCTGTCATATTTAGTTTTCGCAGCAGTGAATCATGAGAAATGCATTTATCTGTCTCGATTTTGACACTTCACTCGTTTATTTGACCTAAATGTATTTTTGGCCCATACTCCCTGCCAATCAAATTGATTCAAGTGCTTAGTGTTAATATTTGTGTTTATACCTTATGGTATAACATTCCCCTGTCCCCCAACCTCCACACATGCGTCTAGGTTGTATCTATCAGATTAAATACAACTTGGAGGAAGAGTACTAAACTTGACCATTTTTCACATATACACATACATACACACACACACACACACATACACGCCTACTGATGTTGGCACATTTTAAAAAGTCATTAAAATCACTGATTATTTCTTTCAAATCAAAGTGCCAGTGTTATCTTACAAAATTGTAATTTAACATTCCAAATTATAGAATCCATACAGTGCAGAGGAGGGGTCATTTGGCCCATTGAGTTTCTCACCGATCCTCTGAAAAGCATGGGACAACCATGGCCCATCTACCTAACTTGCCCATTGTTGGTCTGTCAGAGAAAGCTGGAACACCTGGAATAAATCCAGGCATTCAAGCCAGAAAAGTCCTGGGGTAAACTGATGTTCAGAGAGAGCTGGGTGTTCAGGTCCATTGTTGCCTGAAGATGGCTATGCAGGTCAATAGCGTGGTCAAGGAGGCATTCGGCATGCTTTACTTCATTGGACGGGGTACTGAGTACAAGAGCTGACAGGTTAACAAAGTGTGAAGCTAGATGAACACAGCAGGCCAAGCAGCATCTCAGGAGCACAAAAGCTGACGTTTCGGGCCTAGAATGTTGTCTGGTATGGAGGGCGCTAGCGGTGAAGAAAGGTTGAGTAGATTAGGATTATTCTCATTAGAAAGATGGAGATTGAGGGGGGACCTGATTGAGGTCTACAAACACATAGGGGTATAGACAAGGTGGATAGTAAGGAGCTTCCCCCCCCAAGAGTGGGGAACTCAATTACTGGGGGTCATGAGCTCAAAGTGAGAGGATGGAAGTTTAAGGGAGATATGCGTGGAAAGTTCTTTACACAGAGGGTGGTGGATGCCTAGAACTCGTGGCCAGCAGAGGTGGTAGAGGCAGGCACGATAGCGTCATTTAAGATGTATCTGGACAGATACATGAATGGGCAGGGAGTGAAGGGATACAGACCCTTAGAAAATAGATGACAGGTTCAGACAGAGGATCTTGATCAGCGCAGACTTGGAGGGCCGAAGGGTCTGTTCCTGTGCTGTAATTTTCTTTGTTCTTTAATCAAATCTGGGTCCATGGTGTTGTGAGGCAGCAGTGCTAAAAACTGAGCCACCCAATTCCACATTAGAAATGCTAAGAATGAATCTTTAGAAATATTATTTTCCTTAACTAGAGTGCTTTGGAACTTTTATTATAGGTGCTGTGTTTCTTCTAAGTCTCATGTAAATATAGTTTAACAAAGTTATCTGAGAATATCAGTTTGTTTAATGGCACATTATGGTATAGAACTGGACTTATAAGGTCTAACTGACAGAAATTTTACAAAATTCTTTGACAATACCACACTGAAGATTTCCTCCTGTTTAGATTACATAATATTTTAGAAATATGGAAGTGGGCAAAGGTTTTGTTACTGTTTTTATATATTTTGGTTAAAAATAGAGTTTAGGAAATAATGCAAAATTATATTAATGTACTGAATCAATATCAAATTAAGACAAATGTAGCTCATGTCTTAAGTAACACTAACCTGTGCAAGCTGTGTTTTAGGATACTGCACATGAAATATACACTGTCACTTTTTGTAAATAAATCATTATGTTCTACAGTTTAATTTAAAATAAAAATATTGTACTGCAGTAGTCTTGGCCAATTCAGTTGTAAATTAAGATGAATGAGATGAAAACAAGGTCAGACTTCAGGAATGCTCTGTTTATAAAACAGTAAAGCAGCCTTTTCATAAATTTCATTAAGTTTTTAAAAACACAATTTGTGCCCATCTTATCCTGTAAGATAGTAGAATAAACAAACGGACGCATTAGCACCTGAAAGAAGTCAACCTGTAGATGTTCTGTACTTGAGTGAACAATAAAGACAAACTTTTTTTTATCCTTTACATAATAAAAGTTAAAATGTTTAAAATCTCACAAATAAATAACACTTTCATGCAACATACAAAAAAATTCTCTTGATATTTCCTGGTTATTTACACAATATTTAGCAGTATTTGTACAAAGAATGTTCTCAATATATTAGCTGACACATTAAATTATCCCTTCAATTCTCACCAGAATAGTTGAAAAATCTGAACACTACAGAGAAAGCAACCCAACAAATACCATATTCTATACAATTTAAAGAAGCAACTTATAACTTATGTTTACAAATAAAATTGTCAATACAATAATATTTTACTGAAGTTGACAGATGTTTGTATTGTTAACAGTGGGCATTGCAGTTTTACAGATTGTAGCAGATGGAACTGCCGACTACAAATCAAGTGTTAAGGAGCTCGTAATCTTTCAAATCAAAAATCTATCTTTTTCTGCTGCATCAATGTGACAGTAGTGAAGCGCTGTAAGCACCTTATGACGAACATGTGCCTTTCAACTTTGAATACAGCAGCTTTCTTTCAAAGTTAGCAGCTGACTTCAAAACACCATATTCTTTTAAATGATAAATTTAAGTTGCCAATGTATCCTGCTGTTTTTTTTTAAATGACCAGAGGTTATGGTGACTGTGCTTTAGAAGGATCTGATAAGCTATAAATCCTGTGCTGAGAGCTGCTGATAAGTGATAGCAATCTGTTGTAGAGGGAAAGTGGCTGATAGAATAAACTGGATAGATTGCTCCACGGTAATAAATCTAGATGCCTACATTTTTTCAAAATCACCCTACAGCTAAAACAAAACATTTTTATGTACAAGAAAACATGCAAAATTTCAATGACAATATGCTGAAGCAGAAAATGAGGGCTAGTTGACAATGAACTCAACAGATTATAATTGCCAACAAGTTGACTCATTTACTATGATAAATTGTTATTCATCATAACTTTTGACAGAATAACAATGTATCTACTGTAGAGGAAATCAGGAAATACTATAACATTTTCAGAATTCAGAAATTCCCATAAGTATATTTAGGTGAGTTTTAAAAATCTATTAGGAAAATCATATACCTTTTAGATCATTTCTAGTGAGGATGGTGCAGTGATGTAATCACTGGACTAGTAATCTAGAAACCCAAGCTAATGTTCCCAGAACACAAGTTTGAATCCCACCATGGTGAAAATTAGAATTTAATTTTAAAAACAAAAGCAGCTTAATGGTGACCATGTAACCAATGTTAAATGTTGCAAAAGCCCATCTGGTACACTCATGACATTTTAGGAAGGAAATCTGCCTTCTTTGCCTGGTCTTATCAACAAACAACTTCAGACCTATATTAGTGCGATTGTCTGTTAATCACACTCTAGGCAGTTAGGGCTGGGCAATAAATTTTGACCGAGCCAGTGGCACCCACATCTGGTGAATGAACCTTGCCAGTACCAAAGTTACTCTTCAGGTTTTCACAACAGCTGTAGCAGAGTCTTATTCCTATGGATAACAAAGTGTGGAGCTGGATGAACACAGCGGGCCAAACAGCATCTCAGGAGCACAAAAGCTGATGTTTCGGGCCTAGACCCTTCATCAGAGATGATCCAGCTCCACACTTTGTATTCGTGGATTCTCCAGCATCTGCAGTTCGCATTATCACTGTTATTCCTATGGAGATGGTTACTGACAAGTCCTATGATTGATGTTAACTAAAGCACTCAGCAGAATCAACTGAATTGGAGGAAATACATCTGAAATAATCTTACAAAGGTAGGAATTTCTGTAAAAGATAAAATAATTCTTTCTTCATTTAATATTAAAAATATTCATGATGCCCTAAATTATCTTCTCCTTTAAACTTTTATCTCAAAAAGCAATGTGTCTTCTAAAGTGGAGTATCAGTAAAAATGCAGAACATATTAAACTTGAATCAATATGTCAATTCTTGTATTTGACAAAAATTGGTGATATTCCTTGGATACATGTTTTAAAGTGAGTGAGGTACCTGAGGGTGGAAGGTAGCTAATGTTATGTCTTTTTTAAAAAGAGGCTGTAAGGAGAAGGCCGGAAACTATAGATCCGTGAGTCTGACACTGGTGGTTTGTTAGTTGTTGAAGGTGATTCTGAAAGATAGGATTTACATGCATTTGGATAAGCAAGGATTGATTCGGGATTGAGATAGTGGGAACTGCAAATGCTGGAGAATCTGAGACAACAAGGTGTAAAGCTCGATGAACACAGCAAGGCCAAGCAGCATCAGAGGAGCAGGAAAGCTGAATGCATTTCTGAAGCAGGGTCTAGGTCTGAAACGTCAGCTTTCTTGCTCCTCTGATGCTGCTTGGCCTGCTGTGTTCATCCAGCTTTACACCTTGTTGTCATTGATTAGTGATAGTCGGTTGGTTTTGCGCAAGGAAAATCATGCCTCAGAATTGATTGAGTTTTTTGAGCAAGTAGCCAAAAAGATTGAGGGCAGAGCATTAGGCGTCGCTTGCTTGGATTTTGGTAAAACCTTTCACAAGGTTCTGCACAGTGGACTAATTAGTAAAGTTAGATCACATGGGATTCAGGGTGAGCTTGCTAACTGGAAACAAAAATAGATTTATGGTAGGAGATGGAGTGGTGTTGCAGGGTTGTGACCCGCGGTGTTCCACAGGGATTAGTAATGGGTTCACTTTTGTTTGTCATTTATATAAATGATTTAGATGAGAATTTAGGAGACAGAGTTAGTAAGTCTGCAGATGACACCAAAATTGGTCATTAAATGGATGCTGAAGAAGGTTATCAAAGATAATAAAGGAATCTTGATCAATTCAGGGAATGGGCTGAGAATGGCAGGCTGAGGTTAATATGGATAAATTTGAAATATTGCATTTTGGTAATACAAACAAGAATGGGACATATGCATTTAACGATAGGGCCGTGAAGGGTATTGGTTCAGGTACATAATTCTTTGAAATTTGCATCACAGGAATGGACTTGTTGGGCCAAAGGGCCTGTTTCCGCACTGTGGGGATTCTACGATCTATAAGGATAGACAGGATGGCTAAGAAGACATTTAGCACATTTGTCTTCATAGTTCAGACAATTTAAGCACAGGGGTTGGGAAGTCATATTGTGGTTGTACAGGACATTGGTGAGGTTTCTTCTGGAGTACTGTGTGCAGTTCTGATTGTCCTGTAGTAAGAAGAACATTATTAAACTAGAGAGAGGGTTCAGAAAAGATTTACCTATATGTTGCCAGGAAAGGAGGGCTTAAGATGTAAAAAGAGACAGGAAGGCAGGGACTTCTCCCACTGGAGTATAAAAAGGTTCACAGGTGACCTTATTTAGGTTTATAAGGTCATGAGGGATACAGATAAGATAAATTAAAAGAGTGTTTTCACTCGGTTTGTGGGGTTCAAAAGCAGGAGGTGTATTTTTAAGGTTAGAAGAACGGGATTTGAAAAAGGCCACAAGGGGCAAATTGTTTTTTTTAAACAGTGTTGTGTGTGTGTGGAATAAACTGCCAGAGAAAATGGAGGACACAGGTACCTTTACAGCTTTTAAAAGGTGGGATAAGTTTATGAATAGAAAAAGTTTGTAGGAATAGGGACCAAGCTCAGGTAGGTGGGACTAGTTTTGTTTGGAAACATGGTCGGTGTGGACTGGTTGGACCAAACCGTCTGTTTCCATGCTGTATGACTCTAAGACTCTATAGCATTAAGTTTGTATCAAAAGTATTGTACAATCATGATTTCTGATGAAGATTTTCTGGCAACATTTTATATCCTTGTTTCAAACATGATAAATTAATGGACAGACTGCTAGCCAACTAAAATACTAAACTTCACGTCATCATACCTGTGGACACTGCTGTAGCTGCTGGGTAGGTGTTTGAGACTGTGGTGGAGCTGTTGTGGTAGTTTCTTCATGCTGACTTTGTGTTAATGGCAAAGTCTGAACTTCTTGCTGCTGAGTGATGAGAGTAGAATGAGTGGTCACTATTTGACCCATGAACATAGTTGTTGGAACCATAACTGCACTGCATCTCGCAGGAGCAGTTACCAGCTTTGTCACAAGTTGCTGGCCTTTTTGGAATCTAGTGACAGGAAGAAAAAAAAAAGTATTTCAACGTTCCCTGTATCTTTTCGAAACTTAAAGACCAACATAATAAAATGACTTTTTCTTGATACATTATTTTATCCCCTCCTTTGCTGCATTCTTGGGTATGATTTGAACCTTGGATACGATCTGGTGGAGGTGAAAGAGTAGGGTACTGTCACTGGACTAGTAATTCAGTCTCCAGTTGAATGTTCCAGATTAAGGGTTCAAATTCCAACATGGCAGATGATGAAACTCAAACTCTGTTTCAAAAAAGTCTAGAATTAAAAGCTTGTCTGATGGCAACCATATATAACCTTTGTTGATCATCACCATTTGGTTTACAAATGTCCTTTAGGGAGAAAATCTGCTATTATCATCTTGTATTGGCCTACATATTACACCTGACCCACAGCAACGTGATTGACACTTCACTGCCTGGTAAACTATTCAGTTCAAACGCAATTAGGGATTGGCAATAAATGCTGGCCTAGCAGCGATGTCCACATTTTTGAAATATTTTTCCAAGTCACCATCATATGCAATAGTGAGGCAATCGAGTCCCTACAGTGTGGGAACAGGCCCTTCAGCCCACCAACCCTCACAGCATCTCACCCAGACCCATCCTCCTAATCTACACATCCCTGAACACTACCGGCAATTTAGCATGGCCAATCCACCTAACTTGCACGTCTTTAGACTGTGGGAGGAAACCAGACCACCCACTGGAGACCCACGCAGGCACGGGGAGAATGTGCAAACTCTACACAGACAGTTGCTCAAGGGTGGAATTGAACCCAGTTCCTGGCACTGAGAGGCAGCAGTGCTAACTACCGAACCACCGTGCCACCGCACGAATGCCAGTTGTCTGTGTAACTGTAGTGGGCTTCACAGCTAAACTCATTCACGTAAAGCATTTTGAAAATGTTTCGATAGTGATCAAGGCTAGGAACATAGATTTTTTTTATTTTCCAATCAATAACTCAAAACGAAGTGCATTATCAATTCTTGCATTCATTCTAATTGTGTTAATTGCACGTGAATAACAGAATTACTCCTGGATCTTCCCAGATAGACCTATCAGATCAAAGCTAATTTATACCTTTACAAACATTTTATTCTTTAAAGTGGTTATCAGGCTTTAAAATTATTTTCTCATATCTTAACAGACATGAAACATTATCCTGTTTACATTATTTATAAATAATGAAAATTTTTGACAGAAATTCCATTTATTTATGTATTTTTGAGTGAAAGTAACACATCTTTATTACCAAAAATCATGAGCAGAAACATACTGTTAAGTGTGCCCACGTAACAGGAACATTGAGAACAAATATAAATAGAATGGCATTTAAAATGGCATTTTTTCCTCCTCTAATGCCTCCAAAATTATGTTTCAATGATAATAAATTATACCAGCCTATTCTGTTTTAAACAAGAAATGCTTTTAAAAGATGCTTTGTAAAATTTCTAATTCATTTTTCATCCAGTCAGCTAGCTTCCAGACAGTCCGTACTTTTGGAAGGGCAGGGGTCTGTGAATCAGATCTTATTCACATACACTTGATATACAACCAGACACTCACCGGAGAAACCTGTCATGAGGAAGAGTGGTAACTGTGCAGCTTTGGTTAGAATTTTGGAATAAAGGAGTAAGTTGTCCAACATTGGCTGTTGTGGGCTGGGAATTTATCATAGTGTTACAGTGAGAAGTTGTGAGAGCATCCTGTCTGGAAAGTGAGCTCTGTTGCCTGTGGTTACTTTGCAAAGTCTGCTGAACCTGTAAAAGGAAAAGATTCTTAGTTTTGTTCTGAAACATTTGAAATAAAAAAGGTTAAGTAAGTAATACTGGGGATAAGGGATCAAATTTAAGAAAATGTAATAAATCAGAGTAGAGACATGGCAAGTAAAAAAAAAGGGAAATAATAAACTGAACATGACAGGAAGAGAGAACGCATATCTAAGATTAAATCAACATATAAGACTAACAACAAAAAAGGACAAAACTATAACCTCTATTGTAATGCACAAAGCATTCAAAACAAAACAAATGAACTGATACTGTGAATAGAAATAAACAGGTGATCTGACAGCTATTACAGAGACATAGCTGTAGGAGGATACAGATTGGGACCTGCAGATTGAAGGGTACATGACATTTAGGAAGGTCATGAATATAGGATAAAATGGAGCAGTTGCTTTGTTAATAAAAGGTGGTATTAGTCTAATAGACAGCAATGACCTAAGTTCAAGAGATACAAGAAACAAGAGATTTGGATAGAGATGAGAAGTGATAAAGCTAAGAAGCTACAAGTGAGAATGGTGTCCAGGATGCCTAACACATGGTGGGACAGTTTAAAGGAAAAAAATGTAGAGTGTTGTTAGGAAGGAATGGTGATAGTCATAGGGCATTTAGCCTACATATTGAATAGGAAAAAAAATCATAGGTAAAGCTAGCCTAGAAGAGGCATTCATGGGAAGTATTCAGGATAGTTTCTTAGAATAGCACGCTCTGGAGTCAACCAGAGAACAGGCTATACTAGACTTGCTACTGTGTGACAAAACAGGATTAAATAATAACCTCAGAATGATAGTATTCCGAGGTAGCAAGGATCATAATACGATTGGAATTTACATTTAATTTAAGGAGGAGACACGGTGGCACAGTGGTTAGCACTGCTACCTCAGAGCACCAGAGACCTGGGTTTGATTCCACCCTCCAGCGACTATCTGTGTAGAGTTTTCACATTCTTCCCATGTCTGCATGAGTTTCCTGCGGGTGCTCCAGTTTCCTCCCACAGTCACAAAGATGTGCAATTAGGTGGATTGGACATGTTAAATTGCCCGTAGTGCTCAGGGATATTTAGATGGGTCTGGGTGGGATCCTCTGAGTTCCAGTGTGGACTTGTTGGGCCAAAGGGCCCGTTCCCACACTGTAGGGATTCTATGATTCCAATGAGAAAAAGCGGGTCCAAGATTTGCATTTTTGACTTAAGTAAGGGCAATTATGAGGGCACGAAAGCGGAGCTTGTTGAAATGAACTGGCAAATTAGGATAAGCGATAGGTCATTAGCAATGCAGTGGCAGAAATTTTGGGGATATTTCAGTATACATTCCAATGAGTAAGGAAATTTCCAAGGATACAAACTACTATCCATAGTTAACTGAGAACAATTGAAGATAGTGTCAAATTTAAAGATAAAGCAGATGATTAGGCAAAAATGGGTGGCAGATCAAAAGATTAGGCAGAAGAGAAAATTAGCAAGAATGACCAAAAGACTAAAAGACTGATAAGGAGAGAAGGCTAGAGTATGAGAAATATTAATCCTATAGAAAATGAGTCAAGGAATTAATAAATGGAAAATAGAGAGACGACAGATGAATTGAACACATATTTTGCACCAGAATCCTAGCAATCAGGTGAACCACAACAAAATTACATACAAAAAAATTCCAAGAAATTTTTCTGAAGAAGGGTCTAGGCCCAAAACGTCAGCCTTCCTGCTCTTCTGATGCTGCTTGGCCTGCTGTGTTCATCCAGCTCTACATCTTGTTATCTCTACATAAGAAAATTGGCTGGCTAACAGGAAACAGAGGCATAAAACGGGTCATTTCCTGGTTAGCAGGATGTGATGCGGGTTCTAATCACAGGCTTCATTGCATAGTTTTGATATTTTACAATTATACAAATGACTTGGATCAAGAAACAAAGATATTTTTACTAAATTTGCTGATAAAGCAAAGAATGATTGGAAAATAAGTTGTGAAGAGGACATAAGAAGTCACAATGGGCATTGACAGGTTAAGTGAGTCGGGGAAAATATGATATTGTCCATTTTGCCACAAAGAATAAAACATATCTAAATAGTGAGAGATTGCAATGCTCTGAAACACAGGGGTATCTGGGTGTCCAACTGCATGAATTGTATGGCTAGTATGCATTTACAGCAAATAATTAGAACAGCTAACAGAATTTTATCCAAGGGAAATGGAATATAAAAGTTGGGAGGTTATACTTCAGTTGTTCACACCAAGTCTGGCAGAAGGAATACAAAAGCAGTCTTCTCATTTAGGAAGGCTGTAAATGTACTTTTTATTCTTAATTTTAGCCATTTGTAATTGAATTCAAATTCCATCATCTTCTGTGGCAGATTTGAACCCTGATCCCCCAAACATTAGCTGGTGTTTCCAGATTAATAATCTAGCAATAATACCATTGAGCCATTGCCTCCCCATTGCATTGGAAGTAGCTCAAAGTTTCCGAGAGTATTCCTGGAAATGAATATCTTCTAAGGAAAGATTTGACAGCTAGGTTTAAATACACTTGAATTTAAAAGGGAGAGGACTGACTTGGTCGTAGTGCATAAAATGCTAAATGAACTTGACAAGGTGCATATGGAAAGAATGTTTTCTCTTGGGCTGTTTAAAAATAAGGTTTTGCCTGGGTAAGACAGAAACAAAGAGAAATCTTTTCTCACAGAGGGTCATGAGTCTTTGGAACTCTCCCTCAAAAGTCATTAGAAGCAAAGTCTTTGAATATTTTTTAAAGGCGCACGTTGACTGATTCTCGATAAGGAAGGTGGACAAAAGGATACTGGGGGAGGCAGGAATATGAAGTGATTCGAGGCCAAGTAGCCTAGTTCTGGTCCTAATTCACATGTTCATAGCATGTAGGGAGGTCATGCCTGACAAATCTGCTAGAATTCTTTGAAGAAGTAACGAACAAGGTAGACCAAGGAGAGCCAATAGATGTTATCTACCTGGACTTCAAGAAGGCCTATGACAAGGTGCCGCATAGGAGGTTGCTGAGTAAGATAAAGGCCCATGGTGTTAGAAGCAAAGTTCTGGCATGGATAGAAGATTGGCTGTCTGGCAGAAAGCAAGGAGTGGGGATAAAAGGGTCTTTCTCAGGATGGCAGGCAGTGTGCGGTCTGTAAGGGTCAGTGTTGGGACCACAATTTCTAACATTAAACATTAGTGATATAGATGAAGGGACTGTGGGCTAAGTTTGCAGATGATACAAAGAAAGGTGGAGGGACTGGAATCATTGAGAAGGTGGGGAGGCTGGAGAAGGATTTGGACAGGTTAGGAAAGTGGGCAAAGAAGTGGCAGATGGAATACAACATGGGAAAGTGTGAGGTCATACACTTTGGTCAGAAGAATAAATGGGGAGAAAATTCAGAAGTCCAAAGTGCAAAAGAGACTTGCGAATTCTAGTCCAGGATTCTCTCAAGGTAAACTTGCAGATTAAGTCAGTAGTCACGAAGGCAAATGCAATGTTGGCATTTATTTTGAGAGGACTTGAATATAAAAGCAGGGATGTACTACTGAGGCTTTAAGAGGCCCTGGTCAAGCCACATTTGGAATATTGTGTGCAGTTTTGGGCCCCATATCTGAGGAAGGATGTGATGGCCCTGGAGCGGATTCAGAGGAGGTTCATGAGAATTGTCCCAGGAAATGAAAAGCTTAACATATGAGGAATGTTTGAGGACTCGGACTATACTGATTGGAGTTTAGAAGGATCTAATTGGAACTTACAGAACATTGAATGGCCTGGACAAAGTGGATGTTGGGAAGATATTTCCACTGGTAGGAGAGACTAGGACCCGAGGGCACAGCCTTAGAGTAAAGGGAAGGCCAATTATAACAGAGATAAGGAGAAACTTCTGCAGCCAGAGAGTGGTGAATCTATGGAATTCACTCCAAAGAAGGCTGTGGAGGCCAGGTCATTGAGTAAATTTAAGGCTGAGACAGATAGGTTCTTGATTATCAAGGGGATCATGGGTTACAGGGAGAAAGTGGGAGAATGGAGTTGAGGAACTTATCAGCCATGACTGAATGGCAGATCAGACTCAATGGGCCGAATGGCCTAATTTCTGCTCCTACGTCTTTTGGTCTGAGCTAAAAATTCTAGAGGTTTATCCGGTCATCCCATTGTTATTTACAAAGCAAAATCTATATGATCATTGATAATGGGAACTGCAGATGCTGGAGAATCCAAGATAACAAAATGTGAGGCTGGATGAACACTGCAGGCCCAGCAGCATCTCAGGAGCACAAAAGCTGACGTTTCGGGCCTAGACCCTTCATCAGAGAGGGTCTAGACCCGAAACGTCAGCTTTTGTGCTCCTGAGATGCTGCTGGGCCTGCTGTGTTCATCCAGCCTCACATTTCGTTATCTATATGATCATAATGCTTTTCTATAGTTCCTTTATTAAAAGCAATACTGTGGTGCCTCACATCATAGTTGATTTGGAGATAGTTGAAGAATTATTTAAATTCACAAAAATATCCATTTTCATAAGGCATTTGAAATGGGACAAGTGGCAAATAACAAGATAAAAATAGGGAATGTGACTGTTCCAAAGGAGAACTGACAGTTCTGATACTCAGTGACGAGCATTGAGAAGGTGAAGGGGAAGTTATTCTGTAAAGTTAGAATCAGAACAGCATAATTGCATTTGCCAACTCTGGTTGATTGTTGCTGACTATTTCCTCTATATCTCAGCATCCACCACACTCGAATTTCTCCTCATCTCTATTTTAAATTTGCTGCCTCTTATCCTAAAACTAGGATTTTTCATTTTAGATTACTCCACATCTGGAAACATCCTCTCTATGTCCATTTGTCAATCCCCTTAACATATTATATAGATCATTTAGATCTCTTCTCATTCTCCTAAACTTCAGAGAGTATAGACCTAAACTGGTCAAAATCTCATAAGATAAACCTCTCATCCCTGGAATCAATCTAGTGAACTATCTCTGACCTGCTTTAATATAACTATATCTCCCATCAATTAAGCAGACCAAAGTTGCATGCAGTCTCAATAACATCTTGTACAGTTGTAGCAACACTTCTATACTCTTCCTTTAGCAATAAATGCCAAAATTCCATTTACCTTCCTTATTACCTGATGTACCTGCATATTAGATTTTTGTATGAGAACACCAAGACCCCTTTGCACCAAAACACTGAAGCTTCTCTCAGTTTAGGTTGCCTTTCTACTCCTCCGGGCAAAATGGATAGTGGCACACTATCCACGTTAAACTTCACCTGTCAAGTTTTGGCTCATTTTAAACTTTAGTAAATTTATTATTTCTTCATCGCAACTTATTTTCCTGCCTATTTTAGCGTCCTATGCAAATATGGCTCTAGTACTATCTCTAGTTTTCGGTTAAATGCATGTATACTGTTTGCTTCAAACACACCCGTCGTATTAAGTTCCACGTTCTCTCAATATTAGAATAGCGCACTCATCTCTACTTGCTCCAAGGTAAATTTCAGTCCTGAAACTCCATCTACCTCTGACCGAAATTTTGTTCTACTTCAAAAGAAGGCACCCTTCTCTCAAACCTTCCTTCCAACTTCATCTCTTGCTAGCAACATTTTAAGTTTCAAACCATCCCTAGCCTCCATAATTTGTAAATATTCCTACCTTAATCTCCTTAACAACTGCACTTACTTTTCACAATTTCCCATCACTGGCTGAGATATTCCTCCCTTGACTATTCCCTCTATTGTTGCTGTTATGGATTCATTTTCCATAGCAATTCATTTAATTCATTCTCTCATCTCACTAATTATATTTTCTTTTTGCTGCTCGTGCTAACTGATCTTCTGTTTTGTCTTCCTCCTTCAGCTCACACTGAGTGCATTATCACTTATTCTTTAACTCTGCCAGACTAAAATCAAATTAGCCTTGTTTACTATAATAATGTGGAAATAAGACAAATATGTTTTGAAAATGGTATGGGCTAGATGATTAATAGTCAAGGATATAAACTGGACTGAAATGACAAGGAGGTGAGATGCCAGAAGAGATAAGACAAGATAATAAAATGTGAGGCTGGATGAACACAGCAGGCCAAGCAGCATCTCAGGAGCACAAAAGCTGACGTTTCGGGCCTAGACCCTTCATCAGAGAGATAAGACAATGTGGATTTAGAGGAACACAGCAGGCCAGGCAGCAGAGACAGCAGGAAAGCTGACGTTTTGGGTCGAAAATGTTTATCTCCACAATTTTCATCTCTTGACTCCAGCATCAGCAATTCTTACTATCTCCAGGTGAGATGGCATGACTGGTTAGAGAAGTCACTGTGATGTTGGAAAGAGAGGCTAATATTGAGGAATGTTAAGGATCGAATGCATTCAATTCGAACTAAGGAGCAAAAATAGCACAAGCAAGCCATTCAGAGCATTTGATCCAAATAGACTTGCAAGGCAAAAAAGCAAATCTGCAGAAATGTATGAAATAATATTGCTAACATTGGGGCAATTTAATTATGCACATACTGAAGGGGTACTGTTGGAGTAAAGGGTAAGGAAGGGGAGGAATTTCTCAAATGTGGGCTGAGATTGGCAAAGGCAATTCAATACAGGTAAGTGTGATGTGTTGCACTTTGGAAAGCCAAAACAAGGTAGGATTTATACAGTAAATGGTAAGGACCTGGAGGAGTGTAACAGAACAGAGGGACCTAGGGGCACAAGTACATAGTTAATTGAAAGTAGCATCACAGATAGACAGGGTGGTGAAGAAGGCAATTAGTATGGTGGCCTTCATTGTTCAAGGCATTGAGTATAGGAGTTAGGACGTTATGTTAAAGTTACACAAGTCATTGGTGAGGCTGCATGTGGAGTACAGTGTACAGTTTTAGTCAGCCTGTTATAGGAAAGACACAGTTAAACTGGAAAGTGTGCAAAGATGATTTATGAGGATGTTGCTAGTACTAGTAGGGAGATGTTGGCCAAGATAGGACTTTATTCCTTGGAATGCAGAAGAATAAGGGATGAAGTGTATATTACGGAGGTGTATAAAATCATGAGGGATATAGACAGATGAAGGCACATAGTCTTTTTCCCAGGAACAGAGAATTGGCAAATAGAGGGGATAGGTTTAAGGTGAGAGGGGAAAGATTTAAGAAGGGCCTGAGGGGCAACTTTTTCATTGCAAAGTAGTGTGTATATAAAATGGGTTGCCAGAGGAAGTGGTTGAGGCAGGTAAAATAGTAACAATTAAAAGACATTTGAATAGGTACATGGATGGGAAGGGTTTAAGAGGGATATGGACCAAATGCGGGCAATTGGAATTAGCTGAGTGGGCACCAAGTTCAGCACAGACTAGTTTGGGCAGATGGGCCTGTTTCCATGCTGTGTTACTCTATGACTCTACTCGATGTGGTGATGGGAAACGAGTTGGGGGAAGTGGACCAAGTATCTGTAAGGAACATTATTGTCAGAGTAATCATTGTGCTCCTATGTTACTAGTCAGCTTTTTATTTATGATCCAATTTAGACATTCTACTTTAAATTGTAAGAGGACTAATTTCAAATGGATAAGAAGGGATCTAGCAGTAAAGATAGAACCAACGACTGACAGGAAAAGAATCTAAATAGAACAACTGACGATCCTGGTTAGGAAGAGATGCTTCAGACACGGAATGAAGGCACAGTAAATAGCATGGCAAACAAAACTAGAACCCCTTGGATGAAGAGGGATGTAGAAAATTCAATGAAACTAAAGTAGAGGTGAATATCAGGCAAACTCTTCAAGCAATAACTGTGTCAAAACCAAAAACTACTGAGAGGGGAAATGAAGGAGGAAAGTAAGGGATTGCCACAATCTTCTAATTTTTCCTGGATATGTAGGGTGTGCCAGAGGATTTCAGGGTGATAAATGCAACATCCCCTCGCTAGAAAGGATGCAAAAGTGTCCTGGCAACTACTTACGTGACGGCTAAGGATATGAAACCATAATCATGGAAGAATAGAAGGCACTCAAACAACTTCTGGTATTAAGGATTGCCAGCAGGTTCAATTAAAAACAGCTAATATTTAATATAAATTAAAATTTTGATGAACAGAAAAGGCTGATGATGGGAACGAAGTAGATATTGTTTACGAATTTTAAGAAAATGTTTAACTAGTAACAAATAAATGTTGATGAGTAAAATTGAGGCTTACGGAATAGGAGGGTCAGTGTAAAACCAGATAAAAAAAATTCTTGCGAGCAGAAAACAAACTGTGATAAATTGTTTTATTTTGGCTGCAGGGTGCTATGCAGCTCTGTTCCCATTGAATCCACCAGGACTATTCCAGTGTTCCATCATTGACTGTGCCTTATAGATGGTGGACAGGTTTTAGGGGGATAAACGGTAAGTTACTTGCTGCAGATTTCCCATGCTTTGAACTGTTCTTGTTGCCATGCTCTTTTATTGACTGGTCCAGTTCAGTTTCTGGTCAACAGTGCTTCCCAGGATGTTGATAGTCAGGGTTTCAGTCCTGGTAATGCCACTGAATGCCATGGGAGCTTGTTGAATTGTTTTTTGTTGAAGATAGTATTTTGACCAGCAACACAAAATTTCCTAGGTGGAAAATCATACTCATTAATGTGTAATTGCCGATGATGAACCGCTGGGTGCTTGTGTAGCACAAATGTTACTTGTCACTTTTCAGACCAAATCTGAATGTTGTCCAGGTTTTGTTACATTTGTACACACTGCATCAGTATCTGAGAAGTCATGGATGGTGCTGAACACTGTACAATAATTAACAAACATGGAGAATATTCCATCTGATTTCCATCTAAATTGGGGTGGCGGAGGAGGGTGGGGGGTCCTCTCTCTCAGTCAGGAGACCTGTGCATCCACAACTCCAAGTGGGCCAAGGTCAGTCCATTGCTTGTAGCAGCAAGTCTGGGGAAAAGTTTAGTGGAGTCGAGGAGATTTATAGACACCCAAGAGAGGCCCGAGTACATCTTGCACATCCGCTCAGGTCGGTGGAGGTGGTGTTCAGTATGTTGGATCCATCCACAGAAACTAAGGGAGAATGGTGGCGTGGGATGAGGGACAAGTCCGGCCACAGCAAGTGAGGCAATGACCCTCAGCAAATTAGTCATTGGGACTAGAGGCTCCAAGCTCTCTGAAAAGTATAGTACAATTGTGAATAGGGGGCAGAAGATTTTCTGGTGGGGAGGGGCAAGGATTAGGGTGAGATACTAAAAAGCATGGTTGGGAAAGGTGTAATGCGGGGTTTGGGGGTATCACATTGGTTTCAAGGAGGGCACTAGTGAATGATCACACCAGTCTGGGTCATTTCATCAGAGTCTGGGTGGGAAGGATAGACAAGTAAAGATGCATATAGGCAGGTCGTGTAGAGACGTGGGGAAGTGGGATTAACAATATGGGTTACTAGAAAGGGGATGTAGCTACTTGAGGTCTCACTGACATGGACAGGATGAAGTTATAAGCCACTGGAAAAAAGGAGCATTATCACCTTATATTGTGTTGGAACTTGTAAGTGTGCAATAAAAAGAAAATGACATAGTGAGAAGGGTTACTGACTTGAATCGGTAAGGGAGAGGGTCACAGCACACATCCTTCAAAGGGCTCTTAAAGGGAAATAACATTTATCTCAAGCCCATGAAAGATGGAGCAAAGAGGCAAGCAGTGTGCCTACTTTCCAACCATTCTACAACATTGAACCTCTTGGTATGTTGCACCTCCCTGGCATATTCACTGGACTCTTTGGCATTTACAATTTTGCTCAGACAGTGCCAAACATTAGGGATGTTGAACAAGGACAGTCAAAAGTTTCACCAGGACCCCATGTAATGCACACACATTACTTCTCCTGAATGCAGACAATGCAATAGGCTGGCAGATCATTATCCACCAACTGTCATACAGAATGGTGTGAAGATGCACTTGATGTCTACAACAGCTGGTTCCCATTCACTAGGGCCTCAAAGACCCTATCAGAGAAGTGCAATAACATCCTCTCTTTCTCAGACATCTTGTGCATACATCCTTAATTAAGCAGCTTTGGAATGCCAGTGCCTGTGGATTTAAAGACGGTGCACGTGCGAAAAACTTCAGTCTTTAAGTGACTATCTGCTGACTGGTGAGTTGTCACAAGAGTGGCACAGTCTTATGAAATGGCTATCAAGGCCAGAAGTTGATAGAAACTGTTAAGTCAGACCTGTAGATGTGATGGAGAAGGGAACTCTCATAAGTATTTGCATGGCAGCACAGTGGCTCAGTTGTTAGCACTGCTGCCTCTCAGCATCAGGGATACAGGTTCAAGTCCGACCTCAGGCAGCTGTCTGTGTGGAATCTGCACATTCTCCCAGTGTCTGCATGGGTTTCTGCTTGGTGATCCGGTTTGCTCCCACGGTCCAAAGATGTGAAAGTTAGGTGGATTGGCCATGAAAAATTGCCCATAGTGTTTAGGGATGTACAGGTTAGATGGGTTAGCCATTCAAAATGCAGGGATAGGGTAGGAGGATGGGTCTGGATGGGCTGCTCTTCGGAGGGTCAGGTGTGGACCTGTGTGGGCCACTGGAGGGATTCTATGATAAATAGAGTGGAAATTGATGTGAAAGATAGCATGAGGTAGGTTTGGTTAGAAAGGACAAGAAAACCTGCAAGGCCTTGTGGCAAGAACCCTTCCAAAAATTTTGATTCAAAAATATGTACAATTCAGCCCCATATACTTCAGTCTGTGTTATGGAAATAAAATGTTCATTAGTATTCTACACAATCAACTTCCTTGCTGAATGTGATCTAAGTTATGTATCCAACCTCACACAACTACAACTACCTACGGTTAAGGTAATCTCTGCTCTGCAAATGCTTACCTCAAAGTTAAAAAAAATTGAGACTGCCTCAGTTTAGGAGTTCTTCCACTTCATTTTAAAGATTGTGGTTTACAAATTTTGCAACAACTGTTCCACAAAACTTTTACAAGTGAGTAACCTGCAACCACTGGGGTTCCACAGGAATGAGTGTAATGGTTTAAAATATGCGTTCATGACTTGGAGGATGGAAGCAAATGCATTGTAGCCAAATTTGCAGATGGCACAAAAATAGGTAGGAAGGCAAGTTATGAGAGGGATATGAACAGTTTCCAAAAAGATATTGATAAATCAAGTAAACGGGTAAATCGTTGACAAATGGAGTATAATGGGACAAAATGTGAAGTTCACTTTTGAAGCAAGAACACAAAATGGAAATGTACTAATCCATTTTTTCAGAAGTGTTATCAGAAAAGCTTTCTTCAAGTTGTAAAACTTAACCAAGGTTCCTTCCTAGCCCTTACCACACCTCAGTGACACTGCTAGCTATGTTAAGGTTGAATCATAATGAAAAAGATCAGGCTTGGTGTTGCACTCTGTGGACCAACAACACACCTAACCATCACTATTCAGATTCTGAAACCAGGACATACAGTTGAGTCATGAAGTGAAAAAGTACTTTGTGCACATGGGACTCCAAGTTGTCAAAACTCCCAACTTCAGCACATCAGGTGCAACGGAAGGTCAAAAAGAGGACATAGTGGAGTAGAGGTAATATCACTAATGCCCTGGAGAATCAGGTTCAAATCACATCATAGCAATTGGTGAAACTTAAATTTGATTAATAATTATGAAATTGAAAACTAATCTCAGTAATAGTGACTATCAAACAGTTGTTAATTACAGTAAAAACCCAACTGTCTGTAATTTGTTCTATAGGAATCTGTTATCCTTACCTGATTTGGCATACACATGACTCCTAGTGCATACTAATATGGTCCACTCATAAGCATCCCCTGAAGATTTCTATCAGTCATTCAGTACAACTAAGGATGGGCCAAATGTTGGTCATACCAATGCTGTCCATCACAAAAAGAAATAAAAAGCCTTACACCAAGGTATAGGAATTATTTAAAAAGCCATTACTTCAGCATCAAATTATGATATATTGGGATTAGTGACCCTAAGATTGCCATATAAAAAAAAACTTCTGCTTAATTATCATCCGTTCTGTTTGATCTACCTGAACTCCCTGTCCTTGGACAAGGTGAAGCTGCTCTTGGATTTTGCGAAGTTCTTTTTGCTGACGCTGAATATTTGCTTCCAACATCTGTGTCCTCTGTTCTAACTGCTCCTTTAGGTGCTGCATAGCCCCTAGCTGTAGTGAGAACTGCAACACAATATAAAATTATATGCACGCTAATTCAAGTAATTGAAGTTTGTAAGTACTTACAGTAAACATACTTGATATATCAACCGCTACATATATTTCAGAACCTTCTAGGTGGCTTACTGCAAACAGTGAAGCAGAAGAATTCATTATGGTTTGAACTATATCAATCATTTCGTTTCAGCATTTTCACTCTTTTCGTGGCCAGGTTAATCATAGACCCTAGAGGAGCTTCAAAGGACAGATTTGAAAAATCAACTTGTGTTTCAGAGTAGGCTCTATAGGAAACTAAAACAAAAAGATAAACAGAACAGCAATAGTCCTACATTTCCATTCCACCAGTGATGAAGAGAGGTATATTTGGTGGAAGTTTCTTTCACTCAATAGGACATGGCCCAAGAATACCAATTCTTGGGAAAACTAACAACTATCCTGCAAGGCTGGACGTGCTGACTGAAGTGGACTCTGATTGGTAGAAGCATGGTCATCAAGATTTCACTCATTAATGCAGATCTACAGTTAATCTGTTTAAATTTTACATTCAGCTGGTTGACTCTAATTAGAATGACACCTGAAGGGATATGCTGTTTGGCATACCAACAGTATATGAATTACATTGCTGGTGTGATACCAGGTATGAAGGTCCAGGTCCCAAAGAATGAGTGCATCCATCCTGTTCTTTCAAAACTTGCTATACAGGTATTTCTGCTATAACGCATGTTTCAATAACACAAATTGATGAATAGTGGATGCCAGTTGGATAACAAACTTTCTACCATACAATTTTATGTAGCAATTTCCCATGGCAATTTTCTACTGTGTGAAACACCTGTACACTGTTCATCATTAAATGTGATTCTGTAATTGGATAACATTTGCTGGATAATTCAGAGTGTGAGAAGCATTATGCTGGCAACCAATTTAAGACTAAGTCATGCTCACAATTTAAAGCAACTGCATGCACTGGCCGGAGACAGATAGAAAAGCTTTCACCAGTAACATCACTCATCTGATTTTGTTTACCAAGACGTTTTGTGTTGTCAAGATCTTAAGGATTACCTGTTCAGGTTTCTGCTCCTCTTAGCTCAAAAAGACTTGAAACAGCCACATAACTTTGCAACATCGTGCACTCTCCTCAAATCAACCACTGGGAATCTCCTAGATTGGCCATGCCACTTATTTTAGAACTTAAATCACAGCATTCAAGTCACAACAGCCAATTTTAAAAAATATTTTAAATATGCCCCATTTCCTTTCAAATTTTTTGAGCTGTGGTGAGGATTCATCTTACAACATACAGTTTTGTCTTTTAGAAATGAGTCTGATTTAAAAATCTAGTGAAACAGGCCATAAGCAAGTGAGGAAAAAAAAAATCAACCACATAATAGCGATATTAAAAAAAAACTTACGGTGCTCTTTAAAATTCCTCCTACTGGTCCATCAAGAAAGAAATGTTTTGTTTAAAAAACTTCCAATCTCACCTGGTTGCTCAGTGATGCCCTTTTGTGGGGGGTTCTTTCATGTCCATACATTACTTTCGGTAATGGAGGAGTGTTTGTGTCAGTAAGTCGTTTTGTGGGTGTTGCTGTTAAAATGGAAAAAATTAAAAATATTCAGAATCAAAAAAGAAGAAACAAGTAGAGTGATTTAATGGCTCAAAAATTAGTACTCATGAGTAAAGCATATCGAAGAAACACAGTTACAATCATTTTCGGAGAGAGCAAGAACTGCAGATGCTGGAGTCAGAGTCAAATCAATTTGCAACTGGAGGAACATAGCAGGTCAGGCAGCAGTGAAGCAGGACAATTAATGTTTTGGGTCTGAACCCTGATGAAGGATATTGACTACAAACATTTTCTTATCACTTCCATCAAGAAAAATAAATCAATGGATTTTGTAATTCTGTAGTTTCTTTGTTGTCAAAAATATTAGCTGCTGGACTATCACTTACATGGGAGATAAAGGATAGTGTCATTATCCCAGCCTACATGCAGAGATGGAAAGGTGTTCATGAAGTGTGAGAACATACGGAAAATAATCTATTTAATAAAGTCATGGCTCATCTGTACCTGAAATTCTATTTATCAACTGTTGCTCCATAATTGCCCTAATTAACAAAAATCTATATATTGCAGTTTTAAATTTTTTCAACTTTACCTCAAAAACAACTTTTGGAGGCTAAGCAATTTAGATTTCCATTAATATTTGTGTGAGGATGCTGTAATTCCTGGCTTTACTACTGAATAGCATCTCTCTAATAATGAGCACCTGTTTCAGATCCTGCTATCACAGGAAATAGTTTCACTTTTATTTTGCTCTATTAATTCCTCAAATAGATAACCTTTTAATTCCTCTTTATTTATGAAAATACAAGCCTAGACTATGAAACTTTCCTCACAGTTTAACTCTTCTAGCCCTGAGTGGTTCCCTACACACCATATATTATATATATGAAACACAATTCTTAAGCTGTCCCAAAGCACATTGAAACATGACAAATTGTCATTTTTAAATGTATTGATAATTATTTTATAGAGAAGAGGTAAATAGGGAGAGGCTTCAAGTAATAAGACAGGGAAGGGATATACAGGAAAAAAAATCAGTTCAAATATAAACAAAACAAGCAGTGCACTGGAAAGAGTAAAAAAAATGAGGCTTACTTAGCAGGGGTACAAATATAATTATTGAAGTGGATTATAAAAGATGGTCAGAAGAAAGAGGAACAATAATTATAAAAAAAGTTAAATTGCCTGTGCAATAATGCAGTCTACATCCATTGTAAATTGCAGAAATAAGTAGAAAAACTCAATTATCAAAGAAGATCTCAATTGGTCTGATATTAATTTGCTATGAGGTTGGTAAAGTGGTAAGATAATGATAAGATAATGTGGATATGGAAACATTTGGCAGTGGATCTAATAAACAACGAAGAAATAGGAAAATCAGGTAAAAAGGGGAATATTAATGTATTAAGATCCTAATATTATACACTTTTAAGAAAATAACTGAGAAGAATGGGGTGGCACAGTGGCTCAGTGGTTAGCACTGCAGCCTCACAGGGCCAGGGACCCAGGTTCAATTCCAGCCGCAGGTGACTGTTAGTGTGGAGTTTGCACATTCTCCTTGTGTCTGCAGGAGTTTCCTCCCACAGTCCAAAGATGTGCAGGCTAGGTGGATTGGCCATGCTAAATTGCCCATCCAAATTGTTCAGAGAGGTGTGTGGGTTATCAGGGGATGGGTCTGGGTGGGATGCTTCAAGGGGCAGTGTGGACTTGTTGGGCCGAAGGGCCTGTTTCCACACTGTAGGGAATCTTATCTAATCCAATAATCTAAGTTTGATAAAACAGTAAAGTAAAACACTGGAAGAAAAAATTGATTGAGGGATTGAGAGTAGAACTTGAAAAAATAGAACAGATAAAGTTATTGGCAAACCATCATGTAAAACAGTAGTGTGAAACATTTAAAATGGTGTTCATCCTTCAACCCAAGATGATTTAGACAATTTGAAATAACCAGCAGCAGGTTTTTAGTGGGCTTACAAGATGAACAAGAACGTTTAAACACAATGTTACTGCACTCATTCTTCACAAGCGTACATACAAACACATGTCAGGAAAGTACAACTGGACAGAATAGTCCACTTTTACAGTTAACAAATTATGTGGCTACCTGGTTTTGGAAACTAATGTTACAGGATTTAGGAATATTTCCTTTAGCACTGAGGTATGGTCAGATGCAGGTTCAATGGTCAAAGTAATGTGCAGAAGTTGTTTGCAGGTTTTTCCTGAAGTGACAAACTTTGTTAGCAACATGGTCAACTTCTGTGGTCTCATTACCGTTTGGGGTCATGTATCTATTTTGATGCATCCAAAATTGTATTGGGTTGAACACATAATGATGTTCCAGACTTCAGATCCTTTCCTAGTACAACTTAAATCAGATTAGATTCCCTACAGTGTGGAAACAGGCCCTTCAGCCCAACAAGTCCACACCACCCCTTGGAGCATCCCACCCAGACGCATCCCCCTATAACCCACACACCCCTGAGCACTATGGGCAATTTAGCATGGCCAATCCACCTAACCTGCACATCTTTGGACTGTGGGAGGAAACCGGAGCACCCGGAGAAAACCCACGCAGTCACGGGGAGAACGTGCAAACTCCGCACAGACAGTTACCCGAGGTTGGAATCGAACCCGGGTCCCTGGTGCTGTGAGGCTGCAGTGCTAACCACTGAGCCACCAGTACTGCTGCTCCCATTTGCTCTTTGCTCTAAAGCATGCCTCATTAAACTGCCTCTGGAAGATGGTTGCTGTCACACGGTCAACACAGTTTTCTTTTGTCATTACTAAATGTTCGTCAAGGTCCAACCCACAATCCACATTCATTATATTTCCAATGACTAAATCATTGGTTAGCTTGTTGGTAGACAACAGACCTTATACTATTTTATCAACAATCTACTGGTTTTCAAGAAATGAGCAGTTAAACTTTTACAGCTGGAGTTATCAAGAACTGCAGTTGCTGGAGTCAGAGACAACACACCATGGAGCTGGAGGAACACAGTAGACCAGGCAGCATCAGAGTAGTAGGGACATTGACGTTTCATGGCAGGACCTGAAAACTTTAATGCCCGTTTGTCTGTCCTCAAGTCAAAGAGTTACTTCCTTGGGTTAGTTCCTTGAACACACAGATGAGGTCACCTGACTTCTCATTGAATAAGTTTTGCATTTTAAACAGTTATGAACATGTGTCTTTAACAGGCATGACAAAACACTAATCAGTCACTTTGGATAAAGGGAGGAGGAAAAAAAAATGAGATTGAAGAGACATATTAGTGAATAAAAACTGAAAGAATTGCAGATGCTGTAAATCAGAAACAAAATTTGAGAGATACACAGAAAGCAGAAAGTGCATCTAAATAAAGATTATAAAGAAATCAGAAGAATATTTTTAATAAAGATTAAAAAATAACTTATGAAATTAAGTCAAGGTCCAAAACTTAAATAGTAAAATGTTTAACAGGCGCACAAATAAAGTCAGGATGGGAATAACGAGTTAATTATAGACAGTTTACTATCATATGCAACAATAAAGAAATGGCAACAATATTAAATAATTACTTTGCTTCAGTTCTATATGACCATGAATAAGTTTAGAAATGTGATGTGATTAAAATGAAATTATTAAATAAACTAATCAAACTTAAAGAGAATAAGTGCTGAATTACATTGGTACATTCTGAAAGAATTAAGGGAAGCGATAGCATTGCATTAATAATTTGGGAACTACGGCTGTTGAGCCAGAAAATAGGCCAGATAACTAACATTATACAAATATTTAACAAGATTCTCAAGTGCAGTTGGAGTTGTACTCATCCAGGTAAGTGGAGAGTACTTCACCACACTCCTGACTTTAATTAGACTGGTAAACAGTTATGAGCTGTCAGAATACAACTCTACAAATTTAAACTCAAATATCCTCTAAATTCACCCTTACACATACACTCACAGGAAACAAACATGGGTTACGGACAGTGGAAGAAAAGCAAGCAGATAAGTAGCTCATGTACACAACAGTTATTAAAATGATTCCTGTGCTGGTCACAATACTGATTCTCAGTTGCTCTTTCTCAGGTCCTTCCATTGCTTTGTAAGAGATTATAGGGTGGCTGGTTCACTGATCTAAAGTCGTTGCACTACTGATTAGAAGTCAAGGCTTACAGTAATACTGAATGAAAAATAAGCTGATTTTCTTTAAGTTTATAAGTGGTTTACTGCCAAGAACAGAATGTGCTCCTGAGCTGGTAGTGGTTTAAAGGGTTCTCTGTAACTTGTTCACAGTCCCATGCTGTTCTATTACTAGAGAACCAATCATATAATTATTGGCAGGCAGAAGACCTTTGTTACAGTGCGCTACTTGTTGTCATCCAAACCTGCATTGTACACAACATTTGGCTTCGGTTCATCAGAACGCTGCCATAACCCATAGCTGTACAAACAGTGTTCATAATGAGTATTCTTGCTTTCAAATCATGTCACAATCCTTACAATGTCCAGTTTTAAAACAGTTCTTTTCTTAGTTCCACAACACAAAACAAAAAAAAAATTACATGTACATTATACAGATTGATCAAGCGATTGTATCAATAATGTTATGTATTCAGGGAGATATATTATGCAAAAGAAGTATCAGAAACTACTCCGGAGTTTTATTAAAATAATCAGATATCAATAATTTGTCAGTGATAATTATTATCCCATAAAATGTATGCATATTATTCCTGAAACTTACATGTCGGATCAGACGCTGCTGTATATGAAGAAGACTTCTTCGAACTCCTCGAGGAAGCAGATGGTGTATGGCAGTGATCAAATCTTTCCAGTGCCTCCTTGACACGGACAGTATCTGGTTTAGTGTCAGATCTTGAATCCTGGTGGCAAAAGGTAGGGAAATAGAAAGAAAACAAAACACTTGTTCTCTAATATCAATAATCATACATTTGAATTTGATTTTAAAAAGTCCTCTCTCCAAGCACTAAGCATAAAAACTAAATGTTGCAGTGGTACCTCCCACTGTGCAGTGATGGCAAGAATCAATATTGAAGTTTGTGAGGATACTTTGTCCTCGATGGTCTCAAGCAAGCTTCTTGATCATTGGAACCGCACTCATCCAAGCAGGTGAGGAATATTCCATCACACTCCTGATAAGCCTTTCTGATTTTAGAGGCTCTGAGCAGTCACAGTAGGTTATCCACCTCAGAATTCCAGTCTTTGACTTGCTCTTATAATCCAAAAGAATCCATATGACTAGTCCAGTTATGTTTCAGGACAACTGTAAACCCAAGCATGTTAATTATTGGGGATTCAGTATATCTTAACTATTTTGCTCCAGCATCACTTAAATAAAATGAGGAGAGCAATTTACTAGACAGAGGAAACATTTGCTGCAGTATTATATTGTAGTTTTTGATGTATTCTCCAGATCATCAATGAAGAAGTGAGAATTAATTCTTTACAGATCTGTTGGAAAAAAATGATGTGCCCAATCAACATTTAATAAGAACTATTAGAATTCTTCCCCTCTGGTCAAACTTTGAAATTGGTCACTATAGGTTATGTCCCTTTTATTTGCTTCCTTTGTTGATCCAGTTATTTCACACCATTTAAACTGCTTGATGGGTTTTATAGCTTCTGAGATGTGGCTGTTGCTGACAAAGCAGATATCTACTGACCATCTTTGGTTGCCTTATTTTCAAAGTTCCAAGTTGTAAAGGGCTCACATGGTAAGGTAGGTAAAATGATCCAAAAGCTTAATCCAATGATAAAGAAGAAAGGGTAAAGTATGGTGAAGTTAAGATTGTGTGTGTCTTGGAAGGAAATTCAGAAGTGACGGTGTTTCCATGTGCCCATTGTCCTAAACTGAGAACTCCGTTTACTGTGGCTGACAGGCTCTCAGCATATCTGAGTTATGTCTCACAATTCTGCCTTCATTCCTTCCCCTCTTTCCCAGACGAATGTTAATATTCCCTCCGTCTTTACTTTTCACCCACTAGTCTCTGCATTCAAAGGGTTATCCTTGGCAATTTCTACCTCCTCCAACAGGATCACCTAAACTCATTTGCAGCTCCTCTTCACTGTCAGTATTACACAGGAACCATTCCTTCTGTGACACACTGATCCTCTGCTCCATCACTCCAAACGTTTTCATTTTGCTATGGCACCTTCCTATGCAAATGCAGGTGTAACACTACCCCATTCACCTCCTCATTGTCCTAGGCCCCAAACACCTTTCAGGTGAAGAGACAGTAGGAACTGCAGATGCTGAAGAATTTGAGATAACAAGGCGTAGGAGCTGGATGAACACAGCAAGCCAAGCAGCAGAGGAACAGGAAGGCTGACGTTTCAGGCCCAGACCCTGTACTTTTGTCAATCTGGGCTACTATATTGGCTACCCACGAATATGGTCTCCTCTACAGAAGCGAGAGCATACACAGACCAGGCAACCTCCGCTCTGTTCGCAAGAATGACCCGATGTTTCAATTGCCTCCCATTTCAATAAACCCCCTTGCTCCCAAGCCAATATTTCGTGAGCTGTTGGCATTGCTCTGCATTGCAAACCAGCCATCTAGTCAGCTGAGTTAACGGATCCCCTAACTAAGGTGTATGCAAGCAGTGGAGGGCGGGACGTTGGATCCCTTCAAGACAGAGATCGACAAATTCTTGATCTCAAAAAGAATCAAGGGCTACGGGGAGAGTGCAGGGAAGTGGTGTTGAAATGCCCATCAGCCATGATTTAAATGGCGGAGTGGACTTGATGGGCCGAATGGCCTTACTTCCAATCCTATGTCTTATGGTCTTATGGTATGCAGTGTCTGAGACCTTTGAACAGTGATCTTGAGTTCCTCGTTTTTTGTTAGCATCATGAGTTCATGGATGAGTTTAGCACATGGCGAGTCAGGTACTAAAGTATGAACCCTGGATACCAGACAGCAACCTAATTTGATTTTTAGTTTGACACTTCCATTATTGAATGAGAGTGGACACCACCTCACCTTTACTCTTCCCCTAAAATGGGTGCAATACCACTGAATTCCCAGGTCTACGGTTTATAAATGTACACTTTGCACCTTAGCATTTGCGCTTCTTCATACCCTAAATTTGACCACCAGATTTTCTAAACATATTCAAATTAGTGTGAAACAAACTTGATATATAATAAAAGCCAAAAGAACTGCGGATGCTGTAAATCAGGAACAAAAACAAAGTTGTTGGAAAAGCTCAGCATGTCTGGCAGCATCTGTGAAGGAATAAACAGAGTTAATGTTTCGGGTCTTCCTCAGAATAGATATGATAATGTGCATATTTTCTTAGAAAACATACTTTTTAAAATTTATTTTATCATTGTCTGTCAAGTAACATATGCCTATTGTTCTTTAGTGGAATGATCACCTTTTTGCCACACTATCATTTCTCCTACAAATGGTCATTTGTCATATGGGTAGAAGAAAAACAAATTACTGGTCTTGGGCTTGTAAAATCAATGGTGGGCATTCCTGCCTTAAATTAGACAACTAAGTGTCCACTATTTACTCTGTATACAACACTATACTTTACCTTGTCAGAAATATCATCTGGTGGAGACTCTTCTATGCCAAGCTCCCTTCTTCTCTCTGCACGTACTTCTGCGTAGCTGCGTGACACATGAAAATTTACAACAATGTCATAATATCCACATTTTACATCAACTTTAATGCACACTGCCCTTGTGGTACTTCCCTAAGCCAGCTTAATGATTGCTTTTAAGTTTACAAGTTATCTACAGTAGGTCACTGTAGGCTAACTGTGATCTTCATGAACTAGTTTCAATCACTTAAATGGGTGTGAGATGTTATTTTCCCACTAGTGGTCCTGTTCTTTTAAAATGTGCCCATGGCCTGGGGAGGTTTGCGAGAATCTGCAATCTGCAATAATACATCCCAACTATGTCAGGGAAATGGGATGGATCAGTATGTTTTTATCCCATGACTTCTCAATGTCTGTATTCTTATAATTTTTTAAGAAAATCTCCAATTGCAAACAAAATTTGAAGTTTGGCAATGTTATAATCTTCTTTCCTAGATTTGTTCAATCATGATCATTTTCTATTTTTGGGATAGGGGTATTATTGTCTATCCTAATTGCCCTAAATAAAGCGTTGATGACCTAGTCTTGATCTGCTGCAATTCATGCTGTGTAGCTATATCCACAATACTGTTCTGGAGAGATGTAGGATTTTGACCCAGTAAATGTGATGGAACAGCAATATCTTTCTAAGTCATTGTGTTACATGACAAAGTGGAATTTATTGCTGCTGTACTGCCCTTCAGGGTGGTAGGGATGGTGGATTTGAAAGGTGCTACTGAAGGAACCTTGGTGAGTAGCTGCAGTGCACCTTTCTGGTGGTACAATTTAAACCACAGCATGGCTATGGAGCAGGGAGTAAATGTTTAAGATAGTGCTCGGGTGTGAATCAAGTAGTTGTTTTGCCCTGGAATCCATTTGGGTTTGGAAATATTGCTGAACCTGTTACTGCTTGAGGCAACTGGGTATTAGTCCATCACAATTTTGGCTTGTATCCAGTATATGGTTAAAAGGCAGGACTGTGTCAGGAGGCGAGTTACTCTGCATAGAAGTGTCAGCGTCTGACCTGCTTCAGTTAAGTTTTTGGTCCAAGGTGACACTCATGATGCCAATGGTGGAGCATTTAAGAATGATAACATCATTGAAAGAAGTTGGGTTGATTTTCTTATTGAAGATGATCACGGACTCATATTAGCTTCTGACAGCAAACTGACGATAAAGGATACACAAACACCAACTAGCCACCAAGAGACACGACCAGTTCTCACTGCTCTCAGTATACACAGATAATGAAGGTCCACAAATTCAACTGGGACAACCCATAGCACAAGCCAAACATAGACATGTCAGGGAATTCCTGGAGGCCTGCCACTCCAACCAGAACTCCATCAACAAACACATTGAACTGGAGCCAATACACAAACCACTGAAAAACAAAACTGCCAAACCCCCCAGCAACTCAAGGCACATAAATAAAAACCAAAAGAATTGGGGATAATGGGAACTGCAGATGCTGGAGATTCCAAGATGATAAAATGTGAGGCTGGATGAACACAGCAGGCCAAGCAGCATCTCAGGAGCACAAAGAATTGGGGCTGCTGTTAATCTGGAACAAGAATAAAGTTGCTGGAAAAGCTCAGCAGGTCTGGCAGCATCTGTGAAGAAGAAAACAGATTTAACATGTTGAGTCCGGTGACCCTTCCTCAGAGGCATATAAATAACGAGCGAGACAGAACACAAATTTCATCGGAGATGCATGGACAATGTTACCTATCAGGGTGACGAAATGTCTACAATCAAACACACTGGCTTGGTGAACAAGTCTACAACCTCACTGAACAAGTTGGTGATCATGGTTGGTTCTAGGACACAGCCTGGGGTACATCTACAGCTACATTCTGGGGTTGAGGTCAATAGCCCACAACAACTGACTTCTTTTGTACTAGCTTTGATTTTAACTAGAGCGCTTTCTCCCACTATATACTGAATTCTCATTGACTTTAATTCTACTACGGGTGCTTGATATCAGCTCGGTCACATGCTGTCTTGATGTCAATGGCAGTAACTCCCACCTCACCTCAGAAAGTCAGCTTTTTGGTCCACGAAGCCTACAGACAAGTAAGTGGTTCTGACAGAACCAAATCCAAATATCAATGTTAAAGATTAGAAGTGCTGCAGAAACTCAGCCAGTCTGGCAGCATCTGTGTAGAGAAACAGAGATAACATTTTGAGACTAATGTGACTCTTCAGGTTTCTATTTCTGATCTCTAGCATCTGCAGTACTCTTATTTTATCTCAGCATTAGTATACCAGTTACTGGTGACTAAATGCCAGTAGTGTCAACCATATATTACTTTGTGATAACGGAGAAGAGCTTTACAGGGCAATAACTGACTGGGATGGGTCTGTCCTGCTCTTTGTGCACGGAGCATAAATGGGTAATTTTCTCATTGTCAGCTAGATGCCGTAATTGTAGCTTTTTTTGACTGATCTAACACTGGCAGACACTAAACACCAAAGGCAGGTGAGAATCTACACAAAGAACATAACCACACAGAGTTGCTGCTTCTTTCTCAGTCATATTTATAGATACCATTAGCAGAACTGCCATTTTGTTAGTGACATACTGCTTCTGTGATTTCCTTATGCAAATATATAGTGAATCTTTGGCGTGAAGTTAAACTGTATAATTATTTATAGGAAACATTATGTAGTATGTATAAAGCAGGAGTCATGGCATTTAATTGGTTTAAGAGTGGCCTGTTGCAAGAAATTATATCAAACAATAGAAACGCAAATGCTTTGGTGGAATGTCTGCCAGGGTGAATTCACGTTCAGTTCTAGCACTTGAGCATAAAAATCAAGGCTGATACAGCAGTGCAGGGTACAATGCATGTCAGAGGTATCATAGTTCAGATGAGACATTAAAATATTTGTTCTCTCAGGTAGATGCAAAAGATCTCATTTGACAGAGAGCAGGGATGTAACTCTTGGGTGTCTTGCTAATACTTATTCTCTCAAACAACATTTTTAGAAACAAATTTAGTTATTATCATTTTGTAGTTTGTAGCAGCTTACTGAAAAAATTAGCAGTTGTGTTTCCTATGTTACAATAATGTCTAGACTTCAAATTACTTCACTTGTCAGAAATAGCAGTTTAAGCCATCATCCAGTGGTCATGAAAGGCACTGCTTAAGTGCATGTCTCTCTGGTGGAGATCATTAAAACATGAATATATAATTCTTGGAGTCTCAGAAGAACTTCAAATCTCTAATTTTTAAGGCTGGATAATCTCTAGAGATTCACATACAGCAATATGTAATGATGTGTTGCTTAAAACTTATATAATGGAAGGTGACATTTTTGTGAAACTATCTAAATCTTAAGTTCTAACACATTCCAAAAAATGAAAATAACAGGATCATTTTCTGTCAAGAAAAATGGGAGCTGCTTCCCTCATGGGCTCTCAAAGAAACATTTCTTCCTCTTTGGCAAACATTTTACACAGATCTTAAAACTTAATTGGCTAAATGTTTGAAATAATTAGTGTGGCACAGATTTTAGCTGTCAAACGTGATTACAAATAAGACTGAAAATATGTGCTGATCTAGGCTACACGTATCAGAACTTATTTTACCTTACAACAGTATGCGTACAGACAATGAATTCTGGCCTGGAGTTCCACTGATGATAAGTAATATAATAGTGAGTCTGAAGCCACATCCACTGTTGTCCTTTCGTAAGAAATCTATAGTGGCAGGACTTGCCCTTTCCATACTGCATTACTGAAATGAAAATAGGTTGATAAATAGTTATACATTCATACTGAAAATGTATTATAGTCACAGTATACATGCATCAGCTATGTGGTTATTCAATATTTAAACTATACAAGGCAAAATTAAATTTCAGATAATATTAGAATTGCAGCCAGTTATCACTATATTTTAAACCAGTTGGAGGTACTCTTCAGATCTGTCTAAATTTCAAATGAACCTATGCTACTGGCTGACATAGAAAAATTCAGTGAATGTGCTCATTGGGACTGCACTGATCTTTTAAACAACATCCCACTCAGACCCCTCCCAGTCAGGGGACACTTCAGCAGTCAAGGACAAATTGGCCTCAGATCTTCAGGTATACGTTCTCCAAAGCCTTCGAGATACACAACAATGCAGTATCGCTGAGCAAAAACTGGTAGCCAAGTTCCATAACCATGATAGCCTCAATTGTGATCTCGGGATCATGTCACGCTACATGCGAGCCCTTAATACAGTTCTGTATATGTTAAATCTTCCTTACTGTCCTGTTTTGTCACCATCACCTGGATAAATTGTTATAATCTATTACCTTAATTAGTTTTCAGTTTTGGATTACTTAATACTTTGGTCAGACTGTCGGCATATGACTGTTATACCAATCATGTTATTCCAGTCATTTAGTTTGTCTCCTGCACCACGTCATAGTTAAGCTTTCATAATTATTTCCCTGCCTCATTTAATCAAATTATAGGTCATTCCTTTGTTTGTTATTCAGCTGTTGACACTTTCCTCATACTAACACTTCAGATCACCCGTACGGACTTATTATTTGGCATTCCACTTACACCATTTGTGTGGCCTTTTGATGTCTCTGCCCTTGGTCTTTCACTGTCCATAAATTCTGTGTTTTGTGTGCTTCTCTCTCACTCACCTGACGGAGGGGTTACGCTCTGAAAGCTGGTGATTTCAAATATACCTGTTGGGCTATAACCTGGTGTTGTGTGACTTCTGACTTTGTCCACCCAATTCAACACTGGCACCTCCATATCTCAGGGAAGCCAGCTATGTCAGTCAAACCTACTGACCAGTTTACGACACTGATCTCATCACAAGCGAATAAGATGATCGAGCACAAATAGTGTCATTAAAAGCCTTGACATATTTATATGTTGATGATTGAGAGATCCCACACAGATCTCTTCAGTGGATCCTTGGAAGCAACCAGTTGCAATAAGATTTAGTGACAGTCACCAGGATAGGATGGCCAACCACACCTTCAGTTTGCAAGTCCTGCTCCAGCAGATGGTACAGTTCTCCAATGCTGTCCTAGGACATCCACAGTCTGTGGCAGCATTGAGCCTCACTTATTTGGAGGAGATGCAGCAAGATAGTTTCTGAACTCATTCGTGGGATATGGGCATTGCTGGCTGGCCAACATTTATTGCCTGTCCGCAGTTGGCCTTGAGAAGGTGGTGGTGAGCTGCCTTTTTGAACCGCTGCAGTCTACCTGCTGTAGGTTAACCCACAATGCCATTAAGGAGGCAATTCCAGGATTTTTATCTAGTTACAATGAAGGAAAAGCAAAACATTTCCAAGTCAGGATAGTAAGTGACTTGGAGAGGAACTTGCAGGTGTTATGTTCCCATGTATCTGCGGCACTTGTCCTTTTAGAAGAAGTGGTCATGGGTTTTTCTAAGAGGCAGTCTAAGGGTCTTTGGTGAATCTCTACAATGTATTTTGCAGATAGTAAATATTCCTGCTACTGAGAGTTGGTGGTGAAAGGAGTGGATGCTTGCGGATGTAGTGCCAATCAACTGGATTGCTTTGCCTGGACGGTTTCAATCTTGAGTGTTGTTGCAGCTGCACTCATCCAGGCAAGTAGGGAGCTTTCCACCACACTCTTGACTTGTGGCTTTGTAGATGGTGGATTTTGGAGAGCCAGGAGTGAGTTACTCACTGTAGTTATTCCTAGCTTCTGACCTGCTCTTGTAGCCACTGTGTTTATGTGGTGAATCCTGTTGAGTTTTTGGTCAATGATAACCCCCAGGATGTTGATAGTGGGGGATTCAGTGATGGTAACACCATTAAATGTCAAGGGCAGTGGTTAGATTGTCTCTTAATCATGATAGTCATAGCCTGGCATTTAGTTATATTTCTTATTCATTAATGGCATGAGGACATTGCTGGCTAGGCGGCATTTATTGCCCATCTCTAACTGCCCAGAGGGCAGTTAAGAGTCAACCACATTGCTGTGGGTCTGGAGTCACACGAAGGCCAGCCCAGGTAAGGATAGCAGTTTCCTTCTCTAAAAAGGCCGTTAATGAACCAGATGGGTTCTTCTGACAATCAGCAATTGATTCATGGTCGTTATTAGATTCTTAATTCCAGATTTGTGTAGTGCGAATGTTACTTGCCATTTGTTAGCCCAAGCCTGGATATTGTCCAGATCTTGTTGCATTTGAACATGGACTGCTTCAGTACCTGGAAAGTCACAATGGTGCTGAACATTCATGATTGCACAGTGAACATCCCCACTTCTAACCTTTCATATCTGTAATGCTGGGGACCACAGCAGAAGGCAGAGATACATAAGTCAGCACTTCTACTAGGAAATGCTTCAACCTTATCTTTGGAATTAATGTGCTGGGCTCTTCCATCATTGAGGATGGGGATATTTGTGGTGCCTCCTCCTCCAGCGAGTTGTTGAATTGTTCATCACGATTCACAACTGAATGTGACAGGACTGCAGAGCTTAGAGCAGACCCACTGGTTGTGGAATCGCTTGGCTCTGTCTAACACTTGCTGCTTATGTTGTTTGACATGCAGATAGTTTTGTTTGGTGGCACCATCAGGTTGACGCATCTTCAGATATGCATGACGCTGCTCCTAGCATGACCTCCTGCACTCTCCATTGAACTAGGGTTGATCCCCTGCCTTGATGGCAATGGTTGAGTGGGGGATATTCCAGGCCATGAGGTGAGGCCATAACTGTGTTGAAGTAGATTCCTGCTGCTGCTGATGGCCCACGGTGCCTCATGAATGCCCAGTCTTGAGTCGCTAGATTTGATCAAAATCTGTCCCATTTAGTACGGTGATAGTGCCACACAACATAATGCAAGTTATTCTCAATTTGAAGGCAGGACTTCATCTCCATAAAATGGAGATTTGCAGTGGTTGCTCTTACCAATAGTCATGGACAGATCAATCTGCCAGCTGGCAGATTGATAAGGACAAGGTGAAATATGTTCTTACCTCTTGTTGGTTCCCTCACCAATTGCCGTGGATTCAATCTAGCAGCTACGTCCTTTAGGACCCGACCAGCTCAATCAGTAGTACTCCTCTAGACTGATTGTTACTGGGAACTACGATAAGCTAATATCTTACCTTATATCTATATTTAAAGGCAAAGCAAGATAGAAGTGCTGTGAGCCTTCAAGTTCTAAATGAAGTAGCAACAAGCAAAAAGGCAAGGCAGAGGTCCAATTAGGATTCAAGTATGTGCACAGCAAATGATGCTGTGTTCATCCAGCTCTACGCCTTGTTATCTCAGCTTTAAGATGAACCTTGTTTTGATCTATGAGATAGGTGCCTGGCCTGCAAAGTGGCCTGGCAGCAGCATTGCAATGAAAGGTGTCACTACGATCCGAAGAGCAATACTGATGTGGCAAACTAAATTCTAATTGAGTCGGAAACATGTCATGATGTGGCGAGGCTGCTGCATGTCCAGTGGGTGAAGGATGAAGCTGGTTGCTGCATATGAAATATGCCTTAAAATGTTGGGGAATGCTGGCCTACATGGAAGTCTCAAGAAACGAGTGGCAATATGGAGTTGGTAGGTACCCCACTTGGACTTTCATTCTAGCTATTGTCACTGTCTAATTTATCTTCACTGCCTGGGGGAGAAAAACATCCTACATTATAAATGATAATAAAATGTGAGGCTGGATGAACACAGCAGGCCAAGCAGCATCTCAGGAGCACAAAAGCTGACGTTTCGGGCCTAGACCCTTCATCAGAGAGGGGGATGGGGGGAGGGAACTGGAATAAATAGGGAGAGAGGGGGAGGCGGACCGAAGATGGAGAGCAAAGAAGATAGGTGGAGAGGGTGTAGGTGGGGAGGTAGGGAGGGGATAGGTCAGTCCAGGGAAGACGGACAGGTCAAGGAGGTGGGATGAGGTTAGTAGGTAGCTGGGGGTGCGGCTGGGGGTGGGAGGAAGGGATGGGTGAGAGGAAGAACCGGTTAGGGAGGCAGAGACAGGTTGGACTGGTTTTGGGATGCAGTGGGTGGGGGGGAAGAGCTGGGCTGGTTGTGTGGTGCAGTGGGGGGAGGGGATGAACTGGGCTGGTTTAGGGATGCAGTGGGGGAAGGGGAGATTTTGAAACTGGTGAAGTCCACATTGATACCATATGGCTGCAGGGTTCCCAGGCGGAATATGAGTTGCTGTTCCTGCAACCTTCGGGTGGCATCATTGTGGCAGTGCAGGAGGCCCATGATGGACATGTCATCAAGAGAATGGGAGGGGGAGTGGAAATGGTTTGCGACTGGGAGGTGCAGTTGTTTGTTGCGAACTGAGCGGAGGTGTTCTGCAAAGCGGTCCCCAAGCCTCCGCTTGGTTTCCCCAATGTAGAGAAAGCCGCACCGGGTACAGTGGATGCAGTATACCACATTGGCAGATGTGCAGGTGAACCTCTGCTTAATGTGGAATGTCATCTTGGGGCCTGGGATGGGGGTGAGGGAGGAGGTGTGGGGACAAGTGTAGCATTTCCTGCGGTTGCAGGGGAAGGTGCCGGGTGTGGTGGGGTTGGAGGGCAGTGTGGAGCGAACAAGGGAGTCACGGAGAGAGTGGTCTCTCCGGAAAGCAGACAGGGGTGGGGATGGAAAAATGTCTTGGGTGGTGGGGTCGGATTGTAAATGGCGGAAGTGTCGGAGGATAATGCGTTGTATCCGGAGGTTGGTAGGGTGGTGTGTGAGAACGAGGGGGATCCTCTTGGGGCGGTTGTGGCGGGGGCGGGGTGTGAGGAATGTGTCGCGGGAAATGCGGGAGACGCGGTCAAGGGCGTTCTCAATCACCGTGGGGGGGAAGTTGCGGTCCTTAAAGAACTTGGACATCTGGGATGTGCGGGAGTGGAATGTCTTATCGTGGGAGCAGATGCGGCGGAGGCGGAGGAATTGGGAATAGGGGATGGAGTTTTTGCAGGAGGGTGGGTGGGAGGAGGTGTATTCTAGGTAGCTGTGGGAGTCGGTGGGCTTGAAATGGACATCAGTTACAAGCTGGTTGCCTGAGATGGAGACTGAGAGGTCCAGGAAGGTGAGGGATGTGCTGGAGATGGCCCAGGTGAACTGAAGGTTGGGGTGGAAGGTGTTGGTGAAGTGGATGACATTATAAATGAGGAGAGATTAGATAACAATAAGACATTAATACACGAAAATAAATGTTTTGCAACTCACTAATGAGATCCTCTTCTTGCAATTAAAGCAGATAAGCTTACAGCTGGAGAACTGGAAATCTGAAATGGCAATCAGAGAATTTCCGTTTTGAGAATTAGAGCTAAAAGCATTCAAGGGCAAGTAGGGATGGGCAATAAATGCTGTTCAGCCAGCAATACCTGTGTCCCATGAGTGAATAAAAAAATTATTTAAAGTTGAAAGTTGTAAAGGAGGGCTAACCAAATTAAAGTTCAGTTTGTCAATAGCCTAGAACTGACTGCCATTATGGGGAAATATTACTGTTGTGTGCATAACTACAATTAATATTTGCTGCGAGAGGTCGTTAGTTGTCGGTTACAATTCCCATAGTTTGCAGCTCACTGTGAGAAGCTAGCCAAAATAACTGACAGTTAAATAAACTTGCAACATATGCAGAGTAAAACACCAACTTCATTAACCACAGAATACAACTGAACCGTAAACTCAATTAGAATTTTGAGACAGGACAGAACCTGGAATTTTGGCAATTAGTTAAGAAGAGGTATTAGGATTTCTAAGTGTTAACAGTCCCTAACTTACTGCAACAATCGCTCTTTGGCTTATACTAGCTGCTGAGGTAGGTTTAGGCTTTTCCCTCTCCTCCAGGGAATTTCTTTCTCAAAAAAGCGATTTAAAGTGCATACAGTGCAATAATTGTAGTTCCGTTAGAAATACAAGTGAGCCCATTTCTTTTTTCTCGCCTCGTTTTCCATATTTTTTCCCCAACTGATGACCTGGAGGAATAGAGGAACTGGCAAACTGCAGAGGTGAATCCCAGAGCAGAGACCAGTGTGGGGGAAGTAGCTAATAAAATGAGGCTGGATGAACGCAGCAGGCCCAGCAGCATCTCAGGAGCACAAAAGTGCTTTTGTGCTCCTGAGATGCTGCTGGGCCTGCTGTGATCATCCAGCCTCACATTTTATTATCTTGGATTCTCCAGCATCTGCAGTTCCCATTATCACTGGGGGAAGTAGTCCCAGAGTGGCAACTGGTATGGGAAGGCAGTCCAAAACAGCAGTTGGTGAGGGAAGGCTGCCCTGGAGCCAGCACAAGGAACCAGTCCCAGAACAGCTGACAATGGGAGGGCAGTCCCAGGCAGAGCCTGGCATGATGACTAAGTCCTGGATTTAAAAAAAACCAAAAACTTATTTTGGAGCAGCTGAGAGCTGACACGGAGCAGACTGGACGCTTGGAGCAGAGCGGGGATGGTTTTTGGACTGGGGTCTTGCAAGAGCAGTCAGACAATGTGTAGAAGCCTCCATACTGAGCTACTGCAATGTGATGTTTATTTGTAATTTTAAGATCTGTACCTAGGTACTTGTACCTAAGATGGTGCTATAAGAGGTGACATTGTAAAATCTTTCACTGAACTCCTGTACTTCTATACTTGAGTACGTGACAATAAAGGGTATTTTAATTGTAATTCTATCTCATGAATTCGACTCCATGCTTTAGGCAATTCCAGGTTAATCACCGTACAGGAGGTTCTGCTAAATAGTGATGCTGACGTTCCTGCACAACATCGCATTACAGAAAATTGTGCTATAGGAATAAAGGGCCTATGGGAAAAGCGGGGTTGGGGGCAGGCCACCAAAAAAAATTCAAAATTGTTCAGAAAATCACTCAAAAGCCTAAACACAAAAGACAGCACAGTTTGAGTAAATATTTAATAACAAAATAAAAGTAAAGTTAACACCTCATCTTGGGGGGAAAAAACTTAAGATGACTTGATAGGGAAGTAAGTTTTGAGGTTGCTTTTTGTTAATACAAGGATTAAGGGTTGTCATCGTCATCTTCAGGTGTAGTTGTGGTTTCAGGGTTAGAGCGAAAAATAGTCAATCCAGAAGTGGACGGTTGTGGGTAATTGTCTTCTGCCTGTTTCTTGGAGGTTAGCTTGAAAAACAAAAGACATCCAGCTTTTGCTGCTTTGCCCTTTTCCTTCTTTCATGAAGAAGTTGTTCACAGGGTGCCAAATAAGATCTTATTCCATGAACTGCTACCCTATTGTGTTCTCCATTGTAATCACTGTCCTGGAAGAGCTGCAACTGCTCCTCAAATTGCCCTCAGGATAGAAGACAAAATAGAAGTGGAAAGTTCTCATGGTGCTGCATCCTGGACTACTACTACTTCATCATCTCCAGCTTCCACTTCCCCCTCAGCGACGCGTTGTTTTAGGTCAGCTGTAGAGAAGTCTTCACAGAGGAACTCAAGCAGGTCTTCAACATCATCACTCTCCGTTTTTCAAATCCAACTTGTTTTGTAAGAGCAACACAATGTTCTTCAATTTGTGGGAGCTCCTCTGACGAATCAAAAAGTTTTAAAATTTTGAAAAAAATCTAGGAGAAGCTGCCACCAAACTGCAAGCAAGCAGTCCTTACTGACATCACCCCAGGCCTCCACAATAATGTCAATTGCATTCTTGATGTTAAAGCTCTTCCAAAATTGAAGAGCACAGTCCTTATCCCTGTCAGTGGCTTCAATCGGCCTCTTAAATATGTACCTTAAATAATAAGCTTTAAAAGCTGCTATTGCTACCTGGTTAAGAGATAAAGCGTGGAGCTGGATGAACGCAGTAGACCAAGCAGCGTGTTAGGAGCACAAAAGCTGACATTTCGGGCCTAGACCCTTCATCAGAAAAGGCCTGGTCCACAGGTTTGAAGGAGAAGGGATGTACATGGGGCTAGAAGTAGTACTTTGATATTTTTGAAAGCTCACCAATGGTCGGAGGATAACATTGCGCATGCTCAGGGCAAAGCCCATGAAATGATCATGTGATGTCAACACATACTCCTCCATGCACTGATGGAATTGCATTATAGCCAACACAAGTTTGTGTTTTAGAAACAGTGTTCCCCTGTTTGTCTGTTGTGTTAGAGCTAATTCGCATTGCCAGAACACACATTATAGCAGAACCCCGCCATGTTAACTATCTTGTCTTCTTCATTTACAAATATCCCGGGCCTCAATCTCTGGTAGCTTTGATTGGAGTTCCTATATTTCATGAAAAGCTAACATCACTTTGCACTTAAAGCTAAACTCAACGTTTCTCTTAAACACCGCTCTTATAACGCATCTCTCATAGTCCTACATAGGGCACAAGAAAAAGCAATAGTAACAATCCTGCCTTTCCTCTGAATATTAATGTCTTCTTTTTCAGTGCTTTTGCTGCTTGAGCAATATGGGATCATAGAATCCCTACAGTGTAGATAAAGACCAATTGGCCCATTGAATCTGTATTGACCGGCCAAGGAGCATCCCACCCAGACAGTCGCCCCTTATTCCATCTCTGTAAACCCATCTTACCACAGCTAATTTGCCTAGCCTGCACATCTTTGGACATAATGCTATGTTTTTCAGAATTAAAATTCAGCCTCACTCTTTCCGAATGATTCTTGTGTTCAAGTTCAATCCATTATAAATTCTTCCTTGCTTTGTTTCCTAATATAATCTTACTGAAAAGGAAGAATTTTATTTGTTTTAATGAGCCACTCTGCCTATAACATGCATAGACTTCAAAAATGGTTACAGCATAAATTTTACATCACATTTCAGTTTGGCTCAGATAACAACATTTTTGTTTCTAACATAGATTTTTTGCCCCTGACTATCGTGCTCACACCAATGCTTATTCCTACTCACTTCTGTGCTTACACAACCTTCCAGTTCTGCACAAGTCTTTCCTATGTTAATTTCTATGTACAAGTTGGAATTTCATTTCCTGAAGGTTCAACACATCAGCTAATCTACTTATCCAGGTCAATAAACTGCATTTCAACAATTTTCCATACCCAAATAGAGTGTAGACTCACAACATCAATGTCAGGCATAATTCCAACTTGGTGATATTGTAAAATCATAGCTGTATAAAAAAAGGAACTTGTTCAATTGTCTTCAATGATTGAAAATCACAAAAGGGAAAGATTGCACATGATAAACAATCTCATCCTTAAAAACCTAACCAGTGAGATGATTTGCTTGTCAAAGTAAGCAACAGCAAACTGAGCTATTCATAAAAATAATTCCATTGATGTAAAATAATTTTAAATAAAATTTGACAAGTTACTTTCATTAAAACATAATAATTCGAAATTGAAAACACCCCATTATTTCCTTGCTTGCTGAATGCTCATCCACTGAAGTGACAGAGGAATCCATCATTTTAACATCCACTCCACAAATTGAAAATGCAATCTGCATTTTCCCCGTAACATTAACAAGGTCCATTCAAAAGTCTAATTACAGTGGGGAAGAAGCTGTTCTTAAATAATAAAATGTGAGGCTGGATGAACACAACAGGCCAAGCAGCATCTCAGGAGCACAAAAGCTGACGTTTCGGGCCTAGACCCTTCATCAGAGAGGGGGATGGGAGAGGGAACTGGAATAAATAGGGAGAGAGGGGGAGGCGGACCGAAGATGGAGAGTAAAGAAGATAGGTGGAGAGAGTATAGGTGGGGAGGTAGGGAGGGGATAGGTCAGTCCAGGGAAGACGGACAGGTCAAGGAGGTGGGATGAGGTTAGTAGGTAGATGGGGGTGCAGCTTGGGGTGGGAGGAAGGGATGGGTGAGAGGAAGAACCGGTTAGGGAGGCAGAGACAGGTTGGACTGGTTTTGGGATGCAGTGGGTGTGGGGGAAGAGCTGGGCTGGTTGTGCGGTGCAGTGGGGGGAGAGGACGAACTGGGCTGGTTTAGGGATGCAGTAGGGGAAGGGGAGATTTTGAAACTGGTGAAGTCCACATTGATACCATGTGGCTGCAGGGTTCCCAGGCGGAATATGAGTTGCTGTTCCTGCAACCTTCGGGTGGCATTACTGTGGCAGTGCAGGAGGCCCATGATGGACATGTCATCTAGAGAATGGGAGGGGGAGTGGAAATGGTTTGCGACTGGGAGGTGCAGTTGTTTGTTGCGAACTGAGCGGAGGTGTTCTGCAAAGCGGTCTCCAAGCCTCCGCTTGGTTTCCCCAATGTCGAGGAAGCCGCACTCTCTCCTTCCCCGACTGCATCCCTAAACCAGCCCAGTTCGTCCCCTCCCCCCACTGCACCGCACAACCAGCCCAGCTCTTCCCCCACACCCACTGCATCCCAATACCAGTCCAACCTGTCTCTGCCTCCCTAACCGGTTCTTCCTCTCAACCATCCCTTCCTCCCACCCCAAGCCGCACCCCCATCTACTTACTAACCTCATCCCACCTCCTTGACCTGTCCGTCTTCCCTGGACTGACCTATCCCCTCCCTACCTCCCCACCTATACTCTCTCCACCTATCTTCTTTACTCTCCATCTTCGGTCCGCCTCCCCCTCTCTCCCTATTTATTCCAGTTCCCTCTCCCCATCCCCCTCTCTGATGAAGGGTCTAGGCCCGAAACGTCAGCTTTTGTGCTCCTGAGATGCTGCTTGGCCTGCTGTGTTCATCCAGCCTCACGTTTTATTATCTTGGAATTCTCCAGCATCTGCAGTTCCCATTATCTCTGAAGCTGTTCTTAAATCTGTTTTTCTAGAACATAATACTATTCAGATTAGTATATCTGTACTTTATATTTCACTCCAGCAAACAGAAAATTAGAAAGTCACTTCTGTTCATGTAAGCTGAACCTTAATAATTTTTTGGTTAAATGTCAGTTTTGTTAAGGATTTCTCTCTGCGAGGCGGAATGAGTTTTCTCACTGTTTTACTAAATTTGCCTTTAACTACCCAGTCTGCCACTCTCATCTAATTACAGCCCCATTTGTTTTGATTTGAGTTATTACTGTCATGTGTTTTGAGGTACAGTGAAAAGTGTTCACCATGGATGTCCAATCTCTGTATACCTCCACTCCCTACCACAGTAATCAGAGCTCTCGGCTTCTTCCTGGACCAGACACCTGAACAATCCCCATCCACCACCGCTCTCCTCTGCTCGGCTGAAATTAGTTCTCTCACTGAACAGTTTTTCCTTTAATTCATCACAGCTCTGCCATGTCAAAGGAGTGGATGCATGCATGGGCCCCAGAAATGCCTATCTTTTAATGGGGTATGTAGAACAATCTATACTAGCCTCTTCCTACAACTCTTTTTACAATAGTCGTCGACGTACTTTGGTGCCACTTCATGCTCCTGCCTGCACCTTGAAAGATTTATTGATTTTGCCTCCATTTCCACGCCTCAAACTTTCACAGGGACCATCTTCAACACTTCCCTTTCTTTCTTCGACCTGTCCATCTCCATTTCAGGCAATAGACTGTTCACTACAACCCGCTGACTCCCACTGCTACCTTGACTACAGCTCTTCATACCATTCTGTTCTCCCAGTTTTCTCACCTATGTCATTTCTGTTCAGATGATGGCACCATCCAAAACAGTGTTGCTGACATGACTTTCTTCTTCCATAACTGTAGTTTCCCACCAACTGTGGATGACAGGGCCCTCAACCACATCCAACCTATCGCTCTTGCCCCTTCCCATCACTCACAACATCGTGACTGGATCACCCTTGTCCTCCTTTGTCACAGACTTTGCATTCAAATGATCATCCTCTGCCATTTCAGACAACTCCCACAGAACACCATCACCAAACACATCTTCCCCTCACTCTTCCGTCTGCGTTTTGCAGGGACTGTTCCTTCCAGGACAGCCTAGTCCATCCTTTGGTGACCACCAACACACCAGAAGGTGCAATATCTGCCCCTTCACCGCATCCTTGCTCATCATCCCAGGGCCCAAACAGTCTTCCCAGGTGAAGCAACATTTCACCTGCATCTCCACCAACTTGGTCTATTGCATTCAGAGCACCAGTTGTGGCCAACTCTACATTGGAGAAACCAAACACAGACTGTGTGATCGCTTTGCAGGATATGTCTGGACAAGCATGACCCGGATCTTCCCGGTGCCAGTCATTTTAACACAACATGCTTGTCATAAGCCAACTTGTCTGTCCTCAGCGTGCTGCTGTAAATCACAGCAAAAACCAGGAGAGCAACATATCATCTTCAGATTAAGCACTCTGCAACCTCCTAGATTTAATATTGAGTTCAACGCCTTCAGATGGTGAAGTCACTCCCATTCCTTCCCTTTCTTTTAGCTTTTCTTGTTACATTCCCTATCACCCTATTCTTTCTCCCATCCCCTCCCTTGAGTCGGGGGGGGGGGGGGGGGCATCTGCTTTTTCTAATCTGACAACTGGGCACACCATTGTTCTGACATTCTCGCATTCAAACCATTAATCTGCACTATCAGCACCTTTTCTAGCCAGCACTCTATCCCCATACTATTGCATGAATAATGTGCCCTTCACACTTCACTTCAGTTCTGAAAAAGAGAGTCCGTTAGACTCAGAATGTTAGCTTGCTCTATGGTCTGACCCTCTGTAATTTCCAGCATTTTTTCATTTTCAGTACAGATTGCACCATTTGCAGTAATTAGCTTTTGAAAAAAGTGTTGTCTTGCATGCTTCATAACTAGAATGTAGTATACAAGTGTATCAGGGTAACAGAACAGAATGCAGGACATGATGTTACACCTGCCAAGGTGCAGTGGAGATCAACATTAACATTAAAAAGAGGTCCATTCAAAAGTCTAATTACAGTGGGGAAGAAGCTGTTCTTAAATCTGTTCATAAATTATACAAACGTTTATATCTTCTGCCTGATGTAACAGGATAGAAGACCCCAAGGTGGGCAGGGTTTTTGGATATTTTGGTTGTTTCCCCAATACAGTGGGAAATATAGATGAAGTCAATTCATAGGAGGCTGGTTTGCGTGATGGGTTGGGCTGTGTTGACAAATCTCTGTAGTTTCTTTGGTGTTAGGAAAAACAATTGCCTACCATGCTGTGAAGCATCCAGATAGGATGCTTTCTATGCTACATCAAATTTGCAGGAGTCCTAATAGACATGTCGAATTTCCTTAGCCTCCTTAAGTGGTACAGGCATTGCTGTGCTTTTTTGACCAGTGTCAATATGGGTGGGCCAGAATGGATTGTTGGTGATCTTCACTCCCAGGAACTTGATGCTCTCAACTATCTCCACATCAACACCATTCTGCCACTCACTGTACCCTGAACAGCTCACTACTGCCAGGATATTCTGGAATGCACCTACATCCCTGGCTCTGGCACCGAGCTTAACATAGGAACATGGGCTACTCAGCCTCTTGCGCCTGTTCTATTATTCAATGAGATCATGGTCGATCTGTGGTCTAACACCATGTACTTGCTTTCAGTCCGTGTCCCTGAAAACATTCACTTGACAAAAATGTATCTGTCCTAGTTTTAAGACTAACAAATGATCTAGAATTAACTGCTCTTTCTGGAAGACAGAGTTCTAAGCCTCTACCATTCATTACGGGGCAAAGTACTTCCTAACATCTGATCTAGCCCTAATTTTAAAACTATGCCCCTTAGTTTATCTTTAACTACCCTGTCGTTTCCTGTTAATATCTTGAAGACTTAAATCAGATTAGTCTTTAGCCTTCTAAATTCTAGACAAAACAGGTCAAATTTGTACAATCTCCCCTCAAAACTTAAGTATATTTCTCCTGCCCAGGAGTTAAGAGGTAATGGATGTGAGTTTGCTCGCTGAGCTGGAAGGTTTGTTTTCAGACGTTTCGTCACCAATCTAGGTAACATCATCAGTGAGCCTCCGACGAAGCACTGGTGTTATGTCCCGCTTTCTATTTATCTGGTTAGGTTTCCTTGGATTGGTGATGTCATTTCCTGTTCTTTTTCTCAGGGGATGGTAGATTGGCTCCAAATCAATGTGTTTGTTGATGGAGTTCCGGTTGGAGTGCCATGCTTCTAGGAATTCTCGTGCGTGTCTCTGTTTGGCTTGTCCTAGGATGGATGTGTTGTCCCAATCAAAGTGGTGTCCTTCCTCATCTGTGTGTAAGGATACGAGTGATAGTGGGTCATGTCGTTTTGTGGCTAGTTGATGTTCATGTATTCTGGTGGCTAGCTTTCTGCCAGTTTGTCCAATGTAGTGTTTGTCACAGTTCTTGCAAGGTATTTTGTTAAGAGGTAAATCAGGAGGGGAAAAGGGGAACATGAAATAGCTTTGCAAAATAGTGTTCAGGAGAATCCGAAGAGATTCTATAACTATATTAAGAGCAACTATGGAGAAAAGAGGTCTTCAAGTTCAATGTGGCCAGCTACGTGTAGAATCACAGGAGATAGGTGAGACACTAAATGAATATTTTGCATCAGTATTTACTGAGAAGATCATGGAACTAGAGAACTTGCACAAATAAATAGTGATGCCTTGAAAAGTGTCCATATTATAGAAGAGATGCTAGAGGTCTTAAAACAGATAAAGGCAGTTAAATCCCTGGGTCCTGATCAGGTATTTCCCAGAAGTGTGTGGGAAGCTAGGGAAGAGATTGCTAAGCCTCTTGCTGAAAGATTGCTACAGGTGAGGTGCCAGAAGACTGGTGCCAGGGGAAGGTCAGACCAGTGAGCCTTACATCAGTGGTGGGTAAGTTGTTGTTCCACCTTCCCCCCCGTCCCTATTTATTTCAGAACCCTCTTCCCCTCCCCCCTTTCTGAAGAAGGGTGTAGGCCCGAAACGTCATCTTTCCTGCTCCTAAGATGCTGCTTGACCTGCTGTGTTCATCCCGCTCTACACCTTGTTATCTAGGTTGCCAACTACACAGCCAACTGACACATCTGTTTCAATTTCCAAGCTTAGAAAAGCACGTCACCTCTTAAATGGAACCACACACTCTTCCCCACCCTCCCCAACAATTTTTATAGCAAATTCTAAGATCCTGCCTTCCAGCTCACAAGTACTCTACCCAAACTCTCAACAAGTGAACAGTGAAGGAGGCTATCGCAATAATACAATGAAACTTTGATCAAATGGGTTAATGGCTGACGAGTGGCAGGTGAAGTTTAATTTGGATAAATGTGATTGTTGCATTTTGATAGGGTAAACCAGGGCAGGACTCATACAGCTAATGGTAGGGCTCTGGACACTGTTGCTGAACAAAGAGACTTAGGGGTGCAAGTCATAATGTAACAGGTCCACAGTGGATGCCACATCCCGAGCAATGCACTCATCCCTGGAATATCTGTACAAGGATTCTTGCTCAGTGACTACAGCTCCCCCTTCAACTCCATTGTCCCCTCCAGATTGATCTCAAAACAATGAGACCTTCGTCTCGGCTTTTCCCTCTGCAACCGGATCCTTCGGTTTCTGACCCAGAGACTGCAATCAATGACGATAGGTAACTGCACCTCTTCTACAATAACAGTTAACACTGCAGCCCCCAGGATGCGTCCTCAGCCCCCTACTGTATTCCCTCTATGCCCACAACTGTGTTGCCAAATTCTGAACCAACGCCATCTGCAGATTCGCTGACAATACCACCGTAATAGGACAGATATCTAACCATGATGAAGCAAAATGCAGAAGGGAGATAAAGGGCTTGGTGACATGGGGTAACGAGAAGAACCTCTCTCTCAACATCGGTAAAACTAAAGACCTGATCATTGACTTTAGAAAGAAATGAGAAGAACACACCCCCATTTACATCACCAGAACTGAGGTTGAGAAGGTGAAGGGCAACAAATTCCTCAGAGTGACAATAACTAACCATCTGTCCTGAACCTCCCTCGCAGATGCAACAGTCAAGAAGTCACAACAACGCCTCTTTTCCTCAGGCAGCTCAGGAAATTTGGTACGTCCATTCAGACTCTCAACAAACTCTACAGATGCACCACTGATAGCATACCGTCTGGGTGTATAATGGCCTGGTACGGCAACACTCTGCCGAGGACCGTAAGAAACTACACAAGGTTGTTTGCATAGCACAGACCATCATGGAAGCCAACATTCCATCCATGGACTCCATTTGCACTGTTCATCGCCACAGAAAGGCTACCAGCATCATCAAAGACTCATCTTCTGCAATCTCATGCATCCGCAGAGGATACAGAAGCCTGAAAACTCACAAGCAGGTTCAGGAGCAGCTCCTTCCTGGTTATTATGCTAACGAACGGACTCTCTAACATCAAATCATTCTGATCTTGCTAACACGGATCTCATCTAGTGCATGCCCTGTGCTATGTAGCCTCTATGGTCTTTCCCTAAGTTTTTTACAACCTTTCATCTGTGTATTCTTGCAAACTAAGTTCTGCCTGTACTGCTCATAAACAAAGCTTTACACTGTACCCCTGTTCACTTGACAATAAATTAACAAGATAATCATAGTTCTTTCAAAGTGAAGTTGTAGGTATTCAGGGTGGCGAAGGTGGTGTTTGGCACACTTGCCTTCATTAGTCAGAACACCGAGTATAGGAGTTGGGATGTCACGTGGCAGCCGTAGGACATTGGTGAGGCCACTTTCAGAATGCGGCATACAATTCTGGTCACCCTTCTTTACAGGGGATGTTGTTAAACTCGAGGAAATAAAGAAAAGATTTACAAGAATGTTGCCAGGATTGGAGAGTTTGAGTTATAATGAGGAGGTTGAATAGACTGGGGCTATTTTCCCTGGAGTGTCAGAGGCTGAGGGTGACCTTACAAAAGTTTAAGGTCATGAGGGGCATGGATTAGAGAATAGCCAAGGTCTTTTTCCTAGGGCATAGATTTAAAGTGAAAGGGGAAAGACTTAACATGATGCAAGATGTAAAATTTTCATGCAGAGGGTGGCACGTGTATGGAAATGAACTGCCAGAGGAAGTGGTGGAGGTGGGTACAATCACAACAAAGGCATCTGGGTAGGTACATGAATAGGACGGATTTAAGAGGTATGTGAGCCAAAAGCTGGCAAATGGGACGAGGTCAGATTGGCATGTCTGGTTGGCATGGATCAATCAAACCGAATGGTCGTTTCTGTGCTGTATAACTCAATGATTAATTCCAGATATCATCCTATATTGTACTCTCTCCAAGGCTAACACATCCTTCATAAGGTGTTCCTGGATCCGCTCACAATAGTCCAAATGGGGTCTGACTAGATGTTTGTGTAGATTTAAAAGACCACAGTGCATACAGAACAGCATTTTTAGCCCAGAGCTGTCCTGCCAAGTTCCTGATGTTTGCTCCAGACATGGAAGAAGAAGAAAGATTAATGACCTATTTTGTGGGCAAGCACCCGCAGTTTTGCTGGATGGGGTGATGCAGAGGCAGAACATCCTTCTTCTAAAAGGCCACAACACCAGAACACGCCAGTCTGTTCAGAGAATGTTACATAGGTCAGTGTCTGGATTAGCACACAGCAATGTAGGAAGAAGCCAATGACCTCCAAGCTATCAATGCAAATGCCTCAGTTCTCTCCTGTACCTCAAACTCACCCTTTATTACCGTATTCAATTCCCTCCAAGGTTCATGCTCTATGAAGTTCACTATTGCCCACAATATCTTCCCTCACTTGCTCTCACCCACACCAAACCACCAAGACCTACCCTGCTCTCTATTTATCCACTCAGTACAAGTCCCCACCTGCACCAATCCAGAAAGAATATAACTGACCATAGGGCAAATGGTGTCTTACCTGATTCGACTCTTCACCACTACAAGCACAGGATCCTGACTGATCACCCACAGCAGCCAATTAACCACATTCAAACAAATGGGAATGCTATCATAAGCTGCACTTTGATTGATTGTGCCAGGACATCCTGACTGAAGGCCACGCCCCTTGAACTGATGTTGAATGTCAATGTCCATGGACAAGGGGAGCACGTGGTTGCTTCCCTTGGAGAATGCCGAGATGTCGGTTCCTGGTGTCAAACAGAGATCTTTTGGAGCAAACAGTAAGTTGAAGTCACCAGGTTCCTTTTCTGAGTACCATGTTTCTCAGCATCTGTTTCCCCATGGTGGGTAGTATGATCAAAAACAGTATGTTTATGAGGCGAGAACCATGGGTAATAAGCTCATTGCCAAGCAAAAATCCCCCTTAACAGGTATCTCACTGTTGTCTAGGGACAGTCTCATTTCAATGCCCAGAAATTAGCTATAAGACATTTCTCCCCCCCCAACTCCTTTATTCATTCATGGGATGAGGGCATCACTGGCTAGGCAGTATTTATTGCCCAGAGGACTGCTAACAGCCAACCACATTGATGCAGGTCTGAAGGCACAAGTCCAGTCCAAATCAGGTAAGGATGGCAGTTTCCTTCCCTAAGGGACATTAGCGAGCCAAATGTGTTTTTCCAACTATCGACAATGGATTCACGGTCATCATTAGATTCTTAATTCCAGATGTTTAGTGAATTCAAATTCCACCATCTGCCATGAACATTATCTGCGTCTCTGGATTAAGAGGACAGCAATATCATCACTAGGCCATCACCTCCCCTTAAGGTGCAGTCGGTTGTTTCCGATATCAAGATAGGCCTTATTGGATTTCTCAAGTGATTCTGCGACATTTCTCACCACATCAACTGTCATTCAGACCCTATAAAGGTTTTATCCTACATTTTTTATTTTAACCCAAACCTTATATAATTTAGAGCAAAATAATCATGACAACAGAACTATTGCAAACTTACTTTCACTGTGCTTATCAATCTACCTAATAACACTTCTTAGAAATATGATTTTCAGAGTGGAATAGCATCTATCCAAAAACAAACTGTACCACCACTTCAATAAGATTGACAATACATTATTTTATTGAACACAATTAACAGTAACGTTTTTAGTACAGAGTTCTGAAATATTGATTATCAGAAAATTATCCATTACGAACAATCAACAAGTACTTACAGTGCTCATGGCATTTTGCCAATTTTTCCAAGTCATCCACATGGTAGTAATCATAGCCAGATGTGCCTAACACTTCGAATGGTAAATAACCTATTATTGGAGGTGCCCTAGATCAAGTACAAAAATCAGAAAAAAGACCTCAACATTTCACAGATGTAGCAGGTACCTTATTTCTACAGAAATTGCGGGAAAAGCTCAGCATTTGCAGACAGAAATCAGATTTAACATTTTGGGACAAGGATTTTGGGACCCTTTCTCAGAACTGTTAACTGGTGGATTAGTTTACTTGGACTAGCATGTAAATTTAAAGCAATTTGGAGGTGTACCAACATGGATGGCGGCCAGAAACGAAGAGTAGGAAAAGACAGTTTCCCCCCCAAGTGGCTTTTGTAGTGAGAAGATTTGAGTGAAGCATGGATGCTGTAAATATACACCAATCCTTGGTGAGACCATACTTTGAGTATTGTTCACTGTTTTGGTCTTTTTAGCTGAGAGGAAGCATATTCTAGCTATGAAGGCAGTGTAACAAAAAAGTTTACCAGAATGATTCCTGGGACAGCAAGATTGACGTACAAAGAGACACACAGAATTAGTTAGGATTAGGTCACTGGAGGTTAGAAGAATGAGGTGGGGGTGGGGTCTCAGAAAACTATAAATTCTAAAAGGACTAGATTGGGACATTCTTCTTGGGTTTACGCTATGACTGGGGAGTCCAGAAATAGGGGTAAAAGGCGAAAGGGTTGGCCACTTAGGCCTAAGATGAGGAGAAATTTCTTCACCATGAGTGTGTGAAATTTCTTCACCATGAGACTGGTGAGCCTATTCAATTTTCTGCCATAGAAAACAATTGAGGTCAAAGCATTGAATATTTTCAAGAAGGGGTTAGATATAGTTCTCAAGACTAAAAGAGATCAAAGGTATGGGGACAGGCAGAATCAGGGTTGGGTGACTGGGAATGACCATATGAATGAAAGATTAGGCTCAAATGGCTGAATGGCTTACTCATGCAGCTATTTTCTAAGTTTCTGTATATGTTCTTAAACCTAGCAATTAATATGCTAAATTAATATACTTGATTTTCATAGCATCAATTATTTTTGTACAGTTTATTCAATTTAAGGCAGTTGATAAAGTATTACACACATGTAAAAAATGAAATTAATATTTGTTGAGCTTTCTAATAAGACCGTAAGACATAGGAGTGAAAGTAAGGCCATTCGGCCCATCAAGTCCACTCCGCCATTTAAATCATGGCTGATGGGCATTTCAACTCCACTTCCCTGCACTCTCCCCGTAACCCTTGATTCCTTGTGAGATCACGAATTTATCGATCTCTGCCTTGAAGGCATCCAATGTCCCAGCTCCCACTGCACTCCGTGGCAATGAATTCCACAAGCCCACCTCTCTCTGGCTGAAGAAATGTTGACTCATTTCTGTTTTAAATTTACCCCTCTAATTTTAAGGCTGTGCCCACGGGTCCTAGTCTCTCCACCTAACGGAAACAACTTCCTAGCGTCCACCCCTAAGCCATATATTATCTTGTAAGTTTCTATTAGATCTCCCCTCAACCTTCTAAACTCTAATGAGTACAACCCCAGGATCCTTAGCTGTTCATCATACATTAAACCTACCATTCCAGGGATCATCCGTGTGAATCTCCGCTGGACACGCTCCAGGGCTAGTATGTCCTTCTTGAGGTGTGGGGCCCAAAATTGAACACAGTATTCTAAATGGGGCCTAACTAGAGCTTTATAAAGCCTCAGAAGCACATCACTGCTTTTATATTCCAACCCTCTTGAGATAAATGACAACATTACATTCGCTTTCTTAATCACGGACTCTACCTGCAAGTTAACCTTTAGAGAATCCTGGACCAACACTCCCAGATTCCTTTGTACTTCTGCTTTACGAATTTTCTCACCATTTAGAAAATAGTCCATGCCTGTATTCTTTTTTCCAAAAGTACAAAACCTCACATTTACTCAGTGAATTTCATCAAGTTTGATCAATTCATATCTTGGAAGGTTTGTTTCTAAATTAATGAATTTCAAACAATGCATTTTACATTTCAGATTGTGACCAACAATTGTGATAAAGCATCACATGAAACATTGACTTTATTTTTCTTTCTACATCTGTTGACACACTGGCAGGGTATTTTTTGTTTTTATTCCAGATGCTGTAAATTCAAACTACTCTGCTTTTGAAGTATATTTTATGTCTTACTAAACAACATCTCTATAATTTAGATGTTCATTTAAATTAATACACTGTTAGTCTATATAAGAGATAACAAGATGCAGCATACATTTAGTCAATATATCAATTCAACCTCAGAATACATACTTGAAGGAACTTTGGAGATTAGGTTGCCACAGCATTTTTAATTTTATGCATTTTCCTTCTACATTTATCATTATATTTAAACCAAACTTCTAAGGTCCTCCATGATTTATTCCCATTTTAGATTATTTTTGATTGTTCCTGATTTTGAATACTTTCCGATCTGACTTCAAGGTGATTGAGTCATTGGTTAACAATGGAGGAACTAAACAATAAAATCTGCATGCACTGTTTGTCAAAAAGCTCTACAGTCTGAATATATATCTACCATCTGTCTTATATACAGTTATTTCTGCCTCACAGTTAATGCAGTTTATACAGTAACTACCATACTGAAACCCAATTTCTCACCACCACCTCAGGTTGAATCAGGCTACCTGTAATTTCAAAATTGAACATTGATTCCAACACAGTGTTCTCCATGTCACAACCTTTGCTAAGACCTAATTCTCCAAATGATCCACAGCTATTCATCTTTTAGTTTTTCTGAAGTTCAAATCCTCATTAATTGATTGCTTTAGTATTTTACCAACCATGCAAATTTGATACTTTCATCCTTCTGCCCTTGCCTATCCTTTCTACATAACATTACCTCTCTCCCACGAGAAGAACTCTCCAGTCTTTTGATTCCGGATTCATGTGCGTAAGCCCAACTCCATCTAAATACCGCTTTACTGGTGGCTCCAACTACAAATCATCATTAAAAATCCACTGTTTAAAATCCACATCTTAGACAAAGCTTTTGGTCACCATCCACCCTTCCCCAATCTCTACGTCAGACCAATATCCTTTCTACTGAAAAATTTTTTTATGATTTTTTCTTTGTTGAACGCAACAGATAAATAATATTTTTAACACTATTTCTCACATCCTGTTAAAATTATTTACTTTAAAATAAATTTGGATACATGCCTGTGATCAAGGAACAAAAACTTCCATTCCAAGCTGTGTCTTGATATAAATTCTTCATTTGGTTCTTCAACAGTGCATATTTCCTGTAAATAAGAAAGAGAAACAATGAGAAAAATTATTTTACACAAAAGAAAATCTTTGGTGCATACATCAGACAGGCAAGCAACCAAAATCAGAAGATTTTTGTGCAAGTGTGACCGTACCTTAATAAATTGCGGTGTGGCTAATCTGACAGTTGCTACAAAGCATACCCTTTTTTCATAAGTTGGCTTTAGTATAACTCCTTCAAATCCATTTCGTGGAGAACTAGATACTGAATGAAATAAAGAAAGTCATAACTTGATAGTTTTACGAACAAAATAGAAATCTCAGTTAAAATAGTAAATTTAGAAACATAAATGTTTAAAAGACATGTCACAATGGAGTTCACTTTTCAAAACAGTTTAATAAAAGAACATGCCATTTTAATAGGTCTACTTTCATTTATCCTTGTGCACACAATCTCATGTACCTGAAGGGTATAAACATATTCAGAAGAACTGAGAGAAAAAGTTTGACTTCAGGGCAGAGGTTATATACTATGCACAGACTTGCATTTAATTTGTTTTCAATCGAAGAAAGAAGGATATTACTTAAATTTTTAAAAAGAGATACAGATAATGCAGATACACGAAGACATTTAACAAAGAACAGAGAATAAAATCAGTTTAAAACTTACCACCTTTAAGGATGACTATGTAACAGAGAGTGATAGCGTCATAGAATCATACAGCACAGTAACAAACCCATTGGTTCAACTCAACCATGCTGACCAAATTTCCAGAACTAAACTAGACCCATTTACCCGTGTAAGGCCCATATCCCTGTAAATCTTTCCTGTTCATGCGTTTGTCCATATGTCTTTTAAATGTTCTAACTGTACCTGCATTTAGCACTTCCACTGGCAAATCATTCCACTATGAACTACTGTGTTAAGAAGTTGCCCGCAGGCACCTTCTATATCTCTCTCAACTTAAAACCATGCCCTCTAGTTTTGAACTCTCCTACCCTAGGGAGAAGACCTTCGTTATTCACCTTGTCTATGCCCCTCAATTTTATAAACCTCTGGAAGGTCAGTCCTCAACCTCTTACACTCCAGGAAATAAAAATCCAAGCCTATCCAGCTTTGCTCTATAACTCAAACCCTTCAGAAAACAGTATCATCTTCAAATCTTTTCTGCATGCTCTCCAATTTAATAATATCCTTCCTATAGCAAGGCGACCTAAACTGTACACAGTAATCTAATTTCCCTTACAAGTGCAACATAATGTCCCCACTCCTACATTCAATCTACTGAGCAATGAAGGCAAGTGTGTCAAACGCCGTTTTTACCTCCCTAACTACCTGTGATGCAACTTTCAAAGTACTATGTACCTGAACTCCAGGTCTCTGTTCAACAATGCACTCTAGTGCCTTACCATTAACTGTATAAATCCTGGCTTGTTTGTCCTACCAAAATGCAACACCTCCCATTTATTCAAATTCAACTTCATCTGCCCCTTCTTAGTCCATCAGCCTAATTGCTCACGATCTGTTTGCAATCTTAGTTAAATGTCTTCGGCATAGAATAGAATTTTATGAGACAAGGCATGCCCATCCCAAGACAGACATTATGTGGGCAGCCAATAGACGAAAAAGCATGCTCTACAGCATAACATCCTGAGAGTGGGCTAAAATGGACAGTTGGACCTTCTCAGTGGGAGGATCTAATTGGTCAGCAGCTCCAGTAATCCCAGCAGCAAGAGCTCAGTAACAAGGGATGCTGGGACTGTACACTACAGGGAAGGTCCAATGAATTCTGGAGTGAGGTAAGTGAGGATATTGGTAGGGAAGGGTTTCGTCATGTTAGTTCAGGTGAGGATGAGTTGGGTTGTTAGGGAGCAGCTGGAAAAGCACCCAACATGAGGGAGGTAGGGGTGCAATCTTCAGTGCAAGTTTCCCTGATGCTCAAGGACCAACGCTTACGAGGTAGTACTTACCCTTTGCTGCTCACACTTTTTTTTTTAAAAAGACAAAGAAACATGCTGTCTTCTTTCATCTAACTGCCAACACCAGCCATATTACGGAGTGGCCAGCATAATGTTCCCATCAAGGAGTTCCTTAATAAGCCTAATTGACCTATAATTGCTCATTTATGATATAGTTGATGGGCTGCTGATTTGGGCATTTGCCCATCTGGCACAATGTTGGGGTGAGCTCATGGCTAGGTGTGGGGGTGCTGGGCTAGTCCAGCAGGAGTATGTAAAATCCAGACAACAGTATGGGAGAGAGAGAAGTCACAGTGCTGTGTGTCACATTTTCTAAATGAGCAAACTATTGGTAGTTCCTTTTCCATCCTCTTTTGGCATCACTTGTGTTCTTTTCCTCCATGTCCCTTCTACAGAACTCCTTTTAATTTTATGTTACTGTTATCTTCTCCTGTTTCTATCACTGTCTCAGTACCATCACTCACTTCCATTGTTATCCCTACCTTTGAATTACTTATTCAACCTCTATACCATCTAACTTACAATATTCCCTATGCCGAGTGATGGCACACTCACCTTCAGATCAGTACTCTATGACTGCATTCTCCACTCCAGAAATTTAGGTACGTATTGCTAGTCCACAAGTCAGAAGAATCAAGTTTTTTTAAAATATATCAGAATATATTCTGTCAGCTTTAAAAGTCATGCACACCCTCAATATTATCAGAGGTAAATGGCAAAAGAAAGTGGTGAATTAATGGTGGAAAACTTAATAGTTAGATGTTGTTAAAATACTTCAAATTGTTGTTACTGGATTTAACTTCTGCATATTGTTCAATACTTAAAACATTCAAATCTAATTTCAACTACCTCAGTTAACTCAGCCACATTAGGGGCATTTAAACAATCCTTGGATAAGCATATGGATAATGATGGGATAGTGTAGGGGGAGGGGCTTAAATTAGTTCACAGGTCAGCCAAAGGGCCTGTTCTGCACTTTATTGTTCTATGTTCTACCTGAAATTTCATACACAAATACAAAACGACAGTAAAATGAAAATCAAGATTGTTGATTAGTTTGCATTTTGTTAATTGAACATTCTTTTAAATTCAAGTAATCAGGAAATTGTCCTAAGTACACACTTCAATTCCACTATCGTATCTAATGGCACTGATCATAATTATATGACAAGTGAAAATACTAACAACATAAACCAAGTCTCAAAAATCATAAATCTCTTCCACGTTTTTAAAAACACAGCAAGTACAGACTGATGCAAACATTACACAGAAAATCAAATGTACAAATCAATGGTTGAACACGACTTACCACTATTCAGTGATTTTAAATTCCCTATGAATTTTACATATTCGTATACAGGAGGTTCTTCAGGGTCTACTGCTCCTCTTAGCATGTGGCAACAGAATTCTAACTGATTTTTTGCTATAAAAACAAAGTGAAGATTCCAAATTCAGTCTCAGAAAAAAAGGGAATTAGTAAAATTATCGACAGAAGCAAACAACCTTCTAAAATCAAATTTTGTTTCCTGCAGGGATAGTTTCATTTTTAGAATGGAGACATCTTCCACTTAATAAATGTAACAAATTGGAATAGATACCGCAGTAGCAATGTGCATTACAGACTTTTTCCAAGAAGAACAAAATGCGTCTAACATACAGGGTGTGTGGAAGCGTGGAAGGTCCTTCTGTATGAAGATTGAAGATAATCCTACACAATAGGAGATCCAATAATTTCTTCTTATTACAAGTTTTCAAACACACCACAATGGTTCTAAGTTACTTAATGCCTTTAGAGGAATGTAATAATTTTGGGCAAAGTTTTGAGCAAGATCTGTAGCTCGGGTTGTGGGTGAGGTTGTTGACTTGGTCACCGAGCCAGCTTGCTCTTGTTCAGACATTTCCACTGATGAGATCACCTAGCACGGTGACAAAACATCTTAACGAGAACAAGCCAGCTTGGCCAGCAAGTCAACAACCTTTTGGGCAAGGCAAAATACCTACTTAACGTAAATCTTCAGTAATGGGCTCCAGATTGCATTTGATGAAAGGTGAGAAATTTAGACAAGCATCGTATGATAATCTTACACATGCTATTTAAATCAAATTGCTCAAGGTTGAAATAGAACTCTAATCTTGTAAATGCCAACTGCCTCTCGATATTTTCAAAATATGGTAGCCCACTTATTATTTTACTAGCACGGATGGTAAATGGCCTACAGAAGTAAATGTTGCTATAAAATAAACAACTAAATTGTGCCTTTGGGTCTAGCAATCATAATTAGTTAGTTTCAAACTGGTTATGAAACAAAGACAAGCCTTCCACAAATGGTAAAGTTGTTAACAGGAGTAAGGCAAATTTTAATATAATGTGACAAGAACTTTTAAAAGTTGATTAGAATAGGCTGTTTGCAGGTAAAGAGATGACTGACAAGTAGGAGGCTTTCAAAAATGTGACAACGTGAGTTCAGAGGCATTATTTTCCTGTTAGAGTGAACAGTAAGACTGGTAAGATTAAGGAACAATGGATGAATAAAAATATTTAGGTTCTAGGCAAGAATAAAACAGAATCTTATTTTAGATATAATGTAGGGGCATTCTTAAGAAAGAAATCAGGAAAGCAAACAAGGGACATGAGTTAGCGTTGGAAGGTAAGGTTAAGGATAATCCAAAGAAAGTTTACAAATACGTAAAGAGTAACTAGAGAGGGGGCAGGGCCTCTTAAAGATCAAAGAGGTCATCTTTGTGTTGAACCATAGGAGACAGGTGAGATACTAAATGAATATTTTGCATTAGAGTGGAGAAAGTCTAGAGAATGCAGAGAAATAAATTGTAATGTTTTGCAAACAAACATTATAGAAGAGAACATATAAATAGATAAATATAATTAGATAATATAAAAAAGTAGATAAATCTCTGAGACCTGATCTACTATAATCCATAACACTGTGGGAAGTAAGGAGAGAAAACTCAGAAATCTTTTACAGAAATATTTGCATCTATAACTATGGGAGACGTACCTGATGACTGAAGCGGGACTAATGTTGTACCTTTATTTAAGAAATGTTGTGAGGAGAAACTGGGGAACTATAGACCGGCGAGTCTGACATCAGTTGTTGGTAAATTGTTGGAGGTGACTACAAAAGACAGGACTAAATAACATTAAAAGAAGCAAAAATTGATAAGGGATAGTCAATATGGTTTTGTGCAAAGAAATTGGTGTCGCACAAACTTGAGTTGAGTTTTTTTTGAGCAAGTTACCAAAAAGATCATCAGGGATGATGTTTACTTGGACTTTAGTAAAGCCTTCCACAAGGTTCCACATGATAGACTAATTAGTAAGTCAGGTCACAGGGGATTGCAGGTGAGCTTGCCAATTGAATACATAATTGGCTTAATGGCAGAAGACAGACAGTGGCAGGCTGGAGGCCTGTCATCAGCAGTGTTCCAAAGGGGTCATTTCTGGGTCTGCTTTTCTTTGTCGTTTTATATAAAATTATTTGGATGAGGATTTAGGATACATGGTTTGTATGTTTGCAAACAACACCACAACTGGTGGCATAGTAGACAGCAAAGACGGTTTTCTATGATTATAAAGTGTTCTTAATCAAATAGATCAATGGGCTGAAAAATGGCAGATGGAATTCAATATAGAAAAATGTGTGAGGTACTGTTTGTCGTACCAAAATAAAATGGTAAAGTTTATAGAATTAATGGTACGCCCTCGGCTGCTGTTATAGAAGAGGGGCCTCGGGGTGCAGGTATATAATTCTTTGAAGTTTGTATCACATACAGACAGGGCAGTTAAAAAGGCGTTTGGCACACTTGCCTTCATTGCTCAGTCCTTTGAGTACAGGAGTTGGGAAGACATGTTGAGGTTATAGAGGGCATTGATGAAGTCTCTTCTGGAATACTATGTCCAGTTCTGGTCAGCCAGTTTACAGGAAAGATATTATTATGCTGGAGAGGGTTCAGAAGAGATTTACCAGAATGTTGCTGGGTATGGACTTATTTCACTAGAACATAGGAGGGTGAAAGGCAACAAAATAGAAATTTATAAAATAACAAGGCGTATAGGTAGTTAATGGTAGTTGTCTTTTTCCCTAGGATATAAGATTTCAAGACAAGGTGGCACGTTGTTAAGCTGAGAGGAGAAAGATTTGAAAATAAAGATATGAGGGGCAAATTTTTTTATACAAAGAAGGTGGTTCTCATGTGCAAAGAACCTCATGAGGAAGTGGTGGATGTGGGTACAATTGCAAGGTTTAAAAGACATTTGTAAAAGTATATGAATGGGAAGCATTGAGGGATATGGGCCAGGAGCAGGTTTGTGGGACTAGTAGAGTTTGGGAGTATGTTTGGCATGAACTGGTTGGATCAAAAGGTCCATTACCGTGCTGTATGACTATGACTCTAAGTAATTGCTTGAGAAATTATTATTTTAAGCACTAAAAATCGAACCATTATACAAACCTATTCTCAACCTAAAATTTGAGCGATTAAATCAAGGAATTCATTGTAATCTAGACAAAAACCAGAGCAGCAAATTGGCTTTCCATGCCAGTAAATTAAGACCAAAACAATAATTCAAAACTGTGGGTATATTAACCAGCTATAAAAAGTAATTCAAAACTCACACAAGCACCAAATTCCTTTCATAATTTTCAATGCTTTCTGTATGATTATTAACAAAACATTAAACAACCCATGAATGTTACGGAGCTTCATTTCCAATGAAAACATGAAATTCCAAAATCTGCAGTACATACCAGTGGCTTTCATGCTGTTATTGCAGGACATCAATTACTCTAAAGCATATTTGTGGTAATGATCCAAGAAATAAGGTTGAGATGTAAGCCATTCAATAAACCAACTAGAGAATGGATGTAAAATTTCTTCCGGTAGGTTGTCTGACCCTTATGAAAATATATATTAAGTTTGACAACGATGAGGTAGGTATCTAATTATGAATTCTAGAAGTTATACAAAGCAGTAACACCTTCAGTGTTCTTCAGAAAATAGTTCTGAAAACAAGATGAATCAAATCGCTACCCTCATTTTTACATTCTCTTCGCAACCATTTTTAGAAAGCACTGTGTCGCAATGCCTTTTCTTTTCATGATTTTTTTTTCCCCAAATAGCCTGAACTATTTCTGCACTAAACATCGGGGGAAGAAGAAATTACTTTAAGTTTATGTAAAAGAATCTTGTCACTTGAAACTGAAGTCTTACACACTTCGGTTTAGTAACAAAGTAACTCAAAAAAAAAGTCAGTTGGTTTTGCAACACCAGCAAGTGTGAAGTGAGCTCGATAAAATTTCATGCACTTTAATTTTCCAAGCTAAGTGAACCAGAGAGCTTCAGTTCCAATGAGCCATTGCTGTAGGCCAAAAGCAACAGTATGCAAATTTCAAGATTTTAGTAAAGCTCTGGAAGGAGAACAAATTGTTCAGAATTAGTTCTCTCCGATATCTAGCAGAGAGCATTCATACAACACTCAAGGTCTCAGAAAACCAATTCCAACCATGACCCCACACCCGAGCACCAAACCATCATCTCCAACACCATTCACGACCTCATCACCTCAGGGGACCTCCCACCCACAGCCTCCAACCTCATTGTTCCCCAACCCCGCACGGCCCGTTTCTATCTCCTTCCCAAAATCCACAAACCTGCCTGCCCTGGTCGACCCATCGTCTCAGCCTGCTCCTGCCCCACCGAACTCATCTCCACCTATCTGGACTCCATTTTCTCCCCTTTGGTCCAGGAACTCCCCACCTACGTCCGTGACACCACCCACACCCTCCACCTCCTCCAGGACTTCCAATTCCCTGGCCCCCAACACCTCATATTCACCATGGACGTCCAGTCCCTGTACACCTGCATTCCGCATGGAGATGGCCTCAAGGCCCTCCGCTTCTTCCTGTCCCGCAGGCCCGACCAGTCCCCCTCCACCGACACTCTCATCCGCCTAGCTGAACTCGTCCTCACACTCAACAACTTCTCTTTTGACTCCTCCCACTTCCTACAGACTAAGGGGGTGGCCATGGGCACCCGCATGGGCCCCAGCTATGCCTGCCTCTTTGTAGGTTACGTGGAACAGTCCCTCTTCCGCACCTACACAGGCCCCAAACCCCACCTCTTCCTCCGGTACATTGATGACTGTATCGGCGCCGCCTCTTGCTCCCCAGAGGAGCTCGAACAGTTCATCCACTTCACCAACACCTTCCACCCCAACCTTCAGTTCACCTGGGCCATCTCCAGCACATCCCTCACCTTCTGGACCTCTCAGTCTCCATCTCAGGCAACCAGCTTGTAACTGATGTCCACTTCAAGCCCACCGACTCCCACAGCTACCTAGAATACACCTCCTCCCACCCACCCTCCTGCAAAAATTCCATCCCCTATTCCCAATTCCTCCGCCTCCGCCGCATCTGCTCCCACGACAAGACATTCCACTCCCGCACATCCCAGATGTCCAAGTTCTTTAAGGACCGCAACTTTCCCCCCACGGTGATCGAGAACGCCCTTGACCGCGTCTCCCGCATTTCCCGCGACACATCCCTCACACCCCGCCCCCGCCACAACCGCCCCAAGAGGATCCCCCTCGTTCTCACACACCACCCTACCAACCTCCGGATACAACGCATTATCCTCCGACACTTCCGCCATTTACAATCCGACCCCACCACCCAAGACATTTTTCCATCCCCTCCCCTGTCTGCTTTCCGGAGAGACCACTCTCTCTGCGACTCCCTTGTTCGCTCCACACTGCCCTCCAACCCCACCACACCCGGCACCTTCCCCTGCAACCGCAGGAAATGCTACACTTGTCCCCACACCTCCTCCCTCACCCCCATCCCAGGCCCCAAGATGACATTCCACATCAAGCAGAGGTTCACCTGCACATCTACCAATGTGGTATACTGCATCCACTGTACCCGGTGCGGCTTCCTCTACATTGGGGAAACCAAGCAGAGGCTTGGGGACCGCTTTGCAGAACACCTCCGCTCAGTTCGCAAAAAACAACTGCACCTCCCAGTCGCAAACCATTTCCACTCCCCCTCCCATTCTCTTGATGACATGTCCATCATGGGCCTCCTGCACTGCCACAATGATGCCACCCGAAGGTTGCAGGAACAGCAACTCATATTCCGCCTGGGAACCCTGCAGCCATATGGTATCAATGTGGACTTCACCAGTTTCAAAATCTCCCCTTCCCCTACTGCATCCCTCAACCAGCCCAGTTCGTCCCCTCCCCCCACTGCACCACACAACCAGCCCAGCTCTTCCCCCCCACCCACTGCATCCCAAAACCAGTCCAACCGGTCTCTGCCTCCCTAACCGGTTCTTCCTCTCACCCATCCCTTCCTCCCACCCCAAGCCGCACCCCCCGCTACCTACTAACCTCATCCCACCTCCTTGACCTGTCCGTCTTCCCTGGACTGACCTATCCCCTCCCTACCTCCCCACCTACACTCTCTCCACCTATCTTCTTTACTCTCCATCTTCGGTCCGCCTCCCCCTCTCTCCCTATTTATTCCAGTTCCCTCCCCCCATCCCCCTCTCTGATGAAGGGTCTAGGCCCGAAACGTCAGCTTTTGTGCTCCTGAGATGCTGCTTGGCCTGCTGTGTTCATCCAGCCTCACATTTTATTATCTCGGAATCTCCAGCATCTGCAGTCCCCATTATCTCCAACTACCTTGACTTTCTTTTAAAGGAAATGACATCCTAAATAATGAAAGTTATTCAAAATGTTAAGGACTAATATCCATTAAAACTGAGCTTGTGTATGCTCGATCATTCTTAGTGTATAAAGGATTTAATTATAAACATAGGAAGCAGTCAGTCGCTAAACACTTTCTAATTTTCCTTTTCAGTCTGGTTTCAGAAGTGCAAGGCAAGTGAGGCAACTTCAAAGTAAAACCAAGGATAATGGTAGGTGAATCTAATTAAACAACCAGACAGAGAAATATGATCCTGCACAAAATTTGCAACTTTGCACAACTTAGGCGGATAAAATTAACTAGGTCCAAGATGTTACATATTAAAAGACAAACAGGTGATACAAGCAAACAAAAACAAAAATTGCTAGAGAAACTCAGAAGGTCTGGCTGCATCAATGGACAGAAAATAGACTTAATCTTTCATAACTGGCAACCAGAGAGAGCAGAAGCAATGTGCAGATAGATGGAGATAGAGCCCAGAGAGAGAGGGACAAAAGGGTAGGCAGACAAAGAGTTGTTGATAGTAAGCCAGGAAACAAGGCAAGCTAGACAGCTGATAATGGGGATGTGAGAAGTTGAAAATAAGATGACTGTGCTGTAAGTAACCCATTTCATGGCAGGTCCTGGCATTGTGGGTACAAGATAATAGTCAAGAAAGGAAACATTCATGGTACGAAGGAGGAGAGAGATGGGGAAATCTGTGTGTGATGGTGTGATCTTGCTGGATGGTAGCTTATGATTCTTAGGATGCAGAGGCTGGTGAGGTGGAAAGTGAGGACCAGGAGTACTCTACTTTGGTTGTGGGAGCGGAGGGAGAGTAAGGGGTGAGGACAGATGTGCAAGAAATGGGTTGGAGATGGCCGAGGGCCCTGTCAACCATGGTACTGGGAAGAATTTCCAATTTGTTTTTGTTTCCATGTTCATCCAAAGGGATGATGTGGATATAGTAATCCAAGAACAGCGTGAAATGTTGGACAAAATTATCATAATCAGAAAGAGCTAAAGGAGTTTGAATCCTTAAATGTGGATACATCACCAAGGCCAGATAGATTGTTCCCTAGGATGTTGAAGGTGTTCAGGGAAGAAACAGCAGAAGCTCCAAGGATTATGTTCCAATTTTTACTAGATATAAAAGTGAGGAGCTGGGGGATGACAAATGTAGTTCCGTGATTTAAAAAGGGTATAAAGGAAATGCCAAGCAATTACCAGGTCAGGTAGCTTTACTTCAGTGATTCTAACAATTTGCCCACCAAACATGACAGATCAGATAAAATGTCACTTAGAAAGGCATTGCATTAGTCAGGATGGCTTTGTTAAAAGAAGATCACACGTTACAAATCTGACTGAATTCCTTAACAAAGTGACAAGGAAGATCAATAAGGGTAATGCAATGCACGTTGTCTAGACGGATTTTAGTAAGGCATTTGACAAGGTCCCACATGGCAGACTGAAACATCTGGACATCAAACACACCTACAAACAGACTCTTGATCGTTGTCCATAGTTCTGCCTTCAATGCCATAATCCCCTCCAGACTGATCTCAAAAGCTCCCTGATCTTGGTCTCGGCTCTGCCCTCTGCTTTCTGGTTCACAGGCAGCAAGCAGTAAAAGATAGGTAACTGCACCTCTTCCAAAGTAACACTCAATGCTGCAGCCCTTCAAGGATGCATCCTCAGCCCCTTACCATATACCCTTTACACCTATATCTGTGTTGCCAAATTCCAAATGAATGCCATCTACACGTTCACTAATGACACCACTGTACTGCGACGGATATCTAAAAATGATCAGATAGACAAACTACAGAAAATAGACAGAGGGATTGAGGACATGATACAATGAAAACAATCTGTCTCTCAGTGTCAGCAAAACTGAAGACCGTCAGTAAGAAAGGAGGAGAATATGCCCCCATCCACATCAATAGGACTGATGATAGCCAACCATCTGTCCTGGACTTTCCACATAGATATGATAGACATGAAAGCACAAAAACACCTCTTCTTCCTCAGGCAACTCAGGAAATTTAGTACGTCCGTAATGTTCCTCACCAACTTCTACAGATGCACCACTGAAAGCATACTTTCTAAGTGCATAATGGCCTGATCGGGCAACTGCTCTGCCCACGGCCATAAGAAACTACTGAAAGCACAGCCCAGGCCATCACAGAAGCCAATGTTCCTTCCGTGAACGCTATTCACACAGCTCACTGCCCTGGAAAGGCTGCCGACATTAAAACCAATCACACCCCTGTAATGATCTCCTACAACCTCTTCCGTCAGACAGAAGACACAGAAGACCGAACACCCGCACGAGCAGGTTCAGGAACAGCTTCTTTCTGGCTGTTATCAGACTGAAATGGACTTTCTTGCCTCAAATAATGCTGATCTTGCCAACAATGATCTCACCTAGCACACGCCCTGAGCAATGTAATGACTATGCCTCACAGCCTTTTTGATTTGTACATCCTTTGCTTACAATGATCTGCCTATACCACTTGTAAACAAAGCTTTTCACTATAGTTTGGTACATGTGACAATAAATAAAATCATTCAAAATTATAAGCACATGGGATATAGGGGAATGTGTCAAATTGGATACAAAGTTGGCTTAGGAACAGGAAACAAGGTTAATGGTCAAGAGAAACCTTGCAAATGGAAAGCTCTTTCAAGTGGTGTTTTGGGACTCCTGCTATTTGTGTTATCCATTAACCATTTGGATTTGAACATGGGAGGCACAAATCTGGAAATTTGCAGACAACACAAAAATCAGCCATAAAAGAGTCTAGGCCTGAAACGTCAACCTTCCTGCTCCTCTGATGCTGCTTGGCCTGCTCGGTTCATCCAGCTCTATACTTTGTTATCTCAGATTCTCCAGCATCTGCAGTTCCTACTATCTCTGAAACAAAAATCAGCCACAGAGTTGACAGTGCAGAAGATAGCTGTGAGCTTCAAAATGATACAGATGGGTTGGTGCAGTGGTCAAGAAAGTGGCAGATGGAATTCAACTCTGACAGGTGAGGCAATGCATTTAGGGAGATCAAATAATAACAGGGAATACACAATAAACAGGAATATACTGAGGGGTAATGAAGGGAGAAATCTCGGTGTGCACAGGTTCTTAAAAGGTGGCAGTACAAGTAGATAAGATAGTAAATAAGACATACAAAATACTCTCCTTCGTGGGCAGAAGTACCATATACAAAAGTAGGGATTCAGTGATGAGACTGTTAAAACACTTGCGAGGCCACAACTAGAGTACTGTGTGCAGTTCTGGTTACCTCATTACACAAGAAGGACATAACAGCAAATTACCACAGGAGGCTGGAATCTGTACTGAAAGCAACAACAAAAAAATGCTGAAGATCACAGCAGGTCAGGCAGCATCAATGGAGAGATAGCAAGCTAGCGTTTTGAGTCTAGAAGACTCTTCATCAGAATTCATGTGAAATGTGGAGGGAGCAGCATTTACGCAATACCTGGAGGTGGGGGTGGAACACTGGGGAAGAAAAGGTGTTGATAGTTCAGATTAAGTGATCAGAATGTGAGATAACAGCATGCCAAGGTAAGACTAGTCAGCTCGCACGTAGGGCGTTATATTAAAATGACGGGCTACAGGACAGTTGAGGTCATGCTTACGCACAGACTGGAGGTATTCTACAAAGCGGTCGTCCAGTCTGCATTTAGTCTCTTCAATGTGGACTAGGACACATTAGGTGCAGCAAATGCAATAGATGTGACTGGATGTAATCACTCTTGAAAGTGTGCAGAGAAAATTTACTGGAATGTTGCCAGGGCCAGAGAATTGTAGTTACAAGGAGAGATTGGAGAGGTTGGGGTTGTCTTCCTCAGAACAGAGAAGGTTGAGGGGTGAAGTGATTTGAGTTTGAGTTTTACAAAACTGCAAGGGGTATAGATAGAGCAGACAGAAAGAACCTGTTTATATTAGCAAAGATTTCAAAAACCAGGGGTCATAGACTCAAGCTAAGTGCCAGAAGAATTAGAGAGGACATGAGGAAAAACCTTTTTACACAGAGGGTGGTGGGTGTCCGGAATTAATTTCTGAGTTGGTGGTAGAGGCAGAGACTATAAACACTTTTTAAAAATACCTGGATCTGCACCTTAAGTGCTGTAAGCTGCATGGATATGGGCTGTGTACAGGAAGATGGGATCAGAAACGGTTTCTGGGTATCTGTGTGTGCGTGGCCAAAGTGAGCAAAATGGACCCCTTCTCTGCTGCATAATTTCTATGGTTCTAACAGGAAACTACGCAATGGTGGACACCACTTACTTTGGAGTTGAAAAGTCTGTGGGACCTACAAGTGAGCAGCTCAGAGAAGAAAGCTATAAATCAGAGCCAAGTTGAAGGCCTACATCACTTACCTTGAGATTCCTGCAGGCAGCAGGACCTCCAAGGGAGCAGGTGACACAGACTTAGCAAAACTGTAGGTTGACTGATTGATAAGGAAATGTGCTAATGACTGTGTACAAATTGCTGTAAATTAGAAAAGCAGATACTTTTATATGAATAGTAGTACTTGAGTTTCTCTAACTGAGCAAGTTAAGTACCATATAATAAGACAATAAAATTAAAATAAGGAAACTGAAATTTAAATTTAAAGCAAGCTGTCCAGAAACATAACGCAAGGACTTTGCATTGCAGATGGGTTGAGACTGAAATAAGGTCCCTAGCACAAGTAACATAACTAACAAGCTTAATCAAAAAGGAAATCATGGGAGCAGAGTTTGCAACTGTGATAAGATCCTCCAGTTCTTTGTAGGAAGTCACGGACACTTCCAGTGAAACTGGCAACCTGTGCAGCAATTGTGTTCAGCAGCACTTACTTGCAAGAAGTATTGTAAAGTCAGAGCTGCAGGTGAGATCTCTGCAATGCTGAGATTGACATGGACAGCATGTTAAGTGAAATGGTCACATTGCAGGTAAAAGGCTGAACAGGCAGAAAGGACAACAAAGTGTGAAGCTGGATGAACACAGCAGGCCAAGCAGCATCCCAAGAGCACAAAAGCGGACATTTCAAGCCTAGACCCTTCATCAGACCAAGGAGATGGCCACCAATCAGAGGAGGGGAGGGCAGGGCAGGTGGTGCAGAAGTTTCCTGAAGCCATATCTCTCTCTCTCTCTCTCTCTCCCTGCCACCTCACACGCTACCCCCCACCAACAGAGATACTGTTTGGAAACGGCTATGGGGAACATCACAGGGGATAGCAGGAGAAGCCAAGCACCAGGTGTGGCTCGTATACACAAAAGTGAGGAAAGAAGCATGGCAGGGCTTTAGTGATAGGACATTCACTAGAAGGTGGAATAAGTAGGCATTTCCATCGCCATAGAAGAGAGCCCAAGATGATGTATTACCTCCCTAATGCCAGAGTCAAGGATGTCTCAGAGCACCTGCAGGGCATTCTGAAGGTAAAGGGGTAACAGCCAGTGATTGTGATACACAGCAGTAACAATTACATTTCGTTTTAAAACAAAAAGAACAAAATTCTACCAGCAGGATATAGGGAGCTAGGGCATAAACTAGAAAGTAGGACCTCAAAAAGGTAGTAAGCACAGGATAACTACCCTCAACTACCCTAGAAATAACAGGATATCTCAAAAATACATTGTTGGAGAAATGGTGTAGGCAGGAGGGATTCAGATTCCAGAGCATTTGGAATGGTTCAAGTAGCAGGGTTTACATCTGGGCAGGATCTGGCTAATATCCTCAGAGAAAATGTTTGCAAGTGCTATCAGGGAGGATTTAACTGGAATGGCAGGGGATGGTAACCTAAAGAAGGGAAAACACAAAAAAAATGTAAGAAACAAAACTAAATGGTAGAAACACATGGGAGGGAATAAAGGAAATGGGGCCATAATACAAAATAAAGTGAAGATAACTATCAAGGTTAAAAAGACTATTCTCAAGACTTAGTGCTTTAATCTGCACAGCATTCACAATGCAATGGATGAATGAATAGTGCAAACACATACACATGACTATACTATAGTTGTCATAGGAGGCATGGATGCAGGTTGAGCAAGGATGGGAACTGAACATCTAGCAAATATGCAGGGGGGGGGCAACATTCCCTCTAAGCTGATGGCTGTGCACGTGTGCAGCTGCTTTAACATTCCACACATGGTAGTTGGCATGCTGACATGGACACAGCATTGACTTCCAGTTCAAGAAATTGCTGCTGTACACAGCCTTGGAGGTCTGCACAGAAAAAAAAAAGAGGGTTAGCAGGAATGCTATTTAGAAGTATTTATTATTTAGGAAAGAAGGTGGGGTGCATTTGTGAGTAATGAATAAATGAATGCAGTAGTGAGGAAGAATATTAGATTAGAAAATCACAATATAGAATGGGTGGCCGTAAGAAACACAGATGCAGAAAATGTCTACAGGCCCCAAAAAGTGGACAAGATGCAAAACAACACATTAAACAAGAAATGAGAGATGCACACAATAAGGGTAAAACTATAATAATGTGACTTTAACTCACATATAGACTGGGCAAACCAAACTAACAATGATATTGCAGAGGAGGATTTCCTGGAGTGAGTACGTGATTGTCAACGTGTTGTTATAAAAACAAACCAACCAGGGAACAAGCTATTCTAGAATGGATACTGTGCAAGGAGAAAGGATTAATTAACAATATTGTTGCCCAGGTGGAAAAAAAGTGACCATAACATGATAGAATTAATGTCTTAAACCTAAATAAGGGCAACAATTTGGGCATGAAAGCTGAACTAGCTGAGGTGAACTAGCATATGAGGCTAGGGGATAAATCAATAGAGATGCACAAGCGGACATTTAAGGGGATGTGTTTCAGAGTACTCCAAATAAGTACATTCATAAAAAGGAAAAAAAATTGTAACTACAATTCGTGACTAACTGAAGAAGTTAGTGGAAGCATCAAACTTAATGAAATAAAGCACATAACTGCACAAAGTGGTGGGTCACATGATTTGTCAAATTAGGAACAATGGCAAAGAATGACTAAAAAGGTTAGTATGAGAGAAAGCAACTAGGAATGTAAAAAAAGCAAAAGATTCCACAGTAAAATTAATGTTGGCTCTCTGAAGAGTGAGATGATGAATTAATAGTAAATAATAAGGACATAACAAATGAAATGAACAAATATTTTGCTTCTGCCTTTCCTAAAGAGGTATAAAAATGTTCCAGTACTGGCTGTAAGTCAGGAGGTGGAAGAGAGAAAGGAACTTTGTAAAACTACTACTTCTGTCAGGATTGTACTAAGTAAATAAACAGCTGTAGGCTGACCAGTCTCTGGATCCAGATGGACTTCTCCCTAGAGTCTTAAAAGAGTTGTCTAATGAGCTACTAAGATGCTTTGGGTGTTAATTTTCCAAGAATTCCTCAATTCATGAAAAGTTCCATTACAAAATATTACCCCTCTATTCAAGAAGGGAGTGAAACAGAAAAAGAAAATGAAGTCTCTTAGCTTTATGTCTGTTGTGGGCAAGTGTCACTAAAATCAATAACTGGTGAATGGTTTGGTGTTGTTTTTCTTTGAAGCCATTTTTCTAATAAAAACAAATTAAGTTACTCACAAAGAGGACAAGACACAGCAAAAATGCTAAGTTTTGCATTAAACGCATTTTGAGCTGATATGTTGAAACCAAGCCAAGTAAACACTCTTAAATACACAAATGATGTTTTTTTTTAAAATGAAAAGGGGACAAATATCAATGATATTTTATAACGATTGATCGTGCCGCTTCACGAATCCTGGAAATGCATCTCACCATCACCTAAACATAGCATAATTGAGAAATAAGGCACAAATTGCAAACAAGGAAAGTCTATCCCATTTAGTATTGAAGGTATGCTGCCTTTCGAATGAAATGTTAAAGCAATGCTACATCTAAATTTTCAAGCATACATAATTTGAAAAGCAATGAAAGAATCAAATTGCCAAACTGCAGTTCTCATTTACAACTTCACTGGCTCTTAGCTAACATTATTTCACAACCTGTATGAAGGAAGACTTCCAGGAGACCTGTAGAACTGCAGGCAATCTTTCAGGTCTGGGATGGAATTGGGAACTACAAACTGTCAAAGAGTCTCCTGAATAATTATAAATTAATAAGTTGAAGATCCGTAATATGCTACTTACTAAATCTATAATTCAGTTAAAGGCAGATAAATCCACATATAATAGTACACTCAAATAGACATCATTCTTGTATTACATCAATTAATAAAGTGTATTTAGAAACAAAGATTTCTTGCCTAAGGCAGTTGTTATAATCCATTCACTTAATTATTCCTCCTCTTTGACAGATTGGGCTGGATCAGGCAGGTGCAGCGCAGATCTGGAAATCCCACACAAAGTTTCCAGTGATGTGGGAAAGGCTTGGAAACAAGCACACTGCTGTTTAAAATTTGTCAGTGCCATTCGGAGTAGGCATTTCAGAACCTCTGCAATTTTTATGCAGGCAGCCAGAGTTTGGAAGTCTTTCTAAATCAAACATGATATACGGTAGTATGAATTCCAATTGGAAATGCTAAGAATATAAAATCAAGTAAAAATAATGGTGCTCCTTTCACCGTTAATCACAAAATGGGGTGGTATAAGTTAGCTCACTTTTTTGTAAACAGAGTTGTGATTTTTCTGTTGCCAGGTTGTTACTTCTGACAAGTGACAAGCTGTCAAGTGAAAGAATAGCATAATAAAAATGGAAAATTATCCAATACTCAAAAACAGATCACCTAATGAATAAAGCATTATTCTATAATTTAGAATATTAGAAGAACAGCTGTTGATCACACGTTGTGCTTGCTATTTCAAACTTTGTTACATGTCTTTCATGCATTCTTCAAAAGGACATATTTAAGGCTATTTCAAAGCTCTGACAGATATCTGAAATTTTGGCTGTCTTCAAAAGCACTAATGGATTCTGTACCACAGGATTTCCCACCACCCCCCCTACCAAAGCAGAACTGTATACATATCTATTCAATAGCTTAGCTGTGTTCCAAACCAGAACTGGATTCTTCACTGCAGGGTTTGTCAGCACAGCTGACAGCTATATAAACTCACCCAAATCTTGTAAATATTCTAATGAGCATGTGACTCCTCTCCAGAGAGAGACTGGTTTAGAGAAAGGCGATGCATAGAGCTAAAAAGCATGCGGGAGGTGGCGAAGAAAAGCTTTACACTGATCTGCAGAATAGCCAGCGACACCCACATCCCATGAATGAACAGAAATAAAAAAACTAAACTGGTGTCTCAGCAAATGGGGAAGCAAGCCTTTTTTAAAAATCTGGTTGACTTATCATCAGTCCATTGTGTCTCCAAACAGCAAGCCCAACTCCAGGCCTCCCTGCCGGTTGAAAATTCCATGGAAATGCACTACTGGAACAGAGGTGAGGTCATGACATCAAAGAAATTCCTGACTTAATTTTTGTTCCCCTAATGAAAATCCAGCTCAAGGTGTTAATGCCTCAGAGCATTCTTAACTATCTTCAGCTATATTCACAGATCTGCTTAACTAATTCAATGGAATAATTATCCTCTTTCTTTCTAACCTGCAATAACTGAAACTTAGTGGAGAAAGCATTGTATAAACCATTAAGAAAAGCAACTTATTATCAAAATAACTATCTTTGAAAAATATCATTCCTCTGCTGAGTTGTGTTAGGTGTCATGTTTTTTGGAAATCAAGCAATGTCAAACGGTAGCTGAAGCAATAATCTTGAGTGATCTCCAAAAAAAAAGAATAGCACTTGTCTCAAAATGGCATGCTGCCACTGCCTTCCTCAACTCAAATACAGAGAGAAAAAGAGAGAAAAAAAAAGAAAAAAAATTGGACTCCTACAAGAAGCATGAAAACAAGGTGGCATGGTTGCTAACAGGTTGAAACATCAATAAAAACTTTAAAAAATACAAATCAAAAACAGTGTCAAAACCACAAAATATTATGCAATTGAATACTTAAGGCATACTTTATTTCAGTGATAAACTTGATTACAGTTTTAATGCATGTACACAAACAGTAAAACCTATCATTAGCAATGGAAAGGTTAGGAAATGGTTGTTATCTATAACACAAAGGAAAAATCATACAGCATAATCTAATGACTGCAAAAACCTCTAAATACGTCTAAGACCCCAGTGTCCCAGAGATTAAATTATGAAGAGAGGTGTTACAAATTAGGCCTGTTTTGTCTATGCTTTAGAAGGTCAAGAGGGTAACCTGAACAAAGTTTTCAATATATTAACAGGAAAGAAAGGGTAGATAAAAATAAACTATTTCACTAGTTGGGGACTCTAGAACTAGGGGGCAGAGTCTAAAAATTAGGGTCAGAGTGTTCAAGAGAGATGTTAAAAAGTGTGGATGTTCAGAACTCTTCCACAAATGGTAGTGGATTGTAGATCAGTTGTTAATTTTAAATCTGAGGTAGATAATTTTTTGTTAAGCAAAAGGTATGAAGGGATATGGGCCAAAGGCAGGCACATGGAGTTAGGCCACAATCAGCATGACCTTGATGAGCCTATTCTGCCATTCAAGGTACTAAATGGCCTATTCCTGTTCCTACGTCTGATGAAACAACACTCATTTAGAAAGTCACAGACTCATAGCATGGAAACAGACCCTTCGGTCCAATTCATCCGCACCAAACAGTCACCCAAATCTGACCTCGTCCCATATTGCTCTAAACCCTTCCTTTCATATACCCATGCAGATACCCTTTAAATGTTAAAATCATACCTGCCTCCACTATGCCCTCTAGCAGCTCACTCCATACATGCACCACCCTCTGCCCAAACTGAAATAAATGAAGGTGGTAATAGCTTTAGATCTACAGTTTATTTTTCATTTGATCAAATGCGAAATTTACAAATTTAAATTATGTAAAAGCTTTGTTGAGCAAGAACTGTGGCTTGCTGTAGGGAGTGTTTTCAATGAATTGTTCAAATTCAGGGTTGTACATCATGTTAATTTTGGGTTGAGAGCTATGTGAGATGTGAATATTGTTCTCCAAAGTTATTCCGTTCCAAAGGTTCCTTTAACATCATTATTTCAAAAGCAAGATACCAAATAAATAACACTAAAAGCAACAAATAATCTCAATATTTACTTGAAATAAAGCTAATAAGGATCACCCATTGTTCTTTCTGAAGATAAATGGTACAAAACTAAAAACTTTCCCCCCCATTCCATCTGTTGCAAGGACACACAGCACAAGTTTTCTTAGCCTTCCGAATACTCTGTTCTGAGGACCCAATTTCAAATACTGCCAAGGTACATGGTGGAATTTGAATTCAACAAAATATCTGGAATTAAGAGTCTAATGATGACCAATTATTCATTTTGGCTCCTAGAGAAGCCCATCTGGTTCAATAATGCCCTTTAAGGAGGGAAGCTGTCATCCTTACCTGGTCTTGCCTACATGTGACTCCAGACCCACAACAATGTGGTTGATTCTCAATGACCCTCTGAGTAATTATTGATGGGCAATAAATGCTTGGCTAGCCAGCGACAACCATATCCCATGAATGAATTTAAAAATCTAAATATTAATCGACAATCTCTTAGTCATTACAGATTTTCACATAATGTGAATCAGGGTCTTCCATACACAGCCACTCGCAAAGCAAGTTTTGTATTCTTCTGCTTTAAGCTAAGTCTACTTGCACAACCAGTAGATTAAAAACTTCTGCACTTAAGAAAACATTACTGCACATTATATAAACCTAGCCAAACAGAATTAACAGCACTTTGCAAGAAGTGGTTAAAAACTAGCAGGCCAAAGTAAATCAACAGAGAATTTAGAAGAAAAAGTGAAAAATAGGTACATCACATGAACTTGGAAGACCATACTTCAGAGAAGTACAGAACGTGATTGCCTTCAGATCAGGTTTTGCGTGTGGCAGACAGTTAAACAAAAAAAAGTATCATTTTAAAGAATTTCCACAACAAGTTACAACAAAACCCACTGACAAGTAGCAGACATCTCAACATATTTCATGGCTACTAACAAAGGTAAGTTAACGGTTACAGAATGTGTATCAGGAGCATTATTTTCTTGTCCTTCATGTATTCAAATACAAAGTCAAGCCACACAATTGCTCTTTCTGCAGAAAAGAGGTATAAAGCAATTACAAATAAAAGGAGAACTTAGTCACTGTGAAATTGGAAAAGACCCATGAACCAGTGCAGATATCGTGAAACAAGATTATTGTGTTTAAAGTAGGCACTCCACAACTTTGCGGTCCTTGCTAATTTAACGATTGTACCGCAAGCATGCTATTGAATTGCTGTTCACGAATATGCATTATTTTTAAAAAAATCAGGAAAGATTAGGGGTCAAACTACATTACGTAAATTCCACCTGACCCTCTTAAAGAGGTGTATTGCAGCTGGAGCAGGTGTTGGAAGCCATTTGGAGCTGGGGAATGATTAGTATGATACAATGTGGCAAGGAACAGACTCCAAGATTTTTCAGACCTTGGTGAAAAAAGTGGAGGAAACACATGATTTATCCACATGAGGCCAGGAGGTCTTCTAGACAAACTCAGTGAGGTCAGTGGAATTAAATAGCTAAATTGGGAAATATCAGGGGTCTAATTCGGAGGGCCTGGATGCCATGCTGCAAAAAAAGTTCAATTATCTCACAAGTGGTAAAGTACAGCAAATCAATCTTCAACCTTAGATCACAACCACTGCATTATCAGCTTTACACATGCCTCAATGCAGAACAACTGAATCACTCTTCAGTCAGAGATAGTAAGAAATGCTGATGCTGGAGTCAGAGATAACACAGTGTGAAGGTGGAGGAACACAGCAGGGCCAGGCAACATCAGAGGAGTCTGAAAGTTGACGTTTCGGGTCAGAACCCTTCTTCAGAAAAATGAAGATCAACGTTCCTAATCCTTTGCTGCTGCCTGGCCCTGCTGTGTTCCTCCAGCTTCACTCTGTGTAAACTCTTCAATCAATCTTCATCAACCATGACTCATATCTAACGGTGATAAATACACTTCCTCAAGCACTGCTGCAAGCCTCACACACATTTCACAGTGTGCGCACATGATCAGTTGTTCAACCATGGCGGCCACATCACAAAGAAGTCACAACATGCTCACTGATACGCTTCACTCTCTCAAGAGGACAAGATGGTTCACAGTGCAGGAAGCAACAACTGATGAGGCCTACAGTCTCAGCTGCATGTCTTTGTTTCAATGGAAGAGACTGTTATTGGTGCAGCAATAACTCAGGCCCTGACCAGTGACTGAACTGAAATCAAAGATAAAGGAATCCTATTTCTAACCCTCTCAGACATGCCCCATCCTTCTCAACCCATAACCTTTTACTATTTGTAAACATAGTTTGGCATGTTAATTTTCAGTTATAATTGATTGGTGCATTCATCATGGCAATGCCTCTCCCAGATTTCACATGACAACGAATTAACACTATTCCCTTTGGTATTTCTTGTAGATTGTCCTGAGGAGTGCAAGACAAAGAAAGTTTAACAAGACCTGTCAGAAATACAAATCTGAGTATTTCTCAAATTTTTTTGTCAGAAATACTCAAATCCTGTACTGCCAAACAATTAAAATGTAATCTGCATTAATAACTCCAAACAATAATTAATTCAGAATCAAGTAGCTTAAAGAGAGAGAATTTCTCCCCCCTTATTCGTGCAATGTGGGCAACATTGTTCCGAGCCAGAAGAGTGTGCGATTTAGGTAACCTAGAGACAGCTGCTGACTCTGTCTTTCCACATGTTTCAGGACACATGTTTGGAAGGTGCTAAAGGAATCTTGCTGAATTACCACAGTGAAACTTGTAGATAATACACACAGCTGCTACTGTGCAAATGAGCATTAGAACATTCAAGATTGTGGATGGGTGTCAATTAAGTCAGCTGTTTAGTTGTGGACAGTGTCGAGAATCAATGCTATTAAACCACAATCATTCAGGAAGTGGACAGCATTCCATCACACTGCTGACTTGTGCTTTGTAGATGGTGCAGAGGCACTGGGGAGTTATTCACCACAGAATTCCAAACAGGCTCTTAGCTACCGTATGTAAATGGCAGATTGAGTTCAGCTACTGGTCTATGGAAGCCCTCAGGATAGTAATAGCAGGGCAGTCAATTATGATGGTGCCAATGAATGTTAAGGGGTGAAGGTTGGATTGTCTCTTGTTGGAGGAGTTCATGTGGTACTTGTGCAGAACCAGCAACATTGATGCCATGCAAATGCCAAGTAATGTTACTTGCCACTTATCAGCCCACGTTTGATTGGTATTCAGATCTAAGCCACACATGGACACAGACTGTATCAGCACCCAAGGAGTCAAGAATGACCTTCAAAATTATCATCAGTGAACATCCCCATCTCTTTATGATAAAGCGAAGGTTACTGATGAAGCAGCTGGGAGGGTTTTGGCCTTACTTGTCTTTGTATCTACCTCATCTGACTTTGTGCTAGGTGACTAAACCAGTGGAGATCTTTCCACTTAATTCCCCATTTGTTACAGTTTGGCTAGGGCTCCTTAACGCCATACTCAGTCAAACACTGCCTTGATATCAATGACTATCACTCACCTCTGCTTTGAATTTCAGCATTTTTGTCTGTGTTTGGGCCAAGGCCGTAATGAGGTCAGGTGGTGAGCAGCCCTTCAAAAACCAAACTGCACATCTGTCAGCAGATTATTTCCTTGCACATACCATTTGTTAGCAAAGCTGTTGACATTTTAAATCATTCTGCTGATGACTGAGAATAGACTCAGAGTGGTTATTGCCTAGGTTTGATTTGTTTAGCTTTTTGTGCACAGGACACATTTGAGCAGTTTTCTACATGGGCAGGTAGATCGGAATATTGTAGCTGGAGGCACAGCTGGTTTTGGAGCACGTCTTCAGAACCATTCCCAAAATGTTGGCAGGACCAATAGTCTTTGCAGTATCCATATCTTCAGTCATTTCTTAATATCACATGGAGTGAATTGAAATGGTTGAACATTAGGATCTGTGATGCGGGGAGATCTCGAAGGAGATCCTAATACACATGATAAACCGTTATTGTGAAGTTCTAACCTCACAAATCTCTGATCTTGTCTAGGAGTTTGTTTAATTTGTATCTGAAGTTGTTTTTATTCAAACAAGATCAGAATGGTTCAAGAACTGCATCCTAAACTTGGCGAAACACTTGCTCCAAAGATTTTGATTTCTTTTGACATCACATTATCCAGATGACACTTAGAGGAGTTCGCATAATTAAATTTTCTCAGCCCTGAATTAATGATACGGAATGGGGGTGTTTCCATTATGATGTTTCCAGTAATCAAATGTTTGTCTTGTTAAGTTGTTGCATTGACTTTAGGAGAGTGCTACTTTTATGTCCCTTAGTGTCCTAGAGCACATTGATCCTGCCAATTTTAAAATAAATAATTCAAAGCATCCAATCTTGAAGTAAATAAAGAGATTTAAAATTAAAACACTTAAGGCACTAACAATACCTGTACCAAGCAGACAAACGTTTTAGAATGCTATCAAAAATGAAATATCCCTATGACTAAAACTTGACACAAAACATCCAACATTGTATTATTTAAAAACAATATTGTAAGTCAAAGAAGAGCATAAGTAATACTGTGCTACACAATGGTAAATACTGTCAATTCTGTAAATATAAATATGGTCATAGCAGCTTATATTTCACAAGATGATTCTACATAAACTGGAAAAGAACATTTATGGAAATACCTAAATTTACTTTCATACGTTACTTTCAATACTGCAGCTGATAAGTTGATGTGATCACTTGACCACATTAAAATATATCTATAAAATCTGTACATCTATAAAAAGAGGCATTTATGGTTAACTCACTATTATTAATATTACACACTTCGAGGTTTTTGGCCTGATACTCTGTAGTTATAAGCTGAGAAAGGAAATCTTTTCATTAAGAATTTTTGCTTCACTATGTATGCTTCAGGGTAATCCACATCCAACAATCTGTTGTAAGAAGAAATAGTAGGAACTGCTGATGCAGTAGAATCCAAGATAACGAGGTGTATGTAGATGGGGATGAACACAGCAGGTCAAGCAGCATCGGACGAGCATAAAAGGTTGTTTCAAGGCTGAAGAGATTACAAGAGAGTTGCAATGATGCTACTTGGCCTGCTGTGTTCATCCAGCTCTACACCTTGTTACCTGTTGCAAATACTCTGTTTGCTAATTAATGGTTACAACAAATCGCACCACAGTAGGTGAGACAATGCATAACATTCCGAGTTAAATAGTCCACAACATTCTGATGAAAATAGGTTATCTCTCAATGTTAAATGATACTTCTTCCAGTTCCAGAATCTGGTTCCAAGATTAATAAGTTCTTCTTTGGACCATTCCCTATTTATATCCAAAGTATCACTGAAATCCATCCGTCAACTTTTGAAATGTGTCATTTGGAAATGGTGCTGTGGCTCAGTGGTTAGCACTGCTACCCAACTGCACTAGGGATCCACGTTCAATTCCAGCCTTGGGCAACTATACAGTGTGAAGTTTTCATGTTCACCCTGTGGCTACGTGGGTTTCCTCCAGGTGCTCCAGTTTTCACCCACAGTCCAAAGATGCACAAGTTAGGTGGATTGGCCACGCTAGATTGTCCGTTGCATCTAGGGATGTGCAGGCTACATGGATTAGCCAAGGTAAAAATGCGGAGTTACGCGAATAGGGTAAGGGGTGGATGCTCTTTGTAGGGTGCAAACTCAATAAGCCAAGTGACCTCTTTCCGCACAGTAGAGATTCTTTGAAACAAAAAAGGCTAACAGACAATAAAACATTTTCTCCATCCACTCTCAGGGCAGAGGTTAAAAAGAGAGAGAATAAATATCCATCTAAACGGAATAGATGGTTCTCATCTATCTTATGTTGCAAAGCTGAAGAAGAGGGAGCTGATTCTTAATCATCACCACTCACTACCTACATTAGGTAGAGTTGCCATTCCAGCATAAATCTCTGGTTTCAAGTGCATGGGAAATACCCGGGTTCAGAACTTGAGATTTATTACATATGTGATGCAAAGATTGATCACGATATCTAGATACTACATACAGTAAATGCTCTGTATCCCCAAAATCACAAATTCACCCAGTTGTGCCAAAAAATAAGTAACAACAATCAATGTCTGCAGGCAAAAACTGTGATTCTGCTATTTTTAACCTTTTAAATGAACTCCACACTCATGATTTTCATCATTTGTGGAGGCTATCAGGAATGAAAACCTCATAGATATGGAGGAATGACTGTAAATTTATGGCAAATCTCTACCCAATAAGCAAAAAGAAAGCCACCTGAGTTATTCACCAAAAAGAAATGATGTCAGGTGTTTTACTAAGTCTGTATACATATGAATTATAGGTGGTCCCTTTGATCTTGGTGGTCTTATGTGATAAGTTAAGACTTTTTTGATTTTTGCCAACTAGGAGCTGAAAAAAAAAACATGGTATTGGGAAAATTAGGCTTTCTCGCCGACTCAAAAGAAACAAATGCAGCCGACTGAAATAGCTCATTGGAACCAGACAGACAACAATGTAGTGCCAGGAATTTAAAGCAGCATTAACAATAAATGAAAAGGAATCTCACTCTAAATTCAGAATAATTTATGCCGGTGAAACAAAAGAAACATAGGAAAATAATTTACTCTGGTAAAGCCACCTTGCAGAAGTTTCAAAACTGCTGTTTTGTAATCAGTGTCAAATTTAAAGCTAGCCATCAGACATTTTTGGACCCTCTTCTACTTAAGGAGATTTAAAAAATAAGAGAATAAGCAGTATCATTTAATTCCAATTGTGTTCTAAAGATCAGTCACTGGATTTGAAACATTATCTAGTTTCTCTCTCCACAGATGCTACCAGAATTTCTGAGCCTCCTTCACACTTACTATTTTTAAATCGGTTCAGAGATGTTATTGCAAAACTTTGGAGCAGGTGGAACTTGAACCAGCGTCTCTCATTTCAGGGTTGGGACACTACCACTGCCCATAACGTTTTTCAATGCAGATCTCCAATATCCATAGTATTTTGCTTTTATCAGGAACTAAAATGTTTCCCTACTCAATTTGAAGCAATTTTCTTAACAATGCACTGATGTGGAATAGTCAGAGTAGTTAGAGAGGACAGACATAATTGCAGGAAAAATAAACTAGATGAGGCAGGAATTGTAGTGGAAAGGTACCAAATTTCTATGAAGTAATTCAAATGCTGCACTGAGTTGACCAAACAGGAATTAACTTGATGAATATTTCCTTATCACAGCTTAATCGTCTGCGGTATAATGGAATTAGGATCAGTTTTTATTGTCATATACACTCAAGGATGGGAATAAAATAGTACTGTGAAAACTGTACAAAGTCACCATTATCTGGCATCATTTTGGTTACAAACGCAGAACTTTTTAAAAAAAAATGGAAATAAAAGAAACAGAACCAAAAAGAAACTCAATTGAAGTCCCATCTTAGTAAAAGAGTATGGAATGCTCAACCAGCCTGCTACTATCACATTGGTCACTGGGAAGAGCTGCAGTCTTGCTGCTGCTGCCAACTCAGGGCCGGGAGGACCTTTGCTGTCTCTGCCTCCGATGGTCTGGAGGATCTTTACTGGTGCCAAACCCGAATGCCAGGAACGGTCACCACCATGCTGCCATTGCCACTGCTGCCATCCCTTCTGATCACCGGGAGGGGTCATGAACATAATGTGATTTCCTCTGCCGCCCTGATCATAAGGACAAGTTGCATCCACCTCTCACCGCCATGAAGCTGCCACCATTCTGCACATAGCCTTCTCTCATGGCTGTGCCAATGCTGACAGCCCCATTGCAAAAAGTTTCAAATAAAAGAAAGCAGAAAAAAAAATTAAGAAAAAGAGAAGAACAGCAAAAGCAGAAAAGGAAGACAGGAGCAGACTAGCTCCAGGCACTAGGGCCCAAACACAGCCCTGCTACATCTTGCATATTAAAATTTAGGAATGAGACCTAAATTATAAGCCCTAATCTCTAAGCCATTCATTATAAAATCCAAACACTTCAATCTTACCTATAACAGAATACTACTCTTAAAAAAAACAAAACGAGCTATAGCTCCAAAACACTCGAGGGGTATGGTTTTTACTTTTCTAACCTCCCTTTCCCCAAAGTCTTGTAGCAACTATTTTGTTGGAACATGCACAAGTATATTTTTCCCTCAATATTAATAGGTTCAGTAAATTCTTCATGGTTGTCTTTGAATTCAATATTGATTAGAAAAATATAGTCAAACTTATGCAAGATAACATTACCAGAGTAAATTATTTCTGCTAACAATTCGAACTCTTCTTTTGTCCAATTAACTTCAACTAATACATTCTCTCACCTCCAAATTTTCCTAATCTCCTCTTAGACAGTTCATACAGTAATTGCAGTGTAAGATGCAACCTGATGCTTTTCCACAGCTGAGCCTCATACATCTTGACTCAGACATGTTCCAGCATAGAGAATGGGCAGAATCAGACAATGCTAAATGTTTGAAAGCATCTCAAGATCTGACTATCTGAAAGAATAAGGGAAAATAATAAATTTCTTTGTTTGCTCTTTGTACAAAGTTCAATGAAATTTTGTATTTTTTGTTTAAAAAAAAATTGTAGATGCAAATTCGGATGATACTTTGAGAATTAATTCAATTCTTTGGTCAATAACCAGCCACTGACAACTAAACAACTGATAGCACATCTGATGGCCCAACAACCAAAACAACTTCTGGGTTTCCTTGTTATATAATTCTGCAAACCTGGACAGTGGGGAAAATCATTTGGCATCTCGCAAGTTTTAAGGCTTAGGGTGCTTGGACAATATAGCTCAATACAGTTGAGAATTTCTGTACTAACAGCCAAGGTCTTCTGGTAACCTATGCTGACCAACCAATCCCTATCAAATTAGTGATTTCAGGATTAATTAATGCCTAGGTGTGTCACTTGCAAAAAAAATTCCATACTTTTCTCAGCATTCTTGCAGAGTGGACGTGTATATGCAAAATAACTCAGTTTGTTCATGACTCTAAAATGCTGAGCCAGATACATGGCCCTGGTGCACTCTCATTGCTTCATTTTGTTAGCCTAAATTTTTCTTCCTCTTGTCAGCACCTCCAATTAGGTTCACTGCAATGATATGCCATGTCCAAAACTTGCAATAAAAAAGTTCCAGTACTGGTTAGGTAACCATTGCGCTGAAATTCTTAATTCTGAGTGTTTCAAGATAAACATTCCAGGCTGTGAAATCTTCTCTCTTTTGTTTAATTAGAACTTTCTAACAAGTACTTCTAAGAGGTAGCAAACTCCTAAATATAAAATGTATTCCCTATAAGGATCAAGGGGAGTTCTTAATCATAATATAGAGCACAGCATTACAGTTTTCCATACAAACAAGTACAAAGTTGTTTAAAGATAGTTGAATGTGTAACATAATATTTCAATGACTATCTGCAAAGGCTGAAGAGAAATAAGAGTCAATGACTTATACGTAGCATTAATATAGATGGGCACTGACTGCAGAAGACACAAAAAGGCATGCAAGATTTTTCAATCTTCACATGTGCAGACCTTACCCCTTGAGGGTCTGTGTGTGGAAGACCTGAACTGAAGGAGAAACACAGATCTGGTTATATTTGCTCTGCATATCATTTCATTCATTTTGAAAAGCAACACATGATGAAATACATATAAAAAAACCACTTAGTGTTTCTGAATAAACTGATATTCTTTTATCATCAAAGTATTCCAGGAGCAACAAAAACTCTACTGAATAAAATGTGTCATTCGTTTGAATTATCCCTCAATTGATTGAAAACAGGATACACAGTCTTAGAAAGATATTTTGCAGAAATATGAGAAGACCATTTGAAAAACAGAATCTATCCCAAACTAAAAAGTTTTAAGTCAAAAGAACTTGGTTCTTGAAACATCTCTTTTGTTAGACCAAAAAGTCTTTTATAGAAAGATGCTAATTAAAAAGGAAAATGCAGGGTTCTGGGGCATTTTGTGTATGTTTAAATTTAGCACAGAAATAATGTTTGTCCGCCATATGCAAAGGCCACAACGCAAATACATTTTATATTGAACTTACAATGCTAGTTTTAAAAAAAACTGCCAAGACATTTGTCAAAACTTGGCCTTCTTAATAAAAGCCCCAGCTAGAAACAGAAGTCAGTATTGCTTCAGAATTAGTTTCTACTTCAAGGTTTATTGGTAAATCTTTATGAAACCAGTTCAAGTAGGGGTATTTTTAAAGCACCAGCAATAACTAAGACATGTTATCTATCACTTACAGTTTAAATAATCTGGGATCAAAGAATTGCTTTCCAATACTTGAGCGGACAGGAATTTATAAACATCTGCTTGTTCCACCTCTGGCAGAAAATTCAATAAATTTTGATCCTGAAGATCAGACTGTAAAGGAAAATGAGACATCTTTTTAAAAAGCACAATGATATCATTCAAATCCATTGATAATATAAAATCATAGATCTCTACAAAGAAGATGCAGGCCATTCAGACTATCACGTCCACATCACACCTCCGAACAGCATCCCATCCAGACCCAACCCCCTAACCCTATCTCTGTAACCTTACATTTTCCATGGTTAATCCAGCACATCCCTGGGTAGTATGGGCAATTTAGCATGACCAATCCACCTAACTTGCGCATCTTTGGGCTGTGGGAGGAAACCCATACAGACATGGGGAGGACATCTCAATAGTGTGTACAGTTGCTGAGACTGGAATCAAACCCTGGTCCCTGGCACTGTGAGGCAGCAGTGCTAACTACTGAGCCACCATGCCACCCCACAATATAGGCAACAAAACTGTATAGGGTCCAAAATTGGGTGTGGGTAGCAGAACGCACAACTGGTTGTAACCACTGCATCTAATACAGATGGCAAGCCAACTTCCGATGTCTGTTGATCTGCATGATATTTTTGTGCAGCCAGTGTTAAACATGCTGCTGAGTAGGTGCATGGACAAACTGACACCTCTGGCGCTGAGAAACCAAACTCTGCCCCACAGTGTCAACACTTTTGTTTCTAGAAAGTAGTAATGTGTCATTCAGATATTTTCCTTATTAAGCAAACTAAATGCTTGGCATAACTTTTTTACAGCACTAATTAATACACAGTTTTGAACAGTACACTTTTAAACAGCGTAAGAGTCAAAATTTAAAAAAGCACTGTGCATACAGTTTTAACATGAAAATGTACTTACAGGTAAATGTTCAAGTAGGGGAGTCACATTTTCTGACACATGTATTATGCTTCCGTCAGTTGTTATGGCTATAAAAAATCCATCTAATGCCTGCAACAAAGAAAACATGCTTATGTGGTAGGAAGTGAGTCCAGCACTCGCATTCCTAAAAATAGAACAGAGTAATTTCACGCAATTTGAACTTTGCAGTTCCCAAATAGAACTTTATAAAATAAACTCTTTACTGGTTAGTATTGTTAATATCAAATCTTCATTGTAAATTCAATCAATACATCAATACTGGAGAACACACAACTGCAAAGTACTGCAGAAGTCAACAAATCTAGTTCAAGTATGAGTCCCTCTACACAGTCACTTCTCTTTTCAGTAGCATGAATTTTTCAGTTGAAATTCGATTTTAAATGGGAAATTCAAAAACTGGAGTAAGTAACCGCAACAAATCATGAATAACACCAGATAAATGCATACACTACATAATTATTCAGAAAGTGACAATAATATTGGCGAGAGTTGCATGAGCCATCCAAAAAACACTTCAGTTTGAAGTAGAAAAACTAAGCTCAGAATATGAATAATTTCACTTTCTTCATCACTAGACATATTAAAGACTCAAGGCGCTGTTAGTGAAAAATTATTAGCTTCAAGAACTGGATGTAACATTCTGTCAGGGATAAGAAAACTATTTTAGGAATGTAAGTTTGGGGAGCCACATAGAGTGTCCTGTCACCCAATCTAAACAATAATAAATAATAAGCAAAATCTCTTTTGGTTAAGAAATATGCTTGTGATGAACGAGTTTATCAGATGGTATTAACAATAATTTGTAAGTTCAAATTACTTGTGATAAATTCACTTGTTACAGTCTCTGAATAATGAGAGAAATTTAACGCAAAGGTGAATTAAGGGCAGTGGCTTTAACTTTTGTCCAAAGGCATTTTTTTGGAGGCCCACAACTTCAACACCAAATTCTAAGATTGTGTTTTTGTTCACCCGTCTAAAACTGGCAAACAACTGAGATAAGTTTAACATGGAGCTATCAACATATATAATTGCAAATAATTCGTTTATTCTTACCTATTCCTATTTTATTATAATATTGGATGCACCAAGATCAAAGAAGGTTGATAAAAATATAATTAGTAACAGTTTGAAATCAGAATAGAATATTTTTCAGCTTTCTGCAGAACCATGCTTACAATTCAAAGATTTGAGGTTGTTCCAAGATTACCTATTGGGAATCCCAATTTATAACAGAACCCATATACTATTTGGACCACTACACCTTAGAGTTTCAGCAGTTTAGTACCAAGTCAGGTTCATTTGCAGCTGACCTGGAGAACATTCAAGAAAGATAAGCAGCAAGAAACATTTGCATTGCGTAAGTACAACAACAATCTCCAACACAATCTAATCTTGGTCCCTTGACATTGCTGAGCTCCCCTATCCATGCCATTAACATCCTAGACTGGATGGGAAAGTTACCATTGACTAGAACCTCACTGAACTATCCACATAAAATTGTGGTTACAAGAGAAGATTAGTAGCTGGGAACTCTGCAACAACAAACTCACTTTATAACTCCCCAAAACCTGTCCACCATTTAAAAGATACAAGTCATGAATGTGGTGTTTTAACATCCACAAGGCATTAAGTCAGGAGTGCAATGCAATATTCTCCAAATGTCTTGATCAGCAAAGCTCCAATACCACTAAGGAAACTTGATGGCATCAGAGTAAAGCTTGAATGACATCATCATAAAGGTTATTCCTTCAAACATCAATAAATAGCACTTTCCAAATCATTATATTCTATCGCCTAGAAAGGCAAGAGTTGGAGATACAAATGAACCCTGCAACTGGAAAATTCAAACATCCTGATATGGAACTATATCGCTGCTCCTTCATCTTCTCTGGGTTGTGCAGCAGGAACTCCCTTTCTAACAGTTCTGTATATGTGCCTTCACTTCCTCCAAAATGTAGTGGATGCTGGGTCACTGAGCAAATTTCAGGAGGAGTCAGATTTTTAAAATAGTAATGTGTTAGAGGGTTATGGAGACGAGGAAAGAAAGTGGAGTTGAGGATGAGATTAGATCAGCCATTACGATAATCAAATAGTGAAGCAGGCTTGAGGGGTGAATTGCCTATTCCTGCTCCTAGTTCTGATGTTCTTATGAACTGCAATAGTTCAAGGTGGTAGCAACCCACCACCAAGTAGGGATAAGCAACAAATATGGCCTGGCCGCACACCTTTCAAGTAAGGATAGAAAAAAAAATAACAATTTAAGAGCATACGGATATTTGCACTTAATTTCAGAGTTGGCATTATTATTTGAATTACACAATTTATATAAATAGCAAATAATGACAGTAAAACAGATGTGAATATAGGAATTTTCTTTCTGAATTTATTATAATAAACTATGTTAAACATAATTGTAAGCAGGTAACAATATATATCAACGAACAAGAGCAAAGTACAAAGAACAACTAATGAATATCAGTTGATGAATAAAGCTCGTATGTAGCTTTGCATGAGGACACTGACACTAAAGTTTTGAATTACATTCTTTTTCTTTATTCTTATCATGGAGTACAGGCATGAATGGCAAAGCCAGCATTTGCTGTGCATCCCTAACCACCTTTGAACTGAGTGGCTTTCTGGGCCATGTCAAAGAGTGGTTGAGTCAACCACAAAGTTATGGGTTTGGAGTTGCATATAAAGGTTTCAGATTTCTTTCCCTAAAAAGGATATTAGCGAACTGCATGCTTTTTTTAAAATTTATGATTAATGGTAGTCTTATGGTCATCATTACTGAAATTACCCTATAAACATCATGTTTATTAATTGAATTTAAATTTCACGAAATGCCGTGGTGGAATATGAACCTGTGTCCCCAGACCCTGGGTCTTTTGATGACGAGGCCAGTGAGATTACCGTTAGGCCCCCCACCTTTCATATATAGTATATGCATTAAAAGTATTTATGAAGTTCACCTCTTATGTCATACTTTCTCCCTGTGTCACAAATTTGACATACCTCTGTGGCACTTCTCTTGAACAACACCTGTGTCATGCTGCAACAAGCAAGAGTAATACCTGCATTGAATAATATAATAAAAGATAGAGGGAAAGAAATCAGAGAAGTAGAGAGAATGAGAGGAGGACAGCATGTAAGCAATAGAATGAGAGCCCATGAGCAAGCAGAGTTAAAGAACAGAACAAAGACAGAAGAGAGAGCGCAAGTGAGGGCAGTTTACTGCTTCATCTCAAACATTCCCAGAAGTCCCAGAATACCATGCAGTGAGAACAATATTTCACAAATTTAATCATAGTAAAGAAATGACTCTTATAAAATTGTTTGTTACAGAGGATAAACACTCCTATTTGTTATAAAACAGTGATGTTGTTACAACTATTTCTGGCTATAAAATAGTGATCCCACACAAAATAACACACCTCTAACATCAGCTGAGCAAACTCTTCATTACTTAGCAAAGTAGGCTTCCAGTCTTGTCGTATTTCAGTAGCATCCGATTGTGCTGTGACTTCTATAACAAAAAGCATACTTAAATAAGAACACACAGAACGACTGATGCATACAACAGTTTATTTTCTATAATGAGAACAAATAGCACACAGAGGGGAAAAAAAAGTTTACAAAGTTCCTAAAACCAAGCTGATCATTACTTCAGGTTGCATTTAAAACTAAAGTGAATGTATTTGTTCTAGTTTCATACTTAGAATTAGCTGCCATTAATGCAGACTATAAAAACAAAATATCTCCCATACATTTTAAATCAAATTTTGTCTATCTACATTATCAGTAGATTTGAAGCAATTTATCCATTCCCTGTTTGTTAAGCAGTCGCACTCTTACACTGGATCAGAATGTTGTAGGTTCACGTCCCGTTCAACAAACTTGAGATAAACACTAAGCTAGCACTTCACCATTGTACTGATCTTCAATAAAAGATCAAATGGTACCATTCTGAAAAAAATGCAATTCAGCTCTCTTTGATGTCAAAAATAGTCTCTCAAACATCTAAAAAAGATTATTTGATCATTATAAAATTGCTGTTTATGGAACCTTTTTATGCACAAATTCAGTGCGCATCTTTCTGCATTATGACTGCAGTTATAAATATGAACTGTTTTTCGGAACTATTTATCATATAAGGCAAGATGGGCGAATAAAGGGACTGTCATGATCTGCTCTGAAATCTGCTGCCAGGAAAGCCAGGTTGCTTGGTTCTTAAGTTGATGGAGGATTCAGGTTTCCTCATGAAAGGAGGTTCAAGATATTCAGATCTTTCAACAATCATTCAAGCAGCTGCGCTGATAGCAGATAAACTTTTAGGTCTGTTAGGAATGTTAGCTTTTGTAAACGTTTATTCTTTAAACAGTCCAATTAATTCCAGTAAAGATTATTGAGAGTGGTACAGCCACTGCCTCTGGGCCAGGTCTCTAGTTCAAGGCTCAAGTGCCAAAAATGTGTCATCGCATGCCTAAATAGGTCTACTGAAAAGATCTAGAATGGAATAGGCCGTCAGAGTAAAAACAAAAATTGCTGGAGAAATTCAGCAGGTCTGGAAGCATCTTTAGAGAGAAAGCAGAGTTAACTTTCTAGGTCCAGCAGCCTTTTTTCAGAATTGTTCTGTTTTTCAAGCTTCCGGCATCAACAAATTTTTTTTGTTTTGTTTTGGACCATCTGGAGGATAGCTAATGAACATTTGTACCTGGATCTAAAACTCATATGATGTCGACACAGAGGTGGACTTTAGAGAGGGAGAGTCCACAGGCAGCCACTGAAGATTGGAGTTGCAGGTTTGTACTAAAATATCACCAATACTTATTCTTGTAGACTTAACAGGTAGGCTATGAGTGAGAGGAGTATAGGGAGAGGATGTGTGAGAAAAAGACAGAGATGAAAGAAGTTGTGAAACAGTCTGAGAGAAAGGAAGAAGTGGTGGCAAAAGAAAGAGGTAAAAACAAAATAAAAAGAGTGGGCAAGAGTACAGGGAAGAGGGGAGAAAGTAAGTAAAAGCAAGAGGGCAAGGAAGAGCAATGAGAGAATGAGCAAGATCAGCAAAGGAAATAACAGTAAGTGTGAGCATAGCACAGCAGTAGCAACATACCAAAAAGGTGACAGCAAACACAGAGCACAAAGCAAGAGAGAGGGTTGACAGAGATGAAGAAACGATGGGTAAGAAGATGAGCAAAAAGTCAAGAGGGAGTGGAGGAAAGTAAGCAAGAGTGAGAGACTGAGATCCACCAGCTGAGCCAAGTACACTGGAAGTGGTCAGTGCATACCATTTACAAATGCACTGCAGCAATTCACTACAGTTCCCTAGACAGCACTTTCCATACCCACAACTTCTACAAACTAGAAGGTCATGAGAAGCAGATGCATGGGAAAGCCACCACTTTCAAATTCTTCTGAGCAACACACCATTTTAACTTGGAACTACAATCGCCCTATACTGTCTTTCTCACTCTCATTCTTGTAGACTTTGCTTACCTGTAAGTATTGGTGATACTTTAGTACAAACCTGCAACCTCAAATCTATAGTGGCTGCCTGTGGACTCTTCCTCCCTAAAGTCCACCTTTATGTCGACATCATATGAGTTTTGGATCCAGGTACAAAAATACTGGAAGTCCCTTATTAACAGACTTGTGGGGGTTCTTACTACACATGGACTTCAGTGGCTCAAGAAGGCAGCTCATCATCACCTTCTCAAGTGTAATAGGAATGAGCGATAAACACTCACCTAGCCAGACCAATCTGCATCTGACAAATGTATAGAAAGTAAATAAATGAAATAATTTATATTCCATCTGCAGTGTTTTTGCCTATTCATTTAGCCTGTTCACATTCCTTTGAAGGTTCTTACGCATCCTCACAACAACTTACATTCTCAACTCATTTTGTGTAATTGTCTATGCCTCACTTTATCCCCATCATCTGTCTGTCCTTGTATGATATGATCTGCCTGCATTGCTCGTAATGCAAAACTTTTCACTGTGCATGTGTCAACAATAAATCAAATGACTCAAACTTTACATTTTTGTCCCCAGATCTAAATCATTTATCTAAATTGTGAATATCTGTGAATCTAGTACTAACTTGAGATACCCCACTCATATCAGTCTGCCATCCTTAGAATAACCTATTCTTCCTCTTCACTTCCTATCTATTAAGCAATTCACTTTATGCTAGTATACCACTGTCAATCCCATGTACTCTAATTTTGTTTACTATGACCCTGTGTAGAACCTCATTCAAAAAACTTTGAAAATCCAAATACACACTTCCACTGATTTCCTCTCATCTATTCTACAAGTGACATCCTCAAAAGTCTTAACAGGCTGTTCAAACATTAATATAATTGGGCAGAGTTAACATGGATTTATGAAAGGAAAATATTGTTTCCATTAATCCATTCCTTGGATTAGGATTAATTCACAGCACAACATCGTGGGCCGAAGGGCCTGTACTGTGCTGTACTTTTCTAAAACATCCAGTTATCACATCCTTCATTATTGGTTCTAACATTGGCATGGCTACTACTTTCAAACTAGAGTCTGCACTTAGTTTTCTATCTCTCTCATCTAAAATAATTGGTTAACATTTGATCATTTCCAGTCGGCAAAGACCTTTCCAGAATTTTTGAATTATGATAGATAACCACCAATGCAAACACTATTGCACGAACCACCTCCTGCAATACTCGAGGATGTACTTGATCTGGTTAGGACTTATCAGCATTCAATCCAATTAATTTTGAGTATTAACTCTCTATTAATACTATTTTGTTTCAGTTCATCAGTTTCAAACTAATCATCAAATCCCTAGTATTTCTAGGCTTTCTGCTTCTTCCTCATGAACACAGCCACAAAATAATTGCTTAACTTCACCTATTCTCCATAACAAATTCTCCTATCTCCACCAGTAATGGGCTCACATTTGTCCTTGGTAATCTTCTCCTTGTCACAAATCTCCAAAGTCCAGCTTTAAAGTTTCTCGCTAACTTACATTCATGCTTTGTTCGCCCTTCCTTTATTTGTTTCGCCGATTTCTTTTGTTGGATTCAAAACTGCTTCCAATCCTCAGGTTTACCACACCTCCTGACAGCTTTATTAAAAGACTTCCTTTGATTTAATTCATTTTTCCAAGTTATTTTGATAGTCACGACTGATATCTTTCCTGGATTTTCTGATACTTAGAGGAATGTACAACTATTATAGGCAATGCGGTATTTCCTTAAATTCCCTTGCATTGACTGTCAACATTTTAAGGTGCATCCCAATCCACCTTGAAAAACTGCCCCATATCCCATCATAGCTGCCTTTAGATTTAGGATGCTACTTTCAAAAAGAAACTATGTAATTTTCAAGCAATTACATTATATTATGGTCACCATTTCCATCGGATGGTTATTCTTTACAAAATCTAAAACCACCTGATACCTAATTGGTTCCTCAATCTGCTGCTCTAGAAACTCACCTCATATGTGCTAAAGGAAGTCATCCTCCAGAGCAATAGCGCTAATTAAGTTCACCCAGTTTATGTGTAAACTGAGGTTTCCTACTGCTATGGTAATACCCCATGTTACATGGAGGTCTAATTTCCTGATTTAACCCATGCCCAACATTACAATGACAATTCCATGGCTGACAAACAAATCCCAATGTTTGTCGCCCCTTGGTGTTTACTAACTCCAATCATCTTGATCCTTTGATCCAAGATCCCCATTCACAAATATACTGATCTCATCCATTATTAGCAGCACCACCGCCAGCTTCTTTTTCCATCTACCTATTTTTCCTAAATAACAAACATCCCTAAATATTCAATTCCAAGCCATTACCACCCAATAAGAATGGGTCTTTAATGGCAAATACATGTTAAATGATTAGATTTAGTTCTCTGCCTCACAGTTGCAACTCTGTTACTCCAACTGCTACTCAGGTTTGGAATCGGAGTTCAAGCTTCAACAGCAAATGACAATCATTGTAAATGTATTAGTCAGAGATCCGTAATGGATCCAAAACTTCCCAAAGAAGACTTCACTCTGGTGATCTGTCTACCATTCCTCAAGATTACAAACTACTCAACAAACCAACTTGCAGGTGGTGTGTGTTCCCACGTATCAGCTGCCCTTGTTTTTCTAGACGATAGTGCTGTGGGTTTGGAAGGTGCTGTTTAAAGGATCTTCAGAATATTTCTGCAGTGCATCTTGTAGATAGGACACAATGCTCCTACTGAGCGTCCTACTTTGTCAAGCGTCAAGCTTCTTAAGTTTTAGTGGAGCAGCACTCAACCAGGCAAATGGGGAGCATTCAGTCACTGTACATTGTGGACAGGCTTTTGACAATCTGGACGTGAGTTACTTGCCACAGTATTTCTAACCTCTGACCTGCTCTCTTAGCCACTGTATTTAGATGGCACGATCAGTTAAGAGTCTGGTCAATGGCAAACCCCAGGATGATGATTGTGGGAGACTCCGTGACATTAATGCCACTGAGCATCTAACAAAAACCATATTACTATCTGCCAAATATGATTCCAAACAGAGAATGTGCCCCTGAGAACCAATTGATTCTAGTTTTCCTCGGGCTCCTTGACACTATACTCAGTCAAATGCAGTCTTGATGACAAGGTTGGAAGGTGCTGTTTAAAGGATCTTCAGAATATTTCTGCAGTGCATCTTGTAGATAGGACACAATGCTCCTACTGAGCGTCCTACTTTGTCAAGCGTCAAGCTTCTTAAGTTTTAGTGGAGCAGCACTCAACCAGGCAAATGGGGAGCATTCAGTCACTGTACATTGTGGACAGGCTTTTGACAATCTGGACGTGAGTTACTTGCCACAGTATTTCTAACCTCTGACCTGCTCTCTTAGCCACTGTATTTAGATGGCACGATCAGTTAAGAGTCTGGTCAATGGCAAACCCCAGGATGATGATTGTGGGAGACTCCGTGACATTAATGCCACTGAGCATCTAACAAAAACCATATTACTATCTGCCAAATATGATTCCAAACAGAGAATGTGCCCCTGAGAACCAATTGATTCTAGTTTTCCTCGGGCTCCTTGACACTATACTCAGTCAAATGCAGTCTTGATGACAAGGGCTGTCATTCTCACCTCACCTCTAGAATTCAGCTCTTTTGTCCTTGTTTGAACAAGGACTGTAATGAAGTCAGGAGCTAAGTGGCCCTGATGGAATGCAAACTGGGCAAAGGCGAGCAGGTTATTGCCGAGGATTAGGAATAACAGGTCCGTTTGCTAGTGGTAGACAGTGACTAATGTGGTACCACATAGGTCAGCGTTTGGTCCCAGCTATTCACAATATAAATTGAATTAGATGAAGGAAAAAAAATGAAATAACTCCAAAGCTTGGTTAGAAAGTTAATTCTGAGGAGGATGCAGAGTTGCTTCGGTGTGATTTAATTACATAAGAGCTAGCAGCAGGAATAGGTATTTCAGCACCTTGTGCCTGCTCTGCTAGTTACAATAATCATTGTTGATCTCATTTCTGCCCATTGCCATAACCACTTAACCTGCTACTAATTAAAAATATATCTTCTCAAATTTTATTCAGTGTCCTGGCATCCACTGCACTCCATTGTAGCAAATTTCACAAATACATGACCTTTGAGACAAGTAATTCCTCCTCATTTCTATTTTAAAAAGGTGTCTTTCCTTAGCCTAACACTATGTAACTGGCCTGTAGTTTCCTGTTTCTTACCTACCATCTTGAACAAAAGGATTATGCTTGCTCCTGTCTGGTCAGATGGAACTTTACCTGTCCCTTGAGAATTTTGGAAAATGAATAACCTCTTTGCAACCTAAGGATGAAATACATTTCGAGCTGGAGAATCGTCAGCCTACAACTCCATCAGTTTGCTTAGTACCACTTCCCTAGTGATTATAATCCACCTCCTCATTTACACCCATTCCTGGAATGTTTTATTTTTGTTGTTTATAGTGATGGCAGAAGCAAACTGTTTGTCATTCCATCTGCCACTTCCTCAGTATTGACTATTAACTTCCCATTCTCACTCTCTAGGGGAATCACATTTTACTTGATTCCTCTTTTCATTTTTAAATAGATGTAATATCTTACTTTACATTCTTAGCCATCTGCTGCTCATATTTTAATTTCTTCCTTTTAGTCGTTTTCTGACATTCTTTAGGTTCTCACCTATCATTGGAGCTCCAATTCATTTTTAATGCAATTACATGCTATAGTCCTTAGATTTGATGCTTCCCTAAAGTCTGTGGTTAACCATGGATGGTGAGTCCACCCTTTAGAATTGTACTTTGTTGTAGGAACATATTTATTCTGTGTATTTTGAAATATCCTTATAAATGATGATCACTGTGCCTTAGCCTAGTATTTCAGTTCGCTTGAGCTAGCCAAGCTTTCACGCAAACATAATTTCCATCATTTATATTCAAAACACTAACCTCAGACTTGATCTCCACTCTTTCAAACTGGACATAAAATTCACTCATTTCTACTACCTACACTTGACATTACTCTGCAGCCATTAACTAATTCTTCCACATTACACAATACCAAGCTTGCTTTCTGGTCACAACTGCTGTTCTAAGAAACTCTTTCAACAGTATTCTACAAACTTCTCATCCAGGTTACTAATGGGAGAGTTATTGATGGAATCATGTCATGTCCAAGGAGTAATCAAGTTTTCTATGGCACTGAATCTTTCTGGGTATGAATGTTGCAAATCCTGTTCTAGCTCAAAGAGAACATTCTTCATCTCTTCTTCTGCAATAGGTATCTTAGTGATCTCATGAACAGTCACACTATTGAGATAGATCTATGTTGCTGCTGGTCCATTCATGTCTACTAGCAAAAAATATATGCGGTTTCTGTACTGAATTGCCATAACTGCCTTTCATTGTCAATATATCAACAAAAGGGATGGGTATCTTGAAAATCTCACAGGTTTATTTAATAACTCATACAACTTGCAGGTACAGTTAACTTGACATGCAACTTCTTTTAGCATGATTCTGCCGGGTGTGCACATGACAGTTGGTCATGTGGTTTTATCTTAGTCCTTGGCTCACTAATAAATCCAGCTCTTAAAACGATAACACAATAATAGAATTTACCTTTACAATCCTGATCAATTTAAAAACTAGAAGTAAAACACCAAATTACTCACATGAATTAATCAATGTCTCAAATTCCTCCTCTCCCTCCCCATTAAAGTTAGCACACTTATTCTATAAACCCAAAGCAAGGTTTTGTTTGTTTAGGACACATTAACTACCTTTGTGTTTCTGTAAAAAATCAATTGTTTTCTGTAATATTGTTGATTTATCCATTTTCCGAGTATTATCAGGTAGCATAGAACTGAGCTCTTTAATGAGCACATTGAACTGATCTCGTCTTTTCTTCTCCGATTTGTTCCTTGACACCCTAAAGACACAAGCAAATAATAGTCATAATTGAAAAGATGACATTCAAGGTTCCAACAAATTTTATATTCTTAGCCTTAAAAATGAAAGGGGCATAACACCAGCACTTCACTGGAGGTTCACTGATGATGTTACCTAGAATGGTGACGAAAAGTCTGAAAACTAACCTTCCAGCTCAGCGAGCAAACTCACATCCAGAAATTCAACCCGAACTACAAATCTTTTCAAAACTTGCTTAAAAATGTATCCAAGTGATTATCTGAATTTGGATTTTGCATAAGTAATTTCATAATGCCAAGAAATCTGTTCAAACGTCACACTAGTTCGCTGAAATTCACTATCTCTATTCACCATACCTGCACCCATCTTTGGCTAGAAGTGCTGAGTGGATGTCCCACTTTTTGTGTGTTATGACAGAGAGGAATTAATCAGCTCCCCGCTTTCTAACACCTTCATGTAGCCAGAATAAAGATTTCAAATTCTTTTTAAGCACACAGCCAAATCACACTTCAGTTAAAAACATAGTACTAGGAATAAAAAGTCAATTACAAGGTTTTGTACATAAAATTAAGAGGGATATCATTTACTGAGAAGATAAAATCTGAGAATAAAATGTAGCAAACGCACTTAAAAGTATAAAATTTGAAAAGGAAAGTGTCAAAAATAAAAAAGTAAAATCAAAAATAGGCAATATAGTTATGAATGCTTCATATTTCTAATTTCTATGGCTTTCAGTTTGTAAGATTGTGGATGCCTGGATGATTGCTTTTTTCAAGAGAGATCAATGAATAACATTGGAGCAATTTTTTTGTTAACAAGGCTTTGTTTTGTAATAACAGTTCATGTGATTACTTTTTTTTAAAAAACTGGAGATCTCCTGTCAGGTTCCAGTTTCTGCTTTGGATGCTGTTTGGAGTAGTTTGGGAAAAGCTTGTTGAAAGAAGGAAGGTTCCCAATTCAGGTCTCCAGTTTCTGGGGGAAAAAAAAAAGAGTCCTTATCGCAGGTCCTGTGTAGTAGCTGCAGGCTTGGTTCTAGATGTTTCTGTACGGAAGGCCTCTGGAAGATTTAGTCGATATTTCCTGAACATCAGCATATGTTCAGTGACATCAATCTTTGCGCACCAGAACGTCAGAATTAAGGCAACCTAAACATCTCAAGCCTTATCCTTTTTGCCTTCAAGAACTAAGACTAACAAGCTGTATTTTTTTTGAAAAATGTGAATCTGTGCATGGAAAATGACTTTTCCCTTTTCTGATGCATCTTGGTGTGTCCATGTGTACTGCAGGATATCTGAAGAGGTCAATATTGATATTTTCGTGAACTGAGTCAGTGATCAGTTTTGAACATTCATGGAATTGGTTATTTTACAATAAATCAACAATTCTATATTAATTAAAGAAAAACTGGTTGATTGATCATTTTGCCTTAGGTACAAAGGGAAAGCATTTATCAGAAACCAGGTAACAATTAAAATTTATGTTGTGACCCATGGAGTAGTGGGACCAGAGAAAAACAGTGCACTCCTCTCATATCAGTCAGGACACTGCCTGGTTAAGAAAAAAAAATAATGCTTTCAGCACTAAGAATTTGTGTTTAATTGCCATTTTGGATCCTCAACAACAGTGAAATTTGTAGAAGCCAAAAGAACTGCTAGTGCAGTAAATCAGGAACAAAAACAAGTTGCTCAAAAAGCTCATCAACTATGGCAGCATCTGTGAAGAGAAATCAGAGTTAATGTTTCAGGACCAGTGACCCTTCCTCAGAACTGTTCTGTGGAAGGGTCACAGGGCCCAAAACATTAAGTCCTTAATTTCTTTTCACAGATGCTGTCAGACCTGCTGAGCTTTTCCAGCAATTTCTGTTTTAAATCATGAAATTTGAGGCCATGCTTGAATTCTTGATGAACTGGAGTTACTCCAGGTTGTGAGGGGCTGAGGGAAGAAAAGATGGAGAGCAAGCTTTCCAGTTCCGCAGCCACAAATCTATTTTCTCCTCTCTGTGCTCTGACGAAAAACATTGAACGGAAATACAATTCTTTTGTGTATGACAATGTCTGGTTTTGTTATTTCCTTTCTCCTAAGCTGTATATTCTGCAGGTGATTTTCAACCGAATATATGGAACTTCCAAAAAGATGTAAATGAAACAGGAAATACAGAACTGAACTACTGCATTCAGTCATTTTGATGACATGTTTATTTCAGTTCAGACTAGATCTTGCTTATAGATGGTTTCATGAACTAGCTCAAGCTGTTATCATATTATCACTGTGGCCATCCTATTTCACTGGCTTTCCTTTCTTTAAAGCAGATGAGTGAACTAAAAGAGCTCAGGTATTAAAAATCAGATAATGGAAGTAAAAATTGATAGTATTTTTTTTAAAACCACAATCATAAGAGTTCTCCTGAAGTCCCCAACATCACTGATGTCAATCTTTAGCCAATTTGATGGGCTTAACATGTTACCAAGAAACAATGTAAAGTATTGAATCCTGCAGAGGGAACAGCCCTGACAACATTCCACCAACAGCACTGAAAAACTGTCTGCTCCAGAATTAGCTATACCCCTCGGTAAGCTGTTCCATTACAGTTACAACACTGGACTTACTTGGCAATGTTAAAAATTGCATGGGTATGTTGTACAGAAAAAAACAGCATAAATGAAAACAGTTCAACCAGGGAAGAGGTTATACTGGACCTAGTTTTGGGAAATGAGTCCAGTCAGGTGAGTGAAGTTTCACTGGAGGAGAATTTTGGGATTGTTTACCATAAGTACAAAGTGTTTTAAAGTTTTGGTAAAGACCTGTAGCTCGGGTTGTGGGTGAGTTTGTTGACTTGCTCGTTGAGCTGGCTGGTTTTTGTTCAGACGTTTTGTCACCATGCTATGTGACACCATTTGTAGACCTTCCGATGATAACATCGCTTCATCGGAAGCTCCACTGACAATGTCAGCTAGCATGGCGATGAAACATCTGAACAAGAATGAGCCAGCCTGGTGAGCAAGTCAACAACCTCAATGTGAGTTTCAAAGTACTCATGGATGGGAGAACAGCAATCCTCAGGTGAAGGTGTTAGATTGGGTGAAGACAAACTACAACAACACTAGGCAGGAGCTAGAGAATTTTCAATTGGAAGTGACTTGAGAGTAAAGCCACATCAAACATGTTCAATGTTCTATGTTCTATGTGGGAGTATTTGAAACAGTTAATAACTCAGAAGCAGCACATTCCTGCAAAAATGAAGGATAGGTATGGCAAGTTACGTCTAGCTTGGATGACCAGGGATGTAATGACCTGGGTCAAAAAGAAAAAGGAATCATACATAAGGTCTAGGAGGCTGGGAACTGACAAAGCCCTTGAAGTATCTCAGGAAAGTAGTCAAGAACTTAAACAAGGAATTAGAAGGGCTAAAAGGGGTCATGGGAAGTCCCAAGGGTTTTTATACATACACAAAAAGCAAGACGGTAGCCAAGAAAGAGTTGACTCACTCAAGGACAAAGCAAGGAATCGGTGTGTGGATCCAGAAAAGGTGAGCGAGGTCCTAAACACATACTTTGTGTCAATATTCACAAAGAGAGAAGGAATTGGTGGAGGATGATCTCAGGGAAGGAGGTGTCAAACTTCCAGGCTAGGTTGCTATTAAGAATTGTTGTGCAACTTAAGTAGTATTAAGGTAGATACATCCCACTTCCTGATGGAATCTATCCCAGAATACTGAGGGAGGCAAGAGAACAAATCGCTGGAGCACTAACAGATATTTTTGTACAGTCTTTGGCCACAGAGGACTGGAGAGTAGCTAATGTTATCTCATTGTTTAAGAAGGGCAGCAGGATTAATCCAGGAAATCAAAGGCCTGAGCATCTTACGTTGGTGGTAGGTAAATTATTAGAAAAGATTTGCAGGGGCAAGATCTATGTGCATTTAGAAGCAAATGGACTTATTAGTAATAGAGACCATGGTTTTGCAGAGGGAAGGTCATACCCCACTAATTTGATCAAGTTTTTTTTGTGGAGGAGACGAAGATGATTGATAAGGGAAAAGCAGTTTTTGGTCTTCGGTAAAGCCTTTAACAAGGTCCCTCATGGCAGACTGGTATAAGAGGTGAACTCAGTTTCAGGAGTGAACTGGCAGGCGGATACAGAATTAGCTTAGTCAGAGGAGACAGAGGGTAGCAGTGGAAGGATGCATTTTGGAATGGAGAATTGAGTCTCGTGGTGTTCCACAGTGATCAGTGTAGGAAGGTTGGATAGACTGGGTTTGTTTTCACTGGAACACGGGAAGTTGAGGGGTGACCTTGTACAAGTTTAAGACTATGAATGACATGGTTGGAGTGAAAAGTACCAGGCTTTTTCTCAGGGAGGAGTCACCAATTCCCAGAGGACATAGGTTCAGGGTGCAAGCCTAAAAGACATGAGCAAGGCAAGTTTTTCCACACAAGGAGTGGGGAGTGCCTAGAAAACACAGCCAGGGGAAGTGGTAGAAGCAGACACAATAGCAATTCAAGAAGCATCTGGACGAATATGAAGGGGAACCCAACTTCTACCAGAGCCAAGATAACAAAGTGTGAAGATGGATGAACACAGCAGGCCAAGCAGCATCTCAGGAGCACAAAAGCTGACGTTTTGGGCCTAGACCCTTCATCAGAGAGGGGGATGGGGTGAGGGTTCTGGAATAAATAGGGAGAGAGGGGGAGGCGGACCAAAGATGGAGAGAAAACAAGATAGGTGAAGAGGAGAGTATAGGTGGGAGGTAGGGAGGGCATAAATCAGTCCAGGGAAGACAGACAGGTCAAGGAGGTGGGATGAAGTTAGTAGGTAGGAGATGGAGGTGCGGCTTGGGGTAGGAGGAAGGGATGGGTGAGAGGAAGAACAGGTTAAGGAAACGGAGACAGGCTGGGCTGGTTTTGGGATGCAGTGGGGGGAGGGGAGATTTTGAAGTTTGTGAAGTCCACATTGATACCATTGGGCTGCAGGGTTCCCAAGCGGAATATGAGTTGCTGTTCCTGCAACCTTCGAGTGGCATCATTGTGGCACTGCAGAAGGCCCACGATGGACATGTCGTCTGAGGAATGGGAGGGGGAGTTAAAATGGTTCACAACTGTATCGGCGCCACCTCTTGCTCCCAAGAGAAGCCCGAGCAGTTCATCCACTTCACCAACGCCTTCCACCCCAACCTCAAGTTCACCTGGGCCATCTCCAACATATCCCTCAACTTCCTGGACCGCTCAGACTCCATCCCAAGTACCCAGCTAGAAACTGATGTCCATTTCAAGCCCACTGACTCCCACAGCTACCTCGAATACACCTCCTCCCACCCACCCTCCTGCAAAAATTCCATCTCCTATTCCCAATTCCTCCACCTCCGCCGCATCTGCTCCCAGGACGAGGCATTCCACTCCCGCACATCCCTGTCCACGTTCTTCAAGGACCGCAACTTTCCCCCCCGCAGCAGTCGAGAACGCCCTTGACCGCGTCGCCTGCATTTCCCGCCACACATCCCTCACACCCGGCCCCCTCACAACCACCCCAAGAGGATCCCCCTCATTCTCACATACCACCCCACCAACCTCCGGATACAACGCATTATCCTCCGACACTTCCGCCATCTACAATCTGACCCCACCACCCAAGACATTTTTCCATCCCCACCCTTGCCTGCCTTCTGCAGAGACCACTCTCGCCGTGACTCTCTTGTCCGCTCCACACTCCCTCCAACCCCACCACACCCGGCACCTTCCCCTACAATCGCAGGAAGTGCTACACTTGCCCCAACACCACCTCCCTCACCCCCATCCCATGCCCCAAAATGACTTTCCATGTTAAGCAGATGTTCAACTGCACATCTGCCAATGTGGTATACTGTATCCATTGTACCCGGTGTGGCTTCCTCTACATTGGGGTAACCAAGCGGAGGCTTGGGAACCGCTTTGCAGAACGCCTCCGCTTGGTTTGCAATAAACAACTGCACCTCCCAGTCGTGAACCATTTTAACTCCCCCTCCCATTCCTCATACGACATGTCCATCATGGCCCTCCTGCAGTGCCAAAATGATGCCACCTGAATGTTGCAGGAACAGCAACTCATTCTGCTTGGGAACCCTGCAGCCCAACGGTATCAATGTGGACTTCACAAGCTTCAAAATCTCCCCTTCCCCCACTGCATCCCAAAACCAGCCCAGCTCGTCCCCTCCCCTCACTGCATCCCAAAACCAGCCCAGCCTGTCTCCGCTTCCCTAACCTGTTCTTCCTCTCGCCCATCCCTTCCTCCCACCTCAAGCCGCACCTCCATTTCCTACCTACCACCTCATCCCGCCTCCTCGACCTGTCTGTCTTCCCTGGACTGACCTATCCCCTCCCTACCTCCCCACCTATACTCTCCGCTCCACCTATCTTCTTTTCTCTCCATCTTCGGTCCGCCTCCCCCCCGACTTCTCTTCCTATTTATTCCAGGACACTCTCCCCATCCCCCTCTCTGATGATGGGTCTAGGCCATGAGGCTTTGTGCTCCGGAGATGCTGTGTGGCCTGCTGTGTTCATCCAGCCTCAAGCTTTGTTATCTTGGATTCTCCAGCATCTGCAGTTCCCATTATCACTTCTACCAGAGCCACTCGCTCCCGATCGCATTACAACCTTGGTCCAAACACGGACAGAAGAACTAAACTCCAGAGATTAAGAGAGACTGCCCATGAATATCAAGGCAGCAGCTCATCCAAGCTCTTCTGGTAGTACATTCCACATACAACATACCCTACCATCTAAAATCGGCAAAGGCAGCAAACATACATGAACACCATCACTTGTAAGTTCTCCTCCAAGCCACACAACCTGACTCAGAACAATATTACTGCTCTTTCACTGTCTTGATAGAGCAAAATCCTGGAACTCCCTCCTTATCAAGAGTGCAGCAGTTCAAGAAGGCAGTTCAACAACGCTTTCTCTGCAATTAGGAGTGGACAATAAATGCTGCTCTAGTTAATAATGTTAATAATGTCCACATCCACAACAAATACAAAAAATGATAATCTTATTCAAGATGAAGAATTGTTTTAGTTGTGATTTTGAAGATCCACTAAGCCATTTGATATTGTTAAAAAAGCAGGACTCTGCAAGATTTCGACAAAATCCAACTGTTCAACAAAGCTCCTCAATCGCATCTGCTTCTCCACGATAACAGCACTATGTGATTTGGAGGCTTTATATCCGACAGTTTTAGAATGAAATAGGCATTTTTTTTTAGCCCCACTCTGGTATCTGCGTCTTCATTCTCCAGACCTTCACCTCAAAAGAACAAAAAATTACAGCACAGGAACAGGCCCTTTGGCCCTCCAAGCCTGTGCTGATAGAGACCCTCTGTCTAAACCTGTCATCTATTTTCTAAGGGTCTGTATCCCTTTGCTCTCTGGCCATTCATGTATCTGTCTAGTTACATCTTAAAAGACACTACGGTGTCTGCGTCTACCACCTCCGCTGGCAACGCGTTCCAGGCACCCACACCCTCTGCATAAAGAACTTTCCACACATATCTCCCATAAACATTCCTCCTCTCACTTTGAACTCATGACCTCTAGTAATTGAGTACACCACTCTGGGGAAAAAGCTTCTTGCTATCCACCTCGTCTATACCCCTCATGATTAAATAGACCTCAAATCAGGTCCCCCCTCAATCTCCGTCTTTCTCATGAAACTCATCTTAATCTACTCAACTTTTCTTAATAGCTAGCGCCCTCCAAACCTGGCAACATCCTGGTGAACCTCCTCTGCACCATCTCCAAAGCATCCACATACTTTTGTTAGCGTGGCGTCCAGAACTGTACACAGTATTCCAAATGTGGCCGAACCAAAGTCTTATTGCAACTGTAACATTACCTATCAACTCTCGTACTCAATAACCCGTCTGATGAAGGAAAGCATGCCGTATGCCTTCTTGACCACTCTATTGATCTGCATTGCCTCCTTCAGGGAACAATGGACCTGAACACCCAGATCTCTCTGAACATCAATCTGCCCCAGGACTTTTCCATTTACTGTATAGTTTGCCTGTGAATTACATATTCCAAAATGCATCACCTTGAATTTGCACAGATTGAACTCCAGAACTGTAGAAATGGAAGGAACTTACTTGCACATTAAGTCCAACAACAAATTCTACAAACTATGGAAACAAGGTGAAAATGAAAATATGTCACATGTTGATTAGGGAAGTCCTATACGTGCATCACAATCTAGCTACCAAAACTCATGAACTGTCTTTGCAACATTTGTAACTTGCCCCACTTGATCAGAAGTATTTTTAAAAAAAGCCACAAAAACCTTTTCACAAATTCTGTTTCTTTGGGCTCATAGTAACCAACAATCCATTCCCTAATAATCGGCTCAAAACAAATTCAGGGAAAGTAGTTATCAGCTATGACTGGCTCTCAAAAAAAAATGCACACGATAACATCAAGCTGGTTATTTAGTCTTGAAAACAAAAACTGAAAGAACTGCAGATGCCATAAATCAGAACCAAAAACAGGAATTGCTGGAAATACTCAGCAGGTCTAGCAGTATCTGTGGATAGAAATCAGAGTTAACGTTTCAGTAGTGACCGTTCCTCAGATCTGATGGTAGCTAAGAAAGTGTTGATTTACATGCAGAAAATTTGGTGGGGGGGGGTAGTAGTAGTAAAGAATAAATGATAGGTGGGATAGAACAAAATTGAGAGAAGAACAATTGGACAGATAAAAGGAGTGAATAAAGGAGTGTGAATAGCCAATGGGAACTGGCGTCGTGTAATAGTAGACTATATGATAATAAGGTTTGATGTGTTGAGACTGGGCTAAGGGCGTGGGAGAGTTCAAGCCTTAAAGCTGTTGAACTCAACATGGAGTCCAGAAGGCTGCAGGGTCCCCAAATGAAAATGATACACTGTTCTTCCAGCTTACACTGAGCCTCACTCGAGCACTGCAACTAGCCTCAGACACAAATGTCGTCCAGGGAACAGTAGGTTTCTTGGGAGTGGCAGGCAACTGGAAGCTCAGGGCATTTTCTGCTGACAGAAAGTAGTTGTTCTGAAAAGCTGTCACCCAGTCTACACTTTACTTCCCCAATGTGGAGGAAACCACATTGTGAGCAGCAAATGCAGAAGATTAGATTGGGTGAAATGCAGTTAAAGCCCTGCTTGACTTGGAATGTATGTTTGGACCCTTAGATACTGGGGAGGGAGGAAGTACACAGAGATGTCAGCTCTTCTGCAGTTACAAGGGAAGGTGCAGTGGTCTCTGGAGGGGTGTTGGGAGCGAAGGAAGACTGGCCCAGGGTGTCCTATAGGGAATGATCCCTGCGGAAGGCAGACAAGAGATGAGTGAGGAATGTGTGCCGAGTGGTGGCTTCTTGCTGGAGGTGGTGGAAATTGCAGCTAACGATCCTCTGGATATGGATGCTGGAGAGATGCTAGGTAAGAACAAGAGGAACCCTACAGCTGTTGTAGCAGGGAAGAGAAGGGGTGAGGGCCAAAGTACAGGAGATGGGTCAGACCTGGTGTCACCTTCTCAGTTGTTCACTGAGGACTATCAAAGTGAAATTGAGGTAAACAATTTAACTTCCTTCCCTTCTTACCCATTCCAACCTATTCTCCCAAGAACTGATTGCATTCTGTGCTCTGAGATCCAACCACGATTTTGCACTTTAGCCTGACCTTTACACTGCAGAGGCTAAGCACCAGCTCTCAGATACCTCCTCCTAGCTCTGCCAAGGCCATGACCCCACCTTGGGGCAAAAGGCCATTGTGTCAGCCATGGTCACTGACTTCATTTCATCTGGAGATCTCACCCCCCCACTGCTTCCAAGCTGATAAGCCCCCAACCTCACACAACTCTATTCTATCTCCTTCTCAAAATTCATAAACAGGACCACCCAGGCAGACTCACTGTTTCTGCCCCACAGCACTGACTTCTTCCCACCTAGACTGGGACTTTTCTCCCTGGTCCAATCTCTGTCAAATTACATTGTAATTTCTCTGCTGCATTACATCAATTTCAGAATTTCCAGATGCGGGCTCCATCTGCCTTCTCTTTCCCACGGACATCAAGTTCCCTTAAATGGCCATCCCCCAGCAGGTTGTTCTCAGGTGTCTCCATTTCTTTCTGGAACAAAGGCCTGAACTGTCCTCACCCACCACCCTCCTCTGCCTGGCTGAGCTCATCCTCACCCTCTTTTGACTCGTCTCATTTTCTCCAGGTCAGAGGGGTGGTCATGGGTATGCACATGGGCTCTAGTTATGCCTGTCTCTTCAGTGGGTACATGGAACATTCCTGGTTCCAATCCTATTCTGGACCCCACCCACAACTCTTACACCATTTTCTTGATGAAATCATTAGTGCAGCTTCCCTCTCTCATCCAGAATTGGATATGTTTATCAATTTTGTTTCCAATTTCCACTCCACCTTCACTTTCACCTGGTCCATCTGACTCTTCTCCTCACTTCCTCAACATCTCTCTTCCCATTTCAGGGGATAGGTTGGCTACCAATATCCACTATAAACCCACCAATTCCTACAGTTACCTTGACTATACATCCTCACACACGACTTCCTGTAAAGACTCAGAGTTCCTTCATCTCCATCACATCTGTTCCAATGACACCAACTTCAACAAGGGAGCTTCCAAAATGTCCACCTTCTTCCTCAACTGAGGATTCTCCAGCACTGTTGTTGACAGTGGCCTCAGCATGGTCCAACCCACCTCCCATACTTTGGCTCTCATTGCCTCTCTTCCCTCAGGCATCAGTGGCAGGGTTCTCTTTGTCCTTACCTATCATTACACCAACAGCCACTTACAAAAGATCATTAGCCGCTACTTCCACCACCTCCAGCAAGACGCCACCACCAGATACACATTCCCCTCCTCTCTCGTCTGCCTTTCAGTGACCATTCCCTCCAGCATACCCTGGGCTAGTCTTCCTTCACTCCCAACACCCCTCCACAGCCCACTGCATCTTTCCCTGCAACTACAGAAACTAGAACACCCTGTCCATTTACTTAATCCGTCCCCAATATCTAAGGGCCCAAACATACATTCCAGGTGAAGCATTTCACATAATCTAGTCTACTGCATTCACTGCTCACATCTCTACGTGGGGAAATGAAGTATAGACTGGGTGACCGTGGGAATACTGCGGCGAATAACTAATTTCTTGACTCCTCAACGCCTGAACACCATCGACAAGGCACAAGTCAGGAGCATGATGGAATATTTCCCACTTGCCTGGATGAGGACAATCCCAATAACACTCAAGAATCTTGACACCATCTAGGACAAATCAGCCCATTTGATTGGCACTACATTAACAGACATTCATTCTCTACCACCGACACTCCGTAGCAGCAGTGCTTACTATCTACAAGATGCACTGCAGAAATTCAAAAGATCCTCAGACAGTACCTTCGAAACCCATGCCCACTTCCATCTAGAAGGACAAGGGCAGTAGATATATGGGAACACCATCACCTCCAAGTTCCCCTCCAAGTCACTCACCATCCTGACTTGGAAATATATCGCCATTCCTTCACCGTCACTGGGTCAAAATCCTGGAATTTCCTCCCAAATAGCATTGTGGGTCAACCAACAGCAAGACGACTGCAGCAGTTCAAGAAGGCAGTTCACCATCACCTTCTCAAGGGCACCTAGGGATGGTCAAGAAATGCTTGCCAGCCAGTGTCGCCCACATCCCACAAAATGAATAGAATAAAAAAACTCCACCTCAAGATTGCTTGCAAGCATGACATGAAGGCCTTATAACATCAATTGTCTGTCCAAGGAATCACGAGCTGATCAGAGAATTTGCAACACCTTGCAAGAGCCATAATACACCAACATTACAGCCAGTGGTTAGAAAAGCAGATGCCAACATTGAAAAAGAATAACAGACAATATCAGTTGGCAGCTTCATGTTTGCTCGTTGTGCCAGCATCTTCCTGTGAAGGATTGGCCTTTAGAAGCAAAGATTAAATCAAAGTTCAAAAGCATTCAAGAATCTACATCAGAGCCAACAGTCTTTCAAACCAGCACATTCCTGTGAAGATGAAGGATGGGACCAAAATTTCTAGCAACCCAAGATTTGAGTAATGTACAGAATTGGATAAGGAGATAAAGAGAAGTTTATGGCAGAGACAAAGGGTTCAAAACACCAACAGCTCTTGAAGTGCAGGGTTACTTAAAAACAAAATTAGAAAAGTAAAGAAAAGTCTTGAGAAAACAGTGATGGCAAAATAAAGGAAAATTCAAAGGCATTTTATAAACAAATTAGCGGCAAGAGAATAATCAGAAACCTCAGGATAAACTGAGTTAAGCCAGAAGATTTTAATAGAATGTTACATATATTTTTATGATACAAAGTGTAGAAATCAGGGAAGGTGTCTGTGATATACTTGAACAATTTACAATTGATAGGCAGAAGGAATTAGCAGCTTTTAGTAGGCTTAAAATTGGACAAATCCACAGGCCCAAATACAGTGGACCCGAGGTTCATGTTCGAAGCAAGGGAGGTGTCTGCAGAGCCTCTGAAATTAAATTTCAAATCCTTCCTGGACACAGGAGGAAAGACAGAGGACTGGAGAACAGCTAATGTGGGACCATAATTAAGAAAGGTGGCCACAGAACAATACACCAGTGGGTCAAATGTCAGTGATAGAACTTTTTCCAATCATTTCCCCGAGGGAAAGAAATAATCTTCACTTTGAGAGTTAAGGATTAATCTAGTGCAGTCAGCATGGCTTTGTCTGGGTGAGATTATTCTGCATATGTTTGATTGATGCTTTTGAGGAGGCGACTATATGTCGGGCTGAGGGTAGTGCAGTAGGTATGGTCTACATGGATTTCGGTAAAACATTTCACAAGATCAAGCACAGGAGACTGGTCAAGAGGTAGCAGCTTGCGACTTGGATAAACTGAATCCAGAATTGGCTTATTGGCAGGAAGGAGGGGTACTTATCAAAAGGTTGATTTTTGACTGGCATGCTAAATGTTCTGTGTTGAGTCCTCTGCTTCAGTTCTATACATCTATGATCTAAACATGAATGTAGGAAGATTGATCAGTAAATTCATACATTACATGAAAAGTAGTAGTGTGGTAAACAGTGAGGAGGAAAGCCTTAGGCTGCAGAATGATGTAGGTGGCTGGTCAGATGAGCTGAATGGTGGAAAATGAAATATAATCCACAAATGGGGTGAGGCAATACATGTTTGGGAGGAATAAAAAGACAAATGGGCTGACCTTAGGAAGTACGGAGAAACAGTGATTTTTTGGAATGCATGTCCACAGATTCCTGAACACAGACAAATGGAAAAAGGTAGTTAAGGCTGCATGAGACCTGCACCTTTATTTATCAAGGAATTGACTACAAGAGCAAGGAAGTTTTGATAGTTCTGTACAGGATGTCAATTAGACCACAGCTAGAGTATGTGTAGTAGTTCTGGTAGCCACATTATAGAAAGGATACGATTACACTAGAGGGGATGAAGGAAAGGTTCAGCAGTATATTGCCTACGCTAGAGTATTTCAGCTATGAAGCGAGACTACATAGCTACAGTTGTTTCTCTGAGAGCAGAGAAGGCAGAGGGAGTCCTAACTGGTGTCAAATTATGAGGGACAATAATATGATAAATAGGAAGAACCTTTTCCTCCTAACAGGGAAATCAATAACCAGGAAAATTGATTTAAGATAAAGGGCAGGAGGTGTACAAGGAATTGAAGACATAACTTTTTTGACGCCCACCTAGAGGGTGGCGGATATGCGAAATTCACTGTCTAGAAGAGGGGTAGGAAATGGAGGTGTGGCATGAGGTGGGAGGAGAGGATAGGTGAGAGGAAGAACAGGTTAGGGAGGCGGGGACGAGCTGGGCTGGTTTTGGGATGCAGTGAGGGGAGGGGAGATTTTGAAGCTTGTGAAATCCACATTGATACCATTGGGCTGCAGGGTTCCCAAGCAGCATATGAGTTGGTGTTCCCGCAACCTTCGGGTGGCATCATTTTGTCACTGCAGTAGGGCCATGATGGACATGTTGTGTGAGGAGTGGGAGGGGGAGTTAAAATGGTTCGCAACTAGGAGGTGCAGTTGTTTATTGCAAACCAAGCGGAGATGTTCTGCAAAGCGGTCCCCAAGCCTCCGCTTGGTTTCCCCAATGTAGAGGATGCCACACCGGGTACAGTGGATACAGTATAACACATTGGCAGATGTGCAGGTGAACATCTGGTTAACATGGAAAGTCATCTTGGGACCTGGGATGGGGGTGAGGGAGGAGGTGTGGAGGCAAGTGTAGCACTTCCTGTGGTTGCAGGGGAAGGTGCCGGGTGTGGTGGGGTTGGAGGGGAGTGTGCAGCAGACAAGGGAGTCCCGGAGAGTGTGGTCTCTGCAGAAGGCAGACAAGGGTGGGGATGGAAAACTGTCTTGGGTGGTAGGGTCAGATTGTAGATGGCGGAAGTGTCGGTGGATGATGCGTTGTATCCGGAGGTTGGTGGGGTGGTATGTGAGGATGAGGGGTATTCTCTTAGGGCAGTTATTGTGGGGGCAGGGTGTGAGGGATGTGAACAGGCAACCCTCCGCTCCAACCCCAACCTCACCATCAAACCCGCAGACAAGGGAGGCGCATTGGTAGTATGGCGCACTGACCTCTACGTCGCCGAGGCCAAACGCCAACTCTCCGACACCTCCTCCTACTGCCCCCTTGATCATGACCCCACTCCCGAGCACCAAACTATCATCTCCAACACCATCCATGACCTCATCACCTCAGGGGACCTCCCACCCACAGCCTCCAACCTCATTGTTCCCCAATCCCTCACTGCCCGTTTCTATCTCCTTCCCAAAATCCACAAACCCGCCTGCCCTGGCCGACCCATTGTCTCCGCCTGCTCCTGCGCCACTGAACACATCTCCACCTATCTGGACTCCACTTTCTCCCCCTTAGTCCAGGAACTCCCCACCTACGTCCGTGACACCACCCATGCCCTCCACCTCCTCCAGAACTTCCAATTCCCTGGCCTCCAACACCTCATTTTCACCATGGACATCTAGTCCCTATATACCTGCATTCCTCATGCAGATGGCCTTAAGGCCCTCCACTTCTTCCTGTCCCGCAGGCCCAACCAGTCCCTGGAACTGTCCCTCCTCCGCACATAGACTGGTCCCAAACCCCACCTCTTCCTCAGTTACACTGATGACTGTATCGGCGCTGCCTCTTGCTCCCCAGAGGAGCTCGAACAGTTCATCCACTTCACCAACACCTTCCACCCCAACCTCAAGTTCACCTGGGCCATCTCCAACACATCCTCACCTACCTGGGCGCCTCTGTCTCCATCTCAGGCAACCAGCTAGAAACTGATGTCCATTTCAAGCCCACCGACTCCCACAGCTACCTCGGATACACCTCCTCCCACCCACCTCCCTGCAAAAATTCCATCTCCTATTCCCAATTCCTTTGCCTCCGCCACATCTGTTCCCAGGAGGCATTCCACTCCCGCACATCCCAGATGGCCACGTTCTTCAAGGATCGCAACTCCACCCCGCCCCCGCCCATGCTTGACTGTGCCTCCCACATTTCCCACAAAACATCCCTCACACCACACCCCCGGAAAAAGCACCCTAAGAGAATCCCCCTCGTCCTCACATACCACCCCACCAACCTCCAGATACAACGTATCATCCTCCGACACATCCGCCATCTACAATCCGACCCCACCATCCAAGACATTTTTCCATCCCCACCCTTGTCTGCCTTCCGGAGAGACCACTCCTTCCGGGACTCCCTTGTCCGGTCCACACTCCCCTCCAACCCCAGCACCTTCCCGTGCAACCGCAGGAAGTGCTACACTTTCCAACACCTCCTCCCTCACCCCCATCACAGGTCCCAAGGTTACTTTCCATATTAAGCAGATGTTCACCTGCACATCTGCCAATGTAATGTAGTATACTGTATCCGGTGTGACTTCCTCTACATTGGGGAAACCAAGCGGAGGCTTGGGGACCGCTTTGCAGAACACCTCCGCTTGGTTCGCAACGAACAACTGCACCTCCCAGTCGCGAACCATTTTACTTCCCCCTCCCATTCCTCATAAGACATGTCCATCATGGCCCTACTGCAGTGCCACAATGATGCCACCCGAAGTTTGCAGGAACAGCAACTCATATTCCGCTTGGGAATCCTGCAGCCCAATGGTATCAATGCGGACTTCACAAGCTTCAAAATCTCCCCCTCCCCCACTGCATCCCAAAATCAGCCCAGCTCGTCCCCTCCCCCCACTGCATCCTCAAACCAGCCCAGCTTGTCCCCTCCTCCCTAACCTGTTCTTCCTCTCACCCATCCCCTCCTCACACTTCAAGCTGTACCTCCGTTTCCTACCTACCATCTCATCCCACCTCCTCGACCTGTCCGTCTTCCCTGGACTAACCTATCCCCTCCCCACCTCCACACTCCTCTCCACCTATCTTCTCCTCTATCCATCTTTGGTCCATCTCCCCGTCTCTCCCTATTTATTTCAGAACCCTCTCCCATCCCCCTTTTCTGATGAAGGCTGTAGGCCCGAAATGTCAGCTTTTGCGCTCCTGAGATGCAGCTTGGCCTGCTGTGTTCATCCAGCTTCGCACTTTGTTATCTTGGATTCTCCAGCAACTGCAGTTCCCATTATCTCTGATCACAAATTTAACTGTTACATTGTTTTCTGTGCTGAAATTCTGGCTGAAATGATCATATTTGTTTTAAAACACCTGAAAATTTTTCAGAAAATATTTAATAATGCATCATTCCCTAGCTATATTTTCCAAACTTGATTCTGTGGACTCACCTTTTTGCTTTGTCCTGGTCATCTTCATCCATTACCCCAAAAATGCTACTGTCATCTCTGATAACACAAGAGTAAAAAAAAAAATTACGTCCTCTTAAAATCATTTCCAAACAAAAACTGGATTTGTAAAAAGATCTTACGAAAAATTTTACTACGAAACTAAAGGCTTGAATACTCTGAACTGAAAATGATTTCTGATGAAACACTTACACATGTTTCCATCTCCATAGGTGCTGCCTGACCTGGTATTTCTAATATTGATTGTTTTCATTTTAGATTTCCAGCATCAATAGTATTTTCATTTTGAATTAGCTTCTTCTGGAACCAATTATTACAGTAGCACATATGTACACAGACACAAGGGTCATATAAATAAAACTGCATTTCCTCCTCATTTCAGTCTGTACTCAACAACTAAAAAGGAACAGATGATCATATTCTTCCAAAATTAACAATTAAACAAATGGAAAGTATGACATTGTCCGCTTTGTTTAAAACAACACCTGATGAACAAGAATCATTTATAATGACAGATAACATAGCAGGCAGCAGGCAAGTTTAGTGATCGGCAATTTCATGGGAACAGGATTGTGGAAAGGTGGTGAGTTGCAAGCGCAAGTATTGTAAAATATTGTCTCAAGCATTGTAAGGGTGTGAAAGGAAATAGTAGAGAAACTACAGCACGGTGAAAGCTCATAGCCAGTGGTAAGAAGTTCAGCTAGGTTGACTGCTGAAATTCAGGAATGTGAGAGAGTCATCTGATTAAAGGGTCTCAGTCTTAATGGGAAATAAATTCATAAGCTTCCTATATTTGCATTTGAAGGTGAGGGTGAAAGGAGCAGAAAAGGAAGAGTAACTGACCTCTTGACTCCCCAAAGCCTGTTCACCATTTCACAAGGCACATATCTTCATGTACCTGCTGAGTGCATTCCAACACTCATGAAGCTCATTGTTACCCAGACTTCAGGGAACTGACTACCTACCTTAAACATTCACTTCCTCTATCACAGATGCAAAGTGGCATCAGTTTTTACCATCTATATGGGCCATTGCAGGAACTCACCAAGGCTCCTTCATTAGAACGTCCTACATCTACAACCTCTACCGCTTAGAAAGGCAGAGGCAGCAGATGGATAGGAACAACACCATCTAGAAGTTCCTCTCCAATCCATACAAAAGGAATAGTTGAGTCACGTGGCCTTTAATGGGGAATCCAGATAGGCATGAGGAAAAGTGAATAGAAGGCTGTGTTAATAAAGTTACATGAGGGAATTGGGAGGAGATTTGACTCAAGCAAAATGCTATCATAGGCTAGTCAGGTCAAACGGTCAATTTTCTCCAGAGTACGGTCTAGGGTGCAGAATATATTCTTTATTGGTTAATTTTAACTTAGTGATAAACAAAATAACTTAAAGCAAAATATAAACTTCTCACTTGTCAGCACAGCTTAAGTTCATTTTGTTCCCTTCTTACAGTAGCTTCGGCTGGCAGAGATACTTCATCTTATGATAGATATTTTGTCAATTACCTACAAAAAGGGAAAAAAAAATGATGAACAATGCATCTTGGAACTTAGAAAGATTGAAACTTAAAATCATAGTATACATATTAATTGTTTCATGAAATTAAAAAATGTGCACCATATTTAAGCCAAATTATGTCCCAAAAGTAACCATTCTACCTCTAAAGATGGTTATGGCATCTGCTAGAACATTCAATCAGTAGTAATAGGTCTAACAATTCTCCACTACCTTATGGGCCAGAGTTTGGAAGATTTCACATTATGCAGTAACAATAATTGGATCATTTCCGGTCCTACTTGAGCTTTACTGTAAAATGATCCAAGAGCTTCTCACTAAATTCATCTTCCAGTTTTTCTATTGTTATTTTATGAGCAAAATCTCGCTTTCCCAGTGACTAAAGTTCACATGCTCTCTAGGAACAAATAACATTATGTTTTTCTTATTCTGCTATTACTGCTGCAATATCAGAGCTAAAATCAGATGGCTGTAATACTGTATTATGAATTGAGGAGGCAGATAAGATACAGCATAAAGGAGGTTTGAGTTTATTCAAGTCTAGGACTCCAAACCCCACAGGAACCCTGTATCTCTTTTGTTGTTTATTAGTGAAGATTTTGCACAACTGTTTCTTCAGGTTAATTCCCCACCATAGATTTAAGACCAATGAGAGATTTTAGAAGATAAAATATTTTACATAAATGTGTTTAGAGTTTTGAATTTGCTGCCACAAATCATTATTTAAGAATGCTGTCTCAAAAGATGTAAAGATTTCAAAACTTTAAAAAGACTATTAAATTGTGAAAAATGCATTTAGACAGCTGATGTAAATAAAACATGTTGCAGGTTTAATAGATGAAATGGCCTGCTGGGGATTAGGCAGTCATTAGTGGTAGAGTAAATGCTTTCGCAATGCTGATCAGTCATTCATGATAATCTTACATGCAAACTAATTCCCCTTGTGTCAGCAGCAGGCATGAATGTCCACTTGGAGCCTTGGACATCAAACCATGTTTTAGAATAGTCAAGTGCTTGCAAGTAATCCTCAAATGTTGATCCAAACAGCAAACCACAAATTAGTTTAGAAACAATTAAATAAAAATAGTACCCTATTTGAACCTCCTTCATCTTTATATGATGATGTTTTCCAGCTTTCATTTCGTTTATCTCATTTTTAGTTCCTCAAAAGGGACTGGGCTGCTTTGCTGATCCGTTTACTATTAAAGTGTCATAGTATAGAATGAGGCCATTAGGCTCATGATATCCATACTGGCTCTTTGCAGTAGTAAGTCTCCTAAGCCAAGCTCATTCGTTTTTTTCCAGACCCTTGCATGTTTTTTCTCCTTCAGCTAGTAATCCAACATTGTTTTGAAGGCATCAATTAGGTCAAAAAGATATTTGAATTAAATTTGTTAAGAAGTGTATATCAGTCCACCTTATTTCAGTCCACCAACCTTTAGCCTGCCATTTAAATTATTACAAGATAACCTCGACTACATATCACACATTCCTGATTTGTGGAATGAAAGGCTAACCCATGTGATATTCATAAGGGAATGAAACAGAAAATGCTTAAGTAACTCCAGGGTCTCAGTGTATTGTTGGGAAAAGGAATGTGTCATCTTCACTCGTACATGCCTGGGTTTTAAAAGTATTCCCACGACTGTGGTATCTTCAATACAACGATGTAGTTCAGATTCCAAAGTGTAAAGGTTAATGCTCTTTTGCTGGGAAATTTTACATCATCTTTTCTACTCCTACCAGACACACAGCAGTAACTTAAGTCAAAACATAGTCTCAAATGCATCTAAGGAGCAAATCTCATACTTTGTTAATCAATAGTCACTATTTCACTTTTTGATACCATGACACCGCAACTGGAGAATGGAATATAGTCCTTTCAGGAAGAAGGATGTGAGCGTGTAAAAGTAACTGCTGGATAGATTCTGAGAGAATCGGAATCTATTCTCTTACATATAGATGCCTTTATTTTGTTCCAGAAGGAGCAGGATATGGGCCATCCAGGGGACTGGCATTTTGATGTGCAGTTAAAACACCATTTCCGTAGTTAGTTTTATTTTACAGGTATTTAAATCTTGGAGATTATAATGAATAGCACATTTTTGTTTTCTTTAAAATTCATTCACAGGATGTGGCTGTCTCTGGCTCAGCCAGCATTTATTGCCCATCCCTAAGTGCCCAGAGGGCAGTTAAGTGTCAAACACATTTCAGTGGGTCTGGACTCACACGTATACCAGACAAGGATGACAGATTTCCTTCCCTAAAAGGACATCAGTGAACCAGATGGGTTTTTCCCCAACATTCAACAATGGCTTCACAGTCCTAATTAGACCTTTAATTCCAAATTCTTTATTGAATTCAAATTCCACCATTTCCTGTGGAAGGATTTGAACATGGGTCCTCAGAACATTACCTGAGTTTCTGGGTAAATAGTCCAGTGATAATACCACTAGGCCATTGCCACCTCTATAGGTCTCGTTCAGAGTCATACAACATGGAAACAGACCCTTCAGTCCAACTCATCCATACCAACCACATTTGCCAAACCAGTCCCACCTACCTGCATTTGGTCCATATCTCTCTAGACCTTTCCTATTCGTGTCAGAGATAATGGGAAGTGCAGATGCTGGAGAATCCAAGATAACTAAGTGTGGAGCTGGATGAACACAGCAGATGAAGGGTCTAGGCCCGAAACGTCAGCTTTTGTGCTCCCGGAGATGCTGCTTGGCCTGCTGTGTTCATCCAGCTCCACACTTTGTTGTCTTTCCTATTCGTGTACCTGGTCAAATGTCTTTTAAATGCTGTAACTGTAACCATTTCCTCTGGCAGCTCATTCCTTATATGAACTTTCACTTTAAATGAGGTTAGTAATTAAGTGGTGTTCCAATGAGCTGGTATCAAATACACTGCATAGTGTTGTACAGAGCTTTGCAGAAGATAATAGGGTCTGACAAAGTTTTTGGTCTCATCAGGACTTGGTGATCTCAGCTGTGTTCAGTCTATGTTGTTCCTGGGCCAGAGCTTTGTACAGTATCTAATGAGCATAGATGCAAAGGAATCCAGTTCCAATAGAATTGTGGACTACCATAAATTACCATTTTCCAAGGGAAGTGGAAATATAAATATCACATTAAGGTTTCATTTTATTTTCTTATTACTTGCGTCTATACAAGTGGGACTTGTGTTTATTAGAATAGCATTCCAGTAGAATTTAGTTCAATTAGGGAATATTTAGTAAGGGGGAAATTGTTTGGTTTGTTAGCAACTCTATTAATTTTTTCACTGTTAGGGTTAAATAAATACACTGTAGCTGGTTTCGTATAAAGTGAATATCACGGATTTTCTTTAGTTTAACCTCCCCTTCTCCATGAACGTTTAATAGATTGGGTGAGGTGAGGCAAGCTTCTCCAGGTGATTTGAGTTTAATTATTAGAAGGGGACCTCTACTCCCACCATAACAGACTGGGGACTTGTATTTAGATTTTAATTATCCAAGGGGTTCGACCTCCCTTCCTAACAGACAGGAAGATTTAATAATTAGCTTCCAGCAGAAATATTAGTTAATATATAGAGAATGACTGCTGACAGTTTTGAATAAAATCAATAATTACAGCACTGGAGATGGTTAGAATTTCTTATGCAATCAGTTCTCAGCTGATTATGTAATGAATGAGGTTTATGTAAGGTAACAATGGTGAATTTTATAGGCCAGCTTAGGCAGAAAGCTCTTTTCCCCAATGGGGCTCTAAGTTGAAGGTCACAATGTATCATTTAAAGGCCATCCAAACAAACATTCACTCACTGTAAACCAGAAACATCATGATAAGATTTATTCGTCAAGCCCACACTGCAAATAATAGCTAGATCCAAGCAGAAACTAGCCATGCAGTTCAGCAACACCTCATCAGGGGTCCTGAACCAGACCATCTAAGAGAAAACAGGGGGTCTTTTACCCCAAAACTGGCAGGAGGCGGCCCTACCATCTGACCAGTTCACTTTTAACTAACATAGCAGCACAGGTAAGCACATGGGGAAATGGCATAATTTTGTCAACATAATTCTTAGAGGCCTCACCTGGTTCAAGTAAAATAGTTTTGAAGGATACCAAATACGACAGATGGTGAGCCACATGGTCAGAGTGAGGAAGACCTTACTAGAGCAAGAATGAGATAAAGTGACAACTGCCAATTCGGGTCAACACGGAAATTCAAACACGTATCCCCACAACAATGGCCTGGGAGATCTAGACTGCTACTGCAGTGACATTACCACATTATCAAAAAAATGGGGAGAAGGTAAAGTGCCCCACAGGAGCTGTTTAGAAAAATTAAAGTGCATAGGTGATAGGAGACAATGTACTTGTATAGATTAATGTTGGCTAACAGAGTAACTGAAAATAAGTGGGTCATTCTCACACTGCCAGACTGTGCGTAGTGGGGTACTGTAAGGCTCAGTATTTGAGCCCCAATCATTGACTATATGTATTGATAAGTTGGAGGTGGGGACCAAAATATGTTGTTATCTCCAAATCTGCAGATGACACAAAGCTAAGTGGGAACGTATCTTGTCAGGATGATATAAAACAGCTTCAGCGGGGTTTGAACAGACAGAGGTAAAACATGCATATGGAAAAACATGAAGTTATCTGGAAACCAGAAGTATTTCCTAAATGGTAAGGTACTGGAAAACAAATGTCCAAAGGGACCTAGGTCCCGTTAATAAGTCATTGAAGGCTAGTGTGCAAATGTAACAAGTTATTAGGAAGTCTAATGGAATGTTGCCATTTCTTGAGTGGATTAAAGTACAGGAGTAAGTAAGTTTTGCTTCAATTCCATTGGGGCTTGGTTAGACTGCCCTTAGGAGTACTGCATGCAGTTTTGATTTGTTTACCATAGAAGAATATTATTGCCATCAAGGGAGTACTCCCAAGGTTCACCAGGGATGTCCCATGAAGAGAAAATGGACACATTGAGCCTTTATTCGAGAGTTTCAAGAAATGAGGGGTGAAATCAGAATTTACAAACACTTAAAAAGGGATGAACACACTGGATACTGTTAAGGTATTTCTCCTAGCTGAGAAATCCAGAACCATGGAGCACAATTTAAAAGTGAGGAGAATGCCATTTATGTCTAAGATGAGGAGAAATTAATTTACTTACAGGAATTCTCTACTACAGTCAACTGTGGAAATTCATTCTTTTGAGCATGTTTAAAGTAGGCATTGAGATATTTCAGATTACCACTGGCATAAACGATTATGGGGATAGGGTGGGTAAAGGTATTGCAGTGGTCGGTCAGCCATGGAGTGCCACGGCTGGCTTGATGGGCTGATTGATCTGTTCCTGGCCTATGTTCCTAAGGTTATAGTGTACAAGCTCCAGCTTGACATGGAATACCTACACTGACTCTCAGACACCAACTCATACTACTATTTCTTGGACAATGTGCAATGTGCATAGTAGTCACTTCCAGAGGAGGACTCAGAATCTAGCACAGCTTTGCACCTCATGAAGCATTCATGTACCAGAGCACAGACAGAGACATAAGAGTATAGGCTGCAGGAGTCCATCCAAATTCAGTATATTGTCATGACTCCAGTTTGGCTGTCTTCATGTAAAATGTCATGGCCACCTTAGGAACTCCGATCCAACAAAACAAAGTGGCTCTCAGGCCTGCAGGCCATTGCTGCGGCCTTGGGTGCAGAACATTAATAATAAGAGGAAGAGGTCTTTCAGCAACCACAGACATAAGGATGACAGCCAGTCACCCTGGGCTTCATCTCACGATACTCCAGAGATGTCCTACTGATTCCCATGTCTTGTTGTTAACTGCCATCCAGCTTTCTCTATGTGTGACCCTAATGCCTTCAGCAGGTCAGGCCAAGAAGAGACCAACCTGCATAGGAGAACCTCAGCATTACCATGACCACCTAGTCCTTGAGGGTTAGGACTCAAATTCCCATCACAGACCTGCCAAACTCAGCACAGTTAACAGGTTGTATCAGTTAGCATGCTGTCTCCAGCTCAGCTATAGATGTCACAGCTACACCTGGACATAGGCAAAGGCAAAGGCATATTTTGAGGTTACATGGGTGACGCAGGTGGTCAATACATACAAATGTATTCTTGTATAAATATATTTTTTTCTGTAGCGCATATGCAATTACTGTAGTTTCATTACACCACTAGTTGCTGACATAGATCGCTGCAGAAAAAGTAGTGCATTTCCACCAAAACGTAAGGCAATCATCCATTGATAAACCATTTATCACTTCATCTGCAATGTTTGTATGTTGTGTTGTTCTAAGTGCTTAGGGAAGACTCGATCTATCGTTTGTGAATTACAGCCATGGTTCACAGCCAAATTTCAACGACAATACAATGTTAGATGAAGTGAAAGTAAAGATCATAGTTTTGCATTCGTTCACTGCAAAGAAGAGAAATAATTGATAGGTGGAATAAAGAAATGAGACAGCGTTCTGTGGGGTGAAAGGAGGACTGAAAATTCCCGACTTTTTGGGGGGGGGGGGGGGGGTCGCCATAGTCAGATGGACCATTCTTGGAAAAAGTAGACAATATATGTCTGAGAGATGACGGTGTTAATTTTCTCAGGGGAGAAGATGAAATTGTTTAGCATTGTCCTGCCCATTGGGTAGTGGTAGCACAGCCAAATATTCTTAACAGAAGTAACCTTAAGAGCTATAGAAGAGAAAGATCTCCAGTGCTAAAGGGTTGGTGAGGGTAACAAAATAATGAGTTTCATTAAACATGATTTGGGACTGCAGAGCATGCTCCAGAGTCCAAACGGCAGTCCAATTGGCCCAATCTCACTTGTCCTACATAGAAACATAGAAGATAGCAGTAGGAGGCCATTCAGCCATTCGAGCCTGCTCCGCCATTTATCACAATCATGGCTAATTGTCCAACTCAAGAGCCGAATCCTGCTTTCTCCGCATAACCTTTGATCCCATTCACCCCAAGAGCAATATCTAACTACCGCTTGAATACATTCAATGTTCCAGTTTCAACTACTTCCTGTGGTAATCAATGCCACAGACTCAGCAGTCTGGGTAAAGAACCAACTCCGCATCCCCATCCTAAATTGTCTCTCCCGAATCCTCAGACAGCGGCCCTGGTTCTGGAACACTCACCACTGGGAACATCCTCCCTCCATCAACCCTGTCTAGTCCTGTTAGAATTTTGAGTCTCTAAGAAATCCATCCTCTTCTCCACCACCCCGACTCGTCCGAGTTCTGACAAAAACAATAACCACCTAGTCAATCTTTCCTCATATGTCGGATTATCATTCCCAGAATCTGCCTGGTTAACCTTGCTGCACTCCCTTGAAAGCAAGGCCATCCTTTCTCATGTCTACATATGAGGTTTGTAAAGTGTGCAAGGTTTAATTCACATTTGGAGCAGGTGCAAGGATGACATGTGAGTCAACAAGCTGAGCAAAGGTAGTATGTTGCTTTCAAGGTAGCATACATATGGGCTTGTTCAAGGTTAAGCCCACAATCTGCTCCCATCCATGAGCGGATAATGCCATGTAGGTACCGTGGGCCACAATTAGCCTAGAGGCTACGTTTCTCTATAGTGTGACATTGTTGATAGTGTGATCCCTTGCCATAGTGCAAATAGAACAGGATGCTTTAATGAATGAGAGCAAAGTGTAACTTAAATTAAGTTAATCATGTTTGTCTCAAATAGGAAGCAGCAGTCTTTCAAGAAAAAAAAGGTATTCACTGATCATTCAGCCTGGAGTCTAGTCAAAAAATAAATTAGCACATTTGCCTCACTTGAGCATTGCTTGGGCTTTTTCCTCTTCCTAACAAACCTCCTGGCTCATGTCATGGTGTTACATTTTCCTTCCTGTTCAGGGGAGATGTCATGATTCTCCGTCTCCTTTTCTTCAAAAGCATTCACACTTTGTTGAATGAGGGCATACAGTCAAAGCAGCAGATAACCCTGTAACCATTGAGGGGCACTGAGAACATTAATTGACCGATCCAGATGTATGAATCATGAATGCTGTCTGGATATTATGCACAAATTTGAGTATTCAATTGGTATAATCCCACATCAGCTACACATTAAGACAGTGGAATGTTTTGCTCTTGAGGAAGACAGCAGACTGATCCCAGGGAGCTCTGATAGAAGGGTGTATGCAATCTACTGCACCATCCCAATAGCAAACTTGCTGATGCATTCCCCTCACCTCTCTGCATCCAAAGAAAACTCTCAAATTCCCAGACTTTTTCAGATTACATCACCACTGATCTCCTATACACTCGAGTGGCAGACATCATGTCTATCACAAGCTTCTAGCTGGAAAACTGAGGTTCTTGTTCTGGAGGCTTACTTCCTCCAGCTTGGCTCCCTAAGGTTTGTAGTTGTCGCTTTTCCTGCCATGTTTGAGGTGTGAACAAAGCCATCAGAAAATGCTAGTCCATATCTTGAACAGTAAAAGGTGTCAATCATCCTATGGTATTGTAGCATCTTGCCTTTATGGGGCCTCGTCATAACACAAAGCTGCGGATTCTGGAATTAGTTGTTTGTTCTGAAAAGATGGTTCCCTTCGCTGTACTGACTGATTTTCAACCTGTCCCTTGTAATCCACAAAATGTCATCACAGCACACATGATCCTTCACCTGACACCACTTTTTGATTTCTAACCCATTAGCATTTAACTCCTACTTTTCGACTGATCCCATCATTTATGATGTTGATTTTCCTACTCTTCCTCAAGCCACTTACGATCCACATTTCAGTGCCCCAACTAATCCTGATCACTCATTTTCAGGCTGACCTGCACCTTTACTTTTCACGTCAACCTCTATGGAACAGTACAATACTTAAGCGAGACCTCACCTAACCACTTCAAACTCCTCCACCTGACTGCAACTATACCCTTTGCTACACAGTATCACCATTTAGAACACCAGGTAGAAATCCAATAACATCACCATCCACTCCATAGAGATCAAACTCTGTCTGTTGCATGATGACATGCATTCAGCCTCAAGGACCCAGGACAGGACAGACATGCTGCTGTGTCCACTATTCTATCCTTGGATGGACAATGCCCTACCCTTCTAGCATTCCTCCTTTCCACACTGACCCTGCCTCACTAATACCACATTTGCTCCAAAATGTGGAGACAGTGAGCTTCTTTCCTAACTACATTTGCTTCATTTGGAGAACAACACAACTGATCAATGAGTTTAAAATCAATGCAAATGACTGCAAAGAGATCAAATGCTCCAGGCTGATAATGCTACTGAACAAATCAGTTCCCAGAATTAAATCTAATAGGCGGTCATTAACTAAAACATAGGTATACATAGTTGAAAATTTTTCTTTAAAACAAAACAAAAACAATTTCTTAGCAGAGCTGAAAATAAACATTGGCAAAAGGAGACAAGTTCAAACTTTTCATCTTGCATTCATTCGGAGCAGAACACAAGAAAAAAGGACAAAATTTTATTCAGCATAAAAAGGTGGTGTTGATTGGTTGTGCTATCATTGGTATGATCATTCATCAGAAACAATTAACTGTCCACCTTAACTTTCAGACAAGGAAATTAGATTGTGTTCATTAAGGCTGTTATCATGGAGGACCATCTCAACTACCTCACATTTTTGTTTAAAAAAGGCGCAAAGTATGTAGAAATTCCTTTTGCCTGCATAAAACAGACCGAACAAATCAGCATCCTGTTCTCATGCTGTATAAAATGACAGGTCATTTTCAAATCTGTTTCTAGCATCCTTGTTCCGAGTATAAAACAAAAAGCTCCAAAATCTTGTCTTCTTTTAGCAATGTTTAAATCAAACAATTTTTTGCTCGCGAAATTAGGAAAATGTCAAACTATCTGAATATAGAACACTGTTGGAAGAATCTCAAAACACGTCTCATTCCAGCACCATCACTTTGCAGCTTTTCAAATCTGGATTAATAGTCTATATCAAACTTTAACTGCTCCTACAAAATGGGAGTCTTTTGCCAGTTCCTGGAAATGCTCCATGTCTGAAAGATTCACAAGGTAAACACTTATAACAAGGTAACTGTGCTTTCTCTGCAATGCCCAATACATTTTTCAATTCGTTCACATGATGTGGGCATTGCACCTAGACTATTATTTATTGGCCATCCCCAATTGCCTAGACAGCAGTCAAACATCAACCATCATGCAGGTGGTCCAATTCACCTTTCACCAGACTAGAACAGAAAGTATTATTGCGTTTGACTCCGGTCAGGTTTCTTCCGAAGCCAGTCCTAAACATGTTGAAAACGCAGATATTCACAATTAAAAACCAATCCTTGGTTGGACCAGATTAACAGCACCTATATGAACTGTGCATGTCACTGGACAGGACCTTGTTGACCATGCAGGGCCATTCCCATGGTCCTACACTAAACTTTATCCCCTGAAGTGAAGGTCTCATGATGGGGTGACAAGAACACATTTCACTGTGGTTTTCACGTAAAAGTACACATCAATAAATTTCTATTCCAAACTGTCTCTCATGCTTAACAGGGTTCATAATGCTGTTTCACACACCTCCCCAGGTCTGGTAAGATCAGGTTCAACCTGGTGTGGAGTCTTCTCCTCATAAACAACTCTGCTGGAGGCATCCCTGATTGCACGAGGGGTGATCCTACTATCAAATAGGAACCAGGACAGTTTGTTATCTAGTGAGGCTGTTTCTTTAAGCCAGTCTTCAAAAATTAGACAGCTTGTTCTGTCAGGCAACTGGATGATGGATGGCATGGAGCTGTCCCATATATGTTAGCTACCATTCGACTTTAGGAAATACTCAAATCCCCTACTGGGGCAAGATGGCCCATTATTTGTGACCAACACTTCCAGGGGCCTGCATATTGCAAAAGATACATACAGGTTTTCTATCATCATCCCAGTGTTTGACGAATGAACTCTTATGCACGACCAGCCACTGTCGGTGAGTGTCCACAATGACTAAGAACAGAAAGCTCAAGAAAGAACCAGTATAGTCGATGTGTAACCAAGTCCGTTGGTTTCCCACCAATATGGGGGAGCTGCTGCCAGTAATTTTTGTCTCTGTTAGCGCTCTGAGCACTAGCCCACCAAGGCAGCTTTATCTGCATTCAAACCCGGCCACTAGACATAACTTCTTGACAACATCTTCGTTTTTGAAATCTCTGGATGACCCTGTTTAGCCAGTATCTGGCAGCCACCTTTGTTCGTGACAATCACTCTTGCCTCCCAAAACAATATGCCATCCTCCACTGTAATTTGGTGTCAGAGTCTGAAAATCTGATTGTGATGGCCCTTTGGTTTCTCCCATCACCATGAGCTGTTTCAGCTTTACCTGCATTGGGTCTTTGTGTCCAAAGTCTAATATTAATCAGCTGTGATTAGAAGTTTGCCCAGTAAATTTAAAAACATTACAGGCCCTTCCAATGACAGCACCACCAGTGGCTTATCTGCCAACAATGTTCCAACTTGTAATCATGAGCACTTTAATATTGGAACACACCTCTGAACTCGATCTGACGCAATGAGCAGTGCTGCCATGTGTTTTTTCAGTAGATTGGACAGGGGTTTGTGGCCCATTATGATAAATTTACATCTGTAAAAAGGTATTAGTGAAACTTCCTGAATCCAAATATGACTGTCAAACCTTCTTTTTCCACCTGGGCATATTTACACTCTGCGTTAGCCAAAGTCCTGGATGTACACACTATTCCTCTCCATTGGGCTACCTCAGACCTAATATTACGCCAGTGCCATACAGGGAGACATTGCATATCAATGCCTGATCTTGCTTGGGATCAGAGGGAGCCCACACCTTACAGGACGATAGCTATTTCTTCACTTCTCTGAAAACAATTGTTAGGTTACCCGACCATTTCTAAGGCTGGCCCTTTTTTTAAAGGGTTGATGCAAAGATGTGAGGACAGAGGACAGGGGACAGGTTACGTGTAAACTTTCTGTATTAATTCATCAACCCAATGAAAGACCTAAGCTCCGGTACAGAAACGGGACCCAGGTCAGCTTTACAAAGAACAATACTGCACAGAACAAAACAGGACCTTCAGCCCTCCAAGCCTGCATTGACACATTTTGCCCTTTCTTACTTACACTGTCTTCACTTACAGGATTTGTGGCCCTCTATTCCCTTCCTATTCACATTTTCGTCCGGATGCTTCTTGAATGCTGCTACTGTATCTGCTTCCACCACCTCCTCTGGCAGCACGCTCCAAGCATTCATCACTGTGCGAAAAACTTGCCTCGCACACATTGTTTAAACTTTGCCACTCGCGCACCGCCACCCCCGCCACCGCACACCTTAAACCTGTGTCCCCTAGTAACCGATCCTGCCACCCTGGGAAAAAAAGTGTCACATGTTCCACTCTATCCATGCCAGTCACACAATCTTACAAACCACTATCAAGTTACCCCTCAACCTCCTGAGAAAACAAACCCAGTCTATACAATCCTTTTTCACAGCTAAAATCCCCCATTTCAGCAACAGCCTGGTAAACATTTTCTGTACCCACTCCAAAGGATTCATATCCTTCTGGTAGTGTGACGACCAGGACTGTACTCAATATTCCAAGTGTGGCCTTACTGAAGTTATACAAAGCTGCCTATCCTTATACTCAAAAAGTTCCTTCCAATGAAGGCAAGCATGCCATAGGTCTTTTTACTACCTTACCTACCTGTGCTGCCACCTTTAGTGATTTGCACACCTGCAAAACCCAGATTACACTGCATATCAATTCTCGTAAGGGTTACACAATTCGTTCATTCTACCCATCTGTACTTGACCTTCCAAAATGCATTTGTCCGGATTAAACTCCATCTACCACCTTTCTGCCCATGCCTCCAATTGATCTATCCTGCTGTATCCTCTGACAATACTTCCCACTATCCACAAAAATAACTAAATCAGACCAGCTGCAAATCATTTATCCACAAACAGCAGAGGGTCCCAGCACTGATCCCTGTGGAACACTACTAGTCTCAATCTTTCAATCTGAAAAGCATCCTTCCACCACTACACTGTCTCCTATGATTAAGCCAGTTCTGTCTCCATCTTGCCAGTACACCCATGATACCATGTGACTTCTCCTTTTGTTCCAGTCTGCCATGAAGGACCTTGTCAAAGGCTTAACGGAAGTTCATGTAGACAACATCAACCATTTTTCCCTCAATTACCTTCACCACCTATTCAAAAAACCCGATCAAATTAGTGAGGTACAACTTCCCCAGCACAAAACCATGCTGTCCTTCATTAGTAAGTCCACTTTCTTCTAAATGCATATAGATCTTGTCCCTATGATTCTTTTCCAATCATTTCCCTACCACTGATACAAGACTCACAGGCCTGTAATTTCCTAAATTATCCCTGCTACCCTTCTTAAATAATGGGACAACGTTAGCTATTCTCCAGTCCTCTGAGACCTCACCTGTAGCCAAAGCAGATACAAAAGATGCCTGTCAACACTCCAGCAATTTGTTCTCTTGCCTCCCTCAATCTTCAGGTATAGATCCCATCAGGACGAAGGGACATATCTACCCTACTACCTTTTAAGATGCACAACTCTTCCTTTTTAATAGGAACCTGGCTTGGAAATTCAACAATTCCTTCTGAGATTATCCTCCATCAACTCCTCCGCTTTGGTGAATACTGACACAAAGTATGCATTTAGAATCTCAACTACCTCCCCTGGTTCCACACAAAGATTCCCTACCTTGTCCTTAAGAGGGTCAACCCTTTCCCTGGCTCTCTCTAGGTTTTTGTGTAACAAAATTCAGGATTCTCCTGCATCCTTCTTGCTAATGACTTCTCATGACTCCTTTTAGCCCTTCTAATGCCTTGTTTAAAGTTCTTTCCCACTTTCCTTATATACTTCAAGGGCTTTGACAGTTGCCACCCTGCTAGACCATATATATGCATCCCTTTTTTTTGACTAAAGGTCACAACATCCCTAGTCATCCAAGGTTCACATACATTACCATACCTAACCTTGCAGAAATATGCCGCTCTGCAATACACGTTCGATGGGGATTTGCTCAATAGCCACCTCCTATCAAAATTCTTCAGTTCCTGCCTAATAATTTGACAGTTCACCTTCCCCCAGTTTCACATCTTTACCTAAGGACTGCTGTTATCCCTATCCATGAGTTTCTTAAAACTCATGATATTACGGCCACTACTCCCAAAATGCTCCCCCACTGAGAATTCTCTCACCTGGCTGGACACATTTTCCAAAAACCAGGTCCAGTATAACCCCTGATAATAAAATGTGAGGCTGGATGAACACAGCAGGCCCAGCAGCATCTCAGGAGCACAAAAGCTGACATTTCGGGCCTCAACCCTTCATCAGATGGGTCTAGGCCCGAAACGTCAGCTTTTGTGCTCCTGAGTTGCTGCTGGGCCTGCTGTGTTCATCCAGCCTCACATTTTATTATCTTGGATTCTCCAGCATCTGCAGTTCCCATTATCACCAGTATTATCCCTTCCCTGGTTGGGCTGTTTACATACTGTGCCAAGAAACCCTCCTGAATGGTCCTTACAAATTCTGCCCCATCCAAGCCCCAAGCATGAAGCGAATCCCAGTCGAAATAGAGGAAGTTAAAATCACCCACATCTTTCCAAAATCTGTTTACATACTCCTTCCTCCATCTCCCAGCTCGTGGGAGGCCTGTAGCACACCTCCAGCGATGTAATTTCACCTTTCTTATTCTCGAGTTCAACCCACATTTCCTCGCTGCACCAATCCTCCAATTTATCCACCCTCAGTACAGCTGGGAGATTATTCTTTACCAGTAATGCAACAAGCCATCCCTTTTATATCAACTTCTATCCCACCTGTAACATTTAAATCCTGGGACAATCAGCTGCCAGCCTGTCCCTCTTCCGGCCAAGTCTTCATAATCACAATAACAATATAGTTCAAAGCTACCTTGCGTATTATACTTCTCACATCGAAATACATGCATTTCAGTCCAAGTCTCCTGCTCTTTTCAGCAGTGTTTGCCTGCCAATTCTTATTCTTAGTCACGTGCGCCTCGGTTTCTACCGCTCCCTCAGCAGGACCCTAGCACCAGGGAGGCAACACACCCATCTAATTTGTGACCACAGAAACATCTATCTATTCCCCTTACAATTGAATCCCCTATAACTGTAGCATTTCAATACCCATTTCGCCCTCTACCTGCAGTAGAGTCAATCATAATGCCATGAATTTGGTTGCTGCTACGAACCCCTAAGAGGCTATTCCCTTCAATAGTATCCTAAACAGTATATCTGTTTTGCAAGTGAATAACAGTAGGAGATTCCTGGCACTGCTGTTTAGCCCTCCTGCTCTACCTGATGGTCACCCATTCTCTTCCTACTTGTGGAGTCCGAGTCTGCGGTGTTACCATCTCTATATGCATGTTATGCATGATACTCTCTGCCTCGCAAATGCTCCACAACGTTTCCAGATGCTGTTCCAGCTCCAAAGGTTGGGCTTCCAGGAGCTTCAGCGGAGACATTTCTTGCACACATGCAGATCACAGGAACTGAAAATATGCCCAGCTTCCCACATCGAGCAAGGATTGCTGATCACTATTTGCAATTCTCCTGCCAAGTCTTATCCATTTAAACTTACAATCTTTACAATGCCAAATACTTTTAATACTAATTTGAAGCTGCTGGTGCTCTCCACTCCAATAACAATTTCTCAAAACTGCTATTCACCAATGGTTTCCAAAAGCTGTTTGGGCTCACACTCCTTTACCTGCTCGAACTCTCACTGTCAACATTACTCTCACCATGCCCCATCTCCTCTCCTCTCCTCTGAAACTTGCCTCTTCCTTTGTTTCTGGTTAGAGGAGGTAGAAGGGATGTAAGCATTACAGTAATACTTGGGGCTGACCATTCCTTAACACTAGGTTCATCCACAATGCCCTGCACAAACTGCGAAATCCACTCCCAGAATGCAAACAAGCGATGTCTCAGCACCCTCTCATTTCACTTTTGATTACCCTCACTTTATGTTCCAATCACCGTAGCCCGAGTAGGTCACTTGGGTGCCTCAAACATGTTTTTTTTCCCCCTTTAAGGCACACAGTTGCCTTGGGGAAATATCTGAGGACTACATCCAAGTTCTCCAAGTGCTCTGTATTGATCTTCCCTGTTCTTAGCACATCATTTAGACAAATTGCACAGACAGTTGACACCCCAAATGGCAGTCCCTTATTCTGGTACAAATCTTTTAGGGTATTCATTGTAACATACTGCTGGGAATCCCCATCTAACTGCAAGTACACATGGCTCGTGTCCAGCTTCATGAAGAACAGCACCCCCCTTCCAGCTTTGTGTACAAGCCTTCTACATGAGGGCTTGGATATTTAATCGAGCGGCGATAAGCAATTTGCCCACCAACCCATCGGGCTTCACGATCAATACAACTGGTGCTGCCCGTTCTACAAACTGGACTGATGTGAGGATTCCTTCGCTTTCCTACCTTCTGATTTCTGTCTTTAATTTGCCCATAAAGCAAAGGCATTGGATGAGCCTTGCAGAATCGTGGAATTGCTTCCTGGTCGACATGCAAGGTGGTCTTGGCTTCTTTGATAAGCCTTACATATTCCTGAAAAACGCTGGATATTTGATTAGGACGTTACCTAGGCAGCCATTTTCTTAGAAATGTTGAGTCAATCTAGGTGACTTTTCCCCAAACCAATTTCACTCCATCAAGCTTGAGCCTGAGCCTGAACTAACTCAATGGTAATTCAACGAGCTGCCTTCAGGAGGCCAGAACCACAGTTCTACCTTTAAATCAGCAAGAGTTCCCCAGTATGGGTTCTCAGTCCAGCTGCAGTCCATTGCAAACTTAAGGGTTGGAATCCAGAATGAATTTTGTTAAAGGTGTTTCAGAGATAATGGGAACTGCAGACGCTGGAGAATCCAAGATAATAAAGTGTGAAGCTGGATGAACACAGCAGGCCAAGCAGCATCTCAGGAGCACAAAAGCATGTCTACCTACCATCTCATCCTGCCTCCTTGGCCTGTCCATCTTCCCTGGACTGACCTATCCACTCCCTACCTCCCCAACTATACTCTCCTCTCCATGTATCTTCTTTTCTCTCCATCTTCAGTCCGCCTCTCCCTCTCTCCCTATTTATTCCAGTTCCCTCTCCCCATCCCCCTCTCTGATGAAGGGTCTAGGCCCGAAACATGAGCTTTTGTGCTGCTGAGATGCTGCTTGGCCTGCTGTGTTCACCCAGCTCCACACTTTATTATCTTGGATTCGCCAGCATCTGCAGTTCCCATTATCACAAACAACCACCTGTCAGCCCAGATTCTGAAAAAAATTGTAACCATTTGACAGAGGGTTGACTTTGTCTTGAGGTCTTGCTGTAGGCCAAGTCCCACCATTCACAATGCGCCGAGTGAGGCTGTGCAACTGCCTTCACGCATGTGGTGCCCCTCAAGCTAAAATTACTGAACTGAATATTGAGTCTAGAGGGTCCCCAAGCAGAAAATGAGGTGTTGTTCTTCCAGCTTCTGCTGGAGCTTCACTGGAACATGGCAGCAAACCTGAGACAGATGAAGTGTTGTTTTACCTAGAAAGTGTGTTTGGGCTCTTGGATACTAGGAAGGGAGGAAGTAAACGAGCAGGTGTTATACCTTCACGAGTTGCAATAGAAAGTGCCGTGGGGTTGTGAGGGGTGTTGGGGGTGAACGAAGAGTGGGCATGGGTGTCCTGGAGGGAATAGTCACTGCGGAAGGTGCACAAGAGAGGAGTGGGGAATGTGTGACTGGTGGTGGCATCTCACCAAAGGTGGCGGAAATGGTTCCTGATGATCTTCTGAATGTGGATGCTGGTGGGATGGTAGGTAAGAACAAGGGGAACCCGATCATTGTGGTGGGAGGGAAGCGACAGGGTAATGACTAAAATACAGGAGATGGGTCAGACCCAGTTGAGGGCCTTGTCAACAATGGCACTGGGGAATTCCTGGATGAGGAAAAAGGTGGACATTTTGATAGCTTCATTGTCGAAGTTGGCCTCATCTGAACAAATGCAATGGAGAAGCACCCTGCTTCCTGTAAAGACTCTATCCCATTCTCTCAGTTCTTACATCTCCGTCACATATGTTCAGAGATTCATACTGAATCCATGTGGCAATACATGCAAACTTTCAAAATTTCTCTGCAACAGCATCACTACAAGTTGGCTCAGTGTTGCACCACTCCACAGTTCCACTTAATCCTCCAGCTCAGTCGCCATGCTAACAAGAAGCTTTTTCTCTCTCTTTCAGGAATCAAGGCCCACAAGATGCAACAACTTAGAGATACCCATGGCCTTCTGGGACCTTACTCTTCCCCCCCGCCGCCCCCGAGTCCAGCCCCTCCCCCAACCTCACCACATGACAGGTATTCACCATCCCATCTAACCTTCCACTCTCTAAATGCTCAAAGTTCTGTACTCAAAAAAGGTCTCACCTTTGTTCCTCTGTGTGCCCACCCTAAGTAGTTTCGGGCACAACATGACATCGAACTCTTCTTCCGCCGTCTTCGTCTCTGCATCCATTTCTTTGGACAAGAGTCCTCTCCCTGCATCACAGATCCCTCTGCCAAGTTCCAAGACTTTCCCTCCACCTGAACTCCTCCCTCTGGCTTTTTACCTGCACTCGATTTTTTCATTGAGCTCTGTAAACATGATATCGGTTGCCTCAATTTGTCTACACCCCTCATCAGATCCAATCTATCCCCTCCAAACTGACTTCACTCAGTGTGCTTGGATCTAACCCGGACTTTGTTATTAAGCCTGGCAATAAGGGTGGCGCTGTTGTAATCCGTCATACTGATTCTACATTGCATAGGCTCAGTGCCATGTCTCAGATAAAGTGTGAAGCTGGATGAACACAGCAGGCCAAGCAGCGTCTCAGGAGCACAAAAGCTGACATTTCGGGCCTAGACCCTTCATCAGAGAGGGGGGTGGGGAGCGGGTTCTGCAACTCTCTTGTAATCTCTTCAGCCTTGAAACTGCTGACCCACGTCCTGAAGCAAACCAGGTACCATAGTCACATCACCTTCCATCTTCGGTCCGCCTCCCCCTCTCTCCCTACTTATTCCAGAACCCTCTCCTCATCCCCCCTCTAATGAAGGGTCTAGGCCCAAAACGTCAGCTTTTGTGCTCCCGAGATGCTGCTTGGCCTGCTGTGTTCATCCAGCTTCACACTTTATTATCTCAGAGCCAGCTCTCAGACATCTCTTTCTATCTTCCCCGGACCACAGCCCCATCATGACACATCATGCCACTGCACGAACCACAGTTACTAACCTCATTTCATCTGGTGATGCATCCCCCTTCACCGCCTCCAAGCTGATAGTCACCCAGCCCCACACAATTCATTTTTACCTCCTTCCAAAAATCCACAAACAGGACTGTCTGGGCAGACCTACTGTTTCAGCCTGTGCTGCCCCACAGAACTCATCTCTTCCTACCTTGTCTAGGTATTCTCTCCCTAGGTCCAGTCCCCACCCTCATACATCCGTGATTCCTCTACACTTTATGCCAGTTTCAAAATTTCCAGTCTGCAGGCTCCAGCTGCCTCCTCTTTACCACAGACATGAAATCCCCTTACAAGTCCATCCACATTCTCACATTCAATAACTCCTCATTTAACTCCTTTCATTTTCTTCAGGTCAAAGGAGTAACCATGGGTACCCACACAGACCCCAGTTACACCTGATTCTTCATGTGGTATGTGGAACATTCCTTGTTTCAGTCCTATTCCAGGCCCCACCCACAACTCTTTCTCCAAGATATTGATACCATTGTTGCCGCATTCCTTTCTCGTTCAGAATTGGAAAAGCTCACCAATTTCTATTTCAATTTCCACCTTGTTCTCACTTTCACCTGGTCTACTTCAGAAGTTGAGGAAGAGAGGGGAGGAGACAGTAGGAGATAGATGCCAACGTCGCTCTGCATACTGCCTCCAGCCAGCAGCTCCAGAGAAGCCAATAGCACCCAGCCATGCCAAGTATTCACCATCACCCCAAACCTCCCCCATACTGAGGACGAATGGTCAGTCCTCAGTAAAGGGCTCACTTTTGTCACCATCCATCCTAACTTCAATGAATACCACTCACACTTGAACGTTGAACAACTTTTCTGTCACCTCTGCGCTTACCACTTTAACCACGCTGCCAGACCTGCTGAGTTTTTCCCAGCAACTTCTGTTTTTGTTCCTGATTTACAGCATCCTCAGTTCAACTGGTTTTTATGATCAGCTAGTGAACAGCGTATAAGTGTGTTAATAAAATGTGAGGCTGGACGAACACAGCAGGCCAAGCAGCATCTCAGGAGCACAAAAGCTGACGTTTCGGGCCTAGACCCTTCATCAGAGAGGGGGATGGGGGAGGGAACTGGAATAAATAGGGAGAGAGGGGGAGGCGGACCGAAGATGGAGAGTAAAGAAGATAGGTGGAGAGAGTGTAGGTGGGGAGGTAGGGAGGGGATAGGTCAGTCCAGGGAAGACGGACAGGTCAAGGAGGTGGGATGAGGTTAGTAGGTAGCAGGGGGTGCGGCTTGGGGTGGGAGGAAGGGATGGGTGAGAGGAAGAACCGGTTAGGGAGGCAGAGACAGGTTGGACTGGTTTTGGGATGCAGTGGGTGGGGGGGGGAAGAGCTGGGCTGGTTGTGTGGTGCAGTGGGGGGAGGGGACGAACTGGGCTGGTTGAGGGATGCAGTAGGGGAAGGGGAGATTTTGAAACTGGTGAAGTCCACATTGATACCATATGGCTGCAGGGTTCCCAGGCGGAATATGAGTTGCTGTTCCTGCAACCTTCGGGTGGCATCATTCTGGCAGTGCAGGAGGCCCATGATGGACATGTCATCAAGAGAATGGGAGGGGGAGTGGAAATGGTTTGCGACTGGGAGGTGCAGTTGTTTTTTGCGAACTGAGCGGAGGTGTTCTGCAAAGCGGTCCCCAAGCCTCCACTTGGTTTCCCCAATGTAGAGGAGGCCGCACCGGGTACAGTGGATGCAGTATACCACATTGGCAGATGTGCAGGTGAACCTCTGCTTGATGTGGAATGTCATCTTGGGGCCTGGGATGGGGGTGAGGGAGGAGGCGTGGGGACAAGTGTAGCATTTCCTGCGGTTGCAGGGGAAGGTGCCGGGTGTGGTGGGGTTGGAGGGCAGTGTGGAGCGAACAAGGGAGTCACGGAGAGAGTGGTCTCTCCGGAAAGCAGACAGGGGAGGGGATGGAAAAATGTCTTGGGTGGTGGGGTCGGATTGTAAATGGCGGAAGTGTCGGAGGATAATGCGTTGTATCCGGAGGTTGGTAGGGTGGTGTGTGAGAACGAGGGGGATCCTCTTGGGGCGGTTGTGGCGGGGGCGGGGTGTGAGGGATGTGTCGCGGGAAATGCGGGAGACGCGGTCAAGGGCGTTCTCGATCACCGTGGGGGGAAAGTTGCGGTCCTTTAAGAACTTGGACATCTGGGATGTGCGGGAGTGGAATGTCTTGTCGTGGGAGCAGATGCGGCGGAGGCGGAGGAATTGGGAATAGGGGATGGAATTTTTGCAGGAGGGTGGGTGGGAGGAGGTGTATTCTAGGTAGCTGTGGGAGTCGGTGGGCTTGAAATGGACATCAGTTACAAGCTAATCTCAGGCAACCAGCTTGTAACTGATGTCCATTTCAACCAGCTTGTAACTGATGTCCATGTCCAAGCAAAAAACAACTGCACCTCCCAGTCGCAAACCATTTCCACTCCCCCTCCCATTCTCTTGATGACATGTCCATCATGGGCCTCCTGCACTGCCACAATGATGCCACCCGAAGGTTGCAGGAACAGCAACTCATATTCCGCCTGGGAACCCTGCAGCCATATGGTATCAATGTGGACTTCACCAGTTTCAAAATCTCCCCTTCCCCTACTGCATCCCTCAACCAGCCCAGTTCGTCCCCTCCCCCCACTGCACCACACAACCAGCCCAGCTCTTCCCCCCCAACCACTGCATCCCAAAACCAGTCCAACCTGTCTCTGCCTCCCTAACCGGTTCTTCCTCTCACCCATCCCTTCCTCCCACCCCAAGCCGCACCCCCCGCTACCTACTAACCTCATCCCACCTCCTTGACCTGTCCGTCTTCCCTGGACTGACCTATCCCCTCCCTACCTCCCCACCTACACTCTCTCCACCTATCTTCTTTACTCTCCATCTTCGGTCCGCCTCCCCCTCTCTCCCTATTTATTCCAGTTCCCTCCCCCCATCCCCCTCTCTGATGAAGGGTCTAGGCCCGAAACGTCAGCTTTTGTGCTCCTGAGATGCTGCTTGGCCTGCTGTGTTCGTCCAGCCTCACATTTTATTATCTTGGAATCTCCAGCATCTGCAGTTCCCATTATCTCTGAGCGTATAAGTGTGTACTCAGTTTAGGTCCATTTTATGTAAAATGTGCTGTAACAACTAGCAAACCCCTTTGACAGCACCTTTCAAACCAGAGACAAGGGCAACAGATATGATGGAACACTACTCTGCATATTGCCCTCCAAACAATCCAAACCTAGAACTTTACACCCTTCCTAACAGCACTGTGAATGTCTTTCAGAGATAATGGGAACTGCAGATGCTGGAGAATCCAAGACAACAAAGTGTGAAGCTGGATGAACACAGCAGGCCAAGCAGCATCTCAGGAGCACAAAAGCTGACGTTTCGGGCCTAGGCCGGGGTGGGGGGGGGCATGGGGAGAGGGTTCTGAAATAAATAGGGGGGAGATGGAGAGAGGGTTCTGAAATAAATAGGGACCGGGGGGGGGGGGGGGTGAAGAGGTGGACCGAAGACGGGAGAGAAAAGAAGATAGGTGGAGAGGAGAGTACAGGTGAAGAGGTAGGGAAGGGATAAGTCAGTCCAGGGAGGACGGATAGGTCAAGGAGGCGGGATGAGGTTAGTAGGTAGGAAATGGAGGTGTGGCTTGAGGTGGGAGGAAGGGATAGGTGGGAGAAAGAACAGGTTAGGGAGGCAGGGACAAGCCGGGCTGGTTTTGGAATGCAGTGGGGGGAGGGGACGAGCTGGGCTGGTTTTGGGATGCAGTGGGGGAAGGAGAGATTTTGAAGCTGGTGAAGTCCACATTGATACCATTGGGCTGCAGGGTTCCCAAGCGGAATATGAGTTGCTGCTCCTGCAACCTTCGGGTGGCATCGCTGTGGCACTGCAGGATGGACATGTCGTCTAAGGAATGGGAGGGGGGAGTTAAAATGGTTTGCGACTGGGAGGTGCAGTTGTTTGTTGCGAACCGAGCAGAGGTGTTCTGCAAAGCGGTCCCCAAGCCTCCACTTGGTTTCCCCAATGTAGAGGTAGCCACACCGTGTACAACGGATACAATATACCACATTGGCAGATGTTCGCCTGCACATCGGCTTAACATGGAAAGTCACCTTGGGGCCTGGGATGGGGTGACTGCGTGGACTACGAAGGCTCTTGAATGCCGGTCAAACCATCACTGCTTAAAGAATACGGCAGCAATAAATGCTGTCCCCATCCTTGAGTGACTGTCCTCTTAAAAAAAATCAGTGCAAAACATTTGACAATGCTTTTGTTATATCAGTGTCATTAAGCTCTTTGCAGCTGGGGAAGCTTAAAAATCAATGGTACAAAACTGAAAAAATACATTTGTTGTTTTGTATGGATGGATGCATGTAATTTATTGCTAAGTCGGTCACGAAACCTTTAGACATCTGAATGTTCTTTTAAAAAAATTAATACTACTGCTACGAAAAAAATGTCCATTTCATAAGCAGCGAATAGAAGACCGAAAAACAATAGTCAAACACCTACCCCAACAAAAATCAGAATACACATGCGCTGTGTGGCGCTTCAACAACAGGACACACAAATAGGCAGTCGGCGGAGAGCCCGACATCAGGCAAGTACCAGAGGACCAGACACTGAAATAAAATCCTCACAGTTGAATGAAAGGATTCCACACGCCGTTCAGTCACCTTTACTTCATTTCTCTCTCCTCCCCACCAACAGATTCAGTCTATACCCTCCGTCTCCATCCCTCCTCTTCTCTTCCTCACTCGAATGAATGAAGCCGGTTGCCCTGGCTCCGTAGGGAATCAGAGATAACAAGGTGTAGAGCTGGATGAACACAGCAGGCCAAGCAGCACAGGAGCAGGAAAGCTGACTTTTCGTGTCTGGGCCCTTCCTCAGAAAACGGGTGGGGGGGGGGGGGGCTCTGAAATAAAGGGGGAGGCGAATAGGATAGGTGGAGAGCACTCCAGTTCTGCTCTGATTTCACTCCTCAGAATACCGCCAGACCTGCTAATTCTCCGGCAGTTTCGGATTTTTTTTGTTATTGCCCTTCCCCCGCCGCTTGTCTCCGATTTCCAACATCCGCAGTCCTTTCGATTTTTATTTGGTTAGGAATCAGACGTTCAATCCGAGCCCGCGACTCTGCAGCGTCGCCGACGGTGACAGGCAGCCACTCAACACCGTGTCTGCGGGGCTGCACTAAATTACACCGCTTCTTGTTTTTTTAAAAAACATAGATACAAGAGCGTGCTATCCTCGAAATAAAATCATAAGTATTGATGCCCACTAAAGCAGAAGTGAACTACAATTTGTAAAACGCAGTTTTTAAAATATTTTTTAAACTAAAAGCCTACTGCGTACTACTTTTTGTATAGAGGAAAATAATTTTCATCCAACACTTACGTAACGATGTAATACCGCCGCGGGAAATTACCTGATTTTCTCTCTGATTGCAGGAAGATATCTGAAACTGAGATTTAAGCGTCCGTAATAATTTACATGATTTAATTTACCAGGTTATCCATCAGCCGTGAATACCTTCCTCTCTGCAATAACTGCCAACGCCGCTCGAGCTCAATGTTTATCTCCTCGCGCAGGCCCCGTGCGCCGGGTTCACTGGGAGAGTCCCACTGACCCAATTCTCTCCATTTGTTGTGATCGTGTGGGAGAGGAGGAGCCACTGTTGCACAAGACAGTCCCACTGACCCAATTGTCGTTTATCTCAAGAGGGTTGGAATATAAAAGCAGCGATGTGCTTCTGAGGCTTAATAAAGCTCTAGTTAGGCCCCATTTAGAATATAGTGTCCAATTTTGGGCCCCACACCTCAGTAAGGACATACTAGCCCTGGAGCGTGTACAGCGAAGATTCACACGGATGATCCCTGGAATGGTAGGTTTAGCGTATGATGCCCTGGAGCGTGTCCATCGGAGATTCACACGGATGATCCCTGGAATGGTAGATTTAACGTATGATGAACGGCTAAGGATCCTGGGATTGTACTCATGAGAGTTTTGAAGGTTGAGGGGAGATCTAATAGAAACTTACAAGATAATGTATGGTTTAGAAGGGGTGGACACTAGGAAGTTGTTTCCGTTAGGCGGGGAGACTAGGACCCGTGGGCACAGCCTTAAAATTAAAGGGGGTAAATTTAAAACTGAAATGAGATGACATTTCTTCAGCCAGAGAGAGGTGGGCTTATGGAATTCATTGCCGCAGAGTGCAGTGGACGCCGGGACGTTGGATGCCTTCAAGGCAGAGATCGACAAATTCTTGATCTCAAAAGGAATCAAGGGCTACGGGGAGAGTGCAGGGCAGTGGTGTTGAAATGCCCATCAGCCATGATTTAAATGGCGGAGTCGACTTGATGGGCCAAATGGCCTCACTTCCACTCCTGTGTCTTATGGCCTAATTGTCACCATTGTCTCCACTGCTACATGTCAACGATCTGGATCTCAGTGTGCAGGGTGCAAGCTCAAAGTCTGCAGATGGCATTAAACTTTTGAGAAATTGCAAACAGTGTGGAACTCCGAAAGGACCATTGACAAGTTAGGTGGCAGGTGAGGCCTCCATTGGGAGAAGATTGGGAGACAACATTAAGTTCGATTCAAGGCAAAGGGGATGCAAGAGCAGGGAGACCTTATCGAGACCTGCACAGACCACTGAACGTGGTAGGAGAGATGGAGGGAGCAGGTAATGGATGATGTAAAACTTGGATTTAATATGAATTGTGAAGGAGGGGTAGTGTAGAACTTCAAAATGATATAAACAAGATTGTGGAATGAGACAAGTGACAGATGAAATTTAATGAAGAGAAGGGTGAAGTGATTCATTCCAGTTGGAAGAATGCAGAAAGACAATTGACAATATCGGGTACAATTCTAAAGAAAGGCCAGGAGCAGAAGGATCTGAATGTAAATTTGCGCGCGTCATTTAAGGTTGAGAGAACCATTAATAAAATATACATCTGGGCCCTTTTCCTAGTACAAAAATGAAGGTGTTTTGTTAAGCTGAATAAAACATTGCTGCACCCACAACTGAAGCATTAGCACCAAACTTCAAGAAGAATGTGAAAGTGTTGAAGAGAGTACAGAAAAGATGTGCAAGAATGGTCCCAAGAGTAAGATTTTTCAGTTTCATATATATTGAGGAAATTGCCAGTTTTGGAGCAGTGAATGCTTTGAGGAGTTTGATAGAGGTATTCAAAATCCTGAGACATTTCGACAAAGCAGATGAGGAGAAACTTTTCCCTTTGGTGAAAGGATCAAGAACCAATGGAGTGGACACTCTGTTTCTGCTACAAGTGGTCACCTTGTAAGCCAGTGTATGAGATCAAGCAAACACATTTCAAAAACAAGTCCATGCACAAAATGCTGCTGCATAAGATAAAGGTGCATGGCATCACAGGGTAATGTATTAGCATGGATAGAGGATTTACACTGCCACAAACACTCTGGAGACAAAATTCCCAGAGGAATGATGGGTGGCGACTTCAATTAAACCAACCTCAAGCAGGCAATGCCAAAATCTAACACATCTCCTGCCACACCAGAGGACCAAATATTCTGGACCACTGCTGCACAACCATCAAAGACACCTACTGCTCAATCCCCCACCTACAGTTCAAAAAATCCAACCACAATGCCGTATTCCTCCTCCCAGCTTGCAGGCATAAGCTGAAATGGGAGAATCCTTCATGAAGTGAAGTACAGAGTTGGCCTGAGGCAGCGGAAGACCGTCTCCGGGACTGCTTGGACTCGTGAACTGGAGTATTTTCAAGTGTTCAACGGAAAACCTAGACAAGTATGCCACTACCAATCATAGACTTCATTAGCATCAAAGAAGTCAATCCAAGTGTTTCAGAACTGTAAACCTTGGATGAACCAGGAAATCCACTCCCTATCAAAAACCAGACATGCAGCATTCAGGATAATAAAGTGTGAAGCTGGATGACCACAGCAGGCCAAGCAGCATCTCAGGAGCACAAGAGCTGACGTTTCGGGCCTAGACCCTTCATCAGAGAGGGGGGTGGGGTGAGGGTTCTGGAATAAATAGGGAGAGAGGGGGAGGCGGACCGAAGATGGAGAGAAAAGAAGATAGGTGGAGAGGAGAGTATAGGTAGGGAGGGGATAGGTCAGTCCAGGGAAGATGGACAGGTCAATGAGGTGGGATGAGGTTAGTAGGTAGGAAATGGAGGTGCCCCTTGGGGTGGGAGGAAGGGATGGGTGAGAGGAAGAACAGGTTAGGGAGGCAGAGACAGGCTGGGCTGGTTTTGGGATGCAGTGGGTGGAGGGGAAGAGCTGGGCTGGTTGTGTGGTGCTGTGGGGGGAGGGGACGAACTGGGCTGGTTTTGGGATGCAGTGGGGGAAGGGGAGATTTTGAAGCTGGTGAAGTCCACATTGATTCCATTGGGCTACAGGGTTCCCAAGCAGGATATGAATTGCTGTTCCTGCAACCTTCGGGCCATGATGGACATGTCATCTGAAGAATGGGAGGGGGAATTGAAATGGTTCGCGACTGGGAGGTGCAGTTGTTTATTGCGAACCGAGTGGAGGTGTTCTGCAAAGCGGTCCCCAAGCCTCTGCTTGGTTTCCCCAAAGAAAGCCACACCCGGTACAATGGATACAGTATACCATATTGGCAGATGTGCAGGTGAACCTCTACTTAATATGGAAAGTCATCTTGGGGCCTGGGATAGGGGTGAGGGAGGAGGTGTGAGGGCAAGTGTAGCGTTTCCTGCGGTTGCAGGGGAAGGTGCTGGGTGTGGTGGGGTTGGAGGGCAGTGTGGAGTGAACAAGGGAGTCACGGAGAGAGTGGTCTCTCCGGAAAGCAGACAAGGGTGGCGATGGAAAAATGTCTTGGGTGGTGGGGTCGGATTGTAGATGGCGGAAGTGTCGGAGGATGATGCATTGTATCCGGAGGTTGGTGGGGTGGTGTGTGAGAACAAGGGGGATCCTCTTAGGGCGGTTGTGGCGGGGGCGGGGTGTGCAGGATGTGTTGCGGGAAATGCGGGAGATGTGGTTAAGGGCATTATCAACCACTGTGGGGGGAAAGTTGCGGCTCGACCACTGTGGGGGGGAAAGTTGCAGCATTCAAGTCAGGTGGCCTGGATCAAAACAGAAAATCCAATTCCAAACTTGAACTCTGCAGAGCCATCAGGGAGGCCTGAAAGCAGTACCGGACCAAGTTAGATGCCCAGACCTACCAAAAAAACTCCTGCCATCTATGACATTCTTCACATAGTAGGTAGTAGGGACGGCATTTTACTGTAAGGTATTCTACATGCAGGGAGCATTGGCTTGCCAGGGTCACTACATCCGAGCACCAGGAAGTGTTGATCAGGATGGATACCCCACTGACCTCCATCTTGCCGGAGGACACCATGCGGTCCGTGCAGTAAATGGAGAACCTGTCAATTTGTAGGGCGTAGTTGGGAAGGGCAAAGCCTAAACAACATTACAGGATACAAACTGAAACAGTGTAAAAGATAACAGACAATGACGTATCCCTCATTGACACACGCAATGCTTTCTATGTTTGGTTTCAGCAGAATTTTACCGGCATAGCAATGCCTGCCCTGACAGCCTCGGATACACCTGTTCCCTCTGTCACTACTTTAGAAGTCAGATCAGTCTTCCTGGGAGTCAACCCAAGGAAAGTGATTCGCCCAGATGGTAATCACTGAGATCCTGTGCAGACTAACTGGCGCAGATATTCACCAACATCTTCAACCTCTCCCTCCTACAAGCCGGAGTCCCCACCTGCTTCAAGAAGACCACCGTCATCCCTGTACCCATAAAAAACACATGCAGTGTGCCTTAATGAATACTGCCCAGCAGCTCTGACTTCAATAAGCATGAGAGGCTGGTCATTCCCCACATCATGATCCCATATAGTTTGCCTACCAACATAACAGATCCACAGAGAATGCCATATCCCTAGCCCTGCATTCATCCCTGGAACATCTGGACAACAAAGACGCCTGCATCAGACACCTGCTTGTTGACTATAGGTCCGCCTTCAGCACTATTATCCCCTCCAGACTGATCTCAAAACTGTTTGACCTTCTCGGCTCCAGCCTCTGCAATTGGATCCTCAGCTTTCTGATCCTTAGGCTGCAATCAGTGAAGATAGGTAACTGCACCTCCTCCACAATACTACTCAACACTGGAGCCCCCCAAGGATGTGTCCTCAGCCCCCTACTGTACTCGCTGTACACCTACAACTGTGTTGCCAAATTCTGAATGAACGCTATCTACAAGTTTACTGATGACATCACCTTTGTGGGATGGATATCTAACAATGGGTCAAAAAACAAAAGGGAGAAAGAGGGCTTGGTGACATGGTGCAATGGAAACAATCTGTCTGTCAATGTCGGGAAAACTAAAGAACTGATCAACTTCAGAAAGAAGGGAGGAGAACACATTGCCATCTACATCAACAGAACTGAGGCTGAGAGGGCAAAGAGCATCAAGTTCCTCAGAGTGACAACAACCGATGACTTGGACACATCGACATTTCTCAATGGACTTCTCACATAGATGCGACGGTCAAGAAGGCACAGCAATACCTCTACTTCCTCAGGAAATTTGATATATCCATAACATCCCTCACCAACTTCTACAGCTACACTATTGAAAACATGCTGTATGGGTACATAACAGCCTGGTATGGCAACTGCTCTGCCCAGGACAGTAAAAAACTACAGGAAGTTGTGTGCACAGCAAATCCATCTTGGAAGCCAACCTTGAATCCATGGACTCTATTTACATAGCTCGCTGCTGCGGAAAGCCAGCCAACATCATCAAAGACACATTACACCCTGATATGACCACCTACCCCCTCTTCTGTCAGGCTGAAGATACAGAGGCCTAAACACATGCACAAGCCTGAACAGCTTCTAGTGGCCATTATCAGAATGTTGAATGGACTCCAGGGTCAAATAATGTAATTGCAATTTAATCTGTATGCCTCTTAAGTAATTTTGATCTGTACATCCTTCGTTTGCTATGATCTGCCTGTACTGCTCATAAACAAAGCTGTTCACTGTTTTTTGGTACATGTGACAATCAAATTAATCGATCAATCAATAGGGCAAGAGCAGGCTGAAACAATGGATCTGCCTAGGCAGTCCTGTTTGTGGATTTTCGGAAGGGGTAGAAGTGAGTTGTGCAGGGCTGGGGGCTATCAGCCTGGAGGCAGTGAGGAGGAAATGAGGTCGGTGACCGTGGTGGATACAATGGCCTGCTGTGCCATGGTGGGGCCATGGTCCAGGAGAAGATAGGGGGAGGTGTCTGAGAGCTGGTGTTGAAGTCAATATGCCAGACTACAGCAGCCATCACCGGTTTAGTAACAAAGTCAGGGTTGGATCTAAGTTCAGTTCTATAATCAGTTCGGAGGGAGATTGGTTGCCTCAATTTGCCTGAACCTCCAACCCCAATCCAACCTATGTCACATTGACATTTCTGAATGAATAGATTGAGTGGAAATAAAAGGCCAGAAGGAAGGGTCTAGGTGGAGGGAGCATGTTGGAGTTGGGTGAAGGGGCCTGTGGGATGGGAAGAGGACTAGGCACTGAGAAATAGGCACAGAGGCAAAGATGATGGAAGCAGAGTTCGACGTCATTGCCATGCCTACTGCTTCTGGCACCAGGTCTCCTCTTTCTGTCTTCAACATTAACTAGCAATGAAAAACACTACAAATGTTGCAAATCAGAAACAAAATCAGAACTTGTTGTAAAAATTCAGCATGCCTGGCAGCAACTGTGAAGAGAAAGCAAAGGTAATGTTTTGGGTCTGGTGACCTTCTTCAGAACTTCTTATTCATGTTGAGAAGAAAAATCACTCGACCCAAAATGTTAACTTTAGCTGAAGTCACACAATTTCTTGAGAACGCTGTCTTTAGTTTGCTATTCCAAATAACTTTTCTGATCATTCTTTTTAAAAAAGCCACTCACAGACCTAAAATGATAAATCTATTTATCTGTTTTTTAGCATCCAAGTTGTCGCAATAATAATATATTACAAACATTGATCACACCAAAAACCTTGATAAAATATATCGTGGAAATTATTGTCAGCTGATTAGAAATTTACTGACTTTTTAATGTGAGAAATCTAGACATTTCTAAAGTGAAAACCAGGGGTTACAAATGTTTTAAATAGAAAAAGGTAAGAATTAATAATGTTTCAAATGTTTGTCACATCAGGAAATCGAATCTGGGTTGTACCGTGCTTGGTGTCAATGCTGGCCTAGATTCTGTGATTAACAATCAAGGCTAGCACTTGCTGCTGATCTTGAAAAAAGCTGCCCACTGAGATACCACAGTGTTAGTTTCCTGTGTATTACTATGATTTTTAATTGGGCGCCTTTACCAAGCAATCTCTGAGATCCAACAACAGTGAAGTTATGAAAACCAGTAATAATCAAAGAGATTCTTTTATTCATTTACTGGATGAGTACTTAGCTGGCTAGGCAGCATTTATTGCCCATCCTTAATTAGGTAGCTAAGAGCCAACCATGTTGTTGTGGTTCTGGAGTCACATGTAGGCCAGATTAGGGAAGGATGGCAGTTTCCTTCCGTGAAGGACTGAGGAGAGTATAGCGAAAGGACACCCTCACTGACCAAAGTCAGGAACAGCATCCAATCAGAAGGCAGCAGAGACGTCATAGAGAGGAATTCCGGGAGATGGCACTGCAGTCACTGTGACCAGTCTGAATATCTCAGAGGAACTGGTGTCAAGGAGTGGTTAAACCGGAACACTAGGTTAATGTTTCCACCCCCTCCTTTTCCACCTTCTCTAACCAAAAAGAAAAGCACTGCATCATGTTGAGGCAAGGTAAGATTCTTATTTTTTTAAGTGTAAAAGCACAGAGATGGCAGTTAGGGCAGTGGTATGCTCCTCCTGTCGGATGTGGGAAATCAGGGAGCAGTCTAGTGTCCCTGACAACTACATCTGCAGGAAGTATGACCAGCTGCAGCTCCTCACAGACCCCGTGATTCGGTTGGAGAAGCAGCAGGACACACTGCAGTACATACAGGGGGCATACAGTGTGAAAGATTCTTGCTTTAGGGAGGTGGTCACACCACAGGTCCAGGCAGATAGTTGGGTGACTACCAGGAGAGGCAGGCAGATAGTTCAGGAGTCTCCTGTGGCTGTTCCCCTTTCAAACAGGTATACGGTTATGGATACTGTCAGGGAGTGGTTGCCTGTCAGGAGATAGTACTAGCAGTAGCCAAGCCAGTGACACCACAACTGGTTCTGCTGTAGAGCAGAGTGTGGCAAAGTCTGGGTGAATGTTAGTAGGAGGTGACTCAATAGTCAGGGGCACAGATAGGTGTTTCTGTGGCCATGAATGAGACTCTAGGATGGTGTATTGCCTCCCTGTTGCCAGGGCTTTTGATGTCTTGGTGTGGGTATAGGACATCCTGAAGCAGGAGGGGATAGAGCCAGAAGTCATTGTCCACATCGACACAAATGACATAGGTAGGAAGAAGGAAGAGGTCCTGCAAAGACAATTCAGGGGGTTAGGTAGGAAGCTAAAACACAGGACTACCGGATAGCAATCTCAGGATTACTACCTGTGCCATGGGCTAGTGACCTAGGAACGGAGAGAGAGTGCAGTTGAACATGTGGCTACAAAGCAGGTGTAGGAGGAAGGGCTTTAGATATATTTTAGGATGTTTCCTAGGGAGGGTGGGACCTGTACAGGAGGGACGAGTTTGCAAGAGCTGTTCAGGAGGGTTTGAACTAGTGAGGAACTGGTGGCAGTGGGGTGGGAACCAGAACGCTAGGCCAGTAAGTGTAGGAACTAGGGACAAAAGTGTGACTGAGATTTGCATAGCACAGAGTAAGACCAGGCACAGGGAAGCCATGGAGCTCAGAGGGACTGGAGGACTGGAATGCATTAACTTCAATGCAAGAAGTAAATGCAGGTAAGTCAGATGCACGAAGAGCATGGATTACTGCATGGAATTATGTTGTTATTGGCACTACAGAGACATGCTTAAAGGAGGGACAGGACAGGCAGCTTAACATTCCAGGATATTGCAGTTTTAGACAGGACTGAAAGGTAAACAAAAGGGGTGGGGGAGTTGAGAGATAATGGGAACTGCAGATGCTGGAGAATTCCAAGATAATAAAATGTGAGGCTGGATGAACACAGCAGGCCAAGAAGCATCTCAGGAGCACAAAAGCTAATAAAATGTGAGGCTGGATGAACACAGCAGGCCAAGCAGCATCTCAGGAGCACAAAAGCTGACGTTTCGGGCCTGGACCCTGGGGTGGGGGAGTTGCACTGCTGTTTAGGGGTCTCATCACAGCTATGTTGAGGGAGGACACATTAGAGGGATCTTTGCATTGAGGCATTATGAGCAGAGGTCAGGAATAGGAAGGGTGAAATCACAATGTTGGGAGTTTTCTTTAGACTTCCCAACAGACCATGGAGACAGAGGAGCAGAAATGTAGTCAGATACTGAAAAAAATGTGAAAAGAGCAGGGTGGTTGTGGTGGGTTGAACTTGAACTTGAATTTTCCTCTTATTGACTGGGAATCCGTTAGGGCCATGGCATCAGATGGAAAGCAATTTGTTAGTTGTGTCAGGAGGGTTTTTTGAGGAGCATGTTGACAATCCAACCAGAGAGGAGGCCATGTTAGACTTGGCTCCAGGGAATGAGCCAGAACAGGTGATTTATGTTTCAGTAGGAGAGTATTTCAGGCTTAGTGACCATAACTCCATAAGATTCTGAGTAGTCATGGAAAAGGACACAAGTGGCCTTTGGGTGAGAGTGCTTAATTGAGCAAGAGCCAATCACACCCAAATTAGATAGGAACTGGAGAATGTGAATTGAAAGCAGTTATTTGAGGACAAATCTACCTCTGGCATGCAGGGGGCTTTTAAAGACCAATTGACTAAAATGCAGGTACTGGGTAATGAACCAGGTCAGGTGTTAGATTTGGAGGTAGGTGAGCACTTTGGTGATAGTGACCGCAATTCAGTTACGTTTACTTTAGCGATGGAATAGGTGTATACCACAGGGCAAGAGTTACAGCTGGGGGAAAGGCAATGATGAGGCAATTAAGCAAGATTTAGGATGCATAGGAGGGGAAAGGAAACAGCAGGGGCTGGGCACAATTGAAATGTGGAGCTTGTTCAAGGAACAGCCACTGCGTGTCCTTGATAAGTATGTACCTGTCAGGCAGGAAGGAAGTGGTTGAGCGAGGGAACCGTGGTTTACTGAAGAAGTTGCATCTCTTGTCAAGAAGAAGAAGGAGGCTTATGTGAAGGCTTAGTTAGGGTGCTTGAGAGTTACAAGTTAGCCGGGAAGGATCTAAAGACAGCCAGGAGGGGACATGAGAAGTCATTGGCAGGTAGGATCAAGGAAAACCCTAAAGCTTTCTATAGATAAGCATATGGATGATGATGGGATAGTGTAGGGGGAGGGGCTTAGATTAGTTCACAGGTCGGCGCAACATCGAGGGCTGAAGAACCTGTTCTGCGCTGTATTGTTCTATGTTCTATGTATGTCAGCAATAAACGAATGATTAGAATAAGATTAGGGCCAGTCAATTAAGGACAGTAGTGAGAAGTTGTGTGTGGAGTCCAAAGAGATAGAGTAGGCGCTAAATGAATATTTTTCGTCAGTATTCATACAAGAAAAAGACAATGTTGTCGAGCAGAATACTGAGATAAAGACTATTAGACTAGATGGGATTGAGGTTCATAAGGAGAAGCTGTTAGCAATTCTGGAAAGTGCAAAAATAGATAACTCCCCTGGGCCAGCTGGGATTTACCCTATGATTCTCTGGGATGCGAGGGAGGAGATTGCAGAGACTTTGGCTTTGATCTTTATGTCGTTGTTGTCTAAAGGAATAGTGCCAGATGACTGGAGGATAGCAAATGTTACCCCCTTGTTCAAGAAGGGGAGTAGAGACAACCCTGGTAATTATAGACCAGTGAGTCTTACTTCGGTTGTGGGTAAAGTGCTGGAGAGGATTATAAGAAATAGGATTTATAATCATCTGGAAAGGAATAATTTGATTAGGGATAGTCAACACGGTTTTGTGAAGGGTACGTCGTGCCTCACAAATGTTATTGAGTTCTTTGAGAAGGTGACCAAACAGGTGGATGAGGGTAAATTGGTTGATGTGGTGTATATGGATTTCAGTAAAGCATTTGATAAGGTTCCCCATGGTAGGCTGTTGCAGAACATATGGAGGCATGGGATTGAGGATGATTTAGCAGTTTGGATCAGAAATTGGCTCGCTGTAAGAAGACAGAGGATGGTGGTTGATGGGAAGTGCTCATCCTGGGATTCAGCTAGGAGAAAGAGGGTAACAAGGGAAAGTGTAGGTCCACTCAAGGATGAAGGAAGGAAATTATACGTAGAGACCAGGAAGTGGGGGAGATGCTGAATGAGTACCTTGTATTGGTTTTCACCAAGGAGAGGGACATGACTAATGTTGAGGTCAGGAATGAGTGTGTGAATACCCTAGAGAATGTAAATGTATTGAAACAGGAAGTTTTGGCAATCCAATTTTGCATTAACATAGGACCAGATGGGATCTACCCTAGCTTCCTCAGAGAGGCAAGGGAAGACATAGCTGGGGCATTGGCAGATATCTTTACATCCTTGTTAACTACAGGTGAAGTTCCAGGGGACTGGAGGTTAGTCAATTTTGTTCTCTGGTTTAAGAAAAGATGTAGGGATAATCTAAAAAATTATAGGCCAGTGTGCTTGATGTCTATGGTAGAGAAGCTCTTGGAAAAGATACTGAAGGACAAGATATATGCGCATTTGGAGGAAAGTGGATTAGTTAGTGACAGGCAGTATGGTTTTGTCTGGGGAAGGTCATGTCTCACCAACCTGATTAAACTTTTTGAAAAGTTAACAAGGATAATTGATGAGGGAAGGGCTGTGGATATAGTTTATATGGACTTTAGTAAGGCATTTGATAAAGTCCCACATGGTAGATTGGTTCAAAAACTAAAATCACAAGGGATTTGGGGTGGCCTGGCTGGATGGATAGAAAACTGGCTTGGTCATAGAAGACAGAGGGTAGTGGTGGAAGGATGTTTTTCAAAATGGAGACAGGTAACTAGTGGTGTTCCACAGGGATCAGTCTTAGGCCCTTTGTTGTTTGTAGTATATATAAATGATCTGGAAGAACATGTGGATGGTCTGATAAGCAAGTTTGCTGATGACACAAAGACTGGTAGAATTGCTGATGGTGCCAATGATTGTGAAAATATACAACAAGACGTAGATAGATTGGTGACTTGGGCACAGAAGGGGCAGATGGAGTTTAATCCAAACAAGTGCGAGGTGATGCATTTTGGAGGATCAAATTTAGGTATGAATTATATTGTAAATGGCAGAACTCTTAGGAACGCTAACATTCAGATGGATGTGGACGCTCAGGTCCATATTTCCCTGACAGCGGCAACACAGATAGCCCAGGTGATTAAGAAGGCATATGGCATGCTTGGCTTCACCACCTGGGCCGTGGAGTAAAAGAGTTAGCAAAACATGTTGCAGCTATATTAAACTCTTGTCAGACCGCATTTAGAATATTGTGTGCAGTTTTGGTTACCACACTACTGCAAGGATGTGGAAGCTTTGAGAGAGTACACCAGAATGTCGCCTGGATATTGGCTATGAGGAAAGGTTAAAAAGACTAGGATTGTTTTCTCTGGAAGGACGGTGACTGAGAGGAGACCCGACAGAGTTTAGAAAATTGAGAGGCATAGATAGGGTCGATAGTCAGAGGCTTTTTCCCAGGGTTGAAGTTTCAATTACAAGAGGCCACAGGTTCAAGGTCAGAGGGTAACGTCACCAAATCAATTTCACTTATACACTGATGATACAGTCCTTGCGATTGGAACAACTATGTTACTGGTCTCATTTTAATTGGGCAAGCACAAATGTTGCAATAACCGAAATGAGAAGTTCTGTTAATTCCTTGTTTGGAGCCCATTTTTTAAATAAAATTGTCCTTGCAATGTGGAAAACAGTAATAAGGCTATATTTTGCGTACCCAATCATCTTCCATCAGTAAGTTAAATATCAAACTCATATGGCTAAATTTTACAATAAATTGACAAAGTGTCAGTTTTGGAAAGTTTCATGATGTGTTTTTCTCTATAAGGCCAAGTGAGATTTCTTATGCTATCTTCCCAAATTTGACTCATTATCAATGCCCCACACACTTATGGCAGCTCACTTGGTACATCTTCCCACTCACTACAGGCAGAGATACTCACCATTGCCAAGACCTCTTATGATCCCCAGCACTAGAACCATATATAAAGCCCAGCCATGTACCAGCCTGAAGCTGTCCTGCACGGTTCCTGTCAATTGTCCCAGACATGGCAGACAAGAGGAAGTTGGTATCCTGCTTTGCCAACAGAGACCTGGAGGGTGTGGTGAATTGGGTGTTATGGTAGAGAGCCATCTCTTTCCTCAAGACCGGTAGATGTGACCACGCCACCAGGTGTTGCAAGCTGATGTGAGAATGTGATGTGGGTCAGCGCTGTTTCCATAGTCTGGAGAATGCCCTGCAATTCCTAGAAAAATGGTGCACACTGCAAGTGTAAACTGTCTTCTTCCTGCTTCCTTACAGTACTGCAGCCACCTCCCACCAAGGCCCACAGAGCATCATCTTCCTCTACTTGCTATCACACACCCAATCCTGCTAGGCAACTGACCTGCATGGCCTTTGTGATGCTTACTCATTCAAGATATCTTCCCACCTCTATCCTACTTGCATCAGCACTAATAGTTATGCCATCCACTTGTGATTCACTCCCTCTTTCCTTTTGTCTTTCTCCAGGAGAAAATGGCCTACTAAATGGCATGAAGACTCAAAGCAAGTGATTTTGTGCCTGAATTTTGGCTCAACCCCACATGAGGAGAGAAGTCGGACCCTGTACATCCCACAGCCATTTGATCATGGGCTGATATTAGAGACTGCTGTTGATTTAACGTGCCCAGATCTTCTGTTTGAAGGCTGTCTGTCTTGATTGAAGACTATTCCCTTTAGACTTTGAGATATGGCCATTTGACTGATCCACATACAGCATATTTGCCACAGACACTACTGGCACATTGTGCAGGTATGAGATTGACATAGCATAGTGACATACAGCAGCATTCACCAAGACTCCTAAGACGGAAACTTCCAAACCCAAACCTCCTACCGAGAGGGACAAAAGTAGTAGAAACATAGGTATTCTTATTTTCAAGTTCCTCTCCAAACCACTTATCCTGAGTTAGAAATATATCATCATTTCTTCAGCATCACAGGATTACCATCCCGGAACACTTTCCGTAACAGCATTCTGAGTCTACCTGCAATAAATGGTCTGCAGCATTTTAGGAAGGCAGCTCACCACCACTTTTTTAAGGGTAAGTAGGAAAGGTAATGAGTTTTGGCTGAACAGAGATGACCACATCCCATCAATGAATAACAAAAGAAATGTCTACCACTTTTGATTTGATGGCTACTGATAATCACGACATGTTGCCTGGCTTGGTGTATGTACGAAAAGACAAGTCAAGACAGATGTACAAAAAGCATCTGAACGGGCAAAGTGCAAAAATGCAAGGGATGCAAGACAGATGTAGTAAGCATCCAAGAGGGAGTAAGTGCTAAGAGAGCAACCCAGAGATGCACCTTGGTCGAATCCATTTGTTGAGTGCTTATACCTGCATGCAAAGTGTCCTTGTGGTAACATTGTAGTGAATGGTATTGGTGTACTCCAAAGTGCAGAATTGAAGTGCTGAACTTTATTTTGTGTGCATCAGAGATGTACCATAAGGTTTTGGTGATGTAGGCACTCACTGTCCTTTGAGATGTTGATGTCAAAGAGAGAGGTCTGTAGGAGCAAGTTACCAGGTAATGTTTTGACCTACATGTCAGGAATTGATGCTGTCTAATTTTTATATGGGTGGGAGATGGTGTGAAACAGCATGTTAACAAGACAACATTAATTGATAATAATAATAGCCCTTTCGCCACTCACTAATGAGAATCCCATCTCACGCTTCAACACGGTTGGAAGATGGGACATTTTGCTCTTGACATCGAGAAGTTCCATGCTGGACATCTTATTTGAGTTTCCCAACATTCTCTCCAATGCCCGTGTCATTCAATGCCTCAGAAGATTCTACCCTAGTGTTATTTGGATGTCAACAATGTTTCAACGGTTGGATTCTTCCCTTGAAGTAAACAGGTTGTAAACGCAGGTGTCATTATTTCTGAAATTACACAGGATTTCGTATTTGAATGATCTATAAAACTTAATAATACTAACACTCAAACATTGAATTTTAGCAATGTAGAAATGAAAGTCAAAATGTTTTTGTACAAAACATTTTTAATCAGTACTGTTGAGCGAGTGATATTTATTGTCAATATCAAGTTTGTTCGGTGTCACTTTCTTTACAATGTTGAACAGAACAATCTCGTATTGATGATGTCATCATGTCCGCAACCTTTTTTTTGGGATTCTCTTCCAAATGTGTCTTTATTGCACCAGTGTTTGATAGTTTCCACTCCAGCTCTGAAATAAAAATCATTAGAATGCTTTGCATTACTTTGGATATTAGCCATACCTTGCAGCTTTCCATTTGGCTTTGGAAATTAAAATCATTATTTGATAATTTACAATGTTTTATATTTTAAATTAACATGGTTTGTATAAAATTTTATTCTGTCATTATAGAGATATTTTTTGCGAATAATTGGAAACAGCAGGTTGCATGTCCAAAAATTGTGAGCAGCTCAATCTTAAGTGCCTGTATATAATGCCAAGACATAATTTCCTCATCTTAAAACTAAAACTGCAATTTAGTTTTGCTGATGTGCATGTAGGGGAGAATTTAACAACCACTATAAGGTTGGTCAAGGCCAGAGGGAGGGGTGTGGGATTGGTAAAATTACAGTTAGCCACAGTACATTGGATCTTCAACCATGGCCAGTCTTTGGGGAATTTTAGTAACAGTGGGAATGAGATGTGATGGGTTTTCTGCAACAAGAAAAAGGTAAATGAAGACAAGAAGGGATGCAGATGGTGTAAAGCAAAATCAAAAACAGAAATTGCTGGAAAAGCTCAGCAGGTGTGGTGAGAAATCAGAGTTAATGTGTCAGGGCAGGTGAGGAAGGGTCACTTGACCCAAAACATTAACTCTGCTGCAAGAAAATTGTCAATTTAAATATTCAAAAACCATTTCACAGTCTGTCAGCTCGCCTGCTAAAGGAGGTGGCCTCTGAGCAGTAGAACTATTGACAATTGTTTCAGCAACGTGAACAATACACATTCAAATAAACTTGTTTGTAATACCACAGGTGACACGCTGTGCAATAAACGGTTCTGAAGTGACTAACATGAAAAGTTTTCTTTGAACTATTCAGTTTTCATGAGGTTACAATTGTCTGGGCTAATTGTTTCTTGTGGTTACAAACAGGGACTCATTTATTTAATATGAGATTGACCTGAAAAATATTTTAAATGTTGAAAATGAGTTTTTCAAAGTGAGAGGAGGAATGTTTAAGGGAGATATGCGTGGAAAGTTCTTTACACAGAGGGTGGTGGGTACCTGGAACGCGTTGCCAGTGGAGGTGGTAGATGCAGACACGCCAGCATCTTTTAAGATATATTTGGACAGGTACATGGATGGGCAGGGAGCAAATGGACACAGACCGTTAGAAAATAGATGACAGGTTAGTCAGAGGATCTTGATCGGCGCAGGCTTGGAGGGCCGAAGGGCCTGTTCCTGTGCTGTAGGTTTCTTTGTTCTTTGTCTTCAAACTATAATTCAAATAATAGTGATTTATTTCCTGCCTTCTGCACAGAACCAAGAACTCAAAGTGTATTTGTGTTTTTTGTTTTGTTCTGGTTAGTTTTTCTATACCATAGAGATATGCAGCATGGAAAGAAACCCTTTGGTCCAACTTGGCCGTGCTGACCAGATATCCTAAATAAATTGAGTCCTGTTTGCTAACATTTGGCCCATATCCCTCTAAACCCTTCCTATTCATGTACCATCCAAGTGTCTTTTAAATGTTGTAATTGTACCAACCTCCACCACTTCCTCTGGCAGCTCATTTCATACTTGCACCACCCTCTGTATAAAAGAGTTGCCCCTTAGGTCCCAGATTAATCTTTGCCCTCTCACCTTAAACTTCTAGACATGCACTCCCCCACCCTGGGAAAAGACATTGTCTATTTACCATACCCATGCCCCTCATGATTTTTAAACATCTATGTGGTCACCCCTCAGCCTGCAATGCTCCAAGAAAAGACCCACAGTCTCTTCAGTCTCTCTCTATGCTCAATTCCCTCCAATCCTGGCGACATCCATGTAAATCTTTTGAGAAACCTTTCACGTTTCACAACAATTTTCCTATAGCAGGGTAACTAGAATTCTAATACTGCATGCAGTATTCCATTAGTGGCCTAAGCAATGCCCTGTACAGCCACAACATGACATCCCAACTCATATATTCAATGCACTGACCAATAAAAGCAAGCATACCAAATGTCTTCTACACTATCCTACCTACCTGCGACTCTACTTTCAAGGAACTATGAACCTGCACTCCAAGGTCTCTTTGTTCAGCAAAACTACCCAGGATCTTACCATTAAGTGTATAAATCCTGCCCTGATTTGCCTATTCAAAATGCAACACCTTACATTTACCTAAATTAAACTCTTTCTGCCACTCCTTGGCCCATGGGCCCATCTGGTCAAGATCATATTGTACTCTGAGGTAACCTTCGCTGTCCACTATATCTCCAAAAGCTGGGTATACTTCTGTTTAAAGTTTTGATAAAATGTGTGGTTAATTGGAAGCAATCTGAAATATAATCGTCAAAATGAGTGTAAACATTTCACTGGAGAGTCATAGAGATTTTACAGCACAAAAGTGACCCTTTTGGCCCAGCGTATCTATGCCAGTCATCAAGCATCCATCTATTCTAAACCCATTTTCCAGGACTTGCTGTATAGCCGTGTGTGCTATAGCATCTCAGGTGTTCACACTATCACTTTACAAAGTTATGTTGTTTCATTAGACGCTGTAAATCTGAAATATAAATTTCAGAAATAGACCAGGAAGAATCTATGAAAAGAAAAATAGTGTTATAGACCTGGATTTTGGTCTCAGATAGACACAATGTTGTTCAACACCGTTGATGACATGAGCTTAAGTCTGATGCTAAATGAAGAGGACTCATTGATGGGCAGCAATAGTAACAGCCAACAAAGAAGCAACCAATCACATTGAATTATTCTAGTAGATAACAAACCAGGAAGTAAAAAGCAATTAATTATCCTTCACCCCTAATTTATACTTTCAGATAGCAAAATAACTGATTTTTTTCTTGGATAAAGATAGAAGGTAACAAAAAAACAAACAACTTGGAATAAAAAACAAAATGTGGTGTGATTTTTATATGTTATAGTAAAATTTGACGTTCCGCAAATAAAATCAGTGTTTCAGGATAATGGAGAGTGTTCATGAGTAATTATATAAAGTTAATCCACCATTGCATACCTAATTAGATCTCATTCAACAATATACCATTTTTTCAAAGGCATATACCTTTCAGTCATTCCCTTGACCAAAGGTCATTCCCTTGTTTAAAAAAAAAGGGAACAGGGATAACCCCAGAAATTAGAGGCCAGTTAGTCTTACGTCAGTGATGGGCAAAATATTGGAAAGGTCTCTGAGAGACGGGATTTAAGATCACTTACAAAGACACAGTTTGATTGATTATAGTCAACATGGATCTGTGAGGGGTAAATCATGCCTCACAAACCTTCTTAAATTCTTTGAAGAGGTGACCAAACACGTGATGAAGGTGGAGCAGTGGATGTGGTATACATGGATTTAAGTAAGGCGTTTGATAAGGCTCCCCATGGTAGGCTCATACAGAAGGTAAGGAGGCATGGGATGGGGGAGATGTGGCAGATTGGATTCAGAGTTGGCTGACCCTTAGAAGACAAAGGGTGGTAGTGGATGGAAAATATTCAGCATGGTACTCAGGTACGGGTGGTGTACCATGAGGATCTGTTCTGGGTCCTCTTCTATTTGTGGTTTTTATAAATGATTTGGCTGAAGGAGTAGAAGGGTTGATTAGCAAGTTCGTGGATGATACGAAGGTGGGGCATGTTGTGGACAGTGCAGAGGGCTGTTTTAGGTTACAAAGGGACATTGATAGGGCTGAGAAGTGGCAGATAGAGTTTAACCCTGAAAAGCGTGAGGTGATTCATTTTGGAAGGACAAATTTGAAAGCAGAGTGCAGGGTTAACGGAAAGATTCTTGGCGGTGTGGAGGAGCAGAGGGTTCTTAGGGTTCATGTTCACTGTTCCCTGGGAGCAGCCACCCAGGTGGATGGAGTTGTTAAGAATGTGTATGGTGTGTTAGCTTTCAATAATAGAGGGACTGAGTTCAAGAGCTGTGAAGTTATGCTCCAGCTATATAAAAGCCTGGTTCGACCACATCTGGAGTATTGTGTCCAGTCCTGGTCACCTCATCGCAGGAAAGATGTGGAAGCATTAGAAAAGGTGCAGAGGAGATTTACGAGGATGTTGCCTGGAATGGAGGGAAGGTCTTATGAGCAAAGGCTGGGAGAGCTAGGGCTTTTCTCCTTAGAATGACAAAGGATGAGAGGTGACTTGATAGAGGTGTACAAAATGATCAGAGGTATGAATAGAATAGACAGCCAGAGACTTTTTCCCAGGGTGGAGGTAGTTTTTATGAGGAGACATAGTTTTAAAGTGAAATGAGGTAGATATCAGGGAGAAGTCAGAGGTAGGTTCTTTACTCAGAGAGTGGTAGGGGCATGGAATGCATTGACGGAGAAGGTAGTGGAGTCGGCCTCATTAGGGGCATTTAAGCGGTTGTTAGATAGGCATATGGATGATAGTATAAGGTAGCAGTGGAGTTTTAGGGTAAAGGTTCTGCACAACATCATGGGCTGAAGGGCCTGTACTGTTCTATGTTCTGTATACAATTAAGATGAGAGTCCACATTGTCTTCAACTCAGTTAATTTCCAGTGATTATAGGCTCGAGAATGTTTCATTAACCGTCCTTCAGAAGTGGAGAGCAACTTCTGAATTTTTTATGTTAATCATTTCCTGAATGTTGCATTGGAGGTTTAAATATAAACAGATTTGTTTTTCTGACTAAGCAATGTCAGATGGTTCAGATGCTGCCCAGAAGATTTGGATCAGTACAGCAAGAGAACCTAAAATAAGTAAAGGGGAGAAACTTAGATTTAATGAGAACTTTAAAAATTGTAATAGAAAATAATGAGACTTGACATAGGGGAATTTCCAACACCAAAAGTATTCCAACTGAGTGCTTAAAAAAGTGAAGAAATTTTGGTTATGAAGTCTGCAAATAAAAAATTTTGGTCGTGAATTTTGCAAACCAAGTGAAAAAAAAACACAATCTACAAATCTGTTAGGTTAATACAAACTATAGGAAAGACACTATCATCGGAGATCATGACTGGCAGATCAAACAAAGTGAGCATGCATTTATGAAAAATAAGTTATGTCTTGACTGATCTAGTCGAACATTTTGAAATGATAAAGACTAGAGTGGGCCTACAGAAGTTGGCTGTATCAAGTTTCAAAGGCCATTTGATAAGGTTCTTCATGTGATTTCAACTGTGTGCAATGTCATTCTGAATTAGAGACAAGCTTGTGACATGAGTTGGTATTTAGTTGAGTGGAAGGAGATAAAGGGATCCTCCTCAGATTGACAAACTTTGAAAAGTGGTGTTCCCTGGAGATATGCAGTAGCACATCAACATTTCACCGCATATATCAATGACTTAAAGATTCTTCTTTCAATTGTACAGACATTTTTGAGGTAGAACACTCATGAGCTAAAGACAAGTGCTTGTTTGATATGTGCGGCTCGCAGAAATAAATGGTCCCAAAAAATGTGTGGGACAGAGACTTCAGGCTCCTCCATGGATATGGTGAAATTTTTTTCAGTGAACACAAATTCTCTGCTTGATGTTTTATAGGCATTAAGTGTGGTGTTAGAGATTATTGAAGTGTGTACTTTGAAAACAACAGCACTGAATTTTTGAAAGCAAATGAGTTGAATATTTTAAAGGCCATCGGAGAGATCAAATGACAATGATATTTATATTTGGATATTTGCTTACCTTTGGTACTCTAGTACTTATTTTGATAATCACCCTGGGGTGCTTTTCCCTCAACAAATTATAGATAGATTTGCAGCATTTAAATCAATAACTTGGACAAAGTAATTGAGACTTGTATCTGCCAGAATTTTCTGATCAATAGCACATATTTGTCAGATCAGTTCTTCAGTATCTGGCCTCACATACAAGGACATTTTAATGAGGTATCAATAGGCTGCTGATGGATTGTATGAGTCTGATTTTTACATAGCAGAAGTAGAAAATTTTCATTTGAAATTATTTTTGGATGACATTTAAAAGTCATTTTGATAAATGCATGAATAGGAAAGGTTTGGCGGGACATGGGCTGAACACAGGCAAGTGGGAGTAGTTTTGTTTGGGAATATGGTCAGCATGGACTAATTGGACTGAAGGATCTTTTTCCATGCTGTATGACTCTATGAGTGGGTGAGCATATGTGAGTGTATACTGTTTGGGTGTACATACGAGTCATCAAGTTTATAAGCATAGGACACAATGACAGGATTGGATTTAAACATAATGTCCCAATGTTCAACAGCTTGTCAATACTCACATATAAGAAACATTCACTCAGCTGACATATTAGATGTCAATCAGTGTCAATAACTCAGTATCCCGAAAAGAAGTTTGTGCTCTTATAGAAGAGCAGAAAGTTGAGGAGAAGTGAACGTACAAACATCAATATATTCTTATTGTATCAAATTGATGATACCAAAACAAAATGTTGCAACAATAAGCAGTACTTCAAATAATTTACCTTCTAACTTCAGATCTGGAGCTCCACACTCTATTCCAATGAACCTGCTCTTCATTCGGCCCTCAAAATACACAAAAATTGTTGGCAAATATTTGTCTGGGTAGTTAGGAATACAAATATTTGCAATAGCCTTCATGAATTTTGTTTCTGGATACTTCTTAGCTAGTTGGCTCAAATGATGATTGATCAAAATGCACATTGGTATGCTGTAGTTGTAATAAAGAAAGAAGCAAATTATAGTTTGGTCTAATTTTTGAATTTAAATTAACAAAGTTCAACTGTAGAATAATTCTCCATCATAATGTCAGCGGAAAAGCTACAAAAACATCTGGAAAATTATTCAAATTATAAAGAAAAATGACAGAACCCTAATGAAACTCACTCTGAATACTATAAGTTGCTATAGATTGCGACAAGACTGAAGAATTAAAACACACTCATGTTTTCCTTAAAATGTTACCAATACACACAAAGTATTAACTATTAACATAGTAACAAGAGTGCTTGGAAGGGGTTATACTCATGATTTAAGGGCAAGCTCTTCACGTTTTCAGTTTAAGTGTTTTGTTGAGTCAGATTTATGGCTCCAGGTCTGCTGTGGCTCGAAGTGACTCCTCATGTAATCAGCCTCTTCACTCCATAAATTATGCAACAATGTTTTCAGAAACCTTTCTAATGTGGCAAGAGAGTCAGAAATGTTCTTCCAACGTACATACTATGACACCGTATTTAAAGCGCAACTTCAGATGCTTAAAGCCAGAAATAGTGCCAACATTGTGATGCTCAAACCTCAACATTTAAGATATGGCTCAGGGGAAAGACTTGCTCCCTATTTTGCAGACTGGAACCTAGGGAAGTTAATGGAGTGGGTAGTAGAGAAGGGTGGAGAGGAGGGCAGTCGTTATTCCAGTTGACTGCTAAGGCAGCCTCGACATAAATTGCTACCAGGTCAGTTCTATGACAAGGATGAAGTGGGATGCCCAGTCATACAGGGAAAAGGTCAATAATCTTGTGTCCTTTCCAAGATTAAATGCCACTATCTTCTCTTTACTATCTTACATTCAAAAGGCCACCACTCACTCTAAATCTGCCACTTCACACACACATTTCGTGAAGTTGCAACTCTTACTATTTCATGCATATGGCCATTCAACAGCTCCTACCCATTTCATCCTTCCAAACAACTGCTCATTCCTGTTCTCTGCACTTCTCTTATTCATTCTCCGGGGTTACATAAGCAACTGTGCTGCTTGTGCATTTGCTTGAAGCACATACAGTATGTTTGCCATTTAAACTGCTCCCTCATGCTACAACTGTGATGTTGACATGGCATGGTGCTGCACAGTAAATTGTCTACCCTTTATCTGACTAGTGGATTGACTGGTCAGTGTTCCCCATGGTTACAATCTGTCTGCCTCTCTCTCTGTGCTAAAAAGAAATGCAAGGCACAGAAATTGGCAGCCTGTGACTGAGCAATTTAAAGGCCCTCTGTGCTAAGAAAGCAATTTAAGAGGCATAGAAGTTGGAGGCTTATAAAGTTAGTGCTGAAGTCAGTGAGTGTTTGCTGAGAAAGTATCCAAGTAAGAGTAAAGTGAATGAGCACTAAGAAAGTAGGCAAAGGATCATAGATCCATCCTGTGCAGATGCATGAGATATGTGTATCCCTGTGTTCAAAGTGTCCTTGTAACAACATGCAAGTTGTGGATATTCCTGACCTCCAAGGTAAGGGGTGAAGGGCTGAAGTGGTGTCTGCGCTGGTCCAAGAGCCTCATGTTATGGCGAGGCTTGTGGTTTGCCATTACTTATGTGTACAAAGAGGACGGTGGCCATAGAACGCCTCAGAATGTCAAAAGAAGCAGTTACGACATTGCCAAAGCTAGCATTCAGCAAGCTGCATTTGTCAGATACCCATTCATATTTACACGTTAGGAATTTATGTCATCTAGTGTCCTGGTGAAGGAGAGGAAAATTGAGAGTAGCATAGAAATCAGGTGATTTCGTGCTTTAATGAGATGCAAATGTGTGGAAATAAACGAAGCAATGCTTAGCGGTGAGATTCTGAACTTGTCACTTGAAGGTTGAAAGGAACATTGGGAAAATCATTCTTAATCTCAGGAATTTGACTTTTGCATTCTCACCAAATTTTCCCACTCTTTTGCCCATTACCCAGACCACACCAGGGAATGAAAACTGCACCCTATGTGTATTGGTTTTCTCTAAAAATTCAGAATTTTTCTGTTCTGTTATTTTTGCAGCACATATCTACAATACTCCTCTAGCGCCAGTATGTTCCCATTATGCTTCCTCTTGTGATCACATCTTTAGTCTTTTGCTATTTGCCCTCTCTTTGTCTTTTGTGACATTTTGTGAGAAAGACATTCTTTGAGACGTTTATTATGTTGTATTTACTATGTAAGTGAAAGCTATTTTTTTCATCCATATTTATCCACCTCAGCATAAAGATGCTATTTATACTCAGTAGATTACCATTTCAATCAATCTGATGAAGCTTCTTTCCAGTTTAGGTTGGTTAGTGTACTCAGCTCAGTGACAAAATATCAACATTTGACACCCAGTGGTAGATTAACCACAAGATGGCAATCTAAGCAAAACAGTTGAGTTAGTAGCCAAAATTGTAGATTGAAATAATTCCAGTAGTGTGAAAAAATATTTCGGTTCCAGTGGGCTGTATCAGTTTAAAGAATTACTGAGGAAATGAAATGTTATTTCATGACATTTGGACTTAATAAGCATAAGACAAAAAAATCAATGATAAACCAAATTTCTTTTAAATTATGTGAAATTAAGATATTTGTGCTGATATTGTGAGACTGAATTCTATGATTCAGTCGTAGAATTTGAAGCTGTTAGTTTTTCATGCAAAAGTTAATTACTCTTAACTTTGAATTCCTCAATGACCGCAAAAATTGTGTTGTTTCTCTATTAGTCTGAATGCACAAAGTTTCACTTGTACAGCATTTTTTTGCAAATGGATTAATTTTTAAAAATTCATTCATGGCATGAGGGCATTCTTGGCTAGACCAGCATTTATTGCCCAGAGGGCAGTTAAGAGTTAACCATATTGCTGTGGGCAGGAGTCACATGTAGGCCAGACCAGCTAAGCATGGCAGTTTCCGATTCCTAAAGGGGATTAATGAACCAGATGGGTTTTCCCCAACAGCAAGCAATGAATTCATCGTCAATGTTAGACTATTAATTCCAGATTTCTATTGAATTCAAATTCTACCATCTGCCATGGCAGGATTTGAACTCATGTCCCTGAAACATTACCTGGATGTCTGGATTAACAGTCGAGCGATAATACCACTAGGCCGTTGCCTCCCGTGGTAATATGTTTACATTAAATGCTGGCTTATACAAAATTAAGTCATTGTTTGATGAAGACAACAAAAGTGATATAGCACTGCCTGGTGTACTGCACTGAGTACCACCAGTCCTGAAAGCCTGCCATATTGGGTGCTCTATATCAACTTCGCTGTACAAGTTAACATTGATAAACTAGATATAACAATCAAAAAGTAGAATTTATCATTAGATTCCTCTACAGGGATGTGCAAACATTTGAATAAACAGGAAGATCCATGTGTCATGGCTAATAAATGGATATATGTAGATATATTCTAATCAACTTGTTCGGGCTATTGCATATCCCCATAGCGGGTGGAACTTAAACGTGGGCCTACCTGGCCCAGAGGTAAGGACTCTACCATAACACCCTATGAGCATTTATGTCACTGGGATACTGCACCATAAAGCCCTATGGGTACTTTCATCACTCTTCTAGTCCCAATCAGAACTCTTAGCAAAGCTGGAGGGAAACCTACTTAGGTGGGAGGCAAAAATTCATTTCCCAAACAGGATTTAAAGTTTTAGTATTAATTTTTCAGAGCCTTAGGCAGGATGGCTTTCTGGATAGAACCATCTTTAACGCTCATTAGCATTCTAGGAATGCGCATTAACATGCCAATGCACTTGTATCTTCTGTTTGTTTCAAGTGTCTCTCAATGAGTACTTTATTGAAAATATTACTTGGTGCAAAATAAATTTAGTAATACTCTTTTGAACTGTAGAGTCTGAGGAAAACCAGAAGCATTACTTCTCTAATTCTCTCTATATAGTGTTTGCCTTAGCTCTTGGTTGTTTTTGAATTCAGCTCTTTTCAATGCTTTGAGTAGTTCCACTAGAACTTTGTAACCAGTCACATGTTTTATACATCTAGATGGCTTCCAGAACTTCCAAATTAAGGAATTTGTAATATAGACAAAACCAAGACCATTACTTTTGTTCCCTTGGCAATATTCTGCAATTTCAAGCATTTCAACAATACTAGCAAATTTTTCTGCATGAACAACACATATGATGCAAGATGTTATGGTGTTAAAAGCTGATTCTGTCATTGCTGTATGTTGGAACACCAAAGTTAATAACACAACTAAAAAGACTGTTATGTCTGTGAAACGGATTAACTACATACCCAGGTCTATAAAGGTGAAGTATGACCCATATTTCGTCTCCTGCATAAGTAATTTGCTTTACATACTCATCTCCTTGGAGTTCAGCCAACTCACCAAATTTACTTTTTCTTTGTAAAGCTTGCCATTCTGCCAGACGCTTGCGCCTAAAACACAAACATGATTCGCTTTCATTATGGCACTGCTCTGCTTAAATGTTTCTTTCAAAGATAGCTCTGAAATCCACATCTGTATAGCTATCCATCAGAAAACATTGCTTTTAGCATCAGAAAAGTCTGTATGGAAGGACTTTTGTTATGCCCTTCCAGCTCTGCAGTAATAACTACAAACTGAAAATCTTTTCTGTGATCCCCATTTCCTTTCTCTTTTTGTCACATTGTCGTATCTTTCATTCTTGAGGACCTGAATGTCTGATGTCCCATTGTGCTGCAGTAAGTGAAGCACTCATCTATCCAAACGCCAAGCCTGAACTAATCCCATACGTGTGAGATTTATTTTTGTGACAGGTGCTTGCAAGGACTCTGCAACTGTGCCCAGCATGATGTTTCCTTGTAACATTTAATAGCTTATACATCATAGATGCAACTGAGATCGATTTTGAGCCAGAGAAAACGTACACACTTTTTTTGGATCTGAAAGGTAGCCATTTTCAGCCCAATACACTTAATCAAACCCCTCCTATGTAGATTAAGTCCAGTTCCGTAGGTTTTCTGCTAAGGGTCTGTGGGGCAGAATTCGAGTAGCAAAGAAATTCACCTCAATTTACCTGATTTGTCCAATATGCAGTCCACGGGCTGGAATCTAGCCCAAGCTGCACTCCCATCTGGCCCATGACCAATTTCCAAAATACATACAAATGGAAGTGACAGGGTCTGCTCCTCTAATCACAGGCCTTTTTCTCTCCTGTGCTTTGCTGCTGCAAGAGAGAAACACCCTATGATTGGAGGAGTAGTGAGCTGTGATGACATGACTGGTTTGATGTTGCAAGTGACAGTGATAGTGAGTTTGGATGGAGTGGGAAAAGATTCCTGTGTGGAAGAAGCTACAAGGAAGTGTCTGTCTGACTTTCTTTGCTGATGGTGTGAAAGGGCTGCAAGCAAGACTGACATAGCAACATAGCCAATCAGCGAGAAGTCCACCCTTTGAGCACTGCTGACCAGCAAAGCAGGCTCCTTGTTTTATAAATGCACGAACAGGCATGGCAAGACTTGGGTGCAAAGTGTCCTTGCAGCAGCCTTTTGATGCCTGTTGCTGTGTGCCCTAAAATGCAGATCTTTACTCCCTGAGCATCCTGCAATTGGACCAGAGAGGTGCCACGAGGAGTTTGTAAATGTCAGTTGTCAATATCCTTGGGTGAGGGATGTATGCTGCTTGTGGTGGTGGACCGTCTACTGAGGTACTATTTAGTGCTGAGCATCATGGAGGGATGCACGTGGATCAGTGTTGAAGGAAATGGTGTATCGCGGATGGGAATGGAGGTCACGTGAGAGGTAGGTTCATCCATGGTCAGGAGCACCCTGGTTTCAAGTCAAAGGCAACAGTAAGCTCAGGATCATTTTTGCAGAAAGAATGTAAGCGTTTGCAAAGGGTCACCCAGTCTGCATTTCATCCTACCAGTGTAGAAGAGACAACATTGTGAGCAGTGAATAGAGTAGACTAGGTTGAGTGAAGTGCGGGTAAGTCACTACTTTACCTGGAACGTGTGTCTGGAGCTTTGGATGGTGAGGAGGGAGGAAGTAAATAGGCAGGTGCTGCACCTGTAATTGCAGGGGAAGGTGCCATGGAGGTATGGAGCAGTGTTGGGAGTGGAGGAGGAGTGGACCACGATGGGCCAGGCTGAGGGAACCGTCCCTGCTGAAGGCTGCCTAGAGAGGGGAGCGGAATATGTGTCTGGTAGTGACATCCTACTGGAGATGGCAGAAATGGCAGGTTATGATCCTTTGAAGGTGGATGCTAGTGGAATGGTGAGGGAGGACCAGGCAACCCTATCGGTATTGTGAAAGGGAAGTGAGAAGAGGTGAGGGCACGTTTTTGTTAGAAAACATTTTTTGGTTATTCTTATCAAAAGTTGAATAAATGTCTAATCCTTCATTGTTTCAAAATTTTCTCTCTGACCCTCTGAATGAAAAAAAAATGTGGCCTTTCAGTAGCTATTTGCACGAACCTGTACATTTCAATAGCACGTTCATCTTCCTCATCAAACTCATCCTCTGCTTCCTTTAACTCTGCAAGGTTCATCCTTTCATAGGGTTTAACTATGAAAAGAAACGTTTACATGAAGTTTTTTGACTTTGTGTATTATCAATAGTTCAGTCATTTGGAGTCCATGTTGGAATTTTGCTCGGCATCCCTGCTACTTTGTCAGAAGCATTAGAGAAATCTATGTACATAAACATATGACAAAAGAATATAAGATCCTGAGAAATAAGAACTGGAATACATCATGTGGCCACTCAAGCCTGTTCCTCAGTAAATTATGGTTGATCAGCAACTTTATCTCCAATTGCCCCGTTTCCATTCTAAATGTCCTTTGATACCTTAAGAAACCAAAGATTCGACTATCTCAGCCTTAAATATTATAAATAATGAAGCATTTACAAGTCTGTGGTAGAGAACGCCAAAGATTATTACCCTTTAAATGAGGGGTTTCTTCTCATTTCAATCCTATGTCTGTGGATCTATGTTCCGGATACCATATTTGGGAGAAACAAAGCATCTTAGCAGCTCCTTTGAACAGCAGAGAATATAAACTACATTTCCTCAGCCTGTCATCACCGGATAGCCCTGTCATCCCATGAACCAATTTGGCGAACCTTTGCTGTGCTGCTCCCAATGAAAGTATGCACCTCAGATCTATGTGAAGCTAAAATAGTGCACAGCAGTCCAGGTGTGACCCCAACGAAGCATACAATTGTTGTGAGACTGTCTTATTGTTATACTATATATCCTGGCTATTAAGGTCCACATGCTATTTTCTTTCTTAATTACATGCTGACTTCCTGCGTCTAAAGAACAAATGGGCCCAAGTCTATCTAAACTTCAACATCATGAAGCTTGACACCTTTTACAATATATTCTCCTTTTCAATGTTACTACAAAAGCGAACAACCTCACACTTCCCCACATTATGCTCTATCTGTCTCCTTGTAGCCTATTAAGTTAACCATCTATAGTGCTTTGTAGCCTTTTTGGGTCATTCTTACGCAAGCTTACGTTCTCCCTTAGCTTTGTACCAACAGCAAAATCAATACATTACTCTCAGTCTCATCCATCAGAGCCAGGAATAATGATTGTAAATTGCTAAGTACTGATCGGCACTGCTCCTTGTAGCACTTCCCAGTTATAATCTACCAATTTGAAATTGCCCTATTTATCCCTATTCCATGTTTTCTAACCTTTCTCTAATCTTACTATCCATGTTAATCTGTTATCCCAACTCCATGATCATTTAGTTCAACAATTAACCTTTTTGTGTGCCACCTTTTTGAATGTCTTTTGGAAATCTAAATGTATTACATCTACTAGTGCCCCTTTATGCACACCATTATTTACATCCTCAAGAAAATCTAACGAATCTGTCAAATAGTGATTTCCTTTTTGTAAATCTGATCATGTTATGATTTTCTCATTGCATTGTTAAGATTTTCAAAAAGTCATTTGGTAACTCAAAATGTGAGTGTTGGTGTAAAAAAACACTTTGTCAAAGTTTTTCATCTTGTGATCAATCAGGCACTTCACAAGAACACCAATTCAAGAGGAAAATCAACACTTTAAGGAAGTAATTAATGGCCAGTACCACAGTGTCTTCTTCTGCCTCAGACTGAGTGGTTGCTTGGTCTTTGGCAACCCGTCAAGTGCCAGCGGCCTGGGGCTTTTCTTTCTCTGCAAGCTACGGCGATGTGCCATCAATGTGTTTATCAGGATGCATTCTCAACCTTAATCTGCCTGAAGTACCCACAAAGGAATCAGTATGTCAGTTAGTGGAGGGTGCAGAAGAAAGCCATGGTAGTACTTTCTCTGATGGATTTATGTGTTTTTCCTCAAAGGTGGCGGAGGAGATGTTAGTTGGAGGGAATGGTCTCTTCACGACAGAGGTTACATGCATGACGCTCATACCTGCAGAAGATAAGTGAGGAAATAATTTGCAAAATGGGGTAGAATGCTTGGTCAGGTTAAGAATATGTTTAAATGTAGTGACAATGCAAGAGCAGTACTTGATAACAGTTGTTTGCGAAGACGTTGAGGTGTCAGCATCAAAACATGAGCTGTCATGATCCCCTCCCAGAAAAGCAAGCATTCTCTTTACATAGAGAGTGAGCAGATGAATGTGCCCCATCACCACTCTTGGTCATTTCTATCTTATTGTGGGTCTTCTAATCCTGGAAGGAGACAAGGGCAGGGATTGAGTGAGTGTCTGGTGCACTTGTTAGTGTTGGTGCAGTTGGCGAAAGCTGTCCCAAGTGAGGGTGTAGGATGTATAGAGGGCAGGGAGGGCTAGTAGCTTAGGGCTGGGGTGAATGACAGTGACAGAGGGAAGTTGTTGCATCCAGCAGTGGAATGGGATACAAAGAGCCTTAGTGGGAGATCCGTGCAATGGCAGAGTTAGTGAATCTAAGGCAGTGTAGCAAAAATAGTGTACTTACTCTTGTGGAGGACAGAAAGTCATTCATCTTCTTTCCATATTGTTGGGCATTCCATCAGAACTTCGGATCATGCTGCTAGGTCTGGTACTATGTTCTTAACCGGTGGTCCTGAGGGAAGAGGACAGCCTTCCAGACCACCACCCCTCCTACCAGGATCTCCAAGTTCTCATCAGGAAAACAGGATGCCAATTTGCACTTATTGGCTGTTTCTGGTGCAATTTTTCACATGATGAAACTGTAAAGTCTAATTCCTGGCATGGTTTGACCTGGTACACAGCTGGGCTGTAAAGATGGCTCTAGCATCGGACATCTCAGAAGGCCCCAGCAACAGTGAGAAATTCTGATACTGAAAAGTGCATGATTGTGTGAGAGTGGTGCCGTGGAGATGTGGTGCTCACTTTATGAGCTCAGCATTGTAAGACTGTGTGAGGGCATTCATTAGAGCTCATGGAGAGGAACCCTCCATTAACCTCTTTGACAAAACTTTGGGAAGTCCGATGCATAGTTTTGGTCTTGTGAACAATTTTCCTGACAATTAGATTTTGGAACAAGAAGTATATTTTGAAACAATGATTTGAAACAAAAAATACAGAAGGAGGCCCAATGTGAGGTGTAACATTCACATGGGTGGGGACTGGAAGAAGAAATGCATTTTTTTACTTAATCATGGGACACAAACATCGCTGACAAAATTTGTGTTTCTTGCCTAACCCCTAATTACTGTTGAGAAAGTGGTCTTCTTGAACGGCTGCAGTCCCTCAGGAAGTGACTTTTCACGAGCCATTTTATATAGAATAGTGACTTGCTCAGCTTTTCAGAGCACAGTCAAATGTGACTCACATTGCTATGGGTCTGGAGTCAATAAACCAGACTGGATAAGGACTGCAGATTGACTTTTCTAATGTGCAATAGTGAACAGGATGATGTTTTACAACAATCAGTGAAAGTTTCATGGTCACTGTTACTGTGACCAGCTTTCAATTCCAGATCTCTTACTTCTGTAAATTAAATTGAGTAAATGGTGTGTTTTGAACCCGTGTCCTGCCAGGGCTTGGCCCCCTGGATCACTAACCCCAGTGACATTACCAACTATGCTATTTTTGCTTCTTAACCTTATAAGGGCAATCTAAGTAATGGCTGGCAGGCATGGGAGCCAACACAGCAGTGTGAGCAGGCCTTGGCATTTGAGAAGCAGATGCTGTAATTGAAGGGGAGGCAGCTTACTGCAGTCTGACAGTGCAAGTTAAAGAAACTGAAAGGGAAGTCACACAGTGCTGGAGGAGATGAAATCCAACGATACTTGCAGACTTCACCTGTTAAGGATTCACAATTCCCTTATTCCGTTTAGATGAGATCCACCTTAGATATGTTCATTAGTCTCCATACCTCTGATATATTCACCAAGTTACTGCAGCCTACAACTTTTCACACAGGCACCTCATCCCCTCTCATCCTGCAGCTAATTCAATGCTGTTGCTTGCCATGGTTGCCATCTGTAGCAGTGCTGGCTTGTTGCTGAGCTATCATCTCCTTATCCCTGGCAAGGCTCCAGAGCTCCACACTTGACATGTGCCTATAGAAAATTCTGAAAATGTCTGGTAAGTATCTATGATTTCGATCTCAAGGAAGATCAACTGCCTACCTGCAGCTGATAATTACGGTCTACAGCCGCCAATCAAGATAGCTCTAGTGAGCTTCCAACAATGGCCAGAACTTATAAAGCATTTTGCCCAAAGTGCTGTCTTGCCATTTTGCCAGGCTACCATCTCCTTCTCCGAATTACTGTGAGTGCAAAATAATTCTGCTTGCAGAGTGCATCATGTAAGTTTTAAACAACTCTGGAATTATGTTTAGTTAAGATGCGATTGAGCTGGTTACAATTAACAATTGCTCGTTTGCCGGCAAAAGTGCCATAAAGTTTTTGATTCCTTTCTGATAGTGAGCAACAGCAGGAGATGAGGCACACAGATACAGGAGTACGTCAGGCATAGAAAAGCATCCTGAAGGATGGAATACAAAAGAAAATGCAGGTAGCCTGGTGACTCAGTGGCAAGCACTGCTACCTCGCAGTGCCAGGCACCTGAGCTCAATTTCAGCCTTGGATGGCCGTCTGTGTGGAGTTTGTACACTCTCCCCGTGTTTGCATGGGTTTCCTCGAGATGCTGTGGTTTCCTCCCTCAGTCTAAAGATGTGTGGGTTAGATGGATTGGCTACGCTAAATTGCCTATGGAGTCTAGGATAGGAAATGGGGGCATAGCGTAGAGGCTGGGTCTAGGTGGGATGGTCTTCGAAGGGTCAATGTAAACTTTATGGGCCAAGTGTCCTGCTCCCATACTGTAGGGATTCCATGACAATAACAAAAAAAGCCTCATGAATTTGCAGAAGCCTTGCAGGCTTATAAGACACAAAGACAGTTTGTGGTTGGAACCAGCGATCCTATTTTAACTGAGGTAATAAGAATTGCAGATGCTGGAGAATCTGAGACAACAAGGTGTAGAGCTGGATGAACACAACAGGCCAAGCAGCATCTTAGGAGCAGGAAGGCTGATGTTTCGGGCCTAGACCCTTCATCAGAAATGGGGGAGGGTAAGGGGGTTCTGAAATAAATAGAGAGCCCCTGAGGTTGGTCGGGAGGGAGGAGGGTAACTTCTTCAGGGTTGGTATCCTTAGAAGAGGCTTCGCAGTGGGGTTAAAATTGTATCAGACGACCCCACCATCCTCCGGATCCAACGCATCAACCTCCGACACTTCTGCCATCTGCAATCTGACCCCACCACCAAAGACATTTTCCCTCCCCACCCTTGTCTGCTTTCCAGAAGTACCACTCTCTCTGTGCCTCCACACTCCCCTCCAACCCCACCACACCTGGCACTTTGCCCTGCAACCGCAGGAAGTGCTGCACTTGCCCCCACAGCTCCTCTCTCACCCCCATCCCTGGCCCCAAGAACGCTTTCCACATCAAGTAGATGTTCACCTGCACATTTGCCAATGTGGTATACTGCATCTGCTGTACCCGTTATGGTCTCCCCTACATTGGGGAAACCAAGCGGAGGCTTGGGGACCACTTTGCAGAACACCTCCACTCGGTTCGCAATAAACAACTGCACCTCCCAGTCACAAACCATTTCAATGCCCCCTCCCATTCCTCAGATGACGTGTCCATCCTACGCCTCCTACAGTGCCACAATGATGCCACCTGAAGGTGCAGGAACAGCAACTCATATTCCGCTTGGGAACCCTGCAGCCCAATGGTATCAATGTGGATTTCACAAGCTTCAAAATCTCCCCTCCTCCTACCGCATTCCAAAACCAGCCCAGCTCATCCCCGCCTCCCTAACCTGTTCTTCCACTCACCTATTCCCTCCTCCCACCTCAAGCCGCACTCCATCTCCTACCTACTAACCTCATCCTGCCCGCTTGACCTGTCTGTCCTCCCTGGATTGATCTATCTCCTCCCTACTTCCCCACCTACACTCACCTTTACTGGCTCCATCCCCACCTCTTTGACATGTCTGTCTCCTCTCCACCTATCTTTTCCTCTATCCATCTTGTACCTGCCTCCCTGCTCTCCCTATTTATTTCAGAACCCCCTTCCTCTCCCCCATTTCTGATGAAGGGTCTAGGCCCGAAACATCAGCCTTCCTGCTCCTAAGATGCTGCTTGGCCTGCTGTGTTCATCTAATTCTACATCTTGTTATCCTATTTTAACTGTTGCTTTCTATATTCAGAACAATATGAAATCATTTTCATGTTAGGGAAATACAAATTGTGAACCGCGCAGACATATAAGTCTGGTTCAGATAACAACGCACTTCTTTCTTTGCACTCCTAGGGTGTCGCACTTAGCGAATAGATAAGGGGCTAGCTGAGCCAATTCCCACAAACGTAAGATGTTCAGATTGCCTTTGGAACAATTGACTACACTGAACTCAAAAAGGTATCAAAATATGGTCGGACTGCAGCAGATAATAAATAGGCAGCAGGTGTCAGCAGCTTTCACAATCATGATAGCCATCACTGCCAATCTCTGTTCCCTGTTGTTCAGCAGAGCCCTGAAACTGCAATTAAGAGGAGTGGAATCTTTCCCTTCTCTAACACATTTATAAAAACACCAAGTTTGACAATTCTGAGTACTGGCCTGGTAGAGTTTGAAACTGAATTGTTTAGCTCTGTGGAACACTCATGGTGTTTTTATCCAATAGAGGAGCAGTTAGCTTAGATATCTTAGAAGACCTGACTGAAATCAGATGTAAGAATAGTTTCTCCTAGAGAAAGGAGTTCATCCAGAGCACTTTAGGGAATAAGAGGCCTTAGTGTAAGTGTTTCAGTTTATGAAAATTTCAAGACTGGAAGGGTTTGGTTCGAAATCTGCATTGGTTACTCAAAGCCGAGGGAGGCTAAGATCTCGCCGAAATGAAGATTCAAACAAAAGATTTCACAGCTCACAGGAAATGAAGTGAGGGAAGAGGTAGTTAAGTCAAACCTACAGATTTAAATATGGAAAGGAGAGTTACCTAAATTTTTGATTAACTCTAAAAGAGATATCACTGGGGAATAGATAGAATGTTCCTCGCCAGATTTTTGAAAATATTTTTAACTGTGGATAGCTTATTTTGTTTCAGTTTACTTTAATTTCTTTTGCATAATAAAATTCTTTTATTATTGTTAAATCAAATCTGCAGCTTGGCGTGTTATGCTTAAATGAAATTCTGCCATGTTAAATTCATAAAAACAAAATATGATCAATCAAGCCAGATTTCATTCTGGGGTTTGCCTTGTTTAGTAGTGACATCAGCTGAGATCATAACTTCAGGGATTTCAGGTGAAATACAAACTTTAAATTTTACCCTCATCTCAATTATTAAACCCTATATAATGGGAATTGCAGATGCTGGAGAATCTGAGATAACAGTTTTATCTGAGATAACAGACCTGAAGGGTCTAGGCCTGAAACATCAGCTTTTGTGCTCCTAAGATGTTGCTTGGCCTGCTGTGTTCATCCAGCTCCACACTTGGTTATCTCAGTTATTAAAACATATTGTTTTCATGTGCACATTTAGACAAAATTAAACTTTTACCTTTAGCTTCTTCCTTTAAACACAAGACCATTTCTTCAACCTCATCCCTTGGTTTTTCTTTTGGAGGAATAATGCCAAAACTTCGTAAGGCATCGTTCCACTCTGTATCTTCATTGGGATCCTAGAGTAAAAATAAAACTGAATCATAGGGTTCATTCTTTTGGTTTTCAAATTGGTAATTTTTCAGACCAAGTTTACATTTCTCTATAAAGTGGACACTAAACGATCCATTATAAGTAACAAAATCCAACATCACCTAATGCCTTGCATAATTACTAAATATGACAATTTAAATATCACCCCTCACATTTGTCATCTTTAAAAGGCCAACGTGAAGTCAGAAAAGCACTGTTAGGCCGGAACTAACCTGAACAGTTTTCAACATTTGCTCTGGAGATAGAAGAAGGGAGACTTGGCATCCTACTTTGCAGGCAGAAACCTGGAGGCCATGCTGAATGTTGTGGGACACAGGCAGAAATCCTCTTCTACAAGGACCGACCGAGGAAGGTAAACCACCGGTCAATGCGAGCCTCGTCTGCCATCCAGATCAGTGCAGTCTCAGATATCAGGAGGAATACCCAGCACATGGCAGGCTATTGGAGAAAATGCGGAGGCATGGGATTGAGGGAGATTTAGCAGTCTGGATTAGAAACTGGCTTTCTGTAAGAGGGCAACAAATGGTGTTTGATGGAAAATATTCAGCCTGGAGTCCGGTTACTAGTGGTGTGCCTCAAGGATCTGTTTTGGGACCACTGCTGTTTGCCATTTTTATAAATGATTTGGACGCAGGCATAGGTGGACGGGTTAGTAAGTTTGCAGGTGACACTAAAGTCGGTGGAGTGGTGGACAGTGTGGAAGAATGTTGCAGATTGCAGAGAGACTTGGATAAACTGCAGAATTGGGTTGAAAGGTGGCAAATGGAGTTCAATGCGGATAAATGTGAGGTGATTCACTTTAGTAAGAATAATAGGAAGGCAAATACTGGGTCAATGGAAAGATTCTTGGTGGTGTGGATGTGCAGAGGGATCTTGGTGTCCATGTACATAGATCCCTGAACATTGCCACCCAGGTTGATAGTGCTGTCAAGAAGGCCGACGGTGTGTTAAGTTTTATTGTTAGAGGGATTGAGTTCCGGAGCCATGATGTCATGCTGCAACTGTACAAAACGCTAGTGCGGCCTCACTTGGAATATTGCGTGCAGTTCTGGTCACCCCTTTACAGGAAGGATGTGGAAGCATTGAAAAAGATGCAGAGGGGATTTACCAGGATGTTGCAGGTCTGGAGCAAAGATCTTATGAGGAAAGGCTGATAGACTTGGGTCTGTTCTCATTGGAGAGAAGAAGGCTAAGAGGGGATTTAATAGAGACATACAAGATGATCAGAGGATTAGATAGGGTGGACAGTGAGAGTCTTTTTCTGAGGATAATGATGTCAGCTTGTACGAGGGGGCGTAGCTGCAATTTAAGGGGTGATAGATTTAAGATAGATGTCAGAGGCAGGTTCTTTACTCAGAGAGTGGTAAGGGTGTGGAATGCCCTGCCTGCCAATGTAGTTAACTCAGCCACATTAGGGGCATTTAAACAGTCCTTGGATATGCATTTGGATGACAATGGGATAGTGTAAGGGGATGGGCTTAGATTAATCGGCGCAACATCGAGGGCCGAAGGGCCTGTTCTGCGCTGAATTGTTCTATGTTCTATGTTCTAAGTTCATTTTAGGAAGAAGCTCAATCATTTTTCTGCCAGCTTAAGTGCTCGTCCCTCAATACATCATATTCATACTGTTTGTGCAACTGCTCCCACGTCCTCCAAGGCTCATGTTCTACCATGGTCTCTATTGCCTGCAACATATTTCCTCATTCCCTGTTATCTATCCTAACTCCTGGCACCATTAAGCCTGCATGCACTGTGTGCCACCTACTCACTCACTTGGGACACCTTACCCCATCTGCGCCAACAGTAACAGCTATGCCTTACATTTGTGTCTCCTTTAATTCCCATCTTTCTCTCTTTCCAAGAAGAAAAGAGCTTATAAAAGGGCAGAAAGAGTTAAGATGGGTAGTGAGCTGTCTGACATTTTATTCCTAACCACTTTCATGGACAGCACATTGACTTGCCTGTCCCAGACAGTCTGTCAAGCGTCTGATTGACTTTGACAAGTGCCTGGTAATGGGGGCTGCACTTGGGGTGCTGTGCCAACTCCTAAGTGAAGGTCACGCCCCTGGACTTGACTGAGGACTGCAATATAGTGTCCCTATCTTTGAGTCAGGAGGTCTGGGTTTAGACCCACCTGCTTTAGAGCTTTGTAAGAACATTTCTGAATAGGTTAATCTACAGCAGTGCTAAGTGCCAAAAAGCAAGGTTAGACAATGCAAGACTGGGATGCTGTCAGTGTCCAAATTGGCTCAGATTGAGTGAGTGCTATAAAAGCAAGTGGACGGCTGGAAATGTGGCATGCTCCAGTCCACAAGCTGTGCCCATGTCCCCATGTGCACAATGTCGTGCAGCAGCATTATAATGATAGTTGCCGCAGCAATCCAAGTTGTAGCATCGATGTACAAGAGCATTGTGTAAGTGGATCAGAGAGGACGGTTCTTAGAATCTTGCATAAGTCTGTTGCCAAAGTCCATGAATATGGGGTGCATGTGGCTGGTGCGCATCGAACATCCCTAAGATGTTGGGGCCAGTGTCCAACATGGAGGTCCTTTGGAGCATACAGCAAGCTCATATAATCCTTTCTTCTGATTTTATGATCTGGCATAGAGTCAAAAGCTACATGGAAAACAGCACAATATCTATTACTGTATGACAATATTGTAACACTACTTTCAGGTTTCTTTCCTCCAAAAATAGGGTCACCGCTCCAAAATCACCCTGTAGAACTATGCCATGACAGTTGAGCAGTTTTTGCACAGAATCATGAATTGACTGAATGCTGCTGCAACCCAAGATTAAGAACTTTGTATTTGAACAATGTTAAGAAACTGATCCAGAATACAAAGAGAAGTGAAATAGGAATGGAATGCATTCGTTCACCATTTATTTGACAAATATCCCTTTACCGATTATTTTGAGTTGTGGAACAGATTATTCCTGTGTCTGAAGAGTGCACACCAGGATAATTAGAATCATACAGTGTGAAAGCAGGCCATTCAGCCCAAGTCTACATCAACACTCCAAAGAGCAGCCCACTCAGATCCACCCCCTACCCTATCCCTTCACCCTGCTTTTCCCATGGCCAATCCACCTAACCTACACATCTTCCATGGGTGGAATCAAACACAGGTCCCTGGTTCTGTGAGGCAGCATGCTAACCACTGAGCCACTGTGCTGCCACAAGAAACTGTTTCTCAATTAGATTTTCAATAGTCTCCCGTGTATGCGTGTTAGAACAATTATTTTCATAAAAATGGAAATGATAAACGAAAGAAAATAATATTTTAAACTGAACTATAGGACTAGTAGAATTAAAGAATTCTCATAATGTCCAATTCAATTGTTCATTTTTAAAATATGCAATTCGTTTTCAACTTTTTACAAATTGCCTTGAATCTAAGTAGACAGCACATCATTAGAGTTTGAAAACAATACCTGGGATAGAGAATGATAGAAGACAAAACTTGTGACAAGTTGTGGCACTACAGTGAGGGTATTAAAGGATTGTTTGGCAGGATCTTACAGAAATCAAGGCTCTTGTTTATCTGATTCTGTAAAATCCATGGACAGTTCTGTCAATTTTTGTGGAATCCACAAGGTGAAGACCATTATTGTCTCGATTTCTCCATTAGTTGTTTAAAAATGCTTGCAAACTCACCATTACTGCTGTTTTCTGTTAATATTAAAAATGAGACTCTTGCAACATTCCTGAGCAGAGACTCCATCAAAGTCCCATCCAAAGACCAGGAAGGAACAGATGTATAGTAGACAAACAGGTAATCTTAGGCAGCAGGAGGCCACTACAGGCCACCCCTGCTTCACCTGGCACCATAAGAGAGTCAATGCAAGGAACAGTGCTTATCTTTTACAGCCTCTCCTGACTTTCACCCCTCATCATGGAACGGGAAAGGAAACTGCAATAGCTTTCCACATGTAGGACTTGGATAGAAAAGGAAGTTGGGCATTGATTACGTCAATGGAGGCTGATCTATATACTGAAAGAAGAAGCCCTCAGGTTTCCAGTGGGTGCCAGTTCCATGGTTAAAAATCAAAGCCAGAAAGAAAATCGTAGGATGGTTAAGTCCCACAGGCATGTGAAATAGCTCTGATTCCAAGGTTTGACAGGTAGGCAGGATTGAAATCACCCCTTCATCTGAAATTTGCAAACCTGCTGAGCCATATAAACAATTGTGTCACCTATACCATCCAGCTGGTATTTCTCATTTAAGAATCATTCCAAAGCTGCAATCAGATTTTGGATGACACAACATAATTCAATTAGAATACTTATAGGAAAGGAGTTTTTTTCATCCTATTAAAGGCTTGAGGGATTAATGGATAACGCTCTATTCCAGCGAACTTGACATATTTTCAGACAATTCAATTCATTTGTTACCTGCATTGTGCTTTCCCTTTCTTCTTCCTGAAAGATTCATGCACAGTAGAAAATTATTAAAGAATCAGAGTGAAAATGTATGAAATTGTGTCAAAATAGTTTTGGCTACAGATAGAAACACTCTTTAAACAAAATGCAATCCATTTCAAAAGTAAAAAGATCGCTGAAGAGCAATAGTACCTGAGACAACTGGAGTTTAGTGGAGCCACTGAAAACTTTTCACCAAATGATAAAGTTGTCAAGTAACTGTCTTATAATTGTAAATAAATAATATACATCACAATGAAACATTCCATTCCTAGATCTCTGCAATGGCAACAATCCTGGTTTAAATTTATACTTACTCAGCGATATCACAATGCATTATGGTGACAATGTTACAAGTATTCCTCTTAAAATAATTCCTCTAATGAATAAATACCTGGCAGAAATCACTAAACTAATAGTCAAAGCCATCTTTGAGAATCATAAATTATTAGGACACAGAAGTCATTATTCCTATTCTAAGTGTGCTTCTTTGAAATAATCATTCAACCATCCAAATACCTTCACTTTAATTTCGATGTTTTTGACTTCAAAGGTCCTTAATCCAACTTTGTCTCTCTGGATAATTGGAATCCCGAGCACCAAGCCCAGTGCCTCACCGAGACTGTCCTTGCAGTTGTCATTATACCATACTTTAGTGAGATGCTGCAACTGACAACTAGAGGTGTTGGTGTAGATTCTCTCCTGGAACAAACATTCAAACTGTTCATAGACTCATGCTGCATGCATCTCCGACCCAGGATGGGGTTTTCCCTTGGTCAGCCTGCCTGAGGTCTTCCCTCAGCTGTTCAATCATCCAGTTACCATAGATGCTGCAAAGGGTGTGGTTTTGCTGCTCATCATCATCCCTGATTTTGTCCTGGATGTTCTGGTCAATCACCTTGGAGGGCCTTCTAGTTTGGTCCCTAGGTGGTGGCTAGCCTAATTCTGCACAGTTATCTTATGGTATCTTGTTGATTGTCTGTAGTGAGCCCTTCTGCAACCCGTTTGACTTGTTGGGTCAAGATCCCTAATTTGTTTTCCAAATTAGACAAAACAAAAGTATTGACCATTGACACCCCTGCCCAGTATGATGTGGCTAAATCATTAAAGAATTTCCTTTTCTTTGATCTACTAAATACTGAGGGTCCCATCTACATATACTCAAATATCTGGTGGATCATACCACATTTATCCCGGATACATTGTGCTCCTTGGGCCTATGTTATATTTTGGGATACAGTCATTTCAATAATACATAATACAGAATAAAAACCCTGTATATATAAACACTTGTCTTGGAGTAGCCGCTCTCGTACACTTTCTAAGAAAAAGCGAGAGTAATTTCTGTAGATATCTTGGTCTAATATCTGACACCGTGTTCTACTTAATATTTTAAAATTGTCAAATCCTTCCATTTGTCACCCATTCCTGGCCACTCCCTTTTCAAAATAAAATTGGAAAGGACAATAGAATCCATATGCCCCGTATGTGAATAGCAGCTTGTGCACTCATGGCTGGGGATCTTTTAAGCTATTTCCATTAAGAGGTAGCCCTGGTCCTCAATCCATTGTATAAGTTACACCCTGTTTTCATTCCAACTGTTGCTACCAGGATGGTACCCTAGATGTTGGCTCCTTTCTCCAAACTTCCCAATGCTAGGTTGGAATTTTACATGCCCAGCAGTTGCAAATGAAATGTCTGGTTTGGCCACAGTTATAGTACAGATTGTGTTTGGCGATGATTTGTGGGCATTCCCCTCTTCTGGGGCAGGGATCTCGTATGGAGTTGGAGTGTGTCTGGGACTGTGTATTCCTGTCCCTTCTTTCATCCCAAGTTGGAGGGGAGCTATAAGAAGACCAGACCATGTTTATGTGCATGGGCTCTGGTTTTTGCTGTAGGTCAGGGGTGGGGTTTGAAGATGCTGTCACCTAGGAAAAAGGTGGCAGGGGTCCCATTTCTGGGGCAGATGTTGATTGGGTGTGGATGTGTTGGTATGAAGCCTCTCATTATCTCCCTAGAGAGGTAGGACCCCAAAGTCACACATTATCTCATTCTAGGGACTATAAATTTTCCTGGCACTTTGAATAATCTGTACTTTGGCCTGATGTGCATTGCTGTGTGTTGCAGGCTTGCTCAACCTGTATGGCTGCTTACTGGTCCCTACACTGTTTTACCAGTTGTCAATGTATGCTGAGGCTACCTCCCAGTCCTTAGTGGCTCTCCTGTCACTAGAATGGGCTCTTTCCACTTGTGACTGCTACTGTCCCAGCTGCATCAGATTTTCCTGTATTCTGGCGCTCTGCTCTTTAATGACAAGTTTTAACTTTTTCAAGTTATCAGCAATGATTTTTAATCACTCTTGCAGCAATCTAATCTCGTCCAGTTTTTGAGAGTCTTTTAGGCTACATGCTATTGCAATTGCTGTGCTTATCTTAATAGCCTTCTTTCCTAACTTGTTATGTGTTTATTGCCTTAAGCCTTGGGCCATGGACCCTGTGGTCCAGGGGCAATTTAGGCTGCTACAGAATTCTGTCCATTTGGGCCAATTTTTACAAAGGTGTTGTCTGAGAGTGTCCTCCCATGTTGGATGAGGGGAGACTTGTCCCATTTTGCTAGCAAGCATATTATTGATAGGTCCTCTACTGGATTTCTCTTAATATGTTATTAAGTTATGGGAAATAGTTGTAGTTGGGGTAAAGCTTCAGCTAAATTCTTGTTGCAACCTCTCAAAATGTTTAGATATGTACAACTAGAACTACAAAACTCAGAGTTAGGTCTTTAGCCATTTCTTGTGGCCTGACTGTAGTTTCTTAAACCTGTGTATTATACCTATTCCTCGGTCCCCAACACAATCTCTGACTACTTGTTCCAGATACTTTTCAAACACTCAGCAGTTATTTTGACTGGGCTAGTGAAGCATGTAGACATGTCAATGGCTGCCTATGTCTCTACTTCTTTTAAATGCAAAATTGAAGTTTCTTTGACTGTTTGGAACTCAAAGATCCCTCAGCTCTCTTGAACTCAAAATAAAGTTCCTTCAAGTCTAAATAAAGAATGACTTTTCCCTGACTCTGTCCCCAACAAATACTGTTGGGGCAACATTGGATCAAAATACAAAGTAAACTTTCCTCTATTCATTCAAACTCAAAATAAACTAAAAATCAAACCTCCTCAGCTCTGCTCCATAGAACACTCCCAGGACAGGGGCAACACGGATTTGAAATTCACAGGAAATTTCCTTCTACTCACTGGAACTGAAAAGAAATAAAATAAAGCTCCCTGATTCTTTCAAGGAGTCCAAAATGTCTGTAAGGTTTCTACACAAGAGGTAAATGCCTGCTCCCCTCTCCCCACCCTGCCTCCTGCAGTCCCTCTATGCACTGCTACCCTTTTCCAGCTCATGCTTTGCTCACTCTGGCTGTAGAACACCTGGCTCGTGCTTTGCCTGTCACAGTCTAAGGTCACTGGTTATGGTTCAGTTGTGATCAGTGCCAGTGTCTCACAAGTTCAACTTACATCTTGTCCTTTAGGTGGGGCAACTGACCTCTTAACAACCAGCTCAGGCTGACCATGAAAGACACCAGACAAGGTTGACAGTTCAGGTGTGGAAGACCCTTAGGGTCACTTCAAACCAAAGTCTCTTAACAGGGGATGCCAAATGTTGTCTGGTTACTCTTTAAACAAGTTACAGGCAACTCCGACCAGAATGTTGTGAGCGAATTTGCCCAGGTGTCCCACAATACCAAGGTGGTCAAATCAATATGAACACAAGCTGGTACCAAAGCAAAATAGTTCCACATTATTAGGAACAAAATTATAATAATCTTTAATACTAAGTATACTATCCCTAATCTTTTTTGGCCGCTTAAGGTTCCAATACTTCCTGAGTCATTGTAAATTTATATAGTCACTCTCTCTGCGCCTCTGTCTCTGTGAAGTCGTTTTCTTCACCTCTCCGTCTGGATGGTCAGTTGGTCTCTGCCTCTTGCCATGCTGTTCTCCTCGTAAAGCCTCATAGGATTCAAGAGAGTCCCAAGAGAGAGGGCTGCAGGTGAACACTGTTTTTATGCCATTTGGATGGTTTTCTGTAACTTTCCACGTTTCTGGCCAATCAAGGAGGTACATGTAATAGGTTGAAACAAGAGTCCATCATTTAGATGGCATGCTACTGTTAGTTTCTTTGTGTAACAGGACCCAGTGCTTTTCTGACTGTGCTCTCCTTTGTTTAGAGAATACATTATTGGGGGTGATTCTGTCCACAGTAACTGCTGCCTTTCACATCGTTCTAATGTCATTAGCATTTGGCTGCTGCGTTTGCAATGTGTCTGGTGTGTGGGTTTCATGATTTCAGAGTTTTACTTGGCCAATGTACCCAGCCACCTCTTGGAGTGTGGCCAAGTTAACACAATCTAGTTGTGTTTTAGCAGCCCAGAGGCAGCTACAATTTCATCCAACTTCTGGCCTGCCACCTGTCTTTGACATTGATGGGCTTATTCGTTTAGTTTGACGGCATCTTTAACATTTCTGGTTAAAAATTGATGCTTTTCCTATCGCTTGAAATTTTTGTCACATGTTGTAATGTATTTATTCTGCATACTCTGAGATATTCTGTTAAACATCTGCCATTGCATTGTTATTGACGTGTTCTTTAACCTCTTACTGTGCTGTCATGCCCTCACAATTTCACCTATTCAATTTAAAAAAAATGACCTTGTGCCTGCTCTCCTCCCTCAAACTGAATGTTAAGTTCAACTATATAATGGTTTCTGCTACCTAGGGCTGCCTCCACTATGTAATCACTAATTAATCCTATCACATTACACATATCAGATCTACCAATGTTTGCTCTATATTTGGCCTCAGAATACCACTCATAGAGTGGTGAATTTGCTACCACAGAAAGCAGTTGAGGCCAAAATATTGTATTTTGAAGGAGTTGGATTAAACACTTTGGGCTAAAGTGATCAGAGGATATGCGGGGAAAAGTGGGAGCAGGCAATTCAGTTGGATGATCAACCATGATTGCATTGAATGGTGGAGAAGGTTCAAAGGGCTGAATGGCCTACTCCTATTCCATTTTTTTTGTTCCAATGCTGTTCTAAGAAAAAACGTATTTCCAAAAATACTCTATGAACTCTTTATCAAACTTACCTTTGCCTACTTGATTCATCTAGCTAATATATACAATAAACTCTCCCATAATTATCACTGGGCTGTCTGTTAAGTTCTCATTATTCCTTTCTTTATGCTCTGCCCTAACATGTAGTTAATGTTCGTGGGCTTGTGACTTCTTGCTATTATCATGTCTCATTTTTACCTAAACTTTTTCCACAGTTTCCTGATTTTTAGGTTGTTCCTCTCTTTTGTATCAAAATAACTGTTAGCTAACAGAGCTACCCTTCCACATTTTCTCAGTCTCCTGTTATTCATAATATCTTGTATTCTTCAAAATTCAGTTCCTAATTTTTCTTTCCTGTAGTTTTGTCATCGTAATGGCTACCAGATCATTCTTATTCATTTATATTTGTACTCTAGGTTCATTTTTTTCTTCTTTATTCATTTATGGGATGAGGGCATTGCTGGCCAGGCAGCATTTATTGCCCATCTCTAATTGCCTAAAGGGCAGTTGAGAGTCAACCACTCAACAACTGCTGTGGGTCTGGAGTCATATGTAGACCAGACCAGGTAAGGATGGCAATTTCCTTCCCTAAAGGATAATAGTGAACCAGATCATTTTTTCTGACAATCAATAATGGGTTCATGGTTATCATTGGATTCTTAACTGCAGACATTTATTGAATTCAAATTCCACCATCTGCTGAAGTGGGATTCAAACCTGGGCCCTAGAACATTGTCTGGGTCTCTGGATTAACAGTCCAGCAGTAGTACCACTAGGGCATTGCCTCGCGGTATTATCAAATACTTTGGGCATTTAGATACAGAGCCTTCAGCTTTATCCTTTTACTCTTTGTAATTTCTAGTCATATCTGTTGGTTGAGTTTTAAATTTGTATTCTATCTTTGTCTGTCATAATTGGTTTAACTTTCCAGTATAATATCTTTCTCTTTGGCCTTTATTCTTTGATTTAACACAGTTTCCAAATTTGAATATTTGCCTCCATTATTTGGTTTAAAAGCCTCTGTATTTCTCCAGTTATATGGTTGGTAAGAACACAGGCCCCAACACAGTTCACATGGAGACTGTCCCATTGGTATAGATCCCACTGTCCTCACTGCAGGTGCTAGTGTCCATGAACTAGAACAGTCTTATCCCACGCCAGTCTTTGAGCAATGTATTCACTTCTCATTTCTGATTTGGATTGTCCAAATTTTCACTTGGTTCTAGGAATCATACTCAAGCTCCTCTGCATCCTCATCATTGCTCACCCACCCACTCAGCATTATGCTATCTGCAAACTTAGTGATGCTACATTTAGCTCTGAGGAATGGTCACCGGGCCCAAAGTGTTAACTCTGATTCCTCTCCACAGATGCTGCCAGACAAGCTTAGCTTTCCAACGATCTCTGGTTTTGTTTCTGATTTCCAGTGTCTGCAGTACTTTGGGTTTTTATTTACATTTAGTTCTCTCACCTTAATTATTAACATAAATTGTGAGTAGCTGAGGTTCTCTATCTGTGCCAGAACAAAACCTCCAATCCCACGCATTTTTATTTGACATCTTGAATGAGATGTCATCAAAAATATTCTGAAGATTGAAATAAACATTTAGATTTAGATGTTTCAGGTAAATTAAAGAAGGATGTAAAAAAGATGGGGAGTTGCATTATTTGATAAGGGAGAATACCACAGCTGTACTGAGAGAGGGCACCTTGGAGGACTCATCCAGTAAGGCCTCATGTGTAGAGATCAGGAATAGGGAGGGTACAATCGTTTTGATGGAGTTGTACTGCAGGCCTCACAACAGCCAGCGGGTGATAGAGGAACAGATATGTGGACAGGTTATGGAAAAATAAAGAAACCATTTGGTTATTGTGGTGGGTGACTTTAATTTCCATATATTTACTGGGACTGTATTAGTGCCAGGGATTTGGATGGGATGTGGGTGGGGGTGTTAGTTCGTTAGATGTGTCCAAAAGGATTTTTTGACGTCACATGTAAATAGTCCAACTAAGGAAGAGGTCGTATTAGACCTGGTATTGGGGAGTGAGCCTGGCCAGTTGATCCATGTTTTATTGGGGAAGCATTTTGGGAACAGTGACCATAATTCTAGAGGTTTTAAGCTACTTATGGATATGGATAAGAGGAATCCTTGGATGAAAGTACTAAACTGGGGGCAGGCTAACCACCACAATATTAGGAAAGAAGTAGGGAATATAGATTGGGGGCAGCTGTTTGAGAATAAATCCACATCTTTACATGGGAATCTTTTAAAGGCAAGTTGATTAGAGTTCAGGACCAGCATATTCCTGTGAATAAGGATGGCAGGATTCAGAATGTTGGATGGCAAGAAAAATTGATGGCTTAGTCAAAAAGAAATTTGAGGCATACATAAAGTTTAGGAAACCGAAGACAGACAGGGCCCTTAAAGAATATAAAGAAAGCAGAAAAGAAACAAGGATTTAGGAGGGTTAAAGGGAATATGAAATGTCTTTGGCAAACATGATTAAGGAAAATTCCAAGACATGTTATACATACATAAGGAGCAAGAGGGAAAGAATAGATCCACTGAAGGATAATGCAGGGAATTTATGTACGGATATGTTACCTCAGTATTCACATAGGAGAAGGACATGGTGGATGGAGAATCTTGAGAGGGGTATGTTGATTGTCTCGACATGTCAATATAAAAAAGGAGTTGGGTGTTTTGAAAACAATTATGGTTGACAAATCCCAAAGATCTGATGGAATCTATTCCAAAATGCTGAGGGAAACAGGCGAGGAAATTGCTGGTACCTTGTCCAAAATCTTTGTATCCTCTTTATTCACAGGTGAGGTCCTCGGGGGCTGGAGAATAGCTATTGTTGTTCCTTTGTTTAAGAAGAATAATAGGGATAATCCAGGAACTATAGGCTGGTGAGCCTTATGTCAGTGGTAGGGGAATTATTGGAGAAGATTCTTAGGGACCAGATTTACTCACGTTTGGAAAAATATGAACATATTAGTGCTAGGCAATTGGCTCTGTGTGAGACAGGTTGTGTTTCATGAAAATGATTGAGTTTTTGAGGAAGAGACAAAGATTATTGATGAGGGCATATATGTTGTCTATATGGACTTTAGCAAGGCCTTTGACAAGGTCCCTCATGCAGGCTGATACAAAATATGATGAAGTCATATGGGATCCACAGTAAGTAGAAAGTTGGATACAGAACTAACGTAGCCAAAGAAGATACAGAGTAGCAGTGGAAGGGTGTTTTTCTGATTGGAGATCTGTGACCAGTGGTGTTCCACGGGGATCAATGCTGAGACTCCCTGTTATTAGCAATATATATGTATAAATGGTTTAGAGGAGAATATAGGTGGCCTACTTAATAAGCTTGCGGATGACACAAAAATTACAGGAGCTGCAGATAGTGAGGACAATTGCTAGAGAATATAGCAGGATATACATAGGCTGGAGACTTAGCAGAGAAATGGCAGATGAGTTAAGTCCAAAAAAATTAGACATGATGAATGTTGGAAGATCTAATGAATCAGGGAAGTATACAGTAAATGGGAGATCCCTTTGGGGGCTCTACATATGCAGGTCCATAGTTCTCTGAAAGTGGAAAAACAAGTTGATAAGGAGAAGGATTAAAGAAGGTGGTAAGGAAGGCATGTGGCATGCTTGCCTTCATTGTTTGGGGCAGAGAGTATAAAAATTGCAAATTATATTGCAGCTGCATAGAAGTTTATTTAGGCCACATATGGAATATTGAGTACCGTTCTGGTTGCCACACTACAAGAAGGATGTGAAGGCTTTGGAGAGGGTACAGAAATGATTTAACAGGATGTTTCCTGATTTAGAGGATATTGGCTACGTGGTGAGATTGGAAAAGCTCGATAGAAGCTCACAAAATTTTGCAAAGCATGGATACAATGGATAGTCCGAGTCTTTTATCTCCAGGGTAGAAATGTCCATTACGAGAGAACCTAGGTTTAAGGTAAAAGTGGGAAGATTTGAAGGAGATATGAAAGGCAAGGCTTTTATACATAGGGTGGTGAGTGCCTGAAATGCACTGCCATGGGAAATGGCAGAAATGAATACAATTGCAATGCTTAAGAAGCATTTTTACAGATACATGAATGCGTAAGGAATAGAGGGACCTCATACAGGCAAAAGTTTTTTTCACTTTTAGAAAGTCATCAGGTGTTGGTGCAGCCTTGCTGGTTTAAAACGCTAGCACCTGTTCTGTACAGTTATTTGAGATCAGAGATAATGGGAACTGCAGATGCTGGAGAATCCGAGATAACAAAGTGTGGGGCTAGATGAACATGGCAGGCCAAGTAGCATCTTAGGAGCACAAAAGCTGACGTTTCGGCCCTAGACGCTTCATCAGTTATTTGTTCTTCTTTGTACCACCTTTTCACTGAGAGATAAGGAGATTTTCCTTTTCTCAAAGTGTTGTTCAACTTTGGAATTCTCTGCCAAAGAAGGCAGTAAAGCAGGCAAAATGAATATTTCTAAGGCAGAGGTTAATAAAGCCTTCGTAGGCTGGGCAAACAAAGGTTTTAGCTCGATGAGAATGTTGAATTCAGAACATAAAATCATCAGCCACAATCTTATTGAATGGCAGAGCAGGGTCGATGGGGGGAGTGATCTCCTTTTGCTGCTACTTTGAAAGTTCTTACATATATTAAACCTGCTCTTGGCCTACCTTTTCCTTCGTTACTTGTCTTCTTTTGTCTTTCAACATCATCTCTCTTATCACTTAATCGCATCAACTTACACCCTATCACAGACCTTCCTCAAGGAGAGGGCACCACCTAATTTGATTACATGTAGACTGATTTCCTATTAATGGAACAGTTCAGGCATTTCGCTCAAATGTGCCACGTTTGCCACATAGCATAAAATTTTGCAGGCAAGGGTTGCTTGATTAGCATTTGTGTTGGTTGCATTGGTGATCTTAGTAGTCACGGTGTGATACTCCTGGAATTTACTGTGATGCGGTGGTGCTGTTGGGCCTGGAGCCCATTGTGGAGACACCCCCCAATGTCAAACAGAGCACAAGAGGGGACAATAAATCATTCAGTTTAATTCAAACTTGATAATTCATCATTTTCCCTCCTCAATACCTTTGTATTGAAACATTACTTAAGCTGACAATAATGAAGTTGGAATCCTGAGGGGACAGCAGTGTTGATTGAATGGGCTGCAAAGATGTACACAGAGATAGCAGGAACTGCTGTTGTTGCAGTCTGAGATAACAAGGTGTAGAGCTGGATGAACACAGCAGGCCAGGCAGCATCAGAGGAGCAGGAAAGCCAACGTTTTCGGGTTGGAGTCTTCTTCATTTTTCTGAAGAAGGGTCTACACCTCCTCCCAACCACCCTCCTGCAAAAATCCATCCCCTATTCCCAATTCCTCCGCATCCGCTCCCAGGATGAGGCATTCCACTTCCGCACATCCCAGATGTCCACGTTCTTCAAGGACTGCAACTTTCCCCCCGCAGTGGTCGAGAATGCCCTTGACCGTGTCTCCTGCATTTCCCGCAACACATCCCTCACACCCCGCCCCTGCCACAACCGCCCCCAGAGGAACACCCTCGTTCTCACATACCACCCCAACAACCTCCGGATACAACGTATCATTCTCCGACACTTCCGCCATCTACAAACTGACCCCACCACTCAAGCTATTTTTCCATCCCTACCCTTGTCTGCCTTCCGGAGAGACCACCCTGCAACCGCAGAAGTGCTACACTTGCCCCCACACCTCCTCCCTCACCCCTATCCCAGGCCACAAGATGACCTTCCATATCAAGCAGATGTTCACCTGCACATCTGCCAATGTGGTATATTGTATCCATTGTACCCGGTGTGGCTCCCTCTACATTGGGGAAACCAAGCGGAGGCTTGGGGACCGCTTTGTAGAACACCTCCGCTCGGTTCGCAACAAACATCTGCACCTCCCAGTCGCGAACCATTCCTCAGATGACATGTCCATCATGGGCCTCCTGCAGTGCCACAATGATGCCACCTGAGGGTTGCAAGAACAGCAACTCATATTCCGCTTGGGAACCCTGCAGCCATATGGTATCAATGTGGACTTCACAAGCTTCAAAATCTCCCCTTCCCCTACTGCATCCCAAAACCAGCCCAGTTCTTCCCCTTCCCCCACTGCATCCCAAAACCAGCCCAGCCTGTCTCTGCTTCCCGAACCTGTTCTTCCTCTCACCCATCCCTTCCTCCCACCTCAAGCCGCACCTCCATTTCCTACCTACCACCTCATCCTGCCTCCTTGACCTGTCCGTCTTCCCTGGACTGACCTGTCCCCTCCCCACCTCCTCACCTATACTCTCCTCTCTACCTATCTTGTTTTCTCTCCATCTTCGATCCGCCTCCCCCCCTCCCTATTTATTCCAGAACCCTCTCCCCATCCCCCTCTCTGATAAAGGGTCTAGGCCCGAAACGTCACTTTTGTGCTCCTGAGATGCTGCTTGGCCTGCTGTGTTCATCCAGCTCCACACTTTGTTATCTTGGATTCTCCAGCATCTGCAGTTCCCATTATCACTTCCAGACCTGAAACATTAGCTTTCCTGCTCCTCTGATGCTGCCTGGTCTGCTGTATTCATCTAGGTCTACACATTGAAATAATATACTGATATGTTTAATTTCCTAATTTCCTGCTTTCTGAAACTGGATTAATTCCATTGGCTGGTAAAACCCTTGATGAATATAAAGGGAGGGTTATTTAAAGATTAAGCTCTGGATTTGTAATCTTCTGCAACTAAAACAAATAATCCCACTGACAAAGCCAACATAGTCAAATAGCAAAGAATCTACCTGCCATTTGTCTTTGCTGTATTTTAAAATAACTACAAGCTGGCAAGATTAATATAATCAGAAATCAGAAGGCTCAGTGCTGGGATCAGAATTGTAGCTTCATCATTACACACCTAAAAGTGTTTATTATGGAGAAGCACATTACAAATTGGGCATCTCTAACACAGTTTTAGCGTGCTAATATACATAAGCACATTGAGGCCCAAATTAATGTTCATCACATTAAATGCAATGACATACCAAATTAATATGTAGTTAATAACGAATGCAATTTGATGAAAGAAAACAAATTTTCAATCTGTTTGGAAGTATCAATAATAGGCAGCAATCCAGATGTTGTCATAGCATTGCCTCTCCTTCATAAATTATAGAGGGTTGAGTTTTAGTGGTTGGGAGTGGAGACAAGGGGTGTAGGAGGAGAGTTCATATTTGTCCACTATAGCTAGCCTTCTTACAACTGTTTGAGGGACAGTGTCACTAGGGATTAAGGTTTATCATGGGGAAAAGAACCAAAGTCTTTCGTAGATGACCCAGAACCTCATTGCAAGACTGGCAGCAATTGAAAGAGAGCAACAGATGGGTGAATAAGAGAATTGTCCTCACAATTTCTTCATTACAAGTAATAGTATGTGCATGGTGGCATAGAATGAAACACTGTGGTGATTTCACAGTACTTTTAAAGAATAAATGATCAAATCAAGGAATTTCTAAAGAAAAAAAGCAAACACAAAACCCTTACGAAGAATTTTAATTTAACTTGTACATGTGGTGATATTGTCATAAACAGAGAGGGTGAGAATTGAATGTGGTAACATACAACATATTACATCAATGTTTGGCCTTTAAGTGATATTTACACACTAATCATAGTTAAGCCACAATTTACTAACACGTACAGAAATATTTCACTTGTTTACTTTCAATTCTACTGGTGCAATTCATAAGGAAAACAAGAATTTTTTAACAAAGTACAGTAAGTTAGCATGCAGAGTATTTGAAAGACAAAACTAAGCAATTAAACAGGCCAGTATAGAAAGGTGTAGGCATAGCTGCTTGTACATTGCTGTCTATACACCATTTTCACTATGTTTGTAAATCATTGCTGCAGATGATCGTCTTCCTGAAAAGTGAAATTATCATAATAGTTACACAGTAAATATTCTCTATCACTGGAGATAAGTTTTCAAAGTATCTAGCCCATACAGATTCATTACGACACTGAATTTAAAATGGTATTCACTGGTACAACACAATCCTTTAAGGTTTAAGGCAACAGGGTAAGGTTTAAAGGTAATGTACGAGGCAAGTTTTTTTACACAGAGGGTAGTGGGCGCCTGTAACTCACGTTCGGGGGAGGTAGCAGAAGCAGATACTATAGTGACTTTTATAGGGCATTTTGACTGGCCTGGCCTGCTGTGTTTATCCAGCTCTACACCTTGTTACCTCTTAACATATATGATCCTTTGATCTTGCTGTGTTTCCTTACACAATGGTTAAAATAGGCAGAGGCTACATTTCTGGTGTATGCTTTTGCTTTTGCTTTCAGATTCTATAAGTGATCTGAGAGGCCTGCATATTCCCACTTCGCTTAAATTCCTGTTGCATGCCTGTTGTAAACACAAACACTCCAAATTCTTTGGCAGTAATCATGGAAATGATTGGGTATTAGGAAAGTGTAAGGGTTTAAGGGAATATCTTCTGAGTAAAGTTTGAGCAGGATGGGCCATGCTTATTCAAGTTTAGACAAATAGGAGGTGACCCTATTAAAAATACAAGATTAAGAGGAGAGCTCGAAAAGAAAACTAACATGATCTTCTCATGGGGAGCCTAGAACATGGTGTCACATTTTAAAAATAAGGGACGTCTCATTTAAAGCTGAGATGATGAGAAGTGTTTTGAGAATTTCTCTCTAGCCAGCAATGGAGGTTAGATCACCGAGTATAATCAAGGCTGGACAAAAAATGTCAAAGAACTGTGGATGGTGGAAATCTGAAATAAAATCAAAACTTACTGGAAAGTCTCAGAAGGTCTGGCAGCATGTGCGGAGAGAATGCAGAGTTAAGGTTTTGAGTCCAGTTTCCCTTCTTCAAGAATATCCTGAAGAAGGATAATTGTACCTGAAACGTCAATTCTGCTTTCTCTCCACATTACTGCCAGACTTGCTGAGTTTTTCCATTAATTTCCTGATTTTATATTCAATACTGAGTTAGATAGATTTTTGATGATTAAGGAGTTTAAGATTTGTGGCAAGCATCCAAGTAGAGTCAAGGCCACACTTTTATTCAATGACAAAGCAAGATCAATAATCTATCTCTGTTCCTACTTCATCGGCTTTTTTTGATCTTACTCTTTATGTGCGTAGGAAAGGAATATAAGTTTGATATTCTTGCTCTATATGACATTCTCGTCAGACACCAGTATCAATAAAATTAAAATTCACAGCGTCCAGTTCTCGATACAAAGAGGTTTTTACCTGTCCACTGTTCTAAATGTTCAATTTAGTACTTAAGCGGAGCAACTGCATAAAATGAGGTGGAATATAGGAGCAGGGGTAGGCTATACAGTCCATCAGCCTATTTCACCATTCCGTAAGATCATGGCTGCTGTGTGGCCTAACTCCATATACCTGGCCCACATCCCATTTTTCCTTTGTTTTAGAAAATTTATCTATCTCAGATATGAAGTGAATAACTGATCCAGTGTCCACTGCCATTTGTGCAAGAGACTTTGAAACATCCACCACACCTTTTGTACAGAAGTGCTTCCCAACAACTCTCCTAATAGTTTGGTTCTAGTTCTCAGACAATGAACCCAGTTTTCGAATTCCCACCAATGGAAATAATTTACCTTTATTTACCCCATCTTGTCCCCTTAATATCCTGAAAGTTTCAATCAGATCATTCACTAACTTTACAAATTCTCATGAAAGCAGACCTAGTTTGTGTAATCTCTTCTCATAACTTAACACCTAAAGTCCAAGTATTATTCTTCTAAATCCACATTGCACTCTCTCCAAGACCAATGTATCCTTCCTAACATGCGGTGCCCAGATCTGCTAATAATACTACAAGTGGAGTCTAAATGGGATTTTGTATAACTGCAGCATAACTCTCGTGTCCTTGATTTCCAGTCTGCTAGATATAAAGTGCACCATTCATTAGTTTTCTTGTAAAAAAGTGAGAGGCAAGAGATAATATATGAGTAGAATGACCAGGTAAATGTGGAAAGAATTATCGTAACAAAGAGTGAAGTAGTAGTGAACAAAGATTTTAAAAGTTCTGAGGAGTGAAATAAGCAGGGCAGAAGTCATATTTAGGGATGTGAAAAGGCAAAAAATTAAGGATAGTTGTAGACACAAGCATTTTGAAGGAGATTGGTGGTACATTTTACTTGGTAATGCATTTTAAAAGGTTGGTAGTGAATAGGCAACCTGTTTAACATTGGTCGGAATTTTTATCTCCCAAAGAAGGGAAATAAACATCAGGAGGGCTATAAAGCAATAGCAAGATTCACCCAAGGAATTTACCCGCTAAGGGAATTGTGACTCTATATACAGCACAAGAATGCATGGGTTCAAGAAGGCAGCTCTCTACCATCTTCTCAAAGGCAGCGAGGGATGGACAATAAATGCTGGCTAGCCAGCAATGCCCACGTCCCACAAGTGATTAAACAAATTATATAATAATATAAAGTCAACCTATTCCCATAAAATCCTTGCCAATAGATAGCAGAACAAACTGAAATATTTTCTATCATTCAATGTAATGGACCAACGATCCCAAATTGGACAAAGCACAATATCAGTTATCAAGCAACTAGAAGTTGCTATGAAGTCAGAAACAGAAATCAACATTACATTTTATTGCCAATGGAAAAACAAAGCTAAGAGTGTAAACAATATATATATAGCCTGAAATACAGAAATAGATTTTTGATCTGCACTAGAAAATGACAGTAAAGAAAACAGAATAATTAGATCTTGACAACTGAAGTTTGTAAATGATTTGAATGATCATTTTGTAACTTTCATTCAAATATCTGAGATTAGATTACTGATTTGAGAAAAAGTACCTGTTAACGAAAACTAGATGATCTTCTTCCATTGCGTGGCTAGAAAAAGTATATAGAACAAATAATAAATTGTCCACAGCGAATTGTAACCATAGTATCCCGAGACTCCCTGTCACTGTGTTAGTTGAAGATAACAAAGTGTGGAGCTGGATGAACACAGCAGGCTAAGCAGCATCTCAGGAGCACAAAAGCTGACGTTTCGGGCCTAGACTCTTCATCTCAGGTATTTGAATGATAGTTACAAAATGATCATTCAAATCATTTACAAACTTTATTTGTCAAGATGAAGGGTCTAGGCCCGAAACGTCTGCTTTTGTGCTCCGAGATGCCGCTTGGCCTGCTGTGTTCATCCAGCTTCACACTTTGTTATCTTGGATTCTCCAGCATCTGCAGTTCCCATTATCACTGTGTTAGTTGAAGACAGCCAGACTCAACTCAATACTCTGTATGCTAACAGTACACTAGCCACAAAACGACATGACCCACTATCATTCGTATCCTTACATACAGATAAGGAAGGACACCACTTTGATTGGGACAACACATTCATCCTAGGACAAGCCAAACAGAGACATGCACAAGAATTCCTAGAAGCATGGCATTCCAACCGGAATTCCATCAACAAACACATTGACTTGGAGCCAATCTACCATCCCCTGAGAAAAAGAACAGGAAATGACATCACCAATCCAAGGAAACCTAACCAGATAAATAGAAAGCGGGACATAACACCAGCGCTTCGTCGGAGGCTCACTGATGATGTTACCTAGAATGGTGATGAAACATCTGAAAACTAACCTTCCAGCTCAGCGAGCAAACTCACATCCAGTACACTAATGTACACCATTGGCTCAAACTTTGATGAATTATATTGATAAAAAGAACTTTTATATCAGAATTATCAGAAAACCTATCATGCATATACTTTGATCACATGTTATTGCACATTTTTTCATTGAAAGTTCTGATGAATCAATAAAATTATGTTGCCAAATTATAACATTGTTTTCAGCCCATGCTCCATTCCAATACATCTCCCCCAACTGACACAATCCAGTGCTTTAGTTTATCTAAATTTGGATGTAAATGTTGAGAGATTTGCAGGATTGTTGTATCAGTCAATGTTTGCAGATTTTGATACATACCCTAAACATAAAGTAGCCTCGACTTTGAATTCCACCTGGTCCTTGAAATTCTTCCTAAAGCAAGAACAAAAAGAATTGAATTAATCCATTATATGAAAACACATGCATTTTCAATCAGTTGTGCTTTATTGCAGGCAATGGTTAAAATGGCACTGTATCTCTCTTAGACTTGTTTCTTCTGTGAAATGTATGATAGTAATACTCTGCACCAAAGCTGGCGATTAGAACTTATCCATTGATTATCCCCCGCTGGTGACAAGTAGAAAATTATTGAGAAAAAGATTACAACAATGCCTCTATTATTAATGTTGAGTCTGTACTTGATATTCTCTTGAGGTCCATTTACGATATCTCATAAGGTCGATACAACATCCTGTATGATTGGGGTCTAGCTTTAGCATCTAGTCATGGAATATTTATGAAAGACTGGAAAGTAAAAATCCTAAATTCTTTGCATATGTAAGTGCTTAATATAAAATGTCACAGTTTAGTTGCAACATTTCCTAAACAAATAAATAGAATTGAATTTTCTACAAAGTACTTTCAAGATGAAATCTTTAATGCAGCATTAATGTGCTGTAGTAGTTAAGTGAGTCAGCCCTTTAATGGTATGTGAGAAACTTAATATAGGTTAGACAAAAAATAATTTAATAGTGTATTGCTCTGTACTTATCTATTATCAACATATTATTCTGTGGTGTCCCAAATTGTAGGAGAAGATAATAAAATATATCATAACTGGGGCTTGAAGGAATTAATTGATTATCCCGTCTTTAATTCCTATGTATAGCAAAAGCAGTTATTACGTGAACTTAACTGTCACATCTCACTAAGTTACAAAGTCTCACTCCTGTTGTGTACTAGAAGACAGATAAAAAGAACAATCTTGCATTTATCTAATGCCTTTTGCAACTCCAGAATATCTGGGGTGGCACAGGTGCCACAGTCCAAAGGTGTGCAGTTCAGGTGGATTGGTCATGGGGAATTACCCTTGGTGTTTAGGGAGCTGTGGGCTAGGTGGATCAGCCATGGGAAATGCAGGGTTAGAAGGATAAGGTGGAATGCTGTTTGGAGGGTTGGTGCAGACTCGATGGGCCAAGTGGCCTCTATCTGCATTGTAGGGATTCTACTTCACAAAGTGCTTCATTGAGAGAAAGCAATGTTGATATCAAGGTATTTCTTTCGGTCACAGATTCACCAAAGTAATATCTCAGCTTAGAGAAATTTGTAGAACCTTTCTTCAAACAATTTTTTTTACTATTTGGACATTTATATCTGTTGATAGTAAAAAGTGGACAGCTTGATTGGATCCTTTTCAGGGAAGTGTGATGCTTGCAGAGAATATCAGTCAGGAAATTCTAACCGTACGCACCCTCTAGCTCTTCATCTACTTTAAATGATAATTGGAAAATCAGATTCAGCAGGTGTGAACTTTCTCTGTCAAACTGCAACTGAGAGGGCCCACTGAGATGCTTAGCACTCCGTGTCAGAAAAGTTTAGTATTATCAAATCATTTAACTCATAAAGAGCTACCTACACACACATGTACCAATTGGAGTTTAGCCATAGCCAAGAGATCATCTTTAATAAGAGTATGAAAATAAGGTTGAAGAATAACTATGATCTTAAAGTTAAAAACACTGAATAATTTTTGAGCACAAAGTCTGAAAATTGACAATTGGGTCCCTTAAACTTACAAAGGATAATGTTGGGCAAGTACTAGTTTGTCTGTATTCACCAAATTAGAAACTGCCTGACAATGGCTTCATCATTTGATGCCAACCTGTTCACACTTACAGCTGTTCATTGGGTCAAGCAACCATCTTTCCTTGGAAAAATAAACAAAGGTTAAATGTCACAACAGAGTGCTGGCAGGATTACTGAAGAGTTACGTACATCACCTCTGCCTTTCTTCGTTCTTCGTTCATGAAGCTCAGGGACAAGTTGCAGCAAGGGGTGCAGGACAGAGGACTGAGAGGACATGAACAAGGACATATGAGGAACAACTATCAACTGATCACGTGACACAACAGTACAGTTTCAAAGAAAATCATGTTGACATGATGTGGAACAGAACAGAGTAGACAGGCTGAAATGATTCTTGCTGCAAAGTCACTTGCATAAAAACCTGCAGATTGTAAACCTGTTACTGACAAGCAGCAGAGGTTTCTTTTTAAGTGAGACATACGATGAGAACGCAATACCAAAAATCTAATCCATTCTTCAATTAATATTTCAAAAATTAGAGAAGACTCATATCATCTGTTCAGAGTTTCTTCCAAACACCCTGATCCATGCTTCAAGCACTTCACACCACACTCTCTCATAATTCCTTTTTGTCTAACACAAGAGATCAAATAACTACAGCCTATGTCATCCTTTCTCACTGCACACAACCCCAGAGAATACTTTCAGGTAATATATGAATCACAGAGAATGCTGAAGAAACTCAGTTCTTCAGTTCTGGAGAACAGCCACGCTGGACTCGAAACGTTAACTCTGTTTCACTCTCTATAAATGCTGCCAGATCTGCTGAGTTTCTCCAGCATTCTGTATTTGTTTCAGGTTTCCAGCATTGGCAGTATTTTGCTTTTAACCAAATACTTGTACTTCTTTGAGTTTAGTGTACTGAATCTGTTACTCATAATGCAGTTTCCTGCAAGTTGGGAGACAAATACAGGTTGGGTGCTCATTCTGTGGAACACTTCCGTTAAGTTTGCATACGTAACAACCAGCTTGTGGTCAACTACCAGTTTAATTCTCGACTCCACTCCCATTCTGACCTCTTTGTCCTCAACCTTTTACATTCTTTCTGTGAAGCTAAGAGTTGACTTAAGTAACTGCCCCTTTTCTTTTGTTTAGACACTTTACAGGTTTCCAGGTTCAACAATGGTTTCAAAACATTTTAAATCATAGTCACTTCCCCCATTTTATTATATAACTGTTCATAATGATGCTGACATTATCATTTATGCTACCTCTGGACGCATATTTTATGCATTTATTTGTCCATTGACTGTCACCATCAACCCTTTTATCATTTGATATCTTCTGTAGTAACCCCTATTGGATACTCTACCTTTGTTATTTGCCTTCTTCCCAACTCCTTGCGTTTCCCTGATTTAGTGCTGCTTAAAATCTGTTGCAGCTCTATTTTTTCCAGTTTTGATAAAAGCTCTTTAACATGAAATATCAACTTTGCTTTCTCTTCCACAGATGTTACCCAATCTGCTAACTGCTAACAACTCACTGGTTAGCACTGCAGCCTGACAACGCCAGGGACCCGGGTTCAAATCTAGCCTCGGGTAACTGTCTGTGTGGAGTTTGCACATTCTCCCTGTGTCAGCATGGGTTTCCTCCAAGTGCACAGGTTTCCTCCCACAGTCCAAAGATGTGCAGGCTAGGTGGATTGGCCATGCTAAATTGCCTGTGGTGTTTAGGGGGATGGGTCTGGGTGGGATGTTCCAAGGAGCAGTATGATCTTGTTGGGCTGAAAGAGCTGTTCCTACACTGTAGGGAATCTAATCTAATACTTCCCATTTTTAGTTCTAATTTCCAGGAACTGCAACATTTTGTTTTTGTTTTATATCCATAGCACATAGAACAATACAGCGCAGAACAGGCCCTTCGGCCCTCGATGTTGCGCCGACCTGTGTATTAATCTAAGCTCCTCCCCCTACACTATCCCATCATTATCCAAATTTACTTCTCTGCTTACTTATGCTATACAATCTAGAATAAAAGTGTTGCTGATGACTGGATGCTGAAGCTCAGACTCTGTCATCATTGCAAGGATGCCCAACACAATTCATCCTACAGCTCTGAGACTATGCCAGCAGCATCATTCCTAAGCTTAATGGTCACATGTAGCAACAAAAAAAAGGTATAATGTGCCCAATTTCTCACCTGTTGTCTCTAATGCCACAATAACTAATTGCGGAAAATATGCAAATCTTGACAACATTTAGAGATTGACAGATGCTTGTAAATTCCTAACTTCAAGGCAGTGAAAGCAAATGCAATATGACTCCTTTTATATTTCTGACATTTGCAAAGTAAGACAATGAAAAGGGGGTATATTCATTTCTAGACATGGAAAAATTATATAATCTCTCCTACCCCTAGGAAAATGCTAAGCAGAAGCTATTTAATACCTCTGAGGATGAGTGCCATATTTGAACAGAAGAGGGCGTCCACGTCGTCAAGTAATATTTTTCAGATGCTGATGTGATACTTGTTTTATCCCCACAGACTTTAAAAGACAGAAGATATATATTGAAGCCTCCTCTGTGAACACATTACATACCATGCAATATCAGCATTATAGGGCATTATTCTATCTGCAGTGGACAGTTGACTTGTCAAGGAAATACCATGTCTTTGGATGTGCTCTTAGGTGGTCAAGTGAACCATAAATTGTTTAAAGCCAATCAGGCTTTTGAAAAGCATTTTTTAGAAATATTCGGGAATGCAGGTATTGTTGGCAATGCTCAAATTTATTGTCTATCTCGAAATCTAAGAGAGCAGTAGTGATGCGCAAGGAATGCAATAAGTGAAAGTTTACTGGATGCACTGAATCTCTTATTGTAGCAGGGCCATTTCTAATCTCACAGCGTGATTATCCTGCTGGTTTCTGAGTTGCCCCAGATAATGATACCATGTTGGGGGTCAAAAGCCATGATCAGTCATGGAATCAATGCATTTTTGGTAGCAATGGTGCAAGGGCCAGAATCTTGAGGAATAAGAGTTGCTTAAAAGCAGAGGATCTATTGAGATGAAGAGATAGTAGGAACTGCAGATGCTGGAGAATCTGAGATAACAAGGTGTAGAGCTGGATGAACACAGCAGGCCAAGCAGCATCAGAGGAGCAGGAAAGCTGACGTTTCGGGCCTAGACCCTTTTTCAGAAATGGGGGAGAAGAAGGGGGTTCTGAAATAAATAGAAAACAAGGGGGAGGCGGATAGGAGGTGGGTAGAGGACAAGATAGGTGGAGAGGAGGCAAATAGGTCAGTCGAGGGAGGATGGACAGGTCAAGGGAGCGGGATGAGGTTAGTAGGTAGGAGATGGGGATTGTTGTGGCACTGCAGGAGGCCCAGGATGGACATGCCTTCTGCAGAATGGGAGGGGGAGTTGAAATGGTTCACGACTGGGAGGTGCAGTTGTTTAGTGCGAACCGAGTGCAGGTGTTCTGCAAAACAGTCTCCAAGCCTCTGCTTGGTTTCCCCGATGTAGAGGAAGCCACAACTGGAACAGCGGATGCAGTATACCACATTAGCAGTTGTGCAGGTGAACGTCTGCTTGATGTGGAAAGTATTCTTGAGGCCTGGGGTGGGGGTGAGGAGGGAGGTGTAGGGGCAGGTGTAGCACTTCCTGCAGTTGCAGGGAAAAATGCCGGGTGTGGTGGTGCTGGAGGGGAGTGACCTGTCCATCCTCCCTGGACTCACCTATCCCTTCCCTAACTCCCCACCTACACTCACCTTCACTGGCTCCATCCCCACCTCTTTGACCTCTCTGTCTCCTCTCCACCTATCGTCTCCTCTATCCATCCTCTATCTGCCTCCCCCTCTCTCCCTATTTATTTCAGAACCCCCTTCCCCTCCCCCATTTCTGAAGAAGGGTCTAGGCTGGAAACGTCAGCCTTCCAGTTCCTCTGATGCTGCTTGGCCTGCTGCATTCATCTGGCTCTACACCTTGTTATCTTTTATTGAGATGAAGACTTGGGTTTTGTTTAATCAAAAGGGCAATGGAAAATGTTGCTCATTGAAATTTCAAACAATTGAAAAGGAAGGGGCAAGATTTTGTGGAGTAGCAAAAGAAGCTGCTACCTGCCCTTCCTTGGTTTTGACAAGTCAGAAGGTGGGTTACTCATCACAGAATTCCCAGCCTCAGACCAACTTATACCTATGTAGTTGGTTGAGTTGTTTTAGGCAGATGACAGGGTGCTACATAAAATATCTCAAACACTGTGATCCATCTTCGATCTGCCTCCCCCCTCTCCCTATTTATTTCAGAACCCTCACCCCTTCCCCCTTTTCTGATGAAGGTTCTAGGCCCGAAACGTCAGCCTTTGTGCTTCTAAGATGCTGCTTGGCCTGCTGTGTTCATCCAGCTCCACACTTTGTTATCTTGAACACTGTGTGCGCTTTCAGTCTCCTTCTTTAAGGGTGGATGTAAATACACTGAAGGTGGCTCAGAGAAGATTTACCAGATTAATACCAGGTCATATGATAATACATATGGGGAATAATTCTTCATGAGAATTGAATTCACAAATTACACAAATTGATGATGAACCATCACTTGTGATTATTGACAATAATGGACAAAATATCACTACCATGAAATAGATGAATTAGAATTAAGCAGAATTGCATCTTAGGTTAATTTGGATACTTTCTGAAAACAAGTATGGGAGCATAATCCCGAGTTAACTCATTCTGTTCGTTGCAACATTTGCAGTACAAAACTCTGAGGTGCCTTGTCATTTCCATGATTTCAGCATCCAGCCAGCACAACCATGTTGTTCAGTAACTGGACACTTCAGCAAGGGACTAGTATTGTGATTGCCGCACAAGTTTAAAGCTAACCTGCACCATTTAGTGAGAAAGTGCAATGTGGCTGGAATACATGCTGGAAATCATGGTGAAAAGAATCACACCCAGGAAAGAGTCGGGGATGATGCAACAGGTAAAGAAACAGGTTCCAAGGCTCCTTGAAACCACATTTGGAGATTTTGGTGGTGAATGTCAAAAGCAAGAGAGCCATCTTCTATCTGCAAAGGAGAAGGTGGCCCTTGAAACAATCAGTCAAATCTGTGCAGGTCAATATCCTGGATGCAATGTCACAAGAATTTAAATGTCACATCCAGCCAATCGCACCACCAGCGTTAGTTCCTAATAAAAAAACATCAGACCCACCATTCGGTTACCAATCATAACTGACATTACTTCAAACCATCCTCACATATTTAGAATTGCTGGAAACGTCACACCCATATTTCACAGATTGCAAACACACCCAGCTGTTCAACAATAATAGTAGCATCCACATACACTTTGCTTTCTTTCAGAGCAGGAGGTCACACAGTGCTGGAAGCAATGGGTGCTAACTGGAGCGAACAAGTACCCCTGCAGGTCCTAATTGGCAATGAAAGTGATTGTGCTGACATTTAATAGAATGCCTAATAATTAGGGAATGGGCAATGGCAGAGCTGAAACTATCAAAAGATAGTTTCCTCATACATAGGTTTGCACATAATTCTTTCCTTTTCCAACTCCTTCTTCATCTCTGAGGCTACATCACACACACTGTGTATGTACAGCCAGCTCAGATATTGACACTGAACGTATCTGAATAGAGCAAAGGAACAGATCAACATGTGATGGTACAGTAGCTATAGCCAGCCACAGGATTCAGTTCAGGTGCGGAAGGATCGTGCTGCATAAAACGTCTGCTGCAGAAGGCTAGGATACAAACTTTGCTGAAATACTCCTCAGTAGAACATTGAGGGTATAGTTTAAAATAAGTAGGTGATACATTAGGAAACCTGACAGAAAGCTTGCAATCACTGTCGAGGAGGATTCCATTACCAAACTAGAAAAGAGTTTTGCACTCAAACTAAATCCCATTTTAATCAGCATTGAAATAGTAGCTAATGCCATTTGCACACTTGTGGATCATTGCTGATGTTGTACACTTCATCACATTGCTGCAGTTAACTGATGACTGGATGCTGAAGCTCAGACTCTGTCATCATTGCAAGGATGCCCAACACAATTCATCCTACAGCTCTGAGACTATGCCAGCAGCATCATTCCTAAGCTTAATGGTCACATGTAGCAACAAAAAAAAGGTATAATGTGCCCAATTTCTCACCTGTTGTCTCTAATGCCACAATAACTAATTGTGGAAAATATGCAAATCTTGACAACATTTAGAGATTGACAGATGCTTGTAAATTCCTAACTTCAAGGCAGTGAAAGCAAATGCAATATGACTCCTTTTATATTTCCGACATTTGCAAAGCAAGACAATGAGCCTTATAAACACACATTGTCAGACTTTTGAGATAACAGTATTTCCTGTAACCCCTGCGGCTATTTAATGCTCAGTGGGCTGTCAACATTGGCCAGCAGTCCCAACAGTACCAGATTCAAGCAATAACCGCGACTGGGACTAAAACAATCCCTGAAGTAAAGAAGCTGGACCTCATTCTGATAAGTGGTGTCACAAGGCTATTGCCTCAAGAAAAATAATTTTTAAAAATGTCTCAGGGCTTGTCTGAATATAATTAGTTTCTGATGTTTTAATTATATGTGTTCCCACATTCAATATTCATTATTGTGATGAAGTAATTAAAAGCTGACATCTTTGGAGGCTGCAGAATGCTGAGTTAATGTTATGTTCTTCTGGAATTGCAGTTAGGCTTTCTCGGAAGCAATATCAAATCTCCTCTCACTAATTGAGCTAGCAAAGCTATAATAATGTAGTGACTATAGCTTCAACAATAAATAGAAAAATAATAACCTTAAGCCTTGGTGGTATGGTTTAATGTGGTTTAATGATTACTAATTTGGAAGTTAATGTCTGAGTGGAGTGAAAGATAGGCTTCGACACAATCTTACCAGATAGTTTACAATGTTCTCTACCTTACTTACCATAAAATTAGAGTTGCCTGTGTCATGGGTCTTGGAGTAATGAAATAAGAACTGCACAAAAAAATGGAGAAATATTTTATTGTCAAATTCATCAATTACTTAAGACTCCTCATATTTTCTTACTCGGTTTTAAAGTCAGCAATTTATAATGCTTACCCTTTTGTTTTCACCCTTGTCTTCTACATCCTGTAAATAGATTGCCTGGCATTAAATTTGGACCTCCATTTATACTTAAATTTGCAATGTATAAAGCAAAACAGTAAAAAGTAACACATGGGTAGAAACAAAAGCAAAGTTGCTGGAGAAGCTCAGCAGGTCTGGCAGCATCTTTGAAGAATAAAAAAGAGTTAACGTTTCGGATCCAGTGACCCTTCCTCAGAAGGGTCTTCCTACATGGGTAGAAAGATTGGGTGAGGCCTGAAAACAGCTGGAGGTAACCCCGGCCTGACATTCCAATGTAAGCAGCAGGCAGAATCTGTGGTTCCTGCCCATTTTCATGAATGCAACATCCAGCCAGTACTAAGCATGCAGCTGTTTGGCTCAAAACCTAGGTAGAGGATATAAAATTACGAAAGGCAAGCACAGATTCAAGCCATGCTGGTCTACCCAAATCAAAGATCCAACTCTTAAAGTGGTAGAATGCTTTAGATACAGCAAGTGCTGGAGTGCACCGCACCAATGACTTGGAGCTGGAAAAGAGACAGCAATAGCCCATCATGGCAGACAGGAGATTCCAAGATTATTTGACATACCAGTGGAAGCCTTTCAATAGAACGTTCCAATAGAAAAAGAGAGATGTCTCATTTCCACAGGGAGTCAGGAGGTTCACCAGAAGGCAATGTCAGCAATGTAACCCTTAGGGGATGATGAAAGTGTGGAAGTCCAATGAGCTTCACACAATTATTCAAGGTCAGTCAAACCACCTTCAAATGCCATATCCTACCAACTGCACCACCTACAAACAGTCTTAGAATATCTACAGTGTGGGAGAAGGCCATTTGGCTCACTAAGTTGATAGTGGCCCTCCGAACAGCAACCTACCCAGACCCACCCCACAATCATATCCCCGTAAATCTGCATTTATCATGGCTAATCCACCGAGCCAGCACATCCCTGAATAATACAGGCAATTTAGGGTGACCAAACTCCTAACCTGCATAGTAGTTAGACAGGATGGTGAAGAAGATATTTGGCATGTTCGCCTTCATCGGCCATAGCGTAGAGTAGAGGAGTTGGGACATCATGTTAACTTCTGTCTGGCCATGGGTGAAGGGCAAGAGGTATTGAAGATGGCTAATGTGGTTCCACTTTTCAACATGGGTTGTGGAAATGAACCAAGAAATTACAGACCAGTAAGTCTCATATCACTGGCAGGGAAATTATTGGAGAAACAGTGAATTAATACCCACTTGGAAAGGCAAGAGTTAATTAGGGATTGCCAGATGGAGGTCATGCATAACAAATTTGTTAGAATTTTTTGAAAATATGATTAAGTGTGAGGATGAGAGAATTTTAGTTAATGTGGTTTATATGGATTTTAGCAAAGCCTTTGACAAGGTTCCACATGGGAGACTTATGATAACGTTAAAGCACATGGAATTGAGGGAAACTTGGTGAGACGGATCAGAAACTGGCTTAGTAATAGGACACAAAAGGTAGTGATAGAAGGTTGTTTGAATGACCAGCAGTGTACCACAAGGATCAGTACTGGGTCCTTTCTTGTTTGTTATATATGTAAATGATACAGATGAAAATGTGGGGGGATTTTCAAGCAAATTTGCAGACAACACCGAGATCAGTAAAAGTGGTTAATAGCAAAGAAGTATACTACAGGAAGGTATAGATGGGTTAGTCAGATGGGCAGACCAATGGCAGATGGTACTTAACACTAATAAATGTGAAGGGAGCACTTTGGATGAAGAAACAAGATGATAGAACATTTCATGAATGGTATTATACCACGTAGCTTAGAGGAACAGAGGGATCTTTGAATAATTATTCACGGATCACTGGAACTGGCAGTTAAGGCACAGTTAAGGCAGCAGATGGGGCACTTGCTCTCATCAGTCATGGCATTGACTATAAAACAAGTTGGAGCTTTACAGAGTGTTGGTCAGGCCACAACTGGAGTATTGTGCTACGGGGTGGGGGTACAGAGGAGATTCACTCGGATGTTGCTTGAGATGGAGAAGCTGAGCTAGAAGGACAGACTAGATAGGCTTTGATTATTTTCTTTAGAGCAGAGAAGACTGAGGGTGGACATAATCAAGGTGTATAAGATTATGAGGATATGGACATGGTGAATAGAGAGCAGCTGTTCCTCTAGTTGAGGGGTCAACCCCGAGAGGGCATTGTTTTAGGGTAAGGGGCAGGAGATTCAGAGAGGATTTGGGAAAAAAGACATCCTTACTCAGTAGATGGTGAGAATCTAGAATGCACTGCCTGGGAAGGTAGTGAGGGCTGGAAAACTTACAACCTTTAAAAAACATCTGGATGAGCTCTTCAAAAACCATAACATTTGAGGGACAAGTGCAGGAAATTGGGATTAGCACATCTTTAGTGGTAATTACATTGGTGCAGACTCGATGGGCTGAAGGGCCTTTTCTGCGCTGTATGAATCTGTGTTACGGCCATGCAAGGCATCGGTAAGGGCACTTTTGGAGTACTGCATACAATTCTGGCCACGCTGCTATCAGAAGGATGCTATTAAACTGGAAAGGGTGCAGAAATGATTTACAAGGATATTACTGAGACTGGAAGGTTTGAGTTACAAGGAATAGGCTGGGACATTTTTCCCTGGAGCATGGGAGGCTGAGGGGTGACCTTATTGAGATTTATAAAATCATGAGAAGCATAGATAGGGTGAATAGTTAAGGTGTTTTCCCGAGGGGTGGGTAGTCCAAAACAAAAAGGGTATAAAGTTTAAGGTGAGAGGGAAAAGTCTTAAAAGGGATCTGAGGAACAAATGTTTCATGCAGAGAATGGTGCATGTATGGAACAAGCTGACAGAGGAAGTGGTGGAGGCAAGTACAATTCCAACATTTAAAAGACATGTTAACAGGTACAGGAATAGGAAAGGTTCAGAAGGATATTGGCCAAATGTAGGCAAATGGGATGAGTTCAGTTCAGGAAACCTGGTCGGTATGGATGAGTTTGGCTAAATGGCCTGTTTCTATGCTGTATGATTCTATGGCTCTATGACATTGCATGACCAAATCTCTAATGGGCCACAACTGAAATGGTTGCACTGCTTAAGCAAAATTCTGCATCAAATATCAGTGAGCAAAATTCCAGAATACTCCTCTAGTATTTTGGTATTTTCAACTAAAATACAAGCCATCTCAAAGCACAATATAAATATAAATGTACTATAAAAGCAATTGTTTTTTAAATGTTTACATGTTAATACATGATCTTAATTCATCGCAAAACAATATATTTCTCCACTAGCATTAACACAATGGCAGAATAACAATATATTTCTCCACTAGCATGAACACAATAGCAGAATGTAATGCTCCTCTGAAGGAAGACTGGAAGGGGGATTGTATAGTCTAGCAGGAAGGTATGGGTGGAGACCCCATCACTTCCCACTCCTGACCAATTAATTCTGGTGTGCCTCTTGGCCTTAAGGGTCCTTAAGGCTGATTAGCCTAACATCTATTGTTTGAAAAGTATTGAAGTCAATTGTTAAGGAAATGAAAGCAGAACATTCAGAAAATCATAATCCAATCAAATAGAGTCAGCAAGGCTTCCTGAAAGGGAAATCATATCTGTCTAATTTATTAGAATTTTTTTGAGGAGGTATTGCCCAGAGTGGATAGAGGGGAACTAGTAGATAGAACATAGAACATAGCACATAGAACAATACAGCGCAGAACAGGCCTTTCGGCCCTCGATGTTGCGCCGACCTGTGTATTAATCTAAGCCCATCCCCCTAAACTATTCCATCGTCATCCATATGCTTATCCAAGGACTGTTTAAATGCCCCTAATGTGGCTGAGTTCACTACATTGGCAGGCAGGGCGTTCCACACTCTTACCACTCTCTGAGTAAAGAAACTGCTTCTGACATCTGTCTTATATCTATCACCCCTCAATTTGTAGCTACGCCCCTCGTACAAGCTGATGTCATCATCCTCGGAAAAAGACTCTCACTGTCCACCCTATCTAATTCTCTGATCATCTTGTATGTCTCTATTAAATCCCCTCTTAACTTTCTTCTCTCCAATGAGAACAGACCCAAGTCCCTCAGCCTTTCTTCATAGGGCCTTCGCTCCAGACCAGGCAACATCCTGGTAAATCTCCTTTGCACCTTTTCCAATGCTTCCACATCCTCCCTGTAATGGGTCGACCGGACCTGCATGCAATATTCCAAGTGAGGCCGCACTAGCATTTTGTACAGTTGCAGCATGACATTACAGCTCCGGAACTCAATCCCTTGACCAATAAAACCTAACACACTGTAAGCCTTCTTAACAGCACTATCAACCTGGGTGGCAACACTCAGGGATCTATGTACATGGACACCAAGATCCCCCTGCATATCCACACTACCAAGAATCTTTCCATTGACCCAATATTCTGCCTTCCTATTATTCTTCCACCTCACATTAATCCGCATTAAACTCCATTTGCCACCTTTCAGCCCAATTCTGCAGTTTATCCAAATCTCTCTGCAATCTGCAACATTCTTCCACACTGTCCACCACTCCACCGACTTTAGTGTCATCTGCAAACTTACTAACCCGTCCACCAATGCCTGCGTCCAAGTCATTTATAAAAATGACAAATAGCAGTGGTCCCAAAACAGATCCTTGAGGCACACCACTAGTAACCAGACTCCGGGCTGAATATTTTCCATCAAATACCACCCGTTGCCTTCTTACAGAAAGCCAGTTTCTAATCCAAACTCCTAAATCTCCCTCAATCCCGTGCCTCTGTGTTTTCTCCAATAACCTACCATGTGGAACCTTATCAAAGGCTTTACTGAAGCCCATGCACACCACGTCAACTGCCCTACCTTCATCCACATGCTTGGTCACCTTGTTCAACCTGGATAAATGCGAAGTGATGCATTTTGGAAGGTCGAACTTAAATGCTGAATATAGGATTAAAGGCAGGATTCTCGGCAGTGTGGAGGAACAGCAGGATCTTGGTGTTCAAGTGCATAGCTCCCTCAAAGTTGGCACCCAAGTAGATAAGGTTGTTAAGAAAGCATATGGTGTTTTGGCTTTCATTAACAGGGGGACGGAGTTTAAGAGCTGCGATGTTACGCTGCAGCTCTACAAAACCCCGGTGAGACCACACTTGGAATATTGTGTCCAGTTCTGGTCGCCCTATTATAGGAAAGATTTGGAGGCTTTGGAGAGGGTGCAAAGGAGGTTTACCAGGATGCTGCCTGGACTGGAGGGCTTGTCTTACGAGGAAAGGTTGACTGAACTCGGACTTTTCTCTCCGGAGAGAAGGAGGAAGAGAGGTGACCTGATCGAGGTGTGCAAGGTAATGAGAGGCATGGATAGAGTCAATAGCCAGAGATTTTCCCCAGGGCAGGATTGACTGCCACGAGGGGTCATAGTTTTAAGGTGTGAGGAGGAAGGTATAGAGGAGATGCCAGAGGGAGGTTCTTCACCCGGAGAGTTGTGAGCACATGAAATACTTTGCCAGTGATAGTCGTGGAAGCAGAGTCATTAGTGACATTTAAGCGACCGCTGGATATGCACATGAACAGCAGTGAATTGAGGGGAATGTAGGTTAGGTTATTTTGTTTTTGGATTAGGATCATTCCACAGCACAACATCATGGGCCGAAGGGCCTGTACAGTGCTGTACTTTTCTATGTTCTATGTTCTCAAAAAAACTCAATGAGGTTTGTGAGACACGACCTGACCTTGACGAATCCATGTCGACTATCTCCAATCAAAATCTTGGTTACCAGATGACTATAAATCCTATCTCTTATAATCCTTTCCAAAACATTTCCTACAACAGACGTAAGGCTCACTGGTCTATAATTACCTGGGTCATCTCTACTGCCCTTCTTGAACAAGGGCACAACATTTGCAATCCTCCAGTCCTCTGGTGCTAAACCTGTAGACAATGAGGACTCAAAGATCAAGGCCAAAGGCTCCGCCACCTCCTCCCTAGCTTCCCAGACAATCCTTGGAAAAATCCCATCGGGCCCAGGGGATTTATCTACCTTCACACCTTCTAGAATTGATAACACCTTCTCCTTACTAACCTCAATCCTTTCAATTCTAGTAGCCCATAACTCAGTCTTCTCCTCTACAATATTCTCCTGTTCCTCAGTGAAAACAGATGAGAAATATTCGTTTCGCCCCTCTCCAATCTCCACAGGGTCCACACACAACTTCCCACTTCTGTCTTTGCCTGGCCTTATTCCTACCCTAGTCATCCTCTTATTCCTCACATATATATAGAAAGCTCTAGGATTCTCCTTTATTCTACCTGCTAATGTCTGCTCATGTCCCCTCCTTGTTCTTCTTAACTCTCTCTTTAAATCCTCCCTAGCTCATCTGTAACTATCCAACGTCTCATCTGAACCATCTCGTCTCATTGTCACATCAGCCTCCCTCTTCCGCTTAACAAGTAGATGTGTTGTATTTAGACTTCCAGAAGGTGTTTAACAAGGTACCTCATAAAAAGCGAAGTCATGAGAGCCTATGATGTTCAAGGTAGTATATATTGCATGGATAGAGAATTAACTAATAGGCAGGAAACAAAAAGTGGGAGTAAGGGGTTCTTTCTAAGGTTTGCAACCTGTAACCAGCAGGGTTGCACAGGGATCAGTGCAGCTGTTTACTATATATATATTATATATATATATAAATGACTTGGAGGAAGGAAACGAATGTACTGTAGCCAAATTTGCAGATGATGCAAAAATAGGTTGAAAGACAGGCTATGAGAGAAATGCAAAACAGTTTACGAACAGTGTACACAGAGATGTTGATGGCTTCAGTAAGTGGCCAAAAAGTTGGTAAATGGACCACAGCGTGGGAAAATATTATGTTGTTTATTTTGGAAGGGAGAACTCAAGCATAGAGTATTATTTCATTGGAGAATATCTGCAGATAGCTGCAGCATAAAGGGAGTTGGCTGTACTTGCGCATGAAACAGAAATCTGGCATGTAATCAGGAAGGCTAATGGAATGTTGGCCCTTATATCAAGGGGGTTGGAATATAAGACTAGGGAAGTCTTACTGCAACTGTACAAAGTGTTGGGGAGACCATTACTGAAGTGTTGTGAACAGTTTTGGTCCCCTCATTTAAGGAATGATTCATTACATTGGAGGCAGTTCAGAGAAGAATCCCCAGCATGGAGAGATTGCTTTATGAGCAAGCGCTTAATACGTTGGGACTCTACTCACTGGAGTTTAGAAGAATGGGAAACGACTTCATTAAAACATGTAGGATTCTTAAAGGTCTTGACAGGTTAAATGCAGAGAGGATATTTCCTTTCATGGGAGAGTCTAGGACCAGAGGGCATAGTCTCAGAGTAAAGGGGTGCCAATTTATGACTGTGATGGGGAGGAATTTCTTCTGTCAGAGGGTTGTGAGTCTTTGGAATCCCTTGCCACAGAGAGCCGTAGGAGGCAGAATCTTTGTATATATTTAAAGCTGAGATAGATTCTTGGTCAGTAGGGGAATCAAGGGTTATGGAGAAAGGCCAGGAAAGTGGACATGAGGAAGCTCAGGACAACCATAGACATAATAAATGGCAAAGCAGTCTCAAGGGTTTGAATGGCCCACTCCTGTTCCTATGGTTTTACAGTCTTCCCAGTGGCACAACATTTTAGAACTGTAAGTAGCATTAGTCTGGGTCTATTGAGATTCGGTGGGGGTCTTTCTGATAGAGAAGTATGATTATATAAATTGTTTTTCCTAATTGTCCATTTAAGTGACCACTTTTTTGCTTGTTTCTAAAATTAGAAACAGCAAAAGCATGAATGGCAAATATGCAGTAAGTTCAAATTCCTAACATTTCATTTCACTGCATTCCTGCCACATTGATATAAAGAAATAACTACCTGATGCCGCTCCAGAATTGTCAAAGCCATATAGCACAGTTCTTTCAGTGTACCAGATGACTGGAAAAGCAAAGGGAAAGTTTTTCAGAAACAGCTTGTTAACTCTTCTACAGGCATAATTGGGCTGACACATTGGGTCTCACCTGCGACTGAGGAACTGCAGAAAGAAAGGAAGAACACAGATCATCTACCTAAAAGAGATAATTCAGATATTAGCATTGGAAAATAAGGCATGCCTCTGCTAGGACTTCTCTTAATTCAACTCGGCAACATTCCAAAGCACTACAACAAGAAATGGGCACTGAAGTTCAGAAAGAGAAACAGGATGAAGCCACTTGGATCCTGAATACACTGTACACAAAATCACAAAAATATCTTACCATAGCACGGGAGGCTGAGGGGTGACCTTACAGAGGCTTAGAAAATCATCAGGGGCGTAGATATGGTGAATAGCCAAGAACTCTTATTCAGGGTTGAGGAGTTCAAAACTAGAGGGCACAGGTTTAAGGTGAGACGCCAAAGATTTTAAAGGGACCTGAGGTGTAACATTTTCACAAATAGTGTGGTGCAATATGGAACAAGAGGAGGTGGTAGAAGACATTTTGACAGGTACATGGATAGGAAAGGTTTAGAGGGATGTGGGCCAAAAGCAGGCAAATGGGATTATTTCAGTTTCGGGAACCTGGTCAACACGGACAAGTTGGGCTGAAGGACCTGTTTCTGTGCTGTAAACCTCAATGACTCCATGAAAATAAAATAGGTCCACAGAGATACAATGAATGCTCAACTAGAAAAACAAACTAACCTTCATGGATTTTATTTAACATGAAGGTGTAAAACAACTCTCTTGAGATTCTCATGCTTTTGATGAATATATATGGGATTTTATCTATCTAGATTGTATTTTTCTGATGATTTTTACTCATACAGTGTGTAGATTGTCAGTGGGATTTTTTAATCATCGACAAAACTTGGATAAGTAAGTGTAATGTTGCTAAATACAAAATTATGGGAGGATATGTATAAAGTACAACAGTAATATTTGAATTTTTCTTGATCTCTCAGAACATTCAATACACAAAATGTGTGTTGATCGCAAAACGATAATTATTTTTAAAACATTTACATTTTCTCTAAGATTTTCTCTGGCTGCTAAAACTTAAGAAGTACTTGATGGAGCTGGCATATCTGTGGCATTGTTTATTGTCTGAGAACTGTAAACAAATGTGTTACAGATGTGATTCTTCAATCGGGCAAATCCAGTAGAACATAATTCCCAGATAATCATATCCTCCATACCAACAGTTTTCACTTCTTGCAGTGCGCCTCATTTATTTTTTATACCTTGCTTCCACATTTTCATTGATAAAACTGGGTTTAGTTGATTGATTTCATTCAAATTCAGTTTGGCTACAATTACCTCACTCCAGAGACGTAGCTTCTGTTCTGCTGGAAACCGCTGAGGTGATGCAAGAACACCTGCAAAATTGGTTAGACATAAGATTGTGTGCACCAACTATATACCAGAAATTACAATTATACAAATCCTGATACAACAAAATTATTATGATTTTTAAGCTTAATTTGGCTTCTGTGTGAAAGGGTAAAACAGGCAATAGTGAAAGATAATATTGGAAATAAAAGATAAGATGGAACAAGGTTACTGGCCTAATGTCACGAGTTTTACATTGTCAGAGAAAATTAAAATTATCCCAAACATTTTTTGTTTCTTGCTACTGACTGGCAATGATTTCAAAAATAACAACATCTTGTAGTCTTATATGGCCTCTAGTGTAGTAAACTATTTGAAAACACTTTGAAAATATATAATCAGACACAGATTGATACTGAATCAAAGCAGGATTCATCTGGACACTTGACACTTAAGAAGTTTGCTTAATGAGATATCTTTTAATGCTATTTTGGAGAATAGCAGAGAAGTGGAGGAAGAGATATAGTGTAATTTCATTCTTAGGAGAAATCTATCAAACTAATAAGAAATATGTTGCAACTGAAAAACGTTTACAAAGATTATAAACATTGGATAAGTGTCCACTAATAAAACAGATTATGAATTTGACTTCTGGTATGCTTATTTTGATTATTAATTTCAAGAATTAGTTCTGGTTTGCCTAGCTCACCTATTATATTTTTTCCCATTTAACCACAGGTAGCCAAGGGCTTGTTTCTTGTAAGTTACATGAAAATAATCCCCAGGAAACATTGTGAATTGTGGATACAACATACAATAGCCTCAAGGTGAGAACATTTTACTTCTTTGAGGAGATGATCATAACATGCTTGCATTGAAAAATAATCTGACCACATAGGAATGTACATCATCCTGAAAGGTCAATTTGAGAATTATAACTATTATTGTACATTTGCCTCAGGCTTTTGATCCTGAACATTCTAGATAGTTACCCATCTATAAGATAGTAAATGTTGCGCTTTCAGTTCTCTGACCTGAAGGATTCTGTTGCCACTTTGCTCACCATCGAAACACCCGTCTATAAAGTTGGGAAACAAGGTGGCCAAGTTCAAATGTAGGTTTAGGCTACAGTTAAAATTTATTATTACTTCACCTTGAAATCCAGTGTTAGGTTTACTACTCAAATGCTTATTTTTATTAAACATGTTATCACAAAAATATGAAATATAAAAATTGCATTATATTTTAGCAATTTGAAACTAAAACTGCCAATGAGATTTTAATTAGAATGAATGTATGAAAGATCGTTCTCTCCTGAAGCATGTAACAATGAAATTTCTCACAAAAGGAAGGATGGTCCTTTCCTGGAATGCAGTGACTTTTTTTCCTCCAACATTTTGGTATATCTAATAAGTTAGTTTAATAATGTGTTCTTTGCCTGTTACTTTTATGTTATAACTAAGTATTAATCATTCTGAAATAAAAGACCTATTTGCTGAGCACTAAATTATTCTATCATAAATTAATAATTTCAACATTCATTTGTAAATTGTACAAATATGTGTGATTGGTTTCTTTGTAATCATTGGAATCCTGTAAGGTTTTTGAGATATGGGAGCATTAGGCTTTGACCTTCAATATCAATTTATGCTTTAATTTCACAGGAAGTGCAGTATAATCAAAGCTTTCAATGAAATTCTAACTAAGTCAAGATGACATAATAAGAGCAATTCAGAGGAAAATCCCAGTTAGACGTCCAAAATAATTCTCTCCCTAATTTTATTCCTTTCCTATGGACATTCATAACATACTTAAACAATTTATTTTTAAAAGTACCCAATTCACAAGTTTAAATGGGAAGTATTTCTTTCAGTCCAATAATATTTTTATCGATTGCCACTGTCTATGAAGGGAAAAATAGATCTGCTTAAGAGCTCTAAGTAAATGTAGTATCTCCTTAACAAACATTAATTTTACACACGTTTAACTGAATTTCGCTCATACATTAACTTTTTTTTGTGATTGACTACGCTCTCAAACTGAATCTTGACAGATTTTCTTCTCAACTTAGTTTGAAAAACACAGTTAAGTTGAAATGCTTTCCCACTTTTATAGCAAAGGATAATAAAAGAACAGATATAAATATAACAGCTTGTTTTGATTTGTTGTGTATCATGTAAAACTGAAAAAAGATGTTTTAATTTTGGGTGAAGAAGATGAAAGTAACTATCACGTAGGTTTCTAGTAAAATCAAAATATTAAATGTTTAACACAACTCAAATAGTATAATAAAAATGATTGTGTATAATAGTGATTGGAAATTGCAGTTTTCATTTTACACTTTCATTGTCATGTTATCTTGTAATTTGTTTGTAATTTTGCTTTAATATTTTTATTGAATCAGCAATATACTGAAACATCATTCTAAGATCACTTCAATTCAATAATGCCCTAGTTTAATTTTTTTCCTATTCCATGCAATAGTATAATCATTTCCCTCTGTATATCACAGTTCATAACTCTAAACATGCAAGTAATACCTTAACAAACAAGTTTTATGATCCTAGTACTAAGCAAAGCTCTGTCTTTATTACATGTTTATTGTCTACCTGTACACTTTTCAAATGCTCTACCCAGCCGTAAGGAATATAACACTAAGTAAGAATAGCTATCCTATAGTATGTCCCATTTTATTTGAATTGAATCAGCATTTATGAATGCCAAGAATCAATGGCATTGAATAAAGTAAACATTTCTTTCCTGTTAAGTAAATATGCAAAGTTGCAGTGTCTCTGTCCTCAGCTACATCATTATATTGGACTTCTGTTGTAATAATCAGCTTCATTGCTTTCCTAAGAGCAAATTAGATTCATTCTCTAATGAAGATGAGGACTAATCTCAATAAAACATTTGAGATGTTACAGAAATGTAATTGGAATATTAATAAAGAAATAAATGTCCATTTTTTTCCGACATACTCCATCCCAAATCACAGAACTTAAGTGGACCTGCAGGACAGGTTATAAGGGAAAATAAGGATATTATTTTGTAAGAGGATTTAATATTTTTAATGAGTTTTTTTGATGAATTTAATGAATTTTTTAATCTTCCAAAACACACTATTTACTATATCTATTTGAACAGCCAGGCATCAATGCTAATTTTCTGCGCTGTTCATTTGCACTTTTCAACCTTGCTAACATTTCAGCTAAAAACCATCACACACTATCCAAAGATCAACTCTCAGAACACAGAGCAGGGACTCCTGGATATTCCCTGAACCAGGCTGATGAAAAGAGTTTCACTTCAATTCCAACATTAGCTCATTGGTGAAACTATTGAAAGATCATCTCAAGGCGTATCAATGTCAAACTCTACAAAAGCAGGGAAAAACGAAATTTTCTATTTTTATCTGGGAGGTTATCTAGTCTGCAGAGATCTCAGGGACCGCGGCCAGTATCACAAATCTTAATAGACATTAAACATTGTACAAGATTGCACTTTCTTAAGCAATGTGATTACATATGTCGAGGTCGTCGTTGTTTATTTGTATAAATAAACCAAACGCTTCCTTTTCAACTTAGCAGTGAAATTAACGATCATTGACTTTTTTCACACGGGGTAAAACGACAAGCGACTAAAAGAATAGAAAAAAAAACAAAGCTTAAAAGAATTGTAAAAAAATAACATTTTTACTGGAAACAAGTAAGACAATATTGGCAGAAATATGACGAGGAAAGAAGAAAGGAGAGGAGGAGGCGGAGAGGTTGAAAGTTAACACTGGTACCTTGTGAGAAACACGAGCTGGAGAGCAGGAACAGTGAAAGTGCGAGCATGCAGTGAGGGTGCTTCATACTGCGTCTCCGCGGCGCTCTTGCTCCTCCCCGGCACTGACAGAGATTGAAACCCAGCATGCCTGGTCCACACGATCTTAACTAGGCAACTCAGATCCTGGTAAACTTTCACTGCTTGTGCATCTCCACTCTTAAAAACAGTCCCCACGTCAGTATCGACATGTCCAAACGTCATGAGTCTTCAGGACACGGTGAGACAGATACACCATGTGCTGGCATTCACTCTCCTTCTGACTTTGAAGAAGTTCAGCTTCGATCAATATCCTCGGCAACTCCCTTTTCCTTTCTGGTTCCCAGTCAAAAGCAAAGAGCAGCTACCCCCTCCTCCAACCCTTCGCTCCAGCTGATAGCTGGGGGATATTTGAGGCATTTCTGTAGGTGGACAAGGCTTTGTCTCATTTAAAAGCCACTCACTAGCGCAGAGTTAAAATCGGACCCGTTCATGCTCGTCTTGTGCACATTCCGCCTCATTTCATAAAGTTGGCTTGCCTGGCTATTTTCCGGGTCTCGTTCTCTGATCAATTCAGCCAGCGTTCCTTCGCTTTGACCTACAGTTGTTTGAAAAACCTTACAATTCCAGTGTCCATGAACGCTGAAGACAGTTACTGAGTAAGGGATATACCAGCTGGTTTCTCGCTGCCTTCCTGCTTGAAACTGACATATTAACTCCTTTCCCAAACATTCCTCGAACTTTAAGCATCGACCGTTAGGGTTCCACTCTCTCTGCTCTCACCACCAATGTTCAGCCGTTGACCAGGGGCTCAGACGTTCCGATAAAAGATAGTAGTTGGACAATGACAGGAACACAGAATTACCATGGCGCAAGAGGAAGCCATTCGGCCCATCATGCTTACACCAGCTCTGAAAATGAGCTTCATTACCCACTGCCAATCTCCTACATTTCCCCCACAACCTGCAATGGCCTCGAATGTTTCAATTGAACCTGCCTGCACCACTATCCACATAAAACTGCTCATTCCAATCTAACAAACCTCCTCTGAACCACCACCAATACATCCTTCATCAAATAAGGAGGCTAAAACTGTATAACAAAGTGTGGAGCTGGATGAACACAGCAGGCCAAGCAGCATCTTAAGAGCACAAAAGCTGACATTTTGGGCCCAGACCCTTCATCAGAAAAGGGGGAGGGGGAGAGGGTTCTAAAATAAATATGGAGAGAGGTGGAGGTGGATTGAAGATGGATAGAGGAGAAGATGGTGGAGAGGAGACAAACAAGTTAAAGAGGCGGGGATGGAGCCTGTAGAGGTGAGTGTAGGTTGTGAGGTAGGGAGGGGATAGGTCAGTCCGGGGAGGATGGACAGGTCATGGGGTCAGAATGAGGTTAGTAGGTAGGAAATAGGGGTGTGGCTTAGGTTAGGGAGTTGGGGACAAGCTGGGCTGGATTTGGAATGCAGTAGGGGGAGGGGAGATTTTGAAGCTTGTGAAATCCACATTGATATCATTGGGCTGCAGGGTTCCCAAGCGGAATATGAGTTGTTGTTCCTGCAACCTTCAGGTGGCAACGTTGTGGCACTGCGGGAGGTCCAGGATGGACATGTCATCTGAGGAATGGGAGGGGGAGTTGAAATGGTTCGCGACTGGGAGGTGCAGTTGTTTATTGCGAACCGAGTGTAGTGTTCTGCAAAGTGGTCCCTCCAACCCCACCACACCCGGCACTTTCCCCTGCAACTGCAGGAAGTGCTACACCTGCCCCCACACCTCCTCCCTCACCCCCATCCCAGGCCCCAAGAAGACTTTCCACATCAAGCAGATGTTCACCTGCACATCTGCCAATGTGGTATACTGCATCTACTGTACCCGTTGTGGCTTCCTCTACATTGGGGAAACCAAGCGGAGGCTTGGGGACCGCTTTGCAGAACACCTCCGCTCAGTTCACAATAAACAACTGCACCTCCCAGTCGCAAACCATTTCCACTCCCCCTCCCATTCCTCAGGCGACATGTCCATCATGGGCCTCCTGCAGTGCCACAATGATGCCACCGGAAGGTTGCAGGAACAACGACTCATATTCCGCTTGGGAACCCTGCAGCCCAATGGTATCAATGTGTATTTCATAAATTTCAAAATCTCCTCTCCCCCTACAGCATCCCAAACCAGCCCAGTTCATCCCCGCCTCCCTAACTTGTTCTTCCTCTCACCTATCCCCTCCTCCCACCTCAAGCCGCACCCCCACTTCCTACCTACTAACATCATCCTGCCTTCTTGACCTGTCTGTCTCCTCAGACTGACCTATCCCCTCCCTAACTCCCCACCTACACTCACCTCTACTGGCTCCATCCCCGCCTCCTTAAATTGTCTGTCTCCTCTCCACCTATCTTCTCCTCTACCCATCTTCAGTCCACCTCCCCCCTCGCCCTATTTCTTTCAGAATCCTCTCCCCCTCCCCCTTTTCTGATAAAGGGTATAACCCGAAATGGCAGCTTTTGTGCTCCTAAGGTGCTGCTTGGCCTGCTGTGTTCATCCAGCTCCACACTTCATTATCTCAGATTCTCCAGCATCTGCAGTTCCCATTATTACTAAAACTGTATACAATGTTTGAATTGTAGTCTCTCCAGTTCCCTGTAAAACTAAAGCAACATTTTTACTTATGTGTTCAATTTAGCTTGTAATAAAGAACAGCATTCCATTAGCCCTCATTACTTGCTGCACCTGCATACTAACTTCTTGTAATTCACACACGAGAATACCCAGAACTTGTAACTCATTTTCTCTTTAAATAAAAAGAGAACAACTTCACATATTCTCAGATTACAGTCCATCAGTTAGATGTTTATCCATTCACTCAACCTATTTATATCGATCTGCATCCTCCATATATCGCCTTAGGAATATACATTCCTACCTATGCTTGTGTCATCTGTAAGATTAACAACCATGTCTTTATGCCCTTCATTAAAGTCATTGATATAAATTGTAAAAGCGGAGACCACAAAATAGATCCCTGTGGGACTCCACTTGCCAGATCCTGCCAATCTGAAAAAAAGACACATTCATGAGTAAATACAGTGTGAAGCTGGAAGAACACAGCAGGCAATTGAAATTTCATTCCTGCTCCTCTGATGCTGCCTGGCCTGCTGTGTTCTTCCAGGACCACACTGTGTTGTCTGACTCCAGTATCTGCAGTTCTTGCTATCCCCCATTTATGAGTAATCTCTGTTTTCTGTGAGCCAGCTAGTCTTCTCTCCATGCTAACATGTAACCCTCTACACTTTGAGTCCCTGCTCTGTGCAATAGCATTTCACATGGCCCCTTCACAAGTGCCTTCTAGAAACCCAGAAGTCCACAGACTCCCCTTTCTCCACAAACATGTTCATATAACTCAGATAAACTGGTTAAACATGATTTTCCTTTCACAAATCAATACTGACTCCAACACATTGCCTTGATTTTCTTGAAGTGTGCAGTAATAACCTTCTTTGTGATCAATTCTAATGCCTTCTGCTCAACAAATGTCAAGCCAAACATGTTGTTTTTTATGTTCTCCCCTCTTGACTAGATTGATTATATTTGCTACTTTACAGTTTGATGGCACCATTCCAGAATCTTGAAAATGTTGCCACATTAACACCAATGCATCTACTACCTTACTCATAACTTCTTTTAACAGCTGAAGATGAAATCCATCAGGAACTGAGAACTTGTTAGCTCACAGTTCCGTCAGTTTGCTCAGTACCACTTCCCTGTAGATTTGTATTTTCACTGAGTTCCACTCACTCTCCCATCTACTGGTTTATAACTATTATTGGAATGTTTTTTTTTCGCATCCTGGAAAGCGAAAAGAGAAGGAAAATGTTACTTGCCACTTATTATCCTTGTGATGAGACTAGGAATACCACAACAAGTAACTCATCTCCTGACTCCTCAAAGCCTGTCCACCACCTACACAGCACAAGCCAGGAACCTGATGGAATAGTCCCCACTTGCCTGATGAGTGTAGCCCTAACAACACTCAAGAAACTTCACACCATCCAGGACAAAGCAGCTTGCTTGATTGGTACTACATCCACAAGCATCCACTCTCTCCACCACTGACATTCAGTAGCAGCAGAGTACTGTCTACAAGATGCACTGCAGCAAAGCATCAAAAATCCTTAAACAGCACCGTCCAATCTCAGCATTCACTTCCATGTAGAAGAACAAGGGCAGAAGATACATGGGAACACCACCAACTGCAAGTTCCCCTCCAAACCACTCACCATCCTGGCTTAGAAATATATTGTTGTTCCTTCATTGTTGCTGGGTCAGAATCTTGGAATTTGATCCCCAATGATATTGAGGGTCAACCCAACAGTGTGCGGATTGCAGCAATTCAAGAAGATAGCTCTCCAACATCTTCTCAAGGGCAACTAGAAATAATCAATAAAATTGCTGGCCAGCCAGTGACGTCCACTCCCACAAGGGATTTTTAAAAATCCCAAATCTGAAGGTTGCCCTGGTCTTGTTGCATGTAAGACTGGCTGATTCAGTAGCTGAGAAGTTGTGAATGGTGCTGAGTATTGTGTAAACATCCCCACTTCTGACCTTAATGGAGGGAAATTGGTTGATGAAGTAATTGAAGATGGTTGCGCGTAGACACTATCCTGATGGACTCCTGCAGAAATGTCCTGGAGTTGAGAAGGTTGAATGCCAACGAGTACAAACATGGTAAGAAATATGAACTCATGTTTTTCTTACTACTGACTAATAAGATTACAATTATGAATAAAACACCATTGGGCTGGGTGTAAAGAATATTTATGATATGCTAATGAATCTGAAAGAGATTTTTTACCATTATGATCAAGAAGGTTGCCTAAAAGTTTCAGAGAACTTACTTCCAAAGCTTTAAATTGATATTGGGAATCTGAAGTTTGGCCTCATACCCAATTTAGTTTTCCCTTGCACGCTACTGAACACCCCAGGTGAACTACAAGATTCCATCCCATCATCTGTAAGTACAATGGTGTGGATGCCTTTGTCAGGCTGTTGGTTGACTTATCTATGGCACAGCTTTCCAAATTTTGGGAAGTGCAAGCACCCATATCTCAAAAAGTGGGACTTTGTAGTATTAATAGTATTAATAGTTGCTCATGGTCTGGAATCACATGTTGGCCAGACTACAGCAGATGTACCTTCGTGAAACAGGTAGGCTTTTACAACAGCAATTTCATGGCCACCATTTTTTTTTAAGTTCTATATTTATTAATTCACTTTAAATCCCAAAAAACATCTGTGATGGGAGTTGAGCCGATATTCCCAGTCTATTGGCCGAAATTTACTGGATTATTAGTCAATGACATTCTAGCTATGCACTTCCTCCCATAGACAAAACGCCTGTGCACAGATTTGCAATCTGCGGAAGTGTGAGTGGAGGGAGCTCACATGTTAGTTCTCATGCATGTGTCTACATGATACTGTTTGCTTTGCGAACTGTTACAACAGTACCCAGAATGAATAACTTGTGTGTTGATTAGAAGGTGTGACCATTTTTGTGGTTATGTATCTCTAGTAAAATGAGAGTTTGTGATGTATTTAGAGGATGGCAATTGTTACCCCTTTAGTTTGCATTAGATCCTATTGTGTCCCCAGCAAGCACGGTGACTGGACTTGAAACATTAACTCTGTTTTCTCTCCACTGTTAGTCCTGTTGAATTTCTCCAGCAATTTCTGTTTTTGTGTGTGCTCATTCTACTGCGTGGCTGTTGGGAGATTCTACTTCGAGACGTCTCTCATCTTCCCTGTGTCAAACGTAAAACAGGAATGTTTTTGGTATTTTACTTTGTCGTAGGATTAATAGATTCTGGAACACATTCAGAGAAATTAAGACATCTTTACACATTGCTAGTGTTGTTATTATATAACCTTCTAGGATCTAATTCAGCAGGGGGATGGGCACCAAAATTGTAGTTCGACTATAGAAAATGTTGAGAGTAGAGTGGTCCGAAATAAAGTTTCAGGGAAGCAAGATGGCACTGGCAAGCAAGAAGCTGGATTGAAGTGTGTCTACTTCAATGCCAGGAGCGTCCGGAATAAGGTGGGTGAACTTGCAGCAGGGGTTAGTACCTGGGACTTCAATGTTGTGGCCATTTCGGAGACATGGATAGAGCAGGGACAGGAATGGTTGTTGCAGGCTCTGGGATTTAGATGTTTCAGTCAGAACAGAGAAGATGGTAAAAGGGGCAGAGGTGTGGCATTGTCGGTCAAGGACAGTATTACAGTTGCAGAAAGGATGTTTGGGGACTCGTCAACTGAGGTAGTATGGGCTGAGGTTAGAAACAGAAAAGGAGAGGTCACCCTGTTGGGAGTTTTCTATAGGCCTCCGAATAGTTCCAGAGATGTAGAGGAAAGGATAGCAAAGATGATTCTCGATAGGAGTGAGAGAGACAGGGTAGTTGTCATGGGGGACTTCAACTTTCCAGATATTGACTGGGAACACTATAGTTCGAGTACTATAGATGGGTCAGTTTTTGTCCAGTGTGTGCAGGAGGGCTTCTTGACACAGTATGTAGATAGGCCAACAAGTGGCGAAGCCACATTAGGTTTGGTACTGGGTAATGAGCCCGGCCAGGTGTTAGATTTGGAAGTAGGTGAGCACTTTGGTGATAGCGATCACAATTCTGTTATGTTTACTTTAGTGATGGAAAGGGATAAGTGTATACCACTGGACAAGAGTTATAGCTGGGGGAAAGGCAATTACAATGAGATTAGGCAGGATTTAGGGAGCATAGAATGGGGAAGGAAACTGCAGGGGATGGGCACATTAGAAATGTGGAGCTTATTCAAGGAAAAGCTCCTGTGTGTCCTAGATAAGTATGTACTCGTCAGGAGGGAGGAAGCTGTAGAGTGCGGGAGCCGTGGTTTACGAAGGAGGTGGAATCTCTAGTCAAGAGGAAGAAGAAGGCTTATGTTAGGATGAGATATGAAGGCTCAGTTATGGCACTTGAGGGCTACGAGGTAGCCAGGAAAGTCCTAAAGAGAGAACTCAGAAGAGCCAGGAGGAGACATGAGAAGTTGTTGGTAGATAGGATCAGGGTAAACCCTAAGGCTTTCTATAGGTATTTAAAGAATAAAAGAATGACGAAAGTAAGATTAGGCCCAATCAAGGATAGTAGTGGTAAGTTGTGTGTGGAGTCAGATGAGATAGGGGAAGCGCTAAATGAATATTTTTCAACAGTATTCACTCTAGGAAACGACAATGTTGTCGAGGAGAATACGGAGATACAGGCTACTAGACTAGGTGGGATTGAGGTTCACACAGAAGAGGTATTAGAAATCCTTCAGAAGGTGAAGATAGATAAGTGCCCTGGGCCAGATGGGATTTATCCTCGGATCCTCTGGGAAGCCAGGGAGGAGATTGCCGAGCCTTTGCCATTGATCTTTAACTCGTCATTGTCTACAGGAATAGTGCCAGATGACAGTAGGAGGATAGTAAATGTGGTTCCCCTGTTCAAGAAGGGGAGTAGAGACAACCCTAGTAATTATAGACCAGTGAGCCTTACCTCAGTTGTTGGTAAAGTGTTGGAAAAGGTTATAAGGGGTAGGATTTATAATCATCTAGAAAAGAATAAATTGATTAGGGATAGTCAGCACGGTTTTGTGAAGGGAAGGTCGTGTCTCACAAACCTTATTGAGTTCTTTGAGAAGGTGACCAAACAGGTAGATGAGAGTAAACCGGTTGATGTGGTGTATTTGGATTTCAGCAAGGCATTCGATAAGGTTCCCCACAATAGGCTATTGTACAAAATGTGGAGGAATGGAATTGTGGGAGATGTAGCAGTTTGGATCAGAAATTGGCTTGCTGAAAGAAGACAGAGGGTGGTAGTTGATGGGAAATGGTCATCCTGGAGACCAGTTACTAGTGGTGTACTGCAAGGGTCGGTGTTGGGTCCACTGCTGTTTGTCATTTTCATAAATGACCTGGATGAGGGCATAGAAGGATGGGTTAGTAAATTTGCAGACGACACTAAGGTTGGTGGAGTTGTGGATAGTGACGAAGGATGCTGTAGGTTGCAGAGAGACATAGATAAGCTGCAGAGCTGGGCTGAGAGGTGGCAAATGGAGTTTAATGCAGACAAGTGTGAGGTGATGCTCTTTGGAAGGAGTAACCGGAAGGCAAAGTACAGGGCTAATGGTAAGATTCTTAGTAGTGTAGATGAGCAGAGAGATCTCGGTGTCCATGTACACAGATCCTTGAAAGTTGCCACCCAGGTTGACAGGGCTGTTAAGAAGGCATACAGTGTTTTAGCTTTTATTAATAGAGGGATCGAGTTCCGGAACCAAGAGGTTATGGTGAAACTGTACAAAACTCTGGTGCGGCTGCACTTGGAGTATTGTGTACAGTTCTGGTCACCGCATTATAAGAAGGACGTGGAGGCTTTGGAAACGGTGCAGAAAAGATTTACTAGGATGTTGCCTGGTATGGAGGGAAGGTCTTACGAGGAAAGGCTGAGGGACTTGAAGCTGTTTTCATTAGAGAGAAGAAGGTTGAGAGGTGACTTAATTGAAACATATAAAATAATCAGAGGGTTAGATAGGGTGGATAGGGAGACCCTTTTTCCTAGGATGGTGACGGCGAGCATGAGGGGGCATAGCTTTAAACTGAGGGGTGAAAGATATAGGACAGATGTCAGAGGTAGTTTCTTTACTCAGAGAGTAGTAAGGGAATGGAACGCTTTGCCTGCAACGGTAGTAGATTTGCCAACTTTAGGTACATTTAAGTCGTCATTGGATAAGCATATGGACGTACATGGAATAGTGTAGGTTAGATGGGCTTGAGATCGGTATGACAGGTCGGCACAACATCGAGGGCCGAAGGGCCCGTACTGTGCTGTAATGTTCTATGTTCTATGTTCTATGATCCCGACAGCCTTTTGCAAAAGTTCCAGAAATTGATTCTCTTGTTCTTATATCCACCCGCGGATTACAAGAAAGTATAATTGAAACATATTCAATAACTTTCAAAGGGGAATAGGAAGAACAACACACTTGAAACCTGTTAAACCACAAGTAGTGTGTAGTGAATTCTCTTTTGTCATTGAATCATCATAGCCGTGTATCATAGAATCCCTACAGTGTGGAAGCAGGCCATTTGGCCCATTGAGTCCACACAGACCCTCCAAAGAGCATCCCACCCAGACCCACCCCTTCCCTGCACTTCCCATGCCTAACGCACATAGCCTGTACATCCCTGGATACTATGGGTAAACTTAGCACAGCCAATATACCTAACCTGCATATCTTTGGACTGTGGGAGGAAACTGGAGCACCCGGAGCAAACTCCACATCGTGTATGGTAGTAAATCTTGATACATGTAACTAAATTGTCTCCTTTTGAAAAATTCAGTTATTTCAAAGTACAGTTTCTGTGGTGCTATTGCAAGTTCTTGATACTTGAAAACTACTGCTAAAATACTGTGAAAAATGGCATCTTATGGTTTCAGTATTTGCTAGCTTAAAAGTACCTATGCCAAATGAACAAGATTTATTTCAATTGTCCCTCAATATTTCAACTTCATGGACACCCACCCGTTCTTATTGTTTGGATGAACTTTTCGTTTAGTTTGTAACTATTTAGTATTTGATTAAACTAGTGAAGGAAAATCTGAATTGGTACAAATAGGATTATGTCAGCTAAAGCCATTGAACAGTTCTTAATCATAAAGCCATCAAAAAGCCAAAAAAATCCTTTCCATCTTAAGAATTTTAAAAAAAGAGGTGGAAATACCTTGCATTTATTAAAGCCAAACAGCTCAAAACGGAATTTCCCTAGTTGGGCTAACAGAGAGTTTAACAGCTTACAGCACATCTATGAGTAAGTGCCACTGGGACTGGCAAAACTGTAGTGACTGAACGAAGTGGCTGAATAATGTGGGCGTTCAGCATATGGCCACTTCCATTTTTTGAGGTAATGAAATTAATGGAAGAAAAATACTAGCTTGTTAACTGATCTCTCACGCTGGCATTATTTGACCTGATTGCCACAGGCAATCCAAGAACCTGGCTCAACCTTTATCATTGCCCAAAAACAGCAAGCTGATCCCCCAGTCTCATTCTGAAGTGCAACGTGCTAACTTAATCGACTCAAACACTTAGCTCAGAGATAGTAGGAACTACAGATGCTGGAGAGTCTGAGATAACAAGGTGTAGAGCTGGATGAACACAGCAGGCCAAGCAGCATCAGAGGAGCAGAAAGGCTGTGTTCATCCTGCTTGACACTTTGTTGTCCCACACTTCGCTGTCTGAATACAGTGATTAAGATAAATGAAATGTTGATCCCAATCACTAAATATGAAGCAAATGCCATAAAAGCACACATGATTTTGCCAATAGTTTACCAATAAGGCTTAATATCCTCCCAACTCTTTTATAACACTCAATCTCTCATTGCAAGTACAGAACACTTAAAAGAAAACAACATGAAAATGGTTAACTTCCAGCATTGTCTTTCAGTTCAAATATCAGCAGCATCATCTGAATTTTAAAAAAACACTAGTAGAAGACTTATTTCTTCTGATTCCTGTGATTAAAATTATTTAATCCTTGTAGTGTGATTAAAATTTACAGTACACTCCACATTATCTAGCAAAAGAAAGTAATTCAAACTGTGTGGCAGCATGTCTGTGTTGTAATTGAAGTATTTTGTCTTGCTACTGTCTAGTTTACAGAAATTAATATGCTGCTGTGATTCTTTTCATTGGCACTAAGAGCTCTTTGAAGTAAATCTAGAGCTACGATAAACATCATCCGTTGCTAAATTGTGAGAATAAAAAATAATGGGTTCTAATGAATGGGTTTAATGAGTTAATGGGTTTAATGATGCAAGTCATTCATTACATCAGGCCATGCTCCACAGGGAATTTGAGATTTGTGTGAACAAGGTAAGTTACTGTGTACCTCCTTAGCCAATCAGATGAAGAATTATTAGCAAACAACGAAGGGTCAGAACCAGAAGGTGTCAAATAAGAATGCTTAATTCAATATCAAATCTGATTTAGAAAGTATCATAAAGAAGTTGAGGGTATTATTGTGTTCAGATAAAAAGAGTGTGATGAAAGATACAAAATGTAAATGATAAACAAAGCTGTCAAAACCTGATTAGGTTTTAAAAAATCACCTAAACACAATGAAGTATGAAATAATGAAGCCAGAAGTCACACCAGGTTATAGTCCAACAGGTTTATTTCAAATCATAAGCTTACGGAGCTTAGCCCCTTGATCAGGTGAAGCGAGAGAGAAGCACACAGGCTCAGAATATATAGGCAAGATATCAAGGGCAGGGAGATCAAAAAGTTAGGGCAGCACAGTGGCTCAGAGGTTAGCACTGCTGCCTCACAGTGCCGAGGACCCAGGTTTAATTCCACCCTCAGGTGACTGTATGGAGTTTGCACATTCTCAACATGTCTATATAGGTTTTGAAAGGGTGCACTGGTTTCCTCCCACAGCCCAAAGACGTGCAAGTTAGGTAGATTGCCCATGCTGAATTGCCCATGGCGTTCAGGGATGTGCAGGGGAGGTGAGTTAGGCATGGGAAATGCAGGGTTAGGGAAGGGGGATGGGTCTGGGTGGAATGCTCTTCAGAGGCTTGAATGGTGTGGACCCGTTGGACCGAATGGTCTGTTTCCACTCTGTAGGGGTTCTGTGGTTATCCATGGGCTTGTGGTAGAGCGAGGAACATTTCAGTGTTCAAGGATATTAAACCTCCGATCTTGGGATAAGCCCTCCTCCATGGTGGCCTTCCAGATACACTGGAAAATGTAATACTCCAATACCTTCCAAATGCAGTATCACTGAGCACAATCTGATAGCCAAGTTCCGTACCCATGAAGACGGCCTCACCCATGATCTTGTTGCTCTACATGTGATGCCACCACACTGTTCTGTATTTGTAAAATACTCCTTACTGGCCTGTTTTAACATCATCACCTTGATAAATTGTTTTCATCGCTCTACCTTAATTAGATTGTACAGTTTTGGATTATTTATTACTTTGGTTCGACCCTCGACATGCAACTCTTATACCTATCATGTTATTCCAGTCATTTGGTTTGTCTCCAACATCACCTTATTTTTAATTATTTGTAATTATCTCCCTGCCTCATTTAACTGGATTATAAGTCATTCCTTCACTTGTTATTCAGCTGTTAACACTTTCCTCACACCATCAGACACTTTTCATCACCTGCAGAGGTTTATTATTCAACACTCCATTCATACCATTTTATGTCTTTTTATCTCTCTGTCCATTGATCTCTCAGCCCATAAATTCTGTGCCTGTGTACTTCTCTCTACTTGAAAAAGGGGCTACACCACAAAAGCTTATGATTTCAAATTATCCCGTTGGACTATAATCTGGTGTCATTTGACTTCTGATTTTATCCACCCCATTTCAACACTAGCACCTCCAATCATGAAGGAATGAGATTCTACATTTGTAAATGTTAATTTTCAGCAATATCTAAAAATTATGGATATATTGGTGAAGTTGTTTGGCAGTAATTAAGACTCCCTACATCATTAAAAATTTACCTGAACTATAACAGACAGGCCCTAACATTTACTAATATCTTTAGTTTTGTTTCGTTATTTCACAAGATGTGAGCTTCATTTGCTAGGACAACATTTGTTGTATATTGCTCATTGCCCTGGAGATGGTGGAAGTGAGCCATCTTCTGAAACTGCTGCAACCTATGTAGTGTAGGTTCACAGGGCAGTTAGGCAGGGAGTTCCAGGATTTTGATCCTATATCATTGTTCTGAGTCAGGATGAGGCTGAGGCTTGGAGGGGAACTTTTAGGTAGTGGGGTTCGTATATATCTATTGACCTTGTCCTTCAAGATAGTAGAACACACAGGCTTGTAAGATGTTACCACAAGAGCCTGGGTGAATTATTACAGGGCATCTTGTAAATGGTACGCATTGCTGTCAATGTGTATCATTGATCGAGGGAGTGAAAATTGAAAGTGGTGTGGCAGTCAAGCAAGTTGCTTTGTCCTAGATGGTATCAGGATTCTCAAGTGTTGTTGACCAGGCAACCAGGCAAGTGAAATGTATTTCATCATATTCCTGACTTGAGCCTTGTAGATAGTGCGCAGGCATTAGGGAGAAAGGAGGTGAGCAACTGGCTGCCAAGTATCCAGCCTCGAACCTAGCACTGTCACCACAGTATTCATATAGCTGTTTGAGTTCAGTTTCTCACCAATGGTAAACTCAGGATGTTAGTGATAAGAGATTCAGTGAAGGAATTCCAATTGTTATCAAGGGAAAATGGATAGGTTCTAATGCGCTGTATGCAGTCATTCCTGGGCACATGGGCGGCATACATGTTTCCTGCCACTTATCAGCCTGAACCTGGATATATCCAGATGTTCAACAAAAATTGCTGAAGAAGCTCAACCGGTCTGGCGGCATCTGTAGCAAAAAAGCAAAGTTAACAATTCGGTTCCAGTGATCCTTCGTCAGATTTCCAGCACGAGCAGTTCTTTCATAATATATTCAGATCTTGCTACATTTAGGCATGGACTGCTTCAGTATCTGAGGAATGATGCTGAATATTAAGCAATGAACAAACACGTACATTTCTGAATTTATGATCAAGGGAAGGTTTTTCATGAAACAAGATGACCGTATCAGAGGGTGGCTGAGAGTCATCAAAGTGAATTCTGGGAGATATCGCCACAGTCATCACAACTGTACAGCAGGTCAGGGAGAACCTGGTGTCAATATACTGTTGCCAAATTTTCAGATGATACAAAAAGGTGTAAAGGCAATTTGCAAGAAGATTACAAACAATTTACAGAGAGATATTGATAGATTAAGTAAGTGGGCAAAAAGTTGGCAAATAGAATATAATGTGGGAAAATGTAAAAAGGTTCATTTTAGAAGGGGGAGCAAATGCACAGAATATTATTTAATTGAAGAAAAACTGTAGAAGATACAACACAAAGGTACTTAGAGTCATAAAACTGTATAGCATGGAAGCAGACTCTTCAGTACAACTCATCCATGCCAACCAGATATCCTAAATAAATCTAGACCCATTTTCCAGTATCCTTCTAAAGCTTTCCTGTTGATGTATCCATCTAGATGCCTTGTAAATATTGTAATTGTGCCAGCCTCCACCACCTCCTCTGGCAGCTCATTGCATACATACATCAATCTCTGTGTGAAAATATTGCTTCTTAGGTACCTTTTACATTTTTCCCCTCTCAACTTAAAGCTATGCCCTCTAATTTTGGATTTCCCTACCCTGGGAAAAAGATCTTGACAATCACCCTACCCATGCTTCTCATGTTACTATAAACCTCTATAAGGTCATCCCTCAGCCTCCAAGTCTCCAGGGAAAATCTACGCCTCGCCTATTCAGCCTCTCCCTGTAGCTCAAACCCTCCGACCCTGGCAAGAGCCTTGTAAATCTTTTCTGAACGCTGTCAAGTTTCATGCCTCTTTCCTATAGTAGGGAGACCAGAACTGAAACACAGAAAGCTTGCACCCAGGGTGCAGTAGTTACTTAGGAAGAATAATGGAATGTTGTCCCTTGTTTCAAAGGAGTTGCAGTATAAGAATAGGGGAGTCTTACTATGACTGTACAAAGTGCTGCTGAGACCAAATCCGGAGCACTGTGAGCAGTTTGGTCACCTCATTCAAAAAAGATATTCCTCCATTGGATGCAGTTCAGAGAAGATTCACTAGGACAATCCCCAGTATGGAAGGATTGTCTTATGAATAAAATTAAACAGATTGAGACTCTACTCACTGTGGTTAAGAAGAATGAAAGGCTATCTTGGCAAAATATTTACGATCAACAGAGTAAATGCTGAGATATTGTTTTCCCTAATGGAAGAGTCTAGGATCAGAAGGCATAGTTTAAGAATAAAGGGATGCCAAGTTAAGACTGAGATGAGGAGGAATTTCTTCTCTCAGAGAGTTGAGTGTCTTTGGAATTCCTTGCCATAGAGAGCTTTGGGAGCAGATCCTTTCTGTCTAAGGCTGAGATAGATGGCTACTTGTTCAGCAGGGGAAATAAGGATTACAGGGAAAAGGAAAGTGAATATAAGGAATATTGAATTAGCTTGGCTCCTATTGAATGTCCGTGCAGATTCAAGAGGCCTAATGGCCTACTGTTGTTTCTATTTCTAATGGTCTTGCGATCTGATTTGCTTGCCCTAAAACCTACTGAATCTGCATGCTAGCTTTTTGTAATTTATGTACAATAACCCCTAAATCCCTCTGTGCTGCAGATTTCTCCATTTAAGTGCTACTCAGCTCCTCTATTCTTTCTGCCAAAGTGCCAAATCTCACAACATCCCACATTGCATTCCATCTACCAGCCAACTCACTTAACCTATCTATACCGCTCTGCAGACGATTTGTGCCATCCACAATATATGTCTTCCCACCTATTTTTGTGTCAGACTTGGCTATCATACATTCACTTCCTTCAGCTAAGTCATCAACATACATTGTAAATATTTGTGGCCGTGGCAAATATTCTCGGGTCAACATCCTGAAAATGTCCTCTTTATCCCAACCCTGTGTATATTAGCTAGCTGATGCCCAATCCAAACTCATATACTACCTCCAAACCAGAAATTCTAACACTATTAAGTAGCCTCATGTGTGGTACCTAAATTAGCACCTTTTGGAATTCCAAAAATGTCACATCTACTGGCTATATTTATCTATTCTGCTTGTTTCCTCCTCAAAGAATTCTAATAAATTTCTCAGACATGATTTGTCCTTCATGAAGCCACACTGATTTAATCCAATTATATTATCTATTTCTAAATACTCTGCCTTGACATTCTTAGTAATAGACTATAACATTTTCCCAATAAGATGCCAAGCTAAATGGCTTATGGTAACCTGTTTTTGTCTCCATCTCTTATTGGATAAGTTTGTTACATTTGGCAGTTTTCCATTCCTCTGGAACTTTTCTAGAATCCAAGGATTATTGGAAGATTGCTACCAGTATATTTTTTTATCACTGTAGCTACTTCCGTTAGTATCTTAGGGTGCAATCCATCAGTGCCAGGGGCTTAGCAGCATTTTACCACATTAGGTCCCTTAGTAATTTGTTTTTTTGGGATAGTTATTGTTTTTATTTACCCCTATTTTTCCCTTTGACTATTTGGAATTCTATTAATGTCCCCTACTGAGAAGACTAATGCAAAGTATTTTATTCAACTTCTCTGCCATTTTTCTGGTTACTCATTATTATTTCTCCAGTCTCATTCTCGAAGGGGCTTATTTTCTCTCTGGTCTGTCGCTTGTTTTTAAATCTTTAGAGAAGATTTTTTGTATCCATGTTTGTCTTACAAACTTATTTGCCCTCAAAGTTTATTTTCTCCCTTTATATAATTTTTCTTTGGTCATCTTTTATTGGATTTTAAAACATCCCAATCTCCTCATTTGCCACTAATCTTTGTCACTAATCATGTTGTATATTTTTAATTCAATTTTATTCTTTCTTAGCTTCTTTGGTTAACCATGGTTTGTTCATCTTTCTGTTTAGGATCTTCGCCGTGAGTAATGAACATCAACTCTCTTTTTTGCTGAACTCCTTTCCCAGTTCGTTCCAGCCAACTCTGCTCTCATTCTTTTTAAATTCCCTCCAATTTAAGTTTAGCACAGTTGCTTCTGAGCCAAGTTTCTCACTCTCAAACTCAATATGTTCTGGCCATTATTTCCAAGGTGATCTTTTACTCTGACATCATATATTAAACCTGCCACATTTCAAATGACCAGATCCAAAATAGCCTGATTCCTGGTCAGATCTGCAACCATTTGCTCTAGGAAACTGCCTCAAATACACTTTATGAATTCTTACATGTAGCTATTTATATTAATTTAATTTTCCAAATCTGCAAGAAGATTAACATCACTCTTGGTTAAGGTACAGATAGTCCTCAGGTTGTGAGCAGGTTCCAACATGGAGCCTGTTCACAAGTCAATGTGAAAGTCAAAAGATGATGCAGAGCAATTTAAAGCTGCTGTTTGTAAGTATGGGAAATGTTCATCTATTAGATCTTTAAAATTATAACCTTATATGGGGGCACATTGATAAGTACGATCATTCATAAGTCAGATGTTTATAAATTACAGATCCCTTGCAGTGCCTTTTTACATTTCCCCATTATCTTCTGATTTATTTTCTGCCCTTTAATATAGCTACTCGTACATGGCCTATTGACTACCTGCACCAATAATTTCTTCTCCTTGAAATTTTAGTGCCCGATGAGGTAGTGCACTGAAAATCAAGTCCCACTATTTCCAGAGACATTACAAAAGTTAAAGATTTTATTAAAGTTTCACAAAGTTCCTCTAACTTACTTTTTCTTTTAGACCCAGATTAACAGAAAAGATGGACCGGGTTTCTGTATTATACAAGAATTGCTACTTATTGTAAATAAATAAGTACTATCTACAGGTTATGAATTGTTGACATATAACTCATTTATAAAATCCCCATTCACATAACCAGGTAGACACACACAGATATATACAACAATTGGAGTTATGAATGGAGGTAAGGAACTAGGAGGAAGGGTCAATGGCCCCTGACCATTAGGCTTCACAGAGTTAATCCTTATAGTTGGCCAGGACTTCTGCTCCTCAATCTTTCTTCTCCAGGTACTTTCACTTCCTTGCAAGAAGCACAGAAAGACTGGTTCACAAATTACAAAGCCCATGGCTTAAAAGCCACAGTTTACAACAACCAATGAGGAAGAATAAACTGGCTTTCTTCAGACTTTCCTTAATTTTTACTGCAGAGGCAATGACAGCACATGCCTTTCCAAAGTCTGAGTTCACAATCACAAGCTGTTCAGCTACCTGAGACCAATCACTTAGTTTCTGACAGGCAGAAGGCCTTTAGTACCAACAACTGATTGTAATTCAGACCAATCAGCTACTTTTTGCTTAGTGAATCCTACTTGGTACACACCCCTTAGTGCCAATGTATTCTTCTCCTACGGTTGAACAAATCACAGTGCAATCCAAAATTACAAGAAGCACTGCTAGGCTGTTGTTAAAAAGCACAGCAATCTCTTCCCCAGTCTTTAGTTTTAAAAACAGTCCTTTATCCCTTTAGTCCACAAACAAAATAACAAACAAAAAAGAACATATTCTTTACACACATCCACCCTTTCAGATGAAATGATATTTCAAAAATACATATGTACATAATATATACAAGAACACACAATTTCAATTCGCCCTCCCTCCCCATATCAGGTAATGCAGTCTCAGCATTCCTTAAACCTTTAACTTATTCCAACAGTTGGCATTTGGGACAATGCATTTGCAATTACACTATCATTTGCAGCAATATGAATAATCTTTATATTAAATGTTTGAAACAAAAGACTCTATCAGAAAAGTCTCACATTTTGAGTTCTAAATGTACAAAGGCCAGTGGGTTAAGAATAACGTAAACTAGTGTTTCCTTGTTCTCACACTGGACATAGATTTCAGTGTGTTGGTGAGCCAGTGTTAATGCAAAGCCTCTTCCTGTACGGTATAATATTCTTCTGATACTGGTTTAGTTTCTTGGGAATGTACCCCACTCGCTTCTCTCCGCCCAACTCATCATCCTGCAAAATGACTGCACTTCTCCCTAAGTCACCACCACCAATCACCATTTTAGAAGAGAGAAAAAAATCAGGGGTGGCCAACTCTGGTTCATTTATTAGGATTGATTTCAACTTCTCAAAGACTACCTGGAATTCTGCTGACCATACTGAAATAACTCCACTGAGGCCGATATCTCATCACCAAGTCACCCTTTATACACACCCTTTATAGACACTGGTCCAGCTCCCTCAGAGCCTGCTCTCAGAGTGAAAAGAACCACTGACACTTCTGTTTATATCTGTCAGCCAGGACTCCCTGATTGGACCAAATTAACAGCCTCAATCGGGGAACTCATATTCAATGAAGTCCAACTGTCTGACCTTCTTACAATCACTACATCTCTCCCCTCTCTAACTCTGTGGACATGGGTCTGTTCATTTCCTGTAGCCTCTCCAGGGGCATTTTTGCACTGAGTCCAATTCCTCCAATTCGACCTTGGATACGGGCGGCACTTACTGGACCATAGCCCACCTCTTGTGCCCAAAGCATGTTGGAAGAAATTTATCCTCTCCTTCAAGTGTCAAAGGTGTTGAGGCTGTGACACCCGTCATGTCCACCTCAGACTCCAAGGTTTCTTTGGTGCTAGACAGAAAGGGAGAACCTATAGGTTCTGACAGACTTTCCAGCTGTTCCAAGGGGCTGGGTAGGTTCTGCTCCTGCACCTTTTGTAAATTTCCAGCTTTCATGTGGCCACATGCTTGATCAGGACAGCCTCACCTCCCAAACTTTGTACGTCAAGGGTCCTGAACCCGTTTTTACCTCTAACCCATGCAGGGCCATTTCCATGCTTTAGAACATAGAACAGTACAGCACAATCTTATAGACTTCAATCAAGTCTCCCCTCAGCCTCCACAGCTCAAGAAAAAAGCAACACAAGTTTTGCTAGCCTCTCCTTATAGCTCATATGCTCTAATCCAGGCAGTATTTTGGTAAACCTCTTCTGCACCCTCTCCAAAGCCTCCACATCCTTCCTGTAATGTGGTGACCAAATTGAAAACAATACTCTAAATGTTCCCCGCATGTCCTGATGAAGAGTTTCAGCCCGAAATGTTGATTTTCCTGCACCTGGGATACTGTCTGACCTGCTGTGCTTTTTCAGCTCCACATCTTTTGACTCTAAGTATGGCCTAACCAAAGTCTTATAACGCTGCAGCATGGCAACCTGACTCTTGTACTCAATTTCCCAACCAATAAAAGCAAACGTACCATATGCCTTCTTTACCATCTTAACGACTTAAGTGGCTAATGTTAGGGAGCTATGGACTTGATCCTCAAGATCCTTCTGTACATCAATGCTGTTCAGAGTCCTGTCATTGATTGTCTAGTTTACCTTAACATTTGATCTCTCAAAGTGCGGCACCTCACACTTAACTGGATTAAACTCCATTTGCCATTTCTCTGCCCATATCTGCAACTGATCTACAACCTCCTGTATCCTTTGACAAATTCCTACACTATCCACAACTCCACCAATCTTTGTATCACCTGCAAACTTACTAACCTACCCATCTACATTTTCATTCAGGTCATTTATACATATCACAAACAGGAGGAGCCCCAGTTTCGATACCTGCAGAACACTGCCAGTCACATACCTGTGGCCTGAAAAATACTCTTCCACAACGACCCATGTCTATGGGCAAGCCAATTCTAAATCCATGTGGCCAAGTCACTGTGGATCTCATGCATCTTGATCTTTCAGATAAGTCGACCATGAGAGATCTTGTTAAAAGGCTTACTAAAATCCAGGTGAACAACCTCCACTGCTTTGCGCTCATCGATCATATTCATCGCCTGCTCGAAAAATTCAATCAAGTTAGTAAGACATGACCTGCCCTGGACAAAGCCAATTGACTGTCCCTAATTAGGCCATGCTTTTTCAAATGTGTGTAAATCCTATCCCAAAGAACTTTCTCCAATAGCTTTTCAACCACTGACATGAGACTCACTGGTCTGTAGTTTCCTGTCACCAGTCAGAAGTTACCTGGTGCTTTCAGCATCAAAATTCATCCCCTGGAATAGACTGTCGCTCTCTCTCTCAGATGTACTTCTGAAATATTCAAATGCTGTAATGCTACTTTACATGCTCCTTCGAGTCCTTTTTTTTTAAAAAACGCTGACACATAAGATAACATTTAGGATTTGCCTATTTGGTTCAAGAATATCTCCCTGCTCAATTCTAAAAGACCTCTAATATCGGGACCATAAATAGATTCAAATGGACTAAAACCATGAGATTAAATTAGAAAATCTCTGGTAGTGAATATTAGAAATCTAATCCCTTGTTCCATTCCTGTGGGTATTTGCAGTTTTGAGAGCCTGGTTGTTTTCTCCAAATCTGCCTGTGTCTGTTAAAAATACACAATTGAGTTCAATTCTTTAATTCCTACTAATGATGTCCTGGAAAACTTCAAACAGCAAGTGAGAATCCTGATCAGATTGTATTTCAGTTGGTAGTCGATAAAAAGTGAAACAAATGTTAACTTCTCTACTGCTACTCTTGCTATAATGGCCCAAAAGGAGTAGATTCTGGGAATCAGGTTGTCATAGAATCACAAGATCTGCAGCACAGAAAAAGCCCCTACAGCCCATTGAGTTTGCTCCAGGGAGAAGCAACCACCATAATCCCATTTTCCAGCACCTGGCCCATAGATTTGTAAGTTTTGACATCTCAAGCGAGTATCTAAATACTTCTGAAATGTTATCAGGGCTTCTGTCTCCACCAGTCTTATAGGTAGTGAATTTCAGATTCCTGCCAACATCTGAGCAGAAAAATGTTTCCTCACATACCCCCTAAACCTTAAATCTGTCTCTCCTGGTCATCAATCCATACATCAAGGCAAAATTTTGCATCTTGTCTACCCTATCTGTGTCCCTCAGCTCAAATGAACCTCTTGAGTCTCCTATACTCACAGAAGAACAACCCCATGCCTGCTTCCATTTTCCATTTGATCCCACGATATCTACTATCACTCAACTCAGCAGTTCTTCAAAAACTGGTATGGGTATCAAAGGTGTTGGTTTAATGACATATTGATATTTTCCTATCACTTGACATCTATGACATGTTTTACAGAGGTGCACTACATCTTTGTGAAATCTTGGTCATATAAAATGCCTGTTTATTTTTAAGCCTGTGTTTCTGTATTCCTTTTTGGCTTTCCATACAAATTTCACATGCTACGCTCTGAAGTCCTGCCACATCCAGTCATGAATAGTGGTGGACAATTAAACAACTCATCAGAAGAGACGGCTCCACAAATATCCCTACCCTCAATGACGGAAGAGCCTAACACACAAATACAAAAGATAAAGCTAAAGCATTCATAGCAATCTTCAGTTAGAAATGCTAAGTGGATGCTCCAACTTGGCCTCCTCCAGTGGTCCCCAGCCTCACAGATACCAGTCTTCAGCCAATTCGATTCACTCTATGTGATGTCAGGTTGGAGGTACTGGATACTGCGAAGCCTATGGGCCCTGACAACATTCCGGCAATAGTATTGAAGACTTGTACTCCAGAATTTGCTGCTCCCCTAACCAAGTGTTCCAGTGCAGTTACAATATTGATATCTACCCAACAATGTGGAAAACTGCTCAGGTATTCCCTGTCCACAAAAAGCAGGACAAATCCAACCTGGACAACGACCACACCATCATTCTCGTCTCAATCATCAGTAAAGTGTTGGAAGGTGTCATCAATCTTGATTTCAGCATGTGATCAGCAATAACCTGTTCAGTGTCAGCAAAGTGTGGAGCTGGATGAACACAGCAGGCCAAGCAGCATCTGTGCTCTTAAGGCGCTGCTTGGCCTGCTGTGTTCATCGAGCTCCACACTTTGTTATCTCGGATTCTCCAGCATCTGCAGTTCCCATTATCACTGATCACAATTTTAACCTGTTCAGTGACACCCAGTTTTGGGTTCCACCAGGGTCATGCAGCTCCTGACCTCATTTCAGCCTCAGTTCAAACATGGACAAAGGAGCAGAATTCCAGAGGGTGAGGTTAGAATAAGCGGCCTTAAAATCGAGGGTGCATTTGACTGATTGTGGCATGAAGGATCCTGAGGAAAACTGGAATGAATGGCTGCCAGGGGGCAAATTCTCTGATGGTTAGAGTCTATCCTATTTAGCACAGTGATAGTGCCAAACAGCACAGTAGATGTTACTGTCAACGTGAAGATAGGACTTCATCTCCACAAGGACTGTGCAGAGGTCACTTTTACCAATACTGTCACTGACAGATGCCACGGGCAAATGGCAGGTCAATAAGAATGAGATCAAGTATGTTTTTCCATTTTGTGTGTTGCCTCACCACCTGCAGCAGACACAGTGCTATGTCCTTTAAGACCAGACCAGCTCAATCAGTAGTTCTGCTGCCAAGCAATTCTTGCCTGTGAACATTGAAATCCCTCACCCAGTGTATATTTTGTGCCCTTACTATTCTCAGTGCTTCCTCTCAGTATTATTCAACATGGAGGAGTACTGATTCTTCAGCTGAGGGAGGATGCTACATGTTAATCAGCAGTTTTCCTGTGTTAGACCATATGACTATAAGTCATAGGAACTGATATTAGGCCATTCAGCCTATTGAGCCCGCTCCCATATTCAATCATGGCTGACGGGTTTCTCAACCCCATTCTCCCACTTTCTCCCTGTAACCCTTGATCTTCTTGACAATCACGAATCAATATATCTCTGCCATAAATATACTAAATGACCTGGTCTCCACAGCCTTCTGTGGAAATGAATTCCATAGATTCACTACTCTCTGGCTGAAGAAGTTTCTCCTTATCTCCAAACGAAAATGTCTTCCCTTTACTCAAAGACTGTACCCTCGGGGCCTATTTCTCCTACCAATGGAAACATCTTCTCAACACTCACCCTGTCCAGGCCATTCAGTATTCTGTAAGTTTCAATCAGATCCCTCCTCATCTATCTAAACTCCAATGAGTATAGTCCCAAAGTCCTCAAACATTCCTCATAAGTTAAGCTTTTCATTCCTGGGACCATTGTTGTGAACTTCCTCTGAACCCACTCCAGGGCCAGCACACCCTTCCTGAGATATGGGGCCCAAAGCTACACACAATATTCCAAATGTGGCCTGACCAGAGCCTTATAGAGCCTCAGAAGTACATCCCTGCTTTTATATTCAAGTCATCTCAAAATAAATGCCAAAGTTGCATCTGCCTTCCTAACCACTGACTCAACCTTCAGGTTTACCTTGAGAGAATCCTGGACTAGAACTCTCAAGTCTCTTTGTACGTCAGACTTCTGAATTTTCTCCCCATTTAGAAAATAGCCCATGCTTCTATTCTTCTTACCAAAGTGTATGACCTGACATTTTTCCATGTTGTACTCTATCTGCCACTTCTTTGCCCACTCTCCTAACCTGTCCAAATCCTTCTGCAGCCTCACTGCCTCCTCAATACTACCTGCCCTTCCACCTATCCTTATATCATCTACAAACATACCCAGAATGCCCACAGATCCTTCATCTAGATCATTAATGTAAAAAGTGAAAAGTTGTGGCTCCAGCACTGACCCTTATGGAACACACATTGTCTGCCATCCAGAGAAAGACCCTTTTATCCCCGCTCCCTGCTTTCTGCCAGACAGCCAATCTTCTACCCAAGCTAGCACTTTGCCCCTAATACCATGGGCCCTTATCTTACTCAGTAGCCTCCTATGCGACACCTTGTCAGAGGCCTTCTTGAAGCCCAGGTAGATAACATCCATTGGCTCTCCTTGGTCTAACCTGTTCATTACCTCCTCAAAGAATTATAACAGATTTGTCAGGCATGACCTCGCCCTGATGAAGCCATGCTGACTTTGCACTATTTTATTGTGCACTTCTAAGTATTCAGAAATCTCATCCTCCTCCATAGCCTCTAAAATCTTACCCACGACCAAAGTTAGGCCATTCGGCCTGAAATTTTCAGTCTTTTGCCTTACTCCCTTTTTGAGCAGGGGTGTCAAGTTAGCGCTTTTCCAGTCCTCCGGGACCTTCTGTAACTCTAGCAATTCCTGAAAGATCATTATTAATGTCTCCACTATCTCTTCATCTATCTCCTTAAGAACTCTGGGGTATAGTCCATCTGGTCCGGGCGATTTCTCCACCTTCAGGCCATTCAGTTTTTCTAGCACCTTCTTGGTGATAGCCACCATATTCAGCTCTGCCCCCTGACTCTCTTGAATTTTTGGGAGATTACTTGTGTCTTCCACAGTGAAGACTGATGCAAAGTAATTATTCAGTTCCTCAGCCATTTCCTTGTTCCCCACTAAAATCTCTCCAGCGTCATTTTCCAGTGGTTCAATGTCCACTTTTACCTCTCTTTTGCCCTTTATGTATCTAAAAAACTCTTGCAGTCCTCCCTCATATTACTGGCTAGCTTATCCTAATATTTAATATTCTCTCTCCTTTTTTTTTGTTGCCCTCTGTCAGTGTTTGTAAGCTTCCCAATCTCTGGTTTCCCACTGCCCTTCACCACATTATATGCTTTCTCTTTTACTTTTATGCTGTTCCTGACTTCCCTTGTCTGCCATGGTTGCCTCATTGTCCCTGTACCAGATTTCATTTTCCTATGGATGAATTTTTACTGTGTCTCTTGAATTACTCCTAGAAATTCCTGCCACTGCTGTTCTATTGTTTATCCTGCTCAGCTCCTCTCCCAGTCAATTCTGCAAAACTCCTCCCTCACACCTCTGTAATTGCCTTTATTCAGCTGTAATACCATTACCTCTGGCCCTATCTTCTCCTTCTTGAATTGCAGAGTAAATTCAGTCATAGTATGATCACTGCCTCCTAAGGATTGCTTCACCTTAAACACCCTTATCAAGTCTACCTCATTACTCATTACTAAAGCCAGTATTGCCTATTCCCTAGAGCATTCCACCGCAAGCTGCCCAAAAAGCCATCTTGTAGACATTCCACAAATTGCTTTTCTTGCAATCCACTACCAACCTGATTTACCTAGCCCACCTGCATATTGAAATACCCCATGATCCCTGTAACTTTGCCTTTCTTACACACCCTTTCTATCTCCTGGTGTATCTTGTGCCCCAGCTCCTTCCTACTGTTTGGAGGCCTGTACATTACTCAAACTGTGATTTTTTTCCTCTGCAGTTCCTCAACTCTACCCACACAGATTCTACACCATCTGACCCTACTTTGTTTCTTACTATAGATTTAATTTCGTTTTTTACAAAAAAGGCAACCCTAACCCCTCTGCCCACCTACCTATCTTTTCCATAAGACGTTATCCGTGGATATTCAGCTCCCAATCCTGATCCCCTTGCAGCCGTGTAGCCGTGATGACTACTGCATCATATCTGCTAATTTCGATCTGCGCCACAAACTAATTTTCTTATGCTGTGTGCATTCAGATATAACACTTTCAGTCATGTGTTAACTGTCCATCTTCTCATTGTCATTCATTTATCCAGTGTGCTTGAAGTTTGATTCCTAAACTTTTCTAAACAATCTGTCCTATTTGTGTCTGTGTGGGAGACTTCAATAACCTCTCCTGAGTTGTCCTTTCCTGACATTTTTTTCATAATTTTCCACACAGTGTAATCTACTCCTTCTGTTGTTAGCCTGCTGCTTTGTTCCCCACTGGAGGATGTTTTCCCCTCCCCTTCACCCATACTTTTTAGTCTAAAGTCCTGTTGGAGCCTGAGAGATTGAGTTAGATGATCAGCCACAATTGTATTGAATGGCGGAGTAGGCTCAAAGAGTCAAACCTTTCAGTCTTGATTATTTATTTTATGCTTTTGTTTGTGTGAGAAGTATGATATAGGGCCTGAGATAACAAGGTGTAGAGCTGGACGAACATAACAGGTCAAGCAGCATCAGAGGAGCAGGAAAGCTGATGTTTCAGATCTGGGCCCTTCTTCAGAAATGGGGAGGGGAAAAGAAGTGCCGAAATAAATAGAGAGAGGAGGGGTGGGGCTGGGGAAGGTAGGTGGAATGGTGATAGGTGACTGCAGGTCGGCAGTGGTGGGGATGGGTCAGTGAGGTGGGAGAGCAGATAGGTGGGAGAGAAGATGGACAGGTTGTCAGGTCAAGGAGGTGGAGTGAGACGGAGGGTTGATCATGGGATAAAGCTGGGTGTGGCAAGATTTTGAAACTGGTAAAGTCCACGTTGAGACCATTGGGTTGTAGGGTCCCAAGGCAGAATATGAGGTACTACTCCTCCAGTTTCCGGGTTGTGTCATTGTGGCCATAGAAACTCACATGGGCCCAAGCTATGCCTGGCTTTTCATAGGATACATGGAACAGTCCCTATTCCGCAGCTACACTGACCCCATCCCCCACCTCTTCCTCCACTACATCGATAACTGTATCTGTGCTGCTTCGTGATCCCGTGAGGAGCTTGAACAGTTCATCAACTTTACTGACACCTTTCACCCCAACCTCAAGTTCACCTGGACCATCTCTGATACCTCCCCCTCCTTCCTGGACCTCTCTGTCTCAATTTCTGGTGACTGCCTCGAAACGCACTTCTATTTCAGACCCACTGACTCCCACAGCTAGATTACACCTCCTCTCACCTGCCTTCCTGCAAGAATGCAATCCACTACACCCAATTCTGCTGCCTCCACCGCGTTTGCTCCCAAGATGGAGCGTTCCACTTCTGAGCATCCCAGGTGTCCTCATATTTCAAGGACCGCAACTTCCCCTCTTTGTTGGTCAAAAATGTTCTCGACCACACCCCTTGTGTTTCCCGCATCTCTGCCCTCACATCCTCTCCCCGCAAGAAAAACAAAGACAGAATCCCCCATATATAATAAAATGTGAGGCTGGATGAACACAGCAGGCCAAGCAGCATCTCAGGAGCACAAAAGCTGACGTTTCGGGCCTAGACCCCGAAACGTCAGCTTTTGTGCTCCTGAGATGCTGCTTGGCCTGCTGTGTTCATCCAGCCTCACATTTTATTATCTTGGAATCTCCAGCATCTGCAGTTCCCATTATCACAGAATCCCCCATGTCCTCATGTTTCACCCCCACTAACCTCGGTATTCAATGTATCATTCTCCGCCACATCCACCACCTGCAACCCCACTACCAAAGATATATTTCCCTCACCACCCCTATCTGCCTTCTATAGGGACTACTCTCTCCATGACTTCCTCATCTGCTTCACACTCCCCACTAACCCTGCACCTTTCCCTGCAACTGCAGGAAGTGCTTCACCTGCCCCAAGCCTCCCCTCTCACTTCTATCCAAGGCACCAAACAAGCCTTTCGCATCAGACAGGGGTTCTCCTGCACATCCGTCAATGTGGTCTATTGTATCCGCTGTTCCCGATGAGGCCTCCTCTACATTGGTGGGACAAAGAGAAGACTTGGAGACTGCTTTGTAGAGCACCTGTGCTCTGTTCGTGATACACGACAACACTTTCCAGTCACGAACCATTTCAACTCGTCCTCCCACTCCCTGGATGACACATCCATCCTGGGCCTCCTCCAGTGTCATAATGATGCCACCCAGAAACTGGAGAAGCAGCACCAGCCAATGCTCTCAACGTGGACTTTACTAGTTTCAAAATCTCCCTAGGCCCGGCCTCATCCCATGACTAACCCTCCCTCTCATCCCTACCTCCTTGACCTGACACAACATGTCCGTCTTCTCTCCCACCCATCTCATTGACCAATCCCCACCACTCCCTACCTGCACTCACCTGTCACCATCACACCTACGTTCCCCAGCCTCAGCCCTCCCCTCATTATTTATTTTGGTGCTCCCTTCCCCCTCCCCTATTTCTGAAGAAGGTTCGCGACCCAAACCGCAGCCTTCCTGCTCCTCTGATGCTGCTTGGCCTGCTGCATTCCTCCAGCTTCACACTGTTATCTCAGGCCTGCAATTGTCTCTCCTACATCTCTTCACCACTCTGTCCTCCTTTAAGAAATGTAAAGATTGTGTCAAATTTCAGTAGTCCATGAATCAAGCTGATCTTGTATATTTTTGGCTAAATTTTCACCATGACAATTTGCAGATTTTTTGAGCTGGGTGTTTAGTGGTATTACTGATTACCATTCTCAGACAGTGAGAAATGCTGAATGATAAGATTGTTTAAATGCAAAATTTGCATTACTCACAAAAATAATTTTTTTTTCATTTTTAAAGGTATTTATTACATTTGTGAAAGGAACAATTGAAGGCAGATTTATATTGCCTCTAATCTATCTTAAGAACTATTTTTAATGAACTGCACTTGTCAAGCATATTTAGATATTCTAACAGCAAATCATTGCCACAGAGACCTCTAGAACATAAGACTGAGGGCTTAAAATGTCATGCCCTTTTTCAGCAAAGAGATGAAAACAAGTGAGTATCAAAAGTGAATAATTAACTTATCTCCTCTGGACAATATTAACGTGACATTTATAGTTCACCTCATCAACCAAATCACTGTTTAATACTACTCCTCTGCTTCTGGAAGCTTTATGAGGTCACCTCATTGAGTAAACAGATTGTTAATCTTATTCTGAGTTAATCTTGATAAATCTGAACAAATGTAAACATTGTCACCTGAACTGAAGCCAGGTTGTTTGTCTTTGCTTAATTTGGTAATTTGATTAATAGGACTTATATTTCTTGCTGTGAAACATTGGACCTTCTTTTATTATCAGGGAACAGGGACATTGCTGACCAGCTGGAGAGCTGATGAGAGCCTCAAGTTGTCTCTTTCAGGGAAGACATGTTGTATTATGTCTCAGTCCAGCATTTATGTGCCAGATGAAGAAGCCCAAAGGTAGAATTCCCACTGCACTGAGAGCTGCTGATCATTACAGTCATTGACAATGGGAGTGGTGGTGTCTGCCAGCACTGCACCCCACAGAGGCCCCTGTTCAGCAAGAGAACCGGCCACAGATCAGTGAGGGCCAGATGGGATCACAGGAGTTGTCATTGGCTGAGAAGAGAAGGTTAGAGGGAATTCCTGTCCATTGCCACTGATAGGTTCTTATTGAATCATAGAATCCCTACACTGTGGAAGCAGGCCACTCGGCTCATTGCGTCCAAAGCAGCCTCTCCAAAGAACATCCCATTCAGCAATGCAGCCAATAGTGATTTCTTGATGATTCCCAAGTCATTCCCATGTTTATTAGGTGCATTACAGGTGACAAATCTGGTAGAAATCTAAGGTAACAAAGTATAGAGCTGGACGAACGCAGCAGGCCCAGCAGCATCATAGGAGCAGGAAAGCTGACGTTTCAGGCCTAAACCCTAGGCCTCAAATGTCAGCTTTCCTGCTCCTATGATGCTGCTTGGCCTGCTGTGTACATCCAGCCCTACACCTTGTTATCTCAGATTCTCCAGCATCTGCAGTTCCTAGTATCTCTGACAGAAATCTATCCAAGATTTTATCCTGCCTGAAGTCTGGTTTCGTTGAACAAAATGCTTTGTGGTGTAAAACTCCATAAAAGGTCACCAGGACATGTGATTATTTGGATTCACTTTTCTCAAAATTTGCCTTGATAACATCAAACATAAAAGGACTATAATGTTGTATCAGAGATAATGGGAACTGCAGATGCTGGAGAATCCGAGATAACAAAGTGTGGAGCTGGATGAACACAGCAGGCCAAGCAGCATCTCAGGAACACAAAAGCTGACATTTTGGGCCTAGACCCTTTTTTCTGATGAAGGGCCATGCCCGAAACGGACTATAATGTTTCACTTTTTACTTTTCTACTTGATGCTGAAGGTTTTATACCTCGGTACATTTGTAAAGGGAAAGGCAATTTTGTGCACTTTTCACTGTTCTCCTGTATTGCAGTATTTGAGCACACGTGACAACAAATTTAATTTTAACTCTGATAAGAATTTGATGAACTTGTTATTTACTGTTATTTCATTCCATTTCATTTTGAAATGTGATCAATTGGATGAAATTGAATTAGTATCGGATGGAGGAAGTTTTTAATCACTGGCCATTTATTTCCAAAGCTAATCCACCCATGAAGAAACATTAAAGGATAGTGGTTGGAAAACAGGGCTCTGGCCACCAGACATTATAAATGACAGCCCCATGCAGCCCAGTATGCCTAACCATATGTGCTATTGTCAACATGGCTTACCAGTATGAGCCATGTGAAAGAGAAAAATTTGCATGACCCTGAGAGATGAACTATGATAAATTACTGGCTTAACAGTGCAGCAGAAAGTTGTTTTATTACCTAAATGTGTAGTTGCTTGATCTTAGTGCAAGAAACAGGCAGGTGCCTTGATCAGTATGTTGCTCCCAACCTGATAAACTCTGATGCTTTCAATCTTGATTGGCCCAGTTGCCCAGGAACTGTGTTACATCTCATTATTGGCCTGATGTTCAATTATCTTCTCAGCTTGTGCTCCTGTCCTTTCTGCTGTGAGTCATTTTCACCTGCAGCAAGAGAGATAAAGAGGTTCAGTGAGTGACTATTGCCATGTGTGGAACTTCTTCATGTCATGTGAATGCTGATTTGGGAAAGGTGCAAGTTATGAGGCACTCCAATAAAAATTGGAACCAGAAAGAAACATTAAAAAGCCTATTCGCCTTTCAGAGACTCATCACATAAGGTGCTTACATTTAACACATTGAAGATGAGTTTCAAAAGGTAAAGACTGCTATTTTGGTGAAGAGTGTTAGAAATCAGTGCAGGTATTGAATTAATTTTTCCAGTATTTTGGAGGCTAATGGAAAATCTATTATGAGTGTAATTGATGATCAATTTCTCCTGTATGTCTTTGACTGCTGTGTTTATATTATTTTCAAAATGTTTAGTTTATTGTTGTGAAATTGGCTATGTATGACTGCATTAACTTTAAGCAAGAAAAGTTTCCTCATGTCAATATCTGCTCATCAAAATGTTTGAACTAAGAGCTCAACTAGGCAATTGTCAGATGGTATTCTTTTGATCAATGCTGACATTTTCATGTTTCCAACTGCACCTTTGGTTTGATGTCTGCACAGGCCATTGAAAGTGCAAATAACAAAGCTCACAGAGGCTTAAAGAATTTTGATTTAATTAAGTTTTTGTGGATGCATTGATATGGAATGGTGATTGACAGTATGTATCAGTCATACGTTAAGCTGTGCACTTAGTGGAGCTATTTCAATTTTTTAGGATAAATACTTGGCAAATAGGTTTGGGGTATGGATGGAAGTGGCGGGGGTTGGGGGGCACAATCTGGATTTTGAGTTAATACCAGCTTCTTCCAGGGCAGTCATTGGCAGAAGGTACCAAGATCAAGGCACTGGCAGCAACTTGACCTCTAATCACGAGAAGTTGTGATCTGCCTAGTGTTGTTCACAGTGCAGACTGCAATTCTAATCACTCACATGTCAGTAACAGGGTGGAGTTACAAATATGAAAAACGTACAAGTGGAAAACTTCCGTTATTCTGTACATCAATATTTCAAAAACAAAGCAAGGTGACAAATGTCAGAAGCTCTCAGGGAGCCCCTTCCTCCTGAGAAAGCATGGAAACCTCCTCCGTCAATTTATGTATGAAACTGCAGCAACTACATTTGGCGACAGAAGAAATGACAACAAAAATTGGTTCAAGATCTATCTATTTTGCAGAAATAGCTCCTGTCATTGAAGCAAAGTGCACAGCTCACCTATTATCTAACCCTTAAGAACACAACCCCCTCATGCTATCAGGCAGTTATGGAGTAAACAACAAAGTATCATGCCAGCATTTACCCAATCAATTTATGTGAAAAATACAAACTGCTAGTGACCATAGTAACCTTCGTTTTATCTATGGTGGTTCAAAAGAGCGTCACTAAAGTTGCTCCTTTGGAATTTGAAAACACAAACAGTCAGATAGAGCACTACTCTGGGATATATTCACATGAGATGGATATCCCTTTTTGCCTGTACCTGATGATCTTCTACAGATCTTTATCGTGTAGGAGCTTGATACAAAGGCCTCATTACTTGAACTTGAGAAGGTCATTGACTCTCTAACAGCAACAAAAATACCCAGTAAGTGTACAATGCCATCTGAGCTTTCACGTATGGAAAGTCCAAGCCGCTACTATACCTCCATTGCCATGCATTCCCTTTCTGTTGAAATAGTTCTGCCCCATAAGATACGGGTAACACAAACATGCTTCATGTGATATAAGAATTTAGCGATCGAAGGGATTGTACCAAGATATCAGTGGGAAGACCTTTGACGTATTATTCAAATGAGGCTCTATTGACTATCAGGCACATGAAAGGTTGACATTAATCTCTCCTCACATCAGTTTTACGGGAACTGCAGAGAGCAGTAACCACCACAGTACCTTGCTGTGCAGGTCTCACAAAGTAGGTGACATCACGAGCTAGGTGGACCTCCAGCGGACAACTGGGAAAATTAACAGTCCTCCTGAAGCTTCACAGTCCGGAAGATCCTTCCAAGAAAACATGCACATCACTATCCCCAAACATCTCTAACTATTTGAAAATCAAAAATGGCATAAAATGAGGCTGCATCTTAGCCCCTACTGTGTTTGGTAACTTTATCCCTGTCCTACTGACTTGTGCTCCCCAACTAAATGGAAGGAGAATACCTTCACACACGCACAACCAAAGACTAAGGCAAGACATAGGTGCAGCATGCCCTGATGAGGGAATTTCTGTAAGCTGATGATGTTGCACTCTTTGTCCCAACAAAAGGTCAGTTCCAAAGGCTTGTGGATTGTCCATCCCATGCTGATGTCATGTTCTGTCTCACCAGCAGTGTCAGGACAACTCTAGTTATCAGACTGTGTCATGTGCCTCCGCTTGTGATCAAACAGCAGCACATCATTGCAAGCAATTAACACAGTCTGCGAGCTTGGATCTGTCAGAGCAAACAATCTGCCATTTCACAATAAGGTCAGAATATGAATCGAGAAAGGCGTGCACCAACTTTGACTCAATAGCAAAACTAGTATGGAAGCAACAAATGAACCCACAGGACCGAGATATAAGTTTTGTTTCATCTGTATTTCGCAGTGAGGCAGTGAAGGCACATTCAACTATCTTTTCTACGTGATCAATTATAAACTAACCTATTTATTTGTTTTTATTTTAGGATTTACCCCTGTGTTTATGTGTGTTATGTTACATCTGTTCTAGTGTTTTGCAAATAATAAATTAACTCTTTTTGTACATTCATGAAAGCCTGGTTAAAATAGTTCCTTTTAAAACTGTTAATTTAGATCTGAGAGAAAGATTTCCTCAAGGTAAAGGGATCCATTTAAAAGTAACATTATTGTGGCCAATTGATGGATGGATGAATAAGGAACAGAAGCTAGTTCACCCCTCCTCACCCAGGAGCTTAACGGTTTGAACTATCCTACCCTGGCACTGTAACAAATTGAGAAATGCCTCCCAGGGTCTAATTATAACAGTTGCTCTGTTCTCTGGGGCTCTATCCAGTGAGCATGCTCACAGAGTTCTGTGGAAGACCCTGTTGCACCTAGATCTCTATTCAGTCTCAAATAGCCCATTGGTGCCCTCAACCAATTCTCGAGGGACAATTCCTAGGACTGTAAAGGCTGACCGTGGAGTTCCATGGGATGTTCTGAAACGTTCTGAGGAATGACTTTGCATGGGCACTAGAGAAATGTTTAAGGCCCTCTTATGCTTCCAGGTCATTTTAGCTCTCCTGGTAAAGTAGGGCGATCTCCACCTTCTTAAACACACATGCCAGGTCCCCTTCCTCAGAACAGACTACAAAATGTTAGCCAAACCAATGTCGCCTTGCCTTGACATGGTGATGGACCACATGGTCCACCCCATCAGTCCTAATTTGACCCAGGCCAAGCCTTAATTGATATCACCCATCTTGTCTGGGACTCCACCTACCTTTCCCAGAGAACTGCTCCATACTCACCTTCCTGTCCCTTAATCAGGAATAAAGCTTCAACAGGGAGGCTCATGAATATTTTTTCTGAAAGTCTGCAAGTGTATGGGTGCATGATGCAGTTTGTTGCCTGGATCAAATTTGTATACATTGCCACAGAACATCTAATGAAGGTTAACAGATCCTTAAGGACACACTATTGTTTTGGTGAGGAGTGTGTCAGGGCTGCCCTTACCTAGCCTGCTTTATTCAACTTATATGGAGCCATTCATGTGCTCCTTGTAGAGGAGGCTGTTGGATTTGGCACTGTGTGGCCCAGGAACTGATGGAGACTTTCAGCCTTACCTTGATGATGCACTTATCAGGCTCACAGACACAGCTAACTTATGGAGCTTGTGCGAGTGAGAAGAAATATATTCTGCAAGGATCAGTTGGATAAAATGTTCCTGACTCCTGGTCAGTCAGTGGGTGATGGACTCCCTGCCAGAGGAACTCCAAGCTACTGCCTGAAGCATGAATCATCTCCTCTATTTGGGTGACTAGCTTAGCTCTGTTGAGGAATCCTGGATGACAAACTGACAAGAGCTGGTGTGCATAATTACCACTTGTCTAGTCTGCTGGACAGGGCAGCTCCAAGAGCTGTCCTACAGGGGTAGAGTGTTGGCCATAAGCATGTGATTGCACTTATTGGTCATTTTGATCCCTCCCAAAGACATTGTCACAAAGATACAGAAGATGCGTACAGACTTCTTCTGGGACAAAAAACAGAACTGGGTCACTGCTCAAGTTCTGAGTTTCTGGCTTAGAGAAGGTGGTCAGGCCATTTCCCAAGTGACAACTTTCTGTCTTCAGAAAGTCTGCAGAAATGCCTTTACGTCGAGCCTGGTAGCTGCAGGTTTCAATGATGACACAGCCCCTGTTCGTAGATTGATCCACTTTTCATAATTCATTACTGAAGTAGCCTGTCTATTGTCAGGACCTGATCCATATTTAGGAAATGGTCACCTCAGGCCAGGGCTTCCCCCCTGCCCACATCAGGAGGAGTGATTGTTATTAGGGAGCTTGTTCCTAGGATGAATGAATGATCCTATGAAGTGAGATTGGGCAAACTGGGACTGTATTCTCAAAAGTTTTAAAGAATGAGCTATGATCTAGTTGAAACCTATAAAATACTTAAAAAGAGAGACAGGGTAGATATTATGTTTCTCCTGGATGGGAGACTAGAATCAGGGGGTACAATTTAACAAAGAGGGAGATGCCACAAAATCTGAACTGAGGACTAATTATATAACTCAGAGTTTTGAACAATTGGAAGTCTCTGCTTGAGGGATGTGGAAATGCTGTCTTTGAGTATGTTCTAAGGTAGAGATGAATGGATTTCTGATTACCAATGGCATAAAGGGTTATGGGGATGGGATGAGTAAAAGTCATTAAAATGTTTGATCAGCCATGATGAAATTGAATGACGAGGCAGGCTCAGTGTGCTGAATGGCTGATTCCGAGATAAATTTCAGAAGTTTCCTTTGAAATTTTAGTTGCAGTGCTCCTTATGGGCTATTTACAACATTACGTTTGTTTGTTTATTCTAATATAGAAGAAAGGAGGATTAGTGGCATCACTCTGCCCCACCACAAGTCATCAGTGGTTGAGACTGCAATTTATTTTTTATTCATTCTCAGGATGAGGGTATTGCTGGATGGACCAGCGTTTATTGCCTGTCCCTAGTTGCCCTTGAGAAGATGATGCTGAGCTGCCTTCTTGAACTGCAGTCCACCTGCGGTGGATTGACCACAATGCCATTAAGGAGGCAAGTCCAGGATTTTGACCCAGTGACAGTGAAGGGATAGTGGTATATCTCCAGGTCAGGACAGTGAGTGGCGAGTAGGGGAACTTGAAGGTGGTGGTATTCCCAGGAATCTGCTGACCTTGTCCTTCTAAGCAGAAATGTTTGTGGGTTTGGAAGGAGCTGCCTGAGGATCTTTGGTGAATTTCTGCAGTACACCTTGTAGATAGTACACATTGCTGCTACTGTGCATCAGTTGTGAAGGGAATGGATGCTTGTGGGTATAGTTCCAATCAAGCCAGCTGCTTTGCCATGGATTGTGTCAAGCTTCTTGAGTGTTGTTGGGGCTGCATTTATCCAGGCAAGTGGGGAAAATTCCATCACACTCCTGACTTGTGCCTTGTAAATGGTGGACAGGCTTTGACGAGTCATGGGGTGAGTTACTCGTCACAGTATTCCTAGCCTCTGACCTGTTCTTGTAGTCATTGTGTTCACGTAGTGACTCCATTTGAGTTTCTGGTCAATTACAATCCCAGGGTGTTGATAGTGGGGAATTTAGTGATGGTAACACCATTGAATGCCAAGGAGCAGTAGTTAGGTTGTCTCTTGTCGGTGATGGTCATAGCCTGGCATTTGTGTGGCACAAATATTACTTGCCATCTGTCTGCCTAAACCTGGATATTATCCAGATCTTGTTATATTTGAACATGGACAGTTTCACTAACTGAGGCAGGCCATGAATGCTGCTGAACATTGTGCAATCATTAGCAAACATTCACAATTCTAACCTTATGTTGGAGGGAAGGTCATTAATGAAGCAACCAAAGTTAGTAGGGCATAGGACACTATCCTGAGGAACTCCTGCAGAGATGTCCTGGAGCTGAGATTACTGACCTCAACAACCACAATTACCTTCCAATGTGTTAGGTATGACCCCAACCCGTGGACAGTTTGCCCCCGATACCCATTGATTTCAGTTTTGCTTAGGCTCCTTGATGCCACATATAATCAAATGTAGCCTTGATGTCAAGGGCTGTCACTCTCACCTCACTTCTAGAATTCCATTCTTTTGTCCATGTTTGAACCAAGGTAATTATTAGATCAGGAGCTGAGTGGCCCTAGCGGAACCCAAACTGGGCGTCATTGAGCAGGTTATTGCTGAGCAGGTGCTGCTTGATAGCACTGTTAATAACACCTTCCATCACTTTACTGATGATCGAGAGGAGACTGATGAGGCAGTAATCAGCCGGATTGGATTTATCTGGCTTTTTATGTGCAGGACATACCTGGGCAATTTTCCACATTTTTGGTAATATTGCAACTAGTAAGTATTGCAACTGTAATATAGCATGTTTTACAGTTTGGCTAGAGGAGTAGCATGTTCTGGAGAACAAGTCTTCTGTACAATTGCTGGACTGTTGTCAGGGCCTGTAGCTTTTGCAGTATCCGGTGCATCGAACCATTTATTAATATCACTGGAGTGAATCAAACTGGCTGAACACTGGTATCTGTATTGCTTGGGAGCCACTGAAGGAAGCTGAGATTGATCATCCGCTTGGCACTTCCGGCTGAAGATTGCTGCCAGAGCTTCAGCCTTATCTTTTGCACTGATGTGCTGGGCTCTTCCACCATTTGAGGCTGGGGATATTTGTGAAGCCTCCTTCTCCAATGAGTTGTCTAATTGTTCACCACCATTCATGACTGGATGTGGCAGGACTGCAGAGCTTAAATCTGGTCTGTTGGTTATGGGATTGCTTAGCTCTGTCTATCACTTGCTGCTTATGCTGTTTGGCATGCAAGTAGTCCTGTTTGGTGGCTTTACCAGGTTGACACCTCATCGTCAGACATTCCTGGTGCCTGGCATGCCTCCCTGCACTCTCCGTTGAACCAGGGTAGATCCCTTGGCTTGATGGTAATGGTTTAGTGGAGGATATGCTGGGCCATGAGGTTGCAGATTATGCTGGAATACAACTCTGCTGCTGTTGATGGCCCACAGTGCCTCACGGATGCCAAGTCTTGAGTTGCTAGATCTGATCAAAGTCTGTTCCATTTAGCACAGCAATAGTGCCACACAACACGACGGAGGTGGTTCCCAATGTGAAGGCGGGACTTTGTCTCCACAAGGACTGTGCAATGGTCACTCTAACCAATATTGTCATGGATTGATGCAACTGCAGCTGACAGATTAGTAAGGATGAGGCAAAAGTGTGTTTTTCCCTCTTGTTAGTTTCCTCACTACCTGCCACAGTCCCAGTCTAGCAGCTATGTCCTGTAGGACCCAACCAGCTCATTTAGTAGTACTGCTGTCGAGCCACTCTTGGTGGTAGACATTGAAATCGCCCACCCAGAGTACATTTTGTGCCCCAGCCATTCTTAGTGCTTCCTCTCAGTGTTGTTCAACATTGAGGAGTACTGATTCATCAGCTGGGGGAGGACGGTATGCAGTAATCAGCAGGAGGTTTCCTTGCCCATCTTTAATCTGAAGCCATGAGACATCACGGAGTCAATGTTGAGGACTCTCTGGGCAACTGCCTCCCCATTTTATACCACTGTACCACCACTGCCAGATGAGACAGGACATATTCGGGGATGGTGATGGTGGTGTCTGGGACATTGTCTGTAAGTTATGAGTCTGTGAGTATGACGATGTCAGGCAGCTGCTTAACTAGTCTGTGAGACAGCTCTCCCAATTTTGGCACTAACCCCCAGATGTTAATGAGGAGGGCTTTGCTGTTTCTGCTGTTGTATTTTCCAGTACTTAGTTTGGTGCCAGGTGATTGGTTTCATTCCTTTGAGATTTTGTAGCAATTTGTACAACTGAAGAACTTGCTAGACCATTTCAGAAGGCAATGGAGACTCAACCACATTGCTGTGGGTCCAGAGTCAAATATGGGATAGAGATTACCTCCACCCACCAAACTTTTATCCAAACATGGATGAGGGCGTCGCTAACGAGGCAGCATTTATTGCCCATCTCTAATTAGTCAGAGGGCAGTTAAGAGTCAACCACATTGCTGTGGGTCTGGAGTCACACTTAGGCCAGACTAGGTAAGGGTGGCAGTTTCCTTACCTAAAGGGCATTAGTGAACCAGATGGCTCTTTTCCCCAACAATCGACAAACACTTCATAGCCATCATTAGATTCTTAATTTCAGATACTAATTGAATTCAAATTCTATCACCTATCATGTCAGGATTTGAACCCAGGTTACCTGAACATTTAAAAATAGAAAGAATTACAGATGTCGTAAATCAGGGGCAAAAACAGAAGTTGCTGTAAAAGTTCAGCAGGTCTGGCAGCATCTGTGAAGAAAAAATCAGAGTTAACATTTCAGGTTTGGTGACCCTTCCTCAGAACAGGACCCTTCAGTTCTCAGCCAGACCTGCTGAGCTTTTTCAGCAGTTTCTGTTTTTGTTCACTTGAACATTTTCTGGGTCTCTGAATTAACAGCCCAGTGATAATATCACTAGGCCATTACCTTCCCATAACATATGACAACTTTGGGCAGTGGTTTACCACATTGATGCTTTGATACCAAAGTGTGGGGCTGGATGAACACAGCAGGCCATGCTTGCTGTTCAGGCTTCTCTTACTTTAGCTTAGATAATAGATTCAGAGGCTGTTTGTTTACATCAGAGAATGTTAGTGATTCAGTGTTTCTGTTCAAAAAGAAACAGGGAGCTAAAAATTCAATAAAATCCATTTCATTGCACAGGGATGATAATCTGATTATTCTGCATCAGGTTAAGATGACGCGTAAGCTTTGTGCTGCTGCTTATCAGCATGATTGGGGTGTGCAGTCCAGCACTAAACACGCTGTTGACTGGTTGCATATTCAGCAGGAACCCAAGGGTGTGCATGGCTAACGTGAGATATATTAAGTCTACATTCCTCATAGGCAGCCTGCACAACTAAGTTAAGATGCATTCACCATTTGGAATTCAGTTTGTGGAACAGTTTTATGACAGTGTTTAAGAGAAAGAATGAGACGGTTTAATGATTCAGTGAGCCAGAGGGAGGTTCAAGTTCTCTGACACATGTTAAATGCCTTATTCTCAGAGGTGGAAAGAAGGAGAGAGCCAGTTCTCCCATGTGGGGCATGCAGCCCTCCAGGCACAGACAGTGGGACCAGGTCGTTTAAAAGGATACTGGCCATAGAGACTCCCAGCAGTACTGCAAAATATCCGGTGATGTTTCCTTAAACATCAGTATGCAGTATTTGATTTGTGGATTCTTGCATGCTAATTTACTTTTGGTAAAAGATGAAATCTTGTGGCTTTAACCTTTTAGCAAATGATTTGTAGTTCAAATTTTGTTAACTTAATACAAAAAGTTACTTCTTCTTATGCAGATCAGAATAAAATAACAAAATTGAAGTCTGTGTCAATACATGCAATTTCAAGCACCATATCTGAAAAACAGATATGGTAACAAAGTGTAGATCTGTATGAACATAGCAGGCCAAGCAGCATCAAAAGAGCAGGGAAGTTGACGTTTCAGGTCTGGACCCTTCTTCAGACCGTTCTGTGCACCACAGCCCCATCAATCAGCAGTCTGTAGGGTTCTGGTTTGTACTCAGTTATTTTCTGATTTTTAATGGTTCGAAACACCACCAATATCTCTAGTTCTGACACTGGACTTATTTAGGGAATGTGAAATGAAGCAGGCAGTAGACAGGAGTTTCAGGGCAAAAGAATCTTTGCATTTATTTACAATACAAAAAGGCACAAATAAAACAAGAAATATGGGGAAATGCAACAAAACAGGGAAATTGACGCAATTAACTATACTGAGGACAATAATACTATTAAATGCACTGTTAGGTAGATTAAATATTAAAACCTAAAGACAACAGTTTTAATCACAGATACTTTAATCACACTTTTTACCCTTAGGCTCCCACGCACTGTTACCATCTACCTTCTCCTCTCAGCAAGCTAGGTCAGACGTTGGGGCCTTGGGAGTTTTCAGCTACCGCTGAGGAAAGAGCTTGGTTGCTGAGGCTCTTGCCATCGATGTTCTTGGTTCAGAACAGACCCATGTCTGGAAGGTCTTGCTCAGTTGATGCTTGGTTAACTTCACCACCCGCACCCCCCCCCTCCCAATGTCCTTAGTTGTAATGATGTTCTTGGTTTGGCTTCCCAGTTCAGCCTCTCTGTTCAGCCTCTGTGGTTCTTGGTTCCGAAGCTGCCTGATGGGCCTAGGGACCTGTAGGGAAGCTGTTTGAGCAGAAGCTTGTTGTTATATAAAAGGCTCTCCTCCCAGGTCAGATCAAGGCTAGCAGTTATACAGACTGTGGGCCCCAATATCTCCCCTCAAACCTGTGTTGCCCATTGTGTTTGTAGTATTTCCTTCTGGAGTCAATTGGTTTCCTGATCGTTAAGTCAGTGTGTGAATGGATTTTAATTGAAGTTGAATGTCCAGTGACTCTGTAGGCCCCATACTGTCTGTGCTGAGTAGCCCAAAGTGTAAAAGTTAGTTTTGGTTGGTTGTCCTCTTGGAGAGGAGGTATCAACTGAAGTTCCAGGCTGAACAACAGTTCCAGATAGCCATCACAGTTTTCAATTATGCTTGAATATTCTCCACAGACCTCACTCCAGCTTCCAATGACCTTTTAAAAGTTTTTAAAAGTTCAGGGTTTTGTCCAGCATTTCGGATTTTGGGGTTTTTTGCTCAATCTTTCAAGTCAAAATTTACGTCTAACAATCATATACTCCAAACGACCCTCACGCATTTCCCGATGCTGCCAGCCTCACTCTTCCCACATACTTGCCACTGTTCTGCTATGACACAGACACCACCCAGACACAGTGTTGCACACTTTCTGATGCTCTCCGTCTCTTCTGCAAGACAAAGACACACAACCTGGTCAGGAACAGAGACCTGACAGGGGGCAGGAATTGGCTGCATCTCCCAAACCCCCTTGGAGAAAAGATGGCACTATGAATTCTTGACTCAGCAGTAGCCTTGGGTACTGCAACTAACAGTGCTGATGGCATCAGATGGTGTTACCATGAACCCTTAACTTCTTAACAAACCACCTTCGCTCAGTCTAACCTCGCCTTCTGCTCATTTGCTTTTCGTTACAGGGACACTGTTCTGCTCAGACATTGCAGCCTCACCCTGAACAGTGTAAGCAAGGTCTGATGAAGATGTATCATCGCCACTCAATCTGGCTTTTGGGTAGAATCTGCCATTTTGGAATCCAAGAACAGTATTGGCAGGTTAGATGTTGTCCATTGATCTCCAGGTCAGAGCTATTTTTCCCAGGGAGAGTAGGTGACCAAGAAATCCTTGCCACTACCACAAGCTTTTGTGGCAGAGTTAGCATGCAGATTTAAACAATAACTCAACAGCCCCTTCCTTACTGCAAGCCTGAGACATTGCTGTGGTGGATGACCCTCTTCCCTCACACAGTGCAGAAACTGGTTGCATGGTCCACTGATGCCACACTAGAGGCCATCTTTAAAAGAAGGGATGTCCTCTCCCCCAGAGGAAGCTACAGGAAGCCTTCCTATCAGACCCAGATAGTCCGCAGCATGGTGACACAACAGGATTCAGCGCGGAAAGTGCATCTACAATCTCTTACACTCCGCTAGGGTAAGTGGCACCATCTTCCCAGTGTAAATAGCTGATACTAATCAGGCAGTCTAACTGTGCCAGTACAGAGGTTTGTCACATGGGACATCATGTGTAAACTCAGCACCAAATGAATAATGTGCTCTGAAGTGCTGGCAGCCACTTCATGCTGCCAAAGTTGTAGTAGTTCCGGGGCAGTACACTGACTGGGGAGGGCTCAGGTGTTGGCATGGGCACACATGCTCTTTTGTGATCCTGCACCCACTGCAATCACATTCAATCCTTCTATTTCACAGTTTGAGGGACAATGTCACCCACTACTGGAGGGAGCAGACATTTACCAGTGGAGGGTATCAGATACTCATCTGAAGAGCAAGCTAGAAAATATGACACAAAGTATTTAGGGCTGCAAACTCAGAATGAGCTGTTTATTGTCATGCAGGATCAACTTTCTGGGATGCCAGCTTGGACTATTGTTAGAGCAAAAACCAAATTGCTGGAAAAGCTCAACAGGTCTAGCAGCATCTGTGAAGAAAAATCAGAGTAGACTTCTCAGGTCCGGTGACTCTTTCTTCTGAGGTTTACAGAATATGTTGGGTCTCTCCTGGGTCCATTGGTTATGGTTATGGCTTGCATACTGGAGTGCAGCAGGCAGACAATGGTGATTGATTTTGGTAAGTGAACAAATTTCAGGTGGACATCCCATACTCCCTTCCAGTGTGATAGAACTGAAGGGTTTTGTGAGGTCAAAAAAGGTCACGTAAAGAGGTTGCTGCTGTTCTCTGCATGTCCTTGAATTGGTCTTGCTGTGAAAATCATCTACACTGTGCCTCCCAGTGGACTAAATATGTACTGCGACTCCAGTGAGAGGCCTTCAGCCACTGGGAGGAGGTTATTGAGGAGAATTTTTACAATAACATTTCCTGTGGCAGACAGCAGGGAGATCCTTCTCCTTTCTTGAAATTATCATAATCATGGCATCTCAGAGATCCCTGGCATGCATTCTTCTTTCTAGATAAAGGAGATGATGTTGCATACATAGCTGGTGGTCCTCTGATGTACTCTAGTATTTAAGTAGGGATTCCATTTGATGCAATAACTTTGTTGCTTCTCAGCTATCAGACAGCTTTTGCAAATCCATTTCTGGAGTTTGGCTGGAATTATGATGTGGTGATGTTATATATAACCTGCTGTGTTGTATGGTCAAGGGCACTCATACATAGGATCCTGGATCTTGGTTGAGGAGATCAATGAAGTGCTCTTTCCAGTGAGCATTCACTGTCTCTATATGGAACTTCATACTCCCATTGTTGATTTTGGGTCAGGCTGTTGGTGATGGTAGACCTCTCTGTTCTTAGTTCTGAGGGGGTGAGTCCTTGGGCTGCCGATGATCTTGACTGTGCTGAGGAATCCACACACATCATGTCTAGAGGTGAGTTGCTGTCTTTCAACTACTATCTGTTCTTTAGACCCTGTTTTCTTTTGTTGTAGTTTGGCCTTCATTTTTCTGTAGACCACCTTTCTTTTCCTCAACTATTGGAGTTTTTCCAGTCAAGACTTCTAGCTCATGGATGCATCATTCTTATCAAACCAATCTTGTGCTTCCTGTTACTGAAACCCAAAGTATCCTTCATGCACTGCATATGTTGGATTTAAGAACAAATAAGATGGTGTGGATATACTGTGTTTCCTGTTCGTTGATAATCCCTTGGTTGACTGTGAGATTCTGTTTGGGAGAAAGCAATCAGTAAAATAATATAAAACGATAATACTACTGGATATAAGGCACAGATGTTGAATGGCTTGCTTGTTCATTATTTAACCCAAGTACTTGAATCCATATTCTGTTTGTTTCAATCCATAAATTCTGAAAGTCCTGTGGCAGGGTTTTCGCTCCTGGCGCTGTTTTTGGGCCAGGCTGTTGGAGATGGCAGACCAGACTAAACAATGTTTCATCCAGTAGTTGTCGACTGCTGCCATGGCATGAGTGACGTGAACATCTTTATGACCTCCCGCTCAGACAATAATGTAGCCAAACAGGTGCCAGTGTCTGAAGGGAAGGTATTGCCTTGAGGTTGTGTATTCGTATCAGGTGAAAGAGGCTGTTTGTTATGACTAAGCGGTGCTCTGGACACTTTGTCAGAAGGCAATCACCATTAGTGTTTACCTTCTCAATGCTTCCTTCACTATCTTGAGGTTTGAGAGTTTGTGTCATTCCCACTTTTGGCATTGAAGTCACTGAGCAGAATCAGCCTGATTCTCTTCATGACATGAGATAATGACAGATTATCAGAATGGCATTCCTTTTTGGTCTCATCCATCGTGTCTAGGGCTATCATCAGCGTGAAAATTAGTGACAAATTTGACAGTTACCTTCGCACGTAACAAACCGTTACTTTGGAGTTCTGAGGAAGGGTCACCGGACCCGAAACGTTAACTCTATTTTCTCCTCCACAGATGCTGCCAGACCTGCTGAGTTTTTCCAGCAACTTTGTTTTTGTGACTGAGGAGAATTGTTTGAAGTGCTACCAATTAAATGATATTAGGTATGTGTCGAATTACTAAAACAGAGTGCATTGTCTCACTGCGTAAGTGGTGCGCTATCATTTTTGAAAGCAAGCATCACAAAATTCTTTTAAGATACAGCCTGGCTGTCTCAGAATAAATTCAAATCCTGTCCAATCCAAACTGTTTGCAGCTGATTCTTTTAAATACTGTTTGGGAGAAAGCAATCAGTGAAATAATGTAAAACAATAATATTACTGGATATAAGGCACAGATGTTGAATGGCTTGCTTGTTCATCATTTAACCCAAGTACTTGAACCCATATTCTGTTGGCTGAGAAAGTGACACAGTCATGGCACTAGAATCAACTTTATCGAAAATGGAGAAATTGTGAGTGACTGCTTATTCATCTCAGAATATACCTGATCTAAACTTAAATAGAAATGGAACAGTAGTCAGGGGGTAGGGTGCAGGTTGAATCAAGAGTTGAAATTGGCCTGTCACAAAGGTATCACTACAGTTGTTATGGGGGATTTCAACATGCGGGTAGACTGGGAGAGTCAGGATGGTACTGGTCCCCAAGAAAGGGAGTTTGTAGAGTGCCTCTGAGATGGATTCTTAGAACATCTTGTACTGGAGCCTACCAGCGAGGAGGCAATTCTGGATCTGGTGTTGTGCAATGAACCGGATCTGATCAGGGACCTCAAAGTAAAGGAGCCATTAGGAGGTAGTGACCATAATATGATAAGTTTTAATCTGCAGTTTGAGAGGGAGAAGGGAGAATCGGAAGTGTCAGTATTGCAGTTTAATAAAGGGAACTATGGAGCTATGAGGGAGGAGCTGGCCAAAGTTCAGTGGTACAAGACCCGAGCAGGGATGGCAGTGGAACAACAATGGCAGGTATTTCTGGATATAATGCAGAAAGTGCAGGATCAGTTCATTCCAAAGAGGAAGAAAGATCCTAAGGGGAGGCGGGGGCAGCCGTAGCTGATGAGGGAAGTTAAGGACTGTATAAAAATAAAAGAGAAGAAGTATAACATAGCAAAGATGAGTTGGAAGCCGGAGGACTGGGAAGCTTTTAAAGAGCAACAGCGGATAACTAAAAAGGCAATACCCAGAGAAAAAATGAGCTACAAAGGAAAACTGGCCAAAAATATAAAGGAGGATAGTAAAAGCTTTTTTAGGTATGTGAAAAGAAAAAAAATGGTTACGACTAAAATTGGGCTCTTGAAGTCAGAAACGGGTGAATTTATTATGGGATCAAGGAAATGGCAGATGAGTTGAATAGGTACTTTGGATCTGTCTTCACTAGGGAAGACACAAGCAATCTCCCAGATGCAGTAGTGGCTGAAGGACCAAGCGTAATGGACGAACTGAAGGGTATTTATATTAGGCAGGAAATGGTGTTGGATAGACTGTTAGGTCTGAAGGCTGATAAGTCCCCTGGACCTGATGGTCTGCATCCCAGGGTACTTAAGGAGGTGGCTGTAGAATTTGTGGACGCGTTGGTAATTATTTTCCAAGGTTCTATAGATTCAGGATCAGTTCCTGTGGATTGGAGGGTGGCAAATGTTGTCCCACTTTTCAAGAAAGGAGGGAGAGAGAAAACAGGAAATTACAGACCGGTTAGCCTGACGTCAGTGGTGGGAAAGATGCTGGAGTCAATTTTAAAAGATGAAATTACGATTCATTTGGATAGCAGTAACAGAATAGGTCAGAGTCAGCATGGATTTACGAAGGGGAAATTGTGCTTGACTAATCTTCTGGAATTTTTTGAGGATGTATCTATGAAGATGGATTACCTGGACTTTCAGAAAGCCTTTGATAAAGTCCCGCATAGGAGATTGGTGAACAAAATTAGGGCACATGGTATTGGGGGCAAAATACTGAGTTGGATTGAAAATTGGCTGGCTGACAGGAAGCAAAGAGTAGTGATAAACGGGTCCCTTTCGGAATGGCAGGCAGTGACCAGTGGGGTACCACAAGGTTCGGTGCTGAGACCGCAGCTGTTTACAATATATATTAATGATATAGACGAAGGCATTAGAAGTAATATAAGCAAATTTGCTGATGACACAAAGTTGGGTGGCAGTGTGAAATGTGAGGAGGGTGTTATGAGAATGCAGGGTGACTTGGACAGGCTAGGTGAGTGACGGATGCATGGCAGATGGAGTTTAATGTGGATAAATGTATGGTTATACACTTTGGTGGCAAGAACAGGAAGGCAGATTACTATCTCAATGGAGTCAAGTTAGGTAAAGGGGAATCACAATGAGATCTACGTGTTCTTGTACATCATTCAATGAAAGCAAGCATGCAGGTACAGCAGGCAGTGAAGAAAGCTAATAGCATGCTGGCCTTCATCACAAGAAATTGAGTATAGGAGCAAAGAGGTACTTCTGCAGCTGTACAGCGTCCTGGTGAGACCTCACCTGGAGTATTGTGTGCAGTTTTGGTCTCCCAATTTGAGGAAGGACATTCTTGCTATTGAGGGAGTGCAGCGTAGGTTCACAAGGCCAATTCCCGGAATGGCGGGACTATCATATGTTGAAAGATTGGAGCGACTGGGCTTGTATACTCTTGAGTTTAGAAGGATGAGAGGGAATCTGATTGAGACGTATAAGATTATTAAGGGATTGGACACTATGGAGGCAGGAAGCATGTTTCCGCTGATGGGTGAGCCCAAGACCAGAGGACAAGGTTCAAAAATAAGGGGTAGGCCATTTAGAACAGAGTTGAGGAAAAACTTCTTCACCCAGAGAGTGGTGGACATACGGAATGCTCTGCCCCAGAAGGCAGTGGAGGCCAACTCTCTGGATGTTTTCAAGAAAGAGATAGACAGAGATCTTAAAGATAATGGAATCAAGGGTTATGGGGATAAGGCAGGAACAGGATACTGATTGTGGATGATCAGCCATGATCATAATGAATGGTGGTGCTGGCTCGAAGGGCCGAATGGCCTATTCCAGCACCTATTGTCTATTGAAACCTGCACTCAATCCATGACCAGTGAACTAAGTGGCACAGATGTTCTTACCATAGGAGTCACTGAAGTAAAACTCATGTAAGGTGGTCAAGTGCAACTGAATTATGTTGAATCTCCTGTGCAACTTTTAAAAGATAACGAGTCTGTTCTTTTAAGTAGAAGTGTAACCAGATAGTGATCAACAGTACTCGATCCTACCATCTCACTCTCCAATAACTTCACTTAATGTGTTTGTAATTATTTTATTATTCTTTAACCACATAGTGACCCTCCAAACACAATTCCACTCTGCATGGAGAGCACAATATCGAGAACACAAAACTGTGCAAATCTGGGATGAGCTGCCTCCTGCTGTGCCTTCACCCTTTTCTAAGAGATTGAAGCCGGAGCTCACAAGGTCACGGATGTAACTGCAAGAAAACCTGTTGAGAGATGAAAATGAGTTAGAGAAGAAGGAGCTGAGAAAATAAATCTCTGTTTTTGCTGTGAAAATGAGAAAGAAAAGAATCAAACCAGTGCAAGTTCTCAGTGTTTTTCCTTTACCCTTCCACACTTAAAAGAAAGTTTAGAAACATTACATTTATATGTGGCTGTTAGGAGAATCAGTACCGTGTTGTGCTATTGTATCTTACTGCCACCTCACAGGAACCTCCAGGAACAGGTGGGTACTTGGCATGGCAACTAGTCAGGGGTCCCTTATGTTCTCGGGGATGAGATGTGCCAAGGCTGCCGCAGGAGAGAGAGTTGGGAGCAGCAGGCATGAGCCACTCAGAGGGTATTAAAAATATTTGGGGTGGCTCAGTGGCTCAGTAGATAACTCTACTGCCTCACAGCACCAGAAACCCAGGTTCAATTCCAACCTTGGGCAACTGTCTGTTTGGAGTTTGCATATTCTTCCCATGTCTGCGTGGGTTTCCATTGGATGCTCCTGTTTCCTCCCACAGTCCAAAGATATGCAGGTTAGGTGGATTGGTCATGCTCATCTGACCTGTAGTGTCCAGAGATATACAGACCAGGTGGAATAGCTGTGGGAAATACAGGGATGGGGTGGGGTGTTTTTTGGAAGGTCAATGCAGACTTGATGTGCTGAATGGTCTCTTTCCACACTGTAGGTGTCCTATGATTCTATGAAAGCATTACCTACCCGTTCACATGGACCTGAACAGTATGTAAGCAGACTGAGCTTGGAACAAAATATCAGTCATTGCAGGGCAAAGTTAATTATCAGCTCACCTTTTGCAACAGAACTACCCAAGCAGCCGCAGATCATATCTCAAATAAGAGATAACAAGGTATAGAGCTGGATGAACACAGCAGGCCATGCAGCATCAGAGAAGCAGGAAAGCTGACGTTTCGGGTCTAGACCCTTCTTTAGAAAAAGAAGGGGCTGGACCCGAAACGTCAGCTTTCCTGCTCCTCTGATGCTGCATGGCCTGCTGTGTTCATCCAGCTCTACACCTTGTTAACTTAGATTCTCCAGAATCTGCAGTTCCTGCTATCTCATATCTCAAAATCCTGTGTGCGCTCCAGCACTAGGGATGTCTATTTTGGGTTTTCCTGGCTCTGGGAAATGACAATACATCATTTCCTAATGTGAAAAATGACCTGATGCTTAAACCGTCAAATCAAAAGGATTCTGATCTTCATAGTAGCCATTTAGTGTATAAATGCGAGCATTCAAAGCCCTCATTTAGGCTTAGAAATATTCAGGGACAGGAAGAGGTTCTGTTCTAACTATGTTCAGCCTCCCTGTTACATCAGCAATGTGGCATGCAAACTAAGCCGGTTTACAGGGAGACACCATGTTATTTAGATAAGACAGCCATTTATTGCAATAACCTTTGAGAAGAGATCCAAGATAGTGAGAAATATCTCCAAGTGCAGTGGTTCAGACTGCCAACTGAGCTATTGTACAATGAGAGGCAATCATTTTCCATGCATATTGCTGGACATATCTCTGGAGCCTTGAGCAGTGGTTTAGATGTTTTGATTGGTTGGAAGGTGCACTGTGCTATCTGGCTGAGAAGTTATCCATAATAACAATGATTTCCTACGTGCTTAATGATCTGTCGGTCACAAGAAACCAGATCCTACCCCAAATAAGTGAGCTGAAGGCAATGTTCAAGAATCAGAAGCGAAAGAGGAAAAGGAGGAGGAAGATCAGGAGAACCATTGGAGGCTTCCAGATAGACAGACCTTGCAAATGAGGAAGGCTCCCCACTATTGTAGCATGTTTGGAAAAGTTGCTCCACCGTCGGACACGAATGCACCATTGCCACTTGCTGTAATGAGATTAACTGAGAAATTTCTTAAGATGTCATTTATCTGTGGACATACTCATCATTATGGTCTGATGTTTTTAGGCTATTTGCTATGATAAGAGGATATTTTTATAATATCATCCTTACCCATTTCTTCAGGGTGCGCAGCTGTACATTGCTGTGTTCTCATGATTGATCCTGAGCCCTTATCTCAGTTTATACATAATTGTTGCAAGTTCTTCATTAAATCAAATACCTTGTCAGTGATTGTTTGTTTATATAGGTTACCTTAAGTGACCCTTTCTCTCTCTGTTGTTTTGAGCATGAAATCAGTTAGTACTGTATTTTAAATTGATTTTGGATCCCACTATTTCATCACCAAGCCTTGTAATTTTTCACTATATTGCTCTCTTCTGTCTTTAGCATAGTGGAATCATGTATGAGGGTTAGAAGAGATAGCAAGAACAACAGATGCTGGAGTCGGAGATAACACAGTGTGGAGCTGGAGGAACACAGCAGGCCAGGCAGCATTAGAGGAGCAGGAAAGTTGACAATTTGGGTTGAGACTCTGCTTCAGAAAGGAAAAAGGGCCCTAACTTGAAATATTGACTTTCCTGCTCCTCTGACGCTGCCTGGCCTGCGGTGTTCCTCCAGCTCCACACTATTATACAAGGGTGTAAGGATTGGAAAGGGTTAATACTGATGACAGCCTTAAGCCCAAACCCATGTGATGACATCATATGGACATGTGGTCGGAATAATTTTGGATCTCAATGGAGGTAAACTGAACATTCGAATCATCCAAGATAATAAAATGTGAGGCTGGATGAACACAGCAGGCCAAGCAGCATCTCAGCTTTTGTGCTCCTGAGATGCTGCTTGGCCTGCTGTATTCATCCAGCCTCACATTTTATTATCTTGGAATTCTCCAGCATCTGCAGTTCCCATTATCTCTGATACTCATTCGAATCATCCACGTAGTCTGGGATTTTCTCAATTGTTAACTATCTGGGATGAGTTTGTTAGGTGGTGATGAACACTCTGTACACAGCAGGGACATAACTCAGAGCAGAACAACTTTGCCAATTGACTGTATCGACAAATTTTCTGACCAACCAACAACGACCCCTCTCACCCCAGTTATAATCTCTTCCAACCTCTTCCAACAGGCAGAAAATACAAAAACTTAAACACATGTACCAGCAGGTTCAAGTACAGCTTCTTCCCTGCTGTTATTACGCCTATGGATAGACCTCTCAAATGTCAAATCTAATGTTGGTCCTGCTTTGTGTGCATGTTCTTTGCAACCATAACTTTGTATTCCACACTCTATTCAAACACGCTATGATCTTTTTATGTCTTGATCTGCCTGTACTGCATGCAAAACAAAACTTTTCACTGGATGTGAGTTTGCTCACTGAGCTGTAAGGCTTGTTCCCAGATGTTTCGTCACCTTTTTTTCTTTTTTTATTTGAAAAAATATACTTAATTCATAGAATGTACAAAAAATAAAACATTTATACACCTACCCAGTCATGCAAGCCACTCCGGGTTAGCCGGGGGTACGTACACCAACTAAAGGAAAAAAACAAAACAGAAAAAAAAACAAAGCAAAGAAACCGCCCCGGCAGTCATCACCCCGCACAGTCCCAGTTGGCCCCCTGACCAGTTGGGGAAGGCACCAGCTGGGCCCAGTTACCAGATAGGGTTCTTTTTCCTTTTCTGGATGAGGGGGCTCATACGGTGGTCTTTCCCCACCGCGCCTTGGTGGCGGCTGCCCAAAGCTTTAGCGCGTCCCTCAGCACGTAGTCCTGGACCTTGGAGTGCGCCAGTCTGCAACACTCGGTCGGGGTCAGTTCTTTCAGCTGGCAGACCAGCAAGTTGCGGGCAGACCAAAGAGCGTCTTTCACCGCATTGATGGTCCTCCAGGCGCAGTTGATGTTGGTCTCGGTGAGCGTCCCCGGACACAGCTCGTAGAGCACGGAGTCCCGCGTCACGGAGCTGCTCGGGACGAACCTCGACAAATACCACTGCATCGCCCTCCAGACCTCCTGCGCATAGGCACACTCCAGAAGGAGGTGATCGACAGTCTCGTCCCCCCCGCAGCCACATCGAGGGCAGCGTGCGGTGGTGCAGAGATTCCGGGCATGCATAAAGGATCTCACTGGCAGAACCCCTCTCACCGCCAGCCAAGCAATGTCCTTGTGCTTGTTTGAAAGTTCTGGCGATGAGGCATTCTGCCAAACGACTTTGGCAGTCTGCGTGGGGAACCACACGACGGGATCCACCCTCTCCTTTTCCCGAAGGGTCCCGAGGATACTATGTGCTGACCACTGCCTGACGGCCTTGTGGTCAAAGGTGTTTCCTTTCAAAAATTTCTCCACGAAGGACAGGTGGTACGGGACAGTCCAACTACTCGGAGCGTTGCGCGGCAACGAGGCCAAGCCCATCCTTCGCAACACCGGGGACAGGTAGAACCTCAGTAAGTAGTGACACTTGGTGTTTGCGTACTGAGGATCTACGCACAGCTTGATGCAGCCGCACACAAAGGTAGCCGTCAGGGCGAGGGTGGCATTCGGTACGCCCTTTCCCCCATTTCCCAGGTCTTTGTACATGGTGTCTCTGCGGACCCGGTCCATCCTCGACCCCCAAATGAAGTGGAAGATGGCCCGGGTGACTGCAGCGGCGGAGGTCTAGGGAATAGGCCAGGCCTGTGCCACATACAACAGTACCGAAAGCCCCTCGCACCTGACAACCAGGTTCTTACCCGCGATGGAGAGGGACCGGAGCATCCACCTGCCCAGCTTCTGCTTCAATGTGGCGATACGCTCCTCCCAAGTCTTAGTGCACGCCCCAGTTCCACCAAACCAAACACCCAGCACCTTCAGGTAGTCTGTCCTGACGGTGAAGGGGATGAAGGAGCGGTCGTCCCAGTTCCCGAAGAACATGACCTCGCTCTTACCCCTATTGACTTTGGTACCCGAGGCCAGTTCAAACTGGCCGCAGATGTCCAATAGTCTACTCACCGACCGACGATCGGTGCAGAAGACGGCGACATCGTCCATGTACAGGGAGGTCTTGACCTGAAGGCCTTCGCTGCCTGGGACAGTCACGCCCTTCAGGCTCACATCCTTCCTGATGGAGGCGGCGAAGGGCTCCACACAGCACACGAACAAGGCAGGAGAGAGTGGGCAGCCCTGCCTGACTCCAGATCTAACAGAAAAACTGTATGATTCCCACCCATTGATCGAGACTGCGCTAACGATGTTGCCGTAGAGCAACCGGATCCAATTGCGGATGCCCTCCCCGAACCCCAATTTGGAGAGGACGTCCCTCATGTAAGCATGAGAGACCCTGTCGAAGGCCTTCTCCTGGTCCAGGCTGACGAGGCAGGTGTCCACCTGCCTGTCCTGTACGTAGGCGATCGTATCCCTGATGAGCGCGAGGCTCTCAGCGATCTTCCTGCCCGGCACAGCACAGGTTTGGTCAGGGTGCATCACTGACTCCAGGACAGACCTGACCCGGTTGGCCATGACCTTGGCCAGGATTTTGTAGTCCACGTTCAAAAGTGAAATGGGACGCCAATTCTTAATTTCTTCCCTCTCCCTCTTCCTCTTGTAAATGTGAGTGATGATGCCCTTCCTCATGGACTTGCACATTTCCCCTGCCCGAAGCACACTATCGTACACCTCCAGCAGGCCCTGGCCGACCAGGCTCCACAGAGCGGAATACAGCTCGACCGGTAAGCCGTCGATTCCGGGAGTCCTATTCCTCTGCAAGGACTTGAGGGCTCTGGCGAGTTCGTCCATGGATATCGGCCGGTCCAGCCACTCCCTCGTGCCGTCGTCTAAGACCTCCGTGATAGACGACAGGAACGACTCGGAGCCCGTGCTGTCCGTGGGCTTCGTGTCGTACAGTGCGGCGTAGAAGGATCTGCTGATCCTCAAAATGTCGGGCCGAGACGACGTCACCGAGCCGTCGTCCTCCTTCAGCCAGCTAAGCACAGAGCTCTCTTTGTGCACCTTCTGAAAGAAGAAACGCGAGCACGTCTCGTCCTGCTCCACGGAGCGGACCCTGGACCGGAAGATTATCCGGGAGGCCTCCGCAGCGAAGAGCGAGGCTTGCTGGCTCCTCACCTCACGGAGGTCCTCCCTGACATCGACCCCCATCAACTGCAGAAGGAGCAGGTTCTGCACCCTTTTCTGGAGTCGTGACAGCTTTCCCCGCCTCTCTCTTGCCTTCTTAACTCCCTTGAGGACAAAGAACCTCTTGATGTTCTCCTTCACCGTCTCCCACCAGTCGCCCGGAGACTCAAAGAGGGGTTTCACGGTTCTCCAACCGGCGTACTCCCTCTTAAGCTCCTCGACGTTCTCTGGGGTCAACAGAGTCGTGTTGAGCTTCCACGTCCCCTTGCCGGCCAGCTGGTCGTCCTGTAAGTGACAGTCGGCCAGCAGGAGGCAGTGGTCAGAGAAGAACACCGGCTCGACACCGGCGGACCTGACCGAGAACGTCCGTGACACAAACAGGAAGTCTATCCTTGAGCGGATAGACCCGTCTGGCCGCGACCAGGTGTACCTCTGCTGCGCTTCGTCTGCAGGGGTGCTGAAGACGTCGAGCAGCTTGGCGTCCTTCACCGTGCCCATCAGGAATCTGGACGTGACGTCCAGTTGACTCCCCCCACCCGCTGTCCCCACGCCGGATCCTCCATCTGCATCGATTATGCAGTTGAATTCTCCGCTTAGGATGACCAGACTGGGCGTAGCCAGCAGGGGTGGAAGCCGCTGCAGGACGGCCAACCGCTCACTCCGTACCGCTGGGGCGTACGCGTTGATCAGCCTCAGGGGAGCATTCTTATAGGTGATGTCAGCCACTAGGAGGCGCCCCCCCCACCACCTCCTGAACTTGAGAGATGGTGAAGTCGCGCCCCCGCAGCAGAATAGCCAGGCCCGAGGAGCAACAGTCGTTACCCCCCGACCAGATCGAAGGCCCACAGGTCCAGGCGCCGGACCATTTCCCGTACCTGCCAAGGTGCGGTATCCCGCACTCCTGCAGAAACAGGAGGTCCGCCTTGACGGTGGTCAGGTAGGCCAACGTGGACACACATCTCGCGGTTGACTTGACACTGCGCACATTAATGCTCGCAACCCGTACCCCCATTGTGGGCAGTGACCGCAGTACCCTCCCCAAGTCCAAGGTCCAGCCCCTCCATCTGTCCCTTCATGCCCATTGCCTGGGCTAACTGCTGGACGCTGTCCGGGCTCAGGAAACCGTCTGTGCTGCCTTCCAGGTGGCATCACCCCGTCAGGGGTGCGGAGGCAGGAGGGTCCGGCTCCGGGTCAGGCTGGGGACGCGCTGTTTCCTCCTTCCCGCCTGGAAGTTCCGGGGGGCCCTCCAGTGCTCCAGCGGCACTTGACTGGGTGTCGGAGGGAGCCTCAGGATGCCTCCCGTCACCTGGAAGCGGGGTGCTGCTTTCCTTCCCCCTCGAGATCTTTAACTTCTGCTTTGGGTGCGCCCTCTCCGAATCCTCCTCGTCAGAGGAGCTCTTATAGCCCCCGTGTAGCTGCCTCTTCCCGCCTGATGGTTGCGGTTCCTGGGCCCGTCGACGCACCTTCCTCCTCGCTTTCCAGACGGTTGTCCACTCCCCTGGGTCGCCTGTCACCGCCTCCATTGGCTCCGCGTTGTCGGGGGGGATCGGAGCCTGCAGAGGCGCTTTGCTGGCCTCGGGCCCATCCTGCAGGGCTGGGCCCTCCTGCACGGCCTGGCTCTCGTGCACATTAGTGGGGTCCTTGCTGGGCCCTGGTGCCTTCCTCTCCTCCGGGGGGGCTGGCCCCGCATTTCCCCTGCCGACGACCTGGGCGTAGGTGGTACCCCGCCGCGGGCATGCCCTATAGAGGTGGTCCGCTTCCCCGCAAAGGTTGCAGCTTTTCTCTCGTGGGCAATCCTTTGCAAGGTGTCCCTCCTCCCTGCAGTTCCTGCAGATGGTGGCTTTGCAGTCGGCCGCCATGTGACCTGACCTACCACAGGCATGGCAGACTTTAGGTTGCCCTGCATAGGTCAGGTAGCCCCTGCTCCTGCCGATCGCGAAGCTGGATGGTGGGTGTGCGACATTCCCGTCTGCGCCCATCCTCAGCATCACCTTGACCTGCCTCTTACTCGTCCAGATGCCAAAGGGGTCCACGATGTCAGTTAGTTCCCCTTCCACCTTCACGTACCTTCCAAGGAAGGTCAGGACATCAGCTGCTGGCACATGCGGGTTGTACATGTGTACAGTCACCATACGGCTCCTCTGTGCTGGCATCACAAACAGCGGGACAGCGGTCAATACAGAGAGGGGGCCCTCACCTTCTTTCTCCTTGAAAACCTCCAGGAAGCGCTCGCAAAGCTTGGCACTCCTGAAGATCACGTCGTAAAAACCTCCTCCGGGGAAATCCTGCAGGCAGTAAATGTCCGCAGCAGCGAACCCGCAACAGTCCAACAGGACCCTCTTCACGAAGAAGGTGCGGTCCACAGGTGCACCTTCATCCACCTTCTTCACAGAAACACGGATGGTGTTCCGGACCCCCTGACCTGGGGCACGAGCACTTGCCGCAGCCATCGTTGCAGGTTGGCTGCTCCCCTGAACCAGCGTTAGGCCGAAGCCAGCATTAAGATCCACTGGTCGCAAGGGTGCACAGCCAACCCGACGTCCTCCTTTCACCTCCAACACAGCACTCTCCCCCTCTCGGTCCACAAGAGAGTGGGTCTTTATTTTGTTTGAGATGTAAGCTGGTTCACTGAGCTTGAAGGTTTGTTCCCAGATGTTTTGTCACCATTCGAGGTAACATCAACAGTGAGCCTCCGACAAAGCGCTGGTGTTATGTCCCACTTTCTATTTATCTGGTTAGGTTTCCTTTGATTGGTGATGTCACTTCCCGTTCTTTTTCTCAGGGGATGGTAGATTGATTTGGAGCCAATGTGTTTTTTGATGGAGTTCCGGTTGGAATGCCATGCTTCTAGGAATTCTCGTGCGTGTCTCTGTTTGGCTTGTCCTAGGATGGATGTGTTGTCCCAATCAAAGTGGTGTCCTTCCTCATCTGTATGTAAGGATACGAGTGATAGTGGGTCATGTCGTTTTGTGGCTAGTTGATGTTCATGTATCCTGGTGGCAAGCTTCCTGCCAGTTTGTCCAATGTAGTGTTTGTCACAGTTCTTGCAAGGTATTTTGTAGATGACATTCGTTTTGTTTGTTGTCTGTATAGGGTCTTTTAAGTCCATTAGCTGCTGTTTTAGTGTGTTGGTGGGTTTGTGGGCTACCCTGATGCCAAGAGGTCCGAGCAGTCTGGCAGTCATTTCGGAAATGTCTTTGATGTAGGGGAGAGTGGTTATGGTTTCTGGGCCCGTTTTGTCTGTTTGTTTGGGTTTATTGCTGAGGAATCGGCGGACTGTGTTCATTGGGTACCCATTCTTTTTGAATACGCTGTATAGGTGATTTTCTTCTGCTCTGCGTAGTTCCTTTGTGCTGCAGTGTGTGGTGGCTCGTTGGAATAATGTTCTAATGCAGCTTCGTTTGTGGGTGTTGGGATGGTTGCTCCTGTAGTTCAGTATTTGGTCCGTATGTGTTGTTTTCCTGTAGACGCTGGTTTGATGATCCCCATTGACTGTTTGCTCTACTGTGACATCTAGGAATGGCAGTTTGTTGTTGTTTTCCTCCTCTTTTGTGAATGTTATGCCAGTAAAGGGTATTATTGATGGTCTTGAAGAATTCCTCTAATTTGTTTTGTTTCGTGATGACAAAGGTGTCATCCACATAGCGGACCCAAAGTTTGGGTTGGATGATTGGCAGAGCTAGAAGCGTCGAGCCGGTGTTCTTCTCTGACCACTGCCTCCTGCTGGCCGACTGTCACTTACAGGACGACCAGCCGGCCGGCAAGTGGACGTGGAAGCTCAACACGACTCTGTTGACCCCAGAGAACGTCGAGGAGCTTAAGAGGGAGTACGCCGGTTGGAGAACCGTGAAACCCCTCTTTGAGTCTCCGGGCGACTGGTGGGAGACGGTGAAGGAGAACATCAAGAGGATCTTAGTCCTCAAGGGTGTTCGGAAGGCGAGAAAGAGGCGGGGAAAGCTGTCGCGACTCCAGAAAAGGGTGCAGAACCTGCTCCTTCTGCAGTTGATGGGGGTCGATGTCACGGAGGACCTCCGTGAGGTGAGGGGCCAGCAAGCCTCGATCTTCACCGCGGAGGCCTCCAGGATAATCTTCCAGTCCAGAGTCCGCTCCGTGGAGCAGGACGAGACGTGCTCGCGTTTCTTCTTTCAGAAGGTGCACAAAGAGAGCACTGCGCTCGGCACGGCCCGACATTTTGAGGATCAGCAGATCCTTCTATGCCGGACTGTATGACATGAAGCCCACGGAGAGCACGGCCTCCGAGTCGTTCCTGTCGTCTATCACGGAGATCTTAGACGACGGCACGAGGAAGTGGCTGGACCGGCCGATATCCCTGGATGAGCTGACCGGAGCCCTCAAGTCCTTGGAGAGGAATAGGACTCCCGGAAGCGACGGCTTACCGGTTGAGCTGTATTCCGCTCTGTGGGATCTGGTCGGCTAGGACCTGCTGGAGGTGTACGATAGTGCGCTTCGGGCAGGGGAAATGTGCAAGTCCATGAGGAAGGGCATCATCACCCACATTTACAAGAGGAAGGGGGAGAGGAAAGAAATTAAGAATTGGCGTCCCATTTCACTATTGAACGTGGACTACAAAATCCTGGCCAAGGTCATAGCCAACCAGGTCAGGTCTGTCCTGGAGTCGGTGATTCACCCTGACCAAACATCTGCTGTGCCGGGCAGGAAGATCGCTGAGAGCCTCGCGCTCATCAGGGATACGATCGCCTACGTACAGGACAGGCGGGTGGACACCTGCCTCGTCAGCCTGGACCAGGAGAAGGCCTTCGACAGGGTCTCTCATGCTTACATGAGGGACGTCCTCTCCAAATTGGGGTTCAGGGAGGGCATCCGCAATTGGATCCGGCTGCTCTACGCCAACATCGTGAGCGCTGTCTCGATCAACGGGTGGGAATCAGACAGTTTTCCTGTTAGATCTGGAGTCAGGCAGGGCTGCCTGCTCTCTCCTGCCTTGTTCGTGTGCTGTGTGGAGCCCTTCGCCGCATCCATCAGGAAGGACGTGAGCCTGAAGGGCGTGACTATCCCAGGCAGCGGAGGCCTTCAGGTCAAGACCTCCCTGTACATGGACGATGTCGCCGCCTTCTGCACCGATCGTCGGTCGGTGAGTAGACTATTGGACTTCTGCGGCCAGTTTGAACCGGCCTCGGGTGCCAAAGTCAATAGGGGTAAGAGCGAGGTCATGTTCTTCGGGAAGTGGGATGACCGCTCCTTCATCCCCTTCACCGTCAGGACAGACTACCTGAAGGTGCTGGGTGTTTGGTTTGGTGGAGTTGGGGCGTGCACTAAGACTTGGGAGGAGCATATCACCAAATTGAAGCAGAAGCTGGGCAGGTGGACACTCCGGTCCCTCTCCATCGCGGGTAAGAACCTGGTTGTCAGGTGCGAGGGGCTTTCGGTACTGTTGTATGTTGCGCAGGCCTGGCCTATTCCCTGGACCTGCGCCGCTGCAGTCACCTGGGCCATCTTCCACTTCATTTGGGGGTCGAGGACGGACCGGGTCCGCAGAGACACCATGTACAAAGACCTGGAAAATGGGGGAAAGGGCGTACCGAATGCCACCCTCGCCCTGACGGTTACCTTTGTGTGCGGCTGCATCAAGCTGTGCGTAGATCCTCAGTACGCAAACACCAAGTGTCACTACTTACTGAGGTTCTACCTGTCCCCGGTGTTGCGAAGGATGGGCCTGGCCTCGTTGCCGCGCAACGCTCCGAGTAGTTGGGCCGTTCTGTACCACCTGTCCTTCGTGGAGAAATTTTTGAAAGGAAACACCTTTGACCACAAGGCCATCAGGCAGTGGTCAGCACGTAGTATCCTCGGCACCCTCCGGGAAAAGGAGAGGCTGGATCCCGTCGTGTGGTTCCCCACGCAGACTGCCAAAGTCGTTTGGCAGAATGCCTCATCGCCAGAACTTTCAAGCAAGCACAAGGACATTGCTTGGCTGGTCCTGAGAGGGGCTTTGCCAGTGAGATCCTTTATGCATGTCCGGAATCTCTGCGCCACCGCACGCTGCTCTTGAGGTGGCTGCGGGGACAGGGAACGAGACTGTCAATCACCTCCTTCTGGAGTGTGCCTATGCGCAGGAGGTCTTGAGAGGGATGCAGTGGTATTTGTCGAGGTTCGTCCCGAGCAGCTCCGTGACGCGGGACTCCGTGCTCTACGGGCTGTTTCCAGGGACGCACACCGAGACCAACATCAACTGCGCCTGGAGGACCATCAATGCGGTGAAAGACGCTCTTTGGTCTGCCCGCAACTTGCTGGTCTGCCAGCTGAAAGAACTGACCCCGACCGAGTGTTGCAGACTGGCGCACTCCAAGGTCCAGGACTACGTGCTGAGGGACGCGCTAAAGCTTTGGGCAGCCGCCGCCAAGGCGCGGTGGGAAAAGACCACCATATGAAACCCTTCATCCAGAATAGAAAAAAGAACCCTATCTGGTAACTGGGCCCAGCTGGTGCCTTCCCCAACTGGTCAGGGGGCCAACGGGGACTGTGCGGGGTGACGACTGCCGGGGTGTTTTCTTTGCTTTGTTTTTTTTTTCCTTTTTTTTTCCTTTAGTTGGTGTATGTGCCCCCTGGATAACCCGGAGTGGCTTGCATGACGGGGTAGGTGTGTAAATATGTTTTATTTTTTGTACATCTTACGAATAAAGTATATTTTTTCAAATATAAAAAAAAGGTGACGAAATGTCTGAAAACTAACCTTCCAGCTCAGTGAGCAAACTCACATCCAGAACCTCAACCTGAGCTACGAATCTTCTCGAAACTCGCTAAAACTTTTCACTGTTAACACAGCTCGGAGCTGGCCAATCAATATCAGAGGAGCAGGAAAGTTGAACTTTTGGATCAGGACCCTTCTTTAGGAATTGGGAGGAGGAGCAAGAGCTCAGAAATAAATAGAGAGGAGGGGGTGGGGTTGAGGAAGGTAGGTGGGATGGTGATAGGTGAGTGCAGGTAGACAGTGGTGGGGATTGGTCAGTGAGGTTGAAGGAGCAAATAGGTGGGAGGGAAGATGGACAGTTTGTGTCAAGTCAAAGAGGTGGGGATGAGAGGAGGGGTTGGTCATGGGATGAAGCCAGGCGGTGGGGAGATTTTGAAACTGGTAAAGTCCACATTTAGGCCATTGGGCTGCAGGCTCCTAAGGTGGAATATGAGGTGCTGCTCCTCCAGTTTCCGGGTGGTGTCATTATGGCACTGGAGGAGATCCAGGACGGACATGTCGTCCACGGAGTGGGAGGGGGAGTTAAAATGGTTCATGACTGGAAGGTGTTGTTGTGTATCGTGAACAGTGCAGATGCTCTGTAAAGCAGTCTCCGAGCCACCACTTGGTCTCACTGATGTACCTAGGTAGATGTGACAACAATAAATCAAACCAAATTAAATCAAATCAACCAGGTAACTCAACACTGGCTTGAAAGGTCACCAGAAACTACCAGTTAATCAGAGGCCAGCAGTTTTGGAGTCTTAAAGAAAACAAGCTCAGGCTCCTCTGGAGGGGATCCAGTGGCAAGAAGGTAATTCCTTCATTTCTTCATTGTGTAGGGGGAGTGTTACTGGAAGAGGGGCATTTGGATGTCAGAGCCAAGGGCTTTCAGAGATCACCCAGTTATCTGCACCCATGCCTCTGATTGCCCCAAAGGTAGGGCAATTGGGTGCACACCTGTACACCTCAGGTTTGGCAAGCAGCTGTCTTGGGTTTCCCAGTGATGAAACCAGCCAACTTTCCCACTGGGGAGGCATGTAATCATTGGGGTGAGATAGAATCAAGGCCCTTACATGACCATTAATTGACCATTTAAAGGTCTTTATTGCTGGCAGTTAGAGGAAGTCATAAGTACACTTTCTTGCTCAACCTAAATTGCAGAGGTGGCAAGGTAGGGCAAGTATCTTTCCAGGCTCAACTCACCCAATTATTTCCCCCTCCTGCTATCTACAAAATTGGGAGAATTTCACCCAAAATCTTTGTAACAATATCTATCATATCAATGTAACTAGTTGCTAAAATGCATAAAGCTACTACTTGTTCAACTCAAGCCGCTTCTAGTTTGCTCAGTAAGAGAATTTTTTCCACTGTGGCTGACCTGTAGATCTCCTGTTAGCTTTCTTCTCTTCAAGGAAATTTGCCACAACTTCTGTAATTTATCCTCATTGCTGAAGATTCTCATTCCTCAAATCATTCCTATAAATGTCATTTGCATTCTCTCCAACTCGTTCCCATCCTTCATCTAGTGTGGCCTAGTAGTGTAGACAACAAATTTTGGCAAAGATCTGTAGCTCAGGTTGTGGGTGAGATTGTTGACTTGCTCATTGATCTGACTTGTTCTTGTTCAGACATTTTATCACCATGTTAGGTGACATCAACAGTGGAGGCTCCCATTGGACCCCATATACAAACCCATACAGGTGAAAACAGGCATTACCCACCATAATGGACCCTACAGTATAAATTCCAAGTGGCTTCATCAAAGGCTCCACTGATGATGTCACCTAGCATAGTGACGAAACGTCCGAACAAAAACAAGCCAGTTTGGCGAACAAGTCAACAATCTCAGTGTACACAACACTCCAGCTGACATTGAACAAATGTCTGTCATGGGTCCAGCATCTCCTTACTCGGTAAGTTAGGTAAAGGACCTGAGACAGGTAGTCAGTCACATCAAGAGGTGCAGGAAAGGTGAGGACACCATGGCAGGCAGTTAGCATCGCCAAAAGGAGTGGGCAAGCTGAGAAACCTAAAGCAGCAAGTTATGGAGAGACCCAGATTGACTGGAACATATTGGATTTAGTTCTTGCTCTACTACAGAGAAAGAAGATCACTATTTGATGAAGTCTCTGGTAAGTAATTAAGATATCTTGTATTCTTTGATTTTAACAGTTTACACGTTGGTTGTAATGTTAATAAAAAACATAAAAGGAAAGAATAAGTAAGTGACTAATTTAATAAGAATGAGTTTGATATCAAAGAGGCATAAAATAGGGTGACAGAGCGGTGGTGACTTTCAGGTTTGGGAGAATTAAAAAGTCAGAAATGCAGCCTCAAGGGGACCAGGAGGTGAAATGCTGCACAAGCTTTGAAAATCTTCGAGAGTGATATCACTGAGAAAACGTAGCCTCATCAAATGGGAATGGGAACCAGCGCATGCTGGCTGAGGAATGAATTTGGTAAGTGTGACCAATGCGAATTTCGAACTGCCCATTCTTTAAACTAAAAATTAGTCTTTAGTTGAGACATAACGGAAGCTCGTAGTATATATTTATCTTTCTTTAAATGAGAAGAAGTAAACAGAAAGAAAATAATTTAAGGGTAAGTCATGGCAAGGCATTTGGCCTGGCAGAATGGTCCTCCCAGGCAATGTGGGAATCAAAAACACTTCCAGGGTGTCCAGGCTGACCATCTGGCAGGATGTGTATTCAGATGCATCTACTAGAAATCCATGTTTCAGATGTGGAGCAGTGGCTGGTGTCACTTGGCAACAAAGTACTCTGAGGTACAGGATGACATTGAACAGGAAATCAAGAATACATGCAACAAGGTTGCTAAGTAATCATGGGGTGATAGTAATCTAAATATAGACTGGGCAAACAAATGAAAAAGGGCCCTTTGGCTCATTGTTTTTGATGGAACAGACACAATCACCTAATAATTCTAAGATAACACAGTGTAGAGCTGGATGAACACAGCAGGCCAAGCAGTATCAAAGGAGGAGGAAAGTTAACGCTTCGGGCCAAGACCCTTCTTCAGAACCTAATAATTCTAATCCCATTTTCCAGCACTTAGCCCATAGCCTTGTATGTCTTGGCATTGGTAATGCACAGTTAAATGCTTCTGAAACATTATGAGGGGTTCCACCTCTACCTTTCAGGCAGTGAATTCCAGATTCCCATGACCCTCTGGATGAAATTGTTTTTTCCTCACGTCTTCTCCAAACTTTCTGTCCCTTACCTTAAATCTAAGGTTTGTCTTCCCTGAAGAATACAAAAACACTTCACAGAATTGCCCAGGAAGCAAGGGACTTGTGGAAAGCAATTAGTAATAAAGGGAAATTAGTAATAAGAATAGTGCTGGAGAAATTATGGGAGTGGAAGCTAATAAATTCCCAAAGCCTGATCATCTACATTCCAAGTATTCAGAGGTGACCCAGGAAATAACTGATGTGCTAGTCGTTATCTTCTAAAGTTCATTGAGTCTCTACAGTGCGGAAACAGGTCCTTTGGCCCAACAAGTCCACACCAACCCTTAGAGCACCCCACCCTGATCCAACCCCTATGGGCAATTTAGCATGGCCAATCCACCTAGCCTGCATATCTTTGGACTGTGGGAAGAAACCAGAGTACCCACAGGAAACCAACACAGACACGAGGAGAATGTGCAAACTCCATAGAGACAGTTGCCTGAGGGTGGAATTGAACCTGGTTTCCTGGTGCTGTGAGGCAGCAGTGCTAACTGAGCCATGATACCACTTCTGGAACTGTTACACACAGATTAGAGAATGGCAAATGTAATCCTGCTGTTTAAAAAAAGAGGGAGCGAGAAAAGTTGGAATTACACACTGGTTAATAGGTAAAGCTAATACGTAAAATTGAAGAGTCGATTTAAAAATGGATCAGGAAGCTTTGCACAGTCAGGAAGGAGAGTCACATCCAGAGAGTAGCTCAGCCCAAGTGAATATATTGTTTGGGGAATTTTGGAGGCAGTGTGGGGAGTTGTAGCAGAGGGCAACCAGGTACCTTGTGCTTGCTGTTTGGCTCACAGTTTGTAAGTTGTTTTTAACAGAATAAATTGAAGCCCAGGATCAGGGACCCAGCACAAGAAAGTGCCATCATTGATTGGTGATAGCTACTAACTTAACTACCTGTTGCAGGTTACTTTCAGATTGAAGGTCAACAGGAGGAATTTTTACAGGCTACAAGCTGAAAGAACAGTACAATTTTTTTAAGAATCAAATTAAGAACTAACTAATGAAAATAAAAATGTTGGGCCAAGCAATGGTTGTGACTATATAATGTGGGAACTGATGGGCCCCATTGTGGTTCATAGTGACCACATCTGGAACGAGTGTTGGTGGCTTGAGGAACTCCAGCTCAGAGTTAAGTAACTGGAGTCTGAGCTTCAAACACTGTGACACAACAGTGAGGAGGAGAGTTATCCAGACACTGTGTTTCAGGAGGCAGTCAAGCCTCTTATATTAACTGCTGCAGGTTTGGTCAGTGGCCAGGCACAGTGGGGTGTGATTAATAGGGAGGCAGGTAGAGGGATCCAGAAGGTAGACTCAGTCCTTGAGTCTAACAGGGTTGAGATTCTTGCTCCTTTGTGGATGACAGTGTGGGCTGTAGGGAGTATGAGCAAACTAACCATAACACCATGGTACAGGTAGCCATTCACAAGGGAGGAGAAAAGAGAAATTCAATCAGTTGCAACCAGAGATAGTGTTGTCAGGGGAATAGACACTGATCTCTGTGGCCAGGATTGACAGTCCCTAAGGCTGTGATGCCTACCTGGTGCCTGGGGTCAGGACATCTCATCTGGGCTGCAGGAGAACTTGGAGTGGGAGGGGAAAGACCCAGTTGTTGTGGTCTATGTAGGCACTAGCAATAGAGGTAGCAAAAGGAAAGAGGTTCTGCTGAGGGAAAATGAACAGCTATGGGCTAAACTAGAAAGCAGAACCAAAAATGGTTGGGGCGGGCTGCGGTCGGGAGGGGAGTTAGTGTTGAGGTGGCTCAGTTGTGTGGAAAATTATGGAAAAAGAGGGGGAAGGCTCAGAAGAGGTTAAAAATTTCACAGCAAATAATAGGACACAATACAGAAATGAATCTAACGTCAGGCACAGCAGATAAGGGGACAACTATGAGAAAGGGAGCAGAATGTAGCATAGATTGAAATTAGTAGACATTTAGTTGTGGGTATCACTGATACAAAGGTGGCTGCAAGAGTATTATGGACGGGAACCGAATATCCAATGATGCCTTTTTAGTTAGAAATGAAATTAAATTGATAGCAAGAAGTAATATATTAATTCAGGAGGTGTAAAATCTGCGAGGGTGGAGTATAGAAACCTAAGGAAAAAGGCTCTGATGGGAGTTGTGTACGTGCTTCCTTGCAGTGGTCAGGACTTGGGGAGAAAATAAATCCGGGTATAGAAAAGGCATGTAAGAAATGCACTATTACAATCATCATAGAGAACTCCATTTTATGGGTGGACTGGGAAAATTAGTTTGGAGCAGTTCTCAAAAAAAGGAATTTGTGGATTGTCAATGAGATTATTTTTAGAGTAGCTTATGGTACAGCCCAATAGGGAACAGGAAGTTCTGCATTTGGTGATGTGCTATCAAGCAGACAATTAGGGAGCTTGAGGTCAAGGAATCCCCTCAGCGGGGGTTGGAGGGGAGTGCGCAGTGAGCATAATATGCAGAGATAGAAGGAACTGCAGAAGCTGGAGAATCTGAGATAACAAGGTGAAGAGTTGGATGAACACAGCAGGCCAAGCAGCATCAGAGGAGCAGGAAGGCTGACATTTTGGGCCTAGACCCTTCTTCAGAAATTCAGAAAGCATAATATGCAGTTTGAGAGGGAATTCACCCTGAAGTCTAAGAAAGAAAAGACTGAATCAGGTACAATGGTACTACAGTTGAATAAGGCTAACTACAAAGACATGAGGGAGGAGCTGGTCAGAGTTCATTGGAACAGGAGCCTAGCAGTGAAGATAATGCAGCAGCGATAGCAGGAGTTTTTGGGATTAATTTAGGAGGAACATCAGAAATTCATTCCAAGGAAAAAGAAACATCCTTAGGGAAGAACAATGGCTGACAAGGGAAGTCAGGGACAGTGGAGAAGCAAAAGAAACAGCATACAATGTGGTGAAGATTAGAGGATTGGGAAGGCTTTTAAAATCCAGCAGAGAATAGCTAAAAACACAATAAGAAGATTAAATGTGAGAGTAAGCTAGTATAAGAAGATTGCAAAGAGGTTTTCAGATTTTCAAAAGGTAAGAGAGAGTCAAGAGTGCACATTCGACTGCTAGAAAATGAGGCTGCAAGATTAGTAATTGGGAACAAAGAAATGGCAGTGGAACTGAATATGTACTTTGCATCAGTTTTCACAGTGAATGACACCAGCAGCAGAACCCAACTTCCAGACGGTCAGGAAACAGAGGTGAATGTAGTGGCCATCACTAAACAGAAGATGCTAAGGAAGCTGAATGGTCTAAAGGTGGGTAAATCATCCAGGCCAATTGGGCTATGCCCAGGTTTTGAAGGAGGTAGCTGCAGAGATTGTGGAGACATTGGTGGAGGTCTCTCAGGAATCACCAGAGCAAGGGAGGGTCCCAGTGGACAGGAAATGACTTCTGTAACACCTTTGTTTAAGAAGGGAGTGAAACAAAAGACGGGAAACCATAGGCTAGTTAGTCTGACTACAATCATTGATAAGATTTTAGAGTACATTATAAAGGATGAGATTGCGGAATACTAGGAAGTGCGTGATAAAATAGAACAGAGTCAGCACAGCTTTGTCTAGGGAACATCATTTCAGACAAATCTGTTAGAATCCATTGAGAAGCTAATGACCAAGTTAGACAAAGGAGAGCCAATGGGCTGATCTAATTGGATTTCCAGAAAGCCTTTGAGAAGGTGCCACACAAGAAGCTGCTGAATAAGAAAAAGACCCATGACTTTAGGGACAAGGCACGGCCCTGGATAGCGGGATTGTTGGCTGGCAGAAGGCAGAGATGGGGATAAAAGGGTCTTCACCAGAATGGGAGCTGGTGACGAGTGGAGTTCTGCAGGGGTTCGTGTTAGGACCACAAATATACACATTATATCTGAATGATCTGGAAGAAGGGACTGAGGACATTGTTGGTATGTTTGCAGATGACACAAGGATAAGTGGAGGGGCTATAATAGACAACATTGCAGAAGGATTTGGACATACTAAGTGAGTGAGCAAAGAAGCAGCAGATGGAATTCAATGTGGGAAAACGTGAAGTTATGCACTATGGTAGGCAGGATAGAGGCAGAGGCTGCAGAAATCTGAAGCACACAGGGGCTTGGCTGTCCCAGTTCGGATTTCTCTTAAGTTTAACATGAAGGCTCAGTTGATGGTTAAGAGGACAAATGCAATGCATTTCCAAAGGGATAGAGTACATGAGCAGAGATGTATTGCTGATCAATGTATAGGCATCTGGTCAGACCGCATGTGAAATATTATGAACAGTTTGGTCCCCATATTTAAAGAAGGATGTGCTGGCTTTGGAGTGGGTCCAGACATGGTTTACAAGAATGAGCCTAGGATGAAGGGCTTGTCATATGAGGAGCAGTTAAGGACTCTGGATCTGTACTTGATGGAGTTTAGAAGGATGAGGGTGAGTGCTGATTGAATCCTACAGAATACTGAGATGCCTAGAAAGAGTGGATTGGGAGAGATTAGGTCCCAAGGGCACAGTCTCAGTGAAAGAATAAGCGTTCAGAACAGAGATGAGGAGGATTTTCTTCAGCTCGAGTTTGGTGAAACTCTGAAACATATTGTCACAGGGGGCTGCAGAAGTCAAGTCATTGAGTGTATTTAAGATAGGTTCTTAATTGGTAAGGGGATCAAGGGTTACAGGGAGAAGGCAAGAGAATGGAGCGGTGAAACATATCAGCTGTGATAAAACAGTAGATCAACAGGCCAAATGCCCTGATTCACCCCTTCTATCTTATGGTCTTAAGGTACAGATAACAAGGAAATTAAAATATAGTAACAATATTACACAAAGCCAAAACTTGCTGGTAATTTTTAAAGATGTTACTGGAATAGATAAAGGAGGACTGGTGAATGTGGTTTATTTGGATTTTTAGAAAGCTTTTGATAATATTTTGAGGAAATTATTGTGCACAATCAAAGCAAATGGGATTAGATGTAACATACTGGCATTTCTGAAGAATTGTTTAGCAGTCAGAAAATAGAGTAAGAATAAAAAGGTAATTTCAAGTGTCATAGATGTGGAGCTGGATGAACGCAGCAGGCTACAGGATAGACTACTTCATACTGAGGTGAAGAAACACTTTTCATTCAAAGGGTGGTGAACTTTTAAAATTCTGTCTAACAGAAGGCTGTGGAGACAAAATCACAGAATATATTTAAAGAAATTAGTAGATTTCTAGATGTTCTAAGTGTCAAGGGACATGAGGAGAGCGCAGGAGTGTGTCATTGAGATATTAGATCAGCCATGACTATGTTGAATGGTACAGCAGCCTCAATGGGCTGCTCTGCTCACTCTGCTTTTGTTTACCATGTCCATATTAATAGCGGAGAACCATTTATTTATGTTTTCCATAAATCTCAAATATTGGGACCTCACTGTCATTGAAAAGAGTTTGCTCGATTCTTTTGTATAGCTATTTGCCTAAGTTAAAACCAAGGCACTTCTGTAAATGAATAACAGGATGAATGTGCTTTCTGCTTTGCATGTAATACTCTTAGGATCCCCTTATGAACGTGTCAGAATGATGATACTGCACTTTGTCACATCCACCACCACATCCCATTTTTTCATCCCATTGATCTTGATAGTGAAAGTATCACACCAAATGCCAAGGATTGTCTGCCAAGAATACATCATCTGTGAAAAGAACAGTAATATGATTATAATAAAAGCAAAACATTACAGTTACTGGAAACCCAGATAAAAACAGAATGTGCTATAGAAACAGGAACTCAGTTCTGTAGAAGAGTCATATCAGACTTGAAAAATTAACCCGGTTTCCCTCTTCACAGATGCTGCCAGACAGGCTGTGTTCCAACAACATTTTCTGTTTTTCCTTACAATATTACATGTCTTCTCAATTTAATCTATGCATAATTCTAATATTGATTCAGCTTTTAAATTACTGGTGTTTCAGAAAAGATGTGACATTACTTTAAATTACTTTGATAAACCCAAGGTTTGGTTGTTATGCATGCACTTTCAAAATCCCATTCGTACAATAAGGATAAAACCTGAGGGATTAATTTTAACAGCCCATTTCTGTGAGAGGTAGTATTTCTTTAATTCATTCAAAGGATGGAATGTGGGCATTAATGCCTTAGCCAACATTTATTGTTCATTGTTAAATCCCTTAAAAAGATGGTGGTGAGCTGCTTTTGGATTTAATGCAATTATTGGTCTATAGGTACTGCCACACTGCTGCTAGGAAGGCAGTTCCAGGATTTTGGTGCTGAGACAGTGGAGAAATTGTAATATATCTCCAAGTCAGGATAGCGTGCAGTTTGGAGGAGAAATTGCAGGTCATGGTGTTCCCATGCTTTTGCTGCTTTCAACCTTCCGGATAGTAAGGTCACAGGTTAGGAAAATGCTGTGGAAGAAACTTTGGTGACTCGTTGTCACGCAGCTTGTAGATGGTGCCCACCACTTTCGCTGTGTATTAGTGGTGGGTGTAGTGCCAATCAAGTAGTCTGCTTTGTTTCGGATTATGGTGAGCTTCTTGATGGTTGTTGGAGCTGCAGTCATCCAAGCAAGTGGAGAACATTCTGTCATATTTCTAAATTGTGCCTTGTGGACAGCAAACAGAAATTAGGGAGATAAGAAAGAATTCTTAAATGCAGAATTCAGAGGCTGTGACCTGCTCTTGTAGCCACAGTATTTCTATGGCTGATCTATTTCTGTTTTTGATACTATTGCTGGTAATGTGGATCATAAAGGGGTCAGGAGGGCAGCCCAAGGCCTTCCCAACAGCATGGCAATTACCATTGATCAAAAGCTCCATGACAAGGCTGTCCACTGGATCACTAAACAAGGCAATGACATACCCTACTAAGGGCTCCCACCAGCATTTTGCTGGAGGGTCATCATTTGGGTAGACTGCCAAATAATCACTGTCAACCTTTCAATGGGGTTCCTGGAGGGAATGGGGAATGCAGTATGGCCATGAGAGTTAACAGCATGGCCCTTAACAGCAAAGGCCATCCCCATGTGCTATGATGCTGTGCTTAAAATGACCATCCAAACCCCACGACTACCCAACCCACCCACCTACCCCTGTCCCCTTCTGCCATGATTGCTGGGACCTGCCTTCCTGACCCCAGCTTCTTAAAATAAACTTAAAATGCCCTCAAGGGACCTGAATTTAGAGGCATCCTCTCCTTCACCTTGCAGCCTCACCTGTTATTATGGCAGTGCCAGGCCGCTGAGTTAGTAACTATCTGATCGGGCTCTGCATAGGGAAACCATCACTTGGGCAGTGATCCAAGCAGCTGTATGTTAATTAGCTGCTGCTAATAATATGCTTCCCACTGGCCAGGAATGAGGTCCTGCCCTGCTTTTGATCCCAGTGGTGGGACTTTGTAGCTCCTGATGTAATCTTTGACCCCTCTGTGATATGTGTGAATTTAAAATTCATGTGGGTATAAACTGTAACCTAATTTTTTCTCCAGTTATTTGTTATATGAGCTTGTAGTCATTGTGCAATCATGTATTGTATAATACTTTTTGGATTTTTATCTTAGGTGAACCACAGATGGACAGTAGTGCATCTCTGAACAAGGCACAGAAACACATGTACTGTCTATGTTCTTTTGTTTTATTAAGTGGATCCTAGGCGGGATGTACAGCAGCAAAGCAAAAGGCCGGCTAATAAAAGCAGGAAATTGGGGAAATTTTCAACAATTTTGGCAGCATCCATAGAGAGAGAGTTACAGTCAACATTTCAGATAATGACCAAACCAGAACCTTTCAACAGAGAACTGACAACTAACTAAATGTCCTGTAGAGAGTCTGTTTGTGCTGCAAATTTCTTTGAGGGTCTTAAAGTAAAAAGATTAATTGAAGTTGCCTGAGGATATTGCTGGAGTTCTTTCTTCTATCATGGCTGCAACACAACTGCATTTATCCAGCTTCACACTTTGTTATCTTGCAGCACAACTGTAGCTAGCTGGTCTGACATGCTGAATGGGCTATTTATATCTTACAACAATAGGGGTGGGCATGAGGCAGTGAGTTGGAGTTACTGATGAAGGAATGCACTGAATACTTTGCATTTTTCCACCCTCAGAGTGAAATGTTTAGCAGCCTGAAAACATGGTGACAGCACCCACCAATCGTTTTGCCATTGCAATGTTGAATGTTGCCACCCAGGTTGATAGGGTTGTTGAGAAGGCGTACGGTGTGTTAACTTTCATTGGTAGAGGGATTGAGTTTCGGAACCGTGGGGTTATGTTGCAGCTGTACAAAACTCTGGTGCGGCCGCACTTGGAGTATTGCGTACAGTTCTGGTCACCGCATTATAGGAAGGATGTGGAAGCATTGGAAAGGGAGCAGAGGAGATTTACCAGAATGTTGCCTGGTATGGAGGGAGGGTCTTATGAGGAAAGGCTGAGGGATTTGAGGCTGTTTTTGTTAGCTAGAAGATGGCTAAGATGTGACCCAATAGAGACATACAAGATGATCGGTGGATTAGATAGGGTGGACATTGAGAGCCTTTTTCCTAGGATGGTGATGGCTAGCACGAGGGGACATAGCTTTAAATTGAAGGGTGATAGATATAGGACAGATGTCAGAGGTAAGTTCTTTACTCAGAGAGTATTAGGGCGTGGAATGCCCTGCCTGCAACAGCAGTAGACTCGCCAAGTTTAAGGCCATTTTAAATGGTCATTGGATAAACATATGGATAACAATAGAATAGTGTAGGTTAGATGGGCGTCAGTTTGGTTTCACAGGTCAACTCAACATCGCGGGCTGAAGGGCTTGTACTGCGTTGTAGTGCTCTATGTTATGTGCTACGTGCACAATCTGGTTGAGCCTCATAAACCAGGGTTGGTGAAGTTGCTTTTGGATCCTGAGGAAAACTGGAATATATAAATAAACCAACTGAGAATGAAAAAGAAATGAATTAATGCTGATTATTTCACACATTATGAGCACTTGACTATTCACTTCTAAACAAACAAAAAAGCAAAGAAATGCAGATGCTTGAAGTAAGAAGCAAACAGAAATTGCTGGAAAGGCTGAACAGGTCCAGCAACATCAGTGGAGAGAAAGCAGAGTTAATATTTCATGTCCAGTGACCATTCCTCAGAACTGATGGTGGTTACAACAAGCTTGAACAGGAAGGAAAAGTAAACAATAAATGGAACTGAAACCCAGAGTGACAAAAACAGTTGGAAAACAAAGATGTCAGCCTGGGGGAATGAATAGCTGCTAATGGGGGTCATTAGTAGCTACCAATGTGTTGTTTATGGTAGCAGCCCATGCGATGACAAGGTGTGGAGCTGGACGAACGCGGCAGGCCAAACAACGTCATAGGAGAAGGAAAGCTGATGTTTCGGTCCTAGACCCTTCTTCAGAAACGCGGGACAGGGAGGACGTTCTGAAATAAATATGGAGAGAGGAGGAGGCGAATAGAAGATGGATAGAGGAGAAGATAGGTGGAGAGGAGACAGAGGGGTCAAAGAGGCGGGGATGGAGGCCCAGTAAAGGTGAGTGTAGGTGGGAAGGTGGGGAGGAGATAGGTCAGTCCAGGGAGGGCAGGCAGGTCAAGGAGGTGGGATGAGGTTATTAGGTAGGAGATGGGGGTGGGGCTTGAGATGGGTGGAGGGGTTAGGTGGAAGGACAGGCTAGGGAGGCTGGGATGAGCTGGGCTGGTTTTAGGATTGGGTGGGGGAAGGGGAGATTTTGAAGGTTGTGAAATCCACATTGATACCATTAGGCTGCAGGGTTCCCAAGCGGAATACGAGTTGCTGTTCCTGCAACCTTTGGGTAGCATCATTGTGCACTGCAGGAGGCCCAAAATGGACAAGTCTTCTGCAGAATAGGAGGGGGCATTGAAATGGTTCACGACTGGGAGGCGCAGTTGTTTAGTGCGAAACGAGCATAGGTGTTCCGCAAAGCGGTCCCCAAGCCTCCGCTTGGTTTCCCCGATGTAGAAGAGGCCACAACGGGAACAGAGGATACAATATACCACATTAGCAGATGTGCAAGTGAACCTCTGTTTGATGTGCAAAGTCTTCTTGGGGCCTGGGATGGGGGTGAGGGAGGAGGTCTGGGGGCAAGCGTAGCACTTCCTGCGGTTGCAGGGTAAAAGGTGATTGGGAGGAGGTGTATTCTAGGTAGATGTGGGAGGCGGTGGGCTTGAAATAGATGTCAATTTCTAGGTGGTTGCCGGAGACTTATTTCAGAACGTCCTCCCCCTCCCCCATTTCTGAAGAAGGGTCTAGGCTTGAAACGTCAGCTTTCCTGCTCTTATGATGCTGCTTGGCCTGCTGTGTTCATCCAGTTCTACACCTTGTTATTTCGATTGTCCAGCATCTGCCGTCCCTACTGTCTCTGATGACAAGGCCTGCTGTGTAAAGGTTGGGTTAAGGGAATGGGAGAAGGTGACCAAACTCTATAACTTTAGAATGCGATATTGAGCCCAGAAGGTGCAGGATTCCCAAGTGGAAAATGAGGTGCTATTATTCAAGCTTGCATTGAGCTTCACTGGTGTACTGTAGCAAGCCTGAGGAAGAGATGTTGGCCAGGGAACAGGGTGGCCTGTTGAAGTGGCAGGCAACTGGATTTTCAGGGTCATTTTTGCAGGCAAATCATAGGAGTTCTGCAAAGTGGTCACCCAGTCTGCACTTTGGCTTTCCAATGCAGAGGAGACCACATTGTAAGTGGCAAATAGAGTAGACTAGGTTGAGCGAAGTGCACGTGAAGCTCTGTTTCATCTGGAAGGTATGTTTGGGCCTTTGGACAGTGAGGAGGGAGGAAGTGAACAGGAAGATGTTATACCTTCTGTGGTTGCATGGGAAGGCGCCATCAGGGTGTGGGAAGGTGTTGGGAGTAACGGAGGAGTGCACCAGGGTGTCTTGGAGGGAATGGTGTGTGCAGAAGGCTGACAAGGAGTGGGAATATGAGTCCGGTAGTGTCATCCCAGTGGAGATGGCAGAAATGGTGGCTAATAATCCTTTGGATGTGGATGCTGATGTGATCATAAGTGTAGACCATGGGAAACTGTATCAGTGTTGTGGGAGGGGAGAGCAGGGGTGATGGCCAAATTGAAGGAGTTGGGTTAGATACATTGGAGGACCCTGTCAGCCATGGTGACAGAAAACCCTCAGTTGTGGAAGAAGATGGACATTTTGTAGGCTGCCATGTTGCATTTGGCATTATTGGAGCAGAAGTGACAGAGATGGAGGAACTAGGACAATATAATAGAGTCTTTCCAGGACGTACAGTGTGATAGTGTATAGTCAAGATAACAGGAGGTGCCAGTAGGTTTGTTATGGATATCAGTGGCCAGTGAACAGAGATGTCAAAGAAGGGAGTCATCAAAGATGGATCAAGTGAAGATGAGAGCAGGGTAGAAATTCAGACCAAAATTGATAAACTTTTCCAATTCCAAATGAGAAAAGGAAGCAGCACTGATGTTATCAATGTACTAGAAAAAGAGTTGTGGGTGGGAGCCAGAATAGGACTGGAACAACGAATGTTCCACATACCCCACAAAGAGATTGGCATAATGGGAATGCATGCAGATACCCATGGCCAATCCTTTGGTCTGAAAAAGGGAGGAGTTAAAGGAGATGTTGTTCAAAATGGGCATGAACTCAGCTGGACAGAGGAGAGAGGTGTTAGATGGGGAGGTTCAGGCCTCTTTTCCAGAAACTGGACCTTTTCTTTACCTACCAAATCCAATCAATTTCTTGAAAGAAGTTACCTTTAAGCAAGGCTAGTGGTATGAATATTTAATTTCCATCAGTGTATCATAATTTGACTTCAGATTCAGTGATAATCACGATACGGGAATGCAAGTCCGGATTTTAGAATTCTTTGAAGTGTTTGTGCACTCAGTGTATGCTGATCCATTTTAAAATTATTTCACAGTAACATTAGAATGAAATTCTGATTTGTTGTAAATGATTAACAATTATGTACAAATGAGACATCCCGGGTTAGAGTGTATTACACTGACGGTTCCCTTGGGAGAAAACTAAATTTAGTCAAGAACTGCATGAGTTTATTCCTTTGCAGGGCTGACTTAATGAGTGAACAGCAAAATAATTAGGTCTATGATATTCACATTGGTGATAGATATTATATTGATGAGAATTATTAATGTTTCCTTAAAGCCTTCAAAGTTTTTAATATCGGTGAAAATAAAACTCACACCTTCCAACTAGACTGAACTCTTCCACATAAAAATGAATTTGATTGGCAACATTTTAATGTAACGTTGCAAAGTAAAAGCTAGTTGATGCTCTGAACCCAATATAACTTAAAAACAATAAAATAACTTGCACTTATACAGCACTATTAACATATCAAAACAGTTTCATATGGTTCCCAACACTTTTACGAAGCAAACAAATGGAAGGTTTTGGGACAAGTGTCTAGAGACTTGGTAAAAGGAGTAAGTTTTAAAGAGCATTGTAGAGGATGAAAGAGAGAGGTCGAGGTAGAGAGAAGAGGGAGAGACTGAAATGATTAGTATATAAATTTTACAATTTAGGGTTTAGATGGATAGCACAGCCCTCTACGATGGAGCATGTCTTTCTCTCTCTTTGGGCTCTATCCTCTCCTTTACTCCCCACCCCACCTACCTCCCTATTTTCTGCATAAAAACTGACTTTTCCCCAGCCACTACCAGCTCCGAGGAAGGGCCACTGGATCTGAAACATTAACTCTGTTTTCTCCTTCACGGATACTGCCAGACCTGCTGAGCTTTTCCAGCAACTTTGTTTTTGTTCCTGATTTACAGCACCCGCAGTTCTTTTGGTTTTTACATAATATCTAACTCACTGCCACATCTCTTCCAGGCATGGCCGCCTTGAAGTTCTGCTCCTCTCTCCAACAGGATTCCTGCTCCAATTTTTCTTCTTGCTCACCGACTTTAATTTCACTGTCACTCCTGGTGTTTGACCCTCTGCACTCAATATTGAATTCAATAATTTTAGGGCTTAAACTGGACCATGTCCCAGCCCCCCACCCCACACACCAGGCCTTATTACCACATAGCCTGCCATTACACACCCCCTGTTGTTAGTCACTAACAGTCCCTGTTTACAACTATACACCCTCCCAGCCTGTTCGTTAGCAACTCCTTTGTCTGTCCAACTGTCTTTCTCTCTCTTTGGGCTCTATCCTCTCCTTTACTCCCTACCCCACCCACTTCCCTATTTTCTGCATATAAACTGACGTTTTCCCAGCCACCAGCAGTTCTGATGAAAGGTCATCGGACCTGAAATGTTAACTTTGTTTTTTCCTTCACAGATGCTGCCAGGCCTGCTGAGCTTCTCCAGCAATTTTGTCTCTCCTGCCTCCCCTACCTGGGTCAACCACTTGCAGATAATGTGATCCCTTTGGAACCATCTCCACATAATCCATTAGCATAATCTTGAGCATCTGCTGCTTTTTATTTCTAATTATCCACCCCAATCCCACTCTGAGCTCCCTTTCTTTGTTTTCAACAGTTGAACAGAAGTTCATGGAAAAGCATCCATCTTTTGATTAGAGATAATGGGAACTGCAGATGCTGGCAAATCCAAGATAACAAAGTGTGGAGCTGGATGAACAGAGCAGGCCAAGCAGAATCTTAGGAGCACAAAAGCTGACGTTTCGGGCCTAGACCCTCCTTCAGCTATTTTGCAGACTTTCAACAATTTCATCCATAGGAGTGAATTTTACCAGAATTCAGCTGAGTGTCAATTATGGGAAGTTTCACAGAGTATTTCCCGACATGTTTTTACACAATGTCATGCTGCTCACTTCATTATGTATGTGCCACATCTCAATAGCACTTGTGCATTCACCAGCTGAGGGAGTACTCACTACTACTGGGACCTTTCAGGATTGCTGGTGCTTGTGCCATGTTTAAAGTTTTGCTCTGCACCAGATCAAATGTCGCTAACCAGCAATACCCCTTCATGTTACACATAGGGGGAGGGAAACAAAAATGTAAAGCTTCCAAGGGCTCATGGGTGGCACTTTATTAGAAATACAAGTTCATATTTGTAAATGTATGTCCTCCTTACATCATCGCCTGTCTGATCGAGTCTAATTGTAACTTTAGCCATAGAATCAAGGTACGCAGGCTACCTGTCCTTAGCACTATACCTGGCTAATGCCCTGTCTCAGAGTATAACACCTTGTCATTGTCCAATGTTGGACCATCACGTGCTGGAAAGCTTTCAAAGAGTTGAAAACAACCTTTATTGAACAACAGCAAAAGCAAAGAACAAATATGTCGGAGCAGAAGTGAGATATTTGGCCTATTGAGTCTGATCTGATAATCCGCAACTCCACTTTTCTGCCATTTCCTATAAACTTTGATTCTCTTTCTGATTAAAAAATTACCTATCCAAGCATTAAATATGCCGAAAGACCCAACCTCCATGGCCTTCTATAGATTTACTACCCTGGCAGAGAAGAAGTTGCTCCTATTCTTTGTATTAAATGGAAAACCCTTATTCTGAGTTCACGGGTAAGGGATAATGGGAACTGCAGATGCTGGAGAATCCGAGATAACAAATTGTGGAGCTGGATGAACACAGCAGGCCCAGCAGCATCTTAGGAGCACAAACTCTGACATTTCAGACCGAGGCCCTTCATCAGAAAAGGGGGTTGGGGAAAGGATTCTGAAATAAATAGGGAGAGATGGGGAGGCGGACCGAAGACGGATAGAGGAGAAGATAGGTGGAAGCATGGAGGCGGAGGTGGCGGAAAAACTGCTCGATGTCCAGATGTGACTGATATTCATTGATGAGTGGGTGGAGGGGGACAAAGGTATTCCCCTTGCTAAGGACTGACCGTTCATCCTCCGATGGTAAAATCTTAGATTCTCCATCATCTGCAGTTGCCATTATCTCTGATCACAATTTTAACTTCACTGCGAAGCCTCTTCCAGGATGTATAACCTGAAGAAGTTACCCTCCTCCCTCTGGACCAGCCTCAGGGGATCTCTCTCCCACTGCAACTCTCTTGTAATCTCTTCAGCCTTGAAACTGCGCAACCACGTCCTGAAGCAAACCAGGTACCACAGCCACATCACCTTCCTCAGCACCTGCCTATGGAACCAGATCATCCCCAATGGACTACAGTCCACGTTCAAGCCTTCCCAATTTGTCTCCAACTGTGGCCATATCCACATCCAGAACATTGAGACCCTTCCTCCACATCCAGCAACCCCAAAGAAGGCAGCCACACTGAGCCCTGCCAAATGTTTACCATCTCCCCAGAAGTCACACTGACGGAGGACAAACGGTCAGTCCTCAGCAAGGGGCTCACCTTTGTCCCCCTCCACCCACACATCAATGAATACCAGTCACGTCTGGACATCGAGCAGTTTTTCCACCGCCTTCGCCTCCACGCTTTCACCTATCTTCTCCACTATCCATCTTCGGTTTGCCTCCCTCTCTCTCCCTATTTATTCGAGAATCCTCTCCCTATCCCCCTTTTCTGATGAAAGGTCCAGGCCCAAAATGTCAGCTTTTATGCTCCTAAGATGTTGCTTGGCCTGTTCTGTTCATCCAGCACCACACTTTGTTATCTCTTATTTCTGAGTTCGTGCCCTCTTGTCCTAGACTGTATCACAAGGGGAAACCTAACTTGCCAAGCCCCCTATGAATCGTGTATGCTTCAATAAAGTTGTCTCTCATTTTTCTAAGCTCCAATAAGTACATACTGGAAGGACTCAATCTCTCCTGATAAGAAAACTCATCCATGCCAAGAATCATTCTAGAGAATTCTATTGAGTACCTCCAATGGCAGTACACATTTCCCTAGATAAAGGGCCAACACTGTTCACAGTATTCTAACTGTGGTCTAAGCAGTGCTTTGTACAGTTTAATAAGACTTCCCTGTTTTCACTTTCTGGTTACCTTTTCTATTACTTGAACTTGTATGTTATTTTGTCATTTGTGCACAAGATCCCATAAATCTCTCTGTGCTGCAGCTTTCTACAGTCTTTCTCCATTTAAATAATATTCAGTTCCCATATTCCTCCAGCCATAGTGTATAACTGGATGTGAGTTTGCTCGCTGAGGTGGAATGTTCGTTTTCAGACGTTTCGTCACCTTTTTTTTATTTGAAAAAAATATACTTTATTCATAGAATGTACAAAAAATAAAACATTTATACACCTACCCAGTCATGCAAGCCACTCCGGGTTACCCGGGGGTACGTACACCAACTAAAGGAAAAAACAAAAGAGAGAAAAAAAAACAAAGCAAAGAAACCGCCCCGGCAGTCGTCACCCCGCACAGTCTCAGTTAGCCCCCTGACCAGTTGGGGAAGGCGCCAGCTGGGCCCAGTTACCAGATAGGGCCCTTTTTTCTATTCTGGACGAGGGGTTTCATACCGTGGTCTTTCCCCACCGCACCTTGGCGGTGGCTGCCCCAAGCTTTAGCGCGTCCCTCAGCACGTAGTCCTGGACCTTGGAGTGCGCCAGTCTGCAACACTCGGTTGGGGTCAGTTCTTTCAGTGGGCAGACCAAAGAACGTCTTTCACCGCATTGATGGTCCTCCAGGCGCAGTTGATGTTGGTCTCGGTGTGCGTCCCTGGAAACAGCCCGTAGAGCACGGAGTCCCGCGTCACGGAGCTGCTCGGGACAAACCTCGACAAACACCACTGCATCCCCCTCCAGACCTCCTGCGCATAGGCACACTCCAGAAGGAGGTGATCGACAGTCTCGTCCCCCCCGCAGCCACCTCGAGGGCAGTGTGCGGTGGTGCAGAGATTCCGGGCATGCATAAAGGATCTCACTGGCAGAGCCCCTCCCACCGCCAGCAAAGCAATGTCCTTGTGCTTGTTTGAAAGTTCTGGCGATGAGGCATTCTGCCAAATGACTTTGGCAGTCTGCGTGGGGAACCACACGACGGGATCCACACTCTCCTTTTCCCGAAGGGTGCCGAGGATACTACATGCTGACCATTGCCTGACGGCCTTGCGGACAAAGGTGTTTCCTTTCAAAAATTTCAACACGAAGGACAGGTGGTACAGAACGGCCCAACTACTCGGAGCATTCCGCGGCAACGAGGCCAGGCCCATCCTTCGCAACACCGGGGACAGGTAGAACTTCAGTGAGTAGTGACACTTGGTGTTTGCGTACTGAGGATCTACGCACAGCTTGATGCAGCCGCACACAAAGGTAGCCGTCAGGGCGAGGGTGGCATTCGGTACGGCCTTTCCCCCATTTCCCAGGTCTTTGTACATGGTGTCCCTGCAGACCCGGTCCATCCTCGACCCCCAAATGAAGTGGAAGATGGCCCGGGTGACCGCAGCGGCGCAGGTCCAGGGAATAGGCCAGGCCTGCGCCACATACAACAGTACCGAAAGCCCCTCGCACCTGACAACCAGGTTATTACCCGCGATGGAGAGGGACCGGAGCGTCCACCTGCCCAGCTTCTGCTTCAATTTGGTGATACGCTCCTCCCAAGTCTTAGTGCACGCCCCAGCTCCACCAAACCAAACACCCAGCACCTTCAGGTAGTCTGTCCTGACGGTGAAGGGGGTGAAGGAGCGGTCATCCCAGTTCCCGAAGAACATGACCTCGCTCTTAACCCTTTTGACTTTGGTACCCGAGGCCAGTTCAAACTGGCCGCAGATGTCCAATAGTCTACTCACCGACCGACGATCGGTGCAGAAGACGGCGACATCGTCCATGTACAGGGAGGTCTTGACCTGAAGGCCTCCGCTGCCTGGGATAGTCACGCACTTCAGGCTCACGATCTTCCTGATGGAGGCGGCGAAGGGCTCCACACAGCACACGAACAAGGCAGGAGAGAGTGGGCAGCCCTGCCTGACTCCAGATCTAACAGGAAAACTGTCTGATTCCCACCCATTGATCGAGACTGCGCTAACGATGTTGGCGTAGAGCAGCCGGATCCAATTGCGGATACCCTCCCCGAACCCCAATTTGGAGAGGACGTCCCTCATGTAAGCATGAGAGACCCTGTCGAAGGCCTTCTCCTGGTCCAGGCTGACGAGGCAGGTGTCCACCCGCCTGTCCTGTACGTAGGCAATCGTATCCCTGATGAGCGCGAGGCTCTCAGCGATCTTCCTGCCCGGCACAGCACAGGTTTGGTCAGGGTGAATCACTGACTCCAGGACAGACCTGACCCGGTTGGCAATGACCTTGGCCAGGATTTTGTAGTCCACGTTCAAAAGTGAAATGGGACGCCAATTCTTAATTTCTTCCCTCTCCCCCTTCCTCTTGTAAATGAGGGTGATGATGCCCTTCCTCATAGACTTGCACATTTCCCCTGCCCGAAGCGCACTATCGTACACCTCCAGCAGGTCCTGGCCAACAAGGCCCCACAGAGCGGAATACAGCTCGACGAGTAAGCCGTCGCTTCCGGGAGCCCTATTCCTCTGCAAGGACTTGCGGGCTCTGTCCAGCTCGTCCAGGGATATCGGCCGGTCCAGCCACTCCCTCGTGCCGTTGTCTAAGACCTCCGTGATAGACGACAGGAACGACTCGGAGGCCGTGCTGTCCATGGGCTTTGTGTCGTACAGTCCGGCTTAGAAGGATCTGCTGATCCTCAAAATGTCGGGCCGAGACGACGTCACCGAGCCGTCGTCCTCCTTCAGCCGGCTAAGCACACAGCTCTCTTTGTGCACCTTCTGAAAGAAGAAACGCGAACACGTCTCGTCCTGCACCACGGAGCGGACCCTGGACCGGAAGATTATCCTGGAGGCCTCCGCGGCGAACAGCGAGGCTTGCTGGCCCCTAACCTCGCAGAGGTCCTCCGTGACATCGACCCCCATCAACTGCAGAAGGAGCAGGTTCTGCACCCTTTTCTGGAGTCGCGACAGCTTTCCCCGCCTCTCTCTTGCCTTCTGAACACCCTTGAGGACAAAGAACCTCTTGATGTTCTCCTTCACCGTCTCCCACCAGTCGCCTGGAGACTCGAAGAGGGGTTTCACGGTTCTCCAACCGGCGTACTCCCTCTTAAGCTCCTCGACGTTCTCTGGGATCAACAGAGTCGTGTGGAGCTTCCACGTCCCCTTGCCGGCCGGCTGGTTGTCCTGTAAGTGACAGTCGGCCAGCAGGAGGCAGTGGTCAAAGAAGAACACTGGCTCGACGCCGGCGGACCTGACCGAGAACGTCCGTGACACAAACAGGAAGTCTATCCTTGAGTGGATAGAGCCGTCTGGCCGCAACCAGGTGTAACTCTGGTGTGCTCCGTCTGCAGGGGTGCTGAAGACGTCGAGCCGCTTGGCGTCCTTCACCGTGCCCATCAGGAATCTGGACGTGACGTCCAGTTGAATCCCCCCACCCGCTGTCCCCACGCCGGATCTTCCATCTGCATCAATGATGCAGTTGAAGTCTCCACCGAGGATGACTGGCCTGGACGTAGCCAGCAGGGGTGGAAGCCACTGCAGGACGGCCAACCGCTCACTCCGTACCGCTGGGACATACACGTTGATCAGCCTCAGGGGAGCATTCCTGTAGGTGATGTCAGCCACTAGGAGGCGCCCCCCCCACTACCTCCTGAACTTGAGAGATGGTGAATTCGCGCCCCCGCAGCAGAATAGCCAGGCCCGAGGAACGACAGTCATTACCCCCCGACCAGATCGAAGGCCCACAGGTCCAGGCGCCGGACCATTTCCCGTACCTGCCGAGGTGCGGTATCCCGCACTCCTGCGGAAACAGCAGGTCCGCCTTGATGGTGGTCAGGTAGGCCAACGTGGACACATATCTCGCGGTTGACTTGACACTGCGCACATTAATGCTCGCAACCCGTACCCCCATTGTGGGCAGTGACCGCAGTACCCTCCCCAAGTCCAAGGTCCAGCCCCTCCATCTGTCCCTTCATGCCCATTGCCCGGGCTAACTGCTGGACGCTCTCCGGGCTGAGGAAACCGTCCGTGCTGCCTTCCGGGTGGCATCCCCCCGTCAGGGGTGCGGAGGCAGGAGGGTCCGGCTCCGGGTCAGGCTGGGGACGCGCTGTTTCCTCCTTCCCGCCTGGAAGTTCCGGGGGGCCCTCCAGTGCTCCAGCGGCACTGGACTTGGTGTCGGAGGGAGCCTCAGGACGCCTCCCGTCACCTGGAAGCGGGGAGCTGCTTTCCTTCCCCCTCGAGATCTTTAACTTCTGCTTTGGGTGGGCCCTCTCCGAATCCTCCTCGTCAGAGGATCTCTTATAGCCCCCCTGTAGCTGCCTCTTCCCGCCTGATGGTTGTAGTTCCTGGGCCCGTCGACGCACCTTTCTCCTCGCTTTCCGGACTGTTGTCCACTCCCCTGGGTCGCCTGTCGCCGCCTCTATTGGCTCCGGGTTGTCGGGGGGGATCGGAGCCTGCAGGGGTGCTTTGCTGGCCTCGGGCCCATCCTGCAGGGCTGGGCCCTCCTGCAGGGCCTGGCACTCCTGCACATTAGTGGGGTCCTTGCTGGGCCCTGGTGCCTTCCTCTCCTCCGGGGGGGCTGGCCCCACTTTTCCCCTGCCGGCGACCTGGGCGTAGGTGGTACCCCGCCGCGGGCATGCCCTATAGAAGTGGCCCGCTTCCCCGCAAAGGTTGCAGCATCTCTCTCGTGGGCAATCCTTTACAAGGTGTCCCTCCTCCCTGCAGTTCCTGCAGATGGTGGCTTTGCAGTCGGCCGCCACGTGACCTGACCTACCACAGGCATGGCAGACTTTAGGTTGCCCTGCATAGGTCAGGTAGCCCCTGCTCCCACCGATCGCGAAGCTGGACGGTGGGTGTACGACATTCCCGTCTGCGCCCATCCTCAGCGTCACCTTGACCTGCCTCTTACTCGTCCAGATGCCAAAGGGGTCCACGATGTCAGTTAGTTCCCCTTCCACCTTCACACACCTTCCGAGGAAGGTCAGGACATCAACTGCTGGCACATGCGGGTTGTACATGTGTACAGTCACCATACGGCTCCTCTGTGCTGGCATCACAAACGGCGGGACAGCGGTCAATACAGAGAGGGGGCCCTCACCTCCTTTCTCCTTGAAAACCTCCAGGAAGCGCTCGCAAAGCTTGGCACTCCTGAAGGTCACGTCGTAAAAACCTCCTCCGGGGAAATCCTGCAGGCAGTAAATGTCCGCAGCAGCGAACCCGCAACAGTCCAACAGGACCCTCTTCACGAAGAAGGTGCGGTCCACAGGTGCACCTTCATCCACCTTCTTTACAGAAACACGGATGGTGTTCCGGACCCCCTGACCTGGGGCACGAGCACTTGCCGCAGCCATCGTTGCAGGTTGGCTGCTCCCCTGAACCAGCGTTAGGCCGAAGCCAGCATTAAGATCCACTGGTCGCAAGGGTGCACAGCCAACCCGACGTCCTCCTTTCACCTCCAAGATAGCACTCTCCTCCTCTCAGTCCACAAGAGAGTGGGTCTTTATTGTGTTCGAGATGTAAGCTGGTTCACTGAGCTTGCCGGTTTGTTCCCAGACGTTTCGTCACCATTCTAGGTAACATCAGTGAGCCTCCGACAAAGCGCTGGTGTTATGTCCCGCTTTCTATTTATCTGGTTAGGTTTCCTTGGGTTGGTGATGTCATTTCCTGCATTGGTGATGCCATTTCCTGTTCTTTTTCTCAGGGGATGGTAGATTGGCTCCAAATCAATGTGTTATTTGATGGAGAGTCCAAGATAATAAAATGTGAGGCTGGATGAACACAGCAGGCCAAGCAGCATCTCAGGAGTTATTTGATGGAGTTCCTGTTGGAATGCCATGCTTCTAGGAATTCTCGTGCGTGTCTCTGTTTGGCTTGTCCTAGGATGGATGTGTTGTCCCAATCAAAGTGGTGTCCTTCCTCATCTGTATGTAAGGATACGAGTGATAGTGGGTCATGTCGTTTTGTGGCTAGTTGATGTTCATGTATCCTGGTGGCAAGCTTCCTGCCAGTTTGTCCAATGTAGTGTTTGTCACAGTTCTTGCAAGGTATTTTGTAGATGACGTTTGTTTTGTTTGTTGTCTGTATAGGGTCTTGTAGGGTCAGACAACAAACAAAACAAATGTCATCTACAAAATATCTTGCAAGAACTGTGACAAACACTACATTGGACAAACAGGCAGAAAGCTAGCCACCAGAATACATGAACATCAACCAGCCACAAAACGACATGACCCACTATCACTCGTATCCTTACACACAGATGAGGAAGGACACCACTTTGATTGGGACAACACATCCATCCCAGGACAAGCCAAACAGAGACACGCACGAGAATTCCTAGAAGCATGGCATTCCAACCGGAATTCCATCAACAAGCACATTGACTTGGAGCCAATCTGCCATCCCCTGAGAAAAAGAAAAGGAAATGACATCACCAAAGCAGGAAATGACATCACCAACACAAGGAAACCTAACCAGATAAATAGAAAGGGGGATTAACACCAGCGCTTCGTCGGAGGCTCACTGTTGATGTTACTTAGAATGGTGATGAAACATCTGGGAACAAACCGGCAAGCTCAGTGAACTAGCTTACATCTGGAACACAATAAAGACCCACTCTCTTGAGGACCGAGAGGAGGAGAGTGCTGTCTTGGAGGTGAAAGGAGGACATCGGGTTGGCTGTGCACCCTTGCGACCAGTGGATCTTAATGCTGGCTTCGGCCTAACGCTGGTTCAGGGGAGCAGCCAACCTGCAACGATGACTGCGGCAAGTGCTCGTGCCCCAGGTCAGGGGGTCCGGAACACCATCCGTGTTTCTGTAAAGAAGGTGGATGAAGGTGCACCTGTGGACCGCACCTTCTTCGTGAAGAGGGTCCTGTTGGACTGTTGCGGGTTCGCTGCTGTGGACATTTACTGCCTGCCGGATTTCCCCAGAGGAGGTTTTTACGACGTGACCTTCAGGAGTGCCAAGCTTTGCGAGCGCTTCCTGGAGGTTTGCAAGGAGACAGGAGGTGAGGGCCCCCTCTCTGTATTGACCGCTGTCCCGCTGTTTGTGATGCCAGCGCAGAGGAGCCGTATGGTGACTGTGCATATGTACAACCCGCATGTGCCAGCAGTTGATGTCCTGACCTTCCTTGGAAGGTACGTGAAGGTGGAAGGGGACCTAACTGACATCGTGGACCGCTTTGGCATCTGGACGAGTAAGAGGCAGGTCAAGGTGACGCTAAGGATGGGCGCGGACGGGAATGTCGTACACCCACCGTCCAGCTTCGCGATCGGCGGGAACAGGGGCTACCTGACCTATGCAGGGCAACCTAAAGTCTGCCATGCCTGTGGTAGGTCAGGTCACATGGCGGCCGACTGCAAAGCCACCATCTGCAGGAACTACAGGGAGGAGGGACACCTTGCAAAGGATTGCCCACGAGAGAAAAGCTGCAACCTTTGTGGGGAAGCGCACCACCTCTATAGGGCATGCCCGCGGCGGGGACCACCTACGCCCAGGTCGCCAGCAGGACCAATGTGGGGCCAGCCTCCCGGAGGAGAGGAAGGCACCAGGGATAGCAAGGACCCCACTAATGTGCAGGAGGGCCAGGCCGTGCAGGAGGGCCCAGCCCCGCAGGATGGGCCCGAGGCCAGCAAAGCACCCCTGCTGGCTCCGATCCCCCCCGACAACCCGGAGTCGATGGAGGCGGCGACGGGCGACCCAGGGGAGTGGATAACAGTCCGGAAAGCAACGAGGAAGGTGTGTCGACGGGCCCAGGAACCGCAACCATCAGGCGGGAAGAGGCAGCTACAGGGGGGCTATAAGAGCTCCTCTGACGAGGGGGATTCGGAGAGAGCCCACCCGAAGCAGAAGTTAAAGATCTCGAGGGGGAAGGAAAGCAGCTCCCCGCTTCCAGGTGACGGGAGGCGTCCTGAGGCTCCCTCCGACACCCAGTCAAGTGCCGCTGGAGCACTGGAGGGCCCCCCGGAACTTCCAGGCGGGAAGGAGGAAACAGCGCGTCCCCAGCCTGACCCGGAGCCGGACCCTCCTACCTCCGCACCCCTGACAGGGGGATGCCACCCGGAAGGCAGCACGGACGGTTTCCTGCGCCCGGAGAGCATCCAGCAGTTAGCCCGGGCAATGGGCATGAAGGGACAGATTGAGGGGCGGGGACCTTGGACTTGGGGAGGGTACTGCGGTCACTGCCCACAATGGGGGTACGAGTTGCGCGCATTAATGTGCGCAGCGTTAAGTCAACCGCAAGATGTGTGTCCACGTTGGCCTACCTGACCACCGTCAAGGCGGACCTCCTGTTTCTGCAGGAGTGCGGGATACCGCACCTCGGCAGGTACGGGAAATGGTCCGGCGCCTGGACCTGTGGGCCTTCGATCTGGTCGGGGGGTAACGACTGTCGTTCCTCGGGCCTGGCTATTCTGCTGCGGGGGCGCAACTTCACCATCTCTCAAGTTCAGGAGGTGGTGGGGGGGCGCCTCCTAGTGGCTGATGTCACCTACAGGAATGCTCCCCTGAGGCTGATCAACGTGTACGCCCCAGCGGTACGGAGTGAGCGGTTGGCCGTCCTGCAGCGGCTTCCACCCCAGCTGTCTACGTCCCGGCCGGACATCCTAGGCGGAGACTTCAACTGCATCATCGATGCAGATGGAGGATCCGGCGTGGGGACAGCGGGTGGGGGGAGTCAACTGGACGTCACGTCCAGATTTCTGATGGGCACGGTGAAGGACACCAAGTTGCTAGACGCCTTCAGCACCCCTGTAGATGGAGCGCAGCAGAGGTACACCTGGTCGCGGCCAGACGGGTCTATCCGCTCAAGGATAGACTTCCTGTTTGTGTCACGGACATTCTCGGTCAGGTCCGCCGGTGTCGAGCCGGTGTTCTTCTTTGACCACTGCCTCCTGCTGGCCGACTGTCACTTACAGGACAACCAGCCGGCCGGCAAGGGGACGTGGAAGCTCAACACGACTCTGTTGACCCCAGAGAACGTCGAGGAGCTTAAGAGGGAGTACGCCGGTTGGAGAACCGTGAAACCCCTCTTCGAGTCTCCAGGCGACTGGTGGGAGACGGTGAAGGAGAACATCAAGAGGTTCTTTGTCCTCAAGGGTGTTCAGAAGGCAAGAGAGAGGCGGGGAAAGCTGTCGTGACTCCAGAAAAGGGTGCAGAACCTGCTCCTTCTGCAGTTGATGGGGGTCGATGTCACGGAGGACCTCTGCGAGGTGAGGTGCCAGCAAGCCTCGCTCTTCGCCGTGGAGGCTTCCAGGATAATCTTCCGGTCCAGGGTCCGCTCCGTGGAGCAGGACGAGACGTGCTCACGTTTCCTCTTTCAGAAGGTGCACAAAGAGAGCTTTGTGCTTAGCCGGCTGAAGGAGGACGACGGCTCGGTGACGTCGTCTCGGCCCGACATTTTGAGGATCAGCAGATCCTTCTAAGCCGGACTGTACGACACAAAGCCCATGGACAGCACGGCCTCCGAGTCGTTCCTGTCATCTATCATGGAGGTCTTAGACGACGGCACAAGGGAGTGGCTGGACCGGCCGATATCCCTGGACGAGCTGACCAGATCCCTCCAGTCCTTGGAGAGGAATAGGACTCCCGGAATCGACGGCTTACCGGTCGAGCTGTATTCCGCTCTGTGGGGTCTGGTCGGCCAGGACCTGCTGGAGGTGTACGATAGTGCACTTTGGGCAGGGGAAATGTGCAAGTCTATGAGGAAGGGCATCATCACCCTCATTTACAAGAGGAAGGGGGAGAGGGAAGAAATTAAGAATTGGCGTCCCATTTCACTTTTGAACGTGGACTACAAAATCCTGGCCAAGGTCATTGCCAACCGGGTCAGGTCTGTCCTGGAGTCGGTGATTCACCCTGACCAAACCTGTGCTGTGCCGGGCAGGAAGATCGCTGAGAGCCTCGCGCTCATCAGGGATACGATTGCCTACGTACAGGACAGGCGGGTGGACACCTGCCTCGTCAGCCTGGACCAGGAGAAGGCCTTCGACAGGGTCTCTCATGCTTACATGAGGGACGTCCTCTCCAAATTGGGGTTCGGGGAGGGTATCCGCAATTGGATCCGGCTGCTCTACGCCAACATCGTTAGCGCAGTCTCGATCAATGGGTGGGAATCAGACAGTTTTCCTGTTAGATCTGGAGTCAGGCAGGGCTGCCCACTCTCTCCTGCCTTGTTCGTGTGCTGTGTGGAGCCCTTCGCCGCCTCCATCAGGAAGATCGTGAGCCTGAAGTGCGTGACTATCCCAGGCAGCGGAGGCCTTCAGGTCAAGACCTCCCTGTACATGGACGATGTCGCCGTCTTCTGCACCGATCGTCGGTCGGTGAGTAGACTATTGGACATCTGCGGCCAGTTTGAACTGGCCTCGGGTACCAAAGTCAAAAGGGTTAAGAGCGAGGTCATGTTCTTCGGGAACTGGGATGACCGCTCCTTCACCCCCTTCACCGTCAGGACAGACTACCTGAAGGTGCTGGGTGTTTGGTTTGGTGGAGCTGGGGCGTGCACTAAGACTTGGGAGGAGCGTATCACCAAATTGAAGCAGAAGCTGGGCAGGTGGACGCTCCGGTCCCTCTCCATCGCGGGTAAGAACCTGGTTGTCAGGTGCGAGGGGCTTTCGGTACTGTTGTATGTGGCGCAGGCCTGGCCTATTCCCTGGACCTGCGCCGCTGCGGTCACCCGGGCCATCTTCCACTTCATTTGGGGGTCGAGGATGGACCGGGTCTGCAGGGACACCATGTACAAAGACCTGGGAAATGTGGGAAAGGCCGTACCGAACGCCACCCTCGCCCTGACGGCTACCTTTGTGTGCGGCTGCATCAAGCTGTGCGTAGATCCTCAGTACGCAAACACCAAGTGTCACTACTCACTGAGGTTCTACCTGTCCCCGGTGTTGCGAAGGATGGGCCTGGCCTCGTTGCCGCGGAACGCTCCAAGTAGTTGGACCATTCCGTACCACCTTTCCTTCGTGGAGAAATTTTTGAAAGGAAACACCTTTGACCACAAGGCCGTCAGGCAGTGGTCAGCACGTAGTATCCTCGGGACCCTTCGGGGAAAAGGAGAGGGTGGATCCCGTCGTGTGGTTCCCCACGCAGACTGCCAAAGTCGTTTGGCAGAATGCCTCATCGCCTGAACTTTCAAACAAGCACAAGGACATTGCTTGGCTGGCGGTGAGAGGGGCTCTGCCAGTGAGATCCTTTCTGCATGCCCGGAATCTCTGCGCCACCGCACACTGCCCTCGATGTGGCTGCGGGGGGGACGAGACTGTCGATCACCTCCTTCTGGAGTGTGCCTATGCGCAGGAGGTCTGGAGGGGGATGCAGTGGTATTTGTCGTGGGTCGTCCCGAGCAGCTCCGTGACACGGGACTCCGTGCTCTACGGGCTGTTTCCGGGAACGCGCACTCGACCAATATCAACTGCGCCTGGAGGACCATCAATGCCGTGAAAGAAGCTCTTTGGTCTGCCCGCAACTTGCTGGTCTGCCAGCTGAAAGAACTGACTCCGACCGAGTGTTGTAGACTGGCGCACTCCAAGGTCTAGAACTACGTGCTGAGGGACGCGCTAAAGCTTGGGGCAGCCGCCGCCAAGGCACTGTGGAGAAAAGCCACCGTATGAACCCCCTCGTCCAGAATACGAAAAAGAACCCTATCTGGTAACTGGGCCCAGCTGGCGCCTTCCCCAACCTGTCAGGGGGCCAACTGGGACTGTGCGGGGTGACGACTGCCGGGGTGGTTTCTTTGCTTTGTTTTTTTTCTCTCTGTTTTGTTTTCTCCTTTAGTTGGTGTACGTACCCCCTGGGCAACCCGGAGTGGCTTGCATGACTGGGTAGGTGTGTAGATGGGTTTTTTTTTGTACATTCTATGAATAAAGTATATTTATTCAAATAAAAAAAAGTGACGAAACGTCTAAAAACGAACCTTCCAGCTCAGCGAGCAAACTCACATCCAGAACCTCACCCTGAGCTCCAAATCTTCTCAAAACTCGACAGTGTATAACATTTTCCCACATTGCAATTACATCCATCAAGATTTTGCCCACTTGTTTAACCTATCCATATCACTCTGCAGTGTCTTTGTGTCGTTCTCATCACTTGCTTTCATAACTATTTTTCTGTTATCCACAAACTTAGTGATAGTATGTTCACTTTCTCACTCAAATCATGAATATACATTGTAAATAAATGTGGCCCTGGTGCACCCTGTGCGCAGGTACCATCTATCTTCTCTCCATGCTAATATGCCACTACAACACCATGAGTCTTTATCTTATCAAGTAGTCTTATACATATAAACTTAACTAATACCTTTTGGAAATCCAAATATATCCAAATATATCCAAATCCATAAATCTATGGATTCCCCTTTATCTATCCCAATTGTTACCTATTCAAAGAATTATGATAAATTTGTCAGGCATGATTTCCCCATCATGGAACCATGCTGACTCTGTTTGATTCTATTATATATTTCTAAATGTTCTACTATTACATCCTTTAGATTCTAATATTTTCCCACAAAATAAAAATTATGCTTACTGGCTTATAGTTACCTGATTCTTTTTTTTATTTCTCTGGCTTTTTGAATAACTGCCTTACATTGGCAGCCTTCAATTCTCTGGGACTTCTCAAGAATTCAAGGATCCTTGGGAAAATGCAACCAGTGCATCCATTACCTCTGCAGCTAATTCGATCAATGTCCTCTGAAAGTTATTCAGCCCAGGTGACCTATTAGTTTTTAGTCCCAATGGTTTCCTTATTACCACTTTGCCATGCCAAATTTTTGTATTTATTTCTTCCCCCACTTTTGCCCCCTGATTATTTCTTTTTTTTTGGAATGCTTTTGGCGTCTTCTATTGTAAAGACTGACAAAAAGCATTTAGTCGGCTCCTCTGTCATTTCTGGTTCCCCATTATTATTTTCTTGGCCTCATTCTATAAGAGGGATTTATGTTCACTTTTGCCTCTCTCTTTTCTGTATATTTAATGAAGCTCTTACATTTTTACATTACATACTAATCTGACTTCAACTTTTACTATGTCCCTTATTTGATTATCTTTTATTGGGTTTTGAAACTTTCCCAGTCCTCTAGATTACGATTAACCTTTGCTGCACTTTATATTTCTTTCTTTCTATTTGACACTGTCCTTAAGATAGCGAGCCAGACAGACAGTGCACCAGGAGGCTGCTGGGAAGGTAATTTTTTTTTGCCACTTTAAAAAGCTTTCCTCGAGCGGGAGCAGTCTTTATTTATTTGGGCAACGGCTGAACCCGAGACACTACACGTGTAGTGTCTCCCACCCGCCCTCCTCCTCTAAACAAAAAAAAAGACTCGGTGGTGTGTAGATAAGGTAAGGCTTTTTCTATTTCATGTTTCTTTATATATATCGTGTGATTGCCAAAAAGTTTTTGGTTCCTTTTTCATTTGTCTAAGTTAAGTTTAATAATGTCAGGAGATCTCACACCCGTGTTGTGCTCCTCTTGCTCAATGTGCTAGCTCAGGGACAGGGCTGATGTCCCTGACTCCTTCACATGCAGGAAGTGTGTCCAGCTGCAGCTCTTGTTAGACAGCGTGACGGCTCTGGAGCTGCAGATGGACTCACATTGAAGCATACGCGATGCTGAGGGGGTCGTGGATAGCACGTTTAGCAATTTGGTCACACCACAGATTAGGATTGCTGAGGGAGATAGCGAATGGGTGACCAAAAGGCAGAGGAAGACCAGGAAGGCAGTGCAGGTGTCCTCCGCGGTCATCTCCCTCCAAAACAGGTATTCCATTTTGGATACTGTTGGGGGAGATGGCTCACCAGAGGAAGGCAGCAGTAGCCAGGTTCATGGCACCCTGGCTGGCTCTGCTGTACAGAAGGGCGGGAAAAAGAGAGGAAGGGCAATAGTCATTGGGGATTCAATTGTAAGGGGAGTAGATAGGCGGTTCTGCGGTCGAAAACGGGACTCCCAAATGGTAGGTTGCCTCCCAGGTGCACGGGTCAGGGATGTCTCCGATCAGCTGCAGAACATTCTGAAGGGGGAGGGCGAGCAGCCAGTTGTCGTGGTGCATATAGGCAACAACGATATAGGCAGAAAACGGGATGAGGTCCGACAAGCAGAATTTAGGGAGTTAGGAGCCAAGTCAAAAAGTAGGACCTCAAAGGTAGTAATCTCAGGATTGCTACTAGTGCCACGTGCTAGTCAGTGCAGAAATGAAAGAATAGCCAGGATGAATGCGTGGCTTGAGGCATGGTGTAGGAGGGAGCAGTTCAGATTTTTGGGACATTGGAACCAGTTCTGAGGGAGGTGGGACTATTACAAATTGGACGGTCTACACCTGAACCAGACTGGAACCAATGTCCTTGGGGGTGCTTTTGCTAATGCTGTGGGGGAGGGTTTAAACTAATGTGGCGGGGGATGGGAACCAAATATTGGACAGAAAAGAGGTAGAAACGAGACCCTGTAGGGAACTAGATAATGGAGTCAGTGTGACTAAAGGGAATAGTAGTCAGGGAGCAGATGATGAACACAAAGGGACAGGTGGTCTGAGGTGCATTTGTTTTAATGCAAGAAGTGTAGTAGACAAGGCAGATGAGCTTAGGGCTTGGATCGGTACCTGGAAGTATGACGTTATTGCTATTACTGAGACTTGGTTGAGGGAAGGGCATGATTGACAACTAGTTGTCCCAGGATATCGATGCTTCGGGCAGGATAGAGAGGGAGATAAAAGGGGTGGAGGAGTTGCAGTAATGGTCAAAGACGATACCACAGCCGCACTGAAGGAGGGCCCCATGGAGGACTCAAACAGTGAGGCAATATGGGTAGAACTCAGAAATAGGAAGGATGCAGTAACAATGTTGGGGCTGTACTACAGGCCTCCCAACAGCGAGCGTGAGATAGAGGTACAAATATGTAAACAGATAACGGAAAGGTGTAGGAGAAACAGGATGGTGGTGATGGGAGATTTTAATTTTCCCAACATTGACTGGGATTCACTCGGTGTTAGGGGTCAAGATGGAGCAGAATTTGTAAGGTGTGTCCAGAGGGTTTTCTAGAGCAGTATGTATGTAGTCCAACCCAGGAAGGGACTATACTGGACCTGGTGCTGGGGAATGAACCCGGCCAGGTGATTGATATTACAGTAGGGGACTACTTTGGAAATAGCGACCACAATTCCATAAGTTTTACAATACTAATGGACAAGGATAGGAGTGGTCCTAAAAGAAGAATACTAAACTGGGGGAAGGCCGACTATACCAAGATTCGGTAGGATCTGAGGAATGCAGATTGGGAGAAACTGTTTGAAGGTAAAACCACATTTGATATGTGGGAGGCTTTTCAGGAGAGGTTGATTAGTGTGCAGGAGAGACATGTTCCTGTGAAAATGAGGAATAGAAAAGGCAAGATTAGGGAGCCATGGATGACAGGTGAAATTGTGAGACTAACCAAGAGAAAAAAGGAAGCATACATGAGGTCTAGGAGACTGAAGACAGATGAAGCTTTGCAAGAGTATCGGGAATGTAGAGCGAATCTGAAATGAGGGATGAAGAGGGCTAAGAGAGGACATTAGATATTGTTGGCAACATGGTTAAGGAAAATCCCAAAGCCTTTTATTCATATATAAAGAGCAAGGGCGTAACTAGAGAAAGGATTGGCCCACTTAAGGACAAAGAATGAAAGTTATGCGCTGATTCAGAGAAAATGGGTGACATTCTTAACGAGTACTTTGCATCGGTATTCACCCAAGGAGAGGGACATGACGGATGTTGAGGTTAGGGATAGATGTTTGCTTACTCTAGGTCAAGTTGACATAAGGAAGGAGGAAGTGTTAGGTATCCCAAAAGACGTTAAGGTGGATAAGTCCCCAGGTCCGGATGGGGTCTATCCCAGGTTTTTGAGGGAAGCGAGAGAGGAAATAGCCGGGGCCTTAACAGATATCTTTGCAGCATCCTTAGACACGGGTGAGGTCCCAGATGACTGGAGACTTGCTAATGTTGTCCCCTTGTTTAAGAAGGGCAGCAAGGATAATCCAGGTAATTATCGACCGGTGAGCCTGACGTCAGTGGTAGGGAAGCTACTGGAGAAGATACTGAGGGATAGGATCTATTCCCATTTGGGAAAAAATGGGCTTATCAGTGATAGGCAACATGGTTTTGAGCAGGGAAGGTCATGTCTTACCAACTTAATAGAATTCTTTGAGGACGTGACAAAGTTGATTGATGAGGGAAAGGCTGTAGATGTCATATACATGGACTTCAGTAAGGCGTTTGATAAGGTTCCCCATGGCAGGCTGATGGAGAAAGTGAAGTCACATGGGGTCCAGGGTGTGCTAGCTAGATGGATAAAAAACTGGCTGGGCAACAGGAGACAGAGGGTAGTAGTAGAAGGGAGTTTGTCAAATTGGAGACCTGTGACCAGTGGTGTTCCACAGACATCGGTGCTGGGACCACTGTTGTTTGTGATATATGTAAATGATCTGGAGGAAGGTGTAGGTGGTCTGATCAGCAAGTTTGCTGATGACACTAAGATTGGTGGAGTAGCTGATAGTGAAGGGGACTGTCAGAAATTACAGCAGAATATAGATAGACTGGAGAGTTGGGCAGATAAATGGCAGATGGAGTTCAATCCGGGCAAATACGAGGTGATGCATTTTGGAAGCTCAAATTCAAAGGCAAACTATACAGTAAATGGAAAAGTCCCGGGGAAAATTGATGAACAGAGAGATCTGGGTGTTCAGGTCCATTGTTCCCTGAAGGTGACAACGCAGGTCAATAGGGTGGTCAAGAAGGCATATGGCATGCTTTCCTTCATTGGGCGGGGTATTGAGTACAAGAGTTGGCAGGTCATGTTGCAGTCGTATAGGACTTTGGTTCGGCCACATTTAGAGTACTGTGTGCAGTTCTGGTCGCCACATTACCAAAAGGATGTGGATGCTTTGGAGAGGGTGCAGCGGAGGTTCACCAGGATGTTGCCTGGTATGGAGGGTGCTAGCTACGAAGAGAGCTTGAGTAGATTAGGATTATTTTCATTAGAAAGACAGAGATTGAGGGGGACCTGATTGAGGTCTACAAAATCATGAGGGGTATAGACAGGGTGGATAGCAACCCTCCTAGCAAAAAGCTCTCCCAGAATGAGGGACTCAATTACTAGGGGCCATGAGTTCAAAGTGAGAGGAGGAAAGTTTAAGGGAGATATGCGTGGAAAGTTCTTTACACAGAGGGTGGTGGGTGCCTGGAATGCGTTGCCAGCGGAGGTGGTAGATGCAGACACGTTAGCGACTTTTAAGATATATTTGGACAGGTACATGAATGGGCAGGGAGCAAATGGACACAGACCCTTAGAAAATAGATGGCAGGTTAGTCAGAGGATCTTGATCGGCGCAGGCTTGGAGGGCCAAAGGGCCTGTTACTGTGCTGTAGGTTTCTTTGTTCTTTGTTCTTTGTTCTTAACTTCACTGGTAAACCATGATTGGATTATCCCCCGTCAGAATCTTTCTTCCTCACAAAGATATGACCTCACCGGCTATGTCTAAGTCCTTGGTTTGAAATTGGATACTGCCCTTGCGAACAATGGCAGATCACCCTAACTGACGTCACTGCCTAAACTAAAACAAAGAGAACTGTGGATGCTGGAGATCTGAAACAAACAACAACCAAAATTGCTGGAAAACTTCAACAGGCCTTGGCAAAGTCTGTGAAGAGATGCCATCAGACCTGCTGAGTTTCTCCACCAACTTCTGGTTTTGTTTGTGACAGCAGTCCCTCTTGAATTGACTGAGAGCTAGACCCTCAGACTTTGAAACATGGTCAGTTGCCTGAAGCATCTACAATGTAAGCTTCTTGTACATGCAATGTGTTTAAGATTAAAGTAACACTGTACCATACAGCTATATATCCATTTGCTTGAATGATCACTGGTGACAACCATGACTAGCTGTTTAGTTTTGTGTCAACAAGACAGACAGAAATTGTAGGTGTGAGTTTTTAAATTCTGAGTGAGATGGCAATGTGCTAAAAAGTCAAGGAAAGGCAAAGCAAAGGTGCTGCACGTATACAATTCGGCACAATGTAAGAGAGCCCTGAAGTGCATCCTGCTCCAATGCGTGTGGTGGAAAACTGTGCCTGCTGCAATATGGCCTGGCAGCAACATTACAAAGCAAGCTGACAGTGTACTCCAAAGGGCAGCATTGAAGTGGATATTATAAGTGAGTTACAGATGTGCCATGACAATGTGGCAAAGTTAGTGCATGTCCGATGCCAACATGAATAGGCAGGGAAGTGCAGGTGGTCAGTCTTCATGGAGAATTCTGAGATACTGGTGACTGCTGTCCAAGATACAAGCCTGGAGGAGCAAGTTGCTGGTTGCAACTGTTAGGAACCTGCTCTAGCTTTCTCATGAGGACTTGTGATTGACTAGTTTCTCTCTGCCTTGTGGGATCATAGGAAATCACAATAAATGTCGCAAGATTAGGTACTAATGAGATGTAAATACATGCAAATAGGCCTCTCATGATTGGCTAGCAAGGTTCTCATCTTACTATTCACAAGTTGGTGAACAATCAGAATGTTTTTCTCAACGCTGAGAAATTTTGTTTTTCTGATCTGTTTTTTCTCAATTGACTCACCATTGCTCAGATTTTCATCAGTTGGGTTGGTGGGCCGAGAAGTGGCAGATGGCATTCAATTTCGATAAATGTGAGGTGATGCATTTCAAAAAGACAAGTCAGGGTCGGACATATACACTTAATGATCAGGTCCTGGGGAGTGTTGCTGAGCACAGAGACTTTGGAGTGCAGGTTCATAGTTCCTAAAAAGTAGAGTCGCAGCTAGACAGGATACTGAAGAAGGCATTTTGGTATACTTGATATCAAGTTATGGAGCTGGATGAACACAGCAGGCCAAGCAGCATCTTAGGATCAGGAAAGCTGATGTTTCAGGCTTCAATCTAGGCCTGAAACATCAGCATCCCTGCTCCTAAGATGCTGCTTGGCCTGTTGTGTTCATCCAGCTCCACACCTTGTGATCTCGGATTCTCCAGCATGTGCATTCCTATTATCTATGTTTGGTATGCCTGCCTTTTTTTTGGCCAATGCATTGAGAAGAGAAGTTGGAAAGCTATATTGGACTGTACAACACATTTATTAAGCCACTTCTGGAGGATTGCTTACAGTTCTGGCCTCCCTGCTATAGGAAGAATGTTGTGAAACTTGAAAGGATTCAGAAAAGCTTAACAAGGATGTTGCCAAGATTGGAGGGCTTGTGCTATAGGGAGAGGCTGAATAAGCTGGGGCTATTTTCCCTGCAGTGTCAGAGGCTGAGGAGTGAACGTAGAGAATTTTTAAAAATCATGAGGGGCATGGATAGAGTAAATAGGCAAATCTTTTCACCAGGGAGCAGAGTCAAAACGAGAGGGCATAGGTTTAGAGTGAGAGGGGAAAGATTTAAAAGGGACCCTGGGGCAACATTTTCACACAGAAAGTGCTGCGTGTGTGGAAGGAGTTGCCAGAGGAAGCGGTGGAAGTTGGTATTCTGACAACATTTTAAAGTCTTCTGAATGGGTTTACAAAGAGAAAGGGTTTAGAGAGATATGGGCCAAATACTGGCAAATGGGATTAGGTTAAATTAGGACATTTGATGAGTTGGACTGAAGGTTCTGTTCCCATTTTGTACTGCTCTATGACTGTATGAGTCTGCGCTCATCATTCAGGGGTTGGGAGAATGCAGGCCGTAATCTCTGTTTCCATTATTGACTTTCACTCGTCCTTTTGATCTATTTCTTGAACTTTGGCTCCGTTGGCTTTGCACCATGATTCCTTTCATTGTTTAAATTTTATCTGACTACCAGCCTCTCTCAGACTTTTCCTTTCATTCCTGTTCCTCTACTTAACCCTTTGTTTTCCTTTGTACACATTTTGTACTTGAAACACCTCTGCCTGTTTCCTGCTCTGATGAAATGTCATTGACCTGAAGCCTTAACTTTGTTTCTCTCTACACAAATGCTGCCAACTTGGGACGTTTAATATTTTAAAAGTTTTTTTTTAATTTTTATTTATTTTGAGACAATACTGCCTACTTAACTTCAGCCCCATTTATTAACCATTTCCAGGTCCAAGAGAAAAGGCAACACCAATTTTTATAGCACTTTTAGGTCTGAATTTTCACTGAGTAGGGATAGCTTTGGATCCTTGAAAAATAGCTTTTTGATCAGAATTCCATGATTCAAGACCCCATTCCCAGACTTTCCAATTTTCACAAAGGACTTTTAAAGGTACGCAGTAGTGGATTGAAGGAGAAGAATGTAGTTCACCCATAGAAAGTACACCTTGCGAACGATATTTCCCATACAAAAGAGTTTATATTCAGCATTGCAAAATGTTCAATGACATTGGCATATATTTCTATTAACATAGAACATAGAACATGGAACAGTACAGCACAGAACAGGCCCTTCAGCCTACGATGTTGTGCTGACCATTGATCCTCATGTATGCACCCTCAAATTTCTGTGACTATATGCATGTCCAGCAGTCTCTTAAATGTCCCCAATGACCTTGCTTCCACAACTGCTGCTGGCAACGCATTCCATGCTCTCACAACTCTCTGTGTAAAGAACCCGCCTCCGACATCCCCTCTATACTTTCTTCCAACCAGCTTAAAACTATAACCCCTCGTGTTAGCCATTTCTGCCCTGGGAAATACGAGGGGTTATCAACTCTATCTATGCCTCTCATTATCTTGTATACCTCAATTAGGTCCCCTCTCCTCCTCCTTTTCTCCAATGAAAAAAGTCCGGGCTCAGTCAACCTCTCTTCATAAGATAAGCCCTCCAGTCCAGGCAGCATCCTGGTAAACCTCCTCTGAACCGTCTCCAAAGCATCCACATCTTTCCTATAATAGGGCGCCCAGAATTGGACGCAGTATTCCAAGTGCAGTCTAACCAAAGTTTAATAGAGCTGCAGCAAGATCTCACGACTCTTAAACTCAATCCCCCTGCTAATGAAAGCCAAAACACCATATGCTTTCTTAACAACCCTGTCCACTTCGGTGGCCATTTTAAGGGATCTATGTATCTGCACACCAAGATTCCTCTGTTCCTCCACACTGCCAAGAATCCTATGCTTAATCCTAATCCTGTACTCAGCTTTCAAATTCGACCTTCCAAAATGCATCACCTTGCGTTTATCCAGGTTGAACTCCATCTGCCACCTCTCAGCCCATCTCTGTATCCTGTCAATATCCCGCTGCAGCCTACAACAGCCCTCTATACTGTCAACGACACCTCCAACCTTCGTGTCGTCTGCAAACTTGCTGACCCATCCCTCAATCCCCTCATCCAAGTCATTAATAAAAATTACAAACAGTAGAGGCCCAAGGACAGAGCCCTGTGGAACACCACTCACCACTGACTTCCAGGCAGAATATTTTCCTTCTACTACCACTCGCTGTCTTCTGTTGGCCAGCCAATTCTGTATCCAGACAGCTAAGTTCCCCTGTATCCCATTCCTCCTGACCTTCTGAATGAGCCTACCATGGGGAACCTTATCAAATGCCTTGCTGAAGTCCATATACACCACATCCACACCTCGACCCTCATCAACTTTTCTAGTCACATCCTCAAAGAACTCAATAAGGTTTGTGAGGCATGACCTGCCCCTCACAAAGCCGTGTTGACTGCATTTAATCAAGCCATGCTCTTCCAGATGGTCATAAATCCTATCCCTCAGAATCCTTTCTAACACCTTGAAGACGACAGACATGAGACTTACTGGTCTGTAATTGCTGGGGATTTCCCTATTTCCTTTCTTGAAGAGAGAATCTCTCCAGTCCTCAGGTATGACTCCAGTGGAGAGCAAGGATGCAAAGATCTTCGCGAGTGGCGAAGCAATTCCATTTCTCGTTTCCCAAAGCAGCCGAGGACAAATCTGGTCCGGGCCTGGCAACTTGTCAATCTTAATGTTTGACAAAATTTTCAGCACATCAGCTTCCTCTATCTCTATCCATTCCAGCATGCACACCTGCTCTTCAAGGGTTTCATTCACTACAAAGTTCGTTTCTTTCGTAAAGACAGAATCAAAAAACTCATTTAGGGCTTCCCCTACCTCCTCAGACTCCACACACAAGTTCCCTATGCTATCCCTGATCGGCCCTACTCTTTCTTTGACCATTCTCTTATTCCTCACATAAGTGTAAAATGCCTTTGTGTTCTCCCTAATCCGTTCTGCCAAGCCTTTCTCGTGCCCCCTCCTGGCTCTCTTCAGACCATTTTTGAGGTCTTTCCTCACCTGCCTATAATCCTCTACAGCTGAGCTTGACCCTAGCTTCCTCCACCTTATGTAAGCTACCTTCTTCCTTTTGACGAGAAGCTCCACCGCTCTCGTCATCCAAGGTTCCTTTATCTTACCCCTTCTTGCCTGTCTCAGAGGGACATATTTGTTCATCACTCGCAACAACTGTTCCTTAAACAGTCTCCACATGTCTATAGTTCCCTTACCATGGAACAATTACTCCCAGTCCATGCTTCCTAACTCATGTCTAATCGCATCATAGTTTCCTCTTCCCCAGTTAAATATCCTCTCATTTTGCCTAATCCTCTCCTTCTCCATAGCTATGTAGATTGTGAGGCAGTTATGGTCACTATCACCAAAATGCTCTCCCACCACAAGATCTGATACCTGCCCCGGCTCGTTTCCGAGCACCAAATCTAGAATGGCCTCTCCCTTCGTTGGCCTGTCAACGTACTGAGTTAGGAAACCCTCCTGAACACACCTTACAAAAACAGCTCCATTCAAATCTTCTGCTCAAAGGAGATTCCAATCAATATTGGGAAAGTTAAAGTCACCCATTACAACAACCCTACTACGTCTGCACTTTTCCAAAATCCGTCGACATATGCTTTCTTCAATCTCCCTGCTGCTATTGGAGGGCCTGTAGTAAACCCCTAGCGAGGTGACTACTCCCTTGCTGTTCCTAATTTCCACCCATACTGACTCGGTAGGCAGATCTTCCTCGACAAAGGAAGCTTCTGTAGCTGTGATACCCTCTCTGATTAGTAGTGCTACACCCCCTCCTCTTTTTTCCCGCTCCCTATTCTTTTTAAATGCTCTAAAACCCTGGAACATCCAACAACCATTCCTGCCCATGAGAAACCCATGTCTCTGTTATGGCCACAACATCATAGCATACTTAGGAAGAATTTGAATCTTGGATAGATGTAAAATATTTCTGTTTCCAAGTCAGCTATTGTGATTGGTGTCTCCTAGGTCATCTTTTTGCACTAACAAACACTGGATAACATAGGGTTTTTATATTGGTGAAATTGTATTCGTGCTGTTGTTGCAACATATTAAAGAGAGCTAAGATGTATCACCATCTCTACTGGAAATGAAAAGCTGGATTCTAAATTGAACATCAGCTACCAAATCAAACTATTTTTGAGCAGATTGGATTTTTTGATTACCTCATTCAAAGGCATATTGCATCCATGGAGCTCTGCAAGCATAACTCATCAAACTTTGTTTAGAAAAACTAAAAATCACTTTGCAAAGATCGTAGTTTCATGGAGACTAAAACATTGGTATTAAGGAACTTTTTTATCATTATACTAGTAAACTAGAGATATCCATACATAAATTTATTTGGCTCTTATTGCATTAAAACAAAAGGAAGAACTTGAATACTAGAGATCAGAAATGTAAATAGAAAATGCAGAAGAAACTCTAACAGGCCTGGCAGCATCTGTGGAATAAAAACAGGGCTAATGCTTCAATTCCAACATGATTTTCTTTTATTATCGAGAAGGCTGTATGTGGATTCCATTTATTCCATACAGAAAAAATGGATTATTTTGAAAGCTGCTTGATATGTTTTCTTAAGGTACACTGCTAAAAGTAATTCTGTGGTACCAAATGGTTAATTGATATTTCTTAAACTGCTAAAGTACTTAACCAGTTAATGAGCATTTCTTGAACCGTCAAGAGTAATTAACCATGTTCATGACTCATTAGTTTGGTACATTACTTGTTGGAAAGGTAGAGTACGTGATAAAAACTGTACTAAAGGATATACAATGAAGTATGAGCATCAATAATCTCAGCCCTTTCCTTACAGTAACACTTAGCATCGATTTATATGTTTGGGAGCATGTAGCATCGGCTCAGCTTCTATTGTGATTGAAACTGCCTCCCACATTGCCTGGTACAAATATTGGCCCTATGTAGATATGTTCTTGGAAATGGACTATGCAGAATAAGCAATAAATAGGATAGAAAATAGAGTTTGTGCAGCACTATTAATTGGAAAACTGTGAAATTGTCATCAGTACATGTTTGTCAATTAATCTGTCTATCAGCATGGATGATGAACAGAGAAAGAGAGGGAGCAAGAATTGTGTGGAGAGTGCAGACCTGCTATGCTGTACTCCAAAAACAACCAAGGAATGACATTACAGGACAACAAGGCTTTTGTTTAAGCTAACTGAGAGGAAATTTCAAATTTCAGTCAAAGTATAAGCAAGTGAAATGTCAAGATGTTAGCATGATAGCTTGTAGTTGGAGAGAGAGGACCCAGTTATCATGGTTCACATAAGTACCAGTGGTTGGACCAGGATAGGAGTTCTGCTTAGGCAGTAAGAGCTGTTAAGCCTAAATTAAAAAGCATAACCTCTAAGGTAATTTCTGAATTATTACCTGACACACAAGCAAATTAGTATAGAGCAAATAAGATTAGCGTTAAATGTGTATTTCAGGGATTGGTGTGGGTAAATTGTCCAAAATATATCACGTTCATCATTAGCCTACATCAATGACTTCATATGCTTCAACAAGAAGCAGGGGTAGAAATTTTAAGCATTGTATAAAATTCTGTAAATAAGGTTATTTCACGTTTAGAAAATAGGGTCATCTCTGCTTTGAGACAAATCAACAATATAGAATCTACAACAAGACAGGGAAGCAATATAAATTTAATGATGCTTGAAGGTGACAGTTGAGGCAATAGTTAGCAAAGCAAATATGATCTTGGGTTTTGTACAACACAATAGTTTTGTGGAACCGCTATAAAGCTTTAGTTAGGCCACAACTAGAATATTGTGTCCAAATCTAGTCACTGCACTTAAGGATGTGAGTATCCTTTAATGGGATCAATTGTGATTTACCAGAATGATTCAGAGAAATGTGAATCTTAATATTAATGTTAGCTTGGAGAGGATGAGATTGTGCACCTTGAAATAAATAAGACAAGGGGGAAAATTTGATAGAGCAGTACAAAATATTGACAGGATTATACAAGATGGACAAAGAAAAGTGGTTCCCATTTGATGGTGGTCAAAGTACGAGGGACAGAGTTTTAAAAGTTTGACCACATGATGCAGATAGATAGTGAGGAAAATACTTTTTACACATAGTGGTTAGAACTTGGAATTCATAACATAAGGGCTGGCAGAAGCAGAGAAAATCAATCATTTCAAAAGGATAGACATATAGCGGAAATAATCTTGGGGAGTGCATGCATGGAGTAGGGAATAGGACTAATGCAATTGTTCCATGTAGAGTCTTTATATACTTGATAGGCCAAATGTCTCGCCCTTCTGTTCTATAATGGCACTATGAATCTATGAGCCATAAAATTTAGTTTCCAGGTAGAGAAGGCATAATTATGAGAGAGATTGAACATTCTATTCACTTGTGGGATGTGGCCATTGCTGGCTGGCCAGTATTTCTTGCCCATCCCCAGGTGCATATAAATAAACATGTCGTGCTTCAATTGTAGTGGACATTGCTGAGATGCCAGCTTGAATGCCATAGGCATTATTGTGGAAGAGGTAAATGCTTTGGAAGTGATTCAGAGGAGGCTTACTACACTGATACCTGGAATGATTGAGATAACAAAGTGTAGAGCTGGATGAGCACAGCAGGCCAAGCAGCATCAGAGGAGCAGGAAAGCTGATGTTTCAGAAGGGTCCAGACCTGAAACGTCAGCTTTCCTGCTTCTCTGCTGCTGCTTGGCCTGCTGTGTTCATCCAGCTCTACACCTTGTTATCTCAGATTCTCCTAGAATTGGCAGTTCCTACTATTCCTGAAATGATTGAGTTGTTTTGTGAGGCTAGGTTGGACTGGTTATGCTTTTTCCCACTGGCATTTAGAAAAGTGTGGGGTGACTTGATTGTGGGATATAAGATTCTAAATAGTCTTGTTAAGGTGTATGTGGAAGGGATGTTTCCTCATGTAGGTGAGTCCAGAACTAGAGAGCACTGTTTAAAAATTAGCCCTTTTAGGCAGAGATGAAGAGAAATGTTTTCTTTCAGAGAGTTATGCAATTTTGGATTTCTTGTGGAAGCTAGGGCCATGGATTTTTTTTTAAGACAGGGGTAGATAGATTCTTTTTTAAGCAGAGGCGTCAAAGGTTAGATTGGATAGTGGGACTCGAAACACAGACAAATCACAGACAAAATGCTATTTTGTATGTCCGTGTTGTGTAAGATAAGGCTCATTTGAATTCTGTAGTAAAAACAGTGAATGAGATCTTCATATAATTTCTACATCGTTGCCCATCTGATTTGCCCCAGCTGACTGTCATACACCAACATCTCTTTGATGTCCCTAATTTCCTGTTGCTGACAATGGAATCCATTGCAAAATGTTTGACAATGAAAATATTTCCCAGTGTTTTGTTTTGTTTCTTTCCTTTTAGCTACTTATTGTAGCTGAGGAGAGGTATATTAACCTCATTTTAAAAAGTCAACTTCAGTCAATTAAACTCTTACAGCTTCTCAGAGACAGCAGTGACCTTATTAACATGGAATTATGTCAATCTTTTCTAAAAGAAAGAAAAATCTGACATAATTGGAGGGCTGCTCATTAAACTATAAAAAATTGAGTTGATGACACATTTGTCTTTTTGAGAAAAGTTACATTCCTGATGGATGATTATGCTGAGATTCAGCTGTGTTTATTTTTATAGTTCAAGCCCTGAGGAGAAGTCAGACTGTTGTATAACCAATCTAAGACTGTTTACTCCTTTTCCAACAAAAGCAGCAGATACACGCAACAGAATCTATCAGGGTTCTGAGCTACATGGGCTAGGGCCAGCTATGTGGCAGAATCAGATGAGAAGTCCAGCGAGCTTGATCATGACAACATGAGCATCAGTTATACTTTTCACTTGCGGTGTGGCAAGTTTCTTGCTGGACAGTGTCGCATTGCCAATTAACAGAATTTAATGTTTGTCGAAGGCCTTGTTGACAGCACAACTGATCTCATTAATATTCAGTTTTCTGTCTTTCCAAACTCCCCAGACAAGCTAGAGATGAAGAAAAATCTGCATGGAAACCAGAGTGGGTACATGGTGGATTCAGCTCACCGTTTCTCGATCTGGGATACAGGATCCGCATTTTACTGTCCAACACACAGATATGCTAATCTAATACCTGCAGCAAAATCACATTGCATCACCATTGAAACCAGTGATTGGTGCTAGTCTTCAATCCAGTCAAGGTCGGGAGATGGGCACTGCCAATCATCAGTCATGGCCACAGTCTGCATACACAGCCCATGGGACTGGCCACAGTCTGTTGTCCAGTTGGGGCGTTCACAGCTGCATTCCGGGTTAATTACAGTCAGTAACGGTCAGACCTGTAGGGCCAGCAGCAGCAGGCAGGGGAATCATATATCTTCAATTGGGAATTGCAAACACTGGTCCAATCAGTCATGCCCAGGGGCTGGTGATCAAAGGCAGCCTGAAGTCTTCGGCAGTTTCAATTTTAGGGGTCCATCTGAAGATCACTCAGGAAGTTTCAGGGGAGGAGCAGTGAGGGTGGGGGAGTCAAAGCTGTACAGACAGAGCAAAGACATTTGCAGAGATGGGTACAAGGACAATGGTGAAGGCAAATGCAAGGTGTATGAAGTGTATGTGGAACAGCTTTGGGGCATGGTAAGTTACAGAATGGAGAGTTTAGTAGTAGTGACCTCTATTCTAGCTTCCAGAGGGGGAGCATAGAGAACAGAGTATGCACAATAATGACATGAAGCTGGGTTTTGGGAACGGTAAGGAGAGTTTTCAGTGAAGTTTAATATGGTGGCTCTCCCAGTGGGTGGGGATGTGGGAAACATGGTGGGTAGTTAATGAGATGAGTTTGGTAAGATTCAGTAAGGAAACCCATTAGGCCTCGCAGTGAAAAGCCAACTTGGACTTGACCATAAAAATGTGAGATTCAGCTATTGTCTCTATTTACCTAGAAATCATCAACAGAGGCCATATGCCTTTCTTGAATCCATTTTGTGATGGTACAACATAATTATTCCATCATTTTCTTTATAAAATACGGTATATTATCTACTGTACAATTATCTTTTCAGACATGATATTATTCTCACAATTACAACTACCTTTTAAGATCCAGGTAATTCTTTTGAGTTCCTCATTCCTCCAGTGAAATGTCTCTACATGCACCAATGAGAAGAGTATGTACTATTCTTCTGCACTCTGTACAAATTGTCCCTAGCCAACACAAAAGCCTTAGTAATCCACCATACTCTCTTACCCTTTTCTGGTTAAGTACTGACTTGGCCTGACCCATATAAGTTGAAAGTGGAAATAAAAACAAAAAATGCTGCAGTTATGGCACCATCTGTGGAGAGGGAGAAACAGAGTTAAAGTTCTGATTCCAAGAAAACACTTTCTGCAGAACTGATGGGGACTGAAAAATGGTATGTTTTTATAGTGCTGGCAGAGCAGGAGGAGGACTGAATGGAATAGATAATGAGGGTACACAGAGCAAAAAAAAAACAAACGGAATGCTTCACATGGTAAAGGGGCTCTAGAAATATAAAATCAGCGTAACAGGTTGACGTGGAAAGGAGAAAATAGGTCCAATTTGCTGAGGCCAAAGGCAACAAGTAACAGCAGGGGAGAATGGGAATGGAGTGGAGTTGTTGTAATCAAAATGGAGGACATTGTTCACGCTCTGAAATCATTGAACTCAGTGTTGGGCCCTGAAGGTTGTAAAGTGCATATGTGGAGAATGAGGTGTTGTTCCTCCATTTTGCATTGAATTTCATCAGAACTCTATAGCGGGTAAAGGACAAAAATGAGCAAGGTGGTTTATTGTAATGGAAAACAACTGGAATGTGAAGGAGACCACATTGTGCACAGTGAATACAATAGACTTGAAGAAGCATAAGTAAAATGCTGCTTCATGTGTGAGTTGCATTTGAGGCTTTGGGCAGTGTGGAGGGAGAAGGCGAATGACTAAGTGTTTCTACAGAAGATGTCATGGGGCGGAGGTTTGTTGGAGGTGAGGAAGAGTTAGGAGTACTGGAGGAGTGAATCGGGATGTCACAAAAGGAATGGTCCTTGTAGAATACTGACAGTGGAGGGAGGAGAAGATGTATTTGGTGCTGGTCTCGTGCTGACAATGGCAGAATAGCATAGGATGATCCTTTTGAATTGGGGTACTGGTTTGGTAAGGACAGGGGAGTCCAGAAGTTCTGGAAGAGAAGGGGTGAAGGCAGCAGTGCAGAAAGTGGGTTGTACACAGCTGAGGGGCCTGTCAATCATGATGTGGGGTGGAGGAGCTTTGAATGAGGAAAAAGGAGGTCATATTGGAGGCAGTCTGCTGGGAGGTAGTATCATCAGAATAGATGTCATGGAGATGGAGAAACTGGGAGAATAGAATAGATTCCTTGAAGAAAGGGAGCGTGGTCAAGGTAACTGTTGGTGGGTTTGTAATGGGTATTGGTGGACAACCTATCCCCAGAAATGGAAACAGTGAGGTCAAATAAGGGAAGGGAAGAGTCAGAGATGGACCAGATGAAGGTGAGAGAAGTATGGAAATTGGAAGCAAAACTTGTTAATTTTTCCAATTCTGGACAAGATCAGCACTGATGATATAACCATTATACCTGAGAAAGAATTGTGGGTGGAGGCTCAGGGAGGGCTGGAACAAGGAATGATCCACAAACCCCACAAAGAGGTAGGCATAACTGGGACAATTGTGAGTATCCCTGGCCATACACTGGACTTGACGAAAGTGAGACAAATAAAAGTAGTAGTTCAAACCAAGAACGAGCTCAGCAAGGTGAAGGAGGGTGGTGATGGGAGGGAATATTCAGGCCTCTTTTCCAAGGAAGAAGCTGTGACCCTTCAGCTCACCTTGATGGGGAATGTATGAGTCAAGGGATTGCACATCCCTGGTGAAGAAGTGGTGGCTAGGACCAGGAAACTAAAAATTTTGGAATTGACAGAAGAATCATGAATGAAGTGGGAACGCACTTTACAAAAGAAGATTCAAGTCGGACCTAAAACATTAACTCTGTTCCACTCTCCACAGACCTGCGGAGCTTCTCCAGCATTCCCTGTTTTATTTTCAAATTTTACAGTATTTTGCTTTTATTTGGAAGTGGAAATTGTAACAAATTTGAATTCTTGTTTAGTCTTCTAGGGATATGAGATTGTGCCTAAGTCATTCCTTCTGCAAGGAGATGTAAACACCCACACCTTCTACAACATATTACTGGCCAACTTTTAATGTGGATCAATTTCTTTTTTCTCTTATGTACAGATTGTTTCATTTAACCTTATATGAAATTAGGCTGCACTCATGTTGGCAGTGCACAGTTAATGTTTTCAACATGAGTCAGTGATCCCAGTGGTCCATTACATTTGAAACTGGTGGAAAATGGGAGTAAAACATCAAATCTGTAAGAAACGTTTAAATCAAAAACAGCAAAATAATTTTCAAAATAATTTTTATTTTCTGTTCTGTTCACAATTATAAAGCAATGTAAGATGATGCAAACATGATGGAAAATAAATTATTTCATGATCAATACAACACTTTGTTCCAGAAATTCAAAGGACCTAATGTCCATATCGGTGTAATTAACAGGTCACCTCTTATTTGTTCTTTTTTCAATAAGCACACATGCTGCTGTTCACCGTTTGATAAACAGGCACCATACTTCCCACATTTTGGGTCTATCTCGTTAAATAGACGATGCATTCATTAGAACTTGAATTACCTGTTATTTTAGTAATAACGTAGTTAGCATGTTGCAGTTGAAGTTACATCGAAAACAAAATTAGAAAGTTTTCTTCCATGGCTTTACTGAGCCAGACCTCCACTTTACACTGTCACTTACAAGTTGTTTGACAAGTCTAGTTTTATACAAGATCCATTCCTGTTGCCTGGCAAAGTTCTGTCTAACGATTTGCTCAGTTGGGTAAGTGTTCACTAATTCCATTGCAGCATGCCTAGAGATATACGGTGCCTCATCCAGGAATAGTCTTTTTGGGATGAAAACACACTCAGCCCCATCACTAACCTGCAGTCAGAAAATAAGAGTTGCATAGTTAAAAATATGATCAATATAACATTTGGGTATATTTAATCTGATGGGTTTCTCAAAGGACAGGGAATGGGACACATGATTTTCCACCCATCCCTGGCCAATCTGTAATGTTATGTGGGATGGGCCAGACCCACAGCAACCCACCTGCCCTTGCCATATCTGAGGCCCTTAAGTGGTTAAATATTAGCAACAATATTGAGTCAGAGGGGAAGCTTAGCAGGTCACCCTGAACAGTTGCCAGGCAGGTAAGAGGGGAACACTTCCCTCAAATCTCTCAGGGACTCTCCCTTTCCATGCTTTAAAAGAGAACATTCACAGGGGATGAGCGCCACTGCTGCTCTGGCAGTTACTGTCCATCCTTTTTTGCCATTGAGAAGGTGACAATGAGCTGCCTCTTGAACCACTGTAGTCCATTTTGTGTTAGCATAATTCAGTTGCAGAGAAATTTCTGAGATATTGACCCAGCAACACTGGAGGAATGGTGACATATTTCGAAGGCAGGATGGTGAATGGTTTGGAGGGGAATTTGCAGGCAGTGGCATTCCGATATATCTGCTGCCCTTGTTCCTATGAATACAGATGCTAAGATACAAAGTAAGAACAGAAGTCAGCCATTTGGCTATACAAGCCTGCTCTGACATTCTGTAAGACCAGGTGGTAGAAGTTATGGGTTTGGAAGGTATTTCTGAGGATCTTGGTGAGTTCTTCCAGTAGATCCTATCAATGGCACACACTACAGCCAACATGCATCATTGGAGGAGGGAGTCAATGCAGGAGGGGAGCCAAGTGGACTCCTTTGTCCTGGACAGTGTCAAGTTTCCTGCATTTTATTAGAGTTGCATTCATCCAGACATTTAAAGAGTATTCCATCACATCCCTGATTTGTCCTTGTCGACCAGAAAATAGAAAAGAGAAGCAGCAATAGGCCATTCAGCCTTTTGAGCTGTCTCCACCATTCAATGTCATTGTGGCTGATCATTCAACCCTGCTCCTGTTTTCTCCCCATACCATTTGCTGATGGTGGATAGGCTTTGGAGTGTGAGGAGGTGAATTACTCTCCACAGAATTCCCAGTCTCTGACCTGCTGTTGTGGCCACAGTATTTTTATGGATAGTCCAGTTCAATTTCTCGTCAATGGTGATTCTAAGGATGGCAATGGCAGTGGCGTCAACAATGGCAACACCATTCGTTTGCAAAGGGGCGCTGGTGGATTCTCTCTTGCTGCAGATGGTCTTTGCCTGGCACTGTGTGGTGGGAAAGCTATTTGCCATTTGTCCGTAATACATAAGAACAATAAACAGCTGCATAGGAATTGGTCATTTGGCACACCAAATTTACACCAACATATGATGTCTTTCTACATTTAAAACCTTTTGCCATTACATGGTTCAAATCTCTCTATTCGCTGCTTATTCATATAGCTGTCAAAGTTCCACTTGAATGTTGCTATTGCTTTTGCTTCCACCACCTCCTCTGGTAGAATATTGACCACCCTCTGTATAAAAAAACTTGCCTCATGATTGACATTTATACTCTGGGAAAAAAAGACTCCAACTATCCACTCTATTCATGCCTCTCATAATTTTGTAAATTTCCATCAAGTCACCCCCATTCTCCATTGTTCAAGTGAAAATAAATCAAGTTTGTCCAATCTCTCCTCATAACTAATTTCCTCCAAACAAAGCAACATCCTGGTAAAACATTTCTGTAACCCCTCCAAATCCTCTACATCATTCTGGAAATGTGGTGACCAGAACTGTAAACAATCTTGAATGTTGTCCAGGTCTAGGGCACAGACTGATTCAATATCAGAGTCACAGATGGTACTAAACATTACAAAATCGCTGGTGAACAACTCCACTTCTGACCTTATGATGGAGGTAATGTCACTGATGAAGCACTGAAAATGGTTATGCTGAGGATACTGCCCTAAGGAATTCCTGCTGATTGCCCTGGAGCTGAGATGTTTGACTTCAAATAGCCACAAAAATCTTCTTCTGTACTGGGTATGGCTTTAACTAGAAGAGACTTTTGCCCCCTCCCTGGTGCCTCTCTCAAGGTCTGTCCAATTGGCTAGTCTCATACTGCCCCATCTCTTCCTGGCATCTCAATTAAAACTTTCAACCCTAACCCCACTCTCACCATGCCTCCACTGAACTCCCCCTCACTACATTTGTCCCCACCTGGACTCCGGGACCCAGATATGGGCCCTGCTTGTAGACTCTGCCCTCACCAGTGCTGGGACTGGGATCAAAAACAGATTTGATGACAGGTCTCTCAGGGCCATTGCAGCTAACATAAGGGAAAAATGTTCTATCTTCAGATACACCATGCGGCATTATCTAGCTGCAATGGTGCTTTGACATTCAAGGTCATGAGTGGGTATAAGAAACTACAGGCCAAAAGTTCATTTCCTCCTCAGTTCTTTGGGAGCAAAAGCTGTGGGTGAAGAAAGCCAATGGGCGTATCTTGAAAGGATATTGCCAAGTGATCAACCTCTCATGCTACTCAGTACACCCCATCCTCATCACTCATGCAGCAGCAAACTATCGCATTCAGAATTCAGGTCTAACATTCAGATACTCAACCTTAGCCACACACACCTTCCAATGATACAAACCTCACACTTATTTTCTCTCACTCTTTACATACCTACAGATTTCAGCAGTGGCAGGAACAACACCCAAACATATTGCAAATCAGTCACTGACAGTCTTCTCTCAAGGGAGAACATTTCACACAGTCACAGCTTGGAGTAGAAGCAACAGAGAGAGAGCACTGAGTCCCATGACGGAGATGGGAGGGCACCGACTGCACATTAATGTAATGGAACCATTTGCAGATCCATCTTTCTGTGTTGATGTATGGCATATGCAGAACCACATGAGTGCAGTCAAAGGCCTCCTGCTCCAGTTTCACATGTTACAAGCGATGATATAAGCATTGTTGCATCATGTAAAATATCTAACTTGAGGCAAACACGCATCAGGGATAGCACTACCATGCCACCACCTCATGTCCACTCATCCTTCTCCCTGCTTCAAGAGAAAAAGATGAACATGTCACTCCTCACTATACAGGACTTCCATAGCTCCCAGATGCAACAGTGCTTGTTGAACTGGGATATGCTCAAAATTTTACCTGCTCCCATTTGGAAAAGTGCTCAAAGAGTTTTAGAATGATATCAATCTTGATGGTAATTAATGGCATTGCCCTTGCCTGGGTGTGAGTCTGCAGATTCTGTTGAAAGGAAGTGACAAAGCTCCATGAAGACTTTTAAAAGTGAAGCTCAAATGCCTTAGGCAATAGCCAGAGGAAAAGCCACAGTCAAACTCATGAATGCTGCTTTAAAATCAAAATTAGATATAACACAGTGTGGAGCTGGAGGAACACAGTAGATTAGGCAGCATCAGAGGAGCAGGAAAGTTGACGTTTCAGGTCTGGACCCTTCTTCAGAAATGGGAGAGTCCCAACCGAAATGTCAACTTTTTTGCTCCTCTGATGTTGCCTGGCCTGCTGTGTTCCTCCAGCTCCACACTGTGTTATCTCCGACTCCAGTATCTGCAGTTCTTACTGCCTCTAATAATCTGACTTGTTTTGCATACCTTGGAACAGTGCTCCAGTGCCAGGTATGTTCATGCCCAAGTATTACAGGTTTTTTGTTTACTGCTTTTCATTCTGGGTACTCAAGTGAGGTGGGAATAGAAGAAATGGTTCCTGAAAACCTTCAGTAAAGATGCACTTTTCTCACTGGAGATACAATTTAAAAGCTGTTTATATCAAGAGGCTTAGGGTTTTTTGGAAGTGAGTTATGGAATATACACAGTGAATGGTTGTCACATCTTTTAGGGCAATTGGATGGCTATTTTAGTCTACTCATGACTAAAATCATTTTCTGTTACATGATGTCCTGGAGAAATAGCTTCTAATGTAATATACTTTTCAGCCAATGACATTTCAGTAGAATTACACATTACGTACCAAAGAAGTATATTTTCACTTCAGATACTGGTGAAGAAAGAAACCAGAGGTTTGGTTGATGTTATACAGCCACTCTGATTGACATCAGAATTGGTATGATCCACTACCAAAAGTGAAAGTACACAAATAACCTGTAATCTTCACAATTGCGCAGGCATTAGCTGGAAGAAAACAAATTATAGCAGATATTTAAGGTGATGTAAAAGTAACAGCCTTGGCATCAAGGCCACATTTGACTGAGTATGGCATCAAGGAGCCCAAGTAAAACTGAAAACAATGTGAATCTGGGGTAAATTTGCCACTGGTTTGAGTCATACCTGCATTTAAGAAGATAGTCATGGTTGTTGGAGGTCAGTCATCTCAGCTCCAGAACATCTCCACAGGAATCCCTCAGGATCCTAGACTCAATCATCATCATCAATGAACTTCCCTCCATCATAAGGTCAGAAGTGGGGATATTCGCTGATGATTGCACAATGTTCAGCACCATTCATGATTCCTCAGGCACTGAATCAGTCCATGATCAAATGCAATAACATCCAGGCTTGGGCTGACAAGTGGCAAGTAACATTTGCACTGCATAAATGCCAGGTAATGGCCACCTCCAATAAGAGACAATCTAACCACCGCCCCTTGGCATTCAATGGTGTTCCCATTACTAAATCCCCCACTATCAACATCCTGGGGGTTGCCATTAACCAGAAACTCAACTGGACTCACCACATAAACACAGTGACTACAAGAGCAGGTCAGAGGCTAAGAATGCAGCAGCTACATCAACACTTCAGGAACTTGACACCATCCAGGACAAAGCAGTCTGCTTGACTGGCATGTTCAGAATCTTCATTCCCTCCACCACCGAAACTCAGTAGTAGCAGTGTGTACTATCCACAAAATGCACAGTAGAAATTCGCCAAAGATCCTTAGACAAAATGCCCCAGACTCACAACCACTTCCATCTAGAAGATCAGGCAGCAGATACATAAGAATACCACCACCTGCAAGTCTTCCTCCCAACCACACACCATCCTGACATGGAAATATATCACCATTCTTTGAGTGTTGCTGGGTCAAAATCACAGATCTGCCTTCCTAGCGATAATGTGAGTCTACCAACATTAAATTGACTACAGTGTTTCAAGAAGGCAACTCACCACGGCTTTCTCAATGGCAACAGGGCACGGGCAAGAAATGCTGGCCAGCCAGTGGTACCCTCATCCCATGAGTCAATTTAAAACAGATTTGTAAATTTGGCCCATTACCAGTATTGCTATAATCATCTTGTCATGTACGAGCTGTTGGTTAAAAGGTCAATTTTTATTTGTTGCATTATGTAATATTGTTTTATATTTATAATAATTTTGATCAACTTAAGATAATACAATGCACTCTTTTTTTCCAACACAGCAAATTTTAAAACTCTATTTAAAGCAGCAACACCTCTAAAATTTTGCATCAATAACAAGCTGGTGCTTGCTAATATTATCCTTCAGAAAGGTTTCCAGTAATGTTATAAATCAACTTTACAGCTAATAATTGTAGATGTATCCTTGCCACTGGCATGTTCTAAGAAGAAATTGTCTAATTTGTATGTAATAAGAATAGTGGCAAAATAATAATTACTAGATATTAAAAAATTACAATCATGCCTTTGGCAACTGGAATAATTTTTTGTTTACTAACAAGTTTATACCTTGAATGTTTAAGCTTCAAAAAGCCTAATTGCAGCTGAATAACACTCATCACATTAGGTCATTTAAGAATGCCTTCAGAAACAAATATTTGGCTCAAAGATTATATAAGGTTCAACTAATCACTGTTACCGTATGTGATCAAACTTAAGAAAAGGGAAAAATATTGTCATTAAATTTGAAAGCCAGTTCAGTGTGGTTTGGGAAGTGCAGAAAGTTCTAAGTGGCAGAAGTACAAGGGAGGAGTTGAAATAAATATTTTAATTTTTAACTATTTTCTCATACTGTACCCCAATTAAGGTAAGGGACTAACAAAGAGGGTAAAATGTAAGAGCTTTCACTTGTTAATCTTGTTCTTAAATGTTACAATCCATTTGGGAAAGCATGCTAAAACTCAAGCCATACTACGCCTGGAGTCATTAGAAATGTTAAAGATTTAATCAAATTATTGAACACAGATTAACAGACAACACCGACCAGGTTTCTGCACTTAACATGAAACTAGTATTTATTACAAATAAATCAGGTCTAATCACAGGGAAAATTAAAAAAAATGAATTATCAACATATCTCTCTAACTTAAACTTTAGTGCTTCTTAAATCACTACACACACACACACACACACACACACACACACACAGAAAGATGATGTGGAGATGCTGGTGTTGGATTGATTTGGACAAGGTCAAAAAAATCATACGATACCAGGTGTCCAGCAGGTTTCTTTGAAACCACTAGCTTTCAGAGCATTGTTCCTTCATCAGGTGTAGTGAGAGAGACACCAAGAAATAGAATCTCTACGTAAAAGATCAAAAGATCATACAACTTTTGTGAATGTACTGGATAAACCTAAAATGGCTGGCTGACTCTGTTCTGTTAAATCTTTACTCAGTCAGAAAAGAGATGCAGTTTTCGATTGGTGAAAATGCAAATCCCAGAATTTCTTTCAAGTCATTGCCCCAAGATAACTAAAGGTTTTATCAGTGTATACACGAGGTGACATCTCAGGTCAGACAATGCATTTGAGATGTGAGACCTTGTTTAGAATCAGCCTGTGTTTTAACTTGGAGTCGGACTTTTTTTTTACAAAGCAGGAGTTTGGAAAGTAACCTTTTGATTGACTGTATCTATAAATTGTGTACTTTTTGAACAAAATAGAATGTATCTGCAGATACAAACGTGCAAATGCAAATTCACCCCAGAGGTTTCTATGTGTGTGTGCGTGCATGCGTGTGTGTATATGAGTGTGCACGTGTGTGTGTGTGTGTGAGGGAGGGAGAGAGAAGAGGAATGTGACAGACACCTGAAGGTGTTGAAGGACACCCTCATAAGAACGAGATACGATGCTCAACTCATCGATCACCGGTTCCAATGGGCCACAGCGAGAAACCATAATGGCCGCCTCTGAAGACAAACACAGGATACGACCAACAGGGCAGCTTTGTCGTTGAGTACTTCCCCGGAATGGAGAAATTACACCATGTTCTTCACAGCATTCAACACATTATTGATAATGATGAGATAAGATCTCCCTATTCCTCCACTTCTCACCTTCAAACAACCGCCAAGCCTTAAATAGACCATTGTTCACAGCACACTACCCAGCCTTCAGGACAACATCGACCACAACACCACACAACCCTGCCATGGCAACTTCTGCAAAACATGTCAGATCATCGACATGGAAACTACCATCACACATGGAAACACCCACAACATGCATGGCAGATACTCATGTGACCCGGCCAACATGGGTTATCTCATATGCTGCAGGCAAGAATGAGGGTCAGTGTCAACTTGTTGGGCCAACGGGCCTGTTTCCACAGTGTAGGGATTCTATGATTCTACGATTCTACGGCCTGTGGCATGGGACATTGGCAAGACCATGCAGACGCAATGACAATGGACGAATGGACACCGCACAATAATTGCCAGACAGGGGTGTTCCCTCATAGTGATTGATTAACTGATTGATTGATTTTATTGTCAAATGTACCAAAATACAGTGAAAAGCTTTGTTTACAAGTGGTACACACAAGCAAAGCATGTACAGATCAAAACAACTTAGAGACACACAGGTTACATTCTTTGAGGCTAGAGTCTATTCAATAGTCTGATAAAGGCCACAAAGATGCTGTTTCTGAATCTGTTCATGCCTGTGTCAGCAGTTAAGGGCATTCGGCCTTGGATCTTTGGGTAAACATCCTCCAAGGCAGACTTCAGGACACATAACAACACAGAGTCACCGAGCAGAGGCTGATAGCAAAGTTCGGTACCCAAGAGGACAGCCTCAACCGAGATCTTGGGTTCATGTTGCTCCACAGGTGATCCCACCACAGTATACTCTCTCTCTCTCTCTCTCTCTCTCTCACACACACACACACACTCTCTCAATCACAAACGCAGATACACACACACTCACATGCGCGCACGCACACACACACACTCGCTCTCTCTCTCAAGCACACACACACATACGAGACACACACTGACATACACCCACACACACACTGACACTCAAGTGCACGTGTATACACACACACACACACACACACACACACACACACACACACACACACACACACACACACACACACACACACACACACACGCACACACACGCATACACTCTTTCAATTAAATACAGACAGATTTTAAACAATGCCTCACACTTAAAATGCTTGTCTGACCTGAAATATCATCCCTTGTATGCTCTGATAAAACGTTTAGTTATCTCAGGGCAGTAAGGAATTCTGTGATTTGTATTTTAATCAACTGAAATCTGCATCGCCTTTCGAACTAATTAAAGATATAACACAATGGAATCAGCCAGCCATTTTAGGTTTTTCAATACATTTGTGTAAGATATATGATCTTTTGATCTTTTACTCATAAATTCTGTGCCTTGATGCCTCTCTCACTACACCGAACGAAAGAACAATGCTCTGAAAGGTCGAGCTTTCAAATAAACCTGTTGGACTATAACCTGATGCCATGAGATTTTTGACTTTATACATAGAGAAATGGAAATAAAAGAATTGGTGTTCTGAGTGGAGGAGAAACTGTTAACAGTTCAATAGTGTTTGTCCACAGGATTCAATTAGGTGTCCTTTTTTTCCATGTCCTTCTGATCTCTGATCTTTCTCATTCCAAGTTCCCTCAAGACACAAGGTGGTTGTCACACTAATTGTTTACACTCTCACCACAGGCTAGAGGAAACAACTTATAAGCAAATGAGAATAGCCAGCTATCTTCCAATTCTTTGTTACAAGCAGAGAGATAACGTTGTATTGTTCAAGTCTGGAGGCTTTCTGCCACAGTATTACTCACACAGAGGCTGTCAACCTGCCCAGGAGCCAATCTGAGTCTTGCTGACATGCTGATCACTCCCGGCCCACGCAATTGCTCTAGTTTGAAAAACCAATCATCAGTCTGTCTCCAAACACACTCTCATGGTGATGATGAATCCAGCAATCCTCCCACACTATTCGAACAAGTGAACAGTGTAAATACAATTCCCAATGTACTCCAGTAACTTGTTTTAAAACTACAACATATCCTTCCAGTTTCCTTTATTTAAAGCAGTGTTCTCATCCATTTTGATAGAAAATCAAAAAATAAATAAAAGTGAAAAGATGTCGTCTTTACATGTCGCCTTATTTAAATAAAATGAAATATCATTTCAAAAACATATTTCCTCATAAAGGATATGACTCAAAGGACAAAACTTTGAGGCTTAAATCTATTCATCCTACATCCTCCTTATACAATCTTCCACCATTTCTTAAACCTTTAACTTGTTCCATCATTTTATACTCTGGACAATGCATCTATAATCATATTATCTGAACCAGTAATGAGAATAATCTTGATATTGATAGCTGAAACAATAGACTCCATCTAAACAGTCTTGCATTTCAAGTTTTAGACTTTTCAATGAACACCGGTAGCTTATGATGAGTATAGACTAATACTCGTTTGTTCTTGTGTCAGACAAAAAAACTTCCAAGCGTTGAAGAGCTAGTAATAATCCCAAATTATTCTTCTCAGTGCTAGAGTACTTTCTTGGATATTGGTTTAGATTTTGAGAAAAGTACCCCACTGGTTTCTCCATCCCTGAGCCATCATCTTGTAATGAGACTGCACCTACTCCAAAGTCACTAGTATCAATCATCATTTTCAAATTTTTGGTAAAGTCAGCAGTGGCCAACAACATTTTTGTTTTATTAGGGACACCTTCAGCCTTTCAAAGGCTGCTTGGCACTCTGATGATACCAATTTCACTAGTTTTCATAATAAATTAATTAAAGGTATATTTTTAGTGCTGAAAGTATGCACAAAGGTATCCACATTCCAGTAAAACCCACACAGCCATGAAAATCCCATTTTTTAAAATTTAGTTTGAGAAACAAGGAATTCTATTAAAGCCTTCACTATAACTGTTAGAACATAGAACATAGAACAGTACAGCACAGAACAGGCCCTTCAGCCCATAATGTTGTGCCGACCATTGATCCTCATGTATGCACCCTCAAATTTCTGTGACCAAATGCATGTCCAGCAGTCTCTTAAATGACCCCAATGACCTTGCTTCCACAACTGCTGCTGGCAACGCATTCCATGCTCTCACAACTCTCTGCGTAAAGAACCTGCCTCTGACATCCCCTCTATACTTTCCACCAACCAGCTTAAAACTATGACCCCTCGTGCTAGCCATTTCTGCCCTGGGAAATAGTCTCTGGCTATCAACTCTATCCATGCCTCTCATTATCTTGTATACCTCAATTAGGTCACCTCTCCTCCTCCTTTTCTCCAATGAAAAGAGACCGAGCTCAGTCAACCTCTCTTCATAAGATAAGCCCTCCAGTCCAGGCAGCATCCTGGTAAACCTCCTCTGAACCCTCTCCAAAGCATCCACATCTTTCCTATAATAGGGCGCCCAGAACTGGACGCAGTATTCCAAGTGCGGTCTAACCAAAGTTTTATAGAGCTGCAACAAGATCTCACGACTCTTAAACTCAATCCCCCTGTTAATGAAAGCCAAAACACCATATGCTTTCTTAACAACCCTGTCCACTTGGGTGGCCATTTTAAGGGATCTATGTATCTGCACACCAAGATCCCTCTGTTCCTCCACGCTGCCAAGAATCCTATCCTTAATCCTGTACTCAGCTTTCAAATTCGACCTTCCAAAATGCATCACCTCGCATTTATCCAGGTTGAACTCCATCTGCCACCTCTCAGCCCATCTCTGCATCCTGTCAATGTCCCGCTGCAGCCTACAACAGCCCTCTACACTGTCAACGACACCTCCGACCTTTGTGTCGTCTGCAAACTTGCTGACCCATCCTTCAATTCCCTCGTCCAAGTCATTAATAAAAATTACAAACAGTAGAGGCCCAAGGACAGAGCCCTGTGGAACCCCACTCACCACTGACTTCCAGGCAGAATATTTTCCTTCTAAACAACATGTTCTTGACAACATGTTCCTTTGCTCTCTGACATATCCTAGACAAACTCCCTTACTTGTATGAATTAATTTTTGGTCAAGCTTATTATTCAGACAGCTGATTGCAATTGCTTAAACAGGACCTCAAATTGACTTACATGTTCTTAACATCTGTTACTTTATATGTAGATATTGTCTAAATAAATTATATTTAGGTACTTCGGTTACAACTTGATTCATAAATCTTTGGAATGTAATTTGGACCTTTTTTACCCCACATGTTATGAAACAACATTGCTATAACACTTTGGTTGTGACAAAAGCAAACATCTCTGCCTGTGATGTTAATGAAACTTACCAGTAACCCTTCAACAGATCAATCTTAGGGTTGCCAGCGTCTCATTACTTTCTATTGATACAACCTTCTAACTGAGGAATGTGATACAAAAATTTTAACTATGTTTATTTTTCTGTAGTATATGCATAGACTGCATTAATGTCATCAACAGTTATAACATTTCTTCAACCAGTGGATGGTGAATCTATGGAACTCGTTGCCACAGAGGGCTGTGGGGGTGAAGCCACTGCGTGTATTTAACGCAAAAATAGATAGGTTCTTTATTGTTAAATAGATCAAGAGTTAAGTGGAGAATATAGAAGAATGGGGTTGAGAAATATTTTAGCCATTATTGAATGGCAAAGCAGATTCAATGGGCCAAATGGCCTAAGTCTGTTCCAATATCTTATGGTCTTATGAGCTGGTAAAGGTTGAAGTACCATAAATATAGCATTCACAGTCAATGAGATGGGTTTTTATGACAACTGACATTGATTGCCATTAAGATAGCTTTTTATTCCAGATTTTTTATTAAATTGGAATACTCGTCCAGTGACATTGCCATTACCACACTATCTCCCCCAAACCTGACAGTGAGAGCAATCCAAGTTAATGGATGAAACACTTAAAATCCATTACCATAAGATAATAAATGACTCTGTGGTCCAGACACTGACCAACCTAGTATGTAATATGTAAGACAGATTTGCCAGTTTTGGGCTGGTAGTCATTTCCAGTTTTGATATTTATAAGAGAGGTGGTAAGCAACTATTTTGTGCAAAAACCCACAGGAAGGATGCTGAGAGGTACTATCAGACACAGGATTCTCATCCAGAAGGAGCACAAGGAGAAAGGCAGACACACACAATTGCTGTTCTGTCAGAAAAGTCCTGGCAATGTGCCAGTGTCCTAATTACCAAACTAGTGCGAGACACAAAAATCCTAAATCCATCTGCGGAAACCTGCTGAACTGCTGAGTCCAGCTGGAGTAGTAAACAGTGGCTGTCGACAGAAGCCATTACAGCTGCTGAAGCTAACTTCAAATTTTAACCTCTTCAGTTTGGAAAGTGAAACCACAAGAAGTAACAGGCCTGAAATGATAGTGGAGATTACTTCACGTTCATCTTTATCTCTGTTTCTGCCTTTTAGCTAATAACTTTATATCTATTTTACTTGAGAGAGAGATAATGGGAACTGCAGATGTTGGAGAATCCGAGATAACAAAGTGTGGAGCTGGATGAACACAGCAGGCCAAGTAGCATCTTAGGAGCAAGAAAGCTGATGTTTCGGGCTTTACTTGAATGTCTTTCAGTAACAATTGTACAAAAAGAAGTTTTATCTTGTTTAAAGCATAATATTGTGCTGCTGGTTGCTCTTATTTTGTAATACTCAAAAACTAAAAAGGGGCTAAACAAGTTTCCCAGCCCACCCCTTCCCTCTATTTATTTCCAAGCTCCCTTCCCCCCCCCAGTCCTGATGAAGGGTGTAAAACCGATTTTCCTGCTCCTCTGATACTGCCTGACCTGCTGTGTTTCTCTAGCTCCACACTATATTGACGCTGACTTCAGCATCTGCAGTTCTTGCTATCTCTAACCATCGTACATGGGTCAATCTAAGGATACCTAGCATGGTCATGACTAAGCTGATATAAGGAGAATAAATAAATGAGAGTTAGCAAACTAGGAAAATGAAAACACATTTTACCAAAATGTAAAAGGCAGACAATATCTAAATCGTATGAGAGTTTCTTTGAAGCAGAGAAAGGAGAAGTTATGATGAGGAATGAGGACATGACAAAGACATTAAACCAATATTTTGTGTCTATTTTCTCACAAGAGGGACACATTACAAACCAAAAAGCAAGAAACCTGGAGGGCTAATTGGGGAATGCAAGTGGTGGTTAAAAGAAAAGGGTGTGAGACGGGTCAGAGCAAAAAGGACAGTGGGTACCTTCAGCAGCAATGTCCAACCCCATCTGAATTCTCAATTTCCCTCTCTTTGGTGCAAATACCTTAACTCAAATCTAGTGTGAGAAAATAATTAGATATTAAAATATTTTTCTATTTCATAAACCACACTGAACTGGCTTTCAAATTTAATGATAACTATTACCCTTTTTCTTAATTTTGATTACATATGGTAATGGTGATTATTTGAATATTATATCCTCTTTAAAACAAACATTTATATCTGTTTCTCCATTTAAGATGCTGAGAGCAAGTTTAAATGACTTAGTGTGTTGAGTGTCATTTGGCTGGATTTAAGCACTTTGAACCTGAAACATTCAACAAGGTATAACGTTGTTATAATCTATACAAAAGAATTCCAATTGTCAAAGGCATGATAGTATTTTTTTAACACCTAGTAATAGCCACAATTGATCCCTAGTCTAGGTGGTAAAGAAAAATAAAGTGCTTCAGCTTAGAAAGGCAATAACAAACGGTAAATCTGGAATGTTACTTCAAACTAAACTGTGATGAGAAGACAATGCTTCAAAGTAGAAAAATGCACTGCAGAATTGATAATAAAATGCTCTTCACTAGACGAGATCTCCATGTGGAATTGATGCTAGATTAAATGTTAGCGATGTAGATCATGGAATAAAAACAAAGGGTCCAACAGTGAGGTGAGTGCAATCTTGTTTTTCATTGTGAAGTATAGTTATGTTGTGGCTTTAATCCCTTTCTCTAGTGATGTAAATAGTTGCAGGAATCAAAACAGCTGTATGATTATCTTAGACCTGTAACTACAATTTGATTTATGAGACAAACAAAGACGTTAATTGTGAAATTCAGCTGCAGTTCCACTCGTGTCATATAGGTACAGAATAGCTACAATTTTAAGACGAAACACAGTATTTAGCCTCAATTATCATTGAAATCTGAAGACAAATTAATAAATCGAAAACCATGAGCTAGAAGTATGTAGTTTTTGAAGCAGAACATTTCTCTGATACTAATGATTGTCTGCTCTCCATTGATCATAGCCATTATTTTCCCAATGTTACGTCTGTTGGCAACAGTGACTTAGCACTTAAGATTCTCTAACAAATTAGTACGGTAGAATTCTCATGCAAATAACGCTTGTTTACATGCAGCACACATTGATATTGTTGTAGTTTTCATTTGGTTGCTGGAGCATATGCCAGATTCATCTATTTCACATCTTTTTTTCACTACATTCCAGTTGATTTTGTAATTCAAATGAAATCAAGTAATTGCTTGAGCGTAACAAAGTGTGGAGCTGGATGAACACAGCAGGCCAAGCAGCATCTCAGGAGCAGGAAAGCTGACATTTCGGGCCTAGACCCATCCTCAGAAAACAAAGGAAGCTAAATTAGTGTGCATGAATCAATGATGTCAAGGAACATGGAGGAGGAAGGAAATTAGTGTGGGTGAATTAGTAGCATCAAATACAGCAAGATCTGAACCCTTGCAGTGAGGAAGTATTCATATGTTGGAGTAAAAGGATTGTGCTAATGAATTTGTTTTTCTGATGAAAGGTCTAGGCCCAAAACATCAGCTTTCTTGCTCCTAAGATTCTGCTTGGCCTGCCGTGTTCATCCAGCTCAACACCTAGTTATCTCAGATTTTCCAGCATCAGCAGTTCCTATTATCTCTGATACAATTGCATAAGGGTGACAATTCTTTAGGAGTTGAATTAGAGAACAATGCACAGAAGTATTCTACTTTTCTGTAGCAAGATTATTTGTAATTGCCAGATGAGACAACTGAACTTGCATCACCTCATGCAGTGATGCATTCATTCTGTCAGCCATCTAACAGGGGATTGAATGTTTTATTGCCCACAAATACTGGGCCTGAAATTCTATGGAGCTGCTGGGACACTTTTACCAGCGTTTCAATGTAAGGTTGGACGTTAAGACCTGGAAATGTTGAGTTCCAACCTAATGTTTTGATGATTTCCTACATGGGCAACATAGATCTTGCCAATCTTGCAAACTTGGCTAACAATCCTGATATTGTGTACACAATACATACATTCCTACTGAAAGTGGCTTGAAGATAGCAATAAGCAAATTCTGCTATACCATTATCAAGCAAGATTGTCCACAGGCTTTGAAAATAATGGAAATTATCCCCTTTTTTTAACTTAAACTTGGAATTTCATTAGCACAATCCTTTTACTCCAACACAGGAATACTTCATCACGGCAATGGTTCAGATTTTGCTGTATTCGATATGACTAATTCACCCACACTAATTTCCTTCCTCCTCCATGTTATTTGACATCATTGATTCATGCACACTAATTTAGCTTCCTTCTCCATCTTTCTTTCTCAATTCTTAGATCTCATTGATTAATGAGTTAGCACTAATAATCCCACTGTTTACTAAGATCCTTCTTCCTATATTGTCTTTGCCATACCATTATCTATTTCTATTGCCAGAAAATTAAAGCCCTAAATCATGTTGACTTGAAGGATGCAGGAAAACATCTACCCATATATCCCATGTGACACTTTTCTCTGGCAAGAACCAACTCAATTATTTTTCTCTTCCTCTTGTCCATTGTTTAGTTCTGGTAATGAAAATCACAGAACATTTTAGCCAGGTAACATCATTCCTGATCAAATTTTAACAAAAGTGCTCTTTTTTCTATTTTTCAACATCAAAACTATTTCAAGTATCATTAACAAAAAGATCCTATGATGTTTTACACTGTGCAACAGCTGACTCACAGTCTGTGAGGAGATTTTATTTTATTGTTAAACATTGGTCTTCCTGGAGTGTTAGTTACTACTGATGTCTAAGTAGAAAACCACATAATGATCTTGAAATTACTTTTTTAAATTGACAGCTGGGAAAGTTGTGTTCCTCAGGGAGTTTTTTTGACCCACTGTATTCAACGTGAGTGAAGACCACAAAGAATTCTGAAAGTGCATCTTAAGAGGCTGATTTGTGGAATTATTGAGAAGGCGGTGAGAGTGGAAATATCATTGAATTAATCATTCAGAATTCTAGAATAAGGTTCTGGGGACCTGTGTTCAAATCTAACTTTTCTTTTAATTTTTGAATACAAATTTGAATACAATAACAGTTAGAAATAAACAGCTAATCTAATGATTGAAGGTAGCAAGAACTGCAGATGTTGGAATCAGAGTCAATACAGTGTGGAGCTAGAGTAACACAGCAGGTCAGGCAGCAGTGGAAGATCAGGAAAGTCAATGTTTCAAATTTACACCCTCCATCAGGACTTCATCAGCTCATCTAATGTTTATTGTCATCAAGTTCAAGGTAATCCACTTTCCTTACTTGGTCTGGTCTACATGCGACTCTAGATCCATAACAACATGGTTGCCTGTTTAGTGCCCTCTGATGTAACCTAGTAAGATATTCATTTTGAAGGTAATTTGGGATGAGCTAAAAATGCTGGCACAGCCACCAACAGCCCCATCCCATAACGGAGTAAACCAAAGCTGAGGGAGACTGCGTAGTTACTTTCTATGAGACACTGTCTGCACTTCCATTTGTTGGAGACAAATATTGGTTATACAGCTTGAAAGGTACCACAAGCATGAAGTCAGGTGACAGGCCTCCTCAAAAAACTACAGCAGATACAGGTGGGGAGAGTGGACAGTGGAGAGATGTTTACATACTCCCACTTATACTTGCTACATAAATGTTTCTCCAGGGTTGGTTTAGTGTGGAGAAGAATATCCACTTTCTGGTCTAACTAGAAGAGTCACTTGTACTGAACAGGATTGAGTTTATTGGGTCTCTGCAACTGTTTACATGTTACAAGGATTTGGCATTGTCGAGACTGGTGGAGGCCGGGGAGGGGTCCATCCAGCACTGGGGGTTGGCAAAGAGGTTTGCAAGGTCTGGTGGTGGGAGAAGGAAAGAAATGGAATGGTGGCAAGAGGAGTGGAGGCCGGACAGTAGGAAGGCGTAGCAGGTCTGTTGATGCAAGAGGGGACATATACTGCAGCTGGGTCAGATCCAGTGGCAGGGCACGCAGGGTCCAGTCATAGAGGCAGCTGTGCGTCCTGCATTTGTGGTGATGGGGGAGCGGACGGGGTGACAGATCCCTGGGTGGAGGGATAGTGTCAGATCAGGGGGTCTGGAATAATAGGTACTCAAGAGTTAGACTAGATAGTCCAACTTTATCTGTGTATCTATTAGCTTAACTGCAGCAAAATCTTTCAATTCTCCAATTTAAATGATACTTTCAGAGGCTTCCAGGAGTAGAGATTCTAGGTGTAACCCTGCAGAATCTTCAATTTCCTCAGAACCTGCTAAATCAGGGATTCTACAGTGTCGTCATATACAACTCCCACCTGCATTGCAGAAAGCTCCTTGATTAGCTGATATGACCATAAACAGTTCCTTTCTGGTAACGTTCCATGCATTCATGAGATACATTTTTTTTAGACTAATGTCTCTTCCTGAGACCCTTAAACAAGTTGTTAACTCAACTCAATTAATTTTTAAAAATGTATTCCTTAAACTTATGTCCAATAACCATGTAGAGTGACTTCCTCTTTGACACCTTAACAGCCTCCTTATCCTGGCTATTTCATCCAATGCGACCCAGGATATCTTCCCTTCAACACTGACTATTTAGGAGATTGCTAAACAAATAGCTCCTTTGCTGTCAAACACCTTTTCTCTTCAATTAAATGCAACAATAAACTTGGATAAACTGTAGAAACCATTCACAACAACTATGAACTGATTAAGAATACACAGGAATCAAACACATCTGTGAGCTTAGAACACCCAAGTGTGAAATCTGAATCTCTAGAAGGACACACTGTCATTTACTGGTGCAGAGAACACTTAACGAGAGAACACTGTGAAACTAAAAGAAATTAATTAATTTTAAGTAATTGACTAAGTAGAGATGGTAGGCCAGGTGATGTGTTGTAGCTGTATGATGTGGGAGCTAGCTGATCCCATTGAGAACGGCAGCAACCACATCTGCAAATGTTGGCTGCTTGGGGAGCTCCGGCTCAAAATTGATGAGCTGGAATCCAAACTCCAAACACTGCGGCACATCCGGGAGGGGGAGAAATAGCTGGATGCCGTATTCCAGGAGGCAGTCACACCTGGTCGATTAACTAATGTTAGTTTGATCGGTGGGCAGGGACAGCAGTGTGTGACTGTGAGTGAGGCAGGTAGAGGCACCCTGCAGACAGGGGCACAGGAGCCGCAGCCCTTGATATTGTCCCACAGGTATGAGGCACTTGCTCCCTGCGTGGATGAGGAACAGGGCTGCAGGAAGGATAAGTCACCTGACCATGGCACCTTGACTCAGGAGGCCATTCAAGAGGGGGGAGCAAAAAGACAGACTGTAGTTGTAGGGTGTTCCACCATTAGGGTGATAGACAGTATCCTTTGCAAGCAGGGTAGAGAATCCCGCATGGTGTGTTGCCTGCCTGGTGCCAGATTGCGAGATATCTCTGACTGGCTTGAGAAGATACGAGAGAGGGAGGGGGAGGATCCAGTTGTTGTGGTCCACTTAGGTACCAACAACATAGGCAGGCCGAGGAAAAGGACCTGTTTTGGGATTATGAAAAGCTAGGAACAAAACTGAAAAACAGATCTTTAAGGGTCATAATCTCTGGATTGCTGCCCGAGCCACGTGCAAATTGGCATAGGGAGGTGAGGATCAGGGAAGTAAACACGTGGCTAAAAGAGTGGTGTGGGAAAGAGGTTACAATTGTGACCAGGGATAATGGGAGCTGCAGATGCTGGAGAATCCGAGATTACAAAGTGTGGAGCTGGATGAACACAGCAGGCCAAGCAGCATCTTAGGAGCACAAAAGCTGACATTTCGGGCCTAGACCCTTCATCAGGAAAGAGGGTTTCCTTTTCATGAGGCACCGGCATAGGTTCTGGGACAGGAGGGATCTGTACTGCTGGAATGGGCTCCATCTGAATGGCGGGGTCCAGTGTTCTGGCAAAAAGGGTAAAGAGGGTGGTCAATAGGACTTTAAACTAGTACGTAGGGGAGAAGGGAGGAGAGAGCGTACTGGGAGTATAAAAATTAATGGATGGCAAAACAGTAGGTTAGCAGGTGACTAGGAAGCTTCAACTCCATTGAAAATTAGGAAAAAAGTTAAAGGGAACGAGAACTCAAGCATTGTTAGTAATGGAGGTAATAGGACCCAAACAGAAGGCGCAAAAACTGGCATAAGGGCATTTTATCTGAATGCTCGGAGCATTCATAACAAGGTGGATGAGTTGACGGTGGACATTACAGAGTCATGATTGCAGGATGGTCATAACTGGGAGTTAAATATCCAAGGGTATCACACTGTTCAGAAGGACAGACAGGAAGGTAAGAGAGGGGGTGTCACTCTGATTTTTAAGGATGATATCGGGGTGGTAGTGAGAGATGATATGGGTTCCACTGAACAAAAGGCTGAATCCATTTGGGTGGAAAATAGGAATAGCAGGAAGACAAGTCACTGATTGGTGTGGCCTATAGGCCACCAAATAATGACATCGTGGTGGGGCGGGCAATAAACATAGAAATAGCTAATGCATGTAGAAACTGTACAGCAATTATCATGGGGGATTTTAATCTACATATCGATTGGTCAAACCAGGTCGGTCATGGCAGGAGGACTTCATAGAATGTATCCGCAATAATTTCCTTGAACAATATGTAATGGAACCTACAAGGGAGCAAGTTATCCTAGATCTAGTCCTGTGTAATGAGACAGGAGTAATTAATGGTCTCACAGTTAGGGATCCTCTCGGAAAGAGCGGTCACAGTATGGTTGAATTTAAAATACAGATGGAACGTGAGAAGGTTAAATCCAGTACCTATGTCCTGTGCTTAAACAAAGGAGACTATGATGGGAGGAGGGAGGAGTTAGCTTCGGTAAAATGGGAGCAAAAACTTTATGGTGGGTCAACTCAGGAACAGTGGAGGACTTTCAAAACAATTTCTCACAGTGCTCAGTAGAAGTATATTCCAGTGACAAGGAAGAACTGTAGGGAAAGAAATAGTCAGCCATAGATGTCTAAGGAAATAAAGGAAAGTATCAGATTAAAAAAAAATACAAAAAAGCAAAGATTAGTGGGAAGCTATTAGACTGGGAGATCTTTAAAGGCCAACAGAAAGCCAAAAAAAACAGTTGTGAAGAAAAGTAAGTTAGATTATGAGAGTAAACTAGCTTAAAATATAAAAACAGGCAGCAAAAGTTTCTAGAAATATGTGAATCGTAAAAATGTGGTGAAGGTAAACATTGGCCCTTTCGAGGATGAGAAGGGCAATTTAATAACTGGGAATGGGGAAATAGCCAAGGAATTAACCAGTTATTTTGTGTCAGTCTTCACAGTGGAAGATACAAATAACATGCCGAAAACTAATGGTGAAAAGGTTTTAGCAGGTGAGGACCTAGAAACTATCATTATTACTAAGGAGGCAGTGCTGGGCAAGGTAATGGGGCTAAAGGTAGACAAGTCTCTTGGCCCTGATGAAATGTATCCCAGGGTATTAAAAGAGGTGATGGAAGAAATAGCAAATGCAGTAGCAATTATTTACCAAAATTCACTGGACTCTGGGGTGGTTCCCACAGATGGGAAAACAGCCAATGTGACGCCACCGTTTAAAAAAGGAAGTAGACGAAAAGCAGCTAACTATAGGCCAGTTAGCTTAACTTCAGTAGTGGGGAAAATGCTTGAATCTATCATTAAGGAAGAAATAGCAAGACATGGATATAAATTGTCCCTTTGGGAACACCCAGCACTGGTTCATGAAGGGTAGGTCATGTTTAACATGGACAAGGGGGAACCTATGGATGTGGTGTATCTGGATTTCCAGAAGGTATTTGACAAGGTGCCACACCAAAGGCCGCTACATAAAATAAAGTTGCGCAGTATTATAGGTAATGTATTGGCATTGATAGAGCATTGGTTGACCAGCAGAAAGCAAAGAGTAGGGGTAAATGGATGTTTTTCTGGTTGGTGATCAGTGGCTAGTGGTGTGCCTCAGGGATCAGGGTTTGGACTGCAATTGTTTACAATTTACATAAATGATTTGGAGTTAGGGACTAAGTCTGGTGTGTCAAAATTTGCAGATGACACTAAAGTGAGTGGTACAGCAAAGTGTGCAGAAGACACTGAAAGTCTGCAGAGGGATATAAATATTCTAGGTGAGTGGGAAAACGACAAGCAGATGGAGTTCAAAGTTGATAAGTGTGAGGTCATCCATTTTGATAGGAATAACAGCAAAATGGACTATGTTTTAAATGGTAAAAAAATTGTAGCACGCTACTGTGCAGAGGGACTTGGGTGTCCTTGTGCATGAATCGCTGAAGGTGGGGTTTCAGGTGCAGCAGTTAATTAAAAAGGCAAATGGAATTTTGTCTGTCATTGCTCGAGGGATGGAGTTTAAAAACAGGGAGGCCATGCTGCAGCTGTATAGGGTCCTGGTGAGGCCACAGCTGGAGTACTGTGTGCAGTTTTGGTCTCCTTACTTGAGAAGAGATATACTAGCACTGGAGGGGTTGCAGAGGAGATTCACTCAGTTGATTCCAGAATTGAGAGGGTTGGATTATGAGGAGTGTCTGAGTAGGATGGGATTATACTCATTGGAACTCAGAAGGCTGAGGGGAGATCTTATAGAAACATATAAGGTTATGAAGGGAATAGATAAGGTGGAGGCAGGGAGGTTGTTTCCACCAGCACATGAAACTAGAACCGGGGGGCATAGCCTCAAAATAAAGGGAAGCAGATATAGGACTGAGGTCAGAAGGAACTTCTTCAGCCAAAGGGTTGTGAATCTGTGGAATTCCCTGCCTTGCAAAGGGGTTGAAGCTACCTCATTGAATGTTTTTAAGGCAAGGCTAGATAAATTTTTGAACAGTAAAGGAATTAAGGGTTATGGTAAGCGGGCAGATAAGTGGAACTGAGTCTCAATAGATCAGCCATGATCTTATTGAATGGCAGGGCAAGGTCAAGGGGGCAGATGGCATATTCCTGCTCCTAGTTCTCATGTTCTTAAGTTCTTAAATGAGACTAGATTAATTTACGGTATCTGGTCGGAATGGATGAGTGAGGCCAAAGGGTCTATTTCCATGCTGTACGCCTCTATGACTGTATGTTACTTACCAATAACATAAGAAAACATGATGTGCTCTACTTATTTTCCTATCCATGCTGATATACATCTCAAAACTACTGTGGAGCTTCTGCCTATCCATTACAAAATCATTATTGGAAACCAGGCTTGTAGAAACATAGAATATTATAATATGTTTGGAGAAGGACTCCTGGTCCATATTATTGAGTATTGGGTTAGATTTGCTTTTAATAAGTGTGGTGCTGCAGCCAAGTAACCTTCCCACCCCACTGCATTCACCCAGCGCTCGCCAGCAACCCCGCCACTTCCCTCACCAAGGTAAATCACATATACTGAGCTCCCCATCAACGTTGCAAAGGTAAGCATGCCAGATGTAAATATTATTGTCTGGCTTTCTGCAAATGGTAATAAAACAGACTTCCTTGGCCTCAACCTTTGGCAGAGACGGTTAAGTTTGGCACTAATGCCAATATGTGCTGCCTCTTAGGTCTGACCACTATTGACAATACTGAGAGAGTTGTCCCACAGATTAACAAGGAACAGCATGAGATAGCCACCACTGGAGACTCCACCATCATCATCCCATGAAATACAGTAGATGCGGGATAGCCTCAGAATCTTTAACATTTACTCCAGCTCCATGGAGCCTCGAAGTTCAGCTCAAACATGGCCTTGGAAACCTTTTGCGATCTGCCATTCCCCACCTTGGCTGATGAATCAGTGCTGTTCCATGTTGAACAAAACTTAAAGGAAGTACTAAACGTAGCAAGGACACAGCAAGTACTTGAGGCAGGGAAACGTCAATGTGCATTCTCTATACAGTTCACATCCCAAATGATTAGGCGGCCACACGATGGTACAATATTTGACTGGAGATACCAAGTTGGAATAGCCCTTTTGAAATCTTTATCAGTGGTAGGGAAGAATTAAGTCAGAAAGATCAGGAAGCAACATTGAACAAAAACTGAAGGATTGAAGGGAAAGATGTGGAAAGATAAAGGCCAAGGCAGACTTTATAAATTACATGAGCAAAAAGAATTGGGTGAGATAGTAAAGCAGCCATCTTTACACTGCGTATTAATGGTATGTTTGAGGCCGTATGTTATGTTGGAGCCCTCACTGAACATGTTGTGCTATATGACAGCTAGACAAAATTCCAAATTAAGTTTTTCATAGAAGTATTAACTACTGCTCTTACCAGACTTAACTGTAGGTTACAAGTACTGCCTGGGATTTCTGTAAGTCCCTGTGAACAGAAAAAAAAATCATTCTGTTAACACAGGCAATAAGAGGAGAGCTTTGTCATACTACGCCATTCGCGTATCTTTCACAGTACAGAATGAGCTGTGGAATGATATTCAGCATCTCCTCCAGCCATAATGCGTGCGCTCTGTAGTGCAAGTTACATTTAATTTAAACGTGATAGATGCTAAAAATTTAGCACTTTCTGCTCAAGTGTGCAGTCACTCAATCATGTGTTCAGTGCTGGCTGCACACTGGAATCATATAAATACAAGGTTTGGACTCTGCTTGCATTGGAGCCAACTGGTGCAGGATAGTCCTTTATCACAAATTTTCATCCAGTGCAAACCAGTTCCTGCTAGCCCACAGTTCATAAAGTTGTCATACTTCCATGATGCACTGCTTTCAAAAGGGAATCATTTTGTTTGAATAAAAGTCATGAATTATCTAGTGCATATTACCATATATATCAGCATATTTGTAACTCAAGAGGATACTGGATTTGAATATAAATTCATTTTGATGCCCACTGAAGAAATAGAAGGTTACATAGCATACTCTGTGCTGACGCCTGAAACTTTTATACAAATGGGTTGTATAAAGCAAAAACAAAATCCATGAACAATGTGCATAACAATAAAAACCAATGGTGTAACAATTCTGAAAAAGAACACATGAATTGTCGATTTGTCACCAACTTAATAACATTTATCCAGCTAAGTTCCTTTCCAATACTGTCAGCCAACAGTTCTTTGCAGAAAATATCGTGGAAATCTGAATGTCTCTCTCTCTCTCTCTAAAAGCTGACTCGTGTTCAATCACTTCAAAACATCAAGCATACTTTATAGATATTGGTTAGGCAAAGGGGTTGAGGGTTATAGAACCAAAATAGAGAAATTGAGTTGGGATGAGTTAGTTATGATCTAACCGAATAGTAGAACAAATTTGAGGGGCAAAAAGGCCTATTTGAGTTCCTTTGCTCCATTGAAAATAAAAAGCATAATAGGTGATGTAATTATGCAATAACTCTGTAATTCATCACTGAATAACATTCTAAATGATCTCACAACCCACTTAGTAAGGTATTAACTTAAATCAAATATCAGTTTTGGTTGCAATTCAAAACAAACTGTACTCATTGAAAGAGATGATAGCAATGGTAATCCAGACCCAGGACTAGAGAAATATTTTTCATGGAATTTAAATTTAATTAATATTCCTTTTAATATAAACCTAATCCCATTAATTGTAAGCATGAAATAATGTGTGTTATGGAAAGTATAAAACGGAGAGTAATCTGCCTTCCTTACTTGGTCTGCCTATGTACAACTAAGGAAGGCGTAGCAATGTGATTGACTCTGAACTGCCTTCTGAAAGAGCATAGTAAACCACTTGGCTCAAGAACAATTGGGATAAACAGCAAATGCTAACTCCACCAGTGATACCCACATCCCATGAAAGAGTAAAGACAAAATAGCAAAGTTTTTGGCCATCAATTTAAATAGAGTACTAAGTTTTATTATATGGAGTTACTATATGGAGTTACAAGCTGGCAATAAGGGCATCATGAGGTCCATTCTAGGGCCTATCATTTTTGTATCTCTTCTGTTTCTAATAATTCACTGTCATTGTATACACTTGGTTTTGTACCTGATCTGAAAAACTACAGTCAGTATACAGTAAAGTCAAGATAACTGTATTGTCCAATAATTTGAAATAGCACTTTGAACTAAGAAAACTAATATATAAACCTGTACAATATATCGTGAGCAAAATCTCTGGGTTTCCAAACGATATCAAAAGGAGTACAGATATCGGAAATGCAAAACATATGCATTTTCAAACTATATATGTGAAATCATGTGTCAAAAATGAAAATTCATTTGGTGGTAGTGCATTACAGTTCAATCAGGAAGTCAACATGCACTTTTACTTGATTGCCATAGCCTGGAGCTGTGGATAGTGATAGCAGATGCTTCAGATACACTTCCATCACATGAATGAACAGAGATAACTTCTGCTCTTATTGTTGCCATTCGTACATGTTAGGAGGATGTAGATTGATACACATCCTGTTTGGCTACATTCTGAATGCATATTTCAAGTTTTACATGATAAAAAGTAAATTTAAGATCAACTAGGAAATTCTGACGTAAGCAAGAAGTACAACTTCTACTCTTTTTTAGGTAGATTTTGATGGAGCTGCAGCAGAGTTAAATCTTGTATTGTTGACTGGTTGGCTGCCTTATGATGCAGACTGATACCTACAAAACAGGTTCAATTTCTGCTCTAGCTGAGATTACCATGAAGGTCCCACCTTCTCAACATGTCCCCTTGTCTGAGGCATGGTGACCCTCAAGTTAAACCACCACCATTGTCTCTCTCACTCTAATAAGAGAACAGCCCTGTGATCTTGTAGGACTATAGTGATATTTGAGCTGTTGGTACTACAGAATTGCCTACCTCTGACTGGGCAGCAGCTCTGTAAGAGGAGGGATTTCCACTTGGAGAGGGGCAGAGCACAAGTTATCAATAATATCAATTAATACTCAATCTTCTGATGTATGAAAGTGAGGCAAACAGACTAAATGGAGGTGGTATTGTCTCTAACATTTACACTCCAGTTCAGGGAGTCCACCCTCAGTGTATATTTCAGCTGAAGGTGTCACTAAAGAATGACACAATAACACAAAAGAAGCTGGTACCTCAGGCTGCAACAGAGGTGAGCTTGTGGACAGGGAGGGAAAACTAAAGATGCATAGAATTGTCATACATCGCAGAAGAATCCTATTTGGCCCATCATGTCTGCACAAGCTGTCCAAATGAGCATCCAACTATTGAATTATATTTTGAATACTCCATCTGAGAATTATTTTCTCATTGCACAATCACTTTTAGACGGACATTGATAGTCAGTGCATGGATGTTGAAAATCAGCTGTAATGCCACTATAAGTCAAACTTACAAAAATGCCTCCTCGTTCCATTCTTCCTATTTTCACAAATATAGGTGATGCATTTTCAGATGGTTGCATGACTTGCAAAGACAGATCCTTTGGAAGAAGAACAAACATGATTTGATACAAAAGGAAGCTACTGTGAATTCAGAAAATCTGAAATAAAACAGAAATTAAAGCAAATACTTGGCAGGTCCATCAGCATTCTTGGAAAGAGATGCTAGATCAATCTTTTAAGGTGATGACCTGTCTGACGTATTTCATTTTCTAGTGTGGTGTGGTAATGGTGCAGTGATAATGTCACTGGGCTGTCTGTGTGGAGTTTGCACATGCTCCCTGTGTCTGCATGGGTTTCCTCCGGGTGCTCCGGCTTCCTCCCACTGTCCAAAGATGTGCAGCGTAGGTAGATTGACCATGCTAAGTAGTAGATTCGCCAACTTTAGGTACATTTAAGTCGTCATTGGACAAGCATGTGGACGTACATGGAATAGTGTAGGTTAGATGGGCTTGAGATCGGTATGACAGGTTGGCACAACATCGAGGGCCGAAGGGCCTGTACTGAGCTGTAATATTCTATGTTCTATGTTCTATTATAAATTGCCCATAGTGTTCAGGGATGTTCAGGTGAGATGTATTAGACATGGGAAATGCAGGGTTAGGGGAATGGGTCTGGGTGGGATGTTCTTCGGAAGGGCAGTGTGGACGGAATGGCCTGTTTCCACACTGCAGGGATTCTTTGATTGTATGATTACATGATAATTATTCCCAACATGAAGAAGTTTGAATTCAATCGATCTCTAGATTAAGAAGCTGTCCTAATAGCAACACTGTCAAATATTGTAAAGACCCATCTGATTTGTTAATGCCCTGAAGGAAATGAAATCTGCCATCTGCACCTGGTCTGGCCTATGTGTGGTGCCAGACTCACAGCAATGTGATTGACTCTTAACTGTCCTCTGAGCAATACATGCTGGCCTAGTCAGCAATGCTCACCTCTCATGTGGGAATAAATAAAAAGAATTTTGCAGTTTAACAATGAAGAGAGGATAGATAAGGGCAAATTGTTTTCTTTGGAGCAGGAAAGTCTGAGAGAGGACCTGATAGAGGAGAATAAGATTATGAGGAGCATGGACAGGGTGAATAGAAAGCAGCTGCTCCCCTTAGACAAAAGATCAGTAAAACAAGGGCATAATTCTAAAGGTAGAAGCCAAGATGTTTGGAGGGGATTTGAGGAAAACAGTTTCTACCCAGAGCATGGTGGGAATCCAGAAGAACTGCCTTGAAGGATTGTTGAGGTCACAACCTTTGAAAGCATTTGAATGAACATTTGAAGTGTCCTAAACTTCAGGGCTATGGGCCATGTGCTGGAAAGTAGGACCAGTGTAGACTTAGAGCAGTTTCTGTTGGTATAGTCTCAATCAGCCAAATAGTCTCTTCTGTACTATAATGATTACCTTACTGGGGTGGTACTATAGACAGCCCAATAGTCAGAAAGAAATTCAGAAACAGTTCTGTAAGGTGATCTCAGTTACTCTAGGAATAATAGGGTAGTTATAGTAAGGCATATTAACTTCCCAAACATAGACTAGGACTGCTGTAGTGTTAAGTCCTGATTGGAAAGGAATTTGTAAAGTGTGTACAAATCTTCTGATTCAGAATGTGGATGTACCCGCTAGAGAAGATGTAAACCCTGACCTACTCTTGGGAAATAAGGCGGGGCAGGTGATGGAGGTGTCAGAGGGGAGCGCTTTGGAGCCAGTGACCATAATTCTATTAGTTTTAAAATAGTGAAGGAAAAGGACAGACTGGGTCTAAAAGTAAGTTCTAAATTGGAAAAGCCCAATTTTGACAGTATTAGGGAAGAACTTTCAAAAGTTGGTTGAGGACAGATGTCTGCAGGTAAAGGGGTGGCTGGAAAATGGGAATACTTCAAAAATGAGATAACGAGAGTCCAGAATCAGGAACAAAAACAAAGTTGCTGGAAAAGCTCAGCAGGTCTAGCAGCATCTGTGAAGGAAAGAACAGAGTTAACGTTTCGGGTCCAGTGACCCTTCCTCAGAACTGAGAGAGGGCCACCGGACCCGATACTTTAACTCTGTTTTTCCCTTCACAGATGCTGCCAGTCCTGCTGAGCTCTCCCAGCAACTTTGCTTATGTTCCTGATTTACAGCTTCCGCAGTTCTTTCAGTTTTTATCCAGAGACAGTACGTCCCTGTTAGTGTGAAGGGCAAGGCTGGTAGGTGTAAGGAATGCAAGATGACTAGAGAAATTGCGATTTTTGTCAAGAATAAGAAGGAAGCATATGTCAATTATAGACAGCAGAGATTGAATGAATCCTTCAAAGAGTAGAAAGGCAGTAGGAATTTATGTTAGAGGGAAATCAGAAAGACAAAATGGGGGCATGAGATAGCTTTGGCAAATAGGGCTAAGGAGAATCCAAAGGGATTTTATACATACATTAAGGGCAAAAAGGTATCTAGGGAGAGAATAGGTCCCCTTAAAGATCAGCAAGGCTACCTATTTGTGGAACTGCAGGAGATGGGGGAGACACTAAACAAATATTTCGTATGAATTTTACTGTGGAGAAGTACATGTGCGATAGAGAACACAGGGAAATAAGTAGCAACATCTTGAAAAATGTCCATATTACAAAAGGAGATGCTGGACAGCCTAAAACACATGAACGCGGATAAATCCCCACAACCTGATCAGGTGTATCCTAGAATTCTGTGGGAGGCTGGGGAAGGGATTACTGGGCCTCTTGCTGAGATATTTGTATCGTCGATAGCCAGAGGTGAGGTGCCAGAAGACTGGAGGTTGGCTAACATTGTGTCACAATTTAAGAATGATGGTAAGGTAAAGCCTAGGAACTATAGATCCACAAGCCTGACATATGTAGTGAGAAAGTTGTTGAAGGGAATCCTGAGGGACAGGATTTATATTTATTTGGAAAGGTTAAGGATAGTCAACATGGCTTTGTGTGTGCAAAATCATGTCCCACTAACTTAGTTGAGTATTTTGAAGAAGTAACAAAGAATATTGATGAGGGCAGAGTGGTGGCCAAGATCTATATGGGCTACAGTAAGACATTTGACAAGGTTCCTCATGAGAGACTGTTTAGAAAGGTTAGATTAAATGGAATACAGGGAGAACTAGCAATTGGATTAAGAATTGGCTCGAAGGAGTGGTGACAGAGGGATGCTTTTCAGACTGGAGGCCTGTGACCAGTAGCTTTCCTCAAGGATCAGAGCTCGGTCCTCTGCTTTTTGTCATTTGTATAAATGATTTGGATGTAATCATAGGCGTATGGATTGTAAGTTTGCAAATGACACCAAAATTGGAGGTGTAGTGCACATTGAAGAAGGTTATATAGAACATAGAACATAGAACATTACAGCACAGTACAGGCCCTTCGGCCCTCGATGTTGTGCCGACCTGTCATACCGATATGAAGCCCATCTAACCTACACTATTCCATGTACGTCCATATGCTTGTCCAATGACGACTTAAATGTACCTAAAGATGGTGAATCTACTACCATTGCAGGCAAAACATTCCATTCCCTTACTACTCTCTGAGTAAAGAAACTAGAAACTACCTCTTAGAGTACTTAGAGTACAACAGGATCTTGATCAGATGGGCCAATGAGCCGAGGAGTGGCAGATGGAGTTTAATTTAGATAAGTGTGAGGTGCTGCATTTTGGAAAGGCAAATCAGGGCAGGACTTACATACTTAATGGAGTGCTTCTGAACAAAGAGACCTTGGAGTGTAGGTTCATTTTTCCTTGAAAGTGGAGTCATGGGTAGACAGGATAGTGAAGAAGGCATTTGGCATGCTTGCCTTTATTGGGCATTGCATTAAGTATAGGAGTTGGGAGGACATGCTGCTGCTGTGCAGGACATTGGTTAGGCCACTTTTGAAATACTCCATTCACTTTTGATCTCCCTGCTATAGGAAGAGATGTTGTGAACTTGAAATGGTTCAGAAACGGTTTACAAGGAAGTTGCCAGGGTTTCGGCGTTTATGCTATAGGGAGAGGTTGAGTAGTCTGGGGCTATTTTCCCTGGAGCTTCAGAGGCTGACAGGTGACCTTATAGATGTTTACAAAATCATAAGACCGTAAGACATAGGAGCAGAAATTAGGCTATTCAGCCCATCAAGTCTGCTCCGCCATTCAATCATGGCTGATAAGTTCCTCAACCCCATTCTCCCTCTTTCTCCCTGTATCTCTTGATCATGAACTCTTGATAATCATGAACCTATCAATCTCAGTCTTAAATGTATTCAATGATCTAGCCTCCACAGTCTTCTGTGGCAGTGAATTCCATAGATTCAACACTCTCTGGCTGAAGAAGTTTCTCCTTATCTCCATTCTAAAAGATCTTCCCTTTACTCTAAGGCTGTGCCCTCGGGTCCTAGTCTCTCCTACCAATGGAAACATCTTCCCTACATCCACTGGGTCCAGGCCATTCAGTTATTCTGTAAGTTTCAATTAGATTCCCCCCCCCCCCCCCCGCCCAACCCCGTCCTCCTAAACTCCAATGACTATAGTCCCAGGGCACTCAAACGTTCCTTATATGTTAAGCTTTTCACTCCTGCGACCATTCTCGTGAACCTCCTTGAACCCATTCCAGGACCAGTACATCGTTCCTGAGATATAGGACCCAAAACCGCACATAATATTCCATATGTGGCCTGACCAGAGCCTTATAAAGTTTCATCAATACATCCCTACTTTTATATTCAAGTCCTTTCAAAATAAATGCCATTTATATTCCTAATGACTGACTCAACCTGCAAGTTTACCTTGAGGGAATCCTGGACTAAAATTTAGACTTCTAAATTTTCTTCCCATTAAGAAAATAGTTCATGCTTTTATTCTTTTTACCAAAGTGCATGACCTCACACTTTCTCATGTTGTATTCCATCTACTACTTCTTTGCCCATTCTCCTAAACTGTCCAAATGCTCCTACAGCCTCCCCACCTCCTCAATGGTACCTGTCCCTCCACCTATCTTTATATCATCTGCAAACTTAGCCAGAATGTCCACAGTTCTTTCATCTAGATCATTAATGTGTAAAACGGAAAGTTGTGGTCCCATCATTGACCTTTGCAGAACACCACCCGTCACCAGCTGCCATCCTGAGAAAGACCCTTTAATCCCCACTCGCTGCTTTCTGCCAGTCAGCCAATCTTCTACTCATGCTAGCACCTTGCCTCTAACACCATGGGCCCTTATCTTACTCAGCAGCCTCCTGGGCAGCACCTTGTCAGAGGTCTTCTTGAAGTCCAGGTAGATAACATCCCATTGGCTCTCCTCGTTCTACCCTGCTCGTTACTTCCTAAAAGAATTCTAGCAGATTTGTCAGGCATGACCCCCCCCCCCCCTTGACGAAGCCATGCTGACTTTGTCCTATTTTACCATATACTTCCAAACGTTCAGAAATCTCATCCTTTACAATGGACTCCAAAGTTTTACCCACGACCGAGGTTAGGCTAATCTGCCTGTAATTTTCCATCTTTTGCCTGACTCCCTTTTTAAACAGGGGTGTCACATTCGTGATTTTCCAGTCCTCTGGGACCCTGCCAGACTCTAGTGATTCCTGAAAGATCACCACTAATGCCTCCACTATATCTTCAGCTATCTCATTTAGAACTCTGGGATGTAGTCCATCTGGTCCAGGTGACTTATCCACCTTCAGGCCAATCAGTTTTACTAGCACCTTCTCCTTGGTGATGGCCACCATACTCAGCTCTGCCCCCTGACTCTCTTGACTGTATGAAGTTGAATATTTGTATCTGCAATTTGACATCATTCACTGGATAATCATAGGTGTACGAAGTATTACGCTAATAACCAATTCATGATTAACAGTCAGGCTCACAGTGTGGCATGCTTTCCATGGGCTGGAAGCTCCTTATATTTAATACCCAGGTCCCTACTTTTTGGCGACAGACAGTACATGTACACACACTGGCCTTGCTCAGCTCAACAGCAAGGTTAGTACTAATTCAAGGTTCATTTCTCAGGGCAATGCTGTCACTAACCAGTGTCAACTTGCCTGGTTTACAATTTAAACAAACATGGAGGTTAATTGTCAGGAGGCATTGCTGTGACCAATCAGAGTCCACTTAACATGGTCCTCTCATACAGAGGAAATGATTGATTTGCTTTTAAATTAACAATCTTATGAATCTTTGGCAAAATGTGTTTTTTTAAATCAATACTCAAGTACAAGAAATTATTATTTCTAATCAAGAGTTTCATAGCCAATGGAGTGCTTATGAATGATGGCCACGAGTAAAGGAAGCTGTATAGTCAATTTATAACAGCAAGATAATATCATGGTGAGGAGTAAGTGTGAGTCATCTCCCTGGGCCATTCAGTGCTTTTGCAATCCTCAATGCTGCAAACCTCCCAGAAAATATTTTTGTTCCGTCCGTAAACATGACTCCAACCTTCCAGTCATTCATCACTTTAATTTGCTGCTTCTGTAACTCTGACCTATCTGTCCTTGGCCTTTTGCCAGTTCCACAGAATCTCAAGCCAAACCTGGTGAACAGACATTTCAGTTTTTAGCTGCGAACTTGACAGCCTTTTGAGCTCAATAATTTAAGAGAGCATTTCCTGCCCCTTTTTTCCCCCTTTTCTTTGCTGCTTTTGGTTTTAGCCTACTGTTTTTGCTTTGGAACGGGCAGCTATTCATCATTCTACCTTTCACACAGCCTCTTGACTCATTTTGGTATCTATGTTAATCGCATTAGCACTCCCTTTAGCCAAGCAACACCTTAATATTTCCCATATTTCATTATGTCACAGGCATTCCCCTTTTTGTCCTTTCTCACCCTCCGATGATTCACTTGCTCAATACCTGTTATATTTCTAATTTTCCCATTTCTGATGCAAGGTCTTCAACTTAAAGTACAAACTCTTTGTTTTTCTCCTCTCCACATTTCCTGCCTCGTCTTTTATTTCTAGCATTTTCTACTTTTATTCCATACAGGAGAGGATGCGCTTAGCATTGCATGTTGAAAATCCTAAATGCAGTAAAAAACACAAATTTATTTCAGCCATTCTGAGAGAAAATCTTGAACTGTAGTTGGCAAAATAGGTTTTTCTCACCACAAACATTTCAGGCAATGTTATCATAAGCAACATGGTACAATTGTATATCTAATAAAAACTGAAAGAACTTTGGATGCTTTAAATCAGAGACAAATACAGAAATTGCTTGAATTGCTGAGCAGCTCTGTCAGCATCTGTGGAGAGAAGTCAATCTTAATGTTTCTGGTTGAATGACCCTGCCTCAGGAACAGGTTCTGAGGTAGGGTCACTCAACCTGAGATGTTAACTTTGCTTTCTCTCCACAGAGGTTGCCAGGCCTGCTCAGCTTTTCGAGCAATTCCTACTTTTGTTGTTGTTGACAACAATATGTTATTCTAAATTACTTTAAAGAATGTCTATATCTAAGATTTTCTGATAAACAAGCGAGTACGATAAAATAGAATAGCAATTTATTGTCATTTGTATTTATGAAAATTCAGTGAGATGTGTATAAATCACCACAATTCAGCACCATTTTAACTACAGAAATTATAAAAAGAAATAAATGAAACAAAGTTAGGACAAAGTTCATCTTTTGTTCCCTCCATGGCTCCTGGGTTTATGGAGTGGCCACGGGACACTGCTGTGGAAGCCACATCTGAGGCCGTCAAAGCAAGGATTTCCAGACCAAACCCACCACACTGCCACTGCTGAAGCCAGCACAGAAGCCACTGCATTGCCGCCATAGCAAGGTGGGACAGACTGGATCTCCCAAGTGAAAGATGTGAAGCGTTGCTCAAGAATGATGGGTGCAGACAGGAAAGTTGAACTGAGACTACAACCAGATCATTTTATTAAATAATGGAGCTTGTTTGATGGGCCAAATGTCCTACTTCTGCTCCTAAGTCCTTTATTGTAATTTCCTTAAAAGGAGTAAGGGCCTGGAGGTTTTATTCCACTGATTAAAGATGAAACTATAAATCAAGCTCTTATTCTTCTTCATATCTCTATTTGGGAATTAAATATTTAACGATTTTGGCCAAGACTTATTGTTGAATGTATTAGTGCTCAGGCACTTAACAGAGCCCATGTGTAATTTGTTCTCTCTTATTTCAATAGAGGCAATAATTGTTCAACACGGAGGTTATTGGTTCATTTACTTGAGTAGAATAAAATATCTACACATTAAATATTCATGTGCTCATAGTTTCAACAGAGATTTCTACAGTTTAAGTTTGCCGGACTTTGTAGCATTTCTGAGAACAACTTACAGAGGTTTCCCCAGCTAATTGAGTACATATGTTGCTTTTAGGTATATGCTTTTATTAATAGTTTACAACAATACAAATTCATTGTCTGACGCTATGTGGGAGAGCAATGATGTCAGAATAATTTAGTTATAGCACAACAGTTCTACCTGATGGAGGTTGGCTATGAATTCTATTTCCATCCTGCCTTAAAGAGAAAAAGCTGATTCTTGATGGCCCCTCAGGCAATCTTGCTCTCTAAAAAGACTTAGTGGCTATTGATATTTAACCATGCTGTCAATTCTTAATTGAAAAAATGAAAAAATACACCAATAATCTGGAATCTTTTGCGACAATCTTGTTAAAGAGTTGTCAAACATCCAGAGGAATGAGAAGAATTTGTTAAAAATGAGCTCCAACTCCACACTGTATCGACTAATAATGAGCAGCTTGTCCTAATCACACCTCCAACAGATTTATCAGGTTCATTCAGAAACATTCAATATTCATCTGCTTAAATAAAAGTGCCTTTGTTCAATGTTAATGTGAGAGGAGAAATGTAAATCTGAATATTTTATTGCTATCTCAGTGGGTGATCAAAAATACTATATAAAATTAAGCATAGCTAACAGACAACCCCATGTTACAACTGAACTGTACCAAGAATCACAAAGTTTTGTACAGTTTCGATAATTTTATTATTTCTCGGTAACACCACATATTTATTTGAGTGTCTGAATGGATTCTACAGCAAATAATTTACCTCCCTGAATCCCATCCAACATTTACCAACACAAAGGTTTGATTGAATATTCTCTTTTATGCCTGGATGAGTGCGGCTGCGTTGACACTTTTAGAAAAAAAAACAATAGAACTGCAGATGCTGTAAATCAGGAACAAAAACAAAGTTGCTGGAAAATCTCAGCGGGTCTGGCAGCATCTGTGGAGAACAAAACAGAGTTAACGTTTCGGGTCTGGTGACCCTTCCTCAGAACTGATGGTGGCTGGGAAAACGTCAGTTTATATGCAGAAAATAGGGAGGTGCGTGGGGTAGGGAGTAAACCATAGGATAGAGCCCAAAGAGAGAGAAAGACAGTTGGACAGACAAAGGAGTTGCTAATGATCAGGCTGGGAGAGTGAATAGTTGTTAATGGGGACTGTTAGTGAATAACAACAGCAGGTATGTAGTGGCAGGCTATGTGGTAACAAGGTCTGGTGTGTGGGGTGGAGGGCTGGGACATGGGAGAGTTTAGACCCTAAAATTATTGAGCTCAGTATTGAGTCCCCAAGTGGAAGATAAGGTGTTGTTCCTCCAGCTTGCGCTGGGCTTCACTGGAACACTGTAGCAAGCCGGAGACAGAGATGTTGGCCAGGGAGCAAGGTAGTGCATTGGACAACACCTCCCCACAGCCGTACGGCACCTTCCCCTGTAACTGGCGAAGGTGCAACGCCTGCCCATTTACCTCCTCCCTCCCCAGTATCCAAGGGCCCAAAAATACCTTCCAGGTGAAGCAACACTTCATCTGCGCTTCCAAGAATCTAGTCTACTATATTCGCTGCTCACAATGAGGTCTCCTATACACTGGGAAAATGAAGCGTAGACTTGGTGACCGCTTCGCAAAACATCTATGTTCTGCTCACTAAAAAAGACCCTGAACTACCTGTTGCCTGCCACGTCAATGCACCACCCTGCTCCCTGGCCAACATCTCTGTCTCCGGCTTGCTACAGCGTTCCAGTGAAGCCCAGTGTAAGCTGGAGGAACAACACCTCATTTTCCGCTTGGGCACCCTACAGCCCTCCGGACTCAATATTGAGTTCAATAATTTTAGGGCCTAACCTCTCCCATATCCCAGCCTCCTACCCCACACACCAGGCCTTGTTACCACATAGCCTGCCATTACACACCCCCTGTTGTTAGTCACTAACAGTCCCCATTAATAACTATTCACCCTCCCAGCCTGATTATTAGCAACTCCTTTGTCTGTCCAACTGTCTTTCTCTCTCTTTGGGCTCTATCCTATTGTTTACTCCCTACACCACCCACCTCCTTATTTTCTGCATTTCAACTGACATTTTCCCAGCCACTATCAGGTCTGAGGAAGGGCCACTGGACCCGAAACGTTAACTCTGTTGACACTTAAGAAGTTTGCCACCATCTGCAACAAGTCACTCCTGGTGATTGGGCCTGAACCCACCACTAAAAATATTTACTCCCCCTACCACCACCAGTTGATACTGGCTCTTGAAATCATTATTGGAAAAAGTTTATCATGGAAGTGAGGTTGGCAGGCTCCAATTATTCAATCTGCCCCTTTCTCCCTTCTTAAGACAAGTTACAGCATTATCAGTTCTCCAGTCCGCTAGCATCACACCTGTAGCCAGGGGAGATTGGAAAATGATGGCCATTGCCCCCATTACTTCTACTTCCATTAACAACTGCAGATGCATTTATCTGGACCTGGAGATGTAACTACTTTCAAAGATGTTAATCCCTTTAGATACTTCTTTTGGCACTCAGTTACTTTAATCCAGTATTTTACATGCATTCTGTCTGATTACATTGTCTGTATAATTCTTTTTTCTCCTGTAAAAATATAATCAGCCCAATGCCTCTACCTCCAGAGGTTACCCTTGTAAGCCATAGAATTCCATAGTTTAGTTATCCTCTTACTCTTTGTATTTTGATAAGAAATCTCTGGGTTTTACTTGATTCTAGTTGCCAAATTAGCGACAGAAAAAATAACGAATTCCTTGCATCTGATACCAGTACTAAATGTGCTCCATTTATTATAGCCATACCTTATTTATTTCTGTGTGCTGCTCAACTTCTTCACAACTATCTGCAGATTGGCACAAAAAATACATTTTAAATCACATTATGACGGTGATTTTAAAAAAATACCCTTGCAGGAATAATGCTACAATAAAATGTGTCATCATTCTCCCTCATGTGGCAGGATAAATTAAGTGTCTTATTAGATGCAGACGAGAAGCTGATTGCATTTGGGGAAAAAATGGTGCTTTTGTTAGGCTTTACTTGCACATATTCATTATCTGCCTTCAACTAGAGGGCAACATTTGTGGGGAATCAAAAACCAGGAAATAATATGTACACATTTCCAGATGCCCACCACACACTCTCTCCAAGCATTGTTCCACACAGATATGCTCCTCTGCTATGTAAACTACAGGTGGCTAAGAGGCAAAACAATGGCCATAAACACGGATCGAGCAGGGACAGGAATGGTTGTTGCAGGTTCCGGGATTTAGGTGTTTCAGTAAGAACAGAGAACATGGTAAAAGAGGGGGAGGTGTGGCATTGTTGGTCAAGGACAGTATTACAGTTGCAGAAAGGATGTTTGGGGACTCATCAACTGAGGTATATGGGCTGAGGTTAGAAACAGGAAAGGAGAGGTCACCCTGTTGGAAGTTTTCTATAGGCCTCCGAATAGTTCCAGAGATGTAGAGGAAAGGATAGCAAAGATGATTCTCGATAGGAGTGAGAGAGACAGGGTAGTTGTCATGGGGGACTTCAACTTTCCAAATATTGACTGGGAACACTATAGTTCGAGTACTACAGATGGGTCAGTTTTTATCCAGTGTGTGCAGGAGGGCTTCCTGACACAGTATGTAGATAGGCCAAACTAGGGGCAAAGCCACATTAGATTTGGTACTGGGTAATGAGCCCGGCCAGGTGTTAGATTTGGAAGTAGGTGAGCACTTTGGTGATAGCGATCACAATTCTGTTATGTTTACTTTAGTGATGGAAAGGGACAGGTGTATACCACTGGGCAAGAGTTATACCTGGGGGAAAGGCAATTACGATGAGATTAGGCAAGATTTAGGGGGCATCGGATGGGGAAGGAAACTGCAGGGGATGAGCACATTAGAAATGTGGAGCTTATTCAAGGAAAAGCTCCTATGTGTCCTAGATAAGTATGTACCTGTCAGGCAGGGAGGAAGCCGTAGAGGGCGGGAGCCGTGGTTTACGAAGGAAGTGGAATCTCTGGTCAAGAGGAAGAAGAAGGCTTATGTTAGGATGAGATGTGAAGGCTCAGTTAGGGTGTTTGAGGGTTACAAGGTAGCCAGGAAAGACCTAAAGAGAGAGCTCAGAAGATCCAGGAGGAGACATGAGAAGTTGTTGGTGAAGAGGATCAGGGTAAACCCTAAGGCTTTCTGTAGATATGTCAGGAATAAAAGAGTGATGAGAGTAAGATTAGGGCCAATCAAGGATAGTAGTGGTAAGTTGTGTGTGGAGTCAGAGGAGATTGGGAAGCGCTAAATGAATACTTTTCGACAGGATTCACTCTAGAAAATGACAATGTTGTCGAGGAGAATACTGAGATACAGGCTACTAGACTAGGTGGGATTGAGGTTCACAAGGAAGATGTATTAGAAATCCTACAGAGGGTGAAGATAGGTAAGTCCCCTGGGCCGGATGGGATTTATCCTCGGATCCTCTGGGAAGCCAGGGAGGAGATTGTTGACCCTTTGGCATTGATCTTTAATTCGTCATTGTCTACAGGAATAGTGCCAGAAGACTGGAGGATAGCAAATGTGGTTCCCCTGTTCAAGAAGGGGAGTAGAGACAACCCTGGTAATTATTGACCAGTGAGCCTTACATCAATTGTTGGTAAAGTGCTGGAAAAGGTTATAAGAGATAGGATTTATAATCATCTAGAAAAGAATAATTTGATTAGGGATAGTCAGCACGGTTTTGTGAAGGGTAGGTCATGCCTCACAAAACTTATTGAGTTCTTTGAGAAGGTGACGAAACAGGTAGATGAGAGTAAACCAGTTGATGTGGTGTATATAGATTTCAGCAAGGCGTTCGATAAGGTTCCCCACAGTAGGCTATGTAGAAAATGCGGAAGAATGGGATTGTGGGAAATATAGCAGTTTGGATCAGAAATTGGCTTGCTGAAAGAAGACAGAGTGTGGTAGTTGATGGGAAATGTTCATCCTGGAGTCCAATTACTAGTGGTGTACCGCAAGGGTCGGTGTTGGGTCCACTGCTGTTCGTCATTTTTATAAACAACCTGGATGAGGGCGTAGAAGGATGGATTAGTAAATTTGCAGACGACACTAGGGTCGGTGGAGTTGTAGATAGTGATGAAGGATGTTGTAGGTTGCAGAGAGACATAGATAAGCTACAGAGCTGGACTGAGTGGTGGCAAATGGAGTTTAATGCAGACAAGTGTGAGGTGATGCACTTTGGTAGGAGTAACCAGAATGCAAAGTACAGGGCTAATGGTAAGATTCTTTGTAGTGTAGATGAGCAGAGAGATCTCGGTGTCCATGTACACAGATCCTTGAAAGTTGCCACCCAGCTTGACAGGGTTGTTAAGAAGTCATACAGTGTTTTAGCTTTTATTAATAGAGGGATCGAGTTCTGGAACCATGAGGTTATGCTGCAGCTGTACAAAACTCTGGTGCGGCCGCACTTGGAGTATTGCGTACAGTTCTGGTCACCGCATTACAAGAAGGATGTGGAAGCTTTGGAAAGGGTGCAGAGGAGATTTACCAGGATGTTGCCTGGTATGGAGGGAAGATCTTACGAGGAAAGGTTGAGGGACTTGAGGCTGTTTTCGTTAGAGAGAAGAAGGTTGAGAGGTGACTTAACTGAGACATATAAGATAATCAGAGGGTTAGATAGGGTGGATAGGGAGAGCCTTTTTCCTGGGATGGTGATGGCGAGCATGAGGGGGCATAGCTTTAAATTGAGGGGTGAAAGATATAGGACAGATGTCAGAGGTAATTTCTTTACTCAGAGAGTAGTAATGGTATGGAATGCTTTGCCTGCAACGGTAGTAGATTCGCCAACTTTAAGTACATTTAAGCCGTCATTGGACAAGCATATGGACATACATGGAATAGTGTAGGTTAGATGGGCTTCAGATTAGTATGACAGGTCGGCACAACATCGAGGGCCGAAGGGCCTGTACGGTGCTGTAATGTTCTATGTTCTATGTTAAAACGACCGAGTTCAGCTTTTCTAATGACTCACTCTCAAACAGTACAACACTGTCATAGAACATAGAACAATACAGTGCAGAACAGGCCCTTCGGCCCTCTATGTTGCGCTGACCTGTGAACTAATCTAAGCCCCTCCCCCTACACTGTCCCATCATCATCCGTATGCTTATCCAAGAACTGTTTTAATGACATCTGAAGATCAGAATGTAGCCTTTAATTCAATCACAGGGAGCTGGATCCATGAATTTAAAAAAGTATTGGGACAGACTTTCATTAATACATAACCAACCAGAAGAATGCTCCAACCCTCCATCTGATAAGCCTAGCCTCAGACTTGATTCTATTTTGAATTAGGGTTTAGACTATCATAGGAACAAGTTTGGCCTCATGTGGTTCATATTTTCCCCAAGTCTATGTTTTAATATGTCTTGTTTAACCATCTAATGGTAATTTCTGGTAAGCAGTGGAATGCATGCCAGAACATTTAGCGTCAATTGTAGGGTCTTTTCAATTCGTTTAAATTGGTTTCTGGATTGTATGTCTCAATGTTTATTGCTTCACCCTTACCAGAAGAATTATAGTCCTCTTGGATCTCATTACTGTCCTCCACAGAAGCAATCATTCTCTCACAAACAGTTTCAACAGATCTGGATGAAGATGACCTATCTGTGGAAACAAGGAAGTTTGGGCCTTCAATTTCTGAGATGCAAACTGGCTCCTAAGAATAATTGCAATAAAACCTCCTTGTTTTGATGCAACAATTAAAATGTATTGTATGCAGTCAAATATAGCAAGAAAATATGAACCTTACATTGACATCATCTGATTTTACAAACTGATTTCACATTCAAATGAGAAAACTACTGTGAACAATTCCTACTCATTGACTCTCTGATGCAATTACCAAATAAAAGAAAAATCTTTATTTAATTACCAGTTTGTATTGATTTTAACAGTGTTGTGAATTTAAATGTTTGCTAGTTGTATTCTCAGCAAAATTGAGGTTTCTTCTTGTTTAATGGCTCTTTTCTTGTAATGTGGACCATAGTTTATTCTGTTAGATTTCTTCTTTGATCCTCTTTCAAAGTAATTGATAAGTTAAAGTTCAATTTATTCAAGATTAGATACTCTGGCATGTTTTCCACTCTTGTTCAAAAAATAGTTAATTCTCAACATTTTAGCCCCCTCCAAACAATTCACCAAGTATTTATGCTTGTAAATTTTCTCATATATCGAAGTCTTTTTCTTGAATCTGACAAAGCAAGTATAGGCTACATATTACCAGACAAGCAGGTGCTTTATTGGTCAGTATGACTAAGACTTGCTTCTTTCAAGACTTGTTTCTTGCAGCCTGCAGCTATGATCTATGTACATCAAACATTTCAACATATTTGATGTTATCATAATCCAATTTGGATTTGAGGACTTTTCCTCTCTGGATTTCCTCCTACTAGCTCCTGGAAATTGGTGCACTTCTTCCAGCTGGTCTTTGCTAAGGGTTGAAGTTTTTGTCTAAACTTGTCAAGCTGTTGAAGGTGAATGTGCATGATTACTAAGATTTGTTGAATACAGTTGACATATTCCAGTGCTGTATGGGCCCAATCTACCCCGATTGACATTTAAATTGTTTTGAATTTGTTCTGAGCTTCTGAGACCTCTCCCTTGCATGACTGAAGATTTCTTTCCCACTCCATAATACTTGACATCTCCAATTCTGTGGTTGCTTCACTGGCTGTGGAAATTCTAGAAGCTTGATTTGCTTTCATAACTGATTGAATAAGCACAAGATAATAAAGTGTGAAGCTGGATGAACACAGCAGGCCAAGCAGCATCTCAGGAGCACAAAGTTACTTTCCTGCGTCCCAGCAGTCATCCAGCTGTGTACTCAAGGACTAACGTCTTCCTCTGTAATAACAGTTGCTACATCTCCTGGATATCTCTCATGCAACAAGTAGGCAACTTTATGTCTTCTTTATATTCTTCAACAAAAGACTTATTACCACTCAGAAGAGTCAACTGAGCTTTCAAGCACACTGTTCTTGAATTCAAAAATATAGAAAGGTTTGAAGTTTCAAATTCATGTAAATGAACAACAAATCTGCTGGTATCTTTCTCTGTAACTATATTCCAGAAGCATAAACCACTGGAATGACCTTTTATAGCTGGCCACCCTGTCTTTGGCATTTCTTTTCTCACCATTTCCAGATTCTGTTTGGAGAGAAATGGAGAGTCTGTAACATCTTTTTGTAATGTTTGAACAGAAGTATAAAGCTACACAAGAAGACCAGTTAATAAAGAATTGTAACAATTAGGAATCATGCACAGACCTCATAAAGGTGAGGATTTTTCTATCCTCAAGGTATTTTCAGAGTGGACTCTGGAGACTGAATTATTTCTTTATTTCCACTGTTTTCCTAGCGGAGTCTTGTTTCTATGGGCTCCTGTTTGATGGAAACTGATTGTCCATTGCAGCCAATTGACTTCTCCTTGTTGCTAACTATGCATTCTGCTGTGGGCTACTGTACACTTTCTTCAGTCTCTGTGTGCATTTTCTGTTCCAAGGTTCAGTGCTTAGGTACATCTTGAAAGTCTTTACCGAGCTGGCCCCTATCACCATGAAGATTCACTTCAGGTATTTACCCCAAAGCTGGTTTTAGATTTCTCAGCTGGCTTCTTGGTCTACCATCACTGGACTTCACTACGGGCTCTTTATCTCGGTCTCTGGTTTTATGGCTGTGGTCACCTTTGTCACCATGTATTAATATGAGATCTACATTGTTATGAGTGAGCAGCAACAGGCTTTACTGTACAGAACCATATGCAGAGGATGGTAAGACAGGGCATTTTACTTGGAGACTTACAGATCAAGGCTCTGGTTTCGTGTGATCTGACAATGTTTTGAGATGCCATCCTTTGCGCATGCTCAGTAGCTGTACTCAGAAAAAAGGCACAATTCGCTTTACATTGAACATAACAGTTACTACTTGCTAGGTCTAATATATGGCCCTCTTCTGCAGTTACTGTTTCGGGGTATGGGGGAAACCCCAGGCACTCAGTTCCAGCAGTCAACCACTAGGTTGGTGTTGCAAACCGATGCTTTTATGTTCCTGCAAACTATATTTCACATTCCTGCAAATTAATTTCCCTTCACTTCATATTTAATTCCCCTTTATCACCACCATCCTTATAGACTTTACAAAGACTGGTCCCTGCTTTAAGTCCATTTAAACATTTAAGAAGATCCAAATTATTCTTGACTCCAGACGTGGTCAATTGATTTTTCTGACTACTTACATTTATATGCAAACTTTGCTCACTTGCTGAATTTGGCGATCTCTCAAAGTCAAGGCACAGGTCTCAAAAAAAGTCAAGTTTATTATTCTGATGAGCCAAGCCAATAAAGTATTACAGATTAGTTCTGAATGAATTAGGTGATCACCATGCTCACTGAACAAGAGATTTCACAGCTCCAGAGACCCATAGAAAATCTACAGTTGGTAAAACAGACAATAGGTAAACCACTATGATCAGCAGCGCACATCTGCCAAAAATGGAAGTGTCGACACCCGATATTGATTAATGATAGCTGCAGAATTCACACAAATAAAAACACTCCAACTTTCAATGGTGACACCACAGCGGATGTGTGACAAAACAGAAATCCATCTAATTATCTGCCAAGGTTGAAAATAAACAAGACAGCAGGAGCTGTCTTTGTGAGACACAGGAAAATGTGTCTGTAACAAATGATGGTATACGCTGTTGCAGTAAGCTAGCACGTAATAATCGGTATGTAGCATGAAAGCAGGAACAACAGCAGCAAGCATTCAATAAATTAATAGCACCTCTAATGAAACTACAGCAGAGCTGTCAGACAATTATGTGACAGTAATCACTGGCCTATGAACCACTAAGGGGAGTCCTGCATCAACAAAAAAAGTTAAAGGTTACTTTTTACTTATATTCAGTTTTCCATGAATGCGATTTTCTCACCTACATAGGCATCATATCAGTGCAGAAAAAGTTGTTAGAAGTATTGACAGGTGGTAATCAGCCTCACTTACAACATTTCTTCGTTGGTTTTTAGAAAGCAATGGTCAGAAAGTAAAATAATTATAGCACTAGAATACCCTCAAAATTTACCATCAAAAATACCCTTTAGCAACAATGTAGGCACTTATATTCCTCATTACCTTTATGTCCCAGTTCCTCAAAACTGTCTTCTTTAAGCACAGAGTGAGATGAAGTTGTCATTCTCTATAGATTAATTAATGGATTATAGAAACAAAATACATGAATCAAAATATTATCCATGAATACATAAAGTACAAACTACTGCTTTTTGAATTCCAATGCCCAGTTTAACATCTGGTACTTTCATGGACTTAATTAGTTTAATAAAAGGAACTCAAAGCACGTGTTTAAGATAGTCACAGGTATCATTGGATGATGTGGTTATTTTTTAATGTAGTTAAGACAACAGAGAGCCAAGCTAAAATTCATATTTTGGAAAAACGCAAGGAAACAGTCTACTCCATTCAGGAGAGGTGAAAAGACGCCCATGTCCCATGTTTCACACCTTGATGAGAATGTTTGCATGTTGGAGATGAAAACATCACTTCCAATTATCATAAGAGATTAATGTGTAAAAGTTAAGCCAATGAGACTGGGGGTAGCATTTCGTCGTGGATAAAAAGTCGGTTAGCAGATAGGAAACAAAGAGTAGAAATAAGTGGGTCTTTTTTTCTGAATGGAAGACAGTGACATCAAGTGACCAGAGGGATCGATACTGGGACCCCAGCCACACATAGTATACATTAATGATTTAGATGAACGAACCAAGTGTAGTATGTCCAAATTTCAAGATGACACAGGGCTGGGTGGGAAGGTGAGCTCTGGGGAAAATGCAGATATGTTGCAGTGTGATTTGGTGAGGCTGAGTGAGTGGGAAAATGCATGGCAGATGCAGTATAATGTGGATAAATGTGTGATTATCCACTTTCGTAGCAAAAATAGGAAGGCAGATTTGAACAGCTGTCAATCGTGAGAGGGGAATATTCAACAAGACCCGGCATCCTAGTGCACCGGTCGCTGAAAGAAATATGCAGGTGCAGCAGGCACTTTACATTGACATTCAAAGTGACAGGATTCATGTACAGGAATAAGGTTGTCTTGCTGCAATTACGCAGGGTGTTGATGAGGCTACACCTGGAATTTTGCAGTTTTGGTTTCCTTATCAGGGGAAAGATGTTCTTGCTTAAAGAGAGAATGCAGCAAAGGTTTACACATTGATTCTTGGGATGGCAGGACTGATGTCCGATGTGAGATTGAATCAGCCAGGATTGCATTCATTGGAGTTTAGAAGAATGTTGGGGCGGGGGGGTTGGTTCTCACAGAACCCTATAAAATTTTAAAAGTACCAGACAGGTTAATGCAAGAATGATGCTCTTGATGGTGGAGGAGGCAGAACCAGAGACATAGTTTAAGGGTAAGAGGTAAATCTTTTAGGACTGAGATGAGGAGAAATTTCTTCACCCAGAGAGTGGTGACCCTATGGAAATCACAGCCACTGAAAGTGGTTGAGACCAAGACATTATCTGCCTTTAAGAAGGAGTAAATATAGCACTTGTCCTGAAAGACTTTGAGTAATATGGGGGTGGTGGTGGTGGCAGGATTAGAATATTGAGCTTGACAATCAGCTATATTGATCGTAAGAATAGCAGAGCTGGCTCAAGGGGGCAAATGGCCTATTGCTGCCCCTATCTTCTATGTTGCTATCTTTTCCTTCATTCCCCCACCCTGATCACATCTGGGCAATTTGACTCACCTCCGGATTGCTCAGGTTTATTCCCAGTAACTATTGACTGCCCAGCTTCCCTATCTGATCTCCACATTAGCTAATAATAACTAACCTATAAGACCATGAGTGTATTGTTGACTCCCAAATCTCTTTCCCAAAACTCGACATTTGAAACTCATCCAATCAGATTTTCACCTCCAAGCCAATTCTTTTCTGTGCTTCAAATAACATAAACATTTTCCTTTTTGGAATAGTGGGAAAGTAGTGGAAGCATTACAAGCTGATCAGTCTGTTGAACTGGAATATCTCTGGCCAGCAAGTCCTGGCAGGGATTTGAACTCAGAGCTTCCAACCGAAAGGTAAGGATACTACCATTGTGCCAGAAGACCTCTATGACACAGTTCTGAACTGGTTCTTATCAAAGTCACAAATAATATCCTATTTGACTCTGACAAAAGCAAACTTTCTTTTTGTGTTCCTCTCAAACTATCTGTAGCCTTTGACATGGTTGACCAGGCCATCTTTCTCCAGTGTCTACCGACTGTTATCCAGCTGTGTAGGATTCTTTGCCTAGTTTATTTATCCAAGGACTTCTTTTCCTTCTCCTACAGTTTTTTTGGTGCCCCCAAGAACCAAGCTGACCTTTTCCAATTTCTCAGCTACTTGCAAAATCATCTGAAAGCGCAATTTTAATTTTAGGTATAGGGCTGGCATCCAACTCCACCACATCACCACCTCTCTCAATTCTTCCAATCTTGCCAAATCACCATACTACTTACCTTCTCATATGTCAGCACCATTGTCCTCTGTCCCCAGTCAATGCTACTTTCCCTAGCTATCAAATTCTAACTCTCTGCTGGCAACTGGCTCAGATTGGATCAGATGGTTCACAACTTTGCTACTGTATTTGGCCCTGAGAATAACTCCCAATGTCATTCTAAGACTATTTATTTCATAGTCTGTGACAGCACCTAATTAGCCTTGCCTCAAGACATCTTTTGCCAAAATTCTCATGTATGACTTTCTTACCCTTCAACTTGATTCTTTCAATGACCTGTTCTGGTCTTCCACATTTTAACCTCCATTAATTTGGTGTTATCTAACATTCTGCTGCCTTACTTATAGCAAAGATTCATTTTCATTTCACTGTAAAAAGTGGGTCCCAGTCAAGCAACACCCTAATTTTAATATTTTACCCTTGTTTTCAAATCTCTGCATGGCCTCACTACACCCTATCTCTGTAGATATTAACCCTTCGACTCTAAGACTCACCCCTAATTTAGAATTCTTTAGCATTTCTACTTTTAATCATTCTATTGCCAGTGGCCATGCCTTCAGTTCTCAGTTACCAAATTCTGGTGTATTCTTATTAAACTACCTTGCCTCCCTAGCTGTCTTCCTTAACGATGTTTCTTAAATCCAACTTGGAAAGAGCTCTTCTTCTATCTCCTAATTCCTCCTTATATGGCTTGAAATCTAATTTTGTTTTATAATGTTCTAAAAAAGTACCTTGAGCTATTTTACTGTGTTAAAGGCACTGTGTAAATGTATATTGTTCTCATACATTTTAGAAGCTCACCAAATATCATCCAATGACTTCAATGCCATGTATATCTGATACAGGCAAATATAGGAAATCGGCTTTCCAGGGTTATTATCAAGATGTTGAAGATAAAAAATTACCCGTGCTGTTTTTGCCTTCATAAACTGATTCTAGCTCATGTTTCTTGGATAAACTATTCAAAACACATGTTTCCTACCGTACATCTGGATTTTCTTATTTGCTGAGTCTTCGTGATTTCCTGTGCATGCTGTAATGCCAAACTCAGTGAAGTTGAAGTTCCTAGAAGAAATCAAAATATTTTATATTTTTGGTGCACAGAATGCTAAATTATCAACAAATGCTGATAAGGGCAAGACCGATGCTTTAACTCAAGGACATATATTGCATGACGATGGAACTAGGATTTCCCTTAACTTGGAGTTAGCTACAGTAGCCCCTTCCCATGAATTGTTTGTCAATACTCACAAGGATTTTTATTACAGTTGAGCCCATTATGAATACCTGAGTTTCACATATTCCAAAACCACATCACAACAGTATCCACAACTTGATTGACAATTTTTAGAGTCTGTTAAGAGATTTGATGTCTTTAGTATGATTAGTGAATAAAAGTTTATTTTTACAGCAGTTTAGATACTTGAATGGGTTGAAAAGTGTTGAATAGATTTCATGAAAGAAATCTCTTTTCAGCATCAAGTAAATATGAGTGAGAGATAATTTCAATTGTCAGAAGCTTTTTTCAACTCCACACAGCTCCTGTACTTTGCTCTAAGTGAATATCAGGGTGAATGGAGGTGATTTGGAAGATATGTTGGAAACTGAAGATGGAATGTGGGCATGAGGTGGCATGGGGCATGGGGCATGAGGGGTCTTTGGTGTTATGAGAAGTCAGGGAGGTGGCCTAAGGCGTGAGTACTAGAGGATCGAATAGCACTTCATACAACTGAACTGAAGTCTTACTGAAAAAAGGCAGACCCTCCAACCAGCCCACCTTGACACTCACCTATCTCTGTGGCTGTTTTCTAACTGGCCTTCTTGTCAAGTCTTTACTCGGGTGCTTTTTTAATACATATACACACACTGTTATGATCCAAGCTGACGGTACCAATGGACAAGTCAGATACCCAAACATTATATTTTATTTTTATTTAGTTAACATGGTGGTTAGTAACTGAAACATAGTCAGATGAGGCCACAGAAATTTGTTACACACACACAAAAACAAAAATAAACACAAGATAGGTAGATAAGTTACATAGTCAGAAAGATTTTAACACAAAGTCCAAGCTATTTCCCAACACCAGTATTTTAGAATAATTTAAAACCGTAAAAAACAAATTCCATCGAGAGCCGAAAGACCTGTTCTGCGCTGTATTGTTCTAAGCCTTTGAGTTTAACTTAACTAAATCTCTGTAGTTTCTGTCCTATGAAATGTGAAGTCTCAAAAGAGAGAATATACTTGCTTTTGGCTACAAACGTTCTCCTCTAAATTATCCCCAAAACTTTTAACCACTGGGTTTCTAAGATAGGATTAATTCTTGATTATCCTAAAACAAAACCAAGCTAACAATCTTTGATGTTTACTCCACCTGTCATAAACCATCCCATTGAAACAATCTTCCATGGACACTCCAGGGATATCCTGCCCTTTGACACACACTGGATTAAGTCACTGTTCTGGGATGACCTTGTTCTTTTTTTAAATTAATTCCTTCACAAAAGTAACAAATAACTGCATGCCACATTTTTAAAATCCAAACTTTAAAACTGACATTTATGTATAAATTATACATATTTCACAAACATTTCATCACAACACTTATAAATGTTATAACTCAATTGTCAATGTTTCGAGGTTAGAGAAAGTAAAACTGGATGAAGGTTCCAGCATAACGAAATGTGAGGCTGGATGAACACAGCAGGCCAAGCAGCATCTCAGGAGCACAAAAGCTGATGTTTCGGGCCTAGATTCTTCATCAGAGAGGGGGATGGGGTGAGGGTTCTGGAATAAATAGGGAGAGAGGGGGAGGCGGACCGAAGATGGAGAGAAAAGAAGATAGGTGGAGAGGAGAGTATAGGTGGGGAGGTAGGGAGGGGATAGGTCAGTCCAGGGAAGACGGACAGGTCAAGGAGGTGGGATGAGGTTAGTAGGTAGGAGATGGAGGTGCGGCTTGGGGTGGGAGGAAGGGATGGGTGAGAGGAAGAACAGGTTAGGGAGGCAGAGACAGGTTGGACTGGTTTTGGGATGCAGTGGGTGGGGGGGAAGAGCTGGGCTGGTTGTGTGGTGCTGTGGGGGGAGGGGGCGAACTGGGCTGGTTTTGGGATGCGGTAGGGGAAGGGGAGATTTTGAAGCTGGTGAAGTCCACATTGATACCATTGGGCTGCAGGGTCCCCAAACGGAATATGAGTTGCTGTTCCTGCAACCTTCGGGTGGCATCATTGTGGCACTGCAGGAGGCCCATGATGGACATGTCATCTAAAGAATGGGAGGGGGAGTGGAAATGGTTTGCGACTGGGAGGTGCAGTTGTATATTGCGAACTGAGCGGAGGTGTTCTGCAAAGCGGTCCCCAAGCCTCCGCTTGGTTTCCCCAATGTAGAGGAAGCCACACCGGGTACAGTGGATGCAGTATACCACATTGGCAGATGTGCAGGTGAACCTCTGCTTAATGTGGAATGTCATCTTGGGGCCTGGGATAGGGGTGAGGGAGGAGGTGTGGGGGCAAGTGTAGCATTTCCTGTGGTTGCAGGGGAAGGTGCCGGGTGTGGTGGGGTTGGAGGGCAGTGTGGAGTGAACAAGGGAGTCACGGAGAGAGTGGTCTCTCCGGAAAGCAGACAGGGGTGGGGTTGGAAAAATGTCTTGGGTGGTGGGGTCGGATTGTAGATGGCGGAAGTGTCGGAGGATGATGCGTTGTATCTGGAGGTTGGTGGGGTAGTATGTGATAACGAGGGGGATCCTCTTTGGGCGGTTGTGGCGGGGGCGGGGTGTGAGGGATGTGTTGCGGGAAATGCGGGAGACGCGGTCAAGGGCGTTCTCGACCACTGTGGGGGGAAAGTTGCGGTCCTTGAAGAACTTGGTCATCTGGGATGTGCGGGAGTGGAATGCCTCATCGTGGGAGCAGATGCGGCGGAGGCGGAGGAATTGGGAATAGGGGATGGAATTTTTGCAGGAGGGTGGGTGGGAGGAGGTGTATTCTAGGTAGCTGTGGGAGTCGGTGGGCTTGAAATGGACATCAGTTACAAGCTGGTTGCCTGAGATGGAGACTGAGAGATCCAGGAAGGTGAGGAATGTGCTGGAGATGGCCCAGGTGAACTGAAGGTTGGGGTGAAAAGTGTTGGTGAAGTGGATGAACTGTTCGAGCTCCTCTGGGGAGCAAGAGGCGGCGCCGATACAGTCATCAATGTAACGGAGGAAGAGGTGGGGTTTGGGGCCTGTGTAGGTGCAGAAGAGGGACTGTTCCACGTAACCTACAAAGAGGCAGGCATAGCTGGGGCCCATGCGGGTGCCCATGGCCACTCCCTTAGTCTGCAGGAAGTGGGAGGAATCGAAAGAGAAGTTGTTGAGGGTGAGGACGAGTTCGGCTAGGTGGATGAGGGTGTCGGTGGAGGTGGACCGGTCGTGCCTGCGGGACAGGAAGAAGCGGAGGGCCTTGAGGCCATCTGCATGCGGAATGCAGGTGTATAGGGACTGGACGTCCATGGTGAAAATGAGGTGTTGGCGGCCAGGGAATAGGAAGTCCTGGAGGAGGTGGATGGCGTGGGTGGTGTCACGGACGTAGGTAGGGAGTTCCTGGACCAAAGGGGAGAAAATGGAGTCCAGATAGGTGGAGATGAGTTCAGTGGGGCAGGAGCAGGCTGAGACGATGGGTCGACCAGGGCAGGCAGGTTTGTGGATTTTGGGAAGGAGATAGAAGCGGGCCGTGCGGGCTTGGGGAACAATGAGGTTGGAGGCTGTGGGTGGGAGGTCCCCTGAGGTGATGAGGTCATGAATGGTGTTGGAGATGATGGTTTGGTGCTCGGGTGTGGGGTCATGATCGAGGGAGCGGTAGGAGGTGGTGTCGGAGAGTTGGCGTCTGGCCTCGGCGATGTAGAGGTCAGTGCGCCATACTACCACTGTTCCAGCATGGGGGTTGTACTGAATCTTGGTTCCCAAAGTCAAGTCAGGAAGGTGTCAGGTATGTAGAGCATTTTTTCAGTTATGAAAGCTTCCTCATCACTGAAGTTAAACTGACTGGCCAATAATTGCTCACCTGTACAGTCCTCCAGTCATGGTGCCTTATCAACTTTAATTACAGACAGCCTATTCAAGATCCCCACCTTATCAATTTTAAGCAATTGTAATGTCTCAGGTATCTTTCTTTCACCGCAGCATTTGTAGCTTCTTCTTCCTTGGTAAGGATAGATGCAAACTATTCATTTAACACCACGGCTGTCTTCTCTGCCTGCAAGTGTAAATTCTCTTATTGTTCCCCAGTCAGCCTTACTCCTCCTTTTACTATCCTTCACTATTTACATGCTTATAGATAACCACACTTTCATCATGAAACTTAAGGGCTTGGTTATAGCGAGGAAGGAGTGTGGTCATTCAATATTAGATGCTAAAATTATATGATCTGGGGTAAAACGTGAGGACAATTTCCACTTAGAGATGAACACATGCCAGAAAGGGAGAGAATTACCCTCATGCTTGCCTGTTAACGCTTTTGAATTATGGGACCTAACTGTCTGGGACCTTCCTTTGAAAGTATGTACAAAACTCAGAACAAATCCAAACCAACCAATTGCTGCTCCATCAATATACTGCCAACCATCAGCAAACTGAAGCAAGGCATTATTGACAGCTCAATCAAGCTACACTTCCTCAGCAACAAACTATTTATTAACACCAAATTAAGCTGCCTGAAGGACCATTTGGTTCAGACCTCATTACTCTATTGGTCCAAATGCAAAATAAAGAGCTCAATTCCAGATATGATGTTAGAGAGACAATGATGCAGCACTTGACGAGGGAGAGATGTTTGGATGTTTGAACTGCAAGAGATACACAGAGTGCTGAGGAAGATAAATACTGCCTGGGAAGCATGACCTACTCACTGACCTTCAGAGACAGGAGAGGACAGAGGGAACCTGTTGAAGATAAATTCTGTACAACTTGTCAATATATATTTAAGTACTTACACTCATTTTTAAGTTTCTAACTTGTTGACACTTCAGATTTATTTCAATTGTTTCATAATATTGCTATGTTGCAGAAAATTAAGATGAAGGCATTAATTGTATGAATGTTAAACAATTAAAATGCTTTTGTGATTTATTGCCTGAGGAGGCCAAGTCAGAGGATGCATTTAAGACAGAGATAGACAGGTTCTTGGTGAATAAGTGATAAAAGGTTATGGGAAGAAGGCAGGAAACATGGGACGAAGAAACAAATTAGCCATGATCTAATGGTGGAGCAGGCTCCATGGCCTAATTCTGCTCTTACATCTTATAGTCTATGTGGTATAGGTCAATCTACAATGAATTTAGGGATGGATTCCAGGATTTTCACTCAATCTCAATGTGGAAAATATGCTGTGTATCAAAGCACTCTGCTGTTGCACTCTCTATAGAATTGTACCCCTATATCATATAAAATACATTGTATTCTAGAATAAAGAAAGCACCAGATACAATATGCTTTCTGACCATCAACTTGTGTTAATTAGATTTTTATTTTACCTGATGAAGAGCTAACTGAAATTACAAAAGCATTTTAATTTTTTAACATTCGTACAATTAAGGTCTTCATTATAATTTTCTGCAACATATCAACATAATGAAGCAACTGAAATGAATCTGAAGTGACAAAGTCTTGGAAACTTAAATATGAATTCTCCTAAATTCCATGCAAAGGAAAATTTTGCTTGTGGACTGTAGATTCTGGTTTTGAAAAAGATAGCAGGGATAGACCAAGAAATGTCAAATTGTCTTATCTCAGTTGTCAGCAAATTAATAGAGTCCATTCTATGCCATAAACTTACAAAGGATTTGGAAAAGGCATGTGTTAATAGGGCCAGTTCCTTGTTGTCCAGCCCAACAGAATTTGAGAAAGTACAGAATGTGTAGATACACTAATGGAGCGAAGTGACAGTGCATTGAAATTAAGCAACTGTGGCAGTTGAACACGTGGCTACAGGAATGGTGCAGTAGGGAGGGATTCAGATACCTGGATAATTGGGGCTCATTCTGGGGTAGGTGGGACCTCTACAAATGAGATGATCTACACCTGAACCTGAGGGGTACCAATATCCTGGCAGGGAAATTTGCTAATGCTCTTCAGGAGGGTTTAAACTAATGCAGCAGGGGAATGGGTACCTGAATTTTAGCTCCCGTGCTCAGGAGGTTGAGAGTAGTGATATCATGAATAAGGATTCAAGGTCGCAGGAGTGTACCGGGAGGCAGGAAGGTGGTTTGAAGTGCGTCTACTTCAACGCCAGGAGCATCTGGAATAAGATGGGTGAACTTGCAGCATGGGTTAGTACCTGGGACTTCGATGTTGCGGCCATTTCGGAGGCATGGATAGAGCAGGGACGGGCATGGTTATTGCAGGTTCCGGGGTTTAGATGTTTCAGTAAGATCAGGGAAGGTGGTTAAAAAGGGGGGGGTGTGGCACTGTTAGTCAAGGACAGTATTATGGTGGCAGACTAGACTTTTGATGAGGCCTCATCTACTGAGGTAGTATGGGCTGAGGTTAGAAACAGGAAAGGAGAGGTCACCCTTTCGGGAGTATTCTATAAACCTCTGAAACGTTCCAGAGATGTAGAGGAAAGGATTGCAAAGATGATTCTGGATAGGAGCAAAAGTAACAGGGTAGATGTTATGGGGGAATTTAACTTTCCAAATATTGACTGGAAATGCTTTAGTTCGAGTACTTTAGATGGGTCAGTCTTTGTCCAATGTGTGCAGGAGGGTTTCCTGACAAAGTATGTAGAGAGGCCAACAAGAGGCGAAGTCACATTGGATTTGGTACTGGGTAATGAACCAGGCCAGGTGTTAGATTTGGAGGTGATAGTGACCACAATTCAATTACATTTACTTTAGTGATGGAAAGGGATAGGTGTATACTGCAGGGCAAGAGTTATAGCTGGGGAAAAGGCAATTATAAGGCAATTAGGCAAGATTTAGGATGCACAGGATGGGAAAGGAAACTGCAGGGCTGGGCACAATTGAAAATGTGGAGCTTGTTCAGGGAACAGCTACTCTGTGTCCTTGATAAGTATGTACCTGTCAGGCAGGGAGGAAGTGGTCGAGCGAGGGAACCATGGTTTACTGAAGAAGTTGGAATCGCTCGTCAAGAGGAAGAAGGAGGCTTATGTAAAGTTGAGGCATGAAGGCTCAGTTAAGGCGCTTGAGAGTCATAAGTTAGCCAGGAAGGATCTAAAGAGAGAGCTCAGAAGAGCCAGAAGGAGACATGAGAAGTCTTTGGCAGGTAGGATCAAGGAAAACCCTAAAGCTTTCTATAGGTATGTCAGGAATAAAGGAATGATGAGAGTAAGATTAGGGCCAGTCAAGGGCAGTTGGGGCAAGTTGTGTGTGGAGTTCGAAGAGATAGGAGAGGCGTGAAATGAATATTTTTCATCAGTAGTCGCGTAGGAAGTAGACAGTGTTGTCAAGGAGAATACTGAGATACAGGCTATTAGACTAGACAGGATTGAGGTTCATAAGGAGGAGGTGCTAGCAATTCTGGAAAGTGTGAAAATAGATAAATCTTCTGGGCCGGATGAGATTTATCCTAGGATTCTCTGGGAAGCTAGGGAGGGGATTGCAGAGCCTTTGGCTTTGATCTTTAGGCTGTCATTGTCTACGCAAATAGTCCCAGAAGACTGGAGGATAGCAAATGTTTTCCCCTTGTTCAAGAAGGGCAGTAGAGACAACCCTGGTAATTATAGACCAGTGAGCCTTACTTCAGTTGTGGGTAAAGTGTTGGAAAGGAGTATAAGAGATAGGATTTATAATCATCTAGAAATGAATAATTTGATTAGGGATAGTCAACACAGTTTTGTGAAGGGTAGGTTGTGCCTCACAAACCTTATTGAGTTCTTTGAGAAGGTGAACAAACAGGTGGATGAGGGTAAACCGGTTGATGTGGTGTATATGGATTTTAGTAAAGCCTTTGATAAGTTTCCCCAAGGTAGGCTATTGCAGAATATACAGAGGCATGGGATTGAGGGTGATTTAGCTGTTTGGATCAGAAATTGGCTCGCTGTAAGACAGAGGGTGGTGGTTAATGGAAAATGTTCATCCTGGAGTTCAGTTACTAGTCGTGTATTATAAGGATCTGTTTTGGGGCCACTGCTGTTTGTCATTTTTATAAATGACCTGGATGAGGGCGTAGAAGGGTCCATTAGTAAATTTGCAGATGACACTCAAGTTGGTGGAGTTATAGATTGTGTGGAAGGATGTTATAAGTTACAGAGGGGCAGAGATAAGCTGCAGAGCTGGGCTGAGAGGTGGCAAATGGAGTGTAATGCAGACAAGTGTGAGGTGATTCACTTTGGAAGGAGTAACAGAAATAGAGAGTACTGGGCTAATGGTAACATTCTTGGTAGTGTGGATGAGCAGAGAAATCTCAGTGTCCATGTGCATAGTTCCCTGAAAGTTGCCACCCAGGTTGATAGGCTTGTTAAGAAGGCATACGAGGTGTTAGGTTTTACTGGTAGAGGGATTGAGTTCCGGAACCATGAGGTTATGCTGCAGCTGTACAAAACTCTGGTGCAGCTGCACTTGAGTATTGCGTACAGTTCTGGTCGCCGCATTATAGGAAGGATGTGGAAGCATTGGAAAGGGTGCAGAGGAGATTTACCAGGATGTTGCCTGGGATGGAGGGAAGGTCTTATGAGGAAAGGCTGAGGGACTTGAGGCTGTTTTCTTTAGAGAGAAGAAAGTTAAGAGGCGACTTAATAGAGACATACAAGATGATCAGAAGATTAGATAGGGTGGGCAGTGAGAGCCTTTTTCCTTGGATGGTGATGGCTAGCACAAGCACATAGCTTTAAAGTGAGGGGTGATAGATATAGGACAGATGTCAGAGGTAGGTCTTTATTCAGAGAGTAGTAAGGGCGTGGAATGCCCTGCCTGCAACAATAGTAGACTTGCCAAGTTTAAGGGCATTTAAATGGTCATTGGATAAACATGTGGATGATAATGGAATAGTGTATGTTAGAATGGCTTCAGATTGGTTTCACAGGTTGGCGCAACACCGAGGGCAGAAGGGCCTGTACTGTGCTGTAAGGTTCTATGTTCTATGTTTTATGTTCTATAGGAATCTCATGTTAAATGTTGGGAAAATGGCCTGTTTCAATATTGCAAACACTGTATGCAGCAAAATATATTAGAACAGATGATTAAAAGTTTGATCAAGGTAATAGGTTTCAGGGAGCATTGCACAGGATGGCAAAAAAGATGAGTGCTAAAAAAGAAAGCTAAAAGAGGGAATTCCAGAGTGTATCATAGCATCTCTGCAGTGTTAAAGCAGGCCGTTTGATCCATTGAGTCCACACCAACCCTCTGAAGAGCATCCCACCCACCTTGCATTTCCCATTGTCAATCCACCTAACCGACACATCTTTGGACTGTGGAAGGAAACCAGAGCACCCATACAAAACCTACACAGACATGGGGAGAATATGCAAACTCCACGCTGACAACCACCCAAGGCTGAAATTGAACCTAGGTTGTTGGCGCTGTGAGACAGCAGTACCACTTGAGTCTACTATGCCGCCCGTTAAAAGGCTCTGAAAGTGAGGGAATCAGATAATTGTGGAGCCATCAAAGTCAGTGGTGCTCATGAGGCCAGAGATAGTGGAGCAGAGAAAAATCAGAGAGTTATGAGGCTGGAGGAATTTTAGACACACAGGGAGGGGGTTGAGGCTATGAAAGGATTTGAAAATTATTTAATATAACGTAATGTAATATTAAAATGCATGTAATTGATGGGCTATCTGAACTGCAATGAGCTGCTCATAAATCCATTAAAATTCACCATCAGCTCCATACACCATCTCTTTAAACACGTTAATGACTGCATCATCTTCCCTTGTCTCTCATTCCAGTTTTAAATTGCACATTTGAGATGTAATATTTACACTTTCATCTAGATTCCAATTGACCACAATTCAGTTTTGTTCCCAGATGATTAAAAGTTTGATCTGTTCGAGTAAGTGTCATCTGACAAATCCCTCAGATCTCTCACTTAATAAAACCTAATTCTACGGGGCCATTCAATGTTCATTAATCACAAAGGTTAAACAAATAAAACCTTATTTTGTTCTTCCCTAAGGGCCTTCTGATTTTGCTTTGCTTTGATAAAGAGTCACCAATCCCCACTCGTGAGAAGTCAGAACAGGAAGAAGCTTTTCAGCTCTTTGAGCCTGCTCTCCCATTCAATTGAATCATGGCTGATACGACATTCCTCATGTCTTCTGTCCTGCCCTTTCCTCTTAATTCCCCAACTGATTAAGAATCGATCTATGTCAGCCTAAGTATACACGAGGACTCTTCCCCCACAACTGTCTGTGGCAAGGAGTTCCAGAGACTAACAACATCTTCGTCTCAGTTTTAAATTGGCTCCTCTTAATTCTCAGACTTTGTCCTGTAGACTTGTCCAAGACAGGAAACATCCTCTCAGCATTTACCTATCAAGCCCCGTAAGAATCCCAGACAACACAGTGTGGAGCTGGACAAACACAGCAGGCCAAGCAGCATCAGTGGAACAGGAAAGTTGATATTTCGGGTTGGGAACCTTCTTCAGAAAAGGTTGAGGGGAGGGAACTCTGAAATAGAGAGCGGAGGGGTGGGGCTGGGAAGGAAGTTGGGACGGTGATAGTTAAGTGTAGGTAGGGAACGGTGGGGATTGGTCAGTGAGGTGGAAGGAACGGATAGGTGGGAGAGAAGATGGATAGGCTGTGTCAGGTCAAGGAGGTAGGGATGAGAGGGAGGGTTGGTCATGGGATGAGGCCAGGGTGGGGAGATTTTGAAACTGGTAAAGTCCACATTGAGACCATTGGGTTGTAGGCTCCCAAGGTGGAATATGAGGTATTGCTCCTCCAGTTTCCAGGTGGCATCTTGTGACACTAGAGGACACCCAGGATGGACATGTCATCCAGGGAGTGGAAGGGGGAGTTGAAATGGTTTTTGAGGTGTTGTCGTTTGTCACAAACATAGCATAGGTGCTCTACAAAGTAGTCTCTGAGCCTTTGTTTTGTCTCACCAATGTGGAGGAGATCACATTGGGAACTGTGGATGCAGTAGACCACATTAGTGGATGTGCAGGTGAACATCTGTCTGATGTGGAAGGTTTCTTTGGGACCTGGGATGGAGGCGAGTGGGTAGGTGTAGGGGCAGATGTAGCACTTCCTGCGGTTGCAGGGAAAAGTGCCGGGGGTGGTGGGGCTGGAGGGGAGTGTGAAGCGGACAAGGGAGTCACGGAGAGAGTGGTCCCTACAGAAGGCAGATAGGGGTGGGGAGCGAGCTTTCCTGATCCTCTGATGGTGCCTGGCCTGCTGTGTTCCTCCAGCTGCACACTGTGTTCTCTCTGACTCCAGCATCTGCAGTTCTTACTAACCCTTAAGAATCCTATATGTTTTAATGAGTTCATGCCTTATTTGTCTAAACTCCAATGAGTAGACCCCCAACCTATTTAGGCCTTGCTCATAAGACAATCACTCCATACTGGGGATCATCCCAATGAGCTTTCACTGAACTGCCTCCATTGAAATGACATCTTTCTTTAAATAAGGGGACTAAAACTGCTTCTATTTCTCCAGATATGGTCTCCACAATGTCTTGCACAGTTGCAGTAAGACTTCCCTACTCTTACACTCTAACCCGCCTGATGTAAGTCACAACATCCCACTCACCTTCCTGATTACCTGCAGCACCTGGGTGCTAACTTTATGTGCTACATGTACAAGTATTCCCAAGTCCCTTTGCGTTGCAGCTTTCTGCAGTTTTTCTCTGTTTAAATAATATTCAGTTCTTTCGTTCTCCCTGCCAAAATGAGCAACTTTGTATTTTCCTACATTATACTCCAACATATTACCAACATATTGCCCCCTTACTTAGCCTATCAATATCTCCATGTAAACTGTTTGTATCCCTCTCACAACCGACTTTTCCACCTATTTTAGTGTTGTCTGCAAATTTGACTACAGTACATTCACTTACTTCCTCCAAGTCATCAAGATATATTGTAAACAGTTGTACCCCCAGCACTGATCCCTGTGGAACCCCACTGGTCACAGGTCGCCAACGTGAAAAAGAACTCCTTTTCCCAATCATTGCTTCCTACCCTTTTGCCAATTCTCTAACCATGCTAATATACTACCCATAACATTTTTGGCTCTTATGACTTAACATTTTGCAAGGAACTTTGTTGAATGCCTCTGGAAGTCTGCTGGTTCCTCTGTGTCAATTTTGGTTGAGGCTTCCTCAAGAACTCTAATAAATTTGTCATAGATGATTTCCCTTCCATGAAGCCACGCTGACTCTGTTTGATTAGATTTACGTTTTACAAATATTCTGCTTCTGTTTTCTTCACAATTCATTCCATTGCTTTCCCAACAATAGATGTCAGGCTAATCACCCTATTGTTTCACACTTTTTGTCACTCTTTCCGAATAGGCATGTCGGTTAGTAGTTTTCTAATCCTCTGGTACTTCTCCATAATCCAATGATGCCTGTGTTATCTCTGTTGCTACCTCTTTTAGGATTCGAGGATGCAAGGTATTAGTGCAAGGGGACTTATCTGCCTTTAGCCCGATTAGTTTATCTGATACCTCTTCTCTAGAGATGGATAGTACTTAATTGCTCCCCTGTAGTGTTTACTATTAACAGAATGTTCAAAGTATCTTCTACAGTAAAGACTGATGTAAAATATCTGTTTAATTGCCTTGCCATTTCCTTGATCTCCCAAACCATCTCCCCTGACTCATTTTCTAAGGGGCCTGTATTCCCTTTGATTTTTCTCTTTTTTTAATATACTTGAATTAAAAGATACTGGAGGATGCAAAGTTCCATCATGTCTGATACCTCTGCCTATAAGTAGTATACTGTACCTTGGGATCATTCAGAAGCATGTTAATAAATAATTAACTTGAGGCTGTTTTCATTAGAGAGAAAAAGGTTGAGAGGCGACTTAATTGAAACATATAAAATAATCAGAGGGTTAGATAGGGTGGATAGGGAGACCCTTTTTCCTAGGATGGTGACGGCAAGCACGAGGGGGCATAGCTTTAAATTGAGGGGTGAAAGATATAGGACAGATGTCAGAGGTAGTTTATTTACTCAGAGAGTAGTAAGGGAATGGAACGATTTGACTGCAACGGTAGTAGATTCGCCAACTTTAGGTACATTTAAGTCGTCATTGGACAAGCATATGGACGTACATGGAATAGTGTAGGTTAGATGGGCTTGAGATCGGTATGACAGGTCGGCACAACATCGAGGGCCAAAGGGCCTGTACTGTGCTGTAACGTTCTATGTTCTATGTTCTATGTTCTATGTTCTATAATCTTACCAACCATTCAAGCACAAAGCCTCTTACTCTGTGATAATCTTTCGGAGAGTTTTGTTTTCTGTTTCAACAAGCCTAACATGGGGAAGCCCTTCTGTCCTACAAAGTGTTTCTTTTGCTGTGGGCACTGAGACAGGTCAGTTCCATGTTGACCCATTTTCAGACTTGTCACTACGTCGCATCGGCCCTGATAAAAACAAAAGCAGCAAAATAACCGAAGGCAATACAAAATGTTGTATGAACATCATGATGGAAGCAATTGGTGACAAATTTTTCATGACCCATCAGTACTGGAAGAACTGATGCATTAATTAAATCTTTCTCCTTGTAAAAATACTCACATTTTGTTAACATTTTGCATGTCTAATTATTTTCGTGCACTTTCATTTTACATTGAATTCACATTTTTAACATATACTCATTTATCAGTGTTCTAAAAAATACTGGGGAATTAAACCTGCTTGTCCCTTTGGCCCTACGTTCATCCTCTAAGTAGCATATGGGCTTAAAAACCATTTTTCTAACCTAACTGGCTATCAGAAAGGCTGGAAAAAAAAGTCAATATCTGGCAATGTTGAGCTTTCTGATTCACGCATTTGGTTGTATAGTTGCCATTCACCACTGGACATGAGGTGCTTAGTCAGAGCATTCCATACACAGAGATTTCTGAGGTCTTTTTCTCTCTGTATGACTTTGGAACTCTCAGCCCCAGGCAACAGTAGAGACGGAGTGATTAAATATTTTTAAGGTCGAAGTAGATAGATCATTGTTAGGCAAAGAAATCAAAGGCTATCAGAGAGAGATGGGAGTTCAAAAGACAACAAGCCATCATGATCTTATTGAATAGTGAAGCAGTCTCAAAGGGTCCACTAGTTTATTTCTGATCCTATTTTACATGTTTTGAATGTTTTGTACACCACATGTCACATTCAAAACAACCCATTTTTACTTTTCTTCTAGATTTGATTCTCAATGTCATTGTTGTGTCTATAAATAATTTATAATTTGCAAATTCAAAGATTTAACAAATAATGCCCTTCAAAAAAACTCTTGAGATTACAGTGTGTAATTATGAACTTCGCTTCAATCTTTTGCTTTGATTTTCCTTTGATTTTGCTTTTGATTTTGATGTCTCCATGACAATCCTGTTCTGTTCATAGACAATGCTCCACTGTGTCTTTGACTCTGATCATGTAATTTTTATTTGATTTGATTTATTATTGTCACATGTACCTAGGCACAGTGAAAAGTTTTGTTCTACTTGCAGTACAGGCAGATCAGACCACAAAAATGCATTAGGGTAACAGAACAGAGTGAAGAATGCAATGTTACAGCTGCAGAGAAGGTGCACAGAAAACAAAATCAACATCAAAATTTAAATTTGGGGGTGACCTGTATGTTGCTATTGCTGTTGTATTGCACAAACAGATTACACTGTTCCAACTCCTGCTGCTGGTATATTAGGAAACAATTTAAAATCTTTGTGACCATGTAAGTAAGCACAGACATGAAAAAGTTAGCAGTGGAAAGGTTCAGTCCTCATTTACAGGTGCATTGTTGCCCCCAACAAGGTCTTTGTCATAGGTCTAATGCAATCGGAATGAGTACAGGTCTCATTTCAATATTGGCATAATACTATTACATCCATTCTTTGACTCATTTGTACCCATTTCCAAAATCAATGTGACAAATGTTGCCCTATTTTGGTTGTCATTTTCAGCAAGTTTCATGCCATGGTTTTTCTCAACAAGTACGAGTTGGTTTTCTCATGCAGTTGTCCTAAAATCACGTCATTAACTATATGCCTTACCTCTGCAGCACCCACCTTGTCTGATGCTAGCCCAAATCTCCCACTCACCATAGCCAGAGGTCCTTGCCTGGATATACCCAAATAGATTGGCATCCCTGGTGCCACCATCATTAAATACCTTTGTGCACCCCAGCAAATGCTGGCATTCTGCTGTCATACGCAATATTATACTGATTATAGTAAGGTCAGCCAAGTGGACCTCATAGAATATGAGTTCCCTGATTGGGGCTATTAATCTGGTCTAATCAGGGAGGCCTAGCTAACAGATACGAACAAAAGTGTCAGACATCCTGTTTACTCTGAAAGCTGGCTCTGGGGGAGCTGGATCAGAGTCAAAAACTTTCTATATATAAATAAGGAGTGATTTGGTGATGGAATACTGGCCTCTATGGAGTTATTTCAGGAGGAACACTCATGCTCAACAGTGCAGAAAGAAGTTGACCAGAATAGGTATCACTATCATCACTCCACTACTCACATTCAATCTATCCTTGTTACCGCACCCACCTCCCACCAAGGGCTCATGGTCTACCAATATCACTATTGCACGTCATATCTTCCTTCATATCTTCCCATCCATCCCAACCATGCACAAGAGTAACCCTGCATGCCCTTTGTATTGCCTACTTCTCTCACTGTATCTCAATGCATGTAACAAAAATAAATTAAATCAAATTAAATGTACAGTATATAATGTGTATAATGGTATTTCTCAGCGACTTTGTGTGTTTTCGGACTAGTTTTTTGCTACAATCCATCATTCCTACAAGAATATGACTCTATGGCTCCATGACTGTATGCAGGGTAGGAAAGGATACTTTCCCTGCCTTTATGCCTGAAGCATAGAGTCAAAGAGTCATTGAGCGGTACAGCAAAGGAAACAGACCTTTCGGTCCAACTCGTCCATGCCGACCAGATATCCTAAATTAATCTAGCCCCGTTCACCAGCATTTGGCTCATATCCCTCTAAACCTTTCCTATTCATATACCCATCAGATGCCTTTTAAATATTGTAATTATAACTGTCTCCACCACTTCCTCTAGTAGCTCATTCCATGTACACACAACCCTTTGCATGAAAAGATTTCCCCTTAAGTCCCTTTTATATCTGTTCCCTCTCATCTTAAACCTATGCCCTCTAGTTTTGAACTCCCCCAACCTGGGGAAAAGACCTGGCCTATTCATTCTGCCCACGCACTTAATGATTATACAAACCTCTATAAGACCATAAGACCAAAAGACATAGGAGTGGAAGTAAGGCCATTCGGCCCATCAAGTCCACTCCGCCATTTAAATCATGGCTGATGGGCATTTCAACACCACTGCCCTGCACTCTCCCCGTAGCCCTTGATTCCTTTTGAGATCAAGAATTTGTCAATCTCTGCCTTGAAGGCATCCAACATCCCAACCTCCACTGCACTCCGTGGCAATCAATTCCAGAAACCCACCACTCTCTGGCTGAAGAAATGTCGTCTCATTTCAGTTTTAAATTTACCCCCTCTAATTTTAAGGCTGTGCCCACGGGTCCTAGTCTCCCCGCCTAACGGAAACAACTTCCTAGTGTCCAACCCTTCTAAACCATACATTATCTTGTAAGTTTCTATTCGATCTCCCCTCAACCTTCTAAACTCTAATGAGTACAATCCCAGGATCCTTAGCCATTCATCATATGTTAAACCTACCATTCCAGGGATGATCCGTGTGAATCGCCGCTGGACATGCTCCAGGGCTAGTATGTCCCTCCTGAGGTGTGGGGCCCAAAATTGGACACAGAATTCTAAATGGGGCCTAACTAGAGCTTTATAAAGCCTCAGAAGCACATCGCTGCTTTTATATTCCAACTCTCTTGAGATAAACGACAACATTACATTCGCTTTCTTAATTACGGACTCTACCTGCAAGTTAACCTTTACAGAATCCTGGGCCAACACTCCCAGATCCCTTTGTACTTCTGCTTTATGAATTTTCTCACCATTTAGAAAATAGTCCATGCCTATATTCTTTTTTCCGAAGTGCAAAACCTCACATTTACTCACATTGAACTTCATCAGCCATTTCCTGGACCACTCTCCTAAACTGTCTAAATCTTTCTGCAGCTTCCCCACCTCCTCAGTACTACCTGCCTGTTCACCTATCTTTGTATCATCGGCAAACTTCGCCAGAATGCCCCCAGTCCCTTCAGCCAGATCATTAATATATAAGGTGAACAGCTGTGGCCCCAACACTGAACCCTGCGGGACACCACTCATCACCAGTTGCCATTCCGAAAAAGAGCCTATTCTCCCAACTCTCTGCCTTCTGTCAGACAGCCAATCCTCAATCCAAGCCAGTAGCTTACCTCGAACACCATGGGCCTTCACCTTGCTCAGCAGCCTCCCGTGAGGCACTGTATCAAAGGCCTTTTGGAAGTCTAGATAGATAACATCTACTGGGTTTCCCTGGTCTAACATACTTGTTACCTCTTCAAAGAATTCTAACTGGTTTGTCAAGCATGACCTCCCCTTACTATAATGTCACCCCTCAGCCTCTGACACTCCAGGGAAAATAGCTCCAGCCTATTGCGCCTCTCCCCATTGCTCAAACCCTCCAACCTTGGCAACACTGCTGTAAATCTTTTCTGAACCTTTGTAGTTTCAGAATATCTTTCCTATAGGAAGGAGACCAGAATTTCTCGCAATAATCCAAAAGTGGCTGAATCAACGTCCTGTACAGTCGCAACATGACATCCCAACTTCTATACTCAAAGCACTGACCAATAAAGGCAAGTATACCAAATGACTTCTTCACTACCCTATTTACCTGTGACTCCATTTTCAAGGAATTATGAACCTGCACTCCAAAGTCTTTTTGTTCAGAAATACTCACCAGGACCTTATAATTAAGTGTATAAGTCCTGCCCTGATTTCCCAAACAATGTATTCCCCACTTGCAGCTAGATGTGAGCTGACTGACTGATTGTATTGACTTAGTGATGTCTCTCCACTTAGCTCTCACACCAGTTTTCTCTAGAGGTCTATATCCTGCCTTCTTTGGACAACGTTTTCAGGGCCTAGTTAGCCATCAGCAGTAAAGGGAACAATGTTTGCGAACTTCTTTGCTACTACCAGAATAACCCTTATAAAGATGAGCAACTTGCCTTCAAGAGTGTCTGCATCACTGGATCTGCGTTCCTCAGCCAGTTATCCTACACAGCAAGCTCTCTGGGAAATGCTTTCTTGTACAAGAGAGCTACTCAGATTAGAAGGTCAAAATTCAGTCATGTTTGTCACATGAGCCACCAACACAAGACAATCTGCGCTACAGAATAACACAACACTTTCTGCCTGAAAAAAGTTAAGACTCTCCAAAATCAGGACTCACACATTTCTCTCAATTTACAATCTATCTCTTAAAAATGTGATGAAGTTAAAGGTATTTTTTGTGATGATGTAGCATCATAGAATTGTCATTGTTATGTTTTGGCATCCATCTTTGCCAGTGCACATTGTGCACCGATTCAGCTTACAAGTGCATCACTTCAAACTTTTAATGCAAAACTTTAATTGATTGGACCCACATGAACTCAAGTTCTAATGAGAATATGTAATGAAATGAAAGATTTCTTTTAAAAAAAAATACTTTGTTTTAAAGATAAAATGATACCTATCAAAACATTTTGAGCATCAAACCTAGTCACTTTGTTTGATGTGACATTGTCAATTGTAATAAATGGTTTTGTAAGATTATGAAAAATAATGTACATACTGATCTGACAACCACTATAAAAGAAGAGCTGGAACTCTCTGGAATGACTGCTGCTCCTGACCTGTGAAAGAACCAGAAATATTGTTTCATCAACTGTGCACAAAATAATTATTTAAGATTAATTTTCAAATGGTCTACAAGCAAAATTGTTGCTGTTGGCTGTTGCCTCTCTAACTGCAGCTTGATGGAAGCAAACAGCCCCAATGTAAAGCAATTGTAACGGTACTACATGGACACATCACACTCTCAAATCACTCACTGTTTCATACTTCTTTACCTCAAAGAGGTACTCGCTCATATGAAGGTATTATTTACTCCCCTTAGGTTGTGTGTTAGCTGTTATAACAAATAATTTTAATATAAAAAGAAAATTGCTGTAAAAAAGTTGTTTTGCCCTGTTATATTATCCTGTATTGTAAATGTTCATATTGGGCCAAGGATTTTTACAGTTGAAAGATTGAAGTCTGTTGATCTCACATTGACACCATCAGGATCAGGATTGATGCAAATGGTCTCTGATGAAGGGTCTAGGCCCGAAACGTCAGCTTTTGTGCTCCTGAGATGCTGCTTGGCCTGCTGTGTTCATCCAGCCTCACATTTTATTATCTTGGAATTCTCCAGCATCTGCAGTTCCCATTATCTTTGATGCAAATGGGGCAATGTTGTCTATAATGTATAATGGAACCTCGCTGTGACTTTGTGTGTTTTCAGACTAATTTTATACCACAATCTGTCATCCCTACAAGAAATGTATGCAAGGTATGAAAGCATTCTTCCCCTGCCCTTATTCCTGACATTCAACAACGCCGTCCCTATTTGCAATCAAAAAGGAGCTGACTGATTGATTGCATTGACTTAGTGATGACCCTCCATTCAGTTCTCATACTTAGACTTGCAATCACATAATGTGTTTCAACATGGTCCAAAACAGTTTACAGCCAATAGAGTATTTTTGATGGATAATCACAATTGTAATGAAGCAAACACAGCAATCAATTTGCACACAGCAAGGTCCCAGAAACAGCAAAGTGATAATAATCAGTTCATCTGTTTGGTGATGTTGGTTGAAGGAACATATTGTCCAAGACAATCAGTGTTTAGATTCCCACTAGAAGAACAGTCATTTGGGTGAAGTAACCAGAAAGTTGGTGATGTCTATGGTCCCACCCTAGCATCACAATGTCAATAAGAAAAACAACAACAATGTTCAAAAGAAGAGGGGTGTAATTAACTTCACGTTATAATCATGATTATTGGCCAATGAGAACATACAGGTCCTTTCTTTTTGAAGTAGAATTCACTTTGATTCGTTAGAATGCCAAAATAATCAGAAATTTATTATTCCATCATTGAAGCTCATTTGGAACTTCTGGTAAACATCAGTACCAATTCAACTTTCCTGATACAGCCTTCCCAATTTGAACTTCCATTGAAGCACATTCAAAATTAACCCCATAGTGATCCTTCTTGGGAAATGTCTAAATGTCAAGATGGAGGCAGTTGGCAGAACAGCATGGTATTACCCACTGTCCAATGTCACACTAGGAATAACTATATGGGTGAGCTATTGACAAGTTAACAACATGCAGGAGAACCAAGAAAGAAAGAATCATGTCCAGAATAAGGAAGATAAAGAATTGGAATAACTTGGAATTCCATTTAATTGTTCATTTTTCTAATGATATTCCTATGCAACAGTTCATAAGATCTTCCAATAAATTGAAAAGTAACATTCGTACTGACTTTAGGAAACACTCTTGCCTTATATTACAAGAAAGTGACAAATTGAATTTCAAACCTGTCGTATCTCAGCAGGGAGCTGTAGGAAAGCAGTGTTAGCTTTTCTGTAGTCCAGGGTGTGAATATTGGAAGTGTCCTGCCAGAAACATAAGCGGTAACAGAACATCACTTAATAGATTTTTATTCAGGAGAGTCTCATAGAAACCACTTTTTAAATGGTACATCCAAACCTACACTCAAATTTTGGAGCCTTTATATTCCTAGTACAACAAATATTGAATAAATTGAAAGGAGAACTGTCTAATTATAATGCATATAATTTGTTAATGAGACCCCAAGAAATAGGAACAGGAGTAGGCCATTCAGCCCCTTGAACCTGCTCCAACATTCAATAGGATCACGGTTGATCTGACTGATAATCTTCACGTCCACTTTCATGCCCTTTCCCTGCAACCCTTGATTCCCCTACTGATCAAGAGTCTAACTATCTCGGCCTTAAATAAGGGCAGCACAGTGGCTCAGTTGTTAGCACTGCAGCCTCAAAGCACCAGGGACCTGGGGTCAATTCCAGCCTTGGGTGACTGTCTGTGCAGAGTTTGCACGCTCTCCCCATGTCTGCGAGGGTTTCTTCCAGTTTCCTCTCACAGTCCAAAAATGTGCAGGCTCAGTGGATTGGCCATGCTAAATTGCCTGTAGTATTCAGGGATGTGTGGGTTTAAGGGGGATGGGTCTGGGTGGGATATATCAAGGGGCAGTGTGGACTTGTTGGGCCGAAGGGCCTGTTTCCACACTGTGGGGAATCTAATCTAATCATATGCATGAGAACTCTATGACAAGGAGTTCAAAAGACTTACAACTCCCTGAGAGAAGGAATTCTTCCTTAGCTCAGTCTTAAATTGGTGTTTTTTTATTCCGAGACTATGTTCTCTGATCCTAGAGTTTCCATGAGGGGAAGCATCATCTCAGCTTTTACCCTGTCAAGCCCCTTAAGAATTCTATATGTTTCAAATGAGATCACCTCTCCGTTATCTACTAACTGTCTGAGTTTACTATATTCAAAGATTTCAAATACTTCAGTGTTACATTTCCTACTCCACGAAAACTCTTGGCAACATTCAAAGCCATTTTGAAAATCCAACCCAAGTAATAAGTTTCACCACACAACCCCTCTGTTATATTGCGCACCTTGACAAACACGTTTCTTTAAAAGAGACACAGATATTTTCCAATTAATGGCAATTTAATGCAGAATGCCATTCTAATCCTTCATTTTAATGAAAGAAGAGAGATTAGTAGGTTCAAGCAGCACAATAGGATTAGTACATAATCTAGATAACAAGGTGTGGAGCTGGATGAACACAGCAGGCAAGTAGCATCAGAGGAGCAGGAAGGCTGATGTTTCAGGCCTAGACCCTTCTTCAGAAATAGGGTTATTTTCCCATTTCTGAAGAAGGGTCTAGACCCGAAACGTCAGCTTTCCTGCTCCTCTGATGCTGCTTGGCCTGCTGTGTTCATCCATCTCTACACCTTGTAATCTCAGATTCTCCAGCATTTGCAGTTCCTCCTATCTCTAGTACATAACTTAAGTGTTTTTAAGCCATACTTGGGGCATTTGTTGAAAGTGCTAATTCAGCCACCTCTAAGCCGAAAGACCTGGATTCCTATTCTACCTACTCCAGAGCTGCATAGGAATATCTCTGTATACGCTGATTAGGAAATACTATAAGGTTAGTGTGATGCTGGGAGGGTATGATGTCAGATGGGTGGGGGGATTAATTTGCAAGGTAAGTAGCAAGTCAATGGGGTGAGGGGATAGGTGCTTGTGAAGTAGGCAACAGGCATGAGTTTAGGATACGTCAGGGTGAGCTGGGGAAATCGAGTCGGGATGGGTGGGTGTTGGGTCTGGGAGTTTCGGGACATGCTGTGTGGGTATTGCAGACAGACCTGAAGGGGGTGATAATGAAGAATCAGCTCTGGTGGTAGCAGTGAGGTGCAAGTATTTAAACCATAAGGTCATTTCCCAACACGAAATGGGTAATGGGCAAATCACTGCATTCCAAAAGCTATCAGTCTGCTCAGATACTTTAAATGCGACTGACTTTAGAAAGGTCGACAGGGTCACCCTTAGTCAACAGAAATTCTTTACTCCCCACATATTCTATAGATTTAACAGTAGGGGAATCTCTAATAGTAATTTGTAATTAATTTTAATTTTCATTGGTTTGATTTCCACTTTAATGATTTGCATACGTACCTTTTGGAGTAAACTGTCATTGGCTTTCCAGCCATGAATCTCCTCAGCACCATCTAGTGGATTATTTAAATTATATCACCCTTGTTGTTCGGGCAGAAAATAATTTTTAATAAATTCCCAGTTCAAACTGAAGGATTATGCTAATAAATCTTTTACCATTGAGCATTCAATTCTTCAAAAATCCGGTATTTCAATCTCTTTAACTTCATGGGCTGATGTTGTATAAATCAGTTAGTTTCTGAAAGGATGTTTAACTGATATCACGAGACAGGTTCTGCGCATCAGGTTATAAAAGATTGGTCCCAAGTGGAGCTAACAAAGTGTTCTAATGTTCCATTACCAGCTTTTCTCATGCTAAATCAATGTAACAGTAATGTATACTTGAATAAAGGTAAAAACCTGAGCACAACAGTGGGAACACTGGAGAAACATGTCGGGCAGATTCTGTGGAGAAACAGATTTAATGATTCAAGGGTCTAGGCCCGAAACGTCAGCTTTTGTGCTCCTGAGATGCTGCTTGGCCTGCTGTGTTCATCCAGCCTCACATTTTATTATCTTGGATTCTCCAGCATCTGCAGTTCCCATTATCATTAATGATTCAAGTATGAGTTCTCCAGGCATAATGTATACTTCATGCATATTTACTCTTGTGTTGAGCCTGATGTCTCAGCAGACATAATCATGTACCTTGACGTAATGTGGCTAGCTATTAAGCGCAATAAAATGAATCTTCACAGTTCAACAAGATTGAGTTAATCTTCTGCCAAACTCATACGGACATCCTTCCCCAGTTGGAATAAGTCATTGAGGCTAATATTAATAAGAAGGATTAATGTCAGTGAATCAATATGTTAGATGGCTCAGGAGAATTTCACACCATTTTAGCACTAACCTCACACTTTTTTCTGGATATTTCAATCAGGTCCCACGTAAGAAATTACTGTGTGAAATTAAAGCGCATGAGATTGGGGGTAGACACAGTTAAAGATTTGCATATGTACCTTTTGGAGTAAAGTGTCATTGGCTCTCCAGCCATGAATCTCCTCAGCACCATCAAGTGGATTATTTATAACTGCTTAGCGGGCAGGAAACAAAGAAGAGCAAATGGGCCACATTCTACAAGGCAGCCAGTAACTATGGTGTACCGCAGGAATGAGTGCATGGATCCCAGCTATTCACAAAATATATTAATGATTTAAATGAGGGATCAAAATTGAATAACTCCATGTTAGCAGAAAATGCAAAGCTGGTTGGGAGGTAAACTGTGAGAAGCATACAGAGAATAAAAATGCATTACCAATGAAGTATAACCTGAACAAATGTGAGGTTCTCTATTTTGGTTGCAAAAACAGAAAGGTAGATTATTATCTGATTGGCAATTGATTTGAAATGGGCTAGGTGCAATGAAACCTGAGTGTCCTTGTACACCAGTTGCTGAAAGTAAGCATGCAGGTAGTGAAGAAGGTAAACAGTATGTAGGCCTTTATAGTGAATGTATTCAAATATATGAAAAGGGATGTCTTGCTGCAGTTGTACAAGGCTGCAGTAATACCATACCTGCAGTACTGTGTATAGTTTCTGCTACCTGAGGAAGGACATTCTGGCTACAGAGGGAGTGCAATGAGGGTTTACCAGGCTAATTCCTGGGTGACCAGACTGATTGGATCAGTGAGGACTATATTCACTGGAGTTTGGAAAAATGAGTCTCATTGGAACCTATGAAATTCTAAGAGGACTAGACAGGAAAGATGCATTCAATGACCAGACACTGTGGTTGGTTCGCTCACCGAGCTGGTTTGTTAGTTCACAGACGTTTCATTACCCTGCTGGGTAACATCATCAGTGCAGCCTCCGATGAAGTATTGTTGTGTTTTCCCACCTGGTATTTAAACTCTTTGGGGTCCATTGGATTTGATTACCTCATTTCCAGTTTTCCTTGGCAGTGATGTATAGATAGGGTCTAGCTCTTTGTGTTTGTTGATGGATTTCTTGGTGAAGAACCAAGCCTGTAAGAATGCCCATGCTTGTCTGTATTTGGCCTGTCCTAGGATCCTGGTGTTGTCCCAATCAAACTGGTGGTTCTTCTTATCCATGTGAATGGATATGAGTGAGTGTTGGCCGTGTCTTTTTGTTGCTAGTTGGTGTTCATGTACTCTTGTGGCTAAATTTCTTCCTGTCTGTCCGATGTAATGTTCGTCACAGTCCTTGCATGGAATTTTGTATTACATTGGTTCTGTCCATATTGGGTAAAGGTCTATGGTTTAAGTTTGCAGTTGTGTGAAGGTTGACTTGGGTTTGTGCGCTACTCTGGTGCCCAATGGTCTTGTGATCAGTTCAGATATGTTCTTGATGTATGGTAGTGTGATGAGTGTGTTAGGGCATGTAGTATCTTCCTGTTGCTGTTTGTATGATAGGCATCGTCAGATCTAGTTGTTTGGGTATCCAATGTCCTTAAATACTTGATGGAGGTACTCTTCCTTTTTTTGGTGTAGTTCCAGGTTGCTGCAGTGTGTTGTCACTCATTTAAATAGTGGTTTCACACAACTCTGTGAGTGTTGGGGTGGTTATTGTTGAAATTCACCACTTGGTCAGTGTGTGTGGCTTTTCTGTGTACCTTTAGCAGGAATTCACTGTTGGTCTTGCATTCTACCATGACATCCAAGAGTGGGAGCTCTTCATTCTTTTCCTCTTCCCTGGTGAATTTGATACTAATGAGAGTGGTGTTTATAAGTTGGTGTGTCTCCTCTAGTTTGGTCCATTTGATGATGGCGAATGTGTCCTCCACGTATTGGATCCATACTTTGGGTTGGGTTTGCAGGAGGGCTATGCTTTTGAGTCTCTGCATCACAGCTTCTGCCATAAGGCCGAAGATAGGTGACCCCAGAGTATCCCGTTGATCTGTTCATAGATTTGAACATTAAAGGTGAAGTGGGTGAGGCATAGGTCCAGTATGTTCAGCATGTTGTCTGTGGAGATGGTGTCACTCAGGTCTCATTCTTTTAGTAGTGTTGCTAGTGTTTCTCTTACCAGTGGTATGTCAATTGATGTGAATAGGGAGGAAATGTCAAATGATACCATGGTCTCGTCATCATCTATTCTTATGTCCTTCAGGGAATTTAGGAATTCCTGGGCTGAGTGGATTGAGTGGGGTGACTTTCTGACATGGTGCTTTAGTCTTCATTGTAACTCCTTGGCTAACATATGTGTTGGTGTTCCTGGGATGGAGACTATGGGTCTGAGGGATACTTCCAGTTAGTGTACTTTTGGGAGGCCGTAGAACTTATGTAGAAAGCACAGGAATTCCTATAGGCCCAGTCTTCCACCAAGAAGACACATAGAACTATACTCAATATATACACCGCTGTGAAGGAAAACCAGAAATGAGATAATCAAATCCAATGGACCCCAGAGTTTAAATACCAGGTGGGAAAGCACAACAGCACTTCATCGGAGGCTGCACTGATGATGTTACCGAGCAGGGTAATGAAACATCTGCGAACTAACAAACCAGCTCGGCGAATGAACCAGCCACAGCATCTACAACCCGAGCTACAAATCTACTCAAGAACCTTAATCGCCAGACAGTACAGAACCATAATTTAAGGATATGGGGTTAACCATTTCGGACTAAATTAAGGAGAAATTTCTTCACCCAGAGAGTGGTGAGCCTGTGGAATTATCTGCCACAGAAAACAGTGAAGGTGGAAACATTGAATGTTTTCAAGAAGGAGTTAGACACAGTTCCTAGGACTAAACGGACCAAAGGATATGGGGTAAAACAGGAACATGGCACTGAGTTGGGTGATCAGCCTTGATCACATTGAATGGCAGAGCAGGATCAAAAGACCAAATGGCCTTTTCCTATTTTCTATTTTTCAGAATATTCTGCTTTCACCAGTGATCTTGGAGGCTCAAACATGATTGAATTAGGGCAGGTGTTGGGGTGTCTGAACACTATCACTTACCTGCTTCCACGTGAAATATAGATGTTTCCTGATCAACTTGTTCAGAGATATTAGGACACATTTCTGGATCAGGTGGGACTTGAACCAGGAGGTGACAGTCTCTACCTCTCCCTCTGTTTCATTCCAGTTCTCTGAGTCTGAAGGGCTTTTTTAACAAAAAGACACCCCTTTTGTGCCACAGTGTAAAAATTGGAACTCTTCATCCATGACAACTAAATCACTAATTCACTATTGCTGGTTGGCCAGTATTTATTGCCTGTTTCTAGTTGTGTTGAGAAGTTGGTAGTGAGCTGCCTTTTTGAACTGCTGCAGTTCATTAAGTGTGGGTAACCCACAGTGCTGTTCAGAAGGGAATTCAAATATTTTAATCTAGTGACACTAAAGGAACAGCAATACATTTCCAAATCATGTTGTAAGTGGCTTGGCAGGAACATAGCAGTTAGTGTTATTCCCGTATATCTGTTGCCCTCGTCTTCCTAGTTGGAAGTGATTGTGGATTTGAAAGGTGCTGTCTAAGGACCTTTGGTGAATTTCTGCAGCACGCATTGTAGATAGCACACACTGCTGCTAGTGAGTGTCGATGATGAAGGGAGTGGATACTATTGCTCACCCAAGCAAGTGGGAAGTATTCCCTTACATTCCTGAGTTCTGACTAGTAGATCGTGAACAATTTCTTTTTTTTAAACTATCTTCAAATTGAAGCTGGGAATTAAATCTCAGTAACTCTCAAATTTTTCTGCCAAGCACTGTTCATAAAATCAATATCTCCCTGTGTTAGGATCAAATTTTCTTTCTATTTTTTCTCTTACTGATTTTTTTTTCTCATCAGGATTCTAGATCAATCTTCACATCTCTCTTTCATTTTAATCATTAGTATTAACATTTCAAATTCTTCTGCTACAACTTGTAAATCTTTGTTAATTTTGAGACACTAGCAGCGAGAATTGCCTGAGAATTGATTTGAGCCCTGTTGATTTTTCACTGAATACAGCAAAAGTAAATGTAATATATCATTTGTTTAAACTCTGGAAATTTCAGTGCATCTGTGATTTTGGATCCCACAAGAGTGTCCAATTTGTTATGATTCTGAAATTTCATTACCCTGATGACTGAAAACTTCCAAAAGAAAAATGAATTTCCCAGTAACCAAAGGAAACAAACTAAAATTCATATGTACTAAGCATTACTTAATAAATAATAATAATACAAAACTAAACTACAGTAAAGGTACTTGTCCATTAGCCAATTAACAAAACCAAATTGTCCATGTTTATACATTATGCCATGTTTCAGTAGGTATGTAGCCTTGTAGATTAAAGCCACAATTTCCTCCTAGAGACTATATAGGATCTCTTTTCCTTGCCACACCAAAATATGTGTTTCAATATCTTTTGAAAGCCCCAACAATCATCTAAGTATCGTCAAAATTGACATCCAGCAGTCTTGAATACTCTGGCAACTGCTTGGACGATAAATCTCTACAAATCTTATCTCTTCAAACAGGGATCATTCCTATCAACATTCTGGTTGGTGGTGAAAATAAAATATCCTGTTCTCATGCTTGGAAAATCAGCAAATGTTGCTTTCCCTCTCTGAGCCTCTCTCGGTCTGAGAGTCTGTGTCCAAAAAGTCCTCTTTCTTGTCAAGCTGTGGAATCTGGAAATTGAGTTTCTATACATTTGGCCTGAGGATTTCTTCACATGAAACAAAATCACTTAGACCCATCTCCAGAAGGGTTTAGCACACTTTCATTATTCCCCATTATAGGATCTTGTGTTTTGTCTTAAGTTAAATAGAATAGTTTAAAGCATAACTGCCTTAAAAAGTCTAGCCTTTATAAAATGATGTCTTTGTCCTGATTCAGTTCAAATAAGGACCACCCACGACCTGCTGACTTTTCTTTCTCGATCCTTAGATGACTCAACGACAATTTCCAGGATTATATATATTTTTATAGATTGTTAATTTTACATATCTGGTCAAAATCAGTTCATAGAATCATATAGTACAAAAAAGGCCTTTTGGCCCATGAAGTCTGTATTGCTAAAAAAATGCATTACTACCTACATTAGCCCCACTTTCTTGCACTAGGCCCATAGCCTTGAATGTTTTGATACTTCAGATGTTCATCCAAGTACTTTTAAAGATTGTGAAGTGTTCCACCTCAACTCCCCTCCCAGTGCATTCCAAACCCCATCATCACTCGGTGAAAATATTTTTCCACAAATACCCTCTAAACCTGCTGCCTTTACAAATGTAATGAAATGTGAGGCTGGATGAACACAGCAGGCCCAGCAGCATCTCAGGAGCACAAAAGCTGACGTTTCGGACCTAGACCCTTTACAAATGTGCCCCCTTGTTTTAGACCCTCTGACTGAGGGGAACAAATGCATTCTATTCACCCTGTCCATTGTCTCTTATAATATAACATACGTCTATCAGGTTCCCCTTCAAACCTCTCTGAGAAAACCAAGCTTATTCAGCCTCTCCTTACAGCTGAAATGCTTCATTCCAGACAATATCCTGATGAATCTCTCCTGCACACCCTCCAGTGCAATCACATCTTTCCTATTGTGCAGTGACCAGAACTACACGCAGCACTCCAGTTGTGGCCAATACAAAGCTCTGTGCGGTTGCATGGATTGATAAAGGGTTTTCTATATCTTTTGTTATAATGATATTATTAATGGAGGGCACAGTACAAAGTACACCCACAAGCAAGAACTATAGGGTGGCCACCAGCTGTAAATAATATCCAATTCCTAAGGGAGGATCTCTACCGTGGCTTAACTTATACCTGGAAGTGTCACTGCTTAGCTGTAAAAAAAATGTTCGCTTGCTACTGACCAACAGTGACACTTTTTCTACCAACACTATTTTGTCTTTGTTACTTTCTACCTGGAGAACCTTTCTATTATAATCATCCATCAGACAACAACTATTGCAACTTGGAGGCAAAGTTTTGGTAAACCACAATCCTTGATCAACAATTTAGTACGTGATATCCTTTTGCAAGCAACTTTCATCTGCAGCCATCTCCATTCATACTATCTCAGTTGTGATGTGTGTTTCTGATCTTAAACCCTCTGACAGAGATGTATTGGAGTTAGAACTTTTGTGGGCAGTATGTGTGTGAGACCCCAGCTTTAGAAACACAGTAATGCTGAACTTTTCCCATTATTCCCTTCATTTCCTAATGTGTACTTAAAATTTTGTACCTAGCTTTATAAGTTCTGTAATGCTGATCTTTTAACTTTATTTCTCTGTTTTTTTTAATTTGTATTTGGAGTTTTGAACCGAGCTATCTTTGTAACTAAGAAGAAAATGGTGACTTTATACTCTTTTCGTCATAGTCCCACATCCTTGTGCTTGAGTACATGTGACAATAAACCTAATTCTAACTGTAATTATCTCTGTCATGTTAACAAAAAACTGAACAAAGAGAAATTAAGCATTTATTTAGATAAAGGATGGGACATTTTGCAATACAAATACAAACATTTAATACTATTGCTGTGAAGAGTGGAGTACTTTTGAAGAAGTAAAAAGATAAAGTAACGCACAACAACATTGCAAAGTTGGCTAATTGTCAGCAAACAATACTTGGCTCTCAGTCTTAATTGATCTGAACGTAGAACTTCACATTCAAAGATTGACAATCAAAATCAACTCTACTTCAGAATTCACAGCTCAATCAAACTGGAGACAACTGTTTTACCATGTTTACATCTTATATCTGATCTTAGAGATTCCTTGCAACCAAAAAGTGAGAATGTCACTTTAAGGGCTATTGCTCCTCAAATATCCTACCTGCCCCAGTCACAGCACTCCCTCTACTCATGAGAAAAACACGTTGGTTAAGATCAGTGACAGTACAAAGTCCAATGAGAATGATATATTCTTGGAGCTTTTACAGCCAAGATCATTGAATTGATTTTTAAATCTCCTTCAAATTATCAAAATATTGTTTGACACAAGACCATTACGCAAGTATAAAACAAATTAACAAAAGCATTGAATCTTGGCATTGCAATGTATTTAAATGCCATCTAGTGGTGATAAATAAATTGCTGTTTCTTGGAGTTTGTGAGCACTGAGGCTAAAATTTCATGTTCCAGCACATTTTCATAGAAACCCCAGCAATACTGAGGGGGTAAAGTTTTAACTTATGCCCCAGTTGGTTATGCAGGGTGCCGCCTACATTCTGAATCGCCAACTGCCCTTGCATAGAGCAGAGGCCTAGCATTGATCCATGCTGAACTGGGTCACGGGGTAGAGAGATAATAGGTGCTGTAGATGCTGGATTTTTCATCCTCATCCACACTTGGTCAACCAGTACAGACTATCGCTGGGCTCAGTGGGATGTTATCCTCCTCAATTGTGGGGCTGGAGTGTGATGAGTTAGTGGGGAGATGGGGATCTACAGCCTAAGGGGCAGGGTGACTTGGGACGCAGTAAAATTGTCCTGCTGTCAGATCATCAATGACAAGCATTAAGGGTCTAGGCCCGAAACGTCAGCCTTCCTGATCCTATGATGCTGCTTGGCCTGCTGTGTTCATCCAGCTCAAAACCTTGTTATCTAGGGTCACTGAGGTAGTCACAGTATTGGAGGGAACAGGAATTCTGACTCCTGGCAGTCCCAGCAACCTTAGCCTCACAGAATGTCAGGAAACATCAGAAGCCAGCAGGGTAAAACAAGGATATGCACTGGGTTAAGATTTGGTAAACCCAAATATTGGTACAGGAATATCTTTTCAAGCTGCTTTAAACTGCAATGAAGGCCAATATCTTTAGTCTCCAGCATCCAATCACAAGCTCTCCTATCCATGCACACTATACCTTTACAAGTGCTTAGCTTTCAGTATTTATGAGACACAATTCTAATCTTGCAAGCACCTGCCATAACATTAAATTAAAAGGCTTCCCACTCACTCTTCAAGTTCAGCCAGAGTTAGAGTCAGATTTCTCTACATAGACTAGAGAATTGTCAGGAATGTAGCTACAGCATTTAAAAAGAAATTGTTCTCATTGCTGGAAGGAGACACCAATATAGGCAATTGGAAACAGGCAGGAAAAGGAAAATCATTGCTGCAAGCTGCTGTAATCCAGAATGTACTACTGGAGAGTGTGATAGAGGCAGGCACACACAGGGCTTTCAAAAATTAGTGGGATAAGCATCTTATGAAGAGAACGAAGTTTCAGGGTATTGGGAAAAGGGTGAGGTGTTCATGAAGAGAGTCAGCATAGATGGTGGGCTGAATGGTCTCCTTCTTTGCTGTATACATTCCATGATTCTTGACTTGTTGTCTTGTGCTATTCCTAGAATAAGAAGCATCCATTAGCCACAATTTGTAGGTAAGGCCGTAATGCTGTTATAGGGAGGGAGTACCCAGCGACAGCAAAGGAATGACGATATATTTCCAAGTCACAACAGTGAGTGGCTTGGACGACAACTTGCAAATGGTGGTGTTCCCATATAGTTTCTGTCCTTGTCTTTCCAGATAGAAATGGTCGTGGGTTTGGAACGTGCCTATAAAGATCTTTGGTGAAGTTCTGTAGTCTAGGGGCGGAACGGTGGCTCAGTGGTTAGCACTGCAGCCTCACAGTACCAGGGACCCAGGTTCAATTTCCACCCCGGGCAACTGTCTGTGTGGAGTTTGCACATTCTCCCCATGTCTGCGTGGGTTTCCTCCAGGTGGTCCGGTTTCCTCCACAATCCAAAGATGTGCAGGCTAGGTGGATTGGCCATGCTAAATTGCCCGTAGTGTTCAGGGGTGTGTGGGTTATAGGGGATGGGTCTGGGTGGGATGCTTCAAGGGGCGGTGTGGACTTGTTGAGCCAAAGGGCCTGTTTCCACACTGTAGGGAATCTAATCTAATCTTGTCGATAATACATCCTGTGTCTGTGGAGGAGGGAGTGAATGCTTGTGGATGTAGTACCAATCAAGCAGGCTGCTTTGTCCTGGATGGTTTCAAGCTTCTTGAGAGTTGTTGGAGCTGTGGGGAGTATTCCATCTTGCTCCTGACTTATGCCTTGTAGATGCCTTGGGGAGTCAGTTGTTGCTGTATTCCTAGACCGTGGTTGTACTACTAATTCATTAAATTACCCAGAAAATTGTGACGTTAGACTGATACTTCATGTTTTCCAATTTACCACAACTTCTGACAATTTGTGGTGCTCTGTGGTTGACCTTGATACAATCCATAAAATTACCTTTTCACTGTAATCCTTTGCTTTGACGTTAAAAGGAATCATGAAATCCCAGGATATACAATGAGAGCGGAGGCAGCCTTTATCTTGTAAGACAATTGTTTGCTTTGTGGTAGTCAGCTTTGTGTTACCCATCTCCAGGTTTGGGTCAGAGTTCCTGCTGTGATATGTCACTCTCCTCCACATTGTCTGAAAAATTCACAATTCACTGGCCTGTTTTGTCTATATCTTCTATTCAGCCAAATGAGTTTCTTATTTCTGCTTACCTCTTTCAAACCGCCTCTAACAACCAGCTTCTGGAATCTATGAATGTCAGCCTTCAAGGTGTCAATTTCAATGTCCACTACTTTCATCTATCACATGTTGATATCTTCATAGAAGAGTTATGGATACCCAAGAGGTGTTGTCCCAAATCATTATACAGAAGATCAATTATATATAGCCATCTTCCGTGTGATGAATGTGGCCAAACCAAGGCAGACATCATTTACTTAGCAGTAACTATATATTAATGGAATTAGCATGCTCTAGGACCTTGAGACAGTGAACATGTCCTGCCAATACATGGTGAGGATCCATCTGAGATAGTGAAGATAGAAACAGTGCCGTCTTTTCTAATGATATAGTTCAAATTCTACTTCGTTGTGCCCTACATGTGCAATACCATTTCACCCAATTGACAATTGTGGTCATGTTTAAGTAATTCAGAGAAAAAACTGTATTCATACTCAATAATTCAGAAAATAAATAAGCAGACAGCAGAAGGATAAAGGGAGAAGTTAAGATAATTTTCCCACTGTAGAGGAGTGTGCTGAGGATGCATGCTGGCACTCGCAGTTTGGGGTCAGCGGTCACATTACTAAATTACTTACTAACATACTTACTCAGTTAATAAGGTTGAACATAGCTACAGCTTCACAATGTGTGTGTTAATTTTAGCATCAAGAGACAGGGAGCTGTGACTGTGGAACCTAGATATGTGAAGCTATCAAAGAGCTCCAGTATCATATTGTCAGTGCTGATCCATATCAGCTTGACAGTCTAGACCATGACAGTTGTCTTCCTAATGCTGCATCAGAGATAATAGGAACTGCAGATGCTGCAGAATCTGAGTTAACAAGGTGTAGAGGTGGATGAACACAGCAGGCCAAGCAGCATCATAGGAGCAGGAAGGCTGACGTTTGGGGCCGAGACACAAAGGATCTAGCTTTCCTGCTCCTATGATGCTGCTTGGACTGCTGTGTTCATCCACCTCTACATCTTGTCTTCCTAATGCTGTTGGCTGAATTTAAGCTTTACAGAAGAGAAGCTGTCTGGTTGCCGCTGCAGGTGTTCCTCGGCATGGAATGTTAGAACAGCATCATCAATCAACAGCAAGTCTTTTATCTTTTCCACGGTCATCAGCTGAGCAATACTAAAGAGCTTTCCATCAGTTCTGGTCGGTAAATAGACAACTGCAGATAGGAACATTGAGAAATAGCTACAGCAATGGAGCATTCACCTCATCAAATCTGCTCTGACATTTAACATGATTGCGGTTGATCAAATGCCTTTTAACCAGACGATCCCCATGACGCTTTATGCAATTGATAATCAAAAATTTATTAACTCTTACTTCAAATATACTGAGAGACTAAGCCTCCACAGCCCTCTGGAGAAGAGAATCCCAAACATTTACCAACCGCTGTGTCAAAAACAAGTACTCATCTTGGTCCTAATTACTATTCCCCCTTATTTTTAAATCGTGCTCTTTGGTTCTAAACTCAGGGAAAACATCTTATATACATTGACTCTATCTATCCCTTCAAATAGTCTGTAGGTTCAAATGAAATCACCTCAATTTCTTCAAAACGTCACAGAAGACAGGTTTAGCTAGCCCGATCTCTCTTCATAGTGTGACACTATGACAGCAGATGATTGGACACCGTGCAATAATCACCAAACAGGAATATTATCTCCCAGTTGGGGAACACTTCAGTGGTCAAGGGCATTCAGTCTCCAATCTTTGGGTAAGCGTCCTCCAAGATGGTCTTTGAGATACACAACAACATAGAATCGCTGAGCAGAAACTGATAGCCAAGTTCCATACTCATGAAGACAGCCTCACCCGTGATCATAGGTTCATGCCACACTACATATAACCATACCATACTGCTCTATATTTGTAAAATCTTCTTTACTGTCCATCACCTTGATAACTTGTTTTGATCTCTCTACCCAAATTAGTTTGTACAGTTTTAGATTGCTTGTTACTTTGGTTAGAACCTTGGCATGCAACTCTTATACCTATCATGTTATTCCAGCTGTTTGGTTTGTCTCCAGCATCACCTTATTTTTAATTTTTGGTAATTATGTCTCTGTCTCAATTAATTGGATTATACGTCATCCCTTTGCTAGTTATTCAGCTGTTGACACTTCATTCATTTTTAATCACCAGCAGAGACATATTATTCAGCCTGTCGGCACTCCATTCACACCATTTGAATGATCTTTTGATCTCTCTGCCTATATATTCTGTACCTGTGTGTTTCTCTTCGCTCTACCTGATGAAGCTTACGATGTTGAACAAACCTGTTGGACTATAGCCTGCTGCCGTGTGACTTCTGACCCCTTCTTCATAGGATTGTTCTGCCATCCTGGAAACAAGTCTGGTGAACATTCCGTGCACTCCTTCTGTGGTAATAATATCCTTCCAGAAATAAGGAGACGAGTTGTGGTCTAACCAAGCCCCTCAAGAATAATAGCAAGAATTCACTCCTCCTGTACTCCTTTTGAGATAAAAGGCTAACATTCCATTAACTTTTCTCATAGCTCGCTGTACCTGCATATTAGTCTTCATGGCATACTGACAAGGATACCAAAATCTCTTTACACATCTATATTTGTCAACCTGTCATTACTTAAGAAATGTTTTGCACATTTGATCTTCTTATCAAAGTGAATAAGTTCATAATTTTCCATACTATATTCCATGTGCCACATCTTGTGCAAACACTAAGCCGGAGCAAATCTTCCTGTACACTTTTTTCATCTACCCATATGTATTCCTACTTGGCTTTGTATCATTTGCAAATTTGGAAATATCACATTGATCCCTATATCAAACACATTGATATTGTGAACAGCTGGATCCCAAGTGCTGACCTTTGCAGTAGCTCACAGACAGAGAACATGAGAGTCATCCATGTATGCCTGTGTTCTGTTTTCTGAATGTTAGCCAATCCTTAATCTATGCCGCTACAGTATTCCCAAGCCATATGCTTTAATTCTGCTAACAAAATTCCTGTGGAGACCTTTTCAAAGGCCTTCTAAAAAGCCACATATACCACATCCATTTATTCCTTTTTAATCAACTTTGTAGGCAACATCCTCAAAAAACTCTGACATGTAAATGTGGCCTGAAGATTAAGTTGGCCTGAAGATTGTATGATTTTCCACTCAGCAGGGCACTTTACCTGATGTAGCAAAGTTTCTGATATCCTTTGAAATGCAAGAAACTAGATGCAAGAATGCAAGAAATTGGCGACATGGTTTGAAGAATACAATAGATGCTTATTACAGTTAGATGTTATATACAAAGATTACTTTCTTCAGGTATATCAGTACCTGAGCTAACATCAAACTATTAAGTTAAACAGAACAGCATTTCTTCTTGTAGCGTGTAATGCCTCAAGTGATCCTTAGTAATGTGGTTTATGTGACTGTTATAGGACTGCTACAATAATAGTGAGGTGTCTTTTTAGCATATTCTGTCATATTGACTTTGGAATACAGTACAACATCCCCCTTTCTATTGAAAACAAAAGAAAATCTGAAACTGGTATAGACAGTTACAAAAACCGAAAGAACTGTGTATGCTGTAAATCAGGAATAAAGACAGAAGTCAGGTCTGTGAAGAAGAATCAGACTTAACTTTTCGGGTTCAGTGACCCTTCCTCAGAACTGGAGTTCTGAAATGGACCCAAAACATTAATCCTGGTTTTTCCTCATGGAAGCTGCCAGAACCACTGAGCTTTTCCTGTGACTTCTGTTTTTGTCGTACAGTTATACATGGGCACATAGTGTCAATTCAACAAGTATACAAAGGGGTAAAAAAGAAATTAGGTTAGTATTTCAAACTTCTGCATAATGTTTTGGGGGATTTACGAATCATCCCAACCTGGTGAACCAATTGCTATCTGGAGAGTTGCAGATCTTCTGGTAAGATGATGGTAGAGTAGGGTTTCTAAGCCCAGGGTTAATCCACTCGGTCCACTTTTCAGCTCTTGTCTTTTTTTCCTTTCTTAACTCTTGTTGAAGAGCTCAGTCTCAGCGATGGCATTGGCAGGTGGCAAGTGGCCCCAGTGCAGATTTGTGGAGGTGCAGCCAGAGAGAGTTTGGGTTCCCGACAACTTCTGCACCGATGAGACAGTCTTAATGCCAACTCATTGCTGCAGCAGAGGTGATTTTGGGTTCCGGCACATCTGCATCCAACACAGATTCATGGAAGCAGCAACGGAGGCGAGTTTGGGCCCTGCGCAAGACCCAACAGTATTGGCAGTGACTGTATCACAGAGGTGGGCTCAAAGCAGTCTCAAGGCAGCGGTGGAGTCAAGTTTGGGCCAGTGTGTACCAGGTAGCATTGGCGGCATCTGCATTTGCAAGGTCCCATTGTGGTGAGGGTGTCAGTAGAGGTGAGATAGTGCAGAGGAGTGGCAACTTTTGTTCCAGTGGCATGGCAAAGGGACTCATGTCTGGTCATCAAGCCCATGGCTGAGCACTTAACAAGAAGGGCTGTAAAGTTGAATATTATTTCTTTATTCGTCTGCTTTACTATTCTATGGTTTAAGATTGTTCTGTAGAGACGAGATACTATACAACACTTTTCACTGTATTTTGTACCTAAGTACCTATGACAATAAATAAATCAAATCAAATAAATCAAATCAGTTGAAAATCATTCTTTGATATTCTTTATTGGCAACTTGGTTGATTTATGCTGTTTGTTGTCACTCAATCATCATAGGAGTGTCCTTCATTTTGTTCATATATAATTAGTGTGTTGCTTTTTGGATGAAGCTGGCCTCTGTTCCTTCAGAATGCAGCACTGTGATCTGCAATGACTTTGTATGATCTGGACCAATTGCAAATTTCACAAAACTTTGCTGGTATACAAGAATTTTTAATTGTATATCAAACTCGCACTCTCTGCCCAGTGCACTGATTTTATAGTTCTCTACCTCCTTGCCTATCTTGTATGTCTTTCATTCTCCTCTGTCTTTGAAGAAGAATGTCATGTGCTTCAGGGTAATTAGATATTTAGTTCCTGGGCATGATCTTTCACACTTGTCTTCTGAGCATAAGTTGTCCTTCCAATGATAGCCAATTCTCCACTGATGTTGCATGAAAATTCAACAAAGTAATGAAAAAATGTTGGGTTTTTTTTGCTTCACACTTAATAGCCTTTGATTTCATCATTTTTACCGTATATTCTGTTAGTCTAAGTGTGGTTAGTGCAGTGATAATTAGATAGGGATCATTTCTCACTTAATACACCTCTAGAATTTTTTTTTATCAGTCAATTGCAGTCCATTGTTGGGCACTATCTATTCATGGATACAAAATAAACTGAAAGTAGTGTTAACTTTGGGGAAACAGGTCATGATCATTGTATTCCTAAGACATTGAACAATGGCAAACTTGGAGAAATAAAATATCACAAAATGTAATCTTCCTTGTGCACTACCATTGTTATTTATGTCCAGAAGTGGAGAGAACATCAGGTCGATATAGAGGTTCCCTCCAATGCTAGAGTTGACTTGTTTGGCATGCCTCATGTGCATTCACAATTTATCCCAGGCCAGTGCACAGATTCACTGTGCAAGGCAGCTGAGAGATTCAACATCCATGTAATCCTATTGTAACATAGACATGATAGTTTGGCATAATGCTTTTGAAATTAAGACTTGTTTGCCATTGAAGATAATTTATTACAATATACCAAATTCATCTCTATATGGCTAAAATGAACAAATCTTTTCATTTATTCTTTAACTGCACCATCTCTGAATGATGTTCTTTTGCAACTCTTGTAGTTGCTTATCTTCAGCAGTTGTCAACTGCAACAATTTGCAGTCACTCTCACCAACGTGTAACAGATTAACATTGAGGACATCGTCAACTTCATAGTCCAGACCTCAATGAGTAGACCTAGAGGTCTTTATGTGGGTTGCAGATTTTGCATAGCATGGGAATCATCCTTGTATCCAGCTTATGTCTCACTTCAAAATTATATCCTTGCACCTTAAAGTCATCAGAGTCCACAGCATAGCTTCCATGCTGGTCAAAGGCAACCACCTAATTATTTTAACCCTATTTTCTAGCACCAGTGAGGGTTTATAATAGGCAGTAGGTTTCAGATGTCTGCCAACCTCTGAGTGAAAATGTTTTTCCTCACATCTGCCCTAAACTTTCTGCACCTTATCTTAAATCGATGTCCCCAACACCCTGTAATAGATCCTTCCACTAAGAGGAAAAGTTCCTTCCTTTCAGCCCTGTGTATGCCCCTTATTATTCTATACATGTCAATCATGTCCCCTCCTAGTCTCATCTACTATAAGGAAAACAACACCAGTCTATCAAATTTCTCTTCATAACTGAAACTCTTCAGCCCAGGGAACATCCTGGTAAATCTTCCCTGCTCCCGCCCCAGTGCTATCACATTTTTCCCTAAATGTGGATTCCAGCACTGCACATAGTGGCCTAATTAACATTTCATACAGTTCAAACAGAACATTCCTGCTCTTAAACTACATGTCTCAATTAATAAAAGTACGTATATCATATGCCTTCTTAATTACTTTATCCACCTGTCCTAATACCTTAATAGACTAATGTGCATGCACATCAAAGTCTCTCTGAGCCTCCGTGTTTCCCCGAGTCTTAAGATTCATTATGTATTCCCTTGCCTTCCGTTTGCCACTGATCAGCTCATCTGACCAGCCTATCTTGTAGTATAGAGCTATCCTTCTCATTATTTAACATCCCACAAAATTTCATATCATATGCTTAATAATCAAAATTCCTATATTACAGTCTGAATCATTTATATGAGCCACAATTAGCAAGGGCCTCAACACTAACCCCGGTGAGATCCCACTGGACATTGACTTCCAGTCGGAAAACCATTACTCAACCATCACCCTCTGCTTCCTGCCAGTCAGCCAAGTGTGGATCCAATTTCCCAAATTTCCTTGGATCTAATGAGACCTTACGCTTGCTATCATCAGAAAGTTAATTTTTGAGGTCATGGTCTCCTTTGTCTTACCCATGACTGTAATGCATTAGCAATATAGCTAAACCCAGGTGTATCTTCAATATCTATCCAAGTCTCCTAGAATATGGCTTGGAGAACTTAGAGAAATAGCAACCATTAGAAACTGCACTGCCCAAGTGCCATCATAGATTTTCTGAGCTCTGGGAATTCTACTGCTAAATGGACATGCTTATCAGCTTTAGAAAGAATCTTGTTGTGGTAAACTTAGGTGTTAACTCTCCTGGCAGCTATATTTCGTAATGGACACCTTTCCAGTGAAAGTTTAAGGTGCATTGCATCAGGCATACACTCATGGTGCCATCTTTCTTTAAGACATGAGTTAGGATTATGCCATTCTGCGCAGTGGTTGACCCTCTAAATAGTACCATGTTCCTCATCTCATTCTATTCCTCTCTTGAAGTGCACACTGCACTTACTTAAATTGTCAATAAATGACATTGTAAGATTGTAACATCTTTAAGGTGAAATATTGATGATTGTGTCAAATCATATTTGAGATCATTGTCCGATTCTACTTAATCTATTCTACTTCACAGGATGTGGCTTGAATCTCATGAAATGTGACAACATCAAGTTCTGTGCATACTGCTAATCCTGCCATTGCTGAACTTTGGTATCTATAGGGTAGACAATTTCAGGAATCCTCATCATGTGCAAAAATCTGCCTTTTGATTGCTTCACTCTGAACCTTATTTGATGGGATTGCACTTGAGTGCATTCTTAACACTTCCCTTTGCATTAGTGTGGCAGTGTTGTGCTATCTTGTTGGCTACCAATGCATGCATGCTCACTCTTGGCACCACATACTTTACAGATATCAGGAAAAACTGGAAAACTTTTGGTTAGCTGTGAAAATTTCATCTATTACTGATTTTGATGGTTTGGTCCTCTTTGCTGACTGTAGAAAGAATAGGCTAGCCACCCTAGTTTCAAACATACATCCTCAAGTATTATATCCCTTTTTCTTGCCCAAAAGTTCCTTACTGAAGGTTTTAATTGGTGCAGTGCAATGATTAATTCAACAAACCTCTGAAATTTCTTCTTCAGAAATTTCTCACTCAACATCCTTTTCTGTGTCATCTTCTAACAAACTCAATAGACACTTGCAGCTTCTGTCTTTATGAGATTATTTGGCGTCTTTTAATCCTGAAGTTAATTGTTTTGAAATACATTGTATGGGTAATTTCAGACATGATATGGCCAGTGTTTGGGAGGGCAAAGATGAGTTTCCTTTGGCTACCCAGGCTTTCCACAACTGGGATTTACCAGATTTCACTACTATGGGTAATTTCAGACATGATATGGCCAGTGTTTGGGAGGGCAAAGATGAGTTTCCTTTGGCTACCCAGGCTTTCCACAACTGGGATTTACCAGATTTCACTACTGAGTCTTTTGCAGATCAACTGATAGAGGTAAGTTTAATTAGTCAATTATTCATTGTATTACAGAACTGCTAGGATGGTGTCAGGTGAATTAGATTAACTTTCTCTCACCTTTTCAGATTTAACAATTACAATGTCCCTTTTATTGCAAACTTACAGTAGAATGGCTGAGTGTTCCATTGATCCTGATAGTAATGGACCAGAGCATTAGTTGATACTTAATGAGTTAGGAATGTACCTACATTGTGGATCCATTCGCTCATTAACATCTCAAGGACCAATACAACAATTCTCAAACACAACAGAATTGTGTTTCTTTTCTTATGTTTTTCCTTTCTGACGCTTCTTTTTTATCTCATGAACTTTTCTTCTTCCCTTTATTTCTATTTTAGACTAGAATTTGACACCACTTTGATGATGTAACAAGCCACATTGATGAAGATAGGTCAATGGATGTGGTGTATTTGAGTTTTAGCAAAGCATTTGATAAAGTTCCCCATGGTAGGCTCATTCAGAAAGTAAGGAGGCATGGGATTCAGGGAAATTTGGTTGTCTGGATATAGAATTGGCTGTCCAATAGAAAACAGAGTGTGATAGTAGATGGAAAGCATTCAGCCTAGAGCTCGGTGACCAGTGGTGTTCCTCAAGGATCTGTTTGAGGGCCTCTGCTTTTTGTGATCTTTATAAATTACTTGGATGAGGATTTGGAAGGGTGGGTCAATAAGTTTGCTGATGACACAAAGGTTGGTGGAGATGTGGATAGCGTGGCCGGCTGTTGTAGGTTGCAACGGGACATTGACAGATGCAGAACTGGGCAAAGAAGTGGCAGATAGAATTCAACTCAGTAAAGTGTGAAGTAATTCATTTTGGAACGTTGAATTTGAATGCAGAATACAGGGCAAATGCCAGGATTCTTGGCAGTGTGGAGGAACAGACGGATCTTGGAGTCCACGTCCATAGATCCCTCAAAGTTGCCAATCAGGTTGATAGGGTTGTTAAGAAAACATATGATGTATTGGCTTTCATTGGCAAGGGAATTGAATTTAAGAGCCACAAAGTTATGCTGCAGCTCTACAAAACCCTGGTTAGACCACACTTGGAATATTGTGTTCAGTTCTGATCGCTTCATTATAGGAAGAATGTGGAAGCTTTAGAAAGGGTGCAGAAGAGATTTACCAGGATGTTGCCTGGACTGGAGGGCAGATCTTATGAGGAAAGGTTGAGGGAGCTAGGGCTTTTCTCATTGGAGTGAAGAAGGATGAGAGGTGACTTGATAGAAGTGTACAAGATGATGAGAGACATAGATAGAATGGATTACCAGAAATTTTTTCCCAGGACGGAAATGACTATTATGAGGGGGCATAATTTTAAGGTGATTGGAGGAAGGTATAGGGGAGATGTCAGAGGTAGGTTCTTTACACAGAGAGTGGTGGGTGCACGGAATGCTCTACCAGCGGTGGTAGTGGAGTCAGATACATTAGGGACATATAAGCAACTCTTGGATAGGGACATGGATGATAGTAAAATGTAGGGTATGCAGGGTAGTTTGATCTTAGAGTAGAATAATAGGTTGGCACAATATTAGAACATAGAACATAGAACATAGAACAGTACAGCACAGAACAGGCCCTTCAGCCCACAATGTTGTGCCGACCATTGATCCTCATGTATGCACCCTCAAATTTCTGTGACCATATGCATGTCCAGCAGTCTCTTAAATGACCCCAATGACCTTGCTTCCACAACTGCTGCTGGCAACGCATTCCATGCTCTCACAACTCTCTGCGTAAAGAGAGTGGGTCAAAAGGCCTGTACTGTTCTATATTTTACGTTCATTCTATTTCTGCATCATTCACTGTTCGTTCCTTAAGCCACTCCTTATTTTGGTTGAGCAGATAAGCTATTGGAAACATTGTCTATAAAGTCCCAATGTTACCACCGCTGTAAATTATCTTATTGATATTGCAATGATTTATAACACAATTATGATGCATATGAGCATATACACATTGAAGCATATTAATTAGGATAAGAGGTAGGCTAATCAGACCCTCAAATCTGCTCCACTATTTAGTAAGAATATTTTATTTAATTTGTTCACAGCATGTGGACATCACTGGCCAGGCTGACATTTTTTGCCAATTCTTAATTGCCCTGGAGAAAATGGTGGTGAGTATATTTTTAAACTATTGAGGGAGACATGGAGTGAGGTGGTAAGGTCCCATACAGCTCTCTTCAGGAGTTTCAGAATTTTCATTCACTGACAATAAAGTGACTGTGACATAGTTCCATGTCAGGATGGTGTGCAGCTTAGAAGAGAACTTGCATGGAGTGGTGTTCCTAGACATCTGCTTCCTTTGTCCTTTTAGGTGTAGGCATCACAAGTTTGGAAGGTGCTGTCAAAGGAGATTTGGTAAATTATTGCAGTGCTTCTTGTAGATGGTACACACTGCAGACATTGAGCATCAGTGATGAAGGGAGTGAATGCAAAGGTTTGGGTGGGGTTTCAATCAAGCTGGCTGTTTTGTCTGAGATGTTGTTAAGGTTTTTGAGCATTGTTGGAGGTGCACTTGTCCAGGGAAGTGGGGGGTATTCTATCACACTCCCTCATGTCTTGTAGATGGTAGGCAGAATCTGGTGGGGTTGGGGGGGGGGGGGTGGTGGTGAGTTGCCTGCTACTGAGTTCCTAACCTCTGACTTGCTCTTGTAGCCCCAATATCTATGTGGCTAGTCCAGTTCAGTTTCTGGTCAATGATAATCTCAATATGCTGACAGCAATGGTAATTCTATTAAATGTCAAGAAACATGGGTGAGTTTTCTCTTGTTGGAGATGTTCATTGTGTAGCACAAATGCTACAGCTCATACTGCATTTAGCAATGAACTGATTAGTGCCTAAGGTGTGAGAAATGGTTTGAAAGCGTCACTGGCTAGGCCAGCATTTATTGCCTATTCCTAATCACTCAGAGGGCAGTTAAGAGTCAACTACATTGCGTTGGTTCTGGAGTCATATGTAGGCGAGATGAGTAAGGATGATAGTTTCCTTCCCTAAAAGACATAAGAGAACTAGATGGGGCTTTTCAACAATTGGCAATGGATTGATGGTTATCATTAGACTCGTAAGTCAAGACTCTTTTAGTGAATTCAAATTCCATCATCTGCCATGACAGGATTTGAACCCAAGTCTCTAGAACATTATGGGGTCTCTGGGTTAATAGTCCAGTGATACAACTATGAGGCCATTGCCTCCCGGGTGCAAACAGCAGTAAACATTCACCCTTCTGAAATTATAATAGAAGGAAGCTCATTGATAAAGCAGCTGAAAATGTTTGTACCATGGCTGGTTGATCTCAGGCAATCACAACCTTTTTTTTTCCTATTTCACATCTCATCAACTTCAATTACTGACTGATTTATCTTCCTAGTTGCCGCCAAACCTGCTGACCAAGGTGATTTGAGAGCTTGAGAAGATGAGTCCTTCCTTGGTAACCTCAGTTAGTGCAGGAATTGAACCCATGTTGTTGGCATTACTCAGAATTGCTAACCAACCATTCAGTCAACTGAGTTAACTGACCACCTGCAGCCCAATCTATGGTTCAATTGCATTACACTTTATTGAATTAAAATTAAAGTGTACCTTAGTAATTCAGTGACTGCACTGTAGCGCTGCTGGAGAAATCCGGCCAGTATAGATTCAAAATCCTGAGAATTGAAAATAAAGAATGAAGAAAACAGGGCTTTGAGCAATTATATGCTATGGTTAAACTTATACCATTAACCTCACAAATAGCCTGATGAACCAGTTGTGCTGCTTTAGAGTTCTTATTGTGCCCCTTTTCTTTTCTATGACTCTTATCTCCAAGTCTGCATCATGGCGTGTTAACCTGGTTTTGTAGAATATTCAAATACACTGCATCTAAAAAAATTTTACAAATTTAACATAGGAATTGTACAAATAAAGCAAGCTGGTGATGCCAATGATCATTTAAGGAAATCCAAACAATATTTTTCATCAATATCTGCCAGATCTTCTCTACAATTTTGAATTCAGTGTATGCAAGTATAAGAAAATGCTCTGTGTAAACGTAGGAATTTGTGGCATGATTATATGACACTGATCTCATTGGTTACATGATAGCTACCTATGTACACCATGTTTATCCATTCTCTACTGATTTTGCCAATTTGGAGTTGAAATTAGATATGAGGAAAGAATTTCCATGTGATTTGTGCTGTCATTGAACTTTTTCAAAATTTTGTCTTAAATCCAATTTAAATGTGTAGAATTTCCATTGAATTTGCAGTAATGTTACAGCCAATGAACGAGAAGAGCTCAGAGAAAATGGGTACATTATGGACCTACTTATTCTCTTAAAATAAGAAAATATTTTCTTGTATTCTTGCATCTATGATGTTGGGTGTTTATTGATCTTCATGTCATTCAAACTGAAGGATTAATATGTGAGACTGTTCTTCCATTTTTTAATTGAGAAATAATTTGTAGTTGGCATAAAATTTACCTGCTTCATGCCTCATAATAATTGATGCTGTGGAGACACACACATTTCTTTGAAGAGTTGGGAGTCATGTTGAGATTGTACAGGATGTTGGAGAGGCTTTTTCTGGAATACCATGTGCAGTTCTGGTCATCCTGTTACAGGAAGGATATTATTAAACTGGAGAGGGTTCAGAAAAGATTTACCAGAACGTTGCCAGGAGGGTTTGAGATATAAAAATAGGCAGCATAGGCTGGGACTTTCTTCACTGGAGCGAAGGAGGTTGAGGCTTATAAAAATCATGTGGGGTGTAGACAAGGTGAATGACAAGGATCTTTTCCCTAGGGAAAGGAGTTCAAAGCTGGGGGGGGCATATTTTTAAGCTGGGAAGAGAAAGATTTAAGAAGGACGTGAGGGGCAACTTTCTTACACCAAGAGTAGTTTGTGTGGGAATGAACTGCCAGAGGAAGTGATGGATGTAGGCACAGTGGCAACATTTAGAAGTCATTTAGATAAGTTCATGAATAGGAAAGGTTTGGAGGGATATGGGTCAAGTGCAGGCAGGTGTAACTAGTTTAGTTTGGGAGCATGGTCAACCTGGATTGGTTGGACCAAAGGGTCTTTTTCCATGCTCTATGACTCTGACTCTATGGCCAATATAAGTGTTAGTTTGACTCAGTAGTTGTTTATGTTTATTGTTAGAGTCTCCTGGAAACTAGATCTTATCTTCTGTCTAATTAGTTACAAAGACATCAGATATCTTTATGGTCGCTTCAGATATGATGCATATTTTCAGTTCAGAAAACTTTGATCTTACAATAAGATTTTTAACAAAAGGTTATTGACAATGATATCATGGTTTTGATTCATTGCCAATCCTTGGTTACTATAGCTCACCAGCTCTGGAACACACCTCCTTGTTTAACAGCAAGAGTTCTGTGTTAGTCTTACATAAAATTGTAGCAGGTCGTTTTGTGTTAGTTAAAAGTGCAGCATCCTGTAAAATAAATATTTATAAAAATTAGAACAGGTTTAAACCATCAGCATTAATTGACTGTTCTTATCAACAGTAGTTTATTTTTCCTAGGCATTGTAGATAAATGGTAGATGTTTATTTCCTCCCACTCTCCCAGAGATGGATTTACCAGTTGTGACAGGAGAATGTGGGTGCAAACCTTGACTAAGTCCAGGCCAGAAGGCTGAATGAAAGTTTTTCCATTTGAAAAGCAATTCAGGCACTGAGGACCAAATGTAACCTGTTGAATGTTGGCCAATATCCTGTTGTCTGATGTGGGATGCTGCTTCAATTTGGTATTCCTTGCAAAATGCAGGAACCTGTCAAAAGCAGACGTCACCAATGAGTGATTATCTTAATATTTACCACTCTCCTCCATGTCACCACAGTGTCCTTCTCCATCTCTAGTGAACCTGCTCCACCTACTTTATCCCTCGTTCTCTCGTGCCAATCCTTTGCCTGGGTTCACCATAAACTGAATAATGACCACCTCGCTCAGTGGCACTGACAATATTGGAGAGCAATCTGCTCTCGATAGCTCTCATGGTGATAAATCCTCCTGAGGACAATGAAAACCCTAACCAGGTCCAAAAAGATAAATGTTTTAGCAGCACTAAATTGTGTCAGGGAGATGTGGATTATAGTGGCTGAGTTACCATCGATTTTGCAGCTAGTATTTCAGCCTACCAGCCCAAGCAGCAATTTCCACTTAAAGTGCACACTTTGTCAGAAATGGGATTAGATGTCAAAGGATATTTGGACCAGAAAATAATTCAAAAAGCCATTATAAATGTGAATGTCTTATTATTTAAGTTGTATGTTTTCTTTATTATTTCTTACCCCCTACTTACAATGGAAACTGCCGATGTCAAACTGCCCCAGCCTTATTGTGTATGTTACCTCAATAAAGCTTATTGTTTTACAATTTTATTTGAAGCAAAGCCAAGTGTTACATTCTAGCTGTACAACAACTAAATATGTTTTACTGCATACTGGCAAATCCATTATAATGCACTTGCTTACTTAGCACTATCTGAGTTCACAGCAAAAATTCCCAAGACTAAGACTGGGTTTTTGAGGTGAAAGGAAGGCTCAAAACAAAAAACTTTAATTAAACATTAAAACACAATTTTCAATGTGAAGAACCTTACCCTAAACAAATTACCTTCCTGAATTTGATTCAGAATTCCAGTGAGGTGATTTCAATTTTCCAAAGAGCTATCACTTGATGTAGCTACTAGTTCACCAGTGAGTACAAAATAATGTGAGATAACACGGTGTGAAGCTGGATGAACACAGCAGGCCAAGCAGCATCAAAGGAGCAGGGAAGTTTGACGTTTCGGGTCGAGACCCTTCTGATGCTACTTGGCCTGCTGTATTCATCCAGCTTCACACCACTTATCTCAGATTCTCCAGCATCGGCAGTTCCTACCATCTCTGTAACAAAATAATGTGTTGTCAATTGATAGGGAAACAGCTTTTTAAATTTGTTTTACCCTTATTTTGCATATCTCAATTCAAATTATTGTTGAACAGTTGTATGAAAATATTTTCAGAATGCATTCAAACGAATAGCCACATTTTGCAATTGAAGTAATAAGTTTCCAAACAGGCAAAACCCATTTTAATTTGAACTCAAGAATTTGTAGTGGGAAAGAATTGATGAATACAAGTATGATGAAAAATAAATGGCAACTGATAGGAAGCAGTGCAGAAAGAAGACATGAATTGATTTAAGAATTTTCAGAAGAAATTGAATAATTTTCAATGCAAAGAATCTTACCCCAAACAAATCGCCTTCCTGAATTTCTTTCAGAACTCCAGTGAGGTGATTTTGATTTTCTGAAAAGCTATCACTCAACGTAGCTACTAGTTCACCAGTGAGTACAAAATAACATGCTTCAGATTTGTGGCCTTTTCGTAGTACGATTGTTTTTGCATCGTATCTAAATAAAAGGCAGATATTGAATACTTCAATTGCAGGTTTTATTCTCAGCCTCTTCTGTGATATGTCCGAAATAGTAAGGAAAAAATAGTCGGCATATTTCACTATAGACATTAAAGGAAACCTAGTATTTGAACAATCTCATGAACTAGTCAACATCTAACAGTCCTATCCGCCAAAACCTCAGCAGAACATAATTTATTCTAAAACCGCATCATATGCAAGAAACCATGAAAGTCGCAGGAGGCTGGTGGTAGCTCAAAGTATGTGCAGGCCTTCATATATTACTGAACCATGGTTCTTGAAATAATTCCACAGAGGCTGGTATCCTATCATCAAGGCACCCTTTATTTACACATGATCAGTCCTTGACTCTAGTACTGCCTCTTCAGAGCCAGCTCTCAGAATGCCAGAATCTCTAACATTCCTCATTCTACCCGTCAGCCAGGGATCCCTGATTGGACCAGATCAACAGCCCAAATCAGGGAACTCAGATCCTATGGGGTCCAGTTGGCTGGCTTCATTAATATCACTACAGTTCTGACATTGATGTTTGAGCAAAAGCTTTGACTTTTCCGGTTATAATCATTTTACTATCCCTTATAATAAATAAAAATATTCATTTGAAAGAAAGCCACCCTTACATAAAATAGGTGGACTAGAGGCTCCACGTTAAGTCATCAAGTTGTATGGTCTTATAACATCCCAGCAAAAACCATCATGTTTGTGATAGCAAGCTTACTCAATGTTTCATGACAATAATGTATTCTCATACATAATATATGGTACCGATATTGTAGTTACATATAATGGAATGTTAAGTGCAGCTTACAACTATGATCTGGAATATATGGTTGGATTACAGATATTAAATCATTTCACAATGTCAGTCATCCTCTAGGTTTGTTCAAATGGTCAATATTCATCAGAACCATGGGAGTGATCACTGGCATTCCATTCAACTTTGGAGGGAATGGAGAGAAACAACTAAGACCGATCCTGTCCTCACTAAATTTCGAACTGATCTTATTAATTCATAATCAGATAGGGGAACCCGGGCCACGTTTTGCTTTCCTAAGCCAGGTTTATCAGATCCCTGAATAATGTCAACAATTTTAGCCTGAAGAATAGATTCCAAACTGGGAAACTTATCCTTACAGTTCAGCTACCCCCAGTGACCATATGATATAGGAGCAGAATTTGGCATTTGGCCCATTTAATCTGCTTTGCCATTCGATCATGGCTGTTACATTTCGTAACTCCATTCTCCTGTCTTCTGCCTGCAACCCTCGATCCTCTTACTAATCAAGAAACTGTCTTTCTTCTAAATACGTCTGAAGTTTGGCTTCCACAGCCCTCTGTGACAATAAGTCCCACAGATTCACCAGCTCTCTGGCTGAAGATATTCCTCCTCATCTTTGTCCTAAAGGGTCTTCCCTCACTCTGAAGCTGTGCACTTGGATCCTAGTCTCTTCTGCTAGTGGAAACATTCCATCCATGACCACTCTATTCAGGCCTTTCAGTATTCTGTAAATTTCAATGATATCCCTGATTACCCTTTTACACTCTATCAAGTATAGACACAGGGTCCTCAATAGCTGCTCATATGACAAGCCCTTCATCCCCAGGATCATTTTGTAAACCTTCTCTGGATCCCCTCCAATGCCAGCACATCCTTCCTCAGATATTTGACCCAAAACTGCTCACAGCATTCAAAATGCAGTCTGACCAGAGCCTTACACAGCCTCAACGGTACATCTCTGCTCTTGTATCCTAGCCTTCTTGAAATAAATGTTGATATTGCATTTGTCTTCCTAACTACTAACTGAACCTGCTTGTTAAGCTTAAGAGAATCCTGAACTAGGATTCCCAAGTCCTTTTGTGCTTCAGATTTCTAAAGGCTTTCCCCATTAAAAAATAATCTATGCCCCTATTCTTCCTACCACCCTCACAATTTCCCACATCTGCCACTTCTTTGCACACTCACCTAGCCTGTCCAAGTCTCTCTGCAGCCTCCCTGCTTCCTCAACATAACCTGCCCTTCCAACTATACTTGTATTGTCTGCAAACTTAGCAACCCTCTGTTCCTTTATCCAAATCATTAATGCTTAACGCAAATAGTTGTGTTCACAACACTGACCGCTATGGAATTCCACAAGTCACCAGCTGCCATCATGAAAAACGCCCCTTTGCCCCTACTGTCCATCTTCTACCAGTCAGCCAACCCCTTATCCATAGCAGTACCTTCTCCATAAAACCATGGGCTCTTATCTTATTTAGCAACCGCTTGTATAGCACCTTATCAAAGGCCTTCTGGAAATCCAAATATATCACATCCATTAGCTCTCTTTTGTCTAACTTGTTCATTACTTTTTCAAAGAATTCCAACAAATTTGTCAGGCATGACCTCCTCTTATTGAATCTGTTCTAATTCCACCTTATTTTACCATACACTTCCAAGTACTTTGCAATCCAATCCTTAACGACGGACTCTAAAATCTTACCAACAACTGCAGTTGGGCCAACCGGCCTACAGTTTCCTCTATTATGTGGCCCTCCCTTTTTAAACAGGTGTGTTACATCAGCTATTTTCCACTTTTCTGGGATCCTCCTTGACTCCTGAAAGATCACCACAAAATCCTCTACAATCTATTCAGTTATCTCCCTCAGAACCCTAGCATGTAGTCCATTTGGTCCAGGTGATATATCCATATTCAGACCTTTCAGTTTCCCCGCACCTTCTCATTAATGATGGCCACTATACTTACTTCTACCCCCTACTCTCCTGAACTCAGCAGATAAGATCCCTCAGCCATCAAAGGTTCAGGTTTTTTTACAAGTAATTAACAGGTATTTAACAGGAAATTCATTGCTGTTTAAGGTTGTTGGAAGACTCTTTGTGGAACCCAAACTAGTTGCACGTCATTCTTGGCTCTTTTACCCATTGTTGAACTTTAGTCTCTCGAAAAGTGATGATCATGGATTAGATAGGCAATAACATTGACAAATACATTATTATGTAATATCTTTGTGGTTCAGCAAACCTGTCACTTACTGTTGATAAACTGCTGCTTGGCAAATCTCCAGCTGCATAATGTTGGGCATAACTTGAAATGCTTGAATCTTACGTAAAAGTGATTGCATCTTAAATTTAAAAAAATTTGAAAAGTAAGTAAATACAGCATACAAATTAGAAGTATATAATTTTGCCCCTTGAGTCTGCTCCACCATTCAATAGGATCATGGCTAATCTCACCATAACCTCAAATCATATTTCCCCCAATAATTTTTCACCTCTTTACTTATCAAGAAACTATCTACTTCTGCCTTCAATTATTCACAGGCTCTGTTTTCACTGCCTTTTTTAGGAAGAGAGTTCCAAAGATGCGCAATAATGTGTGAGAAGAAAATTTCTCATCTTTGTCCGAAATAGGTGACTGCTTATTTATAAATAAAGATCCTCCTTCTAGATAAAAAACCAAAAGAACTGTGAATGCTGTAAATCAGGAACAAAAACAGAGGTTGCTGGAAAAGCTCGGCATCTGTGAAGTAAAAATCAGAGTTAATGTTTTGGGCCTGGTCTCCCTTCCTCAGAGCTCTGTTATCTCTCAGCATTTAGATAATACTTTTTGTTTAACTTTTCTTGCCAAAATGGACAATTTCATAGATTTTTGCCCACCCGTTTAACCTATCCCCATGTAGCCTTTTCATAACTTAGTTTCCTATCTATTGTTATATCACCAGCAAATTGAGCAAACAAATCTTGAATCCCTTCACCCAACTTATTTAAATAAACTGTAGAAAACTGAGGGTTCTGCACTGATTCTAGTAGCACACAATGCACCAGAAAATAGCTATTTATGTTTCCTGTTAGCTATTCAGTCTTCTGACTTTGTCAGTATGTTCTCCAGCAGACAATGAGCTTTTTGTTCCCACAGTAAACTTTGAGACATCACTTTACCAAATGCCTTTTGGAAATCTAAAAGTTTTCCTTTATCTACAGCACCTGTTAATTCTGCAAAGAACTCCAGTAAACCAGTTAAAAGTGATTTCCCTTTTACAAAACCATGATTACCTGATGTGCCTGATTTCCTCAACTTTTCTCTAAGTGCCATGCTACAAAATTTTCAATAATAAACTCTAACATTTTTATTATGTTAGAAGCTCAGCTAACTGATCAGTAATTTTCTGCTTTTTGTCTCCCTTTTTAATTAAGGCATTAAATCAAATTTAATACAGCCTTCGTTGAATCTATGGAGTTTTGAAGAATTAAACCCAATGCAGTCTGAGCTGCTTGAAACTTTCCCCATTAACGTTTCTGGTCAGTGATTCATCTGACCAGGGAGTTTTGTCTTGCAGTTCCTCCACAGCATTTTCATTGAGAATCTCCCTCCTGTCCTGTGCATGTCTGCCCTATGGAAAGCTCTACACTTAGAATCAGGCATAATCTGCCGTCCACCCATCCCCAGGTGATTAATAACATCCTGGAGGATCAATACTTATTACTGATGTAGCCATACGTATGGACATTGGAGTAGTGACCATGGAAACTGAAGCCATAACTGTGCAAGCCCACTCACTCACTACTGAGCTTCCCACCGTCACCCTCAAGCCTCATTCCAACCTCCTTGGCTTGCTGTCAGGTGCTGGTATCCATCCACTCCTTCATGAGTCATGACCATGTATCAGGAAACCCAAGCTTCTCCCTAGCATAGTAATACATGACCCTGCGCCCACACTCTCTCCTAATAAATCACAAGCTGTCCTCAGTTATCCTTTGCATTATCTTTATCACACTAGAGCTTCCAATGGCTACACTGTCATATCAGAACTTCTGGAAATAACATTACTAATTTGAACCTGACTATCCTCACAGTCATTCTGCACCAATGGTCTTCTAACTCTGAAATTCCCTGCATGGTCTAGAATCGCCACTCCATTCCCATGAGATATCATAGACCCACCGACTCCTTCTCTTCTTCCCTCTCTCAGTCAGGAAGAAGTGCTCTTCAGCATATCATTGCCTCCTTCTCCTGAAGCTTGCTGAGATATTGACTGAGTGAGACCCAGAGGTCAGGCAGTTACCGTGCTGGGAAGGTGATTATAGAGATAAGAAAGCAACTGACTATGGTTTCTTATTAGCTTAGCTTATTGCAGAGTGCACCTTTAGTTGGTTAATTGTACTCACTGATAATTCCATCCAAGGTCCTCCTCCTTCCTCAAGGAATTATATTAATGGAGCTACAGCATTTTCAGGACAAGGTGAAAGCCAATGTCCAAGTCATATTTGAGACTCGCTTCATCACCTTCCCTGTACACTTGGTTCCTTACCCTGTCTCTGACAGTCTTCCTCCTTCCCTCTCTTTATGCCACGTGCAGACTCCCTTCATCCCAGACACAGACATGCTCCCACACACCCAGCCACCAAGCAACTTCTCTCCAGGTCCCTTTAGACAGCTCTGTTCCATAGAGTTTTGCCTTATAGCCAGTCATTGAAAATGTGCTCCTTAAGAAAAAGCAATGACTATTTTCCCTAACTCCTGCAGGTAGGCTATCCTATCTGCTGCATATCACTAATACACAGTCACACATCTGAAGGCACATATCATGCATTAACGGATAATCTAATTGGAAAGGTGCTGCTCCTTCCGGTGAAAATGTCTTTCAATAACCATGAAAGACTAACTGATGCAATTAATGGCTGATCAGAAAGACCTGGTCTTCAATCCTACAGTATGATCAGGGGTTTGGAAGATGCTGTCTGAAAAACATTGGTGAATATCTGCTCTGAAGTTTGTAGTTTGTCAACCACAGTAGCAGTGGCATGTACTGAATGTTATTCTTTCGTTGATGAGGTGCCTGTTAAGTGGGCTTCTTTGTCCTGAATGGTGTCAAGATTCTTGAGTGTTGTTGGAAATGCACCCATCCAGGCAACTGGGAAGTAATCTATCACACTCCTGACTTTTGGCTTGAACAGTCTTTAGAGAGTCAGGAGTTGAGTTATTCACTGCAGGATTCCTCGTCTTTGGCCTGCTGTTGCATCCAAAATATTTACATGGCTAGCCTAGTTCAGTTTCTGGTTGTCAATACTAGGGAATTCAGTGATGATAATGATATTGGCAGTCAAGGGATGATATTTAGATTCTCTCTTGTTGGTGATGGCCATTGCCTGCACTTCTGTGGTGTTAATGTTAGTTGCTAATTGTTATCCTAGGCTCAGATATTGTCTAGATCTCACTGTATTTGAAAACACACTGCATCAGGGCAGTCATGAATAGCACTGAACATTTTGCAATCATCATGCCTAGCCTTCAAAGCTGCATGAACATTCCCACTTAGACTGACCTTTTAATGGAAGGAAGGTCATTGCTGATGCAGTTGAAGATGGTTGGGCCAAGGACACTACCCTGAGGAACTCCTGCAGAGATGAACTAGGATGACTGACTTCTAGCAGCCACAACTCTCCTCCTTTGTATGACACCAATGAGCTGAAACCAGCAGCTTTTGCCCAATTTCTATCACTAGGCCTCTTTGATTCCACACTTGGTCGAGTGCAGCCTTGACGTCAAGAGCAGTTGCTCTCACTTCACTCCTGGAATTCAGCTCTTTTGTCCATATTTGAGCCAAGACAAAAATGAGGTCAGGAGCTGAGTGGCCACAGTGGAGCCCAAAATGGCCGCCACTGAGCAGGTCATTGTCAAACAAATGCTGCTTGAAGGTTCCTGTCATCATATTAAAAATGACGACCAAGAGTAGACTAATGCGGCAGTAGTTAGCCAGTTAGACTTTCCTGATTTTAGTGTACAGGACACATCAGGGCAATTTTCCATACTATCAGTTCGATGCAGGTGTTGTAGTTGTGCTGCAGTATAGTTTGGCAGGGGGTGTGGCATGTTTGGGAGTAAACATTTTATCACATGGAGTTGATTGAATTGGCCGAAGGCTGGTATCTTGGATGCTAGGGACCTCTGGAGGAGGCCGAGTTGGATCATCAATTCAGTCCTTCTGGTTAAAGATTGCTACAAATCCTTTAGCTTTATATTTCAGACTGTTAAGCGGGGCTTCCCCATCATTTTATTTCAGGATATTTGTATGATATCCTCCACCGATGAGTTGTTTCATTGTCCATCACCACTCATGCCTAGATGTGCAGTGCCAGAACATCTGCAGGAGGTTTCCTTGACCACATGGAAGATACAATCGGGCCATCAGTTGATGGATTATGTTGGACTATAATTCTGCTGTTGAAGCCAACAGCACCTCATGGATCTCACACTTGAAATGTTAGATCTATGTAAATCCTATCCTACTTAGCATTGGAATTGTGCCACATAACACAACTAAGGCATCAACGATGTGAAGGGAGGCCTCTGTCCCCACGAGAACTATGAAGTGGTCACTCAATGAAATGGTCAAGGACAGATGCATCTGCAGCAGGCAGTTTGGTGAGGATGAAGTTAAGTCAAGAAGACCATAAGAAATGGGAGCCAAATTAAGCCATGCAGTCCACTTCCATTTATTCCACAATCTCATCTTTAATGATGTACTCTAAAATCTTTGCAACACTGTAGGTCAGACTAACCAATCTATACTTTCCTGTATCCTGCCACCCTTTCTTCTTAAAAAGGAATGTTACTTTAGCCATTTTCCAGTTCTCTGGGACCCTCCCTGGCTCCAGTGATTCTTGAAAGATCACCACAAATGCCTCCACAATCTCCTCAGCTATCTTTCTTCAGAACTCAGGGATGTAATCCATCTTGTCTGGTATGTTTTCCCTCTTATTGGCTCTCACACACTATGTCACTGAGCCAGTTGAGCAACTATGTTCATTGGGTTTGGTCTCTGTTAAGGAGTGTATCCCATCAGCCCATAAACCCTACTGTCACCAAGTTGTTGCCTTTGCCTCCAGCACATTATTTGTACTTGATTTTAACCCCCGCTAGCATAAGAACTAGAAAAGAGTAACATGGTATTGAAAGATTCAAATATTATAGTTATTGGCACTTTTGTTTCTGGACTAGTATGAAGTGATTCAGTTACAAAGCACAGCATAATTTCACCAGCATGTTATGCTATAAGTGGCCCCACTTAAGGCGGAGTCTGAGACCTTTAAACACTCAGGTCACATGCAATGATTTCCCCTAAAGATGATGGTATTGACATGACAATTAATACTTAAACACATGTTCGACAGAATAATGCAACTAGGAACATTAACAATTTTAATCTAGCATCCAAAATGCTAATCCGGCACACGCAATTTAGTTTGAATATCTTAAGAAATAAAAATAAATAGTTTACCTGTAAGATGAGACTAAAAGTGATCTCAATTTAGCAGGCATGTCCTGGAATTATTAACATCTGCAGTGTGCTTTATCAATGAAAGTCTTCCATTTCCTGTGTCTACAACTAATGAACTAAGTAATAATTTCTAAAAGAAACAGGTGGAATTCATGTTCTCCACGTTTCAGGTACTTCACTTCTAATAATACTTACCTCCAGTTGTCATTACTCCTAACATTAAAACTTCTGCATCCCGTTTTCAAATCTGGTTTCTGTCATTCAGCACTTGGAAGCTTTGTGTTAGGCTTTATCTTCTCCTGAACATTATTGGTCGCCAGTACAGAGCACTGATTTATGACTGTATACACTATGACCTCATGGGAATTCCCATCTCCTCTACAGCAGTCATGATCTGAACCATCTGAATTAATGGACTAAAATGATTGATCACTAAAATACCAGCAACTTGTGTGTCAGTTTGAAGAAACGCTGGGCCAAATTATTTTATTAAATTTTCATTTTTACAGTGTTCCACTTTAAATGCAGTTGAAGAACCTTCACGAATGAATGGCCAGATTGTCATTATTCTAGCATAGATGGGAATTACACATAGGAACCCTGCGGAGAATAGCAGACTCAGAAGGGATTTTCCAGGAAGTTGAAGCTTCCAATTGATAATTCCCCATATTTAGAATCATCCAAAATATCCATCAAATCAGATAATGCAGAGGGTTTCACTGAAGTAAGTAGTTACTCTTTGATTTGATTTATTATTGTCAGTGAAATGTGTTGTCTTATGTGCTTTACAGGAAGATCATACTGTACAAGTGCATCAGGGAAATAGAACAGAGTGCAGGATACAATGTTAAGTTGCTGAGAAGGTGTGGAGATAGATCAACATTAAGAGATGGATAAATAGCCAGTTTAACTCTTCAGTAGCTGTTCAACTGACCCCTCAAGATACCCCACACAAAACAAAAAAAAATCTACCCCAGAACCCTTACACACCAAGAACTTGACACTTCCTCTCACTCCAGGAGCGAAAACCCTCCTGACAGGGTCCTAACATCCCCATGTTATTTAACTTTTGTGCCTTCTGAAAAAATAACACCGCAGAGGCCAATAACCCACCACCAAGTCACTCTTTATTTACACATGTAAAGTCCTTGACCCTGATTCAGCTCCCTCAGAGTCAGGTCTTAAATGAACAGAATGTTTGACAGTCCTCTTCTTATCTGTCAGCCAGGACTCCCTGATTGGAGAAGATTAACAGCCCCTCATATTCTATGACGTCTACCTGGCTGAATCCAGGGTTTACTTGGCCATTTCCTTGAATGTGGGGCAGCTGCTGGTGGTAATTCTTTCCTTGTTGGCACTCTGGGCACTGCCCCACCATCGTGGTTATGTCTGTATCCAGTCCTGGACACCAGACATAACTTCTTTCCAACATCTTCATTTTGGAAACCCCTGGATGACCCTGGTGGAGTTCAATCAGTATGTGGCAGTGATCTTTTCTCAGGACAATTACTCTTGCTCCCCATAATAATATGCCATCCTCAACTGTGATCTGGTCTCTCCACATCCAGAAAGGTTTCACTTCTGATTGTGACAGTCCTTTGGTTTTTCCCTATCAGCACCAGCTGTTTCAATTTTGCCAGGACCGCATCTTTCTGCAACCAAAATCTGATATTATGAGCTGTGACTGGAAGTATGTCCAGAAAATTTGAAACCATTACAGACTCTTCCAGTGGCAGTACCACTGGTGGTGTATCTGCCAGCAGCAGACAGTCCAGTGCATCTGTATTCATCACTTGACCTCTCAGGTGGTATTCCAACTTGTGATTATACTATTTAGTGTTAGAGTCCACCACTGAATTCAGCCTAAAGTTGTGGGCGGCGCCGCCTTGTCTTCTTAAATAGACTTAGCACGGATTTGTTGTTCAATATTATTACAAATTTAGATCTTTAAAGATATTAGTGGAACATCCTGACTCCAAATATGACCAACAGACATTCCTTCTCTATCTGGGCGCATTTACGCTCTGCATTAGCCAAAGCCCTGAATGCATACCCTACTGGGCATTCCTTTCTAATGGGCCACCTATGAGCTAAAATTACCCCGATGCCATACAAGGAGACATTGCATGTCAATACCAGATCTTGCTTGGGATCAAAGTGCCAAGACTTAGAGGAAGATAGCTGTTTCTTCGCTTCCCTGAAATCTATGGCTTCACTACGCAACTATTTCCAAGGCTGATTTTTTTTTAAAAGATTTGATGCAAAGGTGCCAGGATGGAGGCTAGGTTACATATGAACTTTCTGAAATAATTCACCAACCCAAAGAAGGACCTAAGCTCCAGTGCAGGCATGGGAGCCAGAGCACCTTCGACCATCCTCACTTTATCTTCCCACGGGTGTAACCCGGTTCTGTCGACTCTGTTTCCCAAGTAGGTCACTTGGGTACCTTGAACACATAGTTTTACTGTGTCTAAGGACTGTGTCTAAGTTCTCTGTGTGCTTCTTATAGATCTTCCTTGTTATTAGCACATCATCTGAATAAATGGCCTGTAATAGACCATGTAAAATGTTTTCCATTGTGCGCTGAAAAATTGCACAAGCTGACAACATCCCAGATGGCAGTATCGTATATTGATACAATCCTTGTGGGTATTCAACGTAGCATACTTCTGGGAATTCTCACCTAATTGTAATTGCAAGTACAGATGTCTCATGTCTAGCTTCGTGAAGGACACCCCTCCTCCTATGCGTATAAATCCTCTACGCAAGGGATTGGATATTTATCCTGCTGCAAAAAGTGGTTTACTATTTATTTAAAATATCCACAAAGGCGAACTGATCCATTGGGCTTCATAATCTGTACAATCAGTGTAGCCCATTCCATAAACAGGACAGGTTTGATGATTCCTTCACTTTTGGTCTTTCTGACTTCTGCCTCTACTTTTGCCCATAACTCAAATGGAACCAGGTGGGCCCTGCAGAATCATAGAATTGCTTCCTGGTCAACATAAAAGGTGACCTTGGCTCCTTTGTTAATTGCTAGACCTTCCTGAAAAACTTCCAAGTATTTATTTAGGACTTCACCCAGGCGGCCATTTTCACATCGAAAAATGTTAAGCCAATGTGGATGAATCTTTCTCAACCAATTTTGCCCCATCAAGCTCAAACCTGAGCCTTTTACTACAATCAGTGGTAACTAAACCAGCTGCTTCTCCTAAGAGACCGGAACCGAAATTGTACCTTTAATCTGTAAAGGTTCTCTAGTTACGGCTCGCAGTCTAGTCTTGTGTATACTTAAGGATTGGACTCCAGATTTTGTTAAAAACTGGTTCTGCAGTCACTGAAATGTCAGCACTGGTATCAACTTCCATTGAAACTTGGTGACCATTTAACCTGACGTTTATTTTGATTGGTTCTGATCTTTTTGTTGCTAAGCAATTTAACTGTTCTGGGCCAGATGTAGGTAGACTTTCCAGAGTGTGCACTCTCCTGGATGTTGGCCTATGAGATCTCTTACTCAATTTATTTCTAGTGGGACTCATTTGCTGTTGTGGGGCCGTGTACTGGCAGCAAATACAATGGTTTGCCGGCCCAGATCCTAAGAAAATTTTAACCATTTGGCCAAGGCTTGGTTTTGTTTTGAGGTTTTGCTGTGGGCTGAACTGGAGCCCCTTTGTTACGGATATGACCTGAGTGAGGCTATGCAATTGCCTTCACTCAAGTGGTGTTCCCCAAACTTAGTCAGACTGGTGAGGGTGTCCATTTCCATTGGATACCCTGCAACTCATATGCTCCACTTGCTGCATTTTCCAACGATAAAGCCAGTTGTGGTGCCTGTTTGATATCCAGTTGGGCTTTAGCTATTGGGCACTTTTGCATAGTTACTTCAATAATCACTTACACCAAACAGTCTCTCAGCTTCTCATTAATGGTTAAACTAAAGTTACATGACTCCACCAGTCATCTTAACCTAGTCAAAACTCCTGATGCAGATTCCCCTGGTTCTTGAATTGCTGAGTTAAAGCAATAGTGTTTCAGAATTGGAACGTTGTAATTTTCCTTAAATAAATCCATCAACTCTTGAAAGGTTTCAGTATCTGATGCCTCAGAGAAAGTTAGGCTCCTAATAACAGAAAAAACTGTGGGTCTACAAGCCATCAGAAGAATTACTCATTGTTTTGCATCTACCTCAATGTCATTTGCCCAGAAAAACACAACACATCCTTTCTACATGCTGGGCCCAGTCTACAAGGGCAGAATCAAACAAATCAAGCTTCCTAAATAAAGGCATGATGTCAGAAATGCTCACCTGCAACTGAAAGACAACATGTTACAACCAAGTGAGTTTCTTCAGGAGCATGCTTTACTCTCATTGTCACTGAAATAACTCCACACAGGGTCAGTATCCTGTCACCTAGTCACCCTTTATTTAAGACATGGAAAATCCTTTACACTGATCTGGCTCCTTTGAGCCAGTTCTCAGAGTGACAGGATATTTGACATTCCTGTGTTTATCCGTCAGTCAGGACTCCCTGATTGGACCAGATTAACAGCCCCATTCAGGGAACTCATCTTCTCTGAGGTCCACCTGGCTAACCTCATTGCAATTACTACAGTTTGCACAGAAGTTTATTGTGTACAGTTCTGGTCGCTCTGCTTTAGGAGAGTTATTATTCAATTAGATAGGGTTCAGAAAAGATTTACCAGCATGTTGCCTGGACTGAAGGATTTGAAATATTAAGAGAGAGTTGATAGGCTAGGACTTTGTTCATTGGAGGGTGGGAGGTTGTGCAGTGACCTTAAGGAGGTTTATAAAGTCATGAGGGGCACTGACAAGGAGAACAGAAAAGGTCTTCGCTCTAGAGTTCGGGAAGTTCAAAACTAGGATGCATATTTTTAAGGTGAGAGGAGAAAGATTTTAAAGGGACCTGAGGGGCAACTTTTCACACAGAGGGCGATTCATATGTGGAATTAACTGGCAGAAGAAGTGGTAAATGCATGTACAGTTACAATATTTAAAAGATATTTGGATAGGTAAATGAACAGGAACAGTTTAGAGGGATGTGGGCCATATGGAATTAAATGGGACTGGCTTAGTTTTAGAAACTGCTGTGACATGGGCAAGTTGGATTGAAGGTCTATTTCCATATTTTGTGACTCTATGACTCTGTAGTTTGTTAAATATTGCAAATCATTCACACTCATCTCAATTTCATTTTTGAAATATGAAGTTGAAAAAGCTCACAGAGCATAAATATTCACATAGTTTTAATAAGAACTCTGTCACTGTTATGTCGTCGTATTACCATTGCAGTATCCTCTGTGCTTCGTTGATGAGGAAGAACAGAAAGCAGGGACTTTAACTTTGCAGAATCTCGTTCCTACAATAAAGTGAAAGGTGGACATGTACATCAGCTCGAATTAAAAGGCTTGAAAAGGTACATTTGTAACACTGAACCAGAAAACAAAGCTACACTAAACATGGTAAACAAGAGCACATAATAAATGAGATAACAAAGTGTGGAGCTGGAGGGACACAGCAGGCCAGGCAGCATTCGAGGAACAGGAAAGTTGACATTTCAGCTCCAGCATCTGCAGTTCTTGCTATCTCCACATAATAAATGATAGCTAATTAGAATCAGCATTAGAAGTGAATCAAAATCTATGTTTCTAACCAACAGAGTCTACATTAATTGATGAGACAAATCTTTATTTTTGTTACTGTACACATGCAAATTACTCTGCAATTGAACATATTATGGCAACTATTTTCCCACGTAATTTGATTTTCTTCCAATTAACAATTATTTTGTTTTTTTTTTGTTTATGAAACATTTGTTACAGGAAGAAAGTCTTCTCTTCAGCCCATCTTTGTCCAAGACCATGGACTGGCAACAGTGGCAAATGCCTGCATCTTAGAGCTTTCAGTCGTAGGAACTATCACAATGCTAAAGAAGATAGATGTTAAACAGATGTATCCATGAGGCACTGTGGAACTTCAGCAGCAAACTGTATTTGACAACAATTAATAATATAGCCTGGCATATCCTCCACTCTGAAATTAACAGGAGATCAAACTTAGTTTCAATGAAAAGGGCAGGGGACACATTAGAAGCAGCACCAATCTTGCCTAAAAATGAGATCTCAGCCTGGTGAAATCACAACTTGAATTTTTTTTTGGTGAAGCAGCATGCATTACATGGAACTGGTGGCATGGTGTTACAGTGGTTAGAGCTGTTGCCTCTCAATGTCAGTAACCCAGCTTCAATTCCTGCCTTGGGCAACTGTCTGTGTGGAGTTGGCATGGTCTCCCAAATCTGCATGGGTTTCCTCCAGATGCTCTGGTTTCCTCTCTCAGTCCAAAGATATGCAGCTTAGGCACATTGGCCATGCTTGATAAAAAAAATTACCCCATGGTTTCCATGGAGTTGTGGGCTAGGTGGATTAGCTGTGGTGAATGGGGTTATGGGGTAGGATAGATGTTCTTCGCAGGATCGGTGCAGACTCGATCGACAAAATGGCCTCTAACTACACTGTCTGAATCCTATGATTCTATGAACTAAGTACTCCCACTATGAATGAATTTGATCTGAGTTCTTAAATCTTGCATGATTTAGTCATGAATGATGGTGGACAATGAAACAACGAGAGGTGAAGGTTTCACATATATCCCCATCCTCAATGACAAGGGACCCCAGCACACCAATACAAAAGAAAAGAGTGATGTATTTCCAACCATCTTCTGTCAGACATGCCAATTGGTGTATTCATCTTGACCTCCTCATGAGATTCCCAACATCACAGATGCCAGTCTTTCACCAAGTCATTTAACTCTACATGACATCATGGAATTGCTGAAAACACAGGATATGGCAAAGTCTAAGGACTCTGAAAATGTACTGCCTAAAGCACTAAAGTTTTGTGCTCCAGAACTAGCGTGCCACTGGCCAAATTCTTTCAGATCAAGTCTAGTGAGGTCTATCTTGACTTCAGGAGTATCTTGCACCATGTTTCATATTTTCAACAAGTTTTGTGGTGAGTTGTTCACTGGGCAGCAGCAAGTTGACAATTAAGAAGCATCATTGCTTATTAAGCATTTTATTAATGGCCCAACTTGTTTCATTAATATTCAACTTTCTATCCTACCAGGTGTGCTAGACATCAAGAAAACTCAACAGTGAGATCAGAGCAGGTACCTAAAAGCTCACCACTTACTCTCACTCCATGTTGCTTAGGACCAACAGTGTGTACCCCTCATCCATCGACACAGATTGCACAAAAGGCATGAGAGCTGAGGACAGGTTGCACATTAATACATTGAGCAAAATGAATTTGTCCAAACAATTACAGTAGTGAAGACAGTCAGAGAGCTGAACACTCAGATAAGCACAAACTAGGGATGCTGGAGTCCACAAAATGTAGTAACTAGTGGAAAGACAGCAGCATAACAGAGTTTATTGTGTAAATCTCAGTGCACAGAGAAACAGGAAAGCACAAAACAAGAATCTTAAAGCATGCCAACAGCAGCAGTATTAAGATAGTAAAGCATGGTGGCAGTGGGCAAGATTTCAAATCCTTGATTTGAAGTCAGGTTACAGTCCATGAGGCACAAGAGGGAAGACTCCGAACATCAAAACTGAACCTCAGAAGACTCGAACAACAAAGTAACACAGCAGGAAAACTCTGGAGAATAAACAGTACATTCTACTCGCATTTGAGCCTATAGCCAATAATGTCCTCAAGAGGGAAAGTGTAGAAAAACTATTTGCTTTGAAGCTCTAATTTAGGGATTCAATTCATATTTTTGTACAAAGGAAAATCTGGTGTTACAGTGATATTTAATTAATGGTCCCAGCTTCTATGAGTATCAATTACAGTGTTTTCAACAGATTTCTACAGGTTAATAGGTGCTGCAAATGCAGATGATTAAAAGATTATTTATTAAGCGATTGCGCCACTTTAGGTGAAATAAACCCACAGAGGCCAGTATCTTGTCATCAAGCCACCCTTTATATACACATGGAAAGTGCTCGACTCTGGTACAGCCTCATCCGAATGAATTCCCAGAGTGACAGGATGTCTGACACTCCTGTTTATACCTGTCAGCTAGAGCTCACGGATTGGACCAGATTAACAGCCCAAATTAGGGAACTCATATTCTATGTTGTCCCGCTGGGTGATCTCATTACAATCATTACAGCAGGCATTAGAGGTGAAAAATCGTCCAATTTTGATTAGATTCCCTACAGTGTGGAAACAGGCCCTTCGACCCTACAAGTCCACACCGCCCCTTGAGGCATCCCACCCAGACCCATTCCCCTATAACCCACACACCCCTGAACACTATGGGCAATTTAGCATGGCCAATCCACCTAAACTGCACATCTTTGGACTGTGGGAGGAAGCTGGAGCACCCAGAGGAAACCCACACAGACACGGGGAGAATGTGCAAACTCCACACAGACAGTCGCCCGAGGCGGGAATCGAACCCAGGTCCCTGGCACTGTGAGTCTGCAGTGCTAACCACTGAGCCACCGTGCCGCCCAATTTTCTTCACTCAAAGGGGAGCTCACATTGGTGCAAGCAGTTCCAATGCTACTCAGGCCCCAGAGCTTGTCAAAATCAAATTGAAACATCGAGCCTCAAGATGGTGTCATCACTCTTCTGCACACTAAGCATAACACCAAAATAACAGAAACTGACACCATCACCCTCTGACGAATGGAGAAGTAGAGACGGCCGTCAAACTGTAAAATTACTAATTTTCAAGAATACAAATGAGGATTTTGCATTTCTAACCTGCAAATGAGGATTTTGCATTTCTAACCTGCAGTCCAACACAATTGGTCCAATAGATAGTTACTGGCAGATTTATTCAAGGGAAAAAGACTAAAAACAGAGACAGCAATCTCAAGCCGAACATAAAATCTTAGGACTTTGACAGGATCAGGGATATATACCTGTACTATTGAATACTATTGACGGGGTACAGCAGTTCCATGAATGGTAGAAAATCATTGTCCTCGTGTGGAAATCGATTAAACTAAATCTGGACAAACATTCAAAGTTCCAAATCATCTCAACTTGACAGATTCGAATTTTGAAGTTTGAGAAGGTGAGATTACAATAGCAATGTTAACAATGACAATATAAATAATTAAAAACATTTTGCTAGAAATATGTAAGACAAAGACAGAAACCTGGGGACAGATGTAGCTGGAAAATGAATACACAGAAGATTAAATTTATTCACAGTCCCAGTGTCCACCCCAATCCAGGATAGGGAATTCCACAAACACATAATCCTTTGAAAGAAGTAATTCCAGCTAACCTAATTTTTAAATCTACCATGCTAAGCCTAAAACTGCAAAGAAAAACGTCTGCTCAACATTTACCTTTCCAGTTCCTTTTCCCATCGTATAGACCTCAATCAGATATCTTTTCATCTTTCTGTTCATGCGTATAGACCTAAATTGCTCAATCTCTCCTCATTAAGACAGACCTTTCAACACTTGAGTTAGTCTAATGAACCTTCCCTGAACTGTCTTCAACACAATTACATCTCTCCTCAAGTCAGGGTGACAAAATTGTGTAGATTCACAGATTCACAGACCACAGAAAAGATCTTTTGGCCCATTGAGTCTGCGCTGACATAAATACCACAATAAGTACAGTAATCCCAATTTGCTGCATTGTCCCATGTCTCTACAGTAATCCAGAAGTCATCTCACCAATGCAGTCCTGATGAGAGGGAGGATAAGGATGAACTCAGGATGATGCAGAGTAAAAAAAGTAAAAAAAAGCTAAGCAGCCTCAAAAGAGTTCATCTGTAAACATCTAATATCTACAGGGATAAGAGATGACCCAGTGTGTTCTTAAAGCATCTAGAAACAAGATTCATCTTAAAATGTGCAAGCATCAGTGTTAGCATATTAAAGCAGTATCTTCATGGAACAAATGGGACCTGGTTAAAATTTATAAGTCACGATGTTACCTTTTATGCTTAAAATGTATTTGGTGAGATTAACATATCATCCCCACTGCCCACACCAATCAGCTCATTGAGAGATGACAGGTAGACTATAAGCAAGCCTCTCAACCTAAAGGCTCGTGTGGCACAGTAGTAATGTCCATACATCTGGGCCAGAGAATCAGGTTCAAGTCCCACTTGTCCCAGATGTGTCTGTTTTAACAGATTGATCAAAAGTACCTATCTGCTTGACCTATGTCAGACCTCGAAACTGGCACCCAAGGTCACCACAAGCTGCTGGCCAATCAAGAGTTGTGGCCAGTAACCTCTGGATCCAAAGAATACCTGGGGGTCATGGTCAAAACCTCAAAGGATCTAGCAGCAAGAAGTTTCACACTCCTCTCACCAGCTGAGTATTGCAGGAAGAGGGGCTTTGGAGGCAAGAGCAACTTTTGGCTTTTAAATGTTATGCCCCTGACCCTATCTGCGCCTTCAATTCCTCTCAGCTCATCAGCAAGGTTGCCCTGGTTTCCTGGTGGCCAGTTAGCAATCCTTTCTTGTTCATCAGAGAAATACGTAATTAGGTAGGTGATGAGCTGAGGTCCTTTGTGGCTACCAATTGACCATTAAGAACCTTAGTTGGTGGCAAGTCAAGGTGATTGCCCAGAATTCAATCAATGATATGGCAAGAAGGGGTCGAGAGTCTCGCCAGGTCCAACAAATCCAATTATTTCTCCGATTGCCAAATCCCTTGCCACCTCCAGGGAGAGTAAAATTGCTCCCCTAGTCTTCAAGTAATGGGGTAGCCTGATTAAGTTTATACATTTTGTACTCAAGTGATTAGACTTGATACTTGAGAGATAAAGTTTCAAATTGTTTTAGAAAATGAACCGTGGACATGCCACTGAAGTTTCAAAATTTAATTTTAATTTGCCAGGATTCAATTTTGTAATATTCTTTTCTGGCATATGGATTTTGCTGGCAAGGGTAGCAATTATTGCCCTTTCTTTGTTGCCCTCAGAAGGTGATGCTAGTGCTCCTTATATCACTGCAGCAGTTTTAATACAACAGAATGAGTTTCTGGGTCAAGGAAAAGTCAATCACTTTGGCGTGAGATTGGAGCATTGTTCAAACTGAGTAATAATGCAAGTTTTCCTTAAGCATAATAGTGTCCCGGTTAGGATTTACGACAACTTCCCTGGAAGGGTACAGCTCCAACAACATCAAAAAGCTTGATACCATCCAGGACAAAGTAGGTCTCTTGATTGGCACCACATCCACAAACATTCGCTCTCTCCACCACCAACACTCAGTAGCAGCAGTGTATACTATGAACAAGACACACTGCAGAAATTTGCCAAAGATCTTTAGAGAGTACCCTCCAAACCCATGACCATTTCAACCTAGAAGGACAAGGACAGCAGTTACATGGGAACACCACCAGTTCAAGTTCCGTTCCGAGACACTCACCATCCTGATTTGGAAATATATTGTCATTCCTTCACTGTCGCTGGGTTAAAATCCTAGAATTCCCTCCCTAATAACAGTCAACCCACAGCACATGGGCTATGCAAAGGTTCAAGAAGGCAGCTCACCATCACCTTCTCAAGGGCAACTGGGGATGGATAATAAATGCTGGCAAGCCAGCGACACTCATGTACCATCAATGAATTTAAAAAAGCAAACAGCTTTCCAGATGTTTTACAACTTGCCCAGTCAGCGATGTCCACATCCCATGAGTGAATAAAAGTTATCTGAATTTAAATTTGCAGAAAGCTATAATGTGATTTGAGTTCATGCTGTGTGGAATTTATCTCCAATGAGATGTTGAGGATAAGTCCAACTCAGCAAAAGTGAAAGCTGTTCGACACAATCTCCTCACTAGCCTATGTTGTTCAGTTTTCACCACAGAAGATGCACTGAAGACATAGGATTGCTGGGTTCACAGTTTGCTGTCTCCATCAAGTTGCTGTTGCTCGAAACCCTCTCACTCAGCATGAACTGAACAGCTGCAGATTTTATGGTGCATTAGTTTATTTTAGCATCAAGTGGTGATGTTACTAGTAATGGATTAATGCCCAGAGGCCCAAGCTAATGGCCTGGGCACGTAAGTTCAAATCCCAGCACAGCTGATGATGAAATTTGAATCCAATTAATAAATCTGGAATTAAAACTCAGCCTATTGGGGATTATGAAGCCATTGTCCTTTGTTGTACAAAACCTATCTGTTTACAAATATTATTTAGGGAAGGAAATATGCTTTCCTCACCCAGTCTGGCCTACACGTGCCTCCGGGTCCACAGCAATGTGATTCATTCTTAAGTGCCCTCTGAAATGGTCAAACGAGCCCGTTAATTGCATAAAGTCACTGTGCAGTCTAAGAAAAGGAATGAAACTGGTTGCAGCACCTAACATTGACCCAGGCATTGCAAACAGCAAAGACAAAGTCGGCACTGTTGACCCTACAAACATTGCCTTCACATTGAGGATATCTTCCAACATGTTGTGTTGATATGGGTTAGATTTTGAACAGGTCTAGCAACTAACGTCTGGACATCGACAAGGCAATCAGTAGCAAGAGAATTGCGCTCAAGCACAATTGATAACCCGGTATTTCCCCTATTACACCACTGTCATCAAACAAGGGGAATTGAGTGCAGTTCAATGAAGAATGCAAGAAGGCAAACAGTAGCATAATACAAAATGAGATATCAATCTGGTGAAGCTAGAACATAGGACTACTCGTGTCCAAACAGCTGAAGTAACATATAATAGATAGGGCTAAGTGATCCTACAACCCACAGACCGGTTCTAAATTCTGCTGTCCTGTCACATCCAGCCATCAATGGGAATGAAAAAATTAAACTCAATTAACTGGAAGGCAAAGCTCCACAAATACCTCAATTCTTAATGATTGGCAAGTCAAGTGCATTAGTGCAAAAGGACATTGCTAAAAAAATGACAACCATCTTCATCCAGAAGTGCCAACTGGATGATCAATCCCAGCCTCCTCTAGAGGTTCTCAGTAATGCAAATGTCAGTCCTCAAGCAGTCTGGGCTGAGGAGAGAGCCCAGGCTGACAGTGGGCCAATTAGTCCTTGAGAGACTTGGAGGGCACCATAAAAATAAGTTTCAACTTACAGGGCATCATCTTGGTATCCACAAGGTTTACTGTAACATGTGGGCAAGTGAGGTTGTCTATAAAATTATATTGACATCCTAAATGATAATAGCGGACAAAAAACTGAGAGACTTGACTGAGTCAAACTTCTGAGAAACTGCAACCTTAAAATTGCCTTATAGCTGTCAAAGAAGTGAGATATTTTACTTTGATTGTAACCTTTGTTCAGCCTGTTTTACACTCAGCAAAAATTCTAGAAAGTTTCAACCTGTACTTTATGTAATCTATACTTAAACAAAGTATTGAGCAGAAAGTTACATAAATGGTACCACTAACAATTTTGTTCTTCGTAAAATTGTGAATGTTGAAGAGCAGTTCCTTGTCAAAGTTTGACTGTCTTGTCAGGTGATTCATCACCCATTGTATAACTTTGGATTTTTGAATGTACCTGAAAACAAAACAAAAACTTCATTCATTGTTCATTTCAGCAATTTACAGGTACAACTACAGTAGCATGTTTATTGTTGATATTTGAATAACTTTATATTTTGAATAATGATAAATCATTACATATTAGACCAAAAGAAATAGTATTGCAGTAGGTCATTTGGCCCCTCAGTTCAACTCCACTATTCAATAGGATCTGGCTGATCCAACACTCCACACTTCCACTTTCCTGCTTTTCTAACCTTGATTGCCCGACGAATCAAGAACCTATCTCTCACACCATATACACCAGGACTCTGCCTCTACAGCTCTCTGTGGCAAGGAGTTCCAAAGACACATACTCACTGAGAAGGAAATTCCTTCTCATTGCAGTCTTAAATTGGCACTCCTTAATTCTGAGTCAATGCTGTCTGGTCCTGGACTTTTCTATGAAGGGAATCATCCTTTCAGCATTTACCCTGTCAAGCCCCTTTTGAACCCTATATATTTCAATGAGGTCACTTCTCATTCTTCCAAACTCCAATGAGTAAAGACCTAATCTGCTTAATCTTTGCTCATAAGACAATCCCTTGACATAAAGGATCATTCTAGTGAACATTTTCTGAACTGTGTCCAAAACAATTATGCATTTTCTTAAATAAGGGTACCAGAACTGCTCACGGTACTCAAGGCACCTTGTACGGTTGCAGTAAGACTTCCCCACTCTGGTATTTTGAACCCCTTGAAATAAGGACCAACATTCCCTTAGCCTTCCTGATTATCTGCTACACCAGGTACTAACTTTCTGTGTTCAATGCACAAGTTACCCCCAAGTTCTTTTGTGTTGCAGCTTTTTGCAGTTTTATCCATTTAAGTATGACTCTTCTTCTGTTCTCCCTCCCAAAATTAACAAATTCACATTTTCCCATATTATACTCCATTTCTAATGTTTTAGGCTAATCTGTTTTCAGTTACCCACATTTTGAACATTTCACGAATTTGTGAATAATCCTAGTGCAGGGGCCTTACTAACCTTCTCTGTATCGTTCCAGTTTTAGTGTATGTGCTGCTGAAGGTTCTCGCTTTTTGAATAGCAGTGTGACGTTAGTCGTTTTTCAATACTCTGGTACTTCTCCAGAATCCAAGACTTTTTTGGAAACCAATATATCCTCTATCTCTATAGCTACCACCTTTATGATCCTAGGATGCAAGACATCAGGGCCAATGGACTTATCTGCCTTTACCACCATTAATTTGTCTAATACAGCTTTTCTAATTATGGCGGTGGTGCTTAATTCCACCACTTATTCTTTACTATTAATGGGATGTCCAAAATATCTTCTATCTTAAAAACTGATACACAACATCTGTTTGACTCCTCTGCTATTTTCTTGTTCCCATAATCGTCCACCTAGATTCATTTCTAAGGAGACTATGTTCACTTCAACATTTCTCTTCATTTTTACACATTTGTCAGTTATGATATTCCTCATTATTTTGCTCTTGTAGCCTCTGTTCTCTCTCCCTTTACTTTCTTTCAGTCCTCCTTTGTGGGATTCTGAATTTTTTCCAGTCTTTATAGCTATCAAAATGCTACTGTTATAGTGGGGCTTTTATAACGTAAGTGGAGCTGAGCACAAACCAATCATAATGGACAGAACCTTAACCATCAAGGCAAAGTGGGCTTCGATCTAATCATTGAGTTCAATCCCCCAGAAGTGACATGGCATCAAGATTATCACATGCACATCCAGTTTCCATTGGAGTGGGTTTGCAGGTGAGTTGGGGCCCAAGCCCTGTAGAAATGCTAAATAAGTGATTGTAACATGCAGCTGAGTAATTGATTGTTGCTTTAATGAACGATTCTGGCTTCAACATGCAGCAAAGCTATTCCTGAGCTATCCGTGGCTCACCAGGATCAACCAAGCAATTAGATGTCTTGATGAGCTTCTTGTGAATCTTGAAGGCTTGGGAAGCTTAATCAGTGAAATTGAAAAGTTCCAGCCATGTTGAGTAAATAGGCTGTTGTTCATGTCTCTTCTGAGAGCACGGCTTCATTACTTAACATAGAACATAGAACATTACAGCACAGTACAGGCCCTTTGGCTCTCGATGTTGTGCCGACCTGTCATACCGATCTGAAGCCCATCTAACCTACACTATTCCATGTACGTCCATTTGCTTAACACAGAGTTTCCAAATTCTTGTGAGTCAGTTCGTTAGTAGGAACATGAGGGACAGTAACATCAGGGGCACCAAGCGAAGCAGAACACCAGCTGCTTTCCCTTCAGTCACAGACTGCCCAACAGGTGACAGAAGATGGTCATTGATATCCAGTTGCAAAAGGGTGAGGCACCCAGCTCAGGGTCTGCAGGCAGAGGATCAGCTTTCCTGACTTGTATCAGCAACAGTGCCTCACAAAGTTCAGGCTCTCACAGCAATTTGTTGCTGATATCTGGAAACTCCTGGAACTGAGCCCTCCTCCCTGTGGAAGGCAGGCACACATTTTCTAAAGTTGTCAAGTGTTTGTTACTGGATTCACCCCTGCTCACTGAAACATTTGTGCAGCGTATCTGTGAAGGATGTGTGAGAGAGAACAATACAGTGGGAGAAAGTTTTGACTGTCTAGATGTGGGAGAGATGAATAATTCTGCAGGAGAGTTGTGCAGGAAAATGCAAGAAAGTCAGAGTATGGAACGTGGTACCTGAAAGTGTAATACCTCTCACCTTTCCTAACTTTCTGCGCTCCCACATCCTCTTGATGCACACAGTCTCAAAGTCAAAATGATTAGTTATCTTTTTTTTTGACAGATTTAACCTGTCTTCCTGCTCACTCTCTCTGAATAGGCAAAACAATTCAGAAACAGGATGCCATCAAATGTGTTCGAGCCAACAAAGCTTACTGTGGATTCCAAGGGTTCTCAACCCATTAAAAGCCCCAAAATTTCAGCTCTTATCTCAAAATCCTCTCCAAGAGGCCCACAAATTAAAGTAGGAATTTCATGTACTTCCCAATACTGAAGAGTTAAAATAGTATTTGAAGTATATATAAGTATCAGTCAATTTTGTCTTGTTGGGCATTTAAAAGTTATCTGGTCAGCAGTACACGTGGAGTTTTTTATCAGTCTGGCCAAGATTTATCTGTGACGCTTGTAATATTAATGGCCCCACTATCAGGTAGTACTTCCGAGAAATTAATGACTACAGTGTAACTGATTATTGATCACATCAGAAACGTAACATGTGGTAAACATAAAGTTTAATTTCATCAGTATGATCAGAAATTATCTTCAGTGCGATTATGTCAAATTGTTTATGGTGAGGCATAGTATCCAATTTCACAAACAAAAAAACCCACATTTTAGTGAATTATTTTATAATTATGACTGAAATTTCTGCAGATTATCTGACTATAACTTTGTGGAAGATAATTGCAAACCCACTGAAATGATTACATTGGTTGTTTAACAAAAATAGATGTTGTTGGGAGAACTCAATAGGTCTGGTTGCATCTTATGAGAGAGAAACAGAGTTATCATTTCAAGTCCAGTGACCGTACTTCAGAAGTTCTGAAACAACTCTGAAGAAGGGTCACTGGACTTGAAGTTTAACTCTGTTTTCTTTCTACAGATGCTGCCAGCTGAACTTCTCCAGCCATTTCTGCTTTCGTTTCAGATTTCCAGCATCTGCAGTGCTTTGTTTTACTTTGGTTGTTTACACTGTTGCTGGAGGGTTTCCACCAATCATGTAACAAATCTAAGCTAGAAAGAGTATTTTTCAATTTTTAAAAATTCATCATGAGGGAAGCTTTCACAGATGGTTATGTGTTGGCAACAATATATGTGTATCCTAGAATGATATCTCATAGAAGAGGCCCACTCTATATCTGTAGCAAACACAGAAAATGCGGGAGAATCCCAAATAATGACAAAATACAATGGGTGCTGGAAATTTGGAAGGGCCACTTTCACAGAACTCTGGAAACATTCAGCAGGTCTGGCAACATCTATTGAGAGAGAAACAGATTTAACATGGAGCCTCGTATTTGAGTTGACTTTAAAGAGAGCTATGCAATTAGTTCCAGTCTCCAACTAAATTGGGACAAATCTTTCAAAGAGCTGGCACAGGCAGGGAACAAATTAACTTCTACACTGTAGGAATATATATCAATGATAGCACCTTTGTTAGTGCAGCAACTTCCTCAGTACTGAACCTCCATTTCAATCTGACTGACGTGCTCAAGTCCCTGGAAAGGTACTACAACACTTTTGTACCGTAGAAGTGTGCAAAAGCAATTGCACAGCTTGAAGGTACACAAAGTACTGTGGTTTTAGTTTAAATAGTGAAGAACTGTCAAATTTAATGTTGATCTATGCGTCTTGTTTTGTTTGTATCACATTTGTGTCTCCAGCTTATTAATTTTATATCAAGTGTTTAATTGCATGCAGGCAGTGGGCATGAATTGTGGATTCACTTGTGTCCCCACAAATAGATACTGACTGAAATTGTGTTTGTTAGTGTAGTTGCTGCTTGCTTGTAATCTATGACTGTGTAAATAAATGCATTAGCAAGGGTGTGAGATTAGTTTCCCCCATACCTTTCACCAACTAACGTTCTAGAACTTAATAATTATCAATAGTTTTCTTCCTTAACTGAAGAAATGCCAGTCTGCCATAGCTGCTGTTTCATAAGAACCTTACCTGTAATTATTACCTGTAATTACCTGTAATTCAATGTTCTGTTTATTATTAATTAGAAGCGAATCTCAAATTAATCCCTAATTTTAGAATAGTGATGAACAATAACATCTAGAATGGTATATTACAGTAAGCGGGAGAGCAGTGGAATCCTGTGACCTGTCACGATGAGAAAGCCCACCACATCTTCTTAAAATCAGATAGTTGTTTAGTTGTCAATGGGCTTTCTGTCAGTATTCAAATCCACCACAAGGAAGTTTCAGCCACCAAGCGCTGCCAAAGTCTCAGAGATACAGGTTCACAACACAGGAAGAAGCTACTTGGCCTCTCTCTTATCTATTCCAGACAACAAAGAGCTGGTTCCAGTAATCCCAGTTTCCACCTCTTGGCACATAGGCCAGAGGCTATGATATCTTAAGTCAATATATGAATGCTGTTTAAATGTTACAAATGTTTTTGGCTCAACCACCCTTTGAGGCAGTTGGTTCCAGACTCACACCATCCTTTGGGTGAACATTATCTCAACTCCTCTCATAGCCTTCTACCTCTTAGCATAAATCCATACAACTTGTTTGTTGATCCCTTTAAGAGTGGAGAATGTGTCTTCCCATCCACCCTGTCTCAGTCCCTATAATCTTATATACTTTATCTGGCTCCCTCTCAATGTTTATTGCTCCAAGAAAAACTAACGCAGCCCTGCCTACCTAATCTTTCCTCTTGTATCAAACCTTCCAGCCCAGGCAGCAACCTGTTTGAATTCTTCTGCACGGTTTCTAGCGTAATCACATCCTTCCTAAAATGTAATGATCAGAACTAAATAATACATCTTCAGTTGTGTCCTAAATCCACAATTTTCATAGACTTCCAGCACAGCCCTCTGCTCCTCAGCTCAAAGGCAAGTATCCAATGTCCGTCTTAACCACCTTATCTAATTGCCTTGTTACCTTCAGGGATCTGTGGGTTTTATGCCAAGGCCCCTCTGATCATCAACACTTTCCAAGGTCCTGCTATTCATACCTTGCCTTGTTAGCTCTCCCCAAATGCATTACCTCACATTTCTCTGGGTTGAATTCCATTTGCCACTGCTTTAGCCAGCTGACCAGTCCATTGTTATCCTCCTACAGTTATAGCTTTCCTGCTCACTGTATACTGCTGTAAAAACAGTACCTTCTTATTTTTTCTAAATTGCAGATTGTGGATTGGGGAAGAGATTGTAAGTGCTGTTGACACTTTTGTTTGTTCAACCAGTTGGGGAAGATTAATTGCACATGAACTGGTACTAGTGGGTGTGGGAGATTCAGTCAACACCACTCAGCTAATCGGTCTCTGGAGTCTTGACCAGTTGTTGATGACAGAGACCTTCCACCTGCCAATAGCTCTGTGATTGATCCCATGTAGCTGGACAGCTGTGGGTATGAATGGCATAGCAGAAACCTTCAGACAACTGAAAGGTGAATGTAGAAAAGCCTAAAGCCTGAAGAAAGCCAGTTTATTTTCCCTCACCAGTTACTGTAAGTTGTGACTCCTGCAAGCAAGTGAAAGTACCTGACAAAGAGAGATCAAGGAGCGGAAAGTCGTGATGAGCCAAAAGGATCATCTCAGCTAACCCAGGTGACAGGGACTATTTGGCTACCTTCACAACTTTTCACTCCACATATAACACCAATGATTTTTGTGCCTGTGCACAGTGAAGGGGCCCTGTGTCTGCCCCTCGGGCCCATGGCGCATGACACAGCACAGTACAAAAAAAAGTTTTTTTTTTATACTTCTGCCTATGTATTCTATGTTTTGGTTTTGCTTTTCTGTGTTTTAAGATGGCACCAGAGAACGGCGACTATATATAACCTTTTCACTGTATTTTGTCGCAAAATACACATGGCAATAAATAAATAAAATCAAATCTATGTTTGTCTGTATGTGCGTGTAGGCAGAGTTTTATAAGTGGGTTACAGTTTAAACTAATGGAGTTATATCCTAATATTTCATAATTGTTTGCCTGTAGCTGGGATCTGTTTGTAATAATTTGTAATTCTCATAAAATACAGAAACCTGGCCCACATGTTTTGTCAATCTGGATGTAAAAAGATAAATAAATTCAGGGAATTTTGCATACTTTCATAAAAGCTTCATCTTTTGTGATGATTTTGGAATAAGGAGCTTGACTTCCAGCAGATGCCCCCCAGTGAGATCTGACACTGCCCTACCAATTTTCATGTCATCAAAAATCTTCTGATCATATCTCCTACATTTAAGTACGAATCATTAATGTACACTACAAACAGCAAGGTCTCAGCACTAAGGCCTGTGAGACAGGTCTGTGCGAACTCCGTGAGACACACAGTTTTCCAGTGACAAAAGCATCCCCCGAACATCATCTTCTGTTTCCCTCTTCCTAGTCAGTTTTGGATCCAATATGCCACTTTGCCTTGGATCCCATAGAACACTTTCTTGATCAGTCTGTTATGAGGGACCTTATCAGAAGCCTTGCTAAAGTCCCTGCAGACCACATCAAATACATTACCCTCATCAACACTACTAGCTACCTCCTCGAGACATTTGACCAAATTTGCCAAAGGCAACCTTCCCTTAACAAATCCCTGCAGACTATCCCTCATTAATCTGTGTCTCTTCAAGTGTAGACACATTTTGCTCCGCAGAATTATTCCTCATAAGCTTTCCACCAGTGAGGATAGAGTGAATGGTCTGTAATTTCTAACCCTTCTTATCTTTTTTTAATAATGGGACAACTTTAGAAGCTCCACTCCTTAAATAGCTCAACTGTGGATTTGAAAATTACTGGCAGAGCAGGTAGACCAACTATATGTTGTCACAGTGTGAAAAAGGTTGGGAAGCACTGTTCTATGCAGACAAAAGCAAAGTTTTAATGCTGGAGTGGTAAAAACTATGAATACATGCACGACCAGTTTTGGAGTAGGGCAGAAATTGCAGATAGCTGCGGAAACTAGTTCTAGAGGTTATTTATTTAGCCTGTGCATAGTCACAACACCAAGCAATAGTCTTACCAGTGGCTTGATGCTGTTCTTCAAGTAATCCACAAATTTAATCAGCATAAAGTCCATGACAAAGTAAATATGGTTTGGACAGCACCACAGCTGCAGCCAGAATCTTGGATGTTAGATAAGCAGATTAATCAGAGGTTGGTAACATTCAGGGAACATTCATACATTTAAACCAGTATACAGTTTGTTGTATATAAAGTTGGGTTTACTCCTTAGTGTCACACACACATCAAGGAAATCTACAAGGGAAGATCAGCCTTTGGACTTTAAGGCATATTTATGGGAACCATCAAGAAGTCACAGAGAAAAATAAAATCTTAAATAAACCATAGTCTGAAGATTTGCTTTGTGTACAAGTTGGAGGTAATTGGTGTATTATAAGATTTTTGTAACAACACTTACTTGGTAATCTCCCTAAATAATTCAGGATTAACATATTTGGTTTGTTCAGTGTAATCTCCAATTCAGAAAACAGATAGGTCACCGCTGTTTACACAATGTCTATGGTTAAGCCTCATGTAGACTTTAGAAACTATAAACCTGCAACACAAGCGAAACCATTTTGACTGGAAAATTTCATTGGAGGCTTCCATCACTCAACCAGTGCACTCTGATCAGAACAACTTGCTGGTTTTCCCTTCCGCATGCCACCGGTGGTTTCCCTGCCAATGACATTCAATCTGTACCCTCCCATTACAAATCCTTCTCCCACAGGAAGCAGGTTTTCCTCACTATCAAAAGGTTTCGAATATCCAAGTTAGTACCAAATCTAGGACAGCTCTCTCACAGACTAGTCAACAACAGCCTGAAATACTCATACTCACGGAATTGTACGTGAGAGACAGTGTCACAGATATGACCATCACTGTCTCTTGGTATGACCTGTCGCACTGGCAGGGCAGACCGAACAGATGTATAAACTGTTATACAGTCAGGAGAGAATGAATGAATGAATGATTTATTGTCACTTGCATCTTACAGTGAATAATACAGTATAATACAGTGAAAAACTTCAACAGTTGCCACTATCTGGCACCATCTTGAATAGTTTAAGCATTAAAATGATAAAACGTGTGACTGAAAGAGAGTTCTGAGCCCTGGCTCAGCAGCGACATCTGCACTGCCATCCCTCCTCCATCACCTCATTTCCGCCTGCACCAAACCCACAAACATAGCAGTCTCCACTCTTTGGGTGCCATCTCTTCACTGCTGGGCACAATCTCGCTGACACTAATGCCAGTGCCAGGTCCCATGCTGGACCCATGCTTGCCCCGCAGCCAGGAATGCTCCGCTCTGCTAGCACCTCAATGATGCTCGGAGGTCTGGCTCCAAGCATACCACGCAGCCACTGCCTCTCCAACTCTAGGACTCCCTGCTCTGGACCTACTGCAACCAGGAGTCCTTGGCTCTGCTGCCAGGCCACCGTCAACTTGCCAAGAGTCCTGCTCCAGCCACCCTTTTCCAAGATGTCGCCTTGCTGGCAATGCCATCTTGAAAAGTCCGCAGCTGCCATCCCCTCCAATTGTTAGAGATGCTTTGCTGCTGCTGTCACCACTGTTGCCACCAACCTGATTGCCAGGAGGATGTCCCTGCTGCTGCCACTGCGGCTTTCAATTACCGTGAGGGGTCACGACTGCCGCTGCCTCTGACTGCCAGGAAAAGCTGCCATTCTGCACGAAGCCTATTCTAGCTGCCATTCTGATGACGCTGACTAACCCACCACAAAAACCTCCAAAGAGAAAAGAAAGAAGAGCACAAGTAAAACAGAAAGAAAGCACGCAGGACCAGATGAGCCCCAGGCAAGAGATCACATGCTGCCCTGCTTTTCAACTTTTCAACAAAACTTTCAACTTTGCTGCCTTGAAAAGTTACCCCAGGAGTCCTCAACATTGACTTCATGATGTTTCATGGTATCAGGTCAAACGCTGGCAACAAAACCCCTGCAGATTACCATGCATCACATATCCATTTATAGATGGACAATTAAACAACTCACTGGGCAAGCACGATCCACAGAAATACCCATCCTTAATGATACAAGAGCCCAGCATATCAATGCAAAAGATAAAGCAAAAGCATTTGTTATAATTTTCAGCCAGAAGTGTTGAGTGATTGATTCACCTCGGCCTTTCGCAAAGTTTGCCAGCATTGTAAATTCCGTCTTCTGTCAATTTGATTCACTCCATATGACACAAAGAAACATCTGAAAGCACTGGACATTGGAAAGACTCAAAACCTTGTTTTTGGTCTGGCAATAGTACTGGAAATTTGTATTCCAGAACTTGCCACACTGTAACTAAGCTGTTCCAGTACAGCTATAACACTGGCACATACCCGGCAATGTAGAAAATTGCCCAGGTATGTCCTGAAAACAAAAAGCTATGCACATCCAACCCAGCCAATTACTGCCCCATCAGATCTTTAATAAACTTATGCAAGTTATCACCAACAGCACAGTCATGCAGCATTTGTTTAGCAATAACCTGCTGACCAAAGCCTGGTTTTGATTCTGAAAGAACCACTTTGTTCCTGATCTCATTCCAGCCTTGGCTTACATATGGACAAAAGTGCTGAATTCTACGGGTGAATGACCTTGATATCAAGGCTATATTTTATTAACTGTGGCATCAAGGACACCTATCAACGCTAGAGGTAAACTGCTCACAAATGGATAATCATCTTTGAGAATTCTTTAAACAAACGGTTTAGACAATGAAGAGCCAATGGATGTTATCTACCTGGTCTTCCTTTGGCCTCTGACAAGGTGCCGCACAGGAGGCTGTTGAGTAAAATAATGGCCCATGGTGTTAGAGACAAGGTGCTAGCTTGGATGGAAGATTGGCTGACTGGCAGAAAGCAGACAGTGGAGATAAAATGGTCCTTCTCAGGATGGCAGCTGGTAACTAGTGGAGTTCATGGAATCATAGAATCACTACAGTGTGGAAACAGGCCCTGTGGCCCAACAAGTCCACACTAAACCTCAAAGCATTCCACCCAGATGCACCCTGTTATAAGCCACCTAATCTACACATCCCTGACCACTGTAGGCAATTTAGCATGGCAAATCCACCTTGCATGCATATCTTTGGACTGTGGGAGGAAACTGGAGCACCTGGAAGAAGCCCACACAGACATGGCAAAATCGTGCAAACTCCACACAGACAGTTGTCTGAGGATGGAATTGAACCCGGGTCTCTGGTGCTGTGAGGCAGCAGTGTTAACCATTGAGCCACTGTGCCAACTGAAAATGGAATGGATTAAGAACTGATCCAGCAGCTCAGAACGAGAAATCCATGAGGTGCTATGATTATCTGATGAAGTAGAGGAAATCTACACATCCCTGAACACTTTGGACACTTTAGCATGGCCAATCCACCTAGCCTGCACATTTTATTTTGGACTGTGGGAGGAAACCAGAAGAAGTCTGCGCAGACTTGGGGAAAATGTGCAAACTCCACACAGACAGTCACCCAAAGGTGGAATTGAACCTGGGCCCATGGTGCCATTAGATAGTAGCACTAGCCACTGAGCCACTGTCTCCAGTTTTTAAAAAATCTGTGGAGAAGCTGGGGATTGAACCAAAGCCTGACATCATCAGGACAATGCAGTCTGCTTGGCTGGCAATATATGCACAAATGTCTATTCCCTCCACCACCGATGCACTGTGGCAAATGTGTGCACCATACGGAAGATGCACTGCAGAAATTCACCAAGCTTGCTTATCCAGCATCTTCCAAATTCATGACTTCTGCCATCTAGAAAGACAACAGCAACATGTGCATGGGAACGCTACCATTTGAGAGTACGCCACCAAGCTATTCAGCATCCTGTTGCTATTCCTTCAATGTCACTGGAACCAAAATCCTGGAACTCCCTCGCCAATACCATTATGGGTCCACCTGCACCAAATAGACTGCACCAGTTCAAAGAGGCAGCTCACCAACTTCTCAAATGCAACTTGGCACGAACAATAAATTCTGGCCCAGTCTACAAAGCTCATATCCCATGAATGGATAATAAAAGAAATCTCAGCTGCTGACATCATTACAGCCTTGCCTTAATCATGGACAAAAAAGCTGAACCCCAGAGGTGATGTGGCAGTAAATGTCGTTGACATCAAGGCTGTATTTGGCCAATTGTGGCATCAAGGAGCCCAGCTAAACTAGAGTCAATGGGAATTTTGGTAGAAATTCTCTATATTTTTCATTAACTTGTGCAAAAAAAGATGGCTGTGGTTATTGAAGATCAGTTACACCAGCTCCAGAACATCTTTGGAAGACTTGCTCAGGACAGTGTCCTCAGCCCAACCACCTTCAGCTGCTTCATTAATGACCCTCTCTCCATCATAAAATCAGAAGTTATGGATCACCAGAATATTGCCAGGATACTGAAGCAGTCCATCTCCAAATGCAGCAAGACCTGAACAATACCCAGGCTTGGCTGACAAATGGCAAGTAACATCCATGCCCACACAAAGTCCAGGCAATTACCAAATCCAACAAGAGAGAATCGCTTGACATTCAATGTTAATACTATTTGATGAATTGCCCACCTATAAATATCTTAAGGGTTACCATTGACCAGAAACTGAATTAGACAGTACTATATAAATACAGTAGCTGCAAAAGCAGGTCAGAGATTAAAAATACTACAGCTCACCACTGACTTCTCAAGGCAATTAAACATGGGCAATAAATTCTGACTCAGCTAACTAATCTCATATCCCTTGAATGAAAGATTAAAAAACAGAAGAATCACTTATTTTTATCCATTTTAAACTTAAATTTCTCTACCCTAAGGTGAACAACACTAATTTCTAAAGCTTCTCCACATAACTGATGTGCTTCATCATTTGATATTAACCTACAATTAGTTGCGTTAGCCAAAATGAAGTTAAATGAATGAGAAAACATGTGAAACTTGGCAGTGACCTAGTGAGTAGAAATGTCACAGATTTTTAAAAATGTTTATGTTATACTGAAGGGATGTGTGTATTTGTTTACATCAAGCCTTGTAACTCAGCAGTAATGGATTGAATTGTCATGGTAAATCTTGAAAAGTTGAAGTTCTGTTTAAAACAGACGCAGTGAATCAAATATGATGATACAGATTATTCATCAGCTGAATTTGTGATTATTGTATAATTTTGCTGTGTAAGTAACAAACAGTTGATTGAATGATATAAAAGTGGTGAACAGCAAGGGCAAGCTGATGTTTTATGTGACAGTTCATGAAGAGCAAGAGATAATGTCTTTCCAAGCAGACAATCAAGTCTTCCTGAGTTAATTGATCAAACATGGAAAACATGACTCATTTATAATGCTTGCCAGTGGTCAAACCGTTCATTTGCTGGAAATGGGATAGTGTCAAGACTTCGAATGAAAGCTTCTTTGTGTGGAAAGAGTATAAAACAGCTTGCATCACAACAAAAACTTAACTAGCTTGGGGAGGCTGACTGTTCAACAACGAGAAGCTGAGAAGAAGTAGGCAGATCGCTTGGTTCTGGTTTGATCTTCAAGTAAATGCACTGAAAAGGGTTTGCTTGCAAATGTAAGCATTGCATGGGTAAGGTTTTTGCAGTACTTTTTGTAGTGTACTTTGCTTTAGTAAAGAATATTGGGTATATCCCATTGTTAGGACTGCTTTGCGTTATTAATGTCCTGACTAACAGAGAAAGTGGGAAGAAAAGCCTACAACTCCTAGTACCATTTTAGTAAGATTCCTATTTATGCTTTCAAAATCCTGCATAAAGTATGGTATTCAGAATTAGTCACAATATTCTAACTTGAGCCTAGCCAGTGCTTTATCGCATGTTAGCATTCAAAAGCCTTCCATTTGCATTTTATCAGAGATAATGGGAACTGCAGATGCTGGAGAATTCCAAGATAATAAAATGTGAGGCTGGATGAACACAGCAGGCCAAGCAGCATCTCAGGAGCACAAAAGCTGACGTTTCGGGCCTAGACCCTTCATCAGAGAGGGGGATGGGGAGAGGGAACTGGAATAAATAGGGAGAGAGGGGGAGGCGGACCGAAGATGGAGAGTAAAGAAGATAGGTGGAGAGAGTATAGGTGGGGAGGTAGGGAGGGGATAGGTCAGTCCAGGGAAGACGGACAGGTCAAGGAGGTGGGATGAGGTTAGTAGGTAGATGGGGGTGCGGCTTGGGGTGGGAGGAAGGGATGGGTGAGAGGAAGAACCGGTTAGGGAGGCAGAGACAGGTTGGACTGGTTTTGGGATGCAGTGGGTGGGGGGGGAAGAGCTGGGCTGGTTGTGTGGTGCAGTGGGGGGAGGGGACGAACTGGGCTGGTTTAGGGATGCAGTAGGGGAAGGGGAGATTTTGAAACTGGTGAAGTCCACATTGATACCATATGGCTGCAGGGTTCCCAGGCGGAATATGAGTTGCTGTTCCTGCAAACTTCGGGTGGCATCATTGTGGCAGTGCAAGAGGCCCATGATGGACATGTCATCTAGAGAATGGGAGGGGGAGTGGAAATGGTTTGCGACTGGGAGGTGCAGTTGTTTGTTGCGAACTGAGTGGAGGTGTTCTGCAAAGCGGTCCCCAAGCCTCCGCTTGGTTTCCCCAATGTAGAGGAAGCCACACTGGGTACAGTGGATGCAGTATACCACATTGGCAGATGTGCAGGTGAACCTCTGCTTAATGTGGAATGTCATCTTGGGGCCTGGGATAGGGGTGAGGGAGGAGGTGTGGGGGCAAGTGTAGCATTTCCTGTGGTTGCAGGGGAAGGTGCCGGGTGTGGTGGGGTTGGAGGGCAGTGTGGAGCGAACAAGGGAGTCACGGAGAGAGTGGTCTCTCCGGAAAGCAGACAGGGGTGGGGATGGAAAAATGTCTTGGGTGGTGGGGTCGGATTGTAGATGGCGGAAGTGTCGGAGGATGATGCGTTGTATCCGGAGGTTGGTAGGGTGGTGTGTGAGAACGAGGGGGATCCTCTTAGGGCAGTTGTGGCGGGGGCGGGGTGTGAGGGATGTGTTGCGGGAAATACGGGAAACGCGGTCAAGGGCGTTCTTGATTTGCATTTTATGTTTCAGTTACAGGCTCATATATCATAGGTTTCATATGTCTTTTCAATTCACCCAGTATCTTGTATCATCTAACTTTCAAAGATTAGATCACAAACCTACTAAACGTGTTCCTTAGGCTGTAGTTGTGTTAAAAATGTCAGTTTTCATGTCAGGAGCTGAAAGCAATGCAGCTGGCACACCTAAGTGATACTGCTGACTGCACTTGCTCCAGATTACATTGAGATCAGCAACAAAAGGGCATGTAAAGGCATGCTTGGGCATTTTCAAGTCCTCCACCCCTTTTATTGCTTACTTTTAATTTTAGAAGTGTGCATGCAGAAACAATACGTTTGGCATAGCATTAGAGGGAGTCAAATTTAAGAAATGCCAAGGAACTACAGTAAATTGTTGTCATGGTGATTCTTTGACTATTAAAAACTATGCGCAGTAGTTGAATAAGAGTCTGAAAGTGTGCTGAATACTCCACACAAAGTTGAACAGCGCATATAACTGCAGTTAAGAAACACAGTCTCCATTAAAGGTCTGTTAATCTCCGCTTAAAATTTTAAGTCTGAGACTTCAAGTATCTTATTGTGACATTGGCAATGGGAATGGGCAAAAAAAATTACAAAGGTAAATACAAAGCTATTTCAGATCGTGTCATGACATTTTCTGAAGTTAATATGTCAGCACTCCAGGGAATGAAGCTGTCTGATCTGATTGGTGATGCCAATACCATCAGCATGAAACACAAATAGGATTTGGAGGATTTTGAAGTACATTACTGACAATTGTGGTTTGTGTTTTGGATAGGCTGACAGTGGCACAGAAGCCCTTGTTGCTGTTCATTGTGGATGTCTTGATGCGGAAAGTTTTCAGCATATGAGAGAAAAGCAAATTATGAACATGTCGTAGAAAATTTGAAAGATCTTTATGTGGTAATGCCGAATTCCACATTCCAAAGTCTTGCTTTCCATCAGATAAGACAGGGAGAGAAGAAACAATGACTCAATTTGTAACTAGTTTGAGGCAGACATCGGATGGTTACAATTATATTGTGATTGATCTGAATATTCGAATAATGAATCAGGTGGTTCAACATTGCTGGTCAGATTCATTGAGGCATAAGCCACTGGAAGGAAAAGTAGAATTAATGTTATATGATACTTTGAATGTAGCAACTGCATTGAAAATGGCAGATGGGCAATTTCATAGCAAGGAGTTTGGTCCCATCCCTGCCACTGACACAACAAAGTTGAGTTTTAACCGCGATGCCCAATGGAATCCAGGTACATGTAAATTTAAACAGCAGAGCTCAGAGACAAAGACAAAGTGTTTCAGATGTAGCAACTTGAAGATTCATCTAGATTTGAAATGTTAGCTTGCTCTCTCTCTGTGGATGCTGACTGGTCCACTGTGATCTCCAGCATTTGTTATTTTCAGTACACATTCCAACATCGGCAGCAATTTGCTCCTATATAATGGAAAAGATCTTGTTGATCTGCCAAGGAAAAGTTTCGCACAAGTTTTGAGAACAAATACCATTTTTCCAAGGTGTGCAGAAGCAAAGCTGAACAGAGAAGAACACCCGGTAAATCAGATAAAGGAAAGAATGAATAAATTAGTATAAGTGTGGGATTAGTTGAAGTAAATACAGGAATGAGGACACAGATATCAAACTTTTCCATTAAAAGATGACAACCATGAGAAGGTGCCAGCGATTATTAGTGGTGTTGAAATAAGCATTATTGTGGAGTTGGAATCCCAGCTGATATGAAATCTGGCTTATTTGATCTCAAGTTTAATTTTTGCAGTTGACTAGTCACGAAACACATTTATACAAGGCTGCCCATGTTCAATAACACAAAATCACTGGTATCACACAAAAAAGCAAATATGAAAAAACATTGCAGGAAACGTCTTAACATAAACGGCAGAACAAACTTTCAACATACTTCCTAGTAATGTCATTATCAGGTACTCAATCGCAGAGAAATTCTCTCTAAACTCGTTAATTTTTACTTAAGTGACTCTTTCCAGTTCTGTTAGTCCAAACCCCTTTGCAATTCTGATGGCCTGATCATCTTTCGAACTCTAAAACATTGAAAGCTTTCATACAAACACTCGCAGGTCAGATTCCACAAACTAAAATTCTTCACTGGGATGAAAATTATTCTCCTGAACTGAAAACTTGATTCTCTAAACTGAACAAAAACAAAGTTGCTGGAAAAGCTCAGCAGGCCTGGCAGCTTCTGTGAAGGAGGAAACAGAGTTAATGTTTCGGGTCCAGTGACCCTTCCTCGGAACTGATGGTGGCTGGGAAAATGTCAGTTTATATGCAGAAAATAGGGAGGTGGGTGGGGTAGGGAGTAAACCATAGGATAGAGCCCTAAGAGAGAGAAAGACAGTTGGACAAACAAAGGAGTTGTTAACGTTCAGGATGGGAGGGTGAATAGGGCCTGGTGTAACAAGGCCTGGTGTGTGGGGTGGTGGGATGGGACATGAGAGAGTTTAGGCCCTAAAATTATTGAACTCAATATTGATTCCAGAGGGCTGTAGGGCTCCCAAGCGGAAAATGAGGTGTTGTTCCTCCAGAGATAATAGGAACTGCAGATGCTGGAAAATCCGAGATAACAAGGTGTGGAGCTGGATGAACACAGCAGGCCAAGCAGCATCTTAGGAGCAGAAAAGCTGACATTTGGCATTTCTGATGAAGGGTCTAGGCCTGGAACATCAGTTTTTCTGCTCCTAAGATGCTGCTTGGCCTTCTGTGTTCATCTAGCTCCACATTTTGTTATCTCTGTTGTTCCTCCAGCTTGCGTTGAGCTTCACTGGAACGCTGCAGCAAGTCAGAGACAGAGATGTTGGCCAGGGAGCAGGTTGGTGCATTGAAGTGGCAGGCAACAGGTAGTTCTGCTCGCAAAAAAGACCCAGAACTACCTGTTGCCTGCCACTCAAATGAACCACCCTGCTTCCTGGCCAACATCTCTGTCTCTGACTTGGTACAGTGTTCCAGTGAAGCCCAACGCAAGCTGGAGGAGCAACACCTCATTTTCCACTTGGGGACCCTACAACCATCCGGAAGCACTATTCAGCTCAATAATTTTAGGGCCTAAACTCTTCCATGTCCCAGTCCCCCACCCCACACACGCCTTGTTATCACATCGCCTGCCATTACACACTGCCTATTGTTAGTCACTAACAGTCACCATTAACAACTATTCCAAGTGTGGTCTAATCAAGGTTTTATAGAGCTGCAGCATAACCTCACGGCTCTTAAACTCAATTCCCTTGCCAATGAAAGCCAACAAACGATACGCCCTCTGAACAACTCTATTAATGTGGGTGGCAATTTTGAGGGATTTTATTTCAGGAATTTCTCAGGGTTCTAGATCCAAGCATTTTAAGCTATTTCACCAATGACCTTCCCTTCAACATCTAATAAGAAGTGTAGATTTTCACTGATGACTACACAATGTTCAATTCCATTCTTAAACCCTCTGTTTCTGAAAAGGAGTCATATTCAACTCAAAACATTCATTTTGTTTTCTTCTCCACAACTTCTTCCAGACATGTTCAGATATTTCCAAAAGTTTCTGTTGTAATTAATGATTGGAGTTAATTTTAAGGGAAATGGAATGTAGAAATATTGGGTCCTCTTATGGCACAGAGGTAGTTTCCCTCCCCCTGGACTGAGAGATCTAGATTCAAGTCCCACCTGCTCTAGAGGAGTGTCATAACATCTCTAAACAGGTTGATTTTTAAAGAAAATATAATGCAGAAGTAAGATCCTGGCATTAAATTCACCTCAAACTTTAGGCAGACCACAATTAGCGTGATGGATGTGGACCTAGTCTCTGCATTGCAAAACGATTTTTAGATACAAAGCACCAATAGAATGCTGTATTGTCCTAGAAAGGTAAACTGGACTTCTGTTCTCTGGAGTTTCCCTGAATGAGAGATGATCTCATTGGAATTTACAAAACACTTAACGGGACGGACAGAGTAGGTGCAGGGAAGATACTTCCCATGGTTGGGCAGTTCAGAACCAGTGGACACCATTTAAAACTAAAAGGAGTGTCATTTACGAGCATGATGTCGAGAAATTCTTTTAGTCAGAGACTGAGTCTTCGGAACGGTCCACTCCACAGAGCTGTGGAAATTCAGTCTTAGAGTAGGCTTAATGTAGAGGTCGATCATTTTTTTTTGATTATCAGTGAAGTGAAGGCTTACGGGGATATTGTGGGCAAAAGGAATTGAAGTGTACAGTGAGCCACGATCGTAATAAGTGGCGAAATTGGTTTACGGGCTATATGGCCTATGCCTGTTGTAATATTCTTACCCACCAAGACTCAGATATCAGACTTCAGAGACCACATTCCAGCAGACATTTCACATTTACCAACAAAGCCTAACTGAGAGCCAATACTGTTTAACAGCTCCGAAATATTATTTTTCGTTCGTTCACTGTAATCGTTGGTCAAAGTCTGCGCTTGCCACACGCTACACAGTCTTTGATGCAGTTTATCTGCTTTCCATTTCCCGTTCCCTCCCAGCCGTCTACGCTGTCAGGGATGCTTCCCGGAACGATCACTATCTACTCGTTATCACTAATGATCAGTGCAATCGGCAACCGTATTTCCAATACCGAGAGGAGAGGATTTTTTTTCCGGCTGGTATTCAGATCTGAGCCAGCCCAGGAGATGGAGTTTGTGTTAGTCGGTGTTGTATATTTATGTAATGTTTCGCACTCACCTTTTCAAAGCCAGGTTGATCCCGCAGATAGTCTTCACAATCTTGGCAATTCTCTGAAACTTTTGGCTTCCTCGCTATGAGCAACAAAACAGCACGGAATGAATCATAATGTGTGTGACTTTTACGGGTTTAACTGTGTGAAAAAGCCGGAACTCTATCGATATTCAGCTCTAACCTGACTCATGTCCAGGGACATCTTTCAGAAATCCGTGTGAACAGCCTACTCCAACTGTCAGTAAGGTGTTGAATAAATATACGGTGTCCATCTCTTCCGCATTTTTCATGCACGTGAAAATACAATGGACCTTTGGCACAGCATCTATTTAAAAATATTAAACCTCCTCAGGGGTAATTCAATCTAACAAGTCGAGTTTCTCAAAGGCTCCCACATTAAAACAATATCAACCTGACCAGGCGATTTATAACCCGAAATACACAAGATTCAGAAGGGACTGAAACATTCCCCATTTTGCTCAATCCAAACCAAATCCTTAACTGCTCTCTCACTCAGACTGTGAATCCAATATCAGACAGAAGGAAAACAGTCCGTGCTGTTTAAGGGTTAAATGGAGCTGCAAGTTCTTATAAGGAATGCATGTAAACTACCCAATCTTTAACCTGTTTTTTTTTATCTTCCCTCAAACACATTCCAACATTTTCGGTTGAAGTTGGAGAGCATAAAGACTGTAAATTCCCACTTCTCTCCTCTTCAGGAGAGGTATTTCTGATATCCTGGAACTCCTTCCCTAACAGCAATATGGGTGTCTCTACACCCCAAAATCCACAGTGGTTGAAGAAGAGTTCTCCGCCACCTTCTCTAGAGCAATTAGGAATGGACAATAAATGGCCAAACCAGATGTACCCACATCTATTGAACAAATTTTCAAAAATATTAATTTTAATTTAGAATGAGTTTTGTTTATTGGTGATTTCATGAACTAGTTCAACCTGTAGTCAGGTGATCACTGTGGCCACTTAAGTCAGTGACTTTCCTTTCTTAAAACTATTTTGGTGCATGAAAAGCCGCAGGTATTAAAAATCAGATGGCGGAAGTTGAAAGTTGATAGTACATTTTTACCACGATAATAACATACTCTTGTGTTACTACTTCAAAGGAGCCAATTAGCTCAGTTGTTTGGTTGCACAGCAGAGTAATACCCATAGCATGAGTTCAATCCCTGCACTGACTGAAGTAAACGTGAAGGACTCCTTCTCGACCTTTCCCCTTGCCTGAGTTGCGGTGACTCTCAGGTTAAAACACCACTGGTTGTCTCTATGTGTGCACAATAAGCATAGCCTTTCCGTGTGCTGAAGACCATCATCAAGCCAGCCTGAGAGCTAGACAAAGAAAGGTCATGAGTCAGAAAACCCACAAAATGCTGAACAAGGTGGAGTGATGACATAGAGTCATAGGACTATGACAAATTTACCTTTTATTTCTTCAAATAACTGAATAAGGTGGGTAAGACACTGCTTTTTGATAAATCCATGATATTGGGCTCTCTGAATCTGTGTCATTTGATCTTTTAAGTATCATTGTATCGTTTCTCCCACTGATGTTACACAGACTACTTTATCATTCATAGATTTGCTGAATTCCCTTTTTGAGAAATGGAAATGTGAACGCCCCTGGCCCTATTATTTTTCTGATAATTTTTGTAGTACTATATAAATACCAGTGTCTCTGTGATTTCCTACCTAGCTTTGCATTGTATCCATAAGAGAATGGAATTGCAGTATTTTATCCTTCTGAAGTTTTCCAGGCTCGTCAAATATTTCACTTTCTTTCTATTATTTGCATTAGCTTTTTATTAGACCCTTCAGTCAAATCTGATGCAAAGTATCAGTTCTATAAAATTAAAATAAAACACTGCAGATGCTGAAGATCTGAAATAGAAGTTGAAAGAGCTAGATATATTCAGCACTGTGTTCCAAAGGAGAGTCATGTTCAGCTCAAAACATTAATGCTGTTTCTCTGTTGACAGATGCAGCCAGACTAGCTTGAGTATTTCTAGCACTTTCTGGTTTTTATAGCTATTCAATATCTGTGCAATTTGAGCACTGATTCCTGAGATTAGCTTGCTCATCCTTTAATGAGCCCAACCTTATCATAATTTTTCTTTTGGTACTTATGTGCTTTTAGAATACATTACTGTTTATTTTATGTGCTTTGATACTTCCTCTTCATGGTTTCTTTTTGCCTTCATACTTGTTTTATGATTCATTTTCTAAGTTCATCCTGTGCCATTTTCTCATCTTTCAAATTATTGTTTATGTAATTTCTGTTTGCCTTTTTAAAAGTTCAGTTTTATTCTTGCCTCTTTATTCATGCATGTCATTTCACTTCTGGTTAATATGTTTTTATTATTTATTGAGTTATATTTACCTTGAATTTTATTGATCTCTAGTTTAAATATTATTAGCCATTGTTCTATGTCTTTGACTACAGTTTCCATCCTAAATCTTAACCACACAAATCAGTAGATATTTGTTCCCAAGAAAATTCTATCAGCATTTTCACAGACATTTTTATTCAACCTAAAGTAGTTTTTGATAAGGGCATGGACTTTTCAAAGAGAAACCATCTACTATTATGTATTAAACATTGCATCAAGTTGTTGCATGAAAAAATTTGCTTCCTTTCCTTGATGGTTTGTACTTTTACCAATTATCTTAAATCTGTCTGCTCTAGTTACAAAAGTTTCATGCTCTTGGAAACATGTTTTCTCTATTCATTCCATTAAAATCTCTCATTATTTTGAAAGATCCATTAAATCTATCCTAAATTTCTCAGCTCTAAGGAAAGATTTCCTGGTATGTCTGGCTTAGCCACATAAATAATGCTTCTCATCCCCCAAGCCAATTTGGTAAATCTTTGCTAAACCTTCTAACACTCTAAATCCTTCTTACTATGTTATTCCCAAAATTAGACACAGTACTCTAGTTAATTATATATAAACATTTACTGTAACTTATTTACTTTTGTTCTATTTGCCTTTAGAAGCATCCTCTGTCCTGTTTAATGGCCTTATGAACTTGTTCTGTCATGTTTAAAGAATTAAAGAAATGTGAATACCCAGGTCTTTCTGTTCCACAAACCCATTTAAAATTGTCGTATTTATTTTATTGAAACTTATTTTCATTGTTCTTAAAGTACAATGAACAGTTATGGTCAAATCTCCATCATTCCTCACTTTGGCCACCTCTTTGACAGTTTCTGTGCTTGTGACAGTAGTTTGAATGGTAGAGGTTGTATGACTACCATTGTAACCTTCTTCCACATAACCTGAACCATCTTAAAGGGATTCCTAGCATCAATTTAGGAGTTTTTGCCTTCAGCCTTTAATTCCATTGGTAAAATTTCCACATGACGCTTTAGTGATTCTGGAAGTCATCTCTGCTGATTTGTTTTGATTTGTTATTGTTCCATGTAATGAGATACAGTGAAAAGTACTGTTTTGCATGCATACAAACAAATCAGACCTTACACAAGTGCATCAGGGTAATAGAACAGAATGCAGAATATAGCGTTACAGCTACATACCAGGGAAGGTGCAGAGAAGATCAACTCTCGTATATGAGAAGCCCATTCATAAGTCTGATAACAGCAGGGGAAGAAGCTCTTCTTGAATCTGTTGATCTGTGTTTTCAAACTTTTGTATGTTCTGCCTGCTGAAAGAGGGTGGAACCAAGCTTAACAAGGGTGGGAGTGGTTTTTGATTATAGATAATGGGAACTGCAGATGCTGGAGAATCTGAGATAACAAAGTGTGGAGCTGGATAAACACATCAGGCCAAGCAGCATCTTAGGAGTACAAAAGCTGATGTTTCGGTCCTAGACCCTTCATCATTTGATTATGTTGGCTGGACACTTAGGTGGAATCAATGGAAGGAAGGCTGGTTTTCATTATGGACTGGGCTGTGTTCACAGCTCTCTATAATTTCTTATGGTCTTGGGCAAAGCAATTGCCTCACCAAACTGTGATATATCTGGATTGGATGCTTTCTATAGTGCATCTATAAAAATTGGTAAGAGCCATTGTGGACATGCCTAATTTTCTTAGCCTTCTGAGGAAGTAGAGGTAGTGTGTACTTGATTGATTGTAGTGTCAATGTGGAAGGATCAGGACAGATTGTTAGTGATATTTCCTTCTAGGAACTTGAAGCTCTCAACCACCTCCACCTCAGCACCATTGATACAGACATGGGAGTGTCCTCCACTCTGCTTCCTGAAGTCGATGACTAGCTCCTTCATTTTGCTGACATTGATGGAGAGATTTGCATCATTACACCGTGACACTAAGCTGTCTATTTCCTTCCTGTACTCTGTCTCGTCGCTGTTTGAAATTCAACCCACCACGATGACGTTATCAGCAAATTTGTAAAAGGAGTTAGAGCAGAATTTAGCCACAATTATGAGTGTATACAGAGTAGAGGGAAGGGCTCAGTACGCAGCCTTGTGGAGCACTGGTGTTGAAAAGACTTGTTGTTGCCTATCCTTACCAATTGCGGCCTGGGGTCAGGAGACAAGGATCCAGTTGCAGAGGGGGGTGAGCAGAGTCCTTGATCTCGGAGCTCGGGGATGAATTTGGTTGGAATTATGATGTTGAAGGCAGAGCTAAAGTCAATAAATAGGAGTCTGATGCAGGTATCCTTGTTTTCCAAATGTTCCGGGGAGACGATGTCTGCCGTAGGCCTGTTGCAATGGTGGACAGTTTGTAGCACATTGAGGCAATCTGGGAGGCTGGATCTGATTTGTGCCATTACTAACTTCTCGAAGCATTTCATAATGATGGATGTCACAGCCACTGGGCAACAGTCATTAAGTCACATTGCCTGAATTTTCGTTTGGCACTGGGATGAGCGTGGGCTTCTTGAAGCAGGTGAGAATCTTACATCAGAGCAAGGAAAGGTAAAAAATGTCTGCAAATACTCATGCTATTGGTCCATGCAGGGTCTGAGTGTGCAGCAGGCCTCCATTCAGGCCAGTCGCTTTCCATGGGTTCACTCTTGAAGGCCAATCTGGGGTCTGCACAGTGATTGTATGTACAGGTGCAGCTGAGACCGTTGGGACAGGTAACATAATTTCACTGACATTTCAAAATGTGCATAGAATGCATTGAGATGAGTGGGGAGGAATGCATTGCTGTCAGCAATTTTCCTCGACCTTTGCATTGTAGCCCGTAATATCGTGTAAGCCTTGCCACAGTCGATGCATGTTCATGTGGTTAGTCTAGGACACTAGTTTAGTCTGGTATTGTGTCTTGGTGTCCCAAATGTTGTATGAGTTTAATTGAGGAGGTGCAAGGATTAACTGACATCGTAAGATAAGTTTTTCCCAATGGGGTGTAAAAGACTACTCTTGGGAGGTGCTAAACAGACTTATGTATCCATCCTACCAGTTCTGCATGTGTTCAGAAGTATGCATATTGTTCTTCAATGATTATTCTTCATGTTAACATCATACAACTAAAGTAGTAATGTATATTCACTCTTCATCAAGCCTGATGTCGCGTAAGAGTCAATCATGTATATTAGATGTAACTTAACTAGCTACTGAATCATATGTAATGAACCTTTACAGTTTAAAGAAAACAAAGCTTAACTCCTGCTGGAGGCATCATGTTGCCATGCTTGCTCACATGTCATCAATAGCTTGGCTGAATCTAGCAGGATTGGCAGCAACAAATCTATCCAAAGATATCCCAAATAGTACCATCAGAAACCAAGATTTACAACCAAATGGCAGTGCTGCATGCAACTTTACAACATGGTGGCTCAGATGGACACCATTGTCATTTACAATAGCAGTACTCCTCCTCATTCCCCGCGGCAGCTGCATATTGTTCCACTTATCATTCCTGCTGCTCAAAATGTCACACACTGTTTAGCTGCAATCTTTTGTTGGCCATGGAAACACATTATTCACTCCCTTCTCATGGACCGAAAGCAAACATCAGTTGGTCAGTGGCACCATCGCATAGGCACATGGATATAGTTCACTGATGCTACCCTGGCACTGGGAAGGTAAATCTGATGTATGTATAAGCATTACAGATGTAGATTTTACTGTTTTGCAATATTTCAGACAGAACTCAAAGATTTTTGCAGATCGATAGTTAAAATGTACATGTGCATGAAGAATCTTTACATTTTTACGTGTTGCAAACATTGGAAATTTTCCATATTTGCTGAAAGATCCAATGTTTACTGCAGGTAGACTTATGATACCACACATCATGAGCTACACTGACTGAGACAATTGAGATAACGTTGGTTGGAATACCTTAGTAATTAAAACGTTAGGTTTCAGTCTGCCAAAGTGAGTTTCAGTGTTACTGATTTCATTAACCTTCTCTGTTCTCCCAACTAACCCATGCTCAGCTCAGAAAATACTTTCAAGTGAAAAACGTTTTGGAGTAGATCTGTAGCTCGGATTGAAGGTATTGAGGTTGGTTGGCTCGGTGAGCTGGTTTGTTGTTCCGCACACATTTCATTACCGTGCTGGGTAGCATCCTCAGTGCAGCCTCTAATGAAGTGTCGATGTGTTTTCCCACCTGGATTTTAAACCCTGGGGTCCGTTGCGATGGATTGCCTCACTTCCGGGTTTCCTCCATGGTGGAATGGATACGTGGTCAAGTTCAATGTGCACATTGAACTTGACCACGTATCCATTCCACCTATGCCTGACCACCCACTTCACCTTCAACGGCCAAATATACAAGCAAATCAACGGGACACCCATGGGATCGCCTATCTCTGGACTCATAACAGAAGCAGTGATGCAAAGACTGGAAAGGACTGCCCTTCTGCAAATCCAGTCTAAGCTATGGATATGCTACATAGATGACACCTTTGTCATCATTAAACGGACCAAATTAGAAGAACACGCAAACTCACAAAAAACACCCTCACCGGAACAAAATTAATCAGAGAGGAGGAGAAGAACAAACAACTCCCATTCCTAGACATCATGGTAGAGCACAAGACAAATGGGAAATTGCAAATCAAAGTACACCAAAAAGCCACACACACAGACCAAGTATTGATCTTCAATAGTAACCATCCCAGCACACACAAACAAAGCTGCGTGCGAACGCTATTTAAAAGAGCAACAACACACTGCAGCAACATGGAACTATGCCAACAGGTGGAGGAATACCTCTTCCAAGTGTTCAAGAATAATGGATATCCAAAGAACTGGGTCAGGAGATGCTTACAGGAATGGCATCAGAAAGATACTACACACCCCAACATACTCATCACACTACACTCCATCAGGAACACACCAGAACACATTGAAATCGACCCCATATACATTCCACTATGGAGGAAACCCGGAAGTGAGGCAATCCAGCGCAACAGACCCCAGAGTTTAAAAACCAGGTGGGAAAACACACCGACACTTCATCAGAGGCTGCACTGAGGATGTTACCCAGCACGGTAACTAAATGTCTGCAGAGCCACAAAACAGCTTGGAGAGCCAACCAACCTCAAATGAGGAACCGGTTATACACATTCAGTAATATGGTTCCTTGTTGTGTGTGCACTGATGTAAATGTCACAATATAAGAATAAACTTTGTGCATGGCTCAGCAATTACATCTTTGTCATTTTATCTGTACTAAAATCGAGTATTACTTTGGAAATTGACTTTATACAGTTCCATTCATCTGCATTCTTACCACATTTGATGGAAACATGGCAGAGACCAAGAAACGTCTATTGTGTGTGCTTGTCTGTGTGTGGGTGCACATGAATGAACCGATTATTGTAACTGAAGATAAGATAGACATCACTAAGATATGTCCACCTAAGCTCACAATTAACTAGCCTGCTGACATTTATTGTTGGGGAGGTGGCCAATATATTTTATCACGCCCATCTGGTTTGGAAATATAACCCCTGCACATCAGTAATTTAGTATCCAAAAGAAGAAGTCTGGAGAAAGACTAGTTCTCTTATACATCTACAAAATTCTTAATCTATTCATCATAAATCTCCCAGGTTTGTATATTAGGAGTTGCACATAATGCAAATCAGCAACACGGAACAAAAAAAACACGTGTTTTCAAAAATAAGTGACAGGATAGATGGTATTTGACCACACACACAGGCTGGTACTAGTTTGTTATATAAATAAAAGCATAAATTTATGTAAATGGCAGTAAGAGGCTAATATTGAAAGCAAAATTCCATATGGCTAGTACAATGGAGTTCAACTTGGAGTTAATGGAGTTAAAGCATTGGAGCTGCTTTTTTAGAGAAATTATCAGGCAAGAAGATTTAATATTTCAGATGATAGTCACAGCAAATTTACGGAAAAGACAATTTTTATGAACTGTGACACAATTTTAACTTCAAAATATATTATATTTCCATCTTGTACAGTAAGTTTCCTAATGGAAAATACCATTAAATCAATATCTCAACTAATGACTATAATGGAATCTATATGGATTGCAAATGACTTAGTAGGCATTTCTCTAGGGAGCAATCCTGCTGGAATATTGATTGAAACTGCAATCCAATCATGTTTTGTGTGTCATAGTGTTTAAATCCATAGAAACATCACTTAGTTCCCATAATGCAGATTGTATACATTATAGCTTTTGATTTGTGTTCAGGTACAGTGAGTGAAATAAGTTTGCCAAATGTTGCCTATCTGAAACTCTGCTTAAGGAAATGGCAGCCTTACTCAGAAAAGCACTAAAGAAGGAAATATTTCATCCAAATGGAGATCGTTTATTTGCTGTGATTGAAGTAATGACATCTACCCAGGAAGACGAAAGGTATTTCCTTTGCAGTTCAGGTAACTTCTGTACTTTTATACGGTACCATATTGTCCTCATTAACTCTGTAAATTTTAAGTACACTTTAAGCAAAGTACAAGTGAATAAATGCTAATTTAATTCCATCACAAAATCATTTATCTTAAGAAGTAAACCATTGTAGACTTAACAATTCATAAAAACACAAGACAACAATTAAATGTTTGATTGGAATTTCAACTAAAAATCTTTTTTTTATTTAAATAGGTTATTCAATTCCTAAATGGTCATTTGCTATGCAATTATTCTGGCCACAGCTACCCATAAACTATTTGGATTTAACATGATTACTGTCCGTTTCCTATTATGTTTATTCAGACATTTCTTGAATTGATGGGTCAATGTTATTATTTCACTGGGCAGTGGTTTATTTATTCTGTTAGTTCAGTCACTTTTCTGTAGCCTGCAGTTGCAGCACTTCATTATTGGTTAGGAACTGTTAATAGCCCCGGAAAAATCTCTCAGCTACCACTACTCAAGATGGTATCTGGCAAATTTTTAGCTGTTTTGTTTTACTTCATTTATCATAGAATAGACACAAAAATACACCTCAAGAAGTGCCTTTCATAATTAAAAGTGCTCGAACTGGTCCAAATGTTCAGTTAGCTAACTGCAGCAATGGTAGAGGTAGAAGCAGGTTACATTCTGCAGTTACTGCTACATTGCACAGAAGAACTTCAGCGTAACTGAACTAAAAATGCAATTATAAAGTTAAATGCACCTTTCTTCTTCTTCTACTTACTGTGGCTATCACGGTAGAAAGCCGACCTCTGAATCAGTAGGATGTGGGTACAATACCAAACCTCTGGACTTGGCATACTTTTAGTGCAGCACTGAGGAAGGCATTACGGTTTGAAATGTGATCTTTTGGATGAGACATTAAACTGAAACCAAGTCTGCCTCTGAAGTGGATATAAAAGACTGTTAAACTGTTTTGAGAAATAAAATAGAAGGCTTTACTTTAATCAGCATTAATAAAAAGATCATCTAGCTATTAGTTCATTGAAGTTTGTGGGATTTTATCGTGTACCCAATCGGCATCAATGACTCCAATATTATCACAGTGACGAGACTTCAAAAATTACTGAATTAGCCTCGGGTCATCTGAAGTTCATAAGAGATGTTATGCAGCTGCAAGGCTTTTCTTTTTATGCAAAACATATGATAAAGAGAAAGATCAGCCCTAAACATTTAAAATTGCTGTTTACAAGGTCTAGGCCAGTGACATGCAGTTAAAAGTGATACCCAAACCACTCAGGTAGCTCATATAACGAATAGGCCATTTGGTTTATTAATAGCCCAGATTTTGTGATAAGCATTGCAAGGGCAACGCTCACCAGTGACATTAAATTTACCCACGAATCTGCTGCAATCCCAATGGGGAGAATTTTAGCTCCTCTGGAAGTGGGGGAATGGCGGGAGTGCATTTCATGGGTCCTGTTGTGTGTTGCAGTGGGATCCTGCAGGGCGGGCTAAGTTTGGGTGACAGTTGTCTGTGAAATTTACACTCTGCACCACAAAACCTAGGAAAAAGGCTGCTACTGTAAAAAGACATTAAAATATTACATATTCGGTAGAAATCATTTTACAAAATTAAAAGAGTAAAAGAAACTTCAAAAGTGAAATAATTTTGTGCAAATATATTGATAAGGTGGACAAGGAAATAGTCTTCTCTTCAGTTGATGCAACCAGGACTAACGGACATAGATTTAAGGTTTAGTGTCAGAGATGCAGGCGTGGGATTTGCGAAATAGTTTTTTAATACACTGAACGGCGATGGCTTAAAAAGATGAAGGTGATGGAAGCACAGATGATCAGTGATTGAAAAGGAATGTGGGTGAAGCGAAGAAACCTGAATATGGGTCATATAGAACCAGGCATGAAACTGAAAGGATTGTTATTGAAAGCTGCATTGCCTCCTTCTCTGCCATGACTCTCTGACTCTGTGGCTCAATCACTTTGATACATGATCTTTAAAAGTCTGATAATGCATGGTACAAAGTAATAGATTTTATTTTGTAACAAGGTCCGTCATATTTTTTAAAAGTTTAATGTTAAGAAATGTTTAAAAAGTGAATCCATTTTGGCTTTTAAGATGGTACCAGTTTCATACTTAAGAATTTGTGACTTGAGTGGTGGCTCATTATGTCTAAAAATTACAAGTGTAAAATTTGAAAGTGTCATTAATTTGGCATTAGTGGACAATAGCCCTAATTTGTGTTGATTCCATATTTGTCATTTGAAGTAGCAAACTGTCAGCAGTAGCTTTGATTGACACACTTCAACTTTGGGATTAACGCACTGACAGTGCACATCGCACTCTCGGTGTTATAGAGCTTCTCCAAAGTTCTATGGTGGTAATGTCACCCATACTGATATTGCAAAATTCAACCCGGTATTTCCCCATTTTTTGAGGATAGACATGGAATAGAATAAATAAGTGGGATTTGCTTTATTATCTGTGTGTTCATTTGCTGAATGTAAAGTAAAGACAATTAACAATTCACATTTGATCACATCGCATTAAAATGTTTATCAATTACTCTAATAAAAAACAAACATTTGAAAAGACAAAGCAGTTCTCTGTGGAGCTTTAGTTACAACCTTGGGTTATGTCTTTGTAGAGTCATTAGTACACATCGTGAATACACAGTTCATGGAAATAACCAGCACTGAAGTGTGCAAGAGAAAAGTTGAGGTGGACTTGAAAATTCCAACAAAACATTGCCACTGGCCCCACGTTTCTGGTTACAGAGATGAGGAAGAATTAGCTCAAGCTGTCACTCCTGGTTGACAATAATATGCCATTCATTAGTTGTGGCAATTCTACACATTCACTAAAGCAGAAAAATGATTCAATGTCACAATCATATGCTTCAAACTCAACCTTCAACCCATGATAACAGATAAGCTATTCTTCTAAGATGTTGAATCAGGCGTAAATATTGGCTAAAATACCAGCAGTAGCAACTCTGCTCTTTTTTGAATGGTGCCATGGAAACTTTGACATCGATCTGGGCAGGTTTGCGTCCTGGCATTAATGTCTCATCTAAATGACAAATGTAAAACTTTTCTGGAAGAAAGAGAAAAGGACTAATCTACCTGTAATAATCTATGTAAAATAGTTCTCCTGGTGTGGAAGCCAGCATAAGGCATTCAGATGTACAGTTTAGCATGTCTGCCTCGCCAAAATCAAATACTAGTAAATCAAAAACACAGAAAATTTGGCAAGTTAATCTGTACTTCCAACTGTCCAGCTGCTCCTCTGAAATAACTCCGTTACGGCCAATATCCCATCACCAAGTCACCCTTTATTTACATGTTGAGAGTCCTTGTCACTGATCCAGCTAGCTCTCAGAGTGAACAGGCCCCCTGACACCCCTGATTTTATCTGTCAACCAGGAATCCCTGAATGGACCAGATTAACAGGCCCAAACATGAACTCATATTCTGAAGTCCACCTGGCTGACCTCATTGCAATCCTTACATCTCTCCCCTCTGAGTCCGAAGACATAGGCTGTTCTTTTTATTTTTTTGCTCCTCCTGGGGCATTTTACCACTGGGTCAAACTCCTCCAACTCTGCCTCTGAGACGGGCAGCATGTGACACACAGTAGCTCACCTCTTGCACGCAGGACATCTAGGAAGAAATTAATTCTCCTCTTCAGGTGGTAAAGTTGTCAATATGGTGACATCAACTGTGGCAACTGCAGATTCCAATTTATCTTCAATGCTGGATGGAGAGGGTCAGGAACAGTCAGAAAGGCAGTTGAAGAGCTGGGTGTGTTTTGCTTCTACTCCGTTTGTGGGTTTGCAGCTTTCATATGGCCCATGTGCTCACTCAGGACCATCACACCTACCCAAACTTTACACATCACTGGACTTGACCTCGCACTGACCATAGCCCTTACTCATGCAGGGCCATTCCTGTGGATCCTACACCAAACTTTGTGCCTGAAGTAAACTGCCTCTCTCACTTAGCATTGTCTTCTGTGCAACATTGGCATTCCTACTGCCAATTCACTCCCGCCCCCTCCAACGCCCCCCCCCCCCCCCCCCCCCCCCAGGTCGGGAATATCCGATTTAGTCTGATGTGGAGTCTTCTCCCCATTAGCAACTCTGCTGGGCCTATCCCTGTAGTTGCATGTCGGCTGGTGATATAATCATGTAGGAACTGGGGCAGTTTGGTATCTAGTGAAATTACAGGCTGTTCCTTTAAACCTGCGTTCAAAGTTTGGACTGCTCTTTCTGCCAGAGCATTGGATGATGGATGAAATGGAGTTGTCCTTATATATTGAACATCATTCAACATTAGGAAATACTCAAATTCCCTGCAGGTAAACAACACTTCTGGGAGTTTATGTATGCAAAAGATGTGTGAAGCTTTTCTATCTCCGTCCCTGTGTTTGACAAATTAACATGCATGTCCATCCACTTTGAGTGGGCATGCACAATGACTAAGAACATTGAGCCCATGAAAGGACCTGCATAGTCAATGTATAACAGAGTCCAGAGTTTACTCAACGATTCCCATGAATGTGGGGGAGCTCCTGGTGGTAATTTTTGTCCTTGTTGGCATTCTGGACACTGTCCTATCAATGCAACTATGACTGTACCCAGTCTTGGCACCAAACATAACCTCCTCAAGTATGTCCTTTTTGGAAACCCCTGGATGACCCTGGTGGAGTTCAGCCAGTATGTGTTGGTGATCTTTGCTCAGGACAATCACTCTTGCTCCGCATAATAATATGCCATCCTCTACTGTGATCTGGTCTCTCCACATCCAGAAAGGTTTCAATTCTGATTGTGACGGTCCTTTGGTTTTCCCTATCGGCACCAGCTGTTTCAATTTTGCCAGGACCGCATCTTTCTGCATCCAAAATCTGATATTATGAGCTGTGACTGGAAGTATGTCCAGAAAATTTAAAAACATCTAAAATGATTTTTGAAAAGGAACAAACATGGACCTGAGATAGTGGCATTGATAACCTTACCACAGATTGCAGCAAGTTCAGAAAGTCAATGTATTAAAAATAAAATCATCTGAATTGAAACCTTCAATTTCTCAAAATATGTTGAAACCAGACAATTGAATCAGATCAATCTCCGGATAGAACGCATCATCCTCCGACACTTCCACCATCTACAATCCGACCCCACCACCCAAGACATTTTTCCCACCCCACCCTTGTCTGCCTTCCGGAGAGACCACTCTCTCCGCGACTCCCTTGTCTGCTCCACACTGCCCTCCAACACCAGCACACCCGGCACTTTCCCCTACAACCGCAGGAAGTGCTACACCTGCCCCCACACCTCCTCCCTCACCCCTATCCCAGGCTCCAAGATGACTTTCCACATCGTTGACAGGCCGACGAGGGGAGAGGCCATTCTAGAATTGGTGCTCGGAAACGAGCCGGGGCAGGTATCAGATCTTGTGGTGGGAGAGCATTTTGGTGATAGTGACCATAACTGCCTCACATTCTACATAGCTATGGAGAAGGAGAGGATTAGGCAAAATGGGAGGATATTTAATTGGGGAAGAGGAAACTATGATGCGATTAGACATGAGTTAGGAAGCATGGACTGGGAGCAGTTGTTCCATGGTAAGGGAACTATAGACATGTGGAGACGGTTTAAGGAACAGTTGTTGGGAGTGATGAGTAAATATGTCCCTCTGAGACAGGCAAGAAGGGGTAAGATTAAGGAACCTTGGATGACGAGAGCGGTGGAGCTTCTAGTGAAAAGGAAGAAGGTAGCTTACATAAGGTGGAGGAAGCTAGGGTCAAGTTCAGCTAGAGAGGATTACATGCAGGCAAGGAAGGAGCTCAAAAATGGTCTGAGGAGAGCCAGGAGGGGGCACGAGAAAGGCTTGGCAGAAGGAATCCGGGAAAACACAAAGGCATTTTACACTTACGTGAGGAATAAGAGAATGATCAAAGAAAGAGTAGGGCCGATCAGGGATAGCATAGGGAACTTGTGTGTGGAGCCTGAGGAGGTAGGGGAAGCCCTAAATGAGTTTTTTGCTTCTGTCTTTACGAAAGAAACGAACTTTGTAGTGAATGAAACCTTTGAAGAGCAGGTGTGCATGCTGGAATGGATAGAGATAGACGAAACTGATGTGCTGAAAATTTTGTCCAACATTAAGATTGACAAGTCGCCAGGCCCGGATCAGATTTGTCCTCGGCTGCTTTGGGAAGCGAGAAATGCAATTGCTTCGCCACTTGCGAAGATCTTTGCATCCTCGCTCTCCACTGGAGTCGTACCTGAGGACTGGAGAGAGGCAAATGTAATTCCTCTCTTCAAGAAAGGAAATAGGGAAATCCCCGGCAATTATAGACCGGTAAGTCTCACGTCTGTTGTCTGCAAGGTGTTAGAAAGGATTCTGAGGGATAAGGTTTATGACCATCTGGAAGAGCATGGCTTGATCAAATACAGTCAACACGGCTTTGCGAGGGGTAGGTCATGCCTTACAAACCTTATCGAGTTTTTTGAGGATGTGACTAGAAAAGTTGATGAGGGTCGAGCTGTGGATGTGGTGTATATGGACTTCAGTAAGGCATTTGATAAGATTCCCCATGGTAGGCTCATTCAGAAGGTCAGAAGGAATGGGATACAGGGGAACTTAGCTGCTTGGATACAGAATTGGCTGGCCAACAGAAGACAGCGAGTGGTAGTAGAAGGAAAATATTCTGCCTGGAAGTCAGTGGTGAGTGGAGTTCCACAGGGCTCTGTCCTTGGGCCTCTACTGTTTGTAATTTTTATTAATGACTTGGACGAGGGGATTGAAGGATGGGTCAGCAAGTTTGCAGACGACACAAAGGTCGGAGGTGTCGTTGACAGTGTAGAGGGCTGTTGTAGGCTGCAGCGGGACATTGACAGGATGCAGAGATGGGCTGAGAGGTGGCAGATGGAGTTCAACCTGGATAAATGCGAGGTGATGCATTTTGGAAGGTCGAATTTGAAAGCTGAGTACAGGATTAAGGATAGGATTCTTGGCAGCGTGGAGGAACAGAGGGATCTTGGTGTGCAGATACATAGATCCCTTAAAATGGCCACCCAAGTGGACAGGGTTGTTAAGAAAGCATATGGTGTTTTGGCTTTCATTAACAGGGGGATTGAGTTTAAGAGTCGTGAGATCTTGTTGCAGCTCTATAAAACTTTGGTTAGACCGCACTTGGAATACTGCGTCCAGTTCTGGGCGCCCTATTATAGGAAAGATGTGGATGCTTTGGAGAGGGTTCAGAGGAGGTTTACCAGGATGCTGCCTGGACTGGAGGGCTTATCTTATGAAGAAAGGTTGACTGAGCTCGGTCTCTTTTCATTGGAGAAAAGGAGGAGGAGAGGGGACCTAATTGAGGTATACAAGATAATGAGAGGCATAGATAGAGTTGATAGCCAGAGACTATTTCCCAGGGCAGAAATGGCTAGCACGAGGGGTCATAGTTTCAAGCTGGTTGGTGGAAAGTATAGAGGGGATGTCAGAGGCAGGTTCTTTACGCAGAGAGTTGTGAGAGCATGGAATGCGTTGCCAGCAGCAGTTGTGGAAGCAAGGTCATTGGGGTCATTTAAGAGACTGCTGGACATGTATATGGTCACAGAAATTTGAGGGTGCATACATGAGGATCAATGGTCGGCACAACATTGTGGGCTGAAGGGCCTGTTCTGTGCTGTACTGTTCTATGTTCTATGTTCTATGTTCTATCAAGCAGATGTTCACCTGCACATCTGCCAATGTGGTACACTGCATCCGCTGTACCCATTGTGGCCTCCTCTACATTGGGGAAACCAAGCGGAGGCTTGGGGACCACTTTGCAGAACACCTCCGCTCGGTTCGCAACAAACAACTGCGCCTCCCAGTCACGAACCATTTCAACTCCCCCTCCCATTCCTTAGACAACATGTCCATCCTGGGCCTCCTGCAGTGCGATAATGATGCCACCCGTAGGTTGCAGGAACAGCAACTCATATTCCACTTGGGAACCCTGCAGCCTAATGGTATCAATGTGGATTTCACCAGCTTCAAAATCTCCACTCCCCCCACTGCATCCCAAAGCCAGCCCAGCTCGTTTCAGCCTCCCTAACATGTTCTTCCTCTCACCTATCCAGTCCTCCCACCTCAAGCCGCAACTCCATTTCCTACATATCAACCTCATCGCGCCCCCTTGACCTATCCATCCTCCCTGGACTGACCTATCCCCTCCCTACCTCCCCACCTATACTGTCCTCTCCACCTATCTTCTTCTATATCCATCTTCAGTCCGCCTCCCCATCTCTCCCTATTTATTTCAGAATCCTCACCCCATCCCCCTTTTCTGATGAAGTGTCCAGGCCCGAAAAGTCAGCTTTTGTGCTCCTAAGATGCTGCTTGGCCTGCTGTGTTCATCCAGCCCCACACTTTGTTTTGTTTAATTAAATCAGATATTGAGAAATTTACATTTTCTTGTTTCAACTTACTGTTTCAACATATCTGATAAATTGCACACACTAAACATGAATGATCAGTTGCAAGTATCCACATTAGAAGCAAAATGAAGGCAGACTCAGAAATATTCAGTAGCTATGTGGTGGAGCAGCAGACAGACAGAGTTTTTAAACATGTTCTTGACCATTCTATTGTTCTAAACCTTCCCCTTTTTAAATTTTGTACCTCAATTTATGTGTATTGGAAGGAGTGTTTTATCAATTTTCTCAAGATTAGTCAGTAATAAAATTCCTTTTGCTGCCAGTCAAGAAAACCTTAAAATCACATCAATAACTTTGTCTAGTACTTCATTTTAATTGATGTATGTTATAGCTATTTTTGTAAAAAGAATTTAAAACTCTTTGATTTGGCCAAGTAAGGGGGTTGGCTCACACTTCCTTGTTAAAACTTGTTTCATTGCCAAATCCTCAAATTCCCCATGAACTGAGTGATTTTTCAGAGCAATTTAGGGGGCAATTAAGAATCAAATACACTGCTGTGGATCTGGAGTTACATGTAGGCCAGGGTAAGTAAAGACGTACTAAAATAATCTCAGGATCTTCGGCAAATTTCTGCAAATTGTAGACAGTATGTATTACAGCTACTAAGCGTCGGTGGTGAAGGACGTGGATGTTTACGGATGTGGCGCCAATCATGCGGTTTGCTCTGTCCTGGACATTAGTGAATTGACTTGTTTTTTCTGACAATCAAGTCTGGTCATCACTACTCAAACTTGCTTTCAATACCAGATATTATTCATTTCAGTTATACTCCCCTAGTACCCATAGTGAGTCTTGAAGCCAGATCCCCAGACCATTAATCTGATCATTAAGATTACTAGTCCAGTGGCATTATCATGACAATGCTATCTCTTCACCTGGTCACAATACCTGGTATCACAAATGATTAACATGCAGGTACAACAAGTGATCAGGAAGGCAAATGTAATGTTTTTGCTTTCATTGGAAGGAGAATGGAGTAGAGGAAACTCTTGCTATATAGGACATTGGGGAAACAGCACGTGAAGTACTGGCGAAGTGAGAGCAACAGCCATTGACATCAATGCTGCATTTGACCAAGTGTGGCATCAAGGAGGCACAGAAAAACAGGATTCAAGTGAAATCAGGTAAAAGGTCTCTGATAGTTAGGAGTCATACCTGGCACAAGGCAGATGGTTTGGAAGTCAACCAGCTCTGTCCTGCGACGTCTCTGCAGGCATTTCTCAGCGTAATGTCAGAGGGCCAGCCATCTTCAGCTGCGTCATTAATGACCTTCGCTCCATTATGAGGTTAGAATTGGTAATATTTGCTGATGTTTGCACTCTGTTCTGCACCATTCATGACTCCTCAGGTATATTAAGCAGTCTGTCTCCAAATGCAGTAAGATCTGTACAATATCCAGCCTTAAACTGGGAATTTGCAAGTAGCATTCATGCTGCATAAATGCCAGCCAATGACCATCTCCAAAAAGAGATACAATTCACTAATAAGAGGTAACAAGGTGTGAAGCTGGATGAACACAGCAGACCAAGCAGCATCTTAGGAGCACAAAAGCTGACGTTTCGGGCCCAGACCCTCCAAAAAGAATAGCCCTTGCCCTCACAACATACCACACCACCAACTTCCAGATCCAATGCATCATCCTCTGACACTTCTGCCATCTGCAATCCGACCCCACCGCCAAAGACATTTTTCCGTCCCCACCCTTATCTGCTTTCCGGAGAGACCACTCTCTCCGTGACTCCCTTGTCTGCTCCACACTCCCCTCCAGCCCCACCACACCCAGCACCTTCCCCTGCAACTGTAGGAAGTGCTACACTTGCCCCCATACCTCCTCTCTCACCCCCATCCCAGGCCCCAAGATGACTTTCCACATCAAGCAGATGTTCACCTGCACATCTACCAATGTGGTATACTGCATCCACTGTACCCGTTGTGGCCTCCTCTACATCAGGGAAACCAAGCAGAGGCTTGGGAACCACTTTGCAGAACACCTACGCTCAGTTCACAATAAACAACTGCACCTCCCAGTCGCAAACCATTTCAACTCCCCCTCCAACTCCTCAGACGACATGTCCATCATGGGCCTCCTGCAGTGCCATAATGATGCCACCTGTAGGTTGCAGGAACAGCAACTCATATTCTGCTTGGGAACCCTGTAGCCCAATGCTATCAATGTGGATTTCACAAGCTTCAAAATCTCCCCTCCTCCTACTACATCCCAAAACTAGCCCAGCTCATCTCTGCCTTCCCAACCTGTTCATCCTCTCACCTAACCCACCCTTCCACCTCAAGCTGTACCCACATTTCCTACCTACTAACCTCATCCCGCCCCCTTGGCCTGTCTGTCCTCCTGGACTGACCTATCCCCTCTCTAACTCCCAACCTACACTCACCTCTACAGGCTCCATCCCTGCCTCTTTAACTTGTCTGTCTCCTCTCCACCTATCTTCTCCTCTATCCACCTTTGATCCACATCCCCCGCTCTCCCTATTTATTGCAGAAGCCTCTCCCCCTCCCCCTTTTCTGATGAAGGGCCTAGGGCCGAAACATCAGCTTTTGTGCTCCTAAGATGCTGCTTGGCCTGCTGTGTTCATCCATCTCCACACTTTATTATCTCGGATTCTCCAGCATCTGCAGTTCCCATTATCTCTGATATAATCCACTAATATCCTTTGATATTCGATAATCTTACCACCACTTTCAACACCATAGGCATTACCACTGATCAGAAACTCAACTGGACTTGCCACATAAACACAGTGGCTACAAGGGCAGGTCAGAGGCTAAAAATACTGCACTGAGTAACCTACCTCCTGACTCCTCAAAGCTTGCCATCATCCACAAGGCACAAGTTAGAAGTGTTATTGGATACTCCCCGCTTACCAGGACGAGTGCAGTTGCAATAACGCTCAAGACGCTTGACACCACCCAGGACAAAGCAGCTCACTGATTGGCACCGCATCCACAAACATCAACTTCCTTCACCACCAATGCTTAGTCGCAGTAGTATGTACTATCTACAATTTGCAGAAATTTGTCACAGATCTTTAGACCTTCCAAACCTGTGAGCTCTTCAATCTGGAAGGACAAGGGCAACAAAAACATAGGAACACCAAGTTTCCCTCCAAGTCACTCAGCATTCTGACTTGGAAATGTATTTGCTGTTCCTTCATGATTGCTGGGTCAAAATCCTGGAATTGTCTTCCTAACAACATTGTGAATCTACCTGAAGCACATGAACTGCAGTGGTTTAAAAAGGCAGCCCACCTTCTTGAGTGCAACTAGGGATAGGCAATAAAAACATAGAACATAGAACATAGAACAGTACAGCACAGAACAGGCCCTTCAGCCCACGATGTTGTGCCGACCATTGATCCTCATGTATGCACCCTCAAATTTCTGTGACCATATACATGTCCAGCAGTCTCTTAAATGACCCCAATGACCTTGCTTCCACAACTGCTGACCTCCCATTCCTCCTGACCTTCTGAATGAGCCTACCATGGGGAATCTTATCAAATGCCTTACTGAAGTCCATATACACCACATCCACAGCTCGACCCTCATCAACGTTTCTAGTCACATCCTCAAAGAACTCGATAAGGTTTGTGAGGCATGACCTGCCCCTCACAAAGCGGTGTTGACTGCATTTGATCAAGCCACGCTCTTCCAGATGGTCATAAATCCTATCCCTCAGAATCCTTTCTACCACCTTGCAGACGACAATAATTGCTGGTCCAGCCAGTGATATCCACATTTGTGAATAATCAAAAAAGAATTTTGGTCTCCTTCCATAAGGAGACATAAATGTAGATTGGAAGTAGTTCAGAAATGTGTTACTAGGCGGATTCCCAAGGTAAGTTTGTCTTATGAGGAAATGTCAAGTTGATTGGGTCTATATTTATTGGAGTTTAGAAGGATGAGAGGCAGTCTTCTTTCACTGTATAGGATGCTGAGATGGTTGACAAAGCAGATGCTTTTTCTGTGAGGAATCTAGATCAGGTGGGGAGAATGTTTAAAAATCAGGGGCTGAACATTATTGGGCATCTGGGCAAGTGCTCTGAGTCCGTAGCTGCTCTGCACAGCTCTTGACATCTTCCCCAAACATGGCAGACCGACTTGATTTATGGACAGGAACCTGAGGGCCCTGTCGGATAGGATGGTGCAGACACAAGACATTCTGTTCTTTGAGGATTCAGAGGGGAGGCCACAACACCAGTCAATGCCAGCCTGATCCAAAGTTGCCAACCAGGCAATAACAGTCTCAGCCATCTGCAGGAATGAACAGTAAGGGTGGTCAATTAGAAAGTCAATTACCTTTTCCGCTCTGCCAAGTTAACTGCCACCATCCTCTCTCCAGTCCTTCACACTCATTCTATCTCTGCTACTGTACCCGCTTCCAACGTGGCTCATAAGACCAAAAGACATAGGAGCAAAAATTAGGCCATTCAGCCCACAATCACATCTGCTCCACCATTCAATCATGGCTGATAAGTTCTTCAACCCCATTCTCCTGCTTTCTCCCTGTAACTCTTGATCCCCTTGATAATCAAGAACCTATCTATCTCAGTCTTAAATGTACTCAATGGTTTTTATTTCTCCAGAACAATCTACCCCTAGGTTTTAGACTATAACCCCCAGGTCCACAATCCCCAATCAATGGAAATAATCTTTCTTTATCTTTGCTATCTTTTCCTGTTAATATCTTGAAGACTTCGGATACTCCTTAGCCTTCTAAAATCCAGAGAAAATAGACCTAATTTTACCACTGTCTCACTTGTCTGTAATATCTCCCCTCACTTGCTCACAATCCCCGAAATCCCTGTAGCCACCAATCCTGTGTGTCCTCTGCACTGCCTACCACTTGCATATCCCTTCCACTGCGGCAAATGTAAGTCAGGCCAACCACTTTCCTCTCTGGTGCTTTACTGTCATTCCAGGAGGAAAACAGCCAAAACTGGGGCAGAAAGAGTCAAGGTGTGCAATGGGCTGCCTGACATATAGCTCTCGACCCCTTATGTGGAAACTGTCCTGGCTGTGACTGCCCTGAGCAGCTAACTGACTTGATGTGCCCAGCAGTATTGAGATTGGCTAGCACCCCTATGAGGCAAAATTTCCTCCCAGGCAGTTAATAATTAAAGGTCTGTCTGTAAATTTAAAACAACGTGAGCTAACCAGGTGGAAGTGGGCCAGCTTTGACAATTGTACTGGGTGCAGAGAATCTGTTCTCGGGGAAAATCCAGCCTTATAGTCTGAATATGATGTAACCACATTGGACAGTATGTGGTGCAAGTATATTAATGATTTTATGAGTTAGCTATTAATTTCACAATTGTTTCAAAATGTCCATTTTTTTGCACAATTACCTTCTTCGTGTCTGATCTGAAATAATGACTGTATCTGGTTCTTAAAATAGTCAGCAAAGCCATTCCAAAGTTGATACATATTCCACTTTTCATGAAGGGTCATCAGCTAGCAATAAGATTTTAGATTCCATAATCACTCTTTTGATGATAATTAATAAAAAGAAATGCCTCACTGAAATATTGAGATGTTATTTTTTCCAATTCTTCTTTTAAAGATTTTCTTTGTTGTGATTGCAAGATAGTTAATCTGCACAGAATTTTATGTTCAGTCACATTTTAGTATATAGACAGAATAATATCTCAATTGCTCACATGTAGTTCTACATACAATGCAAAGTATTATTTCTGCCAACTCTCTAATTCGATGTTTACACCATTTTATGGAAAATGTTCACACAAAAGAACGCTATCTTTTTCTCTTGCCCATAATCAATTAAAAAACAAAATTTACATTGAGTTGAAACTTTTCTTTGTTTTTTATTAAGCTGAGGCCAAAACTATGCAAGAAAAATCAATTTTTGATTTTATATTTAATTTCATGTGATGTTTCGAGAAGTTCAAATGTTATTATTTTGAGCATATCCACGTCACTTTTTAAAAGTTCTATGTGCACTATCTTTTAACTTTAGTAACAAATTGCAAGGAGGTGCAAATCACTTTTGTGAAAAACTTAGCTTCGAGTCAAGATGAACAATTTGAGAAAATCAACACATGGTTCCTCGAAGATCTTAAGCTTGTGGATGGAAAAGAAGCAGACCAAGTAAGTAGCTAACCAAATGAGCTTGATCTGTATTGTATTATCTATTTCTCTGTGCAACAGGTAATATTTACACCCTTAAATGTGTAAACAAAATGAAAACACATTCCTAAATTTAAAAGTATAACTGTATCGAAGCATAATTATTATCATTGAGAGTTATCTACTCGAACTGTCCTGCTTTCATATATTGCCAATGCTGCTGTATAACATATGCATTAGACCTGATGGAATTCTTCCTTCAATTATCCACTTCCCTCCATATTGACACATGGTTAAGGGTAAATCTTGCAAGATGCCAGAATCAATCCATGACAGTCATAATTTGTAGCGAATCTCCAACCCACGCTTCCATTAAGCATGGCTTGATGACACAGCTGAAATTTTACAGTACCCAGGTACCTTTTGGCAGATTGGGACCATGAAGGTAGGTGCTATCATAGTAATGCCATGCTGAACTGACATTGATAATTAACTGTACCTGTTGCATAGCCATGTCAGTGATGATTCAATCAGTCACCACCCTCGTCTTGTGCTGTATAAATTGGTGTCACTTTTATCAAGTCTGTTTCTGGCATCCAAGTTCTGATGCATGCAAGACAAAAAGCATCAACTTTTGTCCCCTTTTAGCAAAGTTTAAATTCCGTACTACCAAGCAATTATTGATGTATACTTTGAATGTATTTTAATGTTTGTTTGTCCATGGGTTGCAATCTTAGCTTAAATGACTGGATTGTAACTACCAGTACCCTCCAGTGCTGACCTGCCAGAATTTGCAAAACAGTGGGAAGGCATCTCATCACCACTGGACCAGCAGCACAAACACTGCAACAGGTACATCTACAGCACTAACAAAGCTGGACACCTTAATGCCTGCGCATAATTTGCAATAAGGTTTCCCAAGTTTTCATTTCCTACCATTTCCCAGTTCCAGTCTTTCTTCCATTGGACTTTCTGAGGAAGGACCAGATCTGCAAAAGTATTTTGTTTTTAAAAAAATCTGTCCAGCTTGGACCTCACCAGTGGAATCCACTCTAACCCATGAGGAGGGTGATACTCTTTATTCACACTGTGTTCCAGAATTCACTCATACATCAAAACCTTATGAACCTACGGTGTGGGATTTGATGCAAAAAGTCCTCAGTCCCTCAGCCCCAGCTTGGCCTCTTCATTTGCCACATAAATGACTGTAAAGAACCACAAATTTCTCTCCAGAAATTGCAGAGAACATTTGATCTCCAACCTTCCTTGTGTTTTACTGTTGATGCTGAAGAAGGCAGTTCAACACCGCCTTCTCATGGGCAACTAGGGATGAGCAATAAATGCTGGCCAGCCAGCAATGCCTACTTGCCATGAATGAATTTTTTAAAAATCTGTAACAGCAGCAGGACACTAGAATCTTGAACAATTTCACTCCAACAATTTCAATAAACTCAACAAAGCAAGTTGATATTAGAATATGATTTTGCAGTTAGCCTTTCCTAAAGCAAAATGCTTCTAATCAATCCTGTTCAGGCACACATCTGGTATAATTCAGGTTCTACGGCACCATAAGATACTCTTAAATATCTTATTCCTTATGGTGAATATAAAGGAAGGAACAAACAGAGGAATTAAGCAGTAACATGAAGGAAATTTTCTTGAAATATCTTAGTTAATTTATTTTAGTTAACAATGTCTTTTGCATGGTTTCCTTCAAAAGTAAAGCTAAATAATGAATAATAAAGCAGCTAATTTGTCTTTTGAATTTAATTTTTAGGATAACCCACACTTTGATATGCATTTTGATAAAGTTTACGGCTGGGAAACTTCCAGCACAGCCTCCAAATATACCTTTGTCCGATGTTTGCAGGAGCTTAATCACCACTACCTGGGAAAGAAGATATTGTTTGTGAATTTTGACATTGATTATTTAATTGGTGCCAGTTCAAATTTGAATAGAGGAGACTGTATGCTTGCTTTAAATATGTGTGTGTTGTATATTTGTAATTGTGTATGTTTGTCTTTGTGTAGATAAGGATCATACATCAAGAGTTCAGCTCATGTCAGTAGCTGTCTATTTGTAGAAAAATAGATAACAAACATTAATCCTTTAAGGATATACACACATTTTGCTTCTGAGAATCAAGCTGTATTTTCATTATGGCTTTAATGACATGCTAAGTATGACAGATGCTATTGAATACTTGTATTCAGACTCAGTTATTTCAAATTAAATGCTGTTTCTCAGTTACTGAATCCAGATTAAACCTGCAACTGAATATGGATTGATAAAAGAAATCCCCTTCCTAAACATCAAACAAATGTGCAAAATGAAACTAAACATCAATCATGCTGTATTGGATATCTTGAATACACTTCAACTGTAGCTCAGAAACACTCATTGGAAACATTCAGACCTCCGGAGTTAGTAAGCTGTGGCTTCAAGTCCTTCTCAAGGACATTAGCACAAAAACAAACTTGGCATTCCAGGGAAAGTACTGCAATAGCAGGGATGCCAACTTTTTGATGAAATATTAAACCAAAGATCGTCAATCCTCTGAGGTCAATGTAAAGTGTCCTATTTTGTAAAGCAGCAAGATGTTGACCTTAGTGTCTGAACCAATAACTTGCTCTCAATCAACATCACAAAAATAGAAGTTTCCAATCATTATCACATTGCTATTTGCAGGAGCTTGCTATGCCCAAATTGTCTGCAATATTTCTGAATTACAACAGTGAATACACTCTATTAGATGGACAGCACTTTTGGATAATGACATGTAAGGTAATGACATATATAAATGCAATTTTGTTTTCTCCTATTACTGTTAAACCATCACAGAAACAGATCACAAAGTGTAGAGCTGGAAGAACACAGCAGGCCAAGCAGCATTGGTCTGCTGTGTTCATCCAGCTCTACACTTTGTTATCTCGGATTCTCCGGCGTCTGCAGTTCCCATTATCTCTCTCACAGAAACAGATCAAACAATCGACAACTATGTCCATGGAGATGAGACAGGTTTGGGATTGTTACACAAAATAGAATCTAACAAAACTGTTTTATAACCTGCTGATGCTTTTCAACAGAAAATTGCTCATCCCTTCTTTAAAAAAGACCCACAAGCAATTTCACCTCCAATAAATGTGTTATTATTTGTAATAATTAAAAAGTTTGGGTCAGTCATCAAAACTGGGGGGCCATCTGGTAGAGGGATACAAAGTTATGACAGGCATGGATACAATGGGCACCATGATGGGTCAGTGGTTAGTGCTGTTTCAGAGACCAGGTTTGATTCCATCTTCAGGTGACTCTCTGTGTGGGGTTTCTTCTGGGTCCTCTGTTTTCCTCCCACAGTCCAAACCAATGCAGGTTAGGTGGATTGGCCATGCTTAATTACCTGTAGTGTCCAGTGATGCACAGGCTAGGTGGATAGGCCACAGGAAATGCAGAGTTACAGGGATAGGGTGTGGGGGAGGGTGGTGGATCTGGGTGGGCTGCTCCTTGGTGTTTCAGTCTGGACTCGATGGGCCGAATGGCCTGCTTCCACACTACAGGGATTCTATTCTATGAAATAGGAAGTTATAGTCTTATTCCCAGGGCAGAAATGTCAATTACAAGGGGACATAGGTTTAAGGTAAAAGGGGGAAAATTTACAGGAGATGAGACAGGCATGTTTTTTTACACAGAGCATGATTAGTATCTGGAATGTGCTGCCAGAGGAATGGTAGGATGCAGATACATTAGCAACATTTAAGAGGCGTCTTGACAGAAAAATGAATAGGCAGGGAATAGTGGGATACAGATCACGAAGAGTTAGAAGGTCTTTAGTTTAGAACGGCATTATGAACTGGCACAAGTTTGGTGGGCCAAAGGGCCTTTTCCTGTGCTGTACTGCTCTTTGTTCAATTTGCTTAATGACATGCATCAACAACTGTCTAGAATGCAGCATTCCAAAATAAAGAAATTTGATCAAGCACTACTAACTCTATTCAATAAGTGCTTATACTTTAAGTCAACATTCCATGCAGGTTACTCCCTTTTTTAAAAATTTCAATCAAACATCTCTTTTTACAGTTCCCCTGAAACCAAACCAGGGTGTGTCCCAGAAGTCTCTTTCATTTTCCTTGGCTTCCGTACTATGATACAAGGTAAATGGTTTTCTGCAGATTCTCCCTCTGGCATTCAGCTAAGCAAATGACTAAAGCTAGCTATGGCTTCAACCTTCACAAATTTAGATTTCCTCAGACTGTACCTCTCACATCTTTTTATGAATTAATTCATGAAACATGGGTATCACTGGCCTGGTCAGCATCTTTGCAAAGTAACTCCAAATCTGAAACATTTATGCAGGCAGATGCTCATTCTATCTGTTTCACGTTGTCTCACACACTGCCAAAACAGCAGAAATATATTGAAGCAAAGGAACCTCAATCCATCACCATGATAACATGGCATACAGTGCTTGTTTCAAGATCAACATGAACATCAAATATCTTTAACATTAAATATTCCCTATGATCTGAGAAAGTGTATGTATATTTCAAAATTTTCAAGTGAAAGCTAAGTACTATGGCTGCTGGAGATCTGAAATAAAAACAGAAAATATTGGAGAAACACAGCAGATCTGGTGGCATCAACAGAGAGACAGAGTTTACATTTTGATTCATAGACTTATGGAATGATATAGCAGAGAAACAGACTCCATGGTCCAACTTGTCCATGCCAACCGATTTTCCCAAACTAAACTAGTCTCAGTTGCCTCTGTTTAGCCCATATCCCTCTAAATATTACCGGTCCAAATCCCTTTTAAATGTTGGAACTGTACCTGCATCTACCACATCCTCTGGCAATTTATTCCATAGTGGAATCACCCTCTGCCAATATGACTTCTTCAAAATTGCCTAAAATTCATTAAGTTACAGGTATAAGGTATTAAAACTGAGGCCTTTTCTGAGCACAGATCATTTAGCATCAGACAGCAAAGGTCAAAGAGATGGAGTGAAAAGCAGGAATCAGGTCAGAGGGATAATGGGAACTGCAGATGCTGGAGAATCCGAAATAACAAAGTGTGGAGCTGGATGAACACAGCAGGCCAAGCAACATCTTAGGAGCACAAAAGCTGACATTTCAGGCCTAGACCCTTCTAGGACCGAAGCATCAGGTTTTGTGCTCCCATGATGCTGCTTGGCCTGCTGTGTTCATTCAGCTCTACACTTTGTTATCAGGTCAGAGGGAAAGTGAAAGGGTGCAGAAGGGCATTGACACCTGTGGGTTATTGCAACTTGCATTAACACTTGAAAGGATGATAAAATGCTTCTTGTTAAGGTGCAAAATGAGGAAAGGAGTAAAAAGCATCAGGACAGCAGGTCAACTTTGAGACAGTGTGAGGCAATGCTGATAGAGACAGAGGTCGAGAGTGTGTAGTTGGCAACACATAGCACTGAGTGTGAATCTCAGGATGTAGTGAAAACAGCCACCCAAAGAATGTTGAATGTCTCAGAGATACCTGTAATTCTGAGTGATTCAAAACAACAAAAATGGAACTCCAAGATAATAAAGTGAGAAGCTGGACACCTGGGATGTGCGGGAGTGGAATGCCTCATCCTGGGAGCAGATGCGGTGGAGGCAGAGGAATTGGGAATAGGGGATAGAATTTTTGCAGGAGGGTAGCTGTGGGAGTTGGTGGGCTTGAAATGGACATCAGTTACAAGCTGGTTGCCTGAGATGGAGACTGAGAGGTCCAGGAAGGTGAGGGATGTGTTGGAGATGGCCCAGGTGAACTTGAGGTTGGGGTGGAAGGTGTTGGTGAAGTGGATGAGCTGTTCGAGCTCCTCTGGGGAGCAAGAGGCGGAGCCGATACAGTCATCAATGTAACAGAGGAAGAGGTGGGGTTTGGGGCCTGTGTAGGTGCGGAAGAGGGACTGTTCCATATAACCTATAAAGAGGCAGGCATAGCTGGGGCCCATGCGGGTGCCCATGGCCACCCCCTTTGTCTGTAGGAAGTTGGAGGAATCGAAAGAGAAGTTGTTGAGGGTGAGGATGAGTTTGGCAAGGCGGATGAGGGTGTCGGTGGAGGGGGACTGGTTGGGCCTGCGGGACAGGAAGAAGTGGAGGGCCTTGAGGCCATCTGCATGCGGAATACAGGTGTATAAGGACTAGACGTCCACGGTGAAAATGAGGTGTTGGGGTCCAGGGAATTGGACGATCTGGAGGAGGTGGAGGGTGTGGGTGGTGTCACGGACGTAGGTCAAGCCCACCGACTCCCACAGCTACCTAGAATACACCTCCTCCCACCCACCCTCCTGCTGTCCATTTAAAGCCCACCGACTCCCACAGCGACCTAGAATACACCTCCTCCCACCCACCCTCCTGCAAAAATTCCATCCCCTATTCCCAATTCCTCCGCCTCCACTGTATCTGCTCCCACGATGAGGCATTCCACTCCCGCACATCCCAGAGGTCCAAGTTCTTCAAGGACCGCAACTTTCCCCCCACAGTGTTCGAGAACGCCCTTGACCGTGTCTCCCGCATTTCCCGCAACACATCCCTCACACCCCACCCCTGCCTCAACCGCCCAAAGAGGATCCCCCTCGTTCTCACACACCACCCCACCAACCTCCGGATACAACGCATCATCCTCCGACACTTCCGCCATCTACAATCCGACCCCACCACCCAAGACATTTTTCCATCCCCACCTTTGTCTGCTTTCCGGAGAGACCACTCTCTCCGTGACTCCCTTGTTCGCTCCACACTGCCCTCCAACCGCGCCACACCCAGCACCTTCCCCTGCAACCGCAGGAAATGCTACACTTGCCCCCACACCTCCTCCCTCACCCCCATTCCAGGCCCCAAGATGACATTCCACATTAAGCAGAGGTTCACCTGCACATCTGCCAATGTGGTATACTGCATCCACTGTACCCGGTGTGGATTCCTCTACATTGGGGAAACCAAGCGGAGGCTTGGAGACCGCTTTGCAGAACACCTCCGCTCAGTTCGCAATAAAACAACTACAACTCCCAGTCGCGAACCATTTCCACTCCCCCTCCCATTCTTTAGATAACATGTCCATCATGGGCCTCCTGCAGTGCCACAATGATGCCACCCGAAGGTTGCAGGAACAACAACTCATATTCCGCTTGGGAACCCTGCAGCCTAATGGTATCAATGTGGACTTCACCAGTTTCAAAATCTCCCCTTCCCCCACTGCATCCCTAAACCAGCCCAGTTCGTCCCCTCCCCCCACTGCACCACACAACCAGCCCAGCTCTTCCCCTCCCCCCACTGCATCCCAAAACCAGCCCAGCCTGTCTCTGCCTCCCTAACCTGTTCTTCCTCTCACCCATCCCTTCCTCCCACCCCAAGCCGCACCTCCATTTCCTACCTACTAACCTCATCCCACCTCCTTGACCTGTCCATCTTCCCTGGACTGACCTATCCCCTCCCTACCTCTCCAACTATACTCTCCTCTCCACCTATCTTCTTTTCTCTCCATCTTCGGTCCGTCTCCCCCTCTCTCCCTATTTATTCCAGAACCCTCACCCCATCCTCCTCTCTGATGAAGGGTCTAGGCCTGAAACATCAGCTTTTGTGCTCCTGAGATGCTGCTTGGCCTGCTGTGTTCATCCAGCTTCACACTTTATTATCTTGGATTCTCCAGCATCTGCAGTTCCCATTATCAAAAATGGAACTCCAGTTGGAATCTGTGTTGGATAAATCAGAGCCAGATCCAGAGCCACACCTAGTCACTGAGGAAGGAGATGTGGCTATGACACTCAGTCATGGCAAACACAAGGAGAGAAATAGAAAGCAGTATCATTTTCATATTATACACAAAATATTAACACTATTTCTGGCTCCAGATTTGCTGCCAGACTTGTGAAATTTCGTCAGTGTTTTGTTTTATTTCAAAATCTTGTTAATTGCATTCAAATGGTTTTCTGCTTTTGGAAAATTCCATGAATGACTTAAACCTTCTCTGAAGTTCTCAAAGGTCGATCATCTCCTCAAAACATAGTTAACAAGACTCTGATTATTTGATTTTTAACAGCTCACATAATGGCTTTGCTACCATAGCATCAGCTTCCCTTTCTTCCTATATTTAAAAACTACAATGACCAAACTAAATTTCCTATAATATATTCATCCTATATGACCTATGATATATTCTATAATGCATACATTCACAATAAATTTTATCGTCTACCTGCATCATAGTAGCAGGAATGCACCTCAGCAAACCTGGCTGGTGTTGGTGTGTTCTCATCCCAACCCCTTCCAACCTCGACCTCAATAAGGTTTGCTGCTATTCAGCTTTCACTCACTCTATGTCATTCATTTTCTTGCTCCCACTGTATTATACCAGCTTCCACTCTCACTGATTTACCCAGATTCTGCTTTTGCTGACCTATTCCATTTTCCCTCAGACTACTTTATCCTATTTCCACTCTCATTGCTTTGGATGAAGATTTTGTAGGATAAATTTAGAGCATTGAACAGATTATGCCAACCTTTGGTTTTTAACGCATGTCATGTAGAACAAAGTAAAGACTGAGAGAGTAAAGGAATAGTACAGCTTTGATGTCCTGGGAAGGGTAAGACATAGTATATTCATACTTCATCTCTCTAACTTGAGGATATATTTCCTCTGAGAAAGGTTCAAAAATTCATGACAAAATCTTTCAAACAAGCTGCCAAACTGCTATGAGTGAATGAGTACTTCCTTTTCACTGTCTAAATCTTTTTCAATTCTGCTTCCTGGTGAATTGCTTTTCATAATTCTTCAAACATTGTGTTTCTGATGCTCAGTTTGATCTATCATTTTAAATAATTTCTCCAATCTGACTTTCCCCTTACATTGTTCCAATGTTTCTATCCTAATTACTCTTAAGGTCTTCTCCTTGAAGAAGTCGTTTCAGATTTGACAGGTAATACGGTAAATTTTGTATAATGTCACCCAGGTTCTTGTTCTCTGTGGTTCCATTCCTGAAAATAAAAAAAAATTGTGGCTACTTTCTTAATACTGCTAATATTTATATTGTATCTGATGGAGTATCTCTGTGCCATTTTGAAATTATTATAAAGTACTTTACTCTGTATAATGCATTAAGATATTTTGTACATTAGAAACATTATGCAAGTATCACGTATGACAACGTATATGTTTCGGTTGACATCTGATTTACAAACTGAGTTGGCCTCTTTGCTAATTAACATACTATTTGTAAATTGTTATATTGACCATGTAAAATACTCAATGCTATGTGCAATAATTGCATATTTAGATTTCAGTTCCATACTAACCTCCAATTCCTTTGTATATGTAACTTAATTATCAGATAAGATACTGCAAGGCAAAAAATAGTACTTAGTAACAATTTGATTCTCTCAGAAACTGATAAACAGGATTGTACTCATTTGTATTTAACTGTTTGCTATAATAACATTTTCAGCAGGAATTGAATTGAATTAATCATCAAACATTTACACAGACAAGATAGATCGTAATGCTAAGATGAAAATTTGATAACATTAATGTGTTTTGGGGGCACCACAAATACCTTTCGAACTTGAGAACTACATAAGGATGGTTGCAGCACACACATGTGCACATGCATACACTGAATCATCAGACAACCAGAAAAGTTGACGTTTCGGGTAGGGACCCTTCTTCAGAAAAAGAGTCCCGAACCGAAACATCAACATTTCTGCTCCTCGAATGCTGCCTAGCCTACTGTGTTCCTCCAACTCCACACTGTGTTATCTCTGACTCCAGCATCTGCAGCTCTTAATATATCATGCACTGAATCATATTGGCTGCCATATATGTGACAGTATTAATCTATACATAGTGAATGTCAGCTGGAAGAATTCAGAACTCATGACATGCAATATTGATTTGACACCAATCAGGACATTATTGAGCTCATCACTCCAGCAATGTCCTCTCTTCATATCATATAACAGTTGCTCAACAACACAAAGGACCACTGAGCAGCACTATTTAAAACATTGAGCTACATACAAGCTAGTTCTTTGTTTGATTTCTTCCAGTTGTTATCATGATTCTCTACATCTTTGGTGCTTTCAATGGTTATTCATGTTACAAATATCAGAGGGAATAGTGTGCCTGATGATGAAAGACTTCTTGATGACTTCCAATTGCAAAACACAGTTGCTTCCAGACTTGGGTGTATTAGTAAGGATTCTGCTAGCTCTACATCATAAGTTGGAGAATAAGGAGAGGTCATTCAGAGTAAAGGGGAAAAGGGGCATTGAGGAAAAAGAGAGAGGCACCTATCAGGAGGTGTTCAGGGAGCAATTTTTCTATGTAAACTTCAATGAAAAACAATGGGAGAAATTTAACACACCCTGAGGCAAGTTTGGACACAAGGGCATTTATTCTGGTTGGGATCCACCATCTTCCTGATTATGCCTGGGCCAGGAAGATTAATGCCAATTTAAGGCCTCCTCCTGCCATTGTCTACTCTCACCTAGCAGATAATGGGGATATTGCCAAGCAGGAAGCCTGTAAAGCTAACCCTTGCCAGCTCCCTATGTGTGGGGATCACTCATTCAATGACACTCATTGCCTGATTGAGAGATCTGGGGTTAAGAGGGCTGAAGTTGCAGAAAGTCTTACCCTGCCCTCGCTCTTGAAACCCTTCTCCTGAAAATGGACTGCAGCTTGTCAAGAAAGTAGTTTACTATCACCTTCTCAAGGGCAATTAGGGGTAAGCAACATTTGCTGACCTAGCCAGCGATGCTCGTCCCTTGTGAAAACATTTAAAAAGGTTTCCACAGTCAAGCCAACTCAATCTGAGGTATCTTCTTAGCCCCAAACAATGTGGGGAGCGGTGACACAGTTGGAAAAATATGGCAAGAACAGAGAAACGAATTCTAAACATTAAGAAAAATATGCCCAATTTTTCCACACAAGTCTTTAACAGCCAAATGCAGTTTGGAGCTCACCAACACCAAGAAGGGTTGGGGGTCTGGAATGCACTGCCTGGGAGGGTTGTTGATGCGGATAACCTCACAAGCTTTTAAAAAAATGTTTGGATGAACAGACGAAGTGTCATAACATTGAAGGCTGTCAGCCTAGTGTGAGAAAGTGGGACTAGTGTAGGCAGTTTATCTTTCGGCTGTACAGACTCAATGGGCCAAAGGGCCTCTTCTGTATTGTATGATTCTAAGACGGGAGGAAAGAGTCACGTATGGATCATACGAAGACAAGAGGTGGAAATCTGGAAGAAAAGTTGATTAAATTTTCAAACAAGATCCATCTGCACAATTCAACAAAACAAAATCGAAATTCACTAAATGTTTGCATTTAACAGTTAGTTAAAATCTCTGACAGTGCTAGAAAAACAGCTGAAAATAAGACTGTAGAGCTGACACATCTCTTCCAGCATGGAAAGAGTAAATAGCAAAGCTTTGCCAGTCTGAATGATGGCGCCTTTCAAATTGTCATATGGGGCGGGCGGTACATATCCGGATGTGACAGTGGAGGTGGTTCAGTTCCGGATCCGGCATTGGGATGTTGGCTGTTGGTTGTTGTTGAGAGGTCGTCTCTGTTGGACGGGATCTGCTTTCTGCTTTAAGGTAAACACGATGGGGTGCAGTGGGCTGGGGCTAACAGTACGGGGGAATTGGCTCGGATTCGAGTCAGAGTTGTTGCAAAAAGCCCGGAGATTGGGGACAGTATTAGCTGGAAAGTGTCATTTTTCCCAGCTATTTAAACTTGGATATCATAGTTTTTATTGTGATAAGAATGTGGTACATTATAAAGTAGGAACCATCTGTCAGTATCTTCCTGTCTGCTCAAAACAGAAATCACACTGAGGCCATTTTCAGTTCCTCCAGTACTAACTGGTTGGATTTATTCTGGTGAGCAATTGCAGTCGATTGTAAGTCGCACAATGTCACTGAAGAAGAATCAGCAGTTTTCCAATCAAACCAAAAGTGAATCAGCATAATTAAAATAAAATAAAATAAAACAAAATCCACAAAAATTGTGAGGAGGGCATGTTGCCTAATTCTTAATATCATTATCAGTGTGTGGGGATCCCTGCATCCTCAAGATTTCAATGGTTTTAACAGGTTTCAGTTCACTGCATTTTCTGTCTACAGTGCCAACCAGTCAATGTAGGAAGACAACCAGACTCATTCTGTGTCTCTAACTTGACAATATCAACAGTAAGGCCAAATCATTTTGGTAAATAATTGAACTTGTTATATACAGTTTTTACTATGTATTAACTGTATTGATAAATTTTGCAACTGTAATTTACTACTTTAATCACTCGCTGGTCAAATTGGTTCATTCTGAATCTATCTTGGTCAAAGTTACCAACACCACCTTTGGCGATTGTAGCTGTGGTGCACCATTCTTGCCCTTACCAACCCCTCCATGGCATTTAGTTCTGTTGATGATTTCAAGTTCCTTCCTTTCCTTCCCTTTAATATCTGTGACACAATGCTCACTTGATTACACTGCACCCTGTTCTAAAGCAGCCTGCAAACTCTTTACTACATGGCTTCTGTAATTTTCTCTAAGTTCCATTACTGATTCCTTCCTCTTTCCTATCTATATGATGTTCCATGGTTTCTGCACACGTAGTATTAATGGCTACTTACCCTCCCTTGCCTACATCTCAGGTTGTTTGTCTGATCTGGTGCTGGTCATGTATATTGGGCATCCTTCATAATGTTAAAGCCATTTGTTTTTCTCCACTACAGTTACTTCGTATCCTTGTCTCTGTGTGACCTTAGTCAAAATCCATGTAGAATCAAATCATCCAGATTGCTCATTTCCTTCTCCACAGGAAAGCACTCTACTGTACAGACTTCACCTTTCCTGTTGCCCATCAATACTGCTTTAGTTCATGTCCCTAGCTCCTCTAAGCAAGTTCCAATTCACTTCACTAGTCTTCCACCCATTGTGTGTGGTACTTGGTCTATAATGCCAGTTCCTACTGTTCTCCATTGGCCTCTAGTTCCCTAAAGTATTAAATTCAAATCCGTCCCCAGCCAAACCCCATCTTACCTTCGAAATGCCTCTTAACTCTAGTCCCTTTCTGCTCTGTTACAGTACATTTTTCTGTGTGGCCATCTCTTCCCACTCTACTTAAAACCTACTTCCGTGATCATGTTTTTGGTTCTCTCCTATACTTTCACCGTTGAGCAACTAATTTCACCTGTTTGAAACACCTTGTAAAGTTTTACATTAATGAACACTAGAAACATCTATCTCTACTTTTCAGTCATTTTGTTACTCAAAGGTTGCTTGTTCTGATGTACAGCATGCACATTTAGATAGGGCCTTTTAATTCAGACATTTTAACTTTATTCTCTGTGTTAATCCCATCACAATTAAACATTCACTTCCTCCAACCGCCAATGTATAGTGGCATCGACAAGAGACACTGCAGCGACTTGGCCTACTGTATTCATCCAGCTCTACACTTTGTCATCTTGGATTCTCTAGCATCAGCAGTTCCCATTATCTCTTTCAACAGCAGCCCAGAATGTGAAGTACAAAGTTGTGCGGGTGTCAAAAATCTGAACAAAAAACATACTGGAATCTTAATTGGCCAGACAGCAGCTGTAGAGGAACAGATGTCCACTTGTCGATATAGATTTTTTTTTTTGGCAGTTTTGGGAAAGGTATCACACCCAGAATATTTGAGTTGCATTCTGAAATGCATTATCATAGGTTTGAACTGAGTGATTGATTGATATAGAAGCCTGCACAGAATAAAGCAAGGGGAACCAACAGTTTAATGTGAAGGTTCACCAAGCCTGTGAAAATTTAATCACAAGGTCAACCAGTGAGAGTACACTTGCCTCCTGAATTCATATGTGGAAAAATCAGGAGAGGTCCCTCCACTGGTAAGCCATTTCTCTCCCATGATGCTGATAGCCTCAAGTACATCTACTGGTAAGCCTTTCTGCAGCAAATGCGTGAAACATCTTGTGGTTGGAGGAATGTCAAGCGTTGGGAAAATGAATGGCAGCATATCAGTATGAACACAGCAGCAGTTGTGGGAGAGGCTGCAAAGATGAGACAACCATTTTAAACTTGGCAAGAAAGGAATGTTCAAACTGGGAGCCTGGAAAATTTAAAGGAATTCCTAACAAAAGACTGTATGTGGAGTCTCTAGCTAAGTTCAGGACCTACTTTCGGCAGGAAAATATGTTGAATACTGTTGTATTGAGTACTTGGGTAATCCAATACTGAATTTTTACTTCAGAAGAAAGATTGGCATTTATGTATTATCATATCTGTGTTTTGCATTTTATGAAATAGCCAAAAATGCATCATTTTGCAGATGGTACAATCCTAAATAGTAAAGAATAACTAAACTTTTATTGTACCTCATGACTTTCAGCTATTTCAGAGTACTTCGCAGCCAATTTAAAAACTTTGGAAGTGTAGTCACTGTGGGACATATCCCCTGACTGGGGACAAAAATTCAAAAGGCAGGCGGGATTCAGGCAAGTGGAAGATGTTTTTTTAAGCAGAAACCAGTTAATACAGGGAGAGGGCCAAAGAATCTTCCCTGAATCAGAAGGGAGGTCAATGGCACACTCTGATTTCACAAAGAAGTACAGCATTTTTAGATACTGTTATAGCAATCAAATACAATGTAGTTATTGTCCTTCCCCTTAATCCAAACACCCAATCCATGGGACACCTAATCAATGATGGGCAATCCTGGGGACAGCCACGGGTCTCATGTCGTGGTGTTTACTAGTCAATGTAAACTCTGGGCCCTGGGATCATTCTGTGTGCCCTATTAATTCACATTCCGAAAATTATTACTTATACTCCTTCTGGTTTGTCCTAGACTTTCTCATCTAAGAGCTGTTTGAATTCTGTTATTCATGGTATTACATCTGCCATCTTTATCAAGTTCAATGATTCCTTCTTTGTTTCTCACTGTCCTGAATATATATTTTAAAAATGGTGGTTAGTTTTAACTAATTGCAATATGATTAATTCATGTTATTAAGTTAGTTATAAAGTGTAAACTTATACAGCTACTTTTACTGCTAGCACTCTGTAGCTAAAGAGTTTGACCAATCTATCTTGTTCAGGGCATAAGATAAAGCGTGTCCTAAAGTTAGTTAACTTTCACTCCCTGGGTTAAGTGCTTTTTCCCTACTTCTTGTATTATATTCTGGCTATATGTTGAAACCTACTCCTGTAATTATGTGAGTAATTCTTTAACAAGAGCCTATTTCTTAACACTGTAGGTTCAAAGTTAATTACTACAAAATATAAGATAACAAGGTGTAGAGCTGGATGAACACAGCAGGCCCAGCAGCAGGAAAGCTGACATTTCGGGCCTAGATCCTTCTTTAGAAATGCTGCTTGACCTGCTGTGTTCATCCAGCTCTACACCTTTTAATGTCAGATTCTCTAGCATCTGCAGTTCCTACTATCTCCTACTACAATATATCTTTAGTTTTTTTTTGCATCTGCTTAGGGAGTTAATCCGATGGGTTTGTGAGCCGAGACTTACACCCCTGGTGCTATATCTTTGGTGGGACAACATCCTTTCGTTAATGAAAGTTCATTGTCTGTTCTTAGGCATCCACTTATCAAAACTGTCTTGGATACTGGGTTGCAGGGCCTTTGTACCACCTTGGGTAACTCTGTTCCAAGGTATTAATTTGTTTCACTCTAAATGTTAAAGCAAACTGCCCCATGTTGTTTAGTCCTTGTTGGCCATTTTATGTCTTTCAAACATGGGCAGCTTTGGTGTAAGCAGGTATGGGTCACCCCTACAGTCACTTTTTTATTGAATGAAATGTTTATAACTTTTGTAATGAGAGAAATCAATTTAGTAAAGGCTCGGACTAGGGAGCATAACCTTAAAACATAGAACCAGATATTCCTGGAGTGAAATTAGGAAACACATTTTGACACAGACCGTGATCAAAGTTTGGAATGATTGCTGGAATCTTTAACAAACTCTATTGATGTCAGATCAAATCCATACTTTATCAATCATTAAGTTTAATTTAAAGTTAGTGATCTAAATTGTGACAAAAAGTATAGTAACAAGCTGTTTAAAATCGTCCTGCTTTGTGTATAAACAATGGAAACGGGTTAGCTGTGACCTCATCAGTCTGTGAAACATGTTGAGGTGATGGCATTTTAAATGTAGAACTGTGTATCAGTTACATTGTCGGGGGGAAATGTTTACTTATGTCTGCCTTGTGATGTTTAGAAACTTTTTTCCTGTGTGCTTTGGCTATTAGAGGGTCGATGATTATCAAGAATTTAATGAATTCTCCAATTCTATTCCTGTGAGAGTCCAAATACATATGCTGTACATATTTGAGTAATAAACAGACTTGTGTAAAGTTTGAACCTGAGTTTTGGCCATATCTTATTTGTACGTTGACACCCAACCTTCGGGTTAAATTAAAACAAATTCTTTTTACATTTTACTTGTCACATGTTTCTAAAGTTAAATGTGCCCTAGTGTAAGCCTACTGGTTTGATTATGGCTCTTCAGGCTCCTTGTGTCTGTGTAGAATAATATACTTTTAGAGGGATAACAAGGTGTAGAACTGGTTGAACACAGCAGGCCAAGCAGTATCAGAGCAGCAGGAAAGCTAATGTTTTGGATCTGGACTCGTACGGTTGGCAGGAACAGTCCCCGACCTGGCAGTTCTGTGATCTGCAGCTGTGACATTGCAAACAGGTAGCAAGAAAATGGGAGAGGTTGGATTTTAACCCTCACATTTTACTTGTATGTAAGTGGATTCCTTTCTTTTGGTTAATAACTCGGTCCCAAACAACTTTTACAAAAATGTCGTTTGTGAACATAAATACAAAAGGTAATGCGGGTGTATCGCCAAATAAAGGAGTTAGTGAGAATGAAAATTAGCCCTTTAAAAATCCAAAAGTATCGTTTGGAAATCTCAAGAAGAACTCATAGAAAAGAATTATTTTTACACAAGGTTGATGGAATTTGCATAAACTATTTCAGATGGCAGCAAACACCTTAGAGTTTCATGAAATCACCTAAGTTGTTTTTAATACAAAATGCAGACTTGATGTAAATCTAAGTGGAATGTGGGGATCTCTGAGTACAAACACAGTAAAAGTTTCCCCCCAGGTTCACGTGGCCAAAACAGAATAAAGTAATCCAAGTACTAAGCTTAATTTCTAGATGGGTACAACTGAAAAACAGGGAAGTTATGCTCAAGCATCAAAACCAGGTTAAATGATGGTGGGGCCGCTGTATTCAGTTCTGATTACCATACTTATAGCAAAGGATGCAGCTTCTCCACTGTCTCTCTAATGGCAGTTGACATCAGTATCACCATAAATATGTGAGTATACATCTCTGAGAAGGTCTGACATGGACATGTTAGGATGTGTGGCCTGTTCCTATGATTCATAATTTTGCCCGTGTAATCCAGAAATATGGTTTCCATCAAAAACAAACAAACGCAAAGTGCTGGAGCAACTCAGTATGTCGGGTAGCGTCTGTGGAGAGAAATACAGTTAAAATTTTGACTCCACTAATCCTTTGTCAGAATCACTCTCTCAATTCTAAAATTTTTCAGGTCTAACAACCTTAAAATTTCTATCCATACTTTTCTGGAGTGAGAGCTCCATGCACTGGCAGACGCTTGATTGATTCCCTTGAACTGACTTAAATCTCATACTAGAGAAACTGTTCTACCAATTTAGGATTATCAGTTAGGTTCACGGTGCAACACACTTATGTACTGAAACTCAGAATGGTGCGGGTGCAGAATGTATTGCTGGAGAGAATAGTGGAGTCGGCCTCATAAGGGTCATTTAAGCGGCTATTAGATAGGCAGATGTATGATAGTATAAAGTAGGGGTGGAGGTTGGATAGACCTTTTTAGGATAAAGGTTCGGCACAACATCGTGGGCCAAAAGGTCTGCACTGTGCTGCACTGTTCCATGTTCCATGAAACCTACATATCAACATGCAGAGTCCTTTTCTTTGCAGATAGAAAGAACATGTGCGTACACTGTGCCTGTTTCAACTCAGCAGAATTGGATGATCATTGTCTGGTGCATTTCTCAGGGCAATGCCCTGGCCAGAGTCAACCTGCCATCTTTGAAATCCAAACAATGCTTGGCAGTAGCAGATAATCATTTACAGCTACCAGACCTACTGAGTAATTCCATCATTTATCTGTTCTTTTTCATCTTCTATTGCTATTTTGAGGTATACATACTAATCATCTGGTGAATATTATTCTGAAGTTGAATATTAGTTTTCTGGGTCCCAGCCAAGAGGATATTTTAATATTTTCTATATATTTCCTTAAGTAACTTGCGTCTTTTTCTGCAGGAGTTTAATCAAGATTGTGATAAATGCTGTTATCAAAGATGAAGATTAGAAACTGTCACCAGATTTTATATCAAATACATATTGAGATAATGACATGTGTAATTATTGGAAATCTGAATAGTGATTCATTAAACTGCAATATAGCATTTACTTAGGAAGGCCAGGGCCAAATAAACCATTTCAATTCTTGGCACAACCTAGAATATGTTGTCTTAATGTAGAATTATGAGATGCAGAATTATGATTCGTGTGACGAACCAATTTCTGTTTATGCTTAATACATGTATAATCCCACACTTTCATTAACCAAAAATATACAATCAAAACAAAACAAAGTTGATAATTAATGAGCATCTCTAATATCAGCATAGGCTATGGTAATAAATGTATCATTTCAAATGCTACAGATCCTCTCCAAACTAGTGAAAAAAACTGAACAGCAGATCTCGTATTTATTTAGTTACAAATTGCTAATTCTTATTTTTTTTAAAAAGTAAAACTTTTTGTTTGAAGACTGAAATGGAAAATATAATAATTACTGTTTAACCTTTACAATTCTGACAAAGCTTCAGCAATATTTGAACATAAGTCCATGGTGAAAAGCTTTCTGTTCATCTCAACTTATGTACTAACTTAATGAAGTAAGAAGTTAAAGAATATGGTTACCTTATTGAAGCGTACGAATTAGGAACGGGAACAAGAAATACAGCAGCTTATAATCATTGCATTTGCATATCATAGCTCAACATACATCTTAAATGTAGAAATCTGTTTTTAAAGTACTTTGTAAAAATGTAATTCTGTTTTAATATAGGTTTCAGTCGAGTCGCCATATTCTGCAGTGATAAAATACTCACTAAAGTTCCTCTCCCCTGACCACACCATATATACTGTAATCATCTCTCCCTTTCCCTTCTGCACATGATAATGAGTCCTTTTCTTGCCCTCCCCTGACCAGTACACAATACTTGAGCCACCTTCTTTCCCATCCGTCTCGACACAAACACTGATAAGTCCTTCTTGGACAAGGACCATGCTTGGTCTAAATATTGAAACTTGTGGAGAAGAGGTTCCAGTTCAGGTTAAGGACCGTGTGCAACAAGTGCTAAAACACAAAATTTGAAGCTACTGCTCAGTATCCTGACATTCTGGTTTTTTCCCAACATTCGTTGTTTATCGAGTTTTACTCATATGCCTCCTGCCAAGTTTGCTCACAGTTGTCCCAGGACTACTTGGTGCTTCCTGAGGCAACTGAGCACTTTTGGTTCACGTCTGCCCTTTTACCTTTTGGAGGAATTCATCTGTTGTGTCCATGCTGTTCAGCCAAAGTCCGCTCTCCACTGTCATGTTGCTGCCCCAGAGGAGCGGGAGGTTTTGACCAACAGTTTAGGAACTGCTGTTGTAATCTCTCCAGTCTGGAATGCTTGTGGATGATGCCATTTCTGAATTTTGGGGTTTTCTGGATCACAAAATAACAATAGAATATCTATCAATGAGTGTGTGAATCAGATATAAATGGGTACCTATGACAATGACAAAACATTTTAAACTGTAAAATTTATATATGCCATGTTTCGAAAGTGCTATACTAAAATAATGCAGATGTCAACGGAACAGGTGATACCAATGATTCTGAATTAGCACCAATGACAGGAGGGCTAGGCAAAGTATAGCAAAGGATAACAGTTATTTGCTAAGCATTTTATCTTAAAAAAAACCTGAGGACGTTTTCTTTTCCCAGATTTGCAATGTGCTGCCAGTGTGTAAGTTTTTTTTTTATTTTTAAATTTATTTCTTACCTGATTAGCCAACTTTTCTTCATCTGTCAGTCATCTGTTTCTCCTTCCAGTACTAAAAGGCTATAATCTTTAGTAAAAGCAGAACCACAAGCTTAACGTTAAACATTCACTATTTCACCATTTGTTCCATGGACTTGCTCAAAACAAATGTGGACAACTGCAGCTTCTAGATTTCAGCTTTAAACTAGCTCAGAATATAAAAACAGGCAGCAAACCTTTCTATAAATATGTAAATTGTAAAAGAGTGGCAAAGGTAGACATTGGTCCTTTTAGAAGATGAGAAGGCCAATTTAATAACTGGGAATGAGGAAGTAGCTGAGACGTTAAACAGCTATTTCATGTCAGTCTTCACAGTGGAAAACATGAATAGCATGCCAAAAACTAATGGCAAGAAGGTTATAGCAGGAACAGCATCTCATATTTTGCTTGAGAACCCTGAACCCCAAGATTATTGATGTGAATATCACCAAGCTTCAAAATCTCCCCTCCCCTGACCGCATTCCAAAAGCAGCCCAGCTAGTCCCCACCTCCCAACCATTCCTCCCACCTCCAACTCCAACCCACTAACCTCATCCCACCTCCTTGACTTGTCCATCCTCCCTGGACCGAAGTATACCCTCCCTAACTCCCCACCAACATTCACCTTTACAGGCTCCCACTCTGCCTCTTTGACCTGTCTCTCTCCTCTCCACCTATCTTCTCCTTTTATCCATCTTCTATCTGCCTCTCCTTCTCTCCCTATTTATTCCAGAATTTCCCCCCCCCCCCCGCCTCTCCACTTTCTGAAGAAGGGTCCCTGAAATGTCAGCTTTCCTGCTCCACTGCTGCTTGGCCTGCTGTATTCATCCAGCTCTACACCTTGTTATCTCAGATTCTCCAGCATCTGCAGTTCCTACTGCCTGTATAAAACGTTGCTTTGACTTTAGAAAAATTCACCTTTTGTTATTCTTTACTCGGTCTACTTATTCATGAATGCAGGCAGGGCAAGTTTGGAACTGTTAGCAGTGTGAGAATATAACTTACTAAATTCTTTGTTTACTATGTTTTTGCCATCTTGATCTTCATGCTTATTTCCCTGAGATTTGTTCCTCAGTATCTGTTTCAAGCTGACTGTTTGTTTGTTTTTAGCAGGCTGTTAATATTGCCAGATACTTATAGACTAATTCTCCTTTGGGGGGGTTAAATACTTTGCTTCAGTTAGGATTGCTATAATGGCACTGTCATATTAGTCAAGGGTTCTGGATTACTAAAGTAATGACAATACTCCATGTTCTGAGGACGTGGGGTCAAATCCCACCATGGGGAAAATTTGAATTCGATAAAATGCCAGTTGCTATGCAACCATTGTGCATTGTCATGATGAAAAGCCCACGTAATTCTTTACCTGGTTAGGCTGATGTGTGACTCCGGACCCACAACAATGTGATTGACTCCTAATTGCCCACTGAGCAATTAGGGATTGACAATAAATGTTGGCCTAACTGATAACAGTCATATCCCATGAACAAATGAGAAAAAATTGCCTCACATTAGTGTCCCACTACTGAAATTGGAAACTCTTCATTTGAAGAATCTGTTCTGTGGCAAAGTCAGTTCTGAGGAAGAGTCACTGGACCCGAAATATTAACTCTGATATTTTCTTCACAGATATTGCCAGACCTGCTGAGCTTTTCCAGCAACTTCTGTTTTTGTTCCTGATTTACAGCATCCGCAGTCCTATTGGTTTTTATTCTGGTGTTTTTGTTCTTTTGTAGACTTTACATGTCCTGTGGAGTTTTTAAATTTGTTGTGAAGTGTATTTGTGATTGAAAATGGAAATAATTCATTTCTTACATATAGTATTAATACCCTTTTGCTTCAGGGAATATATTTATTACCATGGATGTTTGAAGTTCCTTCTATTCCATCTCAGCTGTCTGCCTTTGCTTGAAACAAATCCAAACACCTAGATTAATATTTCCTATATCTAACCAACTGGGTTTATATTCACTCCTAAGAGACACTGGAATTATTGATTTGCAATCAAATGGGATTAATTCAGTCAGCCCAATTTATGTCTTAAGCCAAGCTCCAAGGATATGAATGTTCATTATTCAAATCCACAATGCTCGTCGCTCATTTAAGCCCTAAACTTTTTAAGATTATAGAAGGTTAATTTCAGGTAACCTTACACTGATAAGTAACCTGAATGAAACTTTTTTTATTTTGGTGTTCAGAATGACAGCAATCAAGCATGCTTTACAGAGGGATATTTTCACTCCAAATGATGAACGATTGCTCAGCATAGTCAACGTTTGCAAGGCAGGCAAAAAGAAGAAAAACTGCTTTTTGTGTGCTACAGGTATAGTTTGATACTGCATACAATCAGACAATTTTAATTGATTTTGTTGGCATGTGTGTCTAGGGATACATAACTCTTTCGTTTTCTCATGAGAAATCTAAGCAATTGCTTTTATTACAGTTAATCTATACACCTTTTAATTTTGACTTCAAATTGACTAAATACAGTAAACATCAGATTTCCAGTTTTTCACTCTCTAATGTGATAAGTCAGTTGACAATGACTTTGAATGTTAACCTGACTCTACCACCTTTTTACAGCTATTTGGTTTGTATTTAGCTAACTGTATCCTTTTACAATGATCAATTTAAATCCAGTTATTCTCAGCAAATATTATAATTGTAGGTTTAAACTTTATGATTATTCCCAATGAAATACAGTACTCAAAGGGAGGAGGGTAGTGGTGAGAACAAGGAGAGCAATTGATGCAGTGCTTAACCGAGAGCCAGTTGTAGCTTGATGTGTAATTCAAATGTGATAAATCAGCGGGACTGTGGTATAATGTAGGGTAACAGAGTTTTGAATGTTCTTCAGCGAATGGACAGCGAAGGATGAGAATGTGGCCAGGAGATTGAGATGGGAAGTAAGATTGAGATTGGAAGTGTTTTGGTTGTGCACAATAAGACCTTGCATTTGCATTGTGCATTATACCTTTCGCATAGAAGAGAGAGTCAAAGCTTTCCACAGAGCTGCTATCAAAAGATGGATGGCTTGAGGAACAAAGAAACTAGAATGGCTAAAAACTGACAGAACAAGCTGCAGAGCTGGATGAACACAGCAGGCCAAGCAGCATCAGAGGAGCAGGAAAGCTGACGTTTCGGGCCTAGACCCGAGAAGAATTTTCTGAAGGAATGTCTAGGCCCGAAGCGTCAGCTTTCCAGCCCCTCTGATGCTGCTTGGCCTGCTGTGTTCATCCAGCTCTACACCTTGTTACCTCAGATTCTCCAGCATCTGCAGTTCATACTATCTCTGGCTTAAAACTGAGTAAGGTGTAGTTCACACCTTTTGTGTGTAACCTTCACAAATAATTAAAGAAATATTACTTCAGTGTTGGTATTTTAGATTGCTGCTGTACCCTCTTTAATTTTTTTGTGTCTGCATCTGATTTCTTAATGTTTGATACTTGTAGTAACAACCGAACGACCAGTCCAGGTAAATGTTGTAAAGGTGAAGAAATCTGATAAGGGGGATTTCTACAAACGGCAAACTGCATGGGCACTGCGAGATTTGGCTGTAGTTGATGCGAAAGATGCCAACAAGGTATGATGTGAAGTAATTAAAAGACTGACAACACTAAGAACTGTGCAGCATTTTAGTGCAAGTGAATTAAACTTAGAATGGTAATAACCATAATCAATTATAAACATCCTTTTTTTTGTTCTCTATTTTGTTTACTGGTTCAGTCATAGTAAAAAAACTTTAAATGTTGCAACACCTTAATGCTGGAGAAATCTTTGGACACATTTTTGTTTCCATTCTTGATGTTCAAGGTAATTTCTTGTTTTACAGCTCTTCGTCGAAAGACTAAGGCACTTCTAAAAGATAACTTATTATTTTGATCTTATTATTCCCTCTCCCCTATCCTGCTCTATTATATTTCTCAGATGTTGAGATATCATTTTGGGTTTTATATGATGACTTTCATTTCAAGTTTGACTTCGAAATTAAATTGAGTTCTCGAAGATCAAATAAATGAGCAAATATTAATTTGCTGTAATTTCAGTGCTTGTGGTTGCATCTGATAGAATATGGCTTGCTAGGAAGGTGAAAGAATTTGATTTAAGTCCAAATTGCATCCTGTAAGTGCATATCCTGTCAATTAATTGTGAAGCTTGGCTTTGTTAAGCACAAAAGCTGATAGCCTAGTGCCCCACCCTACCAGTATTAGCAGTGACCATGAGTACAGAAAATAAAATTCTATTGGAGAAAAAGTGATTTGAAGCAGAAAAAAGTGTGTGACTATATTTTCAATAGGAAGTACTTCCTTACCCCTATTCAACTTCTCCTCTCTTCCCTCTCCCAATAAAATGGTGAGTTCATTTAAAATGAGAAAACCTTTGTTGGGGATATTAATCTTTGACCACTCTGTTCCACAGAGCTCTACCAATCTACACATACAGCAAGATGCATCAGTACCCAAAAATGGGAGGGTGAGTAAGCTAAACAGTTCCACAGGAAATCTTAAAAATATTCCTGATTCTGGATGCTAGTTGGGAAATGCATTTGCTGGGAAAATCCTTATACTTAAGAAAATACACCCATGCTCAACTGATACTGAAATTTCCCACCTCAAACCTCTCAATTTGTATCCAGGACCAGAAATCTACTGGATTTCCTGTGAAATGTTTCGCTGACAGTTTGAAGCTGATGTTAGGGGAGCAGCTGCAGAGAAGGAGAGCCCAGAACTGCTTCTGTCCTTTTTTCCCAGTATTTGTGTTGATATCAATTTATTTAGTTCAACAATGTAAATGCTTTAACACAGTTATGACTTCCACTGGGCTGACTTTCTCCTTCATGCAGTGCAACCAGTGCCTCAGCTCATAAAGGTAACTGGACAGAAGCTTGTGCATTTAGATCTTGTGGATGCCATGTCCTCTCATTGCCAATGAGAATCCCTCATTTTTGAACAAAAATATAGCTGGTGAACTTCTCCCTTTAAAAAAATTGTATGTGTTTTAAACAGGCCATATTATGGGATTCACTTGGCAATGAAGATTATCACTTCTAACATTTCATTGATATTGATAGCTTTGTAGCTATCAATAAACAACATGCATTTATACAGTAACTTTAATGTAGAAACACATCCCATTGTATTTCACAGATATAATCAAAATATAAGCACCACCCCAAGAAAGTTATTAGAAAGGGTAACTAAAATTTTCCTCTAAAGGCCTGCATTTTGTTATGGTCTTAAAAGAGAAGATGCAGCTGAAGGACCAATGATCAACCACTTTGCGACAAAGACAGATAAAAGAACAACTCCTTTTGGTGGGATAAAAGTACAAGAACCTGTAGTCAGAAATAATGAGTTGGGGAAGGGATGGAGAAAAAAGTTAAAGACTTACAGGAGAGTACGGAGATGAAAGTGTGAAAGTCTAAGAATGAATTTAAACATGAGAACTGGAACTTTAAATTTGATGACTGGTTCACCAACAGCTCAGCATATGCCAATTAGGATAAGAGCAGGAGTTGTCCTGGTATAGGACGTAAGTATCAGAGTTCTGGATAAACTGAAGTTTAGAGATTGAAAGATGGAGAAAAGAGCATAAGTGTTAAGTCTGGAAAAGACAGCGTTCTAGCAGAGTTTGTAAGAAATGTTATGGCAATGGAAGTAGTTGCAGTGATGAAAGGAATATGGGGTTGGACACTTAGCTTGTGCTCCAGTGGGATGCCAAGTTTATTTACAGCCTGGTTAACATTTTGAACAATGACAGAAAGGAACCTGTCAACTAGATGCTAAAATTCAAATGCAGCTTCAGAGTTTGTTGGCTTGTGTACAAAAAAATCTTAATTTGAGTACATACTTTAAAAGTTTGAAATATGACATCAATTTCAGCCATATCACTATCATCTACTTCATCATAATGGTTGCTTTTCTACATTTCAGTGCTTTATCTAAGTGGATTCATATAATTCATGTTTACAGGAGAATCCAGAGTTCGATTTACACTTTGAAAAAGTTTACAAATGGGTTGCTAGCAGCACAGCAGAGAAAAATGCTTTTATTTCCTGTATTTGGAAGCTTAATCAGCGATACCTTCGAAAGAAACTTGAGTTTATCAATGTTAGCTCTCAGTTATTGGAAGGTAAGATCTATTGTGGTAATCATTCTTTTTTGAAGAAAGTTGCTGTTCCCACTTGGGTTTCAAGATAAACGTGTTAAATTATTGTGATTATTTGCTGTTAAGTATGGACACCAAAATTTTCTTCCAGTCTCTTTGTTACATAATAGAATTTGTTCCTTGCAACTGGTTCTTGCACCCATTATCTTTTTATTAAGTTGTATTAAATGCACTGTAATTGGCATCTGAAAAAACATTATTGCAGCATACTCGTATGGTGGGTAATTTATCTTTTTCTAAAGTTTCAATAATAGGTACATTACAATATTGAAAAGTTACACTATTTCATGCCATTTTACTGTATGTTTTAATCTCTTGTCCTTCATAGAATGCACAGTATGACTAGTGACCATTGGATGCATTGCTGTACATAAAATTTGAATTGGTATACTGCTTTGTGAATAGATACTTTAATGGCTAGTCATCAGTCTTTTCATATTTGTAAATGTTTACTTAAAATTTAGATGTCAAAAATGAGTGCAATCAATGACTTTAGTTATGGTGCCATTATTTGAAAGATTGCGATGCCATTACTTGAAAGCCTGTTGTGACGCTGAATGTGGGCAAGCCTTGGTGTGTTAAATATCTCAATGTAATAAGGTACCTTTTTATAATCTGTATTGTGACCTGTTGCTGTTATATTTCTTTGCTTACCTTCCTTTAATCCTCTTTCTCTATTCTTTCTCTGCAAAGAACTTCCTAAAGTTACAGAAGGTTGGTAACATTTTTCTTACTTTCTGGTGTGATTCTGTAATTCATGTGCTGCCTTATCTTATGCAGTACAGGGGTTCAAATAAAGAAAATGAAAAAAATCACATTTTTATAACAACTTCACAACACCAAAGCATCCCAGAGCACTTCACATTCGTTTTTAATTAATTGCAAGTCAAAGCTGTATTGCAGTTTTCCGATGTTCTTCTTTTGGATGGCCTGTTTAGCCAATCCTTTGCTTTTTGCATGAAGAGACTTTCTGATATTACATGTGTAATTGTCAATAGCAAGTACTGGAATACGTGTATGACCTCTTCATTGTTTTATAATATGGTAGCTTAATTATATGGTCAGCCATTACTTTTCACAGAACTTACAATACCCCGATCACTGTTTTCCGAAGGTGCCAGCCTCCTCTTTCTTCTGCCAAAGTTTTAAAAAATTGATTACTAGATCTTTGCAAATGAATCCTTAGGATCCAAAATCTGATATTTATGTCAGAAAGTATTATTTGAAATTAAAAAGCACAAAAAGAATTGTTGACCTGTTTTTCCTTTCCCCCCTACTTTTTTTCTGCTCTCTTAAATCCCATCTTTTCATTACATGTTGTCTTCATCTGAAATATTAACTTGTCTTTTCAAATGCTTAACATTTATTTCCACCATTTCTTCTTTTAATTTCTACCTAATATTTGCTTGCATAATATTTGTTCTGATTCTGAAAACTGATTGTAGCAGTGTTAGCAAGCGATGGATGCCTGCTGCATATTAATGTGAATGGCAAACACTCTTTTTAAGAACGTGATCGATGACTACAATCTTTCTTTTGAGGGTTTTCAGTTTAATAACTTTAATATTTTAGTTTTTGATGAATGGCAAGTCAAAATTCTATTGCGGTTTTCCCCAGCTCCATGTTCTTCTTTTGGATGGCAGGTCAAGTATGTGAGCTGACATGACAACTTTCGTGGTTTGGTTAGGGCAACAGTCTGTGCTAATATAGAAAAGTATTCTCAGTGGAGTATTTTGAAGTGTGTGGGAGGTGACTGAAATTGAAGAGATGTGCTTTGAAATGGGAAGCAGTGTGTTTTGGAGAACGTGTTACAGGAAGAGCTGTGCCAGCTACGAGGTGAGCGACTGAGGATAGGAAGGATTTGATAAGACGTACAAAGGTAAGTCAGAAATGCGTAGTCTTCAACAATATGCAACAATAAGCCTACCTGTCACATTGAAACAAAACAAGAGCCCTGTCCTCTTTGCTCTACGTATAGCAGACTTAGACTGTTTTCCAGTGTAATGCCAACTCCTCCATTTTCACTTTAGCTGCCTTCAATACAGAAAGAAAAATTCCAAATGCTGAGGTACTCACTGAGCTGGCATGCTAAGCATCAACATCATATTTAGACAGTCACAACTGAGTTTCGCTATTCAAGTAGCTAGAACATGTAAACCTTTGCTTAACAAAGCAAATCTTCTTTTGAGATGATACAAAGAACTGTGGATCTGCAATAAAAACAAATTGGTGAAACACAGCAGGTCAGGTAGCATCTGTGGGAAGAAGACAAAGTTAACATTTTAAGTCAGGTGATTCTTCAACAGAGCTCTTCTGTCGAGAGTTTATCTCTTGGCTACGCTTTTATGATGGTCAAAGGAAGTGATACAAGGATACTCAGAAGGTTTCACTTAGTAATTTTGATATGAACTTTGAGTCTTGTCAGGAACTAGCAATTCATTCAAAATTCAGTTATCTGTGGTATCCTGTCCTATTACCAGCTGAACCTTCTGGTCACAGATCAGTCTTAGCAGCCGGCAACATACCTTCTGAATGCTCAGATAATGAATGTGGTAGTGTTTGCTTTAAAGGATGAAGAAGAAGAATGATTTGGAATTTCTGGAGGTGTTGGAGTTCACTCGAGGGTCAGTGATGGAGGCAACAATTAATTTGTTTCAGGCCAGTGTTAGTACTATTGTGCATAATTTGGGTATATTTTAAGAAAGATCATCAAAACCAGTATAACAAGTATAAACTCAGATGACAAATCTAATTCTGAAGAGATTTAATTATTAAGAGGTTATTTAGTAGAGGTTTTTTAAGTCTAGAAGGTTTTTGGTAAATGAACAAGGTGGGTCAGTTTTCTTCAATTTGAGAGTCAGTGAAGGGGTCGTAACATTTGTAAGACTGAAACCATTGCTTTTAGTCCACGCTTCAAATTCTAATCCATCAGTATGACTCTTGATCTCCTTTGGTATCCTTCTGGGATAAAACCAATTTGTTTGTAACCTTGATGTCACACTTCTGAGTCGAGCAACTGATTTTTTAAAAAAAATATTATTTCCTGGGTTGTGGGCATTGTTGTCAGGGCCAGCGTTTTTAGCCCACCCCAATTGTCCCAGAGGTGAGTGGCTTGCAAAGCCTCTTCAGAAAGCAGTTTAGGATTCACCACATTTGTGGCTCTGAGGTGGAGTTGCATATAGGGCAAACTGGTAAGGGTGGCATGGCAGATTTCCTTCCCTGGAGTAAACATCCCTATAGGTAGTCCTTCAAAAGTTTTTAGATTATGTGCACCTCAGGACTTTCTCAAGGTCCCAATGTGCACAAGCACATTTTAATTTTGTGCATTGTTGCGCCCAATATTGGAAGATCTAGCCCAGTATTTAAAATGTGATGGCTCCGGCAAACAATGAGAGTCAGTAAAATTGATGCTTTTAAGTTCAGAAATTATGTTTAAACTGCAAGTATCAGGGAAAGTATGCATTAGTTTGCTGTTTATATGTTATGGAATGTACTCTTATTTTCATTTTGCCTTGTAAAAATGAAGAAAAGCAAGATGACACAAAACACACTCTTGTTAAATTTTTGGCCTTGAAATTATTAGTTATGTAGTCATTACTGGTGCCAATTCTATGTTTTCACACTAAAAGTTACAATTTTATGATTGTTTGAAATTTCAAACAGAGTTGGTATTGCTACTTGTAAACACCGAATGATCTGTCTTCAAGAATCATCAATCCTATGATTTTAAAAATAGAGACTAGGCTAAATATGCCAACTGAACACGTTATTTTATGCAGCATACAAAGAATATAGTTCATATGATCTTTCTATTTTGAAGCATTTGAAATGTATGATAAATTGTTCTTAACTATTATATACAGAAATCCACAATCAATATGCTATGTTTATTTTCTATTTTGTAGCTTTTATTAGAATTTTATCACTTATTTGAACCCCTGAATATAATATGATTACACATCGTGAGCTGCTTTTTAGTTCCTTCTCAGTAGGCCTTAATGAAATGCACAAAATAAGATACTAATGAAAACTGAACTATTTAACCCAACATTCTTTCTAGTCCATCATTTGTCATATAATGTATATATGCAATTTAATATTACAATATAAAAACATATGGAAACTTAAAACCCTTGGTAATTAACTTAATTCCTTGAATAAGCAATATTCTTGTATTTCAGTCATGTTTAGAAATCTGACAAATATACTTGGCTGGCCAACAGAAGACAGCGAGTGGTAGTAGAAGGAAAATATTCTGCCTGGAAGTCAGTGGTGAGTGGGGTTCCACAGGGCTCTGTCCTTGGGCCTCTACTGTTTGTAATTTTTATTAATGACTTGGATGAGGGGATTGAAGGATGGGTCAGCAAGTTTGCAGACGACACAAAGGTCGGAGGTGTCGTTGACAGTGTAGAGGGCTGTTGTAGGCTGCAGCGGGACATTGACAGGATGCAGAGATGGGCTGAGAGGTGGCAGATGGAGTTCAACCTGGATAAATGCGAGGTGATGCATTTTGGAAGGTCGAATTTGAAAGCTGAGTACAGGATTAAGGATAGGATTCTTGGCAGCGTGGAGGAACAGAGGGATCTTGGTGTGCAGATACATAGATCCCTTAAAATGGCCACCCAAGTGGACAGGGTTGTTAAGAAAGCATATAGTGTTTTGGCTTTCATTAACAGGGGGATTGAGTTTAAGAGTCATGAGATCTTGTTGCAGCTCTATAAAACTTTGGTTAGACCGCACTTGGAATACTGTGTCCAGTTCTGGGCGCCCTATTATAGGAAAGATGTGGATGCTTTGGAGAGGGTTCAGAGGAGGTTTACCAGGATGCTGCCTGGACTGGAGGGCTTATCTTATGAAGAGAGGTTGACTGAGCTCGGTCTCTTTTCATTGGAGAAAAGGAGGAGGAGAGGGGACCTAATTGAGGTATACAAGATAATGAGAAGCATAGATAGAGTTGATAGCCAGAGACTATTTCCCAGGGCAGAAATGGCTAGCACGAGGGGTCATAGTTTTAAGCTGGTTGGTGGAAAGTATAGAGGGGATGTCAGAGGCAGGTTCTTTACGCAGAGAGTTGTGAGAGCATGGAATGCGTTGCCAGCAGCAGTTGTGGAAGCAAGGTCATTGGGGTCATTTAAGAGACTGCTGGACATGTATATGGTCACAGAAATTTGAGGGTGCATACATGAGGATCAATGGTCGGCACAACAGTGTGGGCTGAAGGGCCTGTTCTGTGCTGTACTGTTCTATGTTCTATGTTCTATACTCTGCAATGTGTACAACTGTTTTTCACATATCCATTAAGAAGGTATTGTTAAACATTTTGAACGATGACCAAAGAACTCACCACTAGGTTTTTGTATAACTTGAAAATATTTACTGATGTAAATGTGTTTAAAGATATTTCATGTAAGAGAACTTCAGAAAATGTCATAATTTTCAGCCGCACTGGCTTTCCAGCCTTTCTTAGCCTCTTAACTGATATTGCTAGTTGTGTAAATTTATGAAGGTTACGTGTTGGAATGATCAATTGATTTGTTTACAGTGGAATTTTGGATCCACATTTATTCAGAGAAAATGGTAATGCAACAGTTTTCAAAGTTAAATAGCTATTTGTTTATTAAATTGAAAGTAATTGCGTGGTGTTGCTTTCAGTTGCTTGTATTATTGCATAGTAAAGGCTGTATGACCTTAATCTGGCATCCCTGGCACCTGCTGTTCTTCCAGTTCTGCCATTGTGGCATCTGGTCGCTCTGCATTGATCTTTGTACATATAATAATTTTGTTGCACTTTGTCCACTTCGGACACCCTGAATGCTGTTTTTGATGCCCACTGGAAATTTAAGTATTTTGTATATGGAAAATTCTTGACCTTGCTAGGCCCGACAAAATCTCTGGTACAGCAAAGACCAGGTTCCAAGGGTGCCGGATTAGAGAGATATGAGCCGTATAACTATTGATATTACAATGAGCAATGATAGATAGATGTGAAATAACTGAAGTAGGATTTCCTCCTCCGAATGGACTTGTTAGGAAATTTGCATTTACTATTTTGAGTTGTATAGTATTAATAATGGTTGCTGCAATGTATTATATTGTTTAAAGAGTCACTTGTTAGTCCTGGTTTTAATTAATATTTAACACAGCAATCGTGCTTTGTTATATTCTCTTAACTATATGCTCTGCTTAAGTCACCATTTCGCTTCTGAGAGCTTGACCGTGATTGGCAGCAAAGCATTTCCATCATGGGAAGTATTGCAGCTGAGTGTGAGCCCCACGCCTTGAAACGGAGATGAGAATCCACTTAATTCCTGTTAACTAACCTAGAAACACTGAAGCCAACGAAAGAGCCTCTAACCCTCACGACTGCAACAGCTAAAATTGCCTAACCCTGTACTGACCAAAGTGAAATAAGGAACTTTACTGCCCTATATGACTCAGCGACAGCACTGAGTAAACAAAACGATTGGGGTAGTTGCACATAAGTAAACTTATCAAATGTATAGGCAGTGCAAGGGCCTACATCATCATTTTGAACATTTTAAGTCCATTAATAAAATCTATAGCCTTTTTGTAAATCATGAAGTATAATGGATGTTCATGAACTTAGTTATAATCTGTCATCATGTATATATTAAGTACAAACCTGTTCTGAGGAAGGGTCACTGGACCTGAAACGTTAACTCTGATTTCTCTCCACAGATGCTGCCAGACCTGCTGAGCTTTTCCATCAATTTCTGTTTTTGTTTCTGATTTCCAGCATTTACAGTTCTTTTGGTTTTTATTTAGTATTTAACATAACATTGCTGCGTTTCTTTGTAACCACACAAAACAAGAGCTATCAGACAGCTCATTATGTTTTCTATGCAGCCCTGTAACTAGAACATCATTTAAAATGGAGCATTTCTTTTTAGAGCAGTTATCCCACTGATTTTCCCCTCCGCTATTACTGATTCTGAAATATCTTTCTAAATATGATTTACTAAGTATGCGTCAGGTTAAATGATTTATACCTTGCTACCAAATTAAATACTTTTTAATAGTACTACGTTATGAAATTGAATCAAACAGCATCTTATCAATTTCTCCAAAGAGTCTGTTCCAAGTGGTGAAAATCAGAGTGTGGCTGGTGGAGATGAGGAATCTTTGGATGAATACCAGGAGCTGAATACAAGAGAAGAACAGGATATTGAAATAATGATGGATGGTTGTGAATATGCCATCTCGAATGCTGAAGCATTTGCAGAAAAACTATCTAGAGAATTGCAGGTGCTGGATGGGGTGAGTATTAGAATATAAGTGTTAGTAGTGCTCTCCAAAGGAAAGATGGCATCAAGTGATGACAGCATGTTCAATGTTAGCTGTGCCTGGATATTTCACATCTTATGTATTGTAAGATTTATTTGCCCTTTTTTGGTCCTTTAGCCACCCAAAATAATTAAAGTAGTGTTGATTATAGACAGTACTGGTTGGTTTGGCTGCCCCCTTAAAAGTCCAGATATTGTATAGAGACCTTAATGACCAGATATCAGATGTCTAAATTATGGAGTTAGAACATTTGCTTTCAACCCACTCTTGTTATTTTCGGTTGTCCACGATATAGATGGATCCCAAAAGCAAACCCTGCCCATCTGCCACTGTTTAAATATGCTGGTTGATGCTAAAAAGGTCATAAATTTGATTCTCAATCAAACCAGCAGAAAATATTTCTGGCAAGGCTTTTTATTCATTTGCACTTTTCCAGTCTTCCTCCTTTAGCAGCTATATAAAATCCAGGATAACTCAGTAATTGTTCAGGAATGTATTTGAATCTACTTTGTTTGAATCAAGGCAATTGAAAAGTAATGACAAAGACTGTACTTGAAATTTTAGCAAAGCAGTCAGTGACAGTTTGAAGAAAATTCAGGCAGTTTCTCCGTTCTTTTCAGGACTTTCCAATTTTGTGTATTAGATTCATTTCTGAAAAATAGTGGATTCCAGCATTCAGCATCAATTTATATTTAAACAATTCCAAGATAGATAAATGAGTTTTGAAAAAGGGTCACGACTGATTTCTGGTTCTCTTCACTGATGCTGCCACATCTGACATTTAACAGCAATTTCTGCTCTTATTTCAGATTTCCATCATCCGCAGTTCTTTGGCGCTTTTTTTTTGTCTTAGATGAGACTTAGTTGTGTATATGTAACTAAAATTTTGATGTTATCTTATGACTAGCAAAAGCAAGGTCTTTGAATTTTTTCAAGGTTGAACTGGATAGATTCCTGACTGCTAAAGAGGTCAAAAGATTTAGGGAGTAGACATGAAAGTAGAGCTTACAATTGGCTCACCCATGATCTGATCAAATGGCTGAATGTGCAAACTTAGTCTGAATGTACACTTCTGACTTGAAAGATTAGACTAAATTCCATGCAGTTCTGTATTGTTTTCAAAATTAAGACAAGCTATTAGAGGAATAAAATAGTACAATGCCCTGTACCTATAAATCTTGGTGAACAGTGATTACTTTGTTTTCCCTGTTTATTGAAAGCTTAACTACAGTTAAAGACAAAAATGGATCAAAACTTTGGATAGCTGGAAGTACCAATAAGGTCTGAAATCAGAGCTAAAGTAATCGATGGTAAGTAGAGTAAAAAATGTAACACTAACTTAAGCTTTACCTGACATAGAAATTGTTTTATTTTCAGGCCAATATCCAATCGATCATGGCTTCAGAAAAGCAAGTGAACATTCTGATGCAACTACTGGATGAAGCACTTAAGGAAGTAGATGAAATTGAGCATAAGCTGAGCAGTTACGAAGAAATGCTGCAGAGTGTAAAGGAACAGATGGATCACATCTCTCAAAGCAATGACCTCATACAGCTCAGTAACACAAATAACATGAAGCTTCTGGAAGAAATAGAATTTCTGGTGGTATGTGAGATATTTTTCCTATCTGCAAACCTAACACTGAATTAATATTGATTGCTGAGTTAATGCTGAATGTTTCTACCTCCACAGTTATGCTGTAGAATTTTGAAACAATGTACTTAAAATACATCTGCTAATCTGTCACCACTTGCATTTTGGCTGAGAAATTCAATATAAGATTGGACGTCAGGTGGTATTTACATGTATTTGTAAGGTCGTTGATTTTTTCAAAATTGTCCTTATTTTTGTATTGTCCCATTGGCTGGAGAAATGGTGTAGGAAGGGAGGGTTTAAGATTTCTCTGGCATTGGGACACATCTGGAGTTAGTCGGACATATAAAATGAGGACAGGTTCTATCTTCACAAGACAGGATTATTATCCTCAAAGGGAGACTTGCTACTTGCTACCTGTCTGTCAGTGGTCTGTAAACCTGAGAGGGATTTTGTTGAGAAAATCTAGAGAAGTACAGAAGTAACAAACAGAAGTGAAGGGAGTTGTAACAAATGTCAATGTCATGTAGTCAAAATGCAAAAAAAGGAGAAAAGGCGAATTAAAGACACTGATGTGAATGTGATGGGTGAATTGATGGCGCATATAGAAGTAAACACGTCTAATTTAGTTGCTATCACAGATGTGACTGCGAACTACTTATTCAAGGATATACCTCACTTAACAATGATGAGCTAAAAGGAAAGATCACAAGAATAGGATGTAGATATTTATAGCTGAAGCTAAAAGACAAGAGACAACAAACATTTCTAGGAATTGTTTATTGCCAACATATAACAGCAGAAATGTATGGAACAGTATAAATTAGGAAATTAGAGGCTGTACATAACAAATACTGGCAAATCTAGTGAGATCCAATGCTGTGGAGGAAAGTATATAGGATGATTTTCTCATTCTACTTTGGGAAAATAACAAGGTAACAGGCTGTTTTAGATAAGGTATTGTGCACTTAGAAAAGGCTAATTAATAATCTTACTGAATAGTGACCATAATATGGTAGAGTTTTCACTAAACCTATGTTACTTACTGTAACTGTGCTGTTGGGCTACATGTTTCTGGCTGGTTACAATGAAGTGCACATTTAAAAGTTCTTGAATTGTAGCTGTAAAAACAATATGCCCCTGCATGCACTGCGTATTATATAAATAGGAACTCCGAAGGTGCATGCAGATTTGCTTGGAGTTTCTTAAACAAGATAATGACTTTTTCTACATGCATTATGCATTCAGAAGACCTTCTTGCCTGAATTTAATGCTATTGAGTAATGGGTTAATCAAATAAATTCCTGTGTTGCTATTTCAAACAACTGGAAGTTATACCTAATGCATAATCATGGAGTTTATTTCATAGAATCCCTACAATGTGGAAACAGGCCCTTTAGCCCATAATGTCCATGCCAACCTTCCAAACATCCCACCCAGACCCATCCCCCTATAACCCACCTAATCTACACATCCCTGAACACTGCAGGGTAATTTAACATGGCTAATCCACCTAGCCTGCATATCTTTTGACTGTGGGAGGAAACCTACGCAGATACTGGGAGAATGTGCAAACTCCACACAGACAATCGCCTGAGGGTGGAATTGAACCTGGGTCCCTGGTACTGAGGCAGCAGTGCTAACCACTGAGCCACTGTTTCAAGTATAACCAGAGCAATTGGATCCATGAGAGATTAAACAGGTCAAACAAACCAAAAATCTGTATGATAGGCTCTGTTTATATCTAGTGCACGCATTGTTCTCTTTTGTCAGAGTCAATGTGGCCTGTATTCTGCACTATATATTTTCTTATTTTTCAGAACTATTTAGACCTATCCAAAGGTCATATTAAAGCTCTTACAGATGGGGATCTTTCTTCTTCCAAAGGAATTGAAGCATGCACCAATGCTGCAGAGGCCCTTCTGCAATGTATGAATGTAGCCCTTCGACCAGGTATTATGATTTTAATATGCAATATATCTAGCAGTTTTTTTTTCTTGTTACTTTGTAAAGGTTTTTATTTGTTCCATGATTTCCTATTTGGCAAATGCATTCCATTATTTCCACAGTGTAAGTTTCTTTTATTCACTCTGGGGACTTGGACATTACTGGCTGGCTAACATTCATTGCCCTTCCATAGTTGCCTTTGAGAAGGTGGTAGTGAGCTGCCACTTTAAACCGATGTGGATCCACAATTCTGTTAGGGATGGAATTTTGACCCAGCGACAGTGAAGGAAAAGCAAAATATTTCCAATTTAGGATGGTGAGTGGCTTGGAGGAAACCTTGCAGGGGGTAGTATTCCGAGATAATGGGAACTGCAGATGCTGGAGAATTCCAAGATGATAAAATGTGAGGCTGGATGAACACAGCAGGCCAAGCAGCATCTCAGGAGCACAAAAGCTGACGTTTCGGGCCTAGACCCTTCATCAGAGAGGGGGATGGGGAGAGGGAACTGGAATAAATAGGGAGAGAGGGGGAGGCGGACCGAAGATGGAGAGTAAAGAAGATAGGTAGGGAGGGGATAGGTCAGTCCAGGGAAGACTGTGTCTCCTGACTTTTCCTTCTAGGTAGAAGTGGCCATGGGTTTTGAATGTGCTTTCTAAGATCTTTGACAAATTTCTGCCGTGCATCGTGTAGCCAGTACACACAATTGCTACTGAGCAGCGACTGGTGGAGGGAGTGAATGTTGTGCCAGTGAAGCATACTTTATCCTGGATGGTGCTGTGCTGCATTCGTCCAGGCAAGTAGGGAAATTGCTAATCATTTACAGGATGAGGGCGTCGCTGGCCAGATCAGCATTTATTGCCCATCCCTAATTGCCCAGGGGGCGCATTGCTGTGGTTCTGAAATCATGTGTATTGCTAGACGAGGTAAGAATGACAGTTTACTTCCCTAAAGGACATTAGTGAAGCAGATGAGCTTTTCCAACAATCGACAATGGTTTTGTGATTATCACTAGACTCTTAATTCTAGATTTTCATTGAATTCAAATTCCACCAATTGCCACAGCAGGATTTGAACCCAGGTCCCAGAATGTTGGATAACAAGGTGCAGAGCTGGATTAACACAGCAGACCAAGCAGCATCAGGAGCAGGAAAGCTGACATTTCAGGCCTAGACCACCTTCAGAAAATTTTCTGAAGAAGGGCCCAAGCCCGAAATGTTAGCTTTCCTGCTGCTCTGATGCTGCTTGGCCTGCTGTGTTCTGCACTTTGTTATCTCAAATTCTCCAGCATCTGCAGTTCCTACTATCTCCCAGAATGTTGCATCTGTCTCTTGATTAATTGTCTAGTAATAAAACCACTGGACTGTTGCCGACTCCTCCTAGATTCCATCACTCACCTGACTTGTACTTTGTAGATGATGGATAGGCTTTGGGGAGTCGGGAATTGAATTACTCCTAGCATTGAATGATTTGACCTGCTCTTGAATATGTGTATGGTAAATTTCTGGTTGATGGTAACCCCAAGGGTGTTGATAGAGGATTCAGTGACAGTAATACCATTCAGTGTTGATAAGTTGTCCAGGTTCTGTCAAGATTTACTGAGGAGTTACTAAAGTTTTTCAAACAAACAAGTTATTTTAAACAAATAACATTTATTTAGTTTCTGAAATGCAGCAGTCAGCGTGTTCTGTGAAGTGCTTCAATTACTTGCTTATATTTGACTTTTGTTTTAAACATGTGGTTTATCAATAGACAGTTAACAATTAAAAACAAGTTATGCAACATTTGTGTTGAATTAAGATGAAGTTATGATTCTGAATATGTTTTAATCTCTGTTACTGAATTAAAGGATGAAAGTTTAAAGAAAGAATATGTGACTGATTATATGGCACCTTAAAAGGTCAATCTTGAGGTTTTGGAAAGGAATGCCTTAAAGTGTGGCAAATTTTCTGTGTTTCAGCAAAACAGTGTTTCGGCAAAAATCCATTTATAAGTGGGGATCATAGTACAGTTTTTCTTCAAATATTGACCTTAATTTACTTTTTATCTATACCAGGACATGATGAGCTTCAAGCAGTGCAGCAGCAGCAGCAGCAGTTCAAAGATCTTCGGGAGCAATTTGCTAGAAGACTTGCCAACCATCTTAATAATGTTTTTGTTCAGCAGGTATGTCAAATACTGAATCTTCATTAAACTTTTCAGTTGTAACAGGTTTTATTTTCTGACTTTAATTCTGATTACACATCCTTAATGCTGTTTTTTTTTGGAGAAAGATGTTGTCAACCTGAACTCGTTGCTACACAAGTTCTAGTATCTAATTTTAGCTTTATGTATAAGGTAATGGTTCTGAAGAAGTATTGTTTGTTGGCTCCACGTATTCTGCTGATGTGTATTACAGGGCATGTAGAGATGAAGAGTTCTGCATTAGCTTTTCAAGGGAGCAGATACATCTGCTCCCAATCCCCATGGTCTGAGTAAATATGTTTGACCTAATATAGTTGTATTTATTGTTATCATTAGAGTCATCGACTCTTGCAATAAACCTCCCTCTAAAACAATTTCTTTAGATTCGATACAGTGGCTTATGCATGACAACTAACCCAAGATAGGCCAAAAACAAAGGAGGATTGGTGACAGCAAACTGCTTACCCAGTTCCTCATGCCAGGTGGCAAATACCAGTCTAGGAATACTCACCTAGGAAGAAACAAATTTTTTTTTTGGTAACATCTTGAAATAAACGAAAACGTATGTAAAAATAATCTACGCTCAGGCATAATTGGATGGTGTAAAATCATCTGAAAAGTAATTTTTGTAGTGTTTTATTGTTGAGATGAAGAAAGTTTGGATAGTCGACTGAAGAAGTCATAGTTAAGACCCAAGTTTAAATTCAAATAAGACCTTTCAGAAACCATCTTGTAGAATTTTTGTGGTCAAAATAGGGTAAGGCTTATTTTGAAAATGGAAACCAAGGTGCTCATCTCTCAAAACGAAAAACAAGAAATCGACTTGGACAGAATGCATCATTCTAATATACTTGGTTAGTCTTTTTGTCTGTTTGGAACAACTGATGCTTAATAAAGATGATCCTTTATACTATTTAAAATCTTTACAACTCCGAGGTTTTCAATTGAATTTCTCCCTTAATTTTCTCATGTGACCTGTTCTTTATAATTGTACAAGTGGAGAAGTTCCAGGATTGCTTCAAGGATAGCGTTATTAACAGGCTGCAAGGTTTTTTTTCTTTCATGTCAAAAGCATCAATGTTCAAGAATCTACACTCTGTTGCTTGGATGGAAGTCGTATTTTGTTGGTAACTGGATATAAAACAGGATTCTTTCCAAGGACAACCAGGAAAAGTCAGTCACTTAAATTATTCCTGAAAGGCAGAGTTTAGATTAAAACTAAGCTATTTTACATGCTAATATTGTCTTTTTTAAATATGCTTTGCCCAAATATGAATGCAGAGTTCTATCTGCTTCATCACAATTAACTGTTAGGTAGGATAACATAGTATTGGAGCAAAAGAAGGGTGAAAATCGGAGTAAAAGATTACAAGAGAATAAACCTGTTTCCTGCCGTTACTTCTAGGTAAGTGAGTGTTTCGACATCACTTTTCTCTCATGCAATGTTGTCCACTTGTGAACAGCAGGTATGTGGATACCATTGGACACTACGAAACCAAATGTCAAAAGGAGATTTAGGAAAATGAAGTGTTAATCAGTATTCTGTATGTGTAGATAGCATATGCATACGTTTAATTAGTTTGAATTGCATTCTAAATAAAATCGCTTAGTTTGTGGCAATTTTATCAGTTGTGCAGGGCTGTCTTTGGCCAGGTTGCTGGCTGAAATTCAGAAGTTTGAAGAACGCTTAATGCCTTGCTTTTATTGTAATTTGATTGTTTGTTGGAAGACGGATCTGTTTTCCAATTAGCTCTGATAAATTACCATTGTCAGTATTCTAGTTCTGGTAAATTTTTATATTGATTCTCATTTTTCTCCATTGCACTTTCATTTCATGTTTTTTGTTTTTTAATCAGTTTACTCAGACTCTCACCTTGCACTATCGCAGAGCCTCCTACCACTCAGCTTCTGTGAGTACACGAGCATGGTGAACAATTTCAGCTCTTGCTGCCTGTCAAGCTTTTAAATCTTTTGAGTACTAAACGCAGTGCTTTTAACTGTGTGTTTCACTATCAATAGTTTTCACTTCAACAACAAAAGTGTAAAATATTTGCAGTTTAGAACTGCAGACCATTAATCTCCCACTAAAACTTGTTATATCACTGCATTTCTCAAAACTCAAAGCTTCATAAATGGCTGATGCCTGCCTAGCAACTCAAAGTACTACTCCTAAACTTGTGAGGGTTTACGATCAATGTCACTGAGTCCATATTTCCCTTTCCCTTTGCTTTGTAAAGTTTCTATTGTAGTATTTATTTTTGTTTTAACCTTTTTTAAAATTTAAATTAAACCGCAGTGGAAAACAGTTTACTATTGTTTTTGACTAGTTCAGATGTTTTTCAATGCATCCTGATGAAGTTTCACTCTAAATTCTTAGCTCCTTATAATGGCAATTGCACAATACTCTTATATTACAGTGGAGGTCTGTACACTTATCAATGATAAAATTAGCAAGTAAAATGTACTGTTACCCACGGCAATGCAGGATTTTCTTTTCAACATGTATATCAGATTCCCATTTGAAAAATGCAATTTAATCTGCTTTTGACAGTCTTTTTAGGTTGTTGGTTCTAGAAATTAACAACTGAGTAAATAAATTTCTCCTCCTATCCCCTCAAGATCTTCATCTGCTTGTATTTTTTATTTCTGTATGCTCTGTTCACTGTCGCTCCATGCCCATGCAAACACTTTTATCTTTACAAGCAGTTCTTTGACAGCATAGAGCTTGTGTATTGCTGGAAAAAACACATTTTGTTTTTTTTACATTTGCACTCATCGGAATATTTTCAAAAGAAATTTGTGCTCCACTCTCTCTTAAATGGATACCCCTTCTTCTGAGGTTAAGCTTTCTGATCCTAGACACTCCTATGAAGAGAAGCAATTTCTCAGCGTATGCCTTATAAAACTGTCTAAGAATCTCATGCTTCAATAAGGTGTCTCATTCTTCCAAATTCCAATGCGTACAGACCCAACCTAGTGAACCTTCTCTGGACTGCTTTTAATGCTAGTTTCTTCCCTTGGATAAGGAGACTAAAACCGTTCGCAGTATTCTGCGAACTGACCAGTGCCTTGCATAGTTTAGCAAGACTTTTTTTCCATATTTTGACACTCCATTACTTTTGCAATAAATGCCAGTGTTCCATTTGTTTTCCCTGTTCAGTGGTTAGCACTGCTGTCTCACAGCACCAGGGATTCTCGTTCGATCCCGCCTTCTTGTGACTGTCTGTGTGAAGTTTGCACATTCTGCCGAGTCTGCATGGGTTTCCACTGGATGCTCTGTTTTTCTCCCACAGTGTAAAGAAGTGCAAGTTAGGTGGATTAGCCATGCTAAATGACCTATAGAGTTCAGGGATGTGTCGACAAAGAGCGTTAACCAAAGGAAATGCAGGGTTACAGTTTTGGGATAAGGGATGGGTCTGGATGGCATTTTCTTCAGAGGGTCAGTATGGACTCTTTGGGCTGAATGGCCTGTTTACACACCGTAGGAAAACAATGGATTCTCTTGCATGCTGAGTTTGTATGCCAGCCTTTTGTGATTTATGCACAAGGACTCTGTCCCTCTGTGCAGCAGCAATGTAATATTTAGCTCCTTTCTGCTTCGTGGCATTCCTCACAATTCTCCTTGTTGTATTCCATCGCCCAAGATTTGCTCACTTGCATTATGTCTATTTCCCTCTGCAGACTATTTGTACCACCCACAGCACTTGCTTTTCCACTTACTTTTAGGTTATCTCCAAACTAGTTGATAGTATGTTCACTTCCATCATCCAATTCATTAACCAACATAGTATATTGCTATGACCACAGCAATGATCCCGGTGGCACTCCTTTAGCCATAGTTTACTGTCCTGAAAATGCACTTTTCCATCCCTGTCTCTGCATTTTATTAGTTAGCTAGACCTCTATATGCTAGCTTTTCTCTAAATTGCTGGCCATGTAACTATTGGGTAGCTCCATACACATTTGATCAGCATGCTGCTGCATGACATGAAATTCTTGAAACCACTACCAGTAGAGGAGCATGCGCGAGGAAAAGAAATTAAAGAGAAGTTTTCTCTTACTTTATGGACTCTTATTAAATATGTTTATGTATAGTACCCTATTGAAACCTTTTGGAAATCCAAATATATCACTATCCAAATATCTTTTTATTCCTTTATCTATCCTCTTTGTTACCTCAGTAATTCTAATAAATTTGTAAGTCACAATTTCCCTTTCATGAAGCTATGCTGGCTGCTCGATTGTAAGTATTTCTAAATGTTCTGCTATTTACATCCTTTATGATAGACATAAATATTTTCCTAATGACAAATGTTAACCTAACTGGCCTATAATTATCTGCTTTTAGTCATCCTTTTTGATTAAGATATTACATTGGTAGTTTTCCAATCATTTAGAACTTTTCCAGAATCTAAGGATTTTTGGAAGATTAATACCAGTGCATCTACTATCTCTAGCTACTTTCTTTAATTATTCCAGGGCACAACTTATTGGGTCCAGGGAATGTGTTGGCCAAAAGCCTTACTAACTTCCCTCGGTCTCTCTCTAGTTATCACTAATTTATTTATTTTCACCCCACTTTTGAGGATATTTTTTCTAAGTTCATTCACAGGATGAGGATGTTGCTGGCTACACCAGCATTATTTGTCCATTCTTAATTGCCCAGAGGGAAGTTAAAAGTCACCAATATTGTTGAGAGTCTGGAGTCACACATAGACCAGGCAAGGTAATGGCATTTTCCTTCCTGAAACGACATTCATGAACCAGATGGGTTCTGACCTATGGTAGTAAACCTTATTTAAAGCAGCCCTTTTCTCTTCTATATCAAAGTTGCACGTTGAACCAAATTTCCAGGAATGTTCTTGTGGCCTCTGTCTTTCGTTCGCTTTGAACCAGGTTTCCACATTTACATAGACAAATTCTCCCCAATACTTAGCATGCTCCTTTTAACCTGCAGCTTAAGCTCACTCTTGGAGAGCTTTGAATCACTTCTTTTAAATTTGATTACTCCTGTAGTAATCAAATAACCTATTCGGACAAGAGATTTCAGTTGTTGGATAGATAACTATCACTTTTTATTATCCTGAGGAATTAACCAAAAAATGGCTGTCACCTGTTTTTTTTTATGCTGAAGCAGGTACACTGTCTCCGTGGCAGCATGTCTACCAATCAAAGTCTACTTGACATCAAAATGTATTGTAATGTAGTGGCAGTGTTCCTAACTCTGAGCCAGGTGACTGGGGTTGATGACCCACATGCTCCAGAGGGGTTTCATAGCATCTCTTAAAGTTAATTAGAAGATATGTTTAAGAAGTTGTATTGGTTTTCTTGCAGATATCCTGATAAGTGTAGGATGCACAATTTTGGGGGAAAAGGCTTTTTTTTATTTTTAAACAATTCTTTTGCTTTACCCAAGCCCCTCTATCAGACAAAAATAACGTCAATCTCTGGGTTTAGACACAATACATTAAAATAATTTAACATTATCTCCCTCATTTTCTCAGCAATATTGTCTTATTCTTGAGAATTTGCTCCTAAACTAGCATATATGAGTGCATAACTCTTCTTGCATATGATTGAAATTGCAGTGAAAAACCTGTTGTTCTCTTGTCAATTACCACTCTCTGGCTTCCTGATCAAAAGAGGTGTAACAAAATGTCCTTTTCTGATTTACCTCACCCTGATCATTTCAAAGCAATGGTGTACCGATCCCCTTAATTTGTATTTATTGTTACTGTCAAATAGAACACTTCAGCCCCATAAGCCTGTTAGTCTTGTTAATGAATTGACTAGAATTTACCTGGAATTTTCTTTTCAATTTAGTCAGTGAAACACTAAGACAAAAACTATTAAATTTTTATTAGCAATTCATATTTGTACTACAAAAATTGCATGGAATGTGCACTGATTTCTGGTGTCTTATTTGCATTATCCTGCTGGCTAAATTGCCTTTTTTTTTAAAGGAAAAAGTATTTTATTTTTTGATAAATTCCAAAATTGCAGATAGGTGGCTGTTGCTTTGGCTGGCTTGCACAACTTACTGAATAAAAATTTCCCTTACACTTTAGATTCATTTTAGAAAGCAGCTGTAATAGAAAGGATTGTAACTGTTACAATGTTGATTTTGGCCAGATTACTTGAAGCTAGGATTCCCAAACAGGATATATTTGTAAGTGAGTTTATGTATAACAGGAGGAACGGTTTTCAGGTACTGACCCCAGAAATATGAATTTTTATTTAAACAAAGGGCTTTCGCTGCTTCATGCGAGGCCAAAGAAATCAGCATTAGTTGCTTCAGAGTTGTTTTGAGGGAAGTGGACTGCAATTTCAGGGTGCAGTTGGAAACTTGACATTTTAAAGTGGGGAGAGAATTATTTTCTAAGTAACTGCATGAGTTTCGAAATACCTGCACAGTGTAGATTATCTGAGAATGCAAGATGTAACACAAAATAAAGAATAATTCTATTGTCTCAAGCATTGTTTTAACAACCTGAGAGTTGCTAGTGGGACATGATTATAATTGTAATTTTGCATCAGGTCAAGGTAATAGACAATGTAGTAATTATGAGATTATTGAATCATAGAAAATATGAACAGATGCTTTAATCAAAACAGAAAATACTGGAAATATTCAAGTTTGGCAGCAGCTGTGGAGAGACAAAGCCACAGTTAATGTACCGAATTTGATGGGCTACCTGCAGGTAGAAAACAGGCTGATGGACGAGTAGAAAAGGTCAGAGTACTATCACAGGCATTCCCAGTCCTAGACCGTCCTGAAATCTACCGCCCCCAGTGACCTGGGCAATAGAATCTTATTCCATGATGTTGCCAGATCTGTTGATGTTCATTTTCTGATTCTGTTTAAGATTTCCAGTGTCCTTAGCATTTGCTTTGTACCTGTGTTTAAATTGTGCCTTTTATTTGTTTATGGTGTCCCAATATACTTTGCAGCGAATGAATTGTTTTGAATTATGTTTGCTGCTATTGTGCAGACAAGAATTAAATCATTGTTACTTTTGGTGTTGATTGAAGAAGATATAACACTATTCCATGTTGAATTAATGGGATGGGATTTCTTATGTCAACCTGGATAAGCAGATGGAAGTAGTTCAACTAAATAACAGTGACCCCAAGTTTACAGTGCAGGAATGAAGCAATATAGTGATGCCAGCATGAAATTATTTGCTCAAAGTCTAGAATTGTGCTTGAGTACACAATATATTGTTTCCTAAATCACAAAACCAATTATGAAAGATAAAGCAATTAAAAATTTTTGAATACTGTAAACTGAAAATACCAAAATGTAGATTTTGTGTATTTAACAATGCATTTATTATCAAATAAATATTTTAGGAACAAAAATGTCCTTTTTCTCCTACAGCAGTAGCATTTTTTAACATCTTGTTATTGATTTTTGTTTATTTTCTTCAGTTTGCTGTAACTGATCATTATTGTAATCTGTATATTTCAGTGTGCGTCAATGTAATTTTTTTTTGTTAATTTACTCAGGGTGGCTTCTTTGTCTTTGTCAATCAAAATTCAATATGAAGGGTAAATCATAGAATCATAATCATTGTTACAGAATAAATTATTCAGTCATAATTAACTAAATGGGTAATTATTTGAAATTGCATTGCATTCAAAATAAAGTTTTAGAACCATCAAATGATGTACTGATGGTAAATATGAATGTTAATATAGATCAAAGTTTTCAGTCAGCAATAGGTACTGGAATCCAGTTCTAGGGAGCAAGTAGTTCAGTATTTTGAGCTGGAAGAAGATCATTGCCCCCATTACCAGCTATTGTTTAGGTGAGTAATAACTTGAGTTGGAAACAAGGTAGCATGACTTTTGAAATGTAACTAGCCAGGTGCAGCTTTTAGAATGATAATTCTATTAGCATACTGGGTTTCATTATGATTTTTTTGTTTGTTTTGTTATTTTTCTTTAATTTACAGTGACATTCCCTGTGGCTCAGAAGATTTGTCATGTAATGCGACAGAAACAAAACCAGTTCATATCTGATCAATGCAAAAAATTTTATGCGTTGATTAGGATGTTGCCTGTCTTTAATGCAATAGTGGATTATTTATGTGCTTATATTTTTAGGGCCATGATCAGAGCTCCACCTTAGCTCAGCACTCAGTTGAGCTGTCTCTCCCTAAACATCTGCCTTTCCACCGAGATCTACTTCGATATGCGAAGCTCATGGAATGGTTAAAGAATACTGATCGTGAGAAATATGAAGGATTGAATAAGGTAAATAAATGACTTGCACTGAATCAAAGATCTTTGGCATTTATTTTGATTGTCTTTTAACTTTGGAGGCGTTTCTGGAAATATTCATTTGGTGGTCTCATTTTGGCTACTTCATTAAATGTCAAAATAATGCAATTTTTGTTTCAGTCACTTTTGACCTGAGAAATGTACCAGTAGGATGCAAAATGTTTGCTGTTGATCTCATTTCAATAGGTCATTGATAAAAATCAATCAAGATAATATTATCATAGAAGTAATTAAATCTTAAAACTATAAGATGTAGAGCATTGCTTCATATAAATTATGAAGTAATCAATGCATAGTTAATTTTCATGATCTCAAACCACCTAATACAAAGGCCAGATTAAATCATTTTAAGGAGCAAAATGAGCTACAGAGGCAAAAGAATTAAAGGATGAAATTTGCTTTCATCTTTCGTAACTGAAGGCACAGCCAGAAATGGTAGAGCAATTAGTAGCTGGATACTTAAGGAACCAAGGTTAGATATTGGGGAGAATTGGGCTGGAAGTGATTACAAAGATGGGAGGGGTGAGGCTGTGGAGAAATTTAGAAACAAAGATGAGCATTTTAACATGAAGATTGTTAGATCCAGAGCCAATCTAGGTCACTTTAGGCCATCAAGCTCAGGACTGATGGGTAAATAGGATTTAATGCAAGCAACGCCATCACCATCAGCATTTTGGATGACCTCAAGTTTTGCTACTGCAGCAGGCAAAGAAAACTTTCCTGTGGAAAGTTGTAAGGTAGTTAGGAAGGGGATTATTTACAAGAGTTGTGGGGGAGTCATAAGTTGCTATTTTGGAGAGTAGTGGTGATGCAGGTTTAAAAGAGGGACAATAAATAGAGGGACAGCCAGTAACAGTCCCTATATTAATTTGTACAATGAGCAGAATTTTAGTCAGAAAACTAGCAAGAGAAGTGGGTTCGTTGGACAAGTTGACCCTGGAGGGGGTGTGAAAATTAGGAAAACGTGCATCTTGAAGGATAAGGCAGAGGGTAGTTTTCTCGGAATTTTGGTCAGTTGAGCTAGTGAGGGGGATCTGTCTGAACCAGATGATTAAATGGTCTTGGTCTTAGCAACAAAGAAGACCTTAAGTCCTTCAGACTAATTGTTGGAGATAGAATCATAGAACCCCGAGTGTGGAAACAGGCCCTTCGGCCCAACAAGTCTACATTGAACCTCAGAGCCATCCACCAAACCTGCACATCTTTGGATTGTGGGAGGAAACCAGAGCAGCCAGAGGAAACACTGGGAGAATGTGCGAACTCCACACAGACGGTCACCCAAGGGTGGAATCGACCCTGGGTCCTTGACACTGTCAGGCAGCAGTGCTAACCACTGAGCCAGCATGCCGCCCCAGTGGAGGATGGAATGGAACGTGATTTGAGGTGATGTTTAGTTGTAGAGAAAAGAAGCCAAGGGGTATCTCTGCAGCTAAGACCCAGACCTAGTAGTCGTTTACATGCTCCATCCTGATCTGGTGGTGGATGGTGTAAGTAGCTGTCAGCCGAACTCTTTCAAGTCTGCTCTGAGGAATGGGAATGACTTGTAAGAATGAGTAATGAATTCTCTGAGATCTGAGGCATCAAAGGTGGCGATGCGAGCATTGTTGAGCAAATTAGATGTTGCAAAAATGAAATATTAGATGGACAAAGGCTAGATAATTAGGATTTTAAAGTGCAGTTGTAATTGCATTGGGGGATTATACTTTCACAAGGGCTGCTTCTGAAGGAGGTTTGGAAAGGATGTGGGTGGCACGTTTTACAAAGAGATGAACAAACATGGATTAGCAAGAGTACCAAGATGTCATGGTCATGAATATGGGTTAAACAGTATGCACAGAGAGAGATTTTAGAGGATGAGTGGGTAGTGAACTCAGGAGACAGAATTAGAAATTTGAGATAGTGGTTAAAATCATCAAATAATCATTTCATTAATGGTGTATGAGTGGTTATTGTCTATTCCGTATTCTCCTGTGGACATTTAGGATTTAGTCACACTACTGTAGGCCTGGGTGCAGGCACAACCAGGTTGGGATGCCAAATTTCCTTGCCTGAAAGACATTAGTGAACATGATGTTTTTTTTTAAACAACAATTGACCATATTTACATGGCTGCCATTATGTTAGCTTTTTATTCCAGTTTTGTTTTGTTGAATTCTGGTTTCACTGTCTACCATAGTGGGATTTGAACCTATGTCCCTAAATGCCTGGAGTTCTGGCATTACCATTATACCACAATCTTTTCAGCTGTGGATGAGGGTAGTAAAGAGAGATGATTTTTGAATGGAAATTGAAAAGGTGAGATACTTGGAAATCTACAGAGGGGTAAAGGGTCATGGCTGAGTGTGATCTTGGTGGTAAATGCCTTTGTACCACAGAAACTATCTTGGCAACTAGCCAAAGATACAGCCTGCTGGAGATCCCAATTCTATTATGACTTTTGTCCTAAAGTTTTTAACAGCTTTGATTTGAAATTTTATTGGGTGGTAGTGAATAATTGGGCTGTAGATAAATGAGAATTAGACGATTGTGTTTACATTCTATGTTTAATTTAGAGGGCTGGAGACAACCTTTGTTGAGGGATGTTTTTCACAGCTCTGGAGAAGGTGGGACTTGATCCGGCCTCTTCGTTCAGAGATGGAGCATTATCACTGTGCCACAAGAACATCAGAAAGCAGTTTTTGAGCATGTTGATTTAAATGACAAGAACTGTGCTGTTGTAATGATGAACAATTTACATCCACAGCCAAAATAGCCATGCAGGGTTGCAACAGAATTAGGAACTTAAAAACATGAGCCGAATGGCCTTCTCAATTCTGCCCACCTTTCTGGATCATTACTGGTTGTTTCCTCAATACCACTTCGCTGTGATATCTCCATGCCCCTTTAATATCATTAGTTTCCAGAAACATATCAATTTCTGACTGGAATCTGCTCATTGATTTTTCCAAAGTCCCTCACTGTAGAGAATTCCAAAGATCCTCAGTTAAGTAATTCCATTATTCCGACTTGGAGTTTTAAAACTTGATAACTTGCCCTTTATTTCTCTTGACGTTATGGGGTTTATTGGTGCAGAAAGATAGCATATATTATAGAACAACCAAGCTGAAACTGGATTTCACAGATTTGATTTTTGGCTCTTAAAATTTAGCAACGGTTTATCATTACCCTGAATCATTAGTCACAAGATTGTGCGTATATACAATACACAATGCTCAGTATAACTGATTATATGAAAAATATGAATATGTTGCCTTTTTTCTGTGCAGAACTATGTAGATTATATATCCAGGTTATATGAAAGAGAAATTAAGGAATTCTTTGAGGTTGCAAAGATCAAAATGACTGGCACGTCAAAAGAAGGAAAAAAGTTTGGTAAGTCTGTCTTTAGCTGGGGTCCATCTCACACATTAGATCCTTTTTAAACCGTACCCCACTCTTGGTCATTACTGATGCAAAGATATGTAAAATTGGTGTTTTCTTCCTTTCAACTTTACATAGTGTGATTTCATTTTTCTTCATATTAGGGCTAACTTGCTTCAGTTTTTGACCAGCATTTCAGATTCATGTAAGATTGGCTGAAAAATGACTTCTTGATCCAACGTGAACATTGTAGTAATTGTTTTTCAAATTCAGCAGTACGGTCAAATAATGAGCTACAATATTAAATTTGTCAAATGGATATATAATTCTAATATTAGTTCTCGATTTTTAGAGATTATGTGCGTTCAATAAAGTCGTCGTGATAAAATATATTATCAGGTTGAATTTGAAGTGCTTTGTGGAACTTTGTTACATGCAAGTCATAATTTCCTTCCATAATTTGCTTATTTCCTGATAAGGGTGATTTGCTGCGCTGACATAGTTTCTATGTAACATCAATACCAATACTTCTGATCAAATGACTAAATATATAACTTGTAAATGTGATGTAGTAGACTTGCATGCCAGTTGAGTTAATGCATCTTTGAATTTGAATTTTCTTTTTAATCACTTCCAGTTTTTGAAACTGTTTGGAAATAGCTTAATTGAATTTGAAGCAATCACAAATGTTCTGTATTCTATGCAGGTTATGAATCTGCATGTAATTGTCGTATAACTTTGACACTGCTTAAATGATTGCTGTTGCTTCATTCACAGAATTATATTTTTGTCCTTTAACTGACGGAGCATTATCTTTGATCCTGATTTAAGTAATTTTGCGTCAACTTCTGCATCAGATATTTTTCGTGAGAAATTTCTGAAGTTTCGGTACCTCATTTAGCAGATTTCAGTAATCTGGCAACTTTTCACATGATCTATAAATAAATGCTGCTAAGATTTTTCTGAACGGCAGAGCAGGTTTTTGGCAGAACAGGACATATTGCACTAATTTACAAGAAATTTGGAATTGACTTGTTTGCCAGTTTTAATTGAGTGAAATTAATTCTTATAATTGAGGCTGAAGGGTGTTTACATTCATTGGCTGTTAATGAGAGGTAACAACTTGCACATTTTCAGTCCATTCCCATTTCTGAGTTCTTTTTTCTAAAACTGTAGTTGAGTGCCATGATAATTTGGCAGAACAAAGCATTTTCAAGGGAGTTGGAAGTGAGGGAGTAATTATGACTAAAGACACATTGGTCCATAAAATGTTGTAATAAATATTTAAATCCCAATGCATTTTCATACACGCTTGAATTGAGATGGTTGGAAATGCTAAAATAAAATGGCTGTGTGATATGCAGGATGTGAACTATCCTGGATGTTTGAACTATCCGGGGGAATGCACTTGCATGAAGCATATGCTAATTGAGTTTCTCAAGTATTAACAACTGGACTTATCATAGCTGTACACTATAACTGATGAAGAAACATTATTCGCATATTTAGAAACAAAGATAACAATGAGGAAGGATTCGCATAATTATGGAAAGCAAGACAGAAATGATCAATGATGTATATCCATGGATGCAAGAAACGCAAGAAGCATAAAGACTGAGCCTTAACAAGAAAAATAAAAATCCTGGGATTTATCAAAACTTGGCTAAAGGAAGATGAATGAGGGGTACTGTGTATTTTAGTAAAAATAGAGGTGGAGTAAAGCTATTCCTCAAGGTTTGTATCTTCCTGGAAAATAGGAGTTGGGAATTGGCAGCAGGATAGCCAACAAAGACTGTTTGTGCGTAGATAGGAATCAAAGTGGCACAGGTTACCAATGAGAAGACAGCACAGTCAATGCTGATGGTTGTGAAGTTGCACATATGTCAGGATTGAAATGATGTTTGTTATAATTTCATAAGTGATGTGGAAAGCAAAATTTTGTTCAACATGATGTTGAGTCAATTGTAATTAATCTATATCCTAACCAGTGGTGTAAAATTCAAAAGGATATGGACGCATTAGATAAATGGAAAGAAGATCGTGAACTATTTCTTTCTTTGACTTTGTGCTTTGAATTTCAGAAACTCTAATAGCTTTAATTGTAGCATAAGTAATATGTATGTCATTCTGACGTTGCCGGGTTAATGCCTGCTATAGGGAACCAGGAAAGAAACACTTTTTTTTTTGTATAGCATTTCAAGCTAATTGACGTAGCATCAATATTCTAGTGTCTTGCTTGCATGTGCTAATCTGTGTGCTTAGTATCTAACAAATATCATTCATCTGCGTGGTTTGTGCTACATGCCTAAAAGCTAACATATATTTGTGTTTCAATGCCTGCAACCTAATCTCTCACAGCTACACTTCCTCGAAAAGAGAGTGCTGTCAAACAAGATCTAGAGAGTAAGTACTGTCTCTTGTCAAACTACTAATATCTTTTGTTAAAGAAAACAACATTGTGCTTTCAATTATCTGTTAACCTGTTGGGTAATGACTTGCTCTGCTGAATGTTTAATTATCAATTTCCCTGTGGTGCTTGAAATGATATAATTCTTTTAACTGTGAAAGTTCCCTATTTTTAAAAATACACATTTAATGTTGCAACTTCCTTTATTTGTACAGATGCAAACATTAGCATTTAACTATAAGTGGTACATACTTTAAATTCAACCTTCCCCCTCCTTCCAACGTTAGTTTGGTTGTTGGTTGCTCCTGAGATTTATGTCATCTAAATGAACAGGGAATTTGTACTGTATCTATTCAGCATAGGCATTACTTTGCATATCTGTGTACTTGTATGTTTATACTTGCATGTATTAATATACTTTAACATACTCCAATATACTCCATACTTTGGTTTTGCCCAAAGGTGCAATTACTTATTTACTCTCACTGTTATCACCAGTACACTTTGTTCTGTTTGGCATTTTTGGATTCGTCAATATTGCTGATGTCATAAAAACAGAAATTGTTGGCAAAACTCAGCAACTCTGGCAGCATTTGTGGGAAGAAAGCAAGAGTTAACATTTAGAGTTTAGTGACTCTTCATCATAACTAATGGCAGCAAGGAAAAGCTGGTATTTACGCTGGAGACAAGGTTGGGAAAGGTGAGTGAATAGGTGGAGATGGAGCCCAGAGAGAGAGAGATGAATGTATAGGTAATCAGTGGGAGTATTGAGAGAAAGAGAGAGATTGAATAAATGATCATGAGACCTGAGTATAACAGTAGTCTGTGCTGAAAGGAAAGTAGATCATACTTTCAAAGGAATGTAGAGAACAGGGTGCAGGAGATCATTAACTTCTGACTCTCGTTGCGATCTCTGTCCGGTCTGGACAGGTCTGATGAGATGAGCAACTGATATTGTCACTCAGGAATATAATGTCGGTTTTCTCAATAGCCCTGTTCAGATGCATTTACAGGGCAGCACCAGGAAGCCATTGCAGCCTTGGCAGATATTTCTGGGCTTTATAGGCTGAAGGGAAATTCCTAGTTTTCAGCACATGCCAAGCTGGCCTTTGAATACGACCCCAGCACTTTCAACTTGGGAAGATGCCACTTGTGGGAAGATGCCACTTGTGGGAAGATGCCACTTGTGGGAAGATGCCACTTGTGGGAACCTTGACATCATGCTTGCCTTGACCTGAAAACTACCTATTTATGTGCCAGGCAATTCATTCAACATACTTAGGCTTTTACAGCAGTTTTGAGGTTAAAGCGATATTTGCTTCACCAGCTTCCCTCAGGGAAGGAGATGTGCCATTTTACATTTTGTCCAGTGTGTCTGTGACTCCAGACTAGCAATGTGGCTGGCACTAAATGCACTTGGCTATACAAAGAGGCAAAAAATGCAGGCCTAGCTTGTAATACCCACATCCTTGACTAAATTTAAAAATGACATTCAGTTCCATGTGTTTAATGTGTTTCAATCCTGCAATTGTTTGCATTTTTGATGCTAGACCACAATATTGTAAAAGATGCATTTTGCCATTTAAAGAGCAATTAGCTGCAGACACCTTTTAAACCTAATAATAATAACAATGTCTTAGATTCCCGAGAATCTTGTGATGTTTTGCCACATTTGCTCATGAAGAATTGAGTTAAGACCATAAGATATGGAAGCGGCGATAGGCCGCTGCTTCATCAAGTCTGCTTCACCGTTCGCTTAGATCATGGTTGATCTGTAATCCTGGAGTCCACTTTTCTTCATATCCCCATAGCCCTTGATTCCATTAATGATTTAGAAATCTGTCTACTTCAGCTCTTTAATAGGTTTACTCACCTAGGCTTGACAGCCTTCTGCAATAAGAAATTCCACAGGTTCATGAACCTCTAAAAGAAAATTCATCCTCATCTGCCTCTTAAATTGATCACCACCTACTTTTGAGATTATATCCACTGGTCTTAAATTCTCCCACAACTGCAAGTATTCGTTCTGCATATTCCTCTAAGAATCTACATTTCAAGGATCCATAAATCCCTCTGGGTTGTAGCTTTCAAGCTCCCCACATGAAAAATACCCATTCCCTCTATTCTTTGTGCCAAAGTACATAACTTCATGTTTTCTCACATTATATTCTATATTCCAAATTTTTGCCCCCTCACTTAATGTGTTTGTATATCTAAGTAGACTCCTGACTGTACTTTGTTTTGTACTGTCCATGTTACTTTCTTCCCATCTATTTTTGCATCAATCATAAACCTGGCTAAAGAACATTCACTTCCATCAAGAATATCCAAGCACGCAGAATCGTTACTGTAAGTGGAAAGAGCCACCCCACTCATGTTAGTTCTGTTATGAAGCTAGGATGAAAGGACTCCTCTTTTGTTCCGGTGATGGCCTAGTGGTATTATCGCTGGACTGTTAATGCAGAGACACAGATAATGTTCTGTAGACCTGAGCTTGAATCCCACCAAGGCAGATGGTGGAACTTGAATTCAGTTTTTAAAAAATACTGAAGATGAATAGTCATGCATTTTTTAAAGTCTGAATTAAGAATCTGATGCTGATGGTGAATTCATTGCTAATTGTTCGAAAACCCCATCTAGTTCACTGATGTCCTTTTAGGAAAGGAAATTGCCATCCTTACCTGGTCTTGTCAACATGTGACTCCAGACCCACAGCATTGTGGTTGACTCTGAACTTAATAAAGAAAAATACTTTAATTACGCTTAGCCTGTAAATGTAAAGCTTTGTTTTCTTTTTCTTCTTTTTGTGTTCCATATTTGTATGTATCATTTATCTTAATTTTTTTTTGAAAGAACAGGAATGAAGGGGCTTTCCTGGAATAGGTCTTGTTTAGACCAGTGGTTCAGATAAAACAAACATTTGTATGTCTTCAAACTGTGGTATCAGACATGAGAAAGAATGTTGTACTTGGTGGTGGTTATCTTAAGACCATAAGACCTTAAAACATACGAGTGGAAGTAAGGCCATTCGGCCCATCGAGTCCACTCTGCCATTTAATCATGGCTGATGGGCATTTCAACTCCACTTCCCTGCACTCTCCCCATAGCCCTTAATTCCTTACGAGATCAAGAAATTTATCAATCTCTGTCTTGAAGACATTTTAATGTCCTGGCTTCCACTGCGCTCCGTGGCAATGAATTCCACAGGTCCACCACTCTCTGGCTGAAGAAATGTCTCCTCATTTCCATTCTAAATTAACCCCCTCTAATTATAAGGCTGTGCCCATGGGTCCTAGTCTCCCAACCTAACGGAAGCAACCTCCCAGCGTCCACCCTTTCTAAGCCATGCATTATTTTCTATATTTCTATTAGATCTCCCCTCGACCTTCTAAACTCTAATGAATACAATCCCAGGATCCTCAGCCATTCATCATATATTAGGCCTACCATTTCAGGGATCATCCATGTGAATCTCCACTGGACACGCTCCAGGGCTAGTATGTCCTTCCTGAGGTGTGGGACCCAAAATTGGACACAGTATTCCAAATGGGGCCTAACTAAAGCTTTATAAAGTCTCAGAAGCACATTGCTTCTTTTATATTCCAACCCTCTTGAGATAAGTGACAACATTACATTGGCTTTCTTAATCACAGGCTCAACCTGCAAGTTAACCTTTAGAGAATCCTGGACTAGCACTCCCAGATCCCTTTGTACTTCTGCTTTATGAATTTTCTCACCATTTAGAAAATAGTCCATGCCTGTATTCTTTTTTCCAAAGTGCAAGACCTCGCAGTTGCTCACATTGAATTTCATCAGCCATTTCCTGGACCACTCTCCTAAACTGTCTAAATCTTTCCACAGCCTCCCCACCTCCTCAGTACTACCTGCCTGTCCACCTAACTTCGTATCATCGGCAAACTTTGCCAAAATGCCCCCAGTCCCTTCATCCAGATCATTAATGTATAAAGTGAACAGCTGCGGCCCCAACACTGAACCCTGCGGGACACCACTTGTCACCGGTTGCCATTCCGAAAATTCACCTTTGAATTCTATTAGAAGTAGGTGATTTAAAAACTAATCTAATACTTAAGAGAATTACTTCTTTACAAAAAGAATAATATATGTAAATCCATGGCTGCTTCAAAACCTTATATAGTTGTAATCTAAATTTCCTGTACACCTTGTTTGTCATGCTACTCCTATTCAACAGGGCTTTATTTAGATTTATGACAAAGTAAATGTGCTCATGTTATTTGCAGCATCTGGAACCCCATCCAGAATGATGATGTCATTTATTCCTTTCCTTTCTTTGCTTATACCAACTTGGCAGCATGAAAAATGGATTTCAATGTCCCTTTACTGTATGCAATAGAAATCCCGTTCGCATGGTTCAAACTCACTCTGATAGTAAGAACTGCCAATGGAGTCAGAGATAACAGTGTGGAGCTGGAGGGGGTCAGGCAACATTAGAGGAGTGGGAAAGCTGACGTTTCGGGTCGTGATCCTCCTTCAGAAAGGCCCCGACCCAAAACGTCAGCTTTCCTGCCCCTGTCATGCTACCTGACCTGCGGTGTTCCTCCAACTCCACACTGTGTTATCACATGGTTCAGACTTGTTTTTAGGATTGGTGAAATGAGTTTGCAAAGCCTTTACTTCATTGCAGATTCTTGTCAAAGTATGTTTCCATGTAATAATTTTCAAAGTGTCTCTCAATTACTACACTTTATTCAAACAAGCTGATAAGTCCAATTCCAGAGATAACAAGGTGTAGAGCTGGATGAACACATCAGGCCAAGGAGCATCAGAGGAGCAGGAAAGCTGAAGTTTCGGGTCTATACCCTTCAGAAATCATTTCTGAAGAAGGGTCTAGACCTGAAACATTAGCTTTCCTGCTCCTCTGATGCTGCTTGGCCTGCTGTATTCATTCAGCTGTACACCCTGTTATCTTAGGAACTGCAGATGCTGGAGAATCTACTATCTCTGATACAATTCCAGGTAAGCTCTCCTCATTTTGATGAAGGGATCCGGATGACACTGAAAGTAAAATGGTGGAAGCCTAAAGATTCCTGGACATCATTCTTGATAAAGATGCCCAGTTTACTCATAGTTCAAAGTATGCTTTGCCCAAAAAATTGAATCCTGTGATTATTGTCTAAGCAAAGGATTAATTGCAAGGGGGAGTTTTTAAAAATTGAACAGTATTACACCACCAGCTATTAAATAGAATAATCCTCAAGGACTCGTTAAAATGTTTTGATTTTTATTAAAGATCCTATTCCCTAACTACACCATTGATATTTAGGATATTTGTAATCTCAGTAACGTAAATAGAAGTTGTTTGCCATTTACTTCAATTTATTGAACTGCAGGTCTCCATGGAAGTTCTGGAAAACTTACTGGTTCTACATCCAGCCTAAACAAACTGACTGTTCAAGGATCAGGGAATCGTCGCTCTCAGTCATCTTCCCTGCTGGACATGGGAAACATGTCTGCCTCAGACCTTGATGTGGCTGATCGAACAAAGTTTGATAAGGTAAATCCCTTCTGTTGTGTAACTTCTTTACATTTGTGAAATATTTCCACCAAGAGGCAAGCATTCATATGTTTTAATTATTGGCAGATGAAAATGGGTGTTATAAAAATGTAGTTAAAATTTATTTTGTTTGTTTTGGGGCCTGTTACGTTAAGAAAAAGCTTTACTTTTTTAGCCTTCTCATTTGGTCCTTTATTAAGATTTATTTCCAGCTTCATTGTATTTTTCTTTGTTAATAAGGATCATACTATGATTTTCAGTTCATATGCAGTATAAAGAGCATAAGATGTCTGTGAATTGAAGGAAAGAGATTTTGTTTTTTTTTTAAACAGAATCTATTACACAACTCTTGATTTTTTTTTCCCGAAAAACAAAATGCAAATGGTAGAAGTCTGAAATTAAACAAAATGGTGGAAATGCTTATCAGGTCAGATGATATCTGTAATGAGAGAAACACAGTTACAACGTATTGTGAAATTAATAATTTGAAGGATTGGAGGATATTTTAACCTTAAAAATTTTACTGCCTTGACTACTGGTGTATAATGGCTGTGGTGTATACGACCTCAAGTGTCCACTTTGGCAACTAACCAAGCCTCCTTTGTCCTGTGACCTCTGCCACCGAGAAGTATAAAGGCAGCTAATGCATGGGTAGACAACATTGTGCAATTTTTCCTCCAAGCCACAAACCATCTTGACTTGAAAATATATCACCATTTTTTCAGTGAAGTTGGATCAAAAAAATCTGGAGTCACAAGTAAGACCTGTGGTGTACCTGAACCGTATGGACTGCAAGTTCAAGAATTTCTTGAGGAAATTTAGGTTCAGAAAACATGTTGGTCTTACCAGTTATGTGCACATTCATGAGCTCTGCGTATACTTTTGAAAGGCCAGCACTTTTAATAATTTTGTGAGATATTGGAAACATTTGGATGATGAGACAGTTTTCTGCTTGGGAATTTTGATAGCAGGCATGGTAAATTTCCTGAAGATTCTGACTTAACAATACACAAAAGTCTTGAGCACCTTTTTTTGTATGTTTCTTCATGAATTTTTATCTACCTGTAATAGGGTCCCATAGTATAGAGGATAGGAAAGCTTGTAGAATGTTATTTATTGTCGGGGTATTTGAAAACAAAAATAGAGAGGTTGTGCCTCAGTTATAAAGGACATTGGTGAGACTACATCTGCACTATTAGACACAATATTGCTCTGGTTATTTAAGAAAGGCTGCAAATATGTTAAAAGCAGTATAGAGCCTTCTTTCCAGACTGATACTTGGAATAGATGTGTTGTCTTATGAGTAAAGATGGGGAAATTAGGCTTGGTTCCACTGGAGTTTAGAAGAGTTAAAGAAGACTTGATGAGGGATCACCTATTTAAAGCAGATGAGGTTAATTTTTTTTTTCCTCTGTTGAGTCTTCAGAACTCTCTTGAACAGGCAGTAGAAATAGTATTTGAATAGTTATAAGGCAGAGAAGGATAGATTATTTTTGAGCAAGGGAATGAAAGATTATCATGGATTGACAGGCACGTGGATTTGAGAATGCAATCAGATCAGCCATGATCTTAATAAATGGCAGAGTAGGTTCAAAGGGCCAAATTGTCGTCTCCTTCTGATATGTATTTACATAACTAAAACTTGATAATCTGATTATCTGTATTAAACATTGTTCCTTTTATGCAGATTTTTGAGCAGGTCCTGAGTGAGCTTGAGCCTCTGTGCTTAGCTGAACAAGACTTCATTAGCAAATTCTTCAAGCTACAACAGAGCCCAGCATTACCAGGATCTGTAGTGGTATGACCTTTTTAATACTTTTCATTGTTACAGTTTTACTTACAAAGAATGGAGAGATGCGCTGTCTTTATTTCTGAAGAATAGTAATGCATTTTTTTATTATGCTTCGGGAGGCAATGACTCAAACTATTTGTATTTGGAAAAATTGGCTGAAAAATGATATTGTTTAATCTCTTTCAAGTCTGTACCAGTTTTGGAAATTGCGACTCCTAGTATGGCTATAATAGCTGTGCTAGAACCCATTTTTTTCCTTACATCTGAAATTTCAAGAAGGCACATGGAAAATCATTAATGGAAGAAGGAATTGATGAAGATTTTGATCAAATTCTCTTCTAAACTTAAATGGAATTTGTGATCTAGTCAGTTATGAGCTCAATGCATTTCCTTTGTATTAGCAATTGTATGAAGTCATTACGATGCATTGTTCATCAATAAAAGTAGTGCCAAGTTATCATTCTTTGGAATAGTAAAGCTTTAATTGAAGTTTAGCAAAGACAGACATGAAAACTTATTATTTGCTACCAGTTATGAAAAAAAGTTGGAAAAGAGGAATAAAAAGTATTAGCAGCCTTATACGCAAATCCATTTCATAATGTATTGTCTTAAAATTTGTGCCCAAGCCACTTAAGCCATGTTAACTAAAGACAAATACCTTCTGTTTTTAGATTAACTAACTAGTGGATCAATTCATGCAAATAGTCAAATTATTTGTGACTGATTGCAGCTCAATCTTACTAGGATAATAGAAACAAACTCCTTCGCACTGCACGGAATCACTGCTCCTACATGCTCATTTCAATCTTAATATCAGCTCTCCTTTCTCCTTGATACGAACTCTAGAAACCAGGTTTGCAGCATGCTGTTCATTCTCGCTGGCTCCCCTAATGTCAGTCACTATTGGCTGTTGATGTTCAACAGATCTTCCACTCTTCCAAATCCTGATGATATTCCCTTACACCTTCGTTTCTCAAATCCAAGCAGAACTTGAATTCATGTGGGACACAACTGGCTTACCCATGCATTTGTGGGCTCTTGCTTGAATATATCATGCAATGCCTCAACTCCTTTGACAAAATGGAACACTCCTGCAGATCATTTGTGGATGGAAAACACAATCACAAGTTCCTTTCCTCGACGAACAATCTTGGCTTTTAAAATTAGCTGCTGAAGTTTTTTGTTTGCCTCTTAAAACCCCTTTATTTACACCTTCCCATAATTCAGCCATACTTGCTTGAGTGTCTTCTTCTGTAAACTGAATCATAATCTGTGGAACAAAATGGAGCAAGAAGCACTGCTTCATTCAGAATGTGCCAACATCTGATAAAATGCATCTCTTTCTTTCAAGAGCAGAATTATTGGTTCCTCTTGCTTTTTTTTTGTTGCTGTCATCAATGTGCATCAGTGTATGGAGCCAAGGGAAAATACATAAGTATATTTTTACAATTACTATATAAACATTTTAGCCACTGGCACATTATTAGACCTGATTGTGACAGGGCTGGAGGCAAAACTAGAAAAGATTGCTTCAGAGATAATGGAAACTGCAGATGCTCGAGAATCGAAGATAATAAACTGTGAGGCTGGATGAACACAGCAGGCCAAGCAGCATCTCAGGAGCACAAAAGCTGACGTTTCGGGCCTAGACCCTTCATCAGAGGGGGGATGGGGTGAGGGTTCTGGAATAAATAGGGAGAGAGGGGGAGGCGGACCGAAGATGGAGAGAAGATAGGTGGAGAGAGTATAGGTGGGGAGGTAGGGAGGGGATAGGTCAGTCCAGGGAAGACGGACAGGTCAAGGAAGTGGGATGAGGTTAGTAGGTAGATGGGGGTGCGGCTTGGGGTGGGAGGAAGGGATGGGTGAGAGGAAGAACAGGTTAGGGAGGCAGAGACAGATTGGACTGGTTTTGGGATGCAGTGAGTGGAAGGGAAGAGCTGGGCTGGTTGTGTGGTGCAGTGGAGGGAGGGGACGAACTGGGCTGGTTTAGGGATGCGGTGGGGGAAGGGGAGATTTTGAAACTGGTGAAGTCTACATTGATACCATTAGGCTGCAGGGTTCCCAGGCGGAATATGAGTTGCTGCTCCTGCAACCTTCGGGTGGCATCATTGTGGCACTGCAGGCCCATGATGGACATGTCATCTAAAGAATGGGAGGGGGAGTGGAAATGGTTTGCGACTGGGAGGTGCAGTTGTTTGTTGCGGACTGAGCGGAGGTGTTCTGCAAAGCGTTCCCCAAGCCTCCGCTTGGTTTCCCCAATGTAGAGGAAGCCACACCGGGTACAGTGGATGCAGTATACCACATTGGCAGATGTGCAGGTGAACCTCTGCTTAATGTGGAATGTCATCTTGGGGCCTGGGACTTCACCAGTTTCAAAATCTCCCCTTCCCCCACTGCATCCCTAAACCAGCCCAGTTCGTCCCCTCCCCCCACTGCACCACACAACCAGCCCAGCTCTTCCCCTCCACCCACTGAATCCCAAAACCAGTCCAACCTGTCTCTGCCTCCCTAACCTGTTCTTCCTCTCACCCATCCCTTCCTCCCACCCCAAGCCGCACCCCCATCTACCTACTAACCTCATCCCACCTCCTTGACCTGTCCGTCTTCCCTGGACTGATCTATCCCCTCCCTACCTCCCCACCTATACTCTCTCCACCTATCTTCTTTTGTCTCCATCTTCGGTCCGTCTCCCCCTCTCTCCCTATTTATTCCAGAACCCTGACCCCATCCCCCTCTCTGATGAAGGGTCTAGGCCCGAATCGTCAGCTTTTGTGCTCCTGAGATGCTGCTTGGCCTGCTGTGTTCATCCAGCCTCACATTTTATTATCTTAGAAAAGATTGCTGTTGGGTTGGTGGCCTGAATTGATCCTGCCTCCAGCCAATCTTGCTGGAGGTGAGTGAGCAATAGAAGTTGGAATCTCTCTATCTGGCAGGTAGCAACAACATTGTGAAGAAAATTAGAGGTGGGGTGAAAAGAAATCCACTGGGCTGGACTGCAGCACTCTAGACAGGCATACCAGCCTTTCCTACCTGTCTGTTTTGGTTTAAAAAGCCTATTAAGAATGACTGTTTGCTGTCACTTATTGGTCACCCCAAGGAAAATCACAGTGAATAATTCCTTAGTTCATGTTTCTGACTGGCATTTCCCTGATGGCAGGGTATAGAGACCTGCAGAGAAAATGAAACTTTAAAATAATATGAATGTGCATCTCATGTTCTGAGGTTTTTGGCTTCAGTTGCTTGTAGAATTGAAAGGTGCAGTGGGTTAAATATTTCATTAAATCCAGCAACTTCAAACATGGATTTATTTTAAAATTTGTACTGTATTCTTTTGTTTATTAAAATTAAAAAGTCATATGTTAAAGTTACCTTAAACAAAATGACTTGAATATTTTAGTGTTTTCTTATTCATACCATTAGGGAGACTCCACTGAAGTAGACGGGGCACTTCTGTCTCGACCACATAATATTTTGGGAGACAGACATTCGTTACCATCTGAGTAAGTGTCAAGATGTTTGGCATCAACATTATTGAAAACTTTATAACTCGTAAATTGAGAGAAATTTTCAGCCAGTCTACAGGACTTTATTTTGTAGGCTGTAATCAAACTTAAGATAATCTAATATTGATGCTGTAAAATACCTTGCTAAATGGCCATGAGAAATGAGCTTGCTACGTGCTCCCCATGAAAGAGACAAGGGGAAATGAGACACACTCAATTATTTTCATTATAGTTTGATCATTTTGATGTCTCTTTTACCCATTTCTCTTTTCCTATGTTTACAGTTTTAATGATCTACGAAACCTTTGATAAGAAAATAGGTGAAGGTGTCAATGCTTGATTTTAAAATTTGGCAATCTTCCATGTAAATGAATAGATTTTATAATATGTTATCAATCACTCTGTTGTACCACACATTAGAACAAGAACAATGAAGAATGATACAGCACAGGAACGAGACCTTCAGCCCTCCAAGCCTGCACCAACACATTTGCCCTTCCATACTAAACCTGTTTATTTACAGGATCTGTATATGTCACTGTGTTGTTTACATCTCTATCTGGCATTTCTGACAGGAAACTTACATGCAGGCTCTGAAACCTTAGTAGCCATTAATGTACTTGTATGGTAGAGTGATTTAACATAATGATGTAGCACTTTTGCTTTCCAATGAAACATAAATTGACCACTTCAGGTTTTAAAAGTGTAGTTTTAGGTCATGACCACAGTTACTAAAAATCCAGCATAGCATTCATTGGTGCAGCTAGGGATCAGAGGAAAACTGTACTGTATTACAATGCAAGTAATTATTGAAATGTAGTTGAACAATGAAAAAAAGGGAATAAAAATCTATATAAGCTCTGATTTTATTTTAATAGGGCAAACTTTGCCTTTCCAGAAATTCCCTATTTGGGGTAAATTGTACAAAACTTCATCAAATTGCGCATTGACTGTAAATCTGCAAAATGTAAAGTGTTATACATTTTCAAATGTTTAGAATTCTGGTTAGCATTGAAACTGAAACTCCCTGTTTGTCATTAAACATCTGTATCATGAAAAAGTACAATATGTATGAGCTAGGAAGGTAATTCAGCTTTGTTCTGGTAAATGACATATCCTGGATTTGATTTTCACTTTATGTTGAAGGAAGTTGTTCAATCATTTCTTAGAATTTATGTTCCAAGTACACTAATTTTGAGTGTGTTTTCAAAAGATCAATGAATTGTATAAGACCAGTGCTGTCCATTTTGTTTTGTGTGCTTTTAGCCACTACACTAATATTAATGGTGTTCTGTGTCAAAAGGGCTAAAAACTGATATCTGTGTAGGAATTTTATAATGTTTAATTGTTTGACTAAAAGCCATGTTGCTTATAATTGCAGAAAAGAGGAGGCAGGCATCATTCGATCAATGATGATAAAAGTTTTCCGCTGTATTGAGCCAGAGCTAAACAACCTCATTTCACTTGGGGACAAGATTGATAGCTTTAACTCATTGTATATGTTGGTGAAGATGAGTCATCATGTTTGGACAGCAGAGAATGTAGATCCTGCCTCCTTTCTCAGTACCACATTAGGAAACGTTCTTGTAACAGTCAAGAGGAATTTTGACAAATGCATTGTAAGTATTATTTGAAGAAAATGGTATCTGAAACAAATCATTCATTGATCCAAGTTATGCCTTTTGGTGTTGCTTGTATTTACTCATAAGTATTGCATCCAGCAGGTTTTACCATAATTATAGATGCGCATAGAAATAATTTCCTAGTTTGGAAATCCTTCGAGGACAGAAACAAAAGTTAAGAGCCTTGAAATGGATAATATGAGGCAAACTATATCACAGGAAGAGCCTTCTCAAAATAACAAAAATGAAGAAATTAGTTACTCTGTCATAGTCATTTTGCCTTTTTACTCGTCTTTTCGTGCCATTTAGTTTCTACTTTGAGAGAACATAGAACATTACAGCGCAGTACAGGCCCTTTGGCCCTCAATCTTGATTGTCACTTTATGTTGAAGGAAGTTGTTCAATCATTTCTTAGAATTTATGTTCCAAGTACACTATTTTGAGTGTGTTTTCAAAAGATCAATGAATTGTATAAGAGCAGTGCTGCCCATTTTGTTTTGTGTGCTTTTAGCCACTACACTAATATTAATGGTGTTCTGTGTCAAATGGGCTAAAAACTGATTTCTGTGTAAGCAATCTAAAGCCCATATAACCAACACTATTCCATTATCATACACATGTTTATCCAAAGACCATTTAAATGCCCTTAAAGGTGGCGAGTCTACTACTGTTGCATGCAGGGCATTCCACGCCCTTACTACTCTGAGTAAAGAACCTACCTCTGAAATCTGTCCTATATCTATCACCCCTCCATTTTAAAGCTACGTCCCCTCATGCTAGCCATCACCATCTGAAGAAAAAGGCTTTCACTGTCCACCCTATCTAATCCTCTGATCATCTTGTATCGCCTGTTAACCTTCTTCTCTCTAACAAAAACAGCCTCAAGTCCCTCGGCCTTTCTTCCATAAGACCTTCCCTCCATCCCAGGAAACATCCTCTGCACCCTTTGCAAAGCTTCCACATCCTTCCTATAATGCAGCGACCAGAACTGTATGCAATACTCCATGAAGACCATTCAAAATGAGTTAAAGGACCACATTAAAAAGTGCAAAATCTGAAAGGATAATCTTTCTTTCTTGCTGACAGTCATAGGACACAACAGAGTGTCTAGAAATTGTAGTTTCAGATTGGCAGGATGCCAAGACAAGATATGCAAAGAATGCTTACAGAACAGATTCATTCAAACATTTCCACAAGCAGGATACAAAAAACACCATGAAAGGCTTAATCTAACAGCCAGGAGTGCATTACAATTCCTTTTCTTAAAATTCATTTATGGGTACTGGGTGTCTCTGGCTGGCCAACATTTATTGCCTGACCCTAGTTGCCCTTAAGATGGTAGTAAGTTGCCTTTTTAAACCACAGTAGTCTACATGCTCTGGGTTGACCCACAATGCCGTTAGGGAGGAATTCCAGAATTTTGACCCAATGACGGTGGAGGAATGGCGATATATTTCCAAGTCAGAATGGTAAGTGGCCTGGGATGGTGGGGGGGTACTTGCAGGTGGTGCTGCTCTCATGTATTTGCTGCTCTTGTCCTGCTTGATGGAAGTGGTCATAGGTTTGGAAAGTACGGAGGATCTTTGGTGAATTTCTGCAATGCATCTTGAAGACTGTAACAGCAATGTGTACTGAGCATCGATGGGGGAGGGGTTGAATGTTTGTGGATGAGTTGCCAATCAAGCGTCTGCTCGATGTTGGGTACATTTCCTGAGTGCAGGGCATCCTATAGCATCTCATCCATGCAACCAACTTTCATGTGAGAATTCTAGGAGACGATTTCAATGTAGTGTGCGTTACTGCCAAGCTGATCCTGCCTTCATCAAATCTCCACCGACTCCAAGAGCCAAAGGATAATGATTGAGTAGGAATTCTGAACGATTTTCTGTCCTTAACCCAGGGATGCAGAGGGTAATTTTGGCGCATGCACACAGACCCCGTAAACTGAGTTTACACTTGATGTAAACAGAACATGAATTGGGGCCTCTGAGAATGTGGGACTGAGGCTTTCATTGTATGAATCAGCTGTGCAATTTGGGAACTTTAATCCTTTGTAAATGGCTCACTTTCTCTTTGCTTTTTGGTCACATGGCTGTTTGAAATTTTTTTTTAAAAATCAAATGTCCATGGATGAAGGAAAGCAACTGTTCCATTTTAAATAAGGCACATAATCTATTGTGTCTAATGTCCAGCAAAGATTGCTCCAACAAGAATAGTATTCCATCGAGTTTTGAGAAGATTTGTAGCTCAGGTTGAGGTTCTGGATGTGAGTTTGCTTGCTGAGCTGGAAGGTTAGTTTTCAGACGTTTCGTCACCATTCTAGGTAACATCATCAGTGAGCCTCCGACGAAGCGCTGCCGAACCCAAGGAAACCTAAATGGATAAATAGAAAGCGGGACATAACACCAGCGCTTCGTCGGAGGCTCACTGATGATATTACCTAGAATGGTGACGAAACGTCTGAAAACTAACCTTCCAGCTCAGTGAGCAAACTCACATCCATAGTATTCCATGTATTGACCATGCAGTCCAAGGCATTGGAAGTGTGAAGTAAGATTTTAACTGTTTGTTTTTTTTTTCAAATAATTGCAATAGAATAAAGTTCAGCTTGACTAAGTAAGCACCTAGTAATGATTTGCAATGAAATCAGCTGAAACAAGTACACTTCAGTCAATCTACAATTTGCAGCCAGAGTTCTTGTGAAGCGTCTAGGCCCGAAACGTCAGCTTTTGTGCTCCTGAGATGCTGCTTGGCCTGCTGTGTTCATCCAGCTTCACACTTTGTTATCTTATGCTAGCAATCTTGATTTTGTGGCTAAGAATTAGAAACTATTTACAGAGCTGTTTTTCTCAGCAAGTTTCTTTTCTTTAAAATTGAACGTTCTGATCTGGCCGTTTGTGAAGAAGACGACTTTTGTTGTATGTTATAAATTATTTATAGTAGTCAAAGATTTAGACTTTAGACAAATGACAAGATTTCAAGTCTGTAAATACACAAATCTGAATTAGTATGCCATTTGTATATTTCAGTTGAATCAAATTAAACAGATGGAAGAAGTGAAGATATCAAAGAAGAGTAAAGTTGGAATTCTACCATTTGTTAGTGGGTTTGAAGAGTTTGCAGAGCTAGCAGAGACCATCTTCAAAAATGCTGAGCGCAGGGGGGACCTGGACAAGGCTTACACCAAACTAATTCGGGCTGTTTACAACAATGGTGAGAGGCTGTTTAAAAAATGAACTGATAGCACTGATTTGATACCTGTATTTGTGATAGTGTTCCTTACATTATTTATGGTATATTCCATTCTCAGTGGAAAAAGTTGCGAATGAAAGTCAGAAGACTCCAAGGGACGTTGTGATGATGGAAAATTTTCACCACATTTTTTCAACATTGTCTCGTCTTAAAATTGCATGCCTTGAAATGGAAAGGAGAGAAGCTAAACACAAATATACAGAGCATTTGCAATTTTATGTGATATACTCTCTGGGACAACCTCTTGAGAAGCTTAATGTGAGTTTTTCTTTATGACACTTGCATACAAAACTTTCATGTTTGACCTTAATCCGGAGTTGTTATCAGTTCTTCTTGAGATTGAATCAAAAAAAACTCATTCACAGGAGTGAATGTATCGCTGGCTGGGCCAGTATTTACTACCCATCTCTGATTGCCCACTGAGCAGGTCAGAGTCAGTCATGTTGCTGTGGGTCTGGAGTCAAATGTAGGCCAGACCTGGTAAGGGTGGCAGTTTCCGTCCCTAAAGGACATTTAGTGAACCACATGGGTTTTTCCAGCAATGGACCATGGATTTGTGATGGTCATTAAACTCTGAAGGAACCCACGTCTTGGGTAATGAAGAAGCTTGCTATCCAGTGGAATGCTGATCATTAATAAAGCAGGACCATTAGTAAACTATTCATAACTCTAAATGTGGACTTAACAAGTTATGATCACTGGTAAGAGGTATATGTCAATAGAAATTGAATCATACACTGTTTTTAAACATTTAATACAAAGTGACTATCAACCATTATGTTGTTTCTTTTAGAGAGGAGTATTTTAAATAATCTACAACTGATTTTAAAGTAAAATATTGAAATTACTTTGTGTAGCACAAAGAACAAAGAAAATTACAGCACAGGAACAGGCCCTTCGGCCCTCCAAGCCTGCACCAATCCAGATCCTCTGTTTAAACCTGTTGCCTACTTTCCAAGGATCTGTATCCCTCTGCTCCCTGCGCATTCATGCATCTGTCTAGATACATCTTAAATGCTGCTATCTTGCCTGCCTCTACCACCACCCCTGGCAACGCATTCCAGGTACCCAATACCCTTTGTGTAAAGAACTTTCCACACATACCTCCCTTAAACTTTTCCCTTCTCACCTTGAAATCATGGCCCATAGTAATTGAGTCCCCCACTCGGTGGCGGGGGGAGGGGGGGGTGCAGCTGGGGAGAGAAAGCTTCTTGCTATCCACCCTGTCTATACCTGTCAGGTTCCCCCCTCAACTCCGTCTTTCTAGTGTAAATAATCCTCATCTACTCAACATCTCTTCATAGCTAGCGCCCTCCATACCAGGCAACATCCTGGTGAACCTCCTCTGCACTCTCTCCAAAGCATCCACATCCTTTTGGTAATGTGGCAACCAGAACTGTACGCAGTACTCCAAATGTGGTTGAACCAAAGTCCTATGCAACTGTAACATGACCTGCCAACTCTTGTACTCACTACTCCGTCCGATGAATGAAAGCATGCCGTATGCCTTCTTGACCACTCTATCGACCTGCGTTGCCACCTTCAGGGTACAGCGCACCTGAACACCCAGATCTCTCTATATCAATTTTCCCCAGGGCTTTTCCATTCACCGTATAATTCGCTCTTGAATTGGATCTTCCAAAATGCATCACCTCTCATTTGCCTGGATTGAACTCCATCTGCCATTTCTCCACCAACTCCAATCTATCTATATTCTGCTGCATTCTCCAACAGACCCCTTCACTATCTGCTACTCCATCAATCTTAGTGTCATCTGCAAATGGTGGTCCCAACACGGATCCCTGTGGAACACCACTGGTCACAGTTCTCCATTTTGATAAAGTCCCTTCCAATACATCTGATCTCCTGTTGCCCGGCCAGTTCTCAATCCATCTAGCTAGTACACCCTGGATCTCATGCGACTTCACAGCCCACCATGGGGAACCTTATCAAACGCCTTACTGAAGTCCATGAATATGACATCTACAGCCCTCCCCTGATCTATCAACTTTGTCACCTCTTCAAAGAATTCAATCAAGTTGGTACAATATGACCTTCCCTGCACAAAACTATGCTGCCTAATAATAAACCCATTTCCTTCCAAATGTAAATAGATCCTATCACTCAGTATCTTCTCCAGCAGCTTCCCCACCACTGTCAGGCTCACTGGTCTATAAATACCTGGATTATTCTTGCTACCCTCCTTAAACAAGGAGACAACATTAGCAATTCTCCAGTCCTCTGGGCCCTCAGCCATGCTCAAGGATGCTGCAAAGATATCTGTTAAGGCCCCAGCTAATTCCTCTCTTGCTTCCCTCAGTAACCTGGGATAGATCCCATCCAGACCTGGGGACTTGTCCACCCTTGTGCCTTTTAGAATACCCAACACACGCCCCCGCCCATGCTGACTTGACCTAGGATAATCAAACATCTATCCCTAACCTCAACATCCATCATGTCCCCCTCCTCAGTGAATACTGATGCATAGTACTCATTAAGATTCGCACTCGTTTTCTCTGACTCCTCGCACAACTTCCCTCCTTTGTCCTTGAATGGGCCACTCCTTTCTCTAGTTACCCTATTGCTCTTTATGTATGAATAAAAGGCTTTGGGATTATCCTTAACCCCTTTTAGATTGGCCTACTTTCCCGATTATTCTTCCAAACCTTCGTCTGTTTTCAGTCGCCTAGAGTTTATGTATGCCTCCTTTGTCCTCTTTGCTAGTCTCACAATTTCACCTGTCATCCATGGTTCCCTAATCTTGCATTTCTATCCCTCATTTTCACACGGACATGTCTGTCCTGCACTCCAATCAACCTTTCTGTAAAAACCTCCTACGTATCAAGTGTGGATTTACCCTCAAACAGCTGCTCCCAATCCACATTCCCTAGCTCCTGCCGAATTCTGCTATAGTTGTCCCATCCCCCAGTTTAGCACTCTTCCCTTAGGACCACTCTCGTCTTTGTCCATGAGAATACACAGTTTCCACCTTTATTGTTGTAATGGCACAGTTGTTCAAACCAGGTAAGGATTTAAAAACAACAGAAGGAACACATTTGAAGAAACTTTACAAAATTCTATTGGTCAAAATGATGCACGAAACTGAAGTTTAATTGTTGGTTTTCATATTTCTGTAGTTTTAATAATATGCTGGAATATTATTGAAATTTACAATCACTGGAAAACTTGCAGTTAGAATCTAAAATACAAAGTTTTTGTGTAGACTTGTTTGAAATCTGGCTGGGATTAAAATAAATTATTCGAAATCAATTGCATTTCTATTCATCTTGGTGAGCAAATGACAACTAAAGTACTAGCCTAAAAACACTACAGTTGGTTGCCAGCTTAACAACTGTGCTACAGTGTTTTTGAGTATATTTGTTGAAACTGCATTTGCTGTAAGTTTAAATTTGTAAGTTTTCATGGATCATTTAAGTGAAGTAAAGCTTTATGATGTTGCCAGTAACTATTTTCTTGTGAATACAGCATTTCTTTGAGGGAATTGAAGCTCGTGTGGCACAGGGAATCAGAGAAGAGGAAGTGAGCTACCAGCTAGCATTCAATAAGCAAGAGCTGCGAAAAGTCATTAAAGAATATCCTGGAAAGGAAGTGAAAAAAGGACTGGATAACCTATATAAGAAAGTGGACAAGCATCTGTGTGAGGAAGAAAACTTGCTGCAGGTGACTATCCATTAAATGTCGAAACATAATTCTACTTTAATTTTTTTTCCATCAGACTTCAGCCTTGTGGCTTATAGATGGTGGAAATCCTATGGGGAGGAAACTGGTAAGTTACTCACAGCAGAATACCAACTTCAGTCCTGCATTTGTAGCCACAATCTTGTATGTCTGGTCATTTTGCTTTTTAACGCAGTGGTAACATCCAGGATGTTGATGGATAGTTTAGTAATAATAATACAGTTTACCTCCAAGGGAAGGTGGTCAGACTTTCTCCTGTTGGAGCTGGTGATGGGAACGTAGGCTGAATGGCTTACTCCCGTTCCTATCAAGCCTGCTTCTTTATTTATCAGAAACTCTATTGCCTTATACTCATACAGTCCCCACAATCCTTTATTGATAGCTCATCAATAATCAAAAATTTATCAATCTCTACTTTAAACATACTGGTAGACTGAGCTTTCACAACTGTATAGGATAGAGAATTTTTGGTTTGCAATGCTCTGAGCATTTTTAAAAAAAAATTCTCCTCCTTCAGTTTCTAATTAGAATTCCCTTATTTTTAAATTGTGGTGCTTTATTCTAAATTACCCAACTAGGGGAAATATATTGCGTATATCTCCTCCCTCTATCCCTTTAAATATTTTTCAAGGCTCAATGAAATCACCTCTCATTCTTCAAAAGTCTATAAAAGCCCAATTTCTGTCCATAGGGCAATGTCACCGTCCTGCTGAACCTTTGCTGCATGCTCTCTGTCAATAATATTTTGTCTGGTCTTCGTGGAATGAATGTTATTTCCCACTTACTCACTAACAAGTAAACCGTATTTCTGTTGTACAAAGTGATCACAAATTAAAGGCATCATAAACTGTATAAACATGAGTGAAATGTTGACGTGAAACTCCTCAGGTCATGGGAGGTTAGTCTCAAACAAAAATGAACTCCTATTTAACGTAATTCTTAAATAGGTAAAAATAGGGATGGCTGTGCAGGTTTTGTGTGCGGCATGTGGGTGTTTTGTTGCATTGCAATCTTATAGAAACAAAGGAACCTCAGCTCAGTTATTGAGCAGTATTAGAGGTGAAGACATTGTGAGGCATCAGGGCAAGGGACAGTTGTCTGGACAGTAATACTGCTTAAGGTGTGAAGTGATATCAGTGAGGTGATTTATTTTAAAAGTCCTTTATTGGGTTGTGACCATCACTGGCAAGGCCAGCATTTGTTGTCCAGCCTTGACTGCCCTCAAGAAAGTGTTAGTTAGCCTCTCCCTTGAATCTTTGCAGTCAAGTTGGTATGGGTCCACTGACTATGCTGTTAGAGGATATTGACAAGAGAGTGCAAATCCAGGCATGTAAGGGCATTGCCGAAGTAGCTTCTGCCTTTCTCTTTATTCAAAAGTTCTTGCTACAGTTCGATAAGGGATATGTTTGCTGAATGGATGATTAGACTAATTAGGGCACTATTACAGAGGAGAGTGAAAAAGGATGTGCTAATAATAGCAGACACTAGTCAGTCCATACTCTCGTCTGCATCCACAATCAAAAATTTCAAAGGTTGCATTGCCCGTCTGTTGTCTGTCTGGGTTAAAGATAGTTCCTCACTGCTGAACAGCAAGTTGGATAGTGGTGATTTCTTTGTGGCCCATACTGGAAGCAATTGCATAAGTAGAATGAGAAAAGAGTTTCAGCATCTAGAGTTCAAATTAGTAAGGTTCTCAAAAATAATGTCTAAATTACTATTCAAGCCACATACAAATTGGAAGTAGGTTATACAGATCAGGGTTGAATGCCTGAGTGAAAGATTTGTGCAGAAGACAGGAGTTTTGATTCATGATATTGGTAACAGTGAAGATTTTTTAAATATTTTATTCATCCCTCAATTTAGGAAGTGTAAATGGAGGTGTGGTAGTGGTTATATGAAGAGTAAATAATTAAAAGGTCTTTAAAATAAAACCATAAATCAAGTACAAACCTTTTCTAAAAGAAAGTCATGTTTTCAAATGGAGAAAATGGGTTTTCCACTAATCTGTTGGTGAAATACTGGATTGCAGCTTGTGAATTTTTTTGTTAATTATTATATTTATTTTTCCTTGAAGGTTATGTGGCATTCCATGCAGGATGAATTCATTCGTCAGTACAAGCATTTTGAGGGTCTGATAGCTCGCTGTTATCCTGGCTCTGGAATTACTATGGAATTCACCATCCAGGACATTTTAGAGTATTTTTCGAGTATTGCACAATCGCATTAATAACTAATATACCATCTGAATAGTAACAAGGAGTCCAGCATCATTTTCACTTTCTTTGCTAAAGTTGTAATGGCTCTTTATGGAAATAATTGACACCTAATGCTGGAACAATATTATTTGTATCCAGAAATATAGATACCCAAGCAGGCCAAAGCTAAAAACCAGTTTGTTTCACTGACACCGTCTGCTAACTAACTTACATGCACATCCAGCAATATGTTCAATTAGGGATACAAATGCATGATTGTGAATATATGACTTCATCTGATGAAATGTTGCAGTTTAGGACAATATTGATGTGTTATGCCTGAAATTTTGTACTTGTAGGCATGTGGATTGATACGATTACTTTTTAAAAATACATCCCTTGACTCTATCTTAACATATATGATCATCTTATGTTAGAATCTCAATTTCTGAGTAATAGGAAATGTAAGACTGTTAATTGTTTCCTAGCAGGGCTTTGTGGAAAACTTCAAATTTTGAAAAATTACTGAGCTTTACTTGAGATACTGCCAAAGGAAGCTGTATTTTAAGAAAGCCAGTTCTTTTATCAATGCATCTCATAACAATCTGTTCTACTGGAATATGATCTATTTTCATAATAATACAAAAATCTCTGATCTGTTTAACATTCAAAATATATGCTTAATTTTGCTGAAAATTGCTTAACTCACATTATCACAATTTCACTTATTTGCACTGAATTTTCACTTGTAATTATTCAATGGAAATTTCACAATTATTGGATAATTTGTGTTTTTGTTATGGTAAAACTATTTTGAAATATCAGTGCTTTTCATCAAAACTAAGATTGTTAAAGTTACTCTTTCATAGATCTTAGTTGTTGAATTCGTAAAGAATTTCAACAGCTTGCGCTTTGACTTTAAAAACTACTTTTTAATTAATAATAGTTTTATTTGTTGCAATCATTTAGACTAATAAGCTTCGAGACAAGTTGTAGATGGGAAATTGTGACCTATCCTCACGTTCAGTCACAGTCCTCTCCTCAAAATTCTAATTGCTTCAGATAGTTAATATCACTCATTGAAATTATATAAACTGTGTTATTTCCATTCCTGAATCAACTTTAATCTTAGGCAGAAATTTTCTTCGGTGTCTGTTGATCATATTCAGGACGTTTTAGGGGATTACAGAATATTAAACAGATGGACCAATCCATTCTGTTCTTCACAAGCTAATAAAGACATTTTTGCTTTTTCTGTGAACCTAATAATTGACCACAATAATGCCATGGGAACACTGATCATGCATTTCCATAAAATGTCCATCATGTGAGTCAAACTGAGCTGTAACTTTGAAAATGTTTTTCTTGTGTCTTCTTTACATTTCTTCAGTCATAGTGAAAACTGCAATCCAAATTACAAAATAATTTGGCCTAATATCCAGCATATTTTGTAAAACAAATGTTAAAATGTGAATTTACTCTTTATTCTAGTGCACGAGGGGCAAGGAATAGTGTTAATGTGCACCAGTTCAGCATGAATTGAACATTTAGAATGTAATAGCAAACAGAAGCAAAATTTTGTGAAGTACTCGAATTATTTTTGGTGAATTATTTAATTAAAAATACATAAACAGATTTTGAATACTTATTGAATCTTCAGTATGTATAATTTACACAGTAAATTTAGGGTACAGAATGAAAATGGGACGGCTGAGAATTAAGGCTCTTCAGAAAACAACTTCTAACTTTGTATATTTGGCTACCAGCAATTTGAGTTGACTGTGATATTGCAGTGCAAACTTCTCAAATCAAAATAACAGAACACTAACAACACAGCACAGATGTTCTCGCACAAGTCTACAAGCTTCTTAACTTTAATTTGATATTCCCAAAATAGAAAAATAACAAACTTATTTTGACTGGTATTTATCTAACATTTAGGCTATTGTATGATGATATAACGTGCATTAATTATTTATAAACACTAATCATGACTGTATAAAGTTCACTAAATATTCTGATGCATTATTGTGAAAGAGTGAATTAGGTTTTGAAATGCCTACAAACAATCTACAGTAGTGTGTAATTAATTATTAAAACTGCACCAAGAGATTTCCTTGATCATAACAAACAACAAATGATACTTGCATCAGACATGAATCAGGATTTCAGTCTTTATTATACATGTGTCGCTCCCTTAGTCCAGAAATTACAAACTTCTATCCAAAATCAAACCTGTAGAATTTTCTTTGTGTCATAGTTCTGGGAGTGGCTAACAAATGAACGAAAGATGGTTCAGAATGGGATGTGTATAAATCCTGTTGAAATCTAAAATTATTTCTGAATACATGAGCTTAAAATAACTTTGTATTTTGTATGAAGGTAGCACCTTTGTTTTACAGGTATTTGAATGAAGTTTCATGGTTATTAACTTAGTAAAAGAAGGTTTACATATTTAATGGGATTCTATGCCATTTACTAATGTATTAGCACCGTACATTTCTGAAATATCCATGTCATTTGCATTATATAAATATCAGTAAGTTTGTTAACATTAAAAGGTGTATCAGGCTATGTATATTCACTAAGCTGCGTACAGTGCCATCACTGTAATACCTGTTGATATGCTTAAAGGTATTAAACACACTTTAAATTTTGTATTATTGTTACTCTCAAATTACCTTTGATCAAAATCCTTGTTTGAGCTCTAGGGATTAACTCTAACTTCCCACTTGGATCTTGTTTCAATGCCAATAAATATGATCCATCATTTCTTTTGTAAACAGTAGCATTCTGATGGCCTCAAGAATGTATTGCTGCATTTAAAACACTACCAATAAAATAAAATAATAAACTATGTACTTGTGTTTTTTATTCTAACCCATGCTTTACTCCATAGTTCCCAATACAATACCAGGGCATAAATAGAAAATTCTAGAAATATTCAGTGGAGTAGCCAATGTCTGTGGAAAGAGCAAATTCCTCTTGTCAGAGCTGAAATATCCTCTCTGACCCTTAAATGTTAACTAATCATGAGCCTTTTCATAATTTGCTGCTTGTTTCTGATGTATAGTTTATTGCTTTTTGTTTGGACATGTGTATTTCTTTATTTACAAATGCTGGTATTTTGAGGCTTATTGTGCTGAGTTAACTGCTGACAGTACAGAACAATTGTTTGCTTGCTTAGGATTATGAATATCATTGAAGCAAATCAAACCCTATATTGATACTGGATGCTTTTCAATGACCTGTGCAATAGAGGATCTGGTTTTTAAGTTCTGTTACATTTTTATTTTGCTAAGATGGTTTAAAATTTGGCAGCAAACCAACCGTATAAATGAAAAGATGCTCACTGGATAACAAAGTGTGAAGCTGGATGAACGCAGCAGGCCAAGCAGCTCCGAAGATGCTGCTTGGCCTGCTGTATTCATCCAGCTTCACACTCTTGTTATCTCGGATTCTCCAGCATCTGCAGTTCCCATTATCTCTGATGCTCACTGGAGATGACTTTTGGCTCCACTTCTGATGAAATCAGAAAAATCATTTGGGGGTTTAGTGTGCCATGCTTTATGCAGGTATAGTTTATTTTTGTCAAAGCGCTTCAGTGACAGAGAACTTGCCTGCATTATGAGCAAGGACTGAAACCAGTCCTTACTCTGACTTATAAATATATCACTGTTCCTTCAGTGTTGCTGGTTCAAAATCCTGGAATTCCCTAGTCGAGGGCATTGTTGGTTGTCCTACAGAAGGATTGCAGTGGTTCAAGAAGGCCGCTCTACCTTCTGAAGGGCAACTGGGTCCGGGCAATAATACTGGATCAATCCGAGATGCCCATATGCCATGAAAAATTAAACATGTGCCTCCACTGGGTGTAGCTGGAGTGCAATCTCACCTCAGTACATGTGTCTGTGGGAATCATCTCCCCATTTTCCCATGGATGTGATTGATCCACTCCTTGGAAATAACCTGGTGTTATCCAGGGTAGTAACACACCAGTCTCCGAGGAGCCTGTTGAGGTCAAAGTCAAACAAACAGCTGTAGGAGAACGTACCTGGTATTTTCTCTGGTCGTGAACCTTGTGACCACAGTCAGACAAGCTGAAGTAAGAGACTGAGGTGGCAGTGCAAACTGAAGACACTCAGGCTGGTTATCTGGAACCTTTTTCTGGAAATGTGTGAAGATCCACAGGAGACAATGTATAGAGCTTCCTCTGTAGCAGCCCAACAATCTGACTGACTGTGACGAACACTTGCTCAGACTGCTCACACTGAAGCTCAGGCAGAAGCAGTCTCTGAATGTTACTATATTAGATATAAAGGTCTCATCACCAGACCTGCAAACAAGGAGTGAACAGTGATCAACCAGCTAGAAAGTGGCATCACAGCAGACAAGCTGGTGAAGGTGGTTTTAGCACACTTCATCAGTCAGAGCATGGAGGACAGGAGTTGGGAATATCATGTTCTGGTTGTACAAGACTTTGGTAAGGCCCTATTTGGAGTACTGCGTAAATTCTGGCAGCCTTGCTTATAGAAAGGCTGTTATTAAACTGGAAAGAGTACAGAAAAGATTTACAAGGATGTTACAGAGACTGGAGGGCTTGAGTTATAAGGAGAGGCTGGATAGACAACTTTTCTCCCTGGAGTGTAGGAGGCTCAACTAATCCCCTGTTTATGTGCCAGGTTGCCCTGCCTTGCTCTGTGCTGATTCATCCCACCTTTGTCCTGATACACCTACATTTAATAGTACAGCACAGGAATAGGCCCTCCAGCCCATCATGCAATGACCATGATGCAATTCTAAACTAATCCTATCTGCCTGCATGTAATCTGTATTCCCTCTGTTCCCTGCCTGTTCATGTGGCTATCTAAATGCCTCAAACTTGGCTATTGTAACTACTCCTACCTCCCCGGTAGCAAGTTCCAAGCACCTACTATATCCTTTGTTTTAAGAAAAACTTTCCTTGCACGTCCTCCTTTAAACTTCCTCCTCTTAAACCTGTGCCCTCAAGACATTTCCATCCCAGGGGAAAAAGGCTCCAATTACCCACCCTATCCATGCCTCAACCTAAGTAACCTAGTCAAGTTACCAATAATTACTTTAAAACCATTAAACAAAAATGAATGGGTGTAGGTTGTTCAACACCTTTTGTCTGCCAATTCAGTTGGATCATGGCTGATCTGACATTCCAAATGTCCATTTTCCAGGCGTTTGCCTGTAACCCTTGATTCCACAACTTAATGACTGAGACTAATAGACATAAGGACTCTACCCCAACAGCTCTCTAGAAAGGAGTTCCAAAGACACTCAACCGTCTGAGAGATGTCTCCTTCTCTCAATTATAAATTGCCAGTTCCTTTATTCTGGGACTGCCCTCTGGTCCTAGACAGTCCCACAAGGGAAAACGTTTGTCAGCATTTACCCTGTTGAGCCCCTAAAGAATCCTATATGTTTCAGTAAGATCACCTATCATTCTTCTAAATTCCAATGAGTAGGGTCCCAACCTGTTTAGCACTTGCTCATAAGACAATGTCTCCATCTTAGTGAACCTTCTCTGAACTGCCTTCGATGATATAATATCTCCCCTTAGATAAGGGGAACAAAACTGCTCTCAAAACTGTGGATATGGTTTCACCATCACCTTGTACAATTGCAGTAAGACTTTCCTATTTTTATACTTCAACCCTCTTGAAATAAGGGCTAACGTTCTATTAGCCTTCCTGATTACCTGTTGCACACTAGGTGCCAGCTTTCTCCAGTTTTTCTCTACTTAAATAATTTCTTTTTATGTTCTCCTTTCCAAAGTGAACAACTTCACATTTTCCCACATAATATATCATTTGCCAACTGCACATTCACATAACCTACTGATATCCGTGAGCTGTCTGTATCCCTTGCAATTTGCTGTTCCACTTTTTTTGGATTATCTGCACATTTGACTACAGTACGTTGACTTCCTCCCTCCAAGTCATTAATATATACTGTGAACAGTCGTGCTCCCTGCATTAATCCCTGTGGAATCTTGCCAGTCACAGGTTTCCAATCTGAAAAAGAACGCCTTACCCTCGCTCTATATTCTGCCTTCGCCAATTGTTTATCCTTACCATTATACCACCATGGGTTCTTATGACTTGACCTGTTGTTAAGGGTACCTTGTTGAATGCATTCTGGAAGCTCAAATTAAAACACAGCTACAGGTTACCCTGTATCCACTCTGAGGCTGCCTCGAAAAACTCTAATAAATTAGTCAGACAACTTCCGTCTCATGAAGAATTGCTGATTCTGCTTGATATTATTTCTTTGATAACTGATTTCAAAAAACAGATGTTAGGCTAATTACCCTAGGATTACCACAATAGGTATTATTCTCGTTGGCCATGCAGGATGATAGTGCCTTAGTACTGCTCACAATTCATCCCAGCCACTCAGTGTCACTCCTACTGGATGGTGTTAAGTCGATTACACTGCCATTCCCCCAACCATGCTGTGGTCGGGCTATGTTGTGGTGTCATTCCCCATAGCACCACTGGGGGCAGTGTCTCCGTATGTGCCCCCGCTGGGTGGTGGTGCGGAGCGCGGTCTCGGCGCTGTTCCCCCTGACCCCGCTAGGCGGTGGTGCGGAGCGCGGTCTCGGCGCTGTTCCCCCTGGATGGTGGTGCGGAGCGCGGTCTCGGTGCTGTTCCCCCTGACCCCGCTGGGTGGTGGTGCGGAGCGCGGTCTCGGCGCTGTTCCCCCTGACCCCGCTGGGCGGTGGTGCGGAGCGCGGTCTCGGCGCTGTTCCCCCTGACCCCGCTGGGCGGTGGTGCGGAGCGCGGTCTCGGTGCTGTTCCCCCTGACCCCGCTGGGTGGTGGTGCGGAGCGCGGTCTCGGTGCTGTTCCCCCTGACCCCGCTGGGTGGTGGTGCGGAGCGCGGTCTCGGCGCTGTTCCCCCTGGCCCCGCTGGGTGGTGGTGCGGAGCGCGGTCTCGGCGCTGTTCCCCCTGACCCCGCTGGGCGGTGGTAGCGGGCGGCTCGGCTCAGTGTGGAGTCGGTGCGCGCCATTTTCAAACGTCTTACCGCGGGAGGTTCTCGTTCCGGCGGCGGCAGGAGGCAGCGGAGTCGCTGAGAAAGTCGCGGGTGGGGCTAGGGAGCTCACGGTAAGGAGACTGGGACCGGGACGGTGCAGACTGGCGAAGCGGGAGGTGTGGGAAATGGTGAGGGCTGTTTCGGAAAGCCTAGGGGTGGCGGAGGCTCCGGGGCCGGTACGGTCTGGGGAGAGGGCCATGGGGCCTTCCGGGCTCTGCCCAGGGCGAGGGTCCTTTAATTAAAGGGCCGAGCTTTCGGCCGGCAGAAATTGAGAGGCCGGAAACCGGCACTCAGCACAATGTGCGCATGCGAGTAATTGAGTCCTGGGTACCATCACTGAGATAACAATGTGTAGAGCTGGATGAACAGAGCAGGCCAAGCTGTATCTGAATCAGATTTCTGAAGAAGGGTGTGGGCCCGAAAAGTCAGCTTTCCTGCTCCTCTGATGCTGCTTGACCTGCTGTGTTCATCCAGCTCTACACCTTGTTATCTCAGATTCTCCAGCATCTACAGTTCCTGCTATCTCTCTCATCATTGAGTGACAGCAGCAACATTGCTTAATGGTTGACATTACAGGAGGAACGTTGACATTGTTGGTACTTGGCAACTAAATCTTCAGTTTGTCCTTTTTTGTATATTTAGGATCTTGCTGAGAGTATTTATCTGTAATGATTAGCACCAATTACAAAATTCATTGCAAGGGCATTATAAAAAAAACCCTGAACCCATACTTTCCCCTGTTTCTTTGCTGCACCTCAGATTTATCTTGAGCCGTATTCCAGAGTTTAAACAAAGTAATCCAGGCAAACTGGGGATGCAGTGCACTTTGCTGCTGCTTATATTCCTGAAGACATCATCAGGCCTTTACCACCTGAATCACTTGCTAAACCTGAATGTTGACATTTTGTAATTCATTGACAGCAATACATGAATCCCTCTGGGCTAGGCAATGTGTGGTTTTATTGGTGTTGCTGGACCAGTAGTCAAATTACCCATTAAATGTTCTGGTGACTCAGATTTGAATTGTACCACTGCAGATGGCTGAATTAAATGTCTAATGATAATTATGGACACTGAGATAGCTTCACAGAGACCGGTATCGGGTCACCAAGTTGTGCTTTATTTATGCATGGAGAGTCCTTGACACTGATCTAGCTTAGAGCAGCTCTCAGAGTGAACCAAACCTCTGACATTTATATTTGTCACCCAGGGCTCCCTGATTGGACCAGATTAACAGCCCAATCAGGGAACTCATATTCTAGGATAGTAGGAACTGCTGATGCAGAAGTCTGAGATAACAAGGTGTGGAGCTGGATGAACACAGCAGGCCAGGCAGTATCAGAGGGGCAGGAATGCTGATGTTTCGAGTCTGGACCTGAAACATTTTCTGGACAAGGGTCCAAACCCAAGATGCCAGCTTTCCTGCCCCCCTGATGCTGCTTGGCCTACTGTGTTCATCCAGCCCTACACCGTGTTACCTCAGATTCTAGGATGTCCACCTGGCTGACCTTGTTGCAATCACTACAGGTTAAATGATTCTCAAAAACCAACATGTTCATTAATGTTCTTTTGGAAAGGAAATCCGCCATTCTTACCTGGTCTGGCCTACATGTGACTCCAGACTAACAAAAGTGTGCCCTCAGAAATGGCCAAACAATCCACTCACTTTTATCTAACTGCTAAAAGTCTCAAAAGAGAAAGGAACTATATGGACTGCCTGGCATTAGTACAAATGAGGCATTTCCAGACAACTGATTTAGGGTCAGTGCACAGCTGGATCTCAGCAGCAGTGGGAGTTTAGAGAGCATGGAAAATTAGACAGCGTCAAGATTGGTCAGTCACCTACCTTCCTGGATGTTTTCCTGTGCTGTTTCACTATAAACAACAGAGGCAGTACTTGACAACTGATTTGTAAGCTCTGTATCTGACAGCCTGTGCAAATGGTTAAAATTTGTACATGTAGTCTGCACCTCCATTTTCTGCCAATGTAGGAACTGTGCTGGCAGCTAAAATAAAGGTGAAAGTCTGCCTTGATTAAAACTTGTTAGAATTCATGATACGCTTGTAGGAGAAAGAGGATCTTCCTAGATTGCTGTGAGTTCCAAGCAGCAGATATCCACTGTCTGCAGGATTTCCGCAGCAAGGTGTGCTTCACCATGACCTTTCAGAGTGTGAAGCGATGTGAGCACCTCCTGAATGTATTTGAGGAAAAAGGAGGAACGTGATAGAAGGGGTTGATCAAAAGTGCTATCAAGCAGTACTTGCTTAGCATCTGTGACAACACTTCAGCTCAACACAACCCAGAACAAAGCAGCCCTCCTGTTTGGCATCATATCCACAAACATTCACTCCCTCCACAGATCTACAGTGGCAGCACTGTGCACCACTTAAAAGATGCACTGCAGAAATTCGCCACGGCTCCTTGGATAGTGCTTTCCAAACATATGAGTATAACTATATAGAAGGATAAACCGAGCAGATACATGAGAATATCACTGCCTGCAAGTTCCCCTTGAAGCTACCCACCATCCAGACTATCACCATGTCCAAATTGTTGAACTGTCTCCTGATGGTAATGTCGGTGTCACATCCCAACTGCAGCACCACTGTTCATGGGCAAAAACTGCAGCACTTGGAGTCCAATGTGAGGCATTGTTGGTGAGGTGCCCAAGGTTAAAATTTAACAGAGGAGTAGGGAACCATTATGTAATGAGAAAAAAATAGATTTTTTTTCTCTGATGATTGTGCTTTGATGTAGACTGATTGGTGGGGTCTAGCTGATTCATGATAACGTATGATTACAAAACATTAGAGAGTCACAATATAGTCAGTGTGGGATTTTCAATGTAAATAGACTTTCATGTAATGCTGAAACATTGTGCGCATAGAAATAATTTAAAAGTAATTGTAAAAGGATAGTAAAGTGTCACCCTCCAGGAGCACTGAAACAAGGGTCACCCAGAAGAAGGGAAAGAACAGCTAGGAGTGAAAGGAGGCCATCGCAACAGTACAACAAGCAACTCAACCTTTACCTCGGAACCCAGAGACAGTGGACGAGGAGGAAACAAAGGAGTCGGTGGAGTGGGAAAAGTTGGAGAACAACAGAAGAGGAAACCACATTGGGCTGCCATAGGCCCTCAGCAAAACAGAAAGGCAACTGCATGGCAGACACACTAGCAGCTCCACTGATATAAAGATGTAAGGAGAAATGGCTACCAACATAAAAAAGACCCAGCACCACAAGGGAGAAGAAAGGGAACTCCCCCACCCCAGCCCAAAAATGCCAGATGTCGCAGGACGCCCGGTAAAATGCGTTCTCTGGCCATTGGGAACCATGTGGCACACGCCACACCACAGGTCCAGGCAAAGAGGAGGAGTGAGTGCTCCAAGCAAGGAGCAGAGTGTGACAGCAGCTCTGACCAATGTAGGATTCTGGTTTGTACTTGGTAATTTGCTGATATTAGATGGTTCGAATCACCACTATATCCCTGGGTTCAGACACAGGACCTACTTAGGGAATGTAAAATTAAGAAGGCAGTAGATGGGTGTTTCAGGGCTAAAGAATGTCTGCATTTATTTAAATACAAAAGGTAAGTGTAATACAAGAAATAAAGGCAATTGCAATAAAACAGTGAAATTGAAACCATCAACTGCACATAGGACAGTAATTAAATACACTATTAAATTATATACAGATTAAACACTATTAGAACCTAACCAATAGTTTTAATCACAGAGACTTTACTCAGGCTTCCTACCCTTGGGGTCCCATACAGTGTCACCACCTGCCTTCCCCTCCCAGCTAGCTAGTTTGCAAACTATGGGGTTTTGGGAGTTTCAATTCACAGTGAGGAAAACACAGTTTTAAAGTGGATCAGTTGCGGAGATTCTTGCCATCGGTTCTCTTGGTTTGGAACAGGTCTGTGTCCGGAAGCTGTTTCTCAGATAATACTCGGCTGACTTTTCTCCCCTCGGATATCTTTTGTTGCAGTCATGCCCCTGGTTTGGTTTCTCTTTTCAGCTTCTCTGTTTGGCCTCTGTGGTTCTTGGTTCCCATGATGTGGAGGTGCTGGTGCTGGACTGGGGTGGACAAGGTCACAAATCACATAACACCAAGTTGTAGTCCAACAGGTTTATTTGAAAACACAAGCTTTCAGAGCTGCAGTCCTTCTACAGGTATTAGTGACTAAACTTGTGTTTTCAAATAAACCTGTTGGACTATAGCCTGATGTTGTGTGATTTCTGCTCCATGTTCCGAAGCTGCTTGTTGGGGCTGGAAGCCTGTGGGGCAGCTGTTTCTGCAGAAGCTTGTTGTTGAAAAAGGCTCCTTCCCTCAGGTCAGATCAGGGTTAACAGTTATGCAGACTGTGTGCTCCATTACCTCCCCTCAAATCTGTGTTGTCCATTGTGTTTCTGGTGTTTCCTTCTGAAATTAACTGGCTTCCCATTTGTTAAGATTATATGTAAATGTATTTTGATTGAAGTTGAATGTTCTGTATCTGTGTAGGCTGTGCTGGATAGCCTGACATGTAAAAGTTAGTTTCGGTCTAAAGTTTTAGGTTTGGTTGATTGTTTTCAGTTGTCGTTTGAGGTTGAGTAGAGATGTGAATTGGAATTCCAGGCTAAACAATGGTTCCAAGCACCATCTCTGTGTCTATGTAATTTTCCCAGAGCTCAGCCCAGCTGCCCCCTTTAAAGTTTTGAAAAGTCCAGGATTTTGCCCCAGTATTTCAGATGAAGGGGATTTTTGCTCAATCCTATACCATTTCAGAACCAGACCTTCCTGGCTTTGTGCTGGTGACACCGAATCAGGGCAGCACCCCGAGGAGGAGCAGGATAGTTCCCTCAGCCCCACAAGGGGGCATCCATTTGCCCACATCACGGGGGTGCAGGAATTTGTCCAGTGAAGATATAATGGATGAATGGAGTTTAGACAATGGGTAACCTAAAATATCTCTCCAATGGGTTTTAAAATTGCCAGCATTAACAATGTATAGCATTAAAGTCACTGTATGATGAATTACTACATTGGTTTTCTTGGGCAATGCCAAAGCAGACCTCCTATTTCTGCTGCAATGCATCTCAACAGCTACAGGAAATGGTTGAGCTTGCAGGCCCACGGCCCTTCAATTTGGTCGGGGGGGGTGTTGGGGGACAATGATTATTGTTCCTCCAGCCGTGATATTCTGCTACAAGGAAGCAACTTCACCATCTCCGAGGTTAAGGAGGCCGTGGACGGCCGCCTTGTAATAGATGTTATGTACAGAAACGCTCTCCCGAGACTAATTAATATGTACACTCCAGCTGTAAAGAGTGAGCAGCTCTTTCTGCTCCTTTAATGCTGCTTGGCCTGCTGTGTTCATCCAGCTCTACACCTTGTTATCTCAGATTCTCCAGCATCTGCAGTTCCTACTATCTCTGAAACAATTTTAACCCCACTGCGAAACCTCTTCTAAGGATGCCTACCCTGAAGAAGTTACCCTCCTCCGTCCAGAAAAACCTCAGTGGATCTCTCTCCCACTGCAACTCTTCTCTCCACCTATCTTCTCCTCTATCTTCTATCTGCCTCCCCCTCTCTGCTTATTTATTTCAGAACTCCCTTCCCCTCCCCCATTTCTGAAGAAGGGTCTAGGCCCAAAACATCAGCTTTCATGCTCCTCTGATGCTGCTTGGTCTGATGTGTTCATCCAGCGCTACACCTTGTTGTCTCAGATTCTTCAGCATCTGCAGTTCCTACTATCTCCCAGCTAGTCATTCTGACCAGAGACTTCAACTGCATCATCAATGCAGCTGGAGGATGCATAGGGATTATCAGCAAGCTGTTCAATGTAGTCCATGTCTCCTAGACCTGTTTAGTTAATGTCAAATTTTGTTTGACTAACATAATTGAATTTTTTTGATGAAGTAACAGTGAATGAAGGGAATGCAGTGGGTATTGCGAATATGGATTTTAAGACATTTGACTACGTATATGAAAGATTAGGTTCATAGAATTGGAATTTCGATTAAAAAAAAATACAATGGTCCACCAGTCCCAGATCTCTCTTGTCACTAAGTGTCTTGTTTCCAATCATGGATCTTTTCACGGTCCTTGTATCTGTCTGCAGTGTAATCTGGACTATTTTTCATCTTTGACAAGAACAATTGTCAGAACAATGTTAGCAACATAAATTGTACCATAATTACACAGAGTTGCAAATAAGTGAAATATTTTTTTAAAAGTTGGAAGCTCTTTTTATTTTAAATTGCCCTTCTGAGTGTTGCCATGGAGATCGTTCCATTGCTGTCCCTTCTTTCAAGGACCTTGCCTGAGAGCCCTAGCTTAACTCATGGGTCTGAACAGCTATTAGCTGTGGAGGCATCATACATTACATGTGCAAATCCTTTAAGCAAGATCTGAGCACTGCTCACATTTCTATTCAGTTCTGCTCCTCAGCTCCTGGATGACGTAAGAACACTGCTGATAGATGGCGAATGTGCTATTGGTGGGTATAGAAAAAACTGCATGTCAATTAATAGCAACCCTGCTTTAAAGTTGTTGTTTAAAAGAAAATATAACTTACATTTATTTAACACACCTTTCATGATCTCTGGATACCTCGAAGCATTTTACAGCCAATGAAGTGCTTTTGAAATGTCGGGCAGAATCTTAGAGGAGAATGAGTGACTGTGGGCGAAGGTGAAATTTGTGGCAGAAATGAACAAGAGACTGTCAGCAGCAACTCGCTCCAGTGTTTATGCTTTTCCCAAGTCATAGAGTCACACAGCACAGAAACAGACACTTCAGTTTAACCAGCCCGTGCCAAACATAATCCCAAACTAAGATAGTCCCACCTGCCTGCTCCTGGCCCATATTCCTCCAAACCTTTTCTATTCACATATCTATCCAATGTCTTTTAAACATTGTAATTGTACCCACATTCACCACTTGCTCAGGAAGTTCATGCCGCACGTGAACCACCCTTTGTGTAAAAACATTTGCTTCTCGTGTCTTTTTTGAACCTCTCTTGTCTCACCTTAAAATTGTGTCCCCTAGTCTTGAAATTCCCCATCCTAGGGCTAAGACAACTACCATTAACTTTTACCTCTCATTATTTTACAAACTTCCATCAGGTCGCCTCTCAACCTCCGATGATTCAGTGAAAAAAGTCCCAGCATATCCAGACTTTCTGTAACTCAAATCCTCCATACCTGGCAACAAACTGGTAAAAACCAAAAGAACTGCAGATGCTGTAAATCAGGAACAAAAACAGAAACAGTTCTGAGGAAGGGTCAGTGGACCTGAAAGGTTAACTCCGATTTTTTCTTCACAAATGCCCCCAGACCTGCTGAGCTTTTCCAGCAACTTCTGTTTTTGTAACATCCTGGTAAATCTCTTCTGAATCCTCTTCAGCTTGATAATATATTTTCCACAACTGGGTGACCAGAACTGGACATAGTATTCCAGAAGGGGCTTCACCAATGTCCTGTACAACCTCAACATTACTTCTTAATTCGTATACTCAAAGGACTGAGCAATGAAGGCAAGTGCGCCATATGCCTTTTTAACCACCCTGTCTATATATGACGCAATCTTCAAAAAATGATGTACCTGCAACCCTAGGTCCCTCAGTTCTACAACACTATCCCAGGCCCTACCATTAATTGTATAAGCCTTCCCCTTGTTTGTTATACCAAAATGCAATACCTCACATTTATTCATATTGAATTCCATCAGCCATTTTTCAGTCTATTGACACATTTGATCAAAATCCGTTTGTAATCTTAGAAAACCTTCTTCTCTGTCACTGATTTTGGTGTCATTTGTAAACTTACTAACCATACCTTCTATATTCTCACTAAAATCATTTGTACACATCACAAACAAAAGAGGACTCCGAACCAACCCCTGTGGAACACCATTGGACGTAGGCCTCCAGTCCCAAAAGCAACTCTTCACTATTACTGTGTGTCTCCTGATGTTAAGCAATAGCTAATTGGGCATTCAGTTGGCAAGTTCACCCTGAATCCCATGTGATCTAGCTTTACTAATTAGTCTACCATGCAGTACCACATTAAAGGCTTTACAAAAATCCAAATAAACAATGTCTGCTACATCAACATTTTTGGTAACTTGCTCAAAAAATTCAATCAGTTTGGAAGGCAAGATTTTGCTTGCACAAAACCATGCTATCGCTAATCAATTTCTGCCTCTCTTTACAACCTTTCTTAAACGAAGGTCACACAATTTCTTCCCTTACTTCCTCCTTGATATTTACCCAAGTCACCCTCTTGCTCTTAATGTATTTGTAGAATGTCTTTGGATTATCCTTAACCTTGTCTGTCAATGCTATCTCATATCCCCACTTTCCCTTCCTGATTTATTTTTAAAGAACACTCCTACACACTTTAGATTGATTAAGAGATTCAGTTGAACTAAAGTCTAAAACAGAAGTTGTTGGAAAAGCTCAGCAGGTCTGGCAGCATCTGTGAAGAGAAATCAGAGTTAATAATGTTGTCATTACCAATGAGTCAATCATTAAGGAGGGTGCAAGGGCATAGTGTAGTGGCAGCAGTGGGGTGTTATTGCCAGAAGGGGTGGAGGAATCAAGACCTGAAGGGAAATCAGAGGGATTTGTGGAGGTGAGAATAAGGATGGTGAAATGGGTTGGGGGAGGCAGGGAGGTGGGATCTCAAGGTGCAAGGGGATGTGCAGGACAGGTCAGGGACATGGTAGGCTATGTGAGGGGTAATTGGCAATGACCACCACTGAAGTCTCCACAGGGAGAGTGTAGATGAGCAAGGTGGGCATCATTAAAGTGTAACGTTGATATTCAGGAGCAAGGAGGATAGTTGAAAGCAAAATTCAATGTGGTGGATTTCCACACAGATGGGGTGGCCAGGGAAGTGCAAAGTGAAAGTAGACTGGAGGTTCAGGAAGAGGTGAGGATGAATTTGTCATTTATTTGAATGATTTGGACACAAATACAGGAAGCATAGTTAGTAAATTTGTGGATAACACCAAAATTGGTGGTATAGTGGACAGTGAAGAAGGTTATCTAAGAATACAGTGGGATCTTGACCATTTGGACCAGCGGCTGAGGACTGGTAGATGGAGTTTAAATAACTATGAGGTGTTGCTTTTGGAAGGCAACTCAGGGCAGGATTTACACAGTTAATGGTAAGGCCCAGTGAAGTGTTGTCAAACAGAGAGGTCTAGGGGTTCAGGCACATAGTTCCTTGAAAGAGGCGTCACAGGTAGACAGGGTAGTGAACAATGCAATTGGAACACTTGCCTTCATTGATGGGAGCATTGTGTATAGGAGTTGGGATGTCATATTTGTGGCTGTACAGGATATTGGTGATGTCACTTTTGGAGTACTGCTTACAGTTCTGGTCGCCCTGCTTTCGAAAGAATATTATTAAATTGGAGAGGGTGCAAAAAAGATTTACAAGGCTGTTACCTACACTGGAAGGTTTGAGTTATAAGGAGAGGCTGGATAAGTTTGAGCATCAGAGGTTGACGGGTGACCTTAAAGATGTCATGAAGGGCATAGATAAGGTGGATAGCCAAGAACTTTTCCTTAAAGGTGGAGGAATCTATCTAGAGGGCACAATTTTAAAATGAGAGGCAAAAGATTGAAAAGGGACTTGAGGGACAACTTTTTTTCCCCACCTAGGGTGATTCATATAAGGAATGAACTGCCAGAGGAAGTGGTAGATGCAGGTGCAGTTACAACATTCAAAAGACATTTGGACAGGTACGTGAATAGGAAAGGTTCAGAGGGATATGGGCCAAATGCAGGCAAATGGGACTAGTTTATTTTGGGAAATCTGGTTGACATGGACAAATTGGACCGAAGGGTCTTTTTCCATGCTGTATGACCAAAAATACACGAGTTATAATAAATGATTATTTACCATCCTCCTGTCTGAAAACCAGTGATGTTCCCTAGCATTAATTATGGTCACCGTTGTTGTTTTGAATTTGATGTTGGAATAAAGTTTCAACATTTGCTGATGGTACAAATTTGAAGGTGTGACAGAAGTGAGAATGACACCGATCTACTGTGACAGGGTGTAGATCGGCTAACAGATTTGGAAGACAAGTAGAAGGTAGAAGTTAAAACAAAAACGTGTTAGGTGTTGTATTTGGCATCAGGATAGAACTGGACGATATATGCTTTAGTGGAATTATTCTTAAGAATTGTGCAGCAGTAGTGCGTTGAGCTTTGCAAGTAAAACATCAAATGGGCAGACTGGTTCGTACTGCATGTGGAATGTTAAGCTTTTAAAAAAGGGTACTGAAATACAGAAATAGGGAAGTTGTGCTGTACTTTTATTTTACTTCACAAGTACAGGATGGCCACAAGTAGTGTTTACCATCCACTTCTGTTCACCAGATTTTTTAAAAGGTCCTTGAGAATGTATACAGTAAATTTAACAGAATGGTTCTGTGAGCTCTTTTGGATCAGCTGAGGTTGTCCTTCAAAGAAAGATAATTAAGGTGAAATGTGATGGATGTGTACAGGATTATGACAGGTTTAGATAAGCTAGATAAAGAAGAGCTATTCCCATTAGCTGATGGTACAGGGACTAAAGGACACAGCTTCATAATTTTGGGCAAATAATACTTGGCAGTTGTTTTGTAAGGAAAATTTTTCTTGCGCAATGGATGGGAATAACCTGGAGCACACTGCCCATGAGGGCATGGAAGTGAAGATGACATGATTTGAAAAGTAAATCGGATGGATATTTGAAAGAAACAAACTAACAAAGAGTATGGGATTGAATGGGTTGTTGAACAGATTGCTCGCATTGACGTGTTGGGCCAAATGGCTTCCTCCTGTGCTGTAATGACTCAAGACTAAGATACTGATACATGGTTGCATGCAGTAAAGCATTTAGGCTTGGGCTGATAGTTAACGTTCATGCCACACAATTCTCAGGCAATGTTCATCTAAAAGGTGAAAGAATAAAACCATGTCCTGTTGATAGTCAGTGCCATTGCCATCATTGAATCCCCACTATCAACTTTCTGAAAGGGTTACTGTTGGTCAGAAACTTAACAGGATCAGTCATAACTGGTTCCAAGATTGACTCAGTAACAGGAAACAAAGGGTAATGGCCAATGGAGAAAGAGAGATATAGCAAGGTGTAGAGCTGAATGAACACAGCAGGCCAAACAGCATCAAAGGACCAGGAAAGCTGACGTTTCAGGTCTGGACCCTTCTTCAGAAATGGGGCACTGGAAGGGGATTCTGAAATAAATAGAGAGGGGATGGAGGCAGATGGAAGATGGATAAAAGAGCAGATAGGTGGACAGGAGACAGACAGGTCAAAGAGGCGGGGATGAAACCAGTAAAGGTGAGTGTTGGTGGGGAATTAGGGTGGAGGTTGGTCAGTCCCGGGAAGACAGACAGGTCAAGGAGGCGGGGTGGAGGCTGGTGGGGAGGAAGGGATAGATGGGAGAAAGGATGGACAGGTTAGGGAGGCAGGGACGAGCTGGACTGGTTTTGGATGCAGTCGGGGGAGGGGAGGTTTTGAAGCTTGTGAAGTTCACATTGATACCATTGGGCTGCAGGGTTCCCAAGTGAAATATGAGGTGCTGTTCCTGCAACCTTTGGGTGGCATCATTGTGGCATTAGAGGAAGCCCAGGATGGACATGTCCTCAAAGGAGTGGGAGGAGGAGTTGAAGTGTTTCACTACTGGGAGGTACAGTCGTTTGTTGCGAACCGAGCGTAGGTGTTCCACAAAGCAGCCTCCAAGCCTCCGCTTGATTTCCCCGATGTAGAGGAGGCCACAACAGGAACAGCGGACACAGTATACCACATTAGCAGATGTGCAGGTAAACATCTGTTTGATGTGGTAGGTTTTCTAGGGGCCTGGGATGGGGGTGAGGGGAGAGGTGTAGCACTTCCTGCGGATGCAGGGAAAAGTGCCGGAGTGTGGAAATGGATATTTTTGTAAATAGGATGTGGTGATCTGCCAGTGCTTAATTTTGATACCCTTGCTGTTATGTATTAATGTTTAGATTTAAAGGTGGGAGGCATTGATCGGGAAATTTGCCGATCACACAAAATTTGACTGTGTAGCTGACAAGCAAAAAGCATAGTGTTGACTGCAAGAAGATATCAATGGTTTGGTTGAGTGGGCAGAAAAGTGGTAAATGGAATTCAGTCTGGAGAAATGTGAGGTAGTGTATTTGGGGAAGGCAAACGTACGAAGGAATACACAATAAATTGGAAGTTGTTGAAAGGGATAGAGAAAGTGCAAAACCTTGGAGTGCATGTCCACAGGTTCCTAAAGGTGGCAGAACAAGTACACAAGGTGGTAAGAAACAAATGTGGGATGCTTTCCTTCATTGGGTGAGGTATTGAATATAAGAGCTGGAATATAACACGGGAACTGCATAAGGCATTGCCTAGATTGCAGCTGAGAATTTATGTATGGTTTTAATCACCACATTGCAGGAAACATTCTTTCTGCATCCACCTTGTCAAGACCACTCAGGTTCTTATGTTCGTGGGATAGTATAGGAGGATGGGCTTAGATTAGTTCACAGGTTGGCGCAACATCGAGGGCCGAAGGGCCTGTTCTGTGCTGTATTGTTCTATGTTCTATTTGAGTCATCCCTCACTCTACTAAACTCGGTGGTAATTGGTTCAGTCTGTCCAACCTATCTTCCTAATATGCTCGCCTGTTAATTCCAGGTATCAAACAAGTAAACCTCCTCTGAACCACCTCCGATGTATTTACATCCATCTGTTATCTACGTAGTGTGTGTTGTCCTTTAAGAGAGTGGGTCAGGTGACCTGGAGGCAGAAGCTGGGGAGACAGCCCAGGACCAAATGTGGAGCTGAGAGGATACATAATAAAGTATTCCCCGTTCAAATTTACCCTCTCTCTACCTCATGCTCTGTTTCTAGTTCTAGTGAACCACAAACACAACACCATCCTTAACCATAACTTCATATAATATTCAAGATGTGATCTCAACAATGCACTGAATGACTGAAGCATGACATCTTTATTACTATATTCAATTCTTCTCATAATAAAGGAGAGCAGCCAGTTAGCCTTTTAATTATGAGCTGTAGCTGTGTGCTAACCTTTTGTGTACGGGACCGTCAAATCCTGTAAAGTGATCTTGGGATTACTGAAAGTAAAGTTTGACCCCAAAATTTCTCCTGAACTCCCTTTTTAAAAATGTGACCCATCTTCTGTTCTGACAATCTCTGGTTGATGTTCCCCAATTTATTATGATTCCTAATAGGATACCTTGGGAATAACTGGCTCCCCTTCTATTACATGTCCCCTTGACCGGTTGCAAAAATTATCGTCTCCCTTCTGGATAACATTTCCCCCAAACCAAATTACATTTATGCCCTAAAAAAAAGTTTAGTAAGGCTGACTTGAGTTAATAGAAGAGCGATTATATTAGTTATTAAACGCAAGAAGAAATAATAACGGAACCCATATACACAGATTAAAAATAGGAAGTGAGTCAAAAAGGATAATCATTAAAAGATACATGGATCAGTCTCTAGGTCATTTGTGAAGAGTAGACAGTGGAGTATTGATTGTTGAGTATTCGGTTTTGTGATTCTTAGCTTTGCAGGTTTGCTGAAATTCTTTGGTGTTGTTTCCATTTAAACTGGCTTGCTGACTGGGATCCAGCACACAGAGTTCTTATAAATTCCATTTCCTTTCACCTGATACCCAGCACTCAATATGATGGAGTCATTTACTGGTACTGCAAGTGATTAGTGGATGGTTCTTCATGTTTGACTTTCAGTACATACTGGCAGTTGATTTTGAGCCCAGGCTAGCATGCATGAACACCTGAACCTATTGGCGCACTCAGACCAGTGTTGAAACTTGTTTTTTTTTAACCTATCTGTCAATATTTGTTAGAGGATAATGCAAACATTTCTTGCCTGGAATACTGTCTTTTCTCCCACAACATTCACCATCTGAGATGCTCCAGGGAGGCTGCAGTTACATTTGGACTGTGTTTCCCCTTCTCAAGCTTCCTTGACCACTTGAGGTGTGATTTTCAGAATCCATCCCTGGGCAGTTAATAAATTTACGTCAGCATTATCTCTTGATTGTATGACCTCCTTTTAAATAATGCATGTTGTACTTCTTGTCCATGGATGATCCGGGTTTATGATCTTTGATCATTGATACTTCTTACTACTCTACTGATAAATGGAAAGAATTGATCACTAATTACAATACTGTAATTCTCCCATTCTTGAAGACCTGTATTTACCAAATCATTGAATTTTCTCTGCTCTAGTGAAAAAAGCTTGAGCTTCCAGCCATGTATAACTGAAATCCCTCAGCCCTGATATGTTCCTAATCTCAGTTATCTACATAGCAGCCAACATAATCCTATTTCAAGATAATGAAATGTGAGGCTGGATAACACAGGAGGCCCAGCAGCATCTCAGGAGCACAAAAGCTGACGTTTCGGGCCTAGACCCTTCATCAGAGAGGGGGATGGGGTGAGGTTCTGGAATAAATAGGGAGAGAGGGGGAGGCGGACCGAAGATGGAGAGAAAAGAAGATAGGTGGAGAGGAGAGTATAGGTGGGGAGGTAGGGAGGGGATAGGTCAGTCCAGGGAAGACGGACAGGTCAAGGAGGTGGGATGAGGTTGGTAGGTAGGAGATGGAGGTGCGGCTTGGGGTGGGAGGAAGGGATGGGTGAGAGGAAGAACAGGTTAGGGAGGCAGAGACAGGTTGAACTGGTTATGGGATGCAGTGGGTGGAGGGGAAGAGCTGGGCTGGTTGTGTGGTGCAGTGGAGGGAGGGGACGAACTGGGCTGGTTGTGTGGTGCAGTGGAGGGAGGGGACGAACTGGGCTGGTTTTGGGATGCAGTGGGGGAAGGGGAGATTTTGAAGCTGGTGAAGTCTTTGTAGGTTACGTGGTACAGTCCCTCTTCCGCACCTACAAAGGCCCCTAACCCCACCTCTTCCTCCGTTACATTGATGACTGTATCAGCGCCACCTCTTGCTCCCCAGAGGAGCTCGAACAGTTCATCCACTTCACCAACACCTTTCACCCCAACCTTCAGTTCACCTGGGCCATCTGCAACACATCCCTCACCTTCCTGGACCTCTCAGTCTCCATCTCATGCAACCAGCTTGTAACTGATGTCCATTTCAAGCCCACCGACTCCCACAGCTACCTAGAATACACCTCGTCCCACCCACCTTCCTGCAAAAATTCCATCCCCTATTCCCAATTCCTCCGCCTCCGCCGCATCTGCTCCCACGATGAGGCATTCCACTCCCACACATCCCAAATGTCCAAGTTCTTCAAGGACCGCAACTTTCCCCCCACAGTGTTCGAGAATGCCCTTGACCGCATTTCCCGCAACAGATCTCTCACACCCCGCCCCCGCCACAACCTCCCCAGGAGGACCCCCCTCGTTCTCACACACCACCCCACCAACCTCCGGATACAACGCATCATCCTCAGACACTTCTGCCATCTACAATCCGACCCCACCACCCAAGACATTTTTCCATCCCCACCCCTGTCTGCTTTCCAGAGAGACCACTCTCTCCGTGACTCCCTTGTTCGCTCCACACTGCCCTGCAACCCCACCACAGCCGGCACCTTCCCCTGCAACCGCAGGAGATGCTACACTTGCCCCCACACCTCCTCCCTCACCCCTATCCCAGGCCCCAAGATGACTTTCCACATTAAGCAGAGGTTCACCTGCACATCTGTCAATGTGGTATACTGCATCCACTGTACCCGGTGTGGCTACCTCTACATTGGGGAAACCAAGCGGAGGCTTGGGGACCGCTTTGCAGAACACCTCTGCTCAGTTCGCAATAAACAAATGCACCTCCCAGTCACAAACCATTTCCACTCCCCCTGCCATTCTTTAGATGACATGTCCATCATGGGCCTCCTGCAGTGCCACAATGATGCCACCCGAAGGTTGCAGGAACAGCAACTCATATTCCGCTTGGGAACCCTGCAGCCCAATGGTATCAATGTGGACTTCACCAGCTTCAAAATCTCCCCTTCCCCCACCGCATCCCAAAACCAGCCCAGTTCGTCCCCTCCCTCCACTGCACCACACAACCAGCCAGCTCTTCCCCTCCACCCACTGCATCCCATAACCAGTTCAACCTGTCTCTGCCTCCCTAACCTGTTCTTCCTCTCACCCATCCCTTCCTCCCACCCCAAGCCGCACCTCCATCTCCTACCTACCAACCTCATCCCACCTCCTTGACCTGTCCGTCATCCCTGGACTGACCTATCCCCTCCCTACCTCCCCACCTATACTCTCCTCTCCACCTAGCTTTTCTCTCCATCTTCGGTCCACCTCTCCCTATTTATTCCAGAACCCTCACCCCATCCCCCTCTCTGATGAAGGGTTTAGGCCCAAAACGTCAGCTTTTGTGCTCCTGAGATGCTGCTGGGCCTGCTGTGTTCATCCAGCCTCACATTTCATTATCTTGGATTCTCCAGCATCTGCAGTTCCCATTATCACATAATCCTATTTCTGATGGTTCCCTTGAGTATAAAATCTACAAGCCTCCCTTTACAGAGTGCCGGTCAACAAGAGTTCAACAAATAAATGTACTTTTCTATAGAATTTTGTATTCATTTGTTGTAGGTACCGACATTCTACAGTGATTATCTTCCATTGTGGTATAAACTTTTCTGTTCGTTCTAAGGTCTTTGTTGTTCTGTCCTCATTGCAGATTCTGAGTTCTCTGTCACCCTTAGATTGGATTGGGGAAATTGGGCAGGGCTCAGGAATACCCCTTTCAGAGTCGTATTCCTTTAAAGTTATGTCTAATTCTGTTTTTATCATTTAGTCTTATACTTCCTATTTGTTTTAAAATCTAGGACTATACATAAATTTATGGTGAACTGTTTCTTAAAATGACCACCACCTCAGAGAGAAAGTTTATAAACCTGCGGAAACGTTTAGATCAGCTTGGCTACAGGCAACCCCTTGGGATCGAGACTCTCCCACTGGTGGAAAAACTCTTCAGGTATTTAAAGGAAAGAAATCAGTAAATCTTTTATTCCGGTGTTGCTCTATCATTTTCTACAGTCAGGCTGAAGGTTTTCTTTTATGGAGAAAAACACTATGTTTGTTACAGTTCAAAGAATTTTACTGTAATTTCCTTAGTTGATTTAATAGGTATTTTGTAACATTGTATTGTTGGCAGGAAAATTATTAATAGGTTTGTAATTTTATTACCAGTCTGAATATATGCTCATCTTTCTCCAGTGCACATTTTGTTAGCTGTAAGTTTTGTTCCAAGCTTATACTTGATGGGCTAAAATTTTGAAACCATAGAATACGTTGAAAAAAATTGCAGTGTATCAATCAAACCTTGCAACAAGTAAATATAAATAAACTATTAAGGGCAAACAAAAATAACTAATCAGGAATGAACAATTGCAAGAACTACTAAAAAACCAGAGAGAGGCGGTAAAACAATGATTGAAAGTATTTTTTACACCTTTATTTCTGCGCCAAGTTAAGAATGTTTTTAGCAGTAAGGTTTGTAAGATAAAGTACAAAATTTACAATGAAAATTGTTAAGCTTGCATCTGAAACAGCATTTGGTGTTTTTGAAATGCTTTTCGCAATGTTTCCATTCAAGAAGTGTCTTTTTCTGGAAGCCCAAACTTTATGTCCTCCTATTTCTTTCGCTGTGCGCTCAAAAAATTCAGCAAGGAGGAACATTGGAGCTCGCTGAGCATTTTATGTATTAATTCAAGATTAGCAAAATTGGATTTCAAAGCAATCTAAGAGTTCCATATTTGTAAACTTTTACCAGTCTCTTGTATATACTGTAATTGTTTTCCTGCCCTTCCGCCTCTCGCCCCCCCCCCCCCAAAGCCAAAACAAATACTCATGATGGCGAACAGTGGAGACTCACCCCAACCCTAACAGCTGAACCCTCAACTTGAGATTGTGTGCTATTGCAGCATTGTCGATTGTCTTGAGACGAAGAAATGTAAGTTCCAAGACTGAGAGACAGATGGGCCAAGGTCAAGGCTGGGCTTTGGCCTCAGTGCGGGGTGTGATCTTAGAGGATGGAGATGTTATTCTATCAACTCAATTTCTGTTTCTGCGAGTCAATATTGAATTGAGATTTTTAGTTGGGGAGCTGCTGTATTATTGCTACCATGCAAAGTTTCCAAAACAGTAGGCCGGTGTTTGATTTTTGTTTATCTTCAAATGCATGTTAGTTGGGACCACTATGGACATTCCAATCCTATGTTTTTATAAGGGTATGTTCATCATCAAGACCATCACTAAATAACACTGCAACCTTGAATGAGCACTAGCTTTGGCATGCCACAACAGCTAACTGCAATAAAGATGACATTGCCATGATTTTGAAATGTTCTACTTTAAAGCTCAGAAAAGAACCTTTTTTATATAAGCAACAAATTTCTCTATTTTTATGTTGCAATGACAACAGTTGGATTCCTGGGATGATAAAGCCTGTTTTTGAGCTTTGCTTTTTTTTATAAAAGAAGTGACACATCTCAGTAGTTAGTTCTCACCTAAGGTGACGTTTATTCTGACAATAGGAATCACCATCCTGTAGAGTCAACAGTCACACTGCTTCCCATTCCTTTTCTAATTAGAGTCATAGCGACGTACAGTTTAGAAACAGATCCTTCAGTCCAACTCATCCATGACGACCAAATATCCCAAGTAAATCTAGTCCCATTTGCCAGCATTTGGCCCATATCACTCGAAATCCTCTGATGCTCCAGGGACAAAAGCCCCAGACTATACAGCCTCTACTTTTTGCTCAAACTCTCCAATCCTGGCAGAGCTTGTCTGAAATCCTGCAAGTTTCACAGCATCCTTCCTATAGCAGGGAGACCAGAATTGTACACACTGTTCCAAAAGTGACCTAACCAATGTCCTGTACAGCTGCAACATGATCTCCCAATTCCTATACTCAATGCACTGACCAATAAAGGCAAGCAAACCAAATGCCTTCTCTATCCTATCTACCTGCGACTCCACTTTCAAGGAAAACTATGGGCCTGCACTACAAGGTCTCTTTGTTCAGCAACACTCCCCAGGACCTTACCATTAAGTATGTAAGTCCTGCCCTGATTTGCCTTTCCAAAATGCAGCACCTCATTAATCTAAATTAAACTTCATCTACCAATCTTTGGCCCATCTGAACAAGGTCCCATTATACTGTAAGATAACCTTCTTCTCTGTCCACTACACCTCCAATTTTAGTGTCATCTGCAAACTTACTAACGATACTCCTTCATTCACATCCAAAACATTTGTATAAATGATGAAAATCAGTGGACCCACCACCGACCCTGATGGCACCCCGCTGGTCACAGGCCTCCTGTCTGAAATGCAAACCTCCACCACCGCCCTCTGTCTTCTACCTTCGAGCCAGGTCTGTATCGAAATGTCTAGTTCTCCCTGTATTCCACATGATCCAACCTTGGTAACTGGTCTACTATGAGGAAGCTTGTTGAACACCTTACTGAAGTCCATATAGATCACGTCCACTGCTCTGTCTTGATCAGTCCTCTTCGTTACTTCTTCAAAAGTCTCAATCAAGTTAGTTAGACACGATTTCCCACATGCAAAGCCATGTTGACTATCCCTAATTAGTCCTGCCTTTCCAAATACGTGTAAATCCGGTCCCTCAGGATCCCGTCCAACAACCTGCCCACTGTTGATGTTAGGCTCCCAAGTCTATAGTTCCCTGGCTTTTCTTCACCACCTTTCCTATATTGTAACACCATGTTAGACAACCTCCAATCTTATGGCACCTCACCTCTGGCTATCAGTGATGCACATGTCTCACCAAGGGTCCCAGCAATCACTTCTCTAGCTTCTAGGGTTATGTGTTAAGATTCTGCTGTCTTTCTTAAGGCTCTGTACCAGGTAAAATTCCGAGAGCAAATGTAGGAAATACTGAAAACTCTGGGCCAGTTGAAAACTCAGGTTCATCCCGAGCAAAGTGTGAGATCTGTCAATGGACTGTGTGCTCAAATCTTCACAGGACGCATTCATTACAACAAAGATTCATAATACAGTGTATAACATGATCCTTCATCCTTGTGCCATTGATTTCAAATCCAGCCTATGTAGCCTTATGAGATAAATGTATTTCTGTCTCTCTCTCTGCCCCTTCTGCTAGCTGTAACATGTATGAAGAAGCAGACAAAAATAAGCAAGAACTCACTCACTTAATCCCTTGAAAAATTGGTTCAAATGGGCTAAATCTGCTGAGGCTCCATTACTTCATGTTTCATAAATGCTGTAAAGGTAATCTAAGCAGAGCCTACTGAAGTAAGAAGCACTTTTGAAGAAACTATTTTTGTTGACATCACCAGAGCCATGTACTCATGAAAAAATGTTGGTGGCCATCTTGGTGTTAGCAACACACTCTGTTTTTGTAAATGTTTAGTTTAAATTCTTGAGAATTAACCAGAAATAAAACACAATATATAGTTTCCATGCTTCACTCATTCTAACACATAGATCTGGTCCCCTGCTGCAGAAGGTTAACTACTCCTGCCCTCTTGCTTGGTTCTCATCAGTACATTTGTAATTAAAAAATGAAATCAAATTAATGTTTATGCCTTAGGGGAAAGAGCTAAATGTGAAAATAAATCCCTTGCATTTTGTAAATTTTCAGGAAGCTACTACTAATTGAGTTTAGCACGTATCTCCATCACTCAGCCATGTTTTAAACAATACTTAACGTGTTGCAGTGATTTGGTGCACACAACAGAAAGCCTTCGCAATGCCAAGCTGTCATCTGGAAAAACGGAAAAAGAGACCAAGAACTTGGACTCTGTACTTGAACCATATAGAGCTGAAAATGCCCGTCTTGTACAAGAGAATAACAAGCTCCATCAGGAATTACTGAGGTTAAAGGAAGAGTCAGATCAACATGCTAAAGGTATTAACGAGATATGTGTGCAGTTTATAGCAAATTCTCGAAGTAGTGACATAATATTAATGTTTTGTTTGCAAACAAATGAGACTAATTTTGTCTTCATGTATTTTTAAATATTCTTTGCACAACTTGCATTTGAATTGCACCTATAACAAAGCAAATGTCAAAGGCGCCATTAATAGATTTCAGCAATTCAAGAAGGCAGTTCACTGCCACCTTCTCAAGGACAACAAGGATTGGGCAATAAATGCTGGCCTGAACCAGGAATGCCCACAAACCATGAATGAATAAAGCAAAGGCTAATTAGATAAAATTGGATACCAAGCCGAAGGAGCTGTAATTTTTTTAATCAGGGAGTGTGACCAAAGTACCTCCAATGAAGTGGGTTTTGAGAGCACTCTTCTCAATGTCAACAATCTACGATTATTGAGCATTTTTGTTGTAATAAAGTATCTCATGGTATTTCACTGAGTGTTATGAAGCAAAAGCTGCGTCAAGCTGCATAATATTAGAGTAGATGACCAAAAGCTTTATCAAAGAGGTAGGTTTTTAAGAAGTGTCAGAACGGAAGAATATAAAGTAGAGAGGTAGAACGATGTGGAAGGGAATTCTAGAGTTGAGGCCAAGGTCATAGCTTGGCGATCAATGGAGGAGCAATTAGATGATCAAATGGCCAGAATTGTAAGAGTGCAGATATCACAGAGATTTGTGGTGCGAAAGGAGGTTACAGAAATGAGGACGGGTGAAACTAAGCAGGATTATGAAAACAAGATGAGAATTTTGAAACTGGAGCATTGCTGAACCAGAACAATGAGGACAGCGAATAAAACCAAAGTTGCTAGAAAAGCCCAGTAGGTCTGGCAGCATCTGTGAAGGAAAAAACAGAGTTAACGCTTCAGGTCCGGTGACCCTTCCTCAAAATTGGTGGTGGCTGGGAACACATCAGTTTATATGCAGTAAATAGGCAGGTTGGTGGGGTAGGGAGTAAACAATAGGATTGAGCCCAAAGAGAGAGAAAGACAAGATAATAAAGTGTGAAGCTGGATGAACCCAGCAGGCCAAGCAGCATCTCAGGAGCACAAAAGCTGACGTTTTGGGCCTTGACCCTTTATCCCGAGAGAAAGACAGTTGGTTAGAAACAGGAAAGGAGAGGTCACCCTGTTGGGAGTTTTCTGTTGGCCTCTGAAAAGTTCCAGAGATGTAGAGGAAAGGATTGCAAAGATGATTCTGGTTATGAGCAAAAGTAATAGGGTAGTTGTTATGGGGGACTTTAACTTTCCAAATATTGACTGAAACGCTATAGTTCGAGTACATTAGATGGGTCAGCTTTAGTCCAATGTTTGCAGTAGGGCTTCCTGACACAGTAACTAACAAGAGGCGAGGCCACATTGGATTTGGTACTGGGTAATGAACCAGGCCAGGCATAGATTTGGAGGTAGGTGAGCACTTTGGTGATAGTGACCACAATTCGGTTACGTTTACTTTAGGGATGGAACGGGATAGGTGTGTACCACAGGGCAAGAGTTATAGCTGGGGGAAAGGCAATTATGAGGCGATTAGGCGGCAATTTAGAATACACAGGATGGGGAAGGAAACTGCAGGGGCTGGGCACAATTGAAATGTAGAGCTTGTTCAAGGAGCAGCTATTGTGTGTCCTTGATAAGTATGTACCTGTCAGGCAGGGAGGAAGTGGTCGAGCGAGGGAACCGTGATTTACTAAAGAAATTGAATCTCTTGTCAAGAGGAAGAAGGAGGCTTATGTAAAGATGAAGCGCGAAGGCTCAGTTTAGGGTGTTTGAGAGTTACAAGTTAGCTAGGAAGGATGTAAAGAGAAAGCTAAGAAGAGCCAGGAGGGGACATGAGAAGCCTTTGGCAGGTAGGATCAAGGAAATCCCTAAAGCTTTCTAGAGGTATGTCAGGAATAAAAGAATGACGAGAGTAAGATTATGGCCATTCAAGGACAGTAGTGGGAGGTTGTGTGTGGAGTCTGAAGCGATATGAGAGACGTGAAATGAATATTTTTTGTCGTATTCACATAGGAAAAAGATAATGTTGTCCAGGAGTATACTGAGATACAGGCTATTAGACTAGACGGGATTGAGGTTCATAAGGAGGAGGTGCCAGTAATTCTGGAAAGTGTGAAAATGGATAAGTCCCCTGGGCCGGATGGGATTTATCCTAGGATTCTCTGGGAAGCTAGGGAGGAGATTGCAGATCCTTTGGCTTTGATCTTTAGGTTGTCATTGTCTGCAGGAATAATGCCAGAAGACTGGAGGAGAGCAAATGTTACCCCCTTGTTCAAGTAGGGGAGTAGAAACAACCCTGGTAATTATAGACCAGTGAGCCTTACTTAGGTTGTGGGTAAAGTGTTGGAAAGGATTATAAGAGATAGGATTTATAATCATCTAGAAAGGAATAATTTGATTAGGAATAGCCAACACGGTTTTGTGAAGAGTAGGCCGTGCCTCACAAACCTTATTGAATTCTTTGAAAAGGTGACTAAACAGCTGGATGAGGGTAAAGTGGTTGATGTGGTGTATGTGGATTTCAGCAAAGCTTTTGATAAGGTTCCCCCCAGTAGGCTATTGCAGAAAATACAAAGCCATGTGATTGCGGGTGATTTAGCAGTTTGGATAAAAAATTGGCTCGTTGGAAGAAGACAGAGGGTGGTGCTTGATGGGAAATGTTCATCCTGGAGTTCAGTCACGAATGATGTACCGCAAGGATCTGTTTTGGGACTACTGCTGTTTGTCGTTTTTATAAATGACCTTGATGAGGGCGTAGAAGGATGGGTTAGTAAATTTGCGGATGACACTAAAGCCGGTGGACTTGTGGATAGTGCAGAAGGATGTTGCAGGTTACAGAGGGACATAGATAAGCTGCAGAGCTGGGCTGAGAGGTGGCAAATGGAGTTTAATGCATAAAAGTGTGAGGTGATTCACTTTGGAAGGAGTAACAGAAATACAGAGTACTAGGCTAATGGTAACATTCTTGGTAGTGTGGATGAGCAGAGAGATCTCAGTGTCCATGTGCTTAGATCCCTGAAAGTTGCCACCCAGGTTGATAGGGTTGTTAAGAAGGTGTATGGTGCGTTAGGTTTTATTGGTAGAGGGATTGAGTTTCGGAGCAACGAGGTCATGTTGCAGCTGTACAAAACTCTGGTGCTGCCGCACTTGGAGTATTGCGTATGGTTCTGGTCGCCACATTATAGGAAGGATGTGGAAGCATTGGAGAGGGTCTAGAGGAGATGTACCAGGACGTTGCCTGGGATGGAGGGAAGGTCTTATGAGGAAAGGCTGAGGGACTTGAGGCTGTTTTTGTTAGATAAAAGAAGGCTAACAGGCGATACAAGATGATCAGAGAATTAGATAGGGTGAACAGTGAGAGCCTTTTTGTTCGGATGGTGATGGCTAGCACAAGGGGACATAGCTTTAAACTGAGGGATGATGGATATAGCACAGATGTCAGAGGTAGGTTCTTTACTCAGAGAGCAGTAAGGGTGTGGAATGCCCTGCAGGCAACAGTAGTAGACTCGCCAACTTTAAGGGCATTTAAATTGTCATTGGATATACATGTGTATGAAGATGGAATAGTGTAGGTTACTTGGGCTTCTGATTGGTTTCACAGGTTGGCGCAAGATCGAGGGCCGAAGGGCCTGTACTGCATTGTAATGTTCTACGTTCTATGGGTAGACAAAGGAGGTGCTAATGATCAGGCCAGGAGGCTGAATAGTTGTTAATGGGGACTGTTAGTGACTAACAACAGGAGGTTTGTAGTGGCAGGCTATGTGGTAACAAGGCCTGGTGTGTGGAGTAGCGGGCTGGGACATGGGAGAGTTTCGGCCCTAAAATTATTGAACTCAGTATTGAGTCCGGAGAGCTGTAGGGTCCCCAAGCAGAAAGTGTTGTTCCTCCAGTTTGCATTGGGCTTCTCTGGAACACTGCAGCAAGCCAGAGACGGAGATGTTGGCCAGGGAGCAAGGTGGTGCGTTAAAGTGGCAGGCAACAGGTAGTTCAGGGTCTTCTTTGCATGCAGAACATGGATGTTCTGTGAAGTGGTCGCCAAGTCTACGCTTCGTTTCCCCAATGTAGGGGAGACTGGATTGTGAGCAGCAAATGCAATAGACTAAATTCTGGGAAGTGCAGGTGAAGTTTTGCTTCACCTGGAAGTTATGTTTGGGCCCTTGGACACTGGGGAGGGAGGAGGTAAATGGGCAGGTGTTGCACCTTCGCTGGTTACAGGGGACGGTGCCCTCGGGCTGTGGGAAGGTATTGTGGGTGACGGAAGTGTGGACCAGGGTGTCCTGGAGGGAATGGTCCCTGCAGAAGGCTAACGAGAGGGGAGGGGAACATGTGTCTGGTGGTGGCATCTCACTGGAGATGGCAGAAATGGCGTCTGATGATCTTCTGGATGTGGATGCTGGTGGGATGGTATGTAAGGATAAGGGGAACCCTATCGCTGTTGTGAGAGGGAAGAGAAGGGATGTGGGCGGAAGTACAGGAGATGGGTCAGACCTGGTTGAGGGCTCTGTTGACGACGGAGCTGGGGAATCCTCGGTTGAGGAAGAAGGTGGACATTTCGGAGGCTTCCTTGTCGAAATTGACCTTGTCTGAACATATGCAATAGAGACAGAGGAACTGAGAGAATGAGATGGAGTCTTTACAGGAAGCGGGTTGTGAAGATGTGTAGTCCAGGTAGCTTGTGAGTCAGTGACTTTGTAATGGATATTAGTGGCCACTCTCTCCTCAGGAATGGAAACAGAAATGTTGAGGAACGGGAGGGAGGAGTCAGAGATAGAACAGGTGAAAATGAGGGCAGGGTGGAAATTGGAGGTGAAATTGATGACGTTTTCCAATTCCAGATGAGAGAGGGAAGCAGCACCGATAATATCACCGATGTATTGGAGAAGGAGCTCAGCACAACATCATGGACTGAAGGGCCTGTACTGTGCTATGTTCTAAGAGTTGTGGGTGGTGCCCAGAGTAGGACTGGAACAAGGAATATTCCACGTACCCCAAGAAGAGACAGGCATAACTTGGGCTGTGCAGGTACCGAGATAACAAAGTGTAGAGCTGGATGAACACAGCAGGCCAAGCAGCATCTTAGGAGCACAAAAGCTGACGTTTCGGGCCTGAACCCTTCTAGGCCTGAAACATCAGCTCTTGTGCTTCTAACATGCTGCTCAGCCTGCTGTGTTCATCCAGCTCTACACTTTGTTATCTCGGATTCTCCAACATCTGCAGTTCCCATTATCTCTGATCCCATACGGGTACCTATGGCCACCCTTCTTAACTGTAGGAAATGAGAGGAGTCAAAAGAGAAGTTGTTGAGGGTGAGGACAAGCTCAGCCAAGCGGAGGAGGGTGGTGGTGGGTGGGGATGGTTCAGGTCTGTGCTCTAGGCAGAAGCGGAGAGCTCTTAAGTTCTTCATGGTGGGAAGTGGTTGTTTAAAGGGATTGTACGTCCGTGGTAAAGAGGAGGTGGCTGGAACTGGCAAACCGGAAGTTTTGAAACTGGCATAAGGCATCAGAGGAATCACGGATATACGTGGGTAGGGCTTAGACCAGGGGAGAGAAGACTGAATGAAGGTAGGAAGAGATGAGTTCCGTGGGGCAGAAGCAGGCTGAAACAGTGGGTCTGCCCGGACAGTTCTGCTTGTGGATTTTTGGCAGGAGGTAGAAACGAGCTGTGCGGGGTTGGGGGATCCATCAGCTTGGAAGCGGAATGGGGGAGATCACCGGATGAAATGAGATCAGTTACGGTAGTGGATACAGTGGCCTGATATACCATGGTGGGGTCATGTTCCAGGGAACGTAGGAGGAGGTATCCGAGAGTTGGCACTCAGCCTCTGCATGGTAGAGGTCAGTATGCCACACTAAAATAGCACCTCCCTTATCGGCAGGCTTAATGACAAAGTCAGGGTTAGATCTGAGTGCACGGAGTTGCAGTCAGTTCGGAGGGAGATAGGTTGGATTTGGTGAGCGGGGGGTGCAGAGAAGTTGAGGCGGCTAATGTCACATTGATAAATTTCAATGAACAGATCGAGTGCAGGTAAAAGGCCAGAGGGAGAGGTCCAGGTGGAGGGAGAGTGTTGGAGTTGGGCAAAGGGGTCTTTGGGATGGGAAGAGGACTCTTGTCCAAAGAAATGGGCATGGAGTTGAAGGCAGTGGAAGAAGAGTTCGACATCATATCGTGCCCGAAATTCATTAAGGTGGGTATGGCCGATTAGGGTGAGCAAGGCTTGCTACAAATAAGGATTTAAGATGCAGAGGGGAGAATGTGGGAGTCGGCCAGCAATGTATTGCAGTAGTTAAATCTAGAAGAATTTTCAAAAGTTAATTAGAGTAGACTGTTTGCAGGTAAAGGACTGACTGACAAGTGGGAGGCTTTTAAAAGTGAGATAACGAGTTCAGAAGCCTTATGTCTCTGTTAGAGTGAAAGGTTAGGCTGGGAAGATTAGGGAACAATGGATGAAGAAAGATATTGAGATTCCAGTCAAGAATAAAAAAGAGTTGTTTATTAGATATCAACAACTGGGATCATATGAATTTCTTGATGAGTATAAAGAGTGTTGGAGTATTCTTAAGAGGAAAATCAGGAAGGTAAAGAGGGCTTATGAAATAGCCTTGGCACACAAGGTTAAGAATAAGCCGAATAGATTCTACAACTACGTTAAGAGCAGAGCAACTAGGGAGAGAGTAAAGCCCTTAAAGATCGAGAAAGTCGTCTTTGTGTTAAATCTCAGGAGATGGGAGAGATATTAAATCAGTTTTTACAATGGAGAAAGTAATTGAAGTCAGAGAAGTCATAGAAACAAATGTTGATTTTTTGAAAACAGACCTAATTAGGGACACTCAGCATGGCTGTGCGGGGCGGGTCATGTCTTGCAGACTTGATTGAATTTTTCGAGGAGGTGATGAAGGTGATCGATGAGGGTAGAGCAATGGATGTGGTGTACATGGATTTTAGTAAGGCTTTCAACAAAGTCCCTCAAGGCAGGCTTATCCAGAAGATGAAGGTGAATGAAGTCCATGGTGACTTGGCTGCTTGCATTCAGAATTGGCTTGTCCAAAGAAGGCAGGGGTTAATGGTGGAAGGGAGTTTTTCTAGCTGGAAGTCCATTACTACTAGTGTTGCTTTGCACAGAGATCCTTACTGGGTCCTCTATGAAGATGGGTGAGTTAGTAAGTTTGCAGATGACACAAAGATCGATGGAGTTGTGGGTAGTGTAGAGGTTGTCAAAGGATACAGCGGGATATAGATCAGATGTAGATATGTGCAGAGAAATGGCAGATGGAATTTCATCTAGGTAAGTGTGAGGTGCTGCACTTTAGGAGATCAAATGTTGAGGAAAAGTATACAGTTCATGGCAGGACGCTGAACAGCATTGATGCACAGAGGGATCTTAAGGTTCAAGTCCATAGCCCCCTGAAAGTGGCCACATAATTAGATAGGGTGGGAAAGAAGGCGTACGGCATGCTTCCCTTTATTGGTCTGGAAATTCAATACAAGAGTCAGGCTGTCATGTTGCAGCTTTGTAAGACTTTGGTTAGGCCACATTTAGAGTATTGCATTTACTTCTGGTTGTCGCATTACCAAAAGGATGAGGCTTTGGAGAGGGTGCGGATGAGATTTGCCAGGAAGCTGCCTGGATTAGAGGGAATGAGCTCTAAGGAGAAGTGAGAAAAACTTGTTGTTTTCTCTGGACCGTCAGAGGCTGAGGGGAAACGTGATAAAATCCTATAAATTATGAGATGCTTAGATAGGGTTAATGGTCAGAATCCTTTTTCCAGAGTTGAAATGTCAAATACTAGGGGCCGTACATTTAAGGTGAGAGGAGGAAAGTTCAAAGGAGAGGCAAGGGACAGAATCATAAGCAGAGAGGTGGGAGTCTAGAAAGTACTGCCAAGGGTGGTTGTGGAGGCAGATACAATAGGCATGTTTAAGAGACTTTTAGATAAGCTGTTGAATATGCAAGGAATGGAGGGATATGGACCAAGGGCACGGAGAAGGAATTAGTTTAATTTGATGTCATGCTCGACACAACATTGTGGGACAAAGGGCCCCTTCCTGTGCTGTACATTTCTATGCTCTAAGGACAAATGAAGTGAATTCCAGTGTTGAGATGAGATTGATAGCCCTTGACATCATGGCTACATTTGACCCAGTGTGGCATCAAGGAGCCATAGCAAAATTGGAATCAATGGTTATCAGGAGCAAACTCTCCACTGTTTGATGCATACAAAGGTGGCTGTGTTTGTTGGAGGTCAGTCATCTCAGCTCCAGTACATTTCTTCACTAGTTCCTCAGAGTAGTGGCCTAGATCCAACCATCCTCAGCTGCTTCATCAATGACCTACCCTTCATCGTAATGTTCAGTGATGATTGCAAAATGTTCAAGACCTGCTGCGACTCCTTAGATTGTGACTCAGTCCATGTTCAAATGCAACAAGATCTGACAATATCCAGACTTGGGATGACAAATGATAGGTAACAATCATACCACCATAAATGCCAGGCAATGATCATCTCCAAAGAGAAACAATCTGATCACTGCCCCTTGATATCCAGTGGTGTTACCATCATAGAATCCCCAACTATCAACATCCTTGGGGTTACTATTCTCCAGATACTGAACTGGACTCACTCGTTGTTGCAAGAGAAGGTCAGATGCAAGGAATACTTTGATGAGTAACTCATCTCATGACTCCCCGAAGTCTGTCCATCATTTACAAGGCACAAATGATGAGTGTGATGGCATACTCCCCACTTACCTGGGTGGGTGCAGCTCCAACAATATTCAATAGGCTTGACACCACTTGATTTGCACCATGTCCACAAACATCCACTCCCTCTACCACTGATGCTCAGTAGCAACAGTGTGCACTATCTGCCAGATGCATGGCGGAAATTCACCAAAGAATCTCAGACAGCACCTCAAAAATCTACGACCACTTCCAACTAAAAGGACAAGAGCAGCAGATGTTTGGGGACACCATTACCTGAAAGTTTCCCTCCAAGCAATTCACCATCCTGACTTGGAAAAATATCACCATTCACTGTCGCTGAGCCAAAAATCCTGGAATTCTCTCACACATGGCATAATGGGTCAACTACAGCACGTTGACCGCAGCAGTTCAAGAAGTCATTTCACCACCATCTTCTCAAAGACAACTATGGGCAGACAATAAACGCTGGTCAACCAGTGATGCCCATGTTCAAACATGAGTAAAAAAAAGTTAGACCATTGTTGCGATGCGTGGCCTGTTGGCTCAGTGGTTATCATTGCTGCCTCATGGCACCAGCAACTCGGGTTTGATTCGACCCTTAGGTGACTGTGTGGAGTTTGCACGTTCTCCTCTTGTCTGCGTGGGTTTCCTCTGAGTGCTGCGGTTTCCTCCCACAAGTCCAAAGATATGTAGGTTAGACGGATTGGCCAGTGTTCAGGGATGTGTAGATTAGGTGGGTTACCGGGGGATGGGTCTGGGTGGGATGCTCTGAGGTTCATTGTGGACTTGTTGGGCCAAAGGGCCTGTTTTCACACTGTAGGGATTCTGTGATGATCTTCTCTGATAAGTTCAGTTTGGATATCAAAGAACAGTAATGATTGGAAGGATTGAATAGTCTATTATTTTTCCTGTATAATTGCAATAGATTGAGGAAGTGATTATCAAGGTCAAGAAAGCTTTATACACACTGCATTTTCTCTTGTTCTGTCAGTTTAGTGCTCTTTTCATTACCTAGCCATACAAATTAAATGTTTAAAACCTAGGTATATGTAGACATAAGATGATGACCAACCCTTGTAGACCATTGCCCATCCTTTGGAGAACATTTTTACACGTGGAATCCTTTGCTGCTTCCCATCTAGGTGCAGTACAAGATATTCATCTGTTTTGTTTTATTTGGCTGAGGCCAGTATAGGGATTGTTAACCTGGCTTGATGTGCAACTACAGATAGCCATCCTGTTCTCCCTCCTTTCTCAAATTTTGGTTAACAATTTGTCATACTAAAAACAAAGTGTTGTTTTCAGGATAATTGGTTAGTTGTTACAAATTGTCGTGCCATGTCTGCATTGGGTTCTTGCTAATATTGTGACCAACATCACTGGCTATTGTGTTACAAAGTGTGATTTGATTACAATTATTTTTAGATTTAAAACATACCATAAGAAAATTGGAACATGACACTGCAGATTTGAAGTTTTTAAATAACCAGTATGTGCATAAAGTACGATCCCTAGAAAAGGAAAGTAAAGCAAAGACTGATAAGATCCAGCAACTACAAGAGAAAAATCTGCAAGCTGTTGTGCAAACTCCAGGTAAGAATACTACGTTTCAGTTTTGTTTATTTTCTTCAAAGGAAACATGAATGTAATTATGTTGAAGTAATTTGCTTAATACAGTTATGCTGTTTGGCTATTATAGAATATACCAAAAGTAAATTGAATTAAAATTACGGCTAGAAACACAGTGAAATATAATTTAAAATCTGTTGTATGCTCTGTTATATGGCTATCATTGTAACAGTACAAGATCTTGTATGTAGAGAAATTAAAGTAAAAATGTTCTTTCATCTAAAATGTTAAATGGATATGGGATTGATAATTAAATTTCAGTGCATACACTGAACAGACCTACCATTTGAATCCTGCCCTCCACTGTGTGATGTCTGTTATCAGTCCAGGACCAGTTTCATTCATTTTAATAGCAGCCAGTATCCTAATACCCTGCCAGAAACAATTCAGGGCCAGCTGTGTCGAGGTATATTCTGCAACATGCGCACGGGGTCATTTTTCTAAAAATGAAAATCACTAGTGTTAACCACCATTTAAAAATTTTAATAGTTTTGGCATATTGAAATGTTTTGTGTTTCCATGTGCACAGAAATTGAATATAGAGAAAGTACAAAGAATATGCAAAACATAGTAATTTAAATTACTATTTGAAAATATTTCCAGGACTTTAAATTCCAATGTGCAGTTATTTTTAAAGAACATTTTAAGTGTGAAGAATTTTCCTGTTTCACTTTCAAATAAACTAAAATCATGATGAGCCAAATGGCAGGACTTTCACCCACAAGTTTGTGTTAAAGGTGTTTTGAAATAGCTGAGGAGGCCTGAATGTTTCCAGTTTGTCTACAAACATGCTGTAGGTCAAAATATCATATTAAATGAAAACATGCTAAAACAACAAATACATGAAAAACATCTTTATTTGGAATGAATGCACATCAGGGGTAGAAGTGATCTGTATAAGAAGGATGGCTTACACCTGAATTGGAAGGGGACTAATATACTAGTGGGAAGATTTATGCTAATATGGGAAGGAGTGAGACCCAGAGATGTTATGAGGACAGAGCAGCCTGAGACTGATACAGTTGGGGAAAGGAGTAAGTCAAACAGTCAAGGCAGGCAGGAACAAAGTCTAGAATGAGATTGGGCTAATGAACTGCATTTATTTTTATGCAAGAGGCCTAATAGATAGGGCAGATGAACACAGGGGATGGTTGGGAACATGGGACTGGGATGACATAGTAGTTACAGAGATGTGGCTCAGGGAGGATAGGACTAGCAACTTAACATTCCAGAGTATAGATGTTACTGGAAGGTAGAACGGGGCGCAAGAGAGCAGGGGAGTGATGTTTCTGATTAAGAATAACATTACGGCTGTAATTCGGGAGGATATTCCTGGGAATACATCCAGAGAAGTTATTTGCGTGGAACTGAGAAATAAAGGGATGAACATCTTATTGGGATTGTACAATGGACCAACCCAAGAGTCAGCAGGAAATTGAGAAACAAATTCGTAAGAAGATCTCAATGATTTAAAGTAGTAATGGAAAAGGATAGACCAGTTCTAAATGGGAGGAGGGCCAATTTTGATGGTATTAAGCTGGAAAATGGGAGTTTTCAAAAATGAGATAACGAGAGTCCAGAGACAGAATGTTCATGTTAGGTTGAAGGGCAAGGCTCATAGGTGTAGGGAATGCTGGATGACTAGTGAAATTGAGGTTTTGGTCAAAAATAAGAAGGAAGCAAATGTCAGGTATTGACAGCAGAGATTGAGTGAATCCGTAGAAGAGTATAAAGGTAGTAGGAGGAAATTTAAGAGGGAAACGAGGAGGGCAAAAAGGGGACATGAGCTAGCTTTGGCAAATAGGGTTGAGGAGAATCCAAAGGGATTGTATACATACATTAAGGACAAGAGTGTAACTAAGGAGAGAATAGGTCCCCTTAAAGATCAGCAAAGCCACCTATGTGTGGAGCCATAGAAAGTGGGAGAGATACGAAACAAGTATTTTGCATTGTTGTTTACTGTGGAGAAGCATATGAAAGATATAGAACATGGGGAAATAAATAGCAACGTCTGAAAAATGTCCATATGACAGAGGAGGAGGTACTATATCTCTTAAATTGCATTAAGGTGGATAAATCCCCAGGACCTGATCAGGTGTACCCTGTGGGAAGCGAAGGCCCCTTGCTGAGATGTTTGTATCATTAATAGTCACTGGTGAGGTACCAGAAGACTGGAGGTTGTTTAATGTTGTGCCACTATTTAAGAAAAGTGGTAAGGAAAAGCCAGGAAGCTATAGACTGGTCAGCCTGACATCTATGGTGGGTTAGTTGTTGGAGGGAATCCTGAGGGACAGGATTTACATGCATTTGGAAAGATAGTGACAATTAAGGATAGTCAACATGGCTTTGTGCGTGGGAATTTGTGTCTCACTAACTGGATTGAGTTTTTTGAAGAAATAGTGAAGAGGATTGGTGAGGGTAGGGCAGTGGGCGTGATCTACATAAACTTCATTAAGGCGTTCGGCATTCAACAAGGTTCTTCATCGTAGACTGGTTACCAAGGTTGGATCAGGTAGAATACAGGTGGAACGAGCTATTTGGATCCAGAACTGACTCGAAGGTAGAAGACAGAGGGTTGTGGTGGAGGGTTGCTTATCAGACTGGAGGCCTGTGACCAGCAGTGTGCCACCAGGATCAGTGCTGGGTCCACTGCTTTTGTCATTTATATAAATGATTTGGTTTTGAACATCTGGGTGTATGATTAGTAAATTTGCAGATGACACTAAAATTGGAGGTGTAGTGGAGAGCAAAGATATCTACCTCCGAGTACAACAGGATCTTGATCAGATGGGCTAAAGGGCCTATGAGTGGCAGATGAAGTTAAATTTAGATAAATGAGGTGATGCATTTTGGAAAGGCGGTTCAGGGCAGGACTTATATACTTAATGGTGAGATCCTGTGGAGTGTTGCTGAACAAAGAAACCTTGGAGTGCATTTTCATAGTTTCTTGAAAGTGGAATTGCAGGTCAACAGGATGATAACGAAAGTGTTTAGCATTCTCTCCTTCATTAGTCAGTGCATTGAGTTTAAGACCATAAGACATAGGAGTGGAAGTAAGGCCATTCGGCCCATCAAATCCACTCCGTCATTTATTCTTGTTGATGGCCATTTCAAATCCACTTCCCTGCACTCTCCCCGTAGCCCTTGCTTCCTTGTGAGATCAAGAATGTATCAATCTCCGTCTTGACGACATTTAATGTCCCGGCCTCCACTGTGCTCCGTGGCAAGAGTTCCACAGGCCCACCACGCTCTGGCTGAAGACTTTAGGAGTTGGGAAGTCATGTTGTGGCTGCTTGGCCACTTTTGGAGTATTGCGCATTATTCTGATCTCCCTGCGAGAGGAAAGGATGTTGTGAAACTTGAAAAGGTTCAGAAAAAATTTACAAGGTTGTTGCCAGGGTTGGAGGATTTGAGCTATAGAAAGAGGCTAAATAGGCTGGGGCTATTTTCCCTGAAGCATCATAAGCTGAGGGCTGGTCTTAGTAGAAGTTTATAAAATCATGAGGGACATGGATAAGGTAAACAGGCAAGGTATTTCTCTGGGGTGGGGGAGTCTAAAACATAGGGCATAGGTTTAAGGTGAGAGGGGAAATATATAAAAGAGACCCAAGGAGCAACTGTTTCACACAGAGGGTGGTCTGTGTATGGAATGAGCTGCCAGAAAAAGTGTGGAGGCTGGTATGATTACAACATTTAAAAAGTTTCTGGTTGTGTATGTGAAAAGGAAGGATTTATAGGGATGTGGGTCAAATGCTGGCAAATGGGACTAGATGTACACAGGATATCCGGTTGGCATGGACTAGACGGACTGAAGGGACTGTTTCCATGCTGTATTTCTCTATGACTGATGTCATAAATTAAACAACATTATAAAACATTGGGAATTTGATTTGGAAAATCTCTGTATCTTTTTATGCTTCAAATAATGTCTTTAGATCAGTGTGATGGAATCTCCCATGCCGTCGATGCAGTCAAACGTGTCCTTGGTTCTGTGTTGCAAAATCCAGAGCATCTCCACAGTCTTGCAGGTTTATTTCGAGAAATGGGTAGATCGATGAGCATTCAGTGAACTGTATTTTAGCACCACTGGCCTCCCAGTTTGAAGAATGTATTGCATCTGTGATTGCCGTATCTATTGGTTCTATTGTGCACCTTATGATGTTGTATATATAAGTGTTAGTTCTTTTAAGTGACTTTGCTAGGATTTTCATACTAACTTTCACAGATTACTGCAGTGAGCCTTGTGATTAGATTGGCGTCACCCAGCTCTTCCTCATTCTGTCCATCTTGAACAGTCATTTGAACCCTAAATGGTGGACGTAGTTGGCAGTTGTGCTTTTCATCACAATTTTGGCAAGTTCCTTGTCACAAATTTAGTCTCTAGATCATTTGAACTGTACTTTTGCTGCTTATGATGGCCCTCAAAACCTGAGAGATTAGCTGCTGTAGATAGCGGGTTTTCCGGTTGCACGGGTAGTTATTTGGAATGATAATTTTCATTTTCTTCAATTGATACACTTTATCAGCTTTCCTGATTCATGCTACAAAAATGCTAGAGATTCTTGTATTGGTCCAGCCATCCTTTGGTGCAATTGAACTCATTGTGGTCCAGCCTCTTTGCCAAGGCAAAGCATCTTTGCTACACAAATGGAGTGGAGCTGAGAATGTTCTTCAATCATGTTAGCAGAGCAGAATTGATGATGAGATAGTCAGTTGTTGTCATCGTCATCATCTTTGTTAGAAGGAATGCCTGCTTGTTAAACTGTTCCAAGATGTCACCTTGTGCTTAAGAGTTGTTGACAAATGCATGATGGAGTTTGCCATTCTTTAATGACGTATGCTATTGCTTTGTGCCATGATTTTTCATTTGCTGTATTAATTTCACATTACCTCCAATCACTCATAGTTCTAACTTTCTTCCAGTTTAGCTTAACCTCCCAAGGTATGAATGCCCTTTCATACAGAGGGCATGGTGTTGAATGATGACATGCCATAATCTCATGGTCTAATTTGACCAAATGCCAACCAAGTTTGTTGGTGAGGTCAGATGGTAAGCATGTATGAGTTTGATTGATCCAGAGCTAACCACCCTAAACTTCACATTACAATGGGCAGCCTTCCAAGTGATTTCTAATCTGCTGACTTGAATGGCTGACAGTTTCATCACAGCTGGGCTCCAGGTGGTCCAAATTTAACTCATCATGATTTCACTGTATATGGATCAGAAAGACAGACAGAATATGTGGTTGCAATAACACCATCACAATCACACTAATGTCATGTTAATGATCAGCAAATAATATTGCATCACAAAAGGCTAGGTCACAAAATGACATCATAGAACAAATAGACCTGTGTTACCCGGTTACCAAGAATTTTGTACACACCTGCATGGAGGAAGATTACTGATGCTGGAGTCGGAATGTTGTCAAAATGTAGAGATGTGAAGAGTAATCAGTGTTGGATTAGTTTATTTTATTTAAACAACAGGGTTATTTCAAAGCTGCACCTTAAGTTAAAGGAATAGGATCTGACAAATCAATCATAGTGCAGTGTCCAACATGGAACGTATGTATAGCACAATATGATAAATGGCTATTGAAAATAAAACTCAAAGATTTCCGATTTATTGCAAATCAAAACTCCATTTTTCTTATGCAGGTGGTAGAAAGCGCACTATCCCATTTCGTCGACAGCGAATGCAAATTGATCAGCCAGTTCCTCCATCTGGAATTGCATCAGCACCACAAATTCATACAGAAGATCCTTATTTCATGGACCTCTTGAGTGTGGCTGATAATAGGTATTTATAGTTCATAACTGAACAGATCAGCTGAATTTATATAGAAGATACAGCTTTATTATGATTGAACAAAATAGGAAATTAGAAGAAAGACTTAAACTGGAGCCTATGGTTGTCCAAGACTTAAATAATAGTTATTAGACAAAAATGGATAAGCATATTTCCAAATGCAAAAGTAATTATTCTAAGCGTACCTGCGCTGAGTTCAGCAGAGCACCCCAGCGGAGTGGACTCTTCAGAAATTACTTGTTGGCAAACGCTCCACAGGATTTTGGATGGTGGAGCAAGTAAGACTGTGTGGATAAAAACCAAAACAACTGTGGATGCTGTATATCAGGAACAAAAACAGAATTGCTGGAAAAGCTCAGCAGGTCTGGCGGCATCTGTCACCGGACCCGAAACATTAACTGATTTTATCTTCGCAGATGCTGCCATACATTCTGAGCTTTTCCAGCAACTTCTCTTTCTGTTTAAAACTATGTGGGTATAGGTTGTTGACAGTACTGTGGCTTTAATAGGTGTGTTTTGTCCTGGCGTTTTTACTGTGAGACTGGGGGACAGGCACTGAGTAGTCTGTGAGGAGATAGACAACTTGTGAAGCCTTGGGTGTTTTGTTTTAAATTTGGAATAAGGGAAGCAGCCTGAATGAATGTGGTCAAGTTCCCACTGACATTTTTTAGTTTTAGCATTCAGCAGGAGCTGCTGGGGTTGTGAAAAGCTGCCTCATCTCTCTCTATGTTAAAGCTGAAAGCTGGAGTTCTCCATCTAACAGACCTGCCATTTCATGTTCTTTCGTCCCAAATTGGAGAACTGCTCAAGAGACAACTCAGTTTTCTGAATTTGCCTTTTGCCAAGGGTGTGTTTATGGGATATTACTATATTGTACCAGTTTAGTAGTAAAATAATCTATTATTCTTGAAAGAACTGCATAGAGGTCGGTATCCCGTCACCAAGCCACCCTTTACGTGCACAGCACATGGGCTGTGACCTCAGGTGGCTCAAAGTCAGTCCCTAGACCAAGGAGACCTTCCAAATCTCCTGTTTAATCCTGACTCCCTGATTGGTCCAGGTTAACAACCCCAATCAATAGTCAATGAGATCCACCTGGCCATGATTCCAATTACTACAATTCTGTTAAATCTTCCAATATATTCACAAAACCAAAACCATAAATGACTTTCAGTTCATGAAGTCACAAACTATGTCAAGCCAAAGGATTTGATCAGCTTAAAATAGATAAAATAGAATTATAGGATCACTTCCGTGTGGAACCAGACCATGTGGCCCATCAAGTCCACACTGACCCTCTGAAGAGCATCCCACCTGGACTCACCTTCTAACCCTATACCTGTAACCCTGCATTTACCATGGCTAATCCCTGAACACTATGGGCAATTTAGCATGGCCAATCCAACATACCTACACATCTTTGGACTATGAGAAGAAACCAGAAGAATCGCAGGAAGCCAACACAGATTCGGGGAGAATGTACAGATTCCACACATACAGCCACCTGAAGTTGGAATCAAACCCAGATTCCTAATACTCTGAGACAGTAGTGCTAACCACTGAGGATTTAGAATTTAAACAGTTTGACTTCATGTCTCAATATTTTAATGATTCTGTAATAGCCGTTGTCAAAGTCCCAGAGGACAACATAGCTGCTCTTTCATTAGAGAGAGATGACTGAAGGCGAGTTTGACTTGAGGGTTACTACACCTCAGGTGAGGGGTGTGGTTGAGAAGGCAGAACCTTCATGATGATCCCATAGTGTGGGAACTGATTTCACACTGTTAGCATCACAAACCAGCCAGCTGAGCTAACTGACTCCCATTTCTGTAATACTGTACCTGCAGATTATCCTTTAGAATCTGTACTGATTTGAATTGCTTTAGAACATTGTCTTCTACCTGCTAAAGGCTAAACAGCCCTTCATAATTAATTCAGCATTACAGATACTTATACACATTTAAAAATTAAGACCAATTTCCAGTTTTGTAAGATGTTAAATTAATCAATTCTACTTCTTTGGGCACTTATAATTTTAGAAGACAGTAGAGTTAAATTATTCCAAGTTCCTCTTTATTTTGTTTTATTTTAACTGTAGTGTTTGAATAAATTGTGTTTTGCTTAACATCGAGTAGTTTGGCTAATCGAGTTGCATCTGGAACAAAATGCCTCACATTTACTTTTAAATAAAGCAAAAAATTAGAGTCTAGGCTACCTTCTTAATATATTTGGAGGGAGTCTGGAATGTCCGTAACAAATTTGGTGCTCTTGTCGAGATGAAAATCTCTAATTCCGGGTTGGGTATAGGATTATTGGATTCAAAGGCAGCAAGAGCTAAGTGTTGGTGTCTTTTATTTTGGTTGTTGAATTGCGTGTGCCTTATGTAAAAATGGCTTTTTTAGTCACTAAGAGTTTTGTGGCGGGTAGAAGAAGTCACTTCAGGAGTTTAAGAGAAAGTGAGCAAGGCAAAGCTTTGCAAATTGGCAAACAAGTTGGAGTTGCCTATATCTGTGAGAAGAAGGGAAATAGATATGGCAATCATGCAGCTTTCCTGCTACTAAGATGCTACTTGGCCTGCTGTGTTCATCCAGCTCTACACCTTGTTATCTCGGATTCTCCAGCATCTGCAGTCCCTATTACCTCTGATAACGTTTATATTTGCCAGGAATGCCATCAGAAACTTTAGAAATGGCTAAAATTGAAATTGGAAATGAAGCAGTTTGAACTTGAAAAGTAAATGAAACAGTTTGAATTACAATTGAAACTAGAGGAAGAACAGAAAGAGGGAATAGCTCTGGAAGAAGAGAAAGAAAAGGAAAGAATATCTCTTAACAGTAGAAAGCAAGAAAGAGAGAGAAGAAAAAACAATTCTAAGAGATAAAGGCTCCAGTTTTCAGCTGCAGCAGAGAGAGAGATATATGGCAGCTTTTCATTACCCCAGCAGCTCCTGCTGAATGCTAAAACTAAAAATTCTGGTTCTGTGGCTGGGAGCTTGACTACACCCATTCTGGCTGCGTCTGTTTTTTTCAACTTAAAAAAATTTAAGGCTTTACAAGTTGTTTATCTTCTCAGATTGTTCTACATCTGTTCCCCAGTCTCTCTCTAAAAGAAACCAAGATAAATGGCACCTGTTAAAGCCACAGTATCGTCGCAAGGTGGAGAAAATTTTCTACCAACTGCCAAAAACAATATGAATTAATGGATAAAAAATAAAAGAACTGCAGATGCTGTAAATCAGGAACAAAAGCAAAGTTGCTGGAAAAGCTCAGCAGGTCTGGTGGCATCTGTGAAGGGGAAAACATAGTTAACATTTCGGGTCTGGTGACCCTTCCTCAGAACAGTTCTGAGGAAGGGTCACTGGATGATCTGTGAAGGGAAGAACTCTGTTCTTCCCTTCACAGATGCCGCCATACCTGCTGAGCTATTCCAGCAACTTTATTTTTGTTCATGAATTAATAGATAAATAATTTCTAAGTTACATTATTATGGTTTGGGTGTTTCTATGCTGGTAGACTTTCTCAGATTCAGCAGGGGTGATCTTTAGGACTCCAAATAATGAGCAATAATACTACAGAAAGTTCACTGAGTTGTGTAAGAACTGTAGTATGATGATCTTGAGGGGCTTAAGTCAGCTAATATTGATTGAAATTATCGAAATGATAAATAGGAGGAATTTCTGAACTGTGTACATATGAACTTTGGTGATCAGTATATTCTCAGTCCAACAGAAAGAAAGCATTGTTTGACTGGGACTAGAGATTCAAGTGTCTGTGTTGTAACATTCGAGTAAGATTGATCATTGTGTCATAGGGTTGAGATCAATAATAGAGAAGAGCAACATAAGAACGTAAGAAATAAGAGCAGGAGTAGAGCATCCAGCCCCTTAATCCTGCCCATCATTCAACAAGATAATGGCTGATCTGCCCCAGGCCTAAATTCCTCTCTTATACCAATTGACCATAGCCCTGGTATCAACTCCCTGATATTCCAAAGATCTTCTTACCTCTTCTTTAAATACTTTCAGTGAAATAGTTTCCACAGTTCCCTTGGGTAGCAAATTTCCAATATTCATTATCTCCTGGGAGGAGAAATTCCAGTTTTAAATAGATGATCTTTTATTCTATAACTGTGTCCCCTAGTTAACCATTGCCCGCTAGTGGAAACATCTTCACAGCTTCTACCCTGTCAAACTATTCAGAATTTTGTATGTTTCAATGAGCTCATCCCTTCTTCTAATTTCTAATGCGTAATGGCCTAACCTGTTGAGTTGTTCTTGATAACTCTATCCTTCTAACTCACAAATCAACCTAGTGAATCTCCAATATTAATAAATACTTTCTTAAATACAAGACTAAAACTGTCCGGGTGCCGCCTCATCAACTCCTGTACAGTTATAACAAGACATTCCTGTTTTTAAACTCCAACTCGCTAGCAATTAAGTCCAAAATTGGGGAGTGGGGATCTTTGCTGATGATTGCACAATGTGCAGCACTATTCATGCTCCTCAAATACAGAAGCAGTCCATGTTCAAGTGTAACAGGACCTGAACAATATTCAGGCTTGGGCTGACAAATAGCAGGTATCATTCTTGCCACGCAAATGCATAAGAGACAATCTAACCACCACCCCTTGGCAATAAATGGTGTTCCCATCACGGAATCCTCCACTATCAACATCCTTGGGGTCAAAATTGACCAGAAACTGAACTAAACATGTAAACGCAGTGGCTACAAGAGCAGGTCAGAAGCTAGGAACACTTCAGCAAGTACTCCCAAAGCCTGTCCGTCTACAAGGCATCACTCAGGTGTGTGACAGAATACTCCCCATTTACCTGGATGTATGCAGATGCAACAACACTTAATAAACTTGAAATCAACCAGAACAAAGCAGCTCACTTGATTTGGATCACATTCACAAACATTCACTCCCTCGACTGATGCTCAGTACCATCTGCAAGATGCATTGCAGAAATCCACCAAAGAGCCTTATACAGCACCTTCCAAACCCACAACCACTTCCATCTAGAAGGACAAGAGCAGCAGATACATGGGAACACCACAAGTTTCCCTCCAATCCATTTCCATTCTGACTTGGAAATATATCACTGTTCCTTCACTGTCAGTGAGTCAAAATCCTAGAACTCCTTCCCTGAGGGCATTGTGGGCCAACCTACTGCTTGTGAACTTTCAAGAAAGCTGCTCATCACCAACTTCTCAAAGGCAAGTAGGGACGAGCAATAAGTGCTGTCCAGCCAGTGATGCCTGCATCTCATGAATGAATTAAAAAAAAACTGCCTTTCTTCCTACCAACATGCATGAACTTATACTTTTCTAGTTTTCGCTGCTTTGTAAGTCTTAGTTTCTGATTGGATACTGTTCTTAATCGCTTTTGTTGACCACAGGTCAAGTTCTCATCAAGTTATTTTTTATTTGGTGGAATGTTTTTTTACTGAGCATTATGAAATATCTTCTTAAATGTCTCCCACTGCTCACCCAAAACTCTCCCCTTCAACTATTTTCCCAATTCTTCCTTCATGCCTGTGGAATTTCCCTTATTGAAGTTGAGAACATTGGATTGAGACCCGAGTTGCTGTCCCTTAAACTAAATTTGAAATTCCTCCTATGTTTTGATTGCTACACACCTGGAGGAGCTCTAATTATGAGATCTCGTGTTAATCCTCCCTCATTTGCACATTGCTGGATCTAAAATAACCTGCTCCTGGGTCGGTTCTGTAACATACTGCCTAAGAAGCAATTCCCAATCCACTCTAGAAATTGGTCTTCCCTGTCACCCAGTTGCCCATCTGATTTGTCAAGTCATATACAGATTGAAATCACCCATCGCAACGGTCAGGCCTTTCTTGCAGTGCTCCATTATTTCCCAATTTACACTTTGTTCTACAGTAATGCAATTCTTCAGGGGCCTATAGACAATTCCCATCTGTGATTTTTAAACCTTGCCATACCTTATTTTCACACAACCTGATGCCACATCATGACCTGTTGCACCTATTATCCATTACACTGATAACTTTCTTTATTGATCAAAGCTACCCCACTTTCTTTTCTCTTTTGCCTATTCTTCTGGAACACAAATACCCTTGAATACTGAGTTCCCAATCTTGATTTTCATATAACCACGTCTCCATAATAGTTATCAAGTCATGTTATTTTGTTTATATTTGTTCCATCAACCGATCTATCTTGTTGCAAAGGCTGCATGAATTCAGATAAAGATCCTTAAACTTTGAAGTTTTAATCATTATTGACTTCTGTTTCTAATTTTTGATGAATTCTATATTTCTTATCTCTTTCTGTCACACTTTGATTGTTGCTTATCTCTTCACTACTCTGCACTTCAGCTCTCTATTGAATTTTTATACTTGGCTTCAATTTAATCCAATGATTCCATCTGACAGTCTTCAACTTTTAAATTTCACCCCACATCCCACTAGTAGACATCTATTTGTACTAGATGCACAAGCAAGGGCAAGGGACACTGATAGTTTTATTTTGTACAACTGTGCTCCAGAATGAATCATTCAAGTGTTAAGCTTTTTGAAGATATTCACCAGCATCTGTCCAATTGCAAAACTGGCTGGCACTGTCAAAAAAAAGACAGATAGAAACTGAACAATTACTGCTCGCGTAACTCACAGGCACTTCTCCTATAATGTGATAGTTGTGTTCTTGCATGACCTTGCGCTGTAGAAAATCATACTATAGAAAATCCTATCATAGGGAAATCGCTATACCTGTACGGCAGAAAGTTCACATTAGCCAAATAGCATCCACTGTTCATTTGAGATAACAAGGTGTAGAGCTGGATGAACACAGGCCTTCATTTCTGAAGAAGGGTCTAGGCTCAAAAGGCCAGCCTTGCTGCTCCTCTGATGCTGCTTGGCCTGCTGTGTTCATCCAGCTCTACACCTTGTTATCTCAGATTCTCCAGCATCTGCAGTTCCTTCTAACCACTGTTCATCAACTGCATTACAGCCCATTCACGTTAACGAAACACAGGTTGTAGCGGAGCTACCTGGACTTCAATTCATCAGTAATATAATGAAAGCTATTAGTGATAGTGTAGTAGACAGCTGTTTGGTGAAGGAAGAAAAGGGAGATGGCCTGTCTTCCATATTGATTTATTCACAATGTTCAATATAGCATAAGTGCACACTACTCCTTAGTCATAGATCCATAGAAATCCACGGCACAGAAACAGGTCCTTCAGGCCATCAAGTCTGTGCTAGAAAAAAAAGCACCTATCTATTCCAATCCCATTTTCCAGCATTTGATTTTAAGCTTTGTATGCCTTAGCATTGCAGTGCACATTGAAATACTTAAATGTTATGAGGGTTTCTGCCTCCACCACCTTTTCAAGCAGTGAATCCCAGATGCCTACCACTTTGAGGTTAAAAAATATTGCCTCACATCCCGTCTGAACCTCCTGGCCCTTACGTTAAATCTATGTCCCCTGGTCATTGATCCTTACATCATGGGGAAATGTGTATTCCTGTCTACCCTATCTACGCCTCCCCATAATTTTATATATCTCAGTTATGCTCCCCCTCAGTCTCCTCTGCTTCAAGGAAATCCCTAATCTGTCCAATCTGTCTTCCTGGACAACATTCTGGTAAATCTCCTCTGCACCCTCTCCAATGCAATCACATCCCTCCCTTAAGGTGGATGCTAGAACTGAAGACAGTACTCTAACCAATGTTGTGTTCAGTTTCAGCATAATCTCCCTGTTCTTAAACGCCATACCTCAGCTAATCCCATATGGCTTCTTAACCATTTTATCTACCTTCACCACTATCTTAAGGAGTCAGTGGACATGCGTACAAAGGTCCATCTGATCCTCTGTGCTTTTACAAGGTCCAACCCTTTATCATGTATTCCCTTGTCTGGCTTGTCCTGCTGAAATGCATTACTTCACACTTATCCAGATTGAATTCCATTTGCCAATAATCAGCCTATCTATCCGTCTGCATTCTAAGTCTATCCTCCTCACAATTTACCACCCCACCAATTTTTGTATCATCCATGATCAGTCAAAAGAACATAAGAACTAGGAGCAGGAGTAGGCCACCCGGCCCCTTGAGCCTGCCCCACCATTCAATGAGATCATAGCTGATCTTTCTGAGACTCAGCTCCACTTACCCACCCACTCAGCATAACTCTTAATTCCTTTACTGTTCCTACATTCAAGTTTAAATCATCTTTATATACCACAAGTAGCAAAGACTCCAACACTGATCCCTGCAGGACCCCACTGGACACAGACTTCCAGACACAAAAACACCCCTCGTCTATCACCCTCTGCTTCTACTATTTTTTTCTGTAGACTAGCCTCCTCCCAGTTGGAAACTGGCTCTTATAATTATTTATAATCTATTATTTGGACATGTTATGGCACTCCTTGAGGGCAGGAGGGTCTTAATCTAGGCCTTCTGGCCCAAAGGCAGAAACACTACCATTGTACCATATGATCCTCATACCCCAATAATATTGCCAATCAGAGGATGCACATATACACGCTCGTGTACACAGCATTTGCAACTTTAACAATCAGCAGTATTATTAAGCATCAGATGCTCACCAATACCCCACTCGTGGCTCCAGACTACGTCGTAACCTTGTTCCAAATTTAGACACAACCGAAGTCTAGAGGTGAGGTGAAAGTGACAACCTGTAATACCTTACCAAATTTGGTGCCAAGGAGTAGATGCAGGTTCAGTTACAACATTTAAAAAGACATTTGAAGAGGTACATGAATAGGAAATGTTTAGAGAGACATGGGCCAAAAGCAGGCAAATGGGACTAGTTTAGTTTGAGAAAACTGATAGGCATTGACGAATTGGATTGAAGGGTCTGTTTCTGTGCTGTATGACTCTATGATTCTAAAAGTTAATTTTTAAAAATATTGTGCATAATGTTTTTTCTATATATTTTTGACATAAAAATCTTATTATATAAATATACAAGCATATATTTTAATGTTAATTTTAAAAAGCTGCCAAGACAACCATTTGCTCACATTTCAATAGTTTAGTTAAATTTGGTTGTACAGCAATCTTACTCCAGTTCATTGTTTCAGAGATTAACTTCAGAGCAATCTTCACAATGTGGTTCAGCCATTCAACCCCACAATTCCATTCCATTCAAGGAGATCCAATCAGGTCAATTCCCTGCATCTATCTGCATGCCTTTAATTCATAATATCTTGTACCCTTACCTGATATCGTTTTCACCAGTAAAAATAGAAAATGCCAGAGAAACGCAGCTAGCCTGCCAGCATCTATGGAGAAACAAGTATGGCTAACTTTTCAAGTCCACAGCCTTTTCTTTGGAATAGAGAAGATCTGGAAAATTATTGTTTTCACGTTGTTGACAACAAGTGTTTCAATAGCAATTTTATTTGCTCTAGTGAGGGAGAATTTCACATTTCAATAAACTTTTCAATAAAAGCTTTACTAACTCACCCAACATCAACTGTGGGATAAAGAACAGCAGATGCTGGAGATCTAAAACAAAAATAGAAATTGCATGTGAAACTCAGCAGGCCTGGCGGCATCTGTGGGACGAAAACAGAAGTAATGTTTCACATTTGGAGTTTGATGTTGAGTCCTAGAGGCTGCAAGATCCCCAATATTATTCTTCGAGCTGGCACTGAGGGTTACTGGAACATTGCAGCAGGCATGCCTCGGAAATGTTGGTGTGGGAACACCATAATGTTGAAGCGGCAGACAACTAGAAGCTTTGGGTCATTTTTGCTGACTGGGTGATGGTATTCTGCAAAGCAATCACCCAGTCTGTGTTTTGTTTCCCCAATGTAGAGGAGGCCACACTGTGAATAGCGAATACAGTAATTCTATCAAATTTAATCAAGTACAGATAAATCACTGTTAACATTTCGGGTCCGGTTCTGAGGAAGGGTCACCGAACCTGAAAAGTTACCTCTGTTATCTCCTCCACAGATGCTGCCAGACCTGCTGAGTTTTTCCAGCAACTTTGTTTTTGTTCCTGATTTACAGCACCCGCAGTTCTTGTGGTTTTTACAGGTAAATCACTGCTTCACGTTGGAGGTGTGTCTGGGGCCTTGGACAGTGAAGAGTGAGGAGGTAAATAGGCAAGTGTTATACCTTATGCAATTGAGTGTGAAGGGGGTGTGAGGAGGTGTTGGGAAGGAGTGCACCAGTTTTCAGTTACCTGCCACGTCAACTCACCGCCATGTGCCCATGCCAGTATGTCTGTTGCAGGCCTGCTGCAACATTCCAACAAGCCTCAGCACAATCTCAAAGAACAATATCTCATTTTCTGCTTGGGGGCCTAGCAGCCTGTAGGACTCAACATAAATTTCAATAAATGATACCATCCTTCCATGTTTTTTATCCACCCACGCTGGGTCCTGTTATAACATGGGTTGCTTTTAACATGGTCACCCATTCTCTCCTAATCTTACCTCTTACTATCACTTATTCAGCTTTTCTTCTGCCCTATCCTGCTGTCCATAGTCATCTTGTTTACAATTGCACTTTCATATCTCTCCCACTGTCTCTCTGGGCTCCATCTCCCATATCTGCTGTGCTCTTCACCCACCTCCCAACTTAATCTTCACCATGAATATTGACTTCTCCTAGCTGCTTACAGTTCTAATGAACAGTTACCAGATTTGTAATGTTAACTCTGCTTTCTTCCCACAGTTGCTGCCAGATGTGGTGAGTTTCACCAACAATCAATTGTAAGGTTTTGTTCCTTTGTTCTGGAAGCCCTGTTTTCATTGCTGATTTACTTCGGATAAATTTGTTCTTCCTACTGTAAATTCATGTCCATCTGAGAGATCAGTATTCTTTATTGTAACTTAACTAATCACTTTTTGTGATAATTCTTCCAGAATACTCGATCTGCAAGCTACAGTTGATGAGCTGAAATGTGAACTGGAAAAATCAGATCGTGGGATGAGAAAATTCCAGAGGCAGGTGAGATGGTTAAATCTGGAAACAAACTTTTGACTTTTTTTTTCCTATAAAGATTAATGGGAACATATTCATAATGGCAAGTATGCATCTAAATATCATTCAATCAAACTGATCATTTACAAAAGTCCTCCTTTTCAAATGTTAGTCACAAATACTTTACGCACGCATTTTATGTAAAGTGCCTTCACAGCTTGAAGCTAAGTCCAAAGGCAAAATGTATTACATTATCCTCCATTTAGAAGTGGCCAAAGTGCTCCACATGCTAGATCCAGCACTCGAGCCTTATTTTTCAGCAATCAAAGCCAAGCCACTATATTTGCTGTGCAGACAGTGGACACATTGGGTACATTTTTTGAACTTCTGCAGTTTGAAAATGGGAAAAAAACTGCTGCAACATTAGTGGACATCACTTCAGGGGGAAATTTCTTACCACCAATCGGAGTAGCCTTTGCCAACCATCCAGGTTTGGATGGTTCAAAATGCATTTTTGTCCCTTCAAAACAGTCTGTGGCATTGGGTGGCTACCTGCATAGACCAGGCAATGCTGGAGCAGGTCAGGCTAAGCAATAGAACTGTAGGTGATATAGAGAAATTTTTACCAAGTTTGGAAACACAGGCTGCTAGGGGAAAAAAAGCAAGCCAAGATCTGGTGGCTAGCAATTTTTGCAACTGGTTTTGAAATGCTTACTATTTGGATTCTCATATATGGGGTTTTGGAATGTGCCACAGATGCATTTTTAACATACAAATAGATGTTTCTTAATATATCGGGATTTGATGTTGTTTATGAATATTGTTGGAGAAAAGAAATTTTATTGTGATTAATAGTTTTGAAATTGGGAAGTATTTATTTAAATATTGTAAAGCATTCAAATAAATGTTGAAATGTTTTATGAGAAAAACATACTGGTATTGCACATGATATTTGATTTTGATAAAAGAAAAACGCTGCAGATGCTGGAAATCAGAAACCAGAACAGAAGATTCAAGAGAAACTCAGCGAATCCGGTGACATCCATGGAGCGAGAAACTGAGTTAGGCTTTGAGTCCGAGATGAAGTCAATTCTAAAGAAAACTCAAAATTTTGACTGTTCCTCTCTCTACGGATGCTGTCAGATTTGCTGAATTTCTCTAGCATTTTCTGTTTATGTTTAATTGTGTTTCTTCACGGTTCTAATATATTTCAGTCATGTGACTTATCCGCGAAAGCATCACTTTGTCTTTCAAGATTTTTTTTCAGCACTTAGTGTAATTATACTTTGTTCCCTATAATTTTGACAATCTCAGCTGTATGATTAAAAATTACCTTCCTTTGAGTGATCCTGTGATGAATTAACCGTAGATATGTCAACAGTACCGTACCTTTTTAAGTGGTGTACCACAGTCACCAGCCATTTATGTTTTAACTTCTCCCATCTAAGTCTCTTTCACTTTTCTGCAGAATGTTAGAGTTTTTTTTTGCATTGAAGTGATGTAGATGGAACTTGTTTGTGAAGTAAGGAAAAAGACTTACATTCATATGGTGATGTCTGTAGCCCAGGATAACACAAAGTCAAATGACTACTTACTTAATGTCTCGCAGAACAACATGGTAGTTAATTTATACAGTTTAGTAAATAACCTAATAGTGATAGAGTCTTAGACGTCTACAGCATAGAACAGTGCCCTTTGGCCCACTGAGTCTGCAACAGTCAAAAATAAGCATCCAACTACTCTGATCCCATTTTCCAGGTCTTGGCCCATAGCTTTGTATGCCTTGGCATCGCAAGTGCTCATTTAAATACTTCTTAAATAAAGATTTATGCTTCTACCATCCTGTCAAGCAGTGAGTTCCAGATTCCTACCACTCTCTGGGTGAAAAGCCTTTTCCTCACATACCCTCAATAGTTCTTGGCCCTTACTTTAAATATATACTCACTGGTCATTAATCCCTCCATAAGGGGAAATGTCTCTTCCTTTCTACCTTATCTGTACCCCTCAATTTTGTACATCTCAGTCATGTTCCACCTCAACCCCCTCAGTGTTCTCTTCATCAAGGAAAACAGCCCATCATCTTTTCTATCATGCACAAACTCATTGATTGACCCTGTTACATTCAGTTTAAATGATTAACGTATACCAAAAATAGCTGGGGCCCCAACAATTGATCCCACTGGTCTCGGCCTTCCAGTCACAAAAATGTCATTACACCCTCTACTTCCTCCCTCTCGGTTAATTCTTCATCCAATCAGCCAAATTTCATTGGTTTGCATGGGGTCTTATCATCACTATTAGTCTCCCAAGTGGGGACTTATCAAAATCGTTGTAGATGTCCAAGTGGATTGCTTCAAAAGCATTGCCCTCATCTACACAACTAGTCTCTCCTATAGGAAATTCAATCAAGTTCGTCACACATGACCTCCTCTTTGCAAAATCGTACTGACTCTTCCTGGTTAGTTCCTGCCACTCCAAGTGCAGCTTAATTCAGAATTGCGTCCAATAGTTTCCCCACCACTGAAGTTAGACTGACTGGTTTAGTTTCCTGGTTTACCGCTTGCTCCTTTGTTGAATAATGCTACCAGGATGGCTGTCATCCAGTCCCATGGCACATCTCCTGTGACCAGTGAGGTATTGAAAATAAGTGCCACCCTGCTATTTCCTCCCTGCCTCATTCAAAATCCTGAGATACGTTTCATTCAGCCCAGGAGATTTATGTACTTGCATGCTTGTGACTCTAAGACCCTCCTCTCTGCTTGTGCTCATTTTAAAAATTATATCACAGCCTTTCTTCCTGATTTCTTTACCTACACATCATTTCTCTCCCTAATGAACCCCAACACAAAGTATTCATTTAGAACCCTATCTACATCCTCCGACTCCACACGCGAATTACTACTGTAGCCCTGAATGGGCTCTAATCTTTCCAGAGTCACCCTTTTATTCTTTCATGTACCTGTAAAATGGCAGAACATTTTCCTTTATTTTACCTGCCACTATCATATAATGCTCCTTTTTCGCTCTCCCAATTTAGTTTTAATTTCTAAACTCCTCTGTGGCTTCTGCTGTTTTGAGCCCTCTGTTTCAGTAATAACCCTCCCTTTTCCTCTTTATCCAATCTTATATATCACTCACTATACATTGGAACATGTTGGCTATGTATTGTCCTATTTCCTTCTTGACACATGCTAGTATTCTGACACAGATTGACCTAAAAATATTTGTCTCCACTCTACTCGGGCCAAATTGTATCTTGCCTTATTAAAATCCCCAGTTTAGAACTCTGATTTCTGGCCCATCTTGAATATAATGGAGTCACAGTCACTGCCTGCAAAATAAATCTCTATTAATACTTTAACCACATGCCTGACTTCTTTATTTAAAATGAAGTGATGGAAGGTGACATTGATAATCCTATCAACCTGCTCACTGACGTCCAGTTTGGGTTCTAAGGGCTTCTGACCTCATTACAGCTTGCTCAAACATAGACAAATAAGGCTGAATTCCAGAGGTGAGGTGAGAGTGTCAGACTTTTCATCTGATAACATGGTTGATGATTCCTGTAAGGAGTTCTACTGCTGGTTAACAAAAGAAGATTAAAAGGAGCCACATGACCAATAACTGAGCAAGTCATTGTATTGCTAGCGATGTAACTCCTACGCCTGGACAGATCTGGTGTACCTTTAGTATCCCAAAAAGGTTCTCCAGAAGGTTTTGGTCTGCTGCAGGATGGTGCAGGCCAGTTGGTATCCTCAAGAAGAGCAAAAGGAGCCTACAGCCACAGTCCTGACTACCAGAGATGATTGTAACAACCTCATAAATGCTTAATTCAGCTATCCTAATTATTTATTGGTTCCCAATCATTTCCACAGTCAAAAACACAACACCCGTTCCTTATTGTCCTATCTGACCTTGCTATCATCAGAAAGCGATCAACCAAGTGGAATTTGGATGTTTGTGGGACATAGTAGGAAGCCGGAGAATGAGCAGTTCAAATATAGAAAGACCTATATTCAAAGAAAGAATCATAAGTATGAGCATTGTACAACCCAGTTCCCTGTCCAAGTGAATTTCCACACACAGTTATTATAACTTCCTCATTCACTTACTAATACACCAGTTTGGTGCACCCCCACAGCTTCAGTAGGTTTCTTGTTTCCTTATTCTGATGGATGACATACCTCTCGCAACTGCCATCTAGATTTAGGAACTCATGAGGGCTCCATCAAATTCTGTCCCACCTACTTTGATGCAGATGCAGACACAGTTGTTAGGCAGAAGGCAGCATGAGGGGCTTTGTCCAGGATGAATGATGGCATAGACAGTTAAATTTTGTTGTGGGTAAACAAGAGATGAGAAGGGGGAAAATGTGGAGATATGCTCCTACTCCATCTTTCCTGTCTTTCCTTGTCTACTTTGCCTCCACTTCTCTACTACTTCACAGAAGACATACCAAGTAGACTATTGATCGAGGCATACTGCCTGCCACTTCTGATACCATATGCAGGTGGCTTCTCTCTACATGGAGATAAACTGAGGCAGAAATTTTGGCACTCGTGCAGGATGGACAAGTTTCCCTTTTGTAGAGGACTCTCAAGGCTTGTTATCTTTTTTTAAATACATTCGTCTGGGATCTGGACATCATCATGGGAAAGATCAACATTTATTCCCCAACACTAATTATCCTTGGGAAGTTGATGGTGAGTCACTTCCGTGAGCAGCTGAGGTCCATGTAGCCTGTGTATACTCCCATTGCTGTTAAGAAGGGAGTTCCAGGGTGTTACTCCAGCGATGGGGAAGAAACCGTGATAGAGTTACAAGTCAGGATGATATGTAATTTGCAAAGCAGATTGTAGTTGGTGTTGTTCATGTAGAGCACCAGCCCTTGTTTATCTGGGTGGTAAATGTCTAACTAATCATCACTTGGTGTCACCTGCATCCTCTGGGAATTCTGTTTCCATGTCTGATCCTTCTTAATTTGTATTTTTCAGCATGTGTCACTTCAATATTTCTATTTGAAGCATCCACTGAGGTGAGCATCTCTGCTGGTGGTTGTGGTGATGCAAGTGATTCGTATGACATTACAATCTCAGTACTTTTCTTCTTCTGAGGAATTCATGGTCTCACTCCATTCCATTCTTCTTTCATCTTACAAGTGATAAAAGACCTGAACCATTATTGATATGGGGAAAGGGTTCAAACTCTACGCTGTGTACACCATGTAATTTCAGTTAGTTGTGACATCACCTCAGCCTAAATAATTGTTATGTGCCAAGTGGCAATGTGATACTTAATGTTGTCACCAGGTATATGTGAGACCCTCCTCTCTCCATCTTCAATGCCCATGGCCTGATCCAACCTACTGATGCCGAGTGCCTATTCCTCCACACTGGTCAATTTGGAAATGTCTGCAATCCATCCTCAGTTCTCTGCTGCTGTCCAGAGTTTGGTACTCTTTCCCCTTGCAATGAGAGAAAACAGAGCCACAAGTGTGACATGTAGAATGTATGAAGATGATAAAGTGAGAACATGTATGACGGGTGACTGCAAAAGTTGGGTGCAAGATGGCAAGATGAGGGTGAGACAATGATGTAAGGTGATGCCTGCAGAGAGAAGGATGAGTGGCCTGCAAGATATGTGTAAGACAATGCTGGAAACATCAGTGTTGTGTAAGTTGGCATCTAAACGTGATAATGTCCATACTTTCTCTCCCTTTTAGTGGATATCAGATCCTTACTTGGGGTACCTTAAATGCAGAGCCATCCTCTAACAGTGTGGGGTTAGTGTCAAAGTTCTGTAAATGCATGACACATACAATGTAGCTTTGCTGAATTTTTTCCTTTATTCATTTTGTGGGATATGGCCGTTGCTGGCTCGCCAGCACTAATCACCCGTCCGTCGTTGCCATTGAGAAGGTGGTGGTGAGCTGCCTTCTTGGATCGCTGCAGTCCACCTGCTATGGGTTGACCCACGACTTCTGCGAATGCTTTAGCCTGATCTTTTGTAGTAATATGCAAGGATCTTCCATCAGTAAGGATGGGGATATTTGTGGAGCCTCCTTTTCCACCGCCCACTACAATTCATGACTGGATGTAGCCAGACGGATATGATCCATTGGTTGTGGGATCACTCAACTCTGTCTATCACTTGCTGCTTTCGCTGTTTGGCGTGCCAGTAGTCCTGTTTGATGGTTTCTCTAGGTCTGTTCCTCATCTTCAAGTATGCTTGGTGCTGCTCCTGGAATGCCCTCCTGCACTCTCCATTGAACCAAGGTTGATTCCCCTGGCTTGGATGGTTGAGTGGGGGATATGCCAGCCCACAAGGTTACAGATTGTGCTGGAGTACAATTCTGCTGCTGATGGCCCACTGTGCCTCATGGATGTTCAGTCTTGAGTTGCTAGATCTGTTCAAAATCTGTCCCATTCAGCATGGTGAGTAAGACACATAACACAATGGAGGTTAATCTCAATGGTACTTCATCTCCACATGGACTGTGCGGTGGTCGCTCATACCGATACTGTCTTGGGCAGTAACATTTGCAGCTGGTAGATTGGTAACAATGAGGTCAAGTATGATTTTCCATCTTGTTTGTTCCCTCACCACCAGCTGCAGACACAATCTAGCAGGTGTGCCGTTTAGGACCCAACTAGCTCAATCAGTAATACTGTTGCCAAGCCACTTTTAGTGGTGGACATTGAAATCCCAGAGTACATTTTGTGCCCTCGCCATCCTCAGTGAGGGCTTCCTCAAAGTGTTTGTCAATGTGGAGAGTACAGATTTCTAAGCTGAGGGAGGATGGCACATGATAATCAGCAGGAGATTTCTTGTCCATGTTTATGCTGAAGCCACAAGACTTCATGGGGTCTGGAGGTGACATTGAGGACTCCCAGAGCAACTCCCTTCTGACTGTATACCACTGTGCCGCCCCTTCTGCAGGGTCTGTTCTGCCAGTGGGACGGGATATATCCAGTGATGGTGATGGTGGTATCTGGGACGTTAACTGTAAAGTATGATTCTGTGAATATGACTATCTCAGGATGTTGCTTGACTAATCTGTGAAACAGCTGTCCCAATTTTAGACCCGATTTTTCAGGGTTGACAAGCCTGTTTCTGCTGTTGTCTTTTCCGGTCTGGGTTGATGCCAGACGACACATCTTGTTTCATTTCTTTGAGACTTTTCAGTGATTAGCACAACTGAATAGCTCCATTTCAGAGGGCAGTTGAGAGTCAACCACATTGCTGTGTGTCTGGAGTCACATGTAGGCCAGACGAGGTGCTGATGGTAGATTCCCTGTCCTGAAGGACATTAGTGAACCAAATGGATTTTCCTGACAGTTGACAATGGTTTCATTGTCATCAATAGATTCTTAATTCCACATTTTTGTTTTTATTGAATTCTAATTCCAATATCTGCTGTGGCAAGAACATTAACAGAGTTTCTGGATTAATAGTTTGGCAATAATACCACAAAGTTCCCATTAATAAATTACAGAATTAGGTTAGGAATAATCCACTAAGCAGGAAGTGTGTCATCAGTGCAGTTGCAAAAGCAAAACTATTGAAGTAAGAGGTGATAAGTTAGCTATTGTCAGTTAAACTAATATAGATTAAAAACATTTACAATTTTAATAAATTATGATTAGTCAAAAGACTAACAGGAAAATGAGAAGTTTAAAAGGTCAGAGCACATAGTGTTAGAACCTTCACTGAATTTTCATTGAATTTATTTTTATTCTTCTTTCAATTTTTAATTGTGAGCTAAAAATGACTGGTGGGTTTTATGGCAGCCTTTGGTGAAAGTTGAAGAACAAACCAAACAAGCTTCATTGTGTGTGAGCCAGAGCCCGAATGCTGATTGTAGGCTGATTCTATCTTAAAGGGGCTCCAACCATCACAGCAAAGCTGGGAAGAGCATTGTGTTTAAAAAGGTAGCAGACGTTGGCTTAAAAATTAACGAATTCAGTACCTGGTAAATCTGGAGGAGACCCTTTGTTCAAGGAGATGGCAGATATTGGACTGTAATTGAGCCCTCAGGAATAATTCTATCAGGGTGGAACTATGTTTTCTGAGAAATGGCTCTGGGCTGCTGCTGAGACTGTGGAGACTTGAACACTCCCTGCCTAATTTAATACACCAATTTCTGGAAATCCACAGATTAGAAAGGTGAGTCAAAAATATTGCTGCCTTTGCCCGGGTGAACTGAGAATGTGACCCCAATCAATGTTTCAGGAAAGCAGCCGAGGAGTCCTTACACTTATACTTTTGAAACAATGCATCATGAAAGCCACTTAAGTAATCTGGCCCGTTTGTTATTTTCTTTTATTTATCCATCAGCTGTATTTGTTTATCTGTCTTTTTTGTGAATGGAGAGCAGAAAACATGTTTTGGGTTGAAAGGACAAGCATTAATCACCTGACTATGATGTTAATTCTCTTCGCTAAAGTTATTATGTATCTAAATATCAGTTAAGTCTTTTATTTAAGATATAAAGTTGGTGTCTGGAAATTAATTATTTGCAAAGTCTGTGACTGGTTGTTCAAAAGTTTGGTTCAGAACCGTGAGAGTGACTATTTAGGAGTTTTCAATCATTTAATTTTACGGTGTTGTGACTATAGAGGTAGAAATGGTGAGCTAGTTCAGTTGTCTTTCTTTATGTTGTAACATGATTGGAGTGGACTTGCAGGTTCTTGTGTTCCTATGTTTATGCTGACTTTGAACATTGAGTGGGTAAGACTTTAACAGAAGTCAGATGACACCAAGTTATACTCCAACAGGTTTATTTGAAATCAAGCTTTCAGAGTGCTTCTGCTTTTTTAGGTGAAGATCAGTGCTCCAAAAGCTTGTGGTTTCAAACAAACCCGTTGGACTATAATCTGGGTGTCATCTGACTTCTGACTTTGTCCACCTCAGTTCAAAATCGGCACTTTCACGTCGTGGCTACCATCGACACCACAAACTGCCAGCTCAAAGTGGAGAGGATCTCCAAGAAGATTGTTCATATCAACACAGAAAGACTTCATTTGACCAAGGAGCAGAGCTGCAAAAGCTTGTGATTCCAAATAACCCAGTTGGACTAAAACCTGGTGATGCGCCACCTCTGACTTTGTCTACCCCAATCCAACTCAAGCACCTCCACATCCGGGCTACCAGTATTGGAGGTTCTGTAAATGAAATGTTAGCAAATCACTGCTATTCAGCTTATAGATTGTGCACACTACAACTTGAGAGTAAATGTTGAAGATGTTACGTTGGGTGCTAGTCAAGCAAGCTGTTTTACTCTGGATGGTGCCCAGCTGCTTGAGTGTTATTGGAGCCATACCCATCTAGGTAAACAGAGAGTATAATATCACATCTTGACTTGAGCGTTATAAATGATTGGGAGATTTTGGGTTTTCAAGAAGCGAGCCATTGCTGCAGAATTGCCAGCCTCTGACTAGTTCTTGGTACCACAGTATTAGTATGACTGGTCCAGTTAAGATTCTAATTAATTGTGAATTCCCAGGATGTTGCTGGTGGGGGCTTTGGTGATGCTAATGCAGTTTTCACAACATGTTATTTGTTCACGGAAAGTAGGCTTTGCTGGTTCAGCCAGATGTATTACCCATTCTGATTCTCATGGAGAGCATGGCAGTCAGCTTCTTTCTTCAACCTCTGCAGCCTTCGTGATAGACACCCATACAATGCTTTTAGGAAAGAGGGTACCAGGATTTTGATTCAGCAGAGTGAAGGAATGTGATACAGTTCCAGTCAGAATGATGTGTGGCTTGGAGCGGAACTTGTAGCTGGTCGTGTTCGCATGCTCCTTCTACCTTTGACCTTATAGATGGTAGAGACTGTGAGTTTGAAAGGAACTCATAAAAACATTGATATTTGGTGGTGTGGGTGCTAAGGTGTGAGATGAAAGTCTAAGAGCTACAGGCCAATCAGCTATTTGTTAGCTCACCAATAATAAAACAAAAAGCTGTCTGTAGTACATCCGTGGTTACTTAACTCAGCATTTTGGTTCCTCAAAGGACGGTTGTGTGGTCAGTTCCAAAGCTGATTCTTCCAATATGTCAGTGACAAGGTGAAACTAAATTTAAATTTAAGAAAAAAACATATTGTCTGTCTTCAAATAAAAAATTGATACTGTTGTTCCAAGAATTAGTCAGAGGCTAGCAATTCTGCAGCAAATGACTCGCTTCTTGAAAACCCGAAATCTTCCAATCATTTATAAGGCTCAAGTCAAGAGTGTAATTGTATACTCTGTTTACCTAGATGGGTACGGCTCCAATAACACTCAAGCAGCTTGCACCATGTAGAGTCTTGCATTTGGAAAATAATTTCTAGATTTAGAAGATTTACCAGAAACTCTGAGAGTGGGTTTCTACTGAGCAGACCTGGGTTTCCAATAAAATTCCCATTTTGTAGGTTGACCACAGTACAAGTTTCCTTATGTGAAGAATATGATACAATATATAAACGTGAATTTCTTTTTAATGTTATTACCTTTCGTTTCACATTTGCTGTGTTAATTATTTTAAATTAATACAAAAAATGTTACTTTTTGAAAAATATCATAAGATGCACTGAATATTCAGTTGCCCTTCAGGAACTTATGAATTTTGTATGTTGAAGTAAGCCAGCATTTCTTTCCACGCCCAATCTACCTACTTCCACTCTCATATGTTCTATGAAGAAGGAATGCATAATTGTCTTTTGAGCAGCTCATTCTGTCTGCTTCATAAATTCATTAGCAACTTATTTCCTATTTACATTTTGGAAAAGAAGTTCATGCTTGACAGGATGTCTGAAAATGTGCCTTCACTTGATTTCTAATTAATGAATCAAAATAACTACCAATATTTGTCACAACATTGAAGTGTCATATTAAAATTTAACAGTGATAATGGTCAAATAGATTTTCAACAGAAAGCGTTTTAATTTATGTAACACTTGTATCACTTTTTAAAATGGATTTAATTATGATTTAAGCTTTGTAAAAGCATCCTATTATCACGAGACTCTCTCACCAGTGTTGAAAATTCTGAGAATTGTGACAATGTTTCCTCTCATTTCTCTGTGCTATCAGCTTGTACTGTGTGGTCCCTTTAAATCAAAGCACAGCCAGACAGTCACTCACCTTAGCGGGATGTTGGTGTCAACATACTTACCATATTTAATATTTTGTTATATAGCATTATTTGTTCATCTTGGTGTATTGTATAGTATATTTCCAAGGACTGTTGAAAAAGCTGTGTATCTTGTAGTAAGATGGATATCTGAAAACAATGAGTCAAAGTACAAAAGGGAGATAGAGGGCTTGGTGACATTGTGCAGTGAGAACAATCTCTCTCTCAATGTTGGCACAGCTGAAGAACAGAAGGAAAGGAAGAGAACACACCCCACCTACATCAAAGGAGTTGAGGTTGAGAAGATGAAGAGCATCAAGTTCCTTGGAGTGATGATAACCAGCAACCTGGCCTGGACTTTTTATGTAGATGCAATGTTCAAGAAGGCATTACCAGGAAATTTGGTACATCCATAAGGACCCTCACCAACTTCTACAGATGCACCATTGAAAGCATACTGTCCGGGTGCATAATGGCCTGGTACGGTAACTGCTCTACTCAGAACCATGAGAAACTCCAGAAGGTGGTATGCACAGCCCAGACCATCACAATAGCCAACCTTCCATCAATGGACTCCATTTACATGGCTCACTGCTGCAGAAAGGCTGCCAACATCATCAGAGATCCATCGCACCCTGCTAATGACCTCCTACAACCTCTTCCATCAGGCAGAAGATACTTAAGCTTGAACACATGCACAAGCAGGTTCAGGAACAGGATCTTCTCAGCCATTATTAGACTGATGAATGGACTCTCTAACTTCAAATAATGCTGATCTTATTAACGTTAATCTCACGTGGTGCATGCTCCATGCAATGTAATCTGTATGCCTCTGTATATGTTTTTTTTTGAGATCTTCTGATCTGTGCAGAGGAAGTGAGAACTGCTAATGCTAGAGTCTGAGATAACAGTGTGGAGCTGGAGGAAGCGTCACAGGAGCAGGAAAGCTGACATTTTCGGTCGGGACCCTTCCGAAACATCGGCTTTCCTGTTCCTCTGAAGCTGCCCGGCCTGCCATGTTCCTTCAGCTCCACACTGTTATTTTTGATCTGTACATCCTTGCTTACTCTGATTTGCCTGTACTTCTTATAACAAAGCTTTTGACTGTACTTAGGTACACATGACAATAAGTCAATCAATCAATCTTTATTAAGAGTCTTTAGTTCAGTTCATTTGTATTCAGAGTTTGCATGTTAACTTCAACCTCAGTGCATGATTAGTTTTTATCATTTGGGTATGGCAGAGATATAAGTTTCCAGAGACCATCATGTTGACTCCTTCAATCCATTATTCTTCCATGCATTGATACAGATGCTTTGATACATAAAATACTTACTTTCATTCTAATCACTTCCCTCCTTTTCACAATGACCATTCTTTTACAGATTGAAGTAAGAGATGAGGAAATAGAACGCTTGAACCGGACTCTGGAAGGTGGTCGTCCTCATGATGTTATCTCTCTAGAAGCTAAAAGCAAAAGTAATGAGCGTCTTATAGCACACTTAAACCTACAGGTGCGAGTTAATATTACTTGTTTGTGATATTAATGCATAAGTAATCCATTACTAGGACAAAAAAACCTTTAAGGTACATTTCTTGGGGGATTTCTGAAATAACAGGTAATTGACTAATCTGTTTGTTGTAGCCAGTGTTTGTATTGACCTTCATCTGTGATCAAGAGTGTGCCACATTGCTGAGGAAAGTAACTTTGATCCTCTAATTTGAAAAAAATGGAAAAGTGCTGTTTCTTACTTGGACATCAGAAGATTACAATATGAGGTGTATTTGATAACCACAGTGACTAAATGTCTGATATTAATTCTGACTTCTGCAATTCTGAAATTGCAGTTGGGAGGTAATTATATTAACAGTTGTAGATATTTTTTAATTGACTTGCACAGACATGTTATGAAACTCCTCTGGAGTAGGAAGGCTCAAAACTATCACTTCATTCCCTATGATTTCCTTTCTACAGTTAGTTTTAATCATGCACCCTTGGATTTGAAGCTGGCATTCTCCACGGGAAGTTAGCATATTTGTTAATATATTTTAAGTTATGCTATTGTGAGCTGGATTTTATTTTAACCAAAACATTGTGACAGACCTGATTGGGTTAATGTCTCAGAAACAGTAATGTTCAGTTGTTAGTGCAGAATAAGTTGCCAGTAAGTAAACCATTGGATCGTGTTGATGTTTGATTTTGCAGGAGAACTTCTAATTTTTAGCTTACTACTTTCTTGTAATAGAGAAAAGAAGAACTATATCCTTTTTCTTTGCCTGCTACAATCCTGCTAGTCACAAACTACACTACTGTTTTTTGATTAGGTCATAGCAATCAATATTAACAAAGACCTAGAAATTAAGGTAAAGAAAATCAACATATTATAAAGCTTTGGGAATATAAGATCTGAAATCAACCGGTTCTCCTAAGTATTTTGCACTTGTTGCACTACCACTTTATTGCTTCATCAGCTGCAGTATGCTTTCTGTACTTTATCTGAATAGAATACCCAATGCACAGATAATACAGGACATGAGCCATAAGAGAAGAGCTCAGGAAGATGTGTTCCTCCAGGTTGGAACATCCTGCAATAGGACCTGCTGCCTTCTGGACCAGGAAGACATATTTTGCCAGTAGATGTGAAATTGCTGCTTTCAATCACATCTTCCAGTCTGCAGTACGCATGTGTATTAAACAGTTTGATGACACTGATCACCAGGGCTGAGCAGTACATTACCTCCCACCTCACCTGAAACATGATAGAGCTTAGGGATTTGAATCAGTGGCTGACTTTGCTTGTCCAGATCCATATTCGTTACACATGTTTTGCTTTCAAGTATTCTGCAAAATAGCTAATTTCATTTGCCAATAGAAAACAATAAGCACAAGATCATGCAAGATCACCCCAAATTGTTCTTGAACTGAGTATCTTAACAAGGCTGTTTTTAAGAAGGCTGTTGAGAGTCAGCCACACCACTTCTGTGAACCTGGATTACACGTACGCCAGACCATGTAAAGAAAGCAGATTTCCTTCCCAGGAACAACTTTAGTTTCTGAGACAATCAATTATATTTTCATTATTATCATTTCTGAGATGAATTTTTTAATCCTAGATTTAGCAATGTATTTAAATGCTGAGAACTCATGCCCCAGAACATTAGTCTGGGTTTTAGAATTGCTAGTCCAATAGCATTATCTCTATGCTACCAACTCCCCACATTTAGTAGCAAAAGTAATTGTATTCTGTTTATTTTTCACCTAAGTGATCAAATCTACTTCTTTTCTTAAAAGCAGGTGAGCTAATCCAAGTACTCTTTTAATATGGTCACCTAATAGAAAATCACATTTACAACATAGAAAGCAAACATTTGGCCCATTGTATCCACATTGGTCAACAAAGATCTGACTACACTAATTTCATTTTGCAGCTTTTGGCCCATAGCCCTGGAGGCTGTAGCAGCACATATTAATATTTAAACAATACTTAAATGTCACAAGAGTGTTGAAACAATCACCTTTCCACATCACCCTCTGCATGCAGAAGTCCTCCTCAACTCCCCTGTTAGTCTTTTACTTCTTACCTTAGGTCTGTGCCTCCTGTTTACTGACCTCTCTAATAATGGAAAAAGGGGCCTTTCAATAACCCAAAACATCTCTTTCAGGCCCCTTTTCAACGTTGGTTGCTCTAAGGAAGACAACACCAACCATAGATTATCTCGTATCTCAATCCCTTCAGCCCAAGCAGACTCGTCGTAAATCTCCTCTATACTCACTCAATTGCAAACACTTCATTCCTATTATATAGTGACCAGAATAGCATGCAGTACTCCAGTGGTGGCCACATCAGAATTGTATACAGTTCTGAGTGCTGCAGAGCCCCACTGGAACCACTTCTCATCACAGAAACATCCTTCCACCATCACCATCTGCTTCCTGCCTGTCAGCCATTTTGAATCTAATATGCCACTTTTCCTTGGATCCCATGGAGTCTTACTTCTTGTTCAGTCTATCATGAGGATACTTATCTAAAATCTTTCTAATGTCCCTATAAACTACATCAAATGTATTATTCTCATCTACACTCGGACTACCTCCTCAGAAAGGCCTCTCAAAATTGTTAAACACAGCCTTCGTTTAACAAATCCATGTTGACTATCCCCCAAGTACAGATATATTCTGTCCCTCAGAATTATTTATAGTAACTTTTCCATTACTGAGGCCTGTAATTAGCCTGTAATTTCCTGGTCTAAAGCTTTGTCACTTTTTAAATAAAAGGACAAAATTAGCAGGCCTCTGGCACATCACCTGTGACTGGGAAGAGTTGAAAATTATGACCAGGACTTCTGCAAGTCGATGGGATGGCCACTGCTGCTTATGTGGAATCCTTGGCGTGTTCATGGCTAGAGATTTCTGGATGATATAAAGAGAACAAAAGAGGAAGTGAGCATGTTTGGACAGAGGAAGACAGAAGTTGCCGCTTGCCTTTGTAATTCTGCGTGGTAGGATATGATAGAAGAAAAAGGAGTGGCTGCTGGTTGAGGAGAATGAATAAGAGGAAAATGCTCTTACGTTTGTCAGGGGAGGCAATGGCCTAGTGGTATTATCGCTGGACTGTTAATCCAGAGACCCAGATAATATTTTGGGGACCTGGGTTCAAATCTCGGCATGGCAGATGGTGGAAATTGAATTCAATAAATATCTGGAATTAAGAATCTAATGATGACCATGAGTCCATTGCTAATTGTCAGAGGAAAAACCCATCTGGTTCACTAATATCCTTTAGGGAAGGAAACTGCCATCCTTACCTGGTCTGGCCTACATGTGACTCCAGACCTATAGCAATGTAGTTGGCTCTTAACTGCCCACTGGGCAGTAAGGATGGGCAATAAATGCTGCCTGGCTAGCAACACGTTCAGCCCGCGAATGAATGAAGAAACGTTTGAGAGAGGTAAAGTGCTGTACTTGCCTTTCAGCTTTTATAAGATCAGCAAAAGCCCTTTCCCCAGTAAATCCACATCTTTAGGGATGAAAGCATTGGTCTTATCTCTGTTGATCACCACTCTGTACGACTGATACAGAGTGGCCCTGAAGATGTTTCTGGAGCTGGTGAATAAGTTTGTCCCCTGACTTTGTTTAGGAATACACAATAGCTAGGGTAATCCTTCCACTCATTCCTAGTGCTGATGGTTCATTCACCAGGGAAAAACAGAAGTTGCAGTGTGTCTTTCAAACTGTACAATTAAGAATCTGGTGGGGGGGGCAGTGGAAATTATTGCAAATGATGGGAATAGTTGAGAGATGTTTATCAGGTGCTGTTGAACCGAAATGTCTTCAATTGTAACTTGAGAAAGTACACAATTTAAAACAGTTAGTAAATCTTAATTAAAAATTGTGTGTCTCACACAGAAGATTAAGCAAATGTAAAATTTCTGAAGAAGGGTCTCGACCCAAAATGTCTAACTTTCCTGCTGCTCTGATGCTGCTTGGCCTGCTGTGTTCATCCAGCTTCATAGCGTGTTATCTAAGGTTTTAAGTGTAAGTTTGCCGTCTCAGAACAAATGAAAGGCCATTGTGAATACGAATATTGAGACGATTAATTGTTTTTGATTTAAGGATCAAATTTGCCAGACAGACATGAAGTATTTAGGTTAGAGATCAATTAATGTCCAAATATTTGATGTCTTTGTCACAAGACAACAACATGTATAAGAAGAAGTAGCTCATATAGTTGAAGTTATTGTAACCCAATCAATATAGTAATTGTAGCTACACGGCTTTGGGGATAATAGAATTTGTAGTATAACACTTTTGTTCATTAATCTTTTGTTAATTTAACCTTGCAGTCATATTTTGAAATGGCATGTCATACATGACAATATCAGGATCGTTTTCCCTCTCAAAAAATAATTGCAGGTTGAATATCTTCAGCGAACTAACTGCGATCTGGAGAAGCAGTTGAAAGAACTTATGGAGAAAAAAAGTGATGCAGCAAATGAGGTTGTAAATCTAAGCACGAAAAATGAACACTTGTGCAATGAATTGAATGAGATTGACCATTTGGCACAGCAGTTGGAAAGAGACAAAGAAATTGCACTAGAGATTGCTGATAAAGAAATTCAAGAAGCGAAGGTACTAAAGCATTGTATCTGGAAGCTCAAAAGTCATGCGTTTACTGCTTTGTTATTATTAATTAATACACCATAGTTGTTTTCTTTTTCAATAGAACATAGAACAGTACAGCACAGTACAGGCCCTTCAGCCCACAATGTTGTGCCAACCTATTATCCTACTAAGATCAATTTACCCTGCATACCCTACATTTTAATATTCTCCATGCTGCCTATCCAAGAGTCGCTTATAAGTCTCTAAAGTATCTGACCCCACTACCACTGCCGGCAGCGCATTCCACACGCCCACCACTCTCTGCGCGAAGACCCTACCTCTGACATTCCCCTATACCTTCCTCCAGTCATCTTAAAATTGTGACCCCTCGTAATAGTCATTTCCGCCCTGGGAAAAAGTCTCTGACTATCCATTTGAATTCATATAGAAAGATCTGTACAAGGGTAACTGTTCCTAAAAAAAAAAAATTCAGACTGACATAAATAAATATTGTGTGTATTGAGGTCTAAATTGAAACATAAAAATCCACCCACAAATGATACTAGCCAAGATATATACTGCAAGGTGGTCTTCATGACCTGAATAATAAATTTTATTGGTTTAGCAGAAACCATGTGCTGTACGAAAATTTCGTGCTGTCAAAGGTTGTGCTATAAAAGATTTATTTCCATATCTTGCAAAACTCCAGTATTATTAAATCAGTTTGAAGCCAAACTAAAACTATTAATCTGTCAATTTCCTCCGAAAAAAAATGTACATTCTAACAGATATAGAATTTCTACAGTGTAGAAGCATAACATTCCACCCTCCCAATAGGGCCTACCTCTCTAACCCATCCCTGTAACCCTGCATTTCTCATGGCTAATCCAACTCCCTGGACACTGTATTTAACTTAGCATGGAAAATCCACCTGACCCGCAAACCTTCAGATTGACAGGGGATACGCTATTGAGATGTTTGCAAGGGATCATGCTATGTGGAAGATGTCCATCATTTTACAAATAAAGACCATACAAGTTAGGCAACAGATCTTCGTCTAAAACATCCTCTGCATCACGTGATGGCATATGAAATTAACATTCTAAATACAGAAGTTATGGAGCTTCTTTCAAACTGCCAACTAATTGCCTGGGCAGATTTATTAGTAAACAAACTGAGGTCCAGAATGCATGAGCCAAATGAACACATTTACATTTAGGAGACATGTGGAAAAACATGCTATGTGGTAGCCTTTTTCAAATATCAGCTGGAAGCTGACTGGGAAATATTTAGTATGCAGTTTTAATATAAGTTCTAACTTGCTACTTTGACCTCATCTCAATGAAAGAATAGAAGAACAAATGTGCTGGCCTGGGCCAATGATTATTTCTTTAACTTGGGGTCTTTGCATCATTCAGCACAAGCGGAATATGCGAGCATGCAAGTGTATTTTGTTTTGATCTAAGGTGGTGGGTGACTTGTTTTGCTATGAATGATGAATGACCCAGAGTAACTTATACCTTTTCAGACTGAAAAATAGCTGAGAGGCAAGTTTAGAGTTGTACCTAATAGTAAAAAGAATGCAAAAGGATTATGTGGAAAAACCTTAAGAAAAACTTATGAAAGTATTACATGAAGTCACAGCAGAACATTGATTCAGGATAGATTTGAGCAAATTCTTGAGATAAGAGTGATCAACAGGCTTCCAGAGAGGCTATTGAGCATTATTATTTACAGAAAAAAAGAGTTTTCTGCATTGGATGCTCTCTTGTCCGTTAATAGATGTAATTATCCCTTTTTGATTTTTTCCTTAGGATATGAGAGCCTTTGGCAAGGGGCCATCATTTGTGAGTCACTTCTAATTACCCTTGAGAAAGTGGTGATGAGCTCCCTTATTGAACCAGTGTAGTTAATTTGATCTAGGTAAAGATGTTTCTCGTGGTAGTGTCATGCTGGAAATTGGAGAAATACCAAAGGATCTATTGAACGTAGAGCCTGCTATAGGTAATTTTGTAACCCATCGAGTGTTTGGAAGGGTGAGAGTGGAATTGTTGGAAGCAGAATAGCATAACCAAAAATCTTGTCAGACACACCAAATAGGAATTCTCAGTTGGAGTAAAAGGAAGAAGTATTGGAAACATTTATGTGTAAAGTTTCAAGGTCAAAGCAGATTTGACTGAGATGGTGAAACAGGGTCCTGCAGGAAACCGTGGGAGGAAGTGAAATGAATGTAGTTACAGGAGTCAATGGACTTAGATTTCCATTGATACTGATGGTATAGCCACACAAATGGAAAGAGAAAAGGGAGGAAATATTTGAAGATTGACAATATGTGTGGTACAAAACATATAAATACTGAGTAAGTTTTGGTAAAGAGATCAGCAATCAAAGAGATAAACAGAGTTTGTTGCAAGGCAGATATGCACAGTTGAGAACATTAATCATTTTTGATAATCAAAGTTGGGTAAGCAATGAGCTGTTTATCATGCTTGATTTTAGGTCAGGGTATTACATTTCACTATTATATAATGTGACAGATCTCTAGTTGTCTGCTATTTTACAAAACAATGTCTATTGGTATACTCATTGTTTACAAATATTCACAAGGATTTATTACTTATTTTCCAGAATGAAACCAAGAGGCAGTGTAGAGAAATAGAAGAACTCCGCGAACATTTAGCTAAGTTCAGGGTTGTAAGTCAGATTTCTCTGTCATTAAGAAGATGAAAATACAAAAAAGCTTTTTAAATACAGTTCAATTATGACTAATCCCACAAATTAATTCTGTTTACTTCTGGTATTAAGTACATAAAAGTCAAATTACCATCTGAAGTTTGTTTAGTGAGAAAGCTATAACATTGTCTTGTTTAAGACATCTAAAATTGCAAGAGGAAATTTTATCTTTAATCTTGCGTACTGTTTTATAATTGTCCTACAATTGATGATACCTTAATTTAATGCACTAAATTTTATTTAACCAGAATTATATAGCACATTTAGTCAGCAAAAAGGCTCAAAACAAAAAAATGCTTTCACAAAAGTGTTATCAAATAAATTAGTAATCACTGAGCTATATGAGGAGATGTTAAGTTGGGGCGGCATGGTGGCTCAGTAGTTAGCACTGCTGTCTCACAGCACCAGGGACCCAGGTTCAACTGCCTGTGTAGAGTCGGCACATTCTGCCCGTGTCTGCGTGGGTTTCTGCCAGGTGCTCCAGTTTCCTCCCACAGCCCAAAGATTACGTGGATTGGTTGTACTAAATTGCCCCCTAGTGTTCAGGAATGTGTCGGTTAGGTGCATTAGCCATGGGAAATGTAGGGTTACCAGGAAAGGGTAGGAGGATGGGTCTGAGCTCTTCAGTGAGTCAGTGTGGTCCTGTTGAGCCAAATGGCCTGTTTCCACACTGTAGGGATTCTATTCTATATATACAGTATATTATATATTAAAGATCAAAAGCTAAGTCAACGTTCTAATAAGTGTCTCAGCTGAGGGCAGAGAATGGGATGGTTAGTTTGAGAGTCGCAAACAAAGCTTAGGATCTAGGTAGCTGAAGGCACAGTCACAAATACAGTGACAATTAAGATGCTCAAAAAGTGAAAATTCAAAGAGTTCAGAAATCTTGGAGCTTTGTGAGGTTGGAGGAGCTAACGGCATAGAGAGAATGAGCCCATGGAGCACATAAAAACAAGGATGCACATTTTCAACACAAATCTTAACCAGGAACCAAACCAGAGATCAAAGGGGTTGACAGCTGAGCAGGACTTCAAAGCTTAGCAGAAGAGTTCAGGATCAACCAAGTCTACAGAGGGTAGAACTTGAGAGGCTGCACTGAGAGTAGTTGAGTTTAGAGGTGACAAAGACACCTTTGGAGTTTAGAGGTTTCAACAGCAGGTAAGAGATATAAGCAGAGTTGGTTGGTTTTTCAGAGATGGAAATTGAGATGTGCAGATATGTGATTGGAAGCTAATTTCAGGGTCAGGTTTAGCGCCAAAGTCTAGTTCAGCCTCTGGTAGGAGAAGGCATATAAGGAATTAGAAGGCCTAAAAGGGGCCATGAAATGTCTTTGGCATTTCCTTAGGATTAAGGAAAATCCTAAGGCATTTTATGCATATATTAGGATCAAGAGGTTAGCTAAGTGTAGGTCCAGTCAAGGACAGAAGAGGAAATTTATACATGGAGCCAGAGGAAGTGGGGAAGGTCCTCAATGAATACTTTGGGTCGGTATTCACGAAGGAGAACGATATTGATAGATGGTGAGTCTCAGGAGGAGAATGTTGATATTCTGGAGCATGTCAGTATACAAAAGTAAGAAGTACTGGTGTTTTAAAAAGCATTAAGGTAGACAAGTCCACAGCGCCTGATGGGATCTATTCCAGAATGCTAAGGGACACAGGTGAGGAAATTGCTGGGGTCTTGTACAAAACCTTTGTAACCTCTTTAGCCACAGGCAAGGTCTCAAACATGGTAGCCAACATTGTTCCTTTGTTTAAGAAGTGCAGTAGGACAATCTAGGAAATTAAAGACCAATGGCTTTATGTCAGTGGTAAAGAAATTATTGGAGAAGATTCTTAGGGATAAGATTTACTCATATTTGGGAAAAATATGGACCACTAGTGATAGGCAGCATAGTTTTGTGCTGTGAAGGTTGGGTCTCACAAACTTGATTGAAATTTTTGAAGGTGTGACGAAGATGATTGATGAGGGCAGGGTGGTCGATGTTGTTGTAATAGGCTTGTCAAAGGCCTTGCTAAAGCTCAATTACACAACATCGACCACCCTGACCTCATCAATCATCTTTGTCACATCCTGAAAAATTTTAATCAAGTTTGTGAGGCCTGACCTTCACTGCAAAAAAACCTGTACTGCCTATTACCACTAAGTCCATATTTTTTTCAAATGTGAGTAAGTCTCATCCATAAGAATCTTCTCCAATAATTTCTCTACCCAGATTGTCCTGTCACAGGCTGATACAAACTGAAGTTGCATGGGATCTGTAGTGAGCTGGAGAGGTCGATACTGAACTGGTTTAGTCATAGAAGACAGAGAGTCATAGTGGAGGGGTGTTTTTCTGACTGGAGATCTGTGACCAGAGGTATTCTATTGGGTCCAATGCTGGGACCCCTGTTGTTTGTAATTATAAATGATTTGGAGGAGAATGTAGGTGGCCTGATTAGTAAATTTGTGGATGACACAAAGATTGTGGAAACTGCAGATGGTGAGGAGGATTTGCCGGAGGATACAGCAGGATATAGATAGCCTAGAGATTTGGCAGGAGAAATGGCAGACGAAGTTTAATCCGGACCATGGCGAGGTGATACATTTTGGAAAATCTAATGCAAGAGGGAAGTATACAGCAGATAGTAGAACCTTTAGTAGAATCAATATACAAATGATCTAGACGTGTAGGCCCACAGTTCGCTGAAAGTGGCAACATAACAAGTGGAAAAGGTCAAGAAGGCATATGGCATGCTTGCCTTCATCGGTTGGGGCATGGCATATAAGAATTGGCAAGTCATGTTGCAGCTGTACAGAGCTTCAGTCACAAAGAGAACATGTGGAAATTGTTGCCAGCTTTCTGGATGATTTAATCAAGCTGAAAAATAGGAGGGGCTAAGAACAGATTGTTGGAGAACATGAGGGAATGTGCAAAGCAGGAATATAAGTTATTTCACGTGATTCTCTGTATGATCAGATAAGAACGATTCATGAGGACTCAGCTCTAATGTCCATTGGTGCAGCAAACAATGACTCAGTTACAACTTTCTCACTCTTGTGAATTTACTCTTAGAATTCCAAAGTCGTAATACGTACCTGTTTAGCATTCAGCAATTGTATACATTGACTACAAAGGCATATAATCACTTGTCCCATTTTTCAGCTGTAGTGCAACGGCTGTAGCCAACCTATTGTCAGCTGTTTTATGAACTAAGCAAAAGTGTAAATGCACCAACATCCCCTTTGACCAATGTCTCCCTTTGTGCAGTGTCCAAACAGCAACTACCACCACTAAACATAGACTGGTTTGATTCTCTCTTTGTCTCTCCAAGTTTACCCAAAAGACCACACAAACTTAGAGGCATTCAAGGTTTTGACTAAATTACTGGACAGTCTTCTTTGATTAAGAGGACATCTTGTCTCAACTCAAATATTGATGGGTCTATTAGTCAACCCTTTTTATATTTTGAGAGCTTCTCATGGACTCCATTTGAGCACCTACGCTGTATTAGGTACTCTTTTTCTCATAGTCCCTCCAGAACCAATTCCTTATCACTCATCCATTTTTTTCTTCCAGTACTTAGACATGATTTTTTTTTTTGCTCAAGCACCATATATTTGCTCAAGAAGCTCATCCTTGACTGCAAACCCAACCACTTCATACATACACAACTCCCCATACGCTACCTTCCATAAATATCATACTGTGCTCCTTTCGACCACGATTCCTATTACAATCACTTAACTGAGTTTCTCCTTTGTGTAAAGCACCATTAATGCTCAACCATGCTCAGCTATTGGATCTCTCGCAATGACTTCTTCTCCCATCATATAGATATCTTCAGAAGGCTGCAAAGTTTCATCCTTGGTCTCACTTTTCTCATTTGCACATTGAAATTAAAACACCTGTTAGTTCTGTACTGAACATACTCTATTATTTGTCTCCACAATTTAACTGCCTGTCTAACACCAAGTTACAGATGAAAACTTCCTCAGTTTGAACATTAGCCGTTGCATTCTGCTATCACCTAAAACATAGCACTTTCAAAACTGATTACAATCTCCAAGGCTCCATGTCCATTCTGAAATAGACACTGCACTGTCTAAATGATCTGCTCAATCTAGAACTAAGTTTCAAGCTCCAGATTTTGTGTTAACTCCATAATTACTTTGTTTTGACCACCATGGCAATTGCAAACTCCACCCTATTATTTCCACTGACTGAAAATTTTTCACTGCTTTTAGATTCAACTTCACAATGTCTTCCTGGCTTACCCTTTACAAACTCCTCCCAAAAATCAACTTCCTGTATCCTAGATAATGGGAACTGCAGATGCTGGAGAATTCCAAGATAATAAAACGTGAGGCTGGATGAACACAGCAGGCCAAGCAGCATCTCAGGAGCACAAAAGCTGACGTTTCGGGCCTAGACCCTTCATCCTGTTTTGTTCACCTATTGATCTCTATTTCTGTAACAGCACAGAAGAAGCTTTTGGCCCATTTACTCTCTGCTCACCTATCTACATTAATCCAACTGTCCAGCACTTGGCCCATAGCCTTGAGTGTTATGACATTTCAAGTGTTCATCCATGTACTTTTAAAAGTTGTAAGGATTGCTGCCTCAATCACTCTCCAAGGCAGTGCATTCCAGGTTCCTGCCGACATAGGAGTGAAAATATTCCTCCTGAAATCCCCGATAAACTCTACACTTCACCATAAAAATAAGGCTTCTTGTTATTGATCCTTCAACTAAAGGGGAACAGCTGTTTTCTATCCAGCCTCTCCATGCCCCTCTGATTTTATACACCTCAGACTGGTCACCTATCAGCCATCGCTGCTCCAAAGAAAGCAATCTGAGGCTATTCAACCTCTCTTCATAACTGTTCCAACATAGGCAACATGCCGGTGACTATCCTGTGCGCCACTCCAGTGCATTCACATCCTTCCTGTAGTGTAGTGTCCAGAATTGCACATGGTGCTCCAGCTATGGCTCAACCAATGTTTTGTACAGCTCCAATGCAACTTCCATTCTCTGATAATCTATACCATGACTGATAAAGGCAAGTGACCTCTATGCCTCCTTAATTAACCTACTAACCTGCCCTACTGCCTACAGGAATCTGTGGACACCCCATGATCCCTCTGTTCCTCTGAGCTTTCTAGTGTGTTGCCTTTCATTGAGTACTCCCTCATCTTGTTGCTTCTTCTAAAGTGCATTACCTCACATTTTTAGGGTTAAATTCCATTTTCTACTGATCAGACAAATCTGTCTTTATCCTCCTGTAACCCAAGACCTTCTTCCTCGCTGTAAGTTACTCAACCAATCTTTGTGTCATCTGCAAGCTTACTTATCATTCACCCACATTCTCATAAGGATTTCAAAACAATGAAAGACCCAACACTGACCCCCATGGTATGGAACTGGACACTGGCCATTGTCACACTAACATACTTCTACCACCACCCTCTGTCTCCAACTACTAAGCCACTGTCATCTAATGCATCAAATCCAGAATCATAATTTGCATGCCCTCCCGTTACTTCAGTCATAAATTAATTGCTAATACCTTCACACTAACCGTTACAGTCATCTCCAGATTTTGGTCTCCCCTTCCTTTATTTAACCTTTGGTGTGAGAAACCTCAACATTCTCACCATGCTCTCAAACTCATTTGTTCAGTTTGGAGACTTGGTCTTTCACCATCGGTTAACAAACAAGATGAAATTGTCCAATTTGCAATGGAGCGTGAAGAATGACATCACTAAGAATTAAGTAATCTACCTTTATCCTTGCAGGATGAAATCCAGAAGCAGCACAAAGAACTGGAAGGATTTGAAGAAACGATTGCTAGACTGACCAAAGTAAGTCATTTTCTTCATTTATTAGCCCATATTATTTTTGGAGTTGGGGAGAATCTTGGATTCTGAATTGGCTAAATGCTTGGATTGTATCATTTGAATTGGCTGAATATTGTACTTGAAAACATTCTGGAGTATGCAGAAAAGATTGAATGGCTCCAGTGATGGGGAACTTCTTTGTGAAAATAGATTGGAGACATTAAGACCATTTTCCTTAGTAAAAACAAGACTTAGAGGAGATTTGATAGAGGCATTCAAATTCACAATGTGTTTCAACGAAGTGGAGAGTGACAAATTCCCACTCGTGAAAAGATCAATAGCAAGAGGGCACAGATTTACATTTCTTGTGAAAGAAGCGGAAGGGACATGAGGAAAATCCTTTCCATGTATCTTGTGATTAGGTTCTGGAATACACACTGCCTGAGGGTTAGATGGAAACAAGTTCAGTTAAAGCTTTCAGAAGGGAGTTAGACAGTTATCTGAAAATCGTAGAAACTCTTACAGTGTGGAAACAGGCCATTCAGCCTGTTGAGTCCGCACAGAAGATTTTGCTGATATGAACTTGTCAATCTTCTGAAACCAATTATTGGAGAAACCAGGTACACCAACATGCTGAACATACAGACTGGAGTATAATTAACTTGGAGTGGGCAAAGTCATCATTGATAGTTGTATAGCAAATGTGCTGGCTAATAATACCTTATTTACGACATCAGTGGTGACTGAACTGATAAAATGACATATTTCAATGTGTACTTGGTCAAATATTTTTATTAGTTCACAAAAATCTAACTATAGTCACAACGTCAGCAGAAAAGCTGACGTTTCAGGCCTGGACCCTCCTTTTCTGAAGAAGGGTCCAAACCCGAAACGTCACCTTTCCTGCTCCTCTGATGCTGCTTGGCCTGCTGTGTTCATCCAGCTCTACACCTTGTTATCTCAGATTCTCTAGCATCAGATGTTCCGACTACCCCTTACCTTTAAGTTGGCTACTTTGTAAGAAGCCTCACAGACAATCAAACTCTGAAATAACAATTCAAACTTTATTGCATGTAGCAACCATATATTAGATCCTCCAAGTAAGCAAGTATAAGCCTGCAACCCAATTTAACTATTAACCGATTATGGTGAAATCTGACCAGCACTTCAGCCAACAGTGATCTGCATTTGGGAGGAGTCCCCAGGGTTCAGACCATCTGCAGTGTTGTTCTTCGAAGTTCTGCTCTTGACTTGTTCTGGTGTTTGATTCTTACACACATTTTCATCCCTCAGTCTCTGAGCTGATACTTTGATGATTTCTTTAGAGTACTCTCATTCGAGTTACTGCAGGTCTGCACCTGGCTTCCTTATCAAAAACAATTTCTTCATTTCTTGTTACATTTGGCCTTGAGACTACCCTTGAAGGCAAAGCTTTCTTGTGATTAACTCCTCAAATTCTTCAGGGTAATCAGTTGTCCATGTGGCAATGAAGCATCCAGTTTATCAGGTAAATATCAAAGCAGTTTTGTTTATGTAAGCACAGCAAACATGACTAATTGCTTGAGTCTCTGTGTAATAGCTGTCTTTATTTTTGAACAGTTTATTCCAGACAGTTATTTCTGTTTGTAATAATTTATAATTTGCTGATTCATTCAGTCCCTAAATAGTTATTAGAACTCTGAAGTCTTTTTTACCACAATTTTAATTTTAGATTTTAACCAATTGATCTCATTTCAATTCCAAAATGTCCCCAGAGCACAGTCTAAACCTTTGGTTACTAATCAGTGACATTACCACTGGCTGGGTTTTGTTTAGTGTTGTAATGTTAAATGCGAGTGAAATTTGCCATAGGCTTCTGTCTCCTTCAAGAGATACACCTGGTGATGAGTTTAACGGAAAGTCACCATGCATTACCCAAGGTGCAAGTTTGCCTCAGCTGGAACTGACCACGTATTGTCTGCATCACTGTATCACATGCCAGCCATCCAACCAACTGAGTCAACTGACCCCTCAACGTAATATTTCTTGTCCATGATTACAGTAACCCTTACGATAATGAAAATTAAATCAATAATTCTTGTTTCAAAAGAATGGGTCTTGATTCACCTGGCTCTCTAATATGAACTTTAAAAAACAACCTGTTCCTTTCTGTAAGTTGGCTGCTGTAGCTTTGTGTAAATCTATCCTTTTTTCCAGATGCTTGGCTTCATGGGGATTCTGTAACAAGGATATCTATTGCCATTTTTGTTCAATAGTCAACTTAACTAGTTTTGCACGTGCATACCTATGCATGTTATACAGCTCTCTGGATTCAAAAACTTCAGAATTCAGAAGTGATTAACAAGCAGCTGTGATACCTCTTTAATTTATCTTATGCTTTTCTTCACTCTCATTCTCATTGTCTTTTTCTAACCTTTCCCATCTGCCCCAGAGTATGTTGCTTTTTAATCCCCAATCTGTTTGCTTTTATCTTTCAAGGTTTGATTTTGTGACTCCCTGAATGTGTATCCCCTAATTGTACATTCAAGATTTTCTCTCCTCTCATTCAGTAGTTTAAATCCTCCACTGCTGTATGTAGGTTCTTATAAAGAAATTAGTGTTGCTGGGAACCCCCCCCCCCACCGCGAACTGGACTGCCTCCTTATTCTCAGACATCCTGTCAGTATCCTCAATCTGAATAATTCACAGAGACATAGAGTTACACAGCACAGAAACAGACCTTTTGGTCCAACTTATTCATGCCAACCAGATATCCTAAAATTGCCTCTCTTCAAAGTCATCATGCAACAAGTATGTATTAATGAACTGCTGGGACTTTCTTCAGCTAAAATCTGTTTCATGGGAGAATTGCTACAATAAAGCCACGTCTGAATGTTAACACTAATTTGAGAAGGGGATGTTCCACATTGTCATTGTAGCAGTCTAATGAATGCTCCAATGAAATACTTGATTTTTCTTGCCAAATGCTATGTTTTAAATTGTTTTTCTAAATGTGAAATTATAATACTGTTCCAGGAACTTACTGCAACACATGTTGACAACACCAAACTTCAAGAAGAGTTACAGTGTAAAGTGGAAGAAAACAAAACTCTCAATGATTTGTTAAATCAAGTAAAACAGGAAAAACAAAGGCTGGTTGAAAGAATTGATAAACAAGTAGCAACAGGTAATCATAGGTCTGCCGTGAAACAATACAATATCACTGTATATCTGATTTGGAAATATTGATTCTTTCCTGAGTTTCTGTAATCACTAAAAGCTATTTATTTTGTTGTAATTTGATGTAGGTGTTGGTTTTAATCTAGTTCATTTTCACAGAAATTGCTTTGTACAGTAAATGTATGTAGAAATGGTGTTGAGTGAAAATTAACTCAGTTGGCTTAAAGAAAAACAATTTTTTAACTCCTGTACCACTAATAGCATGAAATTTGTTGTTTATAACCATGAAGTTTTTTTTAAAGTATTTATATGTGAATTGAATTTAGTATCATACTCATCTCATCATACTATAGTTAATCTACTCGAAGTTAACATGTTCACTCTCATATTGCTAAGTATCTTAGAACTTCCAACAATGACCTGTACTTGTAATTGCTAAGTAGCACAGTGATTAAACACTACGAAAAAGAGTCACAAAATCAATCTTTTTATCTCGCATTCATCAAGACTGGGGTGCAAGAAACCACACTTGAAGGGAACACCAAATTATTTTGCATGATAAGAGGGTGCTGATTGGTTGAACCATTGTTGGCATGAAGATGCAGCTGTATCTGTTAACTGTCAATCTTTGCTAGCTGATTTACCTCAGAACAGGCGAGTAGATTCTGATTGTTCAAGCACTGCCAGGAGGAATGCAGCAAGGGTTGGCAGTTATCGTAACCGTTTCTCAATGAAACTTTTTAGCCTATGCAGATCAGGGAACTGTGTCTGAATATATGTAGTACTATCTCGTAGCTGAAAGCCTGCTTGATGATACTGAATTGATTTCTGGATAACCCTGTAAGAGGAGAGTCTCAGCAATTTAAGCAAGAAGTGAATCTAGCCATTTCATGCTGCTATTTTGTAGTAAACGCACTAGTCATATTCTGCACTAACAAGATGCTGCCATAAATCAAAAAGGCAATCTGCCATTATCTAGTGAGTACCATTGCATATACCTTTCAGTGCCAATGAGACCCCAGGTCCATAAGCTGTATGTCTGAAGAACTGACAGATTGTGTCAAACAACATATCCTTCTGACTGTCCACAACAGGAAATGTGCTGAACCACCTTGTGTTTGATAACTAGGTGTGATTTACTAAATAACCCAGAGTTTGATTGGAAGAAAAATGGCCACCAATGCTAAAACAATTAAAATTGAGAATGCACAAGGTTCCAGAATCTGAAGAATGCAGAGATCATGAAGGCTTGTTGGGATAGAGTAGGTTGCAGGAAATGGGAAAGAGAAGACCATGAACTTGGAAAAAAATGTTGAGACTCTTTAAATTCATGTATTGCTTAGATGGGACCCATTGTAACCTAGCGAAAACAGTGGTAATGGGTGAATTGAACTTTTGTGTGAATTGGGTTAGGACAGCAGAGATTTGGATGCGCACAGATTTATTTGGCATGAAAAATGAGAGGCCAGCCTGGAAAGCACTAAAACAGTCATGCCTAGATGTAACATGAGAGTAAGGCAGGTTAGAAGTCAACAATATTACAGAGTTGGAATTGCGCAGTCTTGGCAATGGAGTTGATTTGCAGTAACAAACACAATACCTTAGTTGAAACTGGTCAGAATCAGCTTCAGTTGACCGGTTGCGGGTTGGAAATGATGGTCAAGGAGCAAAGTTTTTGGTTAATGAGAAGATCAGTGACTTTGATCTTCCCAGCATTTAACTGGAAAGAATTTCTGCTATCTAGTTCTGGCTGTTGAACCCATGGTGTGGCAGATCAGACATCAGACAAAGAGGGAAGAAAATCTTGGCTGTGAATATCAGTTACAATCACCTGTTTTATTATGTATATTACCAACTATGGAACTTGACTCCAGTTGGCTCCTATAATTACCTGAGCTCCTATGCCCTCTTTCCCCTTTTCCCATTTCAGCATTTAGCAGAACACATCTGATGTTCAAGGCATCCCTGTTCACATTGTGGCTTCCTTCTGAACAACTGAGATGTTTTCAGATGTGGCTGGTTTTTTTGTTTGTATTTCAAAGCAGAAACAATGACTTTCCAAGCCCTGCCCACATGACAGTGAATTCTAAAGCAGATGAAAATGATGGAGAAGGGAAAACGGTTGTGGGATTTAAATAAATTGGGAAAGTCAGAAGTGCAAAAGCAGATGAAAAATAGATACAAAAAAACTTGTTAAAAAATTATGGGTAAAGTGCTGAAATGATAGCACATTAATGTGTCTCTGATTGGCCTCTTCTAAAAATATAACTCAATTTTATTTGAAGAAACCTTGCAATGATGGAAACTGCTGTATTTCAAGCAAAATAAAGACATAGCCTAAAGACAAAAACCCAGGCATGAGACCGATATGGTCCCATTATTTGTTTACAGCGGTGGCTCACTGGAGACTTATCTCTTGTTTTTAAAAGCTATTGATCTTCAAAATCTGTGAGCAAATGACCAATCAGAATGTAACCTTGCTTTGAACGAAACACACAAAGAGCATTAAAACATGAAGTGCGGCTGCCTGGCAGCTGAGACCTGTTGACTCACTATAGTAATCTAGTTTTCATACAGACGCTCACAAGGAAGCTGGATTTTAATTACCCTCAACAGAAATTTTGCGGGGAGAGAGAATATGAACTGATGGGAATAACAGATCTTAGCTGACTTATTACTGCAAGTGATTTTGATCTTTCTCTTGGACATCAGTGTTGTATTCAAGAGGAGGTACAAGTTTGTAAATGCAATTTGGGGAGAAATATAATCAGTGGTGTCTTAATGGTGAAAAAAATCTATAATCCTGTCAAAAGTAATGAAGCATTTAAACAAAGTGAAGACTTCAGACTCTTTACAGAAGCTATATTGAAATAGAAAGAATTTAACTTTAAGATTTCATGGGTAGGGCAAATCGTTAAAATTTTGTTTACTGCAAGAAAATGCATTGTGACAATATTTTATCATAAATATATTCAGATCCCAGTGGAAGACTATAAGAGGAACCCAGATGATAGCCATTGTACTTTAAATGGTCAGATTCTTTTGTATGAGTAGTCTTTTGATTTCGACATGTCTCCCTAATCCTGTTTAGACACAGTTCCTGGATATGAGGCGTTTGATAGCTACCCAAAGTTCAATTAATTATAGATGGTGGTTTAACCTTGTGCATTCTTGAAAAATAGTTTGTTTTGGAGTGGGGGTGGTGAACAAGAGATGATAGGAGGTTGTTATATTATCCCACAATGCAGGATTATTACCCACCATTCTTCATGATGCGTGATATCAAAATGAGAGTTATTGCTTTGTGAAAGTGGATGTTGCAAGTGGTGGTAATGAATTTCTAACACACTGAACTTCTTCACAATAAGTCCTTGACAGATGACAGGTAATATACTCACTGTGACTGCACAATAATTTCCTCCTTGACTGCAACTTTGTACAAAAGCTACAGATAGTAATTAACAGACATTGCAAGAGCAAAAAAGGACATGCTGTCCCTGTGCAAAATCCTCAAAGACCCCAGTGAGGAATACGATCTTCACAAGTATGAATCTTAAGGGACAGGCATTCAGTCTTCCAAAGAAGAGATGAGTCTGTCAAGAAACATGGGAGACAATGAGAAAATGAGACTCTGATATGTAGGATTATCTGCAGCAAATGAGATTTATTTGTAGCCAGGACCTAAGCTGAGATGCAGAACATTTTTGGGTAGAGGCATGACATTCCTCCCCACCTCACCTCCAATCATTGTTCTACATTTATTCCTGTGGTGGTTTGGGAGAACAGGGAGAAAATGAGTTGTTTTATTGGAAAATTTGCAATGTATTCAGTTTTAATGCAGGTTAGACTGGCCATCAACAACTGTTGACTTGTTTGATCAGTTCCAAATTGGAACAAAAAAAGTTGCATTAGTTTATTTGGAACAGTTTGTTTCAGTTTTGAAGTAATTCATATATATTGAAATACCAAGAATTAATCAGATATGATGGTTCCTGCAGTAATGTTGTTGCTTCAAAATTATTGCTTTGGTTAATCTGGCTTTTTGTGCTTTTAACAATCTTCAGAACGAGAAATAGTGTTGGAATTGGAAAGAATGCGAACGAAGCATGGTGTTCTCAAAGGAGACACATCACCATCAAGACTAGATAAATTCGTAAAGACATTAGAAGAAGAGCGGGATTATTACAAAAGTGAAGTGGAATACCTGCAGGATATGATATCTGCAAAGGGTAGCCCAATCTGTTCTCCAAGACGTGGACGAAGCCCAGTACGAGTTTCACCTGTGAAGGTACTGAAAACATTGATGAATATTTGTTTTAGAAAGTGGTTTTAGTTTTCACTAACTAAATTTACTTAATTGTAACTTGTACATTTATGTTTAGAATTCCTCACTTGCCAATCTTGATATACTTTATTAAACTAGTAAAGTTTTGAAACCTCTGATTTTTGTAAAATAACTTCTCACAAGATTTAATGAGCATCTGATATGACCTGTAAAGTATTATCAAGGTTGCTAATCTGTAAATAAGGAAGTCAAATCGTATTTTTATTCCACAGTATTCTGACAGTGTTAGCATTGTCAGATTTGAATTGCACGATGAAAACGCCTTGGTAATGTTTATATTATATGCAATCAATGTTTTTAAGTTCACAATACATAGGAAATTGTCAAGAAGTTTGTTTGTGGTTACATGTAGGCAAGGAGGTATGTAAAGTCCTGAGAGTGAAACAAAACAATTAATAGTAGCACTATAATCCTGGTTCCGAAAATACTGATTTAGATGTAATAGGCGTGGGATAAATTATTAGAGTCTAGAAATATTAGGGAACAGTGACAAGCAACTCTTGTGTGATGAACCATTGAGGACTGCCCCGAGCAGAGCTTGAAGATGTAAATTATTATCCAAGAGCACTGGAAGTGCATTGAGTTACATGGGAAGAGTAACCAAAGAGGGACATTTTGAAGTACAGTTAAAATAGAAATATGTATGTATTTCAGAAGCCTTTACAAAAAAATGTAATGAAAAGAATACAAGAAAATTGTAGGAACAAATACTGCCCACCTACAGATGGTGCATGCTGTATATAAAATGATATATTACCACTGAATCTTGTATGAACTCAGTTTCCTGTAGAGGATGCAAGTGGTTGCAAACTTTTGTAAGAGATAACTTCCCCTGCCAAAGAAAAACAATGAGACAGAGTTTTATACTGCCAGCATTGACCCTAACTGAAATCATGGAGACAGGTTCCCACATTCTGGAGTCATGACACACCACCAGCCCAGTTAATTCTTTCCAAATATATTTATTAATTTACTTAATTATATTTTTCTTTCGGCCAAACAGTTTAAATATTGATGCCGTCGATACTTAATATAAAGCTAAAGTTGCCATAGTGCCAGAGGGCCATTGGTCTATAGGGGGAGATAATGGGAACTGCAGATGCTGGAGATTCCAAGATGATAAAATGTGAGGCTGGATGAACACAGCAGGCCAAGCAGCATCTCAGGAGCACAAAAGCTGACGTTTCGGGCCTAGACCCTTCATCAGAGAGGGGGATGGGGGGAGGGAACTGGAATAAATAGGGAGAGAGGGGGAGGCGGACCGAAGATGGAGAGCAAAGAAGATAGGTGGAGAGGGTGTAGGTGGGGAGGTAGGGAGGGGATAGGTCAGTCCAGGGAAGACGGACAGGTCAAGGAGGTGGGATGAGGTTAGTAGGTAGCTGGGGGTGCGGCTGGGGGTGGGAGGAAGGGATGGGTGAGAGGAAGAACCGGTTAGGGAGGCAGAGACAGGTTGGACTGGTTTTGGGATGCAGTGGGTGGGGGGGAAGAGCTGGGCTGGTTGTGTGGTGCAGTGGGGGGAGGGGATGAACTGGGCTGGTTTAGGGATGCAGTGGGGGAAGGGGAGATTTTGAAACTGGTGAAGTCCACATTGATACCATATGGCTGCAGGGTTCCCAGGCGGAATATGAGTTGCTGTTCCTGCAACCTTCGGGTGGCATCATTGTGGCAGTGCAGGAGGCCCATGATGGACATGTCATCAAGAGAATGGGAGGGGGAGTGGAAATGGTTTGCGACTGGGAGGTGCAGTTGTTTGTTGCGAACTGAGCGGAGCGCTCAGTTCGCAACAAACAACTGCACCTCCCAGTCGCAAACCATTTCCACTCCCCCTCCCATTCTCTTGATGACATGTCCATCATGGGCCTCCTGCACTGCCACAATGATGCCACCCGAAGGTTGCAGGAACAGCAACTCATATTCCGCCTGGGAACCCTGCAGCCATATGGTATCAATGTGGACTTCACCAGTTTCAAAATCTCCCCTTCCCCCACTGCATCCCTAAACCAGCCCAGTTCATCCCCTCCCCCCACTGCACCACACAACCAGCCCAGCTCTTCCCCCCCCACCCACTGCATCCCAAAACCAGTCCAACCTGTCTCTGCCTCCCTAACCGGTTCTTCCTCTCACCCATCCCTTCCTCCCACCCCCAGCCGCACCCCCAGCTACCTACTAACCTCATCCCACCTCCTTGACCTGTCCGTCTTCCCTGGACTGACCTATCCCCTCCCTACCTCCCCACCTACACCCTCTCCACCTATCTTCTTTGCTCTCCATCTTCGGTCCGCCTCCCCCTCTCTCCCTATTTATTCCAGTTCCCTCCCCCCATCCCCCTCTCTGATGAAGGGTCTAGGCCCGAAACGTCAGCTTTTGTGCTCCTGAGATGCTGCTTGGCCTGCTGTGTTCATCCAGCCTCACATTTTATCACATTGGTCTATAGGGTTTCTGTTTCATTACAGAGAGGTGACTAGTGGTGAGTTTAACTTGAGGGTCACCATGTGTCAGTCAAGGCATCATGTTGAGAATGTGGGACCGTAGGTACAGGAATTGTATTTATGCTGCTGACCTAATTTGTGCTGCATAACAAAGCAGCCATCCACCCAAAGGGACCAAATCATCTCTTATAGAGTTATAGAGACAGAAAGAGCCACAGCAGATTGTGTCCTTCTGCCTGTTTGTTTCGTTGTATCACAAATATTGAAAGATAGAAGGAAGCCTTGTTGTGTGCTGCAGAAGCTCCAGCTTCAGAACCTGGATGTCTGATCTTCAAAAAGATATTTTTCATAGGATATGGATGTTGTTGGTTAGGCATTTATTGCTTATTGCTCATTGCTAATAGTCCTCAAGAAGTTGACAAGCCTGCTTCTTGGACAGAACAGTCCATGTGGTGTAGGTACGTCACATGGTTTTAGGAATGACAAGTGTTTGTTTATAGTGCTCCATAACTCATGACTTGGTAATTACAATGCTGTATTTCACTGTCCATCTGCTTTGTTTAAAAACTTCTTTTACAAACCATGCTGATGGAATATTAGGCTTGATCCATTAAAGATTTATGATGTTATTTCCCACAGACTAGTAGTCTCAGCACCGAGCTGTTACAGGCTATCAGAGAGCGAGATGAATTACAAGCAGTGTTGGATAATTTTGAGCAACACATGGCAGAAATCCAATCCAATGTCAAGATGGTGACAGCGGAACGAGACAGGTTACTTATGATTTATGAACAGGTATTGATGGAATAAGAATGAATTGCGAATTCTCATTTGGTGCATTATATAGAAATGTATCTATTCAATGCCCACGTTCCTTAGAGGATTTGTTATAAGACCATTTTCAAATAGTTTTAAAAAACATCAAACAGGTATCTCTTGTGGTTCTACTTTATTTCTCTTGCCTGATAGAATTTTAAATTTAATTTTTTTTTGGGTAACCAATTTTTAATTGGGTTTTTATTGCTATTTGCTATTATATTTTTGAGAGAAGGCACTGCTAATATGCAAACACCTTGGTGTTAGCTGGTCTAGCCTTGTCAAAGGCATTTATTAGACTGTTCCACTTTTAAAGTAAATGAAGTATCTATCTTAAATGTATGCCTTTTTTGATTGTTATTTTCTCATGTTGTGTACCTTTTCTCCTGGCTGCATTGAGAAAGATTCTCCACAACATGGTCTAAAACACAACAACAGACAGTTTTAAGGCTATGTGGAATTAAAATTAATATGTATATATGTGCAAAGTAATATCGATTGGAGAGGGTTGTACAGAATATTAACAAATATAAAACAGGTTAAAAAATAGATTTTGCTATCTTTATTAAATGTATTTAATTACGTTTTGGTTAGCTCTGTTAAAATAAACAACATTAATATGAATTTTAAATATAATTGATAAAATAAAACATGTGGAATGCATTTGATTTCCCCTTTTTGGGTCTACAAGTGCAATGTAGTCAGAATTTTCAGTCAAATCTCTAGAAAACACATCTTAATTTGGGTATGGTCCCATGCTCAGATAATTGTTGTGCCTATTGCTGTGTGTTCTCTCACTGTCGACTAGTACGATATCAGCCACTGTACACCTTAAAATACAGGATCTTCATGCCAAGTTCATTAATATAATTCTGAGATGTTCTGGTGAGTTGTGCACATATTGGAAATGTACACAAATCAAAGGGTAGGTTGGCCAAAATCACCTCATTAAGGACGGATTTTTTCTTAAGGTCATGTTAAGCCGTTCTGTGCAGCACTGTCAAATAGCCAACGAAGGTACAAGTTAAGACTGCTTCAATTCCCAGGGAAGCAAATAAAATTGACCTTTTTGGACACATTCTTTAGACAAGAACAAGTGTAACGTAGCATGGAGCATTCTAGAGTGTAAAGAAAATTGTTTGCCTTCCAAAAGTTACCTGTTGCCAAATTAAACAGTGATGATGATTACAGTGCATCTTAAGACTTTTAACTTTCAGGCAGCTGAAGTCTAAAATGATGGAATAGTCAGCAATCTGGTATCTATTCTGCACTTTTGAATCGCACAAGATTTCCATGTTTCACTATAGTTCTATGTCGTTCAGCCATGTCAATCTGATTGCCTTAACCCCAATCACACTGCCAACAGAGTGCACAGGTTTCACAGAGTTGGCTGCTGAGAAGATAGGCAAAACTAATCAAACTATTCCAGGTGTGATCTGACCAGTGCCATGTATAGTTTTAGCAACTGCCCCCTATTTTTGTGTTCCATTCCTTTTGAAATAAAGGCCAAGGTCCCGTTGCATTAAATAAAAATGGAAAGTCCCTGGAACAAGTTTTTTTTTTCTCATTTCAGATTTCTGGCAGTATTTTGGCTTGAGTCCATCTGCCTTCCCTATTACCCTGCTGAAATTGGATGCCAGTTTTGTGTGATTCATGCTGCGCTTGAGAGGAGATTACAAAAATAGGGTTGGCGGAGCTATGGAGGGATTTTAAAACAAGGATATGAATTTTATAAATTTTGTTTTTCTGAAGAAGGGTCTAGGCCCGAAACATCAGCCTTCCCGCTCCTCTGATGCTGCTTGGCCTGCTGTGTTCATCCAGCTCCACATTTTGTTATCTGTGAATTTTGTGGTCAAGATGTTTAACTGTGAGCTGATTAGATCAGCGATCACATAGGGGAACAGGATTTGGTGCAAGCTCTGACAAAGACAACAGTTTTGGATGCCCCCATGATTATCAATTATAATGCTATCCTGTCTATGAGCATAATTTAAATAATTTTAAAGTAATTTTCCTGCATGTCTTAAATGGGGATTTCTTGTAGAATCAAGATGAGTTGAACAAATTGAAAAAGGAAGTGCTAATATCACCGATCTGCCAAATGCGTGTGCAAGAGGAAAGAGATGAAGCTAAAGCAGATCTGAAAAGAATGGCAGCTGAAAAAGAGAATTTGAGAGAGCGAATGAAGGTATTTTATTATTATTATTAAAACAGAGTGTGTGTCAAACAAACTTTTTTTGTTCTTCTGTGGGATGTGGGCATCGTTGACAAGCAGCATTTGATGCCTGAATTGAGTGGCTTCCTTGGGCATTTAAGAGTCAGCTACATTGCTTTGGATCTGCAGCCTCATGTGATCAGACTAGGTAAGGATGGCAGAATTCATTCTCTAATGAATATGATGAATTTTAATGACAATCGATCATAGCTTCACACTAGCTACTATTAGGACTAGTTTTTAATTCCAGATTTATTTGAATTGAAATGCCACCAGCTGCCGTAATGGGATTTAACCCATTAGCCTGTTCTTCTGGATTTCTGTTTTAGCAACAGTGCCATCATGCCATTGTCTACCTTTCTTATTTAAGACATAGCATTTTAATCACTCAAATTCTGACACAACATGATCATTGCATTTTTTAAAGCTGTTTAATGACAAAATGTTTACTGCCACTAGAGGGACCTATCCTCTCATAGCGTACAACAGTTTTCTTAATTACCAACTTTTGATTTCATCTATTGAAATTTGAGTTGTCTGAATTATTGAATGTATCTCCAGCAGTTTTTGTTTTATTTTCAAGTTATCTCTGATATATTAGACATTGAGAATGAGAGGAAAACATTCTTTCTTTAAACACCAAAACAAAGTTGCTGGAAAAGCTCAGCAGGTCTGGCAGTATCTGTGAAGGTATGCCAGACCTACAGAACTTTTCCAGCAACTTTATTTTTGTTCCTGATTTACGCCATCCGCAGTTCTTTCAGTTTTTATTCTTCTTTTAAATTCCATTCTTTCTGTAATAAACCTCAACATTCTCTTTTAAACATGTGCTGTTCCTGCTGCCTAACTCTTTGTGATTCATATCAATGCAGTTTTGAGACAGAGGCATATAACTGTGGCAAATTAAAGGGTGGGTCACATGCCTCATCAGTTGTACATTCCCTGAATTGCACTGAATTTGATACCAAAAAGATTTCAAAAATAGAAATGATTTGAAGTGCATGTGTCTTTTAATGACTGAGACTTCAACAATTAACTTATTCTGAAATAGAATAATTAAAAAATGATTTCTTAGTATTTAATTTGCAATTTCCTTACTAGAGCATCCTTGAAACAGCTGATCTCAACACAAAACGGATGGAACAGACGATATCACAGTTAGAAAATAAAACATGTGAAGTAAGTATCTCAAAGCAAACAGCATTAATAAAAGTTTCAAGGTGTGCCTGCATGCATTTTGTGGTCTGAATACGTCAACATAGAACATATACTCCAAAGGGGTCCTTAGCAAAACATCTGTTGAATGTAACGTTGTGGCTGGTTGAGAATTACTAAATCTGATTTCAAACTCACTATGAATATAATAGCAAAACTGTTAGATGTTCTTTGAAAATCTTTAGATTAAGTTGCAACATTTTATTCTTGCTTTTTAGAGTGTAACCTTTAAAGTGCAAAAACCTTTTGATGATTCACATTAGTTGAGTTCAAATTGATCTCAATTCGGATAAGACCTAAATTCAGAATTTTATAACTCATTAGACGATTGAAAATGAACCTGATGTGGAAGGGGCACAGGGAAACTTTAAGTCAGGAGCAAGGTCCAATCTGGCCCTGGATGCTGGGAAAGTCCAGTAGGTAGAGAAGACATGGACAGGATAAGGCACATGGAAGGTCTAGAATGTGAAATTATATCTATTTTAATGCAAAGAGCTTGACTGGTAAGGCGAATGAACGTGCTACATTGATCAGCACTTGGGAGTGTGATATTGTTGCAATGACATGGTTGAAGGAAGGACAGGATTCAAATCTCAACATTCCAAGCTTTAAAAGCTTCAGGCACAATTAGGAAGAGAGGTGTGATGAACGATTACTAGAGCATCCTTGAAACAGCTGATCTCAACACAAAACGGATGGAACAGACGATATCACGATTAGAAAATAAAACATGTGAAGTAAGTATCTCAAAGCAAACAGTATTGCATTATTGATAAAGGAAACCATCACTGCCGTAATGAGGGAGGACGTCCTTGAAGAGTCTTCAATTGAGGCATCTGGGTAGACCTCAGAAATGAAAAAGAGGTGATTGCCTTTTTGGGATTATGCCAAAGGCATCCCAACAGTCAGAGGGAGACAGAGAGGCAGATATGTTGTCAAATCACAGAAAATGTAAGAGAAACAGGGTTATAGTTGTAGGGGACTTCACCTTTGCTAGCGTTAATTGAGGTTGCCTTAGTATGAAAGGATTAGATGGGGTAAATTTTTTAAGTGCATCCAGGAGAGCTTTCTGTGCCAGTACATAGATAGTCAAACTAGAGGTGGGATAGTGATATACATGATTCTAGGGAATGAATTGGTCAAGTGGTTGAAGTTTTAGTGAGTGAGCATTTTGGGGATAGTGACATGAAGGATATGGAAAGGAATAAGGACAGTGTCGAAGTTAAGTGCCTAACTTGGGGGAGCTCAATTTCACTCTCATTAGACAAACATCTTTATTTTATATTTGAACTCTGTTTCCTAATTGAATATGATAGAAAAGTGGTATACCATTTTGTTTTAGATTTTGTTGAATCTTTAAATTTTATTGCTGGTGTTTAAAAAAAAAACACAACATTGGTTATATCTTTGCTGTTGGGGTAATCCCAACAGCGAACAGCCTCAAGCCTCTTAGTGTAGCTCTTTTGCAAACTATGTGATGAAACTTTAGTAGAACAAAGGAATTTATCTAGAACAGCTGAACCCCGGGAGGCCAAGCTGTTGGCAGCAGGTGCAGATTTTTCAAATTTTTCAACGTTCATTTAATTTTGATTTTAGAGTGGTAGGTGATTTTGTTTTTCCCCAAGTGGAGCACTTCTAGCCTCTGTTTGTTGTGTGGCTTTGTGCGCACGTTTCAAAGGCGTTGATTTGTGTGTGGCCTCCATAGGACCTTTGCTTGTGACCATGCATCTTACAGGGAACATTGGACCTAGACATCAAATGGTGATGCATTTAAACCATTTTATTAATAGTGTGGTCCAAGCACTGAAAGCAACAGATACAAAATGCCAACGGTTATTTTCTGTTCCAAACTTGAAGCCAGTCTCTGCTCATGCCTCTGCAAGCTTATTTTGCCTATGAGACTTGACTCCTGTTTGTTGTCTCATTTCTTTCGCTGCTTACTATCCAACCTCATTTTCTAACCCCATACCAACTCATGTTGTAAGTGGTTTCCTCTCCTAGTGTACTACCTCTCGTCCTTTCAGAACTGTCATCATTTTCCCTGTTGTCAATTAAAAATAAAACATGACATCTTCCACCTTGCAAAATGTGCCCCCATCTCCAGGGCCTTTCCTCTTCAAATACCTTCCTCAAACACAGAGGGATCTAAGTGTTCTAATGCATGAGTCACAAAGTTAGTATGCAGATACAGAAAATAATTAAGAATAGAATACTATCCATTATTATGAGACAAATTGAACAGAAAAGTGAGGATGGCATGTTTCAGTTGTATAGTGCATTGGTGAGACAATGTCTCATACGGTGTGTAGTTTTGCACCATTTTAAGGAAGCTGTAAATATGTGGGAGGTGGTTACAGGACGTTACTAATTCGATATCTAAAATGAACAGTTTATCTTCTAAGGAAAGGTAGGACAGACTGGACTTGTTTCCGTTGGAGGTCAAAGAGCTGAAGGTGATGTGATTGAAGCATCTGAGAGTCTCAGTGCGTCTTGACAAGGTGGATTTAGAAAAGATGTGGAGTCAGCGTAGAACTAACAGGCACTGTTTTAAAATTAGGGGTCAGGATGGAGACGAGAATTTTTTTTTACCAGGTTTGTGCAGCAGCTCTCGACCCCAGAAGACAATATTTTTACAGCAAAGGTAAATAGATTCCTATTAGACAAGGGAATAAACAGTTATTGAGGATAGATCGGAATATGGGTTTTAAGACAAACTGACCTTCCATGACCTTGTAGAAGGACGGAACAACCTCAAGGAACCAAATGTTTTACTTCTGCTTTCGGTTTATATCCTCACATGCCTTTCCTCATTTGAATCTGTTAAAGATCTTGATCATGCCACAGCACCAAAACTGCCTTCATTAAAGTAACCAGAATGCATATTCCCTCAAATTTTCTTTCCTGTTGTTCAGGCCTCCAATGGATCTATGTGGCAGTGACTTCCAGAACCGAAAGTCAATGTCGTGAACTTTGGGGTGACCATTTGCATGTACAACCAGGCAGCTTAGATTGAACACTGATAGCATCAATCCTCCAGTCAATGTAAACTTCTACTTACTGGAAATTTTGCTGCCTGTATCCTATCATACACCATATGCCAGTTTTCATTCACTTTTGTCCTCAGTAACCTACAATGGTGCCTTGGGCTCAAAATTTAAGACTCCGGCAGCTTTTAAATCCCTTTATAATTGTGACCCTCTTTACCTTTATAATCTTTTTCAGCGCTACAATTCCCTGATTCCTAAAGCTATTCCTCCGGCCTCTTATCCGTCTGCGCTGCCTTGTGGGTTATTTCTTTAATTGCAAGAATAATATAATTGCACATTTCTACTGTATACTTTCTGTTTTTGTTACTGTGCAGCTTGATGATGAATGCTTCAACCTCAGGAAGAAAGTAGCAAAGCAAAAGGAAGAAATTGCAGCACTCGAAGAAAAAAACAAGTGTCAATCACAAAAACTCTCGCAGGCCAGTGATGATGTTGCACAGCAAAAGGCAGAGCTGAGTTCAGTTAGGTTGGTTTTTGTTTTGCACTGATCTTCATATGTTGGTTTGAAAAACTGATGTCTGTATATAACATTGAAAATTGTACGGATGTGGAATGGTATTGTGACAAAGGTCAACATAACACCATAAGACATAGGAGTGGAAGTAAGGCCATTCGGCCAATCAAGTCCACTCTGCCATTTAAATCATGGCTGATGGGCATTTCAACTCCACTTCCCTGCACTCTCCCCATAGCCCTTGATTCCTTGTGAAATCAAGAATTTGTCGATCTCTGCCTTGAAGGCATCTAATGTCCCGATGTAACAGTTGATGCCCTGTTTAGTATACTGGTATAGTGGATCACGCTTAGTATGTTCAACCCTGTGGAATCTTGCGTTAGCCACGCTGATCAAAAGGGCGGCATTTTGTTCATGCAGAATTAACAGACAACTGGAGTTTCAGCTTGCCAGTTAATCAATTCCATTGCTCACGGAAATAAATATTAATGTGGGGAGTTTGGGCCTAATAATCCTTCAACCTTAAATGAAGCATATGGATGCCAGTGGTACTGTTCATGATACTACTAATCAATATTTATAATCACTGTTGATTTTGAAATTTGTTTTTGGGTTGTGGGTTCCGTTGTCAAGGCCAGCATTTATTGCACAACCCCAGTTTTCTTTGAGAAGGTGATGATGAGCCACTGCCTTGAACATCTGCAATCCATGTGATGAAGTTACACCTCCCCCTTCCCCCTTCGTGATATTGGAAAAGAAATACAAGAATTTTAATCCAGTGATAATGAACGATTGGTGATATAGTTTTATGTCAGGATATTGTATGATCTTGAGAAGAACTTGGAGGTAATGCTTTTTTGAAATGGCTGCTGTCCTTGATGTTCTAGATTGTAGACATAACAAGTTTGGGAAGAGCTGACAAATCTGCTTTGGTTAGTTACTACAGTATAAATGGCACACATTGCAGCCACAGTGCACTATTTTCTTGAGATGGTCCAACAAAAAGATTACTACATTTTGGATACTGTCAGCCTTCTTGACTGCTTTTGGGAAAAGCATTCACCCAGGCAAATGTAGAATATCCACACTCCGTGTGCCCTGTAGATGGTTGAAAGGATCTCAGGAGTCAAGAGCTGAAAAACTCACCACAGAATTAACAACCTGTGACCTGCTATTGTTGCCATAGCATGTGTGTGCAGCTGGTTCAGTTAAATTTCTAGTCTGTGGTGATCTTCAAGACATTAACACTGTTACCATTGATTGTCATGCAAAGATGCTTAGTTTTTCTCTTGTTAAAATTTTGTGTTGCCTGGCACATGTGTGACATGAATGTAATTTTGTATACCAGTTTTTAAACCTAAATGTTATCCAGTCTTCTGTATGCATGCACAGTGTGATCATGACTTGGGGATCCTTATTTGAGGAGTGTAATTGATACCAAACATTGTGCAATCATCATCAAATATGCTTCTGGACGTTATCATGGTGAGAAGGTCATGAATTCAACAGCTCAAAACAGTCGGACTGTACTCAGTTCCCAACAGAGGTTCTGCAGCAGTGTACTGGAGATAAAATTGGCCTTCACTAACTACAACCATCTGGCTCATTAAATGTTCCTTACTAATTCACAAACGCTTTGATTACCACAGTCAGCTGTATGCTGAGTTTGTCCTCTGGCCTAATTTAGATGGCCTGGGGTATCCCAAGAACCCATTCCTATTGCCTGTCTTGAAATCATATTCTCTCATGATTGCCCCTTCACAACTTTGGGTTTGCATGTACTATTTTAGCAGCTGAAATTCAGTTTTTTACCTGCCCACAGTGGAAATTTTCAACTATACCATGTTATCAGCACGTTCTTGAAAAATGTTTGATCCCACCACATGATAATTACTGCAAAGTTTTTCACGCTGATGCCCTGCATTTTTAGTTCAAAGCCATCTGCAAAAGTACCCAATCTGATGTCTGTATCCTTGGCTGTAACCAGTTCATAGCACAACAAAATGTTAACCAGACTCTAGCTTCATAAGCTAGTATCAGAGATAATGGGAACTGCAGATGCTGGAGAATTCCAAGATAATAAAATGTGAGGCTGGATGAACACAGCAGGCCAAGCAGCATCTCAGGAGCACAAAAGCTGACGTTTGGGGCCTAGACCCTTCATCAGAGGGTCTAGGCCCCAAACGTCAGCTTTTGTGCTCCTGAGATGCTGCTTGACCTGCTGTGTTCATCCAGCCTCACATTTTATTATCTAGCTTCATAAGCTACCTTTTTCACATATCATAATATATTTTTGTTCTCCAGAATAGTATTCATTCATCCTCTGGAATGAGATAGAACAGATGGTATGGCAGATAAGAAAGGGAAAACCTCAGGTTTATGCTCATTGTTCCTGAAAAATCAATGATGAAGATGGGATGGACAAAATTGGTTAAAAAACTTTGTTGTATTATCCAACGATTCTGGACTAACAAGAAGGGACTTAATTGGGAAACTAACAATAACTCCATTATGCAAGCGGAACCAGAAAGGAATGTAAAAATGCAAGTGTCAATGTGCCAAAGAAGGTGGTTACTGTTGAATTCCTGAATTGAATACAAAGACCTCTGTGGAAATCTTATAGAAAGTTAGCTTAGCTCCTGAAAATCATGTAAGTTCTGACCAGGTCTTCAAGCCAAGAAAAATGACTGAAAAATGCTGGAATGTCTTTCCAAATCAGTTAGTGTTAAAATTTATGTAGGACTGCCACAGGCATACAGAGTTATAAAAAGATAAACTCTTGTTTCGTACAACTGTCAAACACCTAAGGAATAAACTCCTAATTTAGACCATGTCTGTGCTGAAATATTTTAGATCAGACTGAAATATCCCAGGAGCTCTCCATTGATTTTAACTCTCAGTTGGACATAGACAGGGCACTAGCACAAGTCATGTCTATTACCAGTATCATGTGACTACAATATAATCAACCAAACATACTTCAAAGCTGCACATAGTTTTCCCTCAGAATAACCTTAAACTGAACAAAATAGAAATATTGAGCCAGATAGAATCACCTGGTGGATCTCAAGGGCCTCCTGTAATTCATGTGGAATATTGTGTTTTGTACAACCTGGTTAAGTCAGAGGTGAACGCATGAGAAGGGGAAACTTCGGCTGCCTGCAGTGGAACATAGTTATATGTCCTTGCTTTCAGGTATCATTAAAGTTGTCAAGAAAGGAAACACAATGTCAACGATCTCCATACATGTGAGAGGCACAGGTGGTAAGACTATGGTTCCAGATTTGTATGCTGTTTTGAGACTGGCTGTACACAACAGTACTGTAACCAATTTAAAATGAACACACTTCTGGCAAGCATAAAAATGCAACAGGATAGAACTCTGTCACAGAGCTGTTTGAATCTTCATACTAACATGGATGGTTGAAGAGTACTGAAAAAAAGTTAAGAATCTATGGAAATAGACATAGAAAATAGGAACAGAAGTAGGCCCTCTGGTCCTTCAAGCCTGATGTGCAATTCAGCATGATTGTGCCTGATTATCCAACTCTGCAATCTGTTCCCATTTTTTCCGTCTATGCTTTGCTCCCTTTAGCCCTAAGAGCTGTATCTAACTCTACCTTGAAAATATTCAATGTTTTGGCCTGAACCACTTTCTGTGGCAGACCACAGGCTCACCACTCTCTGGATGAAGAAATTCCTCTTCAGCCGAGTCATAAATGGCCTACCCCACATCCTTAGGCTGTGACCCGAGTTCTGGATTTCCTGATCATTAGGAACATCCTTCCTGAGTTTACCCTGACTGCCAGTGACACAATTATCAAAGAACTATGTAACTGAACCCCTAGTCTCTCTGTTTGACAACACTCCCCAAGGCTGTACTATTAACTGTATAAGGCCTGTCCTTGATTGTCTTACCAAAATGCAACACCATGCATTTATCCAAATTAAATTCCATCTGCCACCTCTTGGCCCATTGACATAATTGATCAAGATCCCTTTGTAATTTTAGATAACCTTTTTTGCTGAAAATCTTGAAATTGTGACCCCCCTATTTCTTTACATACCTACCAATGGAGACAGAATATCCTTCTTTACCTTGTCAAAATTGTTCATAATTTTGAACACCTCAATAAGATCATCTCTTAATATTCTCTTGTCAAAGAGAGTTGGCCCAATTTCTCTAATCTTTCCTTGTATCTAAAATCCCTCATTCCTGGTATCATTCTAGTAAATTGCCTTTGCACTCTGTCTGTGACTTTAACATCTTTCCTTAAATAGGGTGCCTAGAACTGAACACAACACTCCAAATGTGGTCTGACCAATGATTTGTTGGTATAACATCATTTCCTTGCTTTGACGCTCTGTGCCTCTATTATAAACCCAAGGATCCTATAAGCTTTCTAAACAACTGTTTCAACATACTTAGCCACCTTCAGAGAATTATGCACTTGAATCCTGAAGTCCCGCTACTCCTGTGCTCTCCTCACATTTGTAGCAGTGAGCCTGTATACAGTATCCCTCATTTCTCTGCATTGAAATTCATCTGCCAGGTATCTGCCTGTTTGGTCAACTTGTCAGTGTCCTTCTGAAGTCAATCAGTATCATCATCATAATTTGCTATTCTCCCTAACTTTGTATCATTTGCAAATTAAAAGATTTCATCCTCAACAGCCATCTCCAAATCATTCATATTAATCAGAAAAAGCAAGGGCCCTAACACTATCTCTGTGGAATACCATTTACAACTTGCTCCAATCTAAAAAATGCTCATCTATATCTATCCTCTTTTCTATCCTTTAGCCAACTTCTAATCCATGCTGCCAAGGACCCATCAATCCGAAACATTTCTAATTTTCTAACCAACCATCTGTGTGGCGCCATATCAAATACTTTCTGAGAGTCCAACTAGACAACATCCATAGCACTACCCTCATTGATTGCCTGTGACACCTCATCAAAAAATTCAATTAAATTTGACACACATTCTGCCCTTGACAAAATTATGTTGACTGTTTACTAATAACTTATTTTTCTCTAAGTGTATATTTATTTTATCCCACCTTACAGCTTTCATCAGTTTTCTCATTATTAACGTCAAACTGACAGGTCTGTAGTTTCATGAGCTGTCCTTTGCCCCCTTATTAAACAACAGCATCACATTTGCAATCCTCCAGTCGCCTAGAGCTCATTGTTTGTTCAGAGAGGCCTGAAAAATTTCTGTCATTGACTCTGCAATTTGTTCGCTTAGTAATCTAGGATGCATCCCATCCAAGCCTGGCAACTTCTCTACCTGGTGAGCTGCCAACCTTTTCAGCACCTTTTTATCTATCACAAATATTATTCGGTTGCTTAATACCCACATTTTCAACTAGGCCATTGTCACCATTTTCTATTTTTTATTACAATCAAATTACTGGTATGTCCTGTGGAGAGTTAATGGAGTGGGGGTTGGTAATGGTGGTGATGCTTGTTTCTCATTGGTGTGTTTAACCTACATCACCTATACTAAATTCTATCAAATAATTGTTTCCCTCACCGTATGTGTTGCTGATGTTTTGAGTATTCCTGGCATTTTAGTTGGTTTTTGTAAACTAAACAGTAGTCTTAAAGGTGCTGCAGAAACATTGAGATCTGGACATGTGTGTTTGAAGCCGGATGCTTTCCTCTGGTAAGTGTGTCATTAGAAAGGTTACAGATGTAAAGTAATGTACAGAATAGAAAATGGATTTTCTTTTCATAAAGAGGTGTGTTAACGATCTGGAATATACCACCTGAAAGGACTGTGAAATCAAATTCTGAAGGCAATTAACCTTACTTTTGAAGAGAATTAACTCGGGAATTATAGGGGAAAGCACTGAAGTGTGATACTAATGTAAATTGCTCTTTCAAACTACTGTCATGAGGATTACAGGCTGAATGGCCTCTTTCTGCTGTACAGTTCTTTGACAAGTGAGATTATTAAAAATGCCAATGAATCCTTGCATTTGTTAGCAGCAATATAGAGCACAAAAGTAGGAATTCATGTTAAGCCTTCTTAATGCAATGGTCCTGCTTCTGTTTGGGGAACAGCACTTTAGGAAGGACTTCCTTTAAAAGAATACAGGAGAGATTTACCAGAATAACCCCAGGGATAGAAGACTTTCAGTACCTGCAGGGATAGTTCTTCTTGAAGCAGAGAAAGATGAGAGGTTTGGTAGAGGTTGATTCAATATCAATAAAAGAGTTGTCAAGGTAAAAAGTGAGAGAAATTGTTTCAAGCTAGCATGAGTAAGCATTGAGTACAGATTTTAGACTTGGTGAAAGAATCATCTGAACTGTGTGATTTATTCACTCTGAAGTGTATAGCTAGCCTTTCCAGCATAATTCTGTCTACAACTTTCACTCCATCAATTACCTCTGCCAGTATTTTGTCTAACTTTTCTTAAGAGATTTTGTGGCATAGAAAGAGGCCATTCAACCTATTGAGTCATGTTCGCTCTCTTTGTAACAATCTAATCAATCCCATGACCTTGCTCTATGCTTAGTCCTACAGCTGTCCAATAGTGCTGTGCAACTTCCTTTGGAGATTGAGCAGACTTGATGGATCAAATGGTCTACTTCTGCTCACACATCTAAGGAACTTGTTGAAAGCATCTTCATTCCACCAACTTTATAGGCAGCAAGCTCCTAGTCTTTACCTGTTGCTCAGCAACCTACTCTCTCCCTGATACAAAAATCTCATTAAATATTATCACCTCTAGACATAACTTTTTCTTTTCTAACAGAATCCACCCCATCTCTCACTATCCATTTGCTATTTAAATGCTAATAGGAGAAGTTTGACTAATCTTACATCTATCTGTTAACATAAAAGATTTTAAGAATTATAAGTCAGATATTTTAAGTAAATGGTTCAGAAAATCCTCAAATTGTCTTCATTGGAGTAAAGAAGATTTAAGGGACACCGGATACATAATTTAAAAGTTATTGTTATAGTTGCAATTCCAGAAGGCTGACATACAGAAGCAACAAACAGCATTAACTGTTGTTGATGAAAGATTATTCCGTGTGTTCACCAGTTCTTTCAATCTCCAGTCTTATTCAGTACCTTTTGTTTTTAAAAATAATCCTGAATATTGTATCTTGTTTGAGATGGAAGTGTTATGAACAATAGTAGTAGCCTACACAATGGCTGCCTGGTTTTAAGCTGCTGGTACCATTGAAATATCATGACTATGGAGAGAGAGGTTAGGTATGAGTAATGTACAGCGTATGTTTACTTTTCAGAACCCTTTCTCAGAAGGCAAAATGAGTTGAATGAACTCATTCTTAGATGATATATAGCTTGTGAAAACAAATGTGTTAAATCAGTTGGTTCAGCCTTTTATTTCATTGTCTTTTTATGAGCTTTATGCCTGCTGAACAATATCTGTGCTGGGGGTTAATCTATAAGTAATTTCTGCATGAAGCACTTTCAGAAATATAGTTGACGTCTTTCCTGACATGACTGCCTGGAGAAAACAACTTTTTTAAAGGGACAGCTATTTTTAAACTAGGCCAGAAAGGTTTTAGATGAAACAAAAACAGATCATGCTCAAGAAACCCAGGATGTCTGGCAGCATCCATGCAGAGAAAAAACAGTTGACATTTCGAGTCCAATACGACTGTTCTTCAATCAACAAGAGTCATATCGGACTTGAAAGGTTAACTCTGTTTCTCTGTCCACAGAGATGCTGCTAGACCTTCTGAGTTTCTCCAGCACTTTCTGGTTGTGTTTCAGATTTCCACCATCCCCAGTATTTTTTTTAATTAGAATATTTGATGAGCTGACGTTTCTCGATAAAATCTGCTTGAAGAATTTTGCCAAAAGTAAAAAGTCTCACAAATCAGTGTCAGTAATCTTGTTGGTGGAGTTCAGAGAAGCCTCTCAGAAGCTGAATAGTTTTGTCTTGAAGAAAATTTGTACTTTCTCCATAAAAATGTTTAATAGAAGCTGATCTACGGATAAGAATATTTACTCAGGGTTGACTTAATAGCTAATTGTTCTGGTTATACGGTGATAAAGTAACTTCTTATCTTTTGTATTTACCAACATGTAATGTTTTTTAAAATGAATGACGATGTACACTATGGATTGTAGGATCAGCTCAAAAAGATTTTAATTTTCTGAGGTGATTTAGCCAAGACTGCAGGTTCCTAGGCTGACACACCAATCATTGTTCCCTCCAATTCAACCAATCACCAATCTGACACATAGAAACCGGTAGTGATAACAATTTTATTTTCTGCATTGTGAACTTCACCAGAACGGTATCAGTAATTGGCTGTTTCTGCAAATCTGTAACTCATTCTTTCATCTTGCTTTTATTCAGCTAAACAGAATTATAATCAAACCATTTTACAGACTTCTCCACCAGAACAAAACTAGTATGTTCCCTTCCTGGTGGTGGGACCAGGGATGTCTCAGAGTGACTGCAGAGTATTCTGAAGGGGGAATGTGAACAGTCATTGACATAGGATTAAAAAAAAACTGACATTCTGCAGCAAAAATTAAGAGAGTCGGGTAGTAAATTAAACGGAGGACTACTAAAGTTGTAAACTCTGGATTACTTTTGGTGCCATGCTGTACTGAGTATAGGTTTAGGAAGATGGGTCAGATGAATGTGTGGTGAAAGGGATGGTGTAGGAGGAAAGACTTCAGATTTTTGGAACATTGGGACAACTTCTGAGGTAGGTGGGACCTGTACAAGCCAGACAGTTTGCACCTGAACCAGAACGGGTGCAATATCCTTCCTGGGAAGTTTGATCATGCTGTTGGTTTTGGGGGGTTGGTGGGGAGGGGATCAAGTCGTATCTATGTTATGCAAGAAGCTTGACTGGCAGGGCGGATGAGCTTAGAGTTCATCACCACATGGGAATGTGATATTGTTGCAATCATTGAAACATGGCTGAAGTATGGGACAGGACTGGCAGCTCAACAGTCCAAGATGTAGAAGTGTCAGACACGATAAGGGGTGAAATAAGATAGATAGGGGCATTGCATTATTGATAAAGGAAACCATCACTGCAGAAAGAGGGAGGACATCCTAGAAAGGTCTCCAAATCAGGCCATCTGGGTAGAGCCTAGAAATAAAAAATGACAGTTAGCTCGTTGTGATTATACAACAGCCCCCTCATCACTCAGAGGGAGAGAGAAGAATCAGATATTTCAGCAAATGACAGAAAGGTGTGAGGGAAACAGGGTTATGGTTGTAGTTATAGTTCAACTTTGCTAATTTTAACTGGGATTGCTTTAGTGTGAAAGGATTAGCAGCGGAATTTTAAAGTGCATCCAAGAGACCCTTTTGTGCCAGTACATTGTGCAGTGCTAGACCTAATCCTGGGGAATGAAGATGGTTAAGTGGTTGAAGTTTCAGTTGGTGAGCAGTTTGTAGTTAATGTCCGTAACTCTGTAAGTTTCAAAGTCATTATGGAAAGGGATAAGAATATTGCAGAAGTTAAGTATCTAAATTGGGAGAAAGCTGATTTCAATATCATTAGACAGGATTTGGCAAGCATAAACTGGGAGCACCTATTTGCAGGTAGGTCTATATTTGCAAAGTGGGAGTCTTTTAAAAGTAGCTTTGTGAGAATTCAGGGAAGGTGTGTATCTCTAAGAGTGAAGGGCAAGGACAGCAACTCAGGGAACCCTGGATGTCAATTAATGCTGAGAGTTTTATAAAGAGAGAGAAGTATATGTCAGGTCCTGTGCATTTAAAACTCAGGAAGCCCTTCACAAGTATGGAGAGTATTGGAAGTTGCTTTAGAAATAAATAGAGGGCAAAGGGAAGCCAGAAAATATCTTTGGCAGATGGGATAAAGGACAAGCCCCAAGAGGTTTTATAAATATGATAAGAGTAAGAGGATTACCAGTGAAGGCAAGTCAGAGGATTCTAACAAAATATAGAAAACATTGATAAAAATGCAGAATTAGTACTTGTTTGACAAGTAAATTTAAACAATACAAATGTATGGAAAATAATTTTTGTTGGAAGAATAAGAAGGCTAACATGTTAATAATAATCCAACAATCAACTGAGCATCTGGAATTGGTTAAGTGTGTGAGTTAGTTAGCTTTTGACAATAAAACAATAAGTAAGATTCAAGCATCACAGCAAAGCAAGTGATTTTTGTGAGGGCACCTTACAAACTCAAGTGAACTTGCAGATAGAGTTGCAATATTGTTAACAACGCATTAAAGGGAAACTGTCTTGAAGGCAAGATACACAAATAACATCCTTTGCTTTCCAGACGAATGTTTAACCGTTTAAAATAACAAGTCAGCCTCTGAGCCTCTATAATTTGCAGACACAGCAGATCATATGATGACTTGATCCATAGTTGCCATATTGTCTATTGTTCTTGTTTGTGTTGAATCTGTTTCTTTAATGGGCTGTAGTTACTGTCTCAGAATTTGTTCATCCTGATATACTACAGCCGAGTTTTATTTCAGATGAGTAACCCATCCCTTAAGCTGTTTTAAGTAGTTCAATTCATCTTGACATTCACTGTCTTGTCTCTTGAAAGATGTCAGTTTGTTTTGAAGTTTCTGGTTTTGCAGTTTTAGCAATCTGTTGGTCCGGCATATTTTCTCTTTCATAACCTGTTCTAATAACTGTCCAGCTTCTCCAACTTTTTATTTTTTTTAATATTCATTAGAGCTAGGACCTCTTCTGTCTTGCTAATTCAGTAGTTGTTTGGCAACTTTTGTACCCTGCTTGAATTCTTGACACAGCTTCACACACAGCTTTAAGTCCATCTCCTGAGACTAAGGCACTATTTTATCAGGAAAGTATATATCAGTTGGAGTTTAGAAGATCAAACAGGAGTTGATCTTACTGAAGCATACAAGATCCTAAGGGTACTTGACAGAATAGATGTTGAATAATGTTTCCCCACATGGGAGAAACTAGAGCTACGAGATACAGCTTAAGATGGATGTGGCGAGGGTATTTTTCTCATGTTTCTCTGGAGAGCGGTGAAGACAGGGTCATTGAATATTTATAATGCAAAAGTAAATAGATTCTCAACTAACAAGGGATTTAAAGATTCCTGGGAGTTAACAGAAATGTGGAATTGAGGCCATGGTCAGATAAAGCCTGGTGTTATCGAATGACAGAGCAGGATAGAGGGACAGAATGGCCTAGTCATGTTTCTAATTCAAATGTATATTCATCTTCTTTCTAGTGTGGAACTAGTAGCCAACTACAGAACAGCACTTGCTTTCTCAGTTGTGATGTGACATCAAGCGGTCAACGTCTTAGCTGTCATTGCAGCACAGGCAGTAGCCACCTCATGTCGGGGTACTGCAGCCCAGAATGCTGCTATGTAGTCATACTGCTCTTGTCATTGAACCAGTGCCTGAGGAATCTTCAAAATTGTCACGACAATCCAGCAATCTAAAAACTCTCGTAAATTATTACAACTACCGAGGTGCTTCCTGGTGAAAGTTATAGTGCCTCTATGAACGTGAATCTGATATGTTCTCCATTTGTCAACATTTCTGCTCCCATTACAACCATGCTACTGGTGTCTCTACTGTTGTCTTACTGCCAGCTAGCCTTCAAAGCCCCAAGAGGTCATTCTACAAGGTGATCTGCACACCAATTTATGACTCATGGATGGGAGCGGAGAAAACAGAGCAGCATTTGGGCTGCTGAGCCTGCGATCCTGTGGCTTGCTTCTCCATCCACTTTTTTCTTTATTTTCCTCTTTCTTGATTTGATTTTACTCTAAATTTCACTTACCTTCTTGGGGAGAGCCCAGAAGGCATTGGCAGTGGCGAGTGGTCTAGCATGTTGGAGGTAAGGTGTGTTCCCAGCAGTGGCGAAGTTTGGGCCCAGTGCCCGGCGTTGGACCCAGCAGCTTCAGCAGTGGCTGCATTTCTGACACAGACTCAATGCAGCGGTGGTGGAGGCAAAATGGCACCTAAGAATGGCGACTGTCCCAGCAGGCTGGCCGACTGCTTTGTGCTGGTGTTGGTCTCAGTATCAGGATGGAAGACCTGGATCCAGCCCTTTGGCTAACCACTTAACAAGTAGGACTGTAATGTTGATCTTTTAACTTTATTTCTTTATTTTTCAACCTTTATAATTCTATGTCTTGGTTTATTTCTGTGTTTTAAGATGGCACAGGAGAGTGTTGACATTATACAACATTTTTCATTGTCTTTGTAACAAATACATGTAACACGTACACTTGATAATAAATCAATCTATCAATCCTTAAAAACCAGCACTATTTTTCCAACTTTTTTTTCTGAAGAAGAGTCCCGACCCGAAACGTCAAACTTCCCTGCTCCTCTGATGCTGGTTGGCCTGCTTTGTTCATCCAGCTTCACACCGTGTTATCTCAGATTCTCTAGCATCGGCAGTTCCTACTATCTCTGTGACTATTTTTACAACCTTCTTTTTCTCTCCAAACACATGAATGTATTTCAGCAAATCTGTGTCAAGCTTGCCTGGAGCTCCATGTTTAGATCCTTACTGTCAGGTTTCCATCTTATACCGTACCAAAAATACATTATTCAAAGTCACAGGTAATATCTTGTGTGACTTACAAAAGTAAACTAACGCTCCTTGTTCTTTTCAACTTGCCTGCAGCCTTTGACACATTGGCTCACGCTATCCTCCTCCAATACCTCTTCACTGTCATCCGTCTGGGTGGGACTGATTTCATCTAGTTCCAGTCTTAACTATTTAGTCATTGAGCGAAAACCTGTAATGGCTCCTCTTCCGGATCCTATATTGTTCCCTTTGACATTTCCCAAGGATCTTTCTTTGACCCAATCCTATTTCTGATTAACAGAAGTCAGGTTCTACACGCCCAATAAGAGCATTCTAATCTACCTCACCACCTCTCAATCCCCTGACTCTCTAAATTAACAGACTGCTTGTTCCATTTCAGTGCTGGTTAGTCTCCCACTTGGTACCCTGCTGTCTGCATCCTAACCAACAGCAAAGCCTGTTCCTCTATCACCTCAATGCTCACCTGGCTCCAGATCAAGCAATGTCTTGATTTTAAAATTTTCATCCGTGTTTTCCCTCCATGTCTTGTGCCCTCTTTATCACTGCAATTGTCTCCTGACTCTGTGCAGAGCCCCAGGCAAATGTCCTAGAGTCATGGATGTGAATCCCACCATGGCAGATAGTGAAATTTGAATTCAATAAAAAAATCCAGAAAACGTAGTTAGCCTGATAGCAGTCATGTCACCACTGTTCATAATCAAAAAAATCTGCCTTGTTCACTTATTTTCTTTGGGGAAAGAAATCTGCTATCCTTGTATGGCCTTCGATTAACTCCTGATTCGTAGCCATGTGCATTACTCCAAACTGCCCTCCCAACTGACCTAGGAGGCCAATCAGTTCAAAGGCAGTTATGGATGGACAACAAATACTTGTCTTACCAGCAACATTGTCATCCCATACAAAAGTAAAGAAGACTTTTTCTTTCTTTAAACTTCACCAACCCACAGCCAACTCAGAATACTGTAATTCTGGTCGCTTGCAAACCTTGATTTTAAGAGCTCCACCACCTTTAATCCTAAACTCTGGAATTGTCTGCCTAAATCTTACTGTCTCTTGTTCTCCTGAATCTTTTAAGATGGTCCATAAAACTTGGCATTTTGACGAAGCTTTTGGACATTTGTCTTCATACCTCCTGGTATTTGACCTGACATTAAATTTTGTTCAATAATGCTCCCGTAAAGCTCTTTAGGACATTTTACTATGTTAAAGACTTAAATTCAAGCTGTTTTTTATGATGGTTTTGCCACACTTTTTGTACAACAATTTGGAGCAGGATTAGGCTGTTCAGCCCCTGAAATCTGCTGCATGATTTGATATGTCATGGCTGAACTGATTGTCTTTAGCTCTACTCTCCTGTCTGCTCCTTATCCTCTTTGACTCACACGTTGATAAAGAATCTATCTAAATTAGCCTTTAAAGTATTCGATAAACCTACCTCCACTGCCGTTTGGGAAAGAACATTCCAAAAATTAGAGGCACTCTGAGAGAAAAAGTTTCTCCCCAGCCCTGTCTTAAGTGGGAGGCCCCTTATCTTAAACTGCATCGCCCAGTTCTAGTATGTCCAAAAAGTAAAAAAGCCTCTCTGGATTAAACTTTTCAAGCACCTTTAGGATCTTATGTTTCAATAAGGTCACCTCTTATTCTTCTCAACCCCATCCTATCCAGTGTATCTCCTAAGATAACTCTTTGTCCCAGAAATCAGTCAAGTGAACCTCCTCTAAACCTCTTTTAATAGAATTATATCATTAAGTACACACTATTCCATATCTGGTCTCACCAATGTTTATGCAACTGTAACAGAACTTCCTTAATTTTATATTCAATTCTTACAATAAATGCCAATCTTCTAATTGTCTTTTTTATCACCTATTGTATCTGCATAATTAACTATTTGTGATTCGTGTACCAGTACATCCACAATTTTGAATGACAGACTTTCTCCCAATCGCTCTGCAATCTCTCTCAATTTAAATAATGGGCCATTTTATTATTCTTCCTGCCACATTATCCTCCATCTGACAGATTCTTGGATATTCACTTAACCTAAGTAAGCCTAAGAGAAAGGACTAAGAGAAAAATGGAAGCCTATGGCAGATACTGAGAGCTCAAAACAGCAGAAGCCCTAGAGGAGCATAGAATACACAAGAGAGAACTTAAATGAGAGATTAGGAGAGCTAAAAGGGGATATGAAAGGATACTGACAGGTGAAAGAAAGGAAAATTTTAAGTTGTTTTGCAGGTACATTAAGGGTAAAACGATAACAAGAGAAAGAGAGGGGCCCATTTAGAACCACAGTGGTAATTTATGCATGGAGCCAAAGGATATAGGTAGGTTTCTAAATTAATACATTAGATCAGTGTTCACTAGTAAAAGGGCTGATATGGATGTAGAAATCAGGGAGAACGTCTGTGATACAATTAAAGAAAGTAGCATAGACAAAGAAAACATTGAGTAGTTACAGGCTTAAGGGTAGATAAATCTCCAAGGCTGGATTAAATGTACCCAAGTTGTTGAGTGAGGCAAGGGAAGTAATAGCTGAGATTCTTGCAAAACTTCTCAGTTCTGCCTGAATATAGGAGAGGCACTGGTAGGGGGGGGCGGGGGGGGGGAGGGGGGCAGGGGGGGTGCGGGCACGGGGGGGCGGGCAGCGGGGGGAAAGAGGTGAGCAAGTTTGCAGATGAGGACAGTGTTTTTGATGTAGTAGACTTGGACTTCGGCAAAGCTTTTGATAAGGTTCTGCTTAGGAGACTGATTGCAAAGTGAAGAGTCTTTTTGGATCCAACTGGCAAATTTTCTTGGATCCCCACCTGGCTGAGGGACAGGAACCAGGAGGTGATGAGGGGTGTTTTTCTAACTGTAAGTCAGTATCCAGTGGCATCCCACAGAGTCAGTGTTGGGGCCTTTGTTGTTTGTCATTTTACACAAATGATGTCTCACTGCATACTCTCAGGTCGAAAATACCCTGCTGTCTGGTTAGTTCAAGTACGTTCTGCTCTAAGAAATTATCTGAGCTACACCCACTGAATTCATTCTCCAGATTATATTTTCCAATCTACTTCATCCAATCTATATGTAGATTAAGATCACCCATGATTATTGCTACACCTTTATTTCACCACTATTACTTCCTCCTGTATAATCCATTATGCAGTGTAGTTACTGTTGGGGACTGAAACCTATTTCCCCAAGTGATTTAATACCCTTTATTTATTACCTCTCCCCAAACTGATTTTACATCTTGCCTGTAGAACTAAGATCATGTCTCCCCACTACACTAATATCATATTTCATTAATAAAGATACCTCATCTCCATTCCTAACTTCCTAAAATGGTAACTACCTTCAAATATTTGGAATCCAGTTGCTATCAGGTTGGTCTTCTTATTTATGCACATAATCCGCATGTTTTGTTACAAATGCTATATGCATTCAGCTACAGGGTCTATAGTTCTGTTGAATTGCTGTTTTTAGAAACCCTTGCTTTGTATCTGCTGGTACACTGTAAAGTTTGTATGGTGTATCCCTTTCCACCACGCTGAGATCCTAATCACTTTTATTGTTATCTTCCTTTATTATCTCATTCTTTCCCTTTAATTTACCACATCATTGCTCCACCCTCTAGTGTTTAAAGTCCTCTATAATCCTAGAACAGTATTCCCAATGGAGTATCCTTCTTAACTATAAGCTATTAGACTTAAAGCATTGAAAGCAACAGTGGAAGAAATACCAATTCTATTGGACAGCTAATGTAAGACAGATCATATTAGGTGAACCATTGAACTTGAGAAAGAGGATCACAGCATGCAGTGAGAAGTGAAGCTGTTAAAATGAATAGATCAAACATCAGCAAGCAATGCTATAACGGATCAGGCAAGGGCATGGGTGGCACCACAACTTTCCTTGTCAGTCCAAGCAGTGGAAGGTACTGCTTAACATCAGGATGCAGCTAATCCAGAGCATCAGCCATCCAAAAAATAAGCATACAATAAATGTGGAAATGTTTTATTGAAGAAGCAAATGAATGTATTGGGCACGGTGTACACTCAACATGCTGTATGGCTTATTCATTGATGTGGTATGAGGATAGACAGAGCCTCTAAAAGGTTTGGAGCTTGTGACGGTACTGTGCCTTTAAGAGGGATTTGTTCTGTGCTGTTTCTTTTACAGAGAGGTGTCACCTGTGGTGAAGGAACGTGTGCTTTAAAAGCAGCGGATAAACAGCTTTGAGCTCCCTGAGTGTTTCTTTTTTAGACAAAAAAAACACGTGTATGAAGTCAATCTCACACAGACCCAAGGCTTTAGTTTGGTTTCAAGTTTAAATTGGTGTTTTTGTAATTGAAGTGGCTAGATATAGCTCCCTCCGCTGCAGCTAGAGGTTTGAGTTCTCTCTCTGTGTTAGATCCATTATTTTGGTGTTTATTTCTCCTGGACTGGAGACAGTAAGTAAAAAAATCTGTTTTCCTGAATTTGCCTTTGCCAACAGTGTGTTTGTGGGATGCTGCTATACTGAAACAGTTGATGATTAGGAGTGAAAATATGCATTGTAATATTAAATATTTAAATAGAGTTAAACTTATACCATTTTTTATATGTGTATTTTGACTGTGTTGTAAGAACAAAGTGTGCTTTGCTTGAAGCCTGCTAGTTTGACCAATTGAATCACATCTGGAACGCTGCCTTACACTTGCCTTTAAATAAGTTAAAAGTTAGGGTTTAGGCTGTCTTCTTGATGTATTTTAAGGGGGTTTGGTCTCGTCCGTAACAAGCTCCAGACACTCTACTAATGAAGACATTCAGAGAAGCATACTGGAGCAAAGGACAATATGTCAAGTTAATCACTTAAAGATGCCACCGTAATTTCATGGGTCAGACTCAAAGATAAATTCCAAGATAAATCAAGTGAGAATACTTCTCACTTTTAAACGTTAAACAATAAATTATCCTAACCAAGAAATAACTGCTTTATACTGTTGCTTCAGGTTGCTGAATGAACACCTGGAGAAGTCTCTTGCAGACTTACAGCATCGGTTGAGTGCGAAAACCAAAGAGCTTCAAACATCGCAGGACAGAATTAACAGACAAGAGGAGAGACTAGGTAATAGCAATTTAACATTGCATCTACTAAGCCAAGTTTATCAGGTTTGAAAACAGTTATGTACAAAACCAAAGATAATGGGAACTGCAGATGCTGGAGAATCCAAGAAAACAAAGTGTGGGGCTGGATGAACACAGCAGGCCAAGCAGCATCTTAAGAGCACAAAAGCTGACGTTTCAGGCCTAGACCCTGGATGACGGGTCTAGGCCCGAAACGTCAGCTTTTGTGCTTTAAAGATGCTGCTTGGCCTGCTGTGTTCACCCAGCCCCACACTTTGTTATCTATATACAAAACCATGCAAGTTAAGTCCAGACTTCAGAAATGTGTCTTGTGGTTTAAAATGGTGCAAAGACCCAAATAATAAAGCCACTTTATTATTTATTTGGCACTTCCAGCATAAAATATTGTGCCAATCAGTCCCCAAAGGCAGAATTGGAAAAGTGATTTTAATTTGTGGAAATATCAGGTCAGTAGCCAAAGTACAGAGTCCTAAATGAGTAGCTGGAGAGAGGCAGAATAGCAGTATCTTCTCGATCCTGGCGCATGGGTATTGGAAGCAGCAACCTTCAAGTGAGGCCGATGGAGCAGTAAATTGGAAATATTAATATTAAGAACCTATTTTGTTGAACATTGTGACTGACAGTGTTTTATATGCCTTCATTGTTATAAAAGCAGGCACCTATAAAGTCATTATGCAGACAGTCTAGGTGCATTACAAGTGGTCAAACATGTATAATGTGTTTTTTTTTGCTTAGGTGAGTTCAACCGACAGAATTCTGCTCTACGAGAAGAAATCAACTTATTAAAAACTACAGTATCTGCTCTAGACCAGGAAAAGGATTGCCTGCAGGACGCTGTAGATGACAAAACGGAAAAAATTGCTACTTTAGAAGAGAACCTTGCCAATCGGGTGAATACACTAATCTGACCATTCTAGTCTTAAGTTAACCTTTCTGTTGTATGTTGAGCAAACAGTACGTCGATGATTATATCTGACAGTTGTTATTCATTCATATTGTGTAGAAGAATACTAGGGAATTGAGTGTGGGACTTGGCACTTGAAAATCTTTGTTTCTCTGCAGATGCTATCTAAGCTACTGATTATTTTCAGTATTTCCTGTTTTTGTCTTGTGAGAAATCTTTTAATTTTTGGTTAGAGAAATCTACAAATGTTTACCAACAGCAGTTCTGTCTGACATCCTAGTGGGGGGAGAGAGGGAATTTAATCTTAGCATTAAAGAACTAGCATATTAGACCACCATTGAAAGCATTTTCATACTCTATAGTCACTTAAGTATTATTAAATTAGCATTGTTGATCAACTTAAAATTCTGGTCAAGCAGTTGGTGCTGTGAATGGGATACGAACAATTATCCTAATAGGATACGAGAGGGAAAGTGGCAGGCTTCCCAAGGGATTGCAGGAGGCTCAAACTGCAAATGTGTACCCATTCTTGAGCACTAATGATATTTTTTGTATCCTTCGCTTCTGAAAATGACTGATACACTTCATATTGCCTCCATATATAGGAAAAAGCGATAACAAATATGAAAATTACTGTGACTGAACTAGAATCTGCATTAGAGTAAGTATAACGGCAACACAACAGAACATAGATACTTTTTATTATGGACCAGGCCAACTCCCTCAAAATATATTAAAAAGATAGCCTAGATCCTATCTTTGTTCTGGATGCAATTCAGTTGGCCAAACTACCAGATTTGAAGCAAAATATACTTTATTCATACACTCTATTTAAAATATATCAAAAGAAAGCAGAAATTGGAATAACTTAACACTATTAGAAAGTTTAACAGAATAATAGGTTAATTAACTACTAGATAGTAACCGTTCCACTGTAGTAGCATCTCATCAATGCACCCATGGTAAAAGGACAAATTCAGTAAAACAGATTATCTCACATGCAATTCTAACAGCAGGAAGAGAAATCCCAGCTTTTAGCTAAAACAAAGAGAAGAAAAATAGCTTCTGTAGCAAACTTCATGACTCCAACAGCTGCTACTGTAACATTAAACCAAAAAATTCTGCTTCTGTGGGTGCTTGATCCCACCCACTAAGGCTGCTTCTATTGTTCCACTTCCAAAAAAAATCCCAAGGCTTCACAAGCTGTTGACTTAACTCAATTCAAATAGACAGCTTGCTACCTCAGTCTTAAAGCTTCTCTTTAAAAAAAAGCCCCAGGACAAAATACATTTCTTAAAGCCATAGTCACATAACACTTTGTTTCTTCTGAAAATTTGCTTTATTTTTAAACTTTAATTTCAATCAGCCTTTTGAATGACACCCTAAGTAACCGAGACCGGGAAATAAATTCCTTACGTCGGCAACTAGATTCTATTCATAAGGATTCAGAGGAATTAGAACAGTGTCGAGATGCTGCATTTAAAGAAAATCGTTGTCTGCGAGATGACTTGACTCAAATGACGAGGGAAAATCAGGTAAAATGAATTATTTGGAGACAGTAAGAACTGCAGATGCTGGAAGCCACAGTCAGTAATCGTGAGACTGAACACAGCAGGTCAGACAGCATCAGACGACCAGGAAAGTCAACATTTCAGGCAGTTCTGACAAAGGGTTTTGTCCCAAAACGTTGACTTTCCTGCTTCTCCGATGCTGTCTGACCTGCTGCGTTTGTCCAGCTCATTTTATAGAATATGAATTATTTGTTTGACATTTGATCACCTGCAAATTGTCCCTTCTCTATCCAAAAATATTATAAGGAAATGTTCTTTTCACCATGCAAAGCTGTATTTCAATGTTGATTTTACAGTTGACAATTTTTTATAAATTCTTAGAACATTTCCAAATTCAGTATGTTTTTCAAACTTTTAACGGTGGTCTCCAGTGTTATTTTGCAGTTCATGCAACTCTTGTTACTTCTTAATAAAAACCGAAAGAACCGTGGACGCTGTAAACCTGGAGTACAAACAGAAGATGCCTGAAAAGCTCAGCAGGTCTGGCAGCATCTGTGAAGAAAAAATCAGAGTTAACATTTCAGGTCCGGTTCTGAGGAAGGGTCATCAGTCCTGAAGCGTTAACTCTGATTTTTTTCTCACAAATGCTCCCAGACCTGCTGAGTTTATCCAGCAACTTTTGTTTCTGTTACTTATTATTTCTCTTCTTTCATATGTGGTCTTTCATATTAGTTGCCGTTAGGCTCCATCTTCTACTTATTTTCTGGAGAAACAATGAATACAGTGGTTAGAAAGTTCTGCCTTTGATAATTGTGATGTTTGACTCATTTTATACTGGGCAGTTTAGTAATTCTATAAATATTATACTAATTAATAAAGAACTTGATGGCAACCTTCACTGATTTTCCTTATAGGCGGTCACAAATGAGTTGGAACAAGCTTTGCATGAAAAGGATGAGTTAAAATCAAGAGTGCATAACTACATCAATGAAGTGGCAAGAATTGAAAGCTTAATGGTTGCCAAGGTAAGGGTGGTAAAAGTTGAACAGAAATCAAGTACATTTGCATGTTGTTCTTTCTTACAGCTGGTTGTCAATATAAGCTTTTAAACCGTTCTCTGATTATTCTGCACCAAATTATTTGTTATCTGTTTGTTTGTTGTTTGGCTTGAATATGATTTGGAAATAGGTACACATTAAGTTATTTGCACCAATCCTGCTGACTGATGAATTGTGATGTGTTAATGATAAAACACAGTGAAATGCTTTACTTGACCTTTAATACGAAGGCTGTTTTTCTTTACTTAGCATTGATCAGTTAAAGTCTCCAGATAAGTCACTGCAATTTTAATACATTTTGTATAAAAATGGGAATGCTCATTTTGGTAAGAGTGATATTTTATGAATGTATTGAAAATCTCTGTGGAGTATTTAATTAAATGTGTACAATATCCGATTGTAAAATTACAAGATTGCTATGGATCTAGTTAAATTTAGAACACATGAGAAAAACCTGATTAGAATTTTGCAGTTTAAACCAGTTGAGAGCAAATTTTCAAATAGCCTTAGATGAGAAGAGACTCCATTTCAAATGTCAGTCCTGATTTTCTAAAGTACACATTTCTAGGCATATTGATTCTCACTGATGTTAATGCCTTTAAATGACAAGGGCATACGGCTAGATTCTAGATCCATTGTTACAGCTGTGCTCGCACATCTCACGGTATGTTTAGCGCTAGAAAATTTCTATTCTTTAGTATAATTACAATAATATTATGATGTGAAGATGCCAGGGCTGGACTAGGTGGACAAAGGCAGAATTAGAAACTGTCAGAGTATATCCAGGTGTCATATGACTTCTGATTTTGCTATGATGTTATCAGGCCTTAGCCCATTTGCAGTATCCTTTGCCATATCTTGATAACACATGAAATGAATTAAATTGTCTGAAAATTGGCATCTGTAACGGTAGCTCCACAGCAGTAGGTGGAGACAGATCATCCTCTCAGTACTTCTAATTAAAGATAATGAGGATGGGCTGTTTCTGTAGCCTTCACCTGTTGTTTATTGTTTAATTGCATATAACTCTTCACCTCTGGATGTGGCAGGTCTGCAAAGCTTTGATCTGACCTATAGTTGCGGAATTGCTTATTTGGAACGCAAGTAATCCTGTGTTGTCACTTCACTAGGTTGATGCTGTATTTTTAGGAATCTCTGGTGCTGCTCCTGGCATATCCTCTTGCATTCTTCATTTAACTAGGGTTAGTGCCTTGGCTTGATAGTAATAGTTGAGTAGGAGTTTGCAGGAATGAGTGGAAGCTTGTTGATGAATACAATTCTGATGTTGATGGCCGCGTGCTTCATGGATGTTCAGCTTTTGAGCCTGCTAGATCAGATTTTAGTCATGCTATGTGAAGACAGAGCTTAGATTTTACTGACAGAATACCTTGCTACCAACATTGTTAGATATTTCTCATTAGTATCCCTGGGCTGTGGATGCTCATATATACACTGTTAAATGGTGATGGATCCTTATCCTAGAATAAGGGACTCTCGCTTTCTTGAGTACTTTAACACTCTAATTATTCACATTTCAACGTTACACGTTACTAAATACAGCTGTTTGGTGTCATGTCTAAGACCTCTGTCTTTATATGCTTCGCCCAGTCTAATCTCTTCCGCTGATCAGTTTGTTGATGTCAGATTAATATCAATTATGTCAAAATTATTTGCATATTCCACAAGGATTGTGCAGAGATCATTCCTGCTACTGTTGTCATGGTCAGATGCATCAATGAAAAGTAAATTGTGAGGACAAAAACAAGTAGGATTTTTCTACTTGTTGGTTCTCCTATTATGTGCCACAGGCCAGTGAGTATTGAAGTCCCCCAACATTGCTACTTCTTCCAAACTTATTCAGTATAGAAGGTCACTGATTCATTGCCTAATGTAGAGCAGGATGTGATGATCAGCAGGAGATTCCCTTATCCATGTTTGACCTGATGAAACAAGAGTTTATGGAGTGCTGTGTCAATGTTGAGGACGCTCAAACCCACCTTCTCGTGGCCTTAAACAGCCACCTCTGGTGAATCTGTACTGCCTGTATCTAGAGGACATATCTAAGATCGGTAATGGTGGAGGATGAAACATTGGCTGTAATGCATAATTTGGTGAGCATGGCTATTTCAGACTGTTAACTAGCCATTAGAACAGTTCTTCCAATTTTTGTGCGTAAGTGAGAGGAACATTTTTGCATTCACTGGACAGGGTGTACTTCCACTGTTTTCAGCACCTAGGTCAGTGTTGTGTTGCCTGTCTGGTTTTATGCTTACTCAAATTTTCTGTAGCAGTGGATTCAACTTGGCAGCTTGCTAAGGGCTTTAAGAGTCAATCAAATAGTCTGGAGTCATATCTAAGCAAGACCAGATAAAGAAACAAATTTCGTCTGCAAACAGCATTGGGGTTTCATAATTCCTTGCAAAATTGCAAGGATGATATGAAGGATCAAGAAAACAAACATTTCCTAAAGCAATGGTGCTAGTCTTGCACCATTTTCTCTGAGTAGTCTTTAAAAGCAACTGGACCAACACTTGATGTGCTGTTATCCTAGCCCAGAAGTGCAAAAATATTCAAACAAGTCGCAGCATTTATTAAAGGAGAAGACCATGGCACCTAAAGAAGAGAGCTCTTGATGTATGTAACCTACCTTAAAAACTGACCAAAAATAACTTCCAGTTATCATGTTAGATAATTGTTGTTCGGGCCACCAGTAGATCTTGAAACATTTTCTCTCTTCTAAGGTTTCCAGTGTTTGTGGCCTTTAAAATGTAATACCACTTTAAGATTTAAAATGCATCCAGAACTCTTCCTTTCTCTGTGGCTGGAGGAATTATGGAGTCCAGATGTTCCTACAAAATTAAGTTGACATCCTAAAAGAAGTTTGGAAATCCACCTTCTGAGTCCCACAGGATGCACTTCCCATGTACTGTCCGCTAATTATTGGCAGAAGAAGATTGCTTCTGCTGGATTTATATGAACTGACCAGTTCCATTAATGATAAGTTTGTTTTCTGAAATGCAGCTGGAGGTCACATAGCAATACTTTTACATTTGTAAAACGCACGTCCAGATTACCCTGTTCATTGGCTGTCAGTGGTAATAGCTACACATAACTGTTCAATTAGAACCTAACAAATAGGAGTAGAATTTCCCATTCAAACCTTTTTTGACATTAAATGACATTCTATCTCAACATATCTCTTAGTTTTCTTTATTTGTGTAAAAAAAAGTGTATTGACCTTTGTCTGGGATATTCTTAATGCCTGAGCACTCAGCTATGACGGACAGTTCTAAAGCTCTAGCATGCTTTTGCATGAAGAAATTTCTTCTCCTACCAGTCCTGATATTTTTCTGAGACTGTGACCTCCAGTTTGAGATTACATGTTCAGAGGAAATGTCCTCTCAGCATTTACCATATTAAACCCCATAAGATTTTTATACTGTGGTGAGGTCACTTTTTGTGTCTAATTTCCAGGGAATGTAGACCTATTCTATTCAAAGTCACCTCATTGAATCATTCCTTCAACCAAGTGAACCGTTGTTATACTTCCTGATGGCTCAACACCGAAAGGTGATGATGAAAGGAGAATACAAATTGTTGAGGATGTGCTGCAAATAATCTTCAGTCTTTAAGACATATACTTTTTTTGTTCACAATAGGAACAAGAACTCCATCATATGCTGGAGCAATTCCGAATGGCGAGTAATCAGGCCGAGAACTGGGAGAACAAGGCTCATCAGGCAGAGGGCGAAAGTAGCTCAATTCGATTAGAGCTCATGTCCGTAGACACAGAGAGACGGCATCTTGAGGAAAAAGTCGGCAAGCTTGAAAAGGAAATAGAGGAGGTATTATTTATCAACAAAGTCTGTAAAACTATAATATGTATAAGGTCTAGTATCTAATTGGTCATTTTAAGCAATATAGGAGTAGGTGTAGGCCAATTCAGTGCCTTGAACCTGTTTAGAAATTCAGTGAAATCATGGCTAATCAGCAAACAAGCTCCATGTTTCCTACCTTTGTTGCACATTCCTTAATCCTTTGGATAACAAGCATTTGTCAAATTCTGATTTAAAAATTTACCAATGCTCCAGCATTACATGCTGTTTGAGGGAGAGAACTCTACTGACCTTTGTGTCTAGATATATTTTCTAATAATATTCTTCAGAGCTCTGACTTTAATTTCTATATCTTGCACTCTCCAACCAGCAGGAATAGTTCTCCTTTACTTACTCTGTCTATTTCCCTCAAATCTTGAAAACATCAAACAAATCACACCTTAAGATTGAAAATTCCAGGTGATACTACACTAGCTTCTGTAATCTCTCCTTAGTTTGAGTCCAGATATCATCGAATAAATTATTTTGTGCTTGTTCCAAGTCTAAAAACCTTCCTAAGGTATGGTGACCAGACTGCTCACTATGCTCAGAAGGTGATGTTTAACAATGGTCATGTATAGCTGGTGCATGACTTCCAGTCTTAGATATAAATGGATCAAGATTTTTGGGCATTTTCATGGTATTGAATGATCCATGTTCCTAGATCCCCAAAAAATCACTTTAAGGAAAGACTCTTGTTCTCTCCCTTTCAGATCCAAATAATAACCTTACCTTTGCTTCAATTCTATGTACTAACCTATGAACAATGAGCAGGAATAGGCTATTCAGCCTCTACAACCTGCTCCACCATTCAATAATGTTATGGCTGATCAGATTCTAACTTCAAATCCACATTTCCACCTACTCCTGATACCCTTTCACTGCCTTGTTCAACAACAACCTATTTATCTTTGCCTTAATAATATTCAAAAATCTGTTTCCACCACTTTTTCAGGAAGAAAGTACAAAAGACTCATGGCCCTCAAAGAGAAAAAGAAATATCAGCTCTATTTAAAATGGGCAACTTTTGTTTTTAAAGATTGGCCCCTAAGTTGTATGGCAAGGGATATAGGCATTGTAGGTAGTTTAGAGAAGGTTCACTAGGTTTATCCGGGTATGGAAGGGTTTGAGGATGAGTAGGTTGGGCCTGTACTCATTGGAGCCTTTGGAGAATGTGAGACAACCTCATTAAATGTTATTATCTAACGTATTATCAACGACTCTTAGAGGGTTTGACAGGGTAGAAGCTGCGATGTGGTTCCCCTTGTGGGAAAGTCCAGGACCCAAGAGCAAAATCTCAGGGTAAGAAATCATCCAGTTCAGATAAAGATAGAAATTTTCTTCTGAGGGTAGTGAGTCTATGGAATTCTTTACTACAACAGTCTGTAGAAGCTGGGTCATTAAGTGTATTCAATGTTGAAAACAGACAAGATTTTAATCAATAAAGGAATCAAGCATATGGGGAACAAGCAGAAAAGGGGAGTTGGAGATCCTGATTAGCCATGATCTAACTGAAAGATGGATCAGACTCAATTGGCTGACCGGCCTACTTCTCTTCCTATTTTTTATGGTCACTTTATCAATCTTACACGTGTTGTTCTCAAAAGTCTCCCAAAGATTATGTCAAACATGATTTCTCTTTCATAAATCAATTTTGAGACTGTCCAATTTTACTATTCTTTTTTAAATTTTCAGTTATTATAGCCTTTATTGTTAGGTTTTAACATTTTCCCTCCTGATATCAAGCAACAGGCCTGTAGTTCCCCACTCTCCTTTAAGGGTGATATTTGTGAAAAGTTCTTTACACAGAGGGTGATGGGAGCCTGGAACATGTTGCCAGCAGAGGTGGTAGAGGTGACATGATAGCATCACTTAAGATGTCTAGACAGATACATGAATGGCAGGGAGCAGAGGGATACAGATCTTTGGAAAATAGCCGACAGGTTTAGATAGAGGATCTGGATCGGCACAGGCTTGAAGGAGTGAAGGGCCTGTTCCTGTGTTATAATTTTCATTGTTCTTTGTTCTTCCTCTCTTCGTATATAGTGGGCTTACATTTGCTATTTTTGAGTCCATGGGACCCTTTCCAGAATCCATAGCATTTAAAAAGATAACCACCAATGCATTCACTTTCTACGTAGCCTATCAGTTAAGCTCACTGGGATGAATATCATCCAGTCCAGGAGATGTAAAAATCTGCAATCCAGTTAACATTCCAGGTGCTACCTCTCCACTAATACTGATTTCATTTAGTTCCTCTGTTTCACCAGGCTCTTCGTTACCTAGTATTTCTGGGAGATTTTCTGCACCTTCTTGAAAAGAGAAAGAAAATGCTGTTTAGTTTCTCCACTGTATATTTTCCTGTCCTCACTTGTAATAAGGCTACATTTGTCTCAGCTTTTCCTTTTCACATAGCTAAAGAACCTTTCATTGTCCAGCTTTGTGGACAAACCTCACTGGTTTGCATTTGTATTCTCTTTTCCCTTAATTAGTTTCTTCAACCTATTTGCTGGGTTTTCAATTGCTCCCAATCTTGCTGTTTCTTAGCCCCTCCTAAGTTGACTCTTCGATGCTCCCTTACTCCTGCACTGATCTATCCCTTATTCAAGACTGCTACCCCATCTCAGATAACAAAGTGTGGAGCTGGATGAACACAGCAGGCCAAGCAGCATCTTAGGAGCACAAAAGCTGACGTTTCGGGCCTGGACCCTTCATCAGAAAAGGGGGATGGGGAAACGATTCTGAAATAAATAGGGAGAGAGGGGGAGGCGGACCGAAGATGGATAGAGGAGAAGATAGGGGGAGAGGAGAGTATGGGGGGGAGGCAGGAAGAGGATAGGTCAGTCCAGGGAGGACAGACAGGTCAAGGAGGCGCGATGAGGTTAGTAGGTAGGAAATGGAGTTGCGGCTTGAGGTGGGAGGAGGGGATAGGTGAGAGGAAGAACAGGTTAGGGAGGCGGGGATGAGCTGGGCTGGTTTTGGAACGCAGTAGGGGGAGGGGAGATTTTGAAGCTGGAGAAACCCACATTGATACCATTGGGCTGCAGGGTTCCCAAGCGGAATATGAGTTGCTGTTCCTGTGGTGTTGGAGGGGTGTGTGGACCGGACAAGGGAGTCTCAGAGAGTGGTCTCTCCGGAAGGCAGACAAGGTTGGAGTTGGAAAAATATCTTTAGTAGTGGGGTCGGATTGTAGATGGCGGAAGTGTCGTTCTTCAAGGACCGCAACTACACCCCCCCCCCCCCCCCCCCACACAGTGGTCGAGAACGCCCTCGACCGTGTCTCCCACATTTCCTGCACCTCATCCCTCACACCCCACTCCCACAATAACCGCCTTCGGGTGGCATCCTTATGGCACTGCAGGAGGCCCAGGATGGACATGTCATCTTAAGGAATGGGAGGGGGAGTTGAAATGGTTCGGACTGGGAGGTGCAGTTGTTTATTGCGAACCGAACATAGGTGTTCTGCAAAGCGGTTCCCAAGCCTCTGCTTGGTTTCCCTGATGCAGTGGAAGCCACAACGGGTACAGCGGATGCAGTATACCACATTGGCAGATGGGGCCTGGGATGGGGGTGAGGGAGGAGGTGTGGGGGCAGGTGCAGCACTTCTTGTGGTTGCAGGGGAAAGTGCCGGGTGTGGTGGGATTGGAGGGGAGTGTGGAGTGGACAAGGGATTCATAAGAGAGTGGTCTCTCCGGAAGGCAGACAAGGGTGGGGTTGGAAAAATGTCTTTAGTGGTGGGGTCGGATTGTAGGTGGTGGAATTGTCGGAGGATGATGCGTTGTATCTGGAGGTTGGTGGGGTGGTATGTGAGGACTAGTGGGATTCCCTTTTGGCAGTTATTGTGGGAGTGGGGTGTGAGGGATGAGGTGCAGGAAATGTGGGAGACACGGTCGAGGGCGTTCTCGACCACTGCGGGGGCGGGGGGGGGGGGGGGTGTAGTTGCGGTCCTTGAAGAACAACACTTCCGCCATCTACAATCCGACCCCACTACTAAAGATATTTTTCCAACTCCAACCTTGTCTGCCTTCCGGAGAGACCACTCTCTCAGAGGCTCCCTTGTCCGCTCCGCACACCCCTCCAACACCACCACACCCAGCACTTTCCCCTGCATCCGCAGGAAGTGCTACACCTGCCCCCACATCTCCTCCCTCACCCCCATCCCAGGCCCCAAGATGACTTTCCACATCAATCAGATGATCACCTGCACATCTGCCAATGTGGTATACTGCATCCGCTGTACCCGGTGTGGCTACCTCTACATAGGGGAAACCAAGCGGAGGCTTGGGGACCGTTTTGCAGAACACCTATGCTCAGTTCGCAATAAACAACTGCACCTCCCAGTCGCGAACTATTTCAACTTCCCCTCCCATTCCTTAGACGACATGTCCATCCTGGGCCTCCTGCAGTGCCATAAAGATGCCACCCGTAGGTTGCAGGAACAGCAACTCATATTCCATTTGCGAACCCTGCACCCCAATGGTATCAATGTGGGTTTCACCAGCTTCAAAATCTCCCCTCCCCCCCACTGCGTTCCAAAACCAGCTCATCCCCGCCTTGCTAACCTGTTCTTCCTCTCACCTATCCCCTCCTCCCACCTCAAGCCGCAACTCCATTACCTACCTACTAACCTCATCCCACCCCCTTGACCTGTGTGTCCTCCCCGGACTGACCCATCCCCTTCCCGCCTCCCCCCCCATCCACTCCTCTCCACCTATCTTCTCCTCTATCCATCTTCGGTCCACCTCCCCCACTCTCCCTATTCATTTCAGAATCCTCTTCCCATTCCCCTTTTCTGATGAAGGGTCTAGGCCCGAAACGTCAGCTTTTGTGCTCCTAAGATGCTGCTTGGCCTGCTGTGTTCATCCAGTCCACACTTTGTTATCTTGGATTCTCCAGCAACTGCTGTTTCCATTATCTCTGCTACCCCATCTCATACTCCTTTTACATAAGTGCCAAATATCACTGGATGGTCAGTTCCCAGTCATGGTCACTGTGTAGCAGTGTCTCCATAGTGGCAGTTAAATCATATCCATTCACTGCAATTGTTGCATTCAAGTCGTCGAACATTTTGTGAAGGCACAAGCATTCAGATACAGTGCCTTTAATTCTGCCTTTTTAATATTATTCTAATCCTGTTTGATGTCTGCCTTTGTTTCGTTGTCTTCTATTTTGGCTTCCTGTTTTTCTGCTTCTGGTTGTGGATCATCACTGGTAGTAAAAGAGTGAAAAATCAATCGCCATCTTTTGAGGGAACTGACTGCCCCAATTTTGCCGGATAAAAGTCTTGTAAGTAGTCTGGCGTAGGAAGATTACTGACCACTGCAGCTGGAATTTCCTTAAAAGCAATGCCCCAGGTGATTACACCTTACGATGTCTTGAAAATGTTCTGTTGTATGCAGAAGTCAAAATTCGATTAAAGAATAAGGAAAACCATCAAATATTATTAATTCCATATTTACTACTGAATTGCACCATCAGTTAACTTGTCTACTATTGTAAACTTTGTTTCAGTGTAATGTCCCAAATATATGCATGTTTCTGTGTGCCTGACTGTAACTCTTTCTTTAATTTAGCACCTAGCTGCCCAACAAGCATATGAGAAAGAGATTTCCTGTATATCTAAAAGCATGTGCAAACTGGAAGAAGAGCTGCGGCAGACACAGGCTGAGAAATGCCATGTTTTAGGGGACCTGGCTTCAGTCAGAGAACTGTGTGCCCAACTGGATTCGAATAAGGAATTGCTTTCACGGCAACTTACTTCTAAGAATATGGAGCATGAAAAGGTATGGTTAGATGAAATACTCTGTGCTTAATTTAAAGCAACTTTTTGAAATGTTAGATTAAAATGATTCTATAACGATAAAGAATGATCTATGTAGTGGTTAGGCATTGTAGGTTTGTATTTCTCATTTCTGTGAACTACTTCCTAAATGCTGACTATAATTTTGATTTCAAGAATGTGAGCCCAGATGACAATATTTTACTACTTTGACTTTGGAATAGTCAGTCGACAACATGTTACAAAACAACTCACCTTCATGATTATCTTTTTAAATTATACATTTACTCAGCAAACGTAACATCATTACTAGAGCATTCACCATATATTGGATGGTTGCAGTAATTTTATGCGTGGTATTCCTATAGAACATTTAACAGGATGGATTGTGAAGACGTTATGATTACTTTACACCATGTTATCCTTTATAGTAACATAGGGTTGAACTGTGAGACCTTCTAGATGAAAACTATTATGGAGCTTTAAGTGACGATTATTCCTTATCGGGTTTAACATTCTTCATACTGCATTTACCTGATCCAGAACAGAATAAATGTTTACACAGATGGTGCTTTAACATTAGCCTGAAATACATTTGTTTCAAAGACTTGAGTGTATACCCGGAGATGATATTCCAGTGTAGTATTGAACAGTTTTGAACTGTTAGAGGTTCTGCCTTCCAGCTGAAGTGTCAACAACTGGATAATTGCCTTGAAAGGAATGGAAAAGGTCCTCTCGTAGTTTCTGATGAAGAACAAAGAAGTTATTTCTTGTGTCCTGGCCATTTTTGATTCCTTCAGTTGACAAATTTGAATTCAGGTTCAAAATACAGGCTTTTTAAAAAACTCATTCATGTGACATGGCTGTCACTGGCCAGGCAGTATTTATTGCCCATCCCTGATTACTCAGAGGGCACTTCAGAGTCAATCACATTGCTCTGGGTCTGGAGTCACATGTCAGCCAGACCAAGTAAGGATGGCAGTTTCCTTCCCTAAAGGACATTAGTGAATCAGATGGGTTTTTCCCGACGATCAACAATAGTCATCATTAGACTCTTAATTCCAAATATTCATTTAATTCCAATTCAACCATCTGCCATGGTGAGATTCGAACATAGGTCCCCCGAACACTTTCTGAGTCCCTGGATTAACAGTCCAGTGACAATACCACTAGGCCATCACCTCCCCATGTTCTGTAGTTAGGCCCTAAATTGCCCCTCAGGAGGCAATTCCAAGATTCTAACCCAACAACAATGAAGAAATAGCAATATATTTCCTAGTCAGGACGGTGAGTAGCTTGGAGGGGAAATTGCAAGTGATGGTATTCCTATTTTTCTGCTGCCCTTGAACTTCCAGATAGAAGTGGCAGTGGGTTTGGTGAATTTCTGTTATGCAACTTGTAGCTGCAGCTACTGAGCGTTACTTGTGGAGGGAGTGGATGCTTGTGGATGTGGTGCCAATTAAACAAGCTGCTTTGTCCCAGATGGTATCAAACTTCTTAAGTGTTATTGGAGGTGCAGTCATCCAAGCAGAGAGTATTCCATCATACTCCTGACTTGTGCCTTGCAGATGATGGACAGGCTTTGGGGAATCAGGAGGTGAATTATTTACCACAATCTTCCTTGCATCTGACTTGCTCATAGCCACAGTATTTATATGGTACACTCAGGTGAGTTTCTGGTTAATGGTAACTCCCAGGATGTTGATAATGAGGGATTCAGTAATGGTTGAATGTCACCATTGAACGTCAAAAGGCAATGGTAGTCTTTTATTGGAGATGGTCATTGCCTGGTATTTGAATGGCGTAAATATTATTTGCTGCTTGTCACCTCAAGCCTAGATATTGTCTTACAGTATCTAGATATTGCCTCGATCTTGTTCCATTTGAATGTGGACTGCTTCAGGTTCTGAGGACTCGCGAATGATGCTGAACATTTTGCGATCATCAGCAAACATCCCCACTTCTGGTGGAACTGGGTTAATTTGGGATTATCTTTGGCATGGACTGGTTGGACCGAATGGTCTGTTTCTGTGCTGAATGATTCTATGACATAACTAAGTGACTTCTGATCTTATGATGGAGGGAAAGTCATTGATGAAGCAGCTGAAGATGGTTGGGCCTCGGGAACTACCTTGAAGAACTCTTGCAAAGACATCCTGGAGCTGAATTGACTGAACTCCACCAGCCATGAATATCATTCTGTGTATCAGGTACAGCGGCATGGTGGCTCAGTGATTAGCACTGCTGCCTTACAGTGGCAGATGCCCAGGTTCGATTCCAGCCTCAGGTGACTGTCTGTGTGGAGTTTGCACATTCTCCCCGTGTCTGCGTGGGTTTGCTCCAAGTGCACCAGTTTCCTCTCATAATCCAAAGATGTGCAGGGTTAGGTGGATCTGCTGTGCCCATCATATCTAGGATGGGAAATGCAGCGATAGGGTAGCAGGAGGGTCTAGGTGGGATGCTCTTCAGAGGGTCAGTGTGGACTTGATGAGCCAAATGGCCTGCTTCCACACTATGCTAATTCTGTGATTCTGTGTATGACAGGAACACCTTGGGTAGGAGAGCAGCAAGTCGTGTTTTCAGTACAAATACCGAAATGTTGTCAAGATCCACAACTTTTTTTATATATATGACATGGTGTGAATCAAATAAGCTGAAGACTACCATCTGTCATGCCGAGGGCCAATGGAGGAGACTGAGACGTATCATCCATGCTGGTTGAAGATTGCTGAGAATGCTTCAGCCATCTCTTTTGCACTGAACATAGGAGTGTTTGTGGAACCTCTTTCTCCAATGATTGTTTTATAGTCACCAGCCATTTACAATGGTATTTGGCAGGACTGCAGAGCTTCGATCTGATCCATTGGTTGTAGGATCGCTTAGCTCTGTCAGCCAATTGCTGCCTATGCTATTTGGCATGCAAGCAGTCCTACTTGGTAGCTTCATCAGGTTGATACCTCATGTTTAGATATGCCTGGTGCTGCTGTCTGGTGCTGAGTGTGCTATCCACTGAAACAGGGTTGATCTCCTGTCTTGATGGTACTGGTGATATTAAACAGTGTGTGCTTCTATTTCATATGTACTCAAGGTCCAAGTTTTCTATAGGTACCTAATCTTGGATTGCATTTTGTATAATTCCAGTTTTCCTCATGTTTACAACATAAATCTTTTTCACATTGATTTTTACTGTTTTCACAAAATAATTACAAGTGAGAGAGGCCATTCAGTAAATCATAATTCACTCATCCAGAAAAATCCTAAAGGTCCTATCGTAATAGCATCCAGTCATTTTATAAGCAATTCCACTATCATAGCCATCTCTGTTCTATTCTAAATTTGTTTCCCACATTCTTCGTGAATTATAACGTCCTCATATAAATAATTTGTTTATCTTTTACTACCTTGAATCTTTATATACTTCCATGTTCCTCTTAAAATACAAAGTAACATAAGGATTAATTTTTTCCATGAGTTTATTTAATTTCTATATAACAATGTGTAAGACACCTTACTTCCCGACTGAAAGTCTGCTGATTTTAGAATTTTAACTTATATTCTAGACATTAAGGATCAGTTTTGAAGTTCCTCTGTATATTGCATCCACTGCTGTTTAGCCTTCCCTGCAAATACCACAGTCCAGTTTTTAAAAAAAATGAAATAGTCAGAGCCCAACTGTGATGGTAAAATTTTTAGAGACAGTAATCCAGAATTAAATTAGTTAGGATTTGGAAAAATGTAGGCTATCATATGGAATTTTAAGCAAGACAAATCAATTTCTTTGAAGTGATTGAGTATTGATGAGGATAATTTAGTTGAAATTTAATTTTAATTTGTTTGTGGGATGTGGGCATTAATGCCAAGGCCAGAATTTATTGTCCATCCCTAACTGCCCAGAGGGCAGTTAAGAATCAACCATGCCTCTGTGGGGCTGGAGTGACATAGAGCAGCACGGTGGCTCAGTGGTTAGCACTGCAGCCTCACAGCGCCAGGAACCCGGGTTCGATTCCAGCCTCGGGTAACTGCCTGTGTGGAGTTTGCACATTCTCCCTGTGTCTGCGTGGGTTTCCTTCAGGTGCTCCAGTTTCCTCCCACAGTCCAAAGATATGCCGGCTAGGTGGATTGGCCATGCTAAATTGCCCATAGTGTTCAGGGGTGTTTGTGGGCTATAGGGGGATGGGTCTGGGTGAGATGCTGCAAGCGGCGGTGTGGACTTGTTGGGCCGAAGGGCCTGTTTGCACACCGTCGGGAATCTAATCTAATCTAATTATATAGCCCAGACCAGATAAGGGCAGCATATTTTCTTTCCTGAAGGATATCACGTCCCCAGTAGACTAGCTTATTAAATTCCAGTTTTTTTTTATTGAATTCAAATTTCACCATCTACTGTGATGGGACTTGAATCCATGTCTGTAAAACCTGCATGCCAGTGATATAACCACTATGCCACTGCCTCCTTCAAACTGCCTATGTAGACTTCCAAAAGGCAATTAATGAAGTACAACCGAATAGACTTGTTAACAAAAATTAAACGCATGGGGTTAAAAGAAGTAGAGCTGTAAATTAGAGAGTAGTAATAGAACATTACAGCACAGTACAAGTCCTTCGGCCCTCGATGTTGTGCCGACCTGTCATACCGATCTCAAGCCCATCTAACCTATATTATTCCATGTACATCCATATGCTTATCCAATGACGACTTAAATGTACCTAAAGTTGGCGAATCTACTACCGTTGCAGGCAAAGCGTTCCATTCCCTTACTACTCTCTGAGTAAAGAAACCACCTCTGACATCTGTCCTATATCTTTCACCCCTCAATTTAAAACTATGCCCCCTCGTGCTCACCATCAGCATCCTAGGAAAAAGGTTCTCCCTATCCACCCTATCTAACCCTCTGATTATTTTATATATCTCAATTAAGTCACCTCTCGACCTTCTTCTCTCTAACGAAAACAGCCTCAAGTCCCTCAGCCTTTCCTCATAAGACCTTCCCTCCATACCAGGCAGCATCCTAGTAAATCTCCTCTGCACCCTTTCCAAAGCTTCCACATCCTTCTTATGATGCGGTGACCTTAACTGTATGCAATACTCCAAGTGCGGCCGCACCAGAGTTTTGTACAGCTTCACCATAACCTCTTGGTTCCGGAACTCGATCCCTCTATTAATAAAAGCTAAAACACTGTATGCCTTCTTAACAGCCCTGTCAACCTGGGTGGCAACTTTCAAGGATCTGTGTACATGGACACCGAGATCTCTCTACTTATCCACACTACTAAGAATCATACCATTAGCCCTGTACTTTGCCTTCCGGTTACTCCTACCAAAGGGCATCACCTCACACTTGTCTGCATTAAACTCATTTGCCACCTCTCAGCCCAGCTCTGCAGCTTATCTATGTCTCTCTGCAACCTACAGCATCCTTCGTCACTATCCACAACTCCACCGACCTTAGTGTCGTCTGCAAATTTACTAACCCATCTTTCTACGCCCTCATCCAGGTCATTTATAAAAATGACGAACAGCGGTGGACCCAACACCGACCCTTGTGGTACACCACTAGTAACTGGACTCCAGGATGAACATTTCCCATCAACTACCACCCTCTGTCTTCTTTCAGCAAGCCAATTTCCGATCCAAACTGCTATATCTCCCACAATCCCATTCCTCTGCATTTTGTACAATAGCCTACTGTGGGGAACCTTATCGAACGCCTTGCTGAAATCCATATACACCACATCAACCGGTTTACTCTCATCTACCTGTTTCGTCACCTTCTCAAAGAATTCAATAAGGTTTGTGAGGCACGACCTTCCCTTCACAAAACCGTGCTGGCTATCCCTAATCAATTTATTCTTTTCTAGATGATTATAAATCCTATCTCTTATAACCTTTTCCAACACTTTACCAACAACTGAGGTAAGACTCACTGGTCTATAATTACCAGGGTTGTCTCTACTCCCCTACTTGAACAGGGGAACCACATTTGCTATCCTCCAGTCGTCTGGCACTGTTCCTGTAATGAACAAGGTATGGAGCTGGATGAACACAGCAGACACATCAGATGAAGGGTCTCGGCCCAAAACGTCACCTTTCCTGCTCCTAAGATGCTGCTTGGCCTGCTGTGTTCATCCAGCTTCACACTTTGTTATCTCGGATTCTCCACCATCTGCAGTTCCCATTATCTCTCCAGTAGCAATGAACAGTTGATTTTCAGAACAGAATTTGTTCTCCAGCTTTACTCCTCCAATATCAGCATTGGAACCACTACTCATTTATGATACGTTAATGACTGAAGTAGAGTTCCAGTTAATTTTTTGTCTTCTGCACGGAACTCCGAGTCAGTGCTGCAAAAAGCAATGGCAAAGTTATAGCCGTGGCAGGACCCTCAGAGGGATGGTTGCTGTAGCAACAATATTTAAATGGACAATTCAACTTCTGGTCAGTGGTAATCTTAGAATATTGATAGTGGGGAATCCAATGATGGTAATGCTATTGAATATCAAGAGGAGATGTTCATAGCTTGAGATTTGTGTGAAGGAAATGTTACTTGCCACTTACCAGTCCAAATCCTGATGTTGTCTATGTTTGCTGCATGTGGATACAGTTTACTTCAATAGATGGAATTGCAACTGTTTTTGAATATTGTGCAGTTATCAATAAACATTCCCATTTTGGACTCTTATGATAGTTATTAATGAAGTAGTTGAAGATAACAGGACCTGGAATACCACCTTGAGGATGTCCTGTAGTGATGCCCTGGGGGGTGAAATATTCTCTAATTCAAATTGATTTTAATTTTGGTAGGACTCCTTGATATCACAATTGGTCAAATGCAACTTTGCTGTGAAGGCCAGTCACTTTTGCCTCATCTAGGGAGTTCAGCTCTTTTGCCTGTTTTCATACTGAGTGTAAGGCCATCACAAACTGCAAGGCTAAATTGGGCGTCAGTGATTAAATCTGCATGATAGCCCTGTCAATTACACTTTCCATCACTCTACTGATGTTTGGGGATAGACAGATAGGGCTGTAATTGATCAGGTTTGATTTGCCTTACATTTTGTGTGCACCATACAGTGTTGGGGCAATTTTCCATATTGCTGGGTGAATGCTGAAGAAATGTCATTGGACTCAAAACATTTCCTCTGTTGCTGTCTCCACAGATACTGCCAAACCTGCTGGGTTTCTCCAGAAAGTAAACTTTATATTTTATTTAAGATCTCATTCTGCTTTGTCCTTGAATTAGTTTAGCATTAATCATGGAATACATGTGGCACCTATTTATCCTACCAATGTATAGTATCTCATACTTTGTCAGCATAACTTACATCTACACTAGTAAAATATAAGATGCAAAAAATCTGAAATAAAAACAGAAAGTGAAGGAAATTTTTAGTAGGTTGGGCAGAATATCTAGAGAATTAAACAGTGTTTACATTTCAAATTAAGGATATTTTGTCAGAACAGAAATACAAAGAAAAGCAAAACAGTTTTTAAACAATTCTGAAAGCAAAGAAGTTGTTTGAAAAGAACAAAGGAGAAATTACATGGAAGGGTGAAAGGGAGGACAATAAACTGACAAAGGAATAGTGGAATAAGGAGATGGTGATGGGAAAATGACACAAAAGATGTGCCACAGGAGTTATAAATAGTATGATGGTAGTATGGCTTTAAGAGGTATAATTTGTCCTGTTTTTATTTCAGAAGAAAGGTTGTGACAGAGGTACCTGGCAGTCTGCTCCAAAGCCCATAAAATAAGCAGCTTGTGAGGCCTTGGATTTTTGTTAAAAGTTGGAACAAAAGAAGCAGCCTGAGTGGCTGGGGTCAAGCTCCCACTGAACCAGAATTTTTAGTTTTAGTATTTCAGTAGCAGTTACTGAGGTCTTGTAGCTGGGTTTAGAAGCTGCAGTACATCTCTCCCTCAGAGTTTTCTCTTGATGTTTTTCTTCCTGGACTAGAGAATTGCATATGAGACAAATCTATTTAACTGTATTTGCCTTTGCCAAGGAAGTATTTATGGCATGTTATTATTTTGGAACAGTTATTGTTGAGTAGTTAAATCATCTATTATTCTGTTAAGTTTTCTGATCGAGTTGTTACTCCAGTTTCTTCTTTCTTTCATTGTATTTTAACTAGACTATATGAAACTTGTAGTTTGACCAATCAAATTGCGTCTGGAACGCAACACCCGGCACTTGTGTTTAAAATAAGGAAAAGTTAGCGTCTAGGCTATCCTCTTAACATATTTTGAGGGTTCCATAACTACAGGAATATCAGAATCATCACCAGCCGCTACCACTGAAGAAGCTGGGACCAGTTTCACACAGTGTTGTGAAAGATTGTAAAGCACTGATGCAAAGCTGTCCTCGAGCTTGCAATGAACTTCATTAGAACAGTGTAGAAGATTGATTGATTTATTTAGTCTTCTCTTATGAGTCAGAATTTGGCAAGTGGTGCATGTTTTGAATCTACTTGAAACTCTTCCTCATGTCTGTCTAGACCTTAAGTGAACTGGAAGATTTGAAATCCGAAGTTGAAGTTTTAAAGAAACAGATGTGTACTGAACGGGTCACAGTAAAGAACCTTGAGACATTGTTGACATCGACGCGAGAAAAGGAGTTTCAGTGTCATCTGTCAAAGAATGAAAAAGAGTCAGAAATACAGCTTCTTGGAGACAAGCTGACTCTAGCAGAGAGCAAAGTGTGAGTGGTAATTATTTATTAGTATTAGTATCTATTATATCAGTGCTTCTTTCTAAATATAGAAACTAACCTCACCTATCCCCTCCTCCCACCTCAAGCCCCACCCTGATTTCCTACCTACTAACCTAATCCTGCTACCTTGACCTGTCCGTCCTCCCCGGACTGACCTATCCCCTCCCTACCTCCCCACCTACACTCACCTCTACTGGCTCCATCCCTGCCTCTTTAAAGTTTTCTATCTCCTCTCCACCTATCTTCTCCTCTGTCCATCTTCGATCCACCTCCCCCTCTCTCCCTATTTATTTCAGAACCCTCTCCCCCATTTCTGATGAAGGGTCTAGGCCCGAAACGTAGGGCTTTTGTGCTCCTAAGATGCTGCTTGGCCTGCTGTGTTCATCCACCTCTACACTTTGTTATCTTGATTCTCCAGCGTCTGCAGTTCCTATTATCTCTGATACAAAAAGAATCCTGATTTTTCCTCAACATATGAGCAAGGAGCAAAACTAGGCCACTTGGCCCTTTGACCCTACACTATTTAACAGGATCTTGACTGAAGTGATTTAATCTCAACTCTACATTCCTCTTCAATTATCTTTCAACCCTTGATAATCAAGAATCCATCTACTTCTGCCTTAAAATGTTGACGACATTTATATAGAAAGCATTCAACAATTTTATGTTAAAAGAAAAATAGGCTGAAAAAAGACATCATGTATATAGCTATTTCTTTAAATACTACATCTGACAAAATTTTTTGCATGTCCTGGCAGGAAAAATAAATAGTATTTGCAGTTATTTGATGTCAACAGCAAAAGCTTTGTTCAGCAAATTGCTTCTGGAGTACAGTATTGCTAAGGAAATTACAAGAATACATGTTATCTGTTTGTTTTTAATGAGTTCATATGAAGTGGGTGTCAATATTTAGGCCAGCACTTACTGCCCTTCATTTCCCTTCAGATGTGAGGACACTTCTTGAACTGCAGCAGTTCCTGGGCTATGGGGTCAGTCGCAACACTGTTAGGAAGAGTATTCCAGGATTTTGCCCAGCAACAGTGAAGGAGTGTCTGTGTATTGCCCAGTCAGGATGGCATATGGCTTGAGAGGGAACTTGAAAGTGGTGGTATTGCCATGCTTCTAAGTCTTACAAGTTATGAGTTTGGAAGGTGTTGTAGGAATTTTGGTGAGTTAGGAGTGCAGTTTATAGAAGGTATACATTGTTGTACATAACACTGGTGTCCAAGGTGGTGCATGGGGTGCCGGTCAGCAGGACTGCTTTGCCTGGATGCTGTCCAGCTTCTTGAGAGTTGTTGGAGCTGCACTTATCTAGGTAATGGAGAGTTCTGAGGTGAGATATTTGCTGCAGAACTTTCAGCCCCTAGTCTGCTGTTGTACCCATAGTATTTATGCGGCTAGTCCAGTTCCATTTTTGGTCAATGGCACCCACAGGACATTGATAGTTGTGGTAATACCGTTGAATGTAAAGGGCCAAAGTTTCATTCTGTCTTGTTGAAGATGTCAATTGCCTGGCATGAATGTTTTTAATGCACCTTGTCAGCTCAAGCTTGGATGTTGTCTAGGTCTTGTATTTGGATTCAGACTACTGCAGCATCTGAGAATTCACAAATAGCATTGAACATTGTGCAATCATTAGTGAAAATCCCCACTTTTGTCCTCATCATCAAGTGGAGATTGTAGCTGAAGCAAAGGCATTTGCTTTGACTTAGGACATTACGCTAAGGACCTCCTGCTGTGATGTCTTGATGTTGAGATGATGGACCTTCAACAACCACTGCCTGTGTGTTTGGTTTGACTTCATCCAATAGAGAATTATCACCCCTCAATTTCATATCACTCTAGTTTTTCCTCAGGCTCCTTAATGCCATACTGTGTCAAATACTCCCTGGTGCTGGACTCAGGGATACCTTAGAATAGATGCAGGGTATTCTGAAGGAGCAAGCTAAACAGAGAGCAGTCATGGTACATGTCGGTACCAATAATATGGATTAAGAAAAGGAAAGCTCCTGCAGTAGTGAAATAACTGCACAGAGGTAGGTATCCTATCACCAAGTCACCCATTATTTACATGTGCACAGCACACGAGTTCTGAACAGCCAGCTCTGAACCAGTAACTAAAACGAGGAGACTGTCTGAATCTCCTGTTTTTTTTTAACTGATCAACCTGTTTAGAGATGTTATTATACAACTCAGGAGGAGGTGGGACATGAACTCAGGCCTCCTTGTGGTGCCAAGGTAGAGTCTCTACCCCTAGACAAGAGCCCCTAACCTCCTGATTATGTCTGTCAGCTAGGGTTCCCTGATTGGCCCGGATTAACAACCCCCATCAATGATCTTGTAGTCAATGACATCCACCTGGCCCTCTTTCCAATCAGTACAAATAGAAATTTAGGGAGTTGGTAGTTGATTAAAGAGAAGGACTACTAAAGTTAGAATGTCATGTGCTGTGGGGACAGCTTCTGGGCTAGGTGGGATGTGGATGAGTTGCGCCTGAACTGGAATGGGTCTAATATCTTTGCTGGGTGGTTTGCTCATATTGTTAGGGAGGTTTTAAACTAATATGGCAGGGAAATGGGGCAAAAGTAGGTATAAAGTCAGGAGCAAAGTTCAGAAGGAACATGAAGACAATCCAATAGGTGGAGTAGACATGGGCATAATAAGGCACGTAGGAGGACAGGAAAACTAAGTTGTATGTATTTTAAAGCAAGAAGCCTGACTGGCAAGTTGAATGAACTTTGAGCATTGGTCAGCACATAGAAATACGATATTGTTGCAATCACTGAGACATGGTTGAAGGAGGGGCAGGACTGACCAATCAACCTGACTGGGAGTTGTAATTGCATTATTGATAAAGAACACCAGCTGCAATATTGGCAGAGGATGTCTACAAAAGGTCTTCAGATGAGGCCATCTGGCTAAAACCTAGAAATAAGAAAAGGGAAGACCTTTTGCTGGGATTATACTACAGGCCTCCCAAAACTTACACTCTAAGGGATTGTTTTAAAGGGGAGTTAGGTGGGCAAAAGAGAAGCATGAAATATCTTTGGCAAATGAGATTCATGAAAGCCCCAAAGCATTTCATAAATATATTAAGAGCAAAAGGATTACTGGGGGGCAAGTGTGGGACCTATTAGAGACAGCAATATGTGCAGAGGATATTGGTCTTAAATGAATGTTTCTAACCTATGTTGACAAAGGAGAAGCACATTGTAACTGGACATTTCAGTTGGGATGGTGATGTTCTAGGGCACGTTAAGGTTAATAAGGAGGAGGTATTAGATGTTTTAGTGGGTATAAAGGTGCCTAAATCCCCAGGGGCCAATGAGATGTAAACCAGGCTGCTATGGGAGGCAACAAAGAAGATTGCTGGGGCCTTGGTGCTGATATTTAATATTTGCTGGCCACAGGTGATGTGCCAGATGACTGTATGTCAGTTAATGTGGTTCCTTTGTTCAAGAAGTTCACTTCATTAGGCCAGGTAATCAGTTAGTCTCTCATTAGTGGTATTGAAATTATTGGAAAATTTCTGAAGAACAGGATTAAACAATACTTGGAAAGTCAGGGAACAATCGGGGATGGTCAGCACAAATTTGTTGGAAAGAGATGCTGTCTGACTAATTTAGTTGAGTTTTGTGAAAAGATGACTAAATAAACTGATGATGAAGTACAGATGATGAGGTTCACACAGACTTCAGTAAGGCTTTTGACAGGGTCCTATATGGAAAGCTGGTACAAAAAGGTAGCATAATACAGTGGTTAGCACCGTTACTGCATGGTGCCAGAGACCAAGTTCAGTTCCACCCTCGAGTGACTGTCTGTGTGGAGTTTGCATGTCCTCCCCATCTTTGTGTGGGTTTTCGCTGAGTACTCTGGTTTCCTCCTACAGTCCAAAGATGTGCGGATTAGGTGGATTGGCCTTGCTAAATTCACCTATTATGTCCAGGGATGTGCAGGATGGGTTAGGTGAGTTAGCTGTGAGGTTTTTTTTTGAAAACCCATAGGTGTGGGAGGTACCCTGTTTTGGAGGGTCAGTGTAGACTCGATGGGCTAAATGTCCTGTTTCTGCACTGGAGGGATTCTATGATTCTAAAAGGTAAGAGTCCATGACATCCAATGCAAGCTGACCAATCAAAATTGGCTTGCAAAAAGGAGAAGAAGTGTTGTTTTCTTCATGACTGGATGTCTGTGACCAGTGGTGGAATCAGTGCTGGGACCCATTTCTTTCATTATGTACATTCAACAACTTGGATATGAATGTAGAATGTATAAGTTTGTAGATGATGGCACAAATTGGTGGTGTTGTTGATAGTGAGGAGGATGGTCTCGGGCTACAATCTGATATTGATTAACAGGTAATGGCAGATGGAATTTAATCCTGATAAATATGAGTTGTAATAATGGAAGGATTTGCATAATGAATGGTAGATCCTGAAGGAGTACTGAGGAACAAAGGGACCTTGGTGTACAAACCCATAGATCCCTGAAGGTGGACATGGTGGTGAAGAAGGCATACAGGATGCTTGTCTTCATTAGCCAGAGCTTAGGATTTAGGAGCAGGAAAGTTTTGCAACTTTATGAAAAATTGGTTAGCCCAAAGATCAAACACTATGTGCAGTTCTGTTCACACAACTGTCAGAAGGATATGATTGAACTGGAGTTGGGAAGTGCCTGGGACGGGAAGCCACACAATAGGCTGAGTTTATTTCTGAAGGAGAGGAGGCTAAGAGGGTTGTAATTGAGGTATACAAAATTGAGAGGCGTAGACAAGGTTGATTGTGAGAATCTTTTCCCCATGGCAAATGTGCCTGCGAACAAAGGGCCTAAGCTTAAGGTGAGGAACAAGTAGTTTAGAGGATATCTGAGGAAAAGATTTTTCACCTAGAGGGTGGTAGAAATACAGAACGTGCTGCCTGACAGGATGGTGCAGGCAGGTAATGTCACAACATTTTAAGAAGCATTTAGAGAAGTGTCTAAAATGCCAGGGCATATTAGGCTATTGACCAGGTAAATTAGGTTAGTTTGGTATTTGCTGGTCAGCATAGATGTGGTGGACTGAAGTGCCTGTTTCTATATTGTATGACTGTATGATTATGACTACCTTAATGATGGGACAGGGGAGAATGGGGGAGAAGAGAAATTACTTACCTACTGATTTCAACAATCTCTGAATTGGGTTTGTTCTGTTAGAGATGCTGAAGTTTTACGTTCAGCTTTGCAAAAGAAAAGTACGCGATCCTCAAAAATTCAAAATGAAATAGATTTTGAGTTGCACTTTAGCAGTGAGATAATTATAAAGTGATTACTTATCAGCCTTTAAATTGTAAGATCTGCTCAACCGCTGAATGGCTATGGAAGGACACAATGTAGTTAGTCTTCTCTTCAAATCATTTCAAAAAGCAGGATCTGTAACAAGTGGATTAAAAACTAGCCTTTCACCTCAAGCTTTTGAATTCAAAATCAGTCCAGACTAATTGCAGAGACTTATGTTGCAATGTTGCAATCTTCCTACCTGCTGTTTCCTGTGTGAATGAACTTGGGCAATCTGAATTCAGTCTCTTAAAAAATACAGATTTGCATTAGATCAAACTATAACTGCAAGATAGATAGTATTCACTTGAAGTTGATATTGCATTCTTTTAAAACAGTATTCTGTGCAAAACAGCTGTGTTTCCCATAGGAATCAGTGTTGAAGCCAGAGTTCAGCTATGAGAAAAATACGGATTACAAGTTTTCAAACTGAAGCGGACATGTGCAACACTTGCCAAGAATGGATTCTGTTGTGATAGATCAGATCTTTTGTAATTGGTAACAAGAGCATTTAGATGGATATGTGAATAGGAACGGTTTAGAGGGATATGGGCCAAACACAGGCAGTTGGGAGTAGTTTAGTTTGGGAAATTTGATCAACATGTACAAGTTGGACCAAAGGATCAATTTTGTTTTTGTATGACTCTATGGTTCTATCAGAGCTAGGGAAAAAAAGATCTAGATGCCATTGTTTGAGATACTGTATCACACAGATGCACTACTGTGCATTCTTGGTGTAATTCATAAAATAAATGACAAATATAACAAAAAAAGTGTATAAATGTAAATTCCGTAACACTCACCAGTATCTCTTAAACATAGACTTTCATGGCTTTTCCTTTCCATTGCATTTGTCTCTCTTTTTTTTTGTCCATTCCTGTGTCTGTTATTGTTTTGAGTGATATGTCTTGTTTACCTCATGGAAATTTTGTAGAGATCTGCTAAGACGTTCAGTAGTTTTACTGTAACTTCTTCGAATTTGTCTGGAATCTTCATTTCGAATGCGTACTACAGGAATCGGTACTGCGTTCCATCATTTATATAAATGGATATGGATGTGAGTGGTTAGTAAGTTTGCAGATAACACCAGAATAGATGTTAGAGTGGTCAATGAAGATGATTTCCTCAGAGCACAATGGAACCTTGATCCGATGTGCCAATGGGCCAGAAGATAAATGTAAGATGTAACATTTTGGAAAGGCAAACTAGGGCAGGACTTAGAAAATTAATGTTGGGCTCTGGTGGGTGTTGTGAAACAAAGAGACCTAGGGGTGAAGTTGCATAATTCCTTGAAAGTGGAGTCACAGGTAGGCAGGGTGGTGAAGAAAGCATTTGGCCTGCTTGCCTTTGTGGGTCAGAACATTGAGTAAAGGAGTTGAGATGTCATGTTGAAGCTGTACAGGACATTGGCAAGGCCACTTTTCAAATACTGTGTAAAATTCTGGTCACTCTTCCGTTAGAATGATGTTGGCAAACTTGAGAGCGTGCAGAAAAGATCTTTAAGGACCTTACTAGGAATAGAGAATTTGTTATAGGGAGAGGCTGAATAGGCTGGAGGCTGAGAGGTGACCTTATAGGTATTTATAAAATCATGAGGGGCATGGATATGATGAATAGACAAGGTCTTTTTCCTGGAGTGGGGAGTCCAAAACTAGAGAGGATAGGTTCAAGGTGAGAGGGGAAAGATTTTAAAAGGACCTGAGGAGTAAACTTCTTTACACAGAGGCTGGTGCGTGTATGGAATGAGCTCCAAGAGGAAGTGGTGGAGGCTGGTACAATTACAACGTTTTAAAAACCTTCTGGATGGGCATATGATTAGAAAGGGTTTAGAGGGATGTGGCCCTTACAAGTGCTTGCAAAAGGGACTAGATCTGTTTAGGGTACTATTGGTCTTTATTGGTCAGGGAATTGAGTATAAGAGTCAAAATCAAAAATAGAAGTTGCTGGAAAAGCTCAACAGGTGTGGCAGTATCTGTGAAGAGAAATTAGAGTTAATGTTTCGGGCCTGGTGACCCTTCCTCAGAAGTTCTGAGGAAGGGTCACCAGACCCAAATGTTAACTCCTAATTCTCTTCATCGATGCTACCAGACCTGCCAAGCTTTTCTAGCCATTCCTGTCATTTTTTTCTGCTGCACAGCATCCACAGTTCTTTTGGTTTTTACAAGAGTCTGGATGTCATGTTGCAGGTTTAAAAGACTTTGGTCAGACTAGACTTAGTGTATTGTGTTCAGTTCTGGTCACTGCAATACAGGAAGGATGTGGAGGCTTTGGAGAGGGCGCAGAAGGGGTTTACCAGGATGCTGCCTGGTTTAAAGTGTATGGGTTACAAGGATAGGAAAAATTCTGGTTGTATTCCAGAGGAGAGGCTGAAGGGAGACTTGATAGAGGTCTATAAAATTGAGATGCATAGATAGGATTGACAGTGTTTTTTCCAAGAGTTGAAATGTGTAATACCATTGGACATGCATTTAAGGTGAGAGGGGAAATGTTCAATGGAGATGTGAGGGGCTAGTTTCCTACACAACAGCACGGGCCGAAGAGCCCGTTCCTGTGCTGTGCTGTTCTATTCTATGTACTCTCATAACTGGTTGGCACGGACAAGTCGGACCAAAGGGTCTGTTTCTGTGAACTATCAGTCTGAATTTTTTGTCAATAGGGTGATAAGGCAATGAGCAGTTAATCTCAATTCAATAGCATTAATTCTTTCTTTAATGTGAGTACTACACAGAGTTTTCCGTTCAAGTGTGCTCTTTTCTTTACTACCCTACCCCACCTGTATAGAATTTGCTTATTCCATCAGTTTCACAATTTACTCCTGAAGCACAATACACCAGACCTCCTTATACATAAAATTGTACAGAAATTGTAACTTAGTCACGTCTGCATACACTGTCAGGAAGATTCCTTTTTGTTTTAGTGTTATGTACAGAGAACTTTGCTGGAGGACAAGTTAGACTGTTGAAATACATCACTTTAGGCTTTTTAAAATAAATGAGAAGTATTAAATAGAAATAAATGAGTCTTCAACTGATTTAGATATCTGCATTTTTAGTAGAAGTTTTTAAATTTATATTCTGGGAATAGATAACATCTAAAAACAAAACTGTGAATTAATATCCTGCCCAATTTGATCTGCCAGAAACACTTCAACATATATTATGGTTTCACTTGCACTGTATGAATTGAATTACATACAATTTCTCTGGGGAATAGTAAATGTTAGAGAAATTGAGCCAAATAGTGGTCGAAATTGTTCTGAGCAAAGTGTACATTTACTAATTATCCAATTTAAACATACTCAACATGTATTTTATTTGTGACCCAGGGTTTGGAAGCTTTGAGTGAGGCTGAAGGTATGAACCTCAATTTTTCACCATTCTTGTAGCAATACTAGGGCAATTGACCTAGATTTCTGGCCTCTGCAATGTTGGAACTTTGACCAACTGATTTTCCAATCTTGGTCTTTTATGTCATAGAGTCAAACAGCCCAGAAACAGACCCTTTAGTCCAACTAATCCATTCCAAGCATAATCTCAAATTAAACTAGTCTGACCTGCCTGTGCTTGGCCCATATCCTTCCAAACATTTATTATTCATGTATTTATCCAAATATCTTTTAAATGTAACTGTACCCACATCCACTACTTCTCGTGGAAGTTCATTCCACACATGAATCGCTCTCTGTGTAAACAAAATTGCCTCTCATGTCTGTTTTAAATCTTTCTCCTCTAACCTTTGAAATATGGCCCCTAGACTTGAAATCTCTTATCCTTGGGAAAAGCCATTCACCTTATCTACACACTTCATGATTTTATAAGCTTCTATAAGGTCACCCCCATCCTCAACCCCCGCAAACTCCTATGCTTTAGTCTAAAAAATCCCAGCCTCTCCTTTTAACTTAAATCCTCCATTCCCAGCAACATCCTGGTAGATCTTCTATTCTGGGCATCCAGAACTGGACACAGTACTCCAGAAGAGGCCTCACAGCATCCTATACAACCTCAAAATGACATCCAACTCTTGTACTGAATGGCCTGAGCAATGAAGGAAAGCTTGCTAAATGCCTTCTTAACCACCCTGTCTAACTATAACACAAATTTCAAAGAACTATGTACCTAAACCGCTATGTCTTTCTGTTCTAAAACATTCCCCAAGCCCCTATTTTTAAGTGTATAAGTCCTGTCCTTGTTTGTTTTACCAAAATGCAATACCTCGTATTTATCCAAATTAAACACCTTCTGCCATTCCTTGGTCCATTGACCCAGTTGATCAAGATCTGTTGAGATTACAAAGATAACTTCGTTCACTGTCCACTGTACTACCAATTTTGGTGTCATTCACAAACTAACTGACCATGCCGTTTGTATCTTCATCTAAATCAATTATATAAATGACAAACCAGCACTGATCCCCATGAAACACCGCTGCTAACCTTCTCCAGCGTGAAGAACAACTCTCCACCACAACTCTGTCTCCTGCTGCTAAGCCAATTTTGAATTCATTTGGCAAGCTCACCCTGAATCCCACGGGACCTAACTTTACTAATTAGTCTACCAGGTAGAGCCTTGTCAAAAGCTTTACTAAAGTCCAAGTAAACAATGTGGTAGGACTCTACCCTCAATAATAATCTTATTTACTTCCTCAAAAAGCTCAATCAAGTTTGTGAGATACAATTTCCCTCGCATAAAACGATGCTGACTTCCCTTCATCTTTCCTTGCCTCTTCAAATGCATTTAATTCTATCTTTCAGAATCACCTCCAACAACTTACCTACCACTGAAGTTGGACTTAAATCTTGATCCCAGGCTTCTCCTTACATCCTTTCTTGAACAAAGGCACAACATTACCCATAGTTATAGATGATAGAAATATTTCTGCAAGGAGCCCAGTAATTTCCTCCCTAACTTCCCATAGCATCCTGGGATACAGTAGGTCAGATCCCAGAGATTTATCTACTTATATATTTTCTAAAACCTCCAGCATTTTGAACTGATGTAATTTAACTGATCATATCAAACTTAAGTATTGATTAAGTAGAGACATTTCACAGCCTTAAGATTGTTTTTCACCATGGTATCACTGATTTGGGTTGATACTGTTCTCCTCTGAGTAAGTAGGTTGTGAATTCAAGGTCCACTGCAGAGATTTGCTGGGATAATTGGTGATCAGGGTCCTGAGAGAGCACTCATACGCATCTACCATGATGTACGTGACGTTCACCTGAAGACTGATAGAAACTCTGATTAATGAACCAACTAGAAGTTGGCACTACATAGTGCAGCGCTCCCTAGGAGCTGTACCAGAGTGTTCTATGTATGTAGGCTTTGTGTCAGTTCTTAGTAGGGCTTGAGCCCACCATCTTCTGGCTTGGATGGCAGAATGTTACCACTGAACCGTAACTGCTACCTTCTGTGCAGGATGGGCAAATGAGGTTAAAATGACTGTTTGCGCAGAAGACAAAAGCAATGAAAGGCTGGGCTGAAGAGCTTGTGGCTGTGTTGTAATTTCTGTGCAATTGTATGTATAAGATCAGGTATGTAGTGCTTTCAGTAGTAAATCCTGAAAATGACAGAATGACGAAGGTCTGATGAATTGCTTCTAATGCAGTTACGCAAGTGCACTTCTATTATGCCTGAGTATAGTCATAACTCATGAAAAATCAGGACGACTGAATCTGAAATTGTTCCTCTATTTGATGATTTGTTTGTAACGTTTTGATATATAACTTATATCTCATGTAACTAATAATTACTCTCAGATCAAGCCAGAATAGAGAAATAGCTCAGCTTCGTGCTAAGTCTTCACAACTTCAAGCGGAGCTTGACCTTATCAAACGTCAGCTAACAACAGAACGTTTTGAAAGGTAATGCTATAATACAAATGATTTAATGATTACATCGAACCACTTGAGGATTTTAAAATGTGTTAACTTTTAGAGAACAGATTATTGTGTTTTCACTGTTGTATCGTACTTTAATGATCCATCATCGGTTTGTGTAGCTGAGAAAAATTGCCACCATAGCACGGTGGCTCAGTGGTTAGCACTGCTGCCTCACAGGCACTAGGGACCCAGGTTCAATTCCATCCTCAGATGACTGTCTGTGTGAAGTGTGCATGTTCTCCCTGTGTCTGCCTGGGTTTCCTCCCACAGTCCAGAGATGTGCATGTTAGGTGGATTGGCCATGCTAAATTGCCCATAGTGTCCAGGGATGTGCAAGTTAGGTGGATTAACCACAGGAAATGCAGGGTTACAGTGATAAGGTAGGGAGGTGGGTCAGGTTGGGATACACGTCATTGGTCATTGTGGGCTTGACTGGCCAAATGCTTGCTCACTGTAGGGATTCTGTGTTTCCAAAAGCTACACATTACCTTCGAGTTTTGAGAAGATTTGTAGCTCAGGTTGAGGTTCTGGATGTGAGTTTGCTCGCTGAGCTGGAAGGTTCGTTTTCAGACGTTTCGTCACCATTCTAGGTAACATCATCAATGAGCCTCCAATGAAGCGCTGGTGTTATGTCCCGCTTTCTATTTATATGGTTAGGTTTCCTTGGGTTGGTGATGTCATTTCCTGTGTCGGTGATGTCATTTCCTGTTCTTTTTCTCAGGGGATGGTAGATTGATTTGGAGCCAATGTGTTTGTTGATGGAGTTCCGGTTGGAATGCCATGCTTCTAGGAATTCTCGTGCATGTCTCTGTTTGGCTTGTCCTAGGATGGATGTGTTGTCCCAATCAAAGTGGTGTCCTTCCTTATCTGTATGTGAGGATACGAGTGATAGTGGGTCATGTTGTTTTGTGTCGTTTTATACAGACAACAAATAAAACGAACGTTATCTACAAAATATCTTGCAAGAACTGTGACAAACACTACATTGGACAAACAGGCAGAAAGCTAGCCACCAGGATACATGAACATCAACTGGCCACAAAACGACATGACCCACTATTACTCGTATCCTTACATACAGATGAGGAAGGACACCACTTTGATTGGGACAATACATCCATCCTAGGACAAGCCAAACAGAGACACGCATGAGAATTCCTAGAAACATGGCATTCCAACCGGAACTCCATCAACAAACACATTGATTTGGAGCCAATCTACCATCCCCTGAGAAAAAGAACAGGAAATGACATCACCAACACAGGAAATGACATCACCAACCCAAGGAAACCTAACCAGATAAATAGAAAGCGGGACATAACACCAGCGCTTCGTCGGAGGCTCACTGATGATGTTACCTAGAATGGTGACGAAACGTCTGAAAACGAACCTCCCAGCTCAGCGAGCAAACTCACATCCACACATTACCATTTTGACAGAATGTTACTTTGTATTATAGTAATTATTTGCTTAGCATGTACTGTGGGTTTCACAAAATGAAGTTACTGAAGTCACTAGTTTCCAGAAGACATGTTCAGAAATAAGGGATCTTTTTGTCTGTCAAATTGTTCTTTCCACAGAGAGCGTGCAATTCAAGAGATGCGTCGGCACGGCCTTTCTACTACAATCAGCTCCTTATCTCCACTCAGAACATCAGTGAGCCCTGTTTCACATTCACACGATATGGGCTCGCCTAAAAAAGCATCAGACCATTTGACTGACTGTTAAATGACAAGTGAGTAGTTTATAAACTCTGAATAAAATCTAACAGTCTCGTGGTATATGAGACGTGCTAGTTAATCAAAATATCTCATTGCAATTTAATGTTTTGTTTACTCTTTTACACATTAATAGTATGGTATTATGCTTGCAAGTTTTGCACACATTTTGATCAGAGAGCACATATTCCTCACAAGCAAAGTGTCATCATCAGACTCTACTCATTAACCTCAGTGAGAACACTGGGGTCTATATCCTGTTGAGATGCTATTCATTCCTCCTAGAATCTTTGTATCTTGACGAATTAACTTTTCATCTGATGGCACTGTCTAAACCAGCTAAATGAAAATCACTTCCCTCATTTCAGGGGCTTAAATGCCCCAATTCTATCTAGCTATATTCTATTATAGCATTATAAATGTAATTTTCTAAACATCATCATCTGTCAGTGATGCATCTTCCAATTTTACAGAAGGATTCTTCAGAGCAGGCAAGATAAAGAATTTTTACACAAAATCACATTTGCAAAAGACCCCTCTTGTTCTTCCTAATGACCTCAAATTCAATGAAACACAGATTACTCATTTATTCAGAAATAGAAGGAACTGCAGATGCTGGGGAATCTGAGATAAGGTGTGGAGCTGGAGGAACACAGCACGCCAAGCAGCATCAGAGGAGCAGGAAAGCTCATGTTTTGAGTCCGGACCCCCCTTCAGAAATGGGGGAGGGGGAAGGGGATTCTGAAATAAATAGAGCGGAGGGAGGCAGATGGAAGATGGATAAAGGAGCAGATAGGTGGATGGGAGACGGACAAGTCGAGGACGCAGGGATGGAGCCAGTGAAAGAGAGTGCACGTGGGAGTTAGGATGGGTAGTGGTCAGTCAAGGGAAGACGGACAGGTCAAGGAGGCGGGGATAAGGCTGGTAGGTAGGAGGTGGTGTTGGGGTTTGAGGTGGGAGGAGTGCATAGGTGGGGGAAAGGAAGGACAGGTTAGGGAGGCGGGGACAAACTGGGCTCAGGATGGACATGTCCTCCAAGGATTGGGAGGGAGAGCTGAAGTGGTTCGTGACTGGGTCGTGCAGTCGTTTGTTGTGAACTGAGCGTAGGTGTTCCACAAAGCAGTCTCCAAGCCTCTGCTTGGTTTTCCTGATGCAGAGGAGGCCACAATGGGAACAGCAGGTACGGTATACCGCATTAGCAGATGTGCAGGTGAACATCTGTTTAATGTGGAAGGTTTTCTTGGTGCCTGGGATGAAGGTGAGGGGGAAGATTGCGGAGAGAGTGGTACCTCCACAAGGCAGATAAGAATGGGGAGGCAATAATGTCCTTAGTAGTGGGGTCAGATTGCAGGTGGCGGAAGTGGTGGAGGATGATGCTTTGAATCTGGAGGTTGGTGGGTGATATGTGAGAACCTCTACATTGCTGAGGTCAGGCGCCAGCTGTCCAACACCACCTCCCTAACACCACCACCTATTGTTGCTTTGATCATGACCCCACCCCTGACCACCAAAACAACATCTCCCAGAAACCTCCAGTGCCACAACGATGCCACTCGAAGATTGCAGGAACAGCATCTCATATTTCACTTGGGAACCCTGCAACCCAATGGTATCAATGTGGACTTCCAAGCTTCAAAGTCTCCCCATATGACCTCATTCTAAAACCAGCCCAGCTCATCCCCACCTCCCTGACCTGTCCATCTTTTCCCCCACCTATCTGCTCCTCCCACCTCAACCCCCACCCCCACCCTCACCTCCTAACTACCAGCCTCATCCCTGCCTCCTCGACCTGTCCATCTCCTCTCCACCTATCTGCCCCTTTATCCATCTTCCATCCGTGTCCCCCCCACTCTATTTCACAATCCTGTTTCCCTCCCCCATTTCTGAAGAAGGGTCCAGACCCGAAACGTCAGCTTTCCTGCTCCTCTGATGCTGCTTGGCCTGCTGTATTCATCCAGCTCTACACCTTGTTATCTCGGTTTATTCATTTACTGTCTGGCTTTCTGGTTTTTGATAACAAAGCTGTGGTACAAATAAGGCATAATGCCTTTATGTCCTCTGTTATGACACACAGAGCAACAGCCTAATTAAATAACCCCCACCTCTCACCTCTCAACTCCAGTTCCCCCTTGCACCCATCCCTGTCTTTGGAACACAGTAAAATTAAAGCATTTAATGGCCATCAAATTGCCTCAATGGTTTCAAACCATATGTTTTGAATTACTATTACAAGTTACCAAATGTTTGTAGCTTGAAAGAAAGAATTAATTTATTATTAATACAGTAGCTTTAGCTGAGTAAAGTTAAATAACAAGGTAATCTAATGAGTGTCTGTAATTTATACAGTCTTTTTTGATTATAGCCAGCACTCTCACATAGACAGACACAGCTAAGGGATAAATTGAAAGAATAAATAAGAGATGTAACTGGCTAGAACACTTGAACAGTTACCACGATGCATAGTTTTACAGGCATTTGGGATTATATCTTGCTTGATTTCTGAAGGCACAAGTCAACGTAAATAGTTTCCATTGGCTCCAAGGAATATTTATTCAATTCTTATAACTGAGATTCTATTCTCTGAACTTGCCATAAGTCACTAACGAGAAGATAACCAGGATGCAATCAAATCTCCATCCTGTAACGTTCACAACCTTTTGACAAAAAAAACAGTGCCAAGTTTGGTTTCTGCTTCTGTGCTTTTTCGATATTCATTTTGTTAGAGTGTTGGGCACTGTCCTGTGATGACCCTATCAGTATCCAAACATCTGCCAACACTTGAATTCAATGCATCTCTAGATCCAAAATGTCTATAATGTTCTTTAAGCAAGAATCATTGTGCATTTAACTTACAGGCCGTGTCTTAAAAACAAATATCAGTTTGTCTGCTCTTTTTTTAACAAACTACTGCTCACATTTTCAACCAAAAGTAATTTTTAAAAAAGAAAAATTACAAAGGTTCTAATATCCCTAAAGAAATGATCTCCAGATCTGTACCCATGCAGGTATATTTTCCGCACCTGGTATGGAATTAGTTTTTATTAGGCTTCACATTTAATTAGCCCTTTTCTTTCCCAGCATTCATTGTGTCTACAGGATGCATTTTCAGAAATGTTCAAAGTAATTCTCAGGACCTTTTAAATCTTAGTAGCTCAACAGTGTCATGGGTGTCTGCCTCCTGGCCCAGCATTATTAACATACAGAACAAGGATAACTAGAAAGATAGGCTGAAGAAAAGAACTCCAAAAATATGATACAGTTAAATATATGTATGGATTGCTTTAATTGCCACTCCGAGAAGGCAGCAGAGATATACATGGGAACACCAGCATCTTCAAGTTCCCATCCAAATCGCACACCATTCTGATTTGGAGCTATATTGCCATTTCTTTGCCATCACTAAGTCAAGATTTTGAACTCCCCAACCACTGAGAATGTATTACCCCATGTAGCCTACAGTGGCTAAAGAAGGCAATTCAACACCACCTTCTCAAGGGCGATTAGGAATGGGCAATAAATGCCACCCTTCCCAGCTAATCCTATATTATATGAATGCATTTATTTTTAATGAAATAACATACCTTTGGATGGAGAAATGAAGTGGGGAGGGGATGCATTTATGGATTTGGAATGATGCAGCATATATTTAAGGCCAAATAGTGTGTTATTTTCTAATATATAAAATTCACTAGTCCCAAACACAGGTTCATACAAAGTTCTACAAAATTTGAAATTATTTGATCACATGTTGTAATTAAAAATTCTGACTATTTTTTTCTTCCTGGTTTTAGAAGTTTGTTTTAAGGAGTATCCTTTACGCAAGCCAGTTGAATGTTTCACAAATGGAGCTACAGTTCTCACCAAAAGAGCGTATCTGAAGTTGCAAGCTGAATCTTTTACAATATTGGTTTCATCACACTTTGCAGAATTTTGAAATGAAGCAATCTAAGTTCAAGGCAAATTTTTTTATTACATTTCTAGTCATTGGAGTGAATTGTGATAATTCCATGACACTTCAATGTTCTATACACATTTGTCAGCTTGTTTAACATTTTAGTGTTATTAAAATATCAGCATTTTTCCAATTGTTCAAATAACATCTAGCCTGTGCTTAAAGTAGGTTTTAACTTCTGCATTACACTGCTTATTAAAACAAAAGAGCTTGCCCAACCATATTTTTGTTCTGTGATGTGTGACAGAACAGCAGCTACATTTAGGCCCTTTCTCATTTTCAAATGACTGCACAACATTTAAATTGGAGACTGCAATTGACCAATTTTCAAATAGATTTTCTTAACATCTTCATTGAGCATATATTTACATATGTACATAATTATTATCGTGAGCTTACATATATTTCACAGGATCAAATCTACCATAACAATATAATGAGAAGTGAACCATAAAAGTTTTTTTCCTGCTACAGTAAAGCTACAAGATGATATATGAAGCAAATAGGAAAAAAGAATACTCCTTTATAAACAATGTGAATTAAAGTTTACTGAATTATTGAATCTAAATATGGTGTTATTATTTTTATATTTTCCGATACACACTCTCAAACAGACCCAATAAAATGTGGCACTGAGATTTATTCATTCTTATGTAATGCCTATTTTATGCTGTAAATATCTGTACTATACTGTCAGTCATAATGAAGATTTTTTTATTCCGCAAAGATATTTTTGTATTGAATTAGGATTTCAGTTTTATATACAAGCTATTTTTTAATATGTTTGTTCTCAGTAACTGTGACTAGTATTTTTGCTACCATTCCCAAAATTGTCTCCTCTTATTAATAACTGTCATTGATGTGTCGTCTCATACTTGACCATACAATATAAACTGAGATTTTACCATCTTGATATTCTCTTGAGGCATACCTATCGTAAAATGGGCTAATAACATGTTTAATAAATGCAAATGAGCTTCTCAGGCTGGATTTAACAATGTTTTAACATAGCTACTAAGAAATCAGTATTGATTTCTTGAGTGTAATTCATAACTATATACAGTAACTATTAAATAGCAACTTTATATTTTGATCAAGTATATTTTGCTTTGACTTCCTTACACCATGGAGGTTCCACCGGAATAAAATAAGTGAAATCAGTTACTGATTTAAAAAGTGATGGTTTTCACGTTAAAATAAAATCTCTTATTCATGTTATCCAGTTAGATATTCCAGGACTGTGGTCCTAATGTCATATAATATGGCTGCCTCAAATTTTTACACCTGTTTTTCATTACAAAGTGAAGTTTTGGATAATGGTACAGATTCACCTAAGTGGACGTTTATTTTCGTGAAGCATACCTGTAAGATTTATTTAGTATTCCAAATTTTGAACTGCATTAAATTATCTTCAGTTTATCTTTGTTATTTAAATGATTTTACATTTGTTTATATTTTTGCTTTAGTACTGACTAGATGCCGACTTTTGGAGTTTTTTTGCCAATTGTATTTAACCTAGTACCTATTTATTAAAATTTTTAATGAACATTAATAAAAGTTGAGGTTATTATACTGTTTGAGTAAGCTGGTCTTTGTTTCTGATTTAGACAATAAGACACAGGAACACAAGTAGGCCATTCACCCATTGAGTCTCCTCCACCACTCAATGAGATCATGTCTGATCAATGATCCTTAATTCTATTGCCTTTTTCTCATAACCCTTTATTAAAAATCTGTCAATCTCAGCTCTGAACATACTCAATGCCACAGCCTCAACAGACTCTCCAGTAAAAAATTTCACAAAATTTATTAACCTCAAGAAAATAAATTTCTCATTGTCTCTGTCTTAAGTGGCTAACCCCTTACCTGGAGAAAATGCCCTCTGGTCCCAGACTTTCCCATAAACAGCCCTCTTTATTCCAACTTTCTGTATTCTGTTTATTAGTCAATATTCTATCCATACGAATAAAATACCCCCAACTCAATGGGGTCTTAAGATGCCTTATCCATAGCACCTCATCAGAAGCTGTTCAGAAATTTGAACGTTTACTCATTCTCTTTTATCTATCCTGCTGTTTACATCCTCAAAGATTCTAATAAATTTGCCAGGCACCATTTCCTTTACATGAATCCTGCTTGATTATATTATGTATTTCTAAGAGCTCTATTGTACCTTTTATCATAAAGTATACAATTTTTCCAAAGACAGACGTTAAACTAATCATCCTATAGTTAACCGGATGTTAGATTGGAAAACTGCCAATCCTTTGGAACTTTTTCAGAATCCATGGATTTTTGGAAAATTGCTACCAGTGCATCTACAATCACTTCCGTTAATATCTTAAGTTACATCCTATCAGGTCCAGTGGCCGCCTTGGTCTTTCAGCCTGTTAATTTCCTGAATATCTTTCCTCTAACAATAGTTATTGTATATACTACCTCCCTACTTTTGCTGCTTATTTATTTATTGTTTTGGGAATACTAATAATATCTTATACAGTGAAAAGTGATGTGAAGTATTCATTCCTGGATGCCCATTACTCGTAATCCAGAAGCCATAATTCATTATGGGGCTTATGTTCACTGCAGCGTCCCTTCCATTTTACATTGTTAAAGTAGCTCTTAGTACCTGTTTTTCTATTGCTGTCTAGCTTACACTCAAAGTTGATTTTATCTGTTATTTTCTCTGGTTATATTTAGTTGATTAATACTTCCATGAAAGAATGCAGTGATAGGAGCAGGAGGAGGCCATTCTGCCCTTTAAGTCTGTTCCCCATTCATCACAATCATGGCTGATCGCCTAACTCAATTGTCTCATCCTGCTCTCTCCCCATAAACCTTTGATCCCATTTGCCCCAAGTGATATGTCTAGCCACTTCTTGAATACATTTAATGTTTTGACATCAACTACTTCCTATGTTACTGACTTGCATAGGCTCACTACTCTTTGGATGAAGAAATGTCTCTGCATCTCCATCCTAACTGGTCTACCTGAATCCTCACACTGTCACCCCTGGTTCTGGGACACACCTACCACTGGGAATATCCTCCCTGCGTATATCCTGTCTAGTCCTGTCAGAATTTTTCTTTTAAGTATGAGATGCTCCCTCCCTCATTCATCTGAACTCCAGCAAAAATAATCCTAACCTAGTCAGTCTCACCATCCCCCCAGAATCAGCCTGGTAAATCTTCGCCGCACTCCCTGGAGAGCAAGAGCATCCTTCCTCAAGAAAGGAGACAAAAACGGCACACAATATTCTTGCACACAATTTCACTTGCTAACTTCATAGCTTTATTTTCCTCAATCCTTCCCTCATTCTGTTTACTAATGTACATTGCCCAGGGTACCTTATTTATATCCCTTTTACCTCCTGTGAAAACTGCCTATGAAGAAATTATCAAAAAAAAACTCCATTTTCAGTGGTCTGGGGCACTTATCTAGCCTGAACACAGGATAGTGATGTGTATATGATACCCTTAATTTCACTGATCACGTTAGCCTCAGCATATTCATTCAAATAAACAGGGAAAGCAGGAACTCTTAGCAAAGGGAATCCCCACTCTGGACAGCATTTGTCTTTGAGAACAGACGGACAAAGGTTTCATCGCTTCTGCAGTATGCTACAAAACATGAAAACCTTATCTATTCGAAAGTTCAAATGTGAAATGTAAAAGTAGCCACAAAGCATTCAAACAAGTCATCAATTTTAGACAATTTTGTTTCCAAGCATAGCTATGTTATATGAGACCATGGTATTACATTCAAAAGTTAATCTTAAAATACAGTACTCTCGGTTCATCAGGTATCATTTTTATCCATGTGTCAAACCTATCCTGGTAAATCCCCTTCATGCTCTATACTCACTCAAATCCACTTCATGGATTGGGGGAACATGGTTCAAAAAATAATGGCGACATTTTTTTAAAAATTGATCATTTCAAGTATCACAAACAAATAAAATGGAAAAAAAATGCGTGAACAATAAACTTAGATTGAGAAGAGCAGTAAAAACTTTCCATTTGGTTACATTATCAAAGGGTTGTTTGGTATTGAATAGATTCTATAGAGCACCAGTTGTTGACACCCTTGACTACAAATCTCACCAAAACATCCTAATCTTTAAAATACATGGGCTTTGAAATCGCCCTGAACGATTCTCATATTTCCTAAGGGATTCTGCTGGATTGATGGCAAGAAATCAATAAAATCTTCACAGGAACTCAGGATCCTTCTAGAGAATATAAGTAGAATTGTAAAAATTGCTTGAGCTGGCCCTCCACATTATGAACATCATAAAGCCCAATAGGTAAGAAAGGCTGACTATGTTGTTTGCTTCTTTCATTTTATTTAGAAGGAGATAGCATGACACATGACAAAAAAAATCATATCAAGTGAATCTTACTAAAATAATTGTTAATATGATTCAAAATCAAATGTGACTGATGAACAGGACTTTATTGTTGACCAGTTTCCATAATTGCATATATATAAATAGCATCCATCCCATGAATGATTGTTTTTTGAAAATTGTCAGGAGAATAAAAAGCGCTGTTGTGATACTGAGACTTCCATATCCTTGGACCCAACCTCTCTAGCCAAGCTTCATCTCTCTACATTACAGCTCCGGCCTCTGGTATCCAGGGTCAATACGCTAGATAAAGTAATGCATATCTGCCCGTGGAAGCCAGCATGGCAATCCTGACAGACAATGGCGCATTACCTCTTTCTCTTCAATGCTCTATCATCTTCCTTCCTCACATATTAAGTTGCTGCCCTAGCATGCTACTTCCAATCCACACAACAGAATTCTCCAGCCTAACTTGTATAGCAATGTCCCCAATAAAAACCCTAAACCGCATTGACATTTAGTGGATGGAACTCTTGGGCTGAATGTGGACCACTTCTTTAAGTGTCTTAGCCAGGCAGATCTGAACAATGAATGATAAAGACACTGACTAATATCTGTACAACTCGCTGACTGACTTCTAATGTCTCCCAGGGACTGGATGCACAGGGCTTACTCCCAAGGCTGTACAGGGTTAAACTCCCTGACTGTAAACACCTTGAATAGATGACTGACCGTAGCAAAGCCCCTAAAACTGATATCAGAGGTTTATGGTTCACGTCCACTTGATGGCAGGATATGTCCGTGAACTCAACTGATGATAACTCCCCTTTGGCTTTGAAATGTGGTCATCCTGTTCATGTAAATGCAGTGCGTCTGCCACGTATTTGGCTGGCACATGGTGCAGGTGTAAGACTAGCATCGCACAGTAATGTAAAAACCAAAAGAACTGTGGATGTCGTAAATCTGGAGTTAGAAAAGCTCAGCAGGTCTGGCAGCAGCTGTGAAGCAAAAAACAGAGTTAACATTTCAGCTCCAGTGACCCTTCCTCAGAACAGTTCCGAGGAAGTGTCACCAGAGCCGAAATGCATTTCCAGCAACTTCTGTTTTTGCTCCTGTTTATCACACAGTAACATGTCCGCTCCTTTTGACTGATCACTGCTGACAGTTGGAACCAGCTGCCTCATTTTGTGTCTGTATTAAAAAACATGTTAAGGTAGAAGTACTACGAGCTTCTAAACTCTGGCTTTGGGGGGAGAAACAAAATTGCAAGCCAAGGCAAGGATGTTGTGAGCATCGAAGTAACCAGAAGGTGAGTGAGTGCTAAAGCTGCTCCCTGGTTGAAACCATAAGATGGGTGGTACCCATCCCTGCATTCAGTGACTAGTACAGTAGCACTTCAATGAAAAGAACTGGTACACGCACACATGTGAATCTATGGGTTAAATTTATATTTGAAAATACATCCTATTTTGTTTAATAAGCACACAACTTATAGAAAATCAGTCAATGTGGTGTTTTGTAAATTCCTAGTTTAGAAATAAAACCAGTCTGATTCCAAACTAAAACACAAACAGATTCTAAACAAGATCTCACATTTAACATGCATTGTCTGACCTAAACTGTCACTTGTTCTTTATACTGATAAAACCTTTAGTTCTCTCAGGACAGGGGCTTGTAAGGAATTGGAGATTTACATTTACATTTTAGTCAATTAAACCTTCTACCTGATTAAAGATTGAACAGCATCTTAGGTTTGTTTAGAACATCATCATCAATGGTGTGACCCTTTGACCTTATAAATCCAGTGTCTGATGCCATCTCTCTCACACACACCTGAAGAAGGCGTGAAGCTCCAAAGCTTGTGTTTTCAACTAAACCTGTTCGTCTATAACCTGGTATCATGTGATTTCTGACCTTGTCCATGCCAGTCCAACACTGGCACCACCACATCATTCCAAAGTGCGGCTTTGAAGTGGAACTGTATTGTACGTGGATTTGAGAGGTGCCATGATGATGCGGTGAGGCTGGTATGTGTTGATGTCAGTATCCATGATGGACAGTGTGCCTAGTCAGTATTCATGAGCATGCCTAAGATGATGGTGCCAGGTGTCCAAGATGTTGGTCCAGAAGAACAAACTTTGAGCTGCTGTTGCCAGACAACAGGGAATATCATCGTGGGAACCTGAACATTAGTGAGGCAAGATTAACTAATACTAAGATGTTAATGATGCTGATGCATGCAAATAAGCCTCTTGTTGCTCACAAGCAAGAATCTCACCTCACGAATCAGCACTTGGTTGGAACATGGAAACCTTTGGTCTCAATGCTGAGAAACTCCTCATTGAACTTCTCAAGTGATTTCCCAAATTTTCTCACTTCATCATTCAGGCGGTGGGAAAATTCCATCCACTGATTCACTGGCTGAGAAATCTAACACAAGCAATAAAACCTCAGTTAGACTGAGCTGAGGAGAAATTTCTTCACTCAACGTGTTGTGAATCTTTAGAATTCCATTGACAGAAATCATGGGAAATGGGAGGAGGTGGGAAAGTGCAGTTGAAGCCCAAGATTAAGAAAGGATAATATAGAGTGAGCTCTGTGAGCTGATCTGGCCTTATTCAACTCCCATTTCTATTCCTTTTGAATAATGGAGCAGGCTTGACAAGGCAGAATACCTACTCCATCTCTTATTTCTTGTATCCTTAAAAGCAAATTGGTTAATTTGCTAAATTCAAACATTAAATTTTCAAAAATGATTGAACATCAGTTCCTCAAAAAGTAAGACTGTAATTTTTTTTCAGATGATAACCACAGCTGAGGAGCTGGAAGACTGGAGGTTGGCTAATGTGGAGCCATTATTTAAGAAAGACTAAGGAAAAGTCAGGGAACTATAGACTGGTGAGCCTTATTGTCAGTGGTGGATAAATTGTTAGAGGGGATTCTGAGGGACAGGATTTATATAAATTTGGGGATGCAAGGACTGATCACAGATAGTCAACCTTGTCTTGGGAAAACAAGCTTTAGAGCTGGATGAACACAGTAGGCCAAGCAGCATCAGAGGAGCAAGAAGGCTAACATTTCGGTCCTAGATCCTTCCGTCAGCCTCCCTGCTCCTCTGATGCTGCTGGGCCTACTGTGTTCATCTAGTTCTACACCTTGTTATCTCAGATTATCCAGCATCTGCAGTTCCTACTGTCTCATGGTTATGGGAAATTGTGCCTCACTAACTTGATTGAGTTTTTTGAAGTGACAAAGAAGATTGATGAAGGCAGAGCGGTGGATGTTGTCTATACTGTCTTCGTGATGTGGAAGTGCCGGTGTTGGACTGGGGGGGACAATGTCAGAAGTCACACGATACCAGGTTGTAGTCCAACAGGTTTATGTGAAATCACAAGCTTTTGGAGTGCTGTTTTTTCATCAGGATAAGTCCTGACATCACTTCTCCCAATGAAGGAGCAGTGTTCCAAAAGCTTATGATTTCAAATATACCTGTTGGAATATAACTGTTGTGTTGTGTGACTTCTGGCTACGTAGACATCAGCAAAGCATTTGATAAGGTTCTGCATGGTAGACTGGTTAATAAGGTTAGATCACATGGGATCCAGCAGGAGTTACCCAATTGGATAAAAAATTGGCTTGAAGGTAGGAGACAAATGTTGGTGGTGGAAGGTTGCTTTTCGGACTGGAGGCCTGTGACCATCAGTGTGCCTCAATTATCAGTGCAGGATCGACTGCTTTTCATCACTTATATAAATAGTTTGGATGAGGATATAGGAGGCACAGTTGGTAAATTTGTGATTATCTCAGTGAACAATGGGACCTTGATCAGGTGGGCCAGTGACCCAAGGAGTGACAGATGGAGTTTAATTTGGATAACTGTGAGGTATCGAATGTTGACAAAGCAATTCAGGGCAGGACTTATACAATTAATAGTCAGGCCCTGGAGACTGTTGTCAAACAAAGACACCTAGGGGTACAGGTGCCTTGTTAGTTGAAAATGGAGTCACAGGTAGACAGGGTGATGAAAGAGGTGTTTGGCATGCTTGCCTTCATTGGTCAGAACATTTGAGTGTAGAAGTTAAGATGTCATGTTGAGGCTATACAGGTCATTGTTGAAGCCACTTTTGGAATGCTGAGTACGATTCTGGTCGCCCTGCTATAGGAAAGATGGTGTTGAACTTGAGAGCTTACAGAAATGATGTGCAAGCACGTTGTCAGGGTTGGAGGGTTTGAGCTATAGGAAAGGCTGAATAGGCTGGGGCCTTTGTCCCTGGAGCATCAGAGGCTGGGGAATCATCTTAGGGAAGTTTATAAAGTCATAAGTGGCATGGCTAGGGTGAATAGCCAAGGTCTTTTCCCTAAATTGGGGAGGCCAAACGTAGAGGGCATCAGTTTAAGGTGAGTGGGGAAAGATTTAAAAGGGACCTGAGGGGTAACTTTTCACGCAGAGTGTGCTGCATGTATGGAATGAGTTGCCAGAGGAAGTGGTGAGGATAGGTACAATTACAACATTTAAAAGACATCTGGATGAGTATATGAATAGGAAGGGCTTAGAGGGATATGAGCCACGTAGTGGGAAACGGGATTAGGTCAGATTGCGATGTCTGGTCACTGCAATCTAGTTGGACCAAAGGGTTTGTTTCCATGCTGTATGATTCTGACTGTATGTAAATTTTTCATCAGTATATAAACATAATATTAAGCACAAGGAATTTGAGGTAGGGAAAACTTCAAGATTTAGATATTCCGCTTAATATCACAAAATGCAGTGAAAGGTTGAAATACGCTGTGAGCATGTTATTTAAAAGGTGAAAGTTGCTGTATAATGGTATTATGAAGTCAAAGGGATTGTGGAATTCTCACTGGTTTTCTTTCTTTTTGCAAAAACCGAAAGAACTGCGAATGCTGTAAATCAGAAACGAAAACAAAGTTGCTGGAAAAGCTCAGCAGATCTGGCAGCATCTGTGAAGAAAAAAACAGAGCTAACATTAATGTTTTGGGTCCAGTGACCCTGCCTCAGAACTGAGGAACTCAGAAAAAGGCCTTGCCAGACCTGCTGAGCGTTTCCAGCGACTTCTGTTTTTGTTCTTTCTTTTTGTCTGTTTTTAAAAGGTAATTTCAAACACCTTAGTTAAAAATTTGTTCAGATGCATACATTTTTACCAGGATTTGGGGGAATGGACAGTCAGAAATTCTCCCCATTCAGTTCTATAAATATGGTCCATATTGATCTCCTCATTGATTGAACACAATCCTCACTATGGATCAATTCAGAATTCTTCTCATTTCTTTGCCCCTCAGAAAGGCGCTCACCTATCTCTTAGGACCGACTGACCCATGTTCAACTGCTGTTCACATGGAACCCTTCTCCACTTCGGCCTTCAAAGTTCTCGTTTGAATATTTGCTACTACCACCAAGATCTGCACCTGCGGCAGCTCCACCCGGGCCCACACCCTAGGCTTCCGTGCTCGCCACAGCAGCCCTCCTACTCTTCACAGAAGTGATACAGCACAGAAAGAGGCCATTCAGCCTTTTGTGCCTGCACCAGTTCTATCATCCAATCCCAATCTCCTGCCATTTCCTCATACCCCTGAACATCATTTCTATCAATGGCCTCTTAAGTACTTCATTTAAATCTGTTTCCACCACATTTCTGGGGAGTGCATGCCATAACCTTACTACTTGCGATGTGAAAAAGATTTTTCTCACACCACCTTTGCTTCTTTTTCATGTCACTTTAAATCTATGTTCTCTCATTCCTTTTTCAATCGCTCCCTAAACCCTCTAGCCTGGTCATGATATTGAAAACCTCTAACAAATCTCCCAGCGGCATTGTCCTCTCCAACGTCTTCAATCTAGCCTTATAACTGAAGTTACTCAATACTACCTAAGTCCATTCAAAACAGAAGTAACAGAAAAATAAAGAATTTATCCAGTCTCTTCGGAGGCATGGATTTGTATCCCATCACTACCAAGTTACCCTTGGGATGCCACATTGGTCTCAATGCTGTCTCACAGTGCCAGGGCCCCGGGATTTGATTCCAGTCTAGAGTGACTATCTGAGTGGAGCTTGCACATTCTCTCCATGCCTGCATGTGTTTCCTCCAGGTACTCCAGTTTCCTCCCACAGTCCAAAGATGTGCAAGTGGATTGGCCACGCGAAATTACCCCATAATGTCCAAGGGTGTGCAGGCTAGGTGAGTTCATCATGTGGGGTTGCAAGGATGGATTGGCAGGGTGGGTGGAATACTCTTCAGGGAGCAGTGTGGACTCAATGGGCTGAATGGCCTTTCTCCAGGCTTTGGGATTCTATGAACTTTTTTTTTCAATTTTACATCGTTGCAAAAAAGAACCATTAGCAATGGCACAAGCATGAGGTCAGAAAGTCATCTCAGGTATAATTGTGACATTTGAGATTCCAAACAAACTGACATAACTCAGAATGTATCCAGGGAGAAAGATGGAGGCTGTACCTATGAATTGTTTTTGGACCTTGTTCCAAACACCAAGGTTTCATACTTTCAAATATTTAAATGGAGGAAATTTCTGTTCAGCTAGCACTAGAAATCAGATAAGTATCTGACACTTTGGCAACAGTGGAAGAGTTAAGAGATGTGACAGTGAGGTAAGGTTAGCTATCATTTGCGTACATATTAAAACTGAAGTCATGTCCTTGGGTAATGTTACGCCTGGTAGCATGAAATCAAGGAATAACGGAGGCTAAGTGATAGAGTTTGGGAACACATCAGGGCGGCATATTAGGATGTTAATTGAAATCGAAATTTAATTCATTTTCCCAAATTCATTCTTCCTAGATAAGACTCTGGAGGGAATGGTTTGTACATGGAATTATTCTAAATCATTGTTCTCAGAATCAAAGAAACTGAGTACAGAAACAACATTCCCTTCCATTTTCTAAAATTTCTCAAGTCACCGACACCAGTTTTTATTTGCTATAGAAAAGAGTGCCATCATGTGTAGCTATTCTGGACTGGAATAACTTCTGAGTTTTAGAATCACCATCAATGATCTCTTTTGCAACTTCTTTCATCATTTCTGTCTGGATGTCCGATGGAATTACTCAATTTGATCAGAAATTACTTCTAATTCTAAAGGTCTGAGTAAGACACTTAGTCCAAAAAGTAGACAAGGATATTATGAAAGTAGATTCAAATAAATTTTATTTAAAGTGAGATTAAAGTTTTCATACAGTTAGTATCTATAATTCATTGTCTTTTTTTTACACTAGATTAATTCTAACAGGATAACTCCAAAAAGAGGGATAAGTATTCTTTTGAATCCAATAAACTTCAGTTTCATGAAAATGTATCCCCTTCTGACCCATCCCTTCCTCCCACCCCAAGACTACACCTCCATCTCCTACCTACTACCTCATCCCATCTCCTTGACCTGTCCGTCTTCCCTGGACTGACCTATCCCCTCCCTACCTATACTCGCCTCTCCACCTATCTTCTTTTCTCTCCATCTTCGGTCCGCCTCCCCCTCTCTCCCTATTTATTCCAGAACCCTCAGCCCATCCCCCTCTCTGATGAAGGGTCTAGGCCCGAAATGTCAGCTTTTGTGCTCCTGAGCCTGCTGTGTTCATCCAGCCTCACATTTTATTATCTTGGATTCTCCAGCATCTGCAGTTCCCATTATCACTGAATTAAAGACATAATTATGTTTTAAAGTGCTTTAGATTTCTAAATTAAAGTATGTAACAGCATCTGGAGGCCTGCGAAATTAGTTTCTGCATTAGTTTTGTAGTTTTGGTCTTTTCAGATTGATCAATTTTGAAGACATTCGGGATAGCAGTAAATCATTACATGATGATCCTTCATACTCTAGGCAAACATTCTTTGTCACTGGTGTCACCTTATTTAGAAAAGATCTATGGATTTGGTAGGCTAAGAGGGATAAGCAGGTTTAAAAGGGAGTATCTTAAAAAGTGATTGACATGTTAAGGAATGAATGAGGAGATATAAGGAAGTGGATTATCTCAAAAGGGCACAGAATTTTTGCATAATGAAGAAAAAAGCCTTTGAGAGTTACTTCAAGTTAAGACATAATAGTAATACCCTTCCAGGGAATTGTTTAGAGAATTGCAACATACTTTCCATTGCAGAAGTAGTTGTATTTAGCAAAGGCAGATGGATGAGGGAAATAAAAAGTTTAATATCTTAACGTTCCAGGAAAATCTAAACAGTTTGAATTTTAATTGACAGGTCTGTCTGAGAATTTTTCATGTATATTCAGTGTACAGGTCAGCAATAAGAGCTAAAAGCTGCATGCCTAATTTGAATAAGGTTACAGCTGTAGTTATGTTTGTGTACACAGATAAGTTAATAAATATAAATTTCGAAGTTAATGATAAACACACTATTATGTTTATATACGTCCTGTTTGATTATGTGTCTGCAAGCCAGCATCTAGTGTCTGTTTTATCGAATACATTCGGAGAGAATGTATGATGAAGAAACAATTGTGCTTTTTGATCAGAGAGCACTCAGGAATGTGCTGCTTTCACTGTAGATTTTAATGTTATTTTATCTTATATTAATTTCTTTGCGTGTGTGAAAATTCACTTTTCCTTGAGCTATTTGAAAAAGTCCCTTTGATAGAGACTAATGGCTTATGTTTCACTGAAACCTGATTAAATAAGTAACCAGAACAAAGTAAACATTGAATGAAATTCAAGGTGAAATATCTAATCAAAACTGCAATTCTAATAAAAAATTTTTTAAAAAAAAGAAAAGAGCAACCTTAATGCAGGTATGAGTTCGGACCAGTGAGTTTGTGTTGAGTTTGAATGCTGTTAATTGGAACTTTAAACACCCAAACGACTTTGTCGGCCTAGACCGCAGGCACAGGAATATGTTGGAGAGAGAGAGTGCACACGAGAGAGAGTGCGCGTGCACGTGGAAACACAAGGGCTTGGAACTTAGAGAAACTGTTTCCTTTGTTCAAAAAAAAAAGGTAAAGCCATATGGATTTTTTTGCTTATATGACTTGGACATGTCTGACCCCATTTACAACTGTACTAATTCACCTGACCTTGGCCAAATTGGTCTTTTGGTGTTTGTTTATTTTTAAAAAGGCTGCAAATATAATTATAGCAGCTCCTAACAGCCTTAAGAGGGATATTATAGTAAACATTTAGGTTTTGGAGTAGATTTGTAGCTTGGTTGGCTCGACAAGCTCATTTCTTGTTTCACAGCCATTTCGTTACTGTGCTGGTAACATCCTTGGTGCAGCCTCCGATGAAGTGTCAGTATGTTTTCGCACCTGGTTTTTAAACGCTGGGGTCCATTGAGATGGATTGCCTCACTTCTGGTTTTCCATCAAAGTGGAATGCATATGGGGTTGAGTTCAACATTTTTATTAATAGCACGCTTCATGGAGTGCCACGCTTCCAGGAATTCTCGTGCTTGTCTCTGCCTAGCCTGTCCCAGGATCTTGGTGTTGTCCCAGTCAAAGCGGTGGTTCTCCTTGTCCACGTGGATTGAGATGAGTGAGTGTTGGTCGTGTCTTTTTGTAGCCAGTTGGTGTTCATGTACTTTTGTTGTTAGTTTCCTTCCTGTTTGTCTGATGTAGTGTTTCTTGCAAGCTCTGCAAGGGATCTTGTAGATGACTTTGGTCCTGTCCATGGCAGTCTTTAGTTCGGGTGAGCAGTTGTCATAGGGTTAACAGGGACTTGTGTGCCACTCTGATGCCCAGCAGTCAGAGGTCTTGTGGTGAGTGCAAACATGTTCCTGATGTAGGGTAGTGCGATGTGTGTGTCGGGGCATGTAGACCCACAGTCTCTCTACCAAGCACTCCATCACACAGATTAGTCAAAGAGGAGACTCAGGCACCTAGTCAACAAGTCACCCCACTCAATCCACTCAGCCAAAGAATTTCTGAACTTCAAAAAGAATAAGATAGAGGACAAAGAGACCACAATATCGTTTGACGTCACTGCCCTACTCACATCAATAGACATACCACTTGCAAGGAAAACAATGACAACAATACTGGAACAAGAGAACAACCCCAGTGACACTACCTCCAAGGACAACATGCTCAAACTATTGGACCTATGCCTCACCACCAACTTCACTCAACGGCCAAACATACAAGCAAAAATCAACAGGGCCATGGGATCACCTATCCCTGGACTCATAGCCGAAGCAGATCTACAAAGAGTAGAAAGGACTGCCCTTCCACAAATCCAACTAAAACTGTGGATAAACTACATAGACGACATCTTTGTCATCATTAAATGGACCAAATGAGAGGAGACACACAAACGTCTGAACAACACCCTCACCAGAATAAAATAACCAGAGGAGAAGAACAAACAGCTCCCATTCCTGGATGTCATGGTAGAGCGCAAGACAAATGGGGAATTGCAAACCAAAGTACACCGAAAAACCACACACACACAGACCAGGTATTGAACTTCAAAAAGTAACCATCCCAGCACACACACACACGAAGCTGTGTGCAAACACTACTTAAAAGGGCAACAATACACTGCAAGAGAAAGAAGAATACCTCTTCTAGGTTTTCAAGGATAACGGATAACCAAAGAACTGGGTCAAAAGATGCCTACATGAACAGCATCAGAAAGATACCACACGCCCCGACACACTCATCACACTACCCTACATCAGGAACATGTCAGAACTCACAAAACTCCTTTGACTGCCAGGCATCAGCGTGGCATACAAGCCCACGTCAACCCTATGACAACTGCCCACCTGAACTAAAGACCCACTCCCTGTCATGGACAGGACCAATGTCATCTACAAGATCCCCTGCAGAGACTGTGAGAAACACTACATCGGACAAACAGGAAGGAAACTAACAGTAAGAGTACATGAGCACCAACTGGCTACAAAAAGACACGACCCAATACTCACTCATCTCAACCCACATGGACAAGGAGAACCACCACTTCGACTGGGACAACACCAAAATCCTGGGACAGGCTAGAATTCCCAAAAGCATGGCACTCCACAAAGCAGGCTATTAATAAACACATTGAACTCGACCCCATATACATTCCACTACAGAGGAAAACCAGAAGTGAGGCAATCCATCTCAATGGACCCCAGTTAAAATCCAGGCAGGAAAACACACCAACGCTTTATTTGAGCAGCGCTGAGGATGTTGCCCAGCACAGTAACGAAATGTCTCCAAAACAAGAAAGCAGCTCAGCGAGCCAACCAACCTCAATGTATATTTGTCTAACATGTGTCTTGTAATTAATCAACACTAGTAAACTTCTGGATTGATTTTTGAGAGCCAGTCAATAATTGTAACTGACATCCCTACTTCTGGAACTATTCGCCTGTTCAGAGATGCTATTACATACCTCTGAAGCAGCTGGGAATTGAACACAGGCTCAGAGGTAGAGATACTACCCCCACACCACAAGAGTCCTTTTCTACTTCTCAATCAGAAGGCCTGGGTTCAAGTCCTACCTGCTCCAGAAGTATTTAAAAACATCACTGAACAGGTTGCTTAGAAAATGTCTAGACTTCTAATAGACTTCATCTTAATGTTATAGTACACCCCAAGATCTTGCACCTTTCCACACATTAAAGGGGGCGTGTTTGGTTGGCTGGCATATTCTTTAATTCAATTTAAACAGTCTTTAGTTTGGTGTGTAATTCATCTTGATAATAAAACAACATTCTGCTCAATCTTTTGCCTTAATCTGATTTTGAACACATCTTAGCATATTTGTTCCTAAATTTCAGGACAGCATTGTAACTCTTTGGCTGGCACTACTGCCTGACAGCAACAAGACTGCATTCTTGGGCAACTGTCTGTGTGGAGTTTGCACATTCTCCCAGCGTCTGTGCGGGTTTCCTCTAGATGCTGACTTCCAGAGGTGCAGGTTAGGGTGGATTGGTAACACTAATTGCCCATAGTGTCCAGGGATGTCCAGACTAGGTAGATGAGCCATGGGAAATGCAGGGTTACAGGGATAGGGTGGATGTGGATGGGATCTCTTCAAAAGGTCGATGTGGACTTGATAGGCTGAATGGCTTACTTGCACAGAGGGATTCCATGATTTTGCCTTATTCTTTACTTAAATACATTATTTGCAGCCACTTATGTTTGCAAGTTTTAACTAAAAGTATGTAAGGTTTTAAATTAATCACTGATATAAATCAGTTTACAAAAACATGTCTAATATAAACGTATAAAGAGCTTATGTTCCAGCCCTTTCAAAAATCATTCAGACTTGTTCATGAGGTTAATTCCCAGAATGGCAGGACTATCACACGTTGGAAGATTAGAGCAACTGGACTTGTATACACTCCAGTTTAGAAGGATGATAGGGGATCTGATTGAGGCACATAAGATTATTAAGGAATTGGACACTGTGGAGGCAGGAAGCATGTTTCCGCTGATGGGTGAGTCCAGAACCAGAGGACACAGTTTAAAAATAAGGGGTAGGCCAGAGTTGAGGAAAAACTTCTTCACCCAGACAGTGGTGGATATATGGAATGCTCTGCCCCAGAAGGCAGTGGAGGCAAGTCTCTGGATACTTTCAAGAAAGAGATTGACAGAGCTTTTAAAGATAGTGGAATCAAGGGTTATGGGGATAAGGCAGGAACAGGATACTGATTGTGGATATCAGCCATGATCACAATGAATGGTGGTGCTGGCTCGAAGGGCTGAATGGCCTACTCCTGCGCCTATTGTCTATTGTATAACTGAACTTAAGGTTTCAATTAACTTTAAACAGCATTCCTCATTGGGAAGACAGCAAGAGTTTTTTTAAGATATATAAAAAAGGTACGAGAGGGGCAAGAGTTGATACTGGATAGCTGAAAAATGAGGCTGGAGAAGTACTGAGGAGCAAAGAAATGGCAGAGGAACTGAACAGGTACTTTCCATCATCCTTCATGTTGGAACACATCAGAACTTCAAAAGAGAGTCAGGCAACAAGGTGAGCGTAGTGACCATCACGAAGGAGAAGATGCTCAGGAAGCTGAAAGGTCCAAAAGTAGATATATCAGCTAGACCAGATGGACTACACCTCAGAGTCCTGAAGGAGATATCCGAAGAGATTGTGGAGGCATTGGTGGCGATCGTTCAGGAATTACTGGAGTAAAAGGGAGGTCCCAGAGAAGTGGGAAAAGGCTGATGTAACACCCCTGTTTAACAAGGGAAGGAGGCAGAAGATGGTAAATTGTAGGTCAGTTAGCCTTACCTTGGTCCTTAATAACGGACTCTAAGAGTCTCAAAGATAAGATTGTGGGCTACTTAGAAATGCATGATTAAATAGGATCGAGTCGAACATGGAACAATACAGTGCTGAACAGACCCTTCAACCCTCGATGTTGCGCCGACCTGTGAACTAATCTAATCCCCACCCCTACACTATCCCATCATTATCCATTTGCTTATCCAAAGACTGTTTAAATGTCCCTAATGTGGCTGAGTTAACTACAGTGGCAGGCAGGGCTTTCCACGCCCTTACCACTCTGAGTAAAGAACCTGCCTCAGACATCTGTCTTAAATCTATCACTCCTCAATTTGTAGCTATACCCCATTGTACAAGCTGAAGTCATCAGCCTCGGAAAAAGACTCTCACTGTCCACCCTACCTAATCCTCACAGTCCAAAGATGTGCAGGTTAGGTGGATTCTTCATGTTAAAATGCCTGTAGTGTTCAGGGAGGCGCAGATGAGGTGGGTTATAGGGGAATGGGTCTGGTTGGGATGCTTTGAGGTTCGGTGTGGACTTGTTAGGCCAAAGGGCCTGTTCCTACACTGTCGGGGTTCTATGATTCTATAGTCTCCTTCTCTCCAGTGAGAACAGACCCAAGTCCCTCAGCCTTTCTTCATAGGGCCTGCGCTCCAGACCAGGCAACATCCTGGTAAATCTCCTCGGCACCTTTTCCAATGCTTCCACATTCTCTCTGTAATGGGGCGACCAGAACTGCACGCAATATTCCAAATGAAGCCGCACTAACATTTTGTACAGTTGCAGCATGACATCACAGCTCCAGAACTCAATCCCTCTACGAATATAACCTAACACACCATAAGCCTTCTTAACAGCACTATCAACCTGGGTGGCAACTTTCAGGGATCCATGTACATGGACACCAAGATCCCTCTGCACATCCACAGTACCAAGAATCTTTCCATTGACCCAGTATTCTGCCTTCCTATTATTCCTCCCAAAGTGAATCACCTCACATTTATCCATATTAAACTCCATTTGCCACCTTCTGCAGTTTATCCAAGTCTCCCTGCAACCTGCAACATTCTTCCAAACTGTACACCACTCCACCGACTTTATTGTCATCTGCAAACTTACTAACCCATCCACCTATGCCTGCGTCCAAGTCATTTATAAAAATAACAAACAGCAGTGGTCCCAAAACAGATCCTTGAGGCACACCTAGTGACCGGACTAGAGGGTGAATATTTTCCATCAACCACCACTCGTTGCCTTCTTACAGAAAGCCAGTTTCTAATCCAAACTGCTAAATCTCCCTCAATCACGTGCTTCTGTATTTTCTCCAATAGCCTACCATGTGGAACCTTAAAGGCTTTACTAAAGTCCATGTACACCACGTCAACTGCCATTCCCTCATCCACATGCTTGGTCACCTTCTCAAAAAACTCAATGAGGTTTTTTGAGACACAACCTACCCTTGATGAAGCCATGCTGACTATCTCTTATAATCCTTTCCAAAATTTTTCCTACAACAGACATAAGGCTCACAGGTCTATAATTAACTGGGTCATCTCTACTGTCCTTCTTGAACAAGGGCACAACATTTGAAATCCTCCAGCCCTCTGGTACTAAACCTGTAGACAATGAGGATTCAAAGATCAAGGCCAAAGGCTCCGCCGCCTCCTCCCTAGCTTCCCAGACAATCCTCGGAAAAATCCCATCTGGCCCAGGGGATTTATCTACCTTCACACTTTTTAGAATTGAAAACACCTCCTCCTTACTAACCTCAATCCTTTCAATTCTAGTAGCCCGTAACTCACTTATCTCCTCTACAATATTCTCCTGTTCCTCAGATGAAAGCAGATGAGAAATAATCATTTAGCACCTCTCTGATCTCCACAGGGTCCACACACAACTTCCCACTATGTATCTTTGACTGGCCCTACCATCTCGTCTCTTCATCACGTAAGCCTCCCTCTTCTGCTTAACAAGAGATACAATTTCTTTAGTAAACCACAGTTTCCTTAACTTATCACCTCCTCCCTACCTGACAGGGTCATAACTATCAAGGACACGCAATATCTGTTCCTTAAACCAGCTCCATTTTTCAATTGCCCCATCCCCTGCATTTTGCTTACACATTCTATGCCTCCTAAGTCTTGCCTAATCGCATTATAATTGCCCTTCCCCCATCTATAACTCTTGCCCTGTGGTACATTCCTATCCCTTTCTATTGCTAAAGTAAACATAACCGAATTATGGTCACTCTCTCCAAAGTGCTCACCTACCACTAAATCAAACGCTTGGCCTGGTTCATTACCAAGTACCAGATCCAGTGTGGCCTCCCCTCTTGTTGGCCCTTCGACATACTGAGTCAGGAAACCCTCCTGCACACATTAAAAAAACTGTTCTAGCCGACATACTAGAATTATATCTTATAGAGTTAATTCTTTGAGGAATTAAGCTGCATATATTTGCTAGAGAGTCCAAGGATGTAATTTGTTTGGATTTCCAGAAGGCCTTTGACAAGGTGCTGCACATGAGGCTGCTAATTAAGATCCCATGGTGTTAGGGGCAAGGTACTGGCATGGGTGGAGGATTGGCTATCTGGCAAAAGGCAGATCACTTTCATAAAAGGGATTGTTTTCATAATGACATCTGACGATTAACAGAGTTGCAGCAGGATCAGTGTTAGGACTACAACTATTCAGTGATACACTAACAATCTGTACAAAAGAACTGATGACATTGTGTTTACTACAAACAAAACCACAAAGATAGATGGAGGGGCAGGTAGCGTTGAGGAAGCGAGGAGACTGTCAAAGGACTTAGACAGGGTAGGAGAATCAGCAAAGTTGCAGATGCAATACAATTCATGAAAGCGTGAGGTTATGCTCTCTAGAAGGAAGAACAGAGAAATGAACTATTTTCAAAATGGAGACTGTGCTTCAGAGTTCCAAAGCCTAAGTGCCCAGGAGTCCTGGTTCAGGATATTCTTAAGGTTAAGATGCAGGTTCAATTGGCATTTAAGAAAAATGTAACGTGAGCATTTATTTGAGAGGAATGGTCGAGAACGTCCTTGACCACGTCTCCCGCATTTCCCACAACACATCCCTCACACCCAGAGGATCCCCCTTGTTCTCACATACCACCGGATACAACCTCCGGATACAACGCATCATCCTCCGACACTTCTGCTATCTACAATCCGACCCCACCACCCAAGCCATTTTTCCATCCCCACCCTTGTCTGCCTTCCGGAGAGACCACTCTCTCCGCGACCCCCTTGTCCGCTCCACACTCCCCTCCATCCCCACCACCTTCCCCTGCAACTGCAGGAAGTGCTACTCTTACCCCAACACCTCCTCCCTCACCCCCATCCCAGGCCCCAAAATGGCCTTCCATATTAAGCAGATGTTCACCTGCACATCTGCCAATGTGGTATAATGTATCCATTGCACCCGGTGTGGCTTCCTCGACATTGGGGAAACCAAGCTGAGGCTTGGGGGCCGTTTTGCAGAACACCTCCACTCGGTTCGCAACAAACAACTGCACCTCCCAGTCGTGAACCATTTTAACTCCCCCTCCCATCATCAGACGATATGTCCATCATCGGCCTCCTGCAGTACCACAATGATGCCACCCGAAGGTTGCAAGAACAGAAACTCTTATTCCACTTGGGAACCATGCAGCCCAATGGTATCAATGTGGACTTCACCAGCTTCAAAATCTCCCCTCCCCTCACTGCATCCCAAAACCATCCCAGCCTGTCTCTGCCTCCCTAACCTGTTCTTCCTCTCACCCATCCCTTCCTCCCACCTCAAGCCGCACCTCCATTTCCTACCTACCACCTCATCCCGCCTCCTTGACCTGTCCGTCTTCCCTGGACAGACCTATCCCCTCCCTACCTCTTCACCTATACTCTCCTCTCCATCTTCGGTCCGCCTCCCCATCTCTCCTTATTTATTCCAGTAGATAGATTGTCGATTGGTTATGGGATCGAGAGTTATGGAGAGAAGGCAGGAGAATTGATCTGAGAAATACATCAGCCATGATCGAAGGTGGTAGAGTGATGAAACATCTTCAATTCAGATTAAAACCAAGCTGGATCTGAGTCTTTGGAAAAGTAGCCACAGTCCTATTTTTCATGGTTTATATAGTAGTCATAACTTTTATTTGAAAACCGAGGAGAGATTAATTTGTATCTAACCTATCTTGCACTTACTTTTGTGTTTTCACCAACACAAGTCCAAGAGTTGCAAAGCAACCACAAACATGGCACCCCCCCCCCCAGTTTTCTTTACAGGTTATCCAGCAATTAACACGCATACATTTCACCTCCTCTCCCTAAGAGATTTGCTTGACTTTTCTCCAAAGATATTGACATTCCGTAAACAGGGAATAAGCCAGAACACTCATTAAACTTCTGACTAAATTTCCAAAGACATGGTAAAATTGTTTTGAATCCAGCTTCTTTAACAAGGCTCATTCTGAAAATTAAATTGATGGTTACACAAAGCTTACTTACATCTTTCTCCATTGCCTCCATGTCTTTTCTTTCTCTAAAAAGACCAGAACTGTTGAGAATGGAGTAGACTGTGGTCTAATCAAAATTCTTGGATTTAATTTCTCTACTTTTCAATCCTGTTGTTGTGAAAATGAACACCAGCACTTTCAGGCTCCATAACTAAATGTAAAAACTGCCACCATTCAGTTCGTCAACTCCCGTAGCCAGTACTCAAAGCATTACATGTAATATCTGTAATGAGTACACAAACACATCCAGATCATTGGTAACAGAGACATTTTAAAACCGGCTTTGATGCAATGTAACAAATAGCAACTCACACCAGTCACTTTTAGCAAATAAAAGAAAACAAGCTCATTTTAAGTAATAATATTTTATTTGATTTGTAATATCTTCATAAAAATATACCCATTTAAAAAATGAATTACTATCAGCCCAACTTGCTCCCAATATCTTGCATTCCACTCAACAGATATCAGCTTTTGGAATATATAAATATAATAGATCTTCCACACCAACCTACAGAAGCCCATTTAAAAAAAGCAAATTCTGCTCCACTCAATCTCTTCATTATAGGGGGTAGAATAAGCAGAGAGCATCTCAGAGCTGAGTGCACATTTACAAAAATAAGTTTCAAATCAAATACACATACATGATCAAAGATAGCTAATTATCCATTGCATTGTTAAGGCTTTTGTTATTGTGGCAGAGTTAAAAACTGGGGGGAGGCTAGAATTATCAATGATTCAAGATGAGACCTGCTCATTTTCTTAAAAAAGAAAATGAGATTTAAAGGCAGCAAATGATCTGAATCTGGAAAAATACGTTCACACTTTAGTAATATTCACTGTGTCGCTATTCTGCCCGGATTTACTTTTACACTGGGTGGGATTGGATAATAAACATCATTAAATTTACTAAGAGCTACCCCAACTGCAATCATTAATAAATGGACAAGAAACTGCTGAATATTCTTCTGATGAAAGCACAGATGGAAATGTAGTTGAAGAGCAAAAGATAAACAAAAAGCAGAAGCCAACCAGATAACTAAGATAAAAATCAAATGACAGTGTTCTTATACAGGGAAAGTACAAACACAATAAGTTAAAATAATGTTTCTCTGGACTTCCTGAAGACAAAAGCAGTTAGTGCCAATAATACTGGTCCTGGTCAATAATTAACTAATTCAATGTTCACTTTGGAAAACTAACCAATGATGGCTAAACTTAAGATTAGGGAGGGGTTAGAGGCAAGAAATCATTACCACCTTAGGAAGGTAACAAACCCAGTGCTGTACAGGTATATAAATGGCATCACACGAAAATATTGTTGTAACCTTGGTGTAATACTAATAACTCCACATTCACTGTTTAGAATATAAATAGAAAAAAATTCCCACCAACACAGAATGGCCAGCAAAGCCCTTCAATGTCTGCAATATTCACTTGTAACATTTGGGAGAGGGTAAGCATAGAGTGAAAAGTCTAGAATATACTTTGGTAAAAGTTCATTGAGAAGTCCTTGTGGCACTTTACACAAGTAATAGTGCAAGGTCTCTTTAGTGATGGGTTTATACCATGCTTGCCTTTGAGGAAACTCAACATGAAGTGGGGCCCCAACACTTCGAAGTACATGGTGTGCATCACTTTGCAACCGTTCATAAGAACCAATGTAGTCATATGTCACAGCGCATGGCTGGCACAGATTGTAAACTGGCATCCAATGTTCATTCATTGATTCTACATCTTCATCCACCAAGTACTGAAGAAATTCTGCAAAAGTAACATCATCTCCCCTGGATTGTCCCACATTTTTTCTATACCTTCTCACTATCTCCATTCCATATCTCCGCTGGTATGCTTCAATTTCCCCAAATTTGTTTTTATAAGCTGACAACAATCGTTCCATTGGGTCTCGAACAAACAGAAACTTATAATAATGTTTCAATCTGTATTTAATTTCACTGTTTTTTAAGTCTCCCAGGAAGACCAAGTCATTTTTGTGATCCATTTTTATCTGGACATGCACGTTATCCAGCACACCGCTCAGAACTTTAATAACACGTTTCCAGTTAGAACATGCAACTTTGGGCACATAACAATACAAGAACCTGTATTTATCATTGACCAGGATGTGTTTCAGTAAGTTCCGTCGCTGAGATGATGTTAAATCAAAAATATTATGTGGCATTGTTTTATGTTTGCATACACTCTGAATGGTCCTATTCCGAATGTCTTGAATAATCTAGAAAAAGAGGTGGAAAACATGACAGTAATTAGGAAGAAAGAACATACATACCTCTGTACACATCGGTAACTTTCCTAGACAAATGCTAAAACAAAGAGTTACCAGAGTATGAACATTTTTGCTGCTCCTTCAACCACTCAAGGACTCATCCTTGTCTCAGGGGTACGTCTCACTTTTTAAAATTCATTTTTATTGCAAAAATATATTGATTCATAAAAAATGATCTTTATTTACATTCACAGGTACTAAAGCAGTTCTGTACAGTCTGTGTGGAAAAAGAGTGAACCGGGAAATTGACATTCCCTGTCGTAGTAAAAAGCCAAAGCACTTTGACCATGCTGTACTCTGTTTACGTACATTTAAGCAACAAGACGGTCTGACAACTGAAAAGACCCTCGTTATACTTTGGCGGAAAGGCCTTAAACAGTGGTCTTTCTCCACTGTGTTGGTGGCAGTTGCCCCAGGCTTTACCGCATTCCTCAGCACACAGTCTTGGGCCTTGGAATGTGCTAGTCATAGAGGTTTACAGCATGGAAACAGGCCCGTCAGCCCAATTTGCCCATGCAGCCCAGTTTTCATTATTAACCTGGAATTAGCCTTTGTTCCCTCTTGGTGCCAACTTAGGTACAGGATACTTTAGTATTTGTTACAGGCTTGAGACAATCATAAATAAAAGCTCAGCGTAAGAGTAAAAGGATAAAGAAGCTTTCTTTTAAAGTGTATTCACACTCTAGTCTTTTAACCAAGTTCACGTCAGCTTTCAGACCTCTAGACCAAGTGTATCAGAGAGGCATCAATCCTTCACTTGCAGTCCCCAAGGGACTCACCACTGCCTCCACTCTGAAGGGTCTAGGCTGGAAATGTCAGCTTTTGTGCTCCTGAGATGCTCCTTAGCCTGCTGTGTGCATCCAGCTCCACACTTTGTTAATAAAATGAGAGGCTGGATGAACACAGCAGCCCCAGCAGCATCTCAGGAGCACAAAAGTTGACGTTTCAGGCCTAGACCCTTCAGAGAGGGGGATGGGGAGAGGGTTCTGGAATAAACAGGAGAGAGGGGGAGTCGGACCGAAGATGGAGAGAAGATAGGTGGAGAGGAATGTATAGGTGGGGAGGTAGGTAGGGGATAGGTCAGTCCAGGGAAGACGGACAGGTCAAGGAGGTGGGATTAGGTTGGTAGGTAGGAGATGGAGGTGCAGCTTGGGGTGGGAGGAAGGGATGGGTGAGAGGAAGAACAGGTTAAGGAGGCAGAGACAGGTTGGACTGGTTTTGGGATGCAGTGGGTGGAGGGGAAGAGCTGGGCTGGTTGTGTGGTGCAGTGGGGGGAGGGGATGATCTGGACTGGTTTTGGGATGCAGTGCGGGGGAGAAGGGGAGATTTTGAAGCTGGTGAAGTCCACATTGATGCCATTGGGCTGCAGGGTTCCCAGGCGGAATATGAATTGCTGTTCTTGCAACCTTCGGGTGGCATCATTGTGGCACTGCAGGAGGCCCACGATGGACATGTCATCTAAAGAATGGGAGGGGGAGTGGAAGTGGTTTGCGACTGGGAGAGCAGTTGCTTATTGCAAACAGAGCGGAGGTCTTCTGCAAAGCGGTCCCCAAGCCTCCACTTGGTTTCCCCAATGTAGAGGACGCCACACCGGGTACAATGGATGCAGTATACCACATTGGCAGATGTGCAGGTGAACCTCTGCTTAATATGGAAAGTCATCTTGGGGCCTCGGATAGGGGTGAGGTGTGGGGGCAAGTGTAGCACTTCCTGCGGTTGCAGGGGAAGGTGCCGGGTGTGGTGGCATTGGAGGGCAGTGTGGAGCGAACAAGGGAGTCACGGAGAGAGTGGTCTCTCCGGAAAGCAGACAAGGGTGGGGATTGGAAAAATGTCTTGGGTGGTGGGGTCGGATTGTAGATGGCAGAAGTGTCGGAGGATGATGCGTTGTATCCGGGAGGTTGGTGGGGTGGTGTGTGAGAACGAGGGGGATCCTCTTTGGGCGGTTGTGGCAGGGGCGGGGTGTGAGGGATGTGTTGCGGGAAATGCGGGAGGCGCAGTCAAGGGCGTTCTCGACCACTGTAGGGGGAAAGTTGCGGTCCTTGAAGAACTTGGACATCTGGGATGTGCGGGAGTGGAATGCCTCATCGTGGGAGCAGATGTGGCGGAGGCGGAGGAATTGGGAATATGGGATGGAATTTTTGCAGGAGGGTGGGTGGGAGGAGGTGTATTCTAGGTAGCTGTGGGAGTCGGTGGGCTTGAAATTGACATCAGTTACAAGCTGGTTGCCTGAGATGGAGACAGAGGTCCAGGAAGGTGAGGGATGTGCTGGGGATGGCCCAGGTGAACTGAAGGTTGGGGTGGAAGGTGTTGGTGAAGTGGATGAACTGTTCAAGCTCCTCTGGGGAGCAAGAGGCGGCGCCGATACAGTCATCAATGTAACGGAGGAAGAGGTGGGGTTTGGGACCTGCGTAGGTGCGGAAGAGGGACTGTTCCACGTAACCTACAAAGAGGCAGGCATAGCTGGGGCCCATGCGGGTGCCCATGGCCAACCCCTTTGTCTGTAGGAAGTGGGAGGAATTTTAACCACACTTTGTTATCTTGGATTCTACAGCATCTACAGTTCCCATTATCACCCTAACTGCTATACTAAGGCTGAAGCAAACATGCCGACAGCCTTCTTCAACCCCGTCTACTTGTGACTCCACCTTCAAGGAGATATGAACCTGTACCCATAGATCTCTGTTCTATAACACTCCCCAGGGCCCTACCATTGACTGTGTAAGTCCTGCCCTGGTTTGACCCACCAAAATACAACATGTTGCATTTATCAAACCCACTGGCCCAGTTGATCAAGATTTTGCTGTACTCCCAGATAACCTTCTTCACTGAAATAACAAGGTGTAGAGCTGGGTGAACACAGCAGGCCAAGCAGAGGAGCAGGAAAGCTGATGTTTCGGGCCTAGTCCCTTCTTCAGAAATGGAGGAGAGGAAGGGGGTTCTGAAATAAACCACATAAATCACTATACCACCAACCCTAGAGTAATGTGCAAACTTACTCACCATGTCTCTCACATTCTCATCCAAATTATTGACTCATGAAATGATGAATAACTGTGGACCCAACACCAATCCTTGTGCCACTCTGCTGATCATAGGCCTCCAGTCTGAAAAACAACTCTCCACCACCAACGTCTTCCGCCAAAAAGCTGTTTTTGAATTCAATTGGCTAGCTGTCCCTGGATCCCATAAGATTTACCCTTACTCAACTACCTACCATATAGTACCTTTTCAAAGGCCTTGCCAAAGTCCATGCAGAAAATATCTATCACACTGACCTCATCTACTTTTAGTCACTCCTTCAAAATAAACTCCAACTTCGTGAGTCATGAACTCCCAAACATCATCATGCTGACTATACCAGAAGAGGCCTTACCTCTCCAAATGCCTATACATTCTGTCTCTCAGAAACCCCTCTAATAATTTACCCAAAGATAATAGGCACATCAATCTGTAGTTCCCAGGCATTTTCCTGCAATCTCTTTTAAATTACACCACAACATTAGTCAACCTTCAATCTCCAGGCACTTCACCCATGGCTGTCAATGATAAAAATATCTCTGCTTGGGGCCCTGAAATTTCCTCTGTAGCCTCCAGAGTCTTGGGATATACTTCGTCAGGTCCTGGGGATTTATCTACCTTAATGCATGTTAAAAGGTGTTCAAAAGTTGATCAAGTCAACTTTTTACACCAGAAGACTAACAAGTTTTGGCAGTCTAAAGACGTTCTTCACCCAGATGACCGTCTTCTGTGTGCAGTCAAACGTTTGTCTCGGTGTCCTCGGGAACAAACCATACAGCACAGGTTCCTGCATCACGGAGCAGCTCAGGGAAAACCCTCAACAAAAACCACTGCATCTCTCTCCAGATATTGGGCACATTCCAGAAGGAGATGCAGACAGGCTCGATACCTTGCAGCCGCTTCGAGGGCAGGGTACGGTGGCACAGTGAGTTTGGGCATACATGAAATATTTGACAGGCAGTGCCATTCTCACCACCAGCCAAGCTGCATCTTGTGTTTGTTGGCAAGTTCTGGTGATGAGGCATTCTTCCAAATGACTCTGACAGTCTGTGACTAAGATGGATTAACGCTCTCCTTTTCCCCCGCAGCGCCTCGAAGACGCTACATGCTGACAACTTCGTAATGGACTTATGGTCAAAGGTGCTTTTCTTTGCAAATTGTTCCATGAAGGACAGAAGTTTTGGAAAGGTCCAACTACTTGGAGTGGTCAACGGCAACGAGGCCATCCTTTGTAACACTGGGGACAAGTAGAACCTCAGTACGTCGAGACACCTGATGGTCTCTACAATTTGACGCAGCCATGGTCAAAGGTGCATCTGCCTAGCTTCTGGCTCACTTGGCAGTATGTTCCTCCCAAGATTTTGTGCACGCCCTGGCCCCGCCAAACCATATTCCCAGTACCTTTGATAATCTGTCCTGATGGTGATGAGGATAAAGGATCGGTTAGCGCAGCTCCCAAAGAACACGGCCTCGGTCCTGCCTCGATTCAGTTTGGCTCTCAATGCCAGTTTGCAATGGTTGCAGATGCTCATGAGACTACGCACGAACAGCTGATCAGAGCCAGAAAAACGTGATGTCATCCACATATAGGGAGACTGTGATTGGCAGGCCTCCACTGTATGGAATAGTCACCCCTCTCAGACTCCCATCCTTCCTGATTGAATCTTTTGCTGAGTCTATGCAACACACAAACAAGGCAGATAAGAAAGAGGGCAGCCTTGTTGGACTCCAAATCTAATCAGGAACCTTTCTGATTCCCAACTGTTGATTGAAACTTCACTAATGACGCTGGTATAAACCAACAGTCAGATTCATTTGATTTCCTCCCAAAAGCCCATTTGAAGAGCATGTCCCTTTATGTAGGTGAAAGATATCCTGCCAAAAGCCTTCTCCTGGTTCAGGATAACAAGACAGATGTCCCTCTCCTCCCGTCCACTGTAAGTGATCTTATCCCTAAGGATAGTCATCTATGGGGCATAGATCTTGCTGGCCAAGGCCAATATTTATTGCACATTTCTAATTTACCCGGAGGGCAATGAAAAGTCAACCATTATTTCTATGGGTCCAGAGTCATATGTTGGCCAGACCATGTAACAATGGCAGATTCTCAGCCCACCCCCCAAAGGACATTATTGAATCAGATGGGTTCAAGTCAGAAAATTCAAGCTCCGAGCATCACACAGGCTGCCAATCAATTCTGTCCTGAGGGAGTCCATTAATGGGTCCCTTCAGGTAGACATAAAATAACTCACGGCATTATTTAAATGAGTAGGGGGTTTGTGATGGCATAAGGGTAACATCAATCCTTCAACAAACAGGGCCTCACTGTTCACGTGCTTTTCAGCTTAATAATTCAAGAATTGCATCCGTGCAAGGTCTCCTGATGATTTGTATGGCTCTGCAGACGATTGCAGGAAAGCCAAAGACATTATTATTTTAAAACAGCAAACTACTTGCTTGTTCTCTTGACCCAAGTCTGCCTAGGTCAACAGGCCAGATTAGTGGCACTTCCATTAATGATAGTCTCTTTATTACTTACTTTATGTACAATGCAGGAAATCAGAATGACTTTGGAGAGGCTACACCAATCTTTAAATTAGGATTCTTAAGCTAAGGCTTGATCGCAGTACAAATTCTCCAAAACAAAAAAAGCAGCAGCTTCTCCTGGACTGACTTGAAATGACAGTAAACATTAGCAAAGATGACAGATGGATTTCACAATTTGGATAATGCACTTTAGAAAATATAGATGACTTCATCACATGCAATGTTTAAAAGTTCAATATTTTGAATTTAAATCTTGTATTTTATTTCATTCTCATTCACATTCACAGACTGACTCATGGTAGGAAATCAGAATAGGGAAGTGAATCAAAGACCACTTGCACTCTTGGTTGTCAACAGCTGTTCAGCTTATTTCAGCTAGAATACAGAACAGAAAACAGGGACGTGTTGTGATTGTAACAAGATTAGTAAGGTCATCAACATAGAATGCGAGTTCCTGGCTGAACCAAATTAACAGCCCCAATCAGGGAGCCCTGGCTGGCAGACAAGAACAACAATTCCAGACATGCTGTTCACTCCGAGAGCCAGCTCTGAGGGAACTGGGTCAGCGTCAAGACACGTACCTGAATAATCGCCTTTGAGTTTGGGGGGGGGGGGGGGGGTGGTGGGCGCAGTGGCCACAAGCATTTTCGGCATCATGCCATTACTTTGGAAGCTTGACTCATTTGATCCTGCCGAAGAATCAGTCCAGTATGTGGAAAGAGTATTATTTTCTTTTAAAGACAAACAGTATTGGGGACGATGCAAAGCAATGAATAAATCTCCTGACAGTCCGGGGAACACCACTTGGATGCAGGTAATTGCATAGTCTCATTCAAGACATATACTGAACAGAAGGACTCTAGGTCAGCCCACAGCAAAATCTCAAAACAAAACCAAGCCTCAGTCAAACGGTTAAAACTTTCTTCAGGATCTGGGCCAGCAAGACATTGTAATTGCTACCAGTATGCAGACTTGAGACAGCAGAATAAAAAGGTCCCACTAGACCTAAATTGAGTAAGAGAACTTGCAGGCCAGTATCCGTGAGCGTGCACACCCTCGAAAGTTCATCTACATCTGGTTTGGAACAGTTAAATTGCTTAGCAATATCCAAATGAGAACAAGTAAATTAAACATTTGGTTAAATGGTCACCCAGGTCAAATGGATGTTAGTGATTGCAGAACCCATCTTTAACAAAATTCACTCTGCATTCCAACCCTGAAGTCTGCGTGCAACCCTGGCTAGACTGAGAACCTAAAGCAGGGATTCTTCAGAGACTAAAGCCACAAGTTCGGTTCCAGTCTCTTATGAGTTACCACTGACTGTTGTGAAAGGCTTGGGCCCAAGCCTGCTGGGGTGAAACTGGTTGAGAAAGATTCATCTAGATTGAGTCAAAACTCAGCGATTAGAAAATGGCTGTCTCCTAAATAAATATCTGGAAGATTTTCAGGAAGGTCTAGGCACTATCAGCAGAGCAAAGGCCATCTTGCTTGTTGACCAGGAAGCAATTTAATGAACCTGCAAGGTATCTATGTGCATGCGTCAGTGTGCAAATGTGTAACAGCGTCAGGAGCTCCAATGCCAGACACAAGACTCCACTAAGCAAAACACAGTGTTTACTTCAAGGGGATGACGTTTGGTGTAGGAATCATGGGAACAACCCTACATGGGTAACAGGCATAAGCTCTTCATCTTACAAGCTTTGCATCTTAGATATAGAACAGGCTTAAAGGTAGAAGACAGACAGCGGTGATGGGAGGGTTACTTTTCAGATTGGTGCTTGTGATGAGTTGGACAAATGGTCTATTTCAGTGTTAAAAGTCTCAATCTCTCTATGACTCCATCCAAGCTTTTTTTTCCACCATATGACTTGTATGTCCTTGGTTACTATGATCTGCCTGTGCTGCTTGCAAAGAAAGGTTTTCACTGTACTTCAGCACATGACAATAAATCAATCACTGACAAGGTACAAGGCAGTAATGTGATGGAATACTTTTCACTTGCCTGGATTATTGAGGCTCCAACAACACTCAAAGCTCAATGCCATCCAGGACAAAAAAAACCAACTTGACTGGAACCAATGCTCAGTAGCAGCATTGTATTACCAGCTAATAAAATGCACTGCACAAAATCACCTACATTCTTTGAAGAACATCTTCCAAACTCATGATCCCTACCATATAGAAGGACAAGGGCAGTAGAGACACAGAAACATTACCATTTGTAAATTTTCCTCCTAGCCACTCACCTTCCTGACTTAGAAATATATTACTGCTCCTTCAGAGTTATTGGGTTAAAATTCTGGAATTTCCTTCCTCACTGCCCCACAACACACAGACTGCAATGTTTCAAGAAGGCAGCTCACCTCCACCCTCATAAGGGCAACTAGGGATGGGCAATAAATGCCACCCAGTCAGTGACACCTACATCCCATGAATGAACCACACACAAAAATAAACTCTTCCCATTTCTTTCTTCATACACGTGTCAATGTTGGCTAGTTTGCTTTTGCTTTGTAGTGGGATATATTGTGGTGGAGCTCTACTGAATCTAATACTGACTCTACTCTGGTAACAACCACAACTTGTCATTGTTAAAATCACTAGCAGTGGTTTAACCACCATAACCAATGGTAACTAGTAGTCAACAGTCACTGGTCATATTAAGAGCCGATTCCGTGCTTACCTGGTACTCCGGGTCTTCGCCCCATTTCCACTTGTCTCCAGTACCAAGAGCAGCTTTAACTCCTCCTGGTCCTGCTCCGGTCGGGCCCCGAGCTCCGTACGAGCGGCCGCTCAGAGTGTCCACCTCGGCCAACATACCTTTCTGGATCATGAGCAACAGCCCGCCCGACGCTACGATCACACCGAAAGTCAACATGGTCGGCAGCAGCACCGCTCTACGAGCGGCCCGAGCCACCGTCAGGCTACCCATGGCGCCAGAACCGCTCGCACCGGCCGTTCCCGTGGCCCAGGCCGAGCCCGGCCTCCGGTCCACCCCACTCTCAGTCTCCAGCCGCAATCTCCAACACACATGCGCAGCGCCACCCACTCAGCATGTTGGGATATGTAGTTCTCCTCCATACCCTTCAATCTTGCCACTGCGCATGTGCCGAATTCGTATACACCTGATGAGACCGATCTCCTATCACGAGTTCACTTACAGATGCAGAATTTTTTTTGTCTTGTTTATTCTGGTTGAAACATTCTTACAGATCTGATCATATTACCTACGTTGCAATCGTGCATTCGCTTCTACAATATCTTAGAGGTCGTCGAAGTTGCAACAGCAGAGTTGATAAAGGGATAATGGTAGATGTAATTTACTCAGATTTCCAGCAGGGGTTTGATAATATGCAGCATAAAAGATTGATCCTCTAGACATTGGCTACAGGTGGAGGGTTGGCTAAGTTCGAAACAAAAGATAGAATCTTTCAGGAGCAAAAACAGAAGTTCTGGAAAAGCTCATGAGGTGTGGCAGCATCTCTGAAGAAAAATTCAGAGTTAAAATTTCAGGTCCGGTGACCCTTCCTGAGAACTGTTCTGAGGTTCAGAGAAAGGGTCACCGGACCCAAAATGTTAACTGATTTTTTTCTTCACAGATGCTGCCAGACCTGCTGAGCTACTCCAGCAAGTTTCTTATTTACAGCTTCCACGGTTCTTTCAGTGGAATCTTTCAGTCCTGGTGGAGAGAAGGAAAATTGTGAACAGCTGAACAAGATTAATTGAGTCCAAAGTTCAAATTCTCACCAGCAGGATAAAGTTTTGCAATTAAGATCTCCAAACTCAAAAAGCGAGTTGAACCTCCGACTGCAGCTACTAGATGAAAAACATCAGTTCTTTTTCCTCTCTTCACAGATGCTACCAGACCTACTGCATGTTCTTTGTATTTGTTTCTAACTTAAGGTGCCAGAAAGCTTAACGACAGGTATTAGCATCTCATTAGAATCAAATCTCACTGCAATTCAGTCGTTGATTCCAATTAACTTATACCAAATTGAGAAATGCATTGCTTCTGAAAACTGACCACATAAACATGTGCACTTGGTGACTTTCACTTCTTCCTTGACTTCAGCATAGGTGCTTGCTGCTTTGAACTTAGTGGTATAACGTACAATAATGTTTACATCAAGTTTCAATGTAACCATGGACCAAGTTGAAAGGGGAGTTGGTTGCTGTGTCTCTGGGCAGATTGTAATGCAAATAGCAAAAGTGAAGGAGGATGTTTGTGGCTGAGGGGCAGGCTAAAGCACAAATGGGAAAATAGAGGAAGGATTGATGGATATTGTATATCTAGGAGTAGAAGAGTGGACCATGCAGCAATTTCTGCCCTCTCCTGAGACATTTGGATACAAAATTGAAGATTCAGTGTCACAGGGTGATGAATGTTTAGTCTGTGGGCTTTGCTGACGGAATCTCATTTGCAGAGGTATGTCTACTGATACTGAATGATGGGGGGGTATACTCACAGTTATGGTTGGGAATTGGATCTGGCTAGATGGAAGTTGGTAGATCTGGATCTACAAGCATACTGCTATGATGCAAGTTGTCTCTGATGGAGGGGGACAGGAGAGTCAGGAGATGCATTGCTACCTTGTTATGCATTCAGAGGGCAAAATGAGGAAATTAACAACCACTCACAATCAGCTGATATGATAAGAGGTTCCAGGGTGACACAGGAGGTTCCAATACAAAAATAACAACTCTTTGGAAAGGAGATCAAAGCAGTACACTGCATGCTAGGTGTGGTTGCTCTAATCTGCTGTACTTCTGGAGCAAAACTCCCCTACTTTTAAATTTGATTCACCTATAATAAAAACTGATATTTTTCCCCCTAATTGGTTGCCATACCTTCCTGATTCCTGAAACCTAAATTGAGCATCTGTAATTGAATTATTGGTCATTAAGTGCTGCTTGGTAGCACTGTTGATGATGCCTTCTATAAATTTACTGATAATCAAAAGTACTCCGGATTTGATGTGTCTTTTATTAGGATATACCTAAACAATTTTCCACATTGGTGGGTAAGATGTGAATGTTTCAACTGTATTGGAACTCCTTACCCAGAGATGGTAGGAACTGTAGATGCTGGAGAGTCTGAGATAATGAGGTGTAGAGCTGGATGAACACAGCAGGCCAAGCAGGAAAGCTTGTTTAAGGGCCGAAGAGATTATGAATGAATTGCAATGGAGAGAGATGCACTGAGGTCTTTCTGGAGGAAGGAGGGTAACTTCTTCAAGGTAGACATGCTTAGAAGAGGATTTGCATTGGGGTTAAAATTATTTCAGAGATAGTAGGAACTGCTTTCCTGCTCCTCTGATGCTGCTTAGCCTGCTGTGTTCATCCAGCTCTACACCTTGTTATCTTAGCCAGAGATGGTGCTGGTTTGGGAACACAAAACCTCAGCTCTGTTGTCCTTGTAGCATCCTGTTCCACTAAATATTTCTTGATATTACATAGAGTGAATCAGATTGGCCAAAGACTGGCGTCAGTAATTTTGGGGATCTCAGGAGAAGGCACACTAAGAGGGATCATCCACTCAGAATGTCTGACTGAATATGCTTGCAAATGCTTCATCCTTGTCCTTTGCACTGGTGTGTACTCCCTCATCATTGTGGACATGGAAATATGAGGTGTTTGATTGTCCACCACCAATCATGACTGGATATGGCAGGATTGCAGAACTTAGATCTGATGTTTTTGTGGAATCACTTATGTCAACATGGTGCTTCCATTGCTTGACATGGAAAGAGTCCTGTATTGTAGCTTCACCAAGTGACTCCTCATTTCTAGGCTATCCTGTTGCTGTTTTTGAAATGTCTTGCTTTTCACAAAGAAACCAGGTTTTCTATCCAGCTTAATGGTAATGGTACACTGCAGGATATCCTGGGTTATTCATGTTGATTGTTAAGATTGTTGTTGAATACAGTTCTGTTCCTGATGCCCCATATTGCCTCAGGAATGTTTGGTTTTGAGCTGCTAGATCTGTTCAAAAATCTGCCTACTACAGTGATGACATTGCTCTGTAATTGAGGGTTACCATAAATACAAATCAGGACTTTATCTCCATAGCATTAACCTGGGCCACTGAGTTAATAGAAAAATGACATTGCCACTGCACCACTGCCTCTCCTATATTATAGAAAGGCCACAGAGAAGATTTATGAAAATGATACCAGAAATGCATGGATATGCATATCAGAAATGGACTGACAATCTGAGTGTCTTTTATTTTGAATAAACACATAAAGGTGATCTAATAGAGGTATTTAAAATTAAGTAAAGATTTGATAGAGAGGACTCAATGAATATTTACTCTTGTGCTGTAAAACATGACGAGAGGTCATCAACATGTAATAGCCAGCAGAAAATGCTAATAATAAAATCAGAAAAAATGTCTTGAGCTAAAACATGATAAAATGGTCAAACACGCTTCCACAGTGTGTTTTTAGTGAATAGAACAGATGCATTTCAGGGGAAGCTTGACACAAATGGAGAGAACAGGAGGGAATGCCAGGAGCAGCACCAGGCATACAGATCAATCATGGATGATGTGGACAACAAAGCAACTGACTGGAAGGGATGCCCCCACAAACATCTCCACCCTCTGTGATAGAAAAGCTTAACACATCAGTGCAAAAGAAAAGGTTGAAGCATTCACAGCAATCTTCAGCTGGAACTGCTGAATGGATGATCCAACTTGGCCTCCTCCAGTGGTCCCCAGCATCAAATTTACCCAGTCTTCAGCCAATTCAATTCACTCTATGTGACATCAAGAAATGGCTAGAGCTTGTATACTGCAAAGGCTATGCGCCCTGACAAAATTCCAGCAATATGATCGAACGTTTGTGGTCCAGAACCTATCACTCCCCTAGCCAAGCTGTTCCAATGGTATCTATCAACAATATGGAAAATTGCCCAGGTATGTCCTGTTCACAAAAAACAGGAGAAATCCTACCTGGCCAATTACCACCCCATCAGTCTACTCTTGATTATCAATAAAGTGATGGAAAGTGTCATCAACAGCGCTATCAAGCAGCACCAGTGATGCCCAGTTTGGGTTCCTCCAGTGTCACTCAACTCTTGACCTCATTACAGCCTTGATTCAAACATGGATAAAAGAACTGAATTCCAGAAATGAGATGAGAGTGACAGTCCTTGACATCAGGGCTGCATTTGACTCTGTGTGGTATCAATGAGCCCCAGCAAAACTGGAATCAATGAGTATCAGGGGGCAAATACTTCACTGATTGCAATCATAGCTGGCAAATACCAAGATAGTCATGGTTGTTAGAGGTCAGTCATCTCAGCTCCAGGATCTCTGCTCTGCAGGAGATCCTCAGTGTAGTGTCCAAGGTCCAAACATCTTCAGTTGTTTCTCAATGACCTTCCCTCCATCATAAGATCAGAAGTGGGGATGTTCGCCAATGATTGCACAATGTTCGGCACAATTTGTGATTCCTCAGATACTGAAGCATTCTATGTTCAAATTCAACAAAACTTGGATAATATCCAGGCTGACAAGTGGCATGCAATATTCACAGCACACAGATACCAGGCAATGATAATCTCCCATAAGAGGCAATCTAACCACCACCAATTAACATTCAATGATGTTACCATTACTGAATCTCCCACTATCAACGTTGAGCAGATTACCTTGACCAGGACCTCACATAGACTCACCACATAAGCAAAGTGACTACAAGAGCAGATTAGAAGCTAGAAACAAACTGCAGTGAGTAATTCATCTCCTGACTCCGCAGAGCCTGTCCACCATCTATAAGGCATACATCAGGAGTGTGATGTAACACTTCCCCATTTGCCTGGATGAGTGCAGCACCAACCACATTCAAAAAGCTTGATGCCATCCAGGACAAAGTAGCCAGCTTGATTAGCGCCACATCCACAGTGATCCACTCGCTCTACCACCATCACTCTGTTGCAGCAATGTGTACATATCTACAGAATGCATTACATACGTTTATCAAAGATCCTGAGACAGCACCTTCTAAACCCATGACCATGTCCATGGAAGGGCAATGATAACAGATACATGGGAACACCACCACATGCATGTTCCCCTCCAAACACTCACCATCCTAACTTGGAAATATATTGTCAGTCATTCACTGATGCTGGGTCAAAATCCTGGAATTGCCTCCCTAAGGGCATTGTGAGTCTACCTGTAGGTCATGGCCTGCAGCAGTTCAAGAAGGCAGCTCATTATCACCTTCTCAAATGGCAACTAGGGACAGGCAGAAAATAAACTGATGTCCCCAGTGTCACCCACATCCTATGAATGAATCAAAAAAATGGCACAAATAGAGGTGAATACATTTGATCATATGAAGCATGGGCGCAAGAAAATCAAAACTAGGAACTAAAATATTTGGGGGTATGTAACTTTTTAAAGACACAACTGGAAGGCAAGTGTAGTAGCATGAGGTGGAATAAGTACCAAAGCAAGAAATAATCTTGGCTTGAGAGATGTAGCATCCATATGGGTGGAGATAAGAAATAACAAGGGGAAGAAGACCTTGGTTGATATCCAGAGATAATGGGAACTGCAGGTGCTGGAGAAACCAAGATAAGAAAGTGTGAAGCTGGATGAACACAGCCGGCCAAGCAGCATCTCAGGAGCACAAAAGCTGACATTTCGGGCCTAGACCCTTCATCAGAGAGCCTCTCTGATGAAGGGTCTAGGGCTGAAACATCAGCTTTTGTGCTCCTGAGATGCTGCCTGGTTGATACCCAAACAGTTTCTGTACTGTAGGACAGGAAATAAATTAAGAGACAATGAGGCCATGTAAAAAGTTAGTCTGTTAATCATGGGTGATTTTAAACTTGATGTAGTTTAGAAACATAAAAATGTAAGAGTTAGCCACAAAGCAAAATTCATGATGTATTTCATATAGTTTCCTAGAGCAATATTTCGTGAATTTAACCAGGAATCAGCCTAGTTTGGGGGCCTGGTAATATGTAATGAAGTAGGTTTGACAGACGATCTCAGAGCACAAGATCTCCTAAGAATCAGTGAACATAATATGTTCAGAATTTTAAGTCTTTGAAACATAGATTGGAAACAATTATGCTAAACTTGAGGTTGGGGTAATAATAACTGGAAACCAGGAAATGGCAGATGAGTTCAATAATTACGTTCCCGTAGAATAAATACTAAAGGCATTCCACATTTAGTGGCAAAAGACCAGGAGCAAATAAATGCCATAAATGTCACTGAAGAAAGGGTTCTAGGTACAATAATGGGACTAAAGACTGATCAGCCTCCAGGGTTTGAATGGTTGCATCCTAGAAATTTTAATGGAGAAGGTACAGAGATAATGGATGCACTGATAGTGATCTTCCAAGAATCCTTAGGTTCTGGAGAAGTCCAAAAGGGTTGGAAAACACACAATGTAACACACATTTAAAAAGCTAGGGAGACAAGAGAGATAATTATAGACTAGTTAACTTAACATCAGTCATTGGAAAGCTGTTGGGGTCTATTAGAAAAGACACAATAGCAGAACAATTAGAAATATATGATAAAACCAAGCACAGTCAGCATTGCTATATGATGGGGAAATCATGCCTGACAAATTTATTAGAATTCTTTGAGGGGTTATCAAGCAGCATAGACAAAGGGAAATAAGTAAATGTAATATACTTAGATTTCAAAAAGATATTTGATAAAATACTGCTCTTAACACTACTTACTAAGAGAATAGCCCATGGTATTGGCTGTACTGGATTCACTAACTAATAGAATACAAGAGTTGTGATAAGGAGGGCATTTTCAGGATGATAACTTATGACTAATGGAATGCCACTGTGATCAGTGCTGGGCTACAATAATTTACAAATATGTACTAATGATTGCATGATGGAAGCGAATGTACCATCATCAAATTTGTAGCTGACACAAAAATAGGTGGGAAAAGGGCTCTGAGCATAATACAAGCAGTCACAGAGGTATATAGACTGGGAGTGGGCAAAAACTTGGCAGTGGAATATAAGGTGTGAGATATATAGGTTTTGCACTTTGGCAGTAAGACCAAATGAGGCAGCAAAACTAAAGGACTTAAGTGGATAAAAACTGCAGAAAACTGCAGCACAAAGGGATATGGGAATCATTGTGCCCAAATCACATAAAAAACCTAACGTACAAGTTTACAAGAGGATAATAGGAACAGCAAATTGAATTTTGGCCATTATTTCAAAGGCAATAGAGTATAAAAATGGGGGGGGGGGCGCGGGTGGCTTGCCAAAAGTATACAAGACACTTATTTGACTACAAAATAGTATGATAATCAGAAAGAATGCTGGAGAAACTTGGCAGATTGGGCAGAATCAATGGAGAATCTTCTTCAGACCGAAGAAAAAGCACTTTGGATCCGAAATGTTAACTCTTTTCTCTCACCACAAATGCTGCCAGGCCTGTGAGTTTCTCCAGTAGCATTTCGTGTTTCTTTGATTTCCAGCATCCACGGCAATGTACCCTCTAAGCTGCACATGCAGCTACTCCAATGTTAGGTTGACTAAGTTGATCCCAGACATGGGGTGATATTCTTATGAGGACAGGTTGAGCACTTTAGGTTGTGCACATTGGATTTTTGAAGAATGAGAAGAAACCATAATGGAAACATATAAGATTCTGAGAAGGCTTGAAACAGTAAATGCTGAGACATAGAATCTCCCACAAGGGAGACAATGACCAGAGGACATAATCCAAGAGTAAGTGATCACCTGTTTAAGAGAGAGATGAGAAAGAATTTCTTCTCTCAAAGAATAGTGAATCTGTAGTATTCTTTACTGCTAAGGCCTGTAAAGACAACACCATTATGTTTCTTCAAGGGTACAATTTTTAAACAGTAAGGGAATCAAGGGAAAGGGAACAAAGCTGGAAATTGAAGTTAAGGATCAACAGATCAAACATAAGTTGATTGAATGGCTAAACAGACTTAATGGGCTGAGTGAAGACAACAAAGTGTGAAGCTGGATGAACACAGCAGGCCAAGCAGCATCTCAGGAGCACAAAAGCTGACGTTTCGGGCCTAGACCCTTCATCAGAGAGGGGGATGGGGAGAGGGAACTGGAATAAATTGGGAGAGAGGGGGAGGCGGACCGAAGATGGAGAGAAAACAAGATAGGTAGAGAGGAGAGTATAGGTGGGGAGGTAGGGAGGGGATAGGTCAGTCCAGGGAAGACGGACAGGTCAAGGAGGGCGGGATGAGGTAGTAGGTAGGAAATGGAGGTGCGGCTTGAGGTGGGAGGAAGGGATTGGTGAGAGGAAGAACAGGTTAGGGAAGCGGAGACAGGCTGGGCTGGTTTTGGGATGCAGTGGGGGGAGGGGCGAGCTGGGCTGGTTTTATGATGCAGTGGGGGGAGGGGAAGAACTGGACTGGTTTTGGGATGCAGTTGGGGGAAGGGGAGATTTTGAAGCTTGTCAAGTCCACATTGATACCATTGGGCTGCACGGTTCCCAAGCGGAACATGAGTTGCTGTTCTTGCAACCTTCGGGTGGCATCATTGTGGCACTGCAGGAGGCCCATGATGGACATGTCGTCTGAGGAATGGGAGGGGGAGTTAAAATGGTTCACGACTGGGAGGTGCAGTTGTTTATTGCGAACCGAGCGGAGATGTTCTACGAAGTGGTCCCCAAGCCTCAGCTTGGTTTCCCCAATGTAGAGGAAGCCACACCAGGTACAATGGATACAGTATACCACATTGGCAGATGTGCAGGTGAACATCTGCTTAATATGGAAAGTGATCTTGGGGCCTGGGATGGGGGTGTGGGAGGAGGTGTGGGGGCAAGTGTAGCACTTCCTGCGGTTGCAGGGGAGGGTGCCGGGTGTGGTGGGGTTGGAGGGGAGTGTGGAGCGGACAAGGGAGTCACGGAGAGAGTGGTCTCTCCGGAAGGCAGACAAGGGTGGGGATGGAAAAATGTTTTGGGTGGTGCGGTCGGATTGTAGTTGGCGGAAGTGTTGGAGGATGATGCGTTGCATCCGGAGTTTGGGGGGGGGGTGGTATGTGAGAATGAGGGGGATCCTCTTGGGGCGGTTGTGGCGGGGGCGGGGTGTGAGGGATGTGTTGCGGGAAATGTGGGAGACGTGGTCAAGCGCGTTCTCGACCACTGCAGGGGGAAAGTTGCAGTCCTTGAAGAACGTGGACATCTGGGATGTGCGCGAATGGAATGCCTCATCCTGGGAGCAGATGCGGTGGAGGTAGAGGAATTGGGAATAGGGGATAGAATTTTTGCAGGAGGTTGGGTGGGAGGAGGTGTATTCTAGGTAGCTGTGGGAGTCGGTGGGCTTGAAATGGACATCAGTTTCTAGCTGGTTACCTGAGATGGAGACTGAGAGATCCAGGAAGGTGAGGGATGTGTTGGAGATGGTCCAGGTGAACTTGAGGTTGGGGTGGAAGGTGTTGGTGAAGTGGATGAACTGTTCAAGCTCCTCTGGGGAGCAAGAGGCGGCGCCGATACAGTCATCAATGTAATGGAGGAAGAGGTGGGGTTTGGGGCCTGTGTAGGTGCGGAAGAGAGACTGTTCCACATAACCTACAAAGAGGCATGCATAGCTTGGGCCCATGCGGGTGCCCATGGCCACCCCCTTTTTCTGTAGGAAGTGGGAGGAATCGAAATAGAATTTGTTGAGGGTGAGGACGAGTTTGGCTAGGTGGATGAGGGTGTCGGTGGAGGGGGATTTGTCGGGCCTGCGGGACAGGAAGAAGCGGAGGGCCTTGAGGCCATCTGCATGAGGAATACAGGTGTAAAGGGACTGGACGTCTATGGTGAAAATGAGGTGTTGGGGGCCAGGGAATTGGAGGAGATGGAGGGTGTGGGTGGTGTCACGGACATAGGTAAGGTGTTCCTGGACCAAAGGGGAGAAAATGGAGTCCAGATAGGTGGAGATGAGTTCGGTGGGACAGGAACAGGTGGGGACAATGGGTCGACCAGGGCAGGCAGGTTTGTGGATTTTGGGAAGGAGATAGAAACGGACCATGCGGGCTTGGGGAACAATGAGGTTGGAAGCTGTGGGTGGGAGGTCCCCTGAGGTGTTGAGGTCATGGATGGTATTGGAGATGATGGTTTGGTGTTCGGGGGTAAGGCCATGATCAAGGGGGCAGTAGGAGGAGGTGTCGGAGAGTTGACGTTTGGCCTCGGCGATGTAGAGGTCAGTGCGCCATATTACCACTGCGCCACCCTTGTCTGTGGGTTTGATGGTGAGGTTGGGGTTGGGGCGGAGGGAGCGGAGGGCTGCCCGTTCTGCGGCAGAGAGATTGGAGTGAGTGAGAGGGGTGGAGAGGTTGAGGCGGTTGATGTCTCGACGGCAGTTGGAGATGAAGCGGTCGAGGGAGGATAGGAGGCCTGGGGGTGGTAGCCAGGAAGAGAACCTGTGTTGGAGGCGAGTGAAGGGGTCAGTGGAGGGAGGATTAGGCTCTCGGTTAAAGAAGTAAGCATGGAGGCGAAGGCGGCAGAAAAACTGCTCGATGTCCAAATGTGACTAGTATTCGTTGATGTGTGGGTGGAGAGGGACAAACATGAGCCCCTTGCTTAGGACGGACCGTTCGTCCTCTGTCAGTGGCAAGTCTAGGGGGTTGGTGAAGATGCGGCAGGGCTCAGTGTGGGTGTGGCTGTCTTCTCTGGGGTTGCTGGCTGTGGAGGTTGTGGGCGGAGCGATAAGGTCTTCATCTCCCGCCCTCTTTGACCTGTCCATCTTCCCTGGACTGACCTATCCCCTCCCTACCTTCCCACCTATACTCTCCTCTCCACCTATCTTCTTTTCTCTCCATCTTCGGGCCTCCTCCCCGTCTCTCCCTATTTATTCCAGAACCCTCTCCCCATCCACCTCTCTGATGAAGGGTCTAGGCCCAAAATGTCAGCTTTTGTGCTCCTGAGATGCTGCTTGGCCTGCTGTGTTCATCCAGCTCCACACTTTGTTATCTTGGATTCTCCAGCATCTGCAGTTCCCATTATCATTAATGGGCTAAGTGGTCTATTTTTGCTCATAGTTCTATGGTCTTTCATCTTTTACAATTTTCACAAATCTAACATTCTTGGTCTTTCATTCGTATAGCATTTTACTTTTGTCCCCAGTTTAACATTTTTTCTGACAGATTATAGAGCACTTCTTCAGTATTGTTAACCTGGAATATCAACTGTTTGCTTAGAGTGAAGATCAAGTTATAATGTCCTGACTTGAAACAGTCTGCTGCAACTAAGCCGAGCAATCTGAGAGTGGCTAAACAATCAGACTCATGATAAAATTGCTGCATTTTAAAATTGTCTTTCTATACTTCTGGTTCATTGGCAAAAAATTTAAATGACTACAATATCATCTGAGGGCTTCGAAACAGTATAGACTGGGCTTAGCATTGTTGAGCAACCTAAAATGGTTTATAAATTAGCACAGAAGCTTTTGATAAAGATTATACTGTCGTCAGGTTTTTTTTCTCAAAATCAAGCCAGCTAGAAATAAATATTATCCAGCTGAGCCACAGCATTCACTGAAAGATGATGTTTTTGGCAAAAGGACATACTGTTCAATGAACAGGGAAGTTTATTTTTCAAAGACGAGTAAGATATCTCCAAATCACACAAAAAGACTGGTGTTAATAGATGTTATGACTTAAAAGGGAAAGAAAGCAGGTGTAATTTACACTCAGTACAAATATGCAAGGTGACAAATTAAAAATGAGGAATTGATCTGCCTGTCTTTAAATTAAAAGTAACACTTTTTGTGAAATTATTACCTATTCTGAAGAAGGTAAACTATGGTAAATTAGCATGCAGCAATCTTATTGGGATACTTAATTTACTTGATAATGTATTAACATTCAACAAGTGATGAAGAATGTTGACAAAGACCACTGGTCAATGGTCAAAGACCAATAAAACAGGAGATCTATACATTGACAGGGAGAGTGCAAATAATTTTAAAATAGCACAGTCGATAACACCTTCCATCACTTGCCTGATGATCAAGAGGAGACTGATGGAGTGTGGGATTTGGTTGGAATCGAGTTGTCAGGCTTTTCATGCAGAGGATATACCTAGGCAATTTTCCACATTGTCAGGTAAATACTAGCATTATAGCTGTAGTGGAACAGCAAGGGGTGCAGCATGTTTTGGAACACAAGTCTTCAGTACTATTGCTGGATATTTGTGGATCCTCCTCCTCAAGTCAGTTGTTTAGTTGTCCACACCATCGATGATTGATCTGGTGTGACTGCAGAGCTCAGATCTGAGCCATTGATTATGGGATTCCTTATTTCTGTCTATTACTTGCTGTTTATGCTATTTGGCACACAAGTAGTCCTGTATGGTATCTTCCAGGTTGACACCTCATTTTTAGGTATGCCTGGTGCTGCTCCTGGCATGTCTTCCAGCATTCTCCATTGAACTAGGGTTGATCCCCGTCTTGATGGAAATGGTTGAGTCATGAATTTGGAGATTGTATTGGAGTATAGTTCTGTTGCTGTTGATGGCCCTCAGCATGTTTTGGATGCCCAGTCTTGAGTTGTTAGATCCATTCAAATTCTGCCCCATTTAGCGCATTGATAGTGCCACACAGCACAATAGAGGGCATTCTCAATGAGACTTCATCTCCACAGGATTGTGCATTGGTCACTCTTGCTAATACAGTCATGGACAGATGCATCTGCAGCCAGCTACTGTTGACCCAGTCTAGCAGCTATGTCCTTTAGGACCTGACCAGCTTGGTTCATAGTCTTGCTGCCAAGCTGCAATTGGTTTCGGACAATGAAATACCCCACTCAGAGTACATTTTGCACCCTTGCCACCCTCAATGCTTCCTGAAACTGTTGTTCAACATGACAGAGTACTGATTCATCAACTGAGCAAGGACAATATGATACAATCAACAGGAGGTTTCCTTGCCCATGTTTAACCTAAAGCCAAGAAACTCAGTGGAGTGCAGACACAATGTTGAGGACTCCGAGGGCAACTTTCACCCGAATGTATACCACTGTCCCACTCTGGTCAGTCTGTCCTGTAGTTGGGACAAAACATATCCAGGGATTACGATGATGATGTCTGGAGCATTGTCTGTAAGGTATGACTCAACAGGTACAAAAATGTAAGGCTATTGCTGGACTAGTCTTTGAGACAGCCCATCCAATTTTGACACTTGCCCCAAATGTTATTAAAGAGGAGTACAGGGCTGACCGGGTTGTTTCTGTCAAACTCATTTGCCTAGTCAATGCAGGTGGTCCATTCAGTTTCATTTCTTTGCTAAGATTTCATAGCGATTGATACAACTGAATGGTTAACTAGGCCACATCAGAAGACAATTGAGAGTCAACTACATTGTTGTGTGTCTGGAGTCACATATAGGCCAGACCAGGTGAGGGTGCCTCCGGATACAATGCATCATCCTCCGACACTTGCGCCATCTACAATCCGACCCCACCACCCAAGACATTTTTCCATCCCCACCCTTGTCTGCCTTCCGGAGAGACCACTCTCTCCGCGACTCCCTTGTCTGCTCCACACTCCCCTCCAACCCCACCACACCCGGCACCTTCCCCTACAACCGCAGGAAATGCTACACTTGCCCCCACACCTCCTCACTTACCCCCATCCCAGGCCCCATGATGACTTTCCATATCAAGCAGATGTTCACCTGCACATCTGCCAATGGAGTATACTGCATCCACTGTACCCGGTGTGGCTTCTTTTACATTGGGGAAACCAAGCTGAGGCTTGGGGACTGCTTTGCAGTCCACTTGGACTCCACTTGGCTCGCAATAAAGAACTACACCTCCCAGTCGTGAACCATTTTAACTCCCCCTCCCATTCCTTAGACGCCATGTCCATCCTGGGCCTCCTGCAGTGCCACAATGATGCCACCCGAAGGTTGCAGGAACAGCAACTCATATTCCGCTTGGGAACCGTGCAGCCCAATGGTATCAATGTGGACTTCACAAGCTTCAAAATCTCCCCTCCCCCCAATGCATCCCAAAACCAGCCCAGCTCGTCCCCACCTCCCTAACCTTTTCTTCCTCTCACCTATCCCCTCCTCCCACCTCGAGCCACACCTCCATTTCCTACCTACTAACCTCATCCCGCCCCCTTGACCTGTCCGTCCTGCCCGGACTGACTTATCCCCTCCCTACCTCCCCACCTATACTCTCCTCTCCACCTATCTTCTCCTGTATCCATCTTCGGTCCGTCTCCCCCTCATTCCCTATTTATTTCAGAACCCTCTCCCCATCCCCCTTTTCTGATGAAGGGTCTAGGCCCGAAACATCAGCTTTTGTGCTCCTGAGATGCTGCTTGGCCTGCTGTGTTCATCCAGCTCCACACTTTGTTATTCAGGTGAGGATGACAGATTTCTTTCCCTGAGAGACATTATTGAACCAGATGGTCTTTGTTTTTGTTGTGGGGAGGGAATGTGAGAGCAGAGGTGTGGGAAACGCAAGAGATGTAGTCAAGAGCATTTTCAACCACTGAAGGGGGGGAAGCTGTGGTCAAAGACAGAATCCCCCTTGTCCTCACGTATCACTAAACTCCGGGTTCAATGTATCATTCTCCGCCACTTCTGCCACGTGCAATCTGACACCACTACCAAGGATATGTTTCCCTCCCCCCCATCTGCCTTCCTTAGGGGCAGCCCTCTCCGCGATTCCCTCATCTGACCCACATTCCCCACTACCCCCACCACTGCCCAGCACCTTTCCCTGCAACCGCAGGAAGTGCTGCACTTGCCTGTAAACCTCACCTCCATCCCAGGCACCAAAAAAACCTTCCACATCAGACAGGATCACCTGCACATCCGTTAATGTGGTCAACTGTATCCATTGCTCCCGATGTGGCCTCCTCTACATCGGTGAGACCAAGTGGAGGCTCAGAGACCATTTTGTACAGCTCCTGCACTCTGCTCGTGACAAATGACAAAACCTTCCAGTTGCGAACCATTTCAATTCCCCCTCCCAGTCCCGGGACGACGTGTTCATCCTGGGCCTCCTTCAGCGTTACATCAATGCCATCCAGAAACTGGAGGAGCAGCACTTCATATTCTGCCTTGGGAGCCTACAACCCAATGCTCTCAATGTGGATTTAACCAGTTTCAAATTCTCCCCACCCCTGGCCTGATGCTATGACCAACCCTCCCTCTTATCGTCTCCTCCTTGACCTGCCACTACCTGTCCATCTTCTCTCCCACCTATTCACTCCTCCCACCTCACTGACCAATTCCCACCGTTGACTATCTGCACTCTCCTGTCACCATCCCACCTACCTTCCCCAGCCCCTCCCCTCCTCTATCTATTGATTTCAGAGCTCCCTTCCCCCTCCCCCATTTCTGAAGAAGGGTCCCCACCTGAAATGTCAGCTTTCCTGGTCCTCTGATGTTGCCTAGCCTGCTGTGTTCCTCCAGCTCCACACTATGTTATCTGACTCCAGCATCGACAGCTCCTACAATCTCTAATCTGAGAATAAGTTGTTGCATGTTTAAGACTGAGGTGAGGAGGAATTTTTTCCCTTAGAGGTTTGTGAATCAGTGAAAGTCTTTACCCCATAGAACTTTTAAGGCTGGATCATTCAGTACATTCAGGCTGAGATAATCAGTAACAGAGTCAAGAGATGGCAAGAACCGCAGATAATGGAGTCAGAAACAACACAGGGTGGAGCTGGAGGAACACAGCAGGCCAGGCAGCATCAGAAATTGGGGAGGGGGAAGGAGCTCTGAAATAAATAAAGAGAGGAGGGGTAGGGCTGTGGAATGTAGGTGGGATGGTGCCAGGTAAGTGCAGGTAGGGACCGGTGGGAATTGGTCAGTGGGACGGGTGGGGTGGGTCGGTGGGAGAGAAGATGGACAGGTTATGTCAGATCAAGGAGGCAGGGATGGGAGGAAGGGTTGGACATGGGATGAGGCTGTGGTCAATTTTAAAATAGGTGAATTCCATGTTTAAGTCATTGGGATGTAGGCTGCCGAGGCGGAAAATGAGGTGTTGCTCCTCCAGTTTGCCAGTGGCATTATTGTGATACTGGAGGAGGCCCAGGACGGACATATCACCCAGGGAGTGGGAGAGAGAGTTAAAATGGTTGGCAACAGGAAGGTTGCCTACAGAATCAACAGTTATGGGGAAATGGCAGGAAAGTGGAGTTGAAGACGATCACATTAGCCTCGATCTCATTGAATGGCACAGCAGACTAGATGGGCTGAATGGCCGACTTCTGCACCTATATCTTGCGGACTTATGATCTTGATGAACTGGAAAGGGGAGAATAAAGGAGGGAAGGAGTGAAAATGAATTGGAAGTTGAGCCACCTATGCAGTAGCAACCTAGTTTTAAAATTTTAGATCAGACTATAAAGACAGGACACAGCCTGAATCATTTCTTCCTATTTCTGTCCCCACAGATGCTGCTAAAGCTGCAGAATATTTCCAGAATTTTCTGAGTCTATTTTGCAGATTTCCAAGGCTTTGCCTTCGGACTGCACCATCAATGTTGACTGCAAAGCATCATTGGCAGAAACCTGAAATCCGATCACCTCACTGCTCCCCAATGGTGAATTATGATTGAGACTTCAAATATATGAAACGAAGAATAGATAGCTTTCCTGGTGGCTAATGGGTGAGCCTACTGCCCAATGATTTATTTGATTTATTTATTGTCACCTGAATTATTTTACAAAATACACTGAGAAGTGTTGAATAGTGCCACCACTCTCCGGTGACATCTTAAGATGCAGAAAAACAAGCCAAGTAATAGAATACAAAGGCAGAAAAATAAAGAAACAAGTAAAAGGTAGTCAACATTACAGTCCTCCTGGTTAAGCATTCACCATCAGCCTGGTGGCCAGGCACAAGTTTCCTTTGCCATGCCACCGCTAGACACCCTCGCCATGTTGAATCCTTGCTGGACCTCACCAATACAGCCACCACTGATGCTATCGGGTACTGCACCAGCCCAAACACGACTCCACCAATGCAATGAGTCTGTTTGAGGCCCACCTTGCTGATGCAGCCACTGCCAGTGGTGTTGGGTCTTGTACTGGACCCAAAGCCGCCTCCATCTCTGCTTCCATGAATCTGTGCTGGACGCAGACACCGCCAGGAATCCAAACTCGTCTCCTCTGCCATCATTCTTCAACAAGAGGTAAGTAAAATAAAAGGAAAAGTATGAGAAAAGGGAGGGAAAAGAAAGAAAAGAAGCAAAAAGAAAAGCAGTTGCAGTTGACAAATCCCGGCTCAGAAGCCCCTGTTGAGTTTGATCCTTGTCACTACTAAGCTATTAGAGACAAACTAAATCAACATTGAGGTGTCATAATTGGCTGTCAAGGTGGAAATATAAATCTTCTCCTGGTTGCTAGTCAATGACTTCTGCTGGAAAATGACTCTATACAGATATGGTGGATAAGAACAGGAGCAGGGCTATAATATCTTCCTCAGGTAAATAACTTGTCAGCTTTAATTCAAGTGAGCAAAAGAAATGATAACTTGGATTACTCACAAAAGCCTTACTGGCTCCCATGGCACAAGTGGTAGCAATTTTAGGAAAAAAATAAGAAAATTGAAAATATACATCAATGTTCATTTGTGACAATAGAGGAAATAACCAGATCTCCAGTTCTATTGTATCAGAGATAATGGGAACTGCAGATGCCTTGTCTGCCTTCCGGAGAGACCACTCTCTCCGGTGACTCCCTTGTTCGCTCCACACTGCCCTCCAACCCCACCACACCCGGCACCTTCCCCTGCAACCGCAGGAAGTGCTACACTTGCCCCCACACCTCCTCCCTCACCCCCATCCCAGGCTCCAAGATGACTTTCCATATTAAGCAGAGGTTCACCTGCACATCTGCCAATGTGGTATACTGTATCCATTGTACCCGGTGTGGCTTCCTCTACAATGGGGAAACGAAGCGGAGGATTGGGACCGCATTGCAGAACACCTTTGCTCAGTTCGCAATAAACAACTGCACCTCCCAGTCGCACTCCCCCACCCATTCTTCCGATGACATGTCATCATAGGCCTCCAGCAGTGCCACAAGGAAGCCACCCGAAGGTTGCAGGAACAGCAACTCATATTCCGCTTGGGAACCCTGCAGCCCAATGGTATCAACGTGGACTTCACCAGCTTCAAAATCTCCCCTTCCCCCACCGCATCCCACAACCAGCCCAGTTCGTTCCCTCCCCCCACTGCATCCCAAAGCCAGCCCAGCCTGTCTCTGCCTCCCTAACCTGTTCTTCCTCTCACCCATCCCTTCCTCCCATCTCAAGCCGCACCTCCATTTCCTACCTACTAACCTCATCCCACCTCCTTGACCTGTCCGTCTTCCCTGGACTGACCTATCCCCTCCCTACCTCTCCACCTATACTCTCCTCTCTACCTATCTTGTTTTCTCTCCATCTTCGGTCCGCCTCCCGCTCTCTCCCGATTTATTCCAGTTCCCTCTCCCCATCCCCCTCTCTGATGAAGGGTCTAGGCTTGAAACGTCAGCTTTTGTGCTCCTGAGATGCTGCTTGACCTGCTGTGTTCATCCAGCTCCACACTTTGTTATCTCCAGTTCTATTGGTTCTATTTACTAAACCACCTGACAATGTTCCAGTCTCTGACTAATAGTGAGTAGGAGGTGCACAGCTTGCAACAAGAATAGGCATAAGAGCAGAAATCAATCAATGCTGTAAAACTTGGATCTTTGGGATTCATCATTGTTAGCAGCCTGAACAGTACTGAGTCTATTGCATTTCTGAGCCATGTTCTGTCATAAACAGGTTCAGGGTGTGGGAAAATAGAGTGGAATGGGAGGACTATGCTGTTGTGCACATTACAATGGTGTGCCTGGTAAAGTGGAAACTGTGTCTTCTGCATCTGTTTAATTGTTCAAATTTATAATATATTTTAAAAAGTGCAATTTTACATTCTTATTATAATATGACATCTCGGTTTCATTTGCCTGTGGTCGTATTTCCGAATACTCACTGGGTGAGCCAGTGCATACGCATACAAGTTGATACACAGCTTCTTCCAGACTCCATGTCCTGTCACTGGGTGCTAGGTCGGAGGTTACTGGCGTTATCGGGGAGAGAGATTCGTGAGTTACATGTTTAACCATTTCAATCAGACAAGCGGAGTGAACGTGTCAATGCGCTCGGTCACAGATTTACTCAAAGCGCCAGCTGCCTGAAGCTCAGTCTGTGCGGAACAGCCTGAGAACCGGGTCATTGCACGATACTGTCCAGAAATGTTACTTTGGCGAGCCTCATCCTAGGGGCAAATGGAAAATAAACAAAACAAAAACAAAGCTAAGAATGAGGTCACCGCACCCGAAACGTTAACTCTGTGTTCTCCTCCAAAGATGCTGCCAGACCTGCTGAGCTTTTCCAGCAACTTTGCTTTTGTTCCTAAGAGTGAGGGAAGCGTTTAAATATCGTAGTGAGAAATATAGTCGTTTATTCCGTTTAGAATTTAACGTACATCAAGTGAACTTGATTTTCAATTTAAAAAAATAACTGCAGATGCTGAGAAATTTGAAACAAAAACAGAAATTCAGTAAATCTGGCTGCATGTGCAGAGAAAGCAGAGTCAGGTTTCGGGTCCAGTGACCTTTCCTCAGAGATCAAGTTTCTCTCCACATATGCTGCCAGCCATGCTGAGTTTCTCCAACTACTTCTGTTGTTGATATTCATTCGAAATATTTTTATGAAAAATAATATAATTGGTAAATTGGCCCGTTCAATAAACTTTCACAGAGCAGGACGTTCCCCCCTTTGTAAAATTGACATCACGTTACACTTGCTGGTTTGATTCATAGCTTAATAGTTGAGCTTTAATACTGATTCGCGGGCTATATCAGGGTTATACAGCCTTGCGAAAACGAGCTCGACGAGAAGCCTGGCTGGAAGCAGGAACAGTTCCTGTCATTCCCCACGTGCAAGGAGAAAAGGCTGTTCTCTGGTCCAGACGGAGAGAGTGGGCTTATTCAGCAGACTGCTTTTTGCCACATTCTGGTCCTTGCTTAACAGGAAGCAGCAATGGAGGCGGAATAGACCCAAGCCCCTGGGCAGCACATCATCCTCCAGGAGCATCCGAACGGCAAAACAAAAGGAGAGAAAAAAAAACACGCCATAACGTAATAATCAACGCAGCCCGAGAAGAGGGAAAATAATGATCAGGGATTGAGTTGAGAAATTAGATGTAAGGTATGGCCGTTTTGTTTGAAATGTCGCGTAAATGATAGATGGTGCCGGTTTCTGTTTTATGATACAGTGAGGACAGTCGTTAAAGGTTTATGTATGTGTTAGCGAGACATGTGTTTATTAATACTGTTAAAAAAAAGAGCAGGAGTTAACTGGCAAAGCGATGCAAAGGTCAACGAGAGGAAAGGCACTTGCTCAGTCACATAAATAGATGCTCGTGAAAAATCAGAAGGTGGATCGATCAATAAAACACAACAGTATATCAAAATGAGTCATACATAGATATTGACAATATCCTTTCTGCATACAAGGTTGCTACCCTATACTTCGCATTTTTTTATTTTTTAAAAAAAACCTTTCTGCTTCTTGTTTTCAGGAATTTACTGAAGCAAAGAGAATCCAATTCAAATCGTTAACTGAAGATATATATATATATAGAAAGCATTCCGTCAGCTTCAACTGGGATAATTTATCAGCAGTTTGTCTTTGTGTTTGATGTTCGTTGTGCAGTTTTACGGCTTGACACGTTTCCCATTTTGTTTAGTGGAATATCGACTGTTCTATTCTGTATGTTCTATTCTTGCTTTAGAATGCGCTTCTTTTACCACCCAAGAATTCAAAACGACAGCTTTCCATTTAGAAAATGCCTTTGTTAAGAGGCACCGTTTTTTGATTGTTTACTTGAATTAACTAGAACGTCGGTAGGAACACCTCCCGCTGAGTCCTGTACGCTAAAAGTGCACTGCCCATTTCATTAAATAGACAATAGAGATTTCTGTTCGTTTTACAGCAGGCACATGGACATAGATTCTAAGAGGATAATAAGATACGTAAATAACTCAGCCATTTTTCAACTGTTTCATCGGCTTTCTTCTTTATTCTAACAAATAGTTTACATTTGCAGGCTTCAGAGCATTATAATTGTTCATATTTCAGCACATTAATCATAATCAAAAACTGTGAACAGAAATGAAAAATAACTTGATTAAGTTCATTGCCATCCCATTCTTTAAAATATATTGCTAGGGAGAATGGTAAAATTGTGTGCATGCAATATACAGCAACCTATTATGCCCTTGAAGAACCTAATGAATAAGGGCTGGGCTTGAGATCTGTTACTCAATGCAACCCAAAGCATCTCGTCCAGTCATTGAACGATACAAGTTCCAACCATAATAACCATAACACTTTTATGATCTTGCAAGGGAAACAACCAGATGAATAGGCAGTTAAGTGCAGGTTAATAGTTTGACCCAATGTTGAAAATTATTGTTGGTAGTTTATTGGAATGTATCAATTCTGGTTTGGTAAAGTGTAATTTGTAGTACAATCTTATTTTAAAAATGTTTAAAATAATAATTAATCAGTTGTAAGAGCCATTTCAAAGTGTAAGCAAAGGTCATCATCAAGACATGAATTCATTTGTGTGGCATTAAATGTTGCTGTAAACAGTAATGTTTGCAATAAGGCTTACATTATGTATGCCCAATCAAAAACCAAGACGTTGACGATTCAGGAAATGGATGAATATTTTTCTTACCTTATAAAAATTTGAAATGTGTGACAAGAAAGATCTTGAAAACACACCTGATAGTGTAAAAATGGGATACATCTGAACAGAGTGGAATTCAGTATATTTTCTGGGTGTTGATGTATGAATCATCCATTTGCAATTCATAGCATAAGTTTTATCAGTACTAATGGGCAAAAATAATTAAAAGTAGCAGAGATGTAAAAAAATGTATGAAATTTAAATATTTGTTTCTATTCCAGGAGATATAATGCACCCACTTGATTAAAATGTTCAAAATAGTCTTAAGTAATTGTGGAAAATGCATTAGGGTTATCATTCATAATATAGTTAACCCATACAAAAATAATTCCTGTTGTTATTATGCTTGAAGGATGTCTTTTGATGGACAGAGTGATCTTGTCTGATCTGGAACTTTTATGTTTTAAATGGTTGTGTTTCTTGTCAGTTTTTTTAACTTATTGATTGAGCTCTGTGATTCTCCAGAAATGGTCAGTGAACTTCAAACCAGATGAGATGGTAGCATTTGTTTCAGGAATTAACCTTTTCTTTGTAGAAATAACCTTTTAGGGACATTATTCTGTCGCACTGAACAACATCAAATGCCAGCAGGATTGGGACTTGGAAAAGTAAAATAAAGAATTTGCTTTTTCAATTACAGAATTGTTTATAGCGCAGAGGAGATCTATTGACCAATAATGTCTGTGCTGGCTCTCTGACCATTTTAACTTAGTGCCATTCTTGTGTGTATTCCCAGTAAACCTGCACATTATTTCTATTTAAATAACCTCTAGTAACTTGTTGAATGTTTCCATTGAACCTGCATCCATTGTACTTCCAGATTGTCTACTCTATGCCCTCAATACACACTGTGTGAAAAAGTAGTTTTTCATTTTACTTTGTTCCTTTTGCACTCTGTGTGTTTATGAATGGGAATAGTTTCTGCCTATTCAGTCTGGCCAGACCCCTCATGATTTTGAAAACTTCTATCAAATTTTTTATTGATCTTCTCTCTAAGGAAACTGTACCAACATCTCCAATCTTTCTTCATAGTTGAAGTGTCCCATCCCTGGAAATATTCTCATGAACTTCTGCACTCTTTCCAATGCATTCACATTCATCCTATAGCGTGGCATCCAGAAATGTACATATTACTCCCGCTGACGTCTAACAATGTGTGATGTAAATTCATCATACGTTAGCTGCTCTTGTACTCTGTGCCCTTACTTATGAAACCTAGGATGCTGCATGTTTTATTAATAGCTCTTGATACCTGCCTTGGCACTTATAATGACTCAGGCACTTATACACTCAGTTTTCACTCTGCTCCTGCGTATCCTTTTAGATTTGTACCCTTTGTTTTATGCTATCTTGCCATATTTTTTGTACAAAATGCATCGACTCACATTTCTCCATGTTGAACTTCGTCTGCCACCTACCCACACATATTAATGTCCTTTTGAAGTTCTACACTCTCCTCACAATTTTCAGTTCTCCCAAGTTTTGAGTTGCCTGCAAACTTTCAAATTGTTTGCTACATACCATGATCTCGATCATTTATGTGTATGTATACATCTAAAATCAGGAAAATCCAGGATCCTAAAACCAACCCCAAAGAACTCCTCTACAATCCTTCTTCCAATCCAAAAATTACTTATTAACCATAATGTTCTATTTCCAATCCCTCAACTAGTTTTGTGTCCATGCTACTGTCCCATTTGTAAAAGTGCCAAAGTATTGATTGATCCTTACCACGGCCTGCATTAATCTACGTAATTTGACTGCAGAATGCCAATCTAAATCTTTCGCTCAATTCTACATGGAGTGGCAATTTTTGTACAAATACCATTAGAGGGTGCTATTTTAACCACACTTATTTATCATGGCTATTATGTTCAGGGTGGGATCAGTAAAGTGTATCTATCATGGAAACCATTCTTTGTGGGCTGAAGGTGAATGAATGAACAAAAGTCTGAGAAAGGGTCATGTCGCCTTAAGAAAAGGCAAGTGTAGTAAAGTTTTGTCTCAAAAGATTGTCTGCAACTAGTCAACTAGTTTTAAATTAGTTTTGGTTTATACTTCCAATGTGCAAATGTTCACATTTTATCATTTTTTTCATTTGAGTAAAGCTGGAAAAAGATACAAAGCTTTTTGTCTCATACTCATCAATATGAAACAGCTGGCTTCATCTGTTGCTCAAACTTTTGAGATACCTGACAGTCCCATAGTAATTTGAGGTAGATTGGACACTTCTCAGGACCAAAAGTGGTAATATTTCTTGTGAATTATCCTGAGGAGAGCAAAATAATCAATGTAGAAAGAATTTGGCTTCTTAAGAAATATTCAAGTTCTGTATTACCAAATAATTATATGTTTCATCAATATTAAAATCTCATTTGTTCTCAATCCATTCTCATTCATTCCTGATCACCTGAATGGCACTACTTTCTTGAAAATGAGTTGGAAAACCTCATACTTATTTGCCTTTTGTAAATTGTGTTAAAGAATACTATTGTGTCACTCATCCTAATGACATCTTGTTTGTCTGGTACTAATCCCACCGAGAGAAAAAAGAAACATCTTATAGAGATAATGTTTGTTTTGACCTTTCATTTGGGTTTGTTATTTAGATTTGGTTAGATATTCCATGTTTTTCTTATTTTATTTCTCTATGTTCTATTCTCAATATGTGAAGGATTTTCAGTACAACAGTCTTGGATGCAATCATTCTGAATAAGACCAGCATTTATTGTCCATCCTTAACTTCCCGTGAAAAGATTTTGTTGAGCTACCGTCTTGAACTATTTTGTGTGGATGTACCCAAAGTGATATTAGGAATGTAATTCCAGGATTTTTACTCAGCATTTATGAAAGATATAGTGCCAGATTAGGATGGTTTGAGTCTTGGTGATGATCTTGAATAGATGTCCGTTCATTTACAATCCTTGTTCTTCTAGTTGGCAGAGTTCATGGGTTTGGAACGTGCTGTCAAAGAAGCTTTGGTAAATTGCTACAGTGCACCTTGTAGATACTCTGACTGTTTGAGATGTTGAATTGAGTTCCTGTCAAATGGACTCAATGCAGGTATTTGTGGCATAGCGGTAATGCTACTGGACAAGTAATCTAGAGGCCCAGATGAAAGTCATGCGAGAATGGACCAAACCTCACTGCAACTGTTGGTAGAATATAAATTTAGGCAATGGTGTCATGCTGCTACAATTGATTTTCATAAAACACTAATGCCCTTTGTGTAAGAATCTTGCCCTAACTAGACTACATATGACTCCACAAATACAGTAATAAAGTTGACTCGTCCAAAATGGCCCAGCAAGCCATTCAGTTCAAGAGCAAATAGACATGTTCAAAAAAACGTGGGGCCTTTCCAGCAATATCCAACATTGGATGAAAGAATAAAGGAACAAAAGCATTCAAAAGAACAACATAGCATCCATTTCATTTGGCTTCCTCTTCCCCTTTCTCAACTTCAAGACAAATATTGGAGCAGCAACTTAGTCCACTCTAACTTGTTTGTGACATAGTTTCTGAAAATAGCCATAAAGAAGATGGCGTAGGTGATTAGCAGGGATCCGTCCACTAATGGTCCAGATCTTCTGGTCAGTAAGGTTGCCAGGGCGACCATTGCTGCCTGTGAAGACTGCAGGGTCCTGATTTTTATTTTTGCTAGCATTGCTTCAGCGCAGCCATCCATGAGAAGAATGAAAACAAGGTACAGTGCTAAGGACATGCCTGTTTTTGACAACATCAGTAACTGTAATCAGAAAAAATTTACAAGATCATGGAAGTTTTCACGAGGGGCTGGATAGGTGGTTGGGTGCTGGCGTGTTGAGTTATACTGCTAATCACCTGAATTACACCAGAGATTAAATAAGTAACAGTCCAAGGAACAGTTCTTGTACACAGTTCAAGATATTAGATGCTTAAATTTGCCAGGCAAACATAGTGCTTGTGTGGGCACCAGGACTCCCACAAAGATTTTCCAGATGTACCCTGAAATACAACTGTGCTAGAAGCCCCAACATTCACAATTATTGACATTGGAAAGACCTGGTCAAATGTTCTGTTCTGACAACAATGACTGTCTGTTAAATCAGTAGGGTATCTCATCTGAATGAGCAATAACCCTATATGATTGCATAAACTTCATCCTTCAGTAATCTGAAAGAATGTAGCTGCAAAATTCAGCTTGCCAGTGCTCAGTATTTCTGTAATACACATTTATATAATGCCTGATCACATAGTGGGTCAGGGAGAAATGGTTTATTATGAATGACTAACTGACTCGGTGAATTAAGACAAAAAGCCACAAACAGATTGCATATGTATGTTTCCATAAGTAACCACTTGCACATGAACATTTTTGATCATATGTTGGACTGGTGAGAAGTATTGTCCAAGACACCATGCAAACTCATTGATATTCTTCAGATGCTGCCAAGGCACCTCGACATTCATCTGAATAATAAGTTGAATCTCCATTCAAAATCATATTTGAAAGATGATCCCTCCAATAGTTCTGCCCTTAGGTTATGTGCTTAATGCTAGTGTAGCTTGAATTCACAATCATTCTAAGTTTCAAGGTGAGAGATTCATTAACTGACCCAAGTTAACACTAGAACTTCATTGTTAGTTTGCTGTCCTTGATATTACAAATTTATCATTTACTATGTTTAATGCTAACTATTAAACCTTTTCTTAGTTGCTGTTTTTCCCTTTTTCATCTTTTTATAGGAAAATGTCTATGTTCTTCATCTGGGATGTTTCGTGGGATTCTGGTAGATATACAGGTCTGTGTCCAGAAGGTTTTTCTGCAAATAGGGCAGGATACTGCAAAATACTGTGTTTTGGATGAGTTGCTGACTCAAGATTTCCTCATCTTGAGTTTACTCTTTGCCTCTGATTTGTGTTTGCTTTTGAACGAGGCTTTTTTAAAATTTGGATGTGTTAGGTGCATTGACCCTGAATGAACTTCTCTGAGATCTCCGATTTGGCATCAAAACTCCTAAAAAGAGCTTTCAGGTATCCCTGCTTCCTTTAACCACCATAAGAGCACATACCAGAATCAAAAGCTGTCCATAGAAGATACACTTTAGTAAGTGAGTGTTAGGCACTCTAAATATGTGACCAGCCCAACCCATTTGTGACTACCTCAAAATAGTTAGGCTGATTGCTATGCCATCTTTGATAAATATCTCATTATCTGGTATTTCGTCCTGCCATCTGATATTCAGAAACTTCAGAATGATTAAGCTTCTTGGCATGATATTGGTAAATAGTCAAAGCCTCACATGCTTAGAACAGTGTGGGCAGGATATTTCGCTAGACTTTCAGTTTGGTATAGAGGCTTACTGCTCTTAATTTATAGAATATAACTGAAGGGATCATTTACCATGGCAATTATTGTGTATGTCTTGACATCAATATAGACAGCTGAAGAGAGTCGGAATTGTCTGGATGTAGGAACTTAACCACTGTTGATAGACTCTGGCCATGAATTGAAACTTGGGGCTATGATACGCCTTTAATAAATCAGACTATTAGTCTGATTTCTTTATGTCAATCCTAAAACTGAAGTTGTTGTGTGCAACAGAGAACAAATCCATGGTACATTGCATTTCCAGGTCCAAACCAACTGCTAGTGCACAGTCACTGGCTTACAAAATGTGTCTCTGACCTAGGAGATCTCAATACTTGCCTAGGGCCATCTCAGATTGAGCAGTGTCCTGTCCATGTGATATCTACTTTAACTGCTCCCTGAAATTGCTAAACAAGTCTCAAAGTTATATCACATCACGAGAGAATAGTCAAATAAGAAGCATGGAGGCAATAACCTAGGGACTAGAAAGGGAAAGAAAGTACTCCAGCCAGCCAATGCTGCAGGTAAACAGTGGAAGTTATTTTTATTCTTACAGAATGGCTCCTTGCTCCCACACAGACTGAAAGAATTCAGTAAGCTGTCGACCAGGCATTGACCTCCAGCCTAGTAGACCTCTGCTTGGATATTAGTGACATCAGAAGCTTTGCTACTTAAATGGGATTTGAGTGTGTTCCTTATTTCTAACAGCTTGGGAAACATATCAAGACAATAGTGTTGGCAACCTGTGGCAATGTGTGGATTGCATCATCATTGATGGATGAAGGTAAGTTGAGGGTTTGCTTAAAGTTTCTGCCTGGCTTTCTAGAATTTGGTATTTTTCTGTGAGCAGTGTTAACCTATCATCATTGAGAATAGATGATGACTAGTAGACGGGGGCCCACGGATGCATATCTGAGCATTGTAGAATCTCTTTGCAGTCTGAATATGACTGAAGTTTATCAGTTTTCAGATGTAACCAAGTATTTTGCATCTCTCAGAGCTTGTTTAGGATAGTCTTACGAACATTTCAGTAGGCGTCATGCTCGGACAGTGATGAGTTTTTATTCAGGTAAACTGTAAAAGTAATATTTCTCTTCTAATAGTTTATTACCTCTGCAGTGAATTACCTCATTGGTTTGATAAAAAAACAACCTTAATGCTTATGACAGGTAGGACCAAAAGCCATTAGAGCAGTAAAATATACCATATCCTGGACGATCGCCCACTCATCCTCAATGTGTTTTAAGATCCTAGGAGCTGGAAGCAAAGTGGTAACATTATGGGGTTAGTAATCCAGTAATATTCTGGAGAAATGGGTTCAAATCCCACCATACCAGCTGGAGAAGTTTGAGTTCAATTAATTAACACATCTGGAAGTATAAGCTCATTCCAGAAATGATGATAATAAAGCTACTGGATTATCCTCCACTGAAGGAAATCCGCGTTCCTTACTGAGTCTGGTCTGCATATTACTTGAGACATACAGCAGTGGGGTTGATTCTTAGCTGCCCTGCGAAATTGCTAAGCAAGCCACAATGTTGTATCAAATCACGTCAAGTAAGAATAAAACTGAATGAGCCATATGGCTGTAATTTACGCACTAGAAATGTAAAAGGCACATCCTGCGCAGGCAATGGTGTAATGTCCACCTCACTATAATCTGAGGCCTTGTGCCAAAATTGGGGCAAGTGCTCCAATCAGCAATAGCCTTACATAGTCAAACTCACCTATTCCTAATTCAAATGTTCATATTAGATTCTTGATAAGTAAGGTTATGAAAAGTTATTGTTCGAAAGCAGAAATATGGAGTAATCAGGTAAGCCATGATCTTATTGAATGCTGCATCTCCTTGAGAGGTTAATGACTGATTCCAGCCCAATTCTTGTGTCTTTGTAAACACTTTTGTCGCAAAAGTTCCAGACACCTCCATCACCATAGTAAAGGTAAAGTGCTGGAGAAAATCAGCTGTGCCATCTGTGGAGAGAGAAAAAATAATTAATATCTTGAAACCCTGGTTCTTCTTCAGACTGAAAGGTGGTGGAAATGTGATGAGTTTTATGCAACTGGAATAGAAAAGAAGGTCTGCGAAAGGTTAGAGGCAGACTATAAATCAATGGTGTCATAAAACAAAAGACAAGGAGTCGACAAGACAAGGAAAGATAAAGGTTGTAAAGAAGCAACAAAGCAGAGATCCAGAGTCGGTGTGAAAAGAGTCAGCTCTGACTGAAAGCCATAATTTGAAAACAAGGAAACACACTTTGGGTGGGGGGAACTAACAAAATAAAGACAAAATTGAAGTTGCAGAACTCAGCGTTGAGTCCAGAAGGCTGTAAAGTGCTGAAGTGCATTTAGGTTCTTCTAGCTTACTCACATGTATCATATTTCTACAATTTTCTTCTTCATTGCAAGTGTAAGATGAATTGAATAGTTGAAAAAAATGAGGCACATTAAAGGCTGGTCCAGTTTCAAGCTTGTAGCACTGATCAGAAGCAACCATACACCACTATATTGCTTATCAGAAAGGGAAGAAAATCAGTTTTGTTTCTGAAAAATATAATGAGGCATATTTTTTCATGAATTGAAACTGCCTGAGGCATTAATTCTGAATTTCCATTATTTCTGAATTAAATATTGATATCATTTATAGAACATAGATATGGAAATGCTGATTTACCAATATAAAATTCAGACCGAATCAGACCTGATTTAATATAATTAAAAATGTGAATTTGCATTCGATTCAATATAAGTGTCTCTTATTTGTGCACTGTACAGACATTTTGTCATTTAAATGCAAGTATGAAAATACTGTGACTGCATTTATCTCTTGAGTTATTCCTTACATTGTGTAATTCTGGAAGAGACTCATATTTGACATCTCTTGCAAAGACAATATTTGATTCATTTTGTACTCGGGGCTGTCGTAATAGGACCCGGCGGTTCCATTTTGTGCAGATATAATTGTGTTTCTGTTTTCCACAGAGATGTATTTTACAGTCAACAACAGTGCCAGTTGCTCTTTAGAATGCTTCCAGTTGCCTGAAAGGCATATACAGTAGAGTTATCTATTCAATTGCCATTTACTGAACATGTATTGCACTTAGACAACATACATTATATTTGGAAAAACATTGCATGTGTTATGTGTATAAACTGAAATTATAAAATATCTGGTAATTTTTATTCTCTCAATATCGAAGCTTTCAGGGAATATTACACTGCAAAATGGTGATGAATGGCTCATGACAGTAGACGTTTATTCGCGTGAAAATAGTAAAAGAAATGTTTTAGAAAGAACAAATAGACTTTTCTTAGAAGCAAACTAAAATCTTTAAATAGGTTTCAGTAAGGGCTGCTTGTGTTCCCCTTTTATTTGTAAATACTACTGATTTCAGAAGAACGCATGAAATAGTGAACGATAAGTGACTGGCAGATTTGAAGAATGCTATTAATATGACATAACAGTTCCAGATGTTTCTGTAGTATTCTGCATTTCTGTTTGGTGGAAGAATTGCATCCGTAATATCTTTTCATTTTGTGAATTTTGAGAATTTTCTGTGATTTGTTGGAAATTCCCAATGCATTTTAACTCCACAAATGTTGGAATTTAAGGCTGCAAATTGCCCTTTCCTCCAATCCACTCCATGTAGTAATTTTCAGAATTGCTTTTTTTTCTGTAACACATTTTTATGTGAAATTGGCTGGCACCTTGTTTAATTTCATAACCATCTGCAAGAAAGGACTGTAAATCTAGTGAATGAGAAAATATGTGATTTGTAGCCATTTCTCAGCCTGAGAGTGGAAGTACCATGGTTTCCCTGAGACCAGGGTACAGTGATTTATGAAAATCGCCATGGTTCAATGAAGTATACAGTCGTTACGTAGGATGACCCAGATACGTTTGCCTGTATGCAATTGTAAGCTTGAGATTATTCAATTAGATGCTGTCTTCAACTTCAGTACCACCATTGAAATAATCGCATGCCGGGAGCTGACCTATATGACAATTGCCAGAGTTCAGGCATCAAATATGTGAAACGGATGGCCCAGTCACAGCAACTGATTAAACAGGAGCTTTATACTTTGCTGGGTTTTCCAAAATTCTAACAATGACAGATATGCTTTGAAGTAACTGAAGCATTTACTCTAAAAGTAAAGATTTTTTTCGTTCAGTATGCGGTAGTTGTTACTTTTCAGTTGTTATGATACTTCTGCTTTCTGTATAACTCAGGAACACCCCCAGAAATAACTCAGAAACTCCACACTGCCTGCCCTGAATAAACACATGCACGCGCATATCATTACAGCATTATTTTGTGGCCTCCTGAGAAGGTCTGTCCCTTTAAAACATCTTTTCCAACCTCATCCTTCCCTTGTGTACATGCTGCCCTTTCACAACAACATTACCTGAAGATGAGGGGACAGTGTCCACTTGTGACCTGATGCCTGCTTTGTCTAACTGTTCACCACCTTTTCTCAGCTTGAGCAATCAGCTGTTTTTGCTGGGGCGATTATCTGAGTGGTGAGAGATGCAGAGCTCACAGATGGAGAGGGTTTTGGGTGTTCTAGTGTGTGAATTGCAGAAGGTTAGTGTGCAAATACTGCAAGTAATCAGGAAAACTATTAGAATGATATCATTTATTACAATGGCAATTGAATACAAAAGTAGGAAGTTATGTTTTAGTTATGTGGGCCAAGGAAGGTGTACTATTTACTGTATTGGACTCAGTATGTAAAAAAGGATTTAAATATGTTAGAACTATGCTGAGAAAGGTTTACTTGATGAGTACCTGAAATGAGCAGGTTGACTTATGAAGAAATATCGGAAAGGATGGGCATACGTCCCCAGGGGTTTACAAGAGTTAGAAGTGATACATTGTACATACAAGATCCTGCGAGGTTTGGTAGGAAAGGATGTGGAAAGGAGGTTTCTCTTATGGGACATTCTTTAATTAGGGGTCACTTTAACAAATTACAGGTCAGCCATTTCAGGAAAAGATGACGAGAATTATTTTTTCTCATGCAGGATTGTACGTTTTTGCCCTTAGGCTCAAAAGGTGGTGGAAGTGAAGACTTTGAACCGTTTAAAGGCGGGTGGATTGGTTCCTGATTTGCAACTGGGTAAAAGGTTATCTAGGCTAATGGGAATGCAAAGCAATAGGATCAGCCATGACTATATTGAATGGCAGAGTAGGCTCAAGACGCTGATTTGCCTACTCCTTTTCTGAATTGCAAACAACCATATGCTGTCTCTCTGTGCTGCCTGCCTACTTCTCCAATATTGCCAGTTTCTTTCAGTTAAACATTCCAAATATCAAAACTAATGGTCAGAATCATATAGGGGCCTGAATGAAATGGGCTATGGTGAGAAATCTGATCGAATTGCAGAAGACATTCAGCAAGGCCTTTCTTGACTTTGGGATCAACTTGTTGTACTTTTTTAACGGAGGTCTAGATGTTGACGTGAGGTTCTTCTAGGCAATTGCAAGTTGCCTATTGAGGGTGTTATGCCTGTTATTGACCTAATTTACTGGAAATTTCACAACAATTATGTGTAGCTTTCTGTTCTAAACTGTGCCATATGGAAACTAGCCATTGATAATTCTTGACTATTGGAAGTCGGAGTGGGTTACTCCAGCTTATCACTTTGTTCCAAAGGATCTGACAACATTCTAACAATATCCCTGAACACTTGTGATCCAGAAATTGCCATGGCCCTAGTTAAACTGTTCCAGTACAGCTAAAACACTGGCATCTACCCGAAAATATGGAAACTCTCCCAAAAAAGCAAGGCAAATCTAACCAAACCGGTCATTGTACTCTCGATCATCAATAAAGTGATGGAAGGTGTCATCAACAGTGCTATCAAGCAGCACTTGCTCAGCAAGAACCTGCCCAGTGATGCCCAGTTTGGGTTCTGCCAGGGCCACTCAGCTCCTGACTTCATTACAGCTTTGATTCAAACATGGACGAAAGAGCTGAATTCCAGAGGTCGGGGAGAGTGACAGCCCTCGACATCAAGGTTTCATTCAACCGAGTGTGGCATTAATGAGTAGAAGCCGAGCAAAACTGGAATAATTGGGAATCAGAGAAACAGCTCTTTGCTGATTAATGTTACACCTGGCACAAATGACGATAGTTGTAGTGTTCGGAAGTCACTCATTTCAGCTCCAGGATGTCTCTGCAAGAGTGACCGAGGTGTACAGCGAGTATTTAAAGATGTCGCAGCATGGGGGATGTGAGTCCATTCCAGCTATTCCAGTAGTGGCAAGTTATACTGGGTATGACAAGCAAATTGGACAGGAGAGGCATCATTGGGCCGGAGTAGGCAATTTAGGAGATGGGTTTGATAACTTACACTGAGAAAACTGTCAAGGTCTCCTGGAGAGAAACCCTCCATGACCTAGTTGGCACCAGTTGAGTTACTGAGCCCAAATCATCACCACTGCAAAGAACATCAATTTGTACCTATGTTACATGATCCGATTGAGGTGTATAAGATTATTAAGGGATTGGGCACTCTGGAGGCAGGAAACATGTTTCCGCTGATGGGTAAGTCCAGGACCAGACGACACAGTTTAAAAATAAGGGGTAGGCCATTCAGAACAGAGTTGAGGAAAAACTTCTTTGCCCAGAGAGTGGTGGATATGTGGAATGCTCTGCCCCAGAAGGCAGTGGAGGCAAGTCTCTGGATACTTTCAAGAAAGAGATTGACAGAGCTTTTAAAGATAGTGGAATCAAGGGTTATGGGGATAAGGCAGGAACAGGATACTGATTGTGGATGATCAGCCATGATCATAATGAATGGTGGTGCTGGCTCGAAGGGCCGAATGGCCTACTCCACCACCTATTGTCTATTGTCTATAGCTCACATCTATTGTTATATCAGTCCATTTGCTACTGATATTTTTATGTCTTCTCCTCCTCCAGACTCTAATATTCCAATGCCCTTCCAGGTGTCCCTGGATCCTCAACTCTCCAGCTGTAGTATCCCGCCTGTATGCTGTTCTGCAGCACTTACCTACCACTCCTATCGTCATCGGATTACATTGACTGACATTTTCCCAATTCTTCACATCTGGTTTATAGTTATATAGTGAAAGTGTATGTTATCACTGAAGAGGCTAGTCATTTGGAGACAGTTCACCTCAGTTGATACAGTGAAGCTGAGGTCCAATTCTAGGTGAGCTTTGGTCCAACCTGTCTCTGCATCCCTAACCTGTTCTTCCTCTCACCCATCCCTTCCTCCCACCCCAAGCCGCACCCCCATCTACCTACTAACCTCACCCCACCTCCTTGACTTGTCCGTCTTCCCTGGACTGACCTATCCCCTCCCTACCTCCCCACCTAAACTCTCTACACCTATCTTCTTTACTCTCCATCTTCGGTCCGCCCCCCCCCCCCCTCCCTATTTATTCCAGAACTCTCACCCCATCCCCCTCTCTGATGAAGGGTCTAGGCCCGAAACGTCAGCTTTTGTGCTCCTGAGATGCTGCTTGGCCTGCTGTGTTCATCCAGCTCCACACTTTGTTATCTTGGATTCTCCAGCATCTGCAGTTCCCATTATCTCTGAGCTTTGGTCCTTCTGGTTTTGAAATATATTGTGTGTTGATATCAGTTACAGATTTAAACTTGGGAAGTAACAAACATTCCCACTTTTGAGCTCTGCACTTCTCTTTCAGATACTCACAAAGTTATGATTCGCTCCATGGTAGACTGCAAGTTAGGAATACCTCGTACATTGCTGCAGCACTAAATTTCAACAATATTTCTGACTGATCATAGTGTTCTAAAAAGACTACATGAGATGCTTTAGCTAATTAACAGCCTTTTCTCCATGGGCTTCTGATTATAAAGTAGGAATCTGGCTCATTGCAGGAGGGGAAGATTAGACCTTGGCCTCCACTTAGCTCCTCATGGTGTCTCTGCTACCATCTCCTTTTGCTCCACTTAACCTTTGTTCAGTGTTCCATCAAGTGCAGTGATCTGACTTGAGTAAAACCTCAAGACACATGCAAATAGTGGAGGCATAAGATATGAAATTCAAGAAAGATAGCTATTTTTAAATATTATGCTCTTTAAATGACAGACTTATGCAGTCTCATTTTGTTGACTCAAATCAACACAGCATGATGCTATGCACAGTGAATCAATATAAATTCCTTGGGCGGGTTCTGAACTCCCTGTGGCCATTCAGCATTTGAGCATTTTTCCACAATTAGTTTCCATTTGTTGATCTACATAGCTTCGAGCACAAGTGGCTTCAGATGATTATATTCCTAAAGTAGATGGAAAAATTCATCACGAGAAGGCATCATTCCATTCCTTATATTTTGACCCTGAGAAACAAAATTCAGGTTACTGAAGTGTGGATATTGGCCACTTTTGCCAAAAACAAAAAACAAAAATGAGATTGATAGAGTTGGAAGAGGCAGTGAAAGATATGCAAGATGAATTTTTTATTTGACACACTTGGGTAGAATATGGAACATGTAATCTAATACTGATAAATGGTAAATGCTGAACTAACAGGGCTATGACAGGATTGTGGCAGAATTGCTGAAGAAGCCTGAGGCCTGTCTGAGACATCAAGAGCAGCTGCATCCACCTTTATATGATAAAAATAAAAAAGGAGAACTCAGGAGAGTTATTAACGTCTCCAGAACACAAAATAGGACAGCGTTTGGAAAGCTTTAGGAATCTAACTTCAAGCACATCAGTTAAAGGGGTGACAATGAGGAGATGGACAGTAAATACAGGACTGAAACTGTTGATTCTGAATGCATGCAGTACGTGAAATAAGGTAAATGAGCTTGAGGTCCAGACTGAAATTGACAGTTATGATGTGGTGGGCATCACGGAGATATCGCTGCAAGGAGATCAGGGTTGGGAGCTGAATATTCAAGGATGTACAACCTATTGAAAAGACAGACAGGTGGCAGAGGAGTTAGGGTTGCCTTATTAGTAAGAAATGAACTTAAATCAATAGCAAGAAATGAAATAGGGTCAGATGATGTAGAATCTATGTGAGTAGAACTGAGGAATCTCAAAGGTGAAAAAACCATTAGGGGAGTTATATTTGTATCAGAGATAATGGGAACTGCAGATGCTGGAGAATTCCAAGACAACAAAATGTGAGGCTGGATGAACACAGCAGGCCAAGCAGCATCTCAGGAGCACAAAAGCTGATGTTTTGGGCCTAGGCCCTTCATCAGAGGGTCTGATGAAGGGTCTAGGCCCGAAACGTCAGCTTTTGTGCTCCTGAGATGCTGCTTGGCCTGCTGTGTTCATCCAGCCTCACATTTTGTTGTCAGGGGAGTTATATACAGTCTTCCAAACAGCAGTCAGGGTGTGGGGCACCAGATACTCCAGGAGATAGAAAAGTTGTGTAGGTAAGGCAAGGTTACACTGATGATGGGGGATTTCAATATGCAGGTAGACTGGGAAAATCAGTTTGGTAGTGGATTGCAAGAAAAGGAATTTGTGGAATGTCTGTGAGATGGCTTTTTGGAGCAGCTTCTGGTTGACCTCACTCAGGAACAGGCAATCCTAGATTTAGTAATGTGCAATGAACTAAACTTGATAAGGCAGCTTAAGGTGAAGGAACCCTTAGGAGGTGGTGGCCATCATATGATAGAATTTACTCTGTAGTTTGAGACGGCTAAGATAGAATCAGATGTAATGGTATTATAGCTGAATAAAGGCAACTACAGAAGCATGAGGTAGGAGCTGATCAGAATTCTCTGGGAGCAGAGTCTCGCAGGAAAGACAGTGGAACAACAGTGGCAGGAGTTTTTGGGAGTATGTTGGGAGACACAGCAAAAATTCATCCGTCGGATAAAGAAGCGTCCTAAAGGGAGGATGAGGCAACCATAGCTGACAAGAGAACACAGGGACAGCATAAAACCAACTGAAAAAGAAATAAGGAGGGAGAAGATTAAATATAAGTAATATAAAGGAAGATTGCAAGAATTTCTTTAGATATATAAAGAGCAAAAGGGAGGTAAAAGTGGACACTGGCGACAGGAAAATGACACGGGAGAAGTAGTAATGGGGAACAAGGAAATGACAGATGAACTGAACAAGTATTTTGCATCAGTCTTCATAGTGGAAGACATGAGTAACATCCCAAAAATTTAAGAGAGTTGGGGGGCAGAGCTGAGAATGGAGGCCACCACCAGGGAGAAAGTGCTCGAAAAACTGAAGGTCTGAAGGTGGATAAATAACCTGGACCAGATGAACTACGCCCCAGAGTTCTGAAGGAGATTGCTGTGAAGATAGTGGAGGCATTAGTGGTGGTTTTTCAGGAATCACTGGAATCAGGGGACTGGAAAGTTGCTAGTGTAATTCCCCTGTTTAAAAAGGGAGTAAGGCAAAAGATGGGAAATTATAGGCCAAATAGCCTGACCTTGTTGATAAGATCTTGAACCCCGCTGTGAAGGATGAGATTTCTGAATATTTGAAAATGCATGGTAAAATAGGACAAAGTCAGCACGGCTTCATCAAGGGAATATCATGCCTGACAAATGTATTAGACTTCTTTGAGGAGGTAGCATCAGTTCAGACCAAGGAGAGCCAATCGATGTTGTTTACTTAGACTTCCAGAAGGCCTTTGACAAGGTGCTGCACAGAAGGCTACTGGTAAGATAACAGTGCATGGTGTTAGAGGCAAGGTGCTAGCATGGATAGAAGATTGGATGTCTGGCAGAAAGCAGAGAATGGAGTTAAAAAGGTCTTTTGTAGGATGGTAACTAGAGTCTAATGGTGTTCCACAAGGGTCAGTGCTGGGACTACAACTTTTCACTTTACACATTAATGATCTAGATGAAGGAACTGAAGATATTCTGGCTAAGTTTGCAGATCATACAAAGATAGGTGGAGGGACAGGCAGTATTGAGGAGGCAGTGAGGCTGTAGAAAGATTTGGACAGATTAGGAGAGTGGGCCAAGAAGTGGCAGATAGAATACAATGTAGGAAAGTGTGAGGTCATGCAGTTTGGAGAAAGAATAGAGGCGTAGACTATTTTCTAAATGAAGAGAAAATTCAAAGTCTGAAGCGCAAAGGGACTTGACAGTCTTAATTCAGGATTTTCTTAAGGTAAACTTGCAGGTTGAGTTGGTAGTTAGGAAGAAAGTACAAAGTTGGCATTTACTTCGAGAGGGTTAGAATCTAAAAACAGGGATGTACTTCTGAGGCTTTTAAGGCTCTGGTCAGACCACATTTACAGTACTGTGAGCAATTTTGGGCCCCATACTTCAGGAAAAGTGTACTGGTCCTGGAGTGTGTCCAGAGGAGTTTTGCCGGAATGATCCCAGGAATGAAAGTTTAACGTATGAGGAACTTTTGAGGACTCTGGGTTTATACTCGATGGAGTTTAGAAGGATGAGAGGGGATCTAATTGAAACTTACAGAATATTAAAAGGCTTGGATAGAATGGAGATTGAGAAGATGTTTCCATTGGCAGGAGAGACCAGGTCTGAGGGCACAGTCTTACAGTAAATGGAAGACCCTTTCGAACAAAGATGAGGAGAAATGTCTTCAGCCAGAGTGTAGTGAATCTTTGGAATTCATCACCACAGCAGGCTGTGGAGGCCAGCCATTGAGTATATTTAAGGCAGAGATAGATAGGTTCTTGATTGTTGAGGGGATCAAAGGTCACAGGAAGAAGGCGGGAGAGTGGGGTTGAGAAACTTATCAGCCATGATGGAAAGGCAGAATAGTCTTGACAGGCTGAATGGCCTAATTTCTGCTCCTGTGTCTTATGGTCTTGTGGTCTTTACATATTTGTTGAGGGACAAGTGAATTTTCTTGCTATGCAGCAGCGAGTTGCCAATTTAAGGGAATTATAGCTTTTCAAATGCCTTATGAATGGCACAACATGCCTCATTAATATTCAGCTTTCCTGTTTGCCAAATATGCTAAACAAACTAGATAGACGTTGAGAATTCTTAACATGGAAGTTAAAGTGAGTACCTGGTGAATTCAGCTCAAAGCTGGTTGTGAAGACCCTCCATGTTGCTTAGTACCAAATACACTGAGCATGATCCATGGGACCAGCTGTATGCACCTCATTTTCTAAACCCACATAACATACAGGTTCAGTGATAATGGGAACTGCAGATGCTGGAGAATCCAAGATAATAAAGTGTGAAGCTGGATGAACACAGCAGGCCAAGCAGCATCTCAGGAGCACAAAAGCTATTGTGCTCCTGAGATGCTGCTTGGCCTGCTGTGTTCATCCAGCTTCACACTTTATTATCAAAGATAGGTGGAGGGACAGGCAGTATTGAGGAGGCAGTGAGGCTGTAGAAAGATTTGGACAGATTAGGAGAGTGGGCCAAGAAGTGGCAGATAGAATACAATGTAGGAAGGTGTGAGTTCATGCAGTTTGGAAGACGAATAGAGGCATAGACTATTCATCAGAGAGGGGGATGGGGAGAGGGAACTGGAATAAATAGGGAGTGAGAGGGAGGTGGACCGAAGATGGAGAGAAAAGAAGATAGGTAGAGAGGAGAGTATAGGTGGGGAGGTAGGGAGGGGATAGGTCAGTCCAGGGAAGACGGACAGATCAAGGAGGCGGGATGAGGTGGTGGGTAGGAAATGGAGGTGCGGCTTGAGGTGGGAGGAAGGGATGGGTGAGAGGAAGAACAGGTTAGGGAAGCGGAGACAGGCTGGGCTGGTTTTGGGATGCAGTGGGGGGAGGGGACAAGCTGGGCTGGTTTTGTGATGCAGTGGGGGGAGGGGACGAGCTGGGCTGGTTTTGTGATGCGGTGGGGGGAGGGGAAGAATTGGGCTGGTTTTGGGATGCAGTGGGGAAGGGGAGATTTTGAAGCTGGTGAAGTCCACATTGATACCATTGGGCTGCAGGGTTCCCAAGCGGAATATGAGTTGCTGTTCCTGCAACCTTCAGGTGGCATCATTGTGGCACTGCAGGAGGCCCATGATGGACATGTCGTCTGAGGAATGGGAGGGGGGACGTAAAATGGTTCGCGATTGGGAGGTGCAGTTGTTTGTTGTGAACTGAGTGGAGGTGTTCGGCAAAGCGGTCCCCAAGCCTCTGCTTCATTTGCCCAATGTAAAGGAAGCTACACCAGGTACAATGGATACAGTATACCACATTGGCAGATGTGCAGGTGAACATCTGCTTAATATGGAAGGTCATCTTGGGGCCTGGGATGGGGGTGAGGGAGGAGGTGTTGGGGCAAGTGTAACACTTCCTGCGGTTGCAAGGGAAGGTGCCAGGTGTGGTGGGGTTGGAGGAGAGTGTGGAGCAGACAAGGGAGTCGCGGAGAGAGTGGTCTCTCCAGAAAGCAGACAAGGGTGGGGATGGAAAAATGGCTTGGGTGGTGGGGTCGGATTGTAGATGTTGGAAGTGTCAGAGGATGATGCGTTGTATCCGAAGGTTGGTGTGGTGGTATGTGAGAACGAGGGGGATCCTCTGGGGGCGGTTGTGCCGGGGGCGGGGTGTGAGTGATGTGTTGCGGGAAATGCGGGAGACGCGGTCAAGGGCGTTCTTGACCACTGCGCGGGGAAAGTTGCAGTCCTTGAAGAACGTGGACATCTGTGATGTGCGGGAGTGGAATGCCCAAAACGTCAGCTTTTGTGCTCCTGAGATGCTGCTTGGCCTGCTGTGTTCATCCATCTCCACACTTTGTTATCTAACATACAGGTTCAGTTGACAATTAGGAAGGTAAGCACATGTTAGCATTCATTTCAAGAGAGCTAGAATATAAAAGCAGGGATGTACTGTTGAGGCTGTAAAAGGCTCTTGTCAGATCGCATTTGGAAAATAGTGAGCAGTTTTAGGCCCCGTATCTAAGGAAGGATGTTCTGGTATTGGAGGGAGTCTCAAGGATGTTTACAAGAGTGATCTTGGGAATGAAGGGCTTTTCATGTGAGGAGTGGTTGAGGACACTGTGTCTGGTCTCACTGGAGTTTAGAAGGATGATGGGGATGTCGTCTTTGCCTTTTTGTGATGTTCCCCTCGTGCGCAATGCCAGACTGCAGGTCTCCACTGTGTGTGACAATTAGCTAGTGCTGACCCTTCAGGGTGTTTAGGCAGGATGTAATTAAGGACAGACAACTTGTGTGGCATGTGTGATTAGGCAGTGACTGGAGTGAGAGAGTGGAGAGTGTGTGAGGGACAGTCAGTCATACTGAATAAGTGTCAGGTGTGGCTTTGTGGCTGTTGTGCCATGACGTTGCTGGTGATGTGCAATGCTGAATTGCCAACGCTTGTCTGGTTGGGGACTGCATGACACATTGACATAATCTTTTCATTTTGCAGCAGCCAATAGCACTGTAATAATTTGAAGGAAGAAACAGAATGGACTTAACAAATGAACATTCAGAAGCCAGGTAGAGAGAGAATTTAAAAACCCTTTGTTACAGGAGGACGATCAGATTTCTGATGGTAGGGGAGTTAGTGGGATAGGTCGAAGGCCTGGTGAGGAGATGGGAAGCAGAGAATTGGAGACCTCATGAGGAGCGTTCTGGGGTTGAGAGTGCCCCATCTGGCAGGCATCTTGGAGTCAGGAGTGAGGTGTCAAGGCGCATACTTGTGGATACACATCTCGATGAAACTGCAGATTTGCTGATGCTCAGAAAGTTTGGCCAAATGACGTTCAAGCTCAAAAGCTGAATAACAATGAGCCTTATAGAGTCAGAATCCTGTTAAAGTGGCAGCATGCCGCAGAGATAAAACTAAAGTTGGATTTGTTGGATACAGTTTTGAACCAGAAAGCTGATTTAAGAGTTTAATATCACCCTCCCCATGCCTGACAAAAAATCACTTGTTTTCACAATAGAGATGCACCTATTATTGCGATCCAAAGTAAAATTGAGCTTCATGATGGGAGAAGCCACTACTAAAGGGCTCAGCCTCAATGGACCAAATAGTTGGACACAGTGGCATAGTGGTTAGCCCTACTGCGTTTGCATATCCTCTCCAGGTCAGCATATGTTCCCTTTGGATTCTCTGGTTTCCTCCCACAGTACAAGGATGTGCCCGGTTAGGTGCATTGGCCATGCTAAAAACTGCCCTATATTGTCCAGAGATGTACAGGCTAGGTGAGTTAGTCATGATAAAACCCCTATGGGGGGGTTATGATGGGGTGAGTGGAGTCTGGGTAGGGTGCTCTTCAGTGGGTCAGAGGTGACTCAGTGTGCTGAACGGCCACTCTCTGCATTGTAAGAATTCAATGAAATAGCCTTTCATCTCATATCCTGTACTCGTCCACCTGAATTCCAAATATCTAGTGTGCAAAGGCACCCTTCATTCTGCTTTGTACAGAATTTCTCATCCAGTTTTAATGTGGATGCTGCCAATGTTAGTTTGTATTAGAAATCATATGCATTTCTAAATCACTTTGTGTAGAAATCCTGGTCTAGGAATAAGAGCTAAAAGTTTAATCCTGGCAGAGGGGAAAAAAAAAGCAAGAAGTATAATACTTGGAAATGAACATACTCGTAAAGCTGGACTTCCATTTTGAGGCTCACAAGACAAGTCATTCCAAAGTCTTATAGTTTCTTGTCTTGTAGAGGCCAAATTTAAAATGTTTACATTTACTTACATTGATTACATATCAACAAAATAGAGTTTTGACTATTCATGTTTACGTGCTGAAGATAAAGTTTTCAATTTTATAATATATCTTTTAGCTTTAGGAATGAAACGTTATCTTTAGAAAACATGAAAGAAATGTGAAAATGCTGCCAGTTGTTGCACTTAAAGGTTGGATCTTATTACGGTATTTTCTGAAGAGCTGGTGGGGCACAGGTCTCTGGCACAGAGTCTGTCCCTGCTGCTCAGAAGGGAAGGGGTAAGTGGAGCAGAGCAATAGTCATTAGGGACTCCATAGTTAGGGGGACAGATAGGAGGTTCAGTGGGAATGAGAGAGACTCACGGTTGGTGTGTTGCCTCCCAGGTGCCAGGGTGCGTGATGTCTCTGATCGTGTTCCTTAAGAGGGAGGGGAGCAGCCCCAAGTCGTGGTCCACATTGGCACCAACGACATAGGTAGGAAGAGAGATGGGGATTTAAGGCAGAAATTCAGCGAGCTAGGATGGAAGCTGAGAGCTAGGATGAACAGAGTTGTTGTCTCTGGTTTGTTGCCCGTGCCACATGCTAGTGAGGCGAGGAACAGGGAGAGAGAGGAGTTGAACATGTGGCTACAGGAATGGTGCAGGAGGGAGGGTTTTGGATTCTTGGATAATTGGGGCTCTTTCTGGGGTAGGTGGGACCTCTATAAGCAAGATGGTCTTCACCTGAACCAGAGGGGTACCGATATCCTGGGGGGAAAATTTGCTAAGGCTATTTGGGTGGGTTTAAATTAATTCAGCAGGGGGATGGGAACCAAAATTGTAGTTCGACTATAGAAAAGTTTGAGAGTAGGATGGTCCGAAATAAAGTTTCAGGGACACAAGATGGCACCAGCAAGCAAGAAGTTGGTTTGAAGTGTGTCTACTTCAATGCCAGGAGGGTCCAGAATAAGATGGGTGAACTTGCAGCATGGGTTAGTACCTGGGACTTCGATGTTGTGGCCATTTCGGACACATGGATAGAGCAGGGACAGGAATGGTTGTTGCAGGTTCTGGGATTTAGATGTTTCAGTAAGAACAGAGAAGATGGTAAAAGGGGGGGAGGTGTGGCATAGTTGGTCAAGGACAGTATTACAGTTGCAGAAAGGATGTTTGGGTACTCATCAACTGAGGTAGTATGGGCTGAGGTTAGAAACAGGAAAGGAGAGGTCACCCTGTTGGAAGTTTTCTATAGGCCTCCGAATAGTTCCAGAGATGTAGAGGAAAGGATAGCAAAGATGATTCTCGATAGGAGTGAGAGAGACAGGGTAGTTGTCATGGGGGACTTCAACTTTCCAGATATTGACTGGGAACACTATAGTTCGAGTACTATAGATGGGTCAGTTTTTGTCCAGTGTGTGCAAGAGGGCTTCCTGACATAGTATGTAGATAGGCCAACAAGGGGCGAAGCCACATTAGATTTGGTACTGGGTAATGAGCCCGGCAGGTGTTAGATTTGGAAGTAGGTGAGCACTTTGGTGACAGAAATCACAATTCTGTTATGTTTACTTTAGAGATGGAAAGGGATAGGTGCATACCACTGGGCAAGAGTTATAGCTGGGGGAAAGGCAATTACGATGAGATTAGGCAAGATTTAGGGAGCATAGGATGGGGAAGGAAACTGCAGGGGATGGGCACATTAGAAATGTGGAGCTTATTCAAGGAAAAGATCCTGTGTGTCCTAGATAAGTATGTACCTGTCAGGCAGGGAGGAAGCTGTAGAGTGCAGGAGCAATGGTTTACGAAGGAGGTGGAATCTCTGGTCAAGAGGAAGAAGAAGGCTTATATTAGGATGAGATGTGAAGGCTCAGTTAGGGCGCTTGAGGGCTATGACGTAGCCAGGGAAGACCTAAAGAGAGAGCTCAGAAGAGCCAGGAGGAGACATGAGAAGTTGTTGGTGGATAGGATCAGGGTAAACCCTAAGGCTTTCTATAGGTATTTAAAGAATAAAAGAATGACGAAAGTAAGATTCGGCCCAATCAAGGATAGTAGTGGTAAGTTGTGTGTGGAGCCAGAGGAGATAGGGGAAGCACTAAATGAATATTTTTCAACAGTATTCACTCTAGAAAACGACAATGTTATCGAGGAGAATACTGAGATGCAGGCTACTAGACTAGGTGGGATTGAGGTTCACAAGGAAGAGGTATTAGAAATCCTAGGGTGAAGATAGATAAGTCCCCTGGGCCGGATGGGATTTATCCTAGGATCCTCTGGGAAGCCAGGGAGGAGATTGCCGAGCCTTTGGCATTGATCTTTAACTCGTCGTTGTCTACAGGAATAGTGCCAGACGACTGGCGGATAGCAAATGTGGTTCCCCTGTTCAAGAAGGGGAGTAGAGACAACCCTGGTAATTATAGAGCAGTGAGCCTTACCTCAGTTGTTGGTAAAGTGTTGGAAAAGGTTATAACAGATAGGATTTATAATCATCTAGAAAAGAATAAATTGATTAGGGATAGTCAGCACGGTTTTGTGAAGGGTAGGTCGTGCCTCACAAACCTTATTGAGTTCTTTGAGAGGGTGACCAAATGGGTAGATGAGAGTAAACTGGTAGATGTGGTGTATATGGATTTCAGCAAGGCGTTCGATAAGGTTCCCCACAATAGGCTATTGTACAAAATCTGGAGGAATGGAATTGTGGGAGATATAGCAGTTTGGATCAGAAATTGTCTTGCTGTAAGAAGACAGAGGGTGGTAGTTGATGGGAAATGTTCATCCTGGAGACCAGTTACTAGTGGTGTACCGCAGGGGTCGGTGTTGGGTCCACTGCTGTTTGTCATTTTTATAAATGACCTGGATGAGGGCGTAGAAGGATGGGTTAGTACATTTGCAGACAACAATAAGGTCGGTGGAGTTGTGGATAGTGACGAAGGATGCAGAAGGTTGCAGAGAGACATAGATGACCTGCAGAGCTGGGCTGAGAGGTGGCAAATGGAGTTTAATGCAGACAAGTGTGAGGTGATGCACTTTGGTAGGAGGAATCGGAAGGCAAAGTACAGGGTTAATGGTAAGATTCTTAGCAGTGTAGATGAGCAGAGAGATCTCGGTGTCCATGTACACAGATCATTGAAAGTTACCACCCAGGTTGACAGGCCTGTTAAGAAGGCATACAGTGTTTTAGCTTTTATTAATAGAGGGATCGAGTTCTGGAACCAAGAGGTTATGGTGAAGCTGTACAAAACTCTGGTGTGGCCGTACTTGGAGTATTGCGTACAGTTCTGGTCACCGCATTATAAGAAGGATGTGGAAGCTTTGGAAAGGGTGCAGAGGAGATTTACTAGGATGCTGCCTGGTCTGGAGGGAAGGTCTTACGAGGAAAGGCTGAGGGACTTGAGGCTGTTTTCATTAGAGAGAAGAAAGTTGAGAGGTGACTTAATTGAAACGTATAAAATAATCAGAGGGTTAGATAGGGTAGATAGGGAGAGCCATTTTCCTAGGATGGTGATGGCGAGCATGAGGGGGCATAGCTTTAAATTGAAGGGTGAAAGATATAGGACAGATGTCAGAGGTAGTTTCTTTACTCAGAGAGTAGTAAGGGAATGGAACGCTTTGCCTGCAACGGTAGTAGATTCGCCAACTTTAGGTACATTTAAGTCGTCATTGGATGAGCATATGGGCATACATGGAATAGCGTAGTTTAGAAGGGCTTGAGATCGGTATGACAGGTCGGCACAACATCGAGGGCCGAAGGGCCTGTACTGTGCTGTAATGTTCTATGTTTTATGTTCTATATTCCCACCTCTTCTAGGGAAGGTCTGGCATATCCCATGCAAATCAAGCAGTGGTATGTCCACTGGGGGGCTGCTCCTTGGAATCAAGGCTGAATTTCCACCCAGCAAGAGCTACAGGCCAATCTGCCCAAGATCAGTGCCACTGAGGCAGGAGTGACTGGTGACAGATGGGCAGTCTCCTGGAGTTCCAGGATAACAGAGAACCTAGGTCCCAGGTAAGCAATGTGGGGAGGGTTAGGTTTCATGGGGAGAGGGCAGTGGATGGGGAGGTGGTGATCAGAACCAAGGATATGGATAGTTCTGATCGGCACAGGAGAAACCCAAACCCCCAAGCTGTATGGTGCAGGCCCACTGCAGCTGGGTTAACATAGAAAAATAGGCCATTTGTCTGCTCAAGCCTTCTCTCCATTCAATGTGATCATGGCTGATCATATTTGAAGGAATGCAGAGCCCTCCAAGTTTAGGAGAGGTTGACCTTTGAACCCGAAGTGGTTTGTAGCTCCATAAGACCTACCTGAAGTAAATGATAGTTAGGTAATCCTGTTTAAGCAGAACAGAAAGCTTACTACACCACTCACCATATGGAAGCTGGGTGAGGCTGAATCTCTGTGAGAGAATTGAGGCTGGATGATTGCTGTGCTGGAAGTGAGTGGATGAATCTCCAGTGGGTCTCAGAGTCTTATGACAAAGACAGCAAGCAGCAAATTTGTTTGGAGTTGTTGAAAATGTGACCAAAAGAAAGAACTGAAGCATCCATAATCAAGTAGCAATGAAAGCCTCACCTCTGAGAATAGCTGGAGCTGAGGAGAATTAAACAGAGTTTCCAGAGGATGATGATATACGTATAAAATAAAAACCGACAGAACTGCAGATGCTGTAAATTAGAGACAAAACTAGAGATTGCTGGAAAAGCTCAGCAAGTCTGGCAGCACCTGTGGAGAGAAATCAGTTAATGTTTAAGGTCAAGTGAACCTTCCTTAGAACTGATCGTAGCTAGGAAAATGTTGGTTTATATGCAGAAGATAGGGTGAGGAGAGGGGGTAAGGAATAAATGATAGGTGGAGATAGATGCCCTTGCTACCGTGAGTTCTGAGAAAGGTTCACGCGACTTGAAACGTTGTCTCTGATTCCTCTCCACAGATGCTGCTAGACCTTCTGAGCTTTTCCAGCAATCTCTATTTTTTGTCCGTGACACATGTATGGCTGTTCCTTATAGAAGCAAATAACTTGGAAATGTTGTAAGATATGAAATACTTGCTGCAGAATTAAGCAGTACCTAATGGCCTAGTACATGTGGGTATAAGCTACAGTGTAAACTCAATCATCTTTGGATTTTTTGTTTACAATAAAATTTGTTTATTTTTCCCCAAAAAATGTTGTATTTGTGGTTTTGTTCTAATGGTTAAAACACAATGTTTGGATTTCTCTTTAAGTGTTAACTTTTCCTTATTGGATGGCAGCAATAGCCTATCATTTACTTACTTTACAATCTTATTTTGATGATAGACTGCCCTTAGACTTTGTGTTCATAAATGAAGCAGTAAGTAGATTAAAGTACAAAATATATAATTAGATCATTTTTATTAAATATATTTTGAGTCTTTGATCTGTCGTGTAAAATTGTGTGGCAAATTCATTTCCTCTGAATAACATGTGAGAGACTCTCAATCCATTCTTGGTATGTACATAGTGCACAGTGTAAATCATTTCCTGTTTGTTTATGGGGATGTAAACGCAATTTTAAGAAGTTGGCATTATTCATGGACATTGAAGAGTCGTAGAGATTTACAGCATGGAAAAAGACCCAGTGGTCCAAGTCGTCCGTGCAGACCAGATGTCCTAAATTAATCTAGCCCCATTTGCCCACATTTGGCCTATATCCCTGTAAGCCCTGCCTATTCATGTGCCCATCCAGATGCCTTTTAAGTGTTGTAATTGTACCAGCCTCCACCACTTCCTCAGGCAGCTCATTCCATACACGCACCACCCTATGCATGAAAATATTGCCTCTTAAGACTCTTTTAAATCTTTCCTCTCTCACCTTAAGCCTATGCTCTCTAGTTTTGGACTTTCTATCCTGGTTAAAAGACCTTGGCTCTCATGCTATCCATGCTGCTTGTGATTTTATAAACCTCTATAAGGTCTCCCCATCAGCCGCTGACATCCCAGGAAAAAATAGCCCCAGCCTATTCAAACCCTCCAACCTCAGCAACTTCCTTGTAAATCCTTTCTGCACCCTTTCAAGTTTAACAATATCTTTCTTACAGCAGGGAAGCCACAATTAAACACAGTATTCCAAAAGTGGCCTAACCAATGTCTTGTACAGCCACAACGTGACACCCCCAATTCCTAGACTCAGTGCACTAACCAATAAAGGCAAGCGTACCAAATGCTTTCTTCACTATGCTATTTTCCTGTGGCTTCACCTTAAAGTACTAAGAACCTGCACCCCAAGGTCTCTTTGTTGAACAACATGCCCCAGAACCTTACCATTAAATGTATAAGTCCCACCCTGATTTGTCTTTCCAAAATGCAGCACCTCTCATTTGCCTAAATTAAACTCCATCTGCTACTCCTCGGCCCATTGGCCCAGCTGATCAAGGTCTCTTTGTACCCTGAGCTAATCTGCTTCGCTGTCCACCAAAACCAATCAGTAAATAGCATTAGCTGGTGTGACGTTGATCACACATACAAAGATGATTGCAGCTTTCAGTCACCTAACTTGTGTGCTAAGTCAGATGCTTTCAGCTAGGCCAGCAGTGAGACTCCTATAACACAATGGAAATAATCATTTTCTGAATAGGACCAATTCATTCCTGCCGGAAGAAGTCCGTGATGGGACAGGCAATAAATCCTGCCTAGCCAGCGACACCCTCATCCCGTGAATGAATTAAAAAAAAGGTAGAGGAGAATCTTTGGGTTTAGCTTTTATTGTTTTCTTTCTTAAATAATGCATCAACACTCTTATCAAAGAATGGCTGTCTAAGTGAGTATTTTTAAATGTTTTAATTCATTAACAGGATATCGGCATCACTGGCCAGGCCTGCATTTATTGCCTGTCCCTAATTTTCCAAGGAGCAGTGAACAGTTTGGGTCTGGAGTCACATGTAGGCCAGACCAGGTAAGGATGATAGTTTCCTTCCCAGAGGACATTAATGAACCAGATGGGTGTTCCCACCATTGACAGTAGACTCTTAATTTCAGACATTTTTCTTACTGAATTCAAATTGCACCATCTGCCAAGGCAGGATTCAAACCTATCGCCAGAACATCATCTGGGTCACTGGATTATTAATCCAGCAATAATACCACTCGGTTGTTGCCTCCCCAACATATTCAAAGGTAGCCAGAGGTTTTCCCTGTTTAGGCGGTGTTGGAAGAAGAAGGGTCAAAATACATTTCTTAACAGCTTTAGAAAAGATTCGCATAAGAAATGACTAGAAATAAAAGAATCTGAATGCAAGCAATTTTCCAGGTAAAATTCACATATGTCTTCAGTCAAGCTGTAGTTTTTCAATTCTAAAACGGTAAAACCAAGACATTCTAATATATTACAAATTTCTCTCCTTTGGGTCTGTATCTGTCCAAAATGAACCGGCATGGGAGTGTAACTGCACATAAAATATCATAGTTGAGACACAGGCAGAATTTCTTTATTGTGGCACCAACTTCATCTTGAAGTGTGGTAAAAACCCTATTAAAATGCTTAAAATGGTTTCCATCACATGTCAAGCAAAGTATTATCTTCGGTGCTGGAGCAGCTCCAAATAATTCTCAGCCATATGTTACAATGATATATTTCAGAACAGGCCACTGGAGCCAGGGCTTTAATACATTGAAACTACGGCAGAAAATATTTACTTGTACAGTACATTGTAAATAAAATAAAGAAAAAAAACACACTTTATATAAGAAAGATAACAACAACCATCTCAGGGGAGGCACTGCACTTTAGGGAAGGGTGGACGAAAACTTTAAAGGAACACAGGAACAAATCCTTATTCTTGGTTCTCACAGATTATTCTACATGCTTCAGTTTGTAAAATACACTGTATTGGTGCAATTTGCAAGTATGTTGGAATCTGAAGTCAATATGAACATATAGGTATATTATATTGTAGCACAATTAGACATGTTTTCTTGAAACAACTGAGATTACAAAACAATTGGATAGAACTGCATAAACTGATGGAAGGATAGATAGAAGTGAAGTGTCAACAAAGTAAGAACCCCGAAACACAAGATGAAATGTAGGATATTGAGACTAGGGTGCAGGGAAAACTTCAGTAGAGAACTGTAAAGCTGTGAAATTCATTTCCAAAGTCAGTAATTTGAGCAGAAGCCGTATCAACATTCAGAATTCAATTGAATAGATGGATAAAAGAAAATGGGTCAGAGATATAGGAGCCAGGTGGATACAGGTGATTAGAACTATTTACTCATGTGGAAGGTAAACAATGAAACAGATTGGTGATAATGGGAACTGCAGATGCTGGAGAATCCAAGATAATGAAATGTGAGGCTGGATGAACACAGCAAGCCCAGCAGCATCTCAGGAGCACAAAAGCTGACGTTTCGGGCCTAGACCCTTCATCAGAGAGGGGGATGGGGTGAGGGTTCTGGAATAAATAGGGAGAGAGGGGGAGGCGGACCGAAGATGGAGAGTAAAGAAGATAGGTGGAGAGGAGAGTATAGGTGGGGAGGTAGGGAGGGGATAGGTCAGTCCAGGGAAGACGGACAGGTCAAGGAGGTGGGATGAGGTTGGTAGGTAGGAGATGGAGGTGCAGCTTGGGGTGGGAGGAAGGGATGGGTGAGAGGAAGAACAGATTAGGGAGGCAGAGACAGGTTGGACTGGTTTTGGGATGCAGTGGGTGGAGGAGAAGAGCTGGGCTGGTTTTGTGATGCAGTGGGGGGAGGGGACGAACTGGGCTGGTTTTGGGATGCAGTGGGGGAAGGGGAGATTTTGAAGCTGGTGAAGTCCACATTGATACCATTGGGCTGCAGGGTTCCCGAGCGGAATATGAGTTGCTGTTCCTGCAACCTTCGGGTGGCATCATTGTGGCACTGCAGGAGGCCCATGATGGACATGATTGTTGGGCTGATTGGTTGGGCTGAATCACAACATGTGAGGAATAATGTATTTGTATTTCCATGCACTTGTCTGGAAACAGAACTATTTTTAGGAAGTGATTTAATGCTGGTGGATTTAATCATTAAACATGCTTGCTTCAGCAAATCTGTTATTTTAACAATTTTGATTAATTTAGATGCTCCCACAGCCTTAGGCTGAGATGGCTTTGCCAGCTTGTTATCTATCTATCCCTTCTCCAGCCCTTGCTAGTTTATATTGTTCAAGTTCACTAATTGAATGAAAAGACAATCAAGTGACTAAGTAAATCCTCACAATACTACAACTTAACGTTTTCCTCAGCTGTTTGATTTTTTAAAAGAGTTACTGGTGATGATACTGGTGATGAGTAAGCTATGTCTCTTATTAACATGTAAGTGACTGAAATTTACTGTTGTTCACAAACTGGTACATATCTGCTTCTCTCTTTAAAGCAAGACTTCCTTTGCTCTATCAGAAGGCAGTGGGTGGCCTTTGCCCTGTGGTCTGGAAATTTTTGCTGGACCTTTTCAGAATTTGATCCTTAAAGTCTGGTCACTGGAGTCGGGGAGGGTCCCAGGCGACTAGAAAATCACTAATATAACCCCCCTGTTTAAAAAAGGAGTGGGGCAAAAGATGGGAATTTATAGGCTGATTAGCCTGACCTTGCTCCTTGGTAAGATTTCAGAATCAATTGTAAAGGATGAGATTTTTGAATACTTGGAAGTGCGTGGTAAAATAGGACAAAGTCAGCATGGTTTCATCAAGGGGAGGTCATGCCTGACAAATCTGCTAGAATTCTTTGAGGAGGTAATGAGCAGGTTAGATCAAGGAGATCCAATTGATGTTATCTACTTGGACTTCCAGAAGGCCTTTGACAAGGTGCCGCTCAGGAGGCTGCGGAGTAAGATAAGGGCCCATTGTGTTATAGGCAACGTGCAAGCATGGATGGAAGATTGGCTGTCTGGCAGAAAGCAAGGATTGGGGATAAAAGGGTCCTCCTCAGGATGGCAGCTGGAGACTAGCGGTGTTCTGCAAAGGTCAGTGTTGGGACCACAACTTTTCACTTTATACACTGATGATCCATATGAAGAAACTGAGGGTATTCTGGCTACGTTTGTAGATGATACAAAGATAGGTAGAGGGACAGGTAGAATTGAAGAGGTGGGAAGGATGCAGAAGGATTTGGGCAGGTGAGGAGTGTGGGCAAAGAAGTGACAGATGGAGTAAAACGTGGGAAAGTGTGAGGTCACACAGTTTGTAGGAAGAATAGAGGCATAGACTATTTCCTAAATGGGGAGAACATTCAGAAGTCTGAAGTGCAAAGGGACTTGGGAGCCCCAGTCCAGGATTCTGTGAAGGTAAACCTGCAGGTTGAGTTGGTAGTTAGGAAGCACGTACAATGTTGACATTTATACATTACAGAAATAACTACACTTTAAAATTTTAAATAGTTTTTAAACAGTGTGGTTTGTTGATTCACAGGCTAAGACTAGAAAGCCTCTTGTGTTTGCTTGTTAAATATGGTTGGATTAGATAAAGTGGTGATACTGACTGCTTATACTCTTCTAAGTCATTGAAGTCATAATCACTGAACTGAAGAAAAGTGATAGTATAAATAATTGACAGAAATAAGTTGATACATCTGGAACCTCTGGATTATTGAAAAATAGGCCATTGGATGTTGCTTGCTATATAAAGGATGTAGATGTTTTCAGAGCTGACTTGCACTTAACTTTTTCATGTGCTGTGTAAGGCCATGATATTTATATCATATGCTAATTGGCATTATTACTTCATTTAAAATTATTTTTGTAAGATTGAGAAACCATGATGACCTTTGTCTCTTGGCAATCTCTCATGCTGGAAGCTGGTGCAGGCTCTGATGCAGAAATGCTGAAATATATTACTGTTGTGCAATTAGTAGTGAGATCATTGTGGAGTTAGAGGCTTAAATGAGAGGCATATCTTAGAGTAGAAGGAAATAGCAAGAAAAATTTTTTTAAAATAATTCTTGAGACTTTCTTTTAACACAACACCTTAGACATAATCCCAGTAACTATGATAGACCTTTATTGTATTGTGGAGAAATAGTGCATACTCATAATGACACTGGTTATTTGGAAGTCCCTTGAAGTGTCTCAGTTAGTCAATCCATCAGTATATGTCCTGGCATATCTTTAGAGCAGCTGACCAACCTGCCTTATTTCTGTCATTCCAAATTATTTTTGAAGGCCTTCTTTATACCTTCTCCTTGCTATGACTCTATGTCAATTAAGGTAATATCTGTCTTTGGCAAATTTAATTGTTTCCTAAATTACATCACTGTCCTGTTTGTTGTTGTACTTTGGCCTCAGGTCTAAGGTTATACTTGAATAAACACAGGCTGTCTGGCATGGAACTTCTAATATCATTATCAATCTCTAATACTCAAGTGAAGGAAACACAGAATGAAGGAGAAGCTCAGCAGGTCTGGCAGAACCTTTGGAGAGAAAAAAAGTTAAAGTTTTGAATCTCATATGACAATTCTTCAGAACTGTACTTCCTGAAGCACTTTGGGTACTGTAGAAGTAATCCTGGACTCAAAACATTAACTCTGATTCTCCATCCAAAGATACCGCCAGACCGAATGAGTTTCTACCAAATTGTCAGCTTTTGATTCAGAATTCCAATATCTGCAGCATTTTGTCTTTACTAAAGTGAAGGAGGCAGTTGTACACTCACAGGAACAATGGGGCTTTAGTTATCTCCCAGCACCAGTTGAGTTTAGGAATTGTTTTGCCGTCTTTAGCAAAACTGTGTTTTGATCAATTTTATCCGTTCCTGTTCTCAAACCCATAATGCAGTTCTTGAGTCAGGGTACCAACGTCTGCTTGTTCTGATGTTCTATTCACCATCATGAAACAAACTCAACACCCAGAACTCTTCCAGATCAGTTTACATTCATTAATATGAAAATAAAGAACAATTATTTGATTCAAAGAGATTAATACAATGTAAAAATAAATAATATATTGGCTCACAGAGCTTTTGTTTGTGTGTTAATGAGACAGTGTGTGCTTCTGTGTATATGTGTAAACATTTGCTTTTAATAATAACAGGAATTTTTAACATGGAGATGCTGTATCAAAAATCAAGCTCACTGTAGCAAGTAGGACAGTTTGAAAAATTGTACCAGTTTCATCCTCACTGCATATAACATTGTTGCACTGGTTCACAGACCAGATTCTACCTCGCAGTGTCAAAGAAAAAAAAATGTTACACGATATGATTTCAGGAAGTTAAAATGTGCCTATATTCAAATGATCTGCTAAACAATTACCAATGTCTAATGAACATGAAATACAATTAAAATACTAATGAAGTTATTGCCAGTAATGCTAGTAAATTCACTTTAGTTTTTTGAAAATACTATATAAATCCAAGTTATAATTGAAGTTGGACAATGTGCACAGCAGAAGTATCAGAGATTGGCTGGTTATCACTAACAGCTTTACCTCATAGTTCAGACTTAATATATCTCCTTTAACATGATAAAGCTTTCGTGTAAACTGCACTTTCGAACAAGGGCACATAGGAGATAATTGAAACAAAACCTGAAAATACCGAGTGGATAAGGCAGAATCTGTGGACAATGAAACAAGGTTAATAGCTCAGTTCTGGAAGTACCATTCCAGTTCTCAGAAGTCAGCATGGGATAAGTAGCTTCCCATAGGCAGCATTATTGTCCCTGCTGCTGTATTGAGGAGGTACCATTTTAATATTCTCAGCCCTCGCACTTCTGTGGTTTAGTGGAGTTAGGCCACTTCTGTGAATAAACATGTGAACCGTTGGCTGCCCAGGTCTCATGTGGGGAACCAAATTAAATAGTCACCTGTTCCTGGAATTTATTGTTTATTTTAATAGAAGCTGCACTGTTATGGAATAATTGACTTTAGGTCTCTGACCTGCAAAAACTAGGTTGAATATTATATTTACCAGCATTGCATACACATTGTGACACATTAGAGTACTTTCCCAAATGCTAAAAATGTCCTTATATACTTAATACTAAATGGATTACAAAAATGAAATCCCATCAAATAGTATGGGATCAAGAGATTTACATTACCAGACTCTCTTTTAAAACAAAAGCAAAATACTTAAGGCTGCTAGGATGTATTGATTCGCAGACCACGTGGTGTATTATAGCGAAGAAATAAAAACATTGTCACCTGTTTTTGCAATTTCCACAATCTTTATTGTGTGCTAGATTGGTTTCTTATGACAGGTTAACCCATTATGAATGCTTGGCTGAGTTTCTCATGGTCAAGAACCGATTCTTTCAACAGAAGGCTGTGTTCAGTTGTTGATGAATAGTTTAAGGAGTTTATTAAATAATTACAAGCCTTTGTATTTACTGGAAAACATATTTAATTATTCTTATGATAAGATTGAACAATTGAGGGTATTTCATATTTTAGAATTGCCTTTTGAGAAGGTTTTCAGTAGTGTGTTTTTGAACTCTGAGATCTGCCTAGAATGCTTAATGACTGCGTGACTGTGGAATTTTTTAAAAACTTTTCACTCACAGGATGGATGTTTCACTGGCTGGGCCAGCATTTATTGTCCATCCCTAATCCCCTCATTCCTAAGGACTATTAAGAGTCAATCACATTGCTATGTTTCTGGAGTCACATGTAGGCCAGACCACGTAAGGATGGTAGATACCTTCCCTAGAAAGCATTATGATTTCATGGTCATCATTAGACTCTTAATTCCAGATTAGCATTGAATTCAAATACCACCATGTGTCATGGCAGGTTTTGAACGTGGTTCTAAGGAACATTACCTGACTATCTGAATTAATGGTCTTGTGATAATACTGTTTGCTCCCCACAATTGATGGGAAGGTATGATGGAAGCATTTGGCCTTAAGCATATGAAATGGCAAAGATTATATGATGTACTGGATATATGACTGAAGGGGTGGTGGTGCAAAGCCAAAAAGAGCAGTAATAGAGCAAGAACTGAAATAAGAAGTGAGTTAGAGAAGATATGAATGGCAAAATAATGAACGGCTTCTACAGCTAATAACAAGGGGACACCTCTAACCTGCATAGTAAAGGAAACAAAATAGGGGCAAAGATTATGGTCTGAAATTGGTGAAGTTCATGTTGAGTTCAGAAAGCTTTAAAGTGTTTTGAGTTTGGATTGAACTTGTTTGGAACTGCATTAGGTGGGGGCCAGGGAGTGATGTTGAGAATTAAAATGCCTCAGGCGACTGGAAACTCAAGGTCGTGCTTGTGAAGTGATTGAGGGTGTTCTGGAATCTGCATTTTGTCTCCCCATTGTAGAACAGACTACAATAGAACGAAGAATATAATTTTTTATAGTTGTAATTTGTGGTGAGGACAGAAGACCCTTTGTTTTCCTAATACTCAGTGAGATTGGTTGCTTAGAGCAGACTAAAATATATTCTCTCAGTTACCCAAACAAATGCAATTCTCAACACTTCTGTCTTTTTATCATGTTCTTGCAAATATCTTTCTATACCAATTCGCAATTGACTTTTATAGTGCCTGTCAAGTTTCATCTTATCAGTAATACTCTGAATATGCTGAAAAAAGAGGCTACGTTTTGTCGTGATGAATTTGAATATTAACATTAAGAGGCTGACAGCAAGTACAGTTGGTAACATTTTTCAACAGCTGTAGTGAAGAGTTGTCATTCAGTTATGCAAAGAGTGATACTCTAAGCTCTGAATTTGTCTCCATTTGGTTGCATACTTACTGTGAGCCTAGGAAACCTAGCAGCTAATCTTTGATGATGCATCACCAATAAGTTTACTTGATATTCGATATTTTCTTTAAAACATGCTTTGGTTTTATGCCATTGGCCTGAAGACCTTATTACCCTATTCAGAAGAGAACAATGACAATATTAACTCCCAACCTCCAATGTCAGACAAGGCAGAGTAGGGGTTAAATTGGAGGAGGTTAAATTGCCAAATGTGTAAAGTGTGACCATAATTTTCTATTCACAACCTATTGCTATTTTACTAGAATTGTATTGTGTTTGTCCGAGTGTTGTGTGGAATACAGAGCACTTCGAACATTTTAAATCATACTCTTGCTGCAATATGAAACCCAATTTAAAACTTACTGCTTCTGCATGGGTTTACCAAGGATTACGAAACTGAAAAGTAAAAAAACGATTCAGGGGTGGCCACCTCTCTTTTGCAATCTAGAACAAGAGGTCATAGGATAAGGGGCAGCAGATTTAAAACAGAGATGGAGAGAATTTACTTCTCTCACAGGATTGTGAATCTGTGGAATTCACTATCCCAGACTGTGGTGAATGTTGGGTTGTTGAGTAAGTTTAAGGAGGAGATAGACAGATTTTAATGAGTGATGGGTTGAAAGGTTATGGAGAGTGGGCAGGAAAGTGGAGTTGAGGATGAGATGAGATCAGCAATGATCATATCAAATGCAGAGCAGCCTTGGGGTCGGAATTGCCTACTCCTGCTCTTAGTTCTTACGCTGTTTCATTCTTCCCCAATCAATGACTACCCCAAATATTGATGAAGCACTTCAAAGGATATGAGCAAGTTGGGTAACTGAGGAATTGGAGAAAGTATTTGCAGAAACAAAAGGAAGACATTCAATGAAGAAGTTACTGCACTTGATATTTTGCTATGCATGAAAACTTTATAATTGCTAATTCATATGTGAAACCTCATTGTTGGAAGATTCTTTATTAATTGTAAATATTTATTTCGTGGAATGTTGTCTCATTTCCTGCTGACTGGAATGACTATCTATCTTTTATAACATATCGCTTGCCTTTAGTTTTCCCACATGTCCCTAAGCCCCACTAATGTTACATGATCATCTTTTAATTAACATGGTTAATGCAGCAGCTGATGGCAGAAGTAAACCCCACACAATCACATGATTTATTCAGCAGTCAACAGTGATTAAAATCACATTGGAAAAAATAAAGGTAAGTCTTTTTTTAAAACATCTGCTATCATTTCACTGAAGGATATTGACTTCATCACCTAAAGCTGCTAGTGCAAGTAGATTGCATAACTTTGTGTTGCTGATTTAAATGAATACAGTGCGCTAAGACTGAGAGCGAAATACAAATCGAGAAGGCCCAGCACAAATTCTACCTAGTCTCCACTACTGGAAGTCAACCTATACATCACTGTTCATTTATCCTGTCATCCCATTCTGCAGTAGACCAAGGAGGATGCAAACTACTGCACTTGTGGGGACGATCTTCAGCTCGGTATGGAATGAAAATAGAGGCAGTAAGACACATAATTTTGAGACTTCATCTTGTTGCTGTTGTGGAGGCCAATTCTTTAATTTTAATCATTTATGGAATTTCGGCATCAGCTGTTAGGCCAACATGTAATAACCAATTTCCCTTGCGAAGATAGCGGTGAGCTGCCTCCTTGAACTGCTGAAAGGAGGTTCAGAATTGTGATACAGTGATCGTGAAGAAGCAATGATATATTTCCAAGTCAGGATAGTGTGTAGTTTGGAAGGAAACTTGCAGGTAATGATGTTCCCATGTATTAGCTGGCCTGGTCCTTCCAGATGGATGTGGTCATGGTTTTAAATTTCAGGTCACTGAAATCATGAGTGAACTGGTGCATGAGCAGCTTATGAAGCTAAGTAAGAAACCAACTGAGGCCAGTTATCAGTGTGCAGTCAGGACGTTCCAGTTGACTTTCAAGCCCTCAGAAACGTAAGTCACATGATAGACACATCCCATCCACATCCTCAACAGCCTGCTCATGACTGTGTCTGCAGGCCATACATTGAAGGAAGTGAGGCTGGTGTGGAGTGTGCAGTGTGGGTATGAGGTTGGGTGGCCAATGGTGTGGGATGGGTGACCATGGCTATTGAAATGGGTGACCATCAGCTGCTGCGCCATTTTCTATTTCACAGTTTCTTAAAGTTGCAGCGTAGGTTGCTCAGAAGGGAGCTGCTCTCTCTCACTGTTACCACAACAGCAGGATACAGATGTTTCAATGCTAGAAGAATTCTGATTGGCTTCCTCCAGCTTTGAGAGACCACCCATTGCCCTTACTCAGATTGAGAGCCCACCTACTGGTTACCTATTGGTCAATCAAGGCAAATTCCCCATTGGGTACAAAAACAGAAGTTGCTGGAAAAGCCTGTCAGATCTGGCAGCATCTGTGAAGAAAAAAATCCAGAGCTAACATTTCAGGTCTAGTGGACCCTTCCTATGAACAGGGAAGGCTTCAGAGGAAGGGTCACTGGGCCCGGAATGTTAACTCTGAGTTTTTTCTTCACAGATGCTGTCAGACCTGCTGAGCTTTTTACAGAACCTGCAGTTCTTCTGGTTTTTATTCCCCAAAGGGTGCCTGCTGCCAACATGTTGACATTCTGACGTTGGAGTCAAATACAAGGCCTGACCCAAATGCAAATTCTAGCCCCATTGCTGGTCTTGCAGTTTGTTCAGAATTCCTGAAGTAAGGATAAACATCTGCAGCAAGTGTTATATCACTTTCTGTGGAATAAAGCGACATAAAACAACTCTGGAAAACACTAAACACTTCTACAATCACATTAAGAGTCGATAGAAATCCATGAACAACTAACTTAAAAACAGCTAATGATCCCTTTGAAAGATGCTGGGGCATAGGTAAGTGTCTTTCCTACTGCTAAATTGATGTGCATCCATATGCATTTGAGAGGTGATGTTAGCTAAACTGTTTAGTTACAAAATGCTACACTGATGTCAAATCAGCATGTAACACTGATTAGCCTTACTGTTGTATCATTGCATGGATTTCAGACTGTGTATGTTGGAGGCAATTACATGTCATCACCACATGTGACTTGCCTTCAGTTATTCTCTCAGTTCAATAGTCAGTTAGTCAATTGTGTGTGTGATGTACACTAACATAAATACACACAGAAGTAGGCAATGTATAATTCTGTGATATTAGAACAGTATATTAAGTTGGTATTGTTAATAGCCCTCAAGATAACTGTCTCAACAAGAATTTTTATAAATTAAAATTCATGATAGCAAAATGTAAATTGGCTTAGCATGATTTTGGATAGCTGTGCTAATTATACATGCTATTCCTTAAGGCAAGAGTTAATCCTCGCAAATTTCTCTCACATTTAGATTCACACACTTCTCTCCCATACTCTCACCACCCAGTCAGGCATGCACAATGCATTATTGTAAAGAAGGGAGAAAATGGTGCAAGGACATGATGAATGAGCATGCACACTGTCGTTCAATCCAGGGTAAAGCTCAAATGTTTGACATTTTTGTATGAACAAATGGGCTTGTGACACAATACCACATTGTTGTTCATCATAAGTTATTATGGCATTGTATTGAGCAATGGTCAAGCCCCGCAAAAGAATTGGTGACACATTAGAATTGTATGGCATCATAGGATGATGACTTTGAAATACAAGATGTCATATCAGATATGACCAGTGACAAATGTCAGTTGACGATGTGCAGAATGAAACTACATGTCTAAACTCTGATGAATGTATAAGGAGTAGATCTGGTTCTGTCATATATTTACCAAAGTGTTATCTTAATATGAGGAGGTAATATATCAATATGTATCTTTGTATATGTTTATTGGAAACAGGTTCCCATTCTTTAAAGGGAAATGAAACATGTGTGTCATTGCATAAATTTTACACCAGGAAGTACATGACACCTTGACATGGGAATCCAGCATGAAGGTATTGCCTTGCTTTCAGTCTTAGGGCAAAGGACTGACAGGGTAGTGTGTTCAGTCAGACAGTTATGTGTATGTGACGTGTCAGTAAGTCAAAACTAAGACTATATATAAGTCTGTGAAATAGCGTAAATAATTTGTTTTCTTAATAAACTTCAAGATATCTGTCTCAGCTGCCTGAGCAAGAGTGTATGGTATATGTTCTGTGAGCTAACAAATAGGGCAACATGTAGACCAGATCAAAGTGGTTCTGGGTGGAACTTCCAGATGGCTGGGACTGCCTTACCAGGTGGCAATGTTGGACCACGCTGTGGTGTTGTGGCCTCCTCTGCTGGCCTTGGAGGAAGAGGATGTTCTGCCTGTGCACCAGCCTATCCAACAAGAATTCCAGATCACTGACTACAAAGAGGGCTACCAAATTCCCTTTGTCTGCCATATTTACAGGCCCAGGTAATATTTACAAGTAAAGATTTTCAGCATGATTAGGGTCTTGTGTTACAGCTGTAGTTTCCCTACCTCTGTGCCAGGTGTCCTTAGCTTGAGCCCCACCTGCTCCAGAAGAGCGTAATAACATCTCTGAGAAGGTTGATGAGAACATACCTAGATGATTGACTGGCAGAAAACCGAATAGAATACACAAATGTGTCTCTTTTGGTTTGGCAGGATGTGATGAGTGAGATCCCTCGGGCTTTTGTGCTAGGATCTCATGTGTTGCCATTTATATCAATTACTTAAATGAGGTGAGAAAAGGCACGGTGGCTAAATTTGTCGATGGAACAGAGGTAATTACAAAAATATGAACTTAAGGAAATAGGTTGACTGTGTGGGTGAAAGTTTGGCAGCAGGAATATAATGTGGGAGAATGTAACATTGTTTACTTTACAAGGAAGAAGACAAAAGCAACTATTACCAAAATAAAAAAAAACTATAGAATTCTGAGATGCAGAGATGTTCTAGTGTATGAATCACAAATGTTTGTATGCAAGTACAGTAAGCAATTAAGGAGTCTAACAGAAAGCTATTTTTACCTCATGAATAATTGTGGAGGAGGTGATGGCTAAATGGTATTGTTGCTGAACTAGTAATCCAAAGATAATAAAATGTGAGGCTGGATGAACACAGCAGGCCCAGCAGCATCTCAGGAGCACAAAAGCTGACGTTTCGGGTCTAGACCCTCTCTGATGAAGGGTCTAGGCCCGAAACGTCAGCTTTTGTGCTCCTGGGATGCTGCTGGGCCTGCTGTGTTCATCCAGCCTCACATTTTATTATCTTGGATTCTCCAGCATCTGCAGTTCCCATTATCACTAGTAATCCAAAGACCCAGGTAAAGTTCATAGCAGATGGTGGAATTTGAATTCAATAAAAATCTGGAATTAAAATTTTAGATGAGCAGAGAGATCTCGGCGTCCATGTACACAGATCCTTGAAAGTTGCCGCCCAGGTTGACAGGGCTGTTAAGAAGGCATACAGTGTTTTAGCTTTTATTAATAGAGGGATCGAGTTCCAGAACCAAGAGGTTATGGTGAAGCTGTACAAAACTCTGGTGCAGCCGCACTTGGAGTATTGCGTACAGTTCTGGTCACCGCATTATAAGAAGGATGTCGAAGCTTTGGAAAGGGTGCAGAGGAGATTTACTAGGATGTTGCCTGGTATGGAGGGAAGGTCTTATGAGGAAAGACTGAGGGACTTGAGGCTGTTTTCATTAGAGAGAAGAAGGTTGAGAGGTGATTTAATTGAGACATACAAAATAATCAGAGGGTTAGATAGGGTGGATAGGGAAAGCCTTTTTCCTAGGATGGTGATGGCGAGCACGAGGGGGCATAGCTTTAAATTGAGGGGTGAAAGATATAGGACAGATGTCAGAGGTAGTTTCTTTACTCAGAGAGTAGTAAGGGAATGGAACGCTTTGCCTGCAACGGTAGTAGATTCGCCAACTTTAGGTACATTTAAGTCGTCATTGGATAAGCATATGGACGTACATGGAATAGTGTAGGTTAGATGGGCTTGAGATCGGTATGACAGGTTGGCACAACATTGAGGGCCGAAGGGCCTGTACCGTGCTGTAATGTTCTATGTTCTATGTTCTAAAAGTCTAATTATCGCCATGACAACATTGTCAATTGTTGTAAACACCTGCCTGGACCCACAGCAATGTGGTTGACTCCGAACTGTCCAGCAAATTTATAACTTATATCAAACACAAGAAAGGTAAAAAGGAATGAAACTGGGTGGACAACCTAACATAGACTGAGGGTCCAAGATAATAAAATGTGAGGCTGGATGAACACAGCAGGCCCAGCAGCATCTCAGGAGCACAAAAGCTGACGTTTCGGGCCTGGAACCTTCATCAGAGGACTCTATCTGCACTTCAAAGTCTTCCTTAATAAGATGAGGTAGAACTGTCATAGATTAGTCAAGCCTGATGCAGACACACTCATGGAATTATAAGACCATAAGATCATAAGACATAGGAGTGGAAGTAAGACCATTCGGCCCATCAAGTCCACTCTGCCATTTAAATCATGGCTGATGGGCATTTCAACTCCACTTTCCTGCACTCTCCCCATCATCCTTGATTCCTTGTGAGATCAAGAATTTGTCGATCTCTGCCTTGAAGGCATCCAACGTCCCGGCCTCCACTGCACTCCGTGGCAATGAATTCCACAAGCCCACCACTCTCTGGCTGAAGAAATGTCGTCTCATTTCAGTTTTAAATTTACCCCCTCTAATTTTAAGGCTGTGCCCACGGGTCTTAGTCTCCCCGCGTAACGGAAACAACTTCCTAGTGTCCACCCCTTCTAAACCATACATTATCTTGTAAGTTTCTATTAGATCTCCCCTCAACCTTCCAAACTCTAATGAGTATAATCCCAGGATCCTTAGCCGTTCATCATACATTAAACCTACCATTCCAGGGATCATCCGTGTGAATCTCCGCTGGACATGCTCCAGGGCTAGTATGTCCTTCCTGAGGTGTGGGGCCCAAAATTGGACACAGTATTCTAAATGGGGCCTCACTAGAGCTTTATAAAGCCTCAGAAGCACATCACTGCTTTTATATTCCAACCCTCTTGAGATAAGTGACAACATTACATTCGCTTTCTTAATTACAGGCTCTACCTGCAAGTTAGCCTTTAGAGAATCCTGGACCAACACTCCCAGATCCCTTTGTACTTCTGCTTTATGAATTTTCTCACCATTTAGAAAATAGTCCATGCCTGTATTCTTTCTTCCAAAGTGCAAAACCTCACATTTACTCACATTGAATTTCATCAGCCATTTCCTGGACCACTCTCCTAAACTGTCTAAATCTTTCTGCAGATGCCCCACCTCAGTACTACCTGCCTGTCCACCTATCTTTGTGTCATCGGCAAACTTCGCCAGAATGCCCCCAGTCCCTTCATCCAGATCATTAATATATAAGGTAAACGGCTGCGGCTCCAACACTGAACCCTGCGGGACACCACTCATCACCGGTTGCCATTCCGAAAAAGAGCCTTTTATCCCAACTCTCTGCCTTCTGTCAGACAGCCAATCCTCAATCCAAGCCAGTAGCTCACCTCGAACACCATGGGCCCTCACCTTGCTCAGCAGCCTCCCGTGAGGCACTGTACCAAAGGCCTTTTGGAAGTCTAGATAGATAAAATCTACTGGGTTTCCCTGGTCTAACATACTTGTTACCTCTTCAAAGAATTCTAACAGGTTTGTCAGGCACGACCTCCCCTTACTAAATCCATGCTGACTTGTTCTAATCTGACCCTGCACTTCCAGGAATTTAGAAATCTCATCCTTGACAATGGATTCTCGAATTTTACCAACTATTGTGGTTAGGCTAATCGGCCTATAATTTTCCATCTTTTGCCTCGATCCTTTCTTATACAAGGGGGTTACAACAGCAATTTTCCAATCATCTGGGACTTTCCCTGACTCCAGTGACTTTTGAAAAATCACGACCAAAGCCTCCGCTATTTCCTCAGCCATCTCCCTCAGAACTCTAGGATGTAGCCCATCAGGGCCAGGAGATTTATCAATTTTTAGACCTTTTAGCTTTTCTAGCACTTTCTCTTTTATAATGCCTACCATACTCAACTCTGCCCCCTGACTCTCCCTAATTGTTGCCATACTACTCATGTCTTCCACTGTGAAGACTGAGGCAAGGTAATTATTAAGTTCTTCAGCTATTTCCTTATCTCCCATCACTAGCCTTCCAGCATCAATTTGGAACAGCCCAATATCTACTTTTGCCTCTCGTTTGTTTCTTATGTATTGAAAGAAGCTTTTACTATCATTTCTAATATTACTAGCTAGCCTACCTTCATATTTGATCCTCTCCTTCCTTATTTCTCTTTTTGTTGTCCTCTGTTTGTTTTTGTAGCCTTCCCAATCTTCTGATTCCCCAGAGCTCTTGGCCACTTTATTGGCTGTCTCTTTTTCTTTGATATATTTCCTGACTTCCTTTGTCAGCCATGGCTGCCTAATCCCACCCCGGATAATCTTTCTTTTCTTTGGGATGAACCTCCGTACTGTGTCCTCAATTACACCCAGAAACTCCTGCCATTGCTGGTCTACTGTCTTCCCTGCTAGGCTCTGCTTCCAGTCGATTTTCGTCAATTCCTCTCTCATGCCCCTGTAATTACCTTTATTTAACGGTAACACCATTACATCCGATTTTGCCTTCTCTCTTTCAAACTGCAGACTGAACTCTATCATATTATGATCGCTGCCTCCTAAGTGTTCCCTTGCTTTAAGGTCTTTTATAAAGTCTGGCTCATTACATAGCACTAAGTCCAGAATAGCCTGCTCCCTTGTGGGCTCCATCACAAGCTGTTCCAAAAAGCCATCCTGCTGACATTCCATGAATTCCCTTTCTTTGGATCCACCGGCAACATTATTCACCCAATCCACCTGCATATTGAAGTCCCCCATGATCACCGTGACCTTGCCTTTCTGACATGCCCTATCTATTTCCCAGTGCATCTTGCGTCCCTGGTCCTGATCACTGTTAGGAGGTCTGCACATAACTCCCATTATAGTTTTTTTGCCTTTGTGGTTCCTCAATTCCACCCACACAGACTCTACATCTTCTGCCCCTATGTCATTCAGTGCCATGGATTTAATTCCATTCTTAACTAACAAGGCAACCCCACCCCCTCTGCCCACCTCCCTGTCTTTTCGATATGTTGTGAATCCTTGGATGTTTAACTGCCAGTCCTGAACTCCCTGCAACCATGTCTCTGTGATGCCTACCACATCATAATCATCCAAGAGGATTTGTGCTGTTAATTCATCTACTTTGTTGCGAATACTACGAGCATTTAGATAAAATGCCTTAATGCTAACTTTAATTATACCTCACACATGCTACATCTGTTGGTATGTCCTGTCCCACTAACAGACAGACCTGGCAGAGGTGGCGGCACAGTGTTGTACAGTCAAGACAGAGTTTCCCTGGGAGTCCTTACCATTCACTGCAGACCACATGAAGTCTCAAAGCATCAGATCCACCAGGGCTAAGCAGCCACCTGCTGATTACCATATACCACTCTCCCCTTGGATGATGAATCAGTAGTCCTCCTTATTGAACAATGATTGGAGGAAGTGCTGAGAGTGGTTAGGGCACAGAATGTACTCTGGGTGGGGGGCTGGTGTCAATGGTCACCTCCAAGACTAGCTTGGCAGCAGCACTACTGACTGAGCTGGCTGAGTCTTAAAGAATGTTGTCAACAAACGGGGAAAACATACTTTACCTTGATATAACAAGAACTGCAGATGCTGGAGTCAGAGTGAACACTCGAGATAGATTCTTGTAGGCAGTGGAATTAAATGGTATGCAGGGTAGCTGGCAGTTAGGATTCAAAACATAAACAGACTTCTCATGACCTTATTGAGTGACTGAGAAGGCTCTGGGGCTGAATGGCCTACATCTAATTACAGAGTCACAGAGCCATAGAGTCATACAGCATGGAAACAGACTCTTTGGTCCAACTTGTCCATGCCAATCAGATATTTGAAACTGACCTAGTCCCACTTACCAGCATTTGGTCCACATCTCTTTCAGCCCTTCCTACCCATCCAGACGTTGTTTAAATGTTGTAATTTTACCTATCTTCACCACTTCCTCTGGCAGTTTGTTCCATAAATCCACCACCCCCTGCATGGTAAATTTAACCCTCAGGCCCTTTTTAAATCTTTCCCTTCTCACCTTAAACCTACGCCCTCTAGTTTTGGACTCCCTCTAGGAAAAAGACCTTGGCTATTCACCTCATCCATGACCATCATGATCTTATAAATCCCTGTAAGGTCACTGCTCAGCACAGCTCACAGATCCCAGTCAGATAATGCTTACAGATAATTTGAGACACCACGTGGACTTCATCAGAAAAGTTAAAACTTTTACCTGCAACTAAGTGATATATCAGAAAAAAGAGCAATATGTACAATATGCCACGCAAATGTCACCTTTTCCCACACCTTTAAGCAACTTACTCAGGAACTTGACACAATGTGTTGCAGTTACACCTGATAAGCTTAATACTTGCAAGAATCGGACATTCTTTGCATTGGTAATATCCATCTTTAGTGTTAGAATATCCCACAATGGACAACTGAAACCCCTTACATTATTCATACATCAGTACTGTCTATCATTGGCTAGCCAGCACACATAGACCTGTATATTATTATGACCCATGAAGTAAAAAACCTGTTAGTTGCAACTCCAAACATACCAGACTGCAACATTGAGTCTGCCCATTACTTATGACCTTTACCTGTACAGGTTTGTTACTGTTGGCAACTTCAGAGGTAATGCAGCAATATATCTGAAAGATGGTGTCCAACTCAACATTTTGACCCTTGATTCTTGTGGCGTTTATATCCAAGAAAAATTCAAACTGAAGTTGGATTTTGTTTGGTACAAAACTTCAGTACTTGTTACAGGAACTTGAACATCATTATGTATCTTATGCAGTTTTCTAAGCTCTATGCCAAGAATGAACGTTGGTCTATTTACCTTCCCTTCAGGTCACAGGAACTGTGAACTTTTAGAAAGTCTATCAGTAGTTGTTGTTTTATAATATTACCATTCAGACTTTCTGTTATCCTGGATATATGGATCGTACCATCAAAATTATATTAGCTGTCTTTGTATCTTAAATGATATGTTTCAGTACTGGGAAGAATTAATGTTCGCAAGATCCAAAAATTAATTGGCTCACAAGAGTGTCAAGAAACATGGTACAAACACAGAGAATGCTAAACAACAGTCGTAGCAACATCCGTAGAGAGACAACCAGAGTTACTGCTTCAAGTCCACTATGACTGTTCTTCAAAACATGGTTTTCAGCAATAAAAAATGTCAGACCATCATGAACCAAAGCAATTTTTTTCAGTTCCATCTACCTGTTAACTAGCATTAGATCTGATCGCACCAAAATAGAAGGTATGTAAAGGATGTCCACCACACAAGATCTCCCAACCCCTATATTCCAACAGATTTTCCCTGTGCACATACTAACACGCTCCTTAAAATCGATCTAATGTGGTTAGGACCAGAAGTGTGTATGTATAACATTGGCAAAAACAGGTCCATGGAGCTGATTATCAAAGCTTTCTACTTTAATTTTGAACCAAATTTCAGTAATTCTGGAAACCCCTTTGTCACTATTAGCCTATGATACCCAACAGTGCATGTTGAACAAGGCTAGCATACCCACATGACTGAATCCATATGTGTGTTTGGACTCAGTCAGAATTCATTGTGAGATTCCCTCTTGCAGCTAAGTGAAGATTGGATAAATGACCAGACATCTTTTTGTTTAATTAGACAATATTGGCAGATATTCAGTGGATTAAGGCTTTTTTTCAAGGGACATACTGACTATATTTTATTGATGATTTTATGAGTTTGTAAAGGACATTATACTTTCAAATAGATTTTCCCTGCCAAGTGCTCTTTTTGCCAGTGTCATGAAAATTCAGGACTTGGCAATGTCATCTTGCTCATTGATTCAGTATCTAGTGAATTCTGGAAGAGCGCCTTAAAGGTTCAACAGATATTAGGATATTAAGTCAATAGAGAATCAAAGCACATGGTCTCCTACATGCATTAACATCTGATTTCCCATGCTGTGGAATGCAAAGGAGCGCTTTCACTAATGAAGAAATACATTGGAACACATATCATGCTGGTCATTTTAATGTCAGAAACCTTTTAAAGACAAGGTCCTTTACATTAGTAACATGTAGCATCTAAGTTTGACAATTGAAATTGGTAAGAGCTTTTAAACTTGCCTGTCAATAGGTTCCCAATTCCATAACAGGCTACCTGCAAGGTTAATTAACCAAACTATCTGGTGGGCTCACACAACCTTCAGAAAGCCACTAGCATTGAAGAAAATAGCAATCCAAGGGAAAGTTACATCCAGATCAAGGATTTAAATGGAAAATGTGATGCCACTTCAAGCATGTGCTGGGTTGCAATCTGCCATGTTCCTCAGCCTGAGGATATTGACAGGTGGTAAGAATGATTCAGCATATATAAAATTGTAGTATCACACACTTCCTGTCTAATTCTTCCAATGTGGATTTACTTAGTGTTGGGGGAATCAGAAAAGGTGTAAATTTGTTCCCACATCTGGTTTTCACTGGATTTGCTGTCTCTTCAAAGAAATTGACAAAGTTAAAAGAATTCAAGGATTATTACCACAAGGGCTTTTTTTGTGAATAATATTCATATACCTTTCTGGAAAAATTCTGAGAAATAATTTCACAGGGAATACATGTATCAATTTTAATTGGATCAATATGTGTTTCTATTTCTAAAATATATCCTGATTAATGTGTAAATGATTTAAATTTGACCACTGACATATATTTCAGCAAAATAGCTGAATGTCTGCTTTTGATAGTCTTTGAAGATGAGTTAAAAAATAATCTTTGTAAGGCAAAGCAATCAAAATTGAAGGAGATTAAGCATTTTTTTTTGTTAAAATTCTAAGAACCTAACCTCAGCACAAATTCTAGGAAATTGTCGTCACTTCACGTTACTAATTAATCTATCCCAGGCTTTTACTAGTGCTGTCAGTAACAACTGGGAAAGATTGAACACATTAACTCCCCTGACACATCTGGCTCACAATCACAGCAAGTGACATATATTAAAGCTAAAGCTCTCAAAAAAATGTTCCTGATTGACAAATAGCTTTTGTTAACTTTCCAAACATTTTAAAATCCATAAATATTTTTAGGTTGCAAAAGCCTTAACTCTTCCCTTAACTTTTATAGTTTAAGGAAAACTGTCCCAGCTTCTCTGTGCTTTCCTCATAACTGACATCCCTCACCCTTCCATTCCAATAAAATTCCTCTATACTTGCATTTGGGAACACAACATTTACAGTGATGGTATGTATTAAAGTCATATAATTTACTTTTTCAGTGATGGTGAAATTTTATTACTAACTCTAATGATACAGTTAAAAGAGTTTAGATGTGATTAAGGAACTCGAGCAGGTCTCAATTCTGTTAAACAAATTACAAAGCATGAAACACAGGTCACAAAAAGATAGTCTAGCAAGTGAATAGTACAATAGGATGTCTTTGCTGAGCAGTTTATATTTAATGTACAGCTGAATAGTTTTATAAAGCATTGTTATATCATATGGCTGAGGCTCTTTCATTCCTCACTGAAAAAAGCGTTGAATTTGTTCATTAATAAACTATATCCCTGTGGAGACTGATAACTTATTGAAGAAATTAATCCTCATACTGCTAACAGATAAAAAAAACTGATGGACAAGATTTCAATTTTTGAACTTGTACTGTAACAAACCAACTAAAACTAACACGGGTTAAACATACATTATCAAACAAAGGCTATTTCAAATACAATACAAGTATATATACAAATACAAATGTAAATTTAAGTTTAAATAATCAATCCAACAAAGATACATCTCAATAATTACAATCAATCATATTTATTATCACACAGCTATGGCATTATGTGCAGTCCTACATTGGTTTCTATCTTGTTGGAAATTTTACTTCCCACTCAATTGGTTCAGCTGTTGAGCTGCATTCAGCAGCATCCACATGCCATTTGCAGTCTCTGCACCCAGTTAATACTAACAAAGCACACATCTTTTCCCCAGAGCAGGATTGACTACCACGAGGGGTCATAGTTTTAAGGTGTTAGGAGGAAGGTGTAGAGGAGACGTCAGAGGGAGGTTCTTCACCCAGAGAGTTGTGAGCGCATGGAATAGTTTGCCAGTGGTAGTCGTGGAAGCGGAGTCATTAGTGACATTTAAGCGATTGCTGGACATGCACATGGACAGCAGTGAATTGAGGGGAATGTAGGTTAGGTTATTTTATGTTTGGATTAGGATTATTCTACGGCACAACATTGTGGGCCGAAGGGCCTGTACTGTGCTGTACATTTCTATGTTCTATGTTCTATCTGTGAACTCACTCTCAGGTTTGACATAATGTCCTGAGGTTCTGAATTCGAGATTTCCTTCTTTGACCACTTTAAAAACTATGATTGGCTTTAGAAAAACTGAAATGGCTAGAACGGATGTTGTCCAGTCCACAGTATGCTGCTCATCCATCTTCAGTTGTTCTGTTCTTTCCAACTTTATCACACACAGAATAATGCAATTTCTGCCCTATTCTCTGAGAGCTGCTTTAACCCTAGAATTTGTTTTGCTCTATAAATGACCAGGTGCATTATGAAAGAAAAATATATTCCATTCATGGAGAAATTCTTGTTTTTTTTTACATGAATTCCAATATTCTGAATTGCCCATCACCAGATAGGCTGGAACTTAATACCACTGTAATTTATTTATCTATTCGCTTTGTAGATCTTCATCTGCATTGCAACTTTAGATCGCATGGGCATTGTTTAAAACGTATTGATACAATAATCAGAAATCTAGTTAACTGCCTATCAGAATACCCTCCACATTCACTTCTGTTTTAAAGGGGACAATGCACTAAAAGAAAATATGGGCTTTTCCCAAAGCTTATGTATCATCACAATAAATACATCTCAGAGGAACACAGCAGGCCAGGCAGCATCAGAGGAGCAGGAAAGCTGCCGTTTCAGGTCAGGACTCTTCTTCAGAAAGGGTCCCTGAAGAAGGGTGCCACCCCAAAATGCTAGCTTTCCTGCTCCTCTGATGCTGCCTGGCCTGCTGCGTTCCTCCAGCTCCACATTGTGTTATTTCTGACTCCAGTATCAGCAGTTCTTACTACCTCTGAGATACATCTCAGAAACTGTTTTATTCATATTGGCCAGCCAAATAAATACTGTGGTCTGCGCGAATGGGCCAGAAGCTCAAATTTTGCAGTGAATACCTCACCTTTTGTCACTCCAAAGCCCGTCTACCATCTACAAATCATAAGTCGGGAATATAAAGGAATACTTTCCACTTGCATGGATTGATGCAGCTCCACCAACACTCAAGAAGCTTGACACCATCCAGGAGAAAGCAGCCCAATTGATTGGCAGCCCACCCATCACCTTCAGCATTCACTCCCCTCACCACTGATGCACAGTGGCAACAATGTGTACCATTTAACAGATGCACTGCAGTAGGGCTCGTTCAACAACACTTTCTAAACCAGCGACATCTACCACTTAACAGGACAAGGGTAACAGATGCACATGAACACCTCCACATGCTAATTCCTCTCAAAGCTGGTGATTATCATGACTTGGAAAACCGTTGCTATTCCATCACATTCTGGAACTGCCTTTCTAACAATACTATGGGTGTTCTTCAGACTTCCCACCCTAGCCTTGGTGTTCAGGCTCTTGTAAGTTTCCACCTAGGCCTTTTGCATTACTAAGTATTCCAATGGATGTACAAATGATCTGGAAATTCTTGTGTAAGTACTTCTCCAGGAGATCTGGTGATACCATTCATGATAGGCACAGTGGCATAGTGATTAGCACTGCTGCCTCACAGCACCAGGGACCAGAGTTTGATTCTACCCTACAGCATCTGCCTGTGTGAAGTTCACACATCCTCCCTGTATCTGTGTGAGTTTCTGCCAGGTGCTCCAGTTTCTTCCCACAGTCCAAAGATGTGCAGGTTACGTGGATTAGTCATGGTTAATGCTGGATTATGGGGACAGGGTAGGTTTGGGTGGGATGCTGTTTGGATGGTCAGTGCTGACTTGATAGGCCAAATTGTCTCTATCAGCACTGTCTATAATTCTGTGAGTTTATATTGGTGCACAAATAGTTCCATTCACTGTATGGATCTTCGATGCCTAGCTCATCAATAACTTTTAAATCTCATCTGCAATGCTCCCTTGTTTCTTCCTTGTAGTATTTTACTTTCCTACATTTTTTCTGCCTGTGAAGAGCAACGATGCGTTATTTTAAAACACCTTAATCTTACCAACACAAGAGTCACCGGACCCAAAACGTTATCTCTGTTATTTCTTTGCAGAAGCGCCCAGACCTGCTGAGCTTTTCCAGCAACTTTGTTCATGATTTACAGCATCCACAGCTCTTTCGGTTTTTACCTTATTCTTATCGCTCTTTATTCGACTGGATTGATCAATATCATGTTGTCACTCAACATATGATGACAGTTGACCCATTTTAGATGAGACAAAATTGTGGAATTTTTCAATTTAGCTAGACATGTTTCAGTCAAAACAAAAACAAAATAATATGTTTAATTCACTTGACATAATAATGTAGTTGAGCTGATCTCACAAGTTACCATAATGAAATTTAATCTATTTCTTAACTTAAGATTCCAGTTTTCTATGTTTTACAAGCCTGGCACCGAAATGTCCTGATGCTTTTTCTCTGATTTGGATAGGCTAGTAGGGCTGCCAGAAAACCTTGGTGAGTCGAAATAAAAATAATGCAGAAGTAATGTCAGGTTCGTTTTTGGAGACCCTCATGGACTTGATGCAATAACAAGACACTGACCTGTTTAGAAAAACACCAGTCCTTTTATTAAAAGCAAGTACAAGCTGTGGAGAATCACTGTACTTAACCCGGCACAGAATGCAGAGTCTCGTAAGTAATTCTCGCCGAGCAGCAGACAGTCCCCGCTTTTTATACTTTACTAAGCACATAATACATAAAACAATTTCACACCTCACAATGACATGATACATGAAACAAGTATTACAACAGACAGAGACAGGTTACAGAACAATTGTTACATCAAGAACATAAAAGACCAGGATATAGTATCGTTCGTTCGTGAAGTGACTGCTAATGGCAGGAGGCGATTTCAAGTTGTTAACGAGACAGATTGTAATTTCAAGTTGCCAATGTGTCTGGCTGGAACAAAGTCATTGCCCTGGCCCCTTAGTCAGAGACAGAAGTTACATACTTCAGAAGTCTCACATCTTTACAAATGTTCCTCATTTTACCTTATTTGAGACAGTTTAACTCTAATTCTATTCAGTCAGGAAGCTTTAAGGCAGTGCCTGCATACTGATGTGTAGGCAGATAAAGGACATTAATTTAGACAAGTATAGAAATCAATGGGATGTTTTCCCAATAACATCTCAGGAATACATTTTATTCAGACTGGTGTGAATATGCTGGACTGTGATTTCTTACTGTGCTTGATCATACTTAATACAATCCTTAATCTAACCCAGCATAACTAGATAAAAATAAATAAATTGGCAATTTTATCTCTGCACCTTTTTTCAGTTTGTTCCTTGACATGATTCATATATAATATGATTTTGCTGCAGTTCTTTAGAATACAGTGTGATAAAAAATGTCAAAGCTAATTTTCTAAGTCTGTTGGTCTTGCAAATAGAACATTGGCCTTCATAGTGAGAGGATTTGAGTATGGGAGCAAGGATGTATTGCTGTAAGTGTTCAAGACCTTAGTGAGACCACACCTGGAGTTTTGTGTGGAGTTTTGATTCCCATATCTGAAGAAGGATGATCGGGCTATGAAGGGATTGCAACAAATGTTTATCAGACCTTTTTTTCCTGGAATGACAGAACTGATATATGTAGAGAGATAGGATCAGTTAGAAGTATATCCATGGGAGTTTAGGAGAACAAAGTGTTTGGGGGTATCTATAACATTCTAACTGGACTGGACAGGATATACTTGGGGAGCATGTTCTGGATGACCAGAGAGTCCAGAACCAGGGATCACACCTCAAGGATGCAGGGTAGGCCATTTAGGACAGTGATGAAGACAAATTTCTTCAACCAGAGAGTGGTGAGGCTGTGAAATTCCCTACCACAGAAAGCAGTTGAGGCCAAAGCATTGAATGATTTGAAGAAAGAGTTAGGTAGAGCTAAAGGGATTAAAGCTACAGGAGAAAGTGGGAACAGTGGTACTGAGTTGGTTGATCAGCCATGATTGTATTGAACAGTGCAGCAGGTTCGAAGAGATGAATGGCCTCCTCCTGCTCCGGTTTTCTATGTTTCTAAACGTCTATGCTATGATCCAACCAGTCTTTTACTATACACTCTATTAAGAAACAAATGAACCCGCCATGGAATTGCAGCATCCTGCAACATTTAACTTCCTAATTTCAAGCCAGGACAGATAATGAAAATGACTGAAGAAACTTTAGGGAAATTATTATACCTTAAATATTTTTATAGTCAGGTAAATACAGAATTCCATGTTAAACAATAATATAGGACTGAATAGGATAAACTTAAAGAGAAGAATGATTGGCAGATAAATTGCAAGGCAGCAGAATATAATTGAAGAATGAGCTAGATTGAATAAATTAAAAGAAAAACATTTTGACCTGGAGAAAAGACCAGCGATCAATCAATCACAAGTCTTAAAGCAATTAAACAGGGAAGGATAAAGAATGGGTGAGAGCACCCTTTAAGTACTGAGAAAAAGCACTGCCCAAGAGAAAAAACACTTTGCACAAACTGAAGTGGGTGTAAGTGGAGGCAAAGTGGGGTGCAACCAGCAGGACTTCATCCCAAAGAAAATGTTGGCAGATTGGATTAGTGTAATAATGGAAGACACTTCACTAGTCCTTTCATGTCAAATGAGTGTGACTACTGGATAAAATGAGGTTTCACAGGAAATATCATCCAGTATCCACACCCTGAAAGACAAAAAGTATACACAACGGAAAGCAAATACTCATTCTGAAATCTATTGTGTGTCTGTGCGAACATGAACATTCATCACGCATCATGGTCATGTTTGAAGAATTTGCTGCCTGAAGTAACTTAAAATGATACTAGTTTCAGTTGATAAGTTGGAGCTCAAAATATCATGCTGCAGTGTACTTGTATTTTTCTTTATATGTATTCTTTACTGGGCATTTGCTATAGAACATAGAACATTACAGCACAGTACAGGCCCTTCAGCCCTCGATGTTGTGCCGACATGTCATACCGATCTCAAGCCCATCTAACCTACACTATTCCATGTACGTCCATATGCTTATCCAATGACGACTTAAATGTACCTAAAGTTGGCGAATCTACTACCGTTGCAGGCAAAGCGTTCCATTCCCTTACTACTCTCTGAGTAAAGAAACTACCTCTGACATTTGTCCTATATCTTTCACCCCTCAATTTAAAGCTATGCCCCCTCGTGCTTGCCGTCACCATCCTAGGAAAAAGGCTCTCCCTATCCACCCTATCTAACCCTCTGATTATTTTGTATGTCTCAATTAAATCACCTCTCAACCTTCTTCTCTCTAATGAAAACAGCCTCAAGTCCCTCAGTCTTTCCTCATAAGACCTTCCCTCCATACCAGGCAACATCCTAGTAAATCTCCTCTGCACCCTTTCCAAAGCTTCGACATCCTTCTTATAATGCGGTGACCAGAACTGTACGCAATACTCCAAGTGCAGCTGCACCAGAGTTTTGTACAGCTGCAGCATAACCTCTTGGTTCTGGAACTCGATCCCTCTATTAATAAAAGCTAAAACACTGTATGCCTTCTTAACAGGCCTGTCAACCTGGGTGGCAACTTTCAAGGATCTGTGTACACGGACACCGAGATCTCTCTGCTCATCTACACTGCTAAGAATCTTACCATTAGCCCTATACTTTGCCTTCCGGTTACTCCTACCAAAGTGCATCACCTCACACTTGTCTGCATTAAACTCCATTTGCCATCTCTCAGCCCAGCTCTGCAGCTTATCTGTGTCTCTCTGCAACCTACAGCATCCTTCGTCACTATCCACAACTCCACCGACCTTAGTGTCATCTGCAAATTTACTAACCCATCCTTCTACACCCTCATCCAGGTCATTTATAAAAATGACAAACAGCAGTGAACCCAACACCGACCCTTGCGGTACACCACTAGTAACTGGTCTCCAGGATGAACATTTCCCATCAACTACCACCCTCTGTCTTCTTTCAGCAAGCCAATTTCCGATCCAAACTGCTATATCTCCCACAATTCCATTCCTCCAGATTTTGTACAATAGCCTATTGTGGGGAACCTTATTGAACGCCTTGCTGAAATCCATATACACCACATCAACCGGTTTACCCTCATCTACCTGTTTGGTCACCTTTTCAAAGAACTTAATAAGTTTTGTGAGGCACGACCTTCCCTTCACAAAATGCTATGTTCCAGTCAGAACTAAAGAACTTAGAAACTCATCATTTGCTGCAACCTAACAGGGAGCTTTTACTCCAATACTTGTGTATTCTTTAAGAACCCAAAACAAATTTGAGCAAGCCCACAAACCTGGCTGATAACTCACTAGTGTGAATCATAAGTGGTAATGTGACTTAGCCCTCTTAAAGAACATTGTTCCAACATAACATAACCCAACTATAATGCATAGTAATATGTTTATGGGACGTGGGCATCGCTGAAAGACCAGCATTTATTGTTCATCCCTAATTGCTTTTGCGAAGGTGATAACAAACCATCTTCAGAAACCAGTGTGTGGTTTATCTCATGCTGCTGGACTGACTGCTATGATGGAGTGAGTTCAGGATTTTAAGGCGATGATAGTGATGAAATAATAATATCGCTCCTATACTGATGGTGTATAAATACTGATGGTGTTGGTTTTCCCAAGCAATTGCCACACTTGTCTTTCTGATGTTGGAGAAAGTGGACTTCAAATCTTGATGAGGTAGTAGCTATTGCAGTGTATCTTGTACGTCGCACACTGTTGGCACTGCCTGTGGTGGTGCAAAGGATATAATGTTTAAGACATTACTTCAGCCAAGCTAACAATATGATGTCAGGGTATCAAGAATTAACAGCCTCCCAGTGCATAATGTGGTGTCCTATATGAATCCTTTTCCTGACAGAATACCACAGAGTGTCTGAAGAAAATGGTTACTGGTACATTATGCTCAGCCAACTGCTTCTGTGTCTGTCATACCACCTTCAGCAATTCTATTGTGTTAACTTTTGCGCCACAATGTTTCTCGTCCAACAAAGACAGAAGCATTGCTCGAATTGCAAAGGGTCAAATAGCAGATGTGTGAGTAGGAGAGCTGCTCTGGAATAATGCTCAGAATATAGCTCAAAAAGGACGATGAATAGCCAAAGATAGTGGAATTGGAAAAGAGCAAAGCTCAGTGAAATAATGAGAGATTTACCCTGAACTGGGTACAAAACTTAGTAAGTAGATTGATGAAACAGAGCCTGAAATATGAACTGGAGAGTACGAAATAAACATAACTCATATTTTAATTGGGGCATGGTGTCAACGTGGTGATCACCAACATGCGCTTCAACCATTTTGACTCCAAATCCTCTTTCAATACACCAGGTTTATTTGCTGCACAAATTGAGCCTCAACTATGTCAAACCAATGGATAGGAGTAAGATGAGCGTGGCAAAAGACATATGCGAGCGCCCATCAAACAGCAAAACTTCGTTGACTGCCTGCTCTGATCCTGCATTTCCTCAATGAAAACCAGACACTGGAAAATGATGATCATTCACAGATATTATATAAACAGTGTTGCTTGCAGTTTTTTTGACAAATACCAGCTGATAGTAAATGCATGCAGCTTTAAGATATTAACTACTGTGTTTGTGAAACTTGAGGACACCATGAAGAAAATCCCTGAATCAGCTGCATCAGCATGCAACTATTTTATGTAACTGTGAAACAAACTGCACAATGAAGGACAGCAACCCAATAAGGCTGATAAGACCAGCCATATAGCATCTGTTTTATATGGATATTGAGCTGTGGCAGCAGTTCAGATGCTGAAACTTTTATGGAGAAATGACTTCATTGATATTCTTTCATAGATGAGAATAGACCAACAGCAACACAAGCGTTCCACAGTAGTCTGAGCGCACAGACAGTTCAACACTGTGTTACATGCACCCGCTTTACATTAGCCCTCTACTTGTTGAACAATATATTATTGGCCCAGTGGATTTGTTTAAATCAAATAAAGATGAAAGGGCAACCCCTTTATTTTTCATGTGTTCATATATTTTGAAAATTCCGAACGCAGAAAGCATAATTTGAAAACAAAATTGTAATTATTTAGCTCATGCAGAGCCCTGTGCTTCCACAAGACAACATGGCTTGAAGCCAAGATCTGTTATTTTATAATCAATGTTACAATTTTGCCTGCAACAAACTTACAAATATGAAGGAATGAATTTGGCAAGACTCCAGAGATTTTTAAAGGGTTCGGCCTGCAGTCATCATTATGCAGGAGCTGGAACTTGCTCTTGAAAGTTGAAGCAAACAGGAAAATGATAAAAGAGATAATGGGAACTGCAGATGCTGGAGAATCCAAGATATTAAAGTGTGGAGCTGGATGAACACAGCAGGCCAAGCAGCATCTCAGGTGTACAAAAGCTGACGTTTCGGGCCTAAACCCTTAATCGGAGTGGAGGATGGGGAGAGGGTTCTGAAATAAATAGGGAGAGACGGGGAGGTGGACCGAAGATGGATAGAGGAGAAGATAGGTGGAGAGGAGAGTATAGGTGGGGAGGGGATAGGTCAGTCCGGGGAGGAAGGATAGGTCAAGGAGGTGGGATGAGGTTGGTAGGTGGGAAATGGAAAAGTTTCCAGAGATAACAAAGTGTGGAGCTGGATCAACACAGCAGGCCAAGCAGCATCTTAGGAGTACAAAAGTTGACTTTTTGGGCCTAGACCCTTCATCGGAAAAGGGGGATGGGGAAAGGGTTCTGAAATAAATAGGGAGAGAGGGGGAGGTGGACCAAAGATGGATAGAAAAGAAGATAGGTGGAGAGGAGAGTATAGGTGGGGAGGTAGGGAGGGGATAGGTCAGTCCGGGAAGGGCGGACAGGTCAAGGAGGTGGGATGAGGTTAGTAGGTAGGAAATGGAGGTGTGGCTTGGGGTGGGAGAAGGGGATAGGTGAGAGAAAGAACAGGTTAGGGAGGTGGGAACGAGCTGGGCTGGTTTTGGGATGCAGTGGGGGGAGGGGAGATTTTGAAGCTTGTGAAGTCCACATTGATACCATTTGGCTGCAGGGTTCCCAAGCAGAATATGAGTTGCTGTTCCTCAACCTTCGGGTGGCATCATTGTGGCACTGCAGAAGGCCCAGGATGGACATGTTGTCTGCGGAATGGGAGGGGGAGTTAAAATAAAGGGGGCGGGGTGTGAGGGATGTGTTGCGTCAAATGCGGGAGACACGGTTGAGGGCGTTCTCAACCACTGTGGGATAATTGCGGTCCTTGAAGAACAAGGACATCTGGGATGCACGGGAGTGGAATGACTCATCCTGGGAGCAGATGCAGCAGAGGCAAAGGAATTGGGAATAGGGGATGGAATTTTTGCAGGAAGGTGGGTGGGAGGAGGTGTATTCTAGGTAGCTGTGGTAGTCGGTGGACTTGAAATGGACATCGGTTTCTAGGTGGTTGCCTGAGATGGAGACAGAGAGGTACAGGAAGGTGAGGGATGTATTGGAGATGGTCCAGGTGAACAGAAGGTTGGGGTGGAAGGTGTTGGTGAAGTGGCTAAACTGTTCGAGCTCCTCTTGGGAGCATGAGGCGGCACCGATACAGTCATCAATGTAACGGAGGAAGAGGTGGGGTTTGGGGCCTGTGTAGGTGCGGAAGAGGGACTGTTCCACACAACCTACAAAGAGGCAGGCATAGCTTGGGCCCATGCGGGTACCCATGGCCGCCCCCTTAGTCTGTAGGAAGTGGGAAGAAGCGAAAGAGAAGTTGTTGAAGGTAAGGCTAGGCAGATGATGGTGTCAGTGGAGGGGGACTGGTTGAGTCTGCGGGACAGGAAGGAGCAGAAGCCTTTAGGCCATCTGCATGGGGAATGCAGGTGTATAGGGACTGGATGTCCATGGTGAAAATGAGGTGCTGGGGACTGGGGAATTGGAAGTCCTGGAGGAAGTGGAGGGCATGAGTGGTGTCACGGATGTAGGAAGGGAGTTTCTGGACCAAGGGGGAGTAAATGGAGTCCAGATAGGTGGAGATGAGTTTGGTGGGGCAGGAACAGGTGGGGACAATGGGTCGACCAGGGCAGGCCGGTTTGTGGATTTTGGGAAGGAGATAGAAGCGGGCAATGCGGGGTTGGGGAACAATGAGGCTGTGGGTGGGAGGTCACCTGAAGTGATGAGGTTGCGGATGGTTTGGGAAATGGTGGTTTGGTGGTCGGGGGTGGGGTCTTGATCCAGGGAGTGGTAGGAGGAGGTGTCGGAGAGTTGGCATCTGGCCTCAGCGATGTAGAGGTCACTGCGCCATTCCAAACTGCAAGTTTAATGATAATCATGTCCACTCTTAAAGTTGGAATTGTACTTCCTCTGGCGTGTAATTGATTACATTCAGATCTGGATGAAAAACTTGCTACAGTAATATAATCACACAGGTAGCCTTAAAGCAGCATGCCTGTAGGGATGAATAATTAAACTTCCTTTTAATAAAGTTGAATGGATGCTTGCGCGCACTGAGATTGTTGATGATTCAAAAATGTTATTCGGCCATAAGGCAGGTATTATCTTAAATAACAACCTTGCTTGCATTGGCTGCACTGGTGAGATGATTAAATGCATGATTAAATGCTTCAAAGGAGGGTCACTAGGGTCACTGCAAATCCACAGTGTGCAAACCAAATGCTTAGCTGCTCTCCAGCTTCCAAACTCCATCGCACTGTCCATCTTTCTCTAGTTCTCTGTTAGGAAGATATCCATGAAACACGTGGCAATGATATTCTTGCACAATAGAGTAAAATGCAAGATATGAATCTGCAGATTGTTTGACATCTCTCCTGAATTTTGTTTCCACTGATTGCATTGTTGTAATAAAGGCAAAAGGATTGACCTTGTACAAACTGTAGGTTTGTATGGGATAATTAATCAGATGAAGCTTGCAACCTCCATTGTTATGTTGTGTATCCCAGTTTTAAGAGTTCACCATACAGTGGCCATACATTTTGTTAAGGTGTGAGAACTTCCTTCGCAAAATCTTCAAATATCTATCTAAGTTTCCTCCAATATGCTCCTTCAAGTGGATTCCTTTAGGCAAAACTTACTTGATCTACTATAATTTCTCCTTATGTGGCTTGGAGTCTGGTTTAATTTGACAACATCCCTGTGAATCATCTTGCGATGTTCTACAGGAATATAAGATGTTACTGATGTGGCAGCAGCCTGAACTTCACCTTCTGATTTTCATTCCCTTTGGTAAGTGCTTCTTTCCAGCTTTGATCCTTTATCAGATGACTGTGTAAACATTGGGAACTTGGCTTACAGAACACTGAAGGGAAACATAGAAAATAGGTCTGGAGTAGGCCATTCAGCCCCTCGATCCTGCACCATCATTCAATACAATTATGGCTGATCATGCAACTTCAATATCCCATTCCTGCCCTCCCCCCATACGCCTTGATCCCCTTAGCCCCAAAGGCCACATCCAGCGCCCTCTTGAATATATCTAATGAACTGGCCCCAACAGCTTCCTGTGGGAAAGAATTCATCAGATTCACCATTCAAGAAATTCTTCCTCATCTCCTTCCTAAATGACTTGCCCCTTATTCTTAGATTGTGACCCTTTGTTCTGGATTTCCACAACATTGAGAACATTCTTCCCACATCAAGCCTGTCTGGACCCATCAGGATTTTCTGTTACCATGAAATTCCTCACTGCCACACACACAAACCGCGCCCCCCAACCAACACCACCACCACCAACACCCTTCTAAATACCTTTGAATATAAGTCCAGTTGATGTAGCCTTTCTTCATGATCTCAGCCCTGCTATCCCGGGAATCAGTCTGGTGAACCTTTGCTGGGCTCCTCAATAGAAAGAATGTCTTCTTCAGACTGGGAGACCACAACTGCGTACGATATTAGAGGTGTGGCCTCACCAAGGCCCTGTATAACTGCAACAGGACATCCCTACTCTGATACTCAATCCTCTCAGTATGAAGGCCAGCATGCCCTTTGCTTTCTCACTGCCTGCTGCACCTGCATGCACCTTCAGCAACTGTTTCACCATGACACCCAGGTGCCACATTTATCCGCATTATACTGTGTTTGCTGAGTACTTGCCTACTCAGCCAGACTGTCCAAGTCACCCTGCAGACTCTTAGCATCCACCCCCAGAACACACTGTCACCCAGCTTTGTGTCATCTGCAAATTTGGAGATATATCACCCAATTCCTTAATGTATACTGTGAACAGCTGGGGTCCCAGCATTGAACCCCACGGTACCCCACCTGCCACTGGCTGCCTGAAAAGGGCCCATTTATTACACCTGTCTGTTTCCTGGTGCAAACAAGTTCTCTATCCATGCCAATATATTACCTCCTATTCCATGAGCTTTAATGTTCCTTACTAATCTCTTGTGTGGAACCATGTCAAATGCCTTTTGAAAGTGCAGATACACAACATCCACTGATTCACCATTGTCTACGCTACTGGTCACATCCTCAAAAAATTTCAGACAATTTGTCAAGAATGCTTTCCCTTGAGTGAATCCATGCTGACTAAGACCAATTCTGTCCCTGCTTTCCAAATGCTAATGATTGACTCCAGCATTTTCCCCACGACCGATGTCAGGCTAACTGGCCCATAATTCCCCATTTTCTCGTCCTCCTTTTTTTGAAGAATTGGGCTACGTTAGCTATCCTCCAGCTCATTGCAACTTTTCCAGAGTCTATAGAATGCTGGAAAATGATCACCAATGCATCTGTTATTTCTAGGGCTACTTCTTTAACTACTCTGGGATGCAGAGCATTCAGGCCCAAGGGACTTATTGGGTTTTAATCCCATCAATTTCCCCAATACCACTTCCTGACTAATAAAAATTTCCTTCAGTTCCTCCTTCATGCTTGAGCCTCTGCCCCTAGCATTTCTTGAAGAGTATTTGTGTCCTTTTTAGTGAAGACAAATCCAAAGAATTTGTTCAACTGGTCTGACATCTCTTTGTTGCCCATTATGAATTCACCTGATTCTAACTGGAAGCGACCTGCGTTTGTCTTCAAATTTCTCCCAGTCCTCGGGTTTGCTGCTTTATCTAGCAAATTTATATGCCTCCTCTTTGGCTTTAATTCTGTTCCTGATTTCCCCTTTTTAGCTATGGTTGCACCACCTTCCCTGTTTTACTCTGATATCAGATAGGGATGTACAATTGTTGAAGTTCACCCAGTGTTCGTTAAATGCCTACCATTGCTTATCCACCGACAAGCCTTTAAATATCCTTGGCCAGCTTATGCTAGCCAAAGCATGCGTCATACCATCAAAGTTAGCTTACTTTCGGTTCAGGACCCTCTCCATCTTAGTGAAGAATTCTATCATATTATGGTCACTCTTCCCCAAAAGATCTTACACCATAATGTTGCTAATTAATCCTCTCTTGTTACTCAATACCCAGTCTGGGATGGTTTGCTCCCAAATTGGTTCCTCACATATTGGCCAAGGAAACCATTCTTTGTACATTCTAGGAAATCTGCCACCATTGCATGGCTACCAGTTTGGTTAGCCCAATCAATACCTAGATTGAATTCACACATAATAATTGTTGTAACCTTACTGCATGCATCCCTAATTTCCTGTTTGATACTGTCCCCAACATCACAACTACTGTTTGGTGGTCTGCACACTCATGGTTTTTTTTCCCTTTGGTGTTCCACAACTCCACCCATATTGATTTCACATTGTCCAAGCTAATGTCTTCACTTATTATTGTATTAATCGTCTCCTTAACCAGCAATGTTGTCCCACCTCCCTTTCCTTTCTTGACTGTTTTGCCTGAAAATTGAATAAACCAGGTTGTTGAGTTTCCATCCTTGGTCACCCTGGAGCCTAACCCTAACTCTAACCCTAGCCTTATCTCTGATCCCAGTTACGTCATATCCATTAAAAACAGTTTGTGCAGTTAATTCAAGATAACAAAGTGTGGAGCTGGATGAACATAGCAGGCCAGGCAGCATCTCAGGAGCACAAAAGCTGACGTTTCGGGCCTAGACCCTTCATCAGAGAGCCTGAAACATCAGCTTTTGTGCTCCTGAGATGCTGCTTGGCCTGCTGTGTTCATCCAGTTCCACACTTTATTATCTTGGATTCTCCAGCATCCGCAGTTCCCATTATCACTGTGCAGTTAATTCATCCACCTTATTACAAATGCTGTTCACATTGAGACACAGATCCTTCAGCTTGTTTTATTTACATTTATTGCCCTTTTAGAATCATTGTGAAATGTGGCCCTTTTTTATTTTTGTTTTTGGTTTCTCTGCTTTTCACTTTCACTTGTCTCCTTACTGTCCTTTGTTTCTATCCCCACTTTCCTGCCCTCCGACTTCCTGCATTGGTTCCCATCCCCCTGCCATATTTAAACCCACTCCAGGTAAAAGGTTGAATACTGGCGTTTCAATCTGGTGGCACATGATTAGATTGTGTTTGATTAAAGAAAGCAAATAAAAAATAAAAATAGACACATAATTTGAATTAGTTTCCAGTAATTGAGAGAAAAATCACTTTGCTGAGACAATAACAGGAGTACGAGAATTTGTTAATTAGTATTGTTTGCATAGCTGTCATCCGCTGAAATGCCTAGAAACACAGTGTCAGGCTGGAAAGCTGTTGTACTACCCAAGCTCTGGCTATGACTATAACAGGTGGATATGAGATGTAGAGCAGCAGTGGGCGCTGCACTGCCTAAACCCTGAGACCCTTCAGGTGGCACGTTGGCTCAGTGGTCAGCAGTGCTGCCTCAAGGTGACTGGGACCCAGGTTTTATTCCACCTTCAGGCGACTGTCTGTGTAGAGTTTGCATGTTCTCCCTTTGTCTGCGTGGGCACTCTGGTTTCCTCCCACAGTCCAAAGATGTGCCATTTAGGTAGATTAATCATGCTAAATTGCCTATAATGTCCAGGGATGTGCAAACTAGGTGGGTTAGCCATGGAAATGCAGGGTTACAGTGATAGGGGTGGGATGGGGTGAGTCTGGGTGGGTTGATCTTCGGAGGGTTGGTGCAGACTTGATGGGCTAAATGGCCTGCTTCTGCACAGTAGCGATTCTATGATTCTATGAACACAAGGTCCAGAGTTTTTGACTTTTTTACCAGCTGCCCGTAATTGGTGGAAATGATGTTACTGTGGGTTTTTAGATGTCAAGATTTGTAAGGGAAAACCCAGCAGTCAGTTGCCATTTTAAATTAGAGCCCTACCACCTCTGGTAAAAATGTGACGAGTGGGAATGAAATGCAAACCCACAGACACTATCTTCACTCCTCCCCCAGTAGCACCAGGAGGAGCAGCAGTAGTAGAGGAGGAATGAAATTCCCTTTCTTGTCTCCACAGCTGCTTCCCCTTCAATCCTTATATTCTGCCCCTCTGCCGTTTACCTAACACAGATATTATGAGTTCTTCCATCTTCAAAATAAAAATAATTTGGGCTGAAGTTCCTGTTGTTTTATCTGCATCCATTCCCCACAATCCTGACAACTGTTCCTGATCTCTTGTCACGAATTACTGGTGCACTTTCCTCATGCACTAGCTATCACTTTTTAAAATCTTTGTTGTCACTCCTTTCTGTAAAATAAACATCAGTGACTCATCCATCCTCTCAAATTGTTGCATGCCCACTGGTCTCCCTTCAGTCTCTTCAGTTCTGAAATATGTTGTAACTTCCCAGCTTGTGTGCCTCCTTTCTCTGGGGGATGTTTAGCCAGCAGGATCTCATTTAATAGAGCAATAGAACAGTGCAGCAGAGGAACAGACCCTTCAGCCTACCATGTCTGATGCCATTCCAAACTAAACCCATCTGCCTGCACGTGGTCCGTATCCCCCTGTTCCCTTCATGTGTTTGTATAACTGCCTCTTAATCTTTGCTAATGTGTCTCATTCTACCACCTCCAGCAGGTACAGCATATTCTAGGCACCTACCGCCCTTTCCATAAAACAAAACTTGCCTCGCGCATCTCCTTTAAACTTTCCCTCTCTTCCCTTAAACTTATGCCCCCTACTATTTGACATTTCCACCCTGGGAAAAAGACTCTTACTGTCCACCCTATCATGCCTCTCATAATTTTATATGCTTCTATCCAGTTGTCTGTCAACCTCTGATGCTCCATCAAAAATAATCCAATTTTGTCCAACCTCTCCTTAATAGATAATACACTCCAATCCAGGCAACATCCTGGTACACCTCTTTGTATCTCTAAAACCTCCACTCCATCTTGTATTGTGTTGACCAAAACAACAAACTATACTCTAAATGTAACCAAACTAAAGTTAATATTTAGGGACCGGTGACCCTTCCTCAGAACCGGACCTGAAACGTTAACTCTGATTTTTTTCTTCACAGAATCTGCCAGACCTGCTGAGCTTTTCCAGCGACTTCTGTTTTTGCTCCTGATTTACAGCATCTGCAGTGCTTTCAATTTTTATTTCGTATTTAACTCACTGCCACATATCTTCTAAGCATGCCCATCTTGAAGAAGTACTGCTCCTCTCGGCGACAGAATTTCTTGTTGAGTCCTGAGGAAGGATCACCAGACCCGAAATGTTAACTCTGATATTTTCTTCACAGATGCTGAACTTTTCTAGCAACTTCTCTTTTTGTGGCCAAACTAAGTGTTATACAGCTGCAAAATGACTTACCAACTTTAATACTCAGTGTTGCAACTGATGCCCTGTGCCACATGTCTTCTTTCTCCACCTTATCCATTTGCGCTGCCACTTTCAGGGAACTTTGGACTTGGACCCCAAGATTCTTCCGTGTATCACTGCTCCTAGGCGTCCTATCATTTATGGTATACTTACATCTTGCATTTGATCTCCCAAAGTGCATCATCTTACGTTTGCCTGGATTAAACTCCATCTGCCATTTCTCTACCCAACTTTCCAACTGATCTATATCCTGCTGTATCCTTTGCTAACCTTCTTCACTGTCCACAACTCCACCAATGTTCATGTCATCTGCAAGCTTACTAATCAGATCACTGACGTTTTCATCTAAACCTTTTATATATATTGCAAGTAATAGAGATCCCAGCACTGATCTTTGTGGAACACCACTGGTCACAGACCTCCAGTCAAAAAAAAATCTCTCCCTACCCACCCTCTGTCTCCTATGATGGAGCCCATTTTGTATCCAACTTGCCAACTCACATGAATTCCATGTAACTTAATCTTCCAGACCTGCCTACCATGAGGGACCTTGTCAAATGCTTTAGTAAAGTCCATCTAGACAATATTCACTGCCCTATCCTACACTCTTTGGAACTCCTTCCCTGTACCTTCTATCCTTTCATTATTTCCCCAACATTTAAAACTCTTACTAAAATCTATTTCTCAACTATATTTTGAGCTGACTTTCCTCATAGCCTACTCCACTGCCTCATGAACTGGGATTGGCTTTCCTGTTTGTTAAATACTTCGGACTGAATTTTACCAGAAATTGGCTGCGTGCCATTTTGCTGAATTTCATGAAGGGTTTTTCGCTGTGCACCTAGAGGATTTTCATGGACCATTGCCCCAAGCTTGTCTCATTAATGAGGTGCCATACCTGTTTGCACCTTTCTTGCGCCATGCACTTCACTGCTCCAGGCCCAGGAAAGAAATGCCCTGGACACTCAGAAGAAAGATGGAGACCAGGCATCTGCTCAGCCCCGGGCAAAATGGTGTCGGCCATTCATAACTCAATTCTAATGCAGAAGCAGGCACAGGAGTATCAGGCAGATTTGTTGGATGCATTGGGCTAACTGGCTCAAAAGATGGAGGGCTTGATCTGGATGTGAATGTGAAGAGGAAGGGTCAGAGGGAAATGGGACAAATGCTAGCAAACAGAACTAGGTCAGATTGGGACATCTGATTGATGTGGATGAGTTGGACCAAAGGGCCTGTTTCTGTGCTGTATGACTCTATCTGACTTCACCAATGCCATGGTACAGGAGTAAGAATGATAGAGCACAAGTGCCATAAGACAACATATCCATCCCCTTTACTGATGACTACTGACAACCATGACAACATACTTGGCTGTGTGTCTATGCTGAAAGGCAAGTCAAATATCTTGAGCATTTAAGGTGCAGCTGAGGGGGTAACCTGCCAGAAGATAAGGCAATGCAGGGCTGCTGTGAGCTTCAAAGTAGGCACAAGTTACGTGAGTGTGAAACTGGCAGGCAAGCAGCTCTAAAATGTATTCTAGTTCAAACCATGAGCTGGGGTTTGACATTGCACTCAAAGTGTCCTTGCAGCAGCATAGCAATGGGAGGTGCTGGTGTGCTGCGAAGGCCAACATTGATACAGTGAGGCTGGCACATGGATACCAATGCCCATGTATGCAAGGTGCATGTGGCTACTGCCCATGGAGCTTATCTTGAGCTGTTGGTGCCATGTGTCCAAGGTGATGGTCCAGACAAGTAAATGGCGAGTTAGAATTGCTAGGTACTTGCTCTGACTTTCCTGTTGGAATTCTGAATGTCTGATTTGTATCCGATTGGTGAGATAATGGGAAACTGCATATTAATATGGTGAGTTTAGGTATCATTAGAGTCATAAATGAAGAATAATCAAAAAGCCTTTCACTTGTTCACAAGAAAGACTCTTGTCTCGATGCCCAGGAATTGGTTGATACATGTGACTTTTGGCCTCGCTCATCATCCGGCTTTTCCAAATTTCTCATCAAATCCAAGTCATTTTGTGGATAGAAAGATTCCTCTCTTTGAGTCCCCTTATGTTAAAGATACCACATGTTGCGTAAGAGCTTTAGAATGCTAAAGCAACATTGCAATGGGGAGAAATAGTGCAGGGTGAGCAGATTAAAGTGGATTGGAAGTTGTGTGTGTGTGTGTGTGTGTGTGTGTGTACGTTTGTGAGAGAGGGAACGAGAAACACATGTAGAGAAGAGTCTATCAATAATGTAATAGATTAGAGCCTGGTATATCTCAGATTACACTGAATAGTAGTAGTTAACAGACTATAGGCTAGTTCTTGACTTGTCTGACAGTGCAAATGGAGATGAAAATTGAGAGAGATGTAAAGTGTGCTGCAGACTCATTATCATCTGTTTTAACAGTATTCAGCAAAGTCAAGATCCACCCCTGTAATCACTGACATCCTGTGGTTGCTGTTCCTTTGTTGATGTAGTGAAGAAAATTAATTTTGATTTTTGTTGCTGTAGGGGGAAAGTGGTTACACACTGGTTTTTGTATTCTCAATGTTTAAAGATAATAATTTACTCTGTAAGATATGTTCATATTCATTCTTGAACTAGTAGTTTCTTGGCACATATCCAAGAATACAGTTAAATTATAAATCTTAATGGGAAACATAAAATGTCTGCCCAAGGAATGTGATTTTATAGCTTGGCAATAAAAAATAGTGCAATTTGGGCTCTTTAATAGAGTGGAAAAATGCTTTGCAGTTTAATTACCAAGCTATAAGTAAGCTAATTGCTTGTTAGTATGGCTATGATTCAAATGATAAGTGCAGCAGAGTTTGCCTATTATATTTATCTCTGATACCAGCCTGATAGCCCGACAGGTGTCTGCTGTGTTATGGAGGGTGCCCTGGCCATGTCTATGATGTTATTTTGAACAAACAATAAAAAGCAATTCAGCCAAAAGTGTTTTTATATTTAAGTGTCTCAGGAAACATATTCAATTTCATGATAAGATTTTGGCATTCATGAATGTGATTTTAAAGATAACTTCACCTTTTAAAACAATAACAAGAATTAAACAAAATAAATAAAACTGAAATGATTGAAGAAAAGAACGTGAAGTCTGAAACAAAGAAAGGAGAAAAGGAAGAGATAATGGGAACTGCAGATGCTGGAGAATTCCAAGATAATAAAATGTGAGGCTGGATGAACACAGCAGGCCAAGCAGCATCTCAGGAGCACAAAAGCTGACGTTTCGGGCCTTGACCCTTCATCAGAGAGGGAGATGGGGAGAGGGAACTGGAATAAATAGGGAGAGAGGGGGGAGGCGGACCGAAGATGGAGAGTAAAGAAGATAGGCGGAGAGAGTATAGGTGGGGAGGTAGGGAGGGGATAGGTCAGTCCAGGGAAGACGGACAGGTCGAGGAGGTAGGATGAGGTTGGTAGGCAGATGGGGGTGCGGCTTGGGGTGGGAGGAAGGGATGGGTGAGAAGAAGAACCGGTTAGGGAGGCAGAGACAGGTTGGACTGGTTTTGGGATGCAGTGGGTGGGGGGGAAGAGCTGGGCTGGATGTGTGGTGCAGTGGGGGGAGGGGACGAACTGGGCTGGTTTAGGGATGCAGTTGGGGAAGGGGAGATTTTGAAACTGGTGAAGTCCACATTGATACCATTAGGCTGCAGGGTTCCCAGGCGGAATATGAGTTGCTGTTCCTGCAACCTTCGGGTGGCATCATTGTGGCACTGCAGGAGGCCCATGATGGACATGTCATCTAAAGAATGGGAGGGGGAGTGGAAACGGTTTGTGACTGGGAGGTGCAGTTGTTTGTTGCGAACTGAGCGGAGGTGTTCTGCAAAGCGGTCTCCAAGCCTCCGCTTGGTGTCCCCAATGTAGAGGAAGCCACACCGGGTACAGTGGAATCAGTATACCACATTGGCAGATGTGCAGGTGAACCTCTGCTTAATGTGGAATGTCATCTTGGGGCCTGGGATAGGGGTGAGGGAGGAGGTGTGGGGGCAAGTGTAGCATTTCCTGCACCTTCCCCTGCAACCGCAGGAAATGCTACACCTGCCCCCACACCTCCTCCCTCACCCCTATCCCAGGCCCCAAGATGACATTCCACATTAAGCAGAGGTTCACCTGCACATCTGCCAATGTGGTATACTGCATCCACTGTACCCGGTGTGGCTTCCTCTACATTGGGGAATCCAAGCGGAGGCTTGGAGACCGCTTTGCAGAACACCTCCGCTCAGTTCGCAACAAACAACTGCACCTCCCAGTCACAAACCGTTTCCACTCCCCCTCCCATTCTTTAGATGACATGTCCATCATGGGCCTCCTGCAGTGCCACAATGATGCCACCCGAAGGTTGCAGGAACAGCAACTCATATTCCGCCTGGGAACCCTGCAGCCTAATGGTATCAATGTGGACTTCACCAGTTTCAAAATCTCCCCTTCCCCAACTGTATCCCTAAACCAGCCCAGTTCGTCCCCTCCCCCCACTGCACCACACAACCAGCCCAGCTCTTCCCCCCCACCCACTGCATCCCAAAACCAGTCCAACCTGTCTCTGCCTCCCTAACCTGTTCTTCCTCTCACCCATCCCCTCCTCCCACCCCAAGCCGCACCCCCATCTACCTACTAACCTCATCCCACCTCCTTGACCTGTCCGTCTTCCCTGGACTGACCTATCCCCTCCCTACCTCCCCACCTATACTCTCTCCACCTATCTTCTTTACTCTCCATCTTCGGTCCGCCTCCCCCTCTTTCCCTATTTATTCCAGTTCCCTCTCCCCATCCCCCTCTCTGATGAAGGGTCTAGGCCCGAAACGTCAGCTTTTGTGCTCCTGAGATGCTGCTTGGCCTGCTGTGTTCATCCAGCCTCACATTTTATTATCAAGGAGAAAAGGAAGGTGTCATCCGTGAGAAAAGCAGAAATAAGGAAAATAGTTAAATAAGCATGAATTAATCCAAATAAATTGTATTGCATGCTACAATTAATGCCCTCAATTTTACAACAAATCTAAATCCATTTTTTCAGTAGCCTGTTGCTTCTGTTAAGTATTGATTTTGTATTTCGGGAGGAATTGACTGTATTCAGTATTTAGTGGTTTTGTGCTCAGTACATAAAATAATATCAAATGTATTTGTACAAAATGCTTTGTCTACTATTTTCACAAAAGTCTATAAGGTATTTATTTTAACCATGCTCATTATTTATACTACATCCTATATTACAATTGCAACCTATTAAACAACTCTAATTTTAATATAATTATTTTAGAAGTTTACACTCAACATCTGAATCTGTTTGAGTTACATTCAAGTGCAGATAATATCTTTTAAATGAATTCTTAACAAAAAGTGGTCTGTAGTAAGTTGATTGAAGAATTCTACCATCATGATTGTAGCTATATTTGCAGTTAGGCTGTTATCAAGTCTGATGCTGTTGGAACCACATCATGAAAAGTGCTATTTATATAAAGCTTAATTTTTTAAACGCTCAGCACCTTAGTGAAGAAATTGACCTAATTACCTAATTCTAGTACAAATAGCTTGGTTATATCTGTATGCAGTGGTGTAGTGGTAATGTCGGTAGCCTAGCAATCTAGAGGCCCAGTCTAATTCCCGAGGAACACTGATTTAAATTCCATCAAGACTATCTTTGAATTTGACTGAAATTAATAAGTATGGAATATAAGGCTTGTTTCAAAAGTTTTTTTTTAATAATGACCTTCTGCTTCTGTGCCATTCCTTTTTTTAAGCTTTCTCTTCATTTTGTCCCTTTTACTTCTGAAGACTCTGACTTGTGCAACTGTTTGGTCACTGCTTTTATATAAGCGTAGACTGTTCTTTCATTCCTAATACCGATTAACTCAGCACAGGCTGGAAATCTGAGGCAATTAGTCAGAGGCAGTTATGTAACGTCTTTAATATAATCGTATGTCTCAAGCTGCTTCACATGTTAGAAACAAACACAACCATTTGCAACAATTAAGATCTCAGTTAGTTACAGGGGAAAAGGAACATTTGTAATCCAAAAAGTAACCCCCAACATTTAAAAAAAATTTCTCAAACAGAATTTCAAGAAAAGAAATTTGACTCCTTTAGGTAATCTAAGGTTGGCTCAATGGTGGAAGACTTTAAATAGCATCTTAAATGAGGTAGTGAGGCGGAAACATTAAGGGATAACATTCCAGTGTTTAGGGCCTAGACAGCTAAAGGAACAGCTCTCAACGTGGGATGAAAAGACAGTTGTGTCCTTTATTGAGGTCACACAACTGCAGTGAGACAAGAGGTATGTTGGTATATTATTGCAAACAGATCTGGTTTCCCATTATGTGATCAGTTGCCTGATTTTAAACCACCCTAAGTCCGATCCCCCAACACAACCTACTCCTCTATCCATTCATCAAAGCAAATCAAAATTCACCCCATGACAAAAGGATTGCTTAAATAATCAAGAACTGTTGCTCTAAGAGATTGTTAGGCATACAGAGATGAATAGATAGCATAGGATGGGGTATGATACAAAGAAAATAAATTTGTTATCCCTAAGGAGCTGATAGGAGACAAGCTAAAGCACACCCATGTGAGGCACGAAAAAAGATCTGAGTAAGGCTAGTGGCATGCTCAGTGAAGGGTCACTGGACCTGAAATGCTTTCTCTCTCTACAGATGCTGCCAGACCTGCTGTGTTTCACTGGCAGTTTCTGTTTTTGTGTAGGAGATGTGCTGTACTGGTCAAATATGAGCTATGAAATCAAGGATCACATCAGTCAAAGCAGTATGTAATGATAAACAAGCAGGATAAACTAGCAGGATAAACAAGCTAGAGAGCTACTGATGATGCATGACATCCCAGGCATACTGTGGATGAATAATACAACAAAGAATTACAGATGCTGGAGATCTGAAACAAACTTATACTGAAATTGCATGAGAAACTCAGCAGGTCTGGCAGTATCTGTGGAAAGAAAGTAGAACTAACGTTTTGAGTGACAGAACATGGATGAAACTGAGAGTGGACCGCTTCAGTTTTGCAGAACTAATTATTCTCATGGTCAGAAATAGGTTGCTATTCTAACTACTTGGAGATGAAGCAGCTGGTATCACTGACTACCAGTTAGATTGCAGAATGCCTGAAGCACACTTCAGTTGGCACAATTTACCCATCATTGTAATGAGTGATCGTGGCCCTTAGTTCACAAGAGAAAAATTCATCTCCATGACGGATTAAGAAATTCAATGCTGTGCATCTCCAGTTAAATGGAAAGGGTAAGGCAACAGTGAAAGTCACTAAATGAATCTTCACAGACATAAAGAAAATCAGGCAGAGATGTACGCAAGACAGTCCTTGCTTAAAGAAGCACATCACCTGAAGACATGGAAAGCAGTTCTTATTATATGCCCAAACTACTTTTCTAACAGCAAAAAAATGTTACTGAAGTTGGAAACTAGAACAGGCATGAGTGAAAGGATCAAGGTGAAATGGCAGAAAGCTAAACTTCAGTTTGACAGTTCTGAAGAAGGGTCACATCAACTCTGCTTTCCCTCTCCACAGATGCTGCCAGACCTGCTGAGGTTTTCCAGCAATTTCTGATTTTGTTTCTAATTTCCAGCATCTGCCATTCTTTGGTTTTTCATTTTGACAAGACTGTCAAACTGGGGTACAAGCCTTCAATGCTTTCAAAAAGAGCAACCAGTGAGGAGCAGTTGTCAACATGACCATATGTGGTTGGAGTGAATGACTGGATCAACTGTCACAACTGCAGCCAGATGGACACAACTGGAAAAACTGTTCCTGAGTTGCAGGCCACTAATCAGGAAGAGGTGAACTCACTGTCTGTGTGGACCACTGATTAACCATCGGCGCCAAAGGTCCACAGCTTCTTAACAATAGAAATGAAACAATAGCAGGTACCATGTGAACAACACTCCCAGGAGAAGGAACTGCATCCAGGTGAACAACCAAAGACAACCTCATACCATGAAGAGACTGTCACTATTAAAAACTTATATGTATGCCTGTGCAGAGACCGACAAGAAAAAGTAAACTGCTAAAGCATGAAAGCAATTGTGTGCATAGTGGATAGCGCAGGTAACTGAAAATATAAAGGATAATTCTTGGAATTTATTTTTGTATTTTGTGTATGAAAAGGAGGAATTTTAAGATGGAAATGTACCAATATTTCTCGTGCTATTAATTTGTGTAATATTTGTGATTATCATGTGACCTCTATAGTAAGATACTCCTCAATTGAGCAACTTCCGCAATGAAAACAATGAGTTAGGCTATGTATATGCAACACCCTGGAGTGAGGACATTTATATATGTTAGTTGCTCAGGGTGATACTAACATGGTTTTCTATTAAATTTAACTGTGGATTCACAGGCTCCAAAGGCTTTCTCAAACTCACCAGAGAAAACAAGGTAAGAACACAATGGCAATTGAATGGGATAAAGACATAACTGGAAAATGTTTTATAAAGTTTGTATAGTACTTTGCAGCTCTCTGCTAGTCTGATAACTGTGAAAGGACTGTCCATGGCACAAACGGGCCTTAGCAATCTGCAGATGCGGGCATCTTATTGGGGTAGAAAAATACTGAAGCTCCAATGACTGAGTCTGTCTATCCCATTCTTCCTGCTCCAGCTCCTCCATCATGGGTTCCTTCATTCCTGTTTTTGCTGCTTCTCCAATGACAGAATCTTTGCTTGGAGCAGCAGCAATAGTTGGAGAGAGCAAACCAAGAACTGGAGAACCTGGAACAGTTATCTTGAATGATAAGTCTAATCCATTCAATCTTGGAACTTTGTTATCCTCTGAATCCTAAACAGAAAATGCAGAAAAAGAAAAAAATGAGATTGAAGGAGATCATCAGAAACCTAATAACAAGCCTTGTCTCTTTCTGAGATAATGGAAACTGCAGATGCTGGAGAATCCGAGATAACAAGGTGTGGAGCTGGATGAACACAGCAGGCCAAGCAGGATCTTAGGAGCAGGAAAGCTGACGTTTCGGCCCTAGACCCTTCAATTCTGATGAAGGGTCTAGGGCCGAAACGTTAGCTTTCCTGTTCCTAAGATGCTGCTTGGCCTGCTGAGTTCATCCAGCTCCACACCTTGTTATCTTGGCTCTTTCTCTTGTGCTGTAACTTAATTATCCTTATTTGTTCATTATAGTTATCTGACATGATAAATCTGTGCAATGATGCATTTTCCTTAATGTTCAATGGTGCCTTTATTTTACAGTCATAGAATCCCTACAGTGTGTAAGCAGGCCATTTGGCCCATCAAGTCCACACTGATCCTTTGCAAGGCATCCCAAACAAGACCTATGCCCTGCCAAATTTATTCCCTGTATTCCTGCATTTCCCATGACTAATCTACCTAGCCTACACATTGCTGGACTGTGGAAGGAAACCAGAGCAAGCCCATGCAGACATAGGGAGAATATGCAAGCTCCACACTGACAGTCACCCAATGGTGGAATTGAACCCAGGTTCCTGACACTGTGAGGCAGCAGTGCTACCACTGAGGCACTGTGCCTCCCCATTAACTATAGTTAACCAAGGATGGTAAGTTCTACCTTGGATTTCTTTTCTTAATGGTAAGAAAGTATTTAATCTAAGTATTCTGAAATATCGCCTTAAATGTCTGAAGGTATTGTTCTTTTCATTTTTCGCCTCAGCTGCTATCCCAGTTTGCTTCAAGCAGCTCAGCTTTAGAGTTCACATACTTGCTCTCATTAAAATATAAAATACTAGTTTCAGACCTGCATTTTTTCCTTTCAAACTGGATGTAAATTTCAGACATATTTGCTGCTATCTGGAGGTCATGAATTAATCTTGTTAATCGCACAATACCATATCTAGCATAAATAGCCTCCTTTCTGATTGGTTACAGAATGTACTGCTCTATGACCATATCTTGAAAACATTCTATAAACTCCTGATCAAAGCTATTGTTATAAAACATAGAACATAGAACATTACAGCACAGTACAGGCCGTTCGGCCCTCAATGTTGTGCCGACCTGTCATACCGATCTCAAGCCCATCTAACCTACACTATTCCATGTACGTCCATATGCTTGTCCAACGACGACTTAAATGTACCTAAAGTTGGCGAATCTACTACCATTGCAGGCAAAGCATTCCATTCCCTTACTATTCTCTGATTAAAGAAACTACCTCTGACATCTGTCCTATATCTTTCACCCCTCAATTTAAAGCTATGCCCCCTCGTGCTCGCCATCACCATCCTAGGAAAAACCCTACCTAACCCTCTGATTATTTTATATGCTTCAATTAGGTCACCTCTCAACCTTCTTCTCTCTAATGAAAACAGCCTCAAGTCCCTCAGCCTTTCCTTGTAAGACCTTCCCTCCATACCAGGCAACATCCTAGAAAATCTCCTCAGCACCCTTTCCAAAGTTTCCACATCCTTCTTATAATGCGGTGACCAGAACTGTACACAATACTCCAAGTGCGGCCGCACCAGAGTTTTGTACAGCTTCACCATAACCTCATGGTTCCGGAACTCGATCCCTCTATTAATAAAAGCTAAAACACTGTATGCCTTCTTAACAGCCGTGTCAACCTGGGTGGCAATTTTCGAGGATCTGTGTACATGGACACCGAGATCTCTCTGCTCATCTACACTGCTAAGAATCTTACCATTAGCCTGTACTTTGCCTTCTGGTTACTCCTAACAAAGTGCATCACCTCACTTGTCTGCATTAAACTCCATTTGCCACCTCTCAGCCCAGCTCTGCAGCTTACCTATGTCTCTCTGCAACCTACAGCATCCTTCGTCACTATCCACAACTCCACCGACCTTAGTGTCGTCTGCAAATTTACTAACCCATCCTTCTACGCCCTCATCCGGGTCATTTATAAAAATGACAAACAGCAGTGGACCCAAAACCGACCCTTGCGGTACACCACTAGTAACTGGTCTCCAGGATAAACATTTCCCATCAACTACCACCCTCTGTCTTCTTTCAGCAAGCCAATTTTTGAACCAAACTGCTATATCTCCCACAACTCCATTCCTCCACATTTTGTACAATAGCCTATTGTGGGGAACCTTATCGAACGCCTTGCTGAAATCCATATACATCACATCAACCGGTTTACTCTCTATCAATTTGTAATTTTTTTCCAATTTATGTGTAAAATCACCCATGATTATTGCCAGAGATAATGGGAACTGCAGATGCTGGAGAATTCCAAGATAATAAAATGTGAGGCTGGATGAACACAGCAGGCCAAGCAGCATCTCAGGAGCACAGAAGCTGACGTTTCGGGCCTAGACCCTTCATCAGAGAGGGGGATGGGGAGAGGGAACTGGAATAAATAGGGAGAGAGGGGGAGGCGGACCGAAGATGGAGAGTAAAGAAGATAGGTGATAGATAGAAGATAGAAGATATCTTCTTTACTCTCCATCTTCGGTCCGCCTCCCCCTCTCTCCCTATTTATTCCAGTTCCCTCTCCCCATCCCCCTCTCTGATGAAGGGTCTAGGCCTGAAACGTCAGCTTCTGTGCTCCTGAGATGCTGCTTGGCCTGCTGTGTTCATCCAGCCTCACATGATTATTGCCATCTCTTTATTATAAGTACCCAAAATTTCATGCTGTATTCTTCTTCATACATTGTGGTTTCAGTTTGGGAGCCCGTACATCAATCCTAGAAGTGATTTATTGCCCCCACTCTTCCTCATCTCACCCAAAGTAATTCTATATCCTGATTTTCTGATCCACGGTCATCTCTAATAACGGCAATAATACTATCTTTGACTAAGAGTACTACCCCTTCAACCTTTACCTAACTTCCTTCCCCTTAAGACCATAAAAAATCAAGACAGGAGTAGACTGTTCAGCCCCTTCAAGCCTGTTTCACTATTCGTTAGAATCATGGCTGTTCTGACATTATTTACATCCACTTTCTTATCCTTGCCTCATTACCCCTGATTTCACTGATAATCATGAATCTATCAATCACAGCCTTAAATATACAAAGACTCTGCCCCCACAGCTTTCTGTGCAAGGAGTTCCAAAGATTCTCAATTCTCTGAGAGATAAAATGCCTCCTCACCTCAGTCTTAAATTGGTGCCCCTTTATCCTGACACTACGCCCTCTGGTCCTGGACAGTCCCATGAGTGGAAGCATCCTGTCAATATTTACCCTGTCAAGCTTCTTAAAAATTCTACATGTTTCAATGAGATCACTTTTCATTCTTCGAAACTCCAGTGAGTATAGTCCCAAACCTGTTTAATCTTTGCTCATAAGACAGCTCTCCATACTACGGATCATTCGAGTGAACCTTCTGTGAACTGCCTCCAATGAAATGAGATCTTTTTTAAAATAAGGGAACCATTGCAGCAGGACTTCGCTACTCTTATACTCCAGCTGCCTTGAAATAAGGGCCAACATTCCATTAGCCTTCCTGATTACATGCTGCACTTGAGTGCTAGCTTTCTGTGTTTCATGCACAAGTACCACCAAGTTCCTTTATGTTGTGGCTTTTTACAGTTTCTCTCCATTTAAATAATATTCTGCTCTCTTGTGAGAGATAATGGGAACTGCAGATGCTGGAGAATTCCAAGATAATAAAATGTGAGGCTGGATGAACACAGCAGGCCAAGCAGCATCTGTGCTCCTGAGATGCTGCTTGGCCTGCTGTGTTCATCCAGCCTCACATTTTATTATCTTATTATTCTGCTCTCTTGTTCTCCTTTCCAAAATGAATAACTTCACATTTTGCCACATTGTACTAATTTGTTAACTTTTTGCCCAGTTATTTAAACCATCAATATCTCTCAGTAAGCTGTTTGTATCCCTCTCACATTCCTTTCCACCTATTTTTGTGTCATCTGAAAATTTGGTTACAGTACATTCACTTCCTTCCTCTAAGTCATTAATATATACGTTGTAAGCAGTTGTGCTCCCAGCACTGACTCCTGTGGAACCCCACTGGTTACAGGTCACCAACCTGGACAAGAACCCCTTATCCCCACTTGCTGTTTCTTGCCCATGAGCCAATTCTCCAACCATGCCAGTATACAATATCTAACACTGTCAACTTTTAAGACTTAACCTTGTCAAATGCCTTCTGGAAGTTCAAATACAACACATCTATGGGTTCCCACTACTTTATGTGCTGCGTAATTGTCATATAGCCCTCAATATTCAAAACTCATCGTTATCACCTGGCAACTATGTACTTCTAGATTTTTCTCCCTGACCCTCCCTGTCATTTTCTGACCTTCATTTTCCATATTAGTGGTTATCTCTCCTGCCTTGTCTGTATTCCTTGATTTGTTCCATTTAGCTTAGCATGATCCCTCACTGCCCTCTACTTTCCCAGTTATGCAGCTCACAAGAACACCAGTTCCAGCACTGCTCAAACGTAGACTGTCACAACGGTACATGTCCCACTTTCTCCAGTTCTTATGCCAGTACCCTTGAACCAGAATGTGCTTCTCCCACACTAAGCTTTGATCTAGGTCTTCATGTTTCCAGCCTTATTCATCCAATGCCAATTTGTTTGTGGATCGTGTAGTAATCCGGAGTTCCGTGTCCCACTCACTGCCCCTGCATCCTTACTGAAGGTTCATTTTAAAATCCCTTTCTTTCCACATGGAATTGTGTTGTCACCCTCTAGCTTAGCCTCTTGATTCAGTCATTTTTAATTTAACAACTAATTTGTCATATTCCCTCAGTGGAATCTCATTCCCAATTCTACCTTTCTCATTCATGCTGATATGAACCACAACCACTGGATTCTTCATTTTCCATTGCAATTTTTTTTCCAGCCCAGAGGAGATGACCTGAACTCTGAGAACAGGCAGCCAACATAACTATTTGAACTCATCTTCTTTGTTCCAGAGATCAGTGTTAATTCCCTTCACCATTCTGTCTCCTACCGCCACTACATTCCTTATCACTCCCCCTCTTGAATGACATCCTGTGGATGATGTCATAGCCAGTCAGTCCATCCATTCTGCAATCCTCAGTCTTAGCCAAAAATCCTACAAACTTGTTGACATTTGTAAAGGTTGAGGTTTCCAGTGCTCCTGCCCTCTGAATCTCATCACTTGCCTCACTTCAGCCACAGCCTCCTGTACCTGAGCATTGAATATTAGAACTAATTAATTACTTTATAATTAACACATCCCAATATGTGTTAATGCTGGCAGTAAACTTTGTAATGCTGATGAAAGAATACAGTACTTGCAATATTGAGAAAAGTTACAGTTTCTAATAATATCAGTTATCAATTTGCCTGCTCCTTCTGCTGCACAAAATTGGAAATTGAATGGTGGAAGCAGAAAAAGAGGAGTAGAAGAATTAAACACCTCCTCCCTGCTTTTGACCAAACTCCCCACTCAGCACACTTTGAGTCTTGCAGAAGGCACTGCCTTAAATCATATCTTTCCCCATACTCCAAATTCCCCAGAAAAAATAAAATCCCCAGATATGCTTGGTTGACTTCTGTCTCACTCAGACAAAGTCTTCTTTACACTGCCATGTACCTTATTAAAAGTTCATTTTAAAATCAATACTCATACAAGGAATTGAGCTGTCATACTCTAGCTTAGCGTCCAGCTATAGTGATCAGCACCTATTCACACAAGGGAATTCAGATGATTGATAGATAACTGACAATAGCAGGCAGATACCAGAGTATTATTTGCAGTGGTTTCTTTTCCCCCATTCCTGCATTTTTACCCCTGTGGCCCTAAAGGATCTATTGTTGATTCTTTCCTATTTCTCACTGTATTGCTGAAAACAGCGCGGCTTACACAAGTAAGTTACAATATTAATGACACACCTTGGTACTTTAAGTGTAATATTGCCACTGACCTCCTAGCAATGCTCATCTGAGGGCTTTCTAGTAGTCTGTGCTGAAAAATGAATCACAAATAAGTCTCAGCAGAAGAGGTACTTACCTATGTAACAGGATAAGGAATATTACATCTGTGTAACTATGTGCAGGTTGCATTATACTCATGGTAACAGGACTAGAAGATATATCTGACCCCAAGTTCAACTGCCTGGAACTCCCCAAGATTCCTGACATCTGTTTAAGACTACTCAACATTCCCCATAACTGTCATATAACAGAGATGACATAGCTTCAACTTAGCTCCAACATTAACCCTGTCATATCCATTACCTTATACAAGTTCTTTGATGACACCTAGTTCTATCTCACCACCACATCTGGAGTCATCCTCCCAATTTAAATTATTACACTACTTATCCTACATTCACGTTTGGCATCATATGTTTATCATAATAAAACAAACTTAAGAGAGCTTCACAGTGGCATTAGAAAACAAAATTAGATATCAAGCCACATAAGGAGTTATTACAGCAGATAGCCAAATCCAAATAATCATTATGTAACTCAGGGTTGACTTTGGTTTTCTTTCAAACAGAAGGATGTCAACTGGTTATGCATTCTCAAGAGTGAAACAACATAAAGAAAATTTAGATATGTTGGTGCAGTTATTTATTTACCTGGATCAATATATGGTTCACTTTTCTGTGAGGTTTGCTTATACCAATTGTGTACACTGCTTCTGTTTATTTGCCATGGTGACATGAACAATGGAGAGAAATTCTTTGAATTTGTTCCAGATGATATTGTACAGTGTGATGGTTAACTATTTGCAGATATAAAACAGGTCAGTCACATCAGAGAAGAACATAACACAGGTTAACACTTTTCATATAGAACCTTTGAGAAAAGTGGTCATTGAAAATAAATGAGGACTAGAAAAAGATGAGAAGGGGAAGAAGAATAACAGATTAAAGACAAAATCAGGTACACTACTATATCTCAAAGAGACGGTAAATAAGTTTAATGGTCTGTAAACAGCTTTATAGGAAGCCATAAAGAGACAGAAAAAAAAAACTGAGGAAAAACAGTGAAATGGCACAGGAAATATAGAAAAGGATTAAAAACAGCTCCAAGCAATAAAGATAATTATTGAATGTGAATGTGAGGATCAGGCAGAAAACTGGAGCTGACAGCTGGGTTTGAATTAATTTAATCAATGCATGAACTGGAGGTCTTTAATAAGTCGAAGAGGAAGTTAAGATGCTAACATAAATTTACTGCTGTCAAACTCCCCAGAGGAGAATTGCATTGGAAAAGGATGTGGGTGGGTGATTTAATGCTGCATTGTTACAGCCCAGCAGCAATTGTCGGTGAATTTATCCAACCTGTTCTAGCTGGTCACCCTGTTATAGAAAGGATATCATTAAGCTGGACAGGGTTCAAAACAGATTTACCACGATGTTGCTGGAAATGGAAGGTTTGAGTTATAGGGAGAGGCTGGTTAGGCTGGGACTTTTTTCTCTGGAGCAAAGGAGGTTGAGGTGTGACCTTATAGAGGTTTTTAAAAACATGAAAGGTATGGATAAGGTGAATTGCAGGTGTCTTTTCCCTATGGTAGACAATTTCAAGTTCAGGGAGCACAGCTTTAAGGTGAGAGGAGAAAGATTTAACAAAGACTTGAGGGGCAACTTTACACAGAGTGTGACTCATGATGGAATAAACTTCAAAATGATGTGATGGATGAGAGTACGTTTACAATATTTAAAATGCATTTAGATAAGTACATTAATAAGAAAGATTTGGAGGGATAATGGGCAAACACAGGCATGTGGGACTTTTTTAGTTTGGCATTATGCTTAGCATGGATTGTTTGGACCAGAGGGTGTGTTTCAGTGTGCTATGACTCTATGTTTGCACTGAGCTCATTGAAAGTAACATTGTGGAACAGAAAAGAAAATTCCACAACAGAAATGAATACATGAGAATCAAAGAGGCCAGAGTCGTGCTTATTTTTAAATTTAGTTGTTCATTCATGGCATGTGGTCATCACTGGCTGTAAGTTTGTTACTGATATCTAATTGCCCTGGTGAAGGTATTAGTGGTGATTTGCCTTCTTGACTCGAAGCAGTCCTTTTGATGTATACACACGCAATGTTATTCGGAAGGGAGTTTCAAGATTTAGGAGGAAAAGCCAGAAAAAAACAGCAAATGACATATACTTCTTCGACTAATCTTATAAACTTTATAAAATAAAACTCTAGTATACTCAGTACATATGTTGCAAGTATTTATGATATTTTAGCGTTTTTTTCCTTCTTGTGATTGTCTTGTTGTTATTCACTCCGGATGGTACACTTTGGAGGGGGAGGGCAGGTCTTGGTGTTTTCATGTATCTGCTGCCCTTGACCTTCTAGATGATAGAGATCATGTATTTGGAATGTGCTGTCAAAGGAGCCTTGGTGGATTGCAGCAGTGAATCTTATAGTTGGGGAACATTGCTGCAAATGCACAATGGTGGATGCTTATGGAAGTGAATGAGGTGTCAAACAAGTGGGTTACTTAGCTGGATGGATTAACCTTCTTAAGTGTTGTTAGAGCTGCAAATATCCAGATAAGTGGAAAGTGTTCCATCATGCTCCTGACTTGTGTGTGTAAGTTGTGAACATGATTTGTATTTTTGAGGTGAATTATTCCCTAGAGAATTCCCAACTTCTAACTAGTTGTTGTAGACCCAGTGGCTGATCAGTTCGATTTCTGATCAGTGATAATCTCCAGAATATTGCCAGTGCCAGATTCAGTGATGAACCATTGAATGTCTAGGGAGGTATTTATATTCACTCTTGTTAGAGATGTGAAAAGCCTGGAACTTGAGTGGCTTCAATGTTGCTTATAGAAAGAGTATTTGGTAAAGCAATCATACAAATTATATTTGGTCTTCTCATGATAAGGGAAACTGCACTATAAGCAATGGATTATCTAAATTAGTTTAGCAATAGGACATCTAAGTGTTGCCTTGTACTGAACAACTCGTCAGAGATAAATGGCAGATGCTGCAACTGCTACAATTGCATTTGAAAGCACCAGAGGTGAAGAAACCAAAGCTGGTTACAATGGTAGAACATGCAAAGTCAACAATCTACTATCTGACTAGCCTCTGTATCTGCTAAATCATGATTCCCACCACGGAGCACATCACAATTTCTCTCCACTGTCTACTTTCTTGAAGAACATTCTTTGGTTACTGTTGACATTTTTGTGTTGTGAGCAGTATTTACATTGTGTCATCTCCAGCAGCCTATGTTGTACATGTCTGTATAGTGGAGTGGTTAAGTTTAAGTCCAAAGCTAGTCATTTGTCATTGATTGTACCATCATGTGCCATTTATTACTTACAGGATTCCTGGTAATAGTTGGCAAAGGTTTGAGTCTGCCTGTCTGCTGAACCAGATTACAGGAAGATTAATCCCCATGGTTATGTTAGGAATCTGCAACAATGGTCAGTGCGTTTTATCATCAAAGAAGTTAATAGTCAACCTTGACATTCTGGCATGCCTTCTTTTATGCAGTACTAAGAATAATATGAGATCAGCTGCTTTGGTTCAGCTGAAGAACCATTCAGGCTTAGTTAGTCAGGCATTCATATGTTACAGCAAAATGCTGGGAATCTGCTTTTGATGTTTTCTTCTGTAAAAGGCCCTACCAACATATCACCTACCCAAGTCAGAGGATAGTCAGTGCACTCAGAACCCCTCTACAGTAAGAATCTATTGGATGAAAGATGTAACATCTGGTCAGAGATTTACTAACATGAAACTTAAGAGTGTTAATACAACTTGTCGTGATTGTCAACATCTTTATTTTAATACAAATACTGGTCTAGAAGATAATGTGACCTAATTTCTGTTCTAAGGCCACTGTTGATGAATCAGAACTGAGTTGTTGCCATATTAGGGCTGGAAGCTGGTTGGATGTTGAATTGCTTCGTCAAAGGAGGACTAGAATCAGCCAGCCAACCAAAGAAAACATTGATTAGAAAGAGAAATAAAAGGTTCTGACTGGGTTTATTTTTTATTTTAATACAAAATACAGTCCAGTCATCAATAAAGGATAACAAACTGCAGCTCCATTCCTCATCCATGCTCCAGGAACTTAAGGTTCTATACCATAGAATCTCATAATGTTTACTCAGTCATTTTTACAAATGGCTTAACTGTGCCCAAGAAATGGATCTTTTCCACAACAGTTCCAAATTGGAAGATCTTCTGCACTTCAAACTAATGTGTTAGTACGTTACCACCTGCATTGATTTTTTCAATCAACCACTGTAACCCTTACAGAATTTATGCAGAAATCCAGAAGCAGTGTTGATAAAGTCTAGCCCCACCACTACTCCAAGGTTTCTGCTGAAGTTGTGGCAGCATTCACCACAGAAATTGTCTAATTATTGCATGGCTGTAGATGTTAGTAAATAATGCCGTTATTACATAAAGGGATAGAAAGCATTAGCTTGACATCTCGATGGCTGCTTTACAAGAATAAGGCAACAGCAAGGGTTCAACTCCTGCACCAGCTGAGATTACAATGAAGGATACTCCTTCTCAACGTCTCACCTCACCTGAGGCTCGGTGACCCCCATCATGTTAAACCAGCACCGGTTGCCTCCCTCTAATGAGAGAGCAGCCCTATAATCTGGTAAGATTATGGTGACTATCCCCTTACTTATTAAGCCAAACTAAATGGTATTCACTACCATTGGATTCACAACACAGTGGAATTGAAACATTCAATAACCCTTAAAATTACCCAATTGCTCCTAGCCAGACTTTATAGAAAATAGATCTCATACACTAAGTTTATAACTTAAAAAAATTAATAATTTATTATTAATGATGTAACTTTAGCAGAACACAGATAAACAGCAAAGTATTCAAAGTAATATCTATGGTTTAAAGCCCAATCTTCTTTGATCATAATCCCCAGCATCACAGACAGACAAACACATGAAAGCACAAATTGTAGAAAAAGAATTTGAATTTGCCACTTTGATAAATCATTTCAAATGATAGATTCCAGGCTTTTATGAAATCCTTGGAAAATAGTTTGTTCACAGGCGAGTAAAACTGTATGTCTTGCTTAAATTCTAAAGTCACCAGTTATTACAAACAGCTTCAGCAGACTTCAGAAGTATTCACTAATTTCTTACAGACTGGCATTATTTTCTCAGAACATTCAAAAATTTGATAACTCAAAAGCAAAGCATAACAGCAGACTTCAGAAGGTTTCAAAAATTGTTCTTCCACCAAAATCCAGTCAGAATTTTTTTCTCTTTCTAATCAATGTTTTCTCTGGTTGGCTGGTTGATACCAGTCTTCCCTTGATATACAACATTCAACCAGCTGTCAGCCTTAATATGGCAACAACTTGGCTCCGACTCATCTACAGTGACCTTAGAATAGTAATTAAGTCACGTTATCTTCTAGAGCAGTTTCCAGTAGCAAACATATGTCTGTGTTCTAGTCTCCTTTAAACCAATTTTCTGGTTCTCTGATGCTTCCTGGCCTGCTGTGTTCCTCCAGCTCCACGCTGTGTTGTCTCTGACTTCAGCATCTGCAGCTCTTATTATCTCTGCTATTTAAAGCTAAACTTTTAACCTTAACTCATAGTTCCAAATCAAGATAAATGAGGAAATTAAGAGAAAAATAGTGAGAGCCTCTACACAGTACATTCACAGAACATTTGATTGTTTACTAGTTTTACATGCTGCCAGTGTATTTCAGATATATTAATAGTGGAAAAAGGAAGCATGTTAAGTAATCCTCAGTTGATATCAGCAACCACTATTTCACACTGTATGTTTTAATTAGTAAGATTTTAAAAATTCTTTCGTAGGAAGTGAAAGTTATTGTCTAACCCAGCATTTATTGCCTATCCTGAATTGCCCTTGACAAAGGTGGACTGCCTTCCCTACAATCCATTTGGCAAATTGATTAGTTAAAACAGTAATAACTAATTAAGATTTCAGCAGATTTTAAGCATCACGAAAGTTACAACTGTAACTTTTTAACGTGCTTTCATAATTTATTAGCTTTTCGATTAAACAATTTGATTTATTTTTTGATATGTGTAAATTCTTACAAAATACTGTGAAAAGTGTTGCGTAGTGTCACCACTCTCTGGCACCATCCTAAAACACAGAAAATTAAACCAATTCAAAGAATATAATAGCAGAAAGAAGAAAAAATAAAGAGAAAATGTTCACTTTTATAGGCTTTATTACTAAGTGCTCAGTATTGAGCCAGGGGGCTTAGTAGCCAGGCATAAGTCCCTTTCACTGTGCTGCCACGGCTAGAATGAATATAAAATGGCAGTTATTGGACCAACACAGCAATACGCTTTACAAATAAACAGGTGCATGAGTTTGAAAGGGTCATGGATAAGCTAAAGAACCATACGCATCTCTCACCATTAGAGAGAATGACATTCAGATAGATAGACAGACAATTGGTTATGCATGGATTGATAGCGACCATTTCACAAGGATGGGATAAGATGAGGTGGCAGGGCTGAAAGGTTTAGTAATGGAAATCGTTATGGAAATTCTGATATTCTCAGAGGCATGGTAAGAAGTGGGAAGATGTGGGAAGGTTTTGTCTGTTAGTAATGTGTGACAACATCACTATCCGAGGAGTGTGGAAAAAAAATCTTCCTCCACTATTCCAAACACCAGATGGGGTGAAATTTTGCCTGTCAATAATTTTAATGAATAAGCTGGCCTGACTGCAAAATTGGCATTTGTATTGACGAAAAAACTTCGCTCCCTAGAACCTGTTGAGAATAACAGATGGCGAGATACATGATATAGTACCGTCATTCCGCACATAGCATTTTTGAGTCATTTTGAATGTGGTCCCAAGCTATGCTGAAATTTCACATTATTCTTCAAGCTGTAGAAACACTATCATTTTAATGTATTGACTGATTGGCAAAGCTCAGGTCACTGCTTTGCAAATGATTCATCTCCTACCCATTCCTTCCCCTTCCCCCACATCAAAATCACTTCCCACCTCTTCTTGCCCTGTTTCCACTCAGTATGTCTAAAACTATTAGACTTCCTTCAAAGCTGGCTATTTCAGATAGGCCTCTACTGGCACTGGAAAATACTGAGATAGCGGAGTCTTCTGCTCCATCTTGTGAACTTTAATGTAGATCTTAGCATGGTGCATCTTGATGATGAGAGGGAGTGCCCTGGACTAGTGTCATGGATCACAGCATGTATCCACGCGGTTAGTCCAAAGATGTTCATGTTAGGTGGATTGGCCATGCCAAATTGCCCCGTAGTGTTCAGGGATGTATAGATTAGGGGGGTTATAGGGGGGTGGGTCTAGGTGGGATGCTCTGAGGGTTGGTGTGGACTTGTTGGGCCGAAGGGCCTGTTTCCGCACTGTAGGGATTCAATGATTCTTTTTGGATTTGGGTAAACATAATTAAGAGAAGGCTTGACCACATCAATTTGCTTGAATAAGACTGTTTATTAAGTAACAATAAATGATTATAGTGGTAATGATAAATGGAAGAAAACAATGGTAAAAAACAAGTCTCATGCCCTTTCAGAAAAAAAAAAGTCTCATGCCCTTCTCCCCATCAGAGGCCCCTTGATCGATGGCTGGTCTGGAGGCTTAGGTTCATTTCTGGCACTGTTCATGATTCTGAGCTGAGGCAAAGTCCCACGCTTTGGAACGAAACTCTCTCTCTCTTATACAGTGTAAAAAACAGCCGGCACAAAGAAAGCAGATACAGAAGACGAAACGCAGCTACAGTAAAACAATTTGCAGGTGCCATCTTCGGCCCATAAAGGAATGTTAACAAGTCTCATCCAAGGTCAAGCAGCTTGTCGAGTATCATCAACAATTTTAGCCATTCAGCCCATCCTACACAATCTTTCTTCTCAAGCAGCTGTCAAATATCATCATTAACTTTTAGACCTTTGGCCCATCCTAGCAATGATGTGGGGCCAATGTTCTGGGGATATGGATTCAAATCCCACCACAGCAGATAATATTTGAATTCATATTAATAAAAGCCTGTGATATAAAGATAGTTTCATGGTGACTGTCATTGAAACTTGCAACAAATTTTACAACAAATCATTAATGCCTTTCAGGAAGGATAGCCCCCGTGCCAACCTGATCTGATCTATATGATTAAAGACATCAAAGTGGTTACCTCAATTTTAAAGGCAATTATGGATTGGCAATAAATGCTAACCTTGCCATTGTCACCAATATTGTGTGAAATAATAAAGAAAAAATAGTTTTCAAGGTCCAATACAAGAAGTGTAAAATGACTGAAATTCTTCCTCTAGTATTTCTACCCAGTACTGGATGATGTTTTTCATTTTTCAAATCTATTTGATCTTCAAAATGAGCTATACTGAGGTTATGCTGAGGATATGAATCATTCTATATTTTTATTGGATCCAGACAGCACTGCTACATAATAAGTGCCATCTTTCATATCAAACATTAATACCAACAAGCTTGGAACAGGAGTAGAATGCCTTTGGCCCACCTTTAGTTTGTGTCTGTCAAAGGAAAATGGGATCCGAGAGAAGTTCAGGCAAAGGTCAGAGTGAAACTGGTATGAAGTAAAACAGCCAAACAGCTTTTATCTTTTTGTATCAGTGCTGAAAAGCAAATGAAGGATAGAATGATTTCAGAAAATAAAGTTAAACATATATGTTAAATAGTAAAGAGAGAAAGATGACAGGGAGTGATCTAACCTATGGGTCACCATGCCTCAGCTGAGAAAGGAGAAACTTTATGGTGACCTTAGCAGGTATAGGAATTGAGCCCATGCTGTTGGTATTAGCGAGTTTTGAGAAGATTTGTAGCTCAGGTTGAGTTTCTGAATGTGAGTTTGCTCGCTGAGCTGGAAGGTTAGTTTTCAGACATTTTGTCACCATTCTAGGTAACAACATCAGTGAGCCTCCGATGAAGCGCTGGTGTTATGTCCCGCTTTCTATTTATCTGTTTAGGTTTCCTTGGGTTGGTGATGTCATTTCCTGCGTTGGTGATGTCATTTCCTGTTCTTTTTCTCAGGGGATGGTAGATTGGCTCCAAATCAATGTGTTTGTTGATGGAGTTCCGGTTGGAATGCCATGCTTCTAGGAATTCTCATGCGTGTCTCTGTTTGGCTTGTCCTAGGATGGATGTATTGTCCCAATCAAAGTGGTGTCCTTCCTCATCTGTATGTAAGGATATGAGTAATAGTGGGTCATGTCGTTTTGTGGCCAGTTGATGTTCATGTATCCTGGTGGCTAGCTTTCTGCCTGTTTGTCCAATGTAGTGTTTGTCACAGTTCTTGCAAGGTATTTTGTAGATGATGTTCGTTTTGCTTGTTGTCTGTATAGGGTCTTTTAAGTTCATTAGCTGCTGTTTTAGTGTGTTGGTGGGTTTGTGGGCTACCCTGATACCAAGAGGTCCGAGTAGTCTGGCAGTCATTTCGGAAATGTCTTTGATGTAGGGGAGAGTGGTTATGGTTTCTGGGCCTGTTTTGTCTGTTTGTTTGGGTTTGTTGCTGAGGAATCGGCGGACTGTGTTCATAGGGTACCCATTCTTTTTGAATACGCTGTATAGGTGATTTTCTTCTGCTCTTCGTAGTTCCTCTGTGCTGCAGTGTGTGGTGGCTCGTTGGAATAATGTTCTAATGCAGCTTCGTTTGTGGGTGTTGGGATGGTTGCTCCTGTAGTTCAGTATTTGGTCCGTATGTGTTGTTTTCCTGTAGACGCTGGTTTGAAATTCCCCATTGGCTGTTCACAGGAATTGCAGGGTTCTGAAGAAAAAGGAGGGGAACATTGCCAACTAGACAGATGTTTCCAAGAAGTGGCACAGATAAGATGGCCCAAATGGTCTCATTCTGTGTTGTACAATTCTACATTTCCAAATGATGGGCAATGAGGCAGCAAACTTAAAAACAAAAAAAAATATTGGCGATCACAGCAGGTCAGGCAGCCTCCATGGGGAGAAAGCAAGCCAATGTTTTGAGCCAACTCTTCATCAAAGCAAATACATTTTTCCACGTGAAACTACCAGATTTTCATGAATGAACATTTAAGAAGTATGCCTAAGCCTGCTATTTTGACCCTACTTTCCTCTTTACTTTTGGCCAATGATGAAAAGCATTCCCGAATTGTAACTTAAATTTATTTTCTTTCTGTGTACACCATCAAAACAATGTAAACCATACCCTTTGTTTATCCTGCATATCTTATCTTTGTCAAAAATTAATGATTTAACATATCCAAAAAGTAATTTATTTAGCAATAAATGTAAACTGTATGTCATTGATATTTAGCCATTGTTTAGTTTTGACTTGACTTGGGTCCATTTTCTTTGTTCAAATGTTTAGCTTGGCTTTGTAATAGTCATGCCAGCAGTAGTTCTTAAATAATTGGAGATAGCAGACTAAATATTTAGTCTTGGCTGATGAATTTCAGGACTGCTGGGATAATTTTACTGACGGTACTCAATTAAACAGTTTTCACTGGTCTGACAGTTCTTTGACCTCAGTGCCATGTATTCCTGAAGTTTCCATAGGAAGAGGAGGAGGCATCTCGTAGGTATGGCAAAAATGTATCTTGTGTCGGTGCCAGGACCCAGGTGGGCAGACCCAGGCATTTGGATTTGTGTACATTCTGGTGGCAGTGCATGTCAAAATGCCAGTCTTCTCTTCTGCCTCTCAATCCCTGTTCAGAGGGCTAGTAGAGTTCTGCTCTATGTGCAGTACAAGTAGTTGAATAAGAGTACAGCAAATCAACAGTTTTCTGTTTTTTTCAATCTTTTATTTATCATTTTAAGAAGAAAAATAAATAAAACAAGTTGCTGACAACGAGCTAATGTTTTAAGTAAATCTTTAATAATGTGAGTATATTGATTCCATGTTTTTAATATGCATGTAGTAGACAAAAGTGATTCTCCACTGAAAGTCAGGTTGGTGGATGAAATCATTCAGAGTGGGACACAAGTAGCTTGTAACACCAATTGAACAATGAGTGTCCTGTTAGTTGCTGGCAGGAAGTTATTGCTTTCTCTAGATAAACTGCAATCAACTGCCTTTTCTGGTACAAAACAAACAGGCATGAACAATCAAGTTTTTGTTTTGAATGTAGTTTTTTTAATGGCTCCTGAAAACTAATGTTAATTTTAATGCAATTTCATTATGATTTACTTTCCCCTCTCCTCACTCAAGCACAACAAAATTAAATGAATTTAGATCTTTGCAAACTAAATTCAATTTACCTTGCTTAACTGAAGAGCAGGACTGAACAATAAGATGGAAGGGAGATTTTGATCAGTTCCTGTATTTCAGTTGACATGGTAAGAAAAATGGCAATATCACTAATTCAAATCTCCATTGTTCTCTTCTAATGGTATGTAACTTTGGTGTAATTTTAATTTCACAGGCTGGTTGGGAGGGAAGCTGATGTGAGTTAAAAATACAGGAACGGAATCCCTACCTTAACCTGCTTCCAACCCAGTCCCATCTGCTCTTAACAGAGGTAGGTTGAAGTTAAATCCTGACTTGTCCTCAGGATGTGGATCAGTCACTTAATTCTTTTAAGGAGACTGGAAGCCTCTATTTTAACTCATTTATTTTAATATCCTAAAGCCAGAATTCCTAGACCTCTGGCATCAGTTGATAGGAAGGGCTGACTCTATGATATAAAGTGCCTTTATTGAACTACATGATAATGAGTATTAGCCAACTGTAATGAGATCAGCTAGCTGATGGGATACTGGCCTCAATGGAATTAGTTCAGTGGCGACGAACGTAAAGTATGTTCCTGAAGAAACTCGCACGCAAGGGTCATCTTTGAGTTCAGGTAAGCATTTCTTACATCATGCCTTTGTTTAGGAAGCTTGGCTCACTCAACTCTGCCATCAAAGACTGATTGCAGTATTAGTAAAGAATGCATTATTTTTTCTAGGCAAACAACATTGTGGCAGATGAAAAGCAATGAGTAATTCTCTTGAAAGCCTTTGGAGCTGCAGTTTTCTCTGCTATTAGGTGTGTTACTTTCCCTGAGGCACTAGATGCTAAAACATTTCAAGAATTAGCACACATAGTTAAGGAATATTATGACCCCAAGCCTCCTCTAATTCTGAGATACTATAATTTTGACTTGGCAATTCAAGAACCAGGGAAACCCAGGAACTTCAGGATTTTTGACATTAAGACAACTGGTAGAAGCATGTGACTCTGGTTTAACTCTTATTGAGATGCTTCGAGACTGCTTGGTGTTTGGGATTAATGATGAAACTATGCAAAAGTACCTGCTAGCTTAAGCCCAACTGAGCTTCAAACCACAACTGGCTTCGTCATTGGAAAATGCAGCAGGTGGAGCATATGAGTTGCAATATATCCCCATGGAAGTGGACACCCTCTACAGCCTGACTGAGCTTGGGGAACACCACCTGAATGCAGGCAATTGCGTAGCCTCACTCTGGACTTATCCTGAACAGAGGGACTCCAGGTCAGCAAAACCCCAAGACAAGACTAAGCTCCAGCCAAGCAGTTAAAGCTGTCTTTGGGATCTGGGCTGACAGGCCATTGCAGTTACAGCCAATTTGCAGGCTTGAGACAGCTAAAGAGTCCTACTAGACCTAAAATGTGTAAGATAACCCATAAGCCAGTATTGAGGAGACCTCATACATGGAAAGCCCAACTACACCTGGGCTGAACAGTTAAGTTACTAGGCAACATCCTGTAATAACAGAACCAATCAAAATAACCATCTGGTTAAATGGGCATCCAGTTCTGACGGAAGTTGATACCAGCTTGGCCATGTCAGTGATTGTAGAACCAGTTTTTGACAAAGTTTTTGCTCTGAACTCCAGCCCTTAAGTTTGTGCCAGACCTCAGCTCGACTAAGAACCTGTCCTGAGGGACTTTTGCAGATTAAAGGTACACCTTCAGTTCTGGTTTCGTATGAAAAGCAGGTGGTTCAGATACCAGTGATTGTAATAAAAGGCTCTTGCCTAAGCTTGATGGGACAAAATTGGTTGCAAGGTTTCTCATGCTTTGGCTCAACATTTTTCAATTAGAAAATGGCTGCCTGAGTGAAATCTTAATTAAATACCTAGAAGCCTTCCAGAAAGGTATAGGGACTATCAGCAGAGCCAAAGCCACCCTACAGGTCGACCAGGAAGCAATTCCATGATTCTGCAAGGCCTACCCAGTGCTATTTGCCTTATGGGTAAAAATAGAGGCAGAAATCAGAAGCTGGAAAGTGAAGGAATCATCAAACCTGTCCAGTTTGCAGAATGGGCAGCACCAATTTTGAAGCCTAATGGATTCGTTTGCTTTTGTGGGAATTTTAAACAAATGGTAAGCTGCTTTGCACAACTGCATAAATACGCAGTACCTCGTATTGAGGATTTAGATGCAAAGCTGGCAGGGGGGCTGCACCTCATGAGGCTGGACATGAGCCACACCAACTTGTGATTCCAGTTAAATGAGGATTTCCAGAAATATTCCACAGTTAATACCCACAGGGGCTTGTACCAATATAGGAGACTGCCACTTGGGGTATCATCAGCCTGGTCAATTTTTCAGTGGCCAATGGCAAAGTCTACCTTAGCTTGCCACTGATCTAGATGATGTTCAAATAACAAGGAAAACTATAAGGAGCACTTACAGAATTTGGACATTGACCCCCAAGGCATTTTTCTAAGGCAGGCATATGCCTAAGAAGGGAAAAATGTGTGTTCCAGGCCCCCCTGCAAGTAACCTACAGAGTCAACAAGAATGAACAGCACCCGTTGGAAGATAAAATGAGGGCAATCAAAGATCCCTCAGCTCTCTTGTCTGTCCAGGAGCTTAGGTCATTTCTTCGCCTGGTAAATGATTGTGGAAATTTCGTAAGTAACTTGGCATCTTTGCATCAACACCCAAAAATGGGCCAGCCTTGGAATTGGTCAGAAAGGCAAGCTTTCAGTGAAATAGAGACAACTAGCATCGTCTAAGATGTTGGCACATTATGATCCCAAGCAAAATCAGGTATTGATATCCGATGCCTCTCCGTTCAGCATCAGGGTGATATTAGCTCAGAGGTGGCACAATGGAGAGGAACAGCCAATAGCTTATGCATCCAGGACTTTGGCTAGCGTAGAGTGCAAATATGCCCAGATAGGGAAAGAAGGACTGGCAGTCATAGTTGCAGTCAAAGTTTCACCAATTCCTTTATGGATGTAAATCTTTGCTCAGGACAATCACCCTTGCTCCCCATAACAAAACGCCATCTTCAATGATCTAAGATCTTTGGGTAAAAGAGCCACAAGCCCCTACACGGTCTCAATAAAGAGGACAAGGTAGTGCCACCCATAGCTTTAGGCCGCTTTCGGTGATGGGCTCTTTTTACCAAGTGTGTGCAATTTCAAGTTATAACACTGTCCAGGAGATTGATTCGTGAATACTGATGCATTGAGCCATCTCCTACTGGCAGATACACCACTGCTGATACCTCCAATGGAAAGTCTGTTATGGCATTAAATTTTCTGGAAACACTCCCAAAGTCACAGCTGACAATGTCAAACTTTGGATGTGGAAAGATCTAGTCCTGGCAAAACTGTAAGAACTGGTGGCAATGGGGGAATCCAAAGGGCCATCACAAGTAGAATTGAAATATGTATTTTACCCAAAGAGCTTAGGTCGTGGAAGATGGCATTTTGTTATGGGGAGAAAGGGTGATTGTCCTGAGCAAAGATTACTGTCCAATACTTGCTGAACTCTACTCGGGATATTCAGGGTCTCCAAAACGAAGATGTTGGTGAAATGTCTGGTGGCCAGACCTGTATACAGATATAACCATGTTGGTGGCCAGTGCCCAGAGTGTCAACAAGGACAAAAAGTAAAGCTAGCCGCTCCCCCTCATTCACGTTGCATTTCAACTCTGCAGGACCTTTCATGTTCTTAGTCCTTGTAGACAGCCACTCAAAATGGTTGGATGCATATAGGGTCCATTTGTCAAACAAGGGGGCAATGATAGAAAAACTACATGCATTTTTTTAATGCATGGAGGCCCAGAAATGTTGGCCACAGGTAATGGGCCATTGTTTACCAGCAGGGAATATAGGTACTTCCTAAAATTGAATGTGATTCGACATTTAATCGACCCATCATCCAATGGCCTGGCAGAAAGAGCAGGTTTTAAAAAAAGCCTACAACCTTGCTAGATTCCAACCTGTCACCTTTCTTATTTCAGTTTAGGACCACCCCACATGCAACTACAGGGATAGCACTGACAGACAAACAGGAGGCTGGAAGAATACAGCAGGCCAGGCAGCATCTGGAGGAAAGGAGCAGTCAATGCTTTGGGTATTACCCTAAGTCAGGACTGGATGTAGCAGTAGGGAGAGCTGCAGATAGAGGGAGGTATGGTAGTGATGGACACTAGTGGTATGTACGACCTGATTGGTCGATGGGAGGGATGAATCCGGTTGGTCGCTGGAAGGGACACTCAGGAGCTGGAATGGAAGGGAAGAGGTGGAGCTGGGATGGGAGGCAGGGGATGGCTGGCAAAATTATTTGAAATTGGAGAACTCAGTGTTGAGTCCTCTGGGCTATAGGGTGCCCAGGTGGAAGATAAGATGTCGTTCTTCAAATTTGCATTCCAGTTTGCTGCAATACTGGAGAAGGCCGAGGACAGTCGTGTAGGAGGTGGAGTGGGTCAGAGAGTTGAAATGGGCAGTGGCCGGGAGGTTAGGTTGGCCGCTCGGGGCCAGGTGGAGATAACCTGGTGCAGATCAAATCTGTCAGTGTAAGTCTGATCTTTCCAGACATGGGGGTGGGGGGGGGGGATGTGGAATAGTATCAAGAACGTTAGCGTTAGACACAAGACCCCACCAGGTGAGGCAGACAGTTTGATGCAGGAGACAAAGTTTGGTGTAAGGCTCACAGAAGTGGCCCTGCATGGATTGTAGGCATGATCAACACAAGGACAGGACTAGTGACATGTAAAATTTGGGCAGGCACAATAGTCTGACCAAGCACGTGGACTATATGAAATCCACCAATTCACAAACTGTGCTGGAGCAAAGTGTGCCCTACCCCTCAGAACAGACAGGAAGGCTGCTGGAACCTGTAGGTTCATCCTCTCCATCAAGCATTGACAATTCTCAGAATCAGAGATTGACAGGACAGATGTAACTGCCTTGATGCCTTTGCCTCTAAAAGAAAGTGAAATTCTACCAAGGCGTTCCTGGTGCAAGAGGCAAGCTCCTGTGCATTTCATGCTGCCCTTATCAGACACTGAGTTGGAGGAACCTGACCCAGTGCTAAAGTGCTCTAAGAGGCTCTCTAAGAATAAGAACTGGCCTATGTCCTTGGACTTAGATGGGGAGAGATGTAGTGATTGTAACAAGATCAGCTAGCTGGACCTCGTAGGACATGAGTTCCTTGATTTTGGCTGTTAATCTGGTCCAATCAGGGAGCCCTGGCTGACAGATATAAACAGAAATATCAGATTCTGGCACTGAGAGCTGATTCTAAAGAAGCAGAACTAAAGTCAAGGACTCTTCTTGTGTAAATAAAGAGTGACTTGGTGACAGGATACTGACCTCTGTGGAGTTATTTCAAATGTTGTCTTAAGCCTGTTAAGCTTATCTTTTCAGCTCCTCGGGATACACATACATCCTGGTGATGGGAGTTCTTGTGGCACACTAAGCCGGAAAGCATCAGATCAAGTCCCACCTGCTCCAGGAGTGTCTCATAACTGAGCAGGGTTATTAAAAATATTACATCCTTGAGATATCCAATGACCCCTATCTCACTACAATGTCCCATGGATCTTCATGTATAACTCTCAATCCTAGTAGAAATGTCACACAGTGACAGGCAGCTCTCAATCCTGTCAGAATGCACAAGATTCATGCGCAGCTTTTGGAGGTACACTGGATTGACAGGCAGCATATGATCCCTCCTTGAGTCAGGACATTTTTCACAAATGACAAATACCCCATTGACTTGTCATTTTGTTCCGGATGCATTGCTGAAAGGGAGGTTGTAACAAGAATTACTGTCTGTCTTAACTCCATTTATCCTCTTTCATCTCAGGCTTGGGATGAAAGAGGCAGTCATGTTTGGCTTCTTTAGCAAATTTCAGATTTCAAGATTTCAGATTTTCCAAGACTCTTTGTGACAAAGTGTTTTCTGATGTCATTCTAGCTCCTAGGTTCCTGATGTCTAAAATAATGAGGGGAGTAGATGGAGTTAATGGTAGTTGTCTTTTCCTTAAATTGGGAGATTTCAAGACTAGAGGTCATATTTTTAGATAAGAGAAGAGAGCGTGGTTTGTGTGGAATGAACATCCTGAGGAAGTGGTGGATGTGGGAACAATTACAATGTTTAAAAGATATTCGGATAAGTACATGAATAGTAATGGTTGGGGAGGCATATGGGCCAGGAGCAGGCAGGCGAGACTAGTTTAGTTTGAGATTAAGTTTAGCATGGACTGGTATGACTGAAGGGTCTGTTTCCGTGGTGTGACTCTATGACTGTATTGTGATTCCTCTTTGAAAGTGTTATGTACAAATGAGCGAAGGACATGATTGAGTTCTGTTGTGGTATGACCAGAACTAACAGGACTGTACTATGACCTCTATTACAAGATCGTCAATTTAGACAAATGCTGGATGTTGGTGAGTCAATGTGGATCTATAACCCAGCATGAAATTGTGCTTTTAAGAAGAAAGAAGGAGAAAAATCTGGAACAGACTGTGAGAAAGTTTCTGTATAACCTCCAACAAAATCAATTGCATTCACAAATGACAGCAGCCTAACCGGTTCTCCAAGATGCAGCAACATTTTAGCAACTATATATTAAGTTGCCGTTTAAGCAAGTTTGAAATCAACCATCTGGTTTCCAGTGATAAAGACCAGCATTGATCTTTAGGTGTAAAGGTATCTGCACTAATACACATGGCGCAGCTGGTGATGAGGCTTGGTTCGAATAGTTCTAACAATAAATTCGGTGTGAGCAAAACAGCTTAGTTATCTGACACCTCATCTGGTGCCTCAATGGCTCCATTTATACCTTGCAGCATTTAATGCGGAACTTAGTAGCTGAACTCAAAATGCAGGCAGGTAAGATCAAACATAGCCATTTATCTCTGTTTATGTATCGAGTATTCTGGTATAGATCATAGCATTCACTGTTTAAATTACTAGTGGTGGAATGTGCTGCTTATTTCAACACAAATGCAAAGTAGAATACAGTCAAGAAAAAAAACAATGATTACCTAACTATAGTTTTGTTACTTTTAAGTCAGCTGATCTACAGTCAACTTTAGGTGTAGAATAAATATATTTTTACATGACAGATTGCAGTATAGTTGTTTGTTCTTCATAATGGCAATGGGAAGCCAAATAAAATAGGAAGGAAATGACAATATTTTTCAGGTAAAGTGAAAATGTTTTATTTATGACAGATTTGTGCTAATATAAACATGTTTTAAATAATAGCAGTTTGTGGAAGTAATTTGTCATTGCCAATATCCACATTTTTCATAAATGAGTTGAAAGGCAATTGGAATTGCAAAGCTACGTGTTCAGTATTCTCTCTTTATTCCATGCTGTTTTATAGGGCTGTATTGCAGTTACTGATCTTCATGGTAGAACTGCATTTATTAATAATTCAGTGCAAGCTGGTTAATTGCTAATGATTTCAAAAAGTGGGAGGAGGAAGATAGATGCATTCCATTTGTGATACATTTAAATGAATAGAATAAACTAATCCTTAGAAAATATCATGACAAGGCCTTCCCATTGGTTTTATTTATCCAGTTTTGCTTAATCTGAGGTGTAATCAGGCAATTAAACTTAGAGTTTATTGCCATGCTGAAACCATAGCTAACAATATGCCAAAGTCCTGCCTCCTACCCAACTTTCTCTGAGCCATTTGCTAATGCCATAACCAATCTTTAGCAAAGAAAGTCCTTTTTGAAATGATTATATATTTTTAAGCTGATATGACATTATCCCAGTAGTAAACTTCGATAGTAGTAAACCATTCATCATTTAATACTGTACCCGTTGTACCTAGTTGCCATTTCCTTACCCTGGCCTCCCCTTCGTCAGACACCTGTTTTGGATTGTTGGCATGGTTACTGATGATTTAGTTTGTTTTTCGGAATGATCAGGTTCATCTCCTCATTGCTTGGCTTTTTCTGCCTATTGTAAATTTGTCCAGCACGTTGAGATGGTACTTCAGGGTTCACAAGAGTGGTACAAAACTAACGTACGATATTGTTACTGCAAAACGGGACGTGCTGGATTGTTTTGTTGTAAAGCAAGTTGTTCCTTCCATTCTACTCCCCAAAGCAATAAAAAGGGCTGAAAAAATTAGTTGATGCAAAATGCACTGGGGCAGTGAAATAGTTACTTTTTAGTTTTTTTTTAAATGTGGCAGAAAAAATGCCAGAAAGGCCAACATTTGATGTCCATCCATTAATGTCTTTGAGAAGGCATTTTGAAGTGCTGCTGTCCGCTTGGTGTAGGCATATCCAAAAGGATGCTATGGTGTAAATTTCAGTATTTCACCCAGTGTCAGTGAAGGAATAATGATATATTTCCAAGTCAGGATGGTGAGTGTCTTGGATGAAAATTTGCAGCTGGTTGTGTTCCCATATATTTGCCTCCCTTGTGCTTCCAGATGACAGATGTGCTATGATGAAGAAGGAAGCTATTTGGCCCATTGTGCCTACACTGGCTTGTTAAATGAGCACAATTACTTAGTGCCAATCTCCAGCATTTTCCTCAAACCATTGCACATTACTTTTAACCAAATAATCACACAATGCTTCGTCATGGCCTCAATTGAACATGCCCGTACCATACTTCTAGACAGTGCATTCTATACCATAACTACTCACTGAGTATGAAAGCTTTTCCAGGGTTTATTCTTCTTTTGCAGATGATTTTAAATCTGTTAGAGATCAGGGTTTGACTGTTGCTGGTGAGTTGCTGCAGCACATCTTGTAGATGATATTTACTGCTGCCACAGTGCTTCACTGAGGAAGGAAGTGAATGTTTATGGTGGCAGCAGGGGTGTTGATTAACTTTGACTTTGCTTTACCTTGAATAGTGTAGGTCTGCTTGACTATTGGTGGAGTCACACCCATCTAGGCAAGGGAAGAGGATTCCTCACACCCCTGAATTTTCCCTTTTCGATGTTGGACAAGGTTTTTGGGAGACGGATGTTGTCTCCAGAATTCTCAGTCTCTGACCTGCTCTTGTGGAAACGGTTATATGGCTGGCCCACTTCATTTCCTGGTCAATGATATTGCTGAGTATGTCAGTGAAGGATTCAGCAGTAATAATATTATTCAGTGTCGAGGGTAAATGATAAGATTGTTGAAAATGTATTCTACACTCACTTTGAACAGAAGGTCAGTGAAATGATGTCACCTATTCCAAGAGCCTCAGGTGCACCTGTACGCATGGTCACTCTGCAGGTGTTAGGTTCACGCTCAAGAAGGCTGATTTATGGAAATCAACTGGCCTAGATGGAGTCCCTGGCCAAGCACTCAGATCCTGTGTGGACTAGCTCACGGGAATATTTGTAGACATCTTTAACCTCTCTTTACTATGACTTGAAGCCCCCACCTGCTTCAAGTAGACCACTATCATCCCAGTGCCAAAGAGAAATCATGCAGTGTGCCTCCAATTTCTACCACCCGATGGCTGTGACCTCTAATGATGAGGTGCTTGAAGAGGTTAGTCTGGCTCGCACCAACTCCAGCATATTAGATTTCCCTGATCCTTTAATTCACCTCCCAATACAATAGGTCCATGGCAGATGCCATCTTCCTTGCCCTCCAATCATCCCTGGAACATCTGGATAGCCAGGATCCCTGTGTCAGGCTCCCACTTATTGATTACATCTCCAGCTTCAACACCATAATTCCAACCAAACTAAAATCCAAACTCAGACCTAGGTCTCTGCTACACCCCTCAGGAACTGGATCCTTGACTTCTGACCCATAGACAAAAATCAGTGAGAATAAGCAACAACACCGCCTCCACCATAATCCTCAACACTGGTGCCCTGCAAAGCTGCTACTATACTCCTTATATGCTCACAACTGTGTGGCCTGATTCCACCCCAACTCCGTTTACAAGCTCGCTGATGATACCACCATTGTAGGTCAGATCTTAAGCAACAATGAGACAGGATACAGGAAACAAGTTGAGTGCTTAGTGGAATGATGTAAAAACAACAATCTCTCTATCAAAATGAAGGAGCTGGCATACCCCTGTCTGCATTAGTGGTGCTGAGGTGGAGATGGTTGACAGCGTCAAGTACCTGCAAGATATGGTCACCAACAATCTGTCTTCGTCCATCCATGTTGCTGCAACAGTCCAGAAAGCAACAGCAATGTCTCTACTTCCTCAGGAGGCTCAGGAAATTTGGTACATTAGTAAGTACTCTTGCCAATTTTTATAGATGTACCTAGAAAGCATCCTATTTGGCTGCATCACAGCGTGGTATGACAACTGCTGTTCCCAAGGCCGCAAGCAACTACAGAAAATAATGAACACAGCCCAGCCCATCATGGAAACCAGCCTTCTGACCATTGATTCCAACTGTACTTCCCACTGCCTTGGGAAAGCAAACAACATAATCAAAGACCGCTCCCACCCTGGTTATACTCTCTTCCACCCTCTTCTGTCAGGCAAAGACATAAAAGTTTGAATACACGTACAAATAGATTCAAGAACAGCTTTATCCCCACTGTTATTAGACTTTCAAATGGACCTCTCAAATGTTAATTCTGATCTGTCTCTCTGTACCTTCGCTGTGGACATAACATGTTATTCTGCACACTGTTCTGCTACCCTGATGCACTTAGCATGGTTTTAATCTGTTTATAGAGCATGCAAAACAACTTTACACTATCACATAAGACCCTAAGACATAGGACTGGAAGTAAGGCCATTTGGCCCATCGAGTCCACTCTGCCATTTAAATCATGGCTGATGGGCCTTTCAACTCCACTTCCCTGCACTCTCCCCATAGCACTTGATTCCTGGCGAGATCAAGAATTTCTCAATCTCTGCCTCGAAGACATTTAACGTCCCGGCCTCCACTGCGCTCCGTGGCAATGAATTCCACAGGCCCACCACACTCTGGCTGAAGAAATGTCTCCTCATTTCCATTTTAAATTGACCCCCTCTAATTCTAAGGCTGTGCCCAGGGGTCCTAGTCTCCCCCGCCTAACAAACAGCTTGCCAGCATCCACCCTTTCTAAGCCATACGTTATCTTGTAAGTTTCTATTCGATCTCCTCTCAACCTTCTAAACTCTAATGAGTACAATCCCAGGATCCTTAGCCGTTCATCATACATTAAACCTAGCATTCCAGGGATCATCCGTGTGAATCTCCGCTGGACACGCTCCAGCGCCAGTATGTCCTTCCTGAGGTGTGGGACCCAAAATTGGACACAGTATTCTAAATGGGGCCTAACTAGAGCTTTATAAAGTCTCAGAAGCACATTGCTGCTTTTATATTCCAACCCTCTTGAGATAAACGACAACGTTACATTCGCTTTCTTAATCACGGACTCTACCTGCAAGTTAACCTTTAGAGAGTCCTGGACCAACACTCCTAGATCCCTTTGTACTCCTGCTTTAAGAATTTTCTCACCATTTAGAAAATAGTCCATGCCTATATTCTTTTTTCCAAAGTGCAAAGCCTTGCATTTGCAAATTTACCACGTACATAAAGAACAAAGAATAAAGAAAATTACAGCACAGGAACTGGCCCTTTGGCCCTCCAAGCCTGCGCTGATCCAAATCTTGTGTTTAAACCCGTCACTGAATTTCCAAGGATCTGTATTCCTCTGCTCCCTGCCCATTTATCTATCTGCCTAGACACATCTTAAATGACGCTATCACGCTATCCCCTCTGCGGGCAACGCGTTCCAGGCAGCCACCACCCTCTGCATAAAGAACTTTCCACACATATCTCCCATAAACTTTTCCCCTCTCACCTTGAAATTGTGACCCCTAGTAATTGAGTCCCCCACTCTGGGGTAAAAGCTTCTTTCTGTCCACCCTGTCTATACCTCATGATTTTATAGGCCTCAGTCAGGTTCCCCCCTCAACCTCCGTCTTTCTAATGTAAATAATCCTAATCTACTCAACCTCTCTTCATAGCTAGCACCCTCCATACCAGGCAACATCCTGGTTTACCTCCTCTGCACCCTCTCCAAAGCATCCACATCCTTTTGGTAATGTGGCGACCAGAACTGTATGCAGTATTCTAAATGTGGCCGATCCAAAGTCCTATACAACTGCAACGTGATCTATCAATTCCTGTACTCAAAACCCTGTTCGATGAATGAAAGCATGCTGTATGCCTTCTTGACCACTCTATCAACCTCCATTGCCACCTTCAAGGTACAATGGACCTGAACACCCAGATCTCTGTTTGCATCAGTTTTCCCCAAGGCTTTTCCATTTACCGTAAAGTTTGCTGTTGGTTCTTTGTTCCTCTGTGGTGGCCTCCTTCAGCACAGCTGTGATATCCTCTTTGACCAGTAATGCAACTCCTCCACCCCTTTTATCTCCCTCTCTATCCTGCGTGAAGCATCTATATCCTGGGATATTTAGTTGCCAATCTTGCCCTTCTGTCAACCAAGTCTCAGTAATAGCAATAACATCATACTCCCAGGTACCAATCCAAGCCCTAAGTTCATCTCTGGATGTGAGTTTGCTCGCTGAGCTGGAAGGTTAGTTTTCAGACGTTTCGTCACCATTCTAGGTAACATCATCAGTGAGCCTCCGACGAAGCTTCGTTGGAGGCTCACTGATGATGTTACCTAGAATGGTGATGAAACGTCTGAAAACTAACCTTCCAGCTCAGCGAGCAAACTCACATCCAGAACCTCAACCTGAGCTACAAATCTTCTCCAAACTCCCTAAGTTTATCTGCCTTACCTACTACACTTCTCGCATTAAAATAATTGCAGTTCAGACCGCCCGTCCCTTTGCCTTCATCATCTGCTGTCTGCCTACTCTTCACCCAAGTCACGCTGACTGACTTCATTATCTAGTTCCTTGAGATACTACCTCCTTCCTGTCCGCTAAGCTCCTCATTTAGATCCCATCCCCCTGCCACATTAGTTTAAACCCTCCCCAACCGCGTTAGCAAAAGCAGCTCTTAGGACATTGGTTCCAGTCCTGCCCAGGTACAGACTGTCTGACTTGTAATAGTCCCACCTCCCTCAGAACCAGTCTCAATGTCCCAAAAATCTGAACCCCTCCCCTCCTGCACCATCTCAAGCCACTCATTTATCCTGCCTATTCTTTCATTTCTACTCTGACAAGCACGTGGCACTGGTAGCAATCCTGAGATAACTACCTCTGAGGTCCTACTTTTTAACTTGGCTCCTAACTCCCTAAATTCTGCTTGTAGGACGAGAGTGCAATTCGACCGCTCCCATTGAGCTCCGCTGCCGGAAGAACCTTTCTTCCCAGCAGTCCCCAGGTCCTTGCTCTCACCACTCCTGTTGCGGCTGCAAAAATGGATGCCGTTGATTCCACGAGGTAAGTATTTAAATGGGAAGCCTGCCTTCTCGCCAGCCCCCGATTCTCGCTCTTACTGCTCCCACTGCTGCTGCAAAAATGGAGCAACAATAAACATGTGACAACAATAAATCAATCAATCAAATGTTTAGCACTTGTGTCACACAAAGGCTACTTGTCACTTATTACCCAAGCTTGAACATGTCGAAGCCTTGCTGCTTGGGCACACTGACTGTTTCAGTATCTGAGGCGTCATAAATGGTGATGAACAGTGTGCGATCATCAGCAAACATTCTCAATTCTGACTGAATGATGGAGAAGTCAATTGTGAAGCAGTTGATGATTAATGTGAAAATCTCTGGTATTGATGTTCTTTGGCTAAGATGTTTGGTTTCTAACAATCTTCCAATCGTTATGTTATGTTCTGTTACATTACGTATGGCTCCAACCAGACCTTTCCTCTAATTTTCATCGGTTTCAGTTTGGCTTAGGCTCCTTGAAAACCACACTTGGTCAAATAACACCTTAGTGTCAAAGACAGTCTTTCTTTCATCCATGTTTCCATGAAGGCCAAGTGACTGTAATGTAAACCATCTGAAGATTGATGACTATATCATTGTTGTATTAGTACTAATTAAAAATATTGTTAATGACATTTTTAATTGCTAATAATTGGGTGTAAACTGTTGAGATTGTAATTGTCCATCTTAGATTTGCCCTGCTTTTTTTCTGGGCTGGAGAGACCTGGACAATTTTCTACATTGTCAGACAGATGCCAATGCGTTGGTTGTACTGGAGAAGCATGGTTTGGGGTATGGTTAGTTCTGGAGCACCTCTTCAGAAGAAGGGTCACTGGACCTGAATTGTTAAGTCTGTTTTTTCTCCATTGATGTTGCCCAACCTGCTAAATTTTTCCAGCAATTTCTACCTTACAGTTCTATTACCAGAATATCATCAATGTCCTTCGCTTTCACATTATACAATGCCTTTGACTGTTTGTTGATACTACAAATTGAGCAAATCCAGGTGTCACCTGCAGGCTGTAAGAGTTGGAAATTCTGTGCATTTACTACCTTCAAGCTCAACAAACACCATATATTTGCAAGTGTAGTAATTAGTGTTTTATTTCTTCCACCAGAGTGGCAGCTTTAATTTAAGCAGAGAATGACTGGCTTTTTTCCAAGGAAATAGAAAATTGTCCCACCTCTGGTTAGAAGCTTTTTTTCACTCTCTCATGGGACATGGATATCACTGGCAAGGCCAGCATATGTTATCTGTTTCAACTTGGCCTTGAACAGAGTGGCTTGCTCATCCATTTCAGACAGCAGTTAAGAGTTAGTCACGTTACTATAAGTCTGAAGTCACACGTAAGAGTGGCATATTTCCTTCTCTAAAAGATGTGAATGAACTAGAGGGGTTATTATGACAATTCATTATGGTTTCAAGGTCACCATTACTAAGATTAGCTTTCAGTTCCAGATTTTATAAAGTGAATTTAGATTACACAAGATACAGTGGTGAGATTTTAACATAAGATCATAGAAAATAGGAGCAGGAGCAGGTCATTTGGCCATCAAGACCACTCCACCAACTAACAAATCATGGCTGTTTCTTTATCTCAATGCCATTCTGTGCTATTCTTCTTGTATCCCTTGACATCTTTATGTTCTTAAAATCTATCCGTTGCTTTCTCAAAAACATTCAGTGGCTTAGTCTCCACAGCTTTGTATTCACCACCTTCTGAGTGAACAAATTTCTCTTTATTTCAGTCCAAAATGGCCCCTTGCATATCCTGAGACCCTGGTCCTTTATGGTGAATCCTATGGCCAGGGAATACGTCCTCACTGCCTCCAATTCAACCAGCCCAGTCACAATTCAAATTGGCCGAAGACAGGCATCAGTGTGGACCTCCAGAAGATGCCAAGTTGGATCATCCACTCAGCATTCTGATTGAAGATTGTTTCAAATACTTTAGCCTAATCTTTTGCACTGATATGCTGGGCTGTCCCATAATTGAGTATAGCAATATTTGTGGATCCTCCTCCTTCAGTGCATTGTTCAATGATCTACCACCATTCATGGCTCTACAAGGCAGTACTGCAGAGTTTAGATATGATCCAATGGTTATCAAAACACATATTCTTGGTCATCACTTGCTGCTTGGCATACAAGTAATCCTGTTCGGTAGCTTCACCTGGTACACATCGCATGTTTAGGCATGCCTGGTGCTGTTCTACCTGGTCTAGCAGCTTTGTCCTTTACTGATCAAACTGCCAGATCCTTAATGGTGCTAATGAGCCAGTCATGGGCATGGACATTGAAATTGCTGACCACGAATATTTTCTTTATTGATGCTACTTTCAGTGCTTCAAGTGTTGGGATGAGGGTAAAGCAGAACATGGTAATTCGAAGGACATTTCCATGCCTATGTTCCGTATGATGCCACAAGACCTCCAGAGTCCAAAGCCAATGGTCAAGGCTCCCAGGCCAACATTCCTGTTACTTCATAACAGGGATTGTGGTGGTATTGTCTGAGATAATTTGTACAAAATATGACATCTGTGGGAAAGAGTATTCCTAGTGCTGATACTAGCTAGATATTGCTAAGAAGAAATTTTAAAGTTAAAAGGCCATTGTTAATTCTGGTGGCTAGGTCAATGCCAGGTGGTCTGTTCCGTTTCAATTTTTTTGAGACTTTTTTGCTGTTGATACAACTGAGTGACATGTTTGGCTATTTCAGAGTACAGTCAAGAGTCAATAACACTGCTGTGCATATGGAGTCACATGTGGGGTAGACCATGTAAGGATGGTGGATTTCCTTCCCTCAAGAGCATTTGTGAACCAAATAGTTTGTGGTATTGTTAGATATCTAATTCCAGATGTTTATTGAATTCAAATTCTGCCATTAATCATGGTGGGATTCAAAATCAGGTCCCAAGGTCTCTTTATCTACTATTGCACCATTGCCATTCCAATGAAAAACTGTGGAATCATGTTGATTTTTTTTGATAAATCCCCTGCATCTCTTTGCCTACTTTGGAGATAAAAGTTACTGGTCCTTAGTCCGATCATAGAATAAATTTGATGCTCTGTTCTAGGATCATAGCAACATGTTGGACTTTTTATTCAGTTCATATTAAATTACAATGCACCTCTATGTTGTGGGGTTTATTTTAATCTGTTATTTTACATTTATGTTTCATGTTTTGCTGAACAATGAGTTGTCATTCACATCTGCATTTCTTTGCCCTATGCCAGTGGCAAAATTTTCAAATTATTTCTGCTGCAATGCTCAAAGTTTTAAAACCCAAGTATTAACATCAGTAAAGCATTCTTTTGGTTTGCTCAACTGAGTGCCTTGATGCAAGCAGGAATAATCAACACACGCAAGAGACTTTCAGCCCAAATGATGTGCAATCCTCACAAGTACGTTCCCAGTTGTTTACTCACTCGATTTGAATCGTGATTTATCATGCTCATCAGAGTTAGAGAGCTTAGGCATTGATTCATAGAACAAAGGTTTACAATGTGCACAGGTATCAATGCAGTTCAAAGAGCTAAACACCAAGCAACCAACCAATGAGAAATATCTGCAAACCTCAGCAATAGCAGTTAAACACTCTTATCGGAGAAAGTGAACCCAAGGTACTTCATAAAGCCTAATCAGTTGAAAATGGATACTGAGACAAAAAGGAGAAATTTGGAAATGTGACAAAAAACGGAGTTTTATGAATGTACTTAAAACAAGAGCAAGAGTTGGAGAGCTAGGTACTTGGGAAAGAAATTCAAAAGCAAAGACATTAAATGCTTAAGGTCTGTTGTAGAACTCCTCAGCATCACAAATTCAATTCAATTCAATTCTGTTCAATCCATGTGATATCAAGAAATGGCTGGTGCATTGGATACTGCAAAGACTATGGGCCCTACGACTCCAGCAACAGTTTGTTGGTGTCTATGGAGAAGCATTCCATACTTCTATCAGTCTTCAAAACGTGTTGATTTTAGGAACAGGAACGGGATGCGCACCCATTCTAGATCAACTGAACACCATTCATTCCAGTTGAAGGACCTGAAAATTGGCATCATTCTGTGCATGAAATCTGCCCTCAGAGTATTTAACAAAGGACATACAATTGAGCAATCCTAACACTTTCTTTAAGACCAAAGGCCAGGTACATCATCATCATGCTGTTATCAGGAAATTGAAAATACACTGTAATGCCCAATGTGCAGATTACCCATGAACGTGATCAACATGTACTAAATTCTGCTGAATTGCCATGTCATCTAACTGAGCTGTCGGTCTGAACAGATTTTTTTAATCATAAAAGCTTGTAAAATTCAGACTTTCAGACACAAGAAATTTAAATCAAACAAAACAAACATCTTTTAAAGTCTTAACTGCCTATCATTCAAAAATGTATTGTTGGATCAGTGTTACATGGAAAAAAAATTGATGTATTCAATACTATTAGAAAATGAGTGGGGTTTATTGTGTTCATCAAAATTTAACAAGTTGTAAGAATGCACTTTTATTTAAATCTGTGATTCCTGAATCATTTGTAGTGGTATAAAACCATTGCACCAGACCTATAACCTTTTACTGTCAGCTAACCTCCACACAACACTTCAAAATATTAGCCAAAATTCACGATCATCCTGGTTTGCCTATATGATTGCTAATGCTGTGTTTCTTTTGGAGTACATTGGTTTAAGAAAATAATCTCTGAGGAGCATGACTGACAGTCTTCCTTCACTTTCAAAGATCCTCGTCATGTCATGTGTTTCAGAATGAAAGCATCATGTATCCTCCTCTTCTGGGATTCACAAAATAATACAATAACCATTCCCGTCTAGATGTGCCCTAACTTCTATGATATAGAAAGACACATTGCTGCAAGCAGCCAATGACACCTGGCATCATGGAGAAGCCAGCAATTTGGAAAAGCTTGCTGTGACGGTTAAGTCCATTCAATTTTCTATTTCAGTCATTTTCTTAATTGGTCAATGATTGAGAATTTCCTCAGAATTGCCTCTTCTCTGCTACTGTCATGTTACTGGAGGCCAGTTTCTGTTTGACTTGAGTGAACCTGCGTGATGGTGTGAAAACAGCTCTGCTGCATTTGTACCCAAAGTACCTGACTCCTGAGATGTCCCCAGTGGCAGCCTGGAAGGTTGCAATGGTACAAACATGGTGGGCAGTATAGCTTTCACTGCCAACGATAATTTCATGTACGCAATTAGCTGCTCCCTCATTGCTCAATTCTCTGAGCTGCATTTTCAGCTCATAGAGTGGTGCCCTATGCGATGCAGCCCAGCATTTTTGTAGTCTGCACGTATGAATGATTATTGTGGCATGCAGAACAATGCGCACTTTGTTCATTCATTTTGCACTGAGGATCCACAGGGGCTGCACCTGCAACTTCAGAAATAGAATGAAAACAGAACCAATATAATTACAATGAAATCCATGTTAAAGGATTACATAAAATGTAACATTGATTTAGGACAGATTGAACTTGTGATGCTTAATAGAATCGTGAAGGGGAAAATTTCCTTGATAGTTTTCATGTCTTCCCACTATAACTTCAGCAGAGCGACACTGGAGTTCTAGAAAAGACAAGCGTATAAAATGCACTGTCTTGTACTTACAGCTGTTATTCTCAAGAGGTAGAACTTGGTTGTCTGATTGATTGTAACAGTAATCTTGCATAAAATCCAAGCTGTTCAAAATAATTAACATATGTAGTTGCATGTACCTTGGTGTCTTTGGGCTTGGCTGCTAAACCTTTCAGTTAAAAACATCCATTTCATTGTACCTGAGTGGAATACCAGATTAGTGTCTAAGAACCTGGCACAACAACCACCCACAGATGGTGAAAGAAGAAAACAAACAAGGATATTTCCTGTTTTGATTCTTGGGATAGAAATACATTCAGAGATTTAAAGCTAACTGCAATTGCTGAAAATGTTGTATGAGTCTCATCAATATGTCAAACGTATCGCAATTCAACTGAAATGCCTAGCTCAATTTGTCACTAACATTTTCCTAATTTGTGGCTGGTAACCAAAGTTAAAACTGAAATGAATCAGAGTGCAGCATCAAATATTTTTTAAAAATTGTTATTCTTCTGGCTTGTTGGATTGCTCACTTTCTAGCCAAGTGAAAGTTCAGTGACTTTGGGCATCATTGTCCATGTAATTCAAACAAACCATCTGAAAGGTTCTTGAAAAGTAAACATCAAATTGCGCACTTGCTCGAACTGCATTTTTTCTCTTTATCAGAGATAATGGGAACTGCAGATGCTGGAGAATTCCAAGATAATAAAATGTGAGGCTGGATGAACACAGCAGGCCAAGCAGCATCTCAGGAGCACAAAAGCTGACGTTTCAGGCCTAGACCCTTCATCCTAGACCCACCCTCTGATGAAGGGTCTAGGCCCGAAACGTCAGCTTTTGTGCTCCTGAGATGCTGCTTGGCCTGCTGTGTTCATCCAGCCTCACATTTTATTATCTTTTTTCTCTTTATGTTCTCTACCATCTTGCGAACTTGCAGGCTAAATTACGTGCTTGTTTCTGAGGATGAGCCTGATGGGGACGGGGACACCATCTTAAACAGATATTGAAGGCAATATTGTGGTGTGTCCTGCTCTGCTGTTGCAGCTTCATTGGACTTTTGGCAAACCTGTGCCTAAAAATGTGTGTTAAAAACCTTTTCAGAAATTTCATGCCACTTAAATGCAGGTGCATTTTATATAAACCAAACACATTGACTGACATTAGATCTAATATTTTCGAATTCACATGTCAGACAGGTAGCAGATGTAAAATATAACCAATTCTTGTAAATTGCTCCAATTGGGAGCAGTCTTGTCCTGTGTCAATATGCTTTGGATTCTGGTTTCATGCTGGGTCTCGAACAGATGATCTGGATTGATACTTTACTGTATTACTGAAAGAATGCTGCACTGACAGCGTTATCACCTTTTTAGCTGAGGTGGTAAACCATCTTTAAAAGTCTGTCTATTACAGAAAGAAAGAAAAAGATTATTGTCTTAGTTCATCAGACTTCATCTTGAGGTGGCATGACTATCATATGAAGATAGATTGGGCAAACTGGCCATGTATTCTGTAGGATTTTTAGAATGAGAGATGATCCCTTCCTGTGTTGTTGAGTTCAACATCCTCTTCACTTTTTAGATAAAGAATAGTTTTCTGAATTCCTCATTGGCTGCCTTGGTGATTATCTTTATATCAATGACTTCTAGTTATGCTCTTCTCCACAAGATGAAACATTCTTTCCATATTCACGTTATCGGAATCTTACATAGTTTTAAAGACCTATATGTTAATATAACAAATAGTTAAGTGAGGGTGTTAATTGATTAATTAACTGACTGGGTAGATTATAGAGGGGGAGTAGGTGGGGCTGGAGTTTGGAATGAGCTTCCTGATGGAATAATTAAACTCTATCCACAAAGAAAATTTGCAGTGTTTCTGTCTCACCGACTGGTTTGGATCTGATTGGACCTCAGAAACAAAGAATGGCTCCTAACAGGTGAATAATAGAAAAAGTAAGAGTACGTTTTCAGACAGAAAATTGTAATTTCTTTAGTTGCTTTTGAGAAGAATGGCTGAACCAAATATAAAGTAGCAGGATATTATTTCATAGAAAACAGAAATATACAAAATTGCATCAAAATAGGGGCAGCAGTAGGCCATTTGGTCCATTTTTGAGCCTGCTCTACTATTCATTATGACCATGGCTGATCATTCAACTCCTGAGCCTGATGCCATTTCTCCCACATAGCCTTTGATACTTTTAGCCCCCAGGTGCTATATCTAACTGCTCTTGAAATTGTGCAAGTTTTGGCCTCGATATGTTTGCGTTGTAACAAATTTCACAAACTTATCACTCTCTGGGTGAAGAAATTTCTCTTCATCCCAGCCCCATATCCTTGGACTGTGACCCTGATTCTGGACTGCCGTGCCATCAGAAACATCTTTCCTGCATCTACCCTTTCTATTCCCGTTAGAATTTTTTAGGTTTCTGTGAGATCCCCTACAACCTTCTGAACTCCAGCAGATATCATTCTAACTGATTTTAATGTTTCCTCATAACATCAGCCCCTCCATCCTAGAAATCAGTTTGGTAAACCTTTGCTGCATTTCCTCTATAGCAACACTATCGTTCATCAGATCGGAAGACCAGAACTGCACACGGTACTTCAGATGTGGTCTCACCAAGGCTCTCTATAATTGTAGTAAGACATCCCTGCTCTGATACTTGAATCTTCTTGCTATTTCTTCTTCCATTTTCCTTCTTTACAGCCTGCTGCACCTATGTAAATCAATGTAATGTAGAGGTGATATTTTAGGTCAAACAATGCATGTTGGGTGTGAGACCTTGTTTAGAATCTGTTCATGGTCCAGTTTGGAGTCAGACTGGTTTTATTTCTAAAGTAGAAATTTATAAAACACCACATTTGACTGCCCATAAATTGTGTGCTATTTGAACAAAATAAAATGTAACTGCAAATACAAATTCAATACAATATAGTATTTTATAAATTCATACTTTAGAAATAAAACCAGTCAGACTCCAAACCAAAACACAAACAGAATCTAAACAAGGTCTCACGCCCGACATGCATTGTTTGACCTAAACTGTCACCTCTTCTTTACACTGATAAAACCTTTAGTTCTCTCAGGACCATGACTTGAAAGGAATCTGGGGATTTACATATACATAATAATCAATTAAAACCTTCTAACTGATTTAAAGATTTAACAGCATCTTAGATTTGTTTAGTACATCCTCATCAATGGTGTGACCGTTCGATCTTTTTCTTATAAATTCTGCGTCTGACACTACCTCTCTCACTAACACCTGAAGAAGGACTGAGGCTCCAAAAGCTTGTGTTTTCAAATAAACTGTTGAACTATAACCTGGTATCTTGTGATTTTGGATTTAATTAATCCCATTGTCCTCCATTGCTGATTTGTAAACTGCACTCACTTCACAGGTCTGTTTTCTTTTCCAGCCAAGTTGAATGCCTCTTCTTTGGACCCAGCACTATCTCTAATTTCCCTTTTGGACCATGATTTGATGACATTTCTTGTCTTACTTTGCAGAATGAAAATTTGTTGCAGTTCACCCACGAGCTCTTTGAAAATTTACCGTTGGCTATCTGCCATCATCCCTTTAAGTAATATTCCCCAATCTATCGTGGTCAACCCACGCCTTATACCATTATAATTTCCTCTATTTAGGTTCAGGATCCTAGATTCAGAATCAGCCGTGTCACCCTTCAATTTGATAAGGAATTCTACCTATCATTGTTCTAACTCTACTGATTTTTCTATCAATTGACATAGAACTGCTGTATTTTTCCTTGTGAAAAGCTTTGAAGGGAGATTTTTTTTGAAACCACTTAAAGAAGCAGGTGATATTGAAAGGAAGCTATGGAATTTTAACAAATATGTTTATGGTTTGAATGATGCCGATGAAAGATTGGCATGTGAATAAATGTCATTTATTAGTTAGGACCGTCATGCTGGAGATAAGTTCCACTCAGCTTGCAACAGACTTACCAATGTTACATGGATTAATAAAAGAGAAAAGAAGCTTATGATTAGAAAACAGGCTTTGAAGGCCTATAGAGATATAGAGTTAGATATTAAGCAGAGTTCTTTTTTAAAAATTGCACAGTCAGGTTCCAAGCCTTGTGTATCAAATGATATGTAGCTATTCCCTTTTAGCAATGCTTCACGTGCAAATCTTCTGGCCGTTCAAGTACAGTAGAATTTATCATATTCTTGGTGGGAAAGAATAATAAATGTTGTCTGTTTACCAAAAACAAAAAGACAGTGAAATGTACTTTGTCTGCTGAAACATCAGTAATAGTAGATGCTCTGGATACAGGAATGTATTTGTCCAAGATTCCAAAGGAACTTCTATACAAGGTGCAAACTGAGAAAGGCTTACCCATGAAATGAAATGTGGATAGCTATTCTCTTTGGGAGAATATGCATTTACCAGCAAAAAAGAAATTTTGAAAAGAAAGAGATTTCCAAAATAAATCAGTTTGACACAAGTCCCCAGTTGTAATTTTTTTTCACAAAAATTGGTGCTTGCATCAAGACATAGGTCTGTATTCAAGAGCTATCTGCTCCAGAGTTGTGTCATAACATCGCAGAAGAGGATGATTAGAAAATAGGTCAAATAAAAAACTGAGCTATTGTGATTGCCCTCTTGTGGTGCAGAGGTAGAATCCCTACCCTGTACTGAGAGGTCAGTGTTCAAGTCCCACCTGCCTCAGGGATGTGCAATAACATCCCTGAATAGGTTGATTAGAAAAATAGGTTAAATTTTAAAACTGCCCGCAATAAAGTGTTATTTTTGCATTAAAGAGACCAAAATAAGCCGCATTTCAGGCCTCGGCCATGCTGAAACTTTAGGATTTCATAATTTGAATTTAGCTTAAACTTGATTGTAATGCTTTTATGGTCACAGCAGACCAAAGGTTAGATGTTTCTGATTATTCTAATTTCAAAGTGGCATGTGATTTTATGATGTTTTATTGCTATATAGAGAATATACTTTAAGATCTTTACTTCATAAACCTGAACCCAATCCATTGAAATCATGAGGGAATGCCAGTAATGCATTGTAGCATAGGTAAGAAATGTCCTTCAAGGGCATTTGACCTTCAATTAAACTGTTGAGAGAATTTAATCTGCACCCCACTCCCAATTCTCTTCAAGGACATCGGATCTGAAGAAAATCTTGGCTCTTCAATAATATCTGGACTGTTAGAGAAGTACATGCTAACTCTACACATCTTACTCAAAATGTGAATGTGCTGGCATTGGACTGGGGTGGACAAGGTCAGGAGTTACACAACACCAGGTTATAATCCAATAGGATTATTTGAAATTGCAAGCTTTTAAGGTGCTGCTCCTTTGTCAGATAATGAAGGAGCACGACAATTTGGCACTGATCCCACATTTACTGCACTGTACTACTTGTGTGCAGTTTGCAGTCACAGATTGTTTCCTCCAGTTTATCTTGTCAATCATTATCACTACTTTTGAGTGCAGTAAATAATTTTCTTATTGCCCCATTAGCAAGCAGAATTTTATGCTTGTTACCCGTAAATGAAATTCTCCTCTGTCTATGAGTCTTTATCTGAATTTGACCGCATGTTGACTCAGCTGAGGTCCTGTTAGACATGGGATAGACATGGAAGAAGAACCTGCCCTTTACTGAGCCCAAATTTGGTGAATTCATTTAGATATATAAAGTAGGAAAAATAAAAATATCTGGCATAGCCAATGATTATTCTTCTGAAATTGGAGTAAAGGAAATCTTTTTGGGGTGGAATAGAGGAATTCTACTTAGTACCTAACTTCATTAAACTTGTTTTAATGCATGAATCCTGTCAGTAGATGCCTATTCTGAAATATTAACATATTTTAATTTGGTAGAACACTTTTTAAAAAGAAAAGCTTGTTTAATTTATGCAGTTCTCTTGATATTTTCTGTTAGACAAAAACTTGTTAACACATCCCAGACACAGTCATGATTGCTCATTGAAGGAACACCATAACTGGAAATATATTTAGCACATACTACTTTAACAGTCCATTAATCTATTTAAGTCATATTGCTTCTCTTGTTAAAAAAAACTTCAATGATAAAACAATCCTGAACAATTATCAATGTGATAAATTTAATCGATTTTCCTTCATGTCTGATGTTCTCTTACCGTTGTGTTCGGACTAAAAAAAATTCTGTCAAGTTACCTAAAGTCTTTCTCAAAAAGTTAGTCCTTCAACGACATTTGATCTTCAATTAAACTGTTGAGAGAATTTAATCCGCACCCCACTCCCAGTTTTCTTCAAGGATATCGGATCTGAAGAAAATCTTGGCTCTTCAATAAATTCTGGACTGTTAGAGAAGTGCGTGCTAACTCTGCCCATCTTACTCAAGCTGTGAACGTGCTGGCATTGGAATGGGCTGGACAAGGTCGGGAGTTACACAACAGCAGGTTATAATCCAACAGGATTATTTGAAATTGCAAGTTTTCAAGGTGCTGCTCCTTTGTCAGATAATGAATAAGCGATGCTCTGAAAGCTTGTAATTTCAAATAAATCTGTTGGATGATTACCTGGTGTTGTGTAACTTCTCACTCCATCTTACTCTAATATAACATGATTGGTGATGGCTCATATACAGTTGTCTCTCTTCAAACAAGTTATTTCAGTGATTCTGTGCATCCAATACTTCTATTAAAACTAATAAAATGTGAGGCTGGATGAACACAGCAGGCCCAGCCGCATCTCAGGAGCACAAAAGCTGACGTTTCGGGCCAAGCGGATGCTCGGGGATCGCTTTGCAGAACACCTCTGCTCGGTTCGCAATAAACAACTGCACCTCCCAGTCGTGAACCATTTCAACTCCCGCTCCCATTCCTTAGATGACATGTCCATCATGGGCCTCCTGCAGTGCCACAATGATGCCACCCGAAGGTTGCAGGAACAGCAACTCATATTCCGCTTGGGAACCCTGCAGCCCAATGGTATCAAAGTGGACTTCACCAGCTTCAAAATCTCCCCTTCCCCCACTGCTTCCCAAAACCAGTCCAGTTCGTCCCCTCCCCCCACTGCACCACACAACCAGCCCAGCTCTTCCCCTCCACCCACTGCATCCCAAAACCAGTCCAGCCTGTCTCTGCCTCCCTAACCTGTTCTTCCTCTCACCCATCCCTTCCTCCCACCCCAAGCCGCACCTCCATCTCCTACCTACCAACCTCATCCCACCTCCTTGACCTATCCATCTTCCCTGGACTGACCTATGTCCTCTCCACCTATCTTCTTTTCTCTCCATCTTTGGTCCGCCTCCCTTTCTCTCCCTATTTATTCCAGAACCCTCACCCCATCCCCCTCTCTGATGAAGGGTCTAGGCCTGAAACATCAGCTTTTGTGCTCCTGAGATGCTGCTGGGCCTGCTGTGTTCATCCAGCCTCACATTTTATTATCTTGGATTCTCCAGCATCTGTAGTTCCCATTATCACTTCTATTAAAGCTGATGGTTTACTCAAACCATGTTTGGCTATGTGATGTCCATTTTCTGAACTTGCATTATCTGCCACGTGATACAGCTTTCCAGTCTAGTCATACGATATCAGAATCAGTTACCAAAATATGAAGCTGTGTCTTATGCAATCTTTAATTCTTTATAATAACCTACACTTAGGTACTTCCCTACATTTGCAGCAGGCAACAGGAAAGAAGCCAAAGCATTCCAATATTTGCACTACTCAGTGACACTTCTCATATTTGGTATATTATCATTAGGTTTTTTTATGGGTAGCATAAATGTAGAAATGTGACAGATATTCCCTGACTTCAGGTTTCTGGAAATAAATCATTGGATTGCCTCTATTTATTATTGTACTAAAATAGAAATACCTAACAATTCCCTTGGCATTGCAGTATAGGAATTTAGTTGGTAGTGTGGCAGGCCATTGCTGTTCTCCATCAAAGATGTCAACAGAAGGTTTGCCCTGGGTTTTCATGTTTGCGGTGAGAATCACGAGTCAGCCTATTTCCTAAAATGCCCCACGTTCTGTACTCCCATACTTTTTTAAATCATGTTTGTCAGGAAGAGCTGCAAAGAAGACCACCGCCTCCAGAAGCAGTCCTCAGACAGGAAAGTAGGTGGATTGATACTGAGGCTGACAGGTTAAAAAAACCCTCTGCCATTCATTAGGGCATTACTCAATTCTCCAAGTTACTGTTAAGCACCTTTTTACCTTTATTCTTCCAGCTTAAAGTGTCAATCAAAGACATCTCGTTAGCAGAAGAGAACTGGATGAAGGACTGAAGTGACTCTGAACACATTCACAGTTCTCGCCAACAGTGAACTTTAACTACACCACTTCCAATATCCTTCCTTAAATATGGAGACTAAAATAGCAAGAAGTATTCCAGGTGCAACCTTAATAAAACATTAAAGGACTATTGAAGTTAGACTTTCTTATTCTTCTACTTCAAGCTTCATGAGCAACGTGCCATTCACTTTCCCGACTGCATGCTGTAGCTGGACAGGGTAAAAGTGAAAAAAAATCATACCCATTTGGTATTGTTTCTGTTCCTGGGGTCTTCATTTCCACCGCCCCCAGTGCCCCATCTTCATTCTTCCCTTTACATCTTCCAGAATTGGAAACAAGGTCAAAATATTTTACTCCCAATAATGGCTCCTCTTCAGAATTTCTCAAGGGCTTTGTTTTGTATTTTCAGGGTCTATGCTTTCATCCACCCTAACTCATTTATTCAGTAATGCAGCCACATAGGAACAACATCTTCAGTATTTATGTTGCTATACGAATGATTTTGTCTTGCAGAGAATCTAATTGGAAGAACATATCAATATCCTCAGTAATTATTAATCCACCATTAGCTGTAAAGACACAGCACACACTGAAAATATTAACATCTTACATCTCATAGAAGCTCCTGCAGATAGTTCACACTGCTGCTACTGAGCATCAGTGGTGGAGGGAATGGATGCTTGTAGTTGTGGTGCCTTTCAAGTGGCCTGGTTTGTTCTGCATGGTGTCAAGCTTCTTGAGTAGTTTTGGAGCTGTACTGATCCAGGTAAGTGGGATTCCGTCACACTCCTTATGTGCCTTGTGCTTGGTTGCCAGGCTTTGCGAGTCAGGAGGTTAGTTACTCACTGCAGTGTTCCTAGCTCCTGACCTACTCTTGTAGCCATTGTGTTTACATCACAAGTTTTGTTGAGTTTCTGATTAATGGCAACCTTAAAGATGTTGATAGTGAGTGATTTAATGATGGTAATACTATTGAATGTCAAGGGGCAGTGTATAGATTGTCTGTTATGGGAGATGTCCATCGTGTGGCAATTGTATGGTGTCAAGGTTACTTGCCACTCGTCAGCCCAAGCCTGGATATTGTCCAGGTCTTGTTGTATTTAAACATGGACTGCTTCCATATCTGAGAAGATGCAAATAGTGCTGAACCTTGTGCAATCATCTCCACTTCTGACATTATGATGGAGGGAAGGTAATTTATGAAGCTGTTGATGATGGCTGGGCCTTGAATACTACTCTGAGGAACTCCTGCAGAGATGCCCTGGAGCAGGGATGACTGACCGCCGACAATGACAACCATCTCACTATGTGTCAGGTATGATGCTAAGCAGTGGAGACTGTGCCCCTGACATCCATTGATTCCAGTTTTACTAGGCTTCTTTGATTCCACATTCAGTCGAATGCAGCCTTGATATCAAGGTCTATCACTCTCACTGCTCCTGTGGAATTCAGCTTTTTATTTGTCCATGTTTGAACCCAGGCTGTAATGAGATAAGGAGCTGAGTGGCCCTGGTGGAACCTAAACTGGGTGACACTGAGCAGGTTATTGCCGAGCAGGTGCTGCTTGATAGCACAGTTGATGACATGTTCCTTCACTTTACTGATAATTGCGAGTAAATTGATGTGGCCGTAATTAGCCAAGTTGGATTTGTCCTGCTTTTAGTTTGCTCGACTTACCTGGACAACTTTCCACTTTGTCGGGCAGATACCGGTGTTGTGATGTACTGGAAGAGTTTGGCTAGGGGCGCGGCAAGTTCTGGAGCACACGCCTCTAGTACTATTGCCAGAGTGTTGTCAGGGCCCATAGCTTTTGCAGTATCCGGTACCTCCAACAGTTTTTTGATATTGTATGGAGTGAATTGGATTTGCTGAAGACTGGTATCTGTGATACTGGGGACTACTGGGGAAGGCTGAGATGAAACATCCGCTTGGCACTTCTGCCTGAAGATTGCTGCAAATGCTTCAACCTTATCTTTTGCTGGGAGGGCCCAGCATTGAGGTTGGGGATATTTGTGGAGCCTTCTCCTCCAGTGAGTTGTTTAATTGTCTGCTACCATTCATGACTGGATGTGGCAGGACTGCAGAGCTTAAATCTGATCCATTGGTTATGGATCGCTTAGCTCTGTCTATCACTTGCTGCTTATGCTGTTTGGCTCATAAGTAGTCCTGCTTGGTACCTTCAGCAAGTTGACTTCTCATTTTCAGGTATGCCTGGTGCTGCTTCTGGCATGTCATGCTGCACTCCCCGTTGAACCAGGGTTGATCACCTGGTTTGTTTGAGTGAGGGACATGCTGGAACATGAGTTTGCAGATTGTGCTGGAGTGCAAGTCTGTTGCTGTTTAATGGCCCACAAAGCCTCATGGGTGCCCAGTTTTATAAAACTGTATCTAGAACATAGACATAGAACATAGAACATAGAACAGTACAGCACAGAACAGGCCCCTCAGCCCACGATGTTGTGCTGACCATTGATCCTCATGTATGCACCCTCAAATTTCTGTGACCATATGCATGTCCAGCAGTCTCTTAAATGTCTGTTTGAAATCTGTCCCACTTAGCACCGTGATAGTCCGACACAACATGATGGAGGGTTTTCTCAATGTGAAGAAGTGACTTGGTGTCCAGAAGGCATGTGTGGCATTCACTCTGACCAATATTATCATTAACAGATGCATCTACAGCCAACAGGCTGGTAAGGATGAGGTCAGGTATGTTTTTCCCGCTTGTTATATCCCTCACCACCTGCTGCAAACCCAGTCCAGTAGCAATGTCGTTTAGGACCCAACCAACTCAATCAGTAGTGCTGCTGCCAAGCCAGTCTTGGTTGTAGATATTGAAATCTCTCACCCAGAACACATTTTGTACCATTGCCATCCTCATTGCTTCCTATAAGAGTTCTTCAACTTGGAGGAATGCTGATTCATCAGCTGAGGGAGGGCAGTACGTGATAATTAGCACGAGATTTCTTTGTCCATGTTTAATCTGAATTTTCATGTAGTTCCTCACTTCAAATCTTTATGGATGATTCCAGAATCTGGGAAATTTTGGAAGTTCTTAGCTAGTACAGTCACTACCTCTACAGTTGTTTTATAACCCTATGGTACAGGCTAAAAGTTCATGGGTACTTAGGGCCATGGAGTCAGAGTAACACAGTGCAGAAGCAGACTTGTCAGATTTTTATCCCTTGAGTTTCTCCTGTATTTTTCTCTGTCGATACTAATGTCCTCAATTTTCATTTTTCAGCCAACTTCAAAGACTGTGATATGTTTAGCTACAAAGGGTTTACTTTTCACTTGTTTAATGGAGTTTGTTTATAAATGCTTGGCTAAGATCTACAATGGATTTAATCCAAAGAGTTTGTTGACACACCTGTCAAGTAGATTTTACACTTTGTTTGATTAACAGTTTTATGACCATTCTGTTGAATTGATTTTGTTTTGAGAAGTTTTTGAATGGCTATTTGTTTATTTATGAAACTGTGAGTAATTTGGAAGAGTGAGCTTTTAACTGGTTGAGGCTGTATAACTGTGATTGATTATTCCTAAGAGAACAATTGTTTCAAGTGGTTTTGGACAGGATGTTTTTGTTGATTTTGAAAGTATATGAGCACTTAGACTTCTCTGTGTTATTGTAGAGCTCATGACTTTTATTCGTTATGAATAATATGTGCATGGATATAGAAGAAGCACAGGGGTATAACAAAGTCAAGGGAAAGGGGTGAAGTAAGATTTTTTTAGCTGGCAGGGAAGTATGAAAGAAATATACGAGGTGGGTTTCCATGGTGAGGGATGAGAGCTAACAGACTTGGCCAATTTTGCTGTGGATGAGCCTTCTAGTCTATTGGCCTCAACATCTGCCTGCCTAAGTTCCCTTGTCCTGGCCTAACTTCAAACCAAACCCAAAACAGTAGGAAAAAATAATATATACATTTGGATTTGTATGGCAATAAAAATGTGGTTTGGGAAATGGTTTGAATTGCTGAATTCCTGACATTAACATGAAAATTTTGGATGAACTGAGCTTTGTAGTATTGCCGTTATTACTGACTGAAATGCAGACCTCAGGCCGTATACAATTCGGACTTAGTACTCAATTGACTATAGCTAAACAAATACAAAGGAATCTTTTAGTTTCTACGTTCTATGTTCCAGTACATCATTATTATGATTTACAATTAGCAGAGTACACTTTGTGTTTGAAAAATGCTGAACATGATAACCAGTAAAATAGCAATAGTTAGGTTATTATTTGAAGAGAGGCCAGGGATAATTGCTTATTTTACCTGGGCTGCAGTTGGAGGAGAGGCCACTCACTTTTGGTACAATCTATCAAGTCTCATCCCATTGAAATAATGTTTTCATGAAAAGTATTTATGAGAAAGCAAATTTGCCAATTAAACCAAAAGAGAAATTTCTCCTACTTTTTGGATTACGGGTGCGGAAACTCTTGGAGAAGATACTGAGGGACAAGATTTATGCACATTTGGCATAAAATGGATTAGTTAGTGACAGGCAGCATGTTTTGTATGGGGAAGGTCATGTCTCACCAACTTGATTGAAGTTTTTGAAGAGGTGACAGAGATAATTGATGTGGGAAGGGCTATAGATGTAGTTTATATGGAATTTAGTAAGGCATCTGATAAAGTCCCACATGGCAGTTTGATACAAAAACTAAAATCACGTGGGATTTGGAGTGGATTAGATGGATACAAAAATGGCTTGGTCATAGAAGAGAGAGGGTAGTGGTGGAAAGTTATTTTTCAGAATGGAGACCGGTGACCATTGGCGTTCCACAGGGATCAGTTGTAGGTCCTTTGTTAGGATTATACATAAATGATCTGGAGGAAAATGTGGGTGGTCTGTTTAATAGGTTCGCAGATGACATGAAGATTGGTGGAATTGCTGATAGTGCCAATGTTTGTGAGAGGACACAACATGATATAGATAGACAGATTGGCAACTTGAGCACAAAAATGGCAGAAGGAATTTCATCCATACAAATGTGAGTTGATGCATTTTGGAGGATCAAATTTATGTGTGAATTATACTGTTAATGGCAGAACCCTTAGGAACACTAACAATCAGATTGCTCTGGGCGTGCAGGTCCACAGTTCCCTAAAAGTACATCTCAGGTGGCCAAGATAATAAAGTGTGAAGCTGGATGAACACAGCAGGCCATGCAGCATCTCAGGAGCACAAAAGCTGATGAAGAGTCTAGGCCCGAAACATCAGCTTTTGTGCTCCTGAGATGCTGTTTGGCCTGCTGTGTTCATCCAGCTTCACACTTTATTATCTTGGATTCTCCAGCATCTGCAGTTCCCATTATCTCTCACAGGTGGCCAAGATTATTAAGAAGGCAAATGGCATGCTTGCCTAGATCAGCCAGGGCATGGAATACAAGAATTGTCAAACCATGCTGCAGCTATATAAAACCCTTGTTAGGCCGCATTTGGAGTACGGTGTGTAGTTTTGGTCACCATACTACCAGAAAGACATGGAAGCTTTGGAGAGAGTACAGAGGAGGTTCCCCAGGCTGTTAGATAACAAGGTGTAGAGCTGGATGAACACAGCAGGCCAAGCAGCATCAGTGGAGGAGGAAGGCTTTCATTTCAGGCCTAGGCCCTTCCAGCTCTACATCTTGTTATCTCAGATTCTCTAGCATCTGCAATTCCTGCTATCTCTCACCAGGATATTGCCTGGTCTCGAGGGTATTGGCTATAAGGAAAGGTTAAAAAGACTAGGATTGTGTTCATCTGAAAGACGGCAGCTGAGAGGAGACCTGATAGAGGTCTAATAAATTTTGAGAGGCAGAGAATAGGGTGGATAGTCAGAGGCTTTTTGCCAGGGTTGAAGTTTCAATTACAAGGGGGCACAGACTTAAGGTGATAGGGGGAAGTCTAATGGAGGTGTGCGAGGAAAGTTTTTTTTCAGAGACTGGCTGGAGCCTGGAATGCACTGCCAAAAGATGAGGTGGAAGTGAGCACGTCAGCAACATTTAAGAGGCATCTATATTGTTATGTGAATAGAAGGCAATAGACTGACTGAATAGGGGTAGTATGGTTTTTTTTTAGTTTAGTTAGGGCATGATGATTGACACAGGCTCAGAGGTCTGAAGGCCTGTTCCTGTTCTGTGCTTCTCTTTTGTTCATTGTGGGAGTTGGTTAGCTCTGTTGGCTAGATGGTCAGAGTCTGAAACTGAATAACTTCAATGGTAGGAGTTCAGTTCTTGTTCTAGCTGTGTCAGCTCATTGAAGCCTGCCTTCTTACTTGGCTCTGTGCTTATGGATTGCTGTTCCTCAAGCTATATAAAACCAATCATCCCTCTCAAATAGTGCCAATGGTTCTTATAGACTATGGCTAATTAATCACATCACTGGAAATGTTGTATTTTTGCGGTGTGCCATTAATGGGCCTGTGATGACTATATTAATTGCTTTTCCATCCAGTTGAGAGAATTTAATATTGTTGCATTTAGCATCACAAGTGCACCAACACATTTAACTCAAATGTTCCCAATTCAAGCCTAAATTGTATTGAATTTACATTTTTAGCATTTTAAGAGTTGCTAGATTGCTGAAAAGATTACTGGAAAGGGTGTGTCTGTTAAAAGATATACTTTGGAATGCTCACTCAGTACTTTTTATTGTAACAATGATGTCAATTTCTGTCCCTATTGAATAGTCAGAGGGACAAATGTTCAACTTTACTAACAGAATCACCCCGTGCCTTGTATGATATCTGCTAGTCAGTCCATTAAATTATTATATCTCTAAATTTAAAACAATTTCTCCTCATATTTTGTGTTATATGGCATTGTAATTATGGTAACTCTTCTCTATTTTTAGCTAATTTAGTTTTGTTGTTTCATACCTGCAATTTCCCTGCCACTACAGGAATTATAATCCTCAGCAGGAAGGACCAAGCTCAAACTGTGTTTTAAAGTTTGAGAAGGTTTGTAGCTCAGATTGTGGATGAGGTTGTAGACTTGCTTGCTGAGCCAGCGGGTTTGGTTGCAGATGTTTCATCACCCTGCTAGGTAACATGGTCAGTGCGCCTCCAGTGAACTGTCAGCGTTCTGCCCTGTTTGTTATTTAGATGCCTTGATTTGCTGGGATGGTTGGCATCACTGCCGGTTCTGTTTCTCAGTGGAATGCCTGGCCATATAGCACGAGCCAAACAGAGACATGCCTGGTGACCTGGCATTCCACCTGGAACTCCATCAACAAACACAATGAACTGGACCCGATATGCAAACCACTGAGAAACAGAACTAGAAGTGATGCCAACAACGCCCCCCCCCCCCCACCCACCAGCAAACCAAGGCATTTAAATAACAAAAGGGACAGAACACCGACGCTTTACCATAGGCGCACTGACGATGTTACCTTGCAGAGTGACCAAACATGCCAGCTTGGAGAGCAAGGGTGCAATCTCAAACTCTTTTTTTTCCAAATCTAGAAATGTTATCACACACAACTGAGTGATCTTCCCACCATTAAATCACTGTGACCTTTTTTCCCTTTATCTGTTTTAATTACCATGAGTAATCACCCATGTAGCCAAAGTTCATTATGGGCATTTCAAACCATAAAAAGTGAGGGGAGGTAGGGAGAGAGGAAGAGGCTAAATCAAAATGGAGTTGGATGGGGAGTTAAAGCACTTTATTCCCCCACAGTGCCCACCTGTCTCTAAAGGCATCAAGGGCATGCATTAACACTGCATGCTCCCTCTTAAAGGACACTTGGGTAAGAATGTAACTGCAGAACAGAAGCAGTCAGCAGATACAAGCTCAACCTTTGCACTCTGGTGCAAAATGATGCCCTTACTGGACAATTAACAGCAAGAAGGGCCTCATCTCACCCAGGCTACAATTCCTTCAACTCGACGTGGCAGCCTATGGAACTCATAAAACCAAGTGGGCAGGCAGTTTGAGGAAGGAGAGTCCATCAATCTGCCCTAATGTGTGCAAGACTGATGCACTTGCAGCAGGGAGTGTTCACTCAGAGCCATCTACCTGGCCTCACTTCCAACCCTCATGCCCACTTCTATCTGCACCCTCTAAATTCAGAAATCTCCCTTTCCCAGAGATGATCCTTCATCCCAGAGATCGAGGATTTGGTATCCCAGCTGGAGCCACAGCCTCTGCTGTGGCTCTCCCAGGTTCTGGAATCTCCTCCCGCTGATTGGCTAACAGCTTCATCCGGGTGAGACGTCCTAATCCAGGGTCCTGATTCTGGCAGAAAGCCTGTGGGCAGCCAGTTAGCTGCCTTATTATTGTAAAACATGGCAGTCTCAGTCAGTTCTAGCTTTCCATCTGAAAACTCTCCAGGTTTTGGAGTGTGTTTGAAAATGGGGAAAATTGCTGGTCATCGTTTCAAATTCCCTTAGAATCATGTGAATTTATAAACATTTGCATTTATGCAAAGGAGAAAGAAGTATTTGGATTCCTTTTTGCATGGAAGAAGCACAAGTATGATTCTGTATAAATGGCTGGAAGACCTAATAATTGCACTTTGACCCTATTTTGCATATGACTGTACAATGCTGTTTATTCTGTTTACTAAGCATTGAACCCTTGGCATAACACACTCAACATTGTATGTGATCCTTGCAATTGACAGAAAAGAAAAAGCAGGGCAAATTCCAACCAATAAGGAAACTGTTTGGTAAAAAGAGAAGGAAGGTACCGCTCATAATTCCTGAGAAAATAAATCTAAAATCCAGTCAGTCCACTGAGGATGTTCGAAGTGTCATTCAGCCAGCTACTGGGGAGTCTGAAGATGAATTAAGGTAAAAACTCCTTTAGCTTTTTATAATTTAAAGACTAAACAAAGTTGGGAAGTTTTGCAGAGCTGTAAAGCCATGAGTTCATCCATAACTCTGATTTATGTTACATTCAGCAATCATTTTGAGCAATCAGATTGACTGTTGGCTTGAGAGTTTGAAAGACTGTTGGCTTAATAAAAAGCCAAGATAATTTGAGAAAAACAGATTCAATCAGTAAAGCTAACTTCCTTAACTGGAGTTGAGTGCTGTCCTTTCTGAAAAATGGGAACAGAACAAAGAAGCCGCAAGGCGGGTGCATTCTGAACTTGCCACTTGAAATGTAGACATTATGTTGTTGTGTGATCAGACCATACTATTTTTAGAAATTAGTGTTATAATTCTGGAAACAAGATTTTGGATAACTTGATAAGATAAAGTTCACAGTTCAGTTGCTAGCTTTATGGATTTCCAGTTTACACGCTGAATACAATATAAGTGTTTATTCTTTTCTCTCATCAAAACCTGTTCCTCATTTTGATCATCTAAAGCCTGCAGATCTTTGACATCAGAAGATGACTTGGAGCTGCTAAACTAGTAGCTAGCATCCTATTTGCAACACAGCTGTTTAACTATAACCTGATGAATGAGTAATTTCAGTTTAATAGAGGCACTCATGCATGCACAAGAAACATCTCTGTAATGTGAAGTGGAATTTTATCAGCACTGCTATTCTGACGAAAACATTAAAGGGAGCCCACCCCAGACAGCTGCCCATTTAATGGCTGATTGACCATTAAAGGGCTGGAGCAGATTTCCACCCTCAGGGACATGAAGCCCTGCTTCAGACAACTGCTGGTCGGTCAGCAAAGCCACTGGCACTGAAGTCACTACTGTACCACACTCTGGGATTGAGGATATTTTCAGCAGTGCATCCAGGCCAGCAAATGAGGCTGAGGTCTTCTCAGGGGCCCAGGGTTTGAGAGGCCATGAAGATACACTTGGAAGGACCCTTCCCTCAGCCCAAGGGCCATGCATAAGAAGGAACTCCTTAGACCTGCTTACAGCATGCGCAGGGAAATATGCCAAGTTGGGTGCATGTCCCTTCACTGTAAAACATGACAGTTCCAGGATGAGGCTTTTCATGGCAGTCCATCTGATGCCAACCCTGCTACTGGTACAATGAGGGCAGGGTTGTGCAGGTGGGTGGTAGGCAAAGCATCTGCTATATTTTGCCTGTCTCTCAACAGGCAAACTCATTGGCTACAAAGTGTTTAATCCAGCAAATAAGCAATGAATTAGAAAGCGTAGTCTCCAAAGCTTTCCATTGTACACTTCCAACTGAACCATAGCTGAATGCCTGAATCTAAGAGTGAGATGATGTGCTGGGCCGTGATGTTATGCATTCTGGAGGTATACAATTCTGAAGTTAATGGTAGCCCTCAGCAAGCCTCTTTTGGCACTACTAAAGTCCTTGGTATGGCCCACATTGCATGGCCTAGAGCCAAGATGAATGATTCACTTGGTGAAGATGAGAATATGGTCAAAATATTGGAGCTTGTTAGCTTCTTGGTGCATAATGGATGCAATTTCTGCACCATATCCGATAGTCCCAAGTGATATCCCAGTACAAGGCCTCAGGCCTTGTTTCAGTGAACCTGGCTGCTTACAGATGCAAGTTGTCTGTCCTCAGGCAGTTTTGCAGTGAATCAACTTTGGACTTCAGATGAATGCACATTGTGAGGGAGAGCTGACTGGCAGTGAGAGGAAATCTGGGAAATGATGGAAGGTGTCCTTAACCAGATTATCAAGTGGCACCTACCCAGCAATAACCTGCTCACTAATGCCAAATTCAGATTTTGCCAGGGCCACTCAGCTTCTGACCTCACTGCAAGCTTAGTTCAAACATGGACAAAAGAGTTGAATTCCAGGCATGAGGCGAGTGTGACTTCTTTTGACACTAAGGCTGTATTTAACCGAGTGTGGCATCCAGAAGACCTGGCAAGTCTGGAATCATTGGGTATCAGTGTTGGGAGGGGGCGGGCATTCACCACTGCTTTATGTCATGCTTTGCACTTTGGAAGATGGTTGTGGTTATTGGAGGCTAATCATCTTGGATTCAGAACATCTCTGCAGGAATTCCTCAGGGTAATATCCTAGTCCCAAACATCTTCAGCTGCTTCATCAACAACATTCCCTCCATCATAAGATCAGAAGTGGTGATGTTCACTGTTTATCACCTTTCATGACTCCTAGGTATGGAAGCAGTCAATGTCCAAATGCAGCAAGACCTAGACTGTATCCAGGCTTGGGTTGAGAGGTGGCACATGTTAACACCATACGTATGCCAGTCACTGACCATCTCCAGCAAGAAACAATTAAACCATCATCCCTTGATATTCAGTGGGATTACTGTCAATGAATCCCCCACTATCTACATCCTGGGGTTTACCATTGACCTGAAACTGAACTGGACTCTCTATATAAACACAGTTGCTACAAGGGTGTGCCAGAGCCTAGGAATCTCAAAGCCTGTCCACCATAAGGCATAAGTCAGGAATATGATGGAATGCCTGGATAGATGCAGCTCCAAAAACACTCAAGAAGCTTGACACCATCTTGGACAAAGCACATTGATCGGCACCACATCCAAAAACGTCAACTCCCTCCACCACCATTGCTCAGAAGCAGCAGCGTGTACAAGCTACAAGATGTACAACAGAAATTCACCAAAGATCCTTAGACATCACCTTCCACAACAACTTCCATCTAGAATGGCAAGGGCAACAGATACATGGGAACACCACTTCATCCAATTCTCCTCCAAGAGACACACTATCCTGAATTGGAAATATATGATGTCCCTTCACTGTTGCTTGGTCAAAATCCTGGAACTGAATCCCCCACTATCAACCTTACAACCATGTGGGTCATCCTACAACATAGGGACTGCAGAGGTTCAAAGAGGCAGCTCATCACCACATTCTCATGGATAACTAGAGGTGTGCAATAAATTCTGGCCCAGTCAGCAACACTCCTATCAAAATAAAAAGTGCCTGATTGGGATTAGTTCAGAAATGGCAGCAAAGTTGGCATGGACTTGGTGGGCTGAAGGGGCATGTTCCTCTGCTGAACTGTTCTATGTTCTTGGAGTGAATGGGCAGGTGATGAGGCCTCAGGACTCTGAGCTGCAAATGGTCTTCAGCAGACCTTCCCAAGACTGTGACTTTCTAACCTTGAAATGGATGGACAGCAGGTACATGGCACCACTGTTACTTTGGGTTCCCTCTAAACACGACACTATTATTCTAACACATTACCATTTGTTCATCACTGAAACAGAATCTTGGAGCATTCCAACTAACAGACCAGAACTATGATAGAGATAACAAGGTGTAAAGCTGGATGAACTCAGCAGGCCAAGCAGCATCAGAGGAGCAGGAAGGCTGACGTTTCGGGCCTAGGCCCTTCTTCAGAAATCCTGAACTATGTCTCATTCACTTCAGATATATAAGAAGAAAGTCTCCTCCTCAAGTTAACTATGCATAATAGATGCAGACTAGTCATCAGCGAGTCCATTTTTATATTCATTGTACTAGAATGAAATTTCCATAATCTTGTTATAGATCCTGTTTCACTTATTATTCTGTTTTTTTTTGATAGTTGTTATACAACTGTATGGTTTGTGATGTCTTTTGGGGAGCATTTGCATTATTATAGGCCTGACTCAGTACAGATGATGAGATCTATGTTGAAATCTCTACAGGTTACTTCACTTATGAAACTTAATTTCACAAATTTAACATGATTGGGATTCTTACTGCCCCCATGAGGCTCATCCAGTCTCCTACCACTATGCTTCCATACCCAAAGGTCTGTAAGTCTATTAGTTTGTTTCTATTAGATTCTAAAACCTCTGTACTTACCAAATACGGAGGTGAAGGGAATGCCTTATATGAAAAGAATCATCCGTCAGCCTTTCTTTCCTTTATGCTTCAGTTGTGACATGCAGTGTCATCTGAATAGAAATAATTATTTGAAGCATTAAAAATCATTTTACGCCTGAAAGATGTTTAAACCTTTTCATGCATTTTAGCAGGGTTTAATGTATTTTTCTAAGATTACAAGAACATGATATTTAGTAAGTGACCAGATTTCAAACTGAATTCGAGTTAAAAATAAAATTCAAATCTCGAGACCTGGATACATTCAGGTGCACAAAAATCTAATTTGAGCATAATCAAGGGAAACAAAATATTTAAAGGAAGCACGTGACTGATATTTGACCCTATTAATTGTGCAAATATTTAATTGTGGATCTACCTCAAATACATCAAATTTTACAGTTGCATCTATCACTATCATAATTTGTATAATGTAGATTGCAATGATAATGTAGATTCTTGAAAATACATTAAAATTATGTTGTGACTAATCAATTGGTATCGTAATAACTTTAAATCAATACTTGACTTACCGGTTGTCGGAAAAGTGATTGTTCATATTTAGACTTTTTAACTTTTGTACAATTTTGAATTCGAAAGAAGCCTTCTTATTAACATGGATGCATTTAGCCTGTGGAGAGACATTTTATTGAAAGGTAGAGAGGGAGATTTTTGCTGTGCAGAAAGATCCTAATGTATTTAAGGTGTCAAAAGAAGACACTAGACTATACCTATGTAAGCATCAGTGGGCGATGCTAGAAAAAATTTAGCAGAATATATAATGCATGGACAATTCAGTATCCTTTGTTTTGGCCCATAATGATCTCTTTCACCTTCCCTGTCAGCAAAGTCAATGGAAGGAGATGATGAGGAGAATGTTAAACCTTTGTTTGTAATCTATTATAATATTAGCAATATAATTTGGAAAATGTCTCTTAGCTGATTCTTTCCACAACTCCATAGATGCTAAATTAGTTATATCTGTAGTTAAATAACATTAAACGATTTCAGTGAAGTTTACAATATGAACAATTGACTACTTTAGAAAGAAAGATAATATTTTCAAATGTAAATAAACATAATGGATTATTTCAGTATGTTTAATGTTTTACTTTTGTAACTGATGCTTACTTTGCTAATTGTCAGAAAGCTATTGTAGTGTATGTGAGATAACAAAGTGTGGAGCTGGATGAACACAGCAGGCCAAGCAGCATCCTAGGAGCACAAAAGCTGATGTTTCGGGCCTAGACCCTTCAGAGAGCTCTCCGATGAAGGGGTCTAAGCCCGAAACATCAGCTTTTGTGCTTCTATGATGCTGCTTGGCCTGCTGTGTTCATCCAGCTCCACACTTTGTTATCTCGGATTCTTCAGCATCTGCAGTTCCCAGTATCTCTATTGTAGTGTATGTAACTGAATTACATTTTAATTGAAAAATCAGATTTTGTTCAACCTGATTGCATTAGTTGTCCAATTCCTATTTTAATTAAAGTTTTATTTGCTTATTTCCTAATTGTGTGTAAATGTTTAATTCACATCTTCTCAAAGTTGAAAATGAAGTTCTATTTACCTTTATTTTATTTGTATAATGTGACACATTTCCGATTATACCTCTGACTATAGGATGCAGTCTTCAAAAGTTCCTGGACACATCAGGTTCATGTGTCTGTACCTTCACATGGTGTTTAATCTACATTTCAAAAATGGCCAACCAATAGATTCATAGCTATGTTATGAGCAAATTTTGCAAATACATTGCTTTCATTTTCATAGTGTGTGTGTGTATATGAACACAATTCTTAAATATTCTAATGTGATTTTTATGCCATGCAAAATTTGGTCCAAATTCTTCAGTCAATTTGTCATTGTTTTAGCTGACTGAGCCGAAGTAGTTGTTAATTTTAAATCTGAGACGAAAACATTTTTCTTAAGTCAAGGTATTAAGGGAGGTGGGCCAAAGGGAATAGTTAGGCCAAAGATCAGCCATGATCTCATTGAATGGCAAAACAGGCTTGAGGGGATGAATGGTCTCCTCCTGTTCCTATGAATCTAAAGTAAATTGGCCCATTGTCTGATTAATAGCAGATAAAATTGTCATCTAATTCTGGGGAAAGCCTTTTCCTCCTCTTTTAATAACAGGACGGCAGTTGGTCATGTGGCAATTCAGTTTACAATTTAGCTTTCAACCCGAATAAAGATTTTCTCAGAACTTTTCTGATTATTGGATGACCCTATTTATTTATTGCAATTTTGGCTGATACCTCTTACAAAAAAAAGGCAGAATTGCCTGTATTGAGAAATTAAGTAAAATAACTGGAAAATTTCAAACACTTCTAAAATATATGTGGCTGTCTTGTGGTACAGGAAGCATTCTCTCCATCAATAATAGCTGCACTGTTGTTTTGGGAATGTAAAATGGGAGATTTCCATCAGACAGAAAATCTAAAAAATACTTCTCTTTATAGGGGGGAAAAAAGGTTATTTCTGACTACACTTTTGTTTGTATAGGGATCTCCTTAGACATGCTTCACCTTTAAGATTAGCTATTGTGCCCACAAAATCCTTGCCCTTCATTTACATGAGGCACTGACTTGTGAGGCATACAGCACCAGAGCACATTAGATAGAATAGCTTATGGAAAAAAGCAAGGCATGCTTCTAAATTGGCTTTTCCAAAACTTAGGGTGAATGTCCAAAAATTGGACTCAAAGAGCTGCAATGGGGAATCACAGTTTGACTGTTAATAATTTCTGAAAAAGGTTCTGACCTGAAAAGTCAACTTTCCTGATCCTCTGATGCCGCTAGGCCTGCTGTGTTCCTCCAACTCCACACTGTTATCTCTGACTCCAAAATCTGCAGTACTTGCTATCTTCGATTGTTAATAGACTATTTGCAAAAATAACATTGAGCAATCTGTTTTATGGGGTTCATATTTAAGCAGGTAGATATAATTCTATTTCTGGCAATATCAATCCTTAAAGATAACTAAAATTCGTAAGAATTGAAGAAATAACCTAATAACCATTGCTTTATCAGCCTGGATTTTCATAGAAACTTAAAAAATAGGTGTAGGGTAGACCATTTTAGCCCTTTGAACCTGCACCACCATTCAACAAGATCATGGCTGATCATGGCTAATCATGCAATTTCAGTATCCCATTCCTGCATTCTCTCCCTACCTCTTGATCCCTTTAGCCACAAGGGCCAGGTCCAGCTCCGTCTTGAATATATTTTGATGAACTGCCCCCAACAGCTTCCTGTGGGAGAGAATTCCACAGGTTCAGAACTCTGACGAAATTTTTCCTCATATTAGTCCTGAATGGCTTAACCATTATTTTTTTATTGTGACCCCTAATTCTGCACTTCCCCAACATTGAGAACATTCCTTCCACATCTAGCCTGTCCAGGCTCATCAAGGTTTTATATGTTTCTGAGATCTCCCTTCATTCTTCTAAATTCCAATAAGTACAAGCCCAGTCGATCCAGTCTTTTCACATATGTCAGTCCTACCATCCCGGAAATCAGTCTGGTGAATCTTCACTGGTCTCACTCAATAGCAAGAATGTAGCAAGATATACTGGGAGTCAGAAGAATTTCAGGCGCAGACCACCCATCGCAAATGAAAATGCCAGGAACGACGGGATCATCATTGTCAGGCTGCATTTGATAGGCTAATGAAGGAAAGAGGTCAGAGGTCTCTCTGGGGCAAAGTTGGTGCTATGGGATTTTGTCCTGGTCATAAAAATATAAAGCCCTCTTGCCCTCACCCTTCAAGCCCTCTAACCATTCTCCATGCCACTCCATTGCCTCTCAATCCGCCCACACATTCAATGTGTGATAGGTTATGGCAATCCGGCCACCCCTGTTCAAGCTTTAGCTGAAGTTTGCCTATCCATCCACTTCACATTGTATAGAAGCAGTGAGAAACCTTATTGTGACTGTAGGCTGCATAAATAGAAGCTTTAAAAGAGTGATTCATTTATTACTTCCTATCAGTGGGTAAAAGTACTGACAAAATATCTGTGCATTAATACTTTTCAGAATAAATCTTAAAAAGTGGGATCTCATCCTAAAAATACATTAACAATGAAAATGTCAAAAATCAAATGTGACAGCCTTTTATTGCTCCGTTTTAATACAAATAAAGTTAAGCAAGGTATTAATGCAATTTGTACCTTGTAACTTATTTATAAAATATTGACAGGTCCGCTAGCATTAACATGGAAACCAGAGCATTATCACATGAGAGTGTTTTTAGCCCAGAGGGCTCAACAGGAGAAGGAACAATGGCAAAAGCGACATCCGAGGAAAACCTCCCAGGAAAAGTGCAAATCCTTCAGGTGAGAGGTGCTGCAAGTACAGGCAGATCCCAAAACTGTATTGAGTGGAAGGCTGTGTTCTGGGTTGTGTGGTCCTGACCAGACCCAATACGTGCAACTTTTATTGCCTTTTGTAATTGTAATGATTGCCACAAGCCAACTCCAATTTGAATTAGTTCAGACTCTTACTTACAAAAAAAAATTTTTAATTCTCTTCCTTAGAAAGTTCCTGTAGACAATAGCATGGATGAAATAACACTGAAAGGTGGGCATTGCAGCACTACTAAAATTCTCTCTTTCAATCTAACACATGCTGACTACTTTTACAAATTATACACATGAGGCCACATTCTTACTTAATTGCTTTGCTGCTGTTGGCAAACTAAGTGCAGCAGTCACTTACTTCCTCTCTGAACTTTGGCATAAAACATAATACATTACAGCACAGTACAGGCCCTTCGGCCCTCGATGTTGTGCCGACCTGTCATACCGATCTCAAGCCCATCTAACCTATATTATTCCATGTACATCCATATGCTTGTCCAATGACGACTTAAATGTACCTAAAGTTGGTGAATCTACTACCGTTGCAGGCAAAGCGTTCCATTGCCTTACTACTCTCTGAGTAAAGAAACTACCTCTGACATCCATCCTATATCCTTCACCCCTTAATTTAAAGCTATGCCCCCTCGTGCTCGCCGTCACCATCCTAGGAAAAAGGCTCTCCCTATCCACCCTATCTAACCCTCTGATTATTTTAGATGTTTCAATTAAGTCACCTCTCAACCTTCTTCTCTCTAATGAAAACAGCCTCAAGTCCCTCAGCCTTTCCTCGTAAGACCTTCCCTCCATACCAGGCAACATCCTAGTAAATCTCCTCTGCATCCTTTCCAAAGCTTCCACATCCTTCTTATAATGCGGTGACCAGAACTGTACACAATACTCCAAGTGCGGCCGCACCAGAGTTTTGTACTGCTTCACCATAACCTCTTGGTTCCGGAACTCGATGCCTCTATTAATAAAAGCTAAAACACTGTACGCCTTCTTAACAGCCCTGTCAACCTGGGTGGCAACTTTCAAGGATCTGTGTACATGGACACTGAGATCTCTCTGCTCATATACACTGCTAAGAATCTTACCATTAGCCCTGTACTTTGCCTTCCGGCTACTCCTACCAAAGTGCATCACCTCACACTTGTCTGCATTAAACTCCATTTGCTACCTCTCAACCCAGCTCTGTAGCTTATCTATGTCTCTCTGCAACCTACAGCATCCTTTGTCACTATCCACAACTCCACTGACCTGAGTGTCATCTGCAAATTTACTAACCCATCCTTCTATGCCCTCATCCAAGTCATTTATAAAAATGACAAACAGCAGTGGACCCAACACCAACCCTTGCGGTACACCACTAGTAACTGGTCTCCAGGATGAACATTTCCCATCAACTATCACCCTCTGTCTTCTTTCAGCAAGCCAATTTCCGATCCAAACTGCTATATCTCCCACAATTCCATTCCTCCGCATTTTGTACAATAGCCTATTGTGGGGAACCTGATCGAACGCCTTGCTGAAATCCATATACACCACGTCAACCAGTTTACTCTCATCTACCTGTTTGGTCACCTTCTCAAAGAACTCAATAAGTTTTGTGAGGCATGACCTTCCCTTCACAAAACCGTGCTGACTATCCCTAATCAATTTATTCTTTTCTAGATGATTATAAATCCTATCCCTTATAACCTTTTCCAATACTTTACCAACAACTGAAGTAAGGCTCACTGGTCTATAAATTACCAGGGTTGTCTCTACTCCCCTTCTTGAGCAGGGGAACCACATTTGCTATCCTCCAGTCATCTGGCACTATTCCTGTAGACAATAACGAGTTAAAGATCAATGCCAAAGGCTCGGCAATCTCCTCCTTGGCTTCCTAGAGGATCTGAGGATAAATCCCATCCGGCCCAGGGGACTTATCTATCTTCGCCTTCTGAAGGATTTCTAATACCTCTTCCGTGTGAACCTCAATCCCACCTGGTCTAGTAGCCTGTATCTCAGTATTCTCCTCGACAACATTGTCGTTTTCTAGAGTGAATACTGTTGAAAACTATTCATTTAGCGCTTCCCCTATCTCATCTGACTCCACACACAACATGATTCAGGCACAAACTGTTGGCGTCTCTGAGTGCCAATAAATATCTTGCATGACACACGTCTCAGCTTAGTTTGTGAGTGCAGGTTTGCAAAGTATTTTCAGGGATGACCAGCACCATTATACTCCAGAGAATGTCTAAGGCAGGCACTGAACTTGGAACCAGAGCAGTAATTTACTACTTATGGTCAACACATGTCCTTCGCTGGCCTTAGGCCTTATGTGGCTTGGCGGCTGTGTAGCTGGCGCTGGTGCCTCACAGAGCCAGGGACACATGTTTGATTCCGGCCTCAGGTGACTATCAGTGTGGAGTTTGTAGATTCTCCATGTCTGCATGGGTTTCGTCCAGGTGCTCTGATTTCCTCCCACAGTCCAAAGATGTGCAGGTTAGGTGGATTGGCCATGCTGAATTTCCCATAATGTCTAGGGATGTGCAGGTTAGGTTGATTAGCCATGGGAATTGCAGGTTAACAAGGGCGTTGGGGCTGGGTGGAATGCGCTTTGAAGGGTCGGTGTGGACTGAATAGGCCAAAAGGCTTGCCTCCACACTGTTTGGATTCTATGTAACAAGGGTAGAGGATTCCACGATTTGTACCATTGCAGCTGTGTAGGACTGTGTGTAACTCACAGTCCCACATGACTTGCAGCGGCATTGGTATGAGAGTCTGGATGCTAATTTTTCTACTGTTAGCACCATTTGAGCAAAATTTACGTATTTCCTAGGCCATCCATACAGAATCTGACCTTGTAGTAACCGAGATTAACCTGATCTTTCAGTGATACGAAATATTTTTAACGCTTATGTATAGAATTAAGAAGCCCCTAAGGATAATTTTCTATTTAATTCTGTAACAAACCCTTGCAGGTTGGCACCCATTGTAGAAATTCCCTCTCCACTTCATCAAAATCAATACCTGTCATCACAACATCAGTGTTATACACGAGTACTGGAGTGAAAATTACCATCTCTCACCTTGCCCACACTTAGATTTGGAATTAGGAATTCATTTATTACAGCTTTTCTAGCCCCAATCCTCCAGGCATCACAATACATGTTTGTGATATAATTATTTGGGTCTTGGACTGTGTCAGGTTCAGGTTTCTGTAATAATCTACAACGAATAACTGGTTTATTATCAAAACTAAACTCTCTCAAGCAAAGATGCGAAGAGTATTAACAACAGTTGAATTTTGTAAAGGTATACAAAATTCTCGCAGGTATACACAAAACTGAAGAGAAACAAGGTCAAGGAGAGGAGTTGTAAAGAAAAGCAGAGAGTACGCTGGGCTGTTGCTTCTCAGACAGCTCTCAAATTCTCTCTTGATGAGTTTAAAAATGAGTGAGAATTATGCCACTCGCAAACTGGGTCATGTGAGCTCTCTGAATGTTCTCCTGGCTGAGAGACACCATCTGAGCTCCCTGACCGCAGGTGCCACATGTTGTTATATCAGCGCCCTTTCATTAACAATGTGTCCTTTGTTTTAAATTTCACAATATATTTATATGGGTCCATATATTCTTTTGCAGATAATATTTGTATCACAGCTCTTCATAATGCCCCCATTCTTGAGAGAAATGAAATGTGGCTTAGATTCACTTCATTATAAAAGCAAAACATAGGAAACTTTTTTAAAAAAAAATCACATAGGCATCTGTTCACTCTTTAAGTCTAATTAATACAGCTTTACTTATTTGAGTGCACAGGTCATTTGGAACAATATTCAATTCTGGGCAAAGCATCAGCTATTGCCTTATTTCTACATACAATGTGAACATTTCTGGGTAGGGTATAATGCCAGAGGCTGAGGTTCCTAGGACGATGGGGTTGGGGTGGGGGGGAGAAATGAGGGAAGGCAGAGTGGAGAGCATAGCCCCTTCTGTAGTGTCCTGGGAGGAATCTGCCAAAGTTCCTGTGCGAGTGGTTTGACCAACTAGCTGTCTCCTAGCACTGCCCTATCTTCTTTTGAATAGCATTTGGACTGAGCTGAAGATTCCCCTGTCCTGATTCCATACCTTCAGTCCTGGGAACCTAGGCTGGGGTGACAGAGTGCACATCTGCAGCAGCTACTGAGGCTGCTCGGCCTGACTCTCCCTGGCAACGACTAACCTGTGCATGGAAAAAGACAGATATGATTTGCTGCAATAACAAAGAGGTTCATCATATCCCAGATGTCTGTCTCCTGCTGCCTCCTGTGTATTTTGTACCTACTAATTTAGTGGGACTTGGACGTGTCTGCGTCTCTGCAGGAGTAATCCTGAACTTCTTCTGCAAGAGGCAGGATTCTGTCCTCACAGCGTGTGAGGACTTGGATGTTGGGCACCACCCCATCCTATGCCTTATTCTAGGCAGTCTTCTCCTGTCATGGGGAAAGAATGGGGGAAGTGAGGTAAAATGACAGAGTGCCATGGTGTTAACACTTGGTGAGTGTAGGAAAAGGTGGTGAGGTGTCCCAAATGACTGTATGTGGAGGGCATGCAGAGTTAGTGGTGTGGGAGGCTGAGGGGTAAGAGTCTCATGGTGGGAGGCATTTGTAATGACACTGCTAGTGGTGTTGGAGAGAAGAGTGTGGTATTTGTTGGATAGGAGAAGGTCATTGACCATCTTACCACCCAGCTTGCCATTACTCCACACACTGCGGAGAAGATGCTGACCTGGGTGGTGACATGCTGTCTTGGTCTGGTGACATAACATCATCTGCTGATCCTCTGAGAAGAAGATGCCTCTTCTCTAGGTCAGCCCATCCACCAGGAGCTCCAGGACTCTGTCAGAGGAGCTTCTCCAACATGTTCAGACTCTGGCCTTGACCATGCAGGGCAGCTTCAGACTGCCAATGCTCAGCGTGGTGCACAACAGGCTGTTAAAGGTAGTCCAAGTGCAAGGAACACCAGTGTTTTGGTGGATATCCAATGAATGGCATAGAATAAGGTGAAGAAGAAATCAAATGCCAGAATACAGCATGATGGCAATAAATGAGGTGAGTTTGGTAAAACATCTCAGATCAAGCAACTGCAAGAATAGCTTGTATCTGTTTGTTATTTTCTTTATCAAGGAAGAAGCTTATATTCTGTAGACCACTGTAATTATATTTTCCTTTGCTACTACTTACATGTTATTATTCATGAACTTGCTCTATTGTCTGTCTATGGCCTAATAGAAGTTATAAGACTACAGCCTTCTGAAGTGTAGGAGACCCTATGAGTGTTCAAAATATATTCAGTAAGCCAAATGCACTGCAGGGGTTTTTGTTAATCCCTGTGTTGTCAATCACTGTGAATATTTTAAAAATTTCATTACAAATATACTCTAACAGACCAATGAACAGGAATTTGACGCTGAACATGAAAGTATATAAATTACAAGAAAGTAATAGCATGCTTCTAAATTATGGCATCTTTAAATTTGTGTATATCTCGGAGCCTGTTGGCCAGTTTTCTGGCTGCTCTACAGCTCAGGAAAGTTTCTGAATTTATGGTTATGTATTCCTGTGACTCATTGGTATTGTTAACCTTTCACTTGGAGTAATTAGAGATTGAATTATTCGTTGCCTGAAAGATATGTGCAACTATTATCCCAGCAGCAACATATAATAGTGGCTTTTAGGCATAAGAAAGTACATGGAAGTGCCTTGATGCTTGACAGTTCTTACAGACCTTATCTGCCTGAAAAAGCATTGAAACTTCTCGAAAGATTCATAACTCCCACACTACTGCAGTGAAAATGTGATCTGAACACCAAAATAAAATGGCGCTACTAATTTTAGGTTTTCCACATGTGAGTAATGTCCTGACCTTTCTGTGTACCCCTTTCTCTGTTATAAATGAAAATAGGATCTGTTAGAAATGGAGACACAACTTCCAGAGCTGGGTCCCACCTGCTACTTTCAAAGGTCCACACAATATCCATGACTTTGCAAAAATCCAGCCGGATACTTCAGATTAATCAACTGATTTTTTTTCACTGTATTCTTCTCATGCTAATTGACACTATACACTGAACTGTGTGGATATCTGGAATGCTGATTATAAGGAGCTCAGCTCTGTCTCATCTCATGACTCAGAAAATCAACCAATTTTGAACCTGTCTCAGCAAACTTGTCTATGAATGTTGGTTCCACTGAACAATGATGCATCTGAGATGATCAAGTTGTTATTTTAAATGCAATGTGGTTCCACTGAACATAGTGGAGGAGTTGTATCTGTAGCAGCTTTTGTACATGCGTTCTGCTGACGTGTGAAGCACACGGGAAATTAATTAACCAAATTATTTTGATATTGTACATTTTATTTAAATGTACAGCTTTTTAATCACTTGTGCAAGATTCTTTTCTGAAATAACTTTGTGTTTGACAATAATATATATGCACTTTACTTACTTATTGTATTGTGTATCAAAATAGAGTACTCCATGTTTACAACTGCCCATTTTAGCACTTTCCAAGTAAGACCCTATAGTCCAATGCTAGCTGAGCAAAGAGGATCTATTTACTTAACTGTACAATTATTTGTAATTCTGATTATCTGCTTCTTGGAAATAAGGTGGTATACAATAGGAGATCTTGGGTTTCTAAGGAATCTTTGAGTTGTTGCAGTGTATCTTGTAGATGGTACACACTGTGAGTCAGCTGAAGGAATTCAATATTTAGGTTGCAAGTCATAGAGGGTGCATTGTCCTGGATGGTCTTGAGATTCTTGAGTGCAGCTGGAGCTGGCCCTATCCAGGAAATTGGACAGCATAAGATCACAGCCCAGGCATATGCTTTGTAGATGGTGAGTAAGACTGGGGAGTGAGGATTTGTTACTTGCTGCAGACTTTCCAGCTACCGTTATTGTACAGCCTTTCTAATTCAGTTTCTGATGTTGATTCCCACAGTCAACATGTTGGAAATTAACAATGATAGTGTTGTTGGATGTCAAGGAGAAATGGTTCAATTCTCTCTTGTTGGAGATGATCACTGTGCGGCACTGTTATACTTTGCCACCTTTCAGCCCAAGCCTGAATGCTATCCAGATATTTACTGCATGTTGTGGCACGTACATCAAATGTCATAGTCAGTATTATTACCTTGTCATTTGTTGGTTCGTCGCTGATTACCTCTCTGAAAATTGATCCTTCACAGTTGGATATACCAATAGGTTCAATAGAAGTGTTCAAAGATTTTTAAAATCTAGAATTTCCCCTCCTGGAAAGGACAAAAAACTGTAAGTTAGCAAAGAGTTTGTTTTATAGTTTTAGGTAAATTGCTACCATGCCTTTTTGATTAAAAGGGCTGTGTATACATTGCTACAAGTGGTGTGTCAAGGGAACCAATAGAAGAAGGTGGCTTTGTGAAATGTATTTTGTCACCTTGGTACTTTAAGGGACTGATGATTGAGAAGAGTGTACCTAGGTCACTTTAGCAGGTAAGTACAGAATAATCAGCATGTAATGAGCGATTTTATTGAGATTAATTCTTATTTTCTGTGAACTTTCACCAAAGAATTTGAAACACGAGAGATTAGAAATTTATTTACATTTTGTTCTATTTCTTAGAATCAACTGGCAAAAAATATCAAATTTGGCCAGCATCCCCTGATTCTCACTGGGAAAAGAATGGAAGATACTGGAGCCAATTCAGAGGGTGATCAATTTCTTCACAGTCCATTGCAACAACCTGCTCTGCAGGAAAGCAAATTACCAGCATCAACCACTAAGGTGAGTGATCGGTCATCACTAGATTTTGTCTGTAAATCTTAACGCTTTGTACAATTTTGGCTGTGAGTCTCATTTTCAAAGGTAGGGCTGGACATTTGTGGGCTAGTGCTACATCACTTCTTTATTCTTTTGAAAGTGACGGTTTCTGATAAGGTGTTGGCAGATTTGTCATTAAAAGCCCACAAAGAAAAGCTCTAATTAGAAAGCTTTGCTTTGTTTGATTGGAGTAATGAAGCATCATTCAGAATATGTATATTGTGAAAAGTGAAATTTCAGTGAAGCTGTTTACCGTTGTGGTAGTTAATTAAATTGGACCCTTCATGACTAAAGGGACATTTGCTTCATGAGAAGTAGTTTGTGACTTTTTTCTTTGTTTAAAAACCTGGTGTGGAATTTTTGCTTCCTGGAGCAGCGTGGGAAATGGAGAGAAAGTTGAGAAAAGACACTGAGAATGAAAAATAAGTCTCAACCACAAGTTTTGAAAAAGATATTTGTGATTTTGCCACTTAAACTTTGAACGGTAACTTCAGCATTTTGCTTTTGAGGGATGACTACCTTATTTCCATTACACGTTGCTAATTGCTGAGCTTGTCTTGTTTGTATGGCTCTCTCGAGAAACGTGTCAATGCCACCATTGGCATGTTCACTCCAGTCGCCATGCACAGAACATCACAGTGGTTGCACACTCAAACAACCACACAGCTTAGAGGGAACATTCGCATATACCTACCTCATGCATCTACACAGGATATATTTTATGGTCCATGGCTTGCTTTCTTCGCATTTGTACGTCTTCTGTTTACTAGGAGGTTGCCAGACTCCGTGTCTGCTTTTTATTAAACAGGGTCTTTAATGCTAAGTTATGGAATAGAAGCCTCTGTAGCTTGCATTGCCTTTCAGTGTAGACAGCAGGCAGCTTGTCTGTAGTGGGGAGTCAAGGAGATAGGCCTGTTGTTGTATGGTGCTGGGCTACAGCTGTACACAGCAAAGCTTTTGTGGCAAGTACACTGTTTATGGTTCAAGCAAATGGCCATTCAAAAGGGAGCAGACCTTTAGTGGGGCCAAGGGCCTATGGTCAGTCAAAGGGTGCCACCACACTCAGTCAAGGTATTCCTTTAATTCCAGCGCAGGGGTTAACACGGTCAGTCAAGAGATTGGCCTACCAGAGACTGGAGACCTGTGTCCTTGCTATTGCCTGACTGGGACACTGTCAGAATGGCAAGTCAAGTGCAGCCAAAATGGGAATCACATGTCAGCTTGTTGGGGTGGTGTGGAGGCAACAGTTTGGAGAATGATGGGCTATTTGTTTCCCAGTCAGAAGTCACACAACACTAGGTTACAATCCAATAGGTTTATTTGAAATCTCAAGTTTTCGGAGTGCTGCTCCTTTGTTGGTAGAAGTGAAGAGAAACATGCAGGCATAGTATTTATAGGCAGAGATCAAAATATCCTACAAATAGTATGAGTGGATTTTTTCCTCCAATGAGACAAAGAAATGGATTGAGCATTATGAATGAGCGTGGAGCAGCAGTTCGTGGTGATGCAGGTGGGTTGTGGTGAGGTGTCTAGCATGAGTTAGTAGGAAGCTTGGGTTGGTATGGTGGCTCAGTGGTTAGCACTACTGCCTCACAGTGCCAGGGACCTGGGTTTAATTCCACCCTCAGGCGACTGGCTGTCCAGGTGCTCTGGCCTCCCACAGTCTAAAGATGTGTAGGCTAGGTGCATTGACCATGCCAAATTGCCTGTAGTGTTCAGGGTTGTGTAGATTAGGAGGATGGGTCTGGGTGGGATGCTTCAAGACCTGTTGGGCTGAAGGGCCTGTTTCCACACTGTAGGGATGGTATGAGGGCAGAAAATGTTACTAGTTTAGGAGAATGAGATGGGTAAGATTAGTTGAATAGGCATTGTAATGTAAGATGTGTGATTTATATATCATTTATGTTTAGACTTTGAACTAATGGTATGTGGGTTTGCTCTGTGTTTCTGAAGTGTCTGAACTTGTGGGTATTTCTGTAGCCATAGTGATTTCTTTTTCTTTGAAACAGTCTGACAGAGATAGTTCAGGGAGCTTAATGAAAATTAGTTTACAATGGAATAATTTACAAGGGTTCCTTTCAGCATCTTTAAGTGTCCGCCCCAGCCCAAAATTGGCACCTCCACACCTACGCTCTCTCGTTTTGGATTCCCCTACCTTGAGGAAAGGACCTTTGCTATTCACCTCATCTATGCCCCTCATTAATTTATAAACCTTTATCAGGTCACTCCTCAGCCTCCTATGTTCCAGGAAAAAGTCCTAGCCTGTACAGCCACTCCTTATAACTTAAACGCTCCAGGCTTGGTAACATTCTTGTTAAGTCTGTTTTGTGTCCTTTCTAGTTAAATAACATCCTTCCCATAACAGGGCCAGAACTGTACTCCAAATACGGTCTTACAAATGTCTCATGTAACATGTCCCAACTCCACTGCTCTGAACAATGAAGGCAAACGTACCAAATCTTCTTCACTTCCCTGTCTACTTTAAGAATAAAAAGATTTTAAGATTCTGATGCTTCTATTTCTCTTAACTAACCAGAAGAAAATCTTTGAAGTGACAATTAGAAATTAGTAAGTAGGAGGCACATTACGTGAGAACAGACAATCAGGTAGATTTTGCAACAAATTCACACTGCACAACAAGACTGCAAGACAAATGGGATTAGAAGCTGGACTCTGCACTGCATCATTTTATACACTGCAGGTGCCAAGTTATGACCAAAATTGCGGCCGCAATGTGAGCAATACTGGAATAAAAACAAAGTTGCTGGAAAAGCTCAGCAGGCCTGGCAGCATCTGTGGAGAAGAAAAAAGAGTTAACGTTTCGGGTCCGGTGAACCTTCCTCAGAACTGATGGTGGCTGGGAAAACATCAGCTTATATGCAGAAAATAGGGAGGTGGGTGGGGTAGGGAGTAAGTGATAGGATAGAGCCGAAAGAGAGAGAAATACTGGACTTGCAGAACAAGATTTTATAAAAGGCCAAACAAAATGTGTCCTTTTGCCACTAAAATATGAGAGTCAAGAGCTGTGTGTATCAGCTATTTCTCTTGCCGATGACCAGTAATAATACTGATTGGCTTGATGGAAACCAGCAACATACACCATATAGTTCAAACATGTTGAGTACCAACCATCACAACTTCTGGTTGTGAGATCGCTGACCATACCCCCAATTCCAAAATCCAGGAGACCACTTTTCCCAAATCTGGATCTGATCCTCACACCTAGTCCAGTAATCCCAGCTGATGCCCAACTTAAAACTCCCAACAATTTTTTTCCCTGAACCCCAATTAACCTTGGATCATGCATCTGAGGCCCAACCTTTCCTTCTCCAGACCCCTGTGATCTTATTTCATTCCCTTCCTGAGCATTGATAGAAAAACCTGTGTGGGTTCCTACCCCATGGTACCGCTTGGATATTCAGGTCTGAGGTCCAAAATTCCAGCAACGTTAGACCTCCTCATTTTCCTCCTGCCTGTTTATGTTCTGTGGGCTGGCTGCCCAAACGTAAGCAATATTGAATTTCTGTGCTCCAATATATGCATATATAATTTTAAAACTGACATAATTAATGTATTTTATCAGTATGCTAAACATCATATAAGCATTTATTAGAATCATTATTCCTGGAGTGCATTATTGAAATTAGTCCCAATTCCATGGCAGTCACTCAATGTTTCACAGGGGTCAAAGTTGGGACCGCAATTATTCCAGTTATACATTAACAATCTGGAAGCAGGAACAGAGGGCATTGTTGTAAAATTTGCAGATGGCACAAAGGTAGATGAAAGGACAGAAACTGGACTCTGAACAGTAAGGAAGCAAAGTGGCTGCAGAAGGACTTGGCCAGGCGAGGAGCATGGGCAAAGAAGTAGCTGATTGAATTCAATATCAGAAAGTCAGAGACTTTGATGGGAAGAATAGATGCACAGACTATTTTCTAAATGGGAGAAGGCAGAAGCACAAAGGGATTTGGGAGTCCCAGTTCAGGATTCTCTTAAGGTTAACATGCAGGCTCAGTTGTCAGTCAAGAAGGCAAATGCAATCTTCAAGAGAGTTAAAATGCAAGAGCAAGAAACGCTGTGCTGGAGCTGTATAACTCTCTGGCCAGACTGCATTCTGAATATTATGAGCAACTTTGGGACCTGTATTTAATGGTCCTGGGGATTAAGGGTTTGTCCTGTGAGGGGCAGTTGAGGACCATGGCTGTGCACTCAGTGGAGCTTAGAGGGATATGGGGGGAATCTGATTGAAACTTACAGAATACTGAGAGGCCTGAATAGAGTGTTCATGAAGATGATGTTTCCACTAGTAGGAGAGACTAGACCCAAGTGAACAGCCTCAGAGTGGAAGAATGACTTTAGAACTGAGACGAGGAGGAACTTTTTCAGTCAGAGAGTGGTGAATCTGTAAAACTCATTGCCACTGAAGGCAGTGGAGGGCATGTCATTGAGTGTATTTGATGCAGAGATAGGTTCTTGATTGGCAAGGAGATCAAGGGTTATGGGGAGAAGGCAGAAAAATTGAGTTGAGAAACATATCTGAACACGGAACAGATTTGATGGCTGAATGGCATTATTTTTCACCTATTTCTTATGGTCTAACAGACTGTATGGAATGATAGGAAGATCAGCTGAACTGAGTATTGGTGCCTTATTTACAAATTTAGCCTTGAACATGAAATTAGTATGCATTTCAAAGGTATAAAAGACTTTTTGTTACATTTGCTTAATGTCAACATTTTCCATTCAGATTTGAGTAGCTTTCTCATTATTTTATCTTCCATAATTACTTTCATTTTTATAAACATCAGCATTTTTTAATCCATCCTTCCATTTCATTTTCCCTTATGCAGTCCAATGACCCATCCAATTGTCTAAGCTCCTTGATTTTAGATGAAACAGGAGTTGGAGCAGAAGAGCAGGTAACAAAATCTTACATCGCTAAAAAATGATCAGTCAGTTTACTTACAACATGCAAGCTGAGAATTAAATGTACAAAATAACAATAATGACAAAATTAGATATCGAACTGGCTCGATGGTAGAGAACAGAGGATGGTGGTGGAGGGTTACCTTCCAGACTGGAGGCCTGCGACCAGCTGTGTGCTAAGGATTGGTGCTGGGTCCACTGCGCTTTGTCATTCATTTACATGATTTGGATGTGAACATAGGAGATATGGTTAATAAGTTTGCAGATGACACCAAAATTCGTCGTCCGGTGGACAGCTTAGAAGGTTACCTCAGTGTACAATGGGAACTTGATTAGATGGGCCAATAGGCCACGAAGTGGCAGGTGGCGTTTAATTTAAATAAATGTGAGGCACTGCATTTTGGAAAGGCAAATCAGGGCAGGACTTATACACTGAATGGTAAGGTCCTGGGAAATATTGCTGAACAAAGAGGACTTGGAGTGCAGTTTCATAGTTCCTTGAGAATGGAGTTGTAGGCAAACAGGATAATGAAGGTGTTTGGTACACTTGCCTTTATTGGTCAGTGCATTGAGTTGCAGCTGTACAGGATATTAGTTAGGCCACTTTTAGAATCCAGTGTTCCATTCAGGTCTCCCTGCTGCAGGAAGGCTGTTGTGAAACTTGCAAGGGTTCAGAAAAAAATTTATAAGAATGTTGCCAGGGTTGGAGAGTTTGAGCTACAGGGAGAGGCTAAATAGGCTGGGGTTATTTACCCTGGAGCGTCGGAGGCTGAGAGGTGATCTTATAGAGATGTTTTTAAATCATGAGGGGCATGGATGGGGTAAATAGAAAAGGTCTTTTCCCCAGAATGGGGGAGTCCAAAAGTAGAGCTTATTGGTTTAAGGTGAGAGGGAAAAGATTTAGAAGGGACCTAAGGGGCAACCTTTTCACGCAGAGGGAGATGCGTATATGGAATGAGCTGCCAGAAGGAGTGGTGGAGACTGGTACAATTGTTACATTTAAGAGACATCTGGATTGGTAATGAGGATAGGAAGGGTTTAAAGGGATATGGGCCAAATCCTGGCAAATGGGACAAAGTCAGATTGGCATATCTGGTTGGCATCAACCAGTTGGACCAGAAAGTCTGTTTCCATGCTGTACGGGTCTATGACTCTGTTTTACAATACCTATACAGTCTTCAGTCTGATATTCCAGATAGAATAAGTTTATTTATATCATAATCTAGTACTGTACACCAGTTCTTAATCATAAACAGTAAGTGTTGGAAACACACAGCAAGTTAAACACAGCTACCAGCATGTTCATTCCTGAATTAGGTAGAGGCAACAGGAAATTTCAGTTTGCCACATCTGCCTTGGGAGAAAGTATTCAAATAACAGGCTGAATGAGTTTGTTTTTATATGCATTCACGAGATTTTGAGTGTTACAGACGATGTTAGCGTTTCTTGCCCAGTTAAGGGAGCAGTAAAGGGTCAATCACATTGGAGACATATGTAGATTAGACAAAGCAGTTTCATTCCCTAAAGGACATTAGTGAACCAGATGATTTTTTCTTTGACAATTGGCAGTAGTTTCAATGTCCTCAGTAGACTTTTAATTCCATGTTTTTATTGATTTGAAATTCCACTATCTGCCAAGCCAGGATTTTAACCTGGCTCCCCAGGATATTATCTGGGTTTCAGAATTAGTGGTACCATTAAACCAGTGCTAAATGTCAGCGTTCACATATTCGAAATGGAGGGCAGACAAATCTAGGAGGTCACAGTGGCTGCCAGGGTCTGAAGTGGATGTTAAAAAAGCCTTGATTCTCTAAAATAAGAGATAACAAGGTGTAGAGCTGGATGAACACAGCAGGCCAGGCAGCATCAGAGGAGCAGGAAAGCTGACATTTTGGGTCTGGACTCTTCTTCAGAAATTGGGGAGGGGAAGGGGACTCTGAAATAAATAGAAGGGGGGCAGGCGGATGGAAGGTGGATAAAGGACCAGATAGGTAGAGAGGAGACAGACAGGTCAAAGAGGTGGGGGTGGAGCCAGTAAAGATGAATGTAGGTGGGGAGTTAGGGAGGGTGTTGGTCAGTCCAGGGAAGATGGACAAGTCAAGGAGTTGAGGATGAGGCTCGTAGGTAGGGGTTGGGGGTGGTGGTTGAGGTTGGAGGTGCGGATAGGTGGGAGAGGAGACGGACAGGTCAGGGAGGTGGGGCGAGCTGGGCTGGTTTTGCGATAAGGTCGGGGCTGGGGAGATTTTGAAGCTTGTGAAGTCCACAATGAGAGCATTGAGCTGCAGGGTTCCCAAGCAATATATGAGGTGCTGTTCTGGCAACCTTCAGTGGCATTCTTGTGGCACTGGAGAAGCCCTAGGATGGACATGTCGTCCAAGAAGTGAAAGGGAGAGTTGAAGTGATTCGCGAGAGGGAGGTGCAGTCATTTGTCACAAACTGAGTGTAGGTGTTCCACAAAGTGGTCTCCAACCTCCACTTGGTTGATGTAGATGAGGCCACATTGGGAGCAATGGATACAGTATACCACATTAGCAGGTGTGCAGGTGAACATCTGTTTAATGTGGAAGGTTTTCTTGGGGCCTGGGATGAGGGTGAGGGGAAAGGTGAGGGACAGGTATAACACTTCCTGTGGTTGCAGGGAAAAATGCTGGGTCTGGTGGGGAATGTGGAGCGTACAAGGGAGTCACGGAGAGCGCGGTGTCTCCAGAAAGCAGATAAGGATGGGGAGGGAAAAATGTACTAAAGTAGTGGGGTCAGATTGCAGATGGCGGAAGTGGCGGAGGATGACGTGTTGAATCCGGAGGTTGGTGGGGTGGTCTGTGAGGACAAGTGGGATTCTGTCTTTGTTGTTATTGCAGGGAGGGAGTGTGAAGGATGAGTTGTGGGAATCACAAGAGATGCGGCCGAGGGCGTTTTTGACCACTGTGGAGGGGAAATTTTGGTCCTTGAAAAACGAGGACATCTGGGATGTCCAGGAGTGGAATGCCTCATCTCGGGACAGATGTGACAGAGGCGAAGGAATTGGGAACAGGGAATGGCCTTTTTGTAGGAAGGTGTGTGAGAGGAGGTGTATTCTATGTAGCTGTGAGAGTCGGTAGGTTTGATTCTCTAAAATTTTGTTCCGGTGGTTTGTTTTAATACTGGCCCTTTTACACCTCTTCAACAATCCCATCATCTTACTGTAACCATATGTGTCAAAGTGTCCAGTATCCAACTTAGGTCAATCAGAGAAGCTATGCTCAGATAGTCATTATATGGAAACAGACATTTCAGTCCAGCTCATCCACATTGACAAGGCATCCCAGGCTGACTTAGTCCCATGTGCCAGCATTTCACCCTTATCCCTCTACACCGTTCCTGTTCCTGTACTTATCCAGATGCCTTCCAAATGTTGCAATTGTACCTGCCTCCACTATTTCATCTGGCAACTCATTCCAAAGGCACACCTCTCTGAGTGAAAAAGTTGCCCCTTAGGCCCCTTTAAATCTTTCCCCTCTCGCCTTAAACTTATGCCCTCTAGTTTTGGATTACCCTACCCTGTGGAAAAGACCTTGTCTACTCACCTTATCCATGCCCCTCACGATTTTAAAAATCTCAATAAGCCCATCTCACAGCCTCCAACGCTCCAGGGTAAATAACCCCAGCCTATTTAGCCTCTCCCTGTACCTCAAACTCTTCAACCCTGGCAACATTCTCGTAAATTTTTTTCTGAGCCCTTGCAAGTTTCACAATATCCTTCCGACAGCAGGGAGACCAGAATTGAACACTGGATTCCAAAAGTGGTCTAACCAATATCCTGTACAGCTGCAACATGACCTTCCAACTTCTTTACTCAATGCACTGAACAATAAAGGCAAGCATACCAAATGCCTTCTTCACTATCCTGTTTACCTGCGACTCCACTCTCCAGGAACTATGAGCCTGCACTCCAAGGTCTCTTTGTTCAGCAACACTCCCCAGGACCTTTTCATTAAATGTATAAGTTCTGCCCTGATTTGCCTTTCCAAAATGCAGCAGCTCACATTATCTAAAACAAAACCTCCGATTCATGACAGCACAATCAAACTGTTAAAATCCTCTCAAGTACTTAGGCTTATATCAAAACAATCATATTTGTATTCATAACCTCATATTGAAGACAACCAATGCATTAAAACACCTCTCTGAACTATAAACCAAACCGCAAAACAGTGCACTTATACTCCTCCCTGCCACGTCCACCGCCGCCACCAGTACCTCCACTGTGAGATTGTGGAAGACAACTAAGCATTGATAACACTATATTGATAGCCTTTAGGAATATGTCAACAAACAAACATTGAAATTGCTAAGGCATATCCTTTTCCAAGTCATGGATGCAGGCAGAAGTTTTGCTTCACATGTGTTGGCCATTTAATGACTTGACTTGCGGACACTTCTGTACAACTTATTTGGCCTTTAAAAGCATTTATGACTCATGTAAAGATTTGGAACTCCCTCATGCAGGAACCTTGTGAAAATGTAATTTGTTTGAACTCAACACTGATTTCAAATGGCCCTGCTGATTTCAGTCTTCCCATATTTGGAGTTATGTCCTGTTCCCATTCCTTCTCCTCAACTACACACAACTCCATCCTGATAGAATAAGATCTTCCCGAAATGAGAGGTGGGACTTTAGGACTTCTACCAGTTTGGAAAGAACTGTCCCAGTGTTTTTGTTTGTTTGATATCTCCAGAATTCATAGCAGTTTGTTTTTAATTTTAGTTTAAACAGGATTTAATTTCACTTCGAACAAGATGTTCATTTATTTCCTTAATGTATGTTGTAACTCTTTTTATTTTTAAAACATAAGGTGTTCGTAATGACGATGGCTGTGTTTTTTTTTAAGGTTTCAACTGTTCGATCTTCGTGGCCCAGTAGATCTCTGTCATTAGTGACTTCTGGTGGGACCATTGAATCAATTAACCTGGATGCTGTTCCACAGTCTGTGAGCCGCCTGGACAACACTGCTGCGAAACATAAACTTTCTGTCAAGCCAAGAAATCAAAGAATCTCAAAGAAACATGGGAGACTTGCACAGGTACATGTACTGTTAATTGTGAGAATTTTGTATGTTTTTGTTCTTCATTTTGGAACAGTTTTCAAACAGCACATGACCCATGTGACATAATATCAGTGAGATAACAGCTCAAGCTTTAAAAGAAAATCACATATATTTTTATATGCTCTGAAATATTGTTTGAACTGGACAATTAAATTGTTAATTCTTACTGTACTTATATATTAAGCAGTTGCATAACACTATAAAATAAATTGCTGGAAAAGCTCAGCAGGTTTGGCAACATCTGTGAAGAGAAACCAGAGTTAACAACTTGAGTCCAGTGACTCTTCCTAGGAGTTGATGGTAGTTAGGAAAATGTGGATTTTTATACAGAAGATAGGATGGGGAGTTGGGGGAAAGAGTAAACAATAGGTGGGGATAGAACCCAAAGAGAGAGAAAACACAGTTGGACAGACAAAGCAGTCGATAACAATCTGGATAGGAGAGTGAATAGCTGTTAGTGGCTAACAATGTGTTGTGTGTAATAGCAGATTATATGACTGCAAGGCCTAGCATAAAAGGATGGGGGCTAGGACAGTGGAGAGTTTAAGCCTGAAAGTTCTTAAAGTTGGTATTAAGATCAGAAGGCTGTAGGATCCCCAAGCAGAAAATGAAATATTGTTAGAGATAATGGGAACTGCAGATGCTGGAGATTCCAAGATAATAAAATGTGAGGCTGGATGGACACAGCAGGCCAAGCAGCATCTCAGGAGCACAAAAGCTGACGTTTCGGGCCTAGACCCATCCCCCTCTCTGATGAAGGGTCTAGGCCCGAAACGTCAGCTTTTGTGCTCCTGAGATGCTGCTTGGCCTGCTGTGTTCATCCAGCCTCACATTTTATTATAATGAAATATTGTTCCAACCTTTGCTGGAGCATTGCAGCAAGTGTGAGACAGAAGTATTGGCCAGGGAACAGAGTGGTGTGTTGAAGTAGCAGGTAACTGGAAACTCAGGGCCATTTTTACGGGTAGAATGTAGGGGTTCTGTGAAGCAATCACCCAGACTGTGCTTCGTTTCCCCAACATAGAAGAGACCATGTTGTGAGCAGTGAATACAGTAGCTTAGATTGTGTGAAGTATAGCATAGAACCATAGATATTTGTAACACAGAAGGTAATCATTTGGCCCATGTATCTCTACTGGCTTTATGAGAGGATTATCCAGAACCATTGCTTGCCTTACACCAGAATCCTGTACACTCCTCTGCTTCAAATATTTAACCCATCTGCCTTGACACAATTGTTTCTGCCTCAACCATTCCCAATGGCAAATTATTACAATCTCCGATAGCCGTAACTAAGGAAATCTCTCCTACCCCCATCCTGGCCCTCTTACTACTAATTCATCATTTATCATTAATAATTCATCAACCAGTGGAAATAATCTTTCCCTGTTTGCTCTATCTATACCGTTATAATTTACACTTTTTCTTATCCTTGCTACTCCTGCATTTGTCCTTAAACATAAACATAGAAAATAGAAGCAGGAATAGGCTATTCCGCCATTCAATATGATCATGACTGAACATCCAACACAGTCCTGTTCCTGCTTCCACCCTAAATCCTTGGATCACTTTGGCCCTAGAAACTACATCTAGCTTCTTCTTGAAAACATTCAACGTTTTGGCCTTAACCACTTTCTATGGCAGAGAATTCCACAGATTGGGTGAAGAAATTTCTCCTCAACTCAGTCTTAATTGGCCAACCCCGTATCCTTAGACTGTGCCCTCTGGTTCTGGACTCCTTGGTCATCGGGAACATCCTGCCTTTCTGTCCAGTGTTGCTGGAATTGACATGCTGGCCTCACACTCCTCATAAGGGCTTGACTTTGTCCCCACCGCCCCAGACTGCCCACTCTCATCGCCTTGTTGCCTGTCGGTGTTCCCACTGCCCCATCAGCCTGTCTGCTGTGCCCCTCATGCTGGCCACCTCGGGCCGCCTGATCCTGCTGATGCTGCTTTCTTTCGCTGTTGCTGATGAAAAGAAGAAAAAGATGAAGATGAAAGAGAAAAGAAGAAAGGAAGGAGAAAGAATGATGCACCTGCCTGGTGCTGGGGGGCAAATGTGCTGAGGAGCCAGAACGCTGCTAACTCCTGCCACTGCCCCCACCTTATATCTAGCAGGATGACATGTGACCAGGGTAAGGAGGATGATATGTGAGTACAGTGAGCAGGATGGTATGTGAGCATGGTGACGTGTTGAGCCTCTGCTCATGGATTGATCTATCAATAAGTTATCACTGTTGCTCGAAGAAGTGCTGAATTGTCACAATGGTGCAGAGGGCCTTATCTTTTGAGGCTAAGATTAAGGTAATTCATATTTAAAGTATTATTGCAAAAATTTGCAAATTATTTTAAAATGTTTGAATTGAATTAACATCTTTGCAACTTTTAGGAAATGCGGAGTGCGACGATCCATGAATTTGACTTTGCACTGGAAGAGAAGGAGACAATTTATGTTGTGAAGGACCTAAAACGTTACAAAATAGAAGAGGGAAAAGGACAAGGAGAGAAAAACCATCTTAAAGATGGGAAGGAAATAAGCAGAGATGAAACAAAGGTGCTCAATAAGCAGGGTGCAGAACAAAGCCATTCTGAATTGGAGGGGCAAAAGAGATGGGAAGACGAACAACAGGAAACTGAAGAACAAATAATGCAAGAAGAAGATCAGACACATTATGAAATAGAAAAGCAGAAACTAAATGAGGAAAAATTAAATAGGGAAGAACAGAAATATGGTGAATTAGAGGAGCAGAAAGCTCATGAGGAAGAACAAAAGCTTTATGAAGTGGAGAAGCAAGGAATACATGAGGAGGACCAAAAATGTTGTGAAATGGAGAAAGAGAATTTTTATGAGGAAGAAATGAAATTTCATAAATTAGAAGACCAGAAATTACATAACGAAGAAGTGTTAGGTGAAACAGAGGATGACCCACCATTTGAGGAAGAACAAAACTATGAAGTAAAAGAGAAAAGGTTGGATGAGGAAGAAGAAAAATGTGAGCCGAAGGAGCAGAAATTATATGAGGATAAAAAAAGATGCGATGAATTGGACAAACTGAAAAGTGATGCAGAAGTGATGCAACATCATGAGTTGATGGAGCTGGAAATGAAAAAAGAGGAACAAAAATATTTTGAGGTAAAAGGTCTGAGTAAAGAAGACCTATATTTCCATGCTACTGAAAACAACCAATTGAATGAAGAGCAAAGAAAACACAACTTGGAAGAACAGAGACAACAGAAAGAAACAGAAAGACAGCATGATTTAAAGAAACAACAAAGGGAAGAAGAGAGTCAAAAGGATGTTGAGCTGTTAAATCAAGAAAAGCAACAACTCATTGATACACAAGAAGAGGAGCAACGCAGAGGCGAACTTAGATGGAAGGAGGTAGATCAAAGACAAACAATGTCGAGTCCATTTTCATTCCAAGTTTCTTCAGGAGAAAAGCAAATCATTTTTCAGAAAGTTAATCTGACGCCTGTGACCCATCCAAGAGAAGCTGTTTCTTCTTTAGATGTGAGTGAGTTACAGGCCTCCACAAAATCAAGTAACGGCCTTTCATCTTCAATTTATGTTCCTCATACTGCCATTTTGGTTACAGGAGCACAGCTTTGTGGTACAGCCGTTGATCTGGAACAGATCAAAGACACAGCTTGCAAGACTTTGCTTGGTTTTTCAGAAGAGAGAAAATCTGTTGATTTACCACCTGTTGAAAAGCCATCTAAATCCAATCAGGGTGCCAGAAGTAGAATTGGTAAATCCAAATTCAATCCAGAACCATCAGTCGAGCAGGCAAGATCATCAACTTTAACTGAGTGGGCTACCATTAGGGCTAAAATACTTAAAAGTTCAGATGAAAGGTTTCAAGAAAGAAGAGTACATGGGAGATTTAGTGATGACTGGACTACCTTCAGAGCTTCCAGTATGCATAGCAGCTTGAGAAAAACTTTATCTGCAAATGCAAAATTCTCCATAACACCTGCGTGGCAGAAATGGGCAGATGGCAATAAGATCAACAGTTCTGAGAAAATGAATGTCTCGCACAAAGCAGAGAAACAGACTACACCGGAGGAAACTGTATTTGCACATAATCGCGCAATGGATTTTTCTGAACCTAGTGGGCCATTGATGTCTGAAAGCATTGCACAAGATGCAACCAAAGACACACAAGATGACTCGCACTCAGATAATCACAATATTAGGATAGAGGATGTTGCCGAAGGTTACAAGTTTGCCAAAGATCTTCCATCGTTTCTAGTTCCAAGTCTTCCTGCTGTGCAAAGGAAAGAGCATTCAGTCCCGCAAGCTCAACCACCAGTTACTAGCCAAGCTGCTAGCAATGTGATCACACAAACTGAAGGTGCAATGGATACATCCCCATTTGGCATAAAATTACGGAGGACTCACTATTCCCTTCGGTTCCATTGTGAACAGCAAGGAGAACAAAAACGGAAGAAACGATATAGTGCTGGAGACAGTATGGAAGGAATTCCAGCATTCCTGGCCTCAAAAGAAAAAGAAGGTGAATCATACACTGTTTCTGGTAAGCAATTCTCTTATAACAAAGATAATAAGGTTAGTAACATTTTGAAAGACAGCTCAAATAGCATTTCAGACATTTCACAGACTGGGATTCTGCATCTAAGTAGTATTGATGTGGCAAAACATGTTAAAAATAAACTTGCTGCACGTTCAAGTGAGAAAGTTTCATCGAGGCCACAACCATCTCCGAAACCTGCTTTAGCACCCAAGCCTATACGGTTCACTCCACCTCCGTCCCCTCATAACACCTTAAACAAGAGCGCAGACCATAAAAACACAAAGAATCCACTTGATTCAAATGTGAGAAAAGAAGACGGGAAGAATGACACTTCAGTTCAAACATACAGATTAAGGAATGAAGAAGTGGAAACAAAGGATATAAAATCTTTTTTCCCATCCATCAACATTCCATGGCGAGAGAGGGCAGACAAAAAGTCAGACTCCATTAAGAAAGGTAGGCAACGTGATAAGTATCTGTAGGTACTTTGGTTTCAGTGTACTTCACTATATATTGGTCATGAAGTTTATTGTCTGTTCTCTCATGGTTTGTGAGCATCGTTGACTGGGCCAGTACCTTGTTGCCCTTGAGAAAGTGGTGGTGAGCGGCCTTCTCCGAACCTCTGTGGTGCACATCTGTGGCTTGACCCACAATGTCCTTTGGTAGCAATTTCTAGGATTTTGTCGCAATGACACTAAAGGAATGGTGTTATATTTCCAAATCAGGATGTTGTATGGCGTTATGGGGAACTTGCAGGTGGTATTTGCTGCATTTGTCCTTCAAAATGAAAGTGGTTGTGGGTTTGGAAGGTACATACGTAAAGGTCTTTGGTGAATTTTAGATAAACTTCAATTCTTCAGTAGCACTATAAGGTAAAAGTAAATTAAGCTTTATATTTATGCAGCACTCTTGCAATTACACAAAGTGCTTTTCAGCCAATAGAATATTACGAGAATGCAGTCACCATTGTCAGAAACTGCAATTTCAGCACAACTTCTACCAACATCCATATGATAATGACGAAATTGTCTCTTGAGACAACAAAGTGTGGAGCTGGATGAACACAGCAGGCCAAGCAGCATCTCAGGAGCACAAAAGCTGACATTTCGGGCTGAGACCCTTCATCAGAAAAGGGGGAGGGGGAGAGCGTTCTGAAATAAATAGGGAGAGAGGGAGAGGCGGACCGAAGATGGATAGAGGAGAAGATAGGTGCAAAGGAGAGTATAGCTGGGGAGGTAGGGAGGGGATAGGTCAGTCTGTGGAGGACGGACAGGTCAAGGGGGCGGGATGAGGTTAGTAGGTAGGAAATGGAGGTGCAGTTTGAGGTGGGAGGAGGGGATAGGTGAGAAGAAGAACAGGTTAGGCAGGTGGGGACGAGCTGGGCTGGTTTTGTGATGCAGTGGGGGGAGGGGAGATTTTGAAGCTTGTGAAGTCCACATTGATACCATTGGGCTGCAGGGTTCCCAAGCGGAATATGAGTTGCTGTTCCTGCAACCTACGGGTGGCATCATTGTAGCACTGCAGGAGGCCTAGGATGGACATGTCATCTAAGGAATGGGAGGGGGAGTTAAAATGGTTCGCGACTGTGAGGTGCAGTTGTTTATTGCGAACCGAGCGGAGGTGTTCTGCAAAGCAGTCCCTAAGCCTCCACTTGGTTTCCCCAATGTAGAGGAAGCCACAACGGGTACAGCGGATGCAGTATACCACATTGGCGGATGTGCAGGTGAACATCTGCTTGATGTGGAAAGTCATCTTGGGGCCTGGGATGGGGGTGAGGGAGGAGGTGTGGGGGCAAGTGTAGCACTTCCTGCGGTTGCAGGGGAAAGTGCTGGGTGTGGTGGGGTGGGTGGGGAGTGTCGAGCGGACAAGGGAGTCCTGGAGAGAGTGGTCTCTCCAGAAGGCAGACAAGGGTGGGGGAAAAATGTCTTTAGTCGTGGGGTTGGATCGTAAATGGTGGAGTGTCGGAGCATGATGCATTGTATGCGGAGGTTGGTGGGGTGGTATGTGAGGACTAGGGGGATTCTCTTTGGGTGGTTATTGTGGGGCAGGCTGTGAGGGATGAGTTGCGGGAAATGCAGGAGACACAGTCAAGGGCATTCTCGACCACCACGGGGGGATGTTGCGGTCCTTGAAGAACGAGGACATCTGGGATGTACGGGAGTGGAATGCCTCATCCTGGGAGCAGATGCGGCAGAGGCAAAGAAATTGGGAATAGGGGACGGAATTTTTGCAGGAGGGTGGTTGGGAGGAGGTGTATTCCAGGTAGCTGTGGGAGTCGGTGGGCTTGAAATGGACATCGGTTTCTGTGTGGTTGCCAATGGTTTCTTTACAGGCTTTGGTTGATGGCTATCTTGAAATTGTGACATAAGTCTTTATTTCAAAGGGAATGGAGTATAGAAGTTTGGAGGTTTTGCTAAAATTATACAAGACGCTAGCGTGACTACAGTTGGAATACTGAGAACAGTTTTGAGCCCCTATTTCAGGAAGGGCATGCTGGCATTGGAGGCAGTCCAGAGAAGGTTCACTAGCCTGATCCTGGGTATGGAGGGATTGTCTTTTGAGGAAGTATTGAGTAGGGTTGGCCTGTGCTCACCGGAGTTTAGAAAGATGAGAGGAGACCTTATTGAAACATGCAAAATTGTTTGGGGGCTTGATAGGCTAGATCCTGAGAGTTTCTTTCAACTTGAGGGAGAGTCGAGGACCAGATGGCATAACCATAAGGGGCTCATCCAGTTAGGATAGAGATGAGATTAAATTTCTTCTGTCAGTGGGTAGTGAATGGGTGCCATTCTTTACCTCAGAGAGCTTCCCTTCAGTAAATTCAAGGTTGAGATATACAGTTTTTAAATCAATTAAGGAATCAAAGATGATGGAGAAAAGCCAGGAAAGTGGAGTTGAGGATTATCCGATCAGCCACTATTTCATCAAATGGCAGAATAGACGCGATGGGCTGAACGGCTACTTCTGTTCCTACATCCTATCACCTTAGGATGTTTCACATCCATCCAAAACATAAATGGGACCTTGGTTCAGCATCATTTCCAATGGATGCACCAATCATTGTGTAGCGTTCCCTCAGTACCACTGGAGTATAAGTTTAGATATTGTGTTCAACTTCCTGGATTGAACCTTTAACCTTTGGATTCAAAAGTCCAAGTGCTATCAGCGTAGCACAGCTGATTTTTTTTCACTGTAACTTATCATTCAGCAATTTCTAACAGACTTCCTAAACCAAATTAATGAGAGTAAAGCTAAAATGTTTTCTGAAAAGAAAAAAGTTAAAGAACGAGTATCGATCTTAGAAAAACTGTTCATTAACAGCATTCATGGTGAGATACAACTCTGACATTCAGCCCAAGATGTTATCATTCTGACAGATCACTACAGGACAGTTAATTGCAGTAACAAGTGTGATTAGCCAAGTTGCTTTTGTTGGAGTTCTGTATCTTTTCCCAGGGGTAATCTGTGTAGGTGCTTGGAACCTGCCATGGTCTTTCTATTCAGGGTTTGTCAAACATACTGTTGATTAATGAATGAGAATAGAGAAGGCAAATCAGCGATTTAGCCTTCTTAGGTATCAAGAAGACCTAAGCTTTGTTGGGTTACATCACTAAGTTAACAGAATATAAAATCCATTAAATTAAATGATCTTATTTGAACTTTCAGATCTTGATGATCCGTCACAGAAAAGATACACTAGCCTGAGTAGAGTCCAGTGACTGTTCACCAAGATGGCCTAAGGATATGAAAAAGTTCCTAGATATTAGGAAGCTAGTAGGTGAATTCATCGAGATGTTTAAAGAGAAAACGCTACAATGCCTCAATATATTCTAAATGATTAACATACCCAATATAGTTTCCCTTCGATAATTAGGTGTAGAGCTGGATGAACACAGCAGGCCAAGCAGCATCAGAGGAGCAGGAAGGCTGATGTTTTGGGCCTAGACCCTTCTTCAGAAATGTAAGTTAACTGCTTTTATATGTCAAAACAATGATACAAACCCACTGACTCCCACAGCTACCCAGAATACACCTCCTCTCACCCAACTTCCTGCACGAATCCCATCCCCTATTCCCAATTCCTTCACCTCCGCTGCATCTGCTCCCAAGATGAGGCATTCCACTCCCGTACATCCCTTGCCCTTGTTTTTCAAGGACTGCAACTTCCCCTCCACAGTGGTCAAAAACGTCCTCGACCACATCTCTTGCATTTCCCAAAACTTATCCCTCACAAACCCTCCCTGCAACCAAAACAGAATCCCTCCTGTCCTCACAGACCAACAGATCATCCTCCAACACTTCCACCATCTGCAATCTGATCCCACCACCAAAGACATTTTTCCCTCCCTACCCTTATCTGCTTTCCAGAGGGACCAATCTCTCCGTGACTCCCTTGTCTGCTCCACGCTCCCCACTAACCCCACCACCCCTGTCACTTTTCCCTGCAACCGCAGGAAGTGCTATATCTGCCCCTACACCTCACCCTCACCTCCATCCCAGGCCCAAAGAAAACCTTCCACAAACCTGCACATCCACTAATGTGGTATATTGTATCCACTGTTCCTGAGGTGGCCTCCTCTAGATGGGGAAACCAAGCAGAGGATTGGAGACCACTTTGTGGAACACCAACTCTCGGTTCGTGACAAACGATAACACATCCCAATTGTGAATGACTTCAACTCCCCCTCCCACTCCTTGGACGACATGTCCATCCTGGGCATCCTCCACTGCCACAATGATGCCACCTAAAGGCTGGAAGAACAGCACCTCATATTCCACCTGGGCACCCTGCAGCCAACCCTGCAGGCCTCAATGTGAACTTTACAAGCTTCAGAATCTCCCCACACCTGACTTCATCCCAAGACCAGCCCATTTCATCCCTACCTCCTTGACCTGTCTGTCTTCCCTCCCACCTACCCACCCCTCCCTCCTCACTGACCAACCCCCATCCCAACTCCCTATTATACTCACCTGTACTGGCTTCATGTCCACCTCCTTCACCTGTCTGTCTTCTCTCCACCTATCTGCTCCTCTGTCCATCTTCTCTCTTTATTTATTTCAGAGTCCCCTTCCCCTCCTCCATTTCTGAAGAAGGCTCCCAACCCAAAACGTCAGCTTTCCTGCTTCTCTGATGTTGCTTGGCCTGCTGTGTTCATCCAGCTCCACACCTTGTTATCTCAGGCTCCAACATCAGCAGTTCCTACTATCTCTAGAAATCTTTAAACATTGGTATCAAGGAAAAGGCCCATATCATGATAAGAGACTTGTTTCTTAGACATCACATACCACAGATGATAATTGACCTATGCACTTAAACAATAACAAAAAAATCTTGTAGAACCGAAAAGTTGTGTATAACCTTAATATTATCATTGGGTAGAAATCTAAAAATGGTCCACATTTTACCATGCTAATTTCTGCAGCTTATATGGGAGTTGTTCATAGGGAACCCTGTGGACCCCCATCATAACAGTCTCCAATATAATTGCTTTGGAAATGAAAGATTCAGCTGGATATTCCCCTACAACTGGAGCCTACTGGCAGTCTGCTGCCAACCCAACACCCAGCCCCCTCACCGAACCTGATATCTCTCACCCAGTCTGACCTGACCAAAACACTCCATCACTTGCTTGGCCCTCTTCCTACTTTGTACCCTGGCACCGAGCAGCCTACCATCCTGAAACCCTAATCTCTCACGTATGCTTTCATGGGAGCTATCAAAGTGTCTGTCTGTGGTGCCAAGCATTTAAATCATAGAATATGGGAATAGATGACTGGGAATAAGGTGACATGGTTTGCCTTCTCCTGACTATCCCGCATTGTGAGAGAACTGTCAGATTCAAAATACTTTCCAAATTTCGGATGGAGCCTCAATTGGAATCACCTTGCAGTAATGTGGAGCTCCTTATTAATACATAAAAAAAAAGAATGAGTGGCAATCTGAGTGTGATTGTCTCTCTTTGGAAAATCCAGATACCGTGTGTGAAAGAACAGGTACTCAGATAATTCATGGACCTGGTTGCATCTCGGGGCTGCTCCCTTGCTTTCTTACTGCTCATTTGCCCGGATACTCATATCATCCCTACCTTGCCTTGCCTTGTTGTACCCTTTCATGCAGTCACACACAAGATAGTTTCCCTTGCTGGTCAGCAGTCCTCAGTCTAGGGGTGGGGGTGTGGGGGCGTGGGGAAGCTTGCTGTACAGCAGTGAGTTACATCAATCTCTCACCTGTTCTATGTGCTAGCAGTTTACACTGTAAGCACACTGCATGAACAGCCAGCAGGCAGCCATGTCTCAAAGTCTCAGGGGAATAGTCCTTATTGAAGTCCATGGAGAGACCAGTCAGTGAGGGGATCCCAACACAGTAAGTCAAGGCAACCTCCGATACCAATCCAGGGAATTGGTCACAGTCGGGCATCTGGCTAGTGTTCTCTCAGTCAGGAGTCGGGGTGGGGGTGCGGTGGCGTCCAGGGAGTGGTCTGTCCTGTGGCTCCAGTGCAAACCGGCTCGGTGAAACTGCTAACATTGTCCTGGAGCTGTACAGACACCAGTCAGAGGCCTGGGCTGTTCTCGTTTGAGCGTCTCTGATCAAGTCACTCGAGGCACTGGGCCACGGTCAGTCCATCAGGTCTGTCCACAGAAACTAAAGGGGTTTGGCCTGAAAGAGTCCTCTGCCAAAGGGAGGAAACTTTCAAACCTTTTCTTTGGGAAGGGGCCTGCAGACTGGAGAGAAGGGAAAATGACAATCATAAAGTATTTGTGAGCAAGCTGGATACGGTAAAGCATGGATGGGAAGACAGTCATGAGGGAGGAGGATTCATCCACAGTCAGGAGCACCCTGGCTTCTGATGAGGGCATGGGAGAACTTGGGAAAGTTACCTCATATACCAGGGACTCAGGGCCAAGGTGGGAAGTTGCAGCATCATGTTGATGGGTTGCAGGGGCAGATCCTGAGGAATGCTATGTTTATGGGGCTCATGGGCTTTTGAAAATGTGAGAGCCCAGAAGGTTCATACATGTGCTACAGATATACTAATCAGGTGTATTCTTTGGAAGTCCTGAGAAAAACTGAACTAACCCTCTTCAAAATGTAAGTACTGTGACAAAAGTTCCACTACTGGAATTGAGCACTGAATGAAGTTTGACAGTTCAGTGCATTATTTAAGAGACCTGGAAGAGGGTGGTACAAATTGATTCTGACATGGATGCAACAAATTACAGGAAGACATTAATAGATTTGTAGAACAGGCAAATAATTAGCTACAACACGAGTAAATGTGAGGTAGAAAATTGTAGTAGAAAGACTAAAGAGTTACTAATTACTTGGGTGATACAAATCTAGTTGGGAGGAGGGTTAGGGAAACAAAGAGCTCCCAGAGTAAACCAATCTCTAAAGTTTCAACAGACTGGGGTGTAAAAAATCAAACTAATCGCTAAGTTTCATATCTAGATGTGTAGAATTGAAAAGTCGGGGAGCTATGCCTAACCTGCATCAAACTTGGCTAAGCCACGCTCAGGGTTTGCTGTGCCATTCCAGTCAGTGTATTATAAATGTATAAGGAGACACTTGAGAGGGTGCAGAGGAGATATACAAGGATGATACGGGAAGTGGGATAACAAAGTGTGGAGCTGGATGAACACAGCAGGCCAAGCAGCATCTTAGGAGCACAAAAACTGATGTTTTGGGCATAGTCGCTTCATCAGAAAAGGGTCTAGGCCCGAAACGCCAGCTTTTGTACTCCCAAGATGCTGCTTGGCCTGCTGTGTTCATCCAGCTCCACACTTTGTTATCTCAGATTCTCCAGCATCTGCAGTTCCCATTATCGCTGATACAGGAAATGCTTGGATATACAAATCAGACTGAGCCCCTTTCACTTGAAAAAGAAACTTGAAGTGACCTAATTGATAACTAACTGTAAAATTATAAAAGCTTTTCAGAGAGTAGATGCAGAATGTCTCCATGTTTGCTGAAGAATGTCACTAGAGACCAGGGTCATGAGAGAGTCACCAAGAAATGTAATAGGGATTTCAGACAGAATTGTTTTACCCAGAGAAGAGTATGCTGACCTCTCACAGGCAGTGGTTAAAATGAGTTGGAGGAAGCTAGATTTGTAAGGGGAAGGAATAGATATGTTCTATATTCTATGATTATAATAGATTGATATGGCAAGATATGAGGAGGCTGAAATGGAGTAAAGGCTGCAATGTACTGATTGGACTGAATGTTCTGTTTCTGTACTTTCTAACCTCAGCAACCCTTTGCATATAATTGTGCTAGAACTTGCGTTCTTTCCTCTGAACCTCTCATTACTTCAGATTGTATTGGATTGTATTGGATACAATAAATGAAACCAATCAAAAGTACAGGAAATATCACTATTAATATTTATTTTAGAATTGTGTTTGCAATGTTTTTCTATAATCATTATAGATTTTATTTTACAGCAAACATTCCAAAAGCCAGTAATTTGATTAGAATATTTTTACACACAACACTTGCAGGAAATTGCAAATATTACTCATACAACTGAGTGTGTAATTTTTAGAATTCCATTTCATACTTTAGTAGAACAACTGAATTGTGCATGTGCAATTGATATGTCTTCTGCTTGTTCAAATTGACTTGAAAAATGAAATTTTCCCATGTTACTATTAGCTAACATTTTGCAATAAATGCCATTTTTTATTCCAGCAGACAGTGAGCGATAAGTGGAATCAGCAAAATGAAATATTTCATTTGGTTCTCGATTGTAACACACAGTCTATTTTTCTGAGTTTGGTTTTACAAAAGATAAACAGTTATCTTTAATAAGTATACAAAACTTGGAAACGAGAAAAGGAGATTTTTTTTTACTAGTGTTCACATGGAATAAGAATTCACCTTCAGGGCATATAAAAATCTCCAGCCTGCTGCTAACTCATTTCAGCCATATCACCTTTCTCCACTTTCCAGATGTGCTGTTCCGGGAGCTATCCTGCTTTCAAAAGAAAGTGAACTCTGGTGCTGACCCATTTGAGCAATGCTGGCTCTAGTTGGGTGAAGTGCCTGAGCCTGGTTCAAATAGGAATTGAATTCCACTCTTTTCATCTCATAATTATGCTTTCACAAGCACCACAAGTGTAGTTACTAGCACCAAATCAGAAGATATGCTGTTTTATAAAATTGAGTGTTTTATACCACGTAAATCGCAAGTGTGCCCTCTTGAGACTTTAAATGCTGATTGCTGCTAAGCCAACACTGGGGCCAAGCAGATGTTAATTGACAACTTGCTTCTACTAATTTAGCTATGCTCATACAGATGTCAATAAACTAGAATATTAATCTAGGGATATTAATGCACATTTTATGTGCCCAGCAGGCAATTACAATGGTTTCAGTCATTTTGAATCTCAGTATACAAATCAAAAGCACTCATTTCAGAGAGATCATGGGATTAATTCTAGCATCAGTTGTCAGTTCTAAAGCACTGCATCTTTCCTATGTCAGATGGATATCATTAATTGAATCTCTTGTTTGAATTACAGTATTATGATCACCCTGGGTATCCATTGTTCCATAAATATTTTCTATTTGCTCTAGAAAAGGTTAACATAGAAGATGCCATTATTCACAGTTGATACAAATTTGAACTAAACATATGCCCAGTATCAAAAACAGAACCTGGAGGGATGGGAAGTACGTACTGATCTGAGCAGTGATGTCCACATCCTATGAATGAAGAAGAAAATGTCCGCCCACTATCGTTTAAAACATTCAAAAGAAAAACAAAAACACCGAATTGATCATTTATTCAAATTTGGACTCAAAACGTGGGTTGATGATCCATATTTTGTTTGCTTAGTACGTTCATATGCAAATTACTTTTCTATTTGGACACAATCAGCTGTTAAAAAAGATTAAACGTGTATCATAAGAGCATAAGCCAGCAAGGAGCAGACCACTTAGCCCCTCAAACTTATCCTACCATTCAAAAAGATCATTGCTGATCTGCCCCAGGCTTCAGCTCCTCTTCTATGCCTCCTCACAGTCATCAACTTCCAAATATATCAAAAATCTAACTTCTCTTGATCTAGTCTCCTCAATTCTCTGGGATAGAGAATTCCAGACACTCATTACCGTCGGAGAGAAGAAATTTAATGTTCAATGAGTGTCCCTTTATTCTGTAACTATGTCCTCTTGTTTGAGATTGCCACACTAGTGGAAAGATGTTCTCAACATCTATCCTATCACTCCAGTCAGAATCTTGGATTTTTCCATAAGATCGCCCCTCATTCTTCTAGACTCTAATGAATAAAGGCCTAACCTATGTGACCATTCATGATGAGACAACCCCATCATACCAGGCATGCACAAAGAACAAAGACCCTAAAAAAATTACAGCACAGGAACAGGCCCTTAGGCCCTCCAAGCCTGCGCCGATCCAGATCCTCTACCTAAACCTGTTGCCTGTTTTCCAAGGATCTGTATCCCTCTGCTCCCTGCCCATTCATGTATCTGTCTAGATACATCTTAAATGCTGCTTTTGTGCCCGCCTCCACTGGCAACAAGTTCCAGGCACCCACCACCCTCTGCGTAAAGAACTTTCCCTTAAACTTTTCCCCTCTCATCTTGAAATCGTGACCCCTAGTAACTGAGTCTCCTACTCTGGGGGAAAAAGCTTCTTGCTATCCATCCTGTTTATACCTCTCATGATTTTGTAGATTTCAGGTCCCCCCTCAACCTCCGTCTTTCTAATGTAAATCATCCTAATCTACTCAACCTCTCTTCATAGCTAACAACCCTCCATACCAGGCAACATCCTGGTGAACCTCCTCTGCACCCTCTCCAAAGCATCCACATCCTTTTGGTAATGTGGCGACCAGAACTGTACACAGTATTCCAAATGTGGCCGAACCAAAGTCCTATATAACTGTAACATGACCTGCCAACTCTTGTACTCAATACCCCGTACGATGAATGAAAGCATGCCGTCTGCCTTCTTGACCACTCTATCGACCTGCATTGCCACCTTCAGGGTACAATGGACCTGGACACTCAGACCTCTCTGTGCATCAATTTTCCCCAGGGCTTTTCCATTTACCATATAGTTCCCTCTTGAAATGGATCTTCCAAAATGCATCACCTCGCATTTGCCTGGATTGAACTCCATCTGCCATTTCTCCACCCAACTCTCCAATCTATCAATAATCTGCTGCATTCTCTAACAGCCCCCTTCCATATCTGCTCCTCCACCAATCTTCATGTCATCTGTAAATTTGCTAATCAGACCATCTATACCTTCCTCCATATCATTTATGTATATCACAAAAAACAGTGGTCCCAGCACCGTTCCCTGTGGAACACCACTGGTCACAGTTCTCCATTTTGAGAAATTCCCTTCCACTACATCTCTCTGCGTTCTGTTGCCCAGCCAGTTCTCAATCCGTCTAGCTAGTATACCCTGGACCACACGTGACTTCACTTCTCCATTCCAAAGCATCAAAACGTTCACCTCAATTGAAAAGCCAATCACACCTCCTCCAATGATCAGGAAGCTCATTCAGCCCCGAAAGGAGGAACAATAGCTTGGCAGCCGAAACCAGATTTGGCGGGAGATAAGGGGGCCTGCGGATGGGTATAACTGGAGACCCCGATCCCAACACTGTGCATTGTAATACCAGCAACATGCCCTGATGCCAACTAGGTGTATGCTCTGAGGTGGGCTCTGTGTGAGTGGTTCGCGAGAGAAATCTGAGAGTCTGAACAAGAAACAGGCCCTGCAGGTGAAAGAGCCCTTGGGCCAAAGCTGTGAAGAAGGCAAAGGAAATCAGTCAGACTTGCTGATCGAGAGATAAGTTCCCACAGATAACTCCGAGTCATGGACTCTGTGAACCCTCCACACTGAGAGCAATCCCTCGCGACATCGAACACCATCAACCAACCACAAACCTCCCATCGACATCTGGCAACATTATTAAAATCTTGGGCTGAATCTTCCCAAAATTTGGCTAAGTGTCAATTTCTGGGAGTTTCGTGGAGAATTTCCATCAGTGAGTCCTAGTGACAATGTTTATGCCATTCACCTCATTAAGTATGTACCCCACCTTGATAGTGTCACTCTTACCCTACTTGCACTCAACAGCATCTGATTTGTTGGCTAATCTTGAGATCTCACAGCATTCGTGGTGCAAGTGCTTTCTTAAATTCTAGCTGCACACCATTTTAAACTCTGCCAACTTGGTCTGGAGTCATCACCTAGATCAGACAGTTGTTGCCAAGAAGTATGTGCTAAGACATTGGGGAACGCTGGCCAAGAGGGATGCCTTGAGAAGAAGCTGGCAAGATGCAGGTCATCTGTCAGATTTTAAAGTTGGGTATTGGCACTGTCTGGTTTCTTACCAGTACCTGGGAAAATAGCAAACTGCATGTAAATGAGGTGAGACAATGTAATAATGAGAAGTTAATGCGTGCAAATTTGCACCCTGTCATTCACTAGTGAGATTTTCACCTAGCCTTTGAAATCTTAAGCAGAAAGTCAGACTTACTTTCCTTAACAAAACAATCCATTATTTTGACTCTCGCTGTTTTTTCCGAACTTTTCCATGATTTCTGATATCATTTAAAGGTTGGAAAAACATAGCCCTTCTCATTCATATTTTTTTTTGCTGAAATTGCTGCAATGTCAACATTTTAATTCTTCACGTTTTTGTTATTTGGAATTATATCAGGTAATTTCTTAATTTAATCTCTGAACATTGTGTTTTCAAAATTTACTATTTAATACCAAAATATATTTTTCATTGATATCATCTCAGCCACAAACATTAAATGTTTAACAGGATGTCTTTATTTTTTTTTATATAGCTTGAGGTAAGTTGTCTAGTCATTCACAATTGCCAGTTACTGTATTCTTCTTCTCCATTTAGTTTTCACTTGTGAAGTACAATGAACAGTTCACTGTTGATTTAAACAGAACATGGGAACAGGAGTTACTGTACTCTTCTTTTACTGTATTCTTCTTCTCCATTTAGTTTTCACTTGTGAAGTACAATGAACAGTTCACTGTTGATTTAAACAGAACATGGGAACAGGAGTAGGCCATTCAGCCTGTTCAAATGTGTTCCAACTTTAAATGAGAAAATGCCTAATGCTTTATAACTGCCTTTGGCCTATATCCCTTAATACCTATGCTTAGCAAAAAATGTATCTATCTCAGAATTAAAACTAAAAATTGATCTAGCATTGACTGCCAATTGTGGAAAAGCATTCCAAATCTCGAGCGCCCTTTGTGGATAGAAGTGCATCCTAATATCTCTCCTGAACAGTCTGGCCCTAATTCTCAGACTATGCCCGTAATTCTAGAATCTCCAATAGTGGAAATCTTTCTTTATTCTTTATTTTCCTGTTAATATCTTGAAAAATTTCATCAGATCACCACTTAACCTTCTGAATTCTAGATAAAACTGACTATGTATGTAATTGCATCACCAGCTTTGGTTTGCTAACATCCTTTTGGAGGAAATTAATCAGCACCGTAATTTCTTTCCAGAGAAACCTGTTCTTCAGAGCCGACATTCTCTGGACAGCACACGGCTTGTGGATAGAGTGGAATCTTCCCAGCCTCTATGGATCACTCTAGCGATGCAGAAGCAGAAAGGATTCCGTGAGCAGCAGGCCAGCCGAGAAGAAAGGAGACAAGCCAGAGAAGCAAAGCTAGCAGAGAAACAGACTAAAGAAAATGTACGTAGCCACTATCATTTCACTGTTTAATGTATTTGATATTGGGCTGAATTAACACAAGTTGTGGGAGGGAATCCTGAGTGACAGGATTTACATGTATTTGGAAAGGCAAGGACTGATCAGGGATATTTAACATGGCTTTGTGTGTGGGAAATCATGTCTCACTAACTTAATTGGGTATTTTGAAGAAGTAACAAAGAGAATTGATGAGGGTTGAGAGGTGGACGTGATTTCTATGAAATTCTGTAAGGTGTGCAACAAGGTTCCTTATGGTAGACTGGTTAGCAAGTTTAGGTCACATGGAATACAGGGAGAACTAGTCATTTGGATCCAGAAACAGCTCGATGGTAGGAGACAGAGGGTGATGGAGGGTTGCTTTTCAGACTGGAGGCCTGTGACCAGTAGTGTCAAACAAGGATCGGTGCTAGGTCCACTGCTTTTTGTCATTTATAAAAATGATTTGGATGTGAACATAGGCGGTATGGTTAGTACATTTGCAGATGGCACAAAAATTGGAGGTGTCATGAACAGCAAAGAAGATTACCTCAGAGTACAACAGGACCTTGATCAGATGGCCCAATGGGCCAAGGAGTGTCAGATGAAGTTTAATGTAGATAAATGTGAGGAGCTGCATTTTGGAAAGGTAAATCAGAGCAGAACTTATACACTTAATGGTAAGGTTCTGGGGAGTGTTACTCAACAGAGTGAACAGAAATAATGGGAACTGCAGATGCTGGAGAATCCAAGATAACAAAGTGTGGAGCTGGATTAACACAGCAGGCCAAGCAGCATCTCAGGAGCACAAAAGCTGACGTTTTGGGCTGAGACCCTTCATCACAGAAAGTGACCTTGTAATGCAGGTTCATGGTTCCTTGAAAGTAGAGTTACAGGTAAACAAGATAGTGAAGAAGGTATGTCTACAGAGTCAGTTTAGATTGAGGTGCGGAACAAGAAAGGAGCAGTCGCTTTGTTGGGGTATTTTTACAGATTCCCTAATAGTTACAGAGAAGTAGAGGAGCGGATTGAGAGACAGATACTGGAAAGGTGCAGAATCACAGGGTTGTAGTCATGGGTGACTTCAACTTTCCAAAACATTTTAGTTGTAATAGTTTAGATGGAGCGGATTTTATCCAGTGCATTCAGGAAGGATTCCTGACACAGTATGTAGATAGACCAACACAAGATGACAAAGTGTGGAGCTGGATGAACACAGCAGGCCAAGCAGCATCTCAGGAGCACAAAAGCTGACGTTTCGGGCCTAGACCCTTCATCAGAGAGCTCTCTGATGAAGGGTCTAGGCCCGAAACGTCGGCTTTTGTGCTCCTGAGATGCTGCTTGGCCTGCTGCGTTCATCCAGCTCCACACTTTGTTATCTTGGCTTCTCCAGAATCTGCAGTTCCCATTATCACCAACTCAAGATGAGGCCACTTTGGATTTGGTGCTTGGCAATGAAACAGGCCAAGTGTTGGACCTGTTGGTAGGAGAGCATTTTGGCGGTAGTGATCATAACTCTGTTATTTTTAAAATAGTAATAGAAAAGGACAGGTACATACAGCAGGGCAAGGTTGATAATTGGGAGAAGGGTAATTACAATTCTGTTAGGCATGAGCTGGGTAACATAAAATGGGAACAGATGCTGTCAGGGAAGAGCACTATTGAAATGTGGAGATTGTTTAAGGAATACATGCTGCATGCGCTCAATGTTTGTCCCTAGCAGGCAGGGAAGATGTGGTCGAGTGAGGGAGCCTTGGTTCTCGAGAGAGGTCAAATGACTGGTTAAGGGGAAGAAGGATACCTATGTAAGGTTTAGAAAACAAGGAACGGAAAAGGCTTTAGAGGGATACAAGTTATCCAGGAAGGAGCTGAAGAAAGGGCTTAGGAGTTCTATAAGGGGGCATGAGAAAACCTTGGCAGATAATATCAAGGAAAATTCTAAGGCTTTTTACACATACATGTGGAATAAGAGAATGACCAGAGTAAGGGTAGGGCTGATCGAGAATTGTAAAGGGAATTTGTGCATGGAGCCTAAAGAGATATGCAAGGTCCTTAATGAATATTTTTCTTCGGTATTCACAACTGAGAGGGACCTAGTTGTAGAGGAGGACAGTGGACAGGAAGACAGGCTGGTTGGCTAGAGGAGGTCAATGTTAGTACGGAGGATGTGCTAGGAATTTTGAGGAAGTTGAAGATAGATAAGTTCCCCGGGCCTAATGGGATTTATCCAAGGATTCTATGGGAAGTGAGGGAAGATATTGCAGGGCCCTTGGCAATGATCTTTGTGGATCCTCACTGTCCACGGGTATAGTGCTGGAAGATTGGAGCGAGGCAAACATCATTCCCTTATTCAAAAAAAAAGGGAATAGGGAAAACCCCGGAAATTACAGCCAGTTAGTCAGTGGTGGGCAACTTATTGGAAAGGGCTCCGAGAGATAGGATTTATGATCACTTGGAAAGGCACAGTTTGATTCGTGATAGTCAGCATGGATTTGTGAGGGGTAGATCATGCCTCACAAACCTTATTGAATTCTTTGAAGAAGTGACGAAACACGTGGATGAACGTAGAGCAGTGGATGTGGTGTACATCGATTTAAGTAAGGCGTTTGATAAGGTTCCTCATGGTAGGCTCATGCAGAAGGTAAGGAGGCATGGAATGGGGGAAATATGGCAGACTGGATTCAGAATTGACTGACACTGAGAAGACAAAAAGTGGTAGTGGATGGAAAATATTCAACATGGTGCTCAGTTACAAGTGGTGTACCACAAGGGCCTCTTCATTTATGATTTTTGTAAATGATTTGGATGAAGAAGTGGAAGGGTGGATTAGCAAGTTTGCAAATGATACAAAGGTGGGTCGCATTGTGGACAGTGCGGAGGACTGTTCTAATTTACAAAGGGACGTTGATAGAATGCAGAGCTGGGCTGAGAAGTGGCAGATGAGTTTAACCCTGAAAAGTGTGAGGTGATTAATTTTGGAAGGACAAACTTGAAAGCAGAATACAGAGTTAACGGAAAGATTCTTGGCAGTGTGGAGGAGCAGAGGGATCTTGGAGTTCATGACCACAGTTCCCTGGAAGATGTCACCCAGGTGGATAGAGTTGTTAAGAAGGCGTATGGTGTGTCAGCTTTCGTTAAAAGAGGGACTGAGTTCAAGAGCCGTGAAGTTATGCTCCAGTTATACAAAAGCCTGGATTGGCCACATCAGGAGTATTGTATGCACTTCTGATCACCTCATTACAGGAAAGATGTGGGAGTGTTGGAAAAGGTGCAGAGGAGCTTTGCCATGATGTTGCCTGGAATGGAGGAAAGGTCTTACGAGGAAAGGTTGAGAGAGTTAGGGCTTTTCTCTTTAGAATGATGAAGGATGAGAGGTGACTTGATAGAGGTGTACAAAATGATCAGAGGTACAGATACAGCGTACAGCCAGAGACTTTTTCCTAGGGTGGAGGTAGCTATTACAAGGGGACATAGTTTTAAAGTGAGTGGGTGTAGATATAGGAGAGACATCAGAGGTAGGTTCTTTACTTAGAGAGTGGTCGGAGCATGGAATGCATTGCCAGAGAGGGTAGTGGATTTGGCTTCATGAGGGGCATTTAGGTGACTATGAGATTGGCATATGGATGATAGTATACGGTCAAGGTGGAGGTTAGATAGACCTTAGGATTAGGGTGAACGTTCGGTATAGCATCATGGACCGAAGGGCCTGTACTGTGCTGTACTGTTCTAAGTTCTGTGTATTTGGTATGTTTGCCTTTATTGGTCAGTGCATTGAGTATAGGAGTTGGGATGTCATTTTGTGGCTGTACAGGACATTGCTTTAGCTACTTTTGGGATACTGTGTGCAATTCTGGTCACTCTGCTGTAGGAAAGATGATGTGAAACTTGAAAGTGTTCAGAAAAGATTGACAAGGATGTTGCCAGGGTTGGAGGATTTGAACTACAAGGAGAGGCTGAATAGGCTGGGGCTATTTTCCCTGGAGTGTTGGAGGCTGAAGGGAGACCTTATAGAGTTTTATAAAATCATGGGGGGAATGGATAGGGTAAATAGGCCAGGTATTTTCCCTGGAGTGGGGGAGTCCTAAACTAAATGGCTCTGGTTTAAGGTGAAAGGAGAAATGTTTAAAAGGGATTTCAGGGGTTAACATTTTCACACACAGGGTGGTGTGTATGATATGAGCTGCCAGAGGAAGTGGTGGAGGCTGGTACAATTACAACATTTTAAAGGCATCTGAATGGGTACATGAATAGCAAGCGTTTAGAAGGATATGGGCCAAATGCCCATGGGAAATGGGACTAGAATTACGGCATGGACAGATTGGACCAAAGTGTCTATTTCCATGCTGTACATCTCTATGGCTCTAAATGGAATACATACAAAACCTGTAGGGGTTTAGTACAATTTGATGATAAAGCTGTTAAGCCTGTTACTTTTGGTAGAAATCAGCAGTATTGATGGTGCTATCCGCTTCCTTTATTACAGCTATTATTTGTATAATGTAATTATTGAGTGTCTACTGCCAAAATCACTGGGACCATAATGTCTGTGATGTTTTGCCAATTCACTTTTGGATGTTTAGCAGCATTGAGTGGATTTAAAGAAGTTGGTTTGAAAATGCGTACATTAAAATTTTGAGACAGTCTTATCTAACATATGTACTTTGTGGCTATATTTTAAGAATTTTTAGTTTAAGTACACTTCACTTGCACCTTGTAGGATACAAATAGTGCAAGAAAAGAAATTGATATGGGTCACTATAATCATCAGCATTATTTGCACTTGCATACTGTAAGCAGAGATGAATGAAAAGTCATAAAAGGTAGCATTTTGTTTCAAATCAGGAAAATCTGTGACTATCCATACCTGTCACAGACTTCTTAAGAACAGCAACCTCAACAGTCCAGTCCTGCACTATCATTGACATTCCCACACCACCACAATCCCCTGCAACCACCTATCCCACCAGCTAACAAAGTGTGAAGCTGGATGAACATGGAAGGCCAAGCAGCATCATAGGAGCACAAAAGCTGACATTTCGGGCCTCGACCCTTCATCAGAGAGGCCCTCTCTGATGAAGGGTCTAGACCCGAAATGTCAGCTTTTGTGCTCCTAAGATGCTGCTTGGCCTGCTGTGTTCATACAGCTTCACACTTTGTTATCTCGGATTCTCCAGCAGCTGCAGTTCCCATTATCTCTTATCCTACCAGCTACCCCTGTCTGAAGGCTCTTGCAACATTAGCATCTAGAATTTCGATTTACTTATTAGCAAGGCACTTGCAATCAGTAACTACATTGTGGATGAACATACTGAACTTCACTAATGAATGGTGCATAAGACCATAAGACCCTAAAACATAGGAGTGGAAGTAAGGCATTCGGCCCATCGAGTCCACTCTGCCATTTAATCATGGCTGATGGGCATTTCAACTCCACTTACCCACACTCTCCCCATAGCCCTTAATTCCTTGCGAGATCAAGAAGTTATCAATCTCTGCCTTGAAGGCATCTAATGTCCCGGCCTCCACTGTGCTCCCTGGCAATGAATTCCACAAGCCCACCACTCTCTGGCTGAAGAAATGTCTCCTCATTTCCGTTCTAAATTTACTCCCTCTAATTCTAAGGCTGTGCCCACGGGACCTAGCATCTTGCTCTTTGTCAAAGCTTTCCTGGCTATATCTTATACATCATGGCCAAACTTGTTAACGTGGACTTCACGGTTTTTCGTTTCTGACCCCATCTGTCCCTTAAACTCCTCAATGCTTACTAAGCATTTTTTATCTCACCTCATACTTTCCTTATGATGAGACCCCTCTTTTTCTACTTCACAACAGTGACTACAAATCAGATTCACTTAAAGGTGAATAGCATAATTATTTTCCCTAGTATAGGGGAGTTCAAAACTAGAGGGCATAGTTTTAAGGTGAGAGGAAAAAGATTTAAAAGGGATCTGAAGGGCAACTTTTTCACACAGAGGGTGGTTTGAGCATGGAATGAACTCCCAGAGAAAGTGGTAAATGCGGGTACAGTTACAACATTTGAAAGACATTTGGAAGGTGCATGAATAGGAATATGAGGCAAATGCAGGTAAATGGGACCGGTTTATTTTGGGAAGCTTGGTTGGCATGGACAAGTGAGATCAAACAGTCTGTTTCTGTGTTGTTTGACTTTACGTCTCTATTACGTCTGCTGTATAAATGCAAATCTTTCATTTTACTTTTTTCCTTGGGTTCTATACCAAACAATATTTGCCTCACTAAGCATATTCCTGTATGTAAGCTCCCCTACCAATATTTACAGCATGCTCTCAGCCATCTACCTGGCCAGATCTGGCTCACCTATTTGTAGTTCGAAAGCCTACTGGTCTTCAGACCACAGGGTAACAAGGGGTTTCAGTTGGTTTGCACTTTTTCAGGCTGCCATGGATTTTCAGTGGGAAAACTTTGACCTGAGATTGTCTTTAATATCCTTCCACCCAACATCTCTGCTATTCCTCAGCAGGAGCTGGCTGGAGGTGAGACTATCACCTCAGTTTGGGAGGAAGTCCCACCTTGGAGAATAGCGCAACACACTGGCTCAGGACTGCACCACTCCGCAGTTCCACTTAATCCTCCGGCTCAGTCACCATGCTAACAAGAAACTTTTTCTTTTCCTTTCAGGCATCAAGGCCCATAAGATGCAACAACTTAGTGATACCCGTGGCCTCTGGAACATTACTCTTCTCACCTTTCCTCAGAGTCCAGCTCCTCCACCAACACACACCCACCCCACCTCCTGCCAGATATTCAATATCCCTCCTTACCTTCCACTTTCCGATGCTGAACGTTCTGTACTCAAAGGCCACAGCTTTATTCCGCTGCGTCCCCATCTTCACAAATTTCGGGCATGACATGACATCGAATTCTTCTGCCACCGTCTCCGCCTCCGTGCTCATTTCTTTGGAAAAGAGTCTGGTTCTCATCCCACAGACCACTTTGCCCAACTCCGACACTCTCCCACCACCTGGACGTTCCCTCTGGCCTTTTACCTGCACTCGATCTGTTCATTGAGATCTGTCGACATGACTTTAGTTGCCTCAATTTCTCTGCCCCCTCACCTTACCAAATCCAATTTATCCCCCTCTGAACTGACTGCACTCAGATCTAACCCTGACTTTGTCATTGAGCCTGCCGATAAGGGTGGTGCTGTTGTAGTCAGGCGTACTGACCACTACATTGCAGAGGCTGAGCGCCAACTCTCAGACACCTCCTCCCACCTTCCCCTGGGCCATGACCCCACCATGGCACATCAGGCCATTGTATCCACTACGGTTATGGATCTCATTTCATCCGGTGATCTCCCCACATCCGCTTCCAAGCTAATAGTCCCCCAACCCCACATGGTTTGTTTCTACCTCCTGCCAAAAATCCACAAACAGCACTGTCCCAGCAGACCCATTGTCTCAGCCTGCTCATGTCCCACAGGACTCATCTCTTCCTACCTTGACTCAGTGTCCTCTCCCCCCCGATCCAATCCCTACCCACAATCATCCATGATTCATCTGATGTCTTACACCGGTTTCAAAGCTTCCAGTTTACCGGCTCCAGCCACCTCCTCTTTACCATGGATGTGCAATCTCTTTACACATCCATTCCCCACCAGGAGGGTCTTAGGACTCTCTGCTTCTTCCTGGGGAAAGACCTGAACCATCCCCACCCACCACCACCATCCTCTGCTTGGCCAAGCTTGTCCTCACCCTCAACAACTTCTCTTTTAACTCCTCTCATTTTGTTCAGGTAAGAGGGGTTGCCAGGGGTACCCGCATGGGCCCCAGTTATGTCTGTCTCTTCATGGGGTACGTGGAACATTCCTTGTTCCAGCCCTATTCCAGTCCCCTCCCACAACTCTTTCTCCGATTTATCGACGGTCTCATCGGTGCAGCTTCCCTTTCTCATCTGGAATTGGAAAACTTCATCAATTTTGCCTCCAATTTTCAAACTGCCCTCACTTTCACCTGGTCTATCTCTGACTCCTCCCTCCCCTCCCTCGACATTTCTGTTTCCATTTCTGGGGATAGACTGGCCACTAATATCGATTACAAACCCACCGATTCCCACAGCTACCCGGACTATACATCCTCACACTCCATTTCCTGTAAGGACGCCATCCCATTCTCTCAGTTCCTCTGTCTCCGTCGCACATGTTCAGATGAGGCCAACTTCAACAAGGGACCCTCCAAAATATCCACATTCTTCCTCAACCGAGGATTCCCCAGCTCAGTTGTTGACAGTGGCCTCAACCAGGTCTGACCTATCTCCCGTACTTCTGCCCTCACCCCTACTCTTCCCTCCTGCAATGGCAATAGGGCTCCCCTTACCCTTACATTCTATCCCACCAGCATCCACATCCAGGAGATCATCAAACGCCATTTCCGCCACCTCCGTCAATGCCACCACCAGACACATATTCCCCACCCCTCCCTTGTCCACCTTCTGCAGGGACTATTCCCTCCGGGACACCCTAGTGCACACTTCCTTCACCCCCAACACCTCCCCACAGCCCTACGGCACCGCCCCCCGTAACCGGCGAAGGTACAACTCCTGCCCATTTATCTCCTCCCTCCCCAGTATCCAAGGGCCCAAACATATCTTCCAGGTGAAGCAACACTTTACTTGCACTTCCAAGAATCTAGTCTATTGCATTCTCTGCTGACAATGTGGTCTCCTCTACACTGGGGAAACATAGCGTAGACTTGGTGACTGCTTCACAGAACATCTATGTTTTGCTCACAAAAAAGACCCTGAACTACCCGTTGCCTACCACTTTAACAAACCACCCTACTCCCTGGCCAACATCTCTGTCTCCGGCTTGTTTCAGTGTTCCAGCGAAACCCAACACAAGCTGGATGAACAACACCTCATTTTCCGCTTGGGGACCCTACAGCCCTCCAGACTCAATATTGAGTTCAATAATTTTACGGCATAAACTCTCCCATCTCCCAGCCTCCAACCCCACACACCAGGCCTTGTTACCCCATAGCCTGCCATTACACACCCCCCAATGTTAGTCACGAACAGTCCCCATTAACAACTATTCACCCTCCCAGCCTGATCATTAGCAACTCCTTTGTCCGTCCAACCATCTTTCTCTCGCTTTGGGCTCTATCCTATCACTTACTCCCTACCCCACCCACCTCCCTATTTTCTGCATATTAACTGACATTTTCCCAGCCACCATCAGCTCTGAGGAAGGGTCACCAGACCCAAAACGTTAACTCTGTTTTCTCCTTCACAGATGCTGCCAGGCCAGCTGAGCTTTTCCAGCAACTTTGTTTTTGTTCCTCCTTGGCGAACTGCTGGAAAGTGAGGGATGAGAATCTGCTTTTAATCGCAATGTCAAGGTTCCATTGCTCCTTAAGAAATTCAGCCATCACTTCTTTTCCAATCATCTTAAATCAATGTTCTCTGCCCCTCCATGAATGGAAATCATTTTCTCTTTATCTACTCTGTCTGGAACCCTTCATGATTTTAAATGTTTCTATCAAATCATCTTTTAGCGTTCTTTTCGCTGAAGGCAAACAATATCAACTTCTCTGGTTATTTATGTAGCTGAAGTCTCTCACTCGTTAAACCATTCTCATATTTCCTGCCCCTCTAAAACCTCCACTTCCTTCCTAAAGTTTCAGTGCTCAAAATTGGGCTCAATACTCCAGTCTGATACAGTAATCCTGTAGAATCCCTGTACACATAGGGTGAATAGGGTGCAAGCTAGGTATATAGCCATGAGAAATTAACGTGGGCTATCCTGGAGGACTAAAGATATTGATGAGAAAATAAGGAAGAAAAAGGAGACACATGATGCATATTGTAATAATAACAGCAATAGAAATCAGAAAGAGAGAGTATCTCAAATTCAGGAGAGAGGCTAAGGTTGGAACAAGCAAGGCTAAGAGGAAACATGAGGAAAGAATGGCAGGCTGTACGAAAATGAGTAGTAAACTATTCTTCAAATTTATATTTAATACTTAAATTATTTGAATCTCATATTAACAATAAAATGTTAGAGAAGGATAGAGTGGGGCTCATATGGAACAAGCATGTAAGCTGCCCACTGAAGCAAAGATATGACAGAGTTACTAAATGAATATTTTGCTTCTGTCTATCAAGTTAGAAAATAGTGACAATGGCCTCATTGAAAATCTGGGTACTGAGCAATATTAGTGAGAGATAAAAAAGCTGGCAGCGCTCCACTTAGACAAGCCACCAGGCCCAGATGGATTGCATCCTAGATTGCTGAGAGAGTAAGGGAGCAAAGCATGGAGCCATTGACAGAAATTTTCCAGGTGTCTCTGAACAGAGGAATAGTCCCAGGAACTGGAGGATTACAAACATGATGCATTGTTTAATAAAAGGGCAAAGGATAACCCAGGAAAGTATAGGCCTGTCAGCTTGACTCAATAGTGGGAAAGTCAATGGAGGCCGTAATTAGATTAGATTCCCTGCTGTGTGGAAACAGGCCCTTTGGCCCAACAAGTCCACACCACCTCTTGCAGCATCCCACCCAGACCCATCCCCCTATACCCCATACATCCCGAACACTACGGGTAATTTAGCATGGCCAATCTACCTAGCCTGCACATCTTTGGACTGTGGGAGGAAACCAGAGCACCCGGAGAAAACCCATGCAGACACAGGGAGAATGTGCAAACTCCACACAGAGGCTGGAATCGAACCCAGGTCCCTGGTGCTGTGAGGCTGCAGTGCTAACCACTGAGTCACCATGCTGCCCCTAAATGCGAGATAAGATACATATACACTTGGAGGAAAAATAAGTTAATACTAAAGAGCACAAAAGCTGACGTTTCGGGCCTAGACCCTTCATCAGAGAGGGGGATGGGGGGAGGGAACTGGAATAAATAGGGAGAGAGGGGGAGGCGGACCAAAGATGGAGAGTAAAGAAGATAGGTGGAGAGAGTGTAGGTGGGGAGGTAGGGAGGGGATAGGTCAGTCCAGGGAAGACGGACAGGTCAAGGGGGTGGGATGAGGTTAGTAGGTAGCTGGGGGTGCGGCTTGGGGTGGGAGGAAGGGATGGGTGAGAGGAAGAACCGGTTAGGGAGGCAGAGACAGGTTGGACTGGTTTTGGGATGCAGTGGGTGGGGGGGAAGAGCTGGGCTGGTTGTGTGGTGCAGTGGGGGGAGGGGATGAACTGGGCTGGTTTAGGGATGCAGTAGGGGAAGGGGAGATTTTGAAACTGGTGAAGTCCACATTGATACCATTAGGCTGCAGGGGTCCCAGGCGGAATATGAGTTGCTGTTCCTGCAACCTTCGGGTGGCATCATTGTGGCAGTGCAGGAGGCCCATGATGGACATGTCATCAAGAGAATGGGAGGGGGAGTGGAAATGGTTTGCGACTGGGAGGTGCAGTTGTTTGTTGCGAACTGAGCGGAGGTGTTCTGCAAAGCGGTCCCCAAGCCTCCGCTTGGTTTCCCCAATGTAGAGGAAGCCGCACCGGGTACAGTGGATGCAGTATACCACATTGGCAGATGTGCAGGTGAACCTCTGCTTGATGTGGAATGTCATCTTGGGGCCTGGGATGGGGGTGAGGGAGGAGGTGTGGGGACAAGTGTAGCATTTCCTGCGGTTGCAGGGGAAGGTGCCGGGTGTGGTGGGGTTGGAGGGCAGTGTGGAGCGAACAAGGGAGTCACGGAGAGAGTGGTCTCTCCGGAAAGCAGACAGGGGAGGGGATGGAAAAATGTCTTGGGTGGTGGGGTCGGATTGTAAATGGCGGAAGTGTCGGAGGATAATGCGTTGTATCCGGAGGTTGGTAGGGTGGTGTGTGAGAACGAGGGGGATCCTCTTGGGGCGGTTGTGGCGGGGGCGGGGTGTGAGGGATGTGTCGCGGGAAATGCGGGAGACGCGGTCAAGGGCGTTCTCGATCACCGTGGGGGGAAAGTTGCGGTCCTTAAAGAACTTGGACATCTGGGATGTGCGGGAGTGGAATGTCTTATCGTGGGAGCAGACCTGTCCTGTCCGTCTTCCCTGGACTGACCTATCCCCTCCCTACCTCCCCACCTACACTCTCTCCACCTATCTTCTTTACTCTCCATCTTCGGTCCGCCTCCCCCTCTCTCCCTATTTATTCCAGTTCCCTCCCCCCATCCCCCTCTCTGATGAAGGGTCTAGGCCCGAAATGTCAGCTTTTGTGCTCCTGAGATGCTGCTTGGCCTGCTGTGTTCATCCAGCCTCACATTTTATTATCTTGGAATCTCCAGCATCTGCAGTTCCCATTATCTTTAATACTAAAGAGTATGGCTTTGTCAAGGGCAGGTTGTGTCTGACAAATTTAATTGAGTTCTTTGATGAGGAGACACAGACAATGTCAATACAGTGTGGAGCTGGGAGGAACACAGCAGGCCAGGCAGCACCAGAGGAGCAGGAAAGTCGACATTTCAGGCTTACACCCTTCATCAGTCCTGTATTGGCTGTGACTCCAGCATCTGCAGTTCTTGCTATCTCCGAGTGGCACAGGCAGTCGATGTTGTGTAGTTGGACTTTCAGAAAACATTTGATACAGTTACCACATTGTAGGCTGGTTAGCGAATTAGAAATATTTGCAATTGATGGGTCATTGGCAGCATAGAGTAGAAGTTGGCTAAAGGATAGGAAACAGAGGGTAGGTACAAATGGGTATTTTTCAGATTGGAAGTGTGTTGAAAGTGGTGTCCCCCAGGCATTGGTGTTGGGACCCTTGCTTTATCTGATTTAAATAAATGATTTGGAAATGAGTGTTAAAGAAAAAATGTCTAAATTTGCAGATGGTACTAAGCCGGGAGAATGGTGAATTGTGGGGATAATGTTGAGTGACTTCAGAGAAACATTGACAATACAGGCAGACACCAGGTAGATGAATTACAGTGCAGAGAATACCATTGCGGTAGGAGAAATATGGAGAGTCGAAACAAGGTCAATCGAACAACTTTGAGGGCAGTAAGGAGTAGAGGGACCTTGCGCTTCAAAGTGCATAATTCTCTGAAGGTAGTCAAAGAGGTTGAAATAGTTAATGAAGTTTACAGGATACTTGGGTTTATGAATAGATACGTAGAGTATAAAAGCAAGGAAGTGATACTATACCTCCATAAATCATTGGTCAGAGCACATTTGGAGTATTGTGTTCAGTTCCAGGCACCCTGTATAAGGAAAGATGTTAAATCCCTGACAGAGTGCAAAAGAAATTTCCCAGAATGATACCAAGAATGAGGAATTTTAGATACACGGAAAAATTAGAGGAATTGGATTTATTCTCCTTGGAGCAAAGGATATTAAGAGGCGACTTTATGGAAGTATTCAAAACTATTACTAATTTTGACAGGGTAAAGAAGGATATTCTGTTTCCACTAGTTGGAATGTCAGTAACTAGGGGTCACCATTTCAAGATTGTCAGCAAGAGAGCTGGGAATGAGATGTGGAGCAACTCCCTTTGCTACCTTCCCACTGACTCCTAAGCTGACCTCAATAATACAGAGGGGTGGGCAATCTGCTCACCATATCTAAGTAAATAACTAAGGTTCAGTTGAGCTTATTAATGTGCTGCCCATGCTATACTACATTTGGCAAGGGCAATGGAAGTGAGCAGGATGTTCATTTAAAGCCATTTGTAAACAACAGGAAGAAAATGGATGGGAGGGCATGGATATTTGAAATATTCTTTCCCCCCCCCCTCCACTTAAAGTAATATCTCCCCTTTAGCCCCTTACAAGCATAAGTCCCCACTCCAAAGCTCCAGACTTACCTCCTGCCATTATCCATCAAATTTGCCAGCAGCTCCCAAGGGCAAGGGGCACCTTTTCTTCTGGGGGTGGTGTGCTATCTGCTCCTTCATCATCCCACTCCCTTTAAAACTGACCTTTAATGGTCTCTAACACCCTAGACTATTGAGAATTGCCACTTGCCCAGCCATAGCATCCTCTGAAGAAAGGGTATAACAACACTGCATCACTGATGAAAAGTTACCATCACTTTATCTGACCCGTACAGCCAGGAGCATGAATTTCACAGGGTGTTACACTTCATTAGGGTTTGCAATTATCAGTCTGTGAGTCAAGAATAATGTACCTACCAACTCAGCAGTGGCTTAGATTACAGAAAAGCCATGGTGTGGGTGGAGGCGGGGGAGAAGATTAGGGGCTTAGATGAGCACTCTCGTGAGCTGCATGCTCACCTCCTCTCTCCCAGTCCTGCCATTACTGAACTCCCCAGCACTACAGCTAAGGACTCACTGACTCCCCTGGGGGTTCATTTGATCAGCGTCTACCCGTAGCCAATTACACTGCAGGCAGCAGCAGGCTTGCATGTAGTTTGTAAAGCTCTGCTTGAAGGGAGGCAGGTTACTTGTTAGAGGTGAATGCTAGCTAGCACACACACATAGCTAGCACCCCTGCTAAACCTCCAGCCAATCAGCAGCACAGTTATGCTTAGATGCATCCTACTGTCATGAAAAAATAGTTTATGTGCTGCCTGTCTCAACAGAACCTGGCATGGCCAGGTCACACTCATGGTCACCATGCCCAACAATGGCACAAAATGAATTTTTAGTGCAAGGGATCAAACGTCAAGTCAAACCCATTAAAAATGTTAATAACATTTCTGTTGGGTGACTCATGATCCCTAATGCAACTGACACATTCATGAAAGGGAAATAAAATTAAGTAATTCTCAGCCAGCACAGACAGCAAGTCACGTTCTCAGTGAAGGAGAATATCACAAATGGACACCACTTTGGATGCAACCTACTGTTACACACCAAAAAAAGGAAGAAAAATAGTGGGAAATAATTTAAATCACAATATAACTACCGGAAAACTAGCTGTTGCTGTTTGTAACAGTTTAGGAATTTTGATAGTGAGTCACACTCTTTAAAGTATAGCATGAAGTTAGTTATTCATGTTATTTTGTTCAACACCAAAATATAGACATTCAAGAGTCATGTCAAAAGTGTCACACAAAGTGACAAATGTTGCAACCCTCCAAGAGTTTCCAGGATTTAAGATTAATCAACAGGGCACCGACCTGAAAAGCTCAGGGAGAAAATTAATTATAGGGTTATTAAAAAGAATGAGTACTTTTCATTTTCTTAAAATAATTTACTAAATATAAATAATCTTGGACATGGTGGAAACAAGACTACTTGATTGACAGCCAGGATTAATTCAGTTAGGCATGAAATGTGTGTCTGCTTTCTAACTGATGTGGGAAACTAATGCAGCTGAAGGATGGACAAGCGGAAAGAAGTTTTGGGGATGTTGTTTTAAGGTGTGAAATCATGTGATGAAACATCCAGGAATACACCCAACAGAATTGTCAACCCTAAACGAACTTCTTCCCACAACTGAACTTTTCAGTAAAAAGATTACTATTTAATTTAGAGCATAGAACGTAGAAAGGTGCAGCACAATACAGGCCCTTCAGCCCACCATGTTGTGTCAAAATTTTACCCTAAACCTAAGGTCTATCTAACCTCCACCTCTACCTTATACTATCATCCATACGTCTATCTAATAACAACTTAAATGCCCCTAATGAGGCCGACTCCACTACTCTCTCCAGCAATGCAATCCATGCCCCTACCACTCTCTGAGTAAAGAACCTACCTCTGACTTCTCCCCTATATCTACCTCCATTCACTTTAAAACTATGCCGCCTTGTAATAGCTATCTCCACCCTAGAAAAAAGTCTCTGGCTGTCCGCTCTTATCTATACCTCTGATCATTTTGTACAGCTATTTGACTGAGATCATCTTGAAATTGGAATAAACAAATGGAGGATGCAAAAGTGAATATAATGTAAAGATGTGTTCTCATTTATACTGGCCTGTCTTTGTAATTATAGACAATCGTGTCCAGCTCCATGGACAATAAAGGAGGCAATCATTACATGAGTACACTGCAGAAATCCAGTCAGGATGAGGAAAAGAAAATTGGGAGCAATATTATGTCAAAAGTGGAACGCCGTGAACTCCTAAAAAAATCTGCTACACTTCCAAACTCTGTCACAGGTACTTGATGATGTTGTTTAAGAGGAAAATGACTGATGCTATCGTTGAAATTATGACAGTCCTCTATTAAGAAAATTTAAGATTTGCAAAGTCAAAATGCAATCCATTGGAATCAGCATGGTTTTAAAGAGTAAATCATGTTTGATTAATTTGCTAGAGTTCTTTGACAATATAACAGGCAAAGTAGGTAATGGGGATCCTATAGATGTTGTACATCTGGACTTCCAGAATGCAAACAATAAGGTGCTGATCAAAAGCTTAATACACGAGGTAAAATGGTTCGAGGTTTGGGGAGTGGATTGGTGAACGAACAGAAAGCAGAGTCCCGATAAACGTATTTGTTCTGGTTAACAAGATTTAATTACTGGGGTATTCACAGGGTTCGGCCCTCAGATCTCAACTGTTTGCAATCTGTATTAATGACTTGAATGGAGGGATAAATTGTAGTTTACCTTAGTTTGCAAATTGCACTAGGAAGGTAAGTTGTGGGGAGGAGATAATAAGTTTATAATTGGATAAGGCTCAGTTAGGTTAATGGGCGAAAATTTGGCAGATGGCATTTGACTTGAAAACATGGGTGGTTATCCATTTTGGTTGGAAGAATAAGAAGCCAATTTATCACCTGAATGGAGAGAAAATTTAAAATGCTTCAGTGCAGAGACATCTGGGTTCCTCGTGCATGAATCTCAGAAAGCTCCATTCTCTCCATTCTACCTTTGTCAGATACATCTGTCCATGACAGCGTTGGTAGGATTAACCATTGCACAGCCTTTCTGGAAACAAAATCCTGCCTTTACATTGAGAATTCTCTACATCATGTTATGAGGCATAATCACTGTACTGCATTCGATTGATTATGAACAGATCTAGCAACTCAGGGGATGCAATCCATGAGATGCAATGTGCCATCTGCAGCAGCAGAATTGTATTTAACTAAAATTTGTAACCTCACGGTCCGCATATCCTCACTCCACTACCACCACAAAACCATGACTCAATAAAGAATGCAGGAAGATATGCCCAGAGCAGCACCAGGCATACCTAAAAGTTAGGTGTAAACCTGGTAAAACTACAGTATAGGACTACTGGCATGCCAAACAGCAGCACAGCATATGATGGACAGAACTAAGTGATCCCACAATCAATGGATCAGGTCTAAGCACCTGCCACATCCAGTCATGACTGATGGTGGATAATAAAATAACTCACTGGAAGAGAAAGAGGCTGCACAAATATCTCCATCCTTATTAATAGGGGGAGGTACAGCACATCAGTGAGACAGGCTGAATTTGTCTTTGCAACTTCCTTTATCTGTATTGAACAGTATGCTCAGACTACAAAATTTGCTGCCTTCTTTACTGCTTAATAACAGTGAACATTGATAGATCACCACTATTCTTAGTGCAAAACCTAGGCTACTTATCTTCCTACAAACAATTTGATTTTACTGATATTAATTTTCTTTCTTCAAATTTTTTATATTATCACAAACTCTCATATTTCCCTGGTTCTACGAATTATTAATCCAGGACTCTGGGTTACGAATGTAGCAATTTTCCAAAATTATTACATTTCCATAAGAATTCAGTAAACATTAGAAGAAGACAGAATCACAAAATCAAAATGGCCATTATCCTCCTGCTTCTTAATATGTTTGAAAATCCTGGTGTACTCATTGGCAAGGTCTTAAACACAATGTAGAGTCCAAATAAGGAATAAACACGTTATGTTGATGAGGGAAGGGAGAAGAAGATGGCGGCATATGAAATCAGATTAGTAACAGCAAGTTCTTTATAATAAGAAACTCTTCCCATTTCTTATCACAATATTACTGTGATAATAATTGTTTAATAAAATCCATTTTTGGTATTTTTATGTGTATTTTTTAATTCCCTTTGTATAGTTGAAATATGTGATTCAGTGGGATCAAATACACAAGTGAAAGAATTACCGAAGAGATTCTCAACTCCTGATGCTGCACCAGTATCGGTGGAACCTGCCTGGCTAGCGCTTGCCAAGAGAAAAGCTAAAGCTTGGAGCGACTGTCCTCAGATAATTAAATGAACCCAAACGGCTTGGGAACTGCCACTATATGTTGTATAGCTTTCACTGAACAAGAAGTGCTAAAGTGTATTTAATTTTCAAAAGAAATTAAAATCATAAAACAAAAGCACTGGCTTGTGCTGCATATGTCACATTTCTCAGTATATCAAGAATGCAAATAACACGTAGCTTGTAAATGTAATTCTTAATTTGCGTTCTCTGTAGTTCCCCAATATAGTTTGTATATCAAACATACACAAAAAGAAATTGCCACTGCAAAGATTTAACTATCTCAGTCCTCATCTGTGTATGGTATTCTCACCCTGCTCCCATCACTTCAAACCCCCACTTACTTACAAAACATATGGGAGGTTATGCTTTTTACTCTAAAATAGCTCAAATTTTGACTTGTATTATAGGGTTGACTAAATAGTATCCTAACGTCCTCCAATAAAATACTAAATATTTCCAAACTTGACTGTAAATTAAACTTGTTTTTAATTTTAGCATTTAGTTAAATTATATTTTTGGATTGGACTTTGGCATGACGCACATGCTTGTGATTCTAGTACATTTTTGTTTCGAATAATGCTAACAAGAACAAGAAATGAAGATTATTTATTTTGAATAGTTGGTTAATATAACCAACATTTAAAACAGGAAGTATAGTAATATAAATAAAAAGTTAAAATTGAAATGCCTTGCCGAAAGTTAAACCAGTCCGCATACAGTAGTTCAAGCAGTGATGGAAAAATAGTTTCCTACTCCATTCCACCTTAACCATTCTCCCAACCTTCTAATTTATTTTGTTTAGTTCATGTGTTTTACCTATTCCATTGCACAGAATTTGGGTAAGAAATGAATATAGGTACCGTAACCAACATTTTCTGTATTAAATACTCTTTTGAATATTTCCTCTGCCCATTGGTGATGGGCCGGTTAATTTAATCTATCTCAGACAGTTTGCAAATACGTCTTTCCTGCTTTGTGGACAGTCTCCTCTGAAGGAACAAAATTGAAAAAGGATACAGGGAACCAATTTCTGCTAGGTCTGTTTTGTAAATTTGAGTTAATGAGCCAGGAAAATCTTGTAAAAATTGCAGAAATACCGTTTGTGGATTTCCACCTCTGTTTTGCAGAAGTTACAGAAGATTACTGAGAAACCTATATAACTTTGCTCTCATTTGTCCAAACAGTCCACTCATCACTAGTAGCTAATATGTTACTCTTCAAGTTGCAGCAAAATCTGGACAATATCAAAGTTTGATCTGACAAGTGGTCACTTAAGTACCAGGCAAAAGCCATCTCCAACAAGAATCATCACCTTTGACAATCAGAGAAAACAAGGTGTGGAGCTGGATGAACACAACAGGCCAAGCAGCATCAGAGGAACAGGAATGCTGACATTTCAGGCTGAGACCCTTCTTCAGAAAATTCTTGGCCTGCTGTGTTCATCAAGCTCTGTACCTTGTTATCTCAGATTCTCTAGCATCTGCAATTCCTACTATCTCTGAAACAACCTCTGACAATCAGTTGATTTGCTGTAACCCCATCCTGGGGTTTACCATTGAGCAATAGCTGAACTGGACTAGCCATATAATTATTGTGGCTACAAGAACAGGTCAGAGACTACAAAGCCTGCATCAGCTAGCTCACCTCCTGATTTTCTAAACTCTGTCTGCCAACTACGAGGCACAAATCAAGAGTGAGATGGAATATTCCCCACTCACCTGAATTGAGTGTTGCTCCAACAATAATCAAGAAGCTTGACGCCATCCAGCAGAGATTACTTGACTAGCACCTCATCCATAAGTATTCACTCCTTCCACGACTATTACTTAGTAGCAGCAGTGCACAACATCTACAATATTCAATAAAGAAATTCAGTCAGGCTCCTCGAACAACATGTTCCAAAACCATGACCAGTTCGATCTAAAAGGATATTGGGCAGCAGATACATGGGAGCAACAGCGCATGCAGGTTTCCCTCCAAACCACTCACCGTCCTGACTTGGATTCCTTCAATATTGCTGGTCAAAATGCTGGAACTCCCTCTCTATGGACATTGTGAGTCTACTTGCACCAAATGGGCAGATCTTTCAACAAGATCGCCTCAATACTGAGAAGCAGCAGCAGCAGCTTCAGGGCTTTTATTCTTTTCATTTTTTATTCCCATAATATTTCATCAGTGTAAATTTGTTTCTTAATCTGAATGCAGTTAAATTGGAGATTTGTAAATTGATTCATTTTCGTGTGTCACGTCAATTCTTACTAGTTCTCTAATAACTCATCATGTTTTGGGACTTTAAACAGAATTTTAAACTGACATTCAAGTCCACTAACCCTACATATCTGTGGGCATAAATCAGCATGAAGTAATGGTATAATGGAAAATAACAGACATTGCAAAAACCTATGCCTATAATATCTAGCATATAATTGTTCTCTGGTAACTTTTAAGATGCAATAGAGCCATTAAAAAACAAATTTGAAATATGTTTGATAATGTTAGCGTAGAATTATTATTCAATTTTACTTAAACCACTATTAAGCTTACAAGATTTTCCAGTTCTATTCAGGAACCAATTGGTTACCGATCGGAACTTTTTTCCTAAGTTGATTTATACTTTTATGATCACTTTAACCTTTCTAAGTAATTTATGCAGGTCCTTAATTTATAAATAAAACTCCACGCCTTCGTTCTAAATAGCATTTTTCTTACTTTTATGTGAATGAGGGACTCCCGCGGATTATATTATTGAGAACAAAGTGCTGATCCATCACATCATAATATAACATTCTGTGTACTAAATTTAAACACACCTAAAACTTTGGATCTGACAAATAATATCAGCTCCTCAGCATTTTTGCATGAAAATCAATTGGTTTAGTCCAAATGCAAATTTCATGACAAGAATTATATAGCAGTTATACCGCTCATAATGCATCTTGGACTAGAAAATGTCAGGCTATTTAATTCAGATTAAAGATATCAGTCCTCTAATCTGCCATGTAATATAAGCAGGTAATTACTTATTTGAACAACATGTAATTTTTATTTTAGTTGTCAATTTATGCACTTTATTTACTATAGTGTTTTTACATTTCATGAAACTGTAGAAACTAGTCAAATTTGGGAATATTATACTTCATTGATTTCGGCCATCAATTTCTGACATAAAATTATGATTAATTTTGATCATTAACAGTATAAAATAATGGACACAACTTTTTCTATGGGATTTGCATATATCTCCTGGAACTAAAAGGAAAGAGTAATTAATGCTTTAATGTTGTGTGACATAAAAAGTAATGAGGCAATATGGAGACCACAGCTTTTATGTAACATATCTAAATAAAAGTGAACCATTCTAATGCAATCTGTAGGCTACTGAAGTCTTCAGTTATTGAAAATATTATTGTAACTCTCTGGGTAATATTTTGTTTAGTTATCTTTGAGTCATCATGACTATTTGTTCAATATGTAAATTATTACTGAGTGGATTTTATAATCAAATCATCCACAGTGAAAAGACCTTCATCATTTTGGGTCAATTTATGTAAATTTGCTGCTTCCATCAGTTAGATCAATTATTCCTTAAAAAGCTAAATTATTAATGCATCCAAGCAGTCTTAAGCTTTTTATATTATCTGTTTCAGGGATTGTAGAATGTTTTCAGGGCTACAGGTGTCATTGTTTCTTTCCATTTAGAATTTCCAGCAAATGTTAATAAATTTGGAACTTCAACAAATTTACATACTTTCATTATGTTTGTTACATTTTAAATTTTAGATGCATAAAACTTTCTCTGGGAGGCAGCAAAAGAGGAATGTGAACCACACCAACAGCACAAAAATCTCTAGAAATGTCAGTCTGTAAAAGATTTCCAGTTTATAATCCATTCATTTTAAACATTTACCCATGACAATACCAAAACCATGACACTGAACATTTTAATTTACTCTGGGATTATTCTTTGAAATTTTAATTTACAGAGTTTAACAAAGTAGAACTTTGATTTGTTTGTGATAATAACTTGTCAAATTCTGATTGATTAGACTAATGTGTAACTAAGATTAAAAAAGGCTTAAAACACATATCAGGTTTGTCTGCATGTAGAAGAAAAGGTAAACTAAAGCCTTAATGATAACCCTTTGTCAGAGCTGGGGTCTGATTATGTGTCACATATTGTCACTACTTCTGAAAATGCAGTCTTTTTATTTCAGATTTTAACCATCAGGTTTTTTGGACTTTTTGATTTAATTCATCATCAATGCTTTGATGGCTTTTTTATATAGTTGTTCAATTTTTAAAATTGATTGTTTACTTGTTATTAATATGCAGGTCCTTGGACTAAATTTCTCACTGCTCCCCATCTCCACTGTATTCATTCCCTCTCTAGCTCCAAGCAGTCTCTAACACAATCTTGATTAAGCTCTAGTTCCAAAATTGGGGTAAATTGCTCTTTTGTTTATTAAATCTTGGGATAGTGAAATATTAATCAAGAAAATCATTCATTGTAAATAAACAGTATGCTTTCTTTTTAGATTTGAATAGTATGGGAAATTAATACATAAGCTTATCCTAAATTCAAAATCTGGAAGAAAGCACCATAAATATTTTATGTGATCTGTTTGTTGCCTTGAAGATATTAGGCACTGATTCTTACAGATAAATCTGAACAAAATATATCTTAAAATGAGGCTTGTAAGTTAAGAATCTTGTGCCTATTTAGCAGCATATTAATGTGGAAGTAATTTTAATGTTAAATTTATGTTTGTTCATATGTAGATAATACACTGACAAACCTAACACTGGAAAACTTGTCAAACCTGCTACTCCAGTAAATAATTCTATTTGGGATGGCAATTTATACTGATTAAAATGGAAATGTGATATCTGCATATTATCCAACATTTGCTCAAGATACTTTGCACTAACAAACATTTAGTACAATTGTGCTGTCACTTTACAAAATCTTAAACATTCCCTCACAACATTTGTTAAATTACACAGTGATCCCATTTATTCAGCACTGAAAAGAACAAAGTGTAGTAAATGTTGATATAGAATTTATAAAAGATCAAAATATTTACTCGAGGGCACAATTCTTAACTTTTTTGCAAAATATACTTTTTGTCATTGCTGAACATACTGTGTCTGTAATTTTACATTTTCTGTTATAGTTTTTAAATACAAAATATAAACAAACTACTCCCTATAACCATATAAACATAAATGGCTAAAAGTGACATTTAATCAAAATTCTAGTTTCTAATATGACTGTCACTGTCCAAAAGTGACTAAGTTACAATATTATTGTAAATTGGTTGAATTTTATTTTTTAAAGTGTTACAAATTGCAATTGTTTCTCGTTTTCTTTTCAGATTTGCATTATTTTGGATTCCAACACTGCATTTGATTCTTTAGTGTGTATTGATAAAAAGCATTGTGTGTAATAAATCCCTTTTATTAACTGGTGGTATACATGAACATGGTGCATGGGCTGGAAAATTTATTTAATCTCCAGGTTTTTCCTCTTTTTAATGTCTCACAGAATTCGTGCATCATAATTATTGATTTGTTTAACACACACATACAGTAAATGGTCACAGCATTGCCTCATCTCTTGTAACTCATTTAAGAAATGTGAATAAGATTATAGTTAATTCTAAGACAGAGATATTCTAATTTATTTTCACCTTATGCTTGAGGCTCATGGTAATTTTAAAGTGCAGTTAGTATTACAGCTATAACATTATTGGAACAATAGAGGTTTCGTTTTAATTGTGCAAGCACAGGAAAAGGTTTATTGAAGGTTACAAGTTCGGTGGTAAATATCAAGAGTAAGGGACTATAGTTATAATGTTAAATGTAAGAGATTCACAATGGGGGGCAGAAAAAGTCTTCAGTGAATGTTGTGAAGCTGTGGTATACACCTCCAATATTAATGATTGTGTCTAAAACTATGTGGAGGTGCCGGTGTTGAATTGGGGTGGACTAAGTCACGCGACACCAGGTTAGTCTAACAGGTTGCTTTGAAATCACAAGCTTCCAGAGCACTGCTCCTTCATCAGGGTCATATCTGTCCGAACATCCTTGACAATTGCCAAACAACCAAAGATGCCTACTGCTCCATTCCTCTGCCTGCAGTTTGGAAAATCATATCGTAACACTGTGTTCCTTTCCCAGCTTACAAGCAGAAATTGAAGTATGAGGACCCAGTACAGATAGTGTAGTGATGGTCTGAGACAGTGGAAGGGTGAATATGTTGCAGACTTTCATGAGAATGGTCAAGCATGAGCATTGGTGGGAGGAGAGTTCAGTGGCAGAGATAGATTGAGTGAGAGATATCAGAGAAATGATGACGGTAGCACTCATGCTGGTAGAGTGGAGGACATTGACCTATATCTAACATCGCTATGCATTCTTCCAGGTAGTTGTGACTGCACCAATCAATTTTGTGACATCCTGGCAGTGTTGAATTGTTCCTGGTGAGGTGAGTGACAGAAAGGAACTAGAATGAGGCAGGCGGAAGGGCATTCTGGCCATTTAATTAGTTAATGAAGTGATTTTGTTAAGTTGCAATGAGAGATCCACTGGACCTCTTGGGGTAAGATACCCTCTGAATCATTTGTGCAACTCAAACGCAGCCAAACAAATGCAAGATTCGGTTGACAAACACTGATTGGTCTACCTGAAAAGCCTGGTCCCAGGTTCAATTGGATTCCTTTGTCCAAACTAATGGTTCTGCACATTGATGGAGAAGACACAAATATCATGCCACCTGCTCCAGAGGTGTGTTTTTATAGCCTTAAAGATATTTCACAATGGATCTTCCTCACCTCTCTGGGGACACAGAATTCCATAAATTCACAACCCCTCAAGTGAACAAACATTTCATCTCACTCCTAAGTGATCAATCCATTTAGCCATATATTTATGTTTGTTGAGGGATAAATGTAGGATAAATTTTCCCATCTTCAGAAAAAAATGTTTCATCGAATGAATGTAGAGTCCAGTCCACCATGGTGCACATCAACTTTTTCACACACAATCATCCACTTGTCACCTCATTAATTCTGCAATCAGGTTTTATCATGGCTCTCTCTGGCATTTATATTCCAGGAGAGGTGCAAGTATTTGGCATTTCCAGGACCTTCCACTGTCATACTACTGGCAGCATACTTAAAATCTAGCTGCACATCGCTTCAGGCACTCCCCTGGACACTCTGGTGTTGCACCGTTATCCCCAAGGAATTCAACATTTAGATTTGCTAACAAGAATCTGAGGGTAAACCTGGTATCTGGTATCAGTACTCACTAAGTCTGGTACTGGGTTTTCAAAAATTCTGGGTCAATTTGAGCGTTGTTGAGTATTTTGATTTCACTTCATGCCCGTTTCTGTGTCATAACATGAGCTGTATGCTACTCCCCAGACAGGCAGGATGCACTCCAAAGTTGTTTTTTTTATTCGTTTGTGGGACGTTCGTGTCACTGGCCGGCCAGCATTTATATCCCATCCCTATTTTCCCTTGAGAAGGTGATGGTGAGCTGCCTTCTTGAACCACTGCGGTCTGCCTGCTATCGGCTGACCCACAATGCCACTGGGGAGGAAATTCCAGGATTTTGACCCAGTGCCACTAAAGGAATAGTGATATATTTCTAAGTCAGGATGATAAGTGACTTGGAGGGGTACTTGAAGGTAGTGGTGTTCCCATATATCTGCTGCCTTTGTCCTTCGAGACGGAAGTGGTCATGGGAACTGTCAGAGAATCTTAGGTGAATTGCTGCAGTGCATCTTGGAAATGGTACGCACTGCTGCTACTGAGCATCGGTGGCAGAGGGAGTATGTGCTCGTGGATGTGGTTCCAATCAAGTGGGCTGCTTTGTCCTGACTGGTGTTAAATTTCAAGTGTTGTTAGGGTTGCAGACATCCAGGCAAGCAGGGATTATTCCTTCACAGTCCTAATTTGAAGTTGGTGGATAGGCTTTGATGAGTCAGGAGGTGAGTTACTTGTCACAGTATTCTTGCTCTTGTAGCCACTGCGTTTGTGTGGTGAGTCCAGTTGAATTTCTGGATAATGATAAGCCCCAGAATGTTGATAGTGGGGGGATTCAGTGATAGTAATACCTTTGGATGTCAAGGGGCGGTGGTTAGATTGCCTCTTATTGTCTCCTTAAGTAGGGTGAGCAAAAATATACATAGAGCTCTAGAGGCAGTCTCAATGTACAGCTATAGCAAACAGTCAGAGTCTTACAGGATGGAAACAGACCATTCGGTCCAACTAGTCTGCGTCAACAATGTCCGCAAACTAAACCTGTCTGCATTTGGCCCTTTCGTATTCATGCACTTAAATGTTTTTTAAACTTTGCAACTGTACCTGCATCTACCACTTCCACACACTAACCACTCTGTGTCAAAAAGTTGCCCATGTTCTTTTTAAATCCTTCTCCTCTAAACTTAAAAATATGCGCTTCAGCTTTGAATTCCTCCAACTTAAGGTGAATAGAAAAGGTCTTTTCCTTATCTTTGCCTCTCATGATTTTATAAACTTTAAGGTAACCCCACAGCCTCCTACACTCCAGTGAAAAAAGTCCTCCAGCATCTGTAGTTCCTGCTATCTCCCAGCATATCCAGACTATTTTTATAACTAGCCCCTCCATTCCCAGCAACATCCTGGTACATTTTTCTGAACCCTCTCCAATTTAATAATATCTTTCCTACAACAGGGCAACTAGAAGTGCACAACAGTATTCCAGAAGAGGCCTTACCAACATTCTGTACAAATCTCAACATGATATCCCAAGTCCTATACTCAAAAAGGTCTGAACAATGAAAGCAAGCTGCTAAGTGCCTTTTTAGCCATCTTCTTTTACCTGTGATGCAAAATTTCAAAGAATTATTTACCTGAACCCCTAGATCTTGCTGTTCAACATCATTATTCATGGCCCCCCCTTTTAATTATATAAATCCTGCCCTTGTTTGTTTTACCAAAATGCAATATCTCCTATTTATCCAAATTAAACTCCATTCTTCAGCCCATTATCCCAATTGATCAAGATCTCTTTATAACCTTAAATGATCTTCTTCACTGTCCACTATACCACCAATTTTTGCATTTTCCCTATTTAAATAATAGTTTTTTTCTGTCAAAGTGAACAACTTTACATTTCTCACATTATACACCATTTGCCAATTTCTGTCTACTTAGTTAACATAACTACGTTCCTTTGCAGGCACTTTGGTGTCCTCCTCTCAACTTGCTTTCCTACCTGTCATTGTATTGTCAGCAAATCTGATAATTCTGTATCTTCATCCTGTCTAGCCTATTTGAGGACTAGAAAATTGGAAATCTTCCACCTTAGCCTAAAAATGTTAAAACCAGCAACAAGTGATGGAGACACTTTTTACAAATTATAATCTAGGGTGAAATTAGACAATCATTTAAAGTAAATTTTAGTGTTCTGAAAGACATTTACTAAACATTTGGGAAAACAGTTGAAGAGGCATACAGGATTCTGGACACTAAATTGAGACAGAATACGAAAGCAAGTGTCTGCATGGGTTTCCTCCGGGTGCTCCGGTTTCCTCCAACAGTCCAAAGATGAGCAGGCTAGGTGGATTGGCCATGCTAAATTGCCCGTAGTGTTCAGGGGTGTGTGGGTATAGGGGGATGGGTCTGGGTGGGATGCTCCAAGGGGTGGTGTGGACTTGTTGGGCCGAATGGCCTGTTTCTCCATTGTAGGGAATCTAATCTAATAAAATATCAGTCACAACTAGATAACAAAATGTGGAGCTGGATGAACACAGCAGGCCAAACAGCATCTTAGGAATACAAAAGCTGATGTTTCGGGCCTAGACCCTTGATCAGAAAAGCTCTTCAGTCACAATTAGCAGTTTTTTCTCCATTTCTGAGTATCATATCTTGCAAAGGTTGAGCTTGCCTTGCTCTAAGGCTGCAGTATTAATGCTTAGTGAATCAGCGATATCTGACACACCATAACTCACCAAGATCAGTGTAAAAAGTTGCTCCTTGAACACACCGTACAGACCTTACTTACATTTCTTCTTCCTCTCCTCTTCCAGTTGCTTGCCCTGCCGTGTGCCACCTTCACTCATTGTCCTTATCACAGTAGAACTCACAGGGAATTTGTGATATTGTACCCACGTTCATTCCCCCTTAAAGTCATGACAAGGTCTTTTAACACATGCCACACCTCTTCAGAACTTTTAAAAACCCTTGAAACCAAACTAGTTCAAATGCAGAAACACCCAGTATAAAAATTACCCATCAATTCATCTTAAAGTCACTGATAATACATTCATATTAGGACTGTTGGGGGTTGATTTCTGCTACTGAATAAGTTAGTTGCAGAAGCTTTGAGCGTAAAATAGCTCAGGTTTAAAATAGCACCGTCAGCATGAAACCCACTTTCAGAGGCCATTTTTGGAGGCTAGCATCCTCAGCAAAATGGCATTTTCTATGGCATAAGCACACACATTTGCACCACAAATCCCACTTTGGATGCAAATTTTTCAGGTATGATTTCTGCCGCTAACAGAGCAGGCAGCAGACCTGATATTTCTGTACGTCAATTACTGGGAAATTCTGATCATACTCAATTTCTTGTGAGGATTTGCCTTAACCACAGCAGCACAACTTAAATCATCAACACAGAGTAGTATTACTAGGCTTTTGCTACCCTCTAGCTCCATCCAGTGGCACTCCACGAAGGTCCTGAACACCATGCAAAATATATTATCAAAGCATCAAAGTTGAAATGAACCTAACCATCCAAGAAGCTAAGTTCTCTATTAAACAGTTTTTAAATTGATTCATTTCTGGATTGTGCACATCATTAGCAAAGTTACCATTTATTTCTGGTTCCAAGTTGCTCTTTAAATGGCAGTAGGACATGTCTGCTTCTTGAACGACTGCTGTTCAAGTGGTGAGCATATGCACAATGCTGTTAAATAGGGAGCCCCAAATTGACAAAAGAATGATAAAAGGAATTATGATCCATATCAAGTTTGGGATTGTGTGACTGAGAGGAATTCAGAAAGGCAGCATCTCATGCATATATAGGATGTATCCTTCAACGCAGATCACCTGTTTGGAATATGCTGTTGAGGAAACCATGCCAAATTACTGCAGTGCATCCTCTAGACATCACACACTAAAACCACACGCTGTTGGAGGTGGATGGTCTGCCAATCAAACTGGTTGGTTGAGTGGTGTTGAGATTTTTTGTGTTGATGCAGCTGTATGCATCTAGGCAAACAGAAAAAGCTCTATCACATTTTAGATGTGTTGCCTTGCACATGGTGGATAGACTTTGGGAACCTTCATGCTACAGATTATCTGCTTTAGTAGCTGTGAATAATTCTCCATTGTATTTTCCTAAAATTATACGTAGTTTATGTTTTAATTCATTTTGACTATTTTAAACCGCTATAAAATCAGTAAGTCTGTAAAACTGATATATCATCCGTAAACGATCCTACAGAAATTTCCCAGTAGAACTATTGATACAATTCAACGTGAATTAAAAGTACACAGAATAACTCATTTGTTTGCATTTAAATAGTTTAATCTCGCAAAACATTAAAGCACAAAATAAAAATGATTTAAAATGCTAAGTTGTGTCTGGTTTCAATTTTAAACTATGCACTTTATTTCTGAGTTAAAATAAGCTTTGTTTCATAGCTCACTAGTTGCAGTTAGTCACTCAGATGTTTACTTGAATTTTAGGAGGGGTACACTGCAACAACATCCTAATAATTTAATAGATGAAGACCAGCTTCACATCTATCCTACACTCATGACTGCTGGAACTTCACAACTCTAAATCAACAATGATGGAAGGTGAACAGCTTGATTGAGATTTTAAAGGTTTTTTGTTTTTGTCTTTCACTTTTGACAAAGAATCTCTTATAGCCAGAAACAGTTACAGAATGCACAGAATTGTGGGATTCTCAGATTTAAAAAAAACAGAGCCAGTTTTTACTCTTCAAAGCTGATGGTTAGTGAGAAGTGTTTACTCTCAGACCTCATACTTGATAATATAGTGTCTTGTCTTGAATTTACCATCTACACACAATTTAACATTGCATTATTGATAAAATAAAATAATGGCATCATCAGGCTTGATCTTACACAAACCAAAGTGTCACATTCGGAATAAAATACACCAGAGGTAGATCAAGTAATTATTATTAACCGAAAAAGCAAGAACTTATAGAAGTGAAATCATGCTTCACTAGTCAACTGGAATTCTTCAAGGATGTGTCTTGTACAGTTAATGAGGGGCAACCAGTGGATGTTGTTCATTTGAACTTACGGTACACTTTTGACAAAGTTCCACACGGATTATTGTGTACAATTGAAGTGCATGGAATTTAAGGTAGTGTACTTAGATGGATAGAAAACTAGTTGACAGACAGGAAACAAAGAATAAGAATATTGAGTTGGACGATTAGCTGTGATCGTGATGAATGACGGAGCAGGCTTGAAGGGCAAAATGGCCTCCTCCTGCTCCTATCTTCTATGTTTCTATGTTTAATAAGCAGGTCTTTTCCTGGATGGCTGGCAGTGACTAGTACAGTACCATAGGAATCAGTGCTCGGAGCCCAGCTATTTACAAGCTACATTAATGATTTGGTTGAGGGGATTAAATGTAATATCTCCAGATTTGAAGATGACACAAAGCTGGATGGGGAGGGCATGCTGCGAGAAGGATGCAGAGATATTTCAGTGCAATTTGGACAAATCGGTGGGAAAACATATGAAAGATGCAATATAATGTAGATAAATGGGAGGTTCTCCACTTCAGGAGCAAAAACAGGAAGATGGATCATTGTCTGAATAGTTATAAGTTGAGGAGTTGAATGCGAGACCAGAATTTCCTTGTATACCAGTCGCTGAAGATAAGCTTGCACGTACAGCAGGCAGTGAAGAAGGTGAATGGTACACTGGCCTTCAATAAGAGGATTTGAATACAGCACCAGGGATGTATTGCTGCAATTATACAGGGCCCTGGTGAGACAACATGTGGAATACTATGTACAGTTTTGGTCTTCTTATCTGAAAAAGGATGTTCTTGTTATAAAGGAAGCGCAGCACAGGTTTACCAGTCTGATTCCTGGGATAGCAGGAGTGACGTAGGATGAGAGGTTGAATCGATTGGGATAGCGCTTGCTAGAGGTCAGAAGAATGATGGAAGGATCTCGCAGAAAACTATAAAATTTTAACAAGACCAGACAAGGTAGATGCTGGAAGATGTCCCTGATGACAAGGGAGTCCAGAGCCAGGGTCACACAGTCTCAGGGTAAGGATACACTATTCAGCATTGAGAAGAGGGGAACTTACTTCATCCAGAAAGTGGTGAACCTGTGGAATTCTCTACCACAGAAAGCAGTTTGAGATAAATGCTGTATGATTTCAAGGAGTTGGATACATCACCTGGGGCTAACGAGATCAAAGGATGGGGGAATGGGGATTGAGTTGCGAAGCAGGAACAGGGTATTAAGTTGGTTGATTAGCTACTATCACATTGATTGGCGGAGTAGGTTCAAAGGGCTGCACGACCTACTCTTGCTCCTATTTTCAATCTTTCTATACAACTTTCTTGTACGATGACTTAATATGGATGTTGTTTCTTTTATGGAAAACATTTAGCTGTCATGCTTGAGAAGTCTGAGATCCTCAGAGTTAAGAACAAGTTGTTCAAACAATAAAAGCAATTGCTCCAGATTGTTTAAATAATAACACATTTAGTGAATGAAGCCCTTTCCAATGGTGATTCAGGGCCTGTATTTTGAATTATACAAAGATTTGCAGTACTTTCATAAGCAATATTAGTTCAGACTGGAACTGCCTTGCACCTGAATGATCATAAATGAACAAATATCCAAAATTAATCAAGTCTGTGATTCATAAATATGTAATTAATTATTTAGGAAAATAATCACATTCAGCCAAAATTGTTTTCTTGTTCTGATGCAAACATCTCCAAACAATACACAAAGTTATTTCTACAACCTACTATAAGTGCTTCTTTCCACAATACCGGTGAAGAGAATACCTTGCCTGGAAGGGAATATGAAGTAACCAATTCCCCTGTTGCAGCAGCCAAGAGCCATAAGTTTCCGTCTGTGGAGATCACAGCTACTAAAGTTCGATTATCAAGATTATAGTTTGTGAAAACAAATGGAACTGCATATACTTGTCTGCTGGTTTCAAATTTCCACATTAAACTTCCAACTTCATCTAAGCAGTACACGAAACAGTCATGAGATCCACATATTATTTTCTGACTTGTTGGAGAAAAGCGGCAGATACATGGTGAAGTAAAGATCGGGCCACCAGTTGAGAACTGCCAAAGCTAAAAATCAACAACCATGTTAAAAAAATTGAACAAGCTTGCATTAACATATCACAGTCTGTCTCAGGGCATTTTGCACTGCTTTGGAGACAATTAACTACATTTTATACGTAGTCACTGTCACTTTGTCGTCAAATGCAGCACAAGGTTTTACAGACACAGATGAAATGAGTGCTTAATTCTGTTAGGTTCATTGAGGCACACCTGTTGACCAGGATACATACTCAGTACTGCAATGATGTGTTAGCTCAGGTCTTTACATCTTGAATTCACAACCTTTCAACTCAGCATTGCAAACGCTATAACTGAACTGAAAGCTAACACGTTGGATTTTTAAAGCATGTAAAATTATCTATGCATATTTCTAACAATGTGAGCCAATATACTTTAAAGTTATTCATAAATATCATATATACCCAGTGTAACATTTCTGGACACCAAAGGATTATTTAAATTTTAGATATTAGCTTAAAATGTCACAAAGTTTAGACAAATATTAAGTAAAAACATTTTGAGGTACTTAAGTATCAATTCAAATAGTACCTGATCACCATTGTGGCTGAAACATTGCAGGCTTCCATCAACACAACCAACAAACACATTCTGTACAGTGCACTGAGGTGAAGAAAATAAAGGTTTGCCACAGAAGTGTTTCCAAACTACACTCCTAGTGTCCTGCAATAATGAAAATAAGTCTGAATGTTGCTGGTTTTCTTCCGTGTTCTTTAATCTGTTGTGAAACAAATCTGTTATATCTAAATATATCTATACAGTATGTTATATCTGTACAATAAATGGAAAAGTCCTGGGGAAAATTGATGAACAGAGAGATCTGGGTGTTCAGGTCCATTGTTCCCTGAAGGTGGCAATGCAGGCCAATCAGGTGGTCAAGAGGGCATACGGCATGCTTTACTTCATTGGATGGGGTATTGAGTACAAGAGTCGGCAGGTCATATTACAGTTGTATAAGACTTTGGTTCGGCCACATTTAGAGTACTGTATACAGTTCTGGTCGCCACATTACCAAAAGGATGTGGATACTTTGGAGAGGGTGCAGAGGAGGTTCACCATGATGTTTCCTGGTATGGAGGGTGCTAACTATGAAGAAAGGTTAAGTAGATTAGGATTATTTTCATTAGAAAGATGGAGATTGAGGGGGGACCTGACTGAGGTCTACAGAATTGAGGTCTTTGTAAGCTTCCCAATCCTCTGGTTTCCCACGGCCCTTCACCACATTATACACTTTTTCTTTTGCTCTTTTTATCTTAATCCTTGTTCATATGGACAGAAACAGAAACAGCAACTGAAGTAGTTCATCAGTCATAATCTTATCAACTGATGGAGCAGCCTTGACAGGCTGAATGGCCTACTCCTATATTTCCATTTATCTAAGCTGAATTTTGATACATTTGATCATTTCTCTTCAGTTTCTTTACTTTGCAAGCATGAAACGTTCAATATAAACACTACAAACACAAGCCTTTGTTTATATCAATATTTAAATGACAAATTTACAATGTTTGCTGCAATAAAACATACATTTATACTGAAGGGATTTCATAGAATTTGTACCATTTGATAACAAATTAGGATGCATAGACTGGAGATGGCTTGATGTTCCTCATGTACACTACATATTCATTATTTATTATCCACTTACTGGATTGACAGCTACTAATGATTCTCCAAGGGTAGCTATGTAAAGTCTTCGTGGTGATTTGTTTAAACAAGGAGTTGAGAACACAGCACCTCCTCCACAGTACAATTTCCAGGCACACACTTTACCCTGTGTGCAGAAAACTTCAAACAGTTATTACAGAAAAGAATTTTGGTTATAACATTAATGGCGATTTTTACAACCTCTGAGTAACAACTAACTGTTTATAACTGATTATATAAATTACAGAATAACAGTTCAGTTTGAGAATTCGAATATGGTTGTCCAATGGAATCTACCATCTCAAACAGGCTGGATCATGAGCAGAAAAAATAACAAAGAACTGCACAAACTGGAAGAAACAAACAAAAACTGGCCGTCCTGAGAAGGGTCACTAAGTGAAATATCAACTCTGTTTTGTTTCCACAGATGCTGAAACAAATTTAAAATTCTCCTTCTTGAATTAAAGCCTCTTCATGGCCTCCAGCACTACAAATGTTCCCTCTAGGCTAACCCAAAATTTTCCATGCAGATTGCACACAAATCATCCTTTTTAAGTTGCTACAAAAAAAAATTAAAGGGGTTGCAGCCAAAATTGAGAACTCAAAAGGACACACAACTCCACAAAAAAAACCTATAGGAAGTGTTATCTACAATTCTAAAAACTGTACGTTCCTCTAATTCTAGTACATTCCCCAAACTTACAGTCCAATCTTCATTGTCAACACACCTTTAGCTCTGGTATTCACTCTTTAAACCTACTCGCTTTTCTCCAGTCTTATGATATTCCAAAGCTCTCTGTTAAGCCAAGTATTGGCTGCCTACAGTAATATTTCCCTAGGCAGCAAAGTGGCAAATGTTCTTTGATTAGGCTATCCTAAACTGATTTGCTAACACATTAAAGACATACATGGTGATTGAATTACAATTATATACTATAATGAACTGGCTGATGGAAATTAAATACTAGAATATAAAATATTCTCACAATCAGAACGCTGCAAGAGAACATGTGCCCCACTGTATCTGTAATGGCTCTCCTTTCTCCCCATTCTAACTCTACACATTGTTTCTCCTCAAATCATTACTTAATTCCCCAATGAATGCTGCGATTGAACTTGCCTCTATCAGACTTCCAAGTGGTGCAAATCAGACCCCAATGTTCACTGTGGCAATATTTTTTCTTCCATGCTGATATCATTTGCTTTTTTTGGCAAATTATTTGTGATCTTGTTTTTTTTTAATGAAAGGGACCCATTTTGCCCTATCCACTCTGTCCAGACCCTACGTGATCCCCTCAAATTCTCTCTTTATTCATTCATGGGGTGAGGCCATGACTGAATAGGCCAGCATTTATTGTCAATCCCTAATTTCTCATCAAGGAAGAGTGTCACATCTGGAGGCTCTTATTAATGGAACTTCATATCACTCCTGAAGTGTGACACCCTGAATACTCTAGGTGAAATTTATTTTTTTTCATTCATTCATGAGATGAAGATGTTGATGGCTAGGACGGCATTAATTGATCATCCTTAATTGCCCAGAGTGCAGTTAAGCGTCGACCACATTGCAGTGGGTCTGAAGTCACATGCAGGTCAGACTAGGGTCCCCACATCTTCCCTACCCCAAGTGACATCAATCCTGACAATCAACAATTGATCATGGGTGTCAGACGACTCTTAATTCCAGATTTTTAATAGAACTTGAGTTCCACAACTGCCATGGCAGGATTCGAATCTGGGGTCCCTAGAACATTACCTGGGTCTTTGGATAAATAGCCCAGCGATAATACCACTAGGACATCAACTTCCTCAATGTCCAACTAATATCATATACAAGATCAACATAACCTCCTTATTCTTTTACCCTATACTTCTATTAGTAAAGCGTAGGATACTACACGCTTTTCTTAACTGCTCTCTCCATCGGTCCTGCCACTTTTTGACTAATACACATATACAGTCAGATATCTCTTTAGAACAGTATCTCTTTTTTAATAGAATTTTTCCATGTTCTACAAAAATATTACACTTTACACTTCTCCACATTGAACTTCATCTGCCATTCATCTATCCACTCCACCAAATTGCTAAATATGAAGCTAGAATGACTCACTACAAATCTTCCTCCAGCCTGAAAACATATTTTAACTATTACACGGTTTCTTTTCACTTGCCAATTTTATATCTCAAATGTTACTGTTTCTTTCATTTCACAAGTTCTATCTTCACTCAAAAGTCGGTTGTGCAGTACTGTATCAAGTATCAGTGATAATGGGAACTGCAGATGCTGCAGAATCCAAGATAACAAAGTGTGGAGCTGGATGCACACAGCAGGCCAAGCAGCATCTCAGGAGCACAAAAGCTGACGTTTTGGGTCTAGACCCTTCATCAGAGAGGGAGATGGGGAGGGGGAACTGGAATAAATAGGGAGAGAGGGGGAGACGGACCGAAGATGGAGAGAAAACAAGATAGGTAGAGAGGAGAGTATAGGTGGGGAGGTAGGGAGGGGGTAGGTCAGTCCAGGGAAAATGGACAGGTGGCGGCGGGAGGAGGTGGTAGGTAGGAAATGGAGGTGTGGCTTGAGGTGGGACAAAGGAATGGGTGAGAGGAAGAACAGGTTAGGGAAGCAGAGACAGGCTCGGCTGGTTTTGGGATGCAGTGGGGGTCGGGGACGAGCTGGGCTGGTTTTGGGATGCAGTAGGGGAAGGGGAGTTTTTGAAGCTGGTGAAGTCCACATTGATACCATTGGGCTGCAGGGTTCCCAAGCAGAATATGAGTTGCTGTTCCTGCAACCTTCGGGTGGCATCATTGTGGCACTGCAGGAGGCCCATGATGGATACGTCGTCTGAGGAATGGGAGGGGGAGTTGAAATGGTTCGCGACTGGGAGGTGCAGTTGTTTGACCTTCCATATCAAGCAGATGTTCACCTGCACATCTGCCAATGTGGTATATTTTATCCATTGCACCCGGCGTGGCTTCCTCTACATTGGGGAAACCAAGCGGAGGCTTGGGGACCGCTTTGCAGAACACCTCCGCTCGGTTCGCAACAAACAACTGCACCTCCCAGTCGCAAACCATTTCAATTCCCCCTCCCATTCCTCAGACAACATGTCCATCATGGGCCTCCTGCAGTGCCACAATGATGCCACCCGAAGGTTGCAGGAACAGCAACTCATATTCCGCTTGGGAACCCTGCGGCCCAATGGTATCAATGTGGACTTCACAAGCTTCAAAATCTCCCCTTCCCCTACTGCATCCCAAAACCAGCCCAGTTCATCCCCTCCACCCACTGCATTCCAAAACCAGCCCAGCCTGTCTCTGCTTCCCTAACCTGTTCTTCCTCTCACCCATCCCTTCCTCCCACCTCAAGCCGCACCTCCATTTCCTACCTACCACATCATCCCACCTCCTTGACCTGTCTATCTTCCCTGGACTGATCTATCCCCTCCCTACCTCCCCACCTATCTTGTTTTCTCTCCATCTTCGGTCCGCCTCCCCCCTCTCCCTATTTATTCCAGCTCCCTCTCCATCTCCCTCTCTGAAGGAGGGTCTAGGCGTGAAACGTCAGCTTTTGTGCTCCTGAGATGCTGCTGGGCCTGCTGTGTTCATCCAGCTCCACACTTTGTTATCCTGTATCAAGTATCGTTTCGAGGTTGTAATTGATGTTCAGCACCCCAAAACAGCATCAGCCTGATCAACTGTTACCTCTTCAAAAATAAAACTCCAGCAAGTTAGTTAAACATCATTTTCTCTTAAGAAGTCCATGCAGGATCTACTTAAATAACTAATATTTGTCCACGTGCTAATTCTACTTAGTGAAACATTTTATCAGTGAAGGACATTTTAACCTGAAAACAAAGCAGAGCAGTTTAAAATTCTTACAGGAATGTCCAAAGCATAGAGGTGTTGGTCATGCGATCCAACAAAGACCAGTCCTAGGTCAGAATCCATAACTGGAGAACTTTTAACTGAATCCTCTGTCCAAAAAATCCAATATGTTTGCCCATCACTGACTCTTAGCACACAGACAGAACCATCATAACAACCTGAATAATAAATCACAATATAATGATCACTAAAGCTTTAAGAAAAATTCATACACGGAGAACTGAAAATTAAAGAACTGTCCTATTAAGACATGCTCTGAATCCCTAACCATAGGATTTTACATCAATTTGCATTGAAATACTTCTATTAACGCAGCAAAATTAAGCTGCTTCTCATGAATATTGTTACTGAACAATAGTTAGCACTAAGTCACGAGGTGGTTTTAGGGTGTTCTCAGGTTGTGAAAGGCGCTTTTTCTAGAGAGATAACTTGGCAAACTCCCATGTGGTGGAAATGAGGTTTGAATTTGATGGTGTCAATAGCAGTTGTGAAGCAAGTGAAGAGTCATGTTTTAACCCTGTCATGGCCATTCCCAGGAGACCTGACAATTCTATGCCTGGAAGACAACTGTCTGGCATCAGAGTTTTCAGTTCCTTCAGGGCAAAAATTGCAATTCCAACAGGTGCCACCTAGACGCACAACATCTTTTCTGTCCCAGCAGTGTTATCAAGGACAATGGTCACTGCAGCCAGCCAAGTCTAGCAACCATTTGAAACTCTTTGTAAACTTCAATATCTTGCAGTTTACCCATCTACTGTTATACAAGGGGGTCACCAACACCATGTGCGAAAAGCATGAAAGAAATTACATTTTCCTCTTCCATAGAAAAGCAGACGGAGCCAGCATGCAGCTTCAGCATCCCAATGGTGGAGGTCATTTTGTGGGCACCAAAGGTCAATTCTAAGATTTAATTCAAAAACTAAGACTTCCAACCACTCATCATCCAGCTATTGTGTGCCCTTACTGAGCACACCAAACAGGTCACTAGCTGGCATTCTTGCAGTGGTCTTGATGTCTTCATTCTGCACTAGTCTGCTTTACAGCAACATTTAAGTCATCAAAAGAAACCACATGAAAGTGACTGGATGACATAACTAATGGCTTCAGTGTGGAACCTACCGAAAATAGGGGAAACTTATATGCAATGAGAGCTGTGCTGCCACACAAAATATTTGATTTATTACTGTCACATGCACCCAAGTACAGTAAAAAGTCTTGCTTTGCATGTAGTACAGGCACATCATACTAAATGAAGTGGATTCGGGTAATAGAACAGAGCAAAGGATACAATGTGAACCTTCCCTGCAGCTGTAACAAAGTGAGATCAATATTACATTTACATGTGAAAAGGTCCATACAGAAATCAAATAACAGCAGGGAAGAAGCTGTTCTTGAATCTGCTGGTATATGTTTGAGCTTTTGTATCTTCAAATATGACTAAGCAAGCCACTTTTGCGCTTAAGGACTTTAACCAGCTTATACATAACAACATAAGAAACAGGAGGAGGAGCGGGCAATTCAGCTCATCAAGACTGCTCTGTCATTCAATACAATCATGGCTCACATGATAAGGTTTCATACCTACAATAATGAAGTTGCCACATCTGGAGATACATGCAGATGATTCAATCCGGTCGCCAAGAATCCTCTCCCATCTTATCCTTCCAGACAACAGATCAATCGCCTGTATCCTGTGAGAGTGAGATCCAATGTACACAGTTCCATCCGAGTCATTATCTCCTGATATTACCACTAGAGGAGATGCATCAACACATTTTGCAGTATCAGATTTCCATCTGACCTTAAATGTTACTCTTCTGGAACTAACAACACACACTTCTGGAATGAACATTCCAGCATGATCTGGTGGTTCAATAACTTTGTTTACAGTTGATTCCAAATAGCTATTCTTATCTGACATCTTCTCATTTTCTAATATTTTTGCATTCATATTTTCAGACAGCTTAAACGAATAATCTTCTTCCCTTTTTTTTCCATTTAACTCAGGATCCATCAACTCTTTTCCTTCTTTTAAGTGAGGACAATTTTCAGCAATTTTTAGCTTCATAATGTGACTCCCTCTACTTATAGTAGTAATGTTCGAAATTGTTGCTGTAGACAGTTGATTTTCATTCCACTTTGGCTGAGATCCTGCACTTTCATCTTTAATTCTTTTCCTTTTCCTATAATTTTTATCAATATCCTCCTTATTCGTAGCTTCAAAGAATATATTGGCAATATGATTGTAAATATCCAGAACAGAACCATTTAAAATAACTTCAGTCAGTCCAATTAATGTTTGTCCTAAAAATGTTTCAATTTCTTCGGTAAGCCTCAAAGCTTTTAGAGAGTCCCCTCCATTGTACAGAAACATACAATTTTCAGAAACATCTGGAAAGTCATCTGGAAGACTGAGCACAACCTGCAAACATACATCCACACAAATTATATGGGCCACCTTTTTAATCTACTTAGTTTGAATACTAGCAGATGAAAGCAAAATTATGTAATTTAATTGCACATCATGTCACACAACTGTATCAGTTCCCTTTAAAGAATTCATTGAAGAAATGATAAAAATTGCATTCCCTTAATCTTTTCTGAAATATTTAATTTGTCAACCTGTGTCCTTTTTGGGATATAAATAGGTTTTATTTTCCTAAATGATCATTACAACTATTAAACCAAGTATTAATGGATTTGCAACAATTATATATCACCTTCTGTCTTTATTTATGCATATAAAAAGTTTCAGGGGATGTGGCCCAATGCCTGGGAAGGGAGGGTGGGAATGTGACACGTTACCAGAGTGAGGAAAGGCCAGGATGGGTTGTGGAGATTCCTGTTACTGAACACAGTTTCAAAATCATTGCACTTCTTCAGTGCAGTGTGGCTTGAGCACAGTACCTGGATTTGTGCGCATGTGCATTTCCACATTGGCGTGCAACTGCCACGGCCTGCAGTTGTAGTATCAGCAAACAGTGTCAAAATATAAAACTATACAAGTTTAGAATGCCAACAAAGGGTAGTCAGCCTATGATATCTATGACAGAGTAGTGCAGATATTTACAAAATAATCAATGCAGATTTACTCCTTTTAAATATTTTTAATAAAGGCAGGTTAAACATTTTTCATTATATTGATAAATTTCAAAAGTCAGAACTAGAGAAAAATCTCTCATGCTCCGAATATCTGTCAACTGATGCACATGACATTCTTTGTCCAGGTAGAAATTTCTAGTCATGTTTCTTTTATTTTACCAAGGTTATATGTAGTTAAGTATATTAATTTTGATTGTCACTCATTCTAAAAATATATTTATCATAACGCTTGAATCAAAGTGCAACACAGAGATGTGTAACTACGCATCCCTGGAGTTCTTCAGTTTTATTAATATTTTATATCATATTTTATTAAATAATAAAGCTGTCTAGGAATCTGTTTTCAACTGTTTATTCAATTGGCAAGGATACTGATTTCTATACTCTGCGAATTCTTTTATCAAAGTAATGCAGAATTTACTGAATTGTTCTTCAGGCAATTTAATAATATTTTTTGGACCAATCAAGTAGCTGCTTTCACTGTACTTCCAGTATACCTACCTAATAGTATCATTTCTGTTTACACTATTATTGAAAAGGTTTCATTCAAAATCTACAATTTTTAGTGGTACACAACTTTAATGTGTCAACACTGTATAAAAAAAGTCATGCTGTTATATACTGTTCTGAGGAAGGGTCACCGGACCCGAAACATTAACTCTGTTAACTCCTTCACAGATGCTGCCAGGCCTGCTGAGCTTTTCCAGCAACTTCTGTTTTTGTTCCTGATTTACAACATCTGCAGTTCTTTTGGTTTTTATTCATGCTGTTAAATACTAGCCTAAAGAACACTAGATGTCACTGTATCGTATCAAAAATATCATAAATGGCAGTATTCAAATTACTTAAATCACACTGCCTTAATTCGCTGATATTTTGTTTGGATTAAACGAAGGTTGAAAGAGAAAGAATGTAGGATAAAGACTGAAAGACTGTGGATGCAGGCACAAAAACTGAAGTTGCTGACAAAGCTCAGCAGGTCTGGAAGCATGTGTGAAGGGGAAAAAAAAATCAAAGCGTTAACATTTTGGGTCCGGTGACTCTCAGAACTCAAGAACGTACGAGGTTCAACTTAACTTGAGGATTAGCCTGCGCAGTCCTTTGCTAGATAAGAATGTTAAAAAATCAAGTCAAGACCACTTGGGGTTTAAGTTACACACGAACCATGATCTGATTTAATGGTAGAACAAGCCTGCATGACTCAATGGCCTAATCCTGTTACTCCGACAAATGGCAATTAAAACAAAATCTTAAAACTACCCAGAGATAATGGGAACTCCAGATGCTGGAGAACCTGAGATAACAAAGTGTGGAGCTGGATGAACACAGGCCAAGCAGCATCTTAGGAGCACAAAAGCTGATGTTTCGGGCCTAGACCCTTCATCAGAAAAGGGGGATGGGGAGAGGGTTCTGAAATAAATAGGGAGAAAGGGGGAGGCGGACCGAAGATGGATAGAGGAGAAGATAGCTGGAGAGGAGAGTATAGGTGGGGATGTAGGGAAGGGAAAGTTCAGTCCGGGGAGGATGGACGGGTTGGCGGGGGATGATGTTAGTAGGTAGGAAATGGAGGTGCGGCTTGAGGTAGGAGGAGGGGATAGGTGAGAGGAAGAACAGGTTAGGGAGGCGGGGATGAGCTGAGCTGGTTTTGGGATGAAATGGGGGGAGGGGAGATTTTGAAGCTTGTGAAATCCACATTGATACCATTGGGCTGCAGGGGTCCCAAGCGGAATATGAGTTGCTGTTCCTGCAACCTACGGGTGACATCATTATGGCACTGCAGGAGGCCCAGGATGGACATGTCGTCTAAGGAATGGGAGGGGGGAGTTAAAATGATTCACGATTGGGAGGTGCAGTTGTTTATTGCGAACCGAGCGTAGGTGTTCTGCAAAGAAGTCCCCAAGCCTCCGCTTGGTTTCCCTGAAGTAGAGGCAGCCACACTGGGTACTGCGGATGCAGTATACTACATTGGCGGATGTGCAGGTGAACATCTGCTTGATGTGGAAAGTCATCTTGGGGCCTGGGATGGGGATGACGGAGGTAGTGTGGGGGCAAGTGTAGCACTTCCTGCGGTTGCAGGGGCAAGTGTCAGGTGTGGTGGGGTTGGAGGGGAGTATGAAGCGGACAAGGGAGTCGCAGAGACAGTGGTCTCTCCGGAAAGCAGACAAGGGTGGGGATGGAAAAATGTCTTTAGTGGTGGGGTCGGATTGTAGATGGTGGAAGTGTCAGAGGATGATGCGTTGTATCCGGAGGTTGGTGGGGTGGTACGTGAGGACAAGGAGATTCTCTTTTGGCGGTTATTGTGGGAGCCGGGTGTGAGGGATGAGTTGCCTTCCCAAAATCCACAAACCTGCCTGCCCTGGTCGACCCATTTCTCCTGCCCCACCGAACTTATCTCTACTTATCTCGACTCCATTTTCTCCCCCTTGGTCTAGGAATTCCCTACCTACATCCACAACACCACGCACGACCTCCACCTCCTCCAGAACTTCCTATTCCCCATTTCACCATGGACGTCCAGTCCCTATACACCTGCATTCCCCATGCAAATGGCCTAAAGGCCCTCCGCTCCTTCCTGTCCCGCAGACCCGACCAGTCCCCCTCCACCGACATCCTCATCTGCCTAGCCAAACTCGTCCTCACCCTCAATAACTTCTCTTTCGATTCCTCCCACTTCCTACAGACAAAGGGGTGGCCATGGGTACCCGCATGTGCCCAAGCTATGCCTGCCTCATTGTATATTACGTGGAACAGTTCCTCTTCCGCACCTACACTGGCCCCAAACCCCACCTCTTCCTCCGTTACATTGATGACTGTATCGGCGCCGCCTCTTGCTCCCCAGAGGAGCTCGAAGAGTTCACCCACTTCACCAACACCTTCCACCCCAACTTCAAGTTCACCTGGGCCATCTACAGCACATCCCTCACCTTCCTGGACCTCTGTGTCTCCATCTCAGGCAACCACCTTGAAACCGATGTCCATTTCAAGCACATCGACTCCCACAGCTACCTGGAATACACCTCCTCCCACACACCTTCCTGCAAAAATTCCATCCTCTATTCCCAATTCCTTTGCCTCTGCCGCATCTGCTCCCAGGATGAGGCATTCCACTCCCGTACATCCCAGATGTCCGTGTTCTTCAAGGACCACAACATCCACCCAGGGGTGGTCGAGAACACCGTCGACCGTGTCTCCCGCATTTCCCGCAACTCATCCCTCACACCCCGCCTCCGCCAAGAGAATCCCCCTAGTCCACACATACCACCCCACCGACCTCCGCATACAGCACATCATACTCTGACACTACCGCCATCTACAATCCCACCCCACCACTAAAGACGTTTTTCCATCCCCACCCTTGTCTGCCTTCCAGAGAGACCACTCTCTCCGTGACTCCCTTGTTCGCTCCACACTGCCCTCCAACCCCACCACACCTGGCACTTTCCCCTGCAAACGCAGGAAGTGCTACACATGCCCCCACACCTCCTCCCTCACCCCCATCCCAGGCTTAAGATGACTTTCCACATCAAGCAGATGTTCACCTGCACATCCACCAACGTGGTATACTGCATCCGCTGTACCCGCTGTGGCTTCCTCTACATCGGGGAAACCAAGCGGAGGCTTGGGGGCCGCTTTGCAGAACACCTACGCTCAGTTTGCAATAAGCAAGTGCACCTCTCAGTCGCAAACCATTTTAACTCCCCCTCCCATTCCTTAGATGACGTCCATCCTGGGCCTCCTGCAGTGCCACAATGATGCCACCCCTAGGTTGTAGGGACAGCAACTCATATTCTGCTTGGGAACCCTGCAGCCCAATGGTATCAATGTGGATTTCACAAGCTTCAAAATCTGCCATCCCCTCACTGCATCCCAAATCCAGCCCAGTTCATCCCCGCCTCCCTAACCTGTTCTTCCTCTCGCCTATCCCCTCCTCCCCCTCAAGCCGCACCTCCATTTCCTGCCTAACGACCTCATCCCGACCCCTCGACCGATCTGTCCTCCCCGGACTGACCTATCCCCTCCCTACCTCCCCACCTATACTCCCCTCGCCAGCTATCTTCTCCTCTATCCATCTTTGGTCCGCCTCCCCTTCTCTTCCTATTTATTTCAGAACCCTCTCCCCATCCCCCTTTTCTGATGAAGGGTCCAGGCCCGAAAGGTCAGCTTTTGTGCTCCTAAGATGCTGCTTGGCCTGTGTTCATCCAGCTTCATACTTTGTTATTGTAAAACTACCCATCCTCCAGCCTCCAATATACACCTTATTCATAAATATGATCCAGCCGGTAGTAAAATTACATAAAGTTACCTTCCAAAGCCGTTGGATACCTTCCCAAAGTTCTTTTCTCCCAACTATGCAGTCTGACTTCTTTGCCTTTGCCTGTTCTTCGTATATCTGAATCAAAGTAGTGCGATCTACTTTGCCTAGTTATAGTAGGTAATGCAAACGTATATAAATACCAACTTAATGGTCCACAAAAAGAAGTCCTAAAGAAGGAAGTTATTGCAGTGAGATTGTTGGTATACATTATTAACTGGATGGCTGATTTGCGATGCTGAGTGATGCCAACAATGAGAGTTCAATTCCCACACTGGCTGACTTTACCAGGAGGGACCTGCCTTCTCAACTCTCTCCTTTTTAGAGCTGTAGTGATCCCCAGGTTAAACTGCCAGTTGTCCTTCTTTAACTGAGAATGATATTCAACCTGATATTCTGGTAGAACTGTGCGCTATGGCATTACTTTGAAATAATCTCATTTGGAAAAATTAGTTGGAGATAGACCTCAAGTAAGGCCCAGATCAAGCTCAGTCACGGTAGCAGTGGGAGAGGAGTGGATTGGGTGGAACCTTCACTGAATCTGGAGACAGAACTCCTGTATTAACACAGGGTTCAAAAAGTGATGCAGAGCAAAAGGATTGGCTTAGGATTAGGAACCAGCTTTAGGGACTGACTCAGCAGTAGTGGGAGGGAGACAGAGTGCAATGTTCTTATATTGTGGTTTGTAGTTTATTAGAGCAACATGGTGATTAGTAGGTGTGATTGATTTGTTTTTAAAGTTGTAGTTGGCAAGATTCACAGTGACTGGAGAACCCAGTTCCCCCTGCAATATGTGGGAAAGCAGGAAACTTCCAGTGCTGATGGTAACAACACATGCTGAAAGCATGTTCAGCTGTAGGCCCTAATTTACCAGGAGCTGTGGATGAACTCACTAAAGAGCATCCATGATGCTGAAGATAGCACATTCAGCAAACTGGTCACACACAATTAAGGGCTACACGGACAGAAGAGATGTGAGGGGGTGGGTGCAATGCATTTATTGATAAATGAAACTATCACTGCAGTAATGAAGGAGGATTTCCTCAAAGGGTCTTCAAAGAAGCCATTGATTAGAGCTTAGAAATTAAAAAAAAGACACTTTGCTGGGATTACATTACAGGCCCCCCCAACAGTCAGATGATGATTCCGGGGCAGACATTTGAGTAAATCACAGAAAGGTATGAGAGAAATAGGGTTATAATTGCAGGGAATGTTAACTTTAACTTCAACTGGGATTGCCTTAGTGTGAAAGGATTAGATGGGGTGGAATGTTAAAAGTGCATCCAAGAGAGCTTTTGGTGCCACTATGTGGATGGTTCTACTAGAGAGTGGCTGTACTAGACCTAATCCTAGGGAATGAAGTGAGTCAAGTCATTCAAGTTTCAGTGGGCAAGCATTTTGGGAATAGTAACCATAAATCTGCAACCTTCAATTATTATGGAAAAGGAGAAGGATAGTACAGAATTAAAGTGTCTAAATTGAGGGAAGGCCAATTTCAATATCATTAGACAGCATCTGGCAAACAGGCTGGGAGCCACTTCTTGCGGTAAGTCTACATTTGGAAAGCGGCAGTTTTAAAAGTAGCAAAGTGAGAATTCGGGGCCAGCATGTTTCCATAAGAGTGAAGGGCAAGGGCAGCAAGTTTAGGGAATGTAGAATGTCAAGGGATATTGACAGTTTCATAAAGAAAAAGAAGAAAGTGTATGTCAGCTACAGAACATTAAAAACAGGGGATACTCTTCAAAAACAGACAGAGTTTAAAGGATTGCTTAACAAAGAAATTAGGAGGGCAAAGAGGGGTCAAGAAATATCTTTGGCAGACAGGATTACAGAAACTCCCAAGGCATTTTATAATCATTTTAGGAGTAAGAGAATGACTTGTGAAAGAGTGGGGCCTATTAGAGACCAAAGGGGCAATCCGTGTGTGGAGGGAGAGGATACAGATGAAGGCTTAAGTCCATATTTCTCATCTGTATTCAGGAGAGAGACATTGTAACGGATTTCAAGTGGGATGACGAGGTTCTAGAACACAGAAAGATGAATAAGGAGGAGGTATTAAATGTTTCAGTGGACATAAATGTTCATAAATCACCAGGGCCTGATGAGATATATTCTATACTGCTATGTAAAGCAAGTGAAGATAATGCTGGGATCCTGGCAGAGATATTTATTACTTCACTGGGCACAGGTGAAATATCAGATGACTGGAAGATAATTATTGTCGTTCCTTTGTTCGAGGAGGGCAGCAGAGTTGGGCAGGTGACTATAGAACAGTTAGTGTGATGTTAGTGGTAGGAAAATTATTGGTAAAATTCTGAGGGACAGTATTAACCAACACTTAGAATACGAGAAGGGTCTAGGCCCGAAACGTCAGCTTCTGTGCTCCCGAGATGTTGCTTGGCCTGCTGTGTTCATCCAGCTTGACACTTTGTTAACTTAGAATATGAGATTGATCAGGGATAAATCAGAATAGATTTGTTTAAGGGAGATCCTGCCTGATAATTATGTTTTTTTAGAATGGGTAACCAAATATATTGATAAAGTTAGCGTAATTGGTGTGGTTTACCCGGCAGACTTTTAACCTCTGACAAGGGTCTACATAGAAAGCTGGTTGAAAAGGTAAGTGTCTGGGGGATCAAAGGGAGTTGTGCTGTTGATCGTGAGGAAGATGATCTCAGACCACTGTCTGATATTAATCTACTGAGCAGAGCCGCAGCAGATGGACTTAATCCTGATAATTATGAAGTGATGCATTTTAGTACATCTAACAAGAATATATACAATAATTGGCAGGTCCCTAGGGAGTACTGAGGAGCAAAAGGGCCCTTGCTGTGCAAGCCCATAGATCCTTGAAGGTGTCAGAACATGTAGACTGGGTGGTGAAGGCGTCATAGAGGATGTTTGCCTCCATTAGCCAGTTGCAGAATACAGGAACAAGGAAGTCTTGTTACAACTTTATAAAGCATTGGTTAGGCCACAGATGGAATACTGTGTACAATTCTGATCATTACATTAATCGAAAGGATGTGAGTCCACTGGACAGGATGCAAAGGAGAGTCAGCAGGATGTTGCTTGGGAAGAAGAGCTTCAGATAAGAGATAAAGGATAGGCTATATGTGTACGTGACAGACTCTGTTAAGTGCATCCAAGAGGGTTTCTTTGAGCAGTATATGGACAGTCCAACTAGAGGCGGCATACTGGACATTATATTGGCTAATGACCCTGGTCAGGTGATTGACCATTCAGTGGGAGAGCGTTTTGGAAACAGTGATCAGAATTTTTTTAAGCCATGATCAAGGATAAGTCAGGACCTTGGTGGTGGCAGTGGAGGCCGATGCAAGAAGGGCATTTAAGGGACTTTTACATAAGCACATGAAAATGCAAAGAATACAGGGATATGGACCAAGGGCAGGCAGAAGGGATTAGTTTTATTTGGTGTCATGTTCGGCACAACATCGTAAGCCGAACGGCCTGTCCCTGTATTGTACAGTTCTATGTTCTATGTCTATCTTGCAGCAGAGGAAACTGAGGAGATTCTAACTGAGGCACACAAAATTATGAGAGGCAGAGACTCTTTCCCCAACTGCAAATGTGTCTAAAGACCAAAGGGCCTAGCTTTAAGGTGAGGAGCAAATGTTTTAGAGGAGATCTGAGAAAGCAATTTTCCATCCCAAAGGATGGTAGAAAAATGTAATGAGCTGCCTGATGGAAGGTGATGGAGGCAAGTACTTTCACAACATTTAAGCAGCATCTAGTTGAGCAGGGCACAGAAGGCTGTGGGCCAAGTGCAGGTGAATGAAATGAGTGTAGTCTGGTGTTTGTTGGTAAACATTGACAAGGTGGGCTGTACAGCCTGTACTAATACTGTATGACTCTATGATTATGCTTAACATGAAAATATAATACATGATCCAAATGTACTGATATCACATTTCAATACAAAACTAAGGGACGTAATCATGAAGAGGAAGCCACAAAACAGATTTATCAAAAGGATTAGTTTTATATTTGTTACAGAGGTAGTAGGAACTGCCGATGCTGGAGAATCTGAGATAACACGGTGTGAAGCTGGGTGAACACAGTGGGCCAAGCAGCATCAGAGGAGCAGGAAAGTTGACATTTTGGGTCGAGACCCTTCTTCAGAAATGGGGGAGGGGAAGGGGATTCTGAAATAAATAGGGAGAGAGGGGGAGGTGGATAGAAGATGGATAAAGGAGAAGATAGTTGAAGAGGAGAGACAGGTCAAAGAGGTGGGGGTGGAGCCAGTAAGGTGAGTGTAGGTGGGGTGTTAGGGAGGGTATGGGTCAGTCCAGGGAAGACGGACAGGTCCAGGAGGGCGGGATGAGGCTAGTAGGTAGGAGATGGGGGTAGGGCTCGAGGTGGGAGGAGGGGTGAGGTGGGAGGAAAGATAGCTTACAGGGTAGGGACAAGCTGGGCCGATTTTGGGATGCAGTTGGTGGAGGGGAGATTTTGAAGAAGCTTCAAAATCTGCCCGTCCTCCCTGGACTGACCTATCCCCTCCCTAACTCACCACCTACACTCACCTTTAGTGGCTCCACCCCCGCTTCTTTGATCTGTCTGTCACCTCTCCACCTATCTTCTCCTCTATCCATCTTCTATCTGCCTCCCCCTCTCTCTGTATGTCAGAATGCCCTTCCCCTCCCCCATTTCTGAAGAAGGGTCTCGACCCAAAACATCAACTTTCCTGCTCCTCTGATGCTGCTTGGCCTGTGAGTTTATGAGGGAAATACAACTTAGGTTCCATCTTGTTTTTGCAGCAATATAATGAAGTAAACATTTGGGAGGAGTGTATATAAGAGACAAATTTAAAAATGGAAAGTGCAAAAGTACAAACAGGCAAAAAACCAAAAAAAAATCTGTTTTTGACTGTTGTGAAGGAGGCCAAATTTCAATATCCACACAGTAGCTTTAAATTTTAATATAAAGTAAGATTAAATGTTAGAATACCATATAAATGCATCATACCAATCATTTCTCACATTTGACAAAGAAAACATAGTACATAAATGCAATATAAGAGTTAGAATATTTCATTGTAACTTTGGTGTTTACTTACCATGAGTTGTAAGTGGTACTGAATCGATTTCGACAACATGATCTGGAATTTCATGAGAAGAGAGGGACTTTTCAAGATCAAGAAGGATATCCCTGCAGAAATTTGTGGTCTCTCCCTTACGCAGTTTAGGAATGCCCTTGGGCACTACAAACAAAATTAGCTTCACCTGGTCATATTTGGCCACAACACTGACTTCCACTTGCTTCAAACTTTCAGCTACCTAAAAATATACATAATTCACCATTTAGCATTCTGTTTTAATAATTCATTCACGACTTGCAGCTGTCATCAGCTAGGCCTGCATTTACAGCCGATCCCTGATTGCCCAGATAGCTGCTAAGAGTCAACCATATTGTTGAGAATCTAGATTCAAATTTGAACGTTTTTCTGACAATTAACAATGGTTGCACCGTCAACATTCCAGATTTTTAATGAATTCAAATTCCACTATCCAACTGAACCCGGGCCCAAAAATACTAGATAACATGGTGTGAAGCTGGATGAACACAGCAGGCCAAGCAGCATCAGAGGAGCAGGAAAGTTTGACGTTTCAGGTGGGGACCCTTCTTGGAGTCATGGATTAATAGTCTAACAATAATACCACTAGGCCATCACTTTCCCCTAATTTGATAAACTGATTTGTCAATTCAGAACAAAAGCAATCTGAATTTATTGAAGGATCACAGTGCGATGCTGTTGTCATGGCATGACTCGTTTTTGTTTCTATTAATTTGTAATTTCCACTGCTATAATTCTAGTACTGCTACTTCAAAAAAAAATTAAGATTGTAGAGACATTATTTTTCATTATCCTACATAGTGTCCTGATAACACAAAACAGATTACATGACAGCTAAGGTTAAATTATTCCAACATCACGATATTGAAAAAGACAGATAAGACATCAGCAGAAATTATTCTGTTCAGACCCTAAATGAATGTTAGCGCCTGCTCTGTAATTCCTTGCTCTTGGCGTCATGCATTCTATGTGCCTGGACATCTCCTTTCATCTAGCATTAATGTTTTCAGATGCCTTAGAAAATTAAATGCAAATTGTCCCACGCTGCTTGTACTCCAGGTGGTGTGTAACTTGGAGGTGCACAAGCTGGTCCCCGCATTTTTCTGCGTGACAAGAGGTTTTCTAGATGGTGTCAGCGAATCTTGATAAGTCACAGCAATTTCTCTTTGAGGTTTCTGTATTTATAGTCACTGTGCACCAGTGACGGAAGAAGTCCGTACTTAAAATGGTGGATGGATTATCAGTCAAGCAGGCTGCTTTGATCTGGACTATTTAATCTTAGGAGTTTGAGCTGTATTCTTTCAGACAAGATGAGATGATTCAATCACACTCTTGACTTGCACCTTGTAGATGCGAGATTTGTCCATTTTATCAGAAAGAGTGAGAAAAAAAACAGACTGCCCAAATGGTGAGAGATGGCAGAGCTCTGAAACGCAGAGGCATCTAGGTGTCCTTTGCAAGAATTGCTAAACATTAATATGTTGGTATAACTAGTAATTGAGAAAGCTAATGGAATGTTAGCATTTATCATAAGGGTAACAGAATATAGAACTAGGGGCTTATATTTCAATTATACAGGGCATTGGTGAAACTGCATCTATTGTACCATCGTCTGCATAGACTATTTTATTTAAATAAGGAAGGTAAATGCATGTGAGCTAGTTCAGATAACATTTACTAGACTATTACCAGGAACAGACAGGTCATGAGGTAAGGTTGAACAGGCTAGACTTGTATCTGCTGAAGCTTTGAAGAGTAAGAGGCAACTTGACTGAAACTTATAAAATACCCTGTCAAGACCACTCACAATGACAAAAGGATATTTCTTCTTGTGTGAGAATCTAGAACTAGGGGCTCTAAAAATTCACAGTCACCTATTTAAAACACATTTGAGGTGAATTTTGTTACTCTCCCCAGTTTTTGGGATGGTCTTCCTGAAAAGGTGATGAAAGCAGTATATTTTTAAAAAGGCAGAGGTGGATTGTTGCTTAAGCAACAGACTGAAAGATTTTTGAGGTGGGCAGGAATGTACATTTGAGATTACAAGCCTATTAGCCACAACATTATTGAACAGTACAGCAGGCTCGAGGGGTTGAATAGCCTAATTTCTGCTCGAGGGTGATGTCTTTCCATCAAGATGGGATTTTGAAATAAAGACCAAAAGAACTGCAGATGCTGTAATAAAGATTCAAAAACAGAAACTGCTGAAAAGCTCAGCAGGTTTGGTATTATATATAGAAAGAAATCAAAGGTAATGTATTGGGTTAAGTGGCTTTTCCTTAGAACTCAGGATTTAAAAATGTTGTGTAAATGGCAATAATTGCTTGCCAAAGAAAATATCTGATTTAATGGGACATTTCAACTAGACAATAAAATTTCTCTCTTTGGATTGAGCTTTGATAGAAAATCAGATCCAAAAAAAAACTAGGCAATTCTGAATAGATGGCATAATGTTTTGGAGTAGATCTGTAGCTCGGGTTGTGGGTGTTGAGGTTGGTTGGCTCGCCGAGCTGGTTTTGTTGTTTTGCAGACGTTTTGTTACCATGCTTGGTAACATCCTCAGAGCAGCTTCTGATGAAGCGGCGCCTGTCCATGGCGGGGAGTGGGTCTTTAGTTCGGGTGGGCACTTGTTGTAGGGTTGATGTGGGTTTGTGTGCCACTCTGATGCCCAGCGGATGTAGAAGTCTTGTGGTGAGTTCTGACGTGTTCCTGATGTAGGGTAGTGTGATGAGTGTGTCCGGGCATTCTGATATCTTTCTGATGTTGTTCCTGTAGGCATCTCCTGACCTAGTTTTTTGGATATCCATTATCCTTGAACACTTGGAAGAGGTATTCCCTCTCCTCTTGGCGTAGTTCCATGTTGCTGCAGTGCGTTGTTGCCCTTTTTTTTACATGCCCCGCTACACTCATCACACTACCCTACATCAGGAACACGTCAGAACTCACCACAAGACTTCTACGACCGCTGGGCATCACAGTGGCACACAAACCCACATCAACCCTATGCTCCCCACCATGGACATGACCAATGTCATCTACAAAGATCCCCTGCAGAGACTGCGAGAAACACTACATCGGACAAACAGGAAGGAAATTAACAACAAACGTACATGAGCACCAACTGGCTACAAAAAGACACGGCCAACACTCACTCATCTCAACCCACATGGACAAGGAGAACCATCACTTCGACTGGGACAACACCAAGATCCTGGGACAGGCTTGGCAGAGGCAAGCACAAGAATTCCTGGAGGCATGGCACTCCATGAAGCAGGCTATTTATAAACACGTTGAACTCGGCCCTATATACATTCCATTACGGAGGAAACACAGAAGTGAGGCAATCCATCTCAACAAATCCCAGAGTTTAAAAGCCAGGCGGGAAAACACACTGATGCTTCATCAGAGGCTACACTGAGAATGTTACCCAGCATGGTAACAAAACATCTGTAGAACAACAAACCAGCTCGGCGAGCCAACCAACCTCAACAGATGTCATTTTGCCAAATCCCTAATGTTGTTAAATATAAAGAAGTCTACTTGTCATGTGGTCCACTGATTTTAATTTTAAGAATCCATAGCTTGCTCCCAAACCAGTCCCACTTTTGTATTCAATAAATAAGTCAGAAAGATCAGTTTTAATTTCATGGCTTCTTCGTATTCCTACAGAATCTGTATCTAATTTGTGACTCAAACATCAGTAACTATTACCGCAGTTACTTTAAGGCAAATGGTAGGCTGGCCCTCATTGCGAGAGGTTTTGAGCACAGGAGCAGGGATGTGTTGTTGTAGTTGTACAGGGCCCTGGTGAGACCACACCTGGAATATGGCGTGCAGTTTTGGTCTCTGTTTCTGAGGAAAGATGTTCTGGTTCTGAAGGGAGTGCAGCAAAGGTTTACCACAGTGATTTTCAGATCTGATCTATGAGGAGAGATTGACTAAGTTAGGATTGTTTTCACTAGAATTCAGACGTATGGTGGGGGCGGGGGGGGAGGAAATCTAGTAGAGACTAATAAAACAAGACTGGAGGCAGTAGATGCAGGGAGGATGTTCCTGAAGGTGGGTGTGCCCAGAACCTGGGGTCACAGTATGAGGATTCAGAGTAGACAATTTAAGATGGAAATGAGAAGACATTTCTTCACCCAAAGGGTGGTGAGCCTGTGGTATTCATCACCACAGGTAGTAGTTGATGCCAAAATAAAGACAATTAGATATAGCACTTGGGAAAATGGGATGAAAGGTTACGGGGAGAAAGTAGGATTAGGCTACCAAGTTGGATGATCAGGCGTGATCGGGAAGAATGTCAGAGCAGGCATAAAGGACTGAATGGCCTCCTCCTACTCCTATCTTCTATGTTTATCACATTTACTATAACTGGAATTTAACTGCAGAATTACCTGCTGGATTCTTTCAAGATTCACACGTTTCCCATGGCGTTTAATCTGATTGTCCTCACGTCCTATGTAATACATGTGTCCATCTTTAACGATTACCCAGTCCCCAGTGGCTCTCATTGTGCCTGGACACACAGCTTTTTCATTATCAAGTAAACATACACGTTCTTTACCACCTGTTAATGAATATTACATATATAATAATTAATTAAAATATCGGTGTCATATAATTGTGAATGGGTGAGAGAAATGTGCTCTACTCGTCACTGTCAGCTTTGGTCTGATCAAAATTATGAATTTAAAACTGCATTCTGTGGTCTCCTGCGGTCTATCTCGAGATGCCCATCTCCACTAACACTAAGGAAAGGAATTAAGGAGTTGAAAATGTTTTTGACCTTTTAGAAAATGGACAGAGACTGTCATTCTGCTAACACATTCTCACTTTGCAACTGTAGAGCTGCAACCAAAGCAAGAAGATAATAAAACGTGAGGCTGGATGAACACAGCAGGCCAGGCAGCATCTCAGGAGCACAAAAGCTGACGTTTCGGGCCCAGACCCTTCATCAGAGAGGGGGATGGGGAGAGGGAACTGGAATAAATAGGGAGAGAGGGGGAGGCGGACCGAAGATGGAGAGAAAAGAACTTAGGTGGAGAGGAGAGTATAGGTGGGGAGGGGATAGGTCAGTCCAGGGAAGACGGACAGGTCAAGGAGGTGGGATGAGGTTAGTAGGTAGGAAATGGAGGTGCGGCTTGGGGTGGGAGGAAGGGATGGGTGAGAGGAAGAACAGGTTAGGGAAGCGGAGACAGGTTGGACTGGTTTTGGAATGCAGTGGGTGGAGGGGAAGAGCTGGGCTGGTTGTGTGGTGCAGTGGGGGGAGGGGACAAACTGGACTGGTTTTGGGAAGCGGTGGGGGAAGGGGAAATTTTGAAGCTGGTGAAGTCCACATTGGTACCATTGGGCTGCAGGGTTCCCAACCGTAATATGAGTTGCTGTTCCTGCAACCTTCGGGTGGCATCATTGTAGCACTGCAGGAGGCCCATGATGGATATGTCATCTAAAGAATGGGAGGGGGAGTGGAAATGGTTTGTGAATGGGAGGTGCAGTTGTTTATTGCGAACCGAGCGGAGATGTTCTGCAAAGCGGTCCCCAAGCTTCCGCTTGGTTTCCCCAATGTAGAGGAAGCCACACCGGGTACAATGGATGCAGTTTACCACATTGGCAGATGTGCAGGTGAACCTCTGCTTAATATGGAATGTCATCTTAGGGCCTGGGATAGGGGTGAGGGAGGAGGTGTGGGGGCAAGTGTAGCATTTCCTGCAGTTGCAGGGGAAGGTGCCGGGTGTGGTGGGGTTGGAGGGCAGTGTGGAGCCAACAAGGGAGTCATGGAGAGAGTGGTCTCTCTGGAAAGCAGACAAGGGTGGGGATGGAAAAATGTCTTGGGTGGTGGGGTCGGATTGTAGATGGTGGAAGTGTCGGAGGATGATGCGTTGTATCCGGAGGTTGGTGGGGTGGTGTGTGAGAACGAGGGGGATCCTCTTTGGGCGGTTGTGGCGGGGGCGGGGTGTGAGGGATGTGTTCCGGGAAATGCGGGAGACGTGGTCAAGGGCGTTCTTGACCACTGTGGGGGGGAAAGTTGCGGTCCTTGAAGAACTTGGACATCTGGGATGTGCGGGAGTGGAATGCCTCATCGTGGGAGCAGATGCAGCGGAGGCGGAGGAATTGGGAATAGGGGATGGAATTTTTGCAGGAGGGTGGGTGGGAGGAGGTGGATTCTAGGTAGCTGTGGGAGTCGGTGGGCTTGAAATGGACATCAGTTACAAGCTGGTTGCCTGAGATGGAGACTGAGAGGTCCAGGAAAGTGAGGGATGACCAAAGCAAGGAGAACCAGGCAGCCCCCTCTATTGGTGTAGAATCATGTACTTTTATGACACTCCGGAGCCCATTTCACAGTTGAAGCCTGATCCTCAGAGCTTCCTTCATTTTGTCAAACATACACCTTATCTATAAAATATCCATGTGAACTAAATATATTTTTTCTTGTCTCACTTCTGGAAATATCAAATACAGTTCACGCCACATCAGGTGCACTTGCAGCTTTTCAGAATTACATGCTATTTAATGATTTGAAAAGTTTATCTACCTCTTTGGTTAAAAATTCAGATAGACTTCTGAGTTCATGTTGAAACAAGGTGGCTACGGAATTGTTACAGAGATAGTAGGAACTGCCAATGCTAGATAATCTGAGATAACACGGTGTGAAGCTAGATGAACACAGCAGGCCAAGCAGCATCAGAGGAGCAGAAATGCTTGATGTTTCGGGTCAGGACCCTTCTTTCAGAAATTATTTCTGAAGAAGGGTACAGAATTGTGTTCTCTTAGCTGTCTAATTCATTCCTGATATTAGTAAGTGATAATGGGAACTGCAGATGCTGGAGAATCCAAGATAATAAAATGTGAGGCTGGATGAACACAGCAGGCCCAGCGGCATCTCAGGAGCACAAAAGCCGACGTTTCGGGCCTAGACCCTTCATCAGATGAAGGGTCTAGGCCCGAAACGTCAGCTTTTGTGCTCCTGAGATGCTGCTGGGCCTGCTGTGTTCATCCAGCCTCACACCTGATATTAGTAAACCTGTTTTCATTTAATGTTTCTTAATTTATCATTTTCTGCTTTTGTTGCATTTACTACTTTGGAGCTGTTATTTTAGAAATTTAACCATTAAAGAATTAAATAAACATCCAACATTAATTTTAAAATCAAAGCAGGGAATGACTGATCTCCATGAAACATGCGAGATTTCTTGCAGAAGGATTCTGGCATTTTGATAAGCATGAGGAATAGGAATATTACCAGAGTCTATTAACTCAAAGTTGAAAATATATGCAAGAATGCATGTCTTCAGGAAGGCAAAAAAAACTTCTCATTAACCTTAAAAAGGTTATAGTCCAAGCTAGTAAAATTTAAACATAACCAGACAGGATATTTAATTAGAGACTTTTCAGAATTTTATTAAACACCTCTACACTCCCTCAAGGAAAAAAAGTCAGAAACATTTTTTGTGTTATGAATCTGCAAAGTAAAAATCATTACCTATGAAAACTTGTCCCTTTCCCTCGTGGATTACCTGACCAGAGTTATCCACAACATCCAAAACAGTTCCCAAAAGAGGGAATCCTAAGGGTACACACTCTTCATGTCTAAAAGGTAAATACAAGTAACAATTAATTCTCAAACCACAGTTAAAGTGCTGATTATTTACAGGATTTACCAACATCACCGACCCTTATAATTAAACCTAGACACAAGGCTGCTTCTTTCACAATTCAACTGAAATCTGTCGTCACAATGGTGACATAGCTACTGGCACAACCGGGCCAATAATCAACCCCTACCAATATAACCAGAACAAATTCATAGGTTATTCAGTTCATCACACAAAGGCAACTTTGTTCTCAAACTGGTGCCAAATGCAAAAGAAGCGGTGGCACCATGAAATAAATTAATTTACTGTGAAGTGTTCTTGGGAAGATCGTGAGTTTTATTTTTGCAGAAGAAATTAAACAGACTTACAACGGAGTAGCACTACACAGGCTTTCTTCAGGAATTTTGTAGTATGTAGCCCAACTTGATACTTCCGTAATCCCATAAAGATTGAAAATTTCAGTTTTATTTCCTTCTCCTCGCCAGCTTTTGAGCACATTCAGTGAAGGAAATGCTTCTCCCCCTACTGCTAATACACGTAATGAAGTACTGGCTGAAAGAACAACTGATGTTAAAACTTCTGGTCCAAACCGTTTGATCAATGTTGGGGTGGCCTAGAGAAAGAAATTAAATTGTCACTTGTTTCAAGACTGACCTCCGTAAACTATACTAAGGTGCCTATTTACTGTTCCTAACTCCCATAAAATTTCCATCCTCCTTCCTGACAGCACAGGCTCCAGTTCCAAACTTCTAGCAACCTCCTCGTTCCCAAGTGATCATTCCCTTTTGTAATCTTAGGCAATATCAGTGCACTATTTGACTGGAGCGGACATCACAGCTGAGCCTATCCTCACATTATCACCAGTTGCAAACATTACTCAATGTAGACTATAAGAGCAAATAAATTAGCAATCAGGCAGGGGGATAGAAGATAAATGATTGCAGTTTGCAGGATGTAATACAAGAGAAGAATCTAGGGTTGGATGGATTACTGAGGCCATGTTGTGCAAAAATAGTAACGTGGACAAGCAACATCCTGAGATGTACTTTCAGAAGATATATACATTCTGATTAGTGATTGTGAGATGACACAAGCATCATGGTTTTAGAAAAGACTACAGGGAAGTTGTGGATAAATCACCACAAGTTATCTTTAATCTGGCTACTTAAGAAATCTCACGGACAATCAACAACTGAAACAAGGATTTAAACTTTATTACGTGTAACACCCAAAATAAGACCCCTCAAGTAAGCAAGTTCAGGCTAACAATTCAACTTGGCTATAATCCAATTAATGGTCGAATTTGGCTATAATTCCACCAAAAGTATCCATCTCTGTAAGTGTCAAAACTTCTGCAAAGTTCTGCCACTGAATTGTTCTGGTGTTGGATTCTTATCATTTTCCTCTTTCAAATTTGTGGTCTGACACGATTGACAATTCATTAGATTCTTTCATCCCCAACATTTACAAAACTTCTGGAGACCTCAAGTCCGTAGTTTGCCTTATCAGAAGTAGCTCCCCAGTTCTTGTTAAATTCAGCCTTAACTGCCTGCTTGAAACATCCTGTCCCACAATTAACTTCAGGACATTAAGGCTGCCTGCAGAAGTAATTGCCCATTCGTCATGAGGCGGCAGGTTATCAAGCAATGCTATCTCCTCTCTCTCAGAAAACAGTTTGTTCTCGTAACCCCTTCTTCCCAGAGATGGTTAATTTGCATGCTGCCTTTAATTCCTTCATAACAGCCTGCCCTTATCCCTTTCATCTTGGGAAACGGCTTATTCAAAACAGTTCACAGATTGAAAGAATCAGCAATAAGTTATTAGAGTTCTGAAGTTTACACTGTCACACTAGAATAATAATTAAGTGAAATTTGTCACCTGAACCACCATGAAATGTTATAATAACTGGGAATATCTACAACTAACAAAAAGATTCTGAAAGAATGCCTTTTTGAATTATGGAAAATAGCAAGATGGAAAGACAAACTAAAATATAGTACATTTTACATCAAAACTTGAAAATTAAACGCAGCATATGTTTAAGAGCAGAAGAGGAACAGCAATCAGATAAATAAGATAATTTTGGATGTAAATTAAAGTTTGGTAGTGGTTGAAGATTATCCAGAATGTTCTTAGACTACCCAATGAAGGTTGTTATCAATTGATTCAAGGGAAGATACTTGGCAAATAAATACGAGAGGGACAAGAGGGGAATGTTGATTCATTTTCTAGAGACTTATAAATTTATGACCACATTGCCTTTTGGAATCTTTAGATAAGCAATTAAATGATTTACTTCCCTGTCCTTAGCTCACAACCATGATGGGCTCCTTCTACTCTAGTAACTTAGGTAGACAAGTCACTACGAGATCTTTGATGTCAATCCACTCCATTACACCACATCACAGAGTATGAATCAAACGATAATTATCCTTCATATTTTTGTACAAGTATGAGAATGGCTGGTTGATATTTGATCCTAGCCTGCAAACAGCTGTTGTTAATGTAAATGTTGAGAGACAACCTTCAATCAACTTCTTAATGGTTACACTTATCCCCCAGCAGCCTAGAATACGGACTAGACAGGGCGCAATAGGTGCGAGTACCTCAGAATGATATGATCACGGCAGCTGCTGCAGAAGCATGCACATTTGTGTAAAGTCTTATTGTGGTCACAAACTACCAAGACATTAATTGGAGTGGAATGCTTTTCTCTTCACAGATGCTTCCAGCTGCTGCAGTGGTACCCTAATAGCTACTTGGGTAAAATCCAGTATTCCTTACACTTGTAAAAAACTAACTGCAGGGGTGATGCTCATGGGCTTCTGCTGCCATGACATCACACCTATGGGAGAGGGGATCTATTCTCTCACGCAAGCAAGGAAATACATCAGCAGTAGAGTGATCCATTGTTGGGCAGCCGATTGAGATGCTATCTGCAAACAGAAACCGAGGGGCACAGTGAGATTTACTACAACAGGCAGCAATTGCAAATAGGTTCGAGTGCAATGTGAAATCTTCCTCACAATGGCACGTATCTCTCCAACCATCTCTTGAAACTTGGAGCCTTCGCCACGGCTCAGTCATGTCGAGATAGTGGTTTTGGAGATTATTTGGAGATACTGCCCCTTCTAGGTGCTCCTTCCTGCTCTATTCTGTAGTTGCTGTGAAAGCTACTAGCCAGATCCCCTCCTTTGGCCTCATGTCTGTGCCACTGCCTTTCACTATCATCCATACATGGGATGATACAATGTCAATCTTTTTACCCCACTTTGTTCCTTCACTACAGTGAATGTAAACCTAACAATCTGCCCCATGTCCCAAGTGGCTGGGGGAAGACAGGAATAATTGAAGGAGTCATAAAGATACACCCTTCCAATTTGTAACTCAAAACCCGACCCCTACCTTAGTCTTGTTTTTAACCCATTCATAGGATGTTGGTGTCACTGAGTCGGCCAACATTTATCATCCAGAGGTACATTAAGAGTTAACCACAGTGTAAATGTAAATCAGACCAGGTAAGGGTGACAGATTTCCCTTCCTCAAGAACATTAGTGAGGTAGAAGGATGTTTACGATAATCGATATTGGTTACATGATCACTACTGGGCTAGCTTTTAATTCCAGACTTTAATGAATTCAAACTTCACACTGACCTGGGGTTGTGGATTACTAACCCAGTGACATTACCATGACTCCATCACCTCCCCTTCTGGTCCAGCACAAACCTTCATTTATGAAGTAAAACTTCTGATTTCAAAACCTAACCTGGCTGAGCTCTGCACAAGGAAAACAAACCTTTTGGAGCCATTCAGAAACTTTTACTACTTGTTCATAAAGTCATCATTGCCAATTCAATCCATTTGTAGTAATGAAAACTGCATCTATTTAATCTTTGCATTACTTGTCAACATCCTAGCAGCTTACCATTCTATGTCTGCATGTGGGAAGCACAGCATCACTACAGTGCGGAAACAGCCTCTTCGGCCCAACAAGTCCACACCGACCCTTGGAGCATCCCACCCAGACCCATCCCCCTATAACCCACTTAATCTACACATCCCTGAACATTACGGGCAATTTAGCATGACCAATCTACCTAACCGGCACGTCTTTGGACTGCGGGAGAAAACCGGAGTACTAGGAGTAAACCCATGCAGACACAGGAAGAATGTGCAAACTCCACACAGACAGTCACCCAAGGGTGGAACTGAACCCAGGTCCCTGGCGCTGTGAGGCAGCAGTGCTAACCACAGCCGCGGTGCCACCCTTTCAGACTCGACCATATTTCTTTTACCAAAGAGGATAGCTTCAATCGGAAGGATGCTACCATTTTTAAAGGCTCATTGAGACCCCCTAGTTCAGTTAAATCCAGGCTCATGGCTCAGTTCCACACTAGGTGTATGCATTACTGACTGTCAGTATTCTATTTACCTTTCTATTTTGGTCAGCTATTGAAACCTCACTTCCTCTATCAGAAAAACGTTACTTTTGTAAACAAACCATTTCCTAAAGCAATGTTCTGTTAAACATATAATATGTAAATCTCTAAGTTGACTTTTAGCACCATACCTGCATAATAGAGACTTTATGTTGGTTAAAAAGCACATTGGCTAGTCTTTTTGGCATCATTTTAATGACTGGGGGAATAATGAGCAGTGTAGCTCCACTACACAATGCGACAAACATTTCAACAACAGAGGGGTCAAAGGTCAAAGGGGAAGCCATAAAAATTACATCATCTGATGAAACCTTGAAAATAGTTCTGCAAAACAAAAAGAAACGTCAAATAGTACAAATAAAGCAAAACAACAAGTTATACATGTTCACAATTCTGAAGATACTGTCTATACTGCATTATAAAGTAACAAAGTCACAGTGAATGTTGTTAAAACAAAAGGTGCAATCAGAACAATAATTGTTTACGTAAATTGGAAGAATAAATTATTAATGCAACAATGTGAATGTAATAGAGCTCTTGTTCCAATCTGGTCTTATGTACCCACTTATCCAAACTATAGCCTATTTTAGCTGCATCCATGATTTAATAAAGCAGTTCTAACCAAAAGAAGCTTCTTGAAATAGTAGTTTAAACAATGATATAGGCACAAGACAACAAGGCAGATGAAAAAGAGACCTTCAACCCAACAGTGCTCATCTTTCCAAATTCTCAAACCTAACATAATACTAATTCAATATTTAGCTGTACCTTAATTACACTCAATATATTGGACTCAACCACCTTTTCTAGCAATTCATTCAAAAAACTGGTCACCTACAGTGTAAAGTTATGGCCTGATGTTAAGTCAGGATTATAAAGATAAAACTCGGACTCAATACCCTTTAGGCCAACTCACTTTGCAGAGCTGAAAATTGTGTTTGGGATTATTTTCTGTGACTGTTAATTATACACATTGCAAGGTATCCTTTAATTTGGAGGTGGACAAGCCTCACTGCGCAAAAATTCTTCTGCTTGGGTCTTCCCCTTATCAATGGAGAACTACAGGGAAAAGAAATGCCCTTTCTCCACCACACTGGCCTTATGTCTAGGGTTTGGATCCACTTAAAAAATGGCAACTGGTACCGGATTCCAAGAATCTCATCCCCATTTTTTTGAACGGTCTCAATTGTAACTGGCAATAGGTAAGGGTGAGAGACAGAATTACGCATTCCTGGTCTGGCTGGTTCTGTTGGGAGGATAGGCATTTCCAGCCCCCCAAAATTTAATGGAGTCTAGCTAACTTCACCATGACTCAAAAGCATTGTGAAACATAGCCTGCATGTATGAACCTTTTGAAAGGCAAGTTCAAAAGGTACCATCCATTTTCGCCACACCCCTTTCGTTCCAATGCAATGCCAACTCACGATCCCCATCATCTCTGTGGCAGGGCATGAACTACTTTCTTCTAACAGTTCTTCTTGTCATGTTTTCAAGGACTACTTTTTCAGCTCACTTGTTACGCAATGAAGTCACATCGTAACAAGATTTTCCTGGTGGTCTATGGACTCACATAAATCACAATTAAAACATTTCACTAATGTTTTCAATACCACCAAAGTTTCAAATGTGAAAGCTGCAACACACAAGAAAATAATTAATTTACTAGACAATATTAAATTGTTGCAAGACAGGCATCAGTTGGAAAAGATATCTTTCAATAAAATGATTGATACTTCCACATCTTCGCAGATTTGTCGGGTCACAACTAATTGCATTTCCTTTGCAAATGCACAAATCTAGAACTTTAATCTGCTAGTTACTGCCCTTCTCACTGTGTGGCAGATTCAAATTTAACAATTGACAGTGTTCACTCCAATAGAATTCACCACATTTTGTCCTCCACATAGAACATATGCAGTCTTATGCTAGAGATCCAATATTCATTTGCAACGAATTTATCTCAGGAGACTTCACATTTTTCTGGCTCCCACTTAGGTTTTTTTTATTTCACTTGCAGGATGTGGGCATTGTTGGCTGGCCAACAGTATTGGCCACTTCCAGTTGTCGTCAAGAAGGCGGGCTTGAGCTGCTTTCTTGAAAAGTTGCAATCCAGAACTGTATATAGACCCACAATGCTCTTAGGGAGCGAATTCCAGGATTTTGATGCAGCAACAGTGAAGGAATGGCGATATATTCCCAAGTCAGGATGTTGAGTGTCTTGGAGGGGAACTTGAAAGGTGGTGATAATCCCATGAATTTGCTGCCCATGCCCTTCTAGATGGAAGTGCTCATGCGTTTAGCAGTTCCTGTCTAAGGGTCTTCAGCGAATTTCTGCAGAACATCTTGCAGGCAGTACACACTGCTGCTACTGAGTGTCAGTGGTGTAGGGAACGGATATGGTGCCAATTAAGCAGGCTGCTTTGTTCTAGGTGGTAGGCAGAGTGCTGTTGGAGCTGCACTCGTCCAGGTAAGTGGCGAGTATTCCATCGTGCTCCTAATTTGTGCCTTATACATGATGAATAGCTTTGGGGAGTCAGGTGGTTAGTTAATCGCCACTGCATTCCTAGCCTCTGACCTGCTCTTGCAGCCAGTGTTTATATGGTGGGTACAATTGAGTTTCTGGTCAATGGTAACTCCCAAGGTGCACAGTAAGGTTGGTTGTCAGGTTTAAAACTGTTCCCCCAGCCTTTGTAACCATCCTCTGTTCCTGCTGCCCCACATTAGCTTGGCGTAGTGATCTCTCAGCACAGGATAGTCTCAGTACATACCTCTGGTCTTGAGGCGATTCCTTGAAGTTGCTCCTGCCATTGCTAAGCATGTGAGAGACTGTAATGTTTGAATTTAAAACTAAAGACATCTGCAATGTGCAACTTTTAACTTCACTTTGTATATTTTATGCTATACTATAATTTCTGCAATGTTTAACTTTTAAACTTGGTTTTATCTTTCTACCTTGTCAAGATTCTGTACTGAGGTACTTATACCTAAGATGACGTCTTGGGTAGTGATATTGTACACTTTTCGCTGTACTCCTGTGCTTTTGTACTTGCATACACGTGATAATAAAATCAAAATAACATTAAAATTTAAAAAAATTAAGATCAAAATAAAATTAACATCAAATTACAGCTCCCAACCTTGTAGGTTGCCTCTCACCTATCACCCAACTGTAATCATCATAAGGCCATTCAGCCCATTAAGTCTACTCTGCCATTCAATAAGATCATGGCTAATCATATAATGCTCAACTCCACCTGGCTGCCTTTCCCCCCCATAACCCTTGATTCCCTTAAAGGATTTAAAAAAAATCTCAGCCTTGAATATATTCAATGACCCAGCCTCAACAGTCCTCTGCCAAAAATAATTCCAAACTCACTAACATCAGAAGAAATTTCTTCTCATCTGTGTCTTAAAACACGTGTGATACTTTATTTGGAGATTATGCCCCCTCTGATCCTAATCACTTCCACAAGAGAAACAGCTTTCGACATCTAACTTGTCCAGTCCTCTAAGAATCTTGTAGGTTCTGGATATGAGTTTGCTCTCTGAGCTGGAAGGTTAGTTTTCAGACGTTTCATCACCATTCTAGGTAACATCATCAGTGAGCCTCCGATTAAGCGCTGGTGTTATGTCCCGCTTTCTCTTTATCTGTTTAGGTTTCCTTGGGTTGGTGATGTCACCAACGCAGGAAATGACATCACCAACCCAAGGAAACCTAACCAGATAAATAGAAAGCCGGACATAACACCAGCGCTTCATCGGAGGCTCACTGATGATGTTACCCAGAATGGTGACGAAATGTCTGAAAACTAACCTTCCAGCTCAGAGAGCAAACTCATATCCAGAACCTCAACATGAGCTACAAATCTTCTCAAAATTCGCTAATCTTGTAGGTTTTAATAAGGTCACCTCTCATTCTGTATTCCAACAAGTACAGGCCAATCTACTCAACACCTCAAATGATTAGCCATAAGTCAGTTCCTCAAACTTATCAGCATAGTTAACTTTCTCCAGGCTGAGTTTTGAAGGAGGGTCACTGGACTTAAAATGTTAACACTGTTTTCTCTCTACAGATGCTGTCAGACCTGTCGAGTTCCTCCAGCAATTTCAGATATGTGAATGTCTCCTCTTATTTACAAACAGCTATCTTATGTTATCCTGCACTGAGTTTTGACTTGCGTACAAACAGACTTGCAAATATTCGCAAGCACACAATCAGTTCACAACACATCAACTGCCCAAAACCTAGTATCTCTCCAAATCATTTTCCATCTGTCAAGTTTTTACTCATTGTCTTAACATGTCTACATCCCTCCACAGACACAGTCATCCTCACACTACCTTTCCTCCTTATTTTAGTTTCTTCGCAAACTTGCCAACAGTACATTCATTTTCCTCAGCCAAGTCATAATATATGTGAAAACTTTCAGCCTCCCTCTCGCCCACCCACCGTGCATTGCTCCTTCTCCCTGCCACACCCATTCTCCAGTCTCTCTTCTCTGTCCCATCTTGGGGGCACCTTCTCCCACTCCATTCCACTCGCAACCTACTTCTTCCCCATCCAGCCTCTTGCTGCCCAATCTCCTCCTTTCACTCCCAATGTCTACTGCACTCCTATCCATCGCACTTCTCTTGTGGACTTCTTTTTCACCCACAGCCCTCTTCAGCTCTTCCTTCCCTGAATGCCACTGCAGTCTCCTACTTCCACCCAAACCTTCTAGTGCCACCTTTGCCCACTAACAGTAGGCATACTTAACCATGGCAAAAAACAACTTGTGAAGGCTCAGTGGACTTGAAATCCACAGATTCTTCCAAACCAGAGTTTCTCCAGTAATTTCTACTATTCATTTCAGGAAAAAGACTTCCGGCCTTGGCCTTGGCAGAAGTCTTGCTGGCTGCAGGCTCTGGCAAAATGCTCCTCAGCTTTGGCAAAAGTCTTCCTTGATGATTCACTCACTTGAGTCTACAGTAGTAAATACAGGAACACCAGCCTGTGATCTGTTAGACAATTCCTCATAGTTCTGTCCATTCTACTTAAAGGCACTTTCTTTCTTTGACAGGTTTCCTCCTGATTGACTTTTTCCAGATTTTTTTTTGAGGGTGGTGGTTCCAGGAACAAATTCATCTGCTTCCCCCACCTCACATATATTTTGAGAATGGGCATTACTGTAACAATCCTGAGATTCTGCTCTATACTTCATTATACTCTCCATTTAAGTCCATCCCCACACAGCCTGTCATACTACCCAAGTATTGTACACATGCAAAACAAATCTTCCTTTGACTAAACAATGACAGCAGCAAATATGGAACTGCATGGAAGACTAAAACATCAATGCATAAACCTTAGTTTTAAAATGAAACTGCTGCTGGTACAACACCATTAAAAAAAACTTAAGTAAAACTGAAGAGGCTTCAAATATTTCACATTTAATGTTGTCCAAATAATCACAGACTTTAACAAAAGACTTTAACAATTTCTATAACTGCTTAAAAAGGCGTAAAGTCAATAATTCATTTTACTTGTCAAAAACAGAAGCCCTTATTAAACAGATTCTTGTATTAACGTCGGCTGACAGCAAAGCCTGCAATCCTTAAAATTTAACCCTAATCAATTGCAATTAAACTTACCTGAGATGCTGTATGTTTGGAACAATACACTGATGTGGCACTCGAACAATTTTTGGAGTTCCTGTTGTACCTGATGTTTGCAATATATATGCCAGAAATCCATGCCTCTGAAAGTCTGAATATTTGTGCACATGTCTCTCATCCTCTTCGGCAGCTTCAGAGCTGCCTTCTCTCAACCCTCCTATCTTACTGCAAATTACATTTTCTTTGTTTTTGGGTTCTGAATCCACATTAGTCACCCGCCGCTGAACCTTCACAAGTACTACATTTAGTGCTGGTACATCATGTTTGACTTCGATATTCAACCACTTTGACTGAGTATCCCTGAATTTCTGAAATAAGATTAAAGTACGCATTATTTATTAACCTATAAAAATGAGCCTCCCTAAGAATTAGAAGTCAATAATTATTACACAAATATAAGACATGCATAGCTGCAGAAAAGCAGATACTGTAACATACTAATAAATAAATAAATCTGATGTGTCATTATCAAGAACTCTCTCCAGTTGGAATCACATTTAGAATCTGAATTTTAGTCAAAGCTTTTGATAGAAGGCTTCCTGATACTGAATCTGAAAATTAAAATTAAGACTTGTTTTCAACAGAAACAAACTGGGGTTCCTGGTATGGTCAATGGGTTAAAAAAAGTTTCTGCCTAGCCAAAATAAATACTATTATTGTTTCAAAAACAATTTGTGGTGTGAGCATACAGAATTATGGAATGGTTACAGCATTGAAGCAGGCTATTTGAACCATCTCTAAGAGCAACTCACTAAGTTTCATTCCTTCTCTTGTAGCCCTGAAAATGTTTTCCCTTTTCAAATAATGATCTAACTCTTTCAAAGATCTTGATTGATTTGCTGTCTCTGGCACACTCTCAGGCAGTACAGTCCAGATACCAACAACTCGCTGTGCTAAAAAACTTTTTCCTCATACACTGATGCTTCCTTTACCAATTGGCTTAAATCAATATCCTCTGCCTCCTGATCCTTCAACAAGAACAGTTTCTCACTATGTAGTCTGTCCAGCCAATATCAATAGTTATTTTCTTATCAGGAACTGATTTTTCAATTGATTGATCAAGGGTATCATAATGTGAATTTATCCTGTGTGCTTACTGCAGAACAATCCTATTGAAGTTATTCAAATTATAGAGTTTACCACTTTAATTTAGAATAACACTTTCACATTCATTAAAGGTTTTTCTCTCTACAAAGAGAAAAGTTTACATTCGTACTGCCTTTCACAGCTTAAGACTTTCCAGAGTATTTCAATAGCCTAGGGAATATTTGATTAAGTTCCACAAAAGAGATTTCTCAGCAAAGTCAAAGCCCACAGAATGAAAGGAATAGAGGTAGTCAATTTCCAACTTGGCCAGATATAGGAATCAAAGGTGAACAAATACTTTTCAGACAGGTGCGGGTATATACTATGGGGATAGAGATGTAATCTGGTATAATCCAGAATGAAATGCTAATTCCAAGGGGACATAGGTTCAGATCTTATCGTGGAAGTGAAATTTGAATACACTGTCTAAAAAAAAGAATGAGATTTTAGACACTAGCTTGGTGGTGACCATGAAACCACTGCCAATTGCCACAAAAACCCATCTGGTTCACTCATTTCCTTTTGGAAAGGAAATCTACAATTGCCAAGTGTGACTGCATGCCAAGTGACTTCTACACAGACTCCAAACCCAAAGCAATGCTGTTGACCCTTAGCTGCCCTCTGAACTGACCTAACAAAACTGCATATACTTTAAGGGCAATTAGGGATAGGCAACCAATGCTGGCCTAGCCAGTGGCATCCCCCAACCCATAAAGTAAATCGGGGTTCCCAGAGGTTAGTATTAGAAATATTGCTAATAGTTTACATTAATTACACGATTGCTTTCACAGTACAATTTCAAAGTATGTGAAATAGCAGGATGACAGTGACAGGCCGGCAGAGTAGGCTCAAAGGATCAAATGGCCTACTCCTGCTCCTATTTCAAGATGACAGACAGGAACATCTGGTAGAATGATCAGATGTGTGACAGATGAAATTTGATGCTAAGTGGTACATTTTGGTAGGAAGAATAAGGGCAGGCAATATTAAAAAAGGTGCCATTCTAACAGAGAGAAGTTAGCTGAAGGTACGCTGCACAATTTGTTGAAATTCTTGAGCAGATGAGAAGCATGCTGGACTTTATGAATGAAAGCGTAGCATGCAAAAGCAAAGAAATGACGTTGAACCTTCATAAACCAATTATTGAGCAACTGTTTAATTCTGGACTTCATGCTTTAGGAAGGTGTGAAAGCACTGAAGAGTGTAGGAAAGGATAGGATTTCATGCACTAAATTAACTATGCAAAAAATACACCATTATTATAATTAAATAATTCCACTAATATAATAAAACTGAAATACAGTATTACTAGACAATTAAGTTAAAATGCAGGAATTCATAAATATGTCAATGCATTTGATTTAAATGTTATTTCTTCAGATCTTTATAGCTCAGTTACTCACCTGTATCATATCTTTCTGAATAAGGATATACGTCAATTTACACCTTTGAATAAAATTTGCTGAAAAGTGAGGTGCATTTTCTGGATCAATTGGGCAAAATGCTGCCCCAATTTGAAGAATACTGAAAATGTACAAGAACAGTAACACTAAACATTATTGCTAAAAAGAAGTTATCACATTCCTGTACAATAAACAGAAGACTGAAAACAGAAATAACCTATTCTTCCTGTGATATTGAGGTGATGGTATTGGACTGAGGTGGGCAAAGTCAGAAGTCACCTGACAAAGGGGCTACACTCCAAAAGCCTGTGATTTCAAATAACCCGGTAGGACTATAACCCGGTGTCGTGGGACTTCTAACTTCCTGTGGCGTTTCCTCCACATATTAAGTAATGGAAACCCATACTTAAGGTATTGAAATTGGGTTAAAAGGATAGTGACAGCTTGGAAATAAAATTGACCAAGGGACACAGAACAAAGGTTAGTGATAAATGTTTGTTAAATGATTGGGAGTTAGTATATATTGGTGACTCCAGAAATGAGTATTGGACCTACCCACATTTTGGTAATAAAAAGGCTTAATTTTAACATTGGCAGATGGCACAAAACTTGGACATGTTTTACACTACGGAATAAAGCAGCAGACATCAGCACTGCATATCCAGACCTTTGAACTGGAAACACACATGGCAGACCAACTTAAGTGCAGAAAACTGTGGTGATGCAATTTGTAAAGAAAATGAAGATAACAAATATAAATTAAACAGTGCACAAAAACAGATACTGGGGTTCACAATATAAATTTTGAAGTTGGTCATGCAATTTGATGGGGCCATTGAAAAGGCCAAGAATTATTGGCTTTACATCAACAGCCATAGTAAAGAGCAAGAAAGTCACGCTTAAACATAATTCATTGGACGCATTAGATGGTCTCAGACATAAACAATTATTAGCTTCACATTGCAGGAAAAGGTGTCCAGTGCAGTGCTGAAATGGATGATCAGAACCAGGGACAGTTACTTCTGATTAAAATTTCCCCGGGCAGAGCTCTTCTCTATTCATAGCAAATTGTTTAAATGTGTAAACTCGAATTACCTTCAAGTTACTGAATTAAAGGGCAATACACAGCCCTCATTTATAGAACTCATCCTCATAATTTAACATTTAAAATCTCAGTGTAATGTTGGGAAACTTGCATTGGACACTCTCTAAAGTCAACATATTTTTCACCACGTACGGCGTGAAGACAGGACCTAGCATTGAGTCCCGGCCCAGGTATGATGCAACTATAGTGCCATTTCCTTCACTTTGCATTACAAATTATAAGAATTAAAGCCAAAATAAACTTTTAATTTTATTGCAGTTTTAATAACGTGTGCACACAGGTACCTATATTTTTTTCTTCTAATACTAGTCTTTTGCTGCTTTAAAAGAAATCCATTGTTAACCGGACTAAAATCTTTAACTATTAACGTTTCAAAATTTAAAAGTAGACAATCGCAGGTCAAAAAAGCGAATTCTTTTTGAGACAATTAAGCATAAAACTCGACGATGGCCCAATAAACGGGGACGGGGAGTGGAGTACGATTTACCCTAAAATGCAGCTGGGTAAGTTTACTGTCGGCTGGCAGTATAATCCAACCACATAACCGTGAGCAAAGTCACAGTGCGAGTGGAGCACTTGTTGCAATCTGTTTCCCAGGTTGACAACCTGGCTGTAGCTGTAAGACACAGAAACTCCTGGCGCCTCGCGCTCACTACACACCGCCGGCCGCGCGCCCTGCACCGCGGCTACGCGCAACACCAGTTCGTGCAGGCGGCCCGAGCTCGCCTCCTCCACCGCGACCGCGTGTCTGGCCGCGGCCTCATCTACCGCTGCTTCCAACATCACCGAATACGGCTCTGGGCCAAGAACACCACACTAAACACGGTACCGCAAACTCAACATTCGTTAACACCCGCCACCATCACCGACGGGGACAGCGTCATCCGGCAAATACGTCATGACGTCAGATCGTCCCACGCCCAGGTCCCACCCATCTCCCGGATAATAAAATGTGAGGCTGGATGAACACAGCAGGCCAAGCAGCATCTCAGGAGCACAAAAGCTGACGTTTCGGGCCTAGACCCTTCATCAGAGAGGGGGATGGGGAGAGGGAACTGGAATAAATAGGGAGAGAGGGGGAGGCGGACCGAAGATGGAGAGAAAAGAAGGTAGGTGGAGAGAGTATAGGTGGGGAGGTGGGGAGGTGGGGAGGTAGGGAGGGGATAGGTCAGACCAGGAAAGACGGACAGGTCAAGGAGGTGGGATGAGGTTAGTAGGTAGGAAATGGAGGTGCGGTTTGGGGTGGGAGGAAGGGATGGGTGAGAGGAAGAACAGGTTAGGGAGGCAGAGACAGGTTGGACTGGTTTTGGGATGCAGTGGGTGGAGGGGAAGAGCTGGGCTGGTTGTGTGGTGCAGTGGGGGGAGGGGATGAACTGGGCTGGTTTAGGGATGCAGTAGGGGAAGGGGAGATTTTGAAACTGGTGAAGTCCACATTGATACCATTAGGCTGCAGGGTTCCCAGGCAGAATATGAGTTGCTGTTCGTGCAACCTTCGGGTGGCATCATTGTGGCACTGCAGGAGGCCCATGATGGACATGTCATCTAAAGAATGGGAGGGGGAGTGGAAATGGTTTGCGACTGGGAGGTGCAGTTGTTTGTTGCGAACCGAGCGGAGGTGTTCTGCAAAGCGGCCCCCAAGCCTCCGCTTGGTTTCCCCAATGTAGAGGAAGCCACACCGGGTACAGTGGATGCAGTATACCACATTGGCAGATGTGCAGGTGAACCTCTGCTTAATGTGGAATGTCATCTTGGGGCCTGGGATAGGGGTGAGGGAGGAGGTGTGGGAGCAAATGTAGCATTTCCTGCGGTTGCAGGGGAAGGTGCCGGGTGTGGTGGGGTTCGAGGGCAGTGTGGAGCAAACAAGGGAGTCACGGAGAGAGTGGTCTCTCCGGAAAGCAGACATGGGTGGGGATGGAAAAATGTCTTGGGTGGTGGGGTCAGATTGTAGATGGCGGAAGTGTCGGAGGATGATGCGTTGTATCCGGAGGTTGGTGGGGTGGTGTGTGAGAACGAGGGGCGGTTGTGCTGGAGGCAGGGTGTGAGGGATGTGTTGCGGGAAATGCGGGAGACGCGGTCAAGGGCGTTCTCGATCACTGGGAGGAAAGTTGCGGTCCTTGAAGTACTTGGACATCTGGGATGTGCGGGAGTGGAATGTCTTATCGTGGGAGCAGATGCGGCGGAGGCGGAGGAATTGGGAATAGGGGATGGAATTTTTGCAGGAGGGTGGGTGGGAGGAGGTGTATTCTAGGTAGCTGTGGGAGTCGGTAGGCTTGAAATGGACATCAGTTACAAGCTGGTTGCCTGAGATGGAGATTGAGAGGTCCAGGAAGGTGAGGGATGTGCTGGAGATGGCCCAGGTGAACTGAAGGTTGGGGTGGAAGGTGTTGGTGAAGTGGATGAACTGTTCGAGCTCCTCTGGGGAGCAAGAGGTGGCGCCAATACAGTCATCAATGTACCGGAGGAAGAGGTGGGGTTTGGGGCCTGTGTAGGTGCGGAAGCGGGACTGTTCCACGTAACCTACAAAGAGGCAGGCATAGCTGGGGCCCATGCAGGTGACCATGGCCACCCCCTTAGTCTGTAGGAAGTGGGAGGAGTCAAAAGAGAAGTTGTTGAGGGTGAGGACGAGTTCGGCTAGGCAGATGAGGGTGTTGGTGGAGGGGGACTGGTCGGGCCTGCGGGACAGGAAGAAGCAGAGGGCCTTGAGGCCATCTGCATGCAGAATGCAGGTGTATAGGGACTGGACGTCCATGGTGAAGATAAGGTGTTGCGGGCCAGGGAATTGGAAGTCCTGGAGGAGGTGGAGGGCGTGGGTGGTGTCACGGACGTAGGTAGGGATTTCCTGGATCAAAGGGGAGAAAATGGAGCCCAGATAGGTGGAGATGAGTTCGGTGGAGCAGGAGCAGGCTGAGACGATGGGTCGACCAGGGCAGGCAGGTTTGTTAGATTTTGGGAAGGAGATAGAAACGGGCCGTGCGGGGTTGGGGAACAATGAGGTTGGAGGCTGTGGGTGGGAGGTCCCCTGAGGTGATGAGGTCATGAATGGTGTTGGAGATGATGGTTTGGTGCTCGGGTGTGGGGTCGTGATCGAGGGGGCGGTAGGAGGTGGTGTCGGAGAGTTGGCGTCTGGCCTCGGCGATGTAGAGGTCAGTGCGCCATACTACCACTGTGCCACCCTTGTCTGCGGGTTTGATGGTGAGGTTGGGGTTGGAGCGGAGGGCTGCCCGTTCTGCAGGGGAGAGGTTGGAGTGGGTGAGAGGGGTGGAGAGGTTGAGGCGGTTAATGTCTCGACGGCAGTTAGAGATGAAGAGGTCGACGGAGGCTAGGAGGCCTGGGGGTGGTGTCCAGGAGGAGGACTTGTGTTGGAAGTGGTTGAAGGGGTCAGTGGAGGGAGGGTTAGGTTCCCGGTTGAAGAAGTAGGCATGGAGGCAAAGACGGCGGAAAAACTGCTCGATGTCCAATCGTGACTGGTATTCATTGATGTGTGGTTGTAGGGGGACAAAGGTGAGCCCCTTGCTAAGGACTGACCATTTGTCCTCAGTTAGTGGGAGGTTTGGGGGGATGGTGAAGATGCGGCAGGGTTCAGTATGGCTGTCTCCTCTGGGGTTGCTGGCTGTGGAGGTTGTGGGCGGAGCGATGAGGGCGTCGGCCGTGGGCGGGGTTCCGTCGGCCGTGGGCGGGGTTCCGTCGGCCGTGGGCGGGGTTCCGTCGGCGTCGGCCGTGGGCGGGGTTCCGTCGGCGGTTGGAGTATCGGGGTGGGCGGCAGCAGCTGCGGTGAGGGTGGTGTGTGAGGTGTTGTACCTGGAAGTGGAGGTGGTGACTGCAGCAGCGGTTCCGGAAGTGGTGTGGCCGGCGGAGGCGGATGTGACGTCATCGGTGGGGTCTCCGGCCGTGTCCTCATGGTCAATGGCGGCGGGTGCATGGTGGGGGAGGGGCAGGGACAGACTCGGGATTTGGGAGGCGCAGGAATCCTCTTGTGGGTGGCAGGGGCCAGTGAGTTGGTTGTACTTACGGTTTTTGGAGTCCAGGCATCCTCTACATTGGGGAAACCAAGCGGAGGCTTGGGGACCGCTTTGCAGAACACCTCCGCTCAGTTCACAACAAACAACTGCACCTCCCAGTTGCAAACCATTTCCACTCCCCCTCCCATTCTTTAGATGACATGTCCATCATGGGCCTCCTGCAGTGCCACAATGATGCCACCCGAAGGTTGCAGGAACAGCAACTCATATTCCGCTTGGGAACCCTGCAGCCTAATGGTATCAATGTGGACTTCACCAGTTTCAAAATCTCCCCTTCCCCCACCGCATCCCTAAACCAGCCCAGTTTGTTCCCTCCCCCACTGCACCACACAACCAGCCCAGCTCTTCCCCTCCACCCACTGCATCCCAAAACCTGCCCAACCTGTCTCTGCCTCCCTAACCTGTTCTTCCTCTCACCCATCCCTTCCTCCCACCCCAAGCCGCACCCCCATCTACCTACTAACCTCATCCCACCTCCTTGACCTGTCCGTCTTCCCTGGACTGACCTATCCCCTCCCTACCTCCCCACCTATACCCTCTCCACCTATCTTCTTTTCTCTCCATCTTCAGTCCGCCTCCCCCTCTCTCCCTATTTATTCCAGAACCCTCACCCCATCCCCCTCTCTGATGAAGGGTCTAGGCCCGAAACGTCAGCTTTTGTGCTCCTGAGATGCTGCTGGGCCTGCTGTGTTCATCCAGCCTCACATTTTATTATCACATATTCCCTTCCCCTCGCTTGTGTGCCTTCTGCAGGGACTGTTCGCTACAGGACACCCTGATCCCTACTTCCTTCACCCCCAATACCTCCCCACAGCCCTACGGCTTCTTCCCGTGTAACCGGCAAAGGTGCAACACCTGCCCATTTATCACCTCCCTCCCCAGTATCCGAGGGCCCAAACATACCTTCCAGTTGAAGCAACACTTCACCTGCACTTCCAAGAATCTAGTCTACTGCATTCTCTGCTGACAATGTGGTCTCCTCTACACTGGGGAAACGGAGCATAGACTTGGTGACCGCTTTGCAGAACATCTACGTTCCACTCGCAAAAAAGTCCGTGAACTACCCTGAACTACACTTCAATGCACCACCCTGCTCCCTGGCCAACATCTCTGTCTCCGGCTTGCTACCGTGTTCCAGAGAAACCCAACACAAGCTGGAGGAACAACATCTCATTTTCTACTTCGGGATCCTACAGCCCTCCGACTCAATATTGAGTTCAATAATTTTAGGGTCTAAACTCTCTCCGGTCCCAGCCCCCATCCCACACACCAGGCTTTAGAACATAGAACAATACAGTGCAGAACAGTTCCTTAGGCCCTCAATGTTGCGCCGACCTGTGAACTAATCTAAGCCCCTCCCCCAACACTATCCCATCATTATCCATATGCTTATCCATATCACTATCCGGTGTCCAATACTGAAAAAAGATCATATCTTCTAGCCCACCAACACACGAGGTGAAAGGTCTGTGGATGCTTTGTTACCACATAGCCTGCCATTACACATCCCGTGTTGTTAGTCACTAACAGTCCCCATTAACAACTATTCACCCTCCCAGCCTTAGCGACTCCTTTGTCTGTCCAACTGTCTTTCTCTCTCTTTGGGCTCTATTCTATTGTTTACTCCCTACCCCACCCGCCTCCCTATTTTCTGCAGAAAACTGACGTCTTCTCAGCCACTATCAGTTCTGAGGAAGGGTCACTGGATCCAAAATGTTAACTCTGTTTCCCCCTTCACAGATGCTGCCAGACCTGCTGAGCTTTTCCAGCAACTTTGTTTTTGTTCCTGATTTACAGCATCCACAGTTCTTTTGGTTTTTATGTCATATAGTCGTTCCGTCTTAAAGGACATGGCTGGTGGCACGCGCATGTGCGGCCGTTATGCACCTCGTGAACTGCTGTGGTAGCACATGACTGGAAGGTGTATGTTTCTGAAGGTTTGCTACATCAAAATTTATGATGAATTTATATAGCAACTGTAAAACTGTTTGCACTCGTTAGTCATAATTGCAGCGAGATGAGAGCAGTAACGAGAGCTTCAACTAGACTTAACAGCAATGGTAATAACATAAAAGGGGGGAAGGGCCAACACGGTGTGGAGCTGGAGGAATACAGCAGGCTAAGCAGCATCACAGGAACAGGAAAGTTGATGTTTCGGGTTGGGACCCTTCTTCAGAAATGGGCACCATGGAGATTCTGTGATAATAAAATGTGAGGCTGGACGAACACAGCAGGCCAAGCAGCATCTCAGGAGCACAAAAGCTGACGTTTCGGGCCTAGACCCTTCATCAGAGAGCTCCTGAGCTCCATGTTGTGCTCCTGAGATGCTGCTTGGCCTGCTGTGTTCGTCCAGCCTCACATTTTATTATCTTGGAATCTCCAGCATCTGCAGTTCCCATTATCTCTGATACCATGGAGATTCTGTCTTTATTTTTGTTGGGAGGAGAGGTTTTGAGAGCAGAAGTGCAGAAATTGCAAGAGATGCGATTGAGGGCAGTTTTAATCACCGGAGGTCGGGGTGGAGGAGGGTGAGGTTGTGGTCTTTGAAATAGGAGGACATCTGGGATGTCCGGGAGTGGAACTCCTCATCTTGGGAGCAGATGCAGCAGAGATGGAGGAATTGGGAGTAAGGGATCACATTCATGCAGGAGTGTGGATGAGAAAAGATGTAGTCAAGGTAGGTACGGGAGTCAGTGGGTTTGAAATGGATGTCAGTGTTGAGGTGGTTACTAGAGATGGAGTTGGAGAGGTCCAAGAAGGAGAGGGAGGTATCAGAGATGGTCCAGGTAAATTTGAGCTTGGGGTGAAAGGTGTTAGTAAAGTTGATTAACTGTTCAAGCTTCTCATGTAAGCACAAGGCAGTACCAATACAGTCATCAATGTAGCGGAGAAAGAGGTGTGTGATGGTGCTGGTATAACAGCACAAAAGTGACTGTTCCATGTATCCTGTGATAAGGCAGGCATAGCTTGGATCCATAGCCACCCCCTTAGTCTGTAGGAAATGGGAGGAGCTAGAGGAGAAGTTGTTAAGGGTAGGGAAAAGTTCTGTTGAGCGGATGAAGGTGGAGGGGGACTGTTTGGGGCTGTGGGAGAGGAATAAGCGGGCAGCTTTTTAGCCAATCTGCATGGGGCAGGTGGTGAGGGGTGGGTGCAACTGTACAGGTATTTTATGCCCATAGTGCAGATGAGGTTTTGGAGGTCTGGGAATTGGAAGTCTTGGAGGAGATGAACGGCGTGGGTGGTGTCCTGGATGTAGGCTGGGAGTCCATGGACTGGGGAGGGGTGGGGAGGAGAGAGAGTCGTGGTAAGTGGAAGTGAGTTCAGTGGGGCAGGAGTAGGTAGGGACAATGGGTCAGCTGGGGCACTCAGGTTTGTGGGTTTTGGGAAGGAGATAGAAACGGGGTTGGGGAACGATGGGGTTGGAGGCTGTGAGTGGAAGGTCACTTGAGGTGATATGTTATGAATGGTCCGAGGGATGATGATTTGGTGGTTAGGGGTGGGGTCACAATCAAGGCGGGGGGGGGGTAGGAGGAGGTGTCAGAGAGTTGGCAGCAGCAGCTCGCCTCCTGGATGTAGAGGTCAGTGTGCCATACCACTACTGCGCCCCCCCCCCCCCCCCCCCACAAACGCCTTATCCGTAGGTTTGATGGTAGGATTGGAGTGGAGGGCTGTGTGTTCCGTGGGGGAAAGATTGGAGTGAGTGAGAGACCTGAATCAATATTGCGACAATAGTTGGAAATGAAGAGGTCGAGGGAGGGTAAGAGGCCGTGGAGTGCTGTTCAAGAGGACGAGGTTTATTGAAGCTGGGAGAAGGGGGCTGCAGCGGGTGGATTAGTTTCCCACTCAAAGAGATTGGCATGGAGGCGGCGAAAGTAGGGTTCGATATCCAGACGTGAACAGTATTCATTGATGTGTGGGTGCAGGGGTGTGAAGGTTAGTCCTTTGCTGAGAACTGATCGTTAGATTTAGAACGTTTACACCATCTTCATTGTGTCCTTGTGAATTATTAAACACCAATCTACTTGCATCCTTTTCCAGCACTTGGCACGTAGATTTGTACGGTATGATGTTTCAAGTGTTTAACTAAATCCTTCTTCAGTATCTTAGGTGTTCTTGACTCTACTATTGTATTAGGGAATCAGTTCCAGATACCCTCTTGGTGAAAAAACCTCCTTAAATTACCACTTCTGCACCTTACCTTAAAACCTCTCTAACAAGGGTGGAATTTTCTCCCTATCTATCTTATCTGTGCCTTCCATAACTTTGTACATCTCATTCAGGTTGCCCCCCTCAATCTTCTTTGATAGAAGGAAAATTCAGCTTATCTCGCCTATCTTCGTAGCTGACTCATTGCAGCCCGGGCAATGTCCTATTCTACCTCCATATCCTCTCTAGAGCAATCACTTTCTTCCCATAGTGTGGTGACCAGAACTGCACATAGCACTTGAGCTATAGCCCAAACAATGTTGTATACTGCTCTATCACAAGCACCTTGAATAGAGAGGGAGCAGAAAAGATTTATAAGAATAGTTCCAGGAATGAGAACGTTCAATTACAGTTACATAAATTAGAGATCTGAAAGTGTTTGGATAAAACACTTGGGAAGAATCTATATTCTGTGGCAGAAGGGTTGAGAAAGGATATGATTTAAAGCAAATGGGGCCAGAACCAAAGTTGACGTGAGAAAAAAAATATTTTGTGAATGTGTGGTTAGGACTTCCAATGCACTGCTGAGCGTAAATGAAGTCAAGTGTGCTTTGCAAAGAAGAAGTGAATAATTACAAGCAGGAATTATGAAATTGTTTGGTACAGTAGTGTGAGCCTGATTTGCTGTTGCAAGGAGAGCTGGCACATACATAAGACACCATTCAAATGCACAAACTAGATAGGCACTCAGTCATTCGATCCTGCACCTCCATCCAAGTAAATTATGGCTGATCTGATTTACGTTACAATCCAACCATCTCTTACTATTCTAAACTCCAATGGATACAAGTCTGACCTGACCAACTTTTCCTCATAAGACAATATTCCCATCAAGTAACTTATCACCCTCGTGCTTGTCTAGAATCTGTCTCCCTCTGCTATAAATTATTCAAAGTCTCTGCTTCCACCATCTTTTAACAAATAGAGGTCCAAAGACTTGAGACTCTGAGAAATAAATTCTCTCCTCTTTTGGCCACGTTTTAGTTCTAAATACAGACCACTGGTTCTAGATTCTTCCACAGGAGTAAACATTCTGTCCACATCCACCTTGTCAAGTCACCTCAGGATCTTATGTGTTAGAATCCAACCACCACTTACTATTCTAAACTCTAATGGATACAAATCTAACCTGACCAACTTTTCCTCATAAGACAATCCACCATTCCTGGTCCTGTAGTAACCCTTCTCTGATCTGTACCCAATGTATTTACATCCCTCCTTAAGAAAGGGACTAATACTGTACACAGTACTCCAGGTGTGGATATCACCATTGTTCTATATAATTGGAGTATAATATCCCTAATGACAGTCCCAGGAGGTACAGTGGCAGTGGCAGCAAAGTAAATGAGAATGAGACACTTGGGCGTGTGGGGCCCAACACTGGGTTTGAGGCCAGTTTGAGACCCAGCAAGATCAACTGTGTCATGGCAGCAATGACATTGTTGGAGATAAGATAGTGCCAAAGAATAGTGACATGGTACTAGTGGCAATAGCGTGGCTCCAGCACTTGGTTGGGCCTGGGTATGTGATGGCGGAGGTGGTGGCATTAATGCTGCTGCGGCATCCCAGAACCTGGGGCACCTGAGGAATGAGGAATGGATCTTGTGGCTTTACTTTTTCTGGCACCAAGGACTCATGGTGGAGGTGGGTGTGATCTTGGCATTTTCTTCTAGCTGTTTCTTTTACTTCTGCTTCTGTTTTAGTCCTGTCTCTTATATATTAAGATAGCACTGGAGAATGGAGACTTTATACACTTTTCACTGGACTCCTTATATTCCTGTACTTGAGTACATGTGACAATAACATTTACATTTAATATACAATTTCCTTTTCAATAAAAAAAATTATCCCTTTATTTAAGAAAGGATGTAAATGCATTGGCTAATTACATGTTGCGCCTGTGCATCAAAACTTTTTAATTCATACAATTGCACGCCTGGATTCCTTTGCATTTCAAGGCTGGTAATAACCTCTTATGGCCTCTTCTATGAGGTAGAAGATACAGAAGCCTGAACACAGACACAAGCAGATTCATGGACAGCTTTATTCAGCTGATACCAGATTGTTGAATGGACTCTAGCCTCAAATAATGTAACCTGTAATGTAACATGTATGACTACGTCTTTTTGATTTGTACATCCTTTGCTTGCTGTCATTTGCCTGTACCACTCGTAAACAGAGCTTTTTACTGTATTTTGGTACACATGACAATAAAATCAATCAATGCTCTGCAATATATCATAACTTTGATGATTTTATAAAACTTCTTCCTGTCAAAATAGATAATTTCAAGAATGCTTTATCCATAGCACATTATTTAAAGAACTCCAATAAATTGGTTAAATACGATTTCCCTTTTGAAAAACCATATTGAGTCTACTAGAGTACCAGTACACCACTAAGTGCCTTGCTGATGACAGACATTAAGCTAATCAGTAGTTTCTGTCTGTCTGTCTCCCTTCTTGAATGAAAGTGCATTTTTAGCTATTCATTTGTGGGATGTGTGTGTCGCTGGCTGGCCAGCATTTCTTGCCCATCCCTAGTTGCTGTTGAGAGGTGGTGGTGAGCTGCCTTCTTGAACCGCTGCAGTCCTCCTGCTGTGGGCTGACCCACAATGCTATTAGGGGGGGAATTCTATGATTTTGACCCAGTGACAGTGAAGGAGGGTGATATATTTCCAACTCAGGATGGTGAGTGACTTGGAGGTAGTGGTGTTCCCATATGTCTGATGCCCTTGTCCTTCTAGATGGAAGTGTTCGTGGGTTTGGAAGGTGCTGTATGAAGATCTTTGGTGAATTTCTGCAGTGCATCTTGTAGATAGCACACACTGCTGCTACTGAATGTCAGTGGTGAAGGGAGTGAATGTTTGTGGATGTAGTGTCAATCAAGTGGGCTGCTTTGTCCTGGATGGTGTCGAGCTTCTTGAGTGTTGTTGGGGCTGCACTGATCCAAGCAAGTAGGGAGTATTCCATCACACTCCTGACTTGTGCCTTGTAGATGGTGATCAGGCTTTGAGGAGTCAGGAGGTGAGTAACTCACCACAGTATTCCTAGCTTATGACCTGGTCTTGTAGCTACTGTGTTAATATGGTGAGTACAGTTGAGTTTCTGGTCAATGGTAGCCCCTAGGATGTTGATAGTGGGGGGATTCAGTGATGGTAACACCATTGAATGTCAGGGGATGGTGGTTAGATTGTCTCTTACTGGTGATGGTCATAGCCTAGCATTTGTGTGGTGTTAATGTCACTTGCCACTTGTCAGCCCAATCGTGGATATTGTCCAGATCTTGTTGCACATGAACATGGACTGCTTCAGTGTCTGAAGTGTCATGAATGGTGCTGAACATGATGCAATCATTGGCGAACATCTCCACTTCTGATGTTATGACGGAGGGAAGATCATTGATGAAGCAGCTGAAGATAGCTGGGCTTGGACACTACCCTGAGGAACTCGTGCAGAGATGTCCTGGAGCCAAGATGATTGACCTCCCATAACCACGACCATCTTCCTATGTGTCAGGTATGATTCCAACCACTGGAGCATTTGCCCCCTGGTACCCATTGATTCCAGTTTTGCTCAGGCTCCTTGATATCAAGGGCTGTCACTCTCACCTCACCTCTGGACTTCAGCTCTTTCATCCCTGTTTGAACCAAGGCTGTAATGAGATCAGGAGCTAAATGGTCCTGGTGGAACCCAAACTGAGCTTCACTGAGCAGGTTATTTCTGAGCAAGTGCCGCTTGATAGCACTATTGATGACACCTTCCATCGCTTTACTGATGATCGAGAGTAGACTGATGGGACGGTAATTGGTCGGATTGGATTTATCCTGCCTTTTGTGTACAGACATACTTGGGCAATTTTCCACATTGTTGGCTGGATAGCAGTGTTGTAACTGTACTGGAACAGCTTACTAGGGGAGCCACAAGTTCTGGAGCACAAGTTTTCAGTACCATTGCCAAAATGTTGTCAGGGCCCATAATGCTTGCAGTTTTCAATGTCTCCAACCGTTTCTTGATATCATATGGAGTGAATTGAATTGGCTGAAGACTGGTATCCGTAATGCTGGGAACTACTGGAGAAGGCCGAGATGGATCATCCACTTGGCACTTCTGGCTGAAGATTGCTGTGAATGCTTCAGCCTTATCTTTTGCACTGATGTGCTGGACTCTTCCATCATTGATGATGGGGATATTTGTGGAGCCTCCTCCTCACTGAGTTGTCTAATTGTCCACCACCATTCACAACTAGATGTGGCAGGACTGCAGAGCCTAGATCTGATCCGTTGGTTGTGGGATCGCTTAGCTCTGTCTATCACTTGCTGCTTTCACTGTTTGGCATGCAAGTAATCCTGTTTAGTGGCTTCAGCAGGTTGACACCTCATTTTCAGGTATGCCTGGTGCTGCTCCTGGCATGCCCTCCTGCGCTATTCATTGAACCAGGGTTAATCCTCTGGCTTGATGGTAATGGTTGAGTGGGGGATATGCTGGGCCATGAGGTAACAGATTGTGCTGGAGTACAATTCTGCTGCTGTTGATGGACCACAGCGCTTCATGGATGCCCAGTCTTGAGTTGCGAGATCTGCGCGGTCTGTCCCATTTAGCAAAGCGATAGTGCCTCACAAATGATGGTTGTCAATGTGAAGGCGGGACTTTGTCTCCACAAAGACTGTGCAATGGTCACTCTTACCGATACTGTCATGGACAGATGCAGCTGCAGCTCGCCCATTAGTAAGGATGAGGTCAAGTATGTTTTTCCCCTCTTGTTAGTTCCCTCACTACCTGCCACAGTCCCAGTCTAGCAGCTATGTCCTGTAGGACCCAACCAGCTCAATTAGTAGTACTGCTGCCGAGCCACTCTTGGTGGTAGACATTGAAATCGCCCACCCAGAGTACATTTTGTGCCCCAGCCATCCTTAGTGCTTCCCCTAAGTGTTGTTCAATGTTGAGGAGTACTGATTCATCAGCTGAGGGAGGATGGTATGCAGTAATCAGTAGGAGGTTCCCTTGCCCATGTTTAACCTGAAGCCATGAGACTTCTTTGGGTCCAGAGGCAATATTGAGGACTCCGAGAACAACACCGTCCTTACTGTATACCACCGTGCTGCCCTTCTGCTGGGTTTGTCCTGCTGGTGAGACAGGACATATCCAGGATGGTGACGGTGGTGTCTGGGACACTGTCTATAAGCTATGAATCTGTGAGTATGACTATGTCACGCTGTTGCTTAACTAGTCTGTGAGACAGCTCTCCCAATTTTGGCACTAACCCCCAGATGTTAATGAGAAGGACTTTGTTTCTGCCATTGTCTTTTCTGGTGCCTAGGTCAATGCCAGGTGATCCGTCCAGTTATATTTGCTATTTTAATCTCATGGAACATTTCTTGAATCCTGAGAATTTTGGAAAAGTAAAAACAAATGCATCAACTATCTCACCAGCCACTTAATTTAAGAACCTAGAATGAAATCCATTAAACCCAAGGATTTATCAGCCCATGGGTCTAACAATTTGCTGTGTACCACTTCCAGATGATTTTAATTCTTTTGGAGCCCTCCATTCCATGATTTACAGTGATCTTCATAAGATCATAAGTTTGAGGAGCAAAAATTAGGCCATTCGGCCCATCGAGTCTGCTCCACCATTCAATCGTGGCTGACAAGTTCCTCAAACCCATTCTCCCACTTTCTCCCTGTAACCCTTGATCCACTTGCTAATCAAGGATATTACTTGTATCCCCTATAGCGAAGATTAATGCATAACAGCGATGGAATTCTTATGCCATCTTCTTATTTTTCAAAATTCATTTCATGGGCTCATTTTTATAGGACCAATGCTCACTTTGTTAACTGTCCTCTCCTGTAAATATCTATGTGAACTCTTACTGTTTTAATACTTCTCAGTAAAATTAAATGTACTCAAGAAGGGACTAGATATAGCACTTGGTACAAATGGGATCAAAGGTTATGGGAAGAAAGTGGGATTAGGCTATTGAGTTGGACAATCAGCCATGATTGTGAAGAATGGTGGAGCAGGGTCAAAGGTCCAAATGGCCACCTGCTGCTCCTATCTTCTATGTTTCTTTCTTGTGTTCTTTCTTTATTCCATCCTTGTTAATCTTTTAGTTATTCTTTTAAATTATTCTAATCAGTTTTCAAACTTGCCACCCACTTTTGTGTAATTATGTTATTTTTCTTTTTAACCATGGATGATGGGTTCTCTGCTTGCAATCTTTCTTGTCGAAATGTATCTATCTTCTGTATTCTAAAAAATCCCACTGCTTGTCTGCTACTGAATTTCTATTCACCTATTTTTTAACCTAATTTGCCAACTCACTTTAGCTAGCTCTGCTTTCATGCCCCCATAATTGCCATCATTAAAATTTAAAATACTACCCTTGGGCTCATTTGCCTAAGAAACAGATAATGTGTGTTCTTGATAAGTATGTACTTGTCAGGCAGTGGGGAAGTGGTCGAGTGAAGGAACTGTGGTTTACCAAAGAAGTTGAATCTCTTGTCAAAAGGAGGAAGGAGGCTTATTTAAAGATGAGGCGTGAAGGCTCAGTTAGGGTGCTTGAGAGTTACAAGATAGTCAGGCAGGATCTAAAGAGAGAGCTAAGAGCAGCCAGGAAGGGACATGAGAAGTCTTTGGCAGGTAGGATCAAGGAAATCCCTAAAGCTTTCTATAGGTATGTCAGGAATTAAAGAATGACTAGACTAAGATTAGGGCCAGTCAAGGACATTAGGGGGAAGTTGTGTGTGGAGTCCGAAGAGGTAGGAGAGGCACTAAATGAATATTTTTTGTCAGTATTCACAAAGGAGAAAGACAATGTTGTCAAGGAGAATACTGAGATATAGGCTGTTAGACTAGATGGGATTGAGATACATTAAGGAGGTGTTAGCAATTCTGGAAAATGTGAAAACAGATAAGTCACCTGGGCCGACGGGATTTATCCGAGGGTTCTCTGGGAAGCTAGGGAGGAGATCCTTTGGCTTTAATCTTTGTTGTCATTGTCTACAGGAATAGTGCGAGAAGACTGGAGGATAGCAAATGTTCTTCCCTTGTTCAAGAAGGGGAGTAGAGACAACCCTGGTAATTATAGACCAGCGAGCCTTACTTCGGTTGTGAGTAAAGTGCTGGAGAGGATTATGAGACAGAGGATTTATAATCATCTAGAAAGGAATAATTTGATTGGGGATAGTTAACATGGTTTCGTGAAGGGTAGGTTGTGCCTCACAAATCTTGAGTTCTTTGAGAAGGTGACCAAACAGGTGGATGAGGGTTAATGGGAACTGCAGATGCTGGAGAATTCCAAGATAATAAAATGTGAGGCTGGATGAACACAGCAGGCCAAGCAGCATCTCAGGAGCACAAAAGCTGACGTTTCGGGCCTAGACCCTTCATCAGAGAGGGGGATGGGGAGAGGGAGCTGGAATAAATAGGGAGAGAGGGGGAGGCGGACCGAAGATGGAGAGTAAAGAAGATAGGTGGAGAGAATATAGGTGGGGAGGTAGGGAGGGGATAGGTCAGTCCAGGGAAGACAGACAGGTCAAGGAGGTGGGATGAGGTTAGTAGGTAGCTGGGGGTGCGGCTTGGTGTGGGAGGAAGGGATGGGTGAGAGGAAGAACCGGTTAGGGAGGCAGAGACAGGTTGGACTGGTTTTGGGATGCAGTGGGTGGGGGGGGGGAGAAGAGCTGGGCTGGTTGTGTGGTGCAGTGGGGGGAATAACTCATATTCCACCTGCGAACCCTGCAGCCATATGGTATCAATGTGGACTTCACCAGTTTCAAAATCTCCCCTTCCCCTACTGCATCCCTCAACCAGCCTAGTTCGTCCCCTCCCCCCACTGCACCACAAAACCAGCCCAGCTCTTCCCCCCCACCCACTGCATCCCAAAACCAGTCCAACCTGTCTCTGCCTCCTTAACCGGTTCTTCCTCTCACCCATCCCTTCCTCCCACACCAAGCCGTACCCCCAGCTACCTACTAACCTCATCCCACCTCCTTGACCTGTCCGTCTTCCCTGGACTGACCTATCCCCTCCCTACCTCCCCACCTATACTCTCTCCACCTATCTTCTTTACTCTCCATCTTCGGTCCGCCTCCCCCTCTCTCCCTATTTATTCCAGCTCCCTCTCCCCATCCCCCTCTCTGATGAAGGGCCTAGGCCCGAAACGTCAGCTTTTGTGCTCCTGAGATGCTGCTTGGCCTGCTGTGTTCATCCAGCCTCACATTTTATTATTAGGTGGATGAGGGTATATGGATTTCAGTAAAGTGTTTGATAAGGTTCCCCACAGTAGGCTATTGCAGAAAATATGGAGGCATGAGATTGAGGGTGATTTAGCTGTAAGACAAGGATGATGGTCGATGGGAAATGTTCATCCTGGAGTTCAATTACTAGGTCGTGTGCCACAAGGATCTGTTTTCGGGCCACTGCTGTTTGTCATTTTTGTAAATGACCTGAATGAGGGTGTAGAAGGATGGGTTAGTAAATTTGCAGATGACAATAAAGTCGGTGGAGTTGTGGATAGAGCGGAAGGATGTTGCAGGTTACAGAGGGACATAAATAAGCCGCTGAGCTGGGCTGAGAGGTGGCAAATGGAAGTTTAATGCGGAAAAGTGTGAGGTGATTCACTTTGAAAGGAGTAACAGGAATACAGAGTACTGGGCTAATGGTAAGATTCTTGGTAGTGTAGATGAGCAGAGACATCCCAGTGTCCATGTGCATAGATTCCTGAAAGTTGGCACCCAGGTTGATAGGGTTGTTGAGAAGACGTATGGTGTATTAGGTTTCATTGGTAGAGGGATTGAGGTTTTTGGAGCCATGAGGTCATGTTGCAGCTGTACAAAACTCTGGTGCAGCCGCAGTTGGAGTATTGTGTACAGTTCTGGTCGCCGCATTAAGGGAAGGATGTGGAAGCATTAGAAAGGGTGCAGAGGAGATTTATCAGGATGTTGCCAGGTATGGAGGCAAGGTCTTATGAGGAAAGGCTGAGGGACTTGAGGCTGTTTGTGTTAGCGAGAAGGTTAAGAGTCAACTTAATAGAGATATACAAGATGATCAGAGGATTAGATAGGGTGGACAGTGAGAGTCTTTTTCTTTCAATGGTGATGGCTAGCACGAGGGGACATAGCTTTAAATTGAGGGGTGATAGATATGGGACAGATATCAGAGGTAGGTTCTTTACTCAGAGTAGTAAGGGTGTGGAATGGCCTGCCTGCAACAGTAGTAGACTCGCCACCTTTAAGGGCATTTAAATGGCCATTAGATAAACATATGGGTGATAATGGAATGTGTAGCTTAGATGGGCTTCAGATTGGTTTCACAGGTCGGCGCAACATCAAGGGGCAAAGGGCCTGTACTGCGCTGTAGTGTTCTTTGTTCTATTAAACAAACACTATTACATACTTGAAATTTATAACAATAGCTTCCACCTTAATCCCATATTTATGTCCCAATCTTTATTTGCATCCTGTAAAATGAATTGAAAAAAGTGAAAGATAATCATTGCATTTAACTTCTCGGCTTGTTGGTAGTTCTTCAGCATGATTACCTGCAAAGCCTGCTTGATGACATCATTGTTGCTGGATACCTGGAGATCCCATTTGATTTCAGATTCAAATTATGTCAGGAAAGGTGAAATTGACAATGCAATTACTCAATCTTTGTAGGCAGTTATCTTCAGTTACTGGGGAGCACCGTCCCTTTGCTAATTCTGGGAAAAATGTGGGCCTTAATTTTTAAAAAAAACTAATTCTTCGGTGAAACTGAAGATTATTACTCTGATTCCAAAGGTCACAAGTTAATAAATGCAAAAGTTATTTGTTACGAACTCGTTCAAAATAAACCAGTAAAAACACACCTGCAAAATTTCTGTCATTTTGGGTCAGAGACAATTTGGTTGATATTGCCATCTGGTTACTGTGATCAGAAAACTGAAAAATGTAAGACAGCTCATTTCACTAATGTGTTCAAAGGTCTATGATGGTTTTGATTCTTTATAACAATGCAGTCAATGTTTCAAAAGTCGGCAACAGGATATGTCAGATAAATAGATAAGCCACAAAGCATTAAGACATGATGATACACTGGTAGACGTTCAGCAGTACAAATTATTTATCATAGATTAATCTATCTTCTGAGTTTCCAAAGATTTAATAAGAAAAATTTCATTTCATGTCTTTTTAAAACTTGATTATGTCCAGAACAGAATTAAACAGAATCCGTATGACTCTTATATACATCAACTTCTTTTATAGAACAGAGGAGGAATTCCATTCCATGCTGTATTTAATTTCATTAATTAGTATTCTAAGTCAGAAGTAGAGTGTTTGAAATATAGCTGCCACAATGAAAGGAAAATTCTTTTATCTGAAAATTAAAGATATGGTATGTAACATAACTATGGGTATAAATATTCCATAGCATATTAAAGTTAGGACAATTCTAGTCTTGAAAACTTGATGGCTGTTCAAATGTAAACCTTTGCAAACTGAAGTAATGAAGTATGACAGTCGGGCCAAGATTCAGACACTCAAAAACTCTGAATGCAAGTATGTATAACTCGACAATCTCAAGTATTGTATGCATTAAATAAAAATGATACAATTTAGTTCCAAGTTCCTGTCAGCTGACTATATTATTAGGAATTTGATGTATTGCCATTTTACAAGCTATCATGCTCTTGATTACTCACAGCTAATGAAAAGCAGTTTTAAGGATGGTTACAGACCCAAAAATTGGGAAAAACCCCAGTAAGATTTTTAAAAAAATTTCACACTGACAGTAGCTTACACAGATAACTGCCGTTAAAAATGTTAAAAAAAACAGCTGCATTAGGTTGATCAGAGTTTTACTAGTAGGATATTCAAAACACCACGTGCACTTTGGATGTGGTTGGGAAGGTCACACTTTACCAGGCTTCCTTGCAGAGTTAAGGTACTTGTTCGGAGAGGTAAGGTACCTCTTGAATATGGTCCTGGCACACTCTTAGAACATGTCATGTGCCCTTTGAAGAAGGTTCAAAGCAACATATACATGCATACAAGGGTTTCACTGAAGTTGTCAAAAGGAGTCTGTTAAGGCACGTAAAATCCCTGTCCTTTAAATATTTGAAACAAAAAAAAGCTTGGTGTCAAAGGCAAAGGAAAAAAAAAATCAGTGCCAAAAAAAGTCAGTGCTTGTTATTTCACTACACTTGTTGACAGTAGCCCGAGAGCCATCATTGCAAGATTAGTGGTGCATGATTTGTTTCACACCCTATCACAGCAGGTTGCAGGTCAGTTCATACTTCTACTGACAGCCCAAATGGTCATAAATGTTTTTAAGTGGAACTCTGAATTCAAATGCTTGTCTTTAATAATTGATCAAAGGAATAGAAAAATAGTGATGAGCTTTCATCAGTTAAGAGTTAGTTTATGGAAAGAGTTAATCAATAGAAACAAATTCATTTTCATTTCATTTCACCATGGGTCTGGAGGTCTGCCAAGTCAGACACTGGTGAGTTCTTTGTAGGTGTAATGGCAAAGTGAAATGGGTAGGAGCAACAGAATGGCAGAGGTAGGTGGGCCTTGAGGTGTAATCATTGCAGCACAGGTTCAAAAAGTATGGTCTATGGAGACAGATGCAGCATGTGAGTTGGCATGGGAGGTGTGCTGGAGTGAGGGCTGAAGGGTTATTTATTGTTTTACTCATTTTCGTCACATATTTAACAGTATTCAGTTGCTGGCCTTTTAAAAAAACCTAGACCTAGAAGCATCCAAGAATTTTCAATGTTTGTCCATCACAACTCAAAGTTTACAATGTGAACTCATCCTAGTTAGGTTTTGGAGCAAGGAACAGTCCAAACTCTTCAATCCCATCCAGCAGCTAAAAATCGGTTTATACTTAAAGCTATAACACATACATGTAAATTATGAATCAGACCTCAAAACACATACTACATTGTTCAGTTCTCTCACATTAAGCTACCCTAACCGGAACAGTTATTTTTAATTCAAATTATTTACAATGTATTTTTGACAATAGGTGAAAAACTGTTTGCCTTTTTTAGTTAGAATAGTTTCCATCAACAGTAGTTCATTTGACAGTCCTCAACAAACCTACAGTTGACACATTCTTATTGCAATGTACCATGAAAATATGTATGAAGTTGGTGATTCACCAATACACTGTATATAGAATGGTGGCACAAAACAGGCAACCATGGAACACCAAGCGGATATAAAAAATACTCAATTGATAAAAGAAAATAACTGAGCAACATCATGTCCTTAGACACTGTATTCAAATCTGAAAAACAATTTCAGATGAATCACTCAAAATTATACAAAGTAATTTTACCATTCGAGCTCCACAGGGTATTTTCCTGTGAGACAAGCCGTGCAATGACCTGTTTGCCTAGAAGATATGTTTTTGTCAATTTCAGTATAATTTAGAATGGACTTCGTTCGCAGGCTTTTAATTCCCTCTTCTACAGCTGACACCAATCCTTCGACAGAGAGATAAACCACACTATTTGCTCCTATTGAAAAAAAAACAGGAAATTTAAAAATATTTAGCAGTTAACCAAAATGTAATTTAGCCTTTGGTGTTATCTTAATATACATAGCAATGTTCAAAAAAAGAAGAGAAAATCATACACTGCAGCTAGATTAAATGCAAACATATGAATTAAGAGCAGGAGATGGCTACTAAATGCAATGTATATACTCCAGGCCATTGATCTGGAGATATGATTGTGGCCTCAACTTTAATTTCCTATATACCCTCTATATCCTTTGACCTCCTTGGCAATGAAGGACAAATCTAACTCTGCCTTTCAAATAACCAATGACTCTACTGATACTTGTCGCTGGGGAAGGGAATTCCAGAGACTAAATAACACTTCTGGAAAAACACCGTTGATATACGTATCTTAAAGTATGTATAACAGGCAACAGAACATCTCTCCCCGATGAGCTCAATGCATTCTAATCTCACTTTGAACAGGAAGTCACTGAAACAATGTTACATGTCCTGATAGCCTCAGATGCACCTGTACCCACAGTCACTGCCACAGACCTCAGATCAGCCTTCTTAAGCCCAGCAGCTCTAACCTCCATAACTATGATGTGTTTCAAGAGGTTAGTCATGGCTCACATCAACTCCAGCCCACTAGATTGCCTTGATCCTCTGCAATTTGCCTACCATCACAACAGGTCCATAGAAGACCATCTCCCTGGCTTTATACTCATCCCTGGAATATCTAGATAACAATGATAGCTACATTAGGCTCCTGTTTATTGACTTGAGCTTTGCCTTCAAAACTATTATTCCAAACAAACTCATCTCCTAACACTGAGACCCTGGTTATGGCTTCCCCACCTCTGTAACTGGAACCTGGACTTCCTGACCTATGGTCCACAATCATTAAGAATTGGCAACACCTTCAAGATAATCCTGAGTCCAGGTGCCCTGCAAGACTGTGTACTCAGGCCCCTACTATACTCCTTACAGGCTCACAACTGCATGGCCAAATTCTACCTCAACTCCATTTACAAGTTTGCTGACAACACCACCATTGTAGATTGGATCTCAGATAACGACAAGACAGAGTACAGAAAAAGAGATTGAGTGCTTAGTGGCATGGTGTAAAGACAACATGTCTCCATCAATGTCAGCAGAACGAAAGAGCTGGTAATTGACTTCATGAAGCAGAGTGGAGGGCATGTCTCTGTCTACATCAATGATGCTAAGATGGAGATGGTCAAGAACATCAACTTCCTGAAAATCATCAACAATCTGTCCTAGTTTACCCATTATCAAGAAAGCACAATCGTGCTTCCTCAGGAGGCTAAGAAAATTCAGCATGCTCACGATGACGCTTACAAATTTTTACCGATGCACCAGAGAAAGAATCCTACCATGAATGGATGCATCACAGCATTGTGTGGCAACTGCTCTTCCCAAGACCGAAGAAACTACAGAGAGCCGTGAACCTAGTCCCTCACACAAATGAGCCTTCTATCCAGAGACTCCATCTAAACTTCCCGCTGCCTCAGGGAAGCAACCAATATCATCATAGACTCTCCCAACTCCCCACCTCGCCTGTATTCTCTTCCACCCTCTTTTATTGGTAGAAGATATAAAAGTTTGAATACACGTATGAACAGATTCAAGAACAGGTTCCCGCCCACCATTACCAGGCTTTTGAACAGACCTCTCGAATGTGAATGTTGATCTCTCTCTCTCTCTCTGCAGCTATAATACTGTATTATGCGCGCTACTCTGTTACCCTGATGCACTTCGTATGATACGAACAGCCTATATAGCAAGCAACGCAACACAACACTTTTCACTGTATCTCGGTACATGTGGCAACAATCAATCAAACTCAAACTACATAGGAGATCCCTAAACCATAAAGTGTTCCTCTTGTTGTAGCCTTTCCTATTAGGGGAAACAGCTTCTTAGCACCCACAAGTCAAGTCCCATCAGAATTTTGTTTCAACAAAGTCATCTTTTCTAAACTCCAATGGACAGAGGTGCAACCTTTCATTGTAAGGTGACGCCTTCATCGGAGGAATCAAGTGACATTCTGATTAGTTTCTAACACAATTATCTTCTTTAAGAAAGGCCATCAAATCTTTGCACAGTACTTCAAAGTGGTCTCATCAAACCTTGTACAACAACGGCAAAACATCATCCTTTAAAATGCCATTCATCTTGTAATAGATGATAGTATTGATTTATCTTCCTTACCATTTGCCATATCAGCATACTATCTTGTTCGATTCATGAATTAGAACACTCCTTTGTACCTCAGTTCAGCAATCTCTGGTGATTTAAATACCTTTCCTGTCAAAGTGGACAAGTTGACATGTTTCCACATTACACTCCACCTGTTGAAATTTTGCCCAGTCTTAACCTATCATCATCCTTTTGCAGATCCCTTATATCCTCTTTATAACTCACTCAGTTATCTTTAAACCACCGACTAAATGAAAACCCTATTCAGTCACTTCTACATCACTGATACAGATTGTAAATAGTTGAGACCCAACGCAGGGGTCTCAGATACACCACCAATTAAAGCTTGCCAACACGAGCACTCACTCACTGTAGTTTCGGGTATTCTGTCTCCTTCCTTTCTTAAAGGAAAGGTGTTTCTTTCATCACTTTCTAATACAATGAGGCCCTTCCAAAACCTAGCCAACTTTGAAAAATTACAACCAATGCATTTACTATTTCCACATTTGCTTATTTTAAATCTCTAAGAAGAACTCCATCAAGTCTTGGTAAATTCTTAGCCGTTAATCCTAATGGTTTTCCTCGGTACACCTTCCCTGATGACTAAATGTTTCAAGCTCATCTCTTAATATTAAAACAATTTTTGGAATACAACTTTGAACACTGAACAGTACAGCACAGGAACCGGTCCTATGGACCGCCATGTCTGTGCTAACCATGATTCTAATCATCCCCCTCATTCTAAACTAATGCTATTTGCCTGCACATGGTCTATAATCCCTCTTTTCCCTGCCTGTTCATGTGTCTAAGTGCCCCTTCAATATTGCTATCGTCTCTGCTTCTACCACCTCTCCTGCCAGTGCTTCCAGGCATCTATTAAGAACTTTTCCTTGCACACATTGAAATTTTTCTCCTCACACCTTAAACCTACGTCCTCTAGCATTTGACATTTCCATCCTGGGAAGAAGACTCCAAACTATCCACCCTATCCATTCCTCTCAATTTTATATACTTCTATCAAGATCCCTCACCCATCATTGTTCTAGTCAAAACAAACCCAGTGGAGATGGAATCAGAGATCTATAGCACAGAACAAGGTTGTTCAGTCTGTCAAGTCTGCGCCAGTCAGAAACAAGGGCCTAATTATTTGTATCCAATTTTCCAGATCATTTCTCCGAAAGCCTTGTATGCCTTGACTTGCAAGTGCGCATCTAAATACTTCTTAAACGCTACAGACTTTCAGCCTTTCTCACCCTTACAAGCAATGAGTTCTAGATTGCCACCATCCTCTGGGTGGGAAAGATTTTCTTTACATTTCCTCAAACCCTTCTGTAGGGTTAACCATTAAAATCTGTGCCCTTGGTCATTGATCCTTCCATCAAGGGGAAATGTATCTTCCTATTTTGTGTCCCTTATAATTTTATATATCTCAGTCATGGTCTCTTTCAACACCTCTTCTCCAGTACAACAACCCCAGTCTGTACAATCTCTCTTCATGACAAATTCTCCGTCCAGGCAACATCCTGGTAAATCTCCTCAGCACCCCACACAATGCTATCACATGCTTCCTATAATGTGGCTTTCAGAACTGTACACAATACCAGCGGAGGCCTAACCTCCCTGCTTTTAAACTCTATGTCTCAACGAGTAAACGCAAGTATATCATTTGCCTTCTTAATGATTTTGTCCTGATATATTAAGAAATTGATGTGCATACACACTAAAGGAAACTTTCTGACCCCCCGTGCTTTCAAGGGTCCTACTGTTAATCACGTATTCTCTTTTCTTGTTTGTCCTGCCCAAGTGCATCACCTCACATTTATCCGAATTGCACTCCATTTGCCACTCCATCAACCCACTGACCAGCCTGTCTATATTCTTTTTTAAATCCAAACCTATACTCATCACTAATTACTTATCTACCAATTCTGAATCATATATGAACTTACTAATCAATCCTCCTACATTCAAATCTAAATCAATTATATAAACAACAAACAGGAAGGGCACCAACACAGACTCCTATCTGACTCCAACGGACACAGATGTCCTATTGGAATAGCACCCCATAACCATCATTTGCTGCCTGCCACTCAACCAAATGTCGAACCCATGGGGTTTTACCTTGCTATCAGTCTCCCAAGCAGGACTTTATCAAAAGCCTTGCTGAAGTCCAAGCAAAAGCATGGTCCTCAGGCACACAACCAATCACTTCATTGAAAAATTCGAATCAAGAAACATAACCTGATGTATGTCTCCATTTGACAGAGTTCATTAAATTGAGCCTACATTCAGCTACCTCGCTGAATGTTTTTAAGGCAAGGTTAGGTAAATTTTTGAACAGTAAAGGAATTGAGGGTTATGGTGAGTGGGTGGGTAAGTGGAGGCAAGTCTCAAAAAGATCAGCCATGATCTTATTAAATGGCAGGGCAGGCTAGAGGGGCCAGATGGCCTACTCCTACACCTAGTTCTTATGCTCTTTTATTTCCTTGTAACATTGCACAATTGGCTATACATCCTTAATACGGGCTTCCTGATTGGTGACCTACATATCCCATGCAGCACATAAAACATTTTGAGTGCTGGTGGAGTCAATGCAGCTTTTGCTTTTGCTCCTGCACACTGAAGTCCCTCTTCCTTCCAAGTTCCCATTCCCACCCTGCACTGTCACTTTAAAAGTTCCAATGCCAGTTGCCTTCACTGCACAGAGCTTCAATTGACTTTTCTGCCGTGCTCCTACTCTCAGCCTAGAGTCCTGGACTTCTTCAGTTATTAGCTGCACCAATAAATGTCTGCCACTAGATAGCGCTTGTCTAATACGACATCAGGCATTTTGATGAGTTTTAAGAGATAGTAAGAACTGTCATTGCTGGAGTCAAAGGTAACAAAGTCTGGAGTTGGAGGAGCACAGCAGGCCAGGCAGTATCAGAGGAGCAGGAAAGTTGATGTTTTGGGTCAGGACCCTTCTTCAGAAATGGGGGAGGGAGCTCTGAAATAAATAGAGAGGAGGGGTGGGGCTAGGGAAAGTAGGTGGGATGATGTAGGTGCTGATGAGTTTAATTCACTTGACATTTACAATATTCACATTTATATTATATTTTTAACATATTTTAGTTTGAAGGTTATTTCCTTTATGAATGTGTCAGAATTTGCTAAGTTTCAACTTAGTTTTTCCAAAACAAACCAGAAATCGCAGGGAAAAACTCATCAGGTCCGGCAACAGTCACTGGACTTGTAACGTTAACTCTGCTTTCTGTCCACAGTTGCTGCCAGGCCTGCTGAATTTTCCAACAATTTCTCTTTTTGTTTGATTTCCAGCATCGTCAGTTCTTTCAGTTTTTTTTTAATTTATAATTTTTCAGTTTTTTCTGCTGAAAAGGTCCTAAAGCACCAAGTGTATAGCTTTCATATTTAGTGATTTATGTTTCGAGGTTTTACAGCAGGCAATGTGCGATACAGCAGATATATGATACAGTATTTCTACTTGCACTTCAGTTTTCCAGGCAAGAAAATGTCCAAAAGAACCTAACTCTGGCTTTTCAGATGATTCCTACGAAAATCTATATAGAACCACACCTTTAAGTTAGGACGTATACTGTTTGGACTTTTTAACAAATTGATAGGCTACACATTTAATGTTAAAGATGGCAAAAGTATGCTGCAATGGCCCTGTATAAATAACACTAGTTTGGCTGCTCTATGACAGATGGTTTGAAGATGAAATTATGCATTCAGATAATACACTGATAAATATTGGTCTACCATTAAAGAATCAAACAATGAAAGTATTCTGGTATAATTTCACAAATTTTAGTTAAGAAGCCACAGTGAAACCGTAAGAGGTCCATCAAGGTATGATTTGTCCGTTTATCTCACAAAACAATATTTTTCACTCTATCTCGGTACTTGTGACAATAATAAATCAAATCAAATTTTACCATCACCACTAACAGAATGTATGACAAAACAGAAATCTCAACAAACCTATATAGCCTGCAAGATCTTCAAATTCTGGTTTGTTGGCAATCAACTCTTCTTTTGTTGGAATGTTAATTCCCATATAACAAGGAAATCTTATTGGAGGTGAAGCCACACGAATGTGTACCTACGAAAACAATTTTCTAAAGATAAGAAACTCCATGTAGTCCAAGCTTCTCAGGTGAAGAAAATCATCTAACTAAAATAATTTTTTGAATGATTATTTAACATGATACACCATCTGAAGAAATGCTAAGTGACTGAAATACAGAGAATATAGACAAATTGATTGTTCTAAAAATGTAGTAAATTAAATTTATCTATACATTCAACTTCATGCTAACACACAATACTATGAATACTATAAAATTTACAATATCATAATTTCTTTAGGAACATTCTTTCTAATACCTCTTTTGCACCCGCTTCCTTCAGGACTTTAATGATTGGAGAAATAGTATTTCCACGCACAATTGAATCGTCTATCAACACAATCCGCTTTCCAGCAAAATTATCACTCAAGGCTCCAAATTTTTGCGCTACCCCAAGTTGCCGCAGTCTTGTATTTGGTGCAATGAATGTTCTGCCCACGTAACGATTTTTGCAGAGCACTTCTACATATGGAAGTCCTGCCTGTAATAGAACCGTAATAAATTTTAATTCCTAGAAGTTAACTTTTCACCATTTTAGAACGTGATGCATAGTAATCACCCACTCTGAAAATTCTAAATTAACTGATAGAGGATAGAGCTTAAAATTCTTTCCCTTTGATTTTCAATTGCTTATTACTCTGAACTAGCTGCTGCTTTTTCTTATACCAGTGCTGGCCAATATTTGCATATGGCTTGAGATGGCACATTTAAATTTTTCTCACCCTTTGGTGACCAGGATAGTAAAACAGAACTTCACCACAAAAAAATTAAAGCAATACAATTGATAATGCAAATTGAATAATCAACAGAAATAGCCATTAAAAAGCACTCAGCAGCAAAGCTTAATAATAAAGCTATTTTTTTGTGTTTTGGTTAAGAATGAGTAAAAAAAAAATCAGCCCCAATTGATGATCACCAAGAAAGATGGCAACTGGGACCAACCAAAGGAGTTACTAACACTGATTTTACACAGCAAGGGATACACTTCCAGCTGGCCTTGCCGGAATTCTAGCGAAATTGGGAATCAGGAGTGGGTTGATTTTCAGTATGGGTTTCTTCTTCTCATAACCCACTTTTCTTCTTCCTTCTCTCCTTATCTCTTCCATGCACTTTCTCACTCTATCTTTAACTTCAAGAAAATAATCCATGGGGCTTTTATATATTTAAAAAAAATCAAATCTTGCCAGGGAAATGAACTATCAACAACAAAAATCCTTCTGAAAGTTGTTGAAAATGCTATACAACACAGCTCTGCACTAAGGCAGTGCTACAAGTCTCAATCTCAGCGGTCTACTTCAAGAACTTCATGAACCCAGGCGAAATACCTAGGAACTGCTAACTTTTAACAATGGCTCAACAGGGCTGGAGTTGGAGGATTTCCAGGCACCTTACCCGCATAGCCAGAGCCCAGGCCTTTTCCCACTGCCCTCTTATAGCAGGCAGCAATTCCTGCTCACCTCCCCCTAGCTTTCAGCAGCAGGAATCTGGGCTGCAGGGTACAAAGAGCTGCTCAACCAGTTCTGAGGAAGGGTAACCAGACCTGAAATGTTAACTCTGTCTTTTCCTTCACAGATGCTGCCAGACCTGCTGAGCTTTTCCAGCAACTTCTGTTTTTGTTCCTGATTTACAGTATCCACAGTTCTTTCGGTTTTTAAAGAGCTGTTCAAGTTGGTTCAGCCCTTACTTACCCTGACTGCCAGGTGATCCAGAAAGCCCCAGGCAAGAAAGTGACCCCTCAGCCAGACCTATGAGTATGTGTTCAAAATCAGCTCTTCCACATGAACAGCAAGGTAGACGGGCAGAACTCAATCCACTAACAGATGTCCCTGTATGACTGCTTCAAGTTAGTGTCCAGGGCCAAGGAGGATTCAGATGAGAGCCCCTCTCTCCGAAAGCAGGTCCCAATCCTTTCCTTCTGTAAAGGACTGGTGGTTTTTGGAGTTCTGGAATTGAAGCAGGAAGCCTCCTGTTCCCAGCACTGGACCTGTCATCTCACTAACAAGTCTCCAGGCTTTGGATCATTCAGTGCTCCTCCAATTGCAGATGGGTTCCCTCCACATTTGCAACTGATAGGTTCACCAGTAAGCTTGCAATAGCTCACAAGGGAGAGGCAAAAGGCCTCTGATTGGAGGAGTAGCTCCGTGCCAAATCTATGAATGAGCTGTAATTTTAAACAGCTGTTGTAGAATCATAGAATCTCTACACTGCAGAAAGAGGCCATTTGGCACATAGAGCCTGCATCAATCCTTCGAGGCACAGCAATCTAACCAGCCCACGTAACCCTGCGGTTACCAGGACTATTCCACTTAGTCTGCACATCCCTAGTCACTATGGACAATTTAGCATGGCCAATTCACCTAATCACAGTTTTGAACAGAGAGAGGAAACCAGAGCATCCAGCAAAAATACACAGATGGGGAAAACACACAAACTCCAGTCACCCAGGCTGGAATTGAACCGGGGCCCCTGCTGCTGTGAAGCAGCAATTCTATCCATGAGCCATCGTGCTGCCCAAATGTTGGGCCGCAATGTAATGCTGTGGTAAGCCCCGATTGGTCTGTGGACTATGGGCTAGGTAGCCTATTTTGCACCATTAAAATACACTTCTGGTACAATGTTCACAACACAGCATTGCCAGTATATCAAAGTTTAAAAATCCAAATGATTTAACTTACTCGACGAATAATGAAGTGTTAGGAGAGCAGTGTGGTTTACAATGTATATCTAAACTTCCCAGACACACTTTGATAAAGTACTGCAGAATACAACATGATCAAAAATTTAAAGGCAGTGCTTTTAAAGGGGCTGTCCCACTCAGATAGATCAGACCTACATTCCCACCCACTCTATTGTTCTCAGAATAAGGGGCTGCACATTTAAGACAGAGGTGAGGAGCAATTTCTTCTGTCAGAGAACAAAGAACAAAGAAAATTACAGCACAGGAACAGGCCCTTTGGCCCTCTAAGGCTGTGCCAATCCAGATCCTCTATCTAAACCTGTCACCAAATTTCCAAGGATCTGTATCCCGCTGCTTCCTTCCCATTCATGTATCTGTCTAGATACAACTTAAAAGACGCTAACGTGCCCACCTCCACTGGCAACGCATTCCAGGCATCCACCACCCTCTACTTAAAGAACTTTCCACGCATATCTTCCATAAACTTTTCCCCTCTCATCGTGAAATCGTGACCCCTAGTAATTGAGTCCCCCACTTGGGGGCAAAGCTTCTTGCTATCCACCCTGTCTATACCTCTCATAATTTTATAGACCTCAATCAGATACCCCCAAAACCTCTGTCTTTCTAATGTAAATAATCCTAACCTACTCAACCTGTCTTCATAGCTAGCGCCCTCTATACCAGGGAACAGCCTGGTGAACCTCCTCTGCACCCTCTCTAAAGCATCCATATCCTTTTGGTATTGTGGCAACCAGAACTGTATGCAGTATTCCAAATGTGGTCGAACCAAAGTCCTATACAACTGTAACATGATCTGCCAACTCTTGTACTCAATACCCCGTCTGATGGATGATAGCATGCCGTATGCCTTCTTGACCACTCTATCGACCGGTATTGCCACCTTCAATAGACAATAGACAATAGGTGCTGGAGTAGGCCATTCGGCCCTTCGAGCCAGCACAACCATTCATTATGATCATGGCTGATCATCCACAATCAGTATCCTGTTCCTGCCTTATCCCCATAACCCTTGATTCCACTATCTTTCAGGGTACAGTGGACCTGAATACCCAGATCTCTCTGTGCATCAATTTTCCCCGGGCTTTTCTATTTACCGTATGGTTCACTCTTGAACTGGATCTTCCAAAATGCATCACCTCGCATTGGCCTGGATTGAACCCAATCTGCCATTTCTCTGTCCAATCCTCGAATTTATCTATATTCTGCTGCATTCTCTGACAGTCACCTGTCTGACAGAGGGTTATGAATCTGGGGAATTATTTACCACAAAGGGGTCTTGAGGCTGGGTCATCAAGTACATTCAAGGGTGGGCTACGTAGCTTTTAAATAGTATCAGAATCAAGGGATATTGGGAAAAGAAAGTGGAGGTGAGGTTTATCAGATCAGGCATGGTCTTATTTTGGAGACTCAATGGGCTGAATGGCCTACTTCTGCTCCGTTATCTTATGGTCCTCCTGATAGTTTTACATTCCCTTGCGCAACAAGTATCTACCCAACTCTGCCTTAAAAATCCTCAAGGACTTTTTTTCCCGATGAAAGCAATGTCCCAAAAACACTAAGTGAAAATCATTTGCCTCATCTACTTTAAATGCATAATCAATGAGTGACCCCCTAGTTTTTGATTCTCCTAAAACATGCTCGCCACATCCAACCTGCTAAGACTCCGCAGGTTTTCATCAAGTTGTATCTTAGTCTTCTCGGCTCCAGTGGATACAAGTCACGCATGTCCAATCTTTCCTTAAAGACAACCTGCCGATTTCAGGTATTAGTCTAGTAAACCTTCTAAGCGGCTTCCAATCCAGTTACATTCTTGCTTCAAAGAGATATTCGATACTGTACATAGTACTCCAGATGCAGGCTTACTACTGTATAATTGAAGCATAACATCCATATCTTTGGATTTACTTCCTGTTGCAATAAATGTAAACATTCAATTAGGGTTTTTTTAAAAAAAAGATTTGTTTCCCTACAGTGTGGAAACAGGCCCTTCGGTCCAACAAATTCACACCACCCCTTGAAACATCCCACCCAGACCCATCCCCCTACAACCCACACACCCCCGAACACTATGGGCAATTCAGCATGGCCAATCCACCTAGCCCGCACATCTTTGGACTGAGGGAGGAAATTACCGTTTCTAATTCCTGGCTGTACAACTTTTTAAATCACCAGAATCATAGAATGCCTACAGTGTGGAAACAGGCCCTTCAGCCCCAACAAGTCCACACCAACCCTTAGAGCATCCCATCCAGACCCATCCCCCTATAACTCACCTAATCTACACATCCCTGAGCACTACGGGCAATTTAGCATGGCCAATCCACCTGCCTGCACATCTTTGGACTGCGGGAGGAAACCAGAGCACTGAGGAAACCCATACAGACACGGAGAGAATGTGCAAACTCCACACAGACAGTCGCCCGAGGGTGGAATCAAACCCAGGTCCCTGGTGCCACAAGGCAGCAGTGCTAACCGCTGAGCCATCATGCTGCCCACGATACATGCAGAACCCTTTGCATCTCAGAGCTCCAAAATCTCTCACCATTTAGGTCCTTCTTTATTATTTTTTCTCCCAAAACAGACAATTTCACATTTTCCAACATTACACACTATTAGCCAGAAAGCTGCCCTCCTTTGTAATATCTATTTCCATTTGTGGCATTCTTATGCCCTCTTCATTACATAAACACAGATAGAAAGGTAAGCTAAGTTATCATCAAATTTGGCAACACTACTTTCCATTCCTCACAATTATATAAACTGTAAACAATTCAGGTGCCAGCACAAATATCTCTGGTATACCGTTCATGACATTTTACCAAGCCAAAAAGAACTACTTAGTCCTAATCTTACCTTCCTGTTGGCTAATCAATCTTTTACCATGCCAATATGCCAGCCCCAAACCAAGAGCTTTTATATTGTTCAATAAGCTTTGTTCACAGCACTTTATTCAATGCTATCTAGACATCTAAGTACAGCAAGCACCTCCACCAAGAACTCCAAGAAATTGATCAAACAAAATTTCCCTTTCATTAAAACATATCAACACTGCTTGATTACTGTGAACTAATGACGTTCATAATAAAAGCTTCTAACATTTAAGACAGATGTTAAGCCAAGTGGCCTGTAGTTTCCTGCTTCTGACTCTCTCCCTTTTTAAATAAAGGAGTTACATTTTCTACCTTTCAATCTCATGCAACCTTCCATGAATCAAAGGCACTTTGGAAAATTAAAACCAACTAACTCATGTGCTGCATTTCAAACAAAGTCTAACAGGATCCAGGAATTGTCAGTCCACAACTTTAATAATTTACTCAGTACCACTTTTTTGGTGATTGTAACTTTCCTAAGTTTCTCCCTTTCTTCCATTTCCTGATTTAATGCCACTTCTAGGAGGTGACTACTATCCTATATAACAAAGTTATAGTGGTGGTTTAGCATTAGGGTCAACAGGCCTCAAACAAGGTTGAGAAGGATAGTACTTCATGATAACTTTAGCTGGTGTAGGAACTGAGCGAATGCTATTGGCATGACTCTGCATCGTACACCAGCTGTCCAGCTAACTGACCCCCAATCTCTACAATGAAGACCAGTACAAAATGCTTGTTTCAACTTAATCTGCCATCTTCTTCATTTTACATTAACGACTCTTCAGACTCACTACAGGACAAAAGCAGGAGATATTTATTAACTGTTTAGTGTTGTTTTTGAAACAAAGTGTATTTGTAACCTGGGGACTGCCTGCATTATCAAGTTGTAATGAACAAGTGTGAGCCAGAGAATAGTTGTGTGAATGGGTAAGTTTTTGAGGATAGTAATCCGCAGCTAGACCAAGTAATTGAACTGGGTACATGGCCCCCTGCCCCGTGGGAGCACAGACTGAACTTAAGTACTTATAGTTGCTTATCGTCATTCTGGATATTTTCACTGTTTCATGCTAATCTATATTCGATTTTATTCTGTAACACTTTTTTTTTAAACTCTAAGATCTGTACCTAAATACTTGTATTTAAGCTGACGTCATAAAAGGCAGCCATTGTAAAATCTTTCCACTGTATTCCTGTGCTTGAGTACAAGTGACAAGAAAGGATATTCTATTCTATTCTAGTTAGATGGCAAGTCAACGGGTATATCCTGCGTATCTGGATCAGAAATTTTCACACAGGTCTCAAACTACAGGGAATCAGCCAATTTCAACTTAAATTCTCAGACAATTTCAATGCATGTCTGTACATTACAGATTCTGCAGAGCCTTGATGTGAAGCACCAAACTTTTATCTTCTCTTCAATTAACTGGACAATTTGGTCCATTACACCAAGCCAATGAGCCCTAATTTTGCACAATAACCTTTTAAGTGGCAGTTTGTTAATTCTTTTGAAAATTCAAATACACATTTACTATTTCACTGTTTAACCACCAACAGTTACATCCTCAAAAAGCTAATATATATTTGTCAGACATGATTTCCCTTACATAAAAAAAATTTTGATCCTTCTAAATGTTTTGTTAACAGCTCCTTAATAATAAGTTCCAACATTATCCTATCAACCAACATCAAACTAACCAGCCTCCAAGTTGCCTATGTTTGCTCCCTTCATTTCTTTAAAAACAAGTGTTACCACTGAAACCTTCCAATTAATTAATTGAGCAGATTTTAGAATCCAGGCAATTTCGGAAGAGAACGAACAATGAATCTTTTTGTTTCTCCAGTGTGTTTCCTTTACAGCTATCAAATTATAGTACTTAAAAGATCCTCACATTTATTAGCCATTTAATTAACCACAATTTAAATCTTTTCTACAGCAAGGACAAAAAAAAGTGAGCGGTTTTACCATTTCCTTATTCCCCATTATAATTTCTCTTCCTGCAAACACTTGTTTTTGCTACTCTCTTCCTTTTCACATACCTGTAGAAGCTCTGACAATCTGTTTTATATTTCTTGCTAATTTATTTTTTTTAAAAGAAACAATATTCTGGTCCATTGCTCTTTTTGATAAATATACGTGTGACCTAGATTTGGGTATAAAGGATGGAATTTCAAAGTTTGCAAATTACAAAACCTAAATATAGTAAACAATGATTAGGAATCTTAATAGACTTCAGGGTTCTATCAAATTGTGAAATGGTAAGTCAAATAACTTTCAGAGAGAAGTTTAGGAGAAGGATAGAGAGAGACAAATTCAACTAAATAGTTGTAAAGGGGTGTAGAAATTGTGGTGTGCGTCCCGTCTTTTGAAGATGATAAGACAAGTTGGGAAGACTTGAGAAAAGTGGGATTCTTAATTTTATTAGTAGCAAGAATTTATATTAAAAAGTTAAAATACTAGTTAAACCTCAGTTTAATTGTATAATGTTAATTCTAAACAACAGAAAGATGTCAAGGCTTTGAGACAAGGAGACAGAAAGGATTTCGCAGAATGGTACCAGAAATGAGAAACTTCAATCATGTGAACAGACTGGAGAAGTTAGGGTTTTTCAGAAAAGTTCAAGAGGAGAGAGGTGTTCAATCTTGTGGCTTAACACAGTAAATAAGGAAAAAACTGTATCAAATGAGATAATGGCCAATAACCAGAATATATATTAAAAAACTACTTCCTTTTAAAAAAAAAACTGGGTTGTTGTGATTTTGAACATAATGGCTAAGATAGTAGTAGAAAAAAATGACTCAACGGTAATTTCAAAAGAATACTGAAAATAAAACTAAAGAAAAAAATCTATAGGACTACAGGAAGAGAGTAAGGCAGTGGACAATTCTACTAAAGAACCAGCACAAAATGGGCAAAATAGCTCCTATTCTGTAATGTTTTATGAAACTACGTCATTGCATCGCATTACTACGTTTTTAGTTTAATATGTACCTCTTGCGCATAACCAAGTGCTGCTGGTGTTGCAGATTCAGGAACTGTGCTAACCAAGTCTGCATCAACAGGTGCTTCAATAGCAAGCTGCCGCCCACAACGTTGTCTTACTGTATATACCATCTGTCCTTATAAATTAAAGGAAAATTATACGTAAGTGAATATATTTCTGCTACATTAAAAGCTACAGATTCATACGATTACATGAAATGGAAATCCGAAATAATGTCTCTTTGTTTCAATAAAGAGGCACGTAATTTTGGAGACAATTTCATTTTGCAGTGGAGTTTTAATAAGATTGAGTGTATAATCAATGCACCATAACACGAGGAGCAGGAAGTGTCAGCACAGTGAGTCAAGTCTGGAAAGTGTGCCCCAAAGTTAGCATCACAGTGAAGCAGTCTAGGACAGTGTCAAAACATGACACATGCCAAGAGCAAGCAACTGACTGGATGAGTAAGGTTGGGTGAGTATTTATACTATGTTTATTATTTATGTAGTTTGTAAGATCTTTGTTTTAGTTTTATAGTTTCTAAGAACAAAAGTGCAGAAACCCACTGAAGAAGGGCTCCAGAGTTGTTAAATTTAATTTAAAATAAACAATATTAAGAGCTTAATTTAAGTTGTGGAAGGAGAGCTCAAGACCGTGGTATGGTCCTGCTCTCCAAAGGAAGTCGAGCAACGTTCCAGTACACAAGACCAAACATGCGCAAGAAGTGTCTCTAGCTGCTGCTCCTGGGGGTCTGAGTTTTGGAACTTTAGCAGTGGCTGAGGACATTGTCAGGCTGACCATATCATGGCTAGCACAAAGACAGCAGGTCATTGTACAGGTGGGGAGGGAATGGGTGACCATCAAACAGAGAAAGAGGTGGTGCAAGAATCCCTCGTGGCCATTCCCTTGCAATACAGATAAACCAGTTTAGATACCGTTTGGGAGGGGGGAAAATAGCCTTTCAGAAGAAAGAAGCAACAGCCAAATTTGTTGCAACATGGTTGCTTTGCTGCACAGAAGAAGAGGAATGTAAGAGCGATGGGTATAGTAACCGCTGATTCAAATGTACGGGGCATAGACATTTCAGCAGCTGCAAACCACTGAAAGGATGATATGTTGTTTCTCAGATGTTATTTTCAAGGAAAACTCAAAAGTGGCTGCAGGACATTCTGGAATGGGAGGGTGAAAAGTCAGTGTCATGGTACATATATGTATCAAGGACGTAGATTTTAAAAAAGTGAAGAAGTCCGAAAAGCAGAATATTGGGAGTTGGGAAGAAAGCTAAAAAAGTAGGACCGCAAAAGAAGTGATCTCAGGATTGCCACCAACAGAACATTCTAGTCGGAGTAGAAATGGCAGGATATATCAGATAAATACATGGCTGGAGAGATGATACAAGGAAGGAAGATTCAGATTCTAGGGAAGCTGATTCCAGTACAAGCTTTTCTGATGAAGGGTCTAAGCCCGAAACGTCAGCTTTTGTGCTCCTAAGATGTTGCTTGGCCTGCTGTGTTCATCCAGCTCCACACTTTGTTATCTCGGATTCTCCAGCATCTGCAGTTCCCACTATCTCCAATACAAGCTGAACAGGTTGTTCCTGGGCAGGACCGGAATAAACGTGTGTGGGAAATGTTCTGCTTTTGCAGTTGGGGCTGTTTAAACTAAAATGGCAGGGGCTATAAACCAACAGAAGAGAGGGAAACAAGGGCAAAAACAACAAAAAAAGTGACAAGACAGTAATTCAGGCTAAGAATTAAACAGGGTCACAATGCAAAATAATGTGAACAAGACTAAGAATATTATAAAAAGGCCTGTGTTTGAATGTGCAAACCATTTGCAACAAAGCTGATGAATCAGTTGTAGATACATGTGTAAGATACAGTTGGGATTATGGACACATGGCTACAGGATGACCAAGAATTGCAGCTGAATATTCAGGAATATTCAGTTTTTAGGAAGGACAGAAAGAGAGTAAAAGGAGGTGGGGTAGTATTGCTGATAAAAGCAGAAATTAATGCAACAGTAAGGAAGAATATTTGCTCCAGCAAAGTAGAATCTGAATGGGTAGAGCTAAAAAAGACCAAAGGGTAGATAACAATAGTGGGGGTTGTATATAGGTCCTCAAACTATAGTGGTAATATTGGAAAAGTCATTAAACAGGAAATCAGAAACAAAAGCAATGAAAGGTACAGCTGTAATTATGGCCAACTTTAATCAGTATATAGATTGGGCAAATTACATCAATTACAATGCCATGGAGGAGAAATTCTGGAATGTATATGAGTAGGTTTTCTGGATCAATACTTTTGAGAAGCCAACTAGAGACCAGGCCATCCTATACTGGGTGTTGTCTATTAAGGCAGGAATAACTGACAATCTTCCCATGCAGTACCCTTTGAGAAGCAATGACCATAATATGGTAGTATTATATATAGTATATATAGTATATGGTAGTTGGCTCTGAGGGTGAAGTCCTGAATCTAAATTGTTATTTCCTCTAATGTTATGAGGTGCAAACTGACTATTGTAAAATGTGGAACATCACATAACGTGATGACGGTGGTTAGGGAATGAGGAATTGCAACAATTATTCATTCCTGTCTGGCACAAAGATAAAATGGAAATTGTGGCCCAACTATGGCTAACAAGGGAAACTAGGGATACAGTCAGATCTAAGGAAAGGGCAGAAAAAGCTGCAGACCTGAGGGTTGGGAGCAGTTTATATTTCAGCAAAGGGGAACAAACAGATTGATTATGAAAATAAGAGTACAACAGTTAAGTTTACAGGAAACATACAAACCGACTGTGGACAGAAAAAGATTAATGAAGACAAGGTCTCAGTAGGGTCCTTTACAATAGGAAACAGGGCAATTTAGAATGGGAAACAAAGAGATAGTAGACTGGTTAAATATATATAGGTTCTTCATAAAAGAGGACAGAAATAACACCCAAATACAAGATCTAGTGAGATGAAGTAGCTGAAAGAAATCAATCAGTATTAGTAGGGAAAAGGGATTTGGACATTGTTGGGACACTTAGAAAACAGTGACAGGATAGGACACAGTCAACATGTATTTACAAAAGGGAAATCACACTTGACAAATCTATGGGAATTTTTTGAGAATGTGACTAGGAGAGTAAGTGGGAGCCAGTGGATGTGCTGATTTTTTTTTATATTAACCTGTTCAGAGACATTATTACATATTTCTGGAGCAGCTGGGACTTGAACTCAGGCCTCCTGGCTCAGAAGTAAAATATCACCTGGACTTTGGGAATAATGTACTGACATGGATAGAAACTGCTTAGCAGACAGAAGTAGGGATAGACAAGTACAGGAGTAGTGATGTCTTGTTGCAAATTACAGGTTCTTTGCAAGACCACATGCAGTTTTCGTCTCCTCATCTGGGAAAGGTTTCCTGGCTATGGAGGGAAGGCAATGAAGGTTTACCAGACTATTTCCTGGGATGACAGGACTGACAAGTGAATACAGACTGATCAGTTATGGACTATATTCACCAGAGCTAAGAAGAATGAAGGCTAGTGTCACAGAAACCTATAAAGTTCTAACAGCACAAGACGAAGTAAACATAGGAAAGATGTTAGTGATGAACGGGGAGTGTAGAACCCAAGTACACAATGCAAGGATAATGGGTATGCTATTTAGGACTGAGACGTGGAGAAATTTCTTCACCCGTACAGTGGTGAACCTGTGGAATTCTCTGCCACAAAATGCAGTTGAGCCCAAAACACTGTGTTTAAGAATCAGTTTGATACCCTTCAATCCCTTTAGGCTTAAGAACTGTATGAGAAGAAAGCAGGGACAGGGTGCTGTGTTGGATGATCAGTAATAATCATATCAAATAGCAAAACAGTATGAAGGGCTGAATGGCTTACTCCTGTTCCTACTTTGTATTTTTCTATGCAAGAATTAGAGATATTATTCAAAGATACATATTGGCATCCAAACTCTATAGATACATGAGCCAATATCAAATCAGTATAGCTGACAGATGTATCCCTAATGTTATTTTTAGCTCTTTCACAGGATAGCTTGTAAAATTATAGTAAAATTCTACCTCACAAAGTTCAAAAACAACTTGTTTTACAATTACATTAAGCTTTTAGTAGAAGATGTAATAAGGGCAAAATACCAGATATGTCCAAGAACCCTGCAAGTGGCTACAGAATAAATTGTGGGGGCACTGGCTGTTAGATTTGCACCACTATTGGTCATGGGTGAGGTCCTGGAAGACTGGAGTGTAGTGAACGTTGTGTCTTTATTCAAGAAGGGCTGCAAAGAAAAACTTGGAAATTACAGACCAGTAAGCCTAACATCTGTGATGGGTAAATTACTCGAAGATTTTGAGGGATAAGATATACATGCATCTGGAAAGACAGGGTTTGATTAGGAGTAGTCAGCATGGCTTTGTGTGTGGGAAACCATGCCTCACAAATTTGTTAAGAGTTCTATGATGAAGTAACCAGGAAGGTTGACAAGGGCAGGGTAGTAGGCATAGTCCATATGGATTTCAGTAGGATCTTTGATAAGGTTCCACATGTCTAAAGGTTCTTGAGTAGATTTGTAGCTCGGGTTGTGGATGCTGTGGTTGGTTCACTCACTGAGTTGATTCATTAGTTCGCAGGTGTTTCATTACTCTGCTGGGTAACAGCATCAGTGCAACCTCTGATGAAGCACTGTTGTGTTTTCCTGCCTGGCATTTAAACTCTCCAGTCCATCGGAGTTGATTACCTCATTTCTGTTTTTTCTTTGCAGTGATGTATATGTAGGGTCTAGTTCTATGTGTTTATTGATGGCCTTCTTGGTGGAGAACCAGGCCTCCAGAAATTCCTGTGCTGTTGGGGTTCACGCATTCTTGTGGCCAATGTAATGACTGAACCCTACACCAACTGTTGACTCGAACCAAAGACCCCTTACTGACAGAACCAACGTGATATACAAGACTGCATGCAAGGACTACGACAAGCATTACATTGGACAGACAGGAAGGAAACTGGCCAAAAGAATAACTCACTCATCGTCATTCATACAGACAAGGAGGACCACCAGTTCTCTCACTCTCTCACTCACTCTCACACACACACACATGTGCGCGCAAGGATGCGGTAATCAACTTCAACGGACCAGGTGGGGAAATACAACAGCACTTCAGAGGCTGCACTGATGATGTTACCCAGCAGGGTAATGAAACGTCTGTGAACTAACAAACCCGCTTGGCATTCAGACCAACCACAAGGTTCCGCGCAGTAGAATGCTTTGGCAGGTTAGATTTCATGGAATCCAGGGAGAGCAAGAAAACTGGACACACAATTGGCTTGACGGTAGGAAGTAGAGAGCTATAGCGGAAAGAAGCTTGTCAGACCGGAGACCCGTGACTAGTGGTGTGCTTCAGGGGCAGTGCTGGGCCCATTGCTGTTTGTTGTCTATATTAATGATTTGACTGAGAATGTACTAGGCATGATGCATAAGTTTGCAAATGACACTAAAACAGGTGGTATCATGGACGGTGAAGAAGGTTATCAAAAATTGCAGCAGGATCATGATCAGCTGGGGAGGTGGCCTGAGAAATAGCAAATGGAGTTTAATATAGATAAATGTGAGGTGTTACATTTCGGAAAGTCAAATCAGGGTAGTGGCTTCATGGTGACAGTAGGGCTGTAACAAGTGTTGTGGAACAGAGGGAACTTGTTCAGGTGCACGGATCTCTGAAAGTGGAGTCACTGGCAGGCAGGACAGTGAAGACGGCTTTTGGCACACTGGCCTTCATCAGTCAGGGCATCGTTTATAGAAGTCGGGAAGTTATGTTGTAGTTTTGCAGGACGTTGATGAAACTGCATTTGGAGTACTGTGTTCAGTTTTGGTCACCTTGAAATAGGAAGGAGGTTATTAAACTGGAAAGAGTGCAGAGGAGATTTACACAGGACTCGAGGGACTGACTTATAGGGAGAGGTTGGACAAGCTAGAATCTTTTTTCTTTACAGCGTAGGAGACTAAGGAGGGAATCTTTCAGAAGTGTGTAAGATCATGAGAGGCATGGATAAGGTGAATGCACTCAGTCTTTTTCCCAGGGTTGGGGAATCGAGGACAAGAGGGCATTGGTTTAAAAGAGGGGAAAGACTACATGGGAACCTGAGGGGCAACTTTGTTTTTAAACACATAGGGTGACAGACATATGGAGTGAGCTGCCAGGGGAAGTGCTTGAGGCGGGTGCATTAACATTTAAAAGGTATTTGGATGAATACATGGATGGAAAGGTTTATATGGATATGGGCCAAGTGCAGGGAAATGGAGTTAGCGTGGATGGACATTTTAGATGGCATGGATGAATTTGGGCTGAAGGAGCTGCCTCTGTGCTGCAGGACTCTACAACTCAAACTTGTAATGTAAAACAGAATCCATATGAAGAAAGTTAAAAGTAACTGCATGATGCCTCCTGTTAAAAATTCAAAATTACCTTCAAATATGGAGTCAGGTCTGGCAAAATAAACATATTCAAAGATACAGAAAGCAGGTGGATCTCCTCCAGCTCTTGGGACAAGGTCAAGCGTCTGGACACCGTTCTTAGAGACCTGTACAATTTCTCCTGGTAATATTTCACGATAATATCTGGAAAAATGGTAGAGGAAGAAGGGTGTAAACAGTTCTATACTAGAATTACTCACTTTCAAGGTAGTCACTGAAAATTTAGAAATTACACCAAGGAAGAAATTAAACATTTTGGAACAGATGAGGAAACTTGGGGAAGAGTAACTTTAAAATATTTTCTCTGAAAATCAGTGTCAACAACTGTTCTGCTCAGCAACTTTGAGCGTTCAACCCTGCATAGTGTACATGTTTCATACTCGCCATATTCAAATACATGACATGACACTTAAAGAAAGACTTGTGTTTATATTGAAATACTTAGTAGACCACACTACCTATTCCATCCAGTTATCCCAAGAATTCCTCAACATCAAGGACACCAGGATAGAAGAGGACGCGATGATGATATCCTTCAATATAACAGCACTATTTACATTGACCTAGTCAAAGAAACAATTACCACACTGTCTGATGAATCAAATAAGCAGGCAATTCAGGACACCAACATCATCAATAAGGACACCGCCATGATACTACGAGATCTGTGCCTCACAACCTACTTCACCTTCAAAGTCAAAATATACAAACAAAGCAACAGAACATTAATAGGATCCCCAATATCAGGGTTGATTGCAGAAACAGTAATGCAAAGGTTAGAATGGACAGTGCTCCACACAATTCAACTCAAACTCTGGGTCAGATATGTTGACAACACCTTTGTGATTATTAAATGCACAAAAGTAGAAGAAACCCAGTGACACATAAACAACATCCACACTGGCACAAAACTTACGAAAGAGGAAGAGAACAACAACCGACTACCCTTCCTGGACATAATGGTAGAACGGAAATCAACAGGGAAATCCAGAAGAGTGTATACAGAAAGACCACACAAACGGAACAGATACTCAATTACGCCAGCAATGCCCACAAATGGAGCTGCATCAGGACACTAAATGAGCCACAACACATTGCAGCAAACCGGAACTACACCAAGCAGAACAGGAGCACCAACACGGGGTCTTCAAAAGAAATGGGTACTCAAAGCACAATCCACCGTTACCTCCAAGACAGACCACAACAAGAAGACCCAGCATGACCAGACTCACTAAATCACTCTGCCATACATCAATGACATTTCAGAGATAACCACAGGACTACTCAGACCCCTAGGCATCAGAGTAGACCACAGACCGACAATTACTAAGCAACGTAAAGGATCCCACACCCAAAACCAGCAAAACCAGTGTAATATAAAAATACCATGCAAGGACTGTGAGAAACACTACACAGGCCAAACTGGAAGAAAACTGACAATATGGATGCATGAACATCAACTAGCCACCAAGAGACATGAGCAATTCTCACTTGTCTCACTACACACAGGCAAGGAACACAAATTCGACTGGGCAACACATCCCTAAATCGCATTGGCCAAACAGACACACCAGGGAATTCCTGCAGGCCTGGCATTTCAAGTGGAACTCCATTAACAGACCCACTGAATTGACCCTGTGTACAAACAGAAATAGAACCTGAAGTAATACCAACCACTCCAGCAAACACTGTTTGGGAAGGTTTAAACTAATGTGGCAGGGAGATGGGAACCAAATGAGGAGGCTAGTTGTCAGGAAAGAGGTAGTATCTAAGGCCTGAAAGGAAATAGATAATGAAGTCAGTGTGACTAAGGGGAAGAGCAGGCAGAGAGCAGACGATGAAGGCAAAGGGACAGGTGGTCTGAGGTACATTTGTTTTAATGTGAGAAGTGTAGTAGGTAAGGCTGATGAACTTAGGACTTGGATTAGTACCTGGGAGGGTGATGTTATTGCTATTACTGAGGCTTCATTGAGGGAAAGGCAAGATTGGCAACTAAATATCCCAGGGTACAGATGCTTCAGGCAGGATAGAGGAGGAGGTAAAAGGGGTGAAGGAGTTGTATTTCTGGTCAGAGAGGATATCAGAGCTGTGCTGAAGGAGTGCACAATGGAGGACTTGAGCAGTAAGGCATTATGGGCAGAGCACAGAAATAGGAAGGGTGCAGTAACAATGTTGGTGCTGTTCTACAGGCCTCCCAACAGAGAGTGTGAGATAGGAGGTACAAGTATGTAGACAGATTATGGAAAGATGTAGGAGCATCAGGGTGATAGTGATGGGGGAGTTTAGTTTTCCGAACATTGAGTGGGATTCACTGAGTGTTAGGGGTTTAGACTGAGCAGAATTTGTAAGGAGCTTCCAGGAGGGTTTTATAGAGCAGGATGTAAATAGTTCAAGTCAGGAAAGGGCCATACTGGACCTGGTGTTGGGGAATGAGCCCAGTCAGGTGTTAAGTTTCAGCAGGGGATTACTTTGGGAATAAGAAAACGCAGAACGTAGAACACAGCACTGTACCTGCCCTTCGGCCCACGGTGTAATCCTAAAGTCTATCTAACCTCCACCCCTACTTTATACTATCATCCATATGCCTATCTAATAGCCACCTAAACGCCCCTAACGTGGCTGACTCCACGACCCCCTCTGGCAATGCATTCCACGTCCCAACTACTCTGAGTATAGAATCTACTTCTAATGTCTCCTGTGTATCTACCTCTACTCACTTTAAAACTATGCCCCCTCATAATAGCTACCTCCATCCTAGGGAAAAGTCTTGGGCTGTCCAGCCTATCTATACCTCTGATCATTTTATACACCTCTATCAAGTCACCTCTCATCCTTCATCGTTCTAAACAGAAAAGCCCGAACTCTTTCAACATTTCCTCGTAAGACCTTCCCTCCATTCCAGGCAACATCCCAGTAAATCTCCTCTGCACCTCTGCCAATGCCTTCACATCTTTCCTGTAATGAAGCAACCAGAACTGGACACAATACTCCAGATGTGGCCAAACCAGGCTTTTGTATAGCTGGAGCATAACTTCACGGCTCTTGAACTCGATCCCTCTATAAATGAAAGCTAATACACTATATGCCTTCTTAGTAACTCTATCCACCTGGGTGGCAGCTTTCAGGAAACTTTGAACATGAACCCCAAGATCCCTCTGGTCCTCCACACTGCCAAGAATCTTTCCGTTAACTCTGTATTCTGCTTTCAAGTTTGTCCTTCCAAAATTAATCACCTCACACTTTTCAGGGTTAAACTCCATCTGCCATATCTCAGCCCAGCTCTGCATTCTATTAATGTCCCCTTGTAACCACGAACAGCCCTCCATACTGTCCATAACGTGACCCACCTTTGTATCATCCATTGACTTGCTAATCCACCCTTCCACTCCTTCATCCAAATCATTTACAAAAATCACAAATAGAAGAGGACCCAGGACAGATTCTGGTGGTACACCACTCATAACTGAGCACCTTGTTGAATATTTTCCATCCACTACCACACTGTTTCAAGGGTCAGCCAATTCTGAATCCAATCTGCCATATTTCCCGCTATCGCATGCCTCCTTACTTTCTGCATGAGCCTACCGTGGGGAACCTTATCAAATACCTTACTTAAATCCACATATACCACCAATAGTGATCACAATTCCCCAAGTTTTACAATGCTCGTTGATAAAGGCAGGAGTGGTCCGAAAGGAAGAGTGCTAAATTGGGGGAAGGTCAACTATAGAAGAATTCGGCAGGAGCTGGGGAATGTGGATAGGGAACAGCTGTTTGAGGGTAAATCCACATTTGATATGTAGGAGGCTTTTAAAGAAAGGTTGATTAGAGTGCAGGACAGACATGTCCCTGTGAAAATGAGGGATAGAAAGGGCAAGATTAGGGAACCATGGACGACAGGTAAAATTGTGAGACTAGCAAAGAGGACAAAGGAAACATACATAAAGGTCTAGGCCACTGAAAACAGACAAAGCTTTGGAAGAATATCAGGAAAGTAGGACCAATCTGAAACAAAGAATTAAGAGGGCTAGAAGGGGTCATGAAATATCTTTAGCAAGCAGGGTTAAGGAAAATCCCAAAGCCTTTTATACGTACATAAGGAGCAAGACAGTAACTAGAGAAAGAGTTGGCCCACAGAAGGACAAAGGAGGCAAGTTATACAAGGAGTCAGAGAAAAATGAGTGAGATTCTTAATGAGTACTTTGCATCGGTATTCACAGAGGGGAGGGACATGATAGATGCTGAGGTTAGTGACGGATATTTGGTTATTCTAGGTCAAGACGGCAGAAGGAGGGGGTAAGTATTGGGTATTCTAAAAAGGCATTAGGGTGGACAAGTCCCCAGGTCTAGATGGGATCTATCCCAGGTTATTGAGGGACGTGACAGGAAGTAGCTGGGGCCTTAACAGATATCTTTGCAGCATCCTTGAGCATGGGTGAGGTCCTGGTGGACTGGAAAATTTTCCAATATTGTCCCCTTGTTTAAGAAGGGTAGCAGTGCTTAGCACTGCTACCTCACGGTACCAGGGACTTGGGTTTGATTCCATTTGTCTGTGTGGAGTTTGCACATTCACCCCATGTCTGCATGGGCTTTCTCTCGCTGGTCTGGTTTCCTCCTACAGTCCAAAGACGCGCAGGCCAGGTGGATTGGCTGTACTAAATTGCCTGTAGTGTTCAGGGATGTGTAGTTTAGGTGGGTTATAGGGGGATGCGTCTGGGTTGGATGCTCTAAGGGTTGGTGTGGACTTGTTGGGCTGAGGGGCCTGTTTCCACACTGTATGCATTCTATGATTCTGTGATAAGAAGTTGTACAAGCAGTAATTAGAAACCCTAATTGAATGTTTAGATTTAATTCCTCTTATAATAAATGTAAAGATATGGATGTTATGCTTCAGTTATACAGTGGTGAGCCTGCATCTGGAGTACAATGTACAGTACTGAATATCTCTTTGAAGCAAGAATGTAAACGGACTGGAAGCCACTCAGAAGGTTTACTCGACTAATACCTGAAATGGACAGGTTGTCTTTGAGGAAAGACTGGACATCCATGACTTGTATCCACTGGAGCCTAGAAGACTAAGATACAACTTGATGAAAACCTGAGGAGCCTTAGGTTGGAGAATCAAAAGCTAGGGGGTCACTCACTGATTATGCATTTAAAGTAGATGAGGCAAAAGATTTTCACTTATTGAGTGTTTCTGGGACACTGCTTTCATCGGGAAAAAAATCCTTGAGGATTTTTAAGGCAGAGGTGGGTAGATACTTGTTGCGCAAGGGAATGTAAAACTATCTGGGAGGACCATAAGATAAAGGAGCAGAAGCAAACCATTCAGCCCATGAGTCTCCAAAATTAGATCATGGCTGATCTGATAAACCTCAACTCCGCTTTTCCTTCTTTTCCTGATTACCCTTGATTCCCATACTAATTAAAATCTCCGAAGCCTACTCTTGAATGTACTTGATGACCCAGCCTCAAGAGCTCTTTGTGGTAAATAATTCCACAGATTCATAACCCTCTGTCAGACAGGTGACTGTCAGAGAATACAGAAAGATTGGAGAGTTGGGCGGAGAAATGGAAGATGGAGTTCAATGCAGGCAAATGCGAGGTGATGCATTTTGGAAGATTCAATTTAAGAGTGAACTATATGGGTAAGTGGAAAAGCCCTGGGGAAAACTGATGCACAGAGATCTGGGTGTTCAGATCCACTGTACCCTTAAGGTGGCAACACAGGTCGACAGAGTGGTCAAAAAGGCATACGGCATGCTTTCATTCATCAGATGGGGTATTGAGTACAAGAGCTGGCAGATCATGTTACAGTTGCATAGGACTTTGGTTCGACCACATTTGGAATACTGTGTACAGTGCCGGTCGCCACGTTACCAAAAGGATGTGGATGCTTTGGAGAGGGTGCAGAGGGGGTTCACCAGGATGTTGCCTGGTATAGAGGGCACTCTCTATGAAGAGAGGTTGAGTAGGTTAGGATTATTTACATTAGGAAGACGGAGGTTGAGGGGGGATCTGATTGAGGTCTACAAAATTATGAGAAGTATAGACAGTGTGGATAGCAAGAAGCCTTTTGCCAGAGTGGGGACTCAATTACTAGGGGTGAAGATTAAGGTGAGGGGGGAAAAGTTTAAGGGAGATATGCGTGAAAAGTTTTTTACGCAGAGGGCGGTGGGTGCCTGGAACGTGTTGCCCGCAGAGGTTGTAGGGGCGGGCATGATAGCGTCATTTAAGACGTATCTAGACAGATGCATGAATGGGCAGGGAGCAGATCAATACAGATCCTTGGAAATTCAGTGACATGTTTAGATAGAAGACCTGGATCAGCACAGGCTTGGAGGGCCGAAGGGCTTGTTCCTGTGCTGTAACTTTCTTTGTTCTTTATGTTCAAATAACAAGCAGGTCAGAACATTGCTGCTTCACTACAGACGCACTAATGATGTTATCCAGTAGGTTGTCAAAACATTTGCATCCGAACCTACCAGATCGGAGATCATGTCTACAACCTCATCCAAGGACATGCCCTTAACACTCATACTGTGGAGGCAATATGGCCTTCAGGATTCCTGCTCATGGTTGCAGAAAACAGAATCTACCCTCCTAATTTTACTGTCGCCTATCACAATTATGTTCCTATATCTTTCATCCCACTTGTATGGCACCCTGTACCAATGTACCATGTTCAGTTTGTTCACCTTCCTGCAGTCCCCATTCTCATCCACACAGTTTGCAAGAATCTCATAACCATGGACAACTGCAGGAGTTAGGGCCCCTTAATTCCAACCACTGGGCTGGCAGGCCTGCCTCACCAGCAGTCACAGCTTCCTGTGCCTGATCAAAGGGTAATTTTGAATTCCCCAATCTGAGAAATGTGACCACATTCTAGAGTAATGTGTCGTTCCCTGATGTGGCACAACGTCTGTAGTTCTGTTTCCAGTTATTGTGCAATACTGACAACACACGATCATTCTTCATTCTTCGCAAAACAGCTAGAGAACACAAAAAAAAGAGTAAGATTGTTGTGTGAGGAGAAAGGTGGGCAGTAGATGATTTACACTCAAAGAGAACTAGTACAGACACCTGAATACAAACAGCCTCCTTCTGCACTGTTAACCATTATCTATGACAATATAGTACTCAAATGAATGGTGTTTTGTTACAGTAATAGTTAAGTGTGAGTTATTAAACTAAGACTTCAACAGCTCACTGAGGTGAAAATAAACTATTCCACAATACTATTTGAAGGTGATGATGAATGTTCTCACTAACATGCATCACTCAACTTATTTTGGGTTAGTGACGAACAGATAATTTATCCAACATTATCTCTGATACAATAAGAACTGCAGATGCTGGAGAATCCGAGATAACAAGGTGTGGAGCTGGATGAACACAGGTAGCCAAGCAGCATCTTAGGAACAGGAAAGCTGATGTTCCAACATGGTTGCTTCAGAGATCCAGCTATTTTTGATTTGATTCCTGCATAATAACAATTACTGCACAGTCATTTATTTTGAAAAGCTCTCTCGAACGGCACAAAGTTGTGAGATAACATTGCAGGCAGATGTTATGAGTTTAGAATAGCATAACAGTCGACAAAATATTGTGCACCTAAGGGCCTATTCTTGTCCCAGACTGTTCGATGTTCTACCTTCTTACGTACAGCTGTACAGTTTTACTTCTGCATCATCTATTTCTGTGTACGGGTGTTTTTTCTGACTGATGGCCTCGTTACAGCAAGGATCAGTGCTAAAACCTCGGGTGGCTGACTTAGGTGAAAATGTAGGTTGTATGATTAGTCAGTTTGTAGACAACACAAATATTGGTGGAGTTGTGGACAATGAGCAGGCTATAAAAGGACATCGATAAGCTGGAAAGTTGGATGGAGAAATAGTGGATGGAGTTTAATCCAGACAAGTGTGAGGTGATGTATTTTGGGAGGTCTAATGAAACAGGAAAGGATACAGTTAATATCAGGACTCAAGAGCATTGGCATACAGAGGATCTCGGAATGCAAGCCCCTAACTCCGTGAATGTGGCTATCAATTAAAAAAAGTATCAAAGACGGCAGATGGCTTGCTTGCCTTCATCGGTCGGGGCACTAAGCATAAACGTTGGCCAGTCATATTGTTTCTGTAAAAAAAAACTTTAGTTAGGCCATATTTACAGTTGTGTGCGCAGTTCTGGTTCTCACACTACATAAAGGATGTGGAGGTTTTGGAGAGGGTGCAAAGGAGATTTACCAGGATTTTGCCTAGACTGGAGTGTATATGCTTTAGGGAGAGATTGGACAAACTTGGGATTGTTTTTGTTAGAATGTTGAAAGCTGAAGGGAGGACCTGACAGAAGTATATAAAATTATGAGAGATGGATAATCAGAATCTTTTTCCCCAGGGTGGAAATATTAAATATTGGGGGCATAAGTTTAAAATGAGAGGGAAAAATTTTAAGGGAGATGTGCAAGCCAAGTGTATTTTTTGAAAGAAAGAGAGTGGTAGATGCCTGGAATGCACTGCCAGAGGTTTTTTTTTGGTAGAAGCTGATGTTAGCAAAGCTAATTGGCAGTTAGATAGACAAATGAATAATCAGGGAACAGAAGGATACAGACAATTTGCAGATAGATGGGATTAGTTTAGAATAGCATCATGGGTGGCACAGATATATTTGGGCAAAAATCTGTTCCTGTGTTGTTCGGTTCTGTGCGTTACTAACCATCACCAACAAATCACCTGTGTTTTCCCAACTGATTTATTTACATGCCAATCCAGCAAGGGGAATGCAAACCAAAGGTGAGGGAGAGGGAGATGGGACGAAATTAAAATGGAGTTGGAAGGGGTCACTGCCATCATTCATAAAGTTAACCATTAACCTCACCTGGCCCCAATTGATTGGAAACTGCATGATTCAGAAGAAACCACCCATCCTTCAGTTTCTGTTTCATTATATGCTTCACCTGTATTCAAAATAAAAAATACAAAAAAAACAGATAAAAATGTATAAAGCATGTAGTTAGCAGAAACTACAGTTGGCAAATAATCCTAAAATTTGTTGTCAAACGTTTTGATCCGAAATGAAAGTACTGCTATTATAAGACTATTAAATAACAATTTGTTAGAATAATTCTGAATCATCTCCATTTACAATTACGAAAATACATGTTTCCCCCATGCTGGCCCTGAAGAATGCTAACATTCTCTTTTCATCTTTCAAAATTAATATCAAAGGAAAACCTGACTCAGCTGTCCTCTACAACTACCTTTTTTTAAATTCATTCATGGGATATGGGTGTTGCCAGCTAGGCCAGAATTTACTGCCCACCCCTAATAGCCCCAGAAGACAGTTAAGAGCCAACCACATTGTGGCTGGTCTGGAGTCACACGTAGGCCAGACAAGGCAAGGACAGCAGATTTACCTGAAGGATATCAGGGAACCAGGTGGGTTTTTAAACAAGTGGGTTGCCATTAGGCTAGCTTTTTATTCCAGTTTATTTTTAAAATTCAAATTTCACCTGGCGCTCGGGTGGGTTGCAAACCCATTTTCATTACCATTGCCTCCACTATTTGGAAGGATAAATTTATGTTTTCAAAATATAAATTGTGTATGTTAACCAAGTGTACATTTGATGGGGTTTGTTTTAGAGTTATAGAGATGTACAGCACAGAAACAGACCCTTTGGTCCAACTCATCCATGCTGACAGTTATCCTAAATAAATCTTGTCCCATTTGCCAACATTTTGCCCATATCCCTCTAAACCCTTCCTATTCATATACCCAATTAGACACATTTTAAAAAGGTTGCAATTGTACCGGCCTCCACCACTTCCTCCAGCAGCTCATTCCATACACGCAACACCCTCATGGTGAAAAAGTAATTTATTAGTTGGCAACCATGTCGTAAAACTATCTTCCATGTTTGTATTGATATTTGGAGTGAACTCATTCAGGAGCAGAATTAGAACAACTGATCAATACCTCAGTAATTATTAACTCTCCATATGTGAAAGCCATAACATACAAGCAAAGCATTCTCATCCTGGCCACCACAGTACGGCATAACAACTTGGCATAAGACCACAGGCATGAAATAGCAGGGTGAAGTTTTTTTTCCCCTAAAATCACCAAAATTTATTCACGCATGTAAAAATTCATACCATCAACAGCCTGCAGGACTCTCATTTAATGCATTTCCATTGTATACTAACAAACTCGGGCTATTTTAATGATGCAGTTACTGCCCTTTTCATAGCATGTCTGAAATTCCATGATTGACAGTTTTCATTAGAATAGCACCCACCCACGGCTTGTCCTGCTCATAGATTCCCCAGAGTGTGGTAACAAGCCATTTGGCCCAACGAGTCCACACCAACTCTCTGAAGAGCATGCCACCCACACTTGACCCCCGCCCTATCTCTGTAACCCTGGATTTCCCACGGCTAATCCACTTAACTTACACTGTGGGCAATTAGTATGGCCAATCCACCTAACCTGCACATCTCTGGACAAACAGCTCTCTGTATTCCTGAGCATATGCAGCATTAAGCTATATTCCAAATTCATATGCAAGTTATCTTATTATGACAGTGATTTAAAGTATTCATTTTTTATCAATTAGCTGGGTGCTCCTTTGTTGACAAGTGTAAAACGGTTATTTCTTCTTTGCAGCCTCCCACTCTCCCCGTGCAGCCTCCCCTTTTGGTCCCACCCCTCCCTTCTTCCCTCTTCCCTATCACCCCCTCACAGCCTTTCTCCATCCCACAGCACACCCTTGCAGCTTCCCTCTGCTCCCACCCAACCCCTTGTAATCTCCCTTTCTTTTTCCCATCTCACCCCCCAAAAAAACCTTTCCCCACGACTGTAATTCCCCTGCATTTTCCCTGCCACTCCACAAACCCATTGTAGTCTCCTTGTCTCACCACACACCTTCCTTGTAGCATTCCTCCCACTACTCCACTCCCAACCTGAAAAGTGGGTGAGGAACAGCCACTTATTCAGAAAGAAAGATAATTTAGATTATATCATAATTGATGTAAAAAGGAAAGATGCTCGTGACTTTCCCCACTAGTAATGTGAATTGAGTCTCACAGTACATCACCAGCTAGGGAGGGACAAAACCATTTGTGTAAGTTAGTAAAGATGCCTAGACCACTTCAGAAGTATACAACATTTTAAATTTTAAACAACATGCTTTAGACTGCCATTTCCACTATTTAAAAATTAGGTTCTCACCTGAACTGTTCAACTTGGAAACCGGCACAAGGCAGCCAAGGCATAGAGGGCGATTCCCATAAGGATCACGGACAGCATAAATGACATCTTTGTACATAAGTAGCATTGAATAAGAGGTAGATGTTGCAGTCATCAAAGTTCTAATCCTGGAAATTAACATCAAAAGTCAATAATGTTTAAACCACTTTATAAATCACTATGTATTATTTACCAAATTCACTGGTTTTACAGTTTTAACTAGATTTAACCAACTATTTTTATTGGATAGTTTCCTACATCTTAGTAATTTAGAGCTGAAACGATGGTCAGTTGTTCTTGCTGCAACGCTATATCAATTGTGGCCAATCAGTATCCTGTTGACATACTGTATAAAATGGTGCTTTTTCTTGCATCCTAGTCCTTAAGAGTGCAACCTTTGAGCAATGTTAAATTCTGTGTTATTAATGGGACTCTTGCTAAAGTGTCAAAGACTTTTTGGCAATGAAAAAGAGTCCATACAATATTATATCTGCATTAGATACAAATAACAATGCACTGTATCTTGTTATTGTATTGTATTTTGTTATCAAGGTGTGCATTCGATTTTGAGGAATTTACAATGCTGCAATACCAATTTCTGCGCCAAGCCAATATAGGGTGCTTGTTTTGTTTGACTATTTCCATTCTTAGTCAGATTCATACCAAAATAGAGAAAGACAGGGAGATTTGCATTTATAAAATGCTTTACGTGACACCAGACACTTCAGCGCACTTAACAGCCAGTGAAAGTATCTTTTAAAAAAAAAAGTGTGGTCACTATTACAAGAAAGGGGGCAGCCAACTTGCACACAGTGAACTCCCACAAAAATGTGTTAATAACAAGATAATGTTTTCTCTGCAATGGTAACTGAGGGATAAACATGGGTCAGAATATCTCCCATGCCTTCTTTGAAATAGTGTCATGGGATTTTCTACATCCACCCACGGAGGCACACAGGCCTTGGTTTAACATTTGATTCAAAAGATTTCACCTCTAACAGTACTGTACTCCCTCAGTATAGCACTGGAATGTCAGACTTGACTTTTGTGTTCAAGTCCTTGAAGTATGGTTTGAACCCAGAGTCTTGTAACTCAGAAGTAAGAGTGCTGCTACCAGCTGAGTCATGACTAGCCAAAGAATTTTTTTTTCAATGTCCTAATGTATTTAAACTACTGCTAAACACCCAAAATGAAATATGCCCATCTATTCACTGCAGTTACTACTGGCTTCAGTCGACTCAAACACTTTGTGACTAACACCCAGAAACAGGCCAGGTGCTAATTCACTGCATTTCTAAAGAAGGGTCCTGACCCGATGCTGCCTGACCTGCTGTGCTCCTCCAGCTCCAAACTGTTATCGCTAATTCACTGCAGTTGTCATTGAATTATTGGCTGATGCTTGAAAGCCAAGAGTGTAGAAAATGATATGTCACAGAACTAAAAATTTGTATTAAATTAAAGCCAAAAGGATCATATGTGAATTCTAAACTTTTTCTGTTATACTCCAGAACTGCTGTGCTCTCTCTGACTAGAGCTAAGAGTTTCTGCAGTTTCCCTTACCTGGCCACCCAGTCAGGTGTATCAGCTTCCTCCTTTGGAGGAGTCAAAGCCAGAAGTTGTATGATAAGCTCACTGTCAGAGCTTGTTGATAATCCAACACCATGTCGTAATACCTATACAAATGGAAAAATATCTTTTATCCATACTAAAAATGCATTACTGTCATACCTTATGTCACTGTAGAAACTGAATTCATCATTTTGTACTAAACTTCAAATTGTAACTTCTATGACAAAATGCACAGAAATGTTAGGCATAATATACCTTTTTGTGCAGATGTTTTAGTATTAAAGCAGGAAGCAGCAGTCTCCAAACACCGACTTAAACAGGGAAAAAAAAGTGAACAAAAGGAACGGGGATAGCAGGGATATCGGAACAGGAGGTACTCAGATCAGGCCTTCTCGTTTTCAATCTTTTTAAGCCTGGGTTTTTCATAGAATCCCTACAATGAAGACAGAGGCCATGTGGCCCATCAAGTCAGCACCAACCCTCCAAAGAACATCTCATCCAGACCCACGCTTCCACCCCATCTCCATAACTCTGCATTTACCATGGCTAATCCACCTCATCTGCGCATCCCAGGACATTATGGGTCTATGGGTCAGCATGGCCAATCTGGACTGTGGAAAACCCAAAGCACCCGACAGAAACCCACACAGACATGGGGAGAACATAAGGCTGGAATCAAACCTAGGTCCCTGGCAATGTGAGGCAGTGTGCCACTGTGCTACCCTTTTACTCCTGAGATTTTTGTTTTTGCTCAGCAAGACAAGATGCTGGGGTAAAGTCTTGCTTGGCCACAGAGTACAGATTCTGATGTGCAGTGGATTTATGAGCCATATATCAGATTTGATTATATTTAACCAGCAAACTGACCCTTGAATCTAATCTCAATAATCCATCCTAATCATTTTCCTAGATAGGATTCGATATTTATTGAGGATCAATTCACCTTTCCTGTGTCACTAAATTAAGTTTAATACTATGGAAACACCATTACACACCTTCATTTTTAATTTTTTTGCATTCACTAATTCTCCATTGTGGGCTACAGCGATCTTTCCATGAAGAGTTTCCACTACAAATGGTTGACAATTTTGCAATTCAGAAATACCCGATGTAGAATATCGCGTGTGTCCTATTCCCAGGTTTCCATTGCGAAGTTTTTGTATTTGTTCTTCACGGAAAGTACTATTTATGAGACCCATTCCCTGTAAAAAAGAAATACTTCAATATAAAACTATTTGATAATTTCCATAATTTTTCTATTCATTCATGGGATGTGGACTTTGAAGATATATCAGCATTTATTGCCCATCCCCAGCTGCCTTCAGCTGCAGCAGTCCTTAGGGTACAGTGACATCTAAAGTGATGTTAGAAAGGAAAATCTAGGATCTTTAGCTGGTGACAGTAAAAGAACAGCAATGTAATGTAGTTTCAATTCAGGATGTTGTATGTTTTGGAGAAGCATTTGTAGGTGTTGGTGCTCCAATGCATCTGCTGCCTTTGTCTTACCAGGCAGTAGAGATCATGGGTTTGGAAGGTTCCGTTGAAAGAAGCGTGAATTACTACAGTGCATCTTGCACATGGTACACACTGGTGCGTCTGTGCAATGGTGATAAAGGAAGTGCTAGTTGAAGGAGAATGATGTGCTAATCAAATGGATTACTTTGTCCTGGGTATTGTGGAAATTCCCGAGTGTCGTTGGATGTGCATCCATCCAGGCAAACAGAAAAATATTCCCAACACCCCTAAATTTTCTTTTATCTATGGTGGATAGGTGTTCAATCAAGTTATTCGCCACAGATTTCTTAGCTTCTTACTTGCTCTTTTATCTGTAGTATTTATGTTATTGATCCAGTTCAGTTTCTTGACAACGGTAACGCCCAAGATGAGAGAGTGCGGATTCAGCAATTGCTAGATTCTCTCCTTTTGGAAATAGTCATTACCTGTCACTAGTGTGACACAAATATTACTTGCCTCTTGTTAGTTCACGTTTGGATGTTGCCCAGGTCTTGATACATATGGGTATGGACTGTTTCAGTATCTGAGGAGTCACGAATGGTGCAGGACACATGTAATCATCAGCGACCATTCCCATTTCTGACTTTACAATGGAGGAAAGGTCATTGACAACGCAGCAAGAAATGGTTGGCCTGGGACACTGCCCTGAAGAATTTGTGCAGTGATGTCCTCGGCTGAGATGACTGACTTCCAACACTCATAACCATTGTCCTTTGTGCTAGGTAACCAGATAGAAATTAAGGTCATAGTTTTGAAAGGAAGTAAAATAAATAATTATCTTTAATTAAACAATGTCTTTGTCTGCACCTATTGGAGATCTTATATCAGGTTAAAAAGTAACCAGTCAGATTTTATACACATTTTATGCATTCTACTCCTAAAGGGCCATTTAAATATTTGGAGATGTTATTTCAGCTGTACCTAAAAAGAGAAAACAAGTAGGAATTTATATTTTTGTAATTTGCTCTATCCCACAGCATTTCTTTTGGGAAACCAAAAGGATTATGTTGTACAATACTATAATTTAGATTCTGCCGAACATCAACTTTTTGAGAACTCAGTAAGTCATGACAGTTTTCTAACCAAAAAGGCAAAGCACAAAGTTCATATTGATGTATCTTATCTTGTCTTTTGAAATTATAACCTCAGGACTTAAAATATTTATTCAGATCCTACATCAAGCCTCAAAGAAGAGTTGCACAAGTTTTTGTCCCAAAGGTTAAAAGGCTTCTGAACTGCAAAGCAACGCGTGAAAATCAACAATCAGAAAAACTGGCTCCAAAATCCCGATGCAAACCTAATCATTTTGTAAAATAAAATGGAAAATTCAATGAATTTAGTTTGAAATAATTACAGTTTATAAACTACTGTAAGCACAGTTTATTTTCAGTTAAAAAATACAATTGACTTGTTTCATTATCAGAATTTCTGAAGTATATTACTGCAAATAGCAATCCTTCAGCATTTTATTCATGAATAGCTGAGAATAATTTTGATCTATATCTATTTTCAACCACAATTTGCATTTATATAAATTTATTTTTTAAAAATCCCATGGACCACAAAGTGGAACCAGACAAAGATTAATACTGAAACAAAAATGACAAAATTTAAGTTGGGTTTTCTTTTAATCATTTGACTGCAGAAACCACACAGTGCCCAACTTTCACAATTTGGTACTGCATTCAAGAACAGTAGTTAACTTGGATGGTCAGTATTTAATTTCAAGTGGGTCCCACTGCTCAACATACAGTAACACACTAGAGTCTACTCTTATCACTGAACTTTGACTTTAGCTTGAAGATTATTGATCTAGCAATTTGAATTAAGCAATTTAAACACAGTGGCATACACAATTTAAATCAACATTAAGCAATTTCTAATCAATGAATGACTATTATGATCTGTGCAAAAACTCGCTCTGATGTAGAAGGGCTTGCTGTCAGAACATTCAGACAACAGTATAGGGTGTTTTATTTTGCAACTGATGACATAATCACAGAATAAAAACCGAAAGAACTGTGGATGCTGTAAATCAGGAACAAAAACAGAAGTTGCTGGAAAAGCTCAGCAGGTCTGGCAGCATCTGATGAAAAAAAGGTCAGTTAATGTTTTGGGTCTGGTGACCCTTATTCAGATCTGATGGTAGCTGGGAAAACATTGGTTTGGATGCAGAAAATAGAAAGGGGGATGGGCTAGTGCGTAAATGATAGGATAAAGGATAGAGCCCGAAGAAAGAGAAGAGTAGCTGGTTAGACAAAGGCAAAATTGCTATGAAAGCTCAGGTCTGGCAGCATCTGTGAAGGAAAAGACATAGTTGATGTTTCAGGTCCGGTGACTTTTACTTAGAATTCTGTTTTTTCCTTCAGATACTGCCAGACCTGCTGAGCTTTTCCAGCAACTCTGTTTTGGTTCCTGATTTACAGCATCCACAGTTCATTCGGTTTTTATTTGGACAGACAAAGGATTTGATAACGATCTGGCTAGGAGGGTGAGTAGCTGTTACTGGGGACTGCCAGTGACTAATGAAAAAAATAGGTAGCGTGTAATGGCGGGCAATGTGATAACAAGACCTGGTGTGTGGGGTAGGGGGCTAGAACATAGGAGAGTTAGGCCCTAAAATTATTGAACTCTATATAAAGTCTGGAGAGCTGCAGGGTCCGCAAGCAGAAAACAAGGGAAAATGAAGAACATCTCAAATGTCAAGTTCAATAATTTTAGGGCCTAAACTCTTCCATGTCCTAGCCCTCTACCCCACACACCAGGCCTTGTTATTATTAGCCTACCACTACATGCTCCTTATTGTTAGTCACTAACAGTTCCCATTAACAACTATTCGTCCTCCTAGTCAGATGGTTACCAATTCTTTTGTCTATCCAACTGCTCTTCTCTGTCTCTTCGGGCTCTATCCTTTCGTTTACTCCCTACCCTGTACTCCTCCCTGTTTTCTGCATATAAACTAATGCTTTCCCAGCTACCAACAGTTCTGAGAAAGGGTCACTGGACCTGAAACGTCAACTCTGACTTTTTTCTTCAGAAACGCTTGCCAGACCTGTGAGCTTTTCCAGGGACTTCTGCTTTTGACACTAATCATAGACATTGAATGCACATAAAATATGTCCCCTGCTTCAAAACGAATACAAAACCACTGCAATTATAAAGGAAAAACTGCATATTATCTTCCAACATATTTGCTAAAACACACATTCAGTCAAAATGCAATCTTAGTTTTAGCACAATCAATTGGCTATTGGATTATAAAAAGGGCTTCGTGTTGGAAATTCAAATTTAAGCTAATATGGTAGAAGCGTTGGAAGGTCACACCTTCATTTTCTTAAAACAAGATGTGGAGTAACTCAAAAGGAGACTTTACAAAAAATTTAAGTCAGTCAAGTTTATAGATGATATAATAACACTCCACCGTGTATTGAAAAGCATACCTTGTGCATCATATATGATGGTGGAGAGCCTCCATTACTTGTCACAATTCCAGCACTTTCTTGACCTCTGTAAAAACATATTTTCAGAAGTTTCAAAAACAATTCGCCATCAATATTGTTTTGAAATGACAGTTTCCTTAATGGAAAGTTACTACCCTAAACTGCTCCATAGCTTTTGAATATTATGGTCTGTTTTCCTATTAATTTGTTCTGCCATTTCAGTACTTGTACGTTATTACTTTTGCACTGCTTTGTTATAGTTTATATTTATTCTGTCTGACAAAAATCTATTAGCACTGAGATAAAGTTATTGCTCAACTGGGATAAAATGATCTTGTGTCAGAGAGGCACTCCTTCCATATTTATTCACAATACAAGAGTAAGATTCCACACTAGATGCAAGGTTCTAGCTTGTTTTGATATCCATGAAGTGAGAATGACACAATTCAATCATTAAGAGATTAGCAGCAAAACACGCAGGGCTTGTGATTCTTTCAGCTTACAACCGGCCTCCAAATAGAGAGACTGATAAGGAACAGTGGAATTTGGGGGACTTTATCCGAATAAATATTTGGGTAACTAATGTACAGCCTTACCTTGTCTTTTGAAATTATAACCTCATGACTTAAAATATTTGTTTAGATCCCATACTAAGCCTCAAAGGAAGATTGCATAAGTTTTTGTCCTGAAAGTTAAAAGGCCTCTGAACTGTAAGGAACAGAAGAATTCCTGAAACGTATTCAGGGGGATTTCCATCATCCATAAGTTCTTGACTGAAGCAGAAAAATGGTGGCATTTGATGTGGTGCTGCAAAGTACAATCGCCCAAGTGTCTTTTGAACAACATTTGGGCAGCAGTGATCATCATAACTTAAGATTTAAATTAGTAATGAAGAAAAGCAAGGAAAGAGTTGAAGCAGAGATAACAAGGTGTAGAGCTGAATGAACACAGCAGGCCAGGCAGCATCACAGGAGCAGGAAAGCTAACGTTTCAGGTCAGCACCCTTCTTCAGAAATGGGGGAAGAGAAAGGGAAGGGAGCTCTGAAATAAATAGAGAAGGGGAGGGATATAGAAGGTGGAAAGAAGAGCAGATAGGTGGAGAAGACGGGCAGGTCAAGGAGATGGGGATGAAGCCAGTACAGGTGAGTGTAGGTAGGGAGTTGGGATGGGAGTTGGTCAGTGAGGAGGGAGGGGCAGGTAGGTGGGAGGGAAGACAGACAGGTCAAGGAGGGAGTTGAAGCGAGTAGGTAGGAAGTGGGGAAGGGGGTTGGTCAGTGAGGTAGGAGGAGCAGATGGTGGGAGATAAGATGGACAGTTCAAGGAGGCAGGGATGAGAGGGGCTGGTCTTGGAATGAGGTCAGGGATGGGGAGATTTTGAAGCTTGTAAAATCCACACTGCTACCATTGGGCTGCAGGGTTCCCAGGCAGAATATGAGGTGCTGTTTCTCCCGCCTTCGGGTGGTATCGTTGTGGCAATGGAGGAGGCCCAGAGAGACAGGTCATCCAAGGAGTGGGAGGGGGAGCTGAAGTGGTTCGCGACTAGGAGTGCAGTTGTTTGTCACGAACCAAGCGTAGGTGCTCTACAAAACGGTCTCCAAGCCTCCACTTGGTCTCCCCAATGTACAGAAGGCCACATTGGGAACAGCTGATACAATGTACCACATTAGTGGGTGTGCAGGTGAACATCTCTCTAATAGAACATAGAACATTACAGCACAGTACAGGCCCTTCGGCCTTCGATGTTGTGCCGACCTTCATACCAATCTGAAGCCCAGCTAACCTACACTATTCCACGTACATCCATATGCTTGTCCAATGACGACTTAAATGTACTTAAAGTTGGTGAATCTACTACCGTTGCAGGCAAAGCGTTCCATTCCCTTACTACTCTCTGAATAAAGAAACTACCTCTGACATCTGTCCTATATCTTTCACCCCGCAATTTAAAGCTATGCCCCCTCGTGCTCACTGTCACCATCCTAGGAAAAAGGGTCTCCCTATCCACCCTATCTAACCCTCCGATTATTTTATATGTCTCAATTAAGTCACCTCTCAACCTTCTTCTCTCTAATGAATGTGGAAGGTTTTCTTGAGGCCTGGGATGGAGGAGAGGGGGGAGGTGCAGGGGCAGGTGTAGCACTTCCTGCAGTTGCAGGGAAGAGTGCTGAGGGCAGTGGGGCTAGTGGGGAGTGTGGAATGGATGAGGGAGTCGTGCAGAGGGGGAGGAGATAAAGGTGGGAATGGAAAAATATGCAGGATAGGGTGCTCAGATTGCAGGTGGCGGAAGTGATGGAGAGTAATGCATTGAATCCGGAGGTTGATGGGGTGACACGTAAGGACAAGGGGAATTCTGTCTTTGTTGCTATTGTGGGGAGGGGGTGCGAGGGATGAGGTGCAAGAAACGCAAGACACGTGGTCGCGGGAATTTTCGAACACTGGAGGGGAAATTGCAGTCCTTGAAAAAACAAGGACATCTGGGTTGTCGGGGAGTGGAATGCCTCACCTTGGGAGCAGATGCGACGAAGGTATTGGGGATAGGGAACGGCATTCTTGCAGGAAGGTGGGTGTGAGGTGGTGTATTCTAGGTAGCTGTGGGAGTCAGTGGGCTTGAAATAGATATCAATTTCCAGGTGTTTACCACAGATGGATACACAGAGAGGTCCAGGAAGGAGAGAGAGGTATCAGAGATGGTCCAGGTGAACATAAGGTTGGGATGCAAGGTGTTAGTAAAGTGGATAAACTGTTTGAGCTCCTCATGGGAACGTGAGGTGGCACCAATACAATCATCGATATAACAGAGGAGGAGGTGGGGCAGAGGGCCACTGTAGCTGCGGAAGATTGAAGCAGCATGCCTTGAATGGAAGACAGCTTATTTTGATGTGATGAGAAGGAATTTAGCCAGGATAAAATGGAATCAAAGACTGGCATTAAGAAGTGTAATAAAACAACAAGTGAGCTTTAAAAGGTGCTTCAGGTACAAGGTAGGTACTTTTTAAAAAAAATATGATAAGTAGGGTAAATAAAAACAGGTCTCCATGGTCAACAAGGGAGACGACTGAAAAACTGAGCTGTATGATGAATTTCATAGCTTTACCGGTAGATGAAGAGAAAAATATGACTGGCAAAGAGGGAATGAGAGACAGGAATGCCAGAATAAGAGAATCCAAAAATTTCTACCAACATGTGAATAATAAGCAAATAGGAAGAGGTTGAGTTTGGCATATTAGAGACAAAGACGGTATGTTTTGGATACACATTATAAAGCTAGAATACCCATTGAGAGCTTTGCATTGGCTCTAAGACAGTAAAATATCCATCATGGTATTCAAACAAATGGACAGGGTGAAAATTGAGGGAGAAGGTACAGGAACAACTGAATAAACTTCAGGTAGAGAAGTCACCAGTCCAGTTCGTATTTATTCCAGGTTTCTGAAGGAAATGGGGATGTGTCAACATGTCCAATTTTAAACAAAAATCTAAATTATCACTGCAGTCATTTATAAAATGTAATTTAAGTAAATTTCTGCTTCAGGTACACAAAGGATTGTTTTGTGGTGCAGAACTTAAATATTGCTGAAAAGAGTGACATTTTGCTGAAGCTTTTTGTTTTGCACTCTTAGGGACAAATGCAAGAATTTTCAAGCAAGTACAACAATTTATACTATAGGAAGAAAGGGGTGCCAATCCGTTGGCAAGTTATAGAGTCAGAGATGTACAGCATGGAAACAAAACTTTTGGTCCAATTTGTCCATTCTGACAAGAAATCCTAAATTAATCAAGCCCTATCTGCCAGCATTTTGTCCATATCCTTCTAGACCCTTCCTATTCTTACCTGGATGCCTTTTAAATGTTGGAATTGTACCAACCTCAACCACTTCCTCTGGCAGCTCATTCCATACACAACCACCTTTTGTGTGAAAAAGTTGTCCCTGGAGTCCCTTTTAAATCTTCCTTCTCTCACCTTAAACCTATGTCCTCTAGTTTTAGACTCCCCTGTCCTGAGGAAAAGACCTTGTCTATTACCCTATATATGCCCCTCATGATTTTATCAACTTCTTTTAGGTCACCCCTCATCCTCCAACACTCCAGGGAAAATGGCTACACCATATTCAGCCTCTCCCTATCGCTCAAAACCTCCAACCTAGTAACATCCTTGTAAATCTTTTCTCAACTTTTTCAAGTTTCACATCTTTCATATAGCAGGGAGACCAGAACTGAAACCTGGGACATTTTTCACTGGAGCATAGGAGGTTGGGAGGTGACCTCAGATATTCATTAAGTCATGAGGAATATAGATAATGTGAGATGTCTTTTCCCTAGGGTGGGGGACTTCATGACAAGAGGGCATTTTTTAAGGGAAGAGGAGAAATATTTAAAAAGGACTTCAGGGGCAACTTGCTTTTTAAAACATGAAGAATAGCTCGTGTGTGAAATGAACCGCCAGAGGTATTGAGGGATGTGGGTACAGTTATAACATTTAATAGATATTTGGATAAGTACATGTGTAAAAAATGTTCGGAGAGATATGGGCCAAGACCAGACAGGAGGGACTATTTTAGTTTGAGATTATGGTTGGCATCACGTGGTTGGACCAAGGTGTTTGTTTTTGTGCTGTATGTCTCTGACTCCCCAGGACCTTCCCTTCAGTGAACAAGTCCTGGCCCGATTTCCCTTACCAAAAAGCAACATCTCAAATTTATCTAAATTAAACTTCATCTGCCACTCCTCAGCCCATCTGATCAAGGTCCCAATATACTCAGACAACCCTCTTCACCATCCACTATACCACCAATTTGGAGGCATCTGCAAATGTACGAAACATCCCTTCTATATTCATATCCAAATCATTTATATAAATGACAAAAAGCAGTGGACCCAGCACTGATCCTTGAGCTGCACTGTTGGTCACAGGCCTCCAGTCCAAAACAACCTTCCACCACCATGCTCTGTCTCCTCCCTTCAAGCCAATTTTGTATCCAAATAGCTAGCTCTCCCTGGATTCCACCTGATCTACCCTTGCTAACTGGTGTAATATGTAACTTTGTTGAATGCCTTGCTGAAGTCCATATAGATAAATGAACCACTCTGCCTTCATCACCTTCTAGTGTTCTGGCACCTCACCCATGGTTATCGATGACAAATATCTCAGCTTCCCTAGCTTGCCACAAAGTTCTGGGATACACCTATCCAGTCCTAGGGATTTATCCTTCTTTCTGTGTTTTGAAACATCTAGCACCGTTCTGTAAAATGGACATTTTTAAGGTATCATAATTTATTTCTTCAAGTTCTCTAGCTTCCACATCCTTCTCGACAGTAAATAGACGTGAACTATTCCTCATTTCGTTTTTCACCCATCTCCTGTGATTCCACGCATAGACAGTCTTGTTGATCTTTAAGGGGCCCTATGGTCTCCCGAGTTCCTCTTTTATCTGTCATATCTTTAATGGATTCTCCTTAACCCTATTTGTCAAAGCCATCTCATGCCCCCTTTTTGCACTCCTGATTTGCCTTCACTATATTCCTACCGCTCTTATACTACTGTAGCAAGTCATTTGATCCCAGCTGTCTATATCTCATGGTGAAATACTTTGCAAATGTGTCTCTTTCAGAAGTACTCAAGTAATCTTCATCTCTTTATAAATGGTGGCAAAATAAGTCTTTAAATCTAATCAAATTTCTGTACTAGACGAGGAGACATGAATTGCTATCTTCAACAAAAATCTAAGTCAAACAGTAAACAATGTGTGAAAATCTAGTGAAGGGAGAGTTCTGCGAACATACCACCAAGACTTTGCAAACCAACAGACTGGTAACACAACCATTATAATGCTAGGTAAAACCTATTTATCAGTTAAAAATGTTGCTACATGACATGTTTCTGGATGACCATCAGACTACTGACTCATCAAACCAATAAACTACTTTACCCTCACAAACGTACAATACGTTCAGGTAGGTGCTACGGTAGCTCAATGGTTAGCGGTGCTGCCTTAAAGTGCCAGGGATTCGGTTCAATTCCACCCTTGGGCGACTCTCAGTATGGAGTTTGCACATTCTCCCCGTATCTGTGTGGGTTTCCTCCAGGTGCTCCAGTTACCTCTCACAGGCCAAAGATGTGCAGGTTAGATGGATTAGCTATGCTAAATTGCCCCAAGAAATGCAAGGGTAGGTCAGGGGGTGGGATGCTCTTCAGAAGGTTGGTGAGGACTCGTTGAGCCAAGTGGCCTGCTTCCACACTGTAGGAATTCTCTGTTCTACATGTTAACTTCAGAGGTCCCAGACATGCTAATTTCAGAACCACTGAATCCAGGGAATTAAATTCACAAATTTATTTCTGTCCCAAACTAGTGAATTAGGCACGACTGTGAAGTCAGCTTTAGACTATGAAACTACTTTATCTTAAAGCAGCAGTCATATATTCACGACACAGACCCAGTTATGGAGATAATAAAGTGTGAAGCTGGATGAACACAGCAGGACAAGCAGCATCTCAGGAGCACAAAAGCTGACGTTTCGGGCCTAGACCCTTCATCAGTATATCCCAGTTATGGAGAGGTACCTGCCAAATGACAGATTGTTTGATCCAGTATTGTGTTTTTGGTGTCAAGTTTGTGTTTAAGGAATACAAATAGATTACTTAAAACACAAAGCGTGACCAGTGATAGGGGTCAATAGCATTAGAAAAAAGGCCTTTTGGCCCACTGAGTCTGCACCAGTCAAAACTAGCACCATTTTCCAGCAAGACCAAACAGCATCTCAGGAGCACAAAAGCTGACGTTTCGGGCCTAGACCCTTCATCCAGCTTCACACTTTGTTATCTTGGAGTCTCCAGCGTCTGCAGTTCCCGTTATCTCTGATCACCATTTTCCAGCACTTGGTTCATAGCTTTGTATGCCTCAGCAACACAAGTGCACATCAAAATATTTTGTAGATGTCAAGGGCTTCTGCCTCTGCCATCCTTACAAGCATGAGTTCCAGATTCCCTCTGAAAAAGTCTTTCCTTACATCACCTGTAAACTTCCAAACGTCTACCTTAAATTTATGCTCCCTGGTCAGCAATCTCTCTACTGAGGACAGAAATATTCCTCTTGTCTACCTAACTATGCTCCTCAATTTTGTACATCTCAATCTTGTCCCCTCTAGTCTCCCCTGCTCTGAGGAAAACAACCCCTGTATAGCCAATTTCTCTTCATAATTCTTCATCCTAGCCAACATCCCGGCAAGTCTCTGCTGCAACCGCCGTCCAGTGCAACCAATCCCTACTGTAATGGGGATTCCAGAATTATATACCACACTTTAGCTGTGGCCTAACCAACATTTCATACATTTTCACTATAACCTCCCTGCTCTTAGACTCTATGTCATGAATAATAAAGGCAAGTATCCCATATGCCTTCTCAAACACTTTATTTTACTGTCTTGCTACAGTAAGGAATCAGTGGATACACATATCAAGATCCTTCTGATGCTCAGTGCTTCCAATGTGTCATTATTCCATTCACTGTTTATTGTGTAGTCCCTTGTCTTGTTTGTCCTGTCCAAGGCCATACCTCACACATACTTGGATTGAATTCCATGTCCCACTGGTCAGCCCAACTGGCCAGCCAGTCTACGTCCTCTTGTAACCTAAGGCTATACTCCTCATTATTTACGAGTCCACTAACTTTCTTATAACTCACAAACTTACTTATCAATCCTCCTACATAAAGTTTAAATCATTTCTATATATTACGTAGTTTTAGACTGAGTATAATTTCTAGTTTTTGCTGTTGGGCTGTTTTCAAAACAATCTAAACATACTAGTGGTTCATGTATTATTTTAATGAGCAAATTTACTGAAACAATGCATCTATTGATTGACATATACAAATATTGCATCATTTTCTGCTACTGAAAGATACAACCATGTTATCTGCAAAGTATAACTATTTATCTACGAGGTTACAAAGTTGGTCAAGATGTAAAGATGCCTGTCTTATTCCCAGTCACACTTCTTGTCTACCTCTTTTAGTAGACTGAGTTGCTTATTCTCCCCCTACCATTTTTATCTACTTACATGGCCCAAATGCTTCCCTCCTTAATTTTGTACTATATATTTGCATTTCTTTATATGCAGTTATTTGTATACAATTAGTCCTACTGTCAAGAGGGAAAAAAAGTTGACATTCATCACGGTTCAATTGTTTGACTGACTTGAAATAAATAGAAATAACTCCCCTAGTACCAGTGCAAATATCATGATCCATAGTAACAAGCAAGCAAACTTACTGCGCACACTATTAGATCCAAATTTTTGTTTTATGACGCCAGATAAACAAATACAATCACTCCTCTGGCCCTGGTGTAAATACCTGTTTCCTTAGTAACAATAAAACTTATCTCAGATACCATTAGTTCTAAATAGTTATTTAATATCAAACATAAAATGTTCTTATGTAGATCTTTTGCCTGGAAATGATGTTTAAATGTCTTGAAAAAATGTAATCTTCACCTTATACAATAACAATTCAATACAGGTACAAGAACAGGCCCTTCAGCCCACCAAGCCTGTGCCTATTCCTAGTTATTTAGGCCTGCTACTTATTGCCCGTGCACAGTTTCTACCCTTCTATATTTGCCTCCTGTTCACATGTCTATCAAGAGGCAATTTAAACATTGCTAATGTGCTGCTTCCACCAACCCCACTGACAGTGTGTTCTAGGCATCTAACACCTTCTGTGTGGAAAAACCTTCCATGCACTTATCCCCCCAAGCTTTCCCCATCTCACCTTGAACCTGCACCCTCCAGTAGTTGACCTTTCCATGCTGGGAAAAACCTCTGACTATCCACCCTATCTATGCCTCTTAAAATTTTGTAGATCTCTATCAGGTTGACCCTCAACCTCTGTTTTCACTGAAAAGACAATCTTGACTTTATCCAGCCTCCCTCACAGATACATCCAAACCAGGCAACATCCTGGTAAACCTTCTCTGCACCCTCTCTAAAGCATCCCCATCCTTAGAGAAGTGCGACAACCAGAACTGCGCACAATATTCCATTTGCCCCCCAAATAAAGTTTCATACAGTAATAACATACTTTCATATTTGATGCCCTGGCCGATAAAAGCAAGCATGTTTAATGCTTTCTTGACCACCTTTTCCATCTGTGTTGCCACTGTCAGGGGGCCTGTGGACATGTACGCCCAGATCCCTCTGTATGTCAATGCTACTCCAGAATGGCATGTTGCCTCCCTGGTGCCAGGGTCATGGATGTCTCTGAGTGGGTACAGGACATCCTGAAATGGGAGGATTAACAGACAGAAGTCATTGTCCATACTGCCATAAATGACATAAGTAGGAAAAGTAACAAGGTCCAGCAATGTTAATTCGGGGAATTAGACAGTAACTAAAAAGAAGGACCTCTAGGGCAGTAATCGCAGGAGTACTCCCCTTGCCAAATGATAGTGAAGCAAGGAAGAGGGACACTGTACAACTGAACATGAGAGCTGATATGAGGGGCTTCAGATATGTGGATCATTAAGAGGTTTCACAGGGAAGGTGGGACCTGAACTGCAAGGACACCAATATCTTGGCAGAGAGGTTCTGCAGCACCACTTGGGAGGCCAGGGTGGGGGTGGGACGGATCAGTATAGAGACTGGGGAACAGTTCAAATCTAAGGCAAATATATCTCGGAGGAACAGCAGTCAGGGAGAGGTTGCTGAACTCAGTGGAACTGGAGGCCTGGTCTGTATTTGCTCCAATACAAGTAGTATTGAAAATAAGTTGGATGAACTTAGAACTTGAATTAATGCACACAATTATGTTGTTGCTATCATACAGACATTATTTCTTTATTCATTCAGAGCATGACGGCATCATTGGCTGGGTCAGCAATTATTGTCCCCAGTTGCCCAAAGGACAGTTAAGAATCAACCACATTGCAGCAGGTAGGGAGCCACATGTTGGCCCGACCAGGCAGTTTCCTTCCCAAAAGGGCACTGGTGAACCAGATGGGTTTTTCTGACAATCGACAATGGATTCATAAAAGGGTCACCGGACCAGAAATGTTAACTCTGTTTTTTCCTTCACAAATGCTCCCAGACATGCTAAGCTTTTCCAGCAGCTTCTATTTTTGTTCTTGACAATGGATTCACGGTCAACATTAGCCTTTTAATTCCAAATTTTCTTTTATTGAATTCAGATTCACCGTCTGCCCTTTGGGATTTGAACCGGAGTCCCCAGAATATTACAGTTGAGAGAAGAACGGGTTTGGCAGCTTAGTATTCTGGGATATTGATGTTTTAGACAAGCCAGAGGAGAAAGCAAAAGACGTGAAGGGAGTTGGTTAGGGAGCATATCACAGCTATGCTGAAGGAGGATTCCCTAGGCGGATCTTGCAGCGAGGTATTAAGGGTAGATTTCAGGATCAGGAAGGGTGCAATGATAATGGTGGGATTGTACAAGAGACACCCAGCTGCCAGCGGGAAGTATAGGAAGAGATATGTGGACAGGTTGTTGTGTAGGTGATTTGGTATTTCTTTGGGTATTTCACTTCCAACTTTTTTTATTATATTAATCTTATAACAAAGTTTCTATAAGGTCACTTTATTTTCCACACTGGAGATTAATTTGGCCAGGCTATCTCCACTTGTCTTTCTCAAAAGAAACTGGCCCAGATCTCCCAGAGAAACATTATCCCAGAAACCAACTAAGCTTCTGAAACAGAGAACTTTCAAATAAACACAATATTATTATTTCTGATGTATCAAAAGATAACCAACCTCAGCTTGAGGTTTAAACCTTATAGCTCAAAGCCAACCAATGGACTCTAAATGACATATTCTTCCATCTTTCTTTGTACTTGACAGCATCCCATTTGGCTTTCTACGGTGGGAGTGTCCAATTGACTGCACACAGGCCAAGTACTTAAGGCCTTGCCATTGCTGTTCTTCTCCGGTTTTGGAAGTAATACATTTTCTTCCTTTAACTCAAGAAAATCTTCTGATTTTCTCCTTACTGCATAAAGTAAAAAGTAATTAAATGCAACTTTATTGGAGAAAGTTTTAACCTGGCAGTAAAGAGAACCAATATCTCTGTTGTGGTTATGAGAAGGGTGAACAGATGTGAGCCAGCTCCCCCCTCCACTTCTCATCCAGCTGTAAGTTCAATACCCCATAGGAATGATAACACAAGATAATACTTCATACTGTACCCTCAATGCAGTGATGAAATATCAGCCTTGATTGTCTGTTCAAACCTGTTCTACAGAGTGGTGCTTCAGCTCACAGCCACTGCCTCAAAGGAGAGTGTTCCACTAAGCTAATTCTCAAATTGGTTCCAAATGATGCTCCAGCAGTCATGGAAAAAAATCTGTAATCATTTTCTAAAATTGAAGGATAGTTCCTGCCAAAAGCATGAGGAAGAAAATATTTGAATAACTTAATTTGCTGGACTTACTTGTTTCTAACGACAGTGCTGAAAAAAAATTACAGCTTTATGGCTTTTTGATGTTTTACTCACACCTTGTCGCTTTTAATTTTTTTTAATTTAGTGGATACTTGATTATAAAAAGTTTAACAGTTAAATTGGTATTGCACCTCAAAAGCACACCCCTTTGGGAATACTGCTCCTCTAAATGGTGTGATGTTATAAATTCACACTAGACACAACATCTAGTTTACAGATGTACAGTATAAATTAGATTTTAAAAAATCTTGGAGATTCTGATTTTATACACCAATTCCACATCCTGAGTTATGAATTTATAGAAAAAAGTTCCAACAAGCTGTTTTCAGAATGCACATATTGGAGTTTTTAAAAACTGGCATTATTAAATAAATGTGATAATGCGAACTGCAGATGCTGGAGAATCCAAGATAACAAAGTGTGAAGCTGGATGAACACAGCAAGCCAAGCAGCATCTCAGGAGCACAAAAGCTGACGTTTCGGACCTCGACCCGTCATCAGAGAGATCCTCTCTCTGATGACGGGTCGAGGCCCGAAACGTCAGTTTTTGTGCTCCTGAGATGCTGCTTGGCCTGCTGTGTTCATCCAGCTTCACACTTTATTATCATTATTAAGTAAATCATTGCTCTTAAAGCTGCATTCAATTAACATATGTTTGTATGATTTTTAAAAATCTAAATCAGTTTTCCTACGTCGACAACACATCCTTCCAAAGTAACCCAGTCAACATGTAGGCATATAAGGGGCAAACCTAATTCCCTCAAAGAGTGGCAGAAAATTAAAATTATTAAACTGTAACACATAACCCCAACCTACTAGCCCACATCAAATTGAATGTAGGAACATTTGGTTACCTGCAAGTAACCTGATCACCGCAAGTAAGTCAAATCATTATTAAATGGTAATGTGAAATGAATTGTAATTCATCAGGATTTCTGAACTTAAAATATCTCCATCATAGGATTACCAGGCAAAATTAAACTCATTAGTGAAACATATGAGTTGAAAGCAAGTGAAGTTCCAATTGCCCAATATAACTGAAGACTCTGTGTTTGAAGCTGCTTTTTCAGTTCTCTGAACCAAAATGTTTTATAAATGTTCTTGAGATTATAGCTGTTTTTCAGAAGTTTTTAAAGCTTTCAAATGGATTTCAGGAAAGAGAATGGCACCATGGATGTTTCAAAATTATAATTAGCTAAACATAAAGAATCCATCTGAGGAAGGGTCACTCGACCCAAAACATTAACTGATTTCTCTCCACAGATGCTGCCAAACCTGCTGAGGTTTTCCGGCGGTTTTTATTTTTGTCTCCGATTTATAGCATCTGCAGATCTTTTGATTTTTATAAAAAAATCCTTTCCAGGTGTTGATTCCCCAAGGATCCCATATAATACTCCAACCATTTTATCCAGGTTGATAATGGCCACGTAATATATGTAACTGGACTAGCAATCCAGAGTCACTAGACTCAGGTTCTGAGACTATGCATTTGAATTCCACCGTGGCAGGTGCCAAAATTCAAATTTGATTACAAAAATCAAAAATTAGTCTAATTGCAATTATGTAACAATCATTGTTTGTCATAAATACCCATCTGACTCATTAGCATCCTTTAGAGATGGGAATCTGCCATCATCACCCATTCTAGCTTACACGAGACTCCATAGCCATAACTTTTAAGTGTTCGGTGAAATTGGCTAGCAAGCCAAACAGTTCAAGGGCAGTTAGGGTTGGGCAAAAAGTGCTGGCAGAGCCAGTGATGCACAGATCCCATAAATCAATAAATAAAAAGTCTCTTTCCCAAATTTTTAAGTTAACAAAGTCCTTACTGCTGATGATACTGCTTTTCTATTGCATATAATGTGTAAAGTGTTTACTAGAGGAACCTTGCAAAGGAGCCTTTTAATAAGTATCCCATATATTGTAAACTAAGCATCAGATGGGAGTCAGTGTTGTTTTATTCTATCAATAAATTTTAAAACAGTGTACCTTCTGTAGCATATATTACATGTGATGCACTCTGGAACACAGGCCAAGCATAATTGCTAGCCAACATTTGTCACAACTGCATTGACATTGATAGCCTTCCAAATGCCCAGTGATTTTACAGTGAGCTTAGAAAAAAGTAAAATAAAAATCAACATCGGATTTAAATAAGTTATTTTAATTAGTGGTATGCTACATTTGAGTTTTCAAAGACAGCTAGAAAATGAATTTCTTGCATTAGGCAATTAAAAGTAATTTGTGCGAGGACCATTTTTTGAATTGTTCATGCAGTTTGGATATTTAAGATTCTGCACAATGCCAACTTGATCAAATCTGTGCCTGTTAAGACACATATTCTAGTCAGCTTATTTTCAGAACAGAATTACATAGAAAGGCAGCAGAAACCTGGGAGTGGTCAGGAGTATGGAATTTACTAAAGTAATTGATGAAAACAGTAAGGATCAATTTAACTTAAATATAAGTTTGTGATATATTGAAAGGGTTAGAACTAGTTGTGGGGACATAGGAGGGAGTTTGTAAGCAACATTAAGACTAGAATGCAGTAACCAGTTGGGCTGAATGAACTTAGGAGCTATACATTCTGTAGTTCTGGAATGGTTAGGGGATTTCAGCAGAAGATATGGTCAGAAATGATCAGATGTCTCAACAGATGGTGCCAGACCTGCTGATAGTTTCCAGCAACTTGTTTTTGTTTTTTTTTCACTTTTTATTTGGTAAGAACATTATTCTGGAGAATTACAAAAATTAGTTAAAAATACACATCTCATCCAAATACAGAACTCTAATAACTTGTCATCGACATTTCATTCACTTCTTTTTCATACAACTTCACACAATACAGATAAGTAACTCCTGAATATGTTTTTTTAGGACTCAAAACTGAATAAAACGAACGTACTGACAAATATGTAAAGATTGATGAAATTTGTCACTTCAGTTTGAGTACTTTGGCTAAACATTTCCATTCGAGAGTAATTATACTAATTTGTTGGGAGAGCTTTATTTTCCCCTGGAGAATAAACAATTTTTAAAAAAATTCAACATAAATAGTATCATAAAGTAAGGTTTTGGATGGCAGACACAGAACTCCACAGAAGCTGTGATAGTGTTAGGGTTTTAAGGGAAACTACTAAAAGGTTTCCAGTATCATTTTTAAATCTCTACCTCCTTACAGCATTTCTGCATTGTTAAACAATGTGCTTAGAAAATATTAAGTCAATACAGCACTTTTCTCTGCCCAGTTTAGTGCCTTCCGCGCCCATAAGAACATAGAACAATGCCCACGATAGCCCACGATGTTGTGCCGACCTATTACCCTAGACTAAGATGAAACTACTCTACGTTCTACTATAAGTAATAGCAGAACCAACAACTGCAGCAGAACTTCAGTTATCATAATGTTTCTGTATTTGTGTATGAAATCTGTTCTGCCTCGGCTGTAGCACGAAATCCTGCTATCTGTGTTACCTGTGCTGCAGTGCCACCAATCCGAGGGCGATAACGTGGGGCACGTCCAAGTGAGTCGGCCACTCGCCAGCAGCGACACAGCCAAACACGCCACACTCCTCCCGGATCCCCGATTCTTCAAACTCCATGCCAGTTCCACACTAACTACCCCAACGAAAAGTGAGTGAACAAAACCCCAGCCCACCCACTACCAGGCTAACTATTTCAAAGTAATACACTCACTCCCCGCTCCTCATTATCTAGCTCGTATTCTTTTTCTCCCTAGCTCCCAGGAGTCAACACGTGCCTCACTAAACCCGCCACCACCCCCACATGTCACGGACCTCTCCAAAACGTTGAGGGTGTGCAAATTAATTAGATAAATGCATGTAAATAATTTTTCGTTGTTTTTAGAACTTATCATATGTGAACGTTAGAAACTGATGATCAATTTGTAATATGTATAATACATACATATATATTTATATATATACGCCGTCCCTTCTTTATGCAAACGTGTTCCTTTCATTGCAGACTCTTCACCACCCCCCTTATCCCTCTCGTCTTGGTACATCTCATTCAAATTTCGGAACGTTCTAAAACCGAACGCGCGGCTGTTAGAAGCACGAGATCGTGAGAGGGGCCTACGGTAGGAGATTCTGGCCTGGTGTGTGGGTACATAGCTATGAGGTCCTCGGGGTAGCGAAATATGGAGACAGTAGCGGACGTGTGCGGGGTAGAGGAGGAAGTGGGGTATCTGTGGAGGGTGGGCAAACTCTCGCTGGGGAAAGGCATCATTGAGGTGTACCCCGGGGTTGGTGGAGAGGGAGGCTTGGCGTGCATTCCGTGGAAAGCACATTGCGGCCTGTTGTGTGTTATGTTTTTCTTCTTTAAAGAATTTAAATACTTTTTTTGTTTTAAAGTTGTAGATTTGCAAAGTTTTCCCAAGATGGAGAAGTTTGGAGGTAAGTAAAATTTCCAAGCTCCCTCTTGGATTAACCGCGACCGCTTTTACTTGACGGCTCTACCACAGTATTTACGGTGCTAAAATCTCGCAAAGAGACAGTTTCGAAACTGTACCGCATGAAAGAAAACGACCAGTACACCCTCGGTTGGAATTGTATTGTTGCTATTCATCTGTCAGTGCTTCCGAGATGAATTTCTTTTGTTGAACCTCAGTAACATGTTATGACATTCAGCCTTGTGATTTTTTTTCTTTTAAAAAATTGCTTTTTTTTCTGGTTTTAAACCAGTCAACAATTTAAAAATGTTCAGTGGCTTTAAAAGTGAATGATTTCACGTTTTAAATAATCCTTTTATTTTCCGAAGAGCTGAAAATTGGAAAAAAACTAAATGAAGGAAAAACCAAGGAAGTATACGAACTGTTGGATTGTCCCGGGCAAGTTCTGATTCAGTCCAAGGACCAGATTACGGCTGGAAATGCAGTCAGGAAAGACCAGATGGTGGGCAAGGCTGCGATATCTACTAAAACCACTGTTTCTATCTTCAAACTGCTGCAGGATGCTGGTAAGACTTCTGCTACTGACATCGGGCAGGATATGTGCATCTTCTGTAATATTTGTGTTCATGCTTTTTTCTTTTTAAGGCATCAAAACTGCGTTTGAGAAACAATATGGGGAAACAGCATTTGTGGCAGCAAACTGTGAAATGATTCCTATTGAGTGGGTTTGTAGAAGAATTGCCACAGGCTCTTTTCTGAAAAGAAATCCTGGTGTAAAGGAAGGATACAAGTTCTGTCCTCCAAAGATGGAGATGTTCTTTAAGGTAGTGTAACATGTTTGCTGCTATTAGTTTTGATGTGGTTGAGGTGTTAATAACCATTTTCTAGTTGTGTAAACAAAACTTTGCTTTTCCATCCATCTTTAATATCCCTTTGAAATCACTAATCATTTCAGCTTCTGTACTTTTTCAGCTGGGGTCTTGTGTCAAAACTCTGTCTGCCATATTACATACAGTGGGTCAAGAACCACCGCTTTGGGCTTCATCCTGTCCACTAACATGACAAACTCTTCAGGTGGTTGCACAATGATGCAGAGTTGGGGGGGGGGGGGGGGAGCGGTGCGGTGAAGAAGAGAAAGAGAGTTGCCTTTTTGGAATCTGAATATTGGCAGTGAACTTGAAGTCTCATGGCATCTGGACAAACACTGATTTGGAAAATGTTAGGATGACCAGCATTGTGGAGCCCCTGGCTCAGTCTGTGTTCCTCAATTTTGAACACTTTGAAAGAACTAATGAGGGTGGTAAGGGCAGAAAATGTATTTTGGTTGGGAGCTGTCATATTCAAGGGCAAGATTGGCAAGTCTGCAGCTTAATGAACCAATGAAGGGGAAGAAAACTATTTTTAACTTCCTCATTAAATGTTAATTTTGTCATGTATCAATCCATAATGGTATTTTTGAGTGACATCAAAATGTCATCTGAGACAAAGTCCTGTCATCGTGTTTGAGGATACTGTCCAACATGTTGTATGATACCAACACTGTGTGCTAAAAGGAACAAAAACAGAAGGTGCTGGAAAAGCTGAGAGTCAGGCAGCATCTGAAGAAAACAGCAAAGTTAATGTTTCAGAGCTGGTGACCTTTCCTTTTAGAACCCTAAAAGGGAACTTGGAACACTTGGGCAACTTCATACTGAGCACACGTGAGCCCATCAGGAGAATTGTGGTGGAATACAGTCTGTAACCTCATGACCACAATGTACCTGTATCCTACCATTTTCATTCAACCTGGCTCAGTGGTGTGTGCGTGCGTGTCCTTATGAAAGAAAAAGATTTTTAATCTGGAGCTGCAACACAAGGCTAGTTGCATATGAAGCAGACTGGAGTAAACAGCTTTTTCTTTGCAACAAACTGATCAAGTGTCAGCTAGCATTCCTGCCAATTCCCCCCTCAAATGATTCTGAGCAGTTAAATGACTAACAAGCTCCCTAAATGTCCCCATTCTCAATGATGGGGAAGCCTCAGCTGCCTTCTAATGGCTGAAGATTAGCATCTTTTGATATGGGAGACATATCTAGCACAAAGGAGGATGGTTGGGGTTGTGTGAGTTTAAAGACTTCACTGCAGAAGTTGTTTCCTCTGGTGTCCCAGCCCTAACCATCTTTGGTTACTCCCAGCAGTGACCTTCCCTCCATCACAAAATCAAATGTGCAAACTTTCCAAAATGTTTAATGCCATTCAGGACTCTTCTGATACTGAACAGTCCATGTACACTTGCATCACAAATTGGATAACCTCCAGCCTTGAGCTGATAAGTGGCAAGTAACATTTGCACCATGCACAGCTATCAACCAGAGAATCTGATGTTGTTGATCCTTGATGTTCATACCATTGCTGAATTTCTTTCCCCACTTAATACCACCGCCACTGTCTCCTCCCCAGCTTCTCCCACCGCCACTGTCTCCTCCCCAGCTTCTTTCCTCTTCTCCTCTCCCCCCCCCCCCCCCCCCCAAATTCAGGGTTAGAGGTGACCAGAAAATAAATGGGACCACCTGCTAGCCAAAGAGCAGGCTAATACCTATTTATTTTGTATTGAATAACTCCACTTTTGACACATGCGTGGCTACCACCTTCAAGCTGTGAGTCAGGAGCATGATGGAAAGCTTGCCTAGCTAAGTGCTGCTCCAGCAATGCTGACATAGCAGCTCACCTGATTCGTGACCTATTCGCCATCTTCATATTCATTTCCTTCACCACTAATGCACAGCATGCAGTAAGTCTCCACTGATCTCTCTCCCCCCCCCCCCCCCCCCCAATATACCTCCCAAACCCTTGACCGCTGCCTCCTAGAAGAATGAGTAGTTGACATAAGAACACCGCCACTCATTTGAGTCGCACACAATCCTGACTTGGAATTGTGTGGCCGTGCCTTCGTTATTGCTGCTCAATATCTTGGAACATGCTGTCTAACTATGGTGTGGGTGTTGCTACACGCCAAAGACCACAATGATTCAAAAAGGCAACTGCCACCACATTTAGAGGCAATCAGTAATAGGCAGCAATTCCTACATTCCCTGAAATTTTAAAACCCGATGCAAATTGTCATGCATCACACATCTCAATCTTGTGCTTTAGGATCATGAAATTTTGTACCTTGGTTCCTGTATCTTCAACCATTGATAACAACTCCTTTAGAGACAAAAACTGCAGAAGCTGGAATCTAAGGTAGACAAACGAGCTTGGAAGAATGCATCAACCAGGCAGCATCTGGGGGAAAGGAGTGGTCAACGGTTTGGGTATACTCTTCTTCAGGACTGGGTATGGCGGTTAGGGTGGCCTGCAGATAGGCGGGGCGGGGTGGGGTTTGGGGGAGAGGGATGGAGGTGGAAAAGTGGACACTGGTAGTTGTATGACCTGGTCGGTTGATGGGAGGGGTGAATAGAAAGGTCACGTGGCTGTAGTAGCAGGTTTGTTTCATGGTGTGTTTGAAGGGCCAGGGTCACGGCAGTGAGAAAGGGACTCTCGAGGTTCACTTCTGAGGGAGGCAAGATATCATCAAAGTGGGCGTCCTTTGATCTATCTGTCTTGCCTAAGCTTGTCAGCAAGTTATTTTTAAACTGAAGATTCTGGAATGGGACTTGAACCCATGATCTGAATCTTCAGACACGCTACCGCCTGAATCATAGGATTTTTTTTGAGCAAAATATAACCTTTTCAAATGACTGAATCTCGATCTCGTGCCTTACGATCAGTTTTGTCTCCTAGTTCCTCTATCTTCATAAATCGACTTTTTTTTAGGATGATGCTAACAACGATCCACAGTGGTCTGAAGAACAACTAATTCAAGCACGATTTAACTGTGGGGGATTGCAGATTGAACGATGTGAAGTAGACATCATGATTCATACCACTTTGGCTGTGTTTGAGATATTGGAGAAGGCATGGGCCACTCAAGACTGTACTCTGGTGGATATGAAAGTAAGTTGTTAACTTTTTTACAGATAAAGTAGTATTGGTTTCTTCTAGTGAAATAATTTGGTTTGCATTCCATTTTACCAGGTAGAATTTGGAGTCTGTGCTTGTACCAGGGAGATCTTACTTGCAGATGTCATTGACAATGACTCATGGAGACTATGGCCTCAGGGGGATCGAAAATTGCAAAAGGACAAACAGGTTTGTTTTCTTTTGTGTGGGTTTGGAACATAGATTGACTTCAAATTAAGTTTTATGTCTGTAGTTAGGAAGGAAAGCTTCTGAGAAGTGGTTGAACATAAAGCCTCAGCATCTGTAAAGTCCGATAGTTATCGGACTCTGTAAAACTACTATGTCCTGGAAAGTACAGTAAGTGACAAAAACAGGTTGCTGGAAAAGCTCAGCTTGTCTGGCAGCATTTGGGAAGAAAAACATCAGTTAATGTTTTGGGTCCAGTGACCCTTCCTCAGAACTGTTGGTAACTGGGAAAACATCACTTTTTATATGCAGAAAATAGGGAGAGGGATGGAGTGGAATTGATAAAGGAGTTGATAATGATTTGTCTGGAAGGATGAATAGTTAATGATGGGGATTGTTAGAGGTTAACACAAGTGCTGTGTAATGGCAGGCTAAGTGATAACGCCTTGTCACATAACTCCTTTGTCTGTCCAACTGTTCTCTTTGGGCTCTATCTTATTATTTACTCCCCACCCTACCCACCTCCCTATTTTCTGCATATAAACTGATGTTTTCCCAGCTAAGATCAGTTCTGAGGAAGGCTCACTGGACCTGAAACGTTAACTGTTTTTCTTTTTTCTTTTTTTTTGTTTTTGATTTTGTTCTTCACAGATGCTGCCAGACTTGCTGAGCTTTTCCAGCAGCTTCTCTTTTTGTTCCTGACTTACAGCATCCTCAGTTCTTTCAGTTTTTATTTAGTACAATACGACAAATTTGGACCTGGTTTCTTCTGATTCCTGTTGTCATCAGGTTGTCTGATTTTTGTATCGGAAGAGGTAAAATTTATTATGCTGGACATTGAACTCTTTAGCCTACAACTTAGATATGTAGGTACTGTTGTTTCCCTAGGAAGGATCTCTGTCTATCACTACAGAAATTATAATAATGTTTTGAAGAAATATGACCTTCCAATTATTAGGTGAAATAACGATAGGGCAAATTTATTTCTTTCGATCTTTTACTAAGCCTATTGAACAGACTTTTTCTTTGAACTACAAATATTTTCTTCATATACTTGTCTCCTGTCAATCTGAGTTACAGTTCATTATAGTAAACAGTCAGTAGCTGTTAACAAAAGGTGTAGAGCTGGATGAACATAGCAGGCCGAGGAGCAGAAAGGCTGACATTTTGGGCCTAGACTCACCCATTGCGAAGCCTCTTCTAAGCATGCGTACCCTGAAGAAGTTCTACACTTTTACTATCTCAATCTGAGATAACAGAACTGCAGATGCTGGACAATCAAACGGCCTCCACCTCCTCCAGAACTTCCAATTCCCTGGCCCCCAACACCTCGCTTTCACCATGGACATCCAGTCCCTATGCAACTGTGTTCCGCATGCAGATGGCCTCAAAGCCCTCCGCTTCTTCCTGTCCCGCAGGCCCGACCAATCCCCCTCCACCGGCACCCTCATCCGCCTAGCCGAACTCGTCCTCCCCCCTCAACAACTTCTCTTTCGATTCCTCCCACTTCCTACAGACAAAGGAGGTGGCCATGGGCACCTGCATGGGCCCCAGCTATGCCTGCCTATTTTTAGGTTATGTGGAACGGTCCCTCTTCCGCACCTACACAGGCCCCAAACCCCACCTCTTCCTTTGTTACATTGACTGTATCGGCGCCACCTCTTGCTCCCCAGAGGAGCTTGAACAGTTCATCCACTTCACCAACACCTTCCACCCCAACCTCCAGTTCACCTGGGCCATCTCCAACACATCCCTCACCTTCCTGGACCTCTCAGTCTCCATTTCGGGCAACCAGCTTGTAACTGATGTCCATTTCAAGCCCACAGCAACCTAGAATACACTTCTCTCCCACCCTCCCTCCTGCAAAGATTCCATCCCCTATTCCCAATTCCTCCTCCTCTGACGCATCTGCTCCACGATGAGGCATTCCACTCCCGCACATCCCAGATGTCCAAGTTCTTCAAGGACCGCACCCCCCCCCCCCCCCCCCCCCCCCCCCCCCCCCCCACCACACACGGTGGTCGAGAACGCCCTTGACCGCACTTCCGCAAAACACACCCTCACACCCTGGCCCCGCCCCCGCCACAACTGCCCAAAGAGGATCCCCCTCGTTCTCTCAGACCACCCCACCAACCTCCGGATACAATGCATCATCCTCCGACACTTCCGCCATCTACAATCCGACCCCACCACCCAAGACGATTTTCCATCCCCACCCTTCTCTGCCTTCCGAAGAGACCACTCTCTCCATGACTCCCTTGTTCGCTCCACGCTGCCTTCCAACCCCACCACACCCGGCACCTTCTCCTGCAACCGCAGGAAGTGCTACACTTGCCCCCACACCACCTCCCTCCCCCTATCCCTGGCCCCAAGATCACTTTCCATATTAAGCAGAGGTTCACCTGCACATCTGCCGATGTGGTATACTGTATCCATTGTACCCGGTGTGGCTTCCTCTACATTGGGGAAACCAAGCGGAGGCTTGGGGACCGCTTTGCAGAACATCTCTGCCTGGTTCGCAATAAACAACTGCACCTCCCAGTCGCGAACCATTTCAACTCCCCCTCCCATTCTTTAGATGACATGTCCATCCTGGGCCTCCTGCAGTGCCAGAATGATGCCACCCGAAGGTTGCAGGAACAGCAACTCATCTTCCGCTCGGGAACCCTGCAGCCCAATGGTATCAATGTGGACTTCACCAGCTTCAAAATTTCCCCTTCCCCCACTGCATCCCAAAACCAGCCCAGCCTGTCTCTGCCTCCCTAACCTGTTCTTCCTCTCACCCATCCCTTCCTCCCACCCCAAGCGGTACCTCCATTTCCTACCTACTAACCTCATCCCACCCCTTGACCTGTCCGTCTCCCCTGTACTGACCTATCCCCTCCCTACCTCCCCACCTATCTTTCTTTTCTCTCCATCTTCAGTCCGCCTCCCCCTTTCCCTATTTATTCCAGAACCCTCACCCCATCCCACTCTCTGAAGGGTCTAGGCCCGAAACGTCAGCTTTTGTGCTCCTGAGATGCTGCGTTGCGTGCTGTGTTCATCCAGCTTCTCACTTTATTATCTTGGATTCTCCAGCATCTGCAGTTCCCATTTTCTGATACAGTTCCCATTTTCTGATACAATCAGCAGTTGTTACCAGTTTCCAATGGGTTGCTTCCTTACTTTTCCCAGCTAGAACTTTCACTGAGACTTACATTATGTAAATTCCTTTCCTCTAGCTCCAGGCTAGATTAATCGTAGAATCCTTTAAATTGGCACAAATTCAGCCTTCACTTTCATGAGTATGAGCTCTTGCTCACATCCTCCATGTTGGAACATAGCATTTTCTCTGCTGCATAGAACACTTGAGTGCTGTGATCTCTTGATCTTCAGCTGTACAGCTCTTGGGTGGCTGTAAAACACACCAAATCACAACTGCTCTAGCTGAGATCTACATGGATTTGTACAATGAAGCCTGTGACCTTCTCTTAAACAGGAATTCCTTCTTATCCGCATGGCAACTTGAAATGCATTAGCTTTGTATTCAGACGGAAATGGTAATTAGTTCTGTTAGTTTCCAACTCCTAATCATGTAAATAGATGGTATTTTTGACCACCAAGGTGGGGTCGTGTTTGAGAATCTCTGTTCTATCAGGAAAATATTTTTTTAAACTTTTATAAATACTCTTTCTGCAGAGATAGTATCTGAGGTTGGCTGAAATTGGAGACTGTTCTTCCATGGATGGTAGCAACTTCCCTTCAGTTGGTTATGGAACTGCTGTCGTTACTTTGTTTTTCAGGTTTATCGTGATCTCAAAGAAGTGACACCTGAAGCTATACAAATGGTTAAGAGGAACTTTGAGTGGGTGGCAGAAAGAGTGCAGGTATTGTCAAAAGAAGTCTGAAACTGGCTTTATTACTGCTGCCACTGGCTAACTGAAGTAGTAAATAACTCTCTCATTCATACTTCATGGGTTATCGGTATGTCAGTCTGAGGCTTCATATTTCTTTTGGTAACTTTGAAGTGATTAAAGCTTCAACCTTGGAACTTGCCCCAATCTGAGTAAACAAAACTATTCATTTTGTTGTAATGCTTGATGCAGAGCCCACTTCCACTTTTTCAAAGTTTGCCTCCTACCTTCCTTCCTAATACCTGGTGCTATAGCTGCTTTCTCTCTATGACCCAAGACTCTAAAGACATCAAAGATTCCTAAAAAGTAACAGTAAGTAAACCACATGCTGAGAAATGAGAGAGCTCACCAATTGAACGTATCTAAACAACTGAAGTGATTTTTAAAAGGGAGAGAACTGTGGATGCTAGAAATCTGAGATCAGAACAGAAATTGCTGGAAAATTTCAGCAGGTCTGGCAGCATTTGTGGAGAGAAAGAGTTCATGTTTTGGGTCCAGTGACCCTTCCTCCGAGCTGATAGCTAGGAAAGTAGTGGTTTTCATGTAGAAGATGGGTGATGAGTAAATTATAGGGATTGATTTGGAATGATTTACGTTTATTATAAAATTGTTATGGCTTTTTTATACTTGATCCAAAAGTTTGTTTACTACTTACCCAGAATGTGTTTTTTCTACATCTACCCTATTAAGTAAAATTATAGCTTGTTCTGCCGATTTGTAGGCTGCAAATCCACTCTTGAGTAGAATGTTTCACATTACTTGTGCCCAAATATTTAAATCCACACCTTCAATAAAAGCTTAATTTCAGTTAGCCATAATTCATAAAACTCTCACCCCACTGATTACTAGCCTCTAATATTTATACAACCGGTTCATACCCAATTAAATCTTAATTAATATATCCTTAATAATATCTGTTCCCTTGTTCCTTATGATCTTGAGGCATTTCTACACACCATGTTACATGATAACTCAGACTGTGACTCAAGATTGCTTGTACTGAAACGATAGGGCAGTTGTTGTTTATCCCTAAAATCTGTTGGGATTTTAATCAGTCAAGTGAATCTGGTCTTTATATTTCTTTTTCTCTTTCTAATAGGTATAGTCTTGCCAATTAACTAAATTATTTCTTAAAAATTGACTTTGCCATTGTTTAAATATCTATCCAGGACTTGCTGGTGGCAAAGACCTCTGGAAGAGTGGTCGTGATTATGGGATCTCGTAGTGATCTTGACCACAGCCAAAAAATTAAACAAGCTTGTGCAAATTATGGTATACCATGTGAACTACGTGTTTCATCTGCTCATAAAGGCACAGATGAAACACTAAAGATTAAAGCAGAATATGAAGGTAAGCAGAGAAACAAAGTTCTGAAGAAGGGATACTGGACCTAAAACATTAACTCTGCTTTCTCTCCACAGGTGCTGCAAAGCCTGGTAAATTTTCCCAGCAGTTTCTGTTCTTGTTTGACTTTCGATATCCTCAATTCTTGGATTTTTTTTTAATAAATATTTGGTGTTGGTCACGTTTGAGAACTTGCTGTGTGCATATTGACTGCAGAAATTTCTAAATACAACATTGCTTGCAATTAAATAGTATCAGAGATAATGGGAACTGCAGATGCTGGAGATTCCAAGATAATAAAATGTGAGGCTGGACGAACACAGCAGGCCAAGCAGCATCTCAGGAGCACAAAAGCTGACGTTTCGGGCCTAGACCCTTCATCAGAGAGGGGGATGGGGGGAGGGAACTGGAATAAATAGGGAGAGAGGGGGAGGCGGACCGAAGATGGAGAGTAAAGAAGATAGGTGGAGAGAGTGTAGGTAGGGAGGGGATAGGTCAGTCCAGGGAAGACGGACAGGTCAAGGAGGTGGGATGAGGTTAGTAGGTAGCGGGGGGTGCGGCTTGGGGTGGGAGGAAGGGATGGGTGAGAGGAAGAACCGGTTAGGGAGGCAGAGACAGGTTGGACTGGTTTTGGGATGCAGTGGGTGGGGGGGGGGGGGGAAGAGCTGGGCTGGTTGTGTGGTGCAGTGGGGGGAGGGGACGAACTGGGCTGGTTGAGGGATGCAGTAGGGGAAGGGGAGATTTTGAAACTGGTGAAGTCCACATTGATACCATATGGCTGCAGGGTTCCCAGGCGGAATATGAGTTGCTGTTCCTGCAACCTTCGGGTGGCATCATTGTGGCAGTGCAGGAGGCCCATGATGGACATGTCATCAAGAGAATGGGAGGGGGAGTGGAAATGGTTTGCGACTGGGAGGTGCAGTTGTTTTTTGCGAACTGAGCGGAGGTGTTCTGCAAAGCGGTCCCCAAGCCTCCGCTTGGTTTCCCCAATGTAGAGGGAGCCGCACCGGGTACAGTGGATGCAGTATACCACACTGGCAGATGTGCAGGTGAACCTCTGCTTGATGTGGAATGTCATCTTGGGGCCTGGGATGGGGGTGAGGGAGGAGGTGTGGGGACAAGTGTAGCATTTCCTGCGGTTGCAGGGGAAGGTGCCGGGTGTGGTGGGGTTGGAGGGCAGTGTGGAGCGAACAAGGGAGTCACGGAGAGAGTGGTCTCTCCGGAAAGCAGACAGGGGAGGGGATGGAAAAATGTCTTGGGTGGTGGGGTTGGATAGTCCCTCTTCCGCACCTACACAGGCCCCAAACCCCACCTCTTCCTCCGGTACATTGATGACTGTATCGGCGCCGCCTCTTGCTCCCCAGAGGAGCTCGAACAGTTCATCCACTTCACCAACACCTTCCACCCCAACTTTCAGTTCACCTGGGCCATCTCCAGCATATCCCTCACCTTCCTGGACCTCTCAGTCTCCATCTCAGGCAACCATCTTGTAACTGATGTCCATTTCAAGCCCACCGACTCCCACAGCTACCTAGAATACACCACCTCCCACCCACCCTCCTGCAAAAATTCCATCCCTTATTCCCAATTCCTCCGCCTCCGCCGCATCTGCTCCCACGACAAGACATTCCACTCCCGCACATCCCAGATGTCCAAGTTCTTCAAGGACCGCAACTTCCCCCCCACGGTGATTGAGAACGCCCTTGACCGCGTCTCCCGCATTTCCCGCGACACATCCCTCACACCCCGCCCCCGCCACAACTGCCCCAAGAGGATCCCCCTCGTTCTCACACACCACCCTACCAACCTCCGGATACAACGCATTATCCTCCGACATTTCCGCCATTTACAATCCGACCCCACCACCCAAGACATTTTTCCATCCCCTCCCCTGTCTGCTTTCCGGAGAGACCACTCTCTCCGTGACTCCCTTGTTCGCTCCACACTGCCCTCCAACCCCACCACACCCGGCACCTTCCCCTGCAACCGCAGGAAATGCTACACTTGTCCCCACACCTCCTCCCTCACCCCCATCCCAGGCCCCAAGATGACATTCCACATCAAGCAGAGGTTCACCTGCACATCTGCCAATGTGGTATACTGCATCCACTGTACCCGGTGCGGCTCCCTCTACATTGGGGAAACCAAGCGGAGGCTTGGGGACCGCTTTGCAGAACACCTCCGCTCAGTTCGCAAAAAACAACTGCACCTCCCAGTCGCAAACCATTTCCACTCCCCCTCCCATTCTCTTGATGACATGTCCATCATGGGCCTCCTGCACTGCCACAATGATGCCACCCGAAGGTTGCAGGAACAGCAACTCATATTCCGCCTGGGAACCCTGCAGCCATATGGTATCAATGTGGACTTCACCAGTTTCAAAATCTCCCCTTCCCCTACTGCATCCCTCAACCAGCCCAGTTCGTCCCCTCCCCCCACTGCACCACACAACCAGCCCAGCTCTCTCTCTTTTCCCCCCCCCCCCCCACCCACTGCATCCCAAAACCAGTCCAACCTGTCTCTGCCTCCCTAACCGGTTCTTCCTCTCACCCATCCCTTCCTCCCACCCCAAGCCGCACCCCCCACTACCTGCTAACCTCATCCCACCTCCTTGACCTGTCCGTCTTCCCTGGACTGACCTATCCCCTCCTACCTCCCCACCTATCTTCTTTACTCTCCATCTTCGGTCCGCCTCCCCCTCTATCCCTATTTATTCCAGTTCCCTCCCCCCATCCCCCTCTCTGATGAAGGGTCTAGGCCCGAAACGTCAGCTTTTGTGCTCCTGAGATGCTGCTTGGCCTGCTGTGTTCGTCCACCCTCTCATTTTATCATCTTGCAATTAAATACCTTTTTTTTCTAAAATAAAGACTTTTCCCCAGGGCAGGATTGACTGCCACAAGGGTTCATAGTTTTAAGGTGTTAGGAGGAAGGTATGGAGGAAACGTCAGAGGGAGGTTCTTCACCCAGAGAGTTGTGAGCGCATGGAATAGTTTACCAGTAGTAGTTGTGGAAGCAGAGTCATTGACATTTAAGCGACTGCTGGACATGCACATGGGCAGCAGTGAATTGAGGGGGAATGTAGGTTAGGTTATTTTTATTTTTGGATTAGGATTATACTATGGCACAACATCGTGGGCCAAAGGGCCTGTACTGTGCTGTACTTTTCTATGTTCTAAATGTCAGCATGTTTTGGAGTGTTATCTTGTCACAAAAGGGACTATAAATAAGTCTTCCAGTGACCATGATAAATTACTTTGAGTTGCACTGTTGTGTAGCCTTTAAGAAGGTTCTTAAGGTGAGTGTTTTTTGGATGCATTAATAAAAAGCATTTAACTTTGTTAAATACACTACAGTACACTATAAACTGTTTGATCTGTATTGCTTAGTCATTTTCAGTTATTTACAGTTGGGTCAACTAGACAATCCTAATTTGTTTTTCACGAAAGTGTTTTTCTTCACTTCCAACTATTGCAAATATTACAGTTTGTACTGGCTTTTAGAAGATCATACAAATCAACTAAGAGCAGGAGTAGGCCACTCATTCTTACCAATCAGTAAGATTGTGCTTGATCTGATTAATCTGACTACAATACAACTTAAACAATAATAAAAACCAGTTGTGCACACTTGCATGATTTTCAACCAGATGGCAGATTGTGCCCATGCTTAAATTCAACCTTATGCTCTGTAGAATTTGACACAAGGCAATGAATTTAATGTTGAATATTATAAATAACATCATGCTTTTGCCAGTTTAGTCTCCCAACTTGTGCAGCCTCTTAAAGTTCCCACTGCTTTTCCAGTGTCTGGATGCAATAATTGCTCATTTTGAACTTGACTGTTTTATATTGCTTTTTGTTACACTTTATTCATTGAGCATTTGAGTATGATGTAAAACATGCACGTGCTCCCTGAAAAACTGATTTTGTTTTTTTTTGTAAATGCCAGGCAGCTTTACGATTTTAAAACATGTGGATCTGTTCCCAAGTGCTTTAATCTTTTCAACTTGATATGTTTGAACTCAAGATTATTTTTGCTTGTCAAGACCACTAACTTAGCTGGAATGTTTGAATAGAAGACTACTTGTACAGTTCCAAAAATGCAATCACATGCAATACACGTGATCTTCTAAAATCTCTATTGAAATCCATGTGATTTCGTGTCTATAATTTGATTTAAATTAGTATAAAGAGGAGTTTTGTCTTTTTGCTGACATTCTCCACTAATGTGATAAGCAAAATTCATTACATGGAAACACTTTTAAAATGCCTGGCTTAACTTTTCAAGAGGGATGGAACGGGGCTTAGCTATGGAAAACATTCAGCCTCCATCAGAGTTGCTGTGATGTAGAATTAGTGCTCAAACTGGTTTTCTGTTCAGTAGGGCTGGTGTGAATATCTGCTATGTAATTTTCTTTGTCCAGAGAAAGAAAGTAATTTAAAATATGCCAATCATCTCTTAAACTGCCCAGATAGAGCTGATAAAGATGATACCTTACCTTTCTATCCCTTTATAGTAGTAATGGAAATGTGCAGCACAGTTATAGCTTGCCTGCAAGTAGATGTCAGTTTCTATTTCCAATACTTGATTTTGGTTTTTATTTATAATGTTTTCAAGTCCTATTCTTCTGCACCTGAAATGTATTGAAGTCTGGGAGGCAGACGATAGCAGGGGTTTCTGATTTCGATTAATTCTTTAGTTCTGTACACACTTATCTTCTGTTTGTTTATGTGCCTAATATTGCATTTGAATTGGAATTTAAAGTGTTAATTATTTTTGTCTAGATCATCCGTATTTATTTTTTTGAACTTTTTAGGTGATGGAGTTCAGACTGTATTTGTTGCAGTTGCTGGTAGAAGTAATGGTTTAGGACCAGTGCTGTCTGGAAACTCCACTTGTCCTGTAATAAACTGTCCTCCCATTTCTGCTGATTGGGGTGCTGAAGATGTTTGGTCATCACTCCGCATGCCTAGTGGTAAGTTCTGCAACATGATCACTTTTTTTTTAAATGCATCTGTCTGACATGTGCTTTCAATTTAATAAACAAAATCTATTTAACCTTTTGCCCCCTACCCACACATCATCAGATTTGTTAGTCCATAATTGTTCAATATTTGTCAAGTAGTCAGCTCCTGACAAGATAGACTTTATCTCCATTTAGAGAAAACTGGTTGTTTGTTTAACAAGGGTCACCACTCCTTTTTAGAGATTGAAAAGGAAGGTCCTTCTTCATAACCTCAGCCAGTGTTGAACTTGTGCTGTTGGCATCACTACTGCAAATGAGCTTTCCAGCCAACTCGGCAACTGATAGCTGTGTGTGGTTATTACCACCATGCTAAATGAGATGCAACCCAAGGGTAGTTATATTCTTCAATGTTTTCAGTACTATCTGTGGCAGTTATGCTACCACTGGTCCTTCTATTTTCTGTGTGTTTCCTGCACAACCCGTCCAACTGCTGTGTGAATAAGAAGTTTTTTTTTTGCAATTCAGATGTTGCTTTCACTTCAGTGTCCTTGAGTTTTGGGCTTTTAAAAAAAAAATCAGTGAAAGAAACTCGTTGCATTGGGAGACATGGTCACAACATGCCTCGGGTGATGTCTTCAGCTGTTTTATCAACTCTTCTTTCAGTGGAACTGTCTGTCCTTTTGACAGTTGCCCAAAAGTAAAGCTGCTTGGTATTCATTAGTCTCGTGGATGGATGGAGCTGCAAGATTGTCAAGCTTCAGAACCACCCCAAACTTCTATTCAGTGTAACTCCATTTGCATCATTATCCAGAATTTGAATCAAACATTCAGGAACTCCCAGAATTTATGCTTTTACTCACCATTTATTGATCCAGCTATTCCAAGTGGATAACTTCAGTATTGAGTGCTGCTTAATTACTTTGCCTTTCAAGGAAGATGTGCAGAAGAAACCTGTATTGAAGTACCAGATGGCTGCGTTCTTCAAGGACTGCAACACCTCCTTCCACCCCCCCCCCCCCCCCCCCAAAGTGGTTGAGTGCGCCCTTGACCGTGTCTCCCACATTTCCCGCAACACATCCCTCATACCCTGCCCCGCAATAACCGCCCCAAGAGAATCCCCCTTGTCCTCATATACCATCCCACCAACCTCAGGATACAACACATCATCCTCTGACACTTGCGCCATCTACAATCCGACTCCTCCACCCAAGACGTTTTTCCATCCCCACCCTTGTCTGCCTTCCGCAGAGACCACTCTCTCTGACTCCCTTGTACGCTCCACACTCCCCTCCAACCCCACCTGGTACCTTCCCCTGCAACCCCAGGAAGTGCTACACTTGCCCCCACACTTCCTCCCTCACCCCCCCATCCCAGGCCCCCAGATGACTTTCCATATTGGCAGATGTGCATGTGAACATCTGCTTAATGTAGTATACTGTATCCACTGTACCCAGTGTGGCTACCTCTACATTGGGGGAAACCAAGTTGCAAACCATTTTAACTCCCCCTCCCATTCCTTTAGACGACATGTCCATCATGGGCCTCCTGCAGTGCCACAATGATGCCACCTGAAGGTTGCAGGAACAGCAACTCATACTCTGCTTGGGAACCCTGCAGCCCAATGCTATCAATGTGGACTTCACAAGCTTCAAAATCTCCCCCACTGCATCCCAAAACCAGCCCAGCTTGTTCCTGCCTCCCTAACCTGTTCTTCCTCTCACCTATCCCCACCTCCCACCTCAAGCCGCACCTCCATTTCCTACCTACTAACCTCATCCTGCCTCTTTGACCTGTCCGTCCTGACCTATTTTCCCTCCCCACCTATCCATCTTCGATCTGCCTCCCCCTCTCTCTCCCTATTTATTTCAGAACCCTCTCCCCATCTTCTTCCCCCCCCCCCCCCCCCCCCGAAGGTCTAGGCCTGAAACATCAGCTTTTGTGCTCCTGAGATGCTGCTTGGCCTGCTGTGTTCATCTAGCTTCACACTTTGTTATCCTGTATTGAAGTACGTTGGACTACTAGGCTTTTTGATATGCTGCCTGTATTTATTTTCTGAATTGTGCCATGCATCACTTTTCTTTTCCCCCAGGTCTTGGCTGCTCCACTGTCCTTTTCCCGGAAGCAGCTGCCCTTTTTGCTGCTCAGATCTTTGGTCAGTTCAATCACTTGGTGTGGGCAAAGTTGCGGGCAAACATGTTGAGTACTTGGATTTCTTTAAAGCAAGCTGATAAGCAGTTGAGAAACCTGTGATTAAATAAGTGTATTACTTGAAGATGTTTTCACATGTACAATTTTGAAGTGAAGATTTAATTTTTGAATTCAAGTTTGTACCTACTTATCTTATTTCAATCCTTTTCATTTCATTGTATTATTCAAGTTTAACAGATTAATGTCAATTATCAATGCTACAGATTGGAGAAGTGAACTGTACACTAGTCCGTGATCTTTTATTGCACCAACCTTCCTGTTTGTATTGTGACCATGTTGTTACTGCAACATGTTATGGACTGCTGCTACAAAATCAGTTTGATTTTACTCATTTTATTCTATGATCTAAATGATTACAATGGATTCTTTCTTCAAATGACTGAGCCTGCTTGAAACTTGCTTTAATAAAGCATATGTTCACTGCAAGAAGCGTTGGGCATTTTTTTTTCTATGGTGTAAGTGCAGAGTTGATCGGACACTGCTACTTTAAAATAAAATTTGCATTCAAGGGATGAGGATGTCACAGGCTAGGTGGGTAGTTGTCCATCCCTAACTGAGGGCAGTTAAGTCCACCAATTGCTGGGGTCTGGGAGTCACATGTAGCCCAGACCAGGTAAGGATAATAATTTCCTTCCATAAAGGACAAGGTTTTTTTTTCAACAGTTGACAATAGATTCGTGGTCATTGGATTCTTAATCTATTCAACTGCAGGCCTCCAGAACTGGACACTTTTTCCTAGGAACAGGTGCAAAATGTTGAAGATTTGAATTGTTCCACCTAATATTCACTCTTTCTCTGTGAGACCGTCTTCCCAGCTCAGATTTTGGTCTACTCAAAGCTGCATAATGATGCAGTTTGTTACTCTTCCAATACTCTACTTTCCCAACTGTACTGGATGATGATGAGATAGCGTAGGGGGAAATGGGCTTAGATTAGTTCACAGGCTGGCACAACACCGTGGCCCAAAGGGCCTGTTCTGTGCTGTATTGTTCTATTTCCTTCATCTGCTAATTTAGCCACAATGCCTTTGATTTTTCAGCACACCTGCCTTTAGAACACCACTCATTTATGCATATTGTATTGTCAGCCAATCTTGTATATTATTTCTCTACACCACTATTTCATGTGACCTGTCTGAAGACCAAAATTAAATCTCAGAACTGGAGACTTGTAACTGTTTTGGGAATTTATTAAATTTTGATTAGCTCAATGTTCTGAAGTTGAAGGATTTTTTTTTGCTATGGGGTTTCGAGAAGTAATGCAAAAGCTCAGGACCAGACCACTGAAGACAATTCAGATTAGGGATGCTGAAGAAGTCTAATCAGAAGAACGCATCTTGGAAGACTTTACAGATATGGGGAAGTTGGAGACCATGCAGGAATTTTAAAACAAGCATGACAATTTCAAAAATCATGGCATAGCTTAACCAAGAACCAGTGGACATGTGAAATAGAGGTGATGTGTGGTGAATCTGAATGCATACAACAAATATCCATTCCTCCAGGTTCCCTTTCAAGCTCCTTTACAATCCTGATTTGACACTACAGTTTCTTCACTGTCACTGGATCAAACTCCCTAATAGCACAGTGGACATCCTCACACCCACAGATGTATTTGGTTCAAAACAACAGCTCATCATCCCTAATTACCCTGGAGAAGGTGATGAGCAGCAAATATTGATCCAGCCAGTGATAACTGCATACAGAGAACAAATGAAAAAGCTCTCAAGCTAGACGTTAAACATCTCATGGTCTTCAATATATACCAGCACTAAATTGTCAAAGTAAAATGGGATTTTATTCTAACTACATTAGACCACAGGTTTTCATTTCTGATCTTTAGTTTATTCAAAAAAATAAATATACAGTTTGTAGTAAAAGTTTCTACAAAATTTTAGCAAGTTTACAGATCAGAAAGGCAATGCCTGGCATAATCACAATGCCAGCACACAAGTGCAAAGAAAAATACAAGTAATTGGAGCAAAGATACAAACTATTACAACATTAACTGTAGGGATTTTTGCTTTTTAAAACAAAAACAGACTGTTCATAATTTATTGCTCAGACTGATTAGCAAAACATAATCTATGTGAGCCAATAATTTCAAGTCTAAAAACAAATTGTATTAAAGTTGGCCTCTAATTTGTTAGGCTAATAATTTTCCTATGGCATGCAATTAATGCATAGCAGTTACACCATTTCACAGAACTGGAGAATCTTGGCTCAGATCTGCAAGTGTATGTGACGTACGTCTGACGTGATAATAAGTCTCACATACTAGAAAGTCCCAGTTTTGATCACTGGTTTTGTGTAGAGTCGGTCAGTTTTGACCAGGTAAAATTGTGAAGTGCCGAGGCAAGTGAAAACTGCTCATAGGCTATCTAGTTGCTCCTGCTGTAAAGTGAGTATATACTGTCAACAAGTGAGGGCACATGATGCACAGCTATGCCATAGTAAAATAAACTAACTAACTAACTTGCAACCTGTCAGTTTCTCACTATGGGTCGCAGGGTTGCCAGCACCTGTACCATAGCAATATTTTGCCAATTCAGGATCGGTAATGGCAAACTCAAACTATTTGTGATAATCAGATGTAAGTTTCCAAATTTCTAATAATCATATTGCTCAAGGACCAGAACACATCTATTGTGCTCTGAACTCTGCATCTAGTACTGCTAGTTCAAATTAATCAGTACAACTTCAAAACTAAGCATAAAAAACATGGAATTTCTGTCTAATCAAAATTTCATAGAAATGGAGTAGTGGATGGTCTGTCACAAACCTTTCTTGGGAGAAAATAAATAAGGTCAGTTTTCTTTCTGTTAACAGCATATTTTGCAATTATTTTCAAGACTACATCAACTGTTTGCATCTTACTGAAATCAGCACTGCATGTGAAAAGAACAACAAACAATCCAACCATGATTAGAAAGAGGATTTTATGATCCTTGAAGCAAGTCTTGGTCGATGGTCACTTGGATTGCTCTTTTGCATTGGAGAAGTATGACAAAATCTTCTGAATTTTGATTAAGCGGTCCTTCAAGGATGTCATAGACAACACAGAAAGCTGATACTTGGGATCCACAGGAAGAACAGCAAGAAGCCACCAACACCAAGCAGGCCCATTTGGGGGGTCCTACAAACAAACACAAATATTAAGGGAAAAGCACTTGCCTTCAAAATCACCAGACATTCTATAATATTTTACAGCCAAATCAGTAACTTCAAAACGAAGTAAGTATTATAAGATAATGCAACAGTAAATTTTCACAATAAGGTCCCCTGAACAGCAAGATAAATGGCCAACTAATGGTTTCGGTGATGACTAATGGATATTGCATTGTATGGTATTTCAAACCTCCAACTGTTAAATTTAAAAACAAGTGCTTACGAAAGGTCCCAGTATTTTCAAAATTAAAGACCATGTATTTAAAGTAAACTTATGCTAACACTGCTTAAAAGCATCATGACTACAAACTTTTAAATCCATTAGAAATTTAACGTGCATCATCCGCTAATCCGGAGTATTGTGTATTCGCCCCACCCAACCACTAAATTCACCGCTGTTAGTTATCGCAGACTTGGCACCTAGGATTCTTCTTTCCAAGCTCCTCCACCTTGCTTCATCTGTACTACACTTTCAAATATCTGCTTAAGGTTACATCTTTACTTTGCCATTTGTAACCCAAGACTTTCCCACCCTGCTTAGCTCGTGTTTTCCTTCACTTGTATAGCGTCATGGTGCAAAACAGTTGGTACTATTTTTATGATGACTTGTATCAGTGTGAAAAGAATTTCAGACACCCACGCTCACAGGGTGGCTTACTAACTTCAAATAAAGGTAGATATTAGCAAAGTTCAATATTATTCACCATGGCAATCACCCCAAAAAAAAAAATGATTGAGAGATGCAATACCTGTAAATCTCTCTCTCTCTCTGGAATTGGTCCAAAGTGCTGAAGGATTTGACTATGGAATCTACTCTTCAAGTTTTGAAACCATTTGCAAGCTTGTGCATACACCTTATCATGAAGATTTGTAAGTTTATACAATTCTTCTCCTGTAACCTACAAACAAATACAGATTTACATTTAAAATACAGTCCAAAGAAGAGGTGACAAAAACTGCCACTGTGTTTCACTGGAATAATAATCACTTGAGCCGTACTGTACTGACATTATTACAGTATATTGTAATTATATGCCTCCCTATTTTTGAATTTAATTCCTCTTACAAAAATAATTTATTAATCTTCCTAATTATTTGCTGTACTTGCAAATTAGCTTTATACAATTCAGCACTGGGACATCCAGATCCCTCTGCATCAGAATTCTGAAATTTCTCACCATTTAAATTTTGTTTTTAATTTTTCTTGCCAAAATGGGTAGTTTCACATTTTCCACGTTATATTCCATTTGTCAGATCTCTGCCCACTCACTTATTTCTTCTTGTCCTTCTTGTGACAGTTCACTATTCTAATTATTAGGAGGCCTTATCCCAAGAGGTATGATTGTCTCCTGGTGCACGCAATCCAAGTAGATCCTGCAGTTCAGCCTCCAGCACCGTTCCCAAGCGGAAGCTGATCAAATTTCACTTACAGCAAATGTGTTTGTCCTGAATCGAACAGGCATTCAGGAATCTCCACATGCTGAGGCTATGCCACATCACCACCTTCTTTAATATGTTCTAATCTGCTCCTTAATTTTGTTTTTACGTATCATATCTTGTACCTTAGAAACAGAATAAACCTCAGACACCTACCACAAAATCAGTAAATAATTTGCTTTTACTCTTGTATAGAATAGCAACTAATTCTTTGAGGGTGAAATAGTGAGTGAAAGCAAAGGACCACCTCCTTTCCTTCCTTATAAACACCCAAATCCCACCACACTATTTTAAGTTGGCTAGTTTTACATGCTTGTGATACAACAGACTCATCTGATTCTTTTGGGGGAACTGGTTTCAGCTGCTGCTTCAATTGGCTACGCCCAACTGCTTTTCCAGTGGACACCATGCTAAAATAGCTCAAGGTTAGTAACTTTAGCAAGCTGGGGTTCAATGTAACCAAGTGTAGGGTCATCTATCTTGGATCAAAAAAAGGATAGATCAGGGTATTTTTTAGATGGTATATTCAATAAAGTGGATGTCTAGAGACTTGGGGTTCAGAACAACAGATATTTAAAATGGTGTAACAAACAGATGTAGAAAATAATCAAAGAGAGAAACAGAATGCTGGCGAACCTTCTCGTGGCACATTGGTAGTGTCCCTACCCGTGGACCAGGAGGCCTAGATTCAAGGCCTACCTGCTCCAGAGATGTGTAATAACATCTCTAAACAGGTTGATTAGAAAAATAGGTTAAATTTAAAAACAAAGTATGCTGGTCGGCCCTCTTGTAGTGCAGCGGTGGTGTCCCCACCCTTGGACTGAGGCGCTCAGGTTCAAATCCCACCTGTTCCAGAGGTATGGAAAAACATCTCTGAACAGGCTGATGAGGAAAAATGGGTTGAATAAAACAAAAAAATGCTGGCCTTTATATCTAGAGGACTGGAGTACAAGTATCCAGAAATTATGCTTTGGTTATATAAAACCCTGGTTGCACCCCACCTTAAGGAGGACATACTGGCCCTGAAGAAAGTATAATATAAATTTACAAGAATGATACCTGTATTCAAAGGTTAAATAATGAGGAGAGACTATACAATTAGGCCTATTTTCTCTAGAATTCAGAGGGTTAAAGGAGTGATCTGGTAAAGTCATCAAGGTATTAACAGGAAAAGACAAGATGGATAAAGACAAACTATTCCACTGTTTGGGAACTCTAGAACCATGGGGACATAGGGCCAGACCAAATTTTCAGACTTTCAACCAGAGATGTTAGGAAGCACTTCTGGAAATGGTTGAACCAGTTGCTCATTTTAAATTGGAGATAGATAATACAAAGGTATTAAGTGATACCACGTTGTGGAACTGGAGGAACACAGCAGGCCAGGCAGCATCAGAGGAGCAGAAAAGCTGACATTTTGGGTCAGAACCCTTCTTCATAAAAGGAGGAGAGGAAGGGGGCTCCTGAAGAAGATCCTAACCTGAAACATCAGCTTTCCTGCTCCTCTGATGCTGCCTGGCCTGCTGTGTTCCTTCAGCTCCACACTGTGTTATCTCAGACTCCAGCATCGGCAGTTATTACTATCTCTAAAAGATTAAGGCATATGGGTGAAAGGCAAGTTGGGGGGTTATGGAGTTGGGCCACAGATCAGCCATGATCTCATCAAATAGATGAATCAGCTCGAGGGGCTGAATGGCCTACTCTTGTTCCTATGACTTTAAACTTAGATTTCCGCTAAATTAGATCTTGACAAAAGATTAAAACTTTTACCTGAGGGCCAGGTCTGGGGAGATTGGGACCTGTACAAGTATAACAGGATGCATCTGGTCAGAACCAGGACCAATGTCCTCACTGGAGTGTTTTCTCGTGATGCGGAAGAGAATTTAAACTAGAATGGCAAAGTGGAATCTGAGTGGGGAGACAGAGGAGAGAGAAACAAAAGACAGTAAGGTCAGAGCAAAGGTGGAATGCAGAAAAAAACAGACAAATAAACGAGGCCATTGTGCAAATTAAAGTTAAGGTGATGACCAAGGTTTTAAAAAAGTCTAAAGGCTTTGTGTCGTAATATGCAGATCATTCCCAATAAGATAGATGAATTATCAGCGCAAATTGATATAAATCCTTACAAGTGACTTTAATTTACATATAGATTGGACAAATGAAACAATGGTATCATGGATGGCAATTTCCTGGAGTGTGTACCAGATGGTTTGTTTTATACTGATACGTTGAGGAGCCAACCAAAAAGCAGGCTATTCCAGATTGGGTACTATGCAATGAGAAAAGATTGTTGTGCAGTGTTGGAAGGCTGATCATAACTGGTAGAATTCTTTATTAAGACGGACAGTGAGGTAGTCAAATCCAAAGCTGATTCTAAATAAAGAAAACTACGAGGGTAATAAGGCTTAAATTGGCAAAGATAGATTAGGGAAGTTTACTAAAGGGGTTGACAGCGGATAGGCAAAGATTTGATTTATTACTATCGCATGTACGGAGTTACAGTAAAAAGTGTTGTCTTGCGTGCTTTACTGGCAGATTGTGCTATACGAGTGCATCAGGGTAACAGAACAGAGCGTGGCTGAAGGGTCCTGACCCAAAACATCAATTTTCCTACTCCTCTGATGCTGCCTTCTGTGCTCCTCCAGCTCTACACTTATCTCTGACTCCAGCATCTGCTGGGGAAAGCAGCTGTTTTTGGGGTTTTTTTTCCACTCTTTATTCATGTATGGGATAAAGGTATCGCTGGCTAGGGAACATTTATTGCCTATCTCTAATTGCCTAGAGGGCAGTTAAGAGTCAACCACATTGCTGTGGATCTGGAGTCATTTGCAGACGAGATTAGGTAAGGATAGTAGCTTCCTTTCCTAAAAGGATACAGTGAACCAGATAAGTTTTCCAACAATGGATTCACGGTCATCATTGGCTTCTTAATTCCAAATATTTATGGAATTTGAATTCCACCATCTGCCGTGGTAGGATTTGAACCTGGGTCCCCAGAACATAATCTGGGTCCATCAATAATACCACTAGACCATTGCTTCCACCTGGAATCAGTTTGTACATATTTACAAACTATTATGTCTTTTGCCCCACAAAAGGAAGACAGAAGAGGGTATAAAGAGGGTGGGAAGGGTCTTTGATTATGTTGGTTATTTTCCCAATGGAGTGAGAAGTATAAAGTCAATGGATGGGAGGTTAGAGTCCGGTCCGTCATACGAGCTGTGTGGTTCTTTCAGTCTTTGGAAGAGCAGTTGCCATAGCATGCTATCATGCATCCAGATAGGGTAAGAGTCTTTAAATTGTGCATATTTAAATAGTGTGTACATGGAAAACAACATTATTCATACATGCCTGGCACAACACAGAAGAGGAAAGGTGGACCAATCATGGTTTACTTAAAAAAAAATTAGGAATAATGTTAGATCCAAAGAAGAGCCAGAAAAAGTAGCAAACCTGAAGACTGGCAGCATTTTAGAATGTGGGAGAGGACAAAACATTTAATCAAGAGGGAGAAAATAGGGTATGAATGTAAAATTGCTGGGAACAGAAACAGACTGTAAATGTTTATAAATATGTATAAAGAAACAAATTAGTAAAGATAAACGTAGACCCCTTATAATTAGAAGCTAGGGAAATTACAGATTCGTAACAAGGAAATGGCACAAGAATATAAAACATATTTTGGTTCAGTCTTCACAAAAGAGGGCACAAATAATCTCCCAGAAATGTTACGGAATCAAGGATCAAGTGAGATGATGGAACTGAAGGAAATCAGTATTGGCTAGAAAATTATTCTGGGAAAATTAGCGGGATTAAAGGTTGACAGATCACCAGGGCGACCTCATCTGCATCTCTAGGTACTAAAGGAGGCAGCCCTGGAAATACTGGATGCATTGGTGGTCAACTTCAAAAAATTCTATTCTCTGGAGCAGTTCCTACAGATTGGAGGGTGTGAGGTGTAATCTCTCTAATTAAAAAGGGAGGGAGAGAAAAACACAGAATTAAGACCAGTTAGTCTAACATCAGTACTGGGAAAATGCTATAGTTATTATAAAACACGTGATAACAGAATATTTGTAAAGTATAACCAGATTGGATAAAACCAGCATGGGTTTACAAAATGCAAATTATGCTTAACAAATCTACTGGAGCTTTCTGAAGCTTTAACTAGTGCAGTTGACAAGGGATGTAGTGAATACGCATTTTCAAAACGCTTGTAAAAAGGGCCCTCACAAGAGGTTAGTGGGCAAAGTAAAGCATCTGGGATGGGGGTAATACATTGGCATGGATCACAAATTGGTTGACAGACAGGAAGCAGAGTGGCAATAAATGGGCCTTTTTCCAAGAGGCAGGCAATTACTGGTGGAGTACTGCAAGGATCAGTGTTTGGATTCCAGCTATACTTGATATATATGACCTGAATGAGGGAAGCAAATGCAACATTATCAAATTTGCAGATAACTCACAATTAAATGAAATTGAGAGTTGTAGGAGGATGCAAGGAGGATTTAAGATGATTTATGCAAATTCAGCAAATGGGTAAACGCATAAGTTCACCCAGAGAGTGGTGGATATATAGAATGCTCTGCCCCAGAAGGCAGAGGAGGCCAACTCTCTGGACACTTTCAAGAAAGAGATGGATAGAGCTCTTAAAGATCGTGGAATCAAGGGTTATGGGAATAAGGCAGGAACAGGATACTGACTGTGGGTGATCAGCCATGATCATAATGAACGGTGGTGCTGGCTCGAAGGGCCAAATGGCCTACTCCTGCACCTACTGACTATCGTCTATTGTCTATAATAGCTAAATGTGAAATTATACGTTTCAGTGTGAAAACAGAAAGGAAATGCATTATTTTATATTGTGATATGTTGGCATGGTGTACAAAGGGATCTGGGTGCCCTTGCGAGTAGTCAGGCAATTGCAGCAAGCAGTTAGGAAGATAAGTGACAAATTGGCCTTCAATGAAAGGAGGTGAAGTGTTCAGAAATAGGGATGTCTTACTGCACTGATACAGAACCTTGGTTAGACTGTACCTGGAGCATTGCAGGCAGTTTTGCTCTCCCTTTCTTAGAAAGAATACACATGCCAAATAGGGACTGCAGCAGGGGTTCACTAGGCCTTTACCAGGGATGGGAGCACTGTCCTGCGAGAAGAAGTTGGTGTAACTGGACCTACATTCATGAAAGATCAGAAGGGATATGACTGAAATGTGCAAGATTCCAAAATGGCTGGTTAAACTAGATACAGGAATGACATTTTCCTTACGTGACAAATCTAGAACCAAGCATCAGTTTCAGGATACAGGGTTGACCATTTAGGACTAAGACAAGGAATATTTTCTTCAAAGGGAATTCATTGCCACAGAAGGCTGTGGAAGCAAAGTCATTGAATATATTCAAGAAAGAGATAGATAACGTTTTAAAGGCAGGAATACATTGGGATAGGGGATTCAGTTATGATCTTGTTGAATGGAGCAGCCAGCTCAAAGGGCTGAATGATCTACTAATGCTAGATAATAAAGTGTGAAGCTGGATGAACACAGCAGGCTAAGCAGCATATGCTGCTTGACCTGCTGTGTTCATCCAGCTTCACACTTTATTATCTTGGATTCTCCAGCATCTGCAGTTCCCATTATCTTGATCTACTAATGCTAACTGGTTGTGTGTCCTGTCAACTGCCTGCAATCACTCCTCGCTGCAGTTTGTAATACTTTTAAGTGCTTCATATAATCCCTACCTTAACATCTTTCAAGTATTCAATATTGGCAATGTAATATCCATCTTTTTGTCCTCTTTCCAAAACCTTGAAACATTTTCCTCCAACAGTATCCACAATAGATCGTCCATCGGGAAGAAAGTGAATGTTTCTTATGTGCAGCATACAGCCATAATCTGTAAATCTGTAAATAATAGAGATCACGTTCATTAAAACAAAGAACACAACTTTGGTAGAAGGACCTTCAAATATACTCCTTTATTCAAACAAGATAATGGTTAATTATCCACAACTACATCATCTTGCACTTGGAGGTACTCAACTGCTCAATATCCACAGTTTTGTGTTAGAAAATTCTGAAGGCTCAAACACATCAAGTAAAGAAATTTGTCCTGAGCCCTATGTTCTAAGACTCTGACCTAGTTGTGACCAGGGTATATACTGTCCCTTATGTCTATCTTGTGAAGTCCCTTAAGAATTTCATATTTTTAAAAAGCACTGCTTTTTCCTTCTAAACACTCAGAGAAATGTATCAAATTTGAGAAATAGGACAAATCAACTTAAAACTGAGTATAAGACAATCTCATTATCAGTTTAGTGAATCATCTTTGCATATTTTTTCCCCCAAGGTAAATACATCTCTTTGGGGAAAGACAGCAGAATAGTAAACAGTTCTCCAGGTCTTGCCTAGGCAGCATACAACAGGAGTAAGGTTTTAATCCGATTCCTTTGCAAAAAAGATTAACATTCTACTTGCTTTCCTAATTGCTTGCAATGCCTAACGGCTTGTGGCTCTGGTTATAATCCAGGAATTATCATCTTGTGAGATAGCAAAATCTGCAGATGCTGGAGTCAGAGACCACACAGTATGGATCTGGAGGGACACAACAGGCCAGACAGCATCAGAGCAGCAGGAAAGTTAACATTTCAGGTCAGGACCCTGCTTCTGAAGAATGGTATCATCTTGTGGTTCCATTTTTAAAAATGAACAAATACCACGTCATCATAGGGGAGGCGATGGCCGAGTGATTAATCCAGAGACCCAGATAATATTCTGAGGAGCTGGGTTCAAATCCTGCCACAGCAGATGGTGGAATTTAAATTCAGTAAAAATCAAATTAAGTATCTAATGATGACCGTGAATCCATTGTCAATTATTGGAAAAACCCATCTGGCTCACTGGCGTTCGTTAGAGAAGGAAACTGTCATCCTTACCTGGTCTGGCCTACATGTGACCCCAGACCCACAGCAGTGTCGTTGACTCTGAACTGCCCTCTGGGCAATTAGAGATTGCTGCCTAGCTGGCGATGCCCTTTCTCAGTTCTACTCATGTTTTCGGTACCTATATGAATAACAATTTAGATTCTTACAGTCCCATGTTCTCCTCTATTGATGTCTTCTTTCATGGTACAAGGTAGATACAATAGCCTCCAGTAATCATGCTCTTGGATGTAGGGAACTACATCTATCCCTGCAACACCTGTCTTCCTTTTTTACTGCACCCATTTGAATGGATCCCTGCACCAGTTGTGCAATGAACAATTTGCTGATCTAAGATAACAAAGTGTGGAGCTGGATGAACACAGCAGGTCAAGCAGCATCTTAGGAGCACAAAAGCTGACGTTTCGGGCCTAGACCCTTACTCCAGACCATGTAAGCTGCGTGATCGTCAAATCTTTTGAATCAATGCACGGCCTGAGACTCCTCTGCTACGAACATCTAAACAATGTTTAATCTAAGCTGCACAGCCACCACTAGGAGGTTCCCTCACAGCACTACAATAGCACCCACATGGAGAAATTTCTCTCATGCATTCAGAGATCCATGGAAAAATACAGGAAAATGTTCTTTATAGGGGCCCATAGCTGCATCACTCTCAGTCATGCCCTGTTGTTCCTGACCACAGATCAAAGTATCTGCCTTAGGGTGCAACTGCCTCCTGCAAGGAATCCAAAGCTCAGATGCCAGCACATCTACTCTGAATTCAAGTTCTTCAAACTGCAGACATTTACTGCGTGGGTGGTTGCCGTGAATTACATTTATACCAATTCGCTTCCATATTCTAAAGCTATATCTTTGTAGTTCATTTAACAAATCAGGTTACAAATTTAGAAATATCACTTCAACATTTTATATTGTTAAGTCAGTTTAACCACCGAGTTACATACTAGCTAACTTAACATACTAACATGCAAAATTTCAGAAGATGACCACTCAGGCTGTCAAGCTCCACCATCAATTAATATTGCTGCTGATCAGCGTGTGTTCAAAATTCCACATTCTCACTTACCCACAATAACCATTATAGCAATGGCCTTGATCTGCCAACTTCTAAGACAGAGAGAGAATTCCAAAGTCAATAACTCTCTGGGAAAAAAAAAGTAATTCTCAGCTCTGTAGTAAAAGGGTAACCCTTTGATTTTTAAACAGTGCCCAAAATCACCCTTCATCCTTCTAAACTTCAGTGGAAACAAGGCCATACTGTGAAACCTGCCTTCATAAGACAACCCACTCATTTCAGCTGTTAACTGAAAAGCCTCCTCTGAACCACTTCCAACTCACTTACACGCTTCCTTAAAAAACTAGAGAAAAATTGCACACCATTCAAGACGAAGCCTGACCAATGCTAATATAACTGAAGGATAATATCTTTATTTTTATGTTAAATTCCTCTTCTAATGAAGCATAGAATTCCATTAGCTTTTTCTGACTCAATGTGGGACCTGCACACCAATACAGATTCATGTACAAGAATCCTGCTGCACTTTGATTACAGTCATTCCCTGTTTAAGTAATATCATTATTTCATTCTTCCTGCTAAAATAAACAACTTTACATTTGTCCATGTTGCTTCATCTACCAGATTGTGACCATGCACTAAACTAATTTATATCCAAACACAACCTCATTATCATCTTCACAATAGTTTCCTACACGTCTTGGTGTTGGTTTCAAATTTAACTGCATGCCTTTGCTCCCCCTCATTTAAGTTATTGACATAAGTTGTAAAAAGTTGAGGCCCCAGCACAGACACGTGCAGGACTCTGTCTGCTAAAGGCCTATTTATGCATACTATTTGCTGCCAGCCAACTGTCAATAATTGCTAATATGTTACGCCTATTAGTTTCTGCAATAGCATTTGATAAGGTACCTTATCAAATACAATTCTCTAATTCTAAGAACAATACATCTTTCATTTATTGCACTTCACTTCTTGAGAAAAAGTCTAATAAATTTGTTAAATGTAATTTCCCCTTCATGAAACGTGCTGACTCTTCCAGGTTATACTGGAGATTGTTTTGACTGTCCAGCTTCTCACTCTTTAAATGCTTCTAGCAGCTACTGCATGAGAAATGTTAAGCTAAGTCACCTTTAGTTTCCTGCTTAGTGCCTCTCCCTTGAGTAGAGGGATTGTGTGTGTTACTTTTCCAGTCTGATGGAGCCTTACTGAATCTAGTGTAAAAACACTTGGGAAAATTAATGGATCTACATCATTAGCAACTAGGGCAACCTTTAAGGACCTTGAATGGAAGTCTACCTGGACCTGGAGACTTGCCAGTTCTATCAGATTGCATAGAATCTCTTCCCTCATGAATGTAATTTATCAAATTCCCCATACCCTTCCTCTGGTTGATTTACAATTGCTATTGAAATGTTTCTATATCCTCTATCATGAAGAAAGAAGCAAAATATTTTATCATTCTGTCTGCCACTTGCTTATTATCTACTATTAACTTCCCATTCTCACTTTCTGGAGTACTTACACTCACTTTACATATTCATTTCCTTCTCAAGCACCTGTAGAAAATCTTGCTATCATGCTGTTGTTTCTTCAACCTCATTAACCTTTTAATAAATCTGTTGTTCTTTATACTCTGACCAATTATCTGACCTACCATGCATCTTTGTATGGATGCGCTTTTCCTCAGTTTTGATATTTTCCTCAACTTTAGTGTTAACCACAAATGTCAAGTCCTCCCCTTCGAATTTTTCTTTATAGTAATAATACATGGAGTACTCTGAAATATTGTCTTAAGTATCTGTCACTGTCTCCACTGATCTATTAAGGATTTTTAAATTATATTTTACAAACTACAGTGGTAAGTTATTTCTTGCGATTTACCAATCCTGCAATGTTACTGCACTCAAACTTTTCTAAAGCGCTGTTTTCCCAATGCATGAACAATTTGATAGCATTACAGATTTTCAGACATTTTATGGTAACACCAACTGATACATTTGAGTCTTCTAACTTTTGTAATTTGGGGCAAACATACTTGGGTCTTTGCAGTCACTACTTTGTCAGACTACGAATCAATAGCTTGACTTCTAGGACTAACTTTTCATGTTTAACGGTGGCTTATTGGAAAGGTGTGGGTGTTCTGTATTGATAACAATGGCAAGAAACAGCTGAGCACCACTTCCTTAATCTTGTGTTAGCTATCGTGATAGTGTATGTGTACGCGTGCACACACAGTGTTTGTATGTGTGAACTAGTTAAGACTTTATCCTTGGGCTTTCGTTCTCAAGTTAGATGAAAATAAACATTCCATACATTTTACTGCAATAAACATCCCCCAAGTTAATGCCTTAAATTTTCTGAGAACCTGTATCCCAAAATCCTTTGCTCTAAATGACATTGAGCCTACCTCCATTCAGATTATGGGTACTGTTGATTTTAAGAAATCAAAAATGTTTCACATTGAATTTGCTGACATGGAGTTCTATTTGATACTTATGAGCCCAAACCAATAGCAGATCAAGATCCCCCAAACTGTTTTAGTCTTATACAGCATTAGGTATCCTCTAATTTTGGTATAATATGCAAACATTTACATGCCTCCAATTTCATTTCTCTCTGAAGGAATTTTCACCCAACACTAGAATAGATTATGTTCACTAAAGTATTTTAAGGTATGCGACATTCTTTGCTGAAGTACATTATCTTTTAAATGATCATGTACTGGAATGCATGCTTGTTTTTCTCAATTCAGAAATGTCCAGTTAGAGTTATAACAGTATTTATTTTGCACAGTGAAAATTTGTGACAATACTAGTTCCTTCTCCAGATAAGCCTTTTTATTTTCAGGTTTGCTTATATAATTCTAAAAGAAATAAAATGAGTGCCATTCCACTCCAACATGCACAACATCATGCTTTAAGTTCAATTACACTGTTGGCTGGTATTTTGACTTAAGAACCCTGCAACAGGATCTAATTGGGAAATAAAAACTTAAAAACATTAGTTATAAACTGGTTTACAACATACCCAGTATGTGGGTCACTGATGCACATTCCAAATTGTTCTGTACCAGTCTCAATGCATCTTCGAATCATAAGCCTATACCGTGGCTCAAAAATATGAAGAGGACAAGGCACAGTAGGATATGCCATAGTGCACACAAAAATGGGAACATTTTTCGTCAAACTGAAAAAGAAAAAGTAGTAAGAGTTAATATTTCCAGACACTTTATTCAAAAGCTATTTTCCCCATGGAAGAATTTGATATTGCCATTCCACTATAATCATGCGAGAGAATGTTAAAGATATCTAAAAATAAAACGGGCAAACTCTATAAATAAACATTACAGGATCCTTATTTTAAGTAACTTTAGTGTTTTCTCTGCTTCTAAAAGAAAAACGATTAACAGTGAAACCTTAATAGGCACTTGCATTTCAGATTTGTTTACAACGATATCAGTTAGGTCTGCATTTTCCATGGAAAGGAACGCAATTAGATTAGATTAGATTCCCTATAGTGTGGAAACAGGCCCTTTGGCCCAACAAGTCCACACCGCCTCTTGAAGCATCCCACCCAGACCCATCCCCCTATAAGCCACACAGCCCTAAACACTACGGGCAATTTAGCACGGCCGATCCACCTAACCTGCACATCTTTGGACTGTGGGAGGAAACCCATACATACATGGGGAGAATGTACAAATTCCATACAGACAGGTACCCGAGGCTGGAATCGAACCCGAGTCCCTGGTGCTGTGAGGCTGCAGTGCTAACCACTGAGCCACCGTGCCGCCCCAAATTAGATTAGTCAGAGATACACAGCATAGAAACAGACACTTTTGCCCAACTTGTCAATGCTGACCAGATATCCTAAAGTAATCTAGTCCCATTTGCCAGCATTTGGCTTATACCCTCTAAACCTTTCCTCTTTATATACCCATCAAGGTGCCTTTTAAAATGCTATATTGTACCAACATCCACCACTTTCTTTGGTGGCTCATTCCATATACACACCACCCACTGCATGAAAATGTTTCCCCTTAAATCCTTTTTAAATCTTTCATCTCTCACCCGAAAACCGATGCCCCCTAGTTTCGGACTCCACTATCTTGGGGAAAATAGCTTGGCTATTCACCCTATCCACGCCCCTAATGATTTTATAAACTTCTATGAAGTCATACCTCAGCCTCCATCCTGTAGAGAAAATAGCCCCAGCCTCTCCCTGTAGCTTAAACCCTCCAACCCTGGCAACATCCTTGCAGATCTTTTCTGTAACCTTTCAGTTTTCACAATATCCTTCCTATAGTAGGGAGACCAGAAATGAATGCGTGGAAAGTCTTCAATATTACAGAAGACCCCCCTGAAAACAATCAGGATCTGCAAGGACACCAAATATATTTGAAATAAGGAACTTAGTTCTACAAGAAGCACTGCACAATTTTAAGTCACATAAATCACATATGTTATTAGTCTTGTATATTGTATAACACTACGCACTAAAAGAGTAACATATCTGTGCAAGTAAATTACCAAAACTTAAGGTGACCCCTTACTAAATCTACATTGTCGTTGATACTTCTAAGCAGTCATTGTTCATGACATTTGTTTCAAATACTGCATCATATACATTCCAATGACTTTAGAAAGAAAATATTAAGTAAGAGCTGAAAGATTAGTGTTAAAAATTCTAACCTTTAAATTATTCAATGAGAATAAGGTACTATAAAGTTGAATGTTTATCCCTCAGGTAACAATGCTAAGAAATAACGAAGCCTAAAGGCACCTACTTTAGTTCAGTGGTAGCACCCTTGTACCTGTGAGTGAAGGGCATGGGTCAAGGTGCTGCTCCAGATATTTAAGCTCAAAATTTAGGCAGAAACTCCAGTATCAGGAGACAGTTACATTCACTCATGGCACAAGGCTGAAGACCAATGGAGATCTCCCTGTGTCCTAGGCAATACGTTTCCTCCAACTACCAGCACTAAAACAGATCATCTGGCCATTATAACATTACTGCTTTTAGGACTCTGCTTCCATAATTCTAACAGTGACTACCATAAAATGCACAACAGAAGTCAATCATGCAGCCTATCAAATCCACTCCAATTTTCAATGAAATCATCGTCTATCTGGATCGTCACAGCACTTTCACCCTTTTCCATTAACTGAAAATCTGTTCATTTCAGCTTTAAATATACTTAACATGACAACTTCTACGGTTAGCAGTGGTAAAGAATTCCACCGATTCAGTGTCGTCAGAGAGACTGTTGGTCCTCATCTATTAGTGAGCGATTCCTTACTCAGTGTATGCTCTTTTGTCCAGGACAAGGGGAAACAACTGCTCACATTTACCCTGTCAAACTCCCTAAGAATCTGAAATTTTAAAAAACAGCAAATGCTAGACAAATTCAGCAGGTCTGGCAGCATCTGTGGAGAGAAAGCAGAGTTAACGTTTTGGGTCCAGTAACCCTTGTTCACGTAATAATGGATGGCCAAAAATCTAGCAAGGGTGAAGAACTTAAAGGAATCAATATATGAAATTCTAGTAAATAAAGTAATGAATCCAAACTGTGACTGATTTCTTGCACCAAATATCCTGCAGCATTAGACTTTAAATATGAAGTGCCACAAAGAAGATAAATTGGTTTTGATCTGCCAGAATCTCCTATTTTGTCAAACAGTTTGCAAAAGATTACAACATAACAAATATATTTTGCTAAACATGGAGCTGGATAAACACAGCAAGTCAGACAGCATCAGAGGAACAGGAAAGTCAATGTTTCAGGCCAAAACCCTTCGACTTCCTAATCCTGCAGAAGGGTTTGGCCTGAAACGTTGACTTTCCTGCTCCTCTGACGCTGTCTGACTTTCTGCGTTTGTTCAGCTCCAACTTAATTGACTCTGGCCTCCAGCATGTGCAGTCCTTACTGCCTCCGAAACGTATTTTGATTTTTGAGACAGGGGCAAAAGTAGTATCTTACTAGCAGTAGGAAAAATGGATTTTTGGAAGAGAAGAATTGTCAGATTTGCAGATACTACCAGTACAACAGGAAGGAGAAAACTAGGTGATGTAGTGCAGTTGGATATTCAAAAAGTACTGGATGAAGATGCTATTCAGAGGTTGTACAAAAATAGTACTCAAGATTGTGAATAAATCTGATGGGCCAATGGGCTGAGTAGAAGCAGATGGCATTTAATTTAGATAAATACAAGGTGCTGCACTTTGGAAAGGCAAATCAAGGCAGGACTTATACACTTAATGTTAAGGTCCAGGGGTGCGTAACTGAACAAAGACACCTTGGAGCACAGATTCATAGCTCCCTGCAAGTGGATTCCCAGGTATACAGGACAGTGAAGAGGCCATTTGGTGCACTTGCCTTTAGGAGATCATGTTGTGGCTGTACAGGACATTGATTAGGCCACTTTCGGAATACTGCATGCAATTCTGGTCTCCCTGCTATAGGAAGGATGTTGTGAAACTTGAAAGGGTTCAGATTTACAAGTATGTTGCCAGGATTGGAGGATTTGACTATAGGGAGAAGTGGAATAGACTGAGGCTATTTTCCCTGGAGCATTGGAGGCTGTGGGGTGACCTTAGCGATGTTTATAAAATCATGAGAGGCATGGATACAATAAATAGATTTGGTCTTTTCTCTGGGATAGGGTTCAAAACTAGAGGGCATAAATATAAGGTGAGAAGAGAAAGATTTAAAAGGGACTTAAGTGGCAACTTTTTTCACACAGCGCGTGGTGTGTGTATGGAATGAGTTTCCAGAAGTAGTGGAGGAGGCTGGTATAATTACAACATTTAAAAGGCACCTAGACAAGTATATGAATAGGAAGAGTTTAGAGGGATATGGGCCAAATGCTGGCAAATGGGACTAGAATAATTTAGCATGGTCAGCTTGGATGAGATAGACTGAAGGGTCTGTTCCCGTGCTGTATAATCTCCAACTCTAAAAACTGTACTAGCAACAACCGAGAATTCATTAACCGACAGAAAACACTGGGAATAAATAGGACTTTGCTGAACTGGAAGGTTGTAATTTGTAAAAAAAATCAAAATGCCCATCAGATATGCCTCAGTAACTTAGAAACATACGAACTACTTAAATGAGAATACTGACAGCAACATACCCAAGTTCATTAACAATACAAAGTTAGATAGGAATGTTAGTAATGAGGAGGATGGAAAGAATTAAAGGTATAGAGACAAATTTGGGTGAGTGGGGTGAGAGTATAAATACAGACTAAGCCTATAGCTCCCTAATCTCAGAAGAATGGGGATGATCATACTGGCTTTTTTTAAGTAAAAAGGTTATTTGCCGGGTAGATGATGAAAAGAAGTGCTATGGTTGTGGAAATAGGACACAGAGAACAGTTTCAAAAATAAACAAAAGAAAGAGTTGATATTTCAGGACCAACAGTAGAGTTTTCAAATTGTTATGCATCTTTAGGTTCTTTACCCAAGACAACTGTGGATGATCTGTCAATGGTCAACCACAGAATTAAATATACTTGTTTATTGGATATTAAGGAAGTTAAAGGCCACAGGAATAGTGCTTTAAACTAAAGTTGAGATTGATCAGCCATGTTCTTTGTAATGGCACAGCAAAGAAGTTGTTGTATGGCCTACTTGGCTCTTAATTCTTAGGCCACCATTTCCCAATAACTCCCTACCTATATTTGTTTTGCTTCATTGGTGAGAAATGTGTCAAGAGCAATTTTTTAAAAATTAATTAAGAACAAGTTATCACATCTTCCCACTTTCAATTGGTTTTTGGATATTCAAAAATCTATGATAATGACACTAATAGTAATAATTTATTGATATTTTTGCAAATTTTTACTCTTAATTGACTTTACAAAATATACAGCTGTTCACAATATATGTAGTAATAATGATCCTTTGCTATCCTTAGCTCAATCCATGCTCGATGGGATTGTGTTTTTTTTTCCCAAATCTCATCTCTAGCCGTATGACATTTTGATTAAAAAAACTTACTTTGAAAGTTCTGCAGTTTCTTCATTATGAATCCTTTGTCTTTCACGTACTTCTTCAGAAAGATACCTTGCAATTACTTCTTCCAATAAATAGGTGACAGCATATTTCCTATTTTCAAGATACTGAAGAGGAAATAACTTTATAAATACTCAGCTTTTTATTTCATGCATCCCTATCATGAAGGCAAACATAACCAAGAGTACTCGATTTAGATTGCTCTGCAGCTACACTACAAGTGCTAGACCTTGTGATGGACAGGGTTGAAGAGAGGAGCACGGAGAGGGGGAAAGGTTAAAGACAGTACAGGTAAGTAATCAAATTGATTTTGCAGTGTATAAAGGGGGAAAATTTCATTTGCCATTTGGAAAATACACTTCATATTGTAGTTACAATACTGGTGGCAATTGTGGTAATATTACTAAACGATTTACCCAGAGGCATAGATTTATGCCAAGAGACAGTTACAGCTGGGTGAATTTCAATTCAATTATCTGGAAAAACTAGAAGAAAATGTGACTCTCATTAACCATGACATGTGAGATGAAAATTCACAGTATATTAATGTTTGAAACTTGGCATCTAAATGAGGCATTCTGCTCAGTCTTATTGATTTCTTTCTTCCATTTTAAGGATGAAACCTTATGCACCAAGTGGAGGAAACCACTAACTGCCACTCAAAATTCTCCACAGTTCCCAAGTATATGAGTTTTGCTGATTAAGCATTATGCTCGTCATTCTGCAATTTCCCAATGTTTAGCCAACAGGATTCCCCATGAACCCAAAAGGGCAAAACTGAATGCAGCAGCTGTTAAAACCACGGACAGTAACTTCTTTTACTACTGGGAAAGGATACTGCCACTCAGACCAGTACATTACAGAAAGAATCTAGTACACGGAACGCAGTAGCACAATTCTTATCAAGTGCTCTGGAATTGTATTATTGTGATGCTAATATAGTTTATCAATTTGACAAATTTGCCAGAGCTTCTTCAGAGATAGTAAGACTGCTGATGCTGGAGCTTCTTCCCTTCTTGACTTACTAAAGAGTAATTAGCATTTAATAAAAACGTGATTACACTTCCTCCACAATAACACTCAACTCTGGAGACCCCCAAGGATGCATCCTCAGCTCCCTATTTACCCACTGTGTTGCTAAATTCCACAGAAATCCCATCAACAACTTTGCTGATTACACTACTGTGGCAGCACAGATTTCTAACAACGAATCAGAATGCAGAGAGGGGACAGAGGGCTTGGTAACATAGTGCACTAAGAACAACACCTCGCTCAATGTTGGCAAAACTAAAGAACTGATTATTGACTTCAGAAAAAAAGGAGAACATGCTCCCATCCACATCAATCAAGCTGAGGTTGGGAGGCTGGACAGCATCAAGTTCCTAGGAGTGACGATAACCAACAACCTGTCCTGGTCTTCTTATATAGATGCAACGGTCAAAAAGACACAACAACACTCTTCTTCCTCAGGTGGTTCAGCACATTTAGAATGACCCTCACTGACTTTTACAGATGCACCATTGAAAGCATACTGTCCTGGTGTGTAACAGCTGGTACGGCAACTGCTCTGCCCAGGACCGTAAGAAACTACGAAGGTTGTGTGAACAGTCCAGACCATCAGCGAAGCCAACCATCTGTCCATGGACCCCATTTAAATGGCTCGTTGCTGCGGAAAGGCTGCTGACATCAAAGAACCATCACACCCCACTAATGGTCTCCTACAACCTCTTCCCTCAGGCAGAAGATACAGAAGTTTGAACACAGGCACCAGCAGGTTCAGAAACAACTTCCTCCTGGCCATTATTAGACTGATGGACTCTCTAATTTCAAATAATGCTGATCTTGCCTAGCACATAACCTGTATGCTGCTAAGTTTTGTTTTCCACCCTATGATCCTTGCTTATTGTAGCAGTCACCTGTACCTGGCCATGTAGGGTGGCTTATACCTGAACACACTAAGCTGCCCATACCAGCTTACAAGATGGAAGACAGAAGCTAAGCAGACTGCTCACACAGTGAAATACAACGGTACCTCTGAACAGAATTGCTAGAAGGTCAACAAAAGAAAGCTATGTTCCCAACTCAGACAGTTCTGATAAAAGGATGCCTTAGGACAGATAAATGAACAATTCCAGCTTTATTAATGAAGGGGTGATTGTCCCAGTAAATGAATAATATCACGTGCTAGGTTAGGTCCTCAAGCAGCTGCAAGGATAACAACTAAAGTTATATCATAGTAAATAGTTGCCTCTTTGAAGCCACCAGCAATTTTAAATATTTCTAGCTAAAAATGCTCTAATAATAGAAGTTGGTTTCAATACGTAACCAGGATATAATACAAGCCTTAAAAACAGCTTTAAGCTAGGTGTAAATATTAATTAGCCTTAGAAGACACCATCTCTTATGCCCTAAACGAGACAGATTGATCACAACCCATAAATTACAAAATGCTGACAGTAGCAGTTGTGTAACATTACACTTATAATTTATAACAGAAATTAACCTTATAGCAATTAGTTAAAACTGCCTTTTTATTTTTACATTATGTAATTGAGACAATGGGAAAATAAAAAAAGGAGTAACTGAATGTGATAAAAGACAGCACCAAAACGCAAAGGGTAGTAGAATTTGAGCTGTTCTTACAGATAAACAAGCCTGAGAAAGATCCAAAGAAGGAATAAAGCAATTAAACATTTGGAATGTGAATGAATAGGATGCTTGGAGATCCCAAAGGTCTACAGATTACAATGTCTAGCTAATACCATAAGATCATGGGAACCTGGGGCTGTTCATGGAAGTGCCCATCACTGATTAGGTGTCCCACAGGAACTGGTGTTTGAATAAAGAGGAAGGACGACGACTACATTGTATTTGATTACTGTAACACAAAATGCATAAAGTGATGTAGTTCTTTGTAAAAGTAGAGAGTGTGTCATTGATCTATCTTCTGAAACTAGATTTGGGGAAGATCCTTTGGCCCTCTCCCTGCATAAACCGGCTTCTGCTTAAATAAATATCTTCCATTTGCCTGAATCCTGCCCGCCTCCTGAGTCTGTGTCCCAAGTCGGGAAAAGTGCTCCTACACATCTCCCTGTACTGCTCGTAAACAAAGCTTGTCACTGTACTTAGATACATGTGACAATAAAAATCAAATCAAATACATCAAATCAAATCAAGAGAGAACGAGTTAGCAAACTGGTCTATTTAGGACAACAACTAGCTGTTCACCAGTTTAAAAAGAATATCACAAAAAGGCTACTATAGACAGATCCCACGTGAAACAACTGAGCAGATTCAAGTCAGCTCTTAATGGTTTACATGTACATAATGCAAAAATACCAATTTCATAAAGCGGCTGGGATCAGAAACAAAATACATACTGATAAAGTTACAAAATAAGGGGCACATATTTAAAACTGATGTGAATAATTTTTTCCCAGATAGTACTGAATGTCTGGAATTCTTGATTCTAATGTGTTACGGAAGATAGATCACTTAAAGCACTTAAAAGAGGAGGTAGATCGATCTTTGACATAGAGGGGTTCAGGGCTCTTAAGTGGAGGGATAAGAGGGCAGTTGAGATCTGGGACAGAATTGCCATGATCCTAGTCACTGGCCTACTCCTCCTGCTTTGCCTTGTGATGAAGATTTGCTGACAGACAGTCCTGATCGGGAAGTACTAGATTCCATCTTACATAAGGATCCGTACACTTGAAGGGCACAAAGCAGTTAAACGTTTTAATAACATTACTTCCAGTTTTGCTGACATCATGATAGTATAGACTAGATCAGACCAGACCAAACCACTTCAGAGTTTGACCTTCCAAGTCATTTAATGGAGAAAAAAAACTTTAATTGACTATTAAACAAAGCATAAAACTATGAGCCTTCTAGTGTCATGAAAGGTTTAAAATAATTACGAGATAATCCAGTGGATACAAATTGGTGAAACTTAATTAAGAATAAAATATCAAATATTACAATACTATAACATTACAGCCAAACATTTTATGTCACAATTTTGTGTACTTAAATTTTGAATAGAATTCTTTTGCAAATGACAAAAAGTTACATTATAAAACAATAAGACAACGAGCATGGTCTGCAACATACTTCTTTGAGGCTGTCTTTACAAAGTGGACATAGTGGACTATAGTCCAAGCTTCGTTCCAAACAACATTTACAGAAGGTATGGCCACAAGGTGTAGTGATGGGCTCCAGGAACAATCTGAAAAAAAACAGTCCCGAATTCAGAAAATAATAATATTGCAGTTGCCGCTATGTCTCCATGTTTATACAAGTAAACATACCAAAAACTATGGGTACTCACTGAAATATCAACACATAAAAAGTTAGAAATTCTTAAGTGTTGCAAATCAACAGGAAGAGAAAAGAAAGACTAAGAAATAAAAATGTGAAAAGTTAAAACAGATCAAAAGATATTTCAAGCAACTGTAGTCAAAATTGAGTGTTATATTTGAAAACATGAAAAGCATTCAAAACTACACTGAATATTCAGCAATTATGAAGGGCTGAAACAATCACAAAAGGATTACATCATAGCCACAGAATACAAAGATGTGTTAGGTCGCATTAAGATGATTCCATATTCATGGAATGGAATAACGGAAACGCAATTATTCTGCGAACTGCGCATCCAGTGAAACAGAGGAAGAGATTTTCAAAATATTCAGTGACGCGTAGCAAGTCAACAATATTGGACACTTTACTAATTTCAGCCTGACTTGACAATGTGTGTTTCGCTTAATCCATCACATGATATGGGTGTTGATGGTTAGGTTAGCATTTACTGCCCATACCTAATTGCCCAGAGGGCAGTTACAAGTCAACCATATTGCTGTGGATCCAAAGTTACATGTAGGCCAGACGAGGCAGGGACAGCAATTACCTTTCCTAAAGGACATCAGTGAATCAGATGGGTTATTATGACGTCAAAGGATTACTGGCCTTCATTCGACTCTTAAATTCAAATTCCATGACATGCCACAGCAATATTCAAACCCGGGTCCCCAGGACATTAACCTGGTCTCTGGATTAACGACCAGTAGTAAATACCCCTAGGACATTAACCACTTGGGAGCCAAAGTTAGAAATGCCTAATAGTACCATCTAGAAATCTTTCCTCCATAGAATCTCTACAGTATGGAAACAGGCCATTTGGCCCAACAAGCCCACACCAACCCTCTGAAGAGCATCCCACCCAGAACCATCCCCCTAACCATGCATTTCCCATGGCTAATGCACCTAACCTACACATCGCTGAACAATATAGACAATTTAGCAAAGCAATCCACTTGCACATCTTTGGACTGTGGGAGTAAACGTGAGCACCGGGCAGAAACCCATGCAGACACAGGGAGAACGCGCAAACTCCACACAGACATTCATCCAAGGGTGGAATCAAACTCGGGTCCCTGGCACTGAGAGGCAGCAGTACTAACCACTATGTCACCATACGGACAGACAGTCAGGACTGCAAATGCTGGAAGCCAAAGTCAATAGATGTGGAGCTGGAAAGCATAACAGGCCTGACAGCATCCGAGGAGCAACAAAGTCAACATTTTGGGCCGTAACCTGTCACCAGGACACAAAATGTTGACTTCCCCGCTCCTCGGATGCTGTCTGAACTGCTGTGCTTTTCCAGCTCCATATCTACTGACACCGAGTCACCTTGTTCAACTCGATTCTAGTCCAACAAAACACTCCTGCAGCTCTCTGTGAAATGGTTGACATTAGGTTTAGAAAATACTCTCAATTTTTTTTTATACAAGCGTTAAAGCGATGTTGACTCTGCTGATTGGGCCAGCATTTATTGCTCATCCCTGGTTGCGCTCAAGAAGGTAATGAGCTGCCTTCTTGAATCGCGGCAATCCATTTAGTAGAAATATATCCAGAATGTTATTAGGGAGTGTGAGAAATGAAACACGTTGTTTCTGCAGGTAAGGATGAATAGTGGGATCTTGCAGAAGCAGAAATTCACGAGATTTTGTAGCAGAATTAGGATTAATAGTGGGATCTTGCAGAAGCAGAAATGCACAAGATTTTGTAGCAGAAGTATATCATTAACCAGAGATTAGGTTCTGCAAAGATGGCAGTTAGCACGACCAGAAACATTCTTTCTGCAGACAAGGACATGGTAGAGATAAGGGTGTTGTAGCAGAGGCTTATTTCTGCAAACCTGAAAATTCACACGTACAGCACGTCTAGTGCTCTTTAAGATAGCCAAATAAGGATTGCAGTGAAAAAAAGGGAATGGGGCCTTCGGCCGGCAGTAAAGGGAACAATAAACAAGGGCTGTCAGGCAGGACGGGGAATGATAGGATAAGACCAATGGGAGCAGGGAGGCGTGATTCTGCAACTCGTAAATTGTATAAGAATGTTTAACTTTCTTTGCATGTGTGCGCCTGTCTAGCAGACACCCTTTCTTGCAAGATTGTACAGAATAAAATTGTCTTGTTTCCAGGGCTTTGTCTCAGGCTGAATTTGTGAGCAGGGACTGTTTCTCACGGGGAGGAAGTTACAGGATGTTGACCTAGTGACCACCAAAGGAAGGGCGATATACTTCCGAGTGAGGAAAGTGAGTGGCTTGAGTGGAACTTGCAGCCTCGACTTGTACGCACCGTCCTTGACATTCTAAGATGGTAGTTGCCATGGGTTTAGAAGCAGCTGTTTAAGCAGCCTTGGTGAATTGTTGTAGTGCATTTTGTAAATAGTAAACTCTGCTGGATATGACTATGGTGCCAATTATGAGTGCTGCTTTGCCCCGAGTGGTGATCTTGTACTGAAAGGAAGATCTAGATGAAGCAGCTGAAGATGGTTGGCTCTATCACACCATCCTGAGGAACACTTGGAGAGATGTGCAATAAATACTGGAGAACCTCAGCTAGTCTAGCAGTATCTTTCGAGAGAAACAGTTAGAGCTTCAAGTCCAAAATTATTTTTCTTCAGAACTGAACTATGTTCTTTATGCTGATGACAAAACACGATGAGAATCAAGTGAAATAGTCAGACATGGTGCCCAAAGCAAATGACAAAGGAAGTGTTAGTGGTAGGACAGGAAAGATGTCTTGGAGCTGAGATGAGTGGCCTTCAAAAACTATACCCATCTTCCTTTGTGTTAGGTATGTCTCCGACCAGTGAATTGCTAGTCCAGCAACAATACCACTACACCAAAAAAGCCTTGCTAAAAGCAAAGCTACTGGACTGGAAAATAGCAAAGTTCAGAGAGATAAGAAATGGCTTGGTCCAAATTAACAAAATAAAAAGTTAGTCAGTCAATGGATTGACCAAGCAGCAATATCGATCTTCAATCAGAGATGAATAGAGCACAAAAAAATACAATTTAACAGTAAAGTATGCCACAAATAAGCAGCTTACATAAGTAATATTAAAAAAAAATCCACCAGGGAAGTGATAAAGTAGATTTGAGGGAGTAGGAGGGAATTTAATAAAGGCTAGCAAACAAAAAAACAAATGCGAGAGTAATGGCATCTTTTAAAAAGAAAAGATTTGTCAAAATATGAAACAGTCTTAAACTAAATAGTACAAACCCTCCTAAAATTGCAACGCCGAAAAACTGTCTCATCAAATCAGATCGGGAATAAAGCATTATTTTAAAATAGCTTTAATCTTTTTTTTAAACTTAATAAAGCTCTCTTTTGGTCATGATGCAAGAGCTGAAAATTTAGAACTATTGTGGCAAGACATTTCTCTCAGGAAGTGCTGCAAAGGTTAATTTTAATACATATTTGTCATTCCAACAAAATATTTTCTTACCTCATACAAAGAGAACACTCAAAATCTGCTGCATCTACTAGATTCTTAGTTAATGTTCTCTCAAAATGTAGTGCATAGAATGGTTGTTCGGTATCTGAATAAAAAGAACATTTCAAGTAAGAAAAGTTAAAAATGAAATGATCATTCATAACTAAATATTCTCAATTGAGTCACAGGAATAAATTATTTTCACAACTTACGAGGGCATTTTTGACAACATAAAGTGGTTGGCAAAGCTATTTAAATCCATTGTCTTTTATAAACATTCAACTTTTCCCTTCAAGGGAAATGGTAGTGGAGGTATTGGTAGTTTATAAATTAGTTTTAATTATTTCCTTAACTAATTGAGCTTCAGGCCTAGAGGTCCCAAATATATCTTAAAGTGGTGATATGAACTGGAAATACAAAGTTGAATCAATAACTAACCCCGCTTTTGGCGTTTACTCTTTGTATAGCCAGTTCCCTTTGTTTCTTGATCGCTGAAAGGCAACTTTCTTTTCAGTTGAACTGCTTTTTCTCGGCATGTAAGCAGTGGGGCTGAAGGAACGCTTTTGAAACCAACAAGATTTTCCACCCTATGTAAGAACTGAACAGATCGAGTCCAACTCAGACATGCTAACTCTCCCTCCGAATTTTTCGGCATACTTGACATCTGCTGATTCAGAACAAAAATTTATTCGTACAGAAAAATGCTGAAACATTCAACTTCTCTCAAAACAACTGATATCAGTAAAAATGCATCAAAACTTCAATCTCTTTCAATCACATCTAATTGAGAAAACTGATCACAGTAATCTCATGGGCAGCATACTAAGTATTACACAAGTATTTGCTGTAAGTCAGAAACAATGAAAAAGAAATTAGCTTTGTAGTTATCTAATTCACTCAACAGCATAAAAATTCTTGGGTATCATTATATTAAATTAGATTTTATATTGTGGTTGTTCGCTTACCAAGCTGGTTCATTAGTTTGCAGACTTTTCATTACCCTGTTGGGCAACATCATCAGTGCAGCGTCTGATGAAGCACTGTTGTGTTTTCCTGTCTGATATTTAAACTGGATTTGATTAACTCATTTCCAGTTTTCCTTCACAGTGGTGTACATACAGGGTCTAGTTCTTTGTGTTTGTTGATGGCCTTCTTAGTGGAGAATCAGGCCTCTAAGAATTCCTGTGCTAGGAGCCTGGTGTTGTCCCAGTCGAACTGGTGGTTCTCCTTATCCGTGTGAATTGACATGAGTGTATTGGTCATACCTTTTTGTTGCTAGTTGGTGTTCATGTACTCTTGTGGCCAATTTTCTTCCTGCCTGTCCAATGTAATGTTTGTCGCAGTCCTTGCATAGAATTTTGTATATTATGTTGGCTCTGTCCATATTGGATAAAGGGTCTGTGGTTTGAGTTAGCAATTGGCATAGGGTTGATGTGGGTTTGTATGCTAAACTGATGACCAATGGTCGTAGGAGTTTTATGAAGTTTTATCAAGAATAAATATTAGCCTAGCTGATGTCCACATCCTGTGAACAAATGTATTTTAAAACGTAGCTCAGGAACAAATCTGAGGTATTAAATGTTTCTCCAAATACAAACATATGGAGTTCAGATTAAAATAAAATCACCTGCACAGACTAAATTGAAATAAACTGAATATTCAGATCATGTTTACGACAACACAAACACCATCTGTATTAGTCATTTGGTAGGACAGAACTTTGGTAGTACCAAAATTGCCAGTGAAAAGTTTTTCATCTTGCACTCAGGTCTATGGCAAAAATACCAGTTTAAAGGAAGAATAAACATCAAAGCTGTAGGAGAGGAAAGAGCTGATTTGTTGACAAGTGGATTCGGATTGGTAGTAGTGCTGTCTGGTTTAAACTTAAATAAAGCTTTGCAGTTAACTAGCAGAGTTAAACAGCATGGAAAGAAACCCTTCAGTCCAATTTGCCCATGCTGACCAAGTTTCCCAAACAAAACTAGTCCCATTTGCTTGCATTTGGCCCACATCCTTCTAAACTTTTCCCATTCATCACTAATCTGAAAGTCTTTTAAATGTCATAACTATACCTGCATCTGTCACTTCCTCTGGCAATTCATTCCACACACGAACCACTGTGTGCGAGAAAAAAAATTGCCCCTCGGGCCCCTTTTAAATTTTTCTCCTCATCTTAAAATTAGGCCCTCTAGTTTTGAGCTCTCCTACCCTAGGGAAAAAAACCTTTGCTAATCACCTTATCTATGCCCCTTATGATTTTATAAATCTCTAACATCACCCCTCAGCTTCCTATGCTCCAGTGGAAAAAATCTCAGCATATCCAGCCTCCCCATACAATTCGAACTGTCCAGTCCTGGTTACAACCTTGTAAATCTTTATGGCACCCACTCAAATTTAATAATATTCTTTCTAGAGCAGGGCAACCAGAACTGTACACTGTACTCCAAAAGCAGTCTCACAACATCCTGTACAATCACAACATAACCTCACGACTCCAATACTATGAACTCCATGAACTACCTTGATAAGTACAAGATGAAAAGCTGCAATGTATTTTGTCAGCATTACTTCAATTACGTTGCAGATGAGTACCTACACTGTAATGTCCAGCCAACTGGAAAAATCCTTATTTTTTGTTAAAAACATTACCTTTTCCACATCTACTTTTGCTGGAGTAGAATCTTCATCCAAGGCAAAACACTGAGGAAATGACTGTACAGCTTCATCGATCAGCCCCATGGTATACAGGACTCTAGCTTTTCCAAAGTATCCCTGAAGAAGTTAAATAATTTTTAAACACGCTTATGTATAGAGTTCAAAATGCACACTGTACTCCTCGTAAACTGTGGCAGATTCAATAACAACCTTTGTTTTGAATTTCAAACCTATCCTTTGACATAACTGGAAAGAAAAGAATACTAAGGTCAAGATAAAAAGTTATTACTAGCCATTTATTGACACTCAGAATTCTACATCTTGAGTTTGAATCATTGTCACATTTTGATTGCTTTGTTTTAACATTCTCAGGCTACTTAAATCATGTATTATCCAAATAAACAACAACTTCTTTGGCACAGAAAATGTGATCAACTGAACTGTGAAACACTGATGAGGAATAAGATTGCAAAACAACTCATAATTAGACGGGTAGCAATCACCCTTGGAACTACAAAACCCAGAGGAATCATGCATTTAACTGTATATTGCTCAAAAAGAAAAAGACCAATATAACAAACAGGGATTACTTCAGTAATAATGGAATAACAAAGAAAAAGTCCTTAGGTAACGATGACGATGGACAATGCAGTGTTAAAAGCAATACAAGACACATTTACAAGAGAATCTGAGCAAACAGTTTAATGATAGATGCCTAAATTAGAATTTCAATATAAGCATGTAATTCTAAAATAGAAACAGGATAATCTGAAATATTCAGCACGTCTCACATATTCTGTGAAACTGAATGACTTCCGATCCAGCAAACAAATGTTTAGGGAAGGAAATCTGGCATCATTACCTGGTCTGACTCTTACTTTTTGACTTGCAACATGAAACATGGTATTTCAATTGTTCATGCTCTTTCCTCTTTATCACATACCCTTTGTTTTTCTTCCCATAACCTTCTTTTCAATTGCTGAAGATCTACCACTTCTAACTTTTCCCAGTTCTGATAAAACAGATCATCGAACTGAAACAGCAACTTCGTTTCTCTCTTTTTAGTCCTTGTGAGACCTGCTCAGTACTTCCATTATTTTTTCTTCTGACAGATTTTCAGCATCCATAACATTTCACTTCTGTATCAGCACAACATTCACACTATCTTCTAAGGGGAGTGAAATAGCTCTTTAAACAAAAAAATTTACACGATGAAGGTACAATTATTTTAGAGCTAAACTATACTGCTCTGAACCTTCTATGCACAGTGAAAACACTTGTTTCTCAAGTATTCTGGGAACCAAGTCCAAAAGGTTTGCTAAAGCTAGTAAACATTAACACTGAATGTGATGCTTTAAGTTTGTTTTGCAGTTTAAAACTGGGATCAGGCTAATAATCGACTCAAAAGCTTATCTGAGCTTTACTGATGCCTATAAAGTAATTTTTGTAATTACATCCAAAAGACAGAATCATTTCCAATCTGGCACACAGGACGAGCATAAGGGAAATAGAGAAGTAATAAACTTGCATTGCACTTCACCTGAAGTCTCAGGAATACACCAAACGGATTACATTGGAGATGCTACTCTTCTGTATCAAAGTTCACATTAACACATCCACAGGACACCAAAAGAATTTGACAATCTTCTTTCAATAGTAACATGGTCACAGAAGAGGCAGACAACAGCTGACAAAAAAGGAAGCTCTGACAGTGCAGTGCATTGATAATGAAGTATAGTATCCTGTTAATATTTAGATTTTATGCAATGGAGATAAAAGGGTCAAATTACAGGATGCAATGATTATGCTAAACTTAAAGGAGAGATAATAGAATAAATTAGGTTGGTATCCAACTTAATCAGGATTGGGTAAAATTGTTGTTTCCTATTTAGGTATGCAATACATAATTATAAAATATAGAAAATAGTCACCTCTGGCCAAGCAGGCCTTCTTGAACATACTGCTTCCATATCCTCCCATGCTTCTTTGAACTGTTGAAGCTTAGCATACGATTCAGCCTTATAGCTTTGTATGGCCACATCACTGGGTTCTAAAAAGTTAGACATCAAGTACAAATCAACAATCGGCATTCTGAATCAAACTAGAAGTTTATTCACAGAACATCAGTCATACAGTTCAGAAGAGGCCCTTTGAGTACATACTGCGTGAATTAGTTTACAACTGACACTAGTCCCATTTTCTCCACATTTGGCCCATAGCTTTGAATGTTGACACTTAAGTGTTCATCAGAGTACTTTTTTTAAAAGACTGTGAGGTTTCCGGCCTCAACTACCCGCTCAGTCAGTCCATTCTAGAACACCACCAACCTCCGGGTGAAAATGCTTTTCCTTAAGTCCCGTCTAAACTTGCTGCCTTTCACTCTAAAGTTAGGTCCCCCTTGATATTCACCCTTTGACTAATGGGAATGGATGCTTTTTATTCACCCTGTCCATGCTCTCTAAAATCTTATACAATCCTATCAGGTTCTCCCCCTTAACCTTCTCTGCTGCAAAAAAAAACACCCAAGTTTCTCCAGCGTCTCTTCGTAGCTGGAATGCTCCATTCCAGGCAACATCCTGGTGAAGGAGCAAATTACAGCAGATGCTGGAATCTGTATTGAAAGCTACAAATGCTGGTGAACACAGCCAGTCAGGCAGCATCCTAGTGAATCTCCTCTGCATCCGCTCCAGCGCAATCACATCCATTCTATAGTGTAGTGACCAGAACTGTACCCCCTATTACAGCTGTGGCCTAACTGATGTCCTATACAGCTCTGATGTGACGTCGCTATTCTTATAATCTATGCCTCAAATGAAGAAGGCTACCATCCTGTAGGCCTTCCCAATTTCCCTATCAAGCTGTTCTGTCACCATCAGGAATCTGTGTACAGTGCCCCAAGATCCCTCTCAGCTTCCTCACGTCCTGCCATTCACTGAGTACTGCGTTGCCAATGACAACCTTTTTTGCAAGTTTTCAAGAAGAAAAAAATGATTCTGAAATTGCATAGTCCCAAAGGAATAGCTACCGCCCTGGTGCTATGGTCCAGATTTTGCAGAGTAGCTACAAGTTCAGCCAGAGAATGTAGGCCTGGTGGTATCAATTACTGAGTTTTGTGGAGGGCAGCCTATAGCAGTTAATGGCGTCCTGAAAGGGAATTTTAGGCAGCTAGGAAGGAAACTAAAAAGCACTTGAGCCTTAGAATCAGAATCTTTACAGCAAAGAAAAAGGTCCTTTGGCACATTGTGTCCACAGTGATCAAACATTCATCTATTCTAATCTTGTCTTCCAGTATTATTCAACTTCCCAGTAACCTTATGACTACTGGGATAAGAAAGTGTGGAGCTAGATGAACACAGCAGGCCAAGCAGCATCTTAGGGGCACAAAAGCTGACGTTTCGGGCCTAGACTCTTCATCAGAAAAGGGGGATAGGGAAGAGGGTTCTGAAATAAATAGGGAGAGAGGGGGAGGCAGAGCGAAGATGGATGGAGGAGAAGATAGGTGGAGAGGAGAGTATAGGTGAGAGGTAGGGAGGGGATAGGTCAGTCCGGGGAAGACGGACAGGTCAAGGGGGCGGGATGAGGTTAGTAGATAGGAAATGGAGGTGTGGCTTGAGGTGGGAGGAAGGGATAGGTGAAAGGAAGAACAGGTCAGGGAGGTCGGGATAGGCTGGGCTGGTTTTAGGATGCAGTGGGGGGGAGGGGAGATTTTGAGGTGGGTGAAATCAACATTGATACCATTGGACTGCAGGATTCCCAAGTGGAATATGAGTTGCTGTTCTTGCAACCTATGGGTGGCATCATTATGGCACTGCAGGAGGCCCAGGATGGACATGTTGTCTAAGGAATGGGAGGGGGAGCTGAAATGGTTCGCGACTGGGAGGTGCAGTTGTTTATTGCAAACCGAGTGTAGGTGTTCTGCAAAGCAATCCCCAAAACTCCGCCTGGTTTCCCCCATGTAGAGAAAGCCACAACAGGTACAGCAGATGCAGTATACCACATTGGCAGATGTGCAGGTACACATGTGCTTGATGTGAAAAGTCATCTGGGGCCTGGGATGGGGGTGAGGAAGGAGGTGTGGGGGCAAGTGTAGCACTGCCTGCAGTTGCAGCAGAAAGTGCCGGGTGTGGTGGGGTTGGAGGTGACTAGGGGGAATTCTCTTTTGGCAGTTATTGTGGGGGGTGGGGTGTGAGGGATGAGTTGTGGGAGACATGGTCAAGGGCGTTCTCGACCACCGGCAGGGGGGGGGGGGGGGGGGGGGTGGGGAGAGAGACTTGCGGTCCTTGAAGAACGAGGACATCATTACTCCCAGTTCAGCATGAGAACAGAAGAATAGATTGACTGATTGATTCAAAATGCGGGCATCAGGGCCAGTTCTGCGCAAAGGACACCTCAATAAGATGGTGGACCTGCATCAAAATGGAGCCAAGACTAATATCCTTACAAGGAAAATTGCTATCGCAGTTGGGCAGGGTTTAGACTGGACTGGCAGATGAAAAGGAACCACTGTGGGAAATCACATTGGAGGAAACAAAACTGCAATGGAAATAAAGGGGTAATACACAAAATTACAAAGTAAAAGTTGTGAAAGCAAACATCAAATAGCAGACTGCAAAATAATGTTAAAAAGGCAGAATTAAAGGTACCCTATCAATGTACACATGATTAAAAATAAAGTTGCTGTTTTAAAGACACGAATTCAAGTTAACAGGTATAATTTATTTATTATTACAAAGATGTAACTAAAGGGTAACCAAAATTGGGAATTGCAATTATTCAACATTTCAGAGGCATAAGTGAAAAGACAGATGAGGTGGGATAGTGCTCTTAATGAAGAATGTGATCAGTATAATAGTTAGGAAGGAACCTACATTGAAGGATCAAGGTGTAGGAGAGGTGAGGAGCAGAAATGGACAGCAAATATTGACAAGTTTTTTTTAAAAAAACAGGCCACCAAACAGTACAAGTAGTAACGTTGGGCACAGTAGAAATCAGGACATTAGAAATGTATTTAATGAGAGCGATACAATAATATTGGTTGAATTCAATTATGCATAGACTGGGTAAACCTAATCTGCAATAATAATGAAGAGCATGCAATCTTCCAGCAGTATGATGAAGAAACAACTAGGAGTTGGGATATTTTAAGATTTAGTATTGTGATGAGAGTAACACTGCAGTAGTTCAAGAAGCTAGTTCACCACCACCTGTTCAAGGACAATGATGAGCAATAAAATGATAGGCATTAAGGGTCACTGTCTCAGTCATGTCTTTTTCTACACCTCATGAAGGCAAAAAACATGGTCTGACAAATTCTGGGAAGATGACATTTTCAATCTTGAAAACAAATTACTTTGTTCAGTTTTAATTACTATTGACTTCTCTCAAGCTTGTGATTTGGTCTGGCAATTCCTCTTTCTCGACAGTCATCTCTCCACATTTTTAACTGCCTAGTTGGACGCTTGTTTTCATTACCGTCTGAGAATGCAAGTACAGTATGATCCAGTGCAAATCAAAACTCAAACCGATTAAAAACTGGAAACAGTGATGTCACACAATAGAAGCAACTCTTACTGCCCACTGAATTTTGAAAACGTAAATGATTTGATCACGGTTACCACATTTTACACCACCCCCGACAAACTCCACTTTAACCTATTTGATTGCACGATTATTTCAGAATACAGAAAGAGAAGCTGCAAGAAATGCCCTGGCAAATAAACGGGACTCAACGCAACAAAGTGTCACAGTCACTTCTGAGTAACCAACTGTAAGTACTGTTTACATAACAAGAACACCGCCCTCTTGGAAGGGAAAGGCTGCACGCCTATGAATAACAGAAGTTGTCATTGCTTCATCCTTACGGTCCGAGAGCAGAAATCAAAGTGCAAAAACCGTAAAAGAAACAATACGCCAATCAGTCTCCTGGAGGAGTTGAGTTCTTGGCGGGGGCAGTCTCCATTTATAAAACACACGGTTCCGTTTACACAACGGGAACAGTCAGTCACAGGGAGTGAACCTTAAAGAGACCTCTAAGTACACCAAGTGTCCCCACTCACTCAGTTCCAGTTGCTCCAGCAGGGTCAATGCCTCTGAGAAGCGGCACTGGGCCAGCAGCTCCTCCAGTTTGATTTTATCCCGGGCCAGGCTGACCTCCGCCGGGAACCACTTAGTAATCAAGTGGCTCAGAATGACGTTCGGTCGCAGAAACTGAGCGCTGGCCACCTCCTCGCCACAAGCCGGGCAGCGAGGTCTCCTCCACAGGCAGCGCCGGCACCAGGTGTGCCCACAGCGCAGGGTGACAGGTTCGGCCAGCAACTCCCCACAACAGCCGCCACACTCCAGGAGGCCTTCCCCAGCCGGGACACCAGCTCCGTTTGGGCCGCCAGCTCTTCTTTTGAAGCGGTGCAGGAGACAGTGCACCAGGTCACGCAACTGGTCAGGCCGCAATGACCTTTGTTCCCCAGCCGTGGGCCCAGGCTTCTTCCCGGGATGGACAACGCCGGTGGGTCCGGGAACAAGAGCTCCGCACGGAACCACTGACATCGCTCGAGTGACGGGCGCATGCGTTCTCCGCCCCTCTTGCGGCTGGCACGTGCTCGAGAGCGCAGCTGTCATTGGAGGAGACCGAGAGAGGGGAGAAGGCTGTACAAACAGTACAAAATAACTGCGGCAAAAGTTTCATAACATGGGAGAGGGCGGGGCACGCAGACAGATTACAGTCTGACTGGGTGTAGAACAGCCAGAGTACAGACTGAGTGTGGGTGAGGTCGGCCAGGCAGACAGATTACAGTCTGACTGGGTGTAGAACAGACAGAGTACAGACTGAGTGTGGGTGAGGTCGGCCAGGCAGACAGATTACAGTCTGACTGGGTGTGGCACACATAGAATACAGAGTGTGGGTGAGGTCGGCCAGGCAGACAGATTACAGTCTGACTGGGTGTAGAACAGCCAGAGTACAGACTGAGTGTGGGTGAGGTCGGCCAGGCAGACAGATTACAGTCTGACTGGGTGTAGAACAGACAGAGTACAGACTGAGTGTGGGTGAGGTCGGCCAGGCAGACAGATTACAGTCTGACTGGGTGTGGCACACATAGAATACAGAGTGTGGGTGAGGTCGGCCAGGCAGACAGATTACAGTCTGACTGGGTGTAGAACAGACAGAGTACAGACTGAGTGTGGGTGAGGTCGGCCAGGCAGACAGATTACAGTCTGACTGGGTGTGGCACACATAGAATACAGACTGAGTGTGGGTGAGGTCGGCCAGGCAGACAGATTACAGTCTGACTGGGTGTGGCACACATAGAATACAGACTGAGGGGAGAACAATGTGACGTGTGGGACAGGCAGGTGGACAGAATATAGTGTGACCATGTGGGGCAGTTAGGCAAAGTACCACCTGACTGAGTGTGGGACAGACAAACAAACAGACAAAGGCTGAGCGTGGGACATACACGCAGAGTAGAGACTGACTGAATATGAGACAGACAGAGATAATGGGAACTGCAGATGCTGGAGAAACTGAGATAATAAAGTGCGAAGCGGGATGAACACAGCAGGCCAAGCAGCATCTTTGGAGCACAAAAGCTGACGTTTCGGGCCTAGACCCTTCATCAGAAAAGGGGGATGGGGAGAAGATTCTGAAATAAATAGGGAGAGAGGGGGAGGCAGACTGAAGATGTATAGAGGAGAAGATAGGTGGAGGGGAGAGTATAGGTGGGGAGGTAGGGAGGGGATAGGTTAGTCCGGGGAGGACGGACAGGTCAAGGGGGCGGGATGAGGTTGGTAGGTAGGAAATGGAGGTGTGGCTTCAGGTGGGAGGAGGGGATAGGTGAGAGGAAGAACAAGTTTGGGAGGTGGGGATGAGCTGGGCTGGTTTTGGGATGCAGTGGGGGGAGGGGAGATTTTGAAGCTTGTGAAATCCAACACAAGTCCTCCTCCTGGACACCACCCTCAGGCCTCCTACCCTCCCTTGACCTCTTCATCTCCAACTGCCCTCTAGATATCAATTGCCACAACCTCTCCACCCCTCTCACCCACTCCAACCTCTGTCCTGCAGAACGTGCTGCCCTCCACTCCAACCCCAACCTCACCATCAAACCCGCAGACAAGGGAAGCGCAGTTGCAGTTTGGCGCACTGACCTCGACATCGCCGAGGCCAGACACCAACTCTCCGACACCTCCTCCTACCGCACCCGGATAATGATCCCACCCCCGAGCACCAAACCATCATCTCCCAAACCACTCACACCTCATCACCTAAGGAGACGTCCCACCCACAGCCTCCAACATCATTGTTCCCCAGCCCCGCACTGCCCCCTTCCATCTCCTTCCCAAAATCCACAAACCCACCTACGCTGGCCGACCCATTATCTACGCCTGCCCCTGCCCCCTGAACTCATCTCCAACTCTCTGGCTTCCATTTTCTCCCCCTTGGTCCAGGAACTCCCTACCTACGTCCATGACACCACCCACGCCCTCCACCTCCTCCAGAATTTCCAATTCCCTGGTCCCCAACACCTCATTTTCACCATGGATATCCAGTCCCGATACACCTGCAGTCACCATGCAGATGGCCTAAAGGCCCTCCACTTCTTCCTGTCCCGCAGACCCGACCAGTCCCCCTTCACCGACACCCTTATCCGCCTGGCCGAACTTGGCCTCACCCTCAACAACTTCTCTTTCGATTCCTCCCACTTCCTACAGACAAAGGGGGTGGGCATGGGTACCCACACGGGCCCCAGCTATGCCTGCCTCTTTGTAGGTTACATGGAATAGCCCCTCTTCTGCACCTACACTGGCCCTAAAACCCACCTCTTCCTCCGTTACATTGATGACTGTATCTGCGTCGCCTCATGCTCCCAAGAGGAGCTCGAACAGTTCATCCACTTCACCAACACCTTCCACCCCAACCTTAAGTTCAACTGGACCATCTCCAACACATGCCTCACCTTCCTTGACCTCTCTGTCTCTATCTCAGGCAACCAGCTAGAAACTGATGTCCATTTCAAGCCCACCGACTCCCACAGCCACCTAGAATACACCTCCTCTCATCCACCTTCCTGCAAAAATTCCATCCCCTATTCCCAATTCCTTTGCCTCCGCCACATCTGCTCTGAGGATGAGACATTCTACTCCTATACACCCCAGATGTCCTCGTTCTTCAAGGACCGCAAGATCCCCCCACTGTTGTCGAGAACGCCCTCGACACAGTCTCCTGCATTTCCCGCAACTCATCCCTCACACGCCATTCCCGCAATAACCGCCAAAAAAGAATCCCCCTAGTTCTCACATACCACCCCACCAACCTCCGCATACAACGTGTCATCCTCCGACACTTCCGCCATCTACAATCCCACCCCACCACTAAAGACATTTTTCCATCCCCACTCTTGTCAGCCTTCTGGAGAGACCACTCGCTCCGGGACTCCATTGTCCGCTCCACACTTGCCACCAACCCCAGCACACCCGGCACTTTACCCTGCAGCCGTAGGAAGTGCTACACTTGCCCCCACACCTCCTCCCTCACCCCCATCCCAGGCCCCAGGATGACTTTCCACATCAAGCAGATGTTCACCTGCACATCCGCCAATGTGGTATACTACATCCGCTGTACCCGTTGTGGCTTCCTTTACACTGGGGAAACCAAGCAGAGGCTTGGGGACTGCTTTGCAGAACACCTATGCTCAGTTCACAATAAACAACTGCACCTCCTAGTCGCGAACCATTTTAACTCCCCCTCCCATTCCTTAGACGACATGTCCATCCTGGTGCCACCTGCAGTGCCATAATGATGCCACCCGAAGATTGCAGGAACAGCAACTCGTATTCCGCTTGGGAACCCTGCAGCCCAATGGTATCAATATCGATTTCACAAGATTCAAAATCTCCCCTCCCCCCAGTGCTTCCCAAAACCCACCCAGCTCATCCCCGCCTCTCTAACATGTTCTTCCTCTCACCTATCCCCACCTCCGACCTCAAGCCACACCTCCATTTCCTATCTACTAACCTCATCTTGCCCCCTTGACCTGTCCATCCTCCCCGGACTGACCTATCCCCTCCCTACCTCCCCACCTATACTCTGCTCTCCACCTATCTTCTCCTCTATCCATCTTCAGACCGCCTCCCCCTCACTCCCTATTTATTTCAGAATCCTCTCCCCATCCCCCTTTTCTGATGAAAGGTCTAGGGCGAAATGTCAGCTTTTGTGCTCCTAAAATGCTGCTTGGCCTGCTGTGTTCATCCAGCTCCACACTTTGTTATCTTGCAGACTGACTGCGTTTGGGACAGTCAGGGAAAATACAAACTAACTGCCTGGGTTATAGGCTGACTAACAGAATGACTGAATGACAGACTGACAATTTGACAGAGTGACTGATGGTATGTCAGGGTACCTCAGCCACGGGTCTCCAAATCATTCTGTTACTGCAAAGATCATGGGTGCTCACCACATTTCAGAAGTAGTACTTGGAGGGGCAAAATAGTCCATGCCTGCTTACAAAATGGCATACAGAAGCTTTTCAAAACTAAGCAGCCTGTTCACACAATGATATACGATGGTACCTTTGAACAAAGCAGACAGAAGGTCAGTAAAGGAATGCTGTGTGCTCCCATCTGAGGAAGCTCTGATAAAAGGATGCCTAAGGACAGATAAGTGACTAATTTTAACCTTATTTTAAAAGGATGGTTGTTCCAGTAAATGAATAGCATGAGGTCCTAGATTAAGTCCCTCGGCAACTGCAAAAGTAAACAGCTAAAGTTACTTTGTAGTAAATAGTTGCTTCTTTGAAACTATCTGCAATATTAAATAGACTCTAGTTTAAGTATCCTTAATCATAGAAGTAGTTTTCAATATATAAACAACGTATAATGTAAGCATTAGCGGAAAAGCGTTTAAACCTAGATGTGAAAGTTAATTAGGCTCAGGAAACACTTAATCTTATGCCCTAAGCAAGATAGAATGTTCACAACCCATTAATTACAACGTGCTAAGAGTGTAAGTAGCTGCACAACTTTAGTTTTTATAACTAGATTTATAATAGAAATTAACCTTATAGCAATTAGTCAAAAGTAATTATCTTCTGTATTTTCACGCATCTAATTAGGACAGTGGGAAATATTAGAAGAAGCACTGAATTTGATAAAATAAACTGCATGTGGTGCAACGACTAGTAGAATTCACACTGTCCTTAGAGATAAGAAGCCTGAGACAGATCTGAAGGAATGTGGCCAGTAAACCAGAGCAAATCCAACATAGCCAATTGCCACTCCATCAGTTTACTGTCAATTGTCAGTAAACTCATTGAAGATGTCATCAATAGTGCTATCTAGCAGTACCTGCTCAGCAAGACCCTGTTCAGTGACACCCAATTTGGGTTCCGCCAGGGCCACTCAGCTCCAGACCTCATTACAGCCTTAGTTGAAACATGGATGAAAGAGCAGAATTCCAGAGGGTGAAGTTAGGGTGACAGCCCTTGACATCAAGGCTGCATTCAACTAAATGTGATTTCAAGGAGTCTAAGCAAAACTGGAGTCAATGGGAATCGAAGCCAAACTCTCTACTGATTGGAGTCCTACATGGCACTAGACAAGATGGCTGTCGTCGTTGGAAGTCAGTCATCTCAGCTCAAGGACATCCCTGAGGAATTTCCCATGGTAGTGTTCGAGGCCTAATAGTCTTCACCTGCTTTATAACTGAATTATCTTATAAAGTCAGAAGTGGGGATGTTTGTTGTTGATTGCACAATATTCTGCACCATTTGCAACTCCTCAGATACCAAAGCAGTCCATGTTCAAATGCAATAGATCTGGCTAGATAGATCTGGCTAATATCTATCTTGGGCCAACAAGTTTCAAATTAATACTCACTTGAAAAGGCATAGGTTAACTAGGGTGATTAGTATGGCTTTGTCAGAGGAAGGTCACGCCTAACAAATTTGTCAGAATCTTTTGAAAATGTGATCAAGTGTGCCAATGAGAGAAGTTCAGTTGATGTAGTTTATATGGATTTTAGCAAAACTTTTGACAAGGTCCCACATGGGTGATTGCCTGAGAAGCTTAAAGAACATGGATTTGAGGGAAACTTGGTGAAATGGATCAGAAACCGGCTTAGTAATAGGACACAAAGTGTAGTGGTTTAAGGTTGTTCAAGCGACCAGCAATGTCCCACAAGGATCAGTACTGGGACACTCATTGTTTGTTATATACATAAATGATATAGATGAGAATGTGGGGGCAATTTTAAGCAAATATGCAGACAACATCAAGATTGATAGCGTGATTAATAATGAAGAAAATGGTTGTAAGTTACATGAAGATGTTGATGGGTTGGTCAGAAGGGAACACAGTGGCAGATGATATTTAACCTAATAGGTGCGAGGTGATGCATGTCAGAAGAAGAAACAAGGTAAATTAGTAATTAATGGATGGCAGGACACAGGATAACTTAAAGGAGCAGGGAGAGCTTGGGTTAATTATTCACATATTCCTCAAGTTGGCAGAGCATGGGAATAGGACATTTAAGAACAGATATGGGATACTTGCATTCATCAGTCGTGGCTAGGAGTATAAGTGCAAGTAGGTAATGTTGGAGTTGTACAGACCATTGGTTAGGCCACAGCTGGAGTACTGTGTATGGTTCTGGTCACCTTGCTACAGGAAGTATGTGATAGTAGTAGAGGGGGTACAGATGTTGCCTGCGGTGGAGAAATTGAACTGCAAGGAGAGACTAGAAGGCTTGGATTATAAGATAATAAAATGTGAGGCTGGATGAACACAGCAGGCCAAGCAGCATCTCAGGAGCACAAAAGCTGACGTTTCGGGCCTGGACCCTTCATCAGAGAGGGGGATGGGGAGAGGGAACTGGAATAAATAGGGAGAGAGGGGGAGGCAGACCGAAGATGGAGAGTAAAGAAGATAGGTGGAGAGAGTATAGGTGGGGAGGTAGGGAGGGGATAGGTCAGTCCAGGGAAGACGGACAGGTCAAGGAGGTGGGATGAGGTTAGTAGGTAGATGGGGGTGCGGCTTGGGGTGGGAGGAAGGGATGGGTGAGATGAAGAACCGGTTAGGGAGGCAGAGACAGGTTGGACTGGTTTTGGGATGCAGTGGGTGGGGGGGAAGAGCTGGGCTGGTTGTGTGGTGCAGTGGGGGGAGGGGACGAACTGGGTTGGTTTAGGGATGCAGTAGGGGAAGGGGAGATTTTGAAACTGGTGAAGTCCACATTGATACCATTAGGCTGCAGGGTTCCCAGGCGGAATATGAGTTGCGGTTCCTGCAACCTTCGGGTGGCATCATTGTGGCACTGCAGGAGGCCCATGATGGACATGTCATCTAGAGAATGGGAGGGGGAGTGGAAATGGTTTGCGACTGGGAGGTGCAGTTGTGTGTTGCGAACTGAGCGAAGGTGTTCTGCAAAGCGGTCTCCAAGCCTCCGCTTGGTTTCCCCAATGTAGAGGAAGCCGCACCGGGTACAGTGGATGCAGTATACCACATTGGCAGATGTGCAGGTGAACCTCTGCTTAATGTGGAATGTCATCTTGGGGCCTGGGATAGAGGTGAGGGAGGAGGTGTGGGGGCAAGTGTAGCATTTCCTGCGGTTGCAGGGAAAGGTGCCGGGTGTGGTGGGGTTGGAAGGCAGTGTGGAGCGAACAAGGGAGTCACGGAGAGAGTGGTCTCTCCGGAAAGCAGACAGGGGTAGGGATGGAAAAATGTCTTGGGTGGTGAGACTGAGGGGGTACATAATTGAGGTATATAAGATTATGAGGTGTATGCATAGGGTGAATGGAGAGCAGCAGTTCCCCTTAGCTGAGTGATCAATCATGAGAAGATATAGTTTTAGGGTAAGTGACAGGAGATTCATGGGATTTGGGAAAAATCTTTTTCAGTTAGCAGGTAGTGGGAATCTGGAACGCGCTGCCTGGGAAGATAGTGGAGGATGGAAACACTTAAAAATATTTTGATGAGTACTTCAAATATCATAATGTTCAAGGAGAGAGGACAAGTGCAGGCAATTGGGATTGGAGCACTTTTAGCTGTAGTTATGTCAATGCAGACTCGATGAGTCAAAGGGCATTTTCTGCATTGTATGAATCAATGAATGTAAGTTACAAGTAGACTTTGCAACATACAATTTCACCACCACTCTTTAATATTCAATAGTATTGCCATCATTGAATCCCTCACTATTAACACTGTCGGGGTTACCGTTGACCAGAAACTAAACTGGAATTGCCAGATATCGACGCTGAATGTATCTGAATAGAACAAAGGAACAGATCAACATGTGATAGTGCAGTAGCTATAGCCAACCAGATGATTCACTTCAAGTGCTGGAGGATCATGCTGCGTAAAACTTCTGCTGTAGCAGATTAGGATACAAACTTTGATGAGATAATCCTCAGTAGAACATTGATGGGTATGGGTTAAAATAAATAGGTGATACATTAGGAAACCTGACAGAAAGCTTGCAATCACTATTGAGGAGGATTCCATTACCAACCTAGAACAGAGTTTTGCACTCAACCTAAATCCCCTTTTAGTCAGCATTGAAATAGTAGCCAATGCCGTTTGCACATTTGTGAACCAAAGTATATGAAGTATACAACATCAGCAATGATCCACAAATGTGCAAACGGCATTGGCTACTATTTCAATGCTGATTAAAAGGGGATTTAGGTTGAGTGCAAAAGTTTTACGCAGCATGATCCTCCAGCACTTGAAGTGAATCATCTGGTTGGCACTATCACATGTTGATCTGTTCCTTTGTTCTATTCAGATACATTCAGCGTCGATATCTGGCAATTCCAGTTTAGTTTCTGGTCAACGGTAACCCCCACAGTGTTAATAGTGAGGGATTCAATGATGTTAACTGATAATAAATATGACTACAAGAACAGGTCAGAGGCTAGGAATAGCAGGTATCTCATGATCCTGACTCCCCAGAGTCTATCCATCAGGGTAGTGAAGAAGGCATTTGGTTCACTTGCCTTTAATGCTCAGTGCATTGTGTACAGGAGTTGTGATGTCCTGTTGTGGCTGTGCAGGACATTGGATAGGCCACTTTTGGGATAACACATTCAGTTCTGGTCTCCCTGCTATAGGAAAGATGTTAATTTTGAAAGGGTGCAGAAAATATTTACAAGCATGTTGTCAGGGTTGGTAGGTTTGAGTTACAGGGAGAGGCTGAATATGATGTGGCTACTTTCCCTTGAATATTGGAGGCTGAGCGGTAATCTTAAAGAAGTTTATAATGTCATGAGAGGCATGAATAAGATGAACAACTAGTGCCTTTTTCCCAGGGTATGGGAGTCCAAAACTAGAGAACATACATTTCAGATGAGAGGAAAATTGTTTAAAAGGGGCATAAGGGACAACCTTTTCACCCAGAGGGTTGTGTTTGTGCGGAATGATCTGCCAGATGAATTAGTGGAGGCTGGTATAATTAGAACATTTAAAAGGCATCTAGATAGGTATATGAACGGGAAGGGTTTAGTGAGAAATGGGCCAAATGCTGGCAAATGGGACTAGAATAATTTAGGATGTCTGGTCAGCATGGACGAGTTGGACCAAAGAGTCTATTTCCATGCTGTACAACTCTGTGACTCCATCTGCAAGGCACAAGTCAAGAATATTCTCAACTTGCTTGGATGAGTGCAACTGCACCAACATTCAAGGAGCTTTTTATTTCGATTTAATTAATTTATTATTACTGAGATACAGTGAAAAGTATTGTTTTGCTTGCTAATCGGGTAAATTTTACATCAGGGTAACAGAACAGCTGACCGCCGGCTTCATTCTGCCCACCGCCGTCATCTCTCTGCCCACCACCGACCTTGCTCGGCCCACCTCTGATGTCACTCAGCCCACCACTGACGTCCCTCCACCCACCGCCTCCGCAGCCAGCATCTCCAGGCGAGACAATAGCACCCAGCCTTGCCGAGTCTTCACCATCCCCACGGACCTCCCCCTTACTGAGGATGAATGGTCCATCCTCAGTAAAGGACTTACCTTTGTCTCCCTCCACCCACACATCGATGAATACTACTCACGTTTGGACATTGAGCATTTCTGAAGAAGGGTCTCGACCCGAAAAGTCTGCTTTCCTGCTCCTCTGATGCTGCTTGGCCTGCTGTTTCATCCAGCTCTATACTGTGTTATCTCAGGTTCTCCAGCATTGGCAGTTCCTACTATATCTGCAATAATGCAGAATATACTGTTTCAGCTACAGAGAAGATGAAGAGAAAGAGCAACATTTAATATATGAGAAGTCTGTTCAAAAGTTTGATAACAGTGGAGAAGAAACTGTTCTTTAATCTGCCGGTATGTGTTTTCAAACTTTTGTATCTGACGCCATCGAGGGCAAAGCAGCCTCCTTTATTGACACCACATCTACAAACATCCACTCACTCCACCACCAGGCCTCAGCAGTAGCAAAAAAACCAAAGTTGCTGGAAAACTTCAGCAGGTCTAGCAGCATCTGTGAAGGAAAAAAACAGAGTTAATGTCCAGTGACCCTTTCTCAGAACTGATGGTAGCTGGAAAAATGGCAGCAAGGTGTACTATCTACAAGAAACCACCTATAACTTTCCCACAAAGCTATTCATCATCCTGACCTAGAAATATATCCCTGAAGCAATTCACCAAGCCACCTTTGATACCAACTCTAAATGAACAACCATTTCCACATAGAAGGACAATAGCATTGATTGATTTATTTATCGTCAAGTGTACCGAAATGCAGTGAAAAGCTTTGCTTATGAGCAGTACAGGAAGATCATAGTAAGTAAAACTGCAGTTACAATATCATAGGGTGTTTGACAAATTACTGCAAGTTGTGCAGGGAGAAGAGCCCATGATGTTGGATCGGAAGACCATAGACATAGGAGCAGAATTAGGCCATTTATCCCAAAATGTCTGCTCCACCACTCAATCATGGCTGAACCCATTCTCCTGCATTCTCCCTGTAACCCTTCATCCCCTTTCCAATCAAGAAGCTATCTAACTCTGTCTTACATACACTCAATGACTTGGCCTCCACAGCCCTCCATGGGTCTTTTGTCCTTTGTGCTTTCTCATAGCTACCCATCCAGATTTATAACTTCTGACTCCGTATAACTTAGAACATAGAACATAGAACAGTAAAGCACACTACAGGCCCTTCGGCCCACGATGTTGTGCCAAACCTTTACCCTAAGCCTAAGGTCTATCTAACCTCCACCATTAAATTATACTATCATCCATATGCCTGTCTAATAGCTGCTTAAATGACCCTAATAAGACCAACTCCACTACCCTCTCCAGCAATACATTCCACGCTCCTACCACTCTGTGAGTAAAGAACCAACCTCTGACGTCTCCCTGATATCTCTCTCCTTTAACTTTAAAATCATGTCCCCTTGTAAAAGCTACCGCCACCCTACGAAAAGTCTCTGGCTATCTACTCTACCTGTACCTCTGATCATTTTGTACACCTCTATCAAGTCACCTCTCATCCTTCGTCATTCTGAAGAGAAAAGCCCTAGTTCTCTCAACATTTCCTCATAAGACCTTTACTCCACTCCAGGCAACACCCTGGTAAATCTCCTCTGCACCTTTTCTAATGCTTCCACATCTTTCCTGTAATGAGGTGACCAGAACTAGACACAATACTCCTGATGTGGCTGAACCAGGCTTTCGTATAGCTGGAGCATAACTTCACGGCTCTTGAACTCAATCCTTCTTTTAATGATAGCTAACACACCATACGCCTTCTTAACAACTCTATCCACCTGGGTGGCAGCTCTCAGAGAACTATGAACATGAACCCCAAGATCCCTCTGCTCCTCCACACTGCCAAGAATCTTTTCGTTAACCCTGTATCCTGCTTTCAAGTTTGCCCTTCCAAAATGAATCACCTCGCACTTTTCAGGGTTAAACTCCATCTGCCACTTCTCAGCCCGGCTCTGCATCCTATCAATGTCCCCTTGTAAACTAGAACAGCCCTCCGCACTATTCACAACTCGACCCACCTTCGTATCATCCATGAACTTGCTAATGCACCCTTCCACTCCTTCATCCAAATCATTTACAAACATCACAGATAGAAGAGGACCCAGAATCGATCTTTGTGGTACACTACTCGTAACTTTTGACTACTGATTTAATTTCATTCCGTATTAACAAAGCAACTCTGCCAGCTCCACTCATTTGTCTGTCCTTTTGATAGGACATGTATCCTTGAATATTTAGTTCCCTGTTGTGATCGTCCTGCAGTCACATCTTTGTGATACCTGTAATATTTACCTGCACTATGAGCTCATTTACCTTGTTTAATATTCTGCATGCATTTGAGTATAACACCTTCAGTCCCTACGCTTCCTTCTCATGCTTGTTCCCTTATTTGCTGTGGCTGATGTGAGATTCCTGACTCTTTCCATACTCTCCATTCTGTTACTTCTTCTAGAAACGATAATATCCTTTGTTGAACCCTCCCCACTTTGACTTTCTCCACAATTTTTCTTGCAACTGAACCCCAATCCCCCACTATTTAAAGTCCTATCCACAGCCCTCGTCCTGTGGCAGCATCATTCAGATGAAGTCCATTCCATTGGAACAGCTCCCTCCTTTCCCAGTAGTGGTGCCAAAGACTCACAAATTCAAACCCATTTCTCCCATAGCAAACTTTGAGCCATGCATTTATATCTTTAATCTTCTTTGCTTGTGCCAATTTGCTTGTGGTAGTAATCCAGAGATTATTACCTTTTTGGTTAAGTTTTCTAATCTTTTTTTCTTTATTCATTCACAGGATGACGGCATCACTAGCTCGGCAGTATTTATTGCCCATCCCTAATTGCCCCAGAGAGCAGTTAAAAGTCAACCACATTGCTGTGGATCTGGAGTCATATGTAGGCCAGATCAGGTAAGGATGGTAGTTTCATTTCCTAAAGGACATGAGTGAAGCAGGTGGTTTTTTCCTGACAATCGACTCACGGTCATCGTTAAATTCTTAATTCCAAATATTTCTTGAATGCAAATTCCACCATCTGCTGTGGCGGGATTCAAACCTGGGTCCCCAGAACATTATCTGAGTCTCTGGATTAACAGTCCAACGATAATACCACTAGGCCATTGCCTCCCCTACACACTCCTAGTTGCTGATATTTCCTCAGCAGAACTACTTTCCTTCTTCTACCTATATTGTTAGTACATTCAAAGGCCTGAACAACTGGATCTTTTACTTCCCAAGATTGTGATCAGAGTTCATGGGAACTACAGATGCTGGAGAATCCGAGATAACAAAGTGTGGAGCTGGATGAACACAGCAGGCCAAGCAGCATCTTAGGTGCTCCTAAGATGCTGCTTGGCCTGCTGTGTTCATCCAGCTCCACACTTTGTTATCTCTTTCCTTCCCAATCCAAGTTCCTCTGCAGCCCTGATGAGATGTCCAAAACCTAGGCACCAGACAGGCAACACAGCTTTTGGATCTCTCAATCCTGGCCACTGAGAACAGTGTCTATTCCCCGGACTATACTGTCTCTGATTACAACTACATTTCTCTTTTCTCCCCCTTCTTGAATGGTTTCCTGCACAACAGTGCTATGGTCAGTTTACTCATCCTTCACACAGCCCCCATCCTATCTACACAAGCATATCAAACCTGCTAGACAAGCCCAAGGGCTGACATTCCTTCAGCACTACTGCCTGGATCCATCTACCTGCCTCACTAGTTGTCACACCCAGCTGTCCTCAACCACTGACTGAATTTGAGTGAGTTAATCTAAGTGATGTGACTGCCTCCTGAAACACATTGTCCAGGTAACCCGCTTCCTCCCTGATGTGAAACAGTGTTTGAAGCTCAGACTCTACCGAATTAACTCTCAGCCAGAGTTCCTCAAGCAACCAACACTTATTCCAGATGTCAGGAACAAAAACAGAAGTTGCTGGGAAAACTCAGCAGGTTTGGTAGCATCTGTGAGGAAAAAATAAGAGTTAATATTTCAGGAGCGGTGACCCTTCCTCAGATCTGGTCACCGGACCCGAAACATTAACTCTGAACTTTTTTTCGTTACAGATGCTGCCAGACCTACTGAGCATTTCCAGCAACTCCTGTTTTTGTTCCTGATTTACAGCTTCCGCAGTTCTTTCAGCTCTCTTTCTAGATGTGGACATTATGACCAACAATGGGGTCCATCAGCTTCCATATCATATTGTCACCACACATTACTTGACCTGACATGTTCATTTTAATTATTAATTCTTAAACTGACTTTTAAAGGTTTTGTACTGGTCTTTTAGTTTGTAGAAGGTAAAAATTTCCCCTATTTACCTTGAATCTGAAAGTCAAATTAGTAGCTATCACCAATCAATGATAACAAACTGTGGAGCTGGACGAACATAGCAGGTCAAGCAGCATCTTAGGGGCACAAAAGCTGATGTTTCGGGCCTAGACCCTTCATCAGAGAGGGGGATGGGGAGAGGGAACTGAAATAAATAGGGGGAGAGAGGGAGGCGGACCGAAGATGGAGAGAAAACAAGATAGGTAGAGAGGACAGTATAGGTGAGGAGGTAGGGAGGGGATAGGTCAGTCCAGGGAAGATGGACAGGTCAAGGAGGCGGGATGAGGTGGTAGGTAGGAATTGGAGGTGCGGTTCGAGGTGGGAGGAAGGGATGGGTGATAGGAAGAACGGGTTAGGGAAGCAGAGAGGGGCTGGGCTGGTTTTGTGATGCAGTAGGGGAGGGGAAGAACTGGGCTGGTTTTGGGATGCAGTAGGGGAAGGGGAGATTTTGAAGCTAGTCAAGTCCACATTGATAACATTGGGCTGCAGGGTTCCCAAGCGGAATATGAGTTGCTGTTCCTGCAACCTTCAGGTGGCATCATTGTGGCACTGCAGGAGGCCCATAATGGACATGTCGTCTGAGGAATGGGAGGGGGAATTGAAATGGTTCGCGACTGGGAGGTGCAGTTGTTTGTTGCGAACCGAGCGGAGATGTTCTGCAAAGCGGTCACCAAGCCTCCGCTTGGTTTCCCCAATGTAGAGGAAGCCACACCGGGTGCAATGGATACAATACACCACACTGGCAGATGTGCAGGTGAACCTCTGCTTGATATGGAAGGTCATCTTGGGGCCTGGGATGGGGGTGAGGGAGGAGGTGTGGGGGCAAGTGTAGCACTTCCTGCGGTTGCAGGGGAAGGTGCCGGGTGTGGTGGGGTTGGAGGGGTGTGTGGAGTGGACTAGGGAGTCGCGGAGAGAGTGGTCTCTCCGGGAGGCAGACAAGGGTGGGGATGGAAAAATAGCTTGGGTGGTGGGGTCGGATTGTAGATGGCGGAGGTGTCGGAGAATGATGCGCTGTATCCGGAGGCTGGTGGGGTGGTATGTGAGAATGAGGGGGATCCTCTGGGGGCGGTTGTGGCGGGGGCGGGGTGTGAGGGATGTGTTGCAGGAAATGCGGGAGACGCGGTGAAGGGCGTTCTCGACCACTGCGGGGGGAAAGTTGTGATCCTGGAAGAACGTGGACATCTGGGATGTGTGGGAGTGGAATGCCTCATCCTGGGAGCAGGTGCGGCAGAGGCGATGGAGTTGGGAATAGGGGATGGAATTTTTGCAGGAGGGTGGGTGGGAGGAGGTGTATTCTAGGTAGCTGTGGGAGTCTGTGGTCTTGAAATGGACATCAGTTTCTAGCTGGTTACCTGAGATGGAGACTGAGAGGTCCAGGAAGGTGAGGGATGTGTTGGAGATGGCCCAGGTGAACTTGAGGTTGGGGTGGAAGATGTTGGTAAAGTAGATGAACTGTTCGAGCCCCTCTGGGGAGCAAGAGGCGGCACCGATACAGTCATCAATGTAATGGAGGAAGAGGTGGGGTTTGGGGCCTGTGTAGGTGAGGAAGAGGGACTGTTCCACGTAACCTACAAAGAGGCAGGCATAGCTTGGGCCCATGCGGTTACCCATGGCCACCCCCTTTGTCTGTAGGAAGTGGGAGGAATCAAAAGAGAAGTTGTTGAGGGTGAGGACGGGTTCGGCTAGGCGGATGAGAGTGTTGGTGGAGGGGGATTGTTCAGGCCTGCGGGACAGAAAGAAGTGGAGGGCCTTGAGGCCATCTGCGTGAGGAATACAGGTGTATAGGGACTGCAGGTCTTCCAATTCCCCGGCCCCCAAATAAAACCGCCGACCAAACCAATCAATGATGTCAAAGTGTGGAGCTGGATGAACACAGCAGGCCAAGCAGCATCTCAGGAGCACAAAAGCTGACGTTTCGGGCCTAGAACCTTCATCAGACGGGGGGATGGGGAGAGGGTTCTGAAATAAATAGGGAGAGAGGGGGAGGCGAACAGAACCCTGTCTCCATCCCCCTCTCTGATGAAGGGTCTAGGCCCTAAACATCAGCTTTTGTGCTCCTGTGATGCTGCTTGGCCTGCTGTGTTCATCCAGCTTCACACTTTATTATCTTGGATTTTCCAGCATCTGCAGTTCCCATTATCTCCAATCAATGATGTCACTCTTTTGTGCTGGGCCCCTGATCGTGGGCTTCAATTTATCCTGTTAAAAACAACTAACAAACTATGAACCAAACAAAAGCATGCAGAAACAACCCCAGTTCCCACTGCACCGAATTCCCATGTGCTGCCTTTAATGCTGTGCCTCACGCTGGATGTGAGTTTTCCTTCTGACCATGGAAAGCTTTCTGTGTATAAGCGTGGATAGAAGATTGGCTAACTAATAGAAGAGAAACAATTGGCATAAGGGGATCGTTTTCAGGTTGGAAACCTGTAACAACTGGTGTGGCACAGGGATCAAAGCCAGGGTTACAATTATTTACCATGTACATTGATGACTTGGATGAGAAATGTGAACACCAAGTTTACAAATGACCCAAAAATAAGTTGGAAGGCAAGTGGTAAAGCTGAGACAAAGAGTCTGAAGAGGATATACACAATTTGAGGCAGTGGGTAAAATTTCCTGGTTTTCCTCTGTCAAGTTTCTTAAAGAGAGAAGTAACATGAGCATATTTCCAATCCAGATATAGAACCTCTGAATCCAGGGAAATCTGAAAGATTATGGTTAGGGCATCAGCATTGTGCTCTCCTACTTACTTTAACATCCATGGCTGGAAAACTGGGGATTTGTCACTCTTCCATTAATTTCTCCAGTATCGATAATTTACTAAAGCGAATTTGATTTAGAACCACTCCCTGATCCTCTGATAATTTCTTTGGAATATCTGGTAAACTATCCTTTTCGGCTGTGAACGCTGAAGCAAAATGATCATTCAGCATGTCAACCATTTCCCAGTGGTCATTGACAATGACACCAATCTCAGCCTTCTGTGTACCGATTCCACTCGTAACCAACTGCTATCTCTTTATAATAACTACAAAATCACTTCTTGTTGTTTTTCATGTCCCTTGTAAGTTTCCTTTCATAATCCTTTTTTAACCACTGCATTAAGCTGATTTATAGTCATTTGTTGGCCCTTGTATTTGTTCCATTCTGTAGGATCTGTACTGTTTACTTTGGTGCTTTTATAAGCCATTTCTTTTAATTTTATGCTGTACTTTACCTTCTTAGATGTCTACGGCTATTTTTGTGAAGTGGAGCTTTTCCTTCTCATGGGTACAAATTCTTCTGTATTGCATTAAATGTTTCTTTGAACTGGAAAGTTGAGTGAATCAAATCTGCAGTAGAAGATTCATTAGTGTATTCAAAGGCAGCAAAGCCATCAATGTCACAATACCTGGGACAGGTGTGCAAACCTATCTTGCACAACATGATCAATTAGTGCTTTGGAAGTCTGCATGAAGTCATAAATTTGTAAAAGCTTTCAAAAAGCTAAACAGAAGGGTAAGTAATTCTGCAAAGAATGAACTACAGCAATGTAGATAGCTTAAACAATTAGTTTTGAATTTCACACTCGATTAGCCTTTCAACATTATACAATGCTGAATAGCACTTTATCCATTTGATAATCCATTCTCATTTGACTTTTGTAATACTGTTATTTCACTTGACAGCTTTTCTGAAGTAGCAACCTGGCAACCACGTTATTTAGTGGCCATTTACATTTTCCAATACACTTTAGTAATCACAGATAATATTCAGTTTAAAACATTTCATCATGATCTGCTAAGGGGCAATACCATTTGTACTCATCTTTTATACTTCACTCAACTCCAATCAAAGGTTCATGTCTCCTCTCTACAAAAATAATTTAGGAAGTTTTTCAAAATATGACTGCCTTGCTGAAAATTGTACATGTTCTGAAATGCCCACCTGTAGAATAGTGTTGATCATTTCCAAACAATGGTATGTGGGATTCTTGCACCATCTCCCGTCTGGGCTGATAAAAATCAATGGTACCACAATGGAGACAAGGCTTCTGCCTTTGACTTCATGTAGTCTCAAAATAGACTATCTATGTTCAGGTCAATGCTCCTTCAGCACTACTTCTACCTGTGATGCTACATTAGTTACATTTCAAAAACTCTGCATTGTTTGTAAAATATTTTGGATGCTGGGGTAATAGAAGGTACTTTATAAATACAAGCTATTCATTGATCATTCAGCATGTTGAATAACTGATCTCCTATTCATTTGCAAAACTGGAAAATTCCGAGCTTGTAACTGATGTCCATTTCAAGCCCACCGACTCCCACAGCTACCTAGAATACACCTCCTCCCACCCACCCTCCTGCAAAAACTCCATCCCCTATTCCCAATTCCTCCGCCTCCGCCGCATCTGCTCCCACGATAAGACATTCCACTCCCGCACATCCCAGATGTCCAAGTTCTTTAAGGACCGCAACTTCCCCCCCACGGTGATTGAGAACGCCCTTGACCGCGTCTCCCGCATTTCCCGCGACACATCCCTCACACCCCGCCCCCGCCACAACCGCCCCAAGAGGATCCCCCTCGTTCTCACACACCACCCTACCAACCTCCGGATACAACGCATTATCCTCCGACACTTCCGCCATTTACAATCCGACCCCACCACCCAAGACATTTTTCCATCCCCACCCCTGTCTGCTTTCCGGAGAGACCACTCTCTCCGTGACTCCCTTGTTCGCTCCACACTGCCCTCCAACCCCACCACACCCGGCACCTTCCCCTGCAACCGCAGGAAATGCTACACTTGTCCCCACACCTCCTCCCTCACCCCCATCCCAGGCCCCAAGATGACATTCCACATTAAGCAGAGGTTCACCTGCACATCTGCCAATGTGGTATACTGCATCCACTGTACCCGGTGCGGCTTTCTCTACATTGGGGAAACCAAGCGGAGGCTTGGGGACCGCTTTGCAGAACACCTCCGCTCAGTTCGCAACAAACAACTGCACCTCCCAGTCGCAAACCATTTCCACTCCCCCTCCCATTCTCTTGATGACATGTCCATCATGGGCCTCCTGCACTGCCACAATGATGCCACCCGAAGGTTGCAGGAACAGCAACTCATATTCCGCCTGGGAACCCTGCAGCCATATGGTATCAATGTGGACTTCACCAGTTTCAAAATCTCCCCTTCCCCCACTGCATCCCTAAACCAGCCCAGTTCATCCCCTCCCCCCACTGCACCACACAACCAGCCCAGCTCTTCCCCCCCACCCACTGCATCCCAAAACCAGTCCAACCTGTCTCTGCCTCCCTAACCGGTTCTTCCTCTCACCCATCCCTTCCTCCCACCCCCAGCCGCACCCCCAGCTACCTACTAACCTCATCCCACCTCCTTGACCTGTCCGTCTTCCCTGGACTGACCTATCCCCTCCCTACCTCCCCACCTACACCCTCTCCACCTATCTTCTTTGCTCTCCATCTTCGGTCCGCCTCCCCCTCTCTCCCTATTTATTCCAGTTCCCTCCCCCCATCCCCCTCTCTGATGAAGGGTCTAGGCCCGAAACGTCAGCTTTTGTGCTCCTGAGATGCTGCTTGGCCTGCTGTGTTCATCCAGCCTCACATTTTATCATCTTGGAATCTCCAGCATCTGCAGTTCCCATTATCTCTAATTCCGACTTGTTATTTAGTTGCAATTTCAATTTATCCACGCTCAGCTCCTCTAGATTTTTTTTTAGCTTGTCGTACTGTCACCCTAGATACCATAAACTCACTTTCCAATTAAATAATGGCAGCTTTATGACCTATTGGAGATCTTCCATTTTGCTCTCCTTCCGTCTCCCTTTTCTATGCCCCTGTACATGCCTATAATTTATCATATATCTAACTCCTATTATAAAACATTAATATACTGGATGTGGATGTTGCTGGTGGTGCCAGCATTTATTACTCATCTTAAGAAGATGGTGGTAAGCTGCAGTCCTGAACTGCTGCAGTCCATTTAGTGTAGCTACACCCACAATGCTGGTAGGGAGGAAGATCCAGGATTTTGATACTGAAGGAACGGTGATATTTTTTCCAAGTCAGGGTGGTGAGCAGCTTAGAGACGAACTAGGAGGTGGTAATGTTCTTACATATCTGCCACCTTTGTCCTTCTAGATAGTAGCAATTGTTGGTTTGGAAGGTTTGCTGTTTTAGGTGGATTTCTGCAGTGCATTGTGTAGTACAGTAAATACCATTTTTATTTCCACTACTATTTATTTTTTGCCTTACCACTAAATACTGGTTATTCTGATACTCAAAAATATTTCATTCCTCAACTGCCTTTGAAATTAAATTGTTATTATTCCTTTCTGATGACTTATAAAACTTTTGCTGTATTTTTTCGTAAACTAAATTGCTATTATATTCTTTTCCAGATGGTACATACTGCTGCTACTAAATAATGGTTGTGGAGGGAAGTGAATGTTTGTTGATGTGGTGTTAGTCAAGAAGAGTGCTTTGCCCAGAGTGATAAAGTGCATGGGGTGTATTCCATCGGATTCCTGACTCGTGCCTTGAAGATGGTGAACAGGTTTTCGAGAGTCATGAGGTAGTTTACTTAGACAATAAGACATAGGAGTGGAAGTAAGGCCATTCGGCCCATCAAGTCCACTCCGCCATTTAAATCATGGCTGATGGGCATTTCAACACCACTTTCCTGCACTCTCCCCGTAGCCCTTGATTCCTTCTGAGATCAAGAATTTGTCGATCTCTGCCTTGAAGGCATCCAACGTCCCGGCCTCCACTGCACTCCGTGGCAATGAATTCCACAAGCCCACCACTCTCTGGCTGAAGAAATGTCGTCTCATTTCAGTTTTAAATTTACCCCCTCTAATTTTAAGGCTGCGCCCACGGGCCCTAGTCTCCCCGCCTAACGGAAACAACTTCCTAGCGTCCACCCCTTCTAAACCATACTTGCTGGAGAATTCCTAATCTCTGACCTACTCTTGTAGCTGCAGTACTGCTACACTCACAATCTGTTCCTCTTTCTCCTCCTGTTGTTAAGTGAAAGGTGGCTAAATATACCCTGACTAAAATGGTTTTGAACCTGTAACTGTCAAGTACTGTCCTTGCACCTTGTACCTCTGGCCTCCTACTGAGCTGGTTGCCATCCCCTCTACGTAACATTCTTCTAACAAAGCAGCTTCACTGTAAGCGTAAATGATAGCCCACTCTGAAACAACGTGGCTATTAGCACAGGGCCCATCTGGTTTCAATAGGAAGTTGATTGTCCAAGGCCTGTCTGCATTAATATTGTCAGTTCCAGCTCTGCAGTTTGCAATTTGCAGAGCCCGGCTAGGTTTAAACGTAGCTTCCATATTTTGAGGTTTTATCCATGCTGATGAAGAAAGTCAATATTGCTGTAACAGTCCTGGAGGCCATGGGTCACTTGATCACACTCCACCCCCTCTGTCTACAATATAAAAAGCATACATTTCCAGCAGCTTTCAGTTCCAAAGAAGAGTCATTGTGGACTTGAAACGTTAACTCTGTTTTTGTCTCCACATATGCTGCACCTGTGCCACACGTGCTAAGCTTCTTCAGCACATTCAGTTATTTTTTATTTCAGATTTCCAGTATCCACAGTATTTTGCTTTTATTTGAATATTTCATTCACTGCCATTTTTCTTCCAGGTGTGCCCACATTGAAGAGATGTTGTTCTTCTCTTAGACGGGATTTCCATTCTAATCTTTTAGCATGTACACCGTCATTGTTTTCTGTTTCCGTCCTAGTGCTTACCAAAACTCACGTTGACAGTCACACCCCCTTCCTCTTTCATAACCTCCAGCTCCTCTTTGAATACCCCACACAGATTCAAATTCAAGTTCCATCTTCATGTTTCGAATCCAATGAGAATTACAGGTATCTTTGAGATATTTGATGCTCATCAGACTGTTGCCTCCACCACATCCTGAGACCCACACACAGTTTCATGTGCCACCACTTGCACTCCTTTCTGTCCATCATCACTGCCTGACATGATCTCAAAGCTGCTCTCATCCCAGTTCCATTTCATTCTTCATCCCATTTGATGCTCTAACAATAATACTTTTCTCTTCCTTTTCAGGAGCTAAGGAATGCAAGCTCCAAAAATGCACACATATTGATGCCTGCCTGGTTTCTTCCTCCCTCCCCTTTCCCTCTGAACTGTATATCTTCTGCTAATCATGCAACATGCCATATATCCACATACCCTCTGGCCTTCGTCTTTCCGATACTGAATGATCTATGCTCAGCAAAGGACTTAGATTTGTTCTTTTACACTCCCACCAAGTGAATTTTGGATGTGATATGCTGTTGAACTTTTCTTCCATCATCTTCACCTCAGTGCCCATGTCTTTGGACAGGAGTACTCTCCCCATCACACGCTGACACTTTCACCCAGCTACCTTTACTTCTCATCCAACCTGCAACAGGTTCTCCAGTGTTTTCTTTTTAAATTAACTTGGGACATATTTGGAATGCTGTAGAGAAACAACAAGTTTGTTTAATGCATAAGAGAATTCTTGCATGGAAATAAACGTCCTTACCATTAGTAATTATAGATTATAATATTAAGTGAACAGTACTCATTTTGTTCAATAAAGTTTATTTCTGTTCAAACATATGGAATCTTTTGGCTTAGTTCTATGAATTAATCATGGTGTATTTGCATCTCTGTTTATATGTTAATGGTCTCTAATAATATTGTAACAAAGGGAATGCAAATTTAGGGGCCATACGTGTAAGGCAATTAGTGACAAGAAACAGAGGAACAGGAGATGACCAATCAAACCATCAGGCCAGTTCACCGTTCAATGAGTCTATGGCTGATTTGTAGCCGACCTTCCTATACCTGCCTTTGCTTCATTTCTTTTCATACAATTATTTAACAAAAAAAAATTCACAACGATGCCACCTGCAAACTGGAGGAGCAGCCCCTCATATTCCGCCTCAGGAGCCTACAACCCAATGGCCTAAATGTGGACTTTACCAGTTTCAAAATCTCCCCACCCCTGACCTTATCCCATGACCAACCCGCCCTTTAACCCCCACCTCCTTGACCTGACACAACCTGTCCATCTTCTCTCCCACCTATCCGCTCTTCCTACCTCACTGACCAATTTCCACCATTGCCTACCTGCATTCACCTATAACCATCCTGCCTATCTTCCCCAGCCCGAACTCTCCTCTCTCTATTTATTTCAGAGCTCCCTTCCCCCTCTCCCATTTCTGAAGAAGGGTCCTGACCTGAAGCGTCAACTTTCCTGCTCCTCTGATGCTGCTTGGCCTGCTGTGTTCTTCCAGTTCCACACTGTGTTATCTCAGATTTAAAATTAACAATTGATCTAGCATCCACTACTTTTTATGGAAAAGCGTTGGATATGTCAATGACCCATTGCGTGTAGAAGAGCTTCCTAAGATCTCTCCTGAATGGTCTGGTCCTAGTTCTTAGACCATGTTCCCTAGGTCTAGACTCCAAGGAATAATTTAGGCAAAATACCTATACTTAGATAATGGTTAGAAGGTGAAACTCCCTATTTGCAATATAACAGTAAATGAGGCACAATGAATAAGATCGCGCAGGAGCATGGCGACTCTTTGCGAGCTGTCCCCAGCAGATCATCTTACTTCGACGATAATCATTCTACTCTTTTAATCTCAATTTTAAGTCTGACAGAATTACTAACGATGTTCTCTTAAATCTACTTTCAGGTATGGCAAAGTTTTATCTTTCCCTGCATCCTCTCTGTATCTGTAGCATTATATTCTGCTTCCTTTTCTATTACCCTGATATATTTATAGAATAGAACAGAATGGAATATCCTTTATAGTCACTTGTACTACAATACAGAACTATAGAAGTACAGTGAAAATTTTTTTACAATGGCTGCCTTTTAATGGTGAAAAATAAAAACTGAAAGAACTGCGGATGCTGTAAATCAGGAACAAAAACAAAGTTGCTGGGGAAGCTCAGCAGATCTGGCGGCATCTGTGAAAGGAAGAACAGAGGTAATGTTTCGGATCCAGTGACCATTCCTCAGAACTGTTTTAATGGTGCCAGTTAGGTACATGTACCTAGGAACAAATCTTACAGAATAAAATAAATATAGTGGCCTTACACAAAGAGGATTATAGGAAAGCATAACCCAAGGTGGTGATGGAGGGACTGCATCCCTGGAGCAATGGAGAGAATGAGGTATGAATTCTGGTACACTATGACTTACCTAGTTGCTGCTGAGTGCCGGTGAGGAACGGACTGGAGGCTGCAGCGATGTGGGACAATTGATGGACTTGGTCCTGGTGCCATATACCGAGCTGCTAAGATCAAACTGTAAATTAAAACCTTTTCACAATGTTGAAACTACCTTTTGGTTGGATAGCAAGCAAAACAACACTTCTCACTGTATCTCAATACATGAGGATAATAAATCAATCAATTTGCATGGAACTATTAAAGCCAGTAACATTGGTGCACTTAAAGAGAGTAGAAATAAATGCTAGAGGTTGAAAGAGATGCAAGAATATATAAGGATGAAATGAGGCATCGAGGGAGGAGGCTTGCTGGATACATAAAAACAACCTGTTGGTGCAAGTGGCTTGTTTCTGCGCTGTCAATTCAAGGTAGTATGGGTTACCTTTTTCACAAATACGTGAAGTTTGTTTTCAAAGTTTATTTTAGTATTTTGATAATTCTGTTATCGTAGCTCCTCTACTATGCAGTTGCTTGATCTGTGACCTGTACTGGCTGCAGTTTTGTCCTCTACTAAACATTTCAAAGTCAGTTCAAAATTTTTTTATTTCAAAATTTGACTGCCCTTTGTAGGCTGTTGGCATAAACAGCCCCTTTCAGTAAAATCATTACTGATTATCATAGATACACAAATTCTTAATTAAGGCTTATTCTGGGAGAATGCAAGCTCAAAATAGATTATCCGAAAATACTTACTAGATATTCACATTAAGTACATCATCATAAAATTGTGTTTCACACATTTGGTGGAATTCCCCATAATACAAATTTACCACTTACATAAGTTCTTATTTATTATATTGCATTGAATTGTGCATGCTTTAGAATTCAAATGCAATCGTCCAAGCATTTTCACTAATCCACACAATTGATGATTACCGGATGATGTAGCCTTAGGTGAGCCTAATGGGATCGACATAATATATATGAATTTCTGAAAGGTATTTGTTAGACTTGTGAACAAAGTTACAGATTATTGAGCACCAGAGGCAGTAAGGGCATGAAAGGAAGCAGAATACAGTTTGTTTTGATTGGTTGAAGGTGTATTGTAGGTTCCCTAGTGTTGGAATCAGGAATTCTGCTTTTCTTGATGTGCATCAATAACCTAAGACTTGAAAGTACACAGGACAATTTCAAAATTTATCGATTAAAAATCTTGGAAATTTTGTGAACTGTGAGGAACTGCAAAAGGGTTTAGACAGGCTGGTAGAATGGGTGGACAATTGGTGCATGAAATTTAATTCAGTGAAGCATGAAGTCTATATTTTTGGTAAGAATCTGATAAAACCTTATAAAATGTGAGTTCAGCCTCAACTGAGGAAAGCATCCAATTCTGAGCATTCTTAGGAAGAATGTGAAGGCATTAGAGTGGGTATAGAAAAAGATTAAAAAGATTCACAAGAATGGTTTCAGCAATTAAATTAGAGAAATAGTGTCTCTTCGGAGAAGAGATTGAGAGAAATTTGGTACAGGTGATCAAAATCATCTGATGAAAAATATTTTTTCAAGGCTATGGGGAAATAACATGGGATTGGGACTAGAAGAATTGTTCTTCCATAGAGCTGGCACAGGCTTGATGGATAGAGTGGCTTGTTTCTGCACATTAATCTTCTACTGTATTACATTGTGAAATGAATTTGCCATGTTGAATTTATTTAGTATCTACTGCCACCTAGTGATGAAGTAATGGCACAGGTCAAGCTGTCTGATTCACAAAGTGCTTATCTGTTTGCAATTAATGGCTAAGATGTATTAAAAATATTCAACCTTATGACACTCAAAGCTTTAATAATTTAGTTTAACAGCTGAAGCTCTGTAATATATGACCATGAAACAGGTATGTAAACAAATAGTGCACAAATTATGATTCTGTAGAAATTAACTGTTATTCCAAAATTTGTCTTTTGGTTAGAGTATGTCAATGTCCTTCAGCCATATTGAATCATTATTTAGACTCAATAGAGTTATGAATGGTGCAATAATCTTAAAATGGTTGCTTTCAGTCACCTGAAGCTTACAATTACAAAGAAGACAAATATGGGTAAAACCTCTAAAACTCCCTTTGTCATGTAAATAATGGACTTTATAGCTAAAGGCAGTAATGGCTGGACCTTGGTTTGGGTTTTGAGTTGCTTCTATAGGCAAGTGACGCATTTCTGAATGGTTTCCCTTTTGCCAGATGTAGCACTTTGAGATGACTTTGAGATGAAACTGGGTTTCTTGCATGGTGTGTGGCCCTTTATGTACCTGCCCTGTTTTCTTGCAGCACGCTCGGGTCTATGGTCACTGCCTTGTACCTGTATCTTGTGATGGTCAGTCCATTGGCAGCCGTAGCAGAATACCCATGACAGTGGCTGCTGTGCAGAATTTTAAACTAAACATGGCTGCTTTGTCCAAAAATGCAGATTAAATATATATTGGAAGCATTGTAACTGCTTCTTTGCAGCCTGAATTGGTTACTCAGATCCTCAGTTTAATACAGATGGCTATTCCTTCACCTTTAATGGCAATTGCTAACTATTCCTGCCATTACAATTCTTAAGCTTTTTTAAACAAAATTCCAGAATAAAATGATAGCCTCTTGGTAGTCATGTAGACACTGTTGATTGTCTTAAAAAAAACATGATTCATTAATGTTCTTGAGAGAAAGATATTTAACATCCTTTCCTGATTGGATCGACATGTGAATCCTGACTGGCTGCAAAGTAGGTATCTCTTAACTGCCGTCTGGGCAATTTAGGATGGGAAATAAATGCTGATCTATCCAGAAGTCCACAATGAATATTAACAGAAAACTTACAATTGAAGGATCAAGCACCCTTTCAAATTTGACAACATCTTTCCTGTAGTGTGGAGACCAGAACTGAATGCAGTATCCCAAAAGTGGCCTAACCAATGTCCTGTACAGCCGCTACAGGATATCCCAAGCCCTGTACTCAATGCACTGACCAATGAAGGCAAGTGTACTAAACACCTTCTTCACTACCTGAAGGCTCCACCTTCAAGGGACCATGAACCTGCATCACAAGGTCACTTTGTTCGGCAACACTCCCCAGGACTTTACCATTAAGTGTATCAGTCCTGCCCCAATTTGCATTACCAAAATGCAGCACCTCATCTTTATCTAAATTAAACTCCATCTGATCAAGGCCCCATTGTACTCTGAGATAACCATCATCACTACCTACTACACCACCAATTTTGGCGTTATCTGCAAATTCACCAACCATTCCTCTTTTATTCACATCCAAATCATTTATATAAATGACAGAAAGCAGTGGGACCAGCACCGATCCTTGAAGCACATCACTGGTCACAGGTCTCCAGTCTGAGAAACAACCCTCCACCATCACCCTATGTCTCCTACATTCAAGTCAAGTCAATGGCTAGCTCTGCCTGGATTCCATGTGATTTAAACTTGTAACCAGTCTACCATGAGGAACCTTGCCCAACACCTTGCTGAAGTCCGAATAGACAATGCCTACTGCTATGCCTTCACTAGTCTTCTTTGTCACTTCTTCAAACAATTCAATCAAATTATGAGACACAATTTCACACGCACAGAGCCATGCTGGTGATCGCTAATCAGTCCTTGCTTTTCCAAATTCACATAAAACCTGTCCCTCAGAATCTCCTCCAACAACTTACCCACTACTAACATCAGGCTCACAGGCCACCAGCTCTCTGACTTTTCCTTCCTGCCATTCTTAAATAATAGCACAACATTCACCAACCTCCAGTCTTCCAACACTTCACCCATGGCTGTTGATGATATAAATATCTCAGCAAGTGGCCTAGCAATAACTTCCCTAGTTCCCCACAAAGTTCTGGGATCAGGTCTGGGGATTTATCCACCTTTATGCATTTTAAGACGTCTAATGCCTTCTCCTCTGTAATATGGACAGCTTTCAAGATATCACAATTTATTTCTTCAAGTTCTCCAGCTTCCATATTGCTTTCCACAGTAAATATTGATGTGAAATACTCCTTTAGTATTTCACCCATCTCCTGTGGTTTAACATATAGATGGCCTTATTGGTATTTTAGTATTTTGAGGTAGATATCCAAGATCCCATTAATAAAAATCCTGACAAGAGGAAAAACCTTTTATTATATTCATTCATGGGATGAGGGTGTTGCTAGCTAGGCAGCATTTATTGCCCATCCCTAATTGCCCAGAGGGAAGATAAGATTCAATCACATTGCTGTGGTTGTGGAGTCACATGTAGGCTAGACCAGGTAAGGATGACAGTTTCCTTCCCTAAAGGGCATTAGTGAACCAGATGGGTTTTCCCAACAATCAACAATGGTTTCACAGTCATCATTAGACTCTTAATTCTAGATATTTATTGAATTTAAATTGCACCATCCACTGGAGCAGGACTTGACGATGACTCCCCAGAACATTATCAGGGTCTCTGGATTAACAGTCCAGTGATAATACCAGTAAGCCATCACCTCCCCATTTCTTTATGCAGTGAGTGCTTAAGGTCTGGAATGCACAGCCTGAGAGTATGGTGGAAGCAGATTCAAATGTGACTTTCAAAGGGAGTTGGATACATTATCTGAAGAGACAGAAATTGTAGGGGTACAGAGCAAAAGCAAGGAAATAGGACTGGCTGAGTGGTATTTGTAGAAAACCAGGAATAAACATGATAGGCTGAATGGTCTCCTTCTGTTGTAATTATTTTATGATTGATATCAATATTTCTTGTACTTTTCAGTCACATGAAATCTACATGAAGGATTAATTTTATTATAGGCCCATCTTGGACCCAAAAGGCAGGGAAAGTAAAGCTTATCTTTCCCTCTTTGGTGTCCATTTTAACATTTGAACAGTCAACTAAAGAAACATACTGCTCTCTCATTCATTCCAAGGATGATGAGGATGTGTCAGGCAAACTGCAGAGAACCAAATAGGCAACTTGTTATAGTTCCCAGGATTGAGGCCTTCAGGGCAGCTGAGTTGCACTTAAATAAAATTGGCGTCCAAAAATGACAACAAATTAGTTCCTAAGAGGACACAATCTCACGAATACAGAAAATAAATTTCATGGTGCAAACAAGTAACTGGAAAGATTGCAGCAACATGCCATCATTTGTGAGCATCAATGTTTCTGTCTGGTGCTGAGAATGTCTTGCAGTACGCTTGTGTTTGAATGCTGCTTTTAGTTGTCACTGGAAACAGCCTAAATGTTCCAGCCATTGTACATTTGCCTCAAGCCTTGATGGAATGACATTGCAATACATTTAAGAAATTGATACCAGCTGCCCAGGCAATACTTGTGCTAGCAAAATAAAGCAAGCAAACAAAAAGTACTGGATTGTTTCTTAAGGAATGCACAATAATTTGTATTAGACTATTTAAATTGGCTTTCCATTTTACATTTGCCTTTAAAATCAATTTCAAATTTCATGACGGCTCTAGTATCAGTTTACTGAATAATATTTCATAACGCCATCTAGTACCAATAATTTGCCATTACAGCTGGTTCCAGACATAGTATACTATGATTATTACCAAGTTAGAAATTCTAACTTTAATGTTCTCCCCACAGATGTGCCTGATCTACTCAGTGCTTCCAATGTTTTCCATTTGTATCACCAAAGGTAATTATGTTGTTTATAATGGTCTGTAGTGTGGCAGTGAATAAGTACTCGTGTTGAACTCTGAAATAACCCAAGTATTTTTAAATAAAAGCGAAATATATGGATAATTGAAATTTGAATTATAAACAGAAAGTGCTGGAGAATCTCGACAGGTCTGGCAGCATCTGTGGAGAGAGAAACAGTTAAAGTTTAATTATTCTCAAGTTTCTTTGCTGAAATTTTGGACTCAAGTCAACCTAACATCCAGCAGATAACAACTTGAACTGTGCTTTAGAAATAATGCAATTGTTGTATGCCAAAAACTGTTGCTGTCTCCATATTTCATTTCATTAAAAGAAAAATAACCCTGTTGAAAGGGCCAAAAGAGCAATATGGTCCGATATTTATAGACAAGTGCTAAATATGACATTTTGGCTCAGTTCACTGCACACTAAAGTCTGAGGCAGAAATTGATAGATTCAAGGCTTATTCAAGGGTATAAGGACATAATATAAGCTGACACACAGTCCAGTATTAATTGGATTACTGCCATTGGAGAAGATGCCAAATAGAGGCTCCATTTGCTTGTTCAGGTAGCAGCAAAGATTCCATGAGTATGACAAAAGTAGTGAGGTCTCAGGCTTGTCGGTTAATATTCCATTTTCAATTAACACCGCCAGAAAAATGATCAACCATGACAATTGTAATGGGACCTCTAGTAGCAGAGGGATGACGGATGCTGAGCAATTCTCTGGGACCTTTACCAACTGATGGCAACTCTGAGCAAGGATAGTCAGAGCAGTCAAATGGGCTCTTGCTGGAAATAGAAGTGTATGTTTGATGGAGAAAAGGCTAAAGGGAATGGAAAGCAGACAGACAAAAAATTCCTGAGCCCAACATAAATCGCATGGTCATTCCAATGTACATAGTGAAAACAGCTCAATGTTAATCCTTAATTTCCCTTCCTGTTTGTAATGACCTGATGCCAATGGAATAAATAATCTGTTCTTCATGGCTGACCATATGTTCACGTCTCATGTTACGCAACAATAATAAAAGATGCTTCAATGCAAGTCTTTAGTGACCTAACTGTATCCTCAAGTACTTTATAGCCAAGAAAGTGATTATTAAGTGCAGGAATAACAACGATTGGATAAATAAATTTTGATCATTTACACTTCCTTTTAATGCTATGCATGTCCTTGGAATTTTGAAATGGTGTCAGAGGTTTGTGGCAAATTGTCCCAGCTACCATATTGGTGAAGGTGTTCATGCAACAGAAATATGACAGATCATAACATTAAGCAGCAAACAATATTCTCCCAGTACTGTGAAGGGACCTTTAGTATCTAAATAGCCAGTCTTACTTTAAATTAGGTAGGAGAGGAGTTTGGGAACAGCATCCCAAATAGCAGGATCAAAGCTTGTTGCATGAATGTGCAGAAAGCAACTGATAGGAAGACTAAAGATTGAGGGAAAGGATATAAGATGACAAAGGTTACAATGAAATTGGAGCAGGACTTCAGACAGATTTTAGGAATATGAAGGATTTTAAATTCATCTGTGGGACAAGAGACCTGAAAAGGTCAGGTACATGTGGAATAAAGAACCGCTAAGTGACTTTATTTCAGTTGGGATTTATAAATAGAACAGGCAAATTGTAACATCAACCAGCGTGTATTACTCTTCAAATAGTGTTGGTCCATACAGCGAAAGGAGAATGGGCAGACATCTAGATTTTCATGAGCAGCACAATTAGGTGGAACCTGGGAAGACAATCCTGCAGAGGTGAGTATTTGTAATATTAGGAAGAGGTAAGAACTCCGAGCTGAGTTCCATCCAGCAGGTATTCAGAAAGACAAATCAAGTCAGTAGCAAGGTAGTGGAGGTTATGGCTGACTCATAAATAGAATCTTCTGTTTTCTCATTAACTGGAATAGTTTTTCAGTCAACCACTACTTAATGACTGTTAGATAGCCTGATGGAACATAAATGATCGGTGGAGGGATATAGTGGGAGAATGGACCTTTCAGACTGAGTAATTTATTCTGGAATGTAGATTTTATTGGCAAAATCACATTTTCTGCTCTTCTTTAAATGTCTTTCTAAGGTGGTGGTGATCTTCCCTGGAGAAAGATCAAGACATCATGACATATTTTCCAGATTTATGGCCTTCTTTTCATTCGAATGGACTTTTTGTAGAAGTTCTGATGGTCAAGATTAGCCTAGCAGTGTAAATGAGAAACAAGATGCCATAGTATGTTATAAAGAATTGTTTCACAGGATTTGGGCATCATTGGGTGGACCAGCAGTTATTAGCCATCTGTAATTGGTATTGGGAAGGTGTTAGTGAGCTGCCTTCTTGAACTGTTGTGATCAATGGGATGTAGTTACATCCACAGTGCTGTTAAGGAGTTCCAGGATTTTGATGCAGCAACTGTGAATGTGTTCCTATGTTGCTACTCCTGTCCTTCTGGGTGGTAGACATTGTGGGCTGGAAGGGCCTGTCAAGGAAGCCTCAATGAGATGCTGCAATGCACCTTTTTGATGATACACGTTGTAGCCACTGTGCATCAGAGGTGGGAGGAATGAGTATTTAAGGTTGTAGATGAAATGCTAATAAACTAGGATGCTTTATCATGGATAATGTTGAGCTTCTTGCCTGATGTTGGACCTCACTCATCCGGACAAGTGGACAGAATTCCATCACGCTCTTGACTTGTGTCTTGCAGTAGTTGGTAGTAATAGGTGATATGCATTTTCAGCCACAGCATTTGTACGGTCCAGTTTCTGGTCAATGGTAATGCCCAGGATTCGTTATTGAGGCTTGTGAAAGGTAATATCATTGAATGTCAAGGTGAGATGGCTAGATTCTGCAATGTTGAAGATGATCATTGCCTGGCACTTATCATATGATAATTGCCATTTACTTCCATCAACCTGGATGTTGTCCAGGCCTTATTGCATTTGGATAGGCACTGCTTCGCTTCTTGAGGAGTTATTAATCATACAGAATTGTGCAATCTTCAGCAAAGTTGAAAAGTGATATAAAAATTCTAATTTATGGCACTTGTGACTTATGCCATTCCTGCAATTTCTGAGTCTGTATAAATATGAAAGAAAGTTACAAGAAGCCTGTTTAATGCTATTTCTGTGTAGCTTTACAGCTAAACCTTCATGAATCATTTTAGTTGCTCTTTTGTAAGTTTCTGATAATGCATTATGTCCCTTTGATGACAGGACATAAAGTTAAGTAGATAGAGATAGATCTTGGCTCTTGGCATTTGGACATGGAGGCTAGTGGTTTATCAGCCCCACCTCCCCTCTTCTGCCTACCTGAACCCTCACCCATGCTTTTCCCAGCTCCAGGCTTGATTTCTTAAATGCCCTCCTTGCCAATCTCACATGCTCCATAAACACCAATTGTTCAAAACTCAGTTGCCTACTTACCTCCCTTCTTGTCCTCTCTAGTTTTATTTTTTGCAGCTTTCTGATCACAATTTATTGTCTCATAATCAGCTCCTACCATAGTTCCTGCAGAGGATCTGGAGGGTTGCCATGGAAATTTTATCCCAACATATTAAAGTTAAGTACTGTAGTTCTCTGCACCTGAATTCTAAGTATGTTCTAACAGCTAAAGTTTTGCAGCAGGTTCTGACTGCCATTGCTGAAGTAGGCTACAGAACTGCTGCACATTCTATGGATACTACCAGTGTAAAAGCCAAGAATTGTTTTTCACTGTTTTTAGCATATTGCATTTACCCATCAGACTTCATTCCAATATCAAAATCCTTTTCACGATGCTATATTACACATCAGAGTTCAAAGTAAGTGATAGTAGGAACTGCAAATGCTGGAGAATCTGAGATAACAACGTGTAGAGCTGGATGAACACAGCAGGCCAAGCAGCATACTCCTCTGATGTGCTTTCCTGCTGTGTTCATCCAGCTCTACATCTTGTTATCTCAGAGTTCAAAGTAATTCTCGTTCAAGTTTAATTTATTTACCAGACTGGCTTATATGGTGCCATCTACATTATATAAACTAAGTATATATAATTAAATATAATCAGATCAAAAATCTTTTCAAGGTAAAATGTGTTTTTATGTGCTTGCACAGCCAAGGCTGGCCAGCAGCATACTAATAAGCTCATTTGATTGTCAAAACATTAACCATAGCAAGGCAGTGCAGGAGTCTCTGAATAAATCTCGTTCTGCAAACAGCATACTGTTCTGAATACTGATGAATGAACTAGTGGGTACTGCAAGAGTCAAGCGTGGCTCATTTGCACAGGGGCCACAAAACAGATCAGAAGAGTTAGGAAAATAACAAGCTGGATGTCAAAAGTAGATAAGTTACTCCCTGCACCAGGTGCAAGTGAGCAGATGAATCTTTGTTTGACAGATGGTGCTGGAAGGAAGAGTTCAGATTTTTGGAATATTGAGATCATTTCTGGAGGCAGATGGGACCCATATAGGTTATATGAGCTGTACCTAAACAAAGCCAGGATCAATGTCCTTTTGGGGTGATTTTCTAGTGCTGTTTGAATTAATTTGGCAGGGTTGTGGGAACTCGGAGGTAACACTAGAAGATGAATAAAAAGGTGCAAAGAATAATTCAAAAGAGAATTGGATCATTATTTGAAGAATAAAATTTGTAGGGCCTTGAAGAGAGTAGCAGAGGGACAGCACTTAGAGAATTGGCTCTTCAGATGGCCAGCAATGACACAACTTAAAGAGAAGCCTGGAACTTTCGATCCGTGAGTCTGGCTTCGGTGGTGGGTAAGTTGGTGATCCTGAAAGATAGAATTTATATGCATTTGAAGAGGCAAGAAATGATTAAGGATAGTCAGCATGGTTTTATGCTAGGGAAACAATGCCTCATAAATTTGATTGTATTTTTTGAGGAAGTAACCAACAGATCGTTGATGAGGGCAGAGTGGTAGATGTTGTTTGTATAGACTTTAGAAAAGCCTTTGACAAGTTTCCGCATGTAGACTAATTAGTAATGTTAGATCACAAGGAATTCAGAGTGAGCTTGTGAACTGGATACAAAATTGGCGGGAAACAGACAGTGGTTGTGGAGGGCTGTTTCTCCAACTGGAGACCTGTTATCAGTGGTGTTCCACAGGGATTGGTGATGGGTCAACTTTTGTTTGTTATTTATATAAATGATTTAAGTGAGAGTATAGAAGGCATGTTTCATAAGTTTACGAATGACACCAAAATTTGTGGTATAGTGGGCAGTGAAATAAACAAAAAAAGGGCAAAAAGACTACCTACAGAAACAGTATTGTGATTCATTTCAATTCTAGACACTCTTCTTACAAATCTACACTGTATAGTGAATCTAACCGTTTTTCACTATAAAATGCTTCACAATAGTGTAGTGATGTTCATTTCAGGCATCTTAAAAAGGCATCTGCAATGTTTGTGTGCTGCTTGGAAAATGCCAGGCACAGTTTAAATTGGAAGAAAGGTAGCGTTTAGATTGCTTTAAATTCTGTCTGCATCTTGCTGTGTAACAATACTGTCCAGAAAGCATACTGTATTGCTTTGCACTTCAGTGCTCCAGCCTGCTTCTTCATTTGTGAATCATCAGGCACTGCTTATGCATGGGTGACTTATTCATCGAGGTAGCGTGAGCTCTGGTTTTTGACTTGAGATTTTTGTAATGGTTTCGTATTTTGATTGGGAAAGTAAACTGTCTTGAATGGAAAACATGAGGTAAAATAATTTTGTTTCGTAGTTGTACTGCATTATGCATATATAACATTATATTTCTGTTTATTGTTCTCATCTTTTGCCATGATTGTCATTGTCCTCTGAGACACACTTGTACGTTCATTTTATTTCTTCACTGTTCTTCTTTCTTTTGAATTATTTACTTCTCTTTACTTTGGTCTTGCTGCTCTACATTTTACATGTTTGAGTATCAAGCTGTCAGTATTTGTACAAGCCATTGCATTTTGATATAACTGTTGAAAATTTAATAGCAATTGGTTGACTTGCAGTATTGAATTGAAGCAGCTTGTGTTCAAACTGTTACTGGAAATAACTCTTGTAGGAAATTTACTGTCATTAATTGAGTGAAGGACTATAAAAGAATATTTTACATTAAATGCTGGAGATTACAGGGATACTTCAGTGTAAACTGAAAGTGACAGAATGCAAAGATCACTGTACTCTGATATGCTGATTTTCACATGTATTGAAAGATACATTTATGGACCCCAAAAGCAGGCATGGAAAGCTTATGCCCATTGATTACAACACAGGCAGTACGACAACTTCCTGCTGTTTGCTCATTTCGATAATTTCCAGCCAGCACTAAATGAATGGCAGGGGGTTATTATCACTGAAAGCTATCCTGCACTTCTTAAAGCTAGCTCTCCCTAGGATGGTGACGGTGAGCACGAGGGGGCATAGCTTTAAATTGAGGGGCGAAAGATATAGGACAGATGTCAGAGGTAGTTTCTTTACTCAGAGAGTAGTAAGGGAATGGAACGCTTTGCCTGCAACGGGAGTAGATTCGCCTACTTTAGGTACATTTAAGTCGTCATTGGATAAGCATATGGACGTACATGGAATAGTATAGGTTAGATGGGCTTGAGATCGGTATGACAGGTCGGCACAACATTGAGGGCCGAAGGGCCTGTACTGTGCTGTAATGCTCTATGTTCTATGTTCCCCAAGTCTTCAAGGGGAGGTGCATCATGTCTGAAGCAAGTGCTAACAGCCATTCAGGAAGTGACACTGTCCTGGGAAACGTTGGACAATTACATAATTGGGAGAAATGGAACTCCATGCATTTCAGACTGGAGACCTTCAAGGAGGAATTGGAAAGAGAGAGTTCTGCCGTATCTACAGAGCTACAGGCAGCCATGCAGATGCAAGCTCTGAAGATGGTTGGAGCAGATAGTTATGGAGATCAGTGCAAGGAGTGAAACCCCAACGTCCTGGATGCATTGCTGCCTAGAAAAGCAATAAATTTGTGGTTGAGGTCAAAGGAATGTGTCTTTAAATATTATATGCCACTATATATAGCACTAGCATTTTGCTCAATATGGCACACCCTTAATATAGACCTCCCAACAATCCCTGAATCAGGAATCATGTCTGACATCATTGGATTCTCATACAGGAAGCAGTACTGGAAGCCTCATCCCATATCTTGCAGCCAACACATGTCTGTTCCCCCATGACAGCCATATTAAACACACAAATTGCAAGACAACGTGGGGAATATCTGAAGACAATGAAGTATTTCCATTGATTACAAATGGATACTCCAAGTGCCTCAGTTATGCCAGCAGTGGTTGGGAAGTGCAGACTCCAAATGTGAGTTGCTCAGCATTTCTCCAGTCAAGAGATAACAAGGTGTAGAGCTGGATGGACAAAGCAGCATCATGGGAGCAGGAGAGCTGACGTTTCGGGCCTAGACCTTTCTCTAGTCAAGCTGGGGTTTGAGTTGGGGGAGGTGGTATAATTTTATCAAAAAGGCAGCCAGAGAAAAGAACAGGAAAGAGGGATTGGGGACACTTGAAGAGAATCTTTATTTTCAGAACATTCAACAATTCAATAATTGGAGAGAAAGCAAAACAAAGCCACACAGTATCTGGGAGCTTCCAAAAAATTACACTGCTTACTACTGAAACCCAGTCAGAATTCATTCTCCCTGTTTTAACTCATTTTAATCTATATTCTCTATGGTTGGCCGGTGAGCACCAGTCCCTCCTTGATTAATCAATTCAATATCCAACTATTTGCCAACTCTGAGCGTGGTGACAACTCAGTACCCAATTCATCTGTTGGGTCCTTCTAGGCCAGTCCCCAGTAGAAAACATCTGTCTTTGTTCTCCTTTCTTTTAAAACAAACTGCTGTTCAAAATTGAATTCTTAACTTCAACTCACAGTTCCAAGCAAAAAGACGAGGTAAATAAAAGACAAATAATGACGGTCTGTGAAATACAAGTACAGTGGCTATAAGAGCAGGTTGGATGCTGGGAATCCTGCAGTAGCTAAGCCACCTGCTGCCTTTCCAAAGCCTGATCACCATCTACAGATTGTAAGTCAGGATGGGACACTCTCACTTGCCTGATGAGGTACAGCCCCGACAATGCTCAAGAAGAAAGTCAAAGCAGTCTGTTTGATTGGAGCCACACCCATAAATATCCACTCCCTTCACCACTAGCACTTAATTACATCATAGGATACGATCTACAACATGCACTGCAGAAATTAATCAAGTTTCCTTAAACAGGATCTTCTAAATCCAGGGCCATTGCCATCTAACAGGACTAGGGCAACAGATATAAAGAGACCCCATCACCTGAAAGTTTCCCTCCAAGCTACTCACCATCCTGACTTGAAAATATATCATTATCATATCACTGCATCAAAATCCTGGAACTCTCTCCCTCTTTACATTTTTGGTTAATGTTCAGCAAATGGACTGCAACAGTTCAAGAAGGCAGCTCCCCATCCATTTTGCAAAGAGCAATCTAGGGATAGGCAAGAAATATTGGCCCAGCCAGTCACACACGCTTCCCATCAATGAATAAAAAAATTTCTAAGATGGGTCATGTGACCCAGTTTCTGGATGTGTAATTTAGTTTTTAAACATAGGGAACTTGCCAACATGCTTTTCCTTCTTTCTCTCATCAAAGTTTCTGAGTTGAAAATCACTGAAAGTTTTCATCACTGTAGGTGGAGGGTTTTAACAGGAGAAACATCTGAAACTGCACTTCTGTAGCCAGAAAAAGAGATTACAACCAGCTATAACTGATCCAGGAACAATTCCTGGTGCTGACAGTTTGAGAAGAAATTGACTTTAGTTGCTGACTATATTTTGGGCAATATTGAATATCTTCCTTTAGTATAAATGTTATATGGCCAAAGTAGTTTAAGGTAATCCACAATGTTTTAATTCTTTAAAATCCTAATAGAATTTCCTGGGCAGGTTCATTGTTTCTGCCTGTTCATTCCCTTCCCACATACATCAGTGATTTTTATAACTCATGTCAATTTTAGAATTTTCAGTTCGAGGGTGCCATCTGCCTCCTCTTTACCTTCGGTGTGCAATCCCTTTACATGGCCATCCCTCATCAAGATGGTCTTGGGGTCTCACCTTCTTCCTGTAAATAAAGGCCTGAACCATCCTTATTCATCACCACCCTTCTCCGTCTGGCCGAGCTCATCTTCACTTGCAACACCTTCTCCATTAACTCTTCATTTTCTCAGGTCAAAAACATGGCCATTGGTACCTGCACAGGCCCAAGCTATGTCTGTCTCTTTATGGGGTACATGGAACGCTTCTTGATCCAGTCCCCAACAACAACTCTTTCTCTGGTGACATCATCGCCGCTGCTTCTATCTCTTATCAGGAACTGAAAGAAGTTATCAGTCTCACTTTCAATTTCCATCCTGTCCTCACCTTCACCTAGTCCATTGCTGACTCCTCTTTTCCTTTTGTTGACATCTCTGTTTCCATTTCTACGGATAGACTCACCACCAATATCCACTATACACACACCCACTCCCACATTTAACTTGACTGTATATCCTCATACCCTGCCTCCTGTAAAGACTCCATTCCCCCAATTTCTCCATCTCTGTTGCATCTGTTTGGATGATGCCACCTTTCACAGGCAGAGCCTCAGAAATGTCAGGAGCCTCAGAAATAGGGATTCTATGATTTATGATTCTATGCCCATCTCTTTCCTCAAACGAGTATTTCCCATTACCGTAGTTGACAAGGCCCTCAACCGTGTCTGACTTATTTCCCACTCCTCTGCCCTCACCCCCTTTCTTCCATCACACAACACCAACAGGGTGCCCCTGTTCCTCATTTTCCACTCTACCAGCATCTACATGTGAAGGATCATCAGCTTCCATTTCTACCAACTCCAGTGAGATGCCACCACCAGGCATATACTCCCCTTCCCTCCCTTGTCAGCCTTACAGAGACCATACCCTCTGGGACACCCTGGTCCATTTCTCCTCCACACCCCACACCCCCACAGTACTTTTCCCTGCAATCGTAGAAGGTGCAACACCTGCCTGTTTACTTCCTCCCATACTGAGCTATACACAGTTTAACAAACAATTGGCAATGTCACCTTTGCTTTTAAATTCAAACTTTGTTGTGGCTAGTGGAGGAGTGGGGCAAGGAAAGGAATGTGTTCAGATGAAGAGCCACTGGACTTAGAATGTTAACTCTGTTTTCTCTCCACAGATGCTGCCAGACCTGCCGAGTTCTCTGACAATTTATGTTTTTTTTCATATCATTAATAGCTGCAGTTTTTCTTATTTTAAGGAATTAGCTCACCCTTCCTTACTGGGTTGTAACAATATGTTTACAGACAAGGACCTAGTGCATGGTCACGATGTTCCTAAGTAATACTGTCAGTAGATAGGCTGTCAGTATAATGCTACTTGACATTTTAGCTTTGATAATTATACAAAATTGTGGCCCTGAAGTTAGTGCAAAGATAGTTTCTGAGCAGGTCCTTGCTGGCTGGTGAGTTTGGGAGGTAGGTGTGAAATTTCCACGATCCGTGAGTAAAGTTTGGTAGGTGTATTATCTGATTGACTCATTAAACCCTTTCTTCTGGATGGCATGTCTTTTAGCTATGCCTTTTTCCATCCACTACTGCAAGCAGCTGCATACTTATTTGACCCTATTTCTGCGAGTAAGTTCTGACTCAAATATGAGTCAATGCATCTCTTTTCTTTTATGATTATTAGCACAAGAGCTCAAGCTCATCTGTGATGCATAGGCCACATGCTGCCTAGCAACAATATAATATGGCAAAAACTGACTTTCAATGGTTCATGACCTCCCTTGGATGTCAGGGTACCTGTGACACTGGAAACTGGAGCAACATACTTGCGATGCTGCATCAATGATGCGGTTTGGATAGGATGCAGGGGATGTTTGCCTGCACGTTTAGAGCTCAGAATCGAGTGAATTCTCAGTTCTACAAACCTGACATTTAAAAATGGCTTCCCATATGCCAGCTATTTGGTGCAGTGTCAGCCACTTTGAAGTCAGGGTAGATCAGGAGTGGAGGCTGCTGGGTTCAGAAGTGGACTGTCTCTGTGCAATGGCACTCTCTTACAGCATTAAAAAAAATAAAAAACCTTGATCCCTCCACAACTCCCCAGCCTCACATACTCCAAATGTCCCATCCAAGCCAGCTCTTGCCAATATATGTCTGGTACCCGTCCCTAACAGCTCTTCAAGCTGTCCATGTCATCTTGTGTCCTCTTAACCACTGTCATAGCCCATAATATACTCATTGCCGAAGACTGCCTACACAACCCCATGGCAATTTCTAACCTCTCTACCAGTTTAGTGAAGCCCTTCCCCTACCCACTCACCATCCTTTGCCCTGACACCTGGTATGCCAACTCAGCTAGTATCCATCATGGGAAGAACTCAGGACTCATGCATGTGCATGAGTGATTCTTGACCATCTCCATTACCATCACAATGAAAAATTGGGAGTGTGGAGCTGAATGAACACAGCAGGCCAAGCAGCATCTCAGGAGCACAAAAGCTGATGTTTTGGGCCTAGACCCTTCATCGGAGAGGGGGATGGGGAGAGGGAACTGGAATAAATAGGGAGAGAGGGGGAGGCGGACCGAAGATGGAGAAAAAACAAGATAGGTAGAGAGGAGAGTATAGGTAGGGAGGAGACAGGTCAGTCCAGGGAAGATGGACAGGTCAAGGAGGCGGGATGAGGTGGTAGGTAGGAAATGGAGGTGCGGCTTGAGGTGGGAGGAAGGGATGGGTGAGAGAAAGAACAGGTTAGGGAAGCAGAGACAGGTTGGGCTGGGGTGGTGCAGTGGTAGTATGGCACACTGACCTCTCCATCGCCGAAGCCAAACGCCAACTCTCCGACACCTCCTCCTACTGCCCCCTTGATCATGACCCCACCCGCGAGCACCAAACCATCATCTCCAACACCATCCATGACCTCATCACCTCAGGGGACCTCCCACCCACAGCCTCCAACCTCATTGTTTCCCAAGCCCGCACGGCCCGTTTCTACCTCCTTCCCAAAATCCACAAACCTGCCTGTCCTGGTCGACCCATTGTCTCAGCCTGTTCCTGCCCCACCGAACTCATCTCCACCTATCTGGACTCCATTTTCTCCCCTTTGTTCCAGGAACTCCCTACCTATGCCCGTGACACCACCCACGCACTCCACGTCCTCCAGGACTTCCAATTCCCTGGCCCGCAACACCTCATTTTCACTGTGGACGTCCAGTCCCTATATACCTGTATTCCTCATGCAGATGGCCTCAAGGCCCTCCACTTCTTCCTGTCCCGCAGGCCCGACCAATCCACCTCCACCGACACCCTCATCTGCCTAGCTGAACTCGTCCTCACCCTCAACAACTTCTCTTTCGATTCGTCCCACTTCCTACAGACAAACGGGGTGGCCATGGGTACCTGCAAGGGCCCAAGCTATGCCTGCCTCTTTGTACGTTACGTGGAAAAGTCCCTCTTCCGCACCTGCACAGGCCCCAAACCCCACCTCTGCCTCCGGTACATTGATGACTGTATCGGTGCCGCCTCTTGCTCCTCAGAGGAGCTCGAACAGTTCATCCACTTTACCAACACCTTCCACCCCAACCTCAAGTTCACCTGGGCCACCTCCAACACATCCCTCACCTTCCTGGACCTCTCAGTCTCCATCTCAGGTAACCAGCTTGTAACTGATGTCCATTTCAAGCCCACTGACTCCCACAGCTACCTAGAATACACCTCCTCCCACCCACCCTCCTGCAAAAATTCCATACCCTATTCCCAATTCCTCTGCCTCCGCTGCATCTGCTCCCAGGATGAGGCATTCCACTCCTGCACATCCCAGATGTCCACGTTCTTCCAGGACTGCAAAGTTCCCCCCGCAGTGGTCGAGAACGCCCTTGACCACGTCTCCCTCATTTCCCACAACACATCCCTCACACCCCGCCCTCGCCACAACTGCCCCCAGAGGATCCCCCTCGTTGTCACATACCACCCCACCAACCTCAGGATACAACGCGTCATCCTCCGACTCTTCCGCCATCTACAATCCGACGCCACCACCCAAGCTATTTTTCCATCCCCACTCTTGTCTGCCTTCCGGAGAGACCACTCTCTCCGTGAATCCCTTGTCCGCTCCACACACCCCTCCAACCCCACCACACCCGGCACCTTCCCCTGCAAACGCAGGAAGTGCTACACTTGCCCCCACACCTCCTCCCTCACCCCTATCCCAGGCCCCAAGATGACCTTCCATATCAAGCAGAGGTTCACCTGCCAATGTGGTATATTGCATCCATTGTACCCGGTGTGGCTTCCTCTACATTGGGGAAACCGAGCGGAGGCTTGTTGACCGCTTTGCAGAACGCCTCTGCTCGGTTCGTAACAAACAACTGCACCTCCCAGTCATGAACCATTTCAACTCCCCCTCCCATTCCTCAGACGACATGTCCATCATGGGCCTCCTGCAGTGCCACAATGATGCCACCTGAAGGTTGCAGGAACAGCAACTCATATTCCGCTTGGGAAGTGTGCAGCCCAATGGTATCAATGTGGACTTCACCAGTTTCAAAATCTCCCCTTCCCCCTCTGCATCCCAAAACCAGCCCAGTTCTTCCCCTTTCCCCAAAGCATCACAAAACCAGCCCAGCCTGTCTCTGCTTCCCTAACCCGTTCTTCCTCTCACCCATCCCTTCTTCCCACCTCAAGCCGCACCGCCATTTCCTACCTACGACCTCATCCTGCCTCCTTGACCTGTCCACATTCCCTGGACTGACCTACCCCCTCCCTACCTCCTCACCTACACTCTCCTCTCAACCTATTTTGTTTTCTCTCCACCTTCGGTCCGCCTCCCCCGCTCTCCCTATTTATTACAGTTCCCTCTCCCCATCCCCCTCTCCGATGAAGAGTCTAGACCCAAAATGTCAGCTTTTGTGCTCCTGAAATGCTGCTTGGCCTGCTGTGTTCCTCCAGCTCCACACTTTGTTATCCTGGATTCTCCAGCATCTGCAGTTCCCATTGTCGCTGAAAAAATGGGAGTGCTATGTTTGTGTGGGATTTGTGATATTTTAGCTTGCTCACTATTTTGCCATGATTGAATCGCTCTTAGTTGCGTTGAAAATCCAGGCTAATGTAAGCATTTACTGTTGCTAATGGGTGGGAAAATGATTACACGTGAGCAAGGGCCCTGCATACTGAAGTGGCAGCAGCTGTCACTCCTTGTCTTACTCTTGAAATTATAATACTTGCAGGGCTTTTCTATGGAATTGTTCACAGAAGCAAAATTATTGTAAAACATGGCAGTCATTGAACTCTGAGGACAAAGCTTTGCATGCAACTAAGTAGGTAGGAAGTTAGAATGCAGAAAAACAGTTCAGAAGTACAAATGATAGATCCCAAACTGCCTTGTGGTCTTGAGTTCCTTAAATTTTCAGAAGCTTTCTTTAGATGATCAACATAAGTGGTTTAAAATTGTGATGAAATCTAAATGATGCTATTGATCTTCCATTAACTCCCGTTGACCATGAAGCTCTCATGTGCTTCTCGCACAACTATAATAATATGCTGAATGCAAAGTAGGTGAAATCTAGAAGCAAAGCAAACTCTTGGCGGGGAATATTGCACAGTAGGGAAAGGCAAAGTGTCTATCAATGAACCTGCCAAGTTTTAATTCCATTAAAATGAATGGAAAGCACCTTAATCAAACAGTCGTTGTCATAGAACTGTTTGCCTACATCGATTGCTAAGTGGAGTTTCTGTTGAAGCACAACCAAGTGACCACATAACAACAAAGACTCACATTTATATAATGCCTTCAATGTAATAAAATATTTCAAGAGACTCATGGGACCGTAATCAAACAGGATTTGATAAACATCACAGTGGAATGCAAATTTATATAAACTGCACTTTCATAATTTAGAGATTATGCAAGTATTCAATGTCTTCCCTTCGATTGGTCACTTCACAATTGACTTGTTCCAATTGTCTCAAAATTTAACATGAAGTGTAAAATCATGCAGCTTTAAGAGTACGTTTAAAACAAAGTTAATACTTAGCATAGAAAACATTCAAATAATTGACAATGTGTTAATATATAATTTTTTGTTGATCATTTTGTCAATTTATGACATTGACTGTTTTACACTTTTAGGTCGTTTAGAATGTTAGACTTGAATTTTTTAAACTTTCAAATACACATTTGTAGAGTTTGAAAAGAAATCCAAGGTTGAAATTCTTTAAACTTTTCAATTTTTGGTCTGGACTCATAGCAGGTTGTACCCTCAAGAATCCTCAGAGGCCACCTTTCAAACCCATGATCCCTACTATCTAGGAGGACAAGGGCAGCAGATAAAGGGGGACACCACCTCATGCAAGATCCCTTCTAAGCCACTTACCATCCTGACCTTGAAATATGTTGCTGTTCTTAAATGTTGCTCGGTCAAAATCCTGGAACCCCCTTTCTAACACCACTGTGGGCCTACCTATACCAAATGGCCCAAATCCAAAGGGATGGACAATAAATGTTGGCCCATCCAGTGACACCCATATTCCCTGAACGAATGAGAAAAGCAATGGATTTACCATTGTTTGGTTTCCATCTATGTTATCCAAACAGGACTATACAGGCTGTATTGGTTTTCTTCATTGTGTACCACATTAAACCATTATTGTTCATTATACTTTTGTAGTTATGAAGGTTAGACTTAATTTAGATTTATCTCTTATTAGAAAACCAAAAAGTGCATGGTTGAGTCATGGCAAGAAATCTCGGGGACTTAAATTGGATAACTACAAAAATCAGGCATGATACATATTTAATCTGTGCCTATTGATTGTACCGCAGCCAGGATGGCAATTTTGTGCAGCTTACTCATTTCCACAAGTGTTGTACCGCACAAATTCAGCAGTCTCTGTGCTGTTGATGGGTTGTGTGCATCAGCTGGGGACTCAATATAGTGAGTACTGACCATTACTTAAAGCTAGTCTGCACCTCTTAAGGAAAAAGTGCCTGCTGTAGGTGTTGAGATCGTTTTGAATATTATGCTGTGAAAGATTCAACAATGGCTGACCATAAGACTGTGTGCACCAAGACCTGCAGACAAGGTCTTGGTCAAAGAGTTGGAAAGAAGAAAAGATGTCCTGTATAGTCAGGAAATGCATATTCAAAAGGCAGCGACCAGAGTTGCTGATGAAGACTAAATCAGCAGTGTAGCCCAAAGAACACGAATGCACTGGAGGAGAAACTTGAATGACCTTATCTGAAGTGTCAGTTCAGGAGTATGACTTCAAATGCAATATCCTGCTTATTTCACCACTATTTCAATGTTTAATTCAGCAACACCCCCATCACACACCTACCAACAATCTCTGCCAATCAGGATACATGCTTACCCCATAAAAAATAAACGATTCTTAGTCAATTTTTACCTTTGGAACTGTTAAGTCCACCCTTGTATGCTTCCCTTCACCATTTCAGAAGTGAGAAATGACCAGACAAAATAGTGCAGTAACTAACTAGTAAGTTGTTGAGAATTCCTTTAAATGGTGTCCTGGGGGGAGTGGTGGATGTTGGTAGGATATTATTTCAAACTATTGAGATTTTGTCCAGATATGTGATGTTCAGAGAGAACATAGGTCACAGCATTCTCAAAATGGAAATATTGGCATTAAAGTGTGTTGTAGGTAGTTGTTAGATGTGCATACATGCATAATAGAAACACCTGCCATTCAGCTCACTGTCCTGTCCCATCATTCAGTTAGATAATGGCTAATAATCTACCTCAAAGCTACTTACATACATTATCTCCATACCTGGTAATGTCATTAGTATCCAGAAACACATTGATTTCTTGACCAGGCTCCACGGCAGGACTTCCACCGCCTTCTGGGATAAAAAATGCCAAAGACTGATAGAAATTTTCCATGGATGATTTCAATGGTGTAGAAAATCTGAGTCCCGTTGGGAAAATGCAAAAGCTGTATCATAACAAGTTTACATTAAGATGCTATTATATGGATGTCTTCACTTTTTCTTAGCCAGCTCTCAAGTTCTGCAGCCATGAATAAAATTGTAGAAGAGGTACCTGGGAACACTCAGTGACAACTGAAAGTATAAGTCAACCAGGGAAGCAATGGCCTAGTGGTATTATCACTGGACTGTTAATTCAGAGACTCAGATAACATTCTGTGGGCCTGTGTTCAAGTCCTGCTATGGCTGAGGGTGGAATTTAAAATAACAAGTATATGGAATTAAGAGTCTAATGATAACCATGAATCAATTGTCAGGGGAAAAAAACACATCTGGCTCCCTAATGCCCTTAGGGAAGGAAACTGCCATTTTTACCTACTCTGGTCTATACATGACTCCAGACCCACAGCAATGTGGTTGACTCTGAACTGCCCTCTGGGCAATTAGGGATAGACAATAAATGCTGCCTAGTTAGTGATGTCATCGGCCTGTTAATGAATAAAGGTAAAAAAGTCAATATTTAAAGGATCAAAGGAAGATTAACTGAGTTGCCTATGTGCTTGAGTTTATTTGACCACAAAGCATTGGGTGCGACATTCAAAATATGGACAGTAGAAATTCTACTATTTATGTGTTTGTTGATGGTTGCCAGGCAGGTGAGGTTGGACCACAGGACAGCATCTTTTGATGTCCCACCACTAACTTGCCTGGACTTGTCAAAGGAGATTTGTTCTCATTTAACATGGAAACAATGGCATGAGTTATGGCTTATGCTGTAATTTGACCCATAGCCAAACTCCACTTGTCTTAGTACTTCTGACTGGTGTGAAGGCCCACTCACCAGCCACTTTTGTTAGCCATGCCACTACCCAACAAGAAGAGGGTACCATTGAGTCACAAAGGTGGTGACAAACCTTGCCCACCTCAGGCAGCATAATATCCAGTTTCTCAGCCTTACAGTAGATCATCTCATCTTGAGAAGGTGTTGCTAAACTGTCTTCTTGATCTGGTGCAGCACATTTGATGTAGGTATACCCACAGTAACAGGAGAGAGGGAGCCCTAGGATTTTGATGCAGCATCAGAGTGGGGTACAGTTCCTAGTCAGGAGTGTGAGGCTTGAGAGGAATTTAATGTTTCCATGCAACTATTTCCTTTGAGCTACTTGGTGCTCAAATTTATGACTTTGAAAGGTGCTGTTGATGGTGGCTTTGCTCATTGCTGCAGCGCTTCTTGTGGATGGTAACGAGAATGAACACCAGATAGTGTATGATGGTACATATCAATTAAACAGGCTGCTTTGTCCAGGACGTATCAAGATTTGGGGAGTTTTTGAAGCTGCACGTATCCAAACAAGAGGACAGTATTCTTTCACACTCCTGACTAGTGCCTTGGACAGGGTGACCAGGCTTTCGGGAGGCAAGAGATGAGTTACTTACTACAGAATTCTAAGCTCCTGCCCTGCTGTTGTAGCCAGGGCATTTATATTGTTGTTTCTGTTCAGTTTCTGGTTAATGGTAATCTCTTGGATGTAGAGGGTGAGGGATTCAGTGATAGGTGATGTCATTTAATATCAAAAGAGATGGTTAGATCATCTGAGGTAACACGGTGTGGAGCTGGATGAACACAGCAGGCCAAGCAGCATCATAGGAGCAGGAAGGCTGACGTTTGGGCCATTTCTGATGAAGGGTCAAGGCCCGAAACATCAGCTTTCCTGCTCCTATGATGCTGCTTGGCCTGCTGTGTTCATCCATTTTCTGATGCTAATTTGAATTTCTGCATCAATAACTAAGACCATCAAAAGATGATGATAGCACATCATGTCTCCATCTACATCTCCTTTTTTCCTCTCTAGACTGTATGACATTATCAAAATGGGCAGAGCTTTGTGTAGTATGAAGGTGCAATTTTTATACACAGCGAGTGATTTGCGTGTGGAATGAACTTCTTGAGGAAGAGGTGGATGTGGGCACAATTACAATGTTTAAAGACATTTGGATTAGTACATGAAGAGGAAAGATATGGGCCAGGGTCAGGCAGGTGGAGCTAGATAAGTTTGGGATTATGTTCGGCATGGATTGGTTGGACTGAAGGGTCTATTACCATGATGTATTACCACATGACCCTATTGGCTTTTCTAGCATATTTACCCGGTTGTCAAATTTGAATAACAAGTCAAAATACTGTCGTGTAGAATTAGCAGCAGATTTTAAATGGACCTTTTGTGAAGATTGCATGACGCTTCTGAGATCACACCGGCTCTCCCAGATTGACTGTTTGGAGCAAAATACAGTTTATTGCATTACATCATGTATCCTGAAACATTGTGAAGATGACACTGATTTTGATTCATTCGAGTGTGCTTTGACAGCAGGCTTGAAGATCCGTGTTTTCAGTTTGCAACTTTATATTTTGTCCACCATCTCTCAATCTCTTATGGCACATCAAATCCTTTCCTTTGCTTTCTACATGATTAGACCAAAACAAAAAAAGAACTGTGCTATTTTGGGTAAACAAAACAGATATAGTAAAAAATGTATTGCGAAACAGCGTTGTTGAGACCATATTGTAACTGCACCAACTCAATCTGACTGCCTGGATTTTAAAACCCCGAAGCTCAATGGCCCCTCTAGATTTGTATATCTATCTAATTAATCAAAGTTTGCAGATTTTTTTCATATTGAGTTCTATATTCTAAATGTCCTGGTGAAAATAATTGATATAAGACAGAATTGGTAATGTGTTTTAGAAAAATACTGAACTGCGGAGCTCTGTCAGTTTGCATAGTCAGAAAAAAATGTTCACCTCTGCAGCTTTTCACATCTACTGATCTCAAAAAGTGGTCACTGTATTTCTCCCTCCAGCAAATTGACCCCTTAGAAAGATGCATCAGTAACAATTATTTAAGCTCTTATTCACATATACAATTCTCCACCGCACCCGTTGTGGCTTCCACTACATCAGGGAAACCACGCGGAGGCTTGGGGACTGCTTTGCAGAATACCTAGGCTCAGTTCGCACAAAACAACTGTACCTCCCAGTCACGAACCATTTCAACTCGCCCTCCCATTCCGCAGACGATATGTCCATCCTAGGCCTCCTGCAGTGCCACAACGATGCCACCCGAAGATTACAGTATCAGCAAATCATATTCCGCTTGGGAACGCTGCAGCCCAATGGTATCAATGGGAATTTCACAAGCTTCAAAATCTCCCCTACCCTCACTGCACCCCAAAACCAGCCCAACTAGTCCCTGCCTCCCTAACCTGTTCTTCCTCTCACCTATCCCCTCCTCCCACCTCAAGCCGCACCTCCATTTCCTACCTTCTAACCTCATCCCACCCCCTTGTCCTGTCCCTCCTCCCTGGACTGACCTATCCCCTCCCTACCTCCCCACCTACATTCACCTCTACAGGCTCCATCCCTGCCCCTTTAACTTGTCTGTCTCCTTTCCACCTATCTTCTCCTCTATCCATCTTCGATCTGCCTCCCCCCCTCCCTATTTATTTCAGAACCCCTCCCCATCTTCCTTTTCTGATGAAGGGTCTAGGCCCGAAACGTTAGTTTTTGTGCTCCTGAGATGCTGCTTGGCCTGCTGTGTTCATCCAGCCCCCTCCACACTTTGTTATCTTGGATTCTCCAACATCTGCAGTTCCCAATATCTCTGATACAATTCAACGTTTCTCATTGTGTATTCTAGGTTACCCATTGCTTTCACATGCAGCTAGAACTGATGAATAATGGATTTTTTTGCAAATTATTTTCTTTCACTGACAGAACTTCTGTGAGATGTCTGACAGAGAATGATTAACTTAGAGGTTGGTCTTCTCTTCTTTTAATGCAGAATCATAGCATTTAACAGCACAGAGGGAAGTTAATTGTCTTATTATGTCTGTGCCAATTCCCTGAGGAGTTATCTATTTATTTCAAAACCTGAACATTTTTCTCCAATCTTATATGATACTTTTTCAGACTACCAATCACTTCCCTTTTTAAGCCTTTGTGGGTTTTGTTGTTACTTGCTCCTGTTTGATAAGACATTCCATTCCGTAACACTCTTTGCATGACTTCTCATTTTATTATTTTCTTAGTGTTATTTGTAGATGAATTTTATTTATTCTGTTACATGAGATTCTCATGTAACAGATGCAGACTGAAACCATTGTTGCTAGGTTATGTAGTGCATGCTTGCAATACACAACACTGCGACTCTCTTGTAGTCTCTTCTCTCCATCTTCGGTCCGCCTCCCCCTCTCTCCCTATTTATTCCAGACCTTCTCCCCATCCACCTCTCTGATGAAGGGTCTAGGCCCGAAACATCAGCTTTTGTGCTCCTAAGATGCTGCTTGGCCTGCTGTATTCATCCAGCTCCACACTTTGTTATCTTGGATTCTCCAGCATCTGCAGTTCCCATTATCTCTGATAATAAATGTTTACAGAAAAGTGTAAAGAATGGTTCCAATTATGCTTTGCCCCTTTTTAGGCTGCATGTTGGGTACATCCAATGAGAAATAAATACAGATTATCCAAAGCAAAGTACCCTGGATGACTAAGGATATTAATAAGAAAATAAGGAAGGAAAAGGAGGCAACAATACATACCAGAATAATAATAGCAATAGAATCAGGAAGAGTATCTCAAATTTAGGAGGGAGGCTGGAATAAAGAAGGTTAAGAGGAAGCATGGGGAATGGATGGCAGGCTGTTCCAAAACAAATAGTAAATTATTCCTTTAGCATATTAATAGTGAAAGATTAGTGAAGGATAAAGTGGGGCTCATAAGGAACAAGCTGGGTAAGCTGCTCACTAAAGCAAAGGGCATTCAGAGGTAATAAATGAATGCTTTGCTTCTGTCTTTATCAAATTAGAAGATGGTGACAATGGCTCGGTTGAAAGTATGGGTGTTGAGCAACTGAGTGGCATAGTGTTAGGTAAAGAAGAGGTGCTAAAAAGGCAGGTAGAGAAGTCCCCAGGGGACATGCCCATCCTGGGCTGCCTGCAGTGCCATAATGATGCCACCCGTAGGTTGCAGGAACAGCAACTCATATTCCACTTGGGAACCCTGCAGCCCAATGGTATCAATGTGGATTTCATCAGCTTCAAAATCTCCCCTCCCTCCACTGCATCCCAAAACCAGCCCAGCTCGCCCCCGCCTCCCTCACCTGTTCTTCCTCTCACCTATCCCCTCTTCCCACCTCAAGCCGCACCTCCATTTCCTACCTCATCCCGCCCCCTTGACCTGTCTGTCCTCCCCAAACTAACTGACCCCGTCCCTACCTCCCCACCTATACTCTCCTCTCCACCTATCTTCTCCTCTATCCATCTTCGGTCCGCCTTCCCCTCTCTCCATATTTATTTCAGAATCCTCTCCCCATCCCCCTTTTCTGATGAAGCGTCTAGGCCCGAAATGTCAGCTTTTGTGCTCCTAAGATGCTGCTTAGCCTGCTGTGTAAGTGTAGGTGAGCCTTTTTAAGATTGGAGAAAGTTGTAAGCAGCGTTCCCCTGAAATTGGCGTCGGGACCCTTGCTTATTCTGATTTATATCAATGATTTGGAGATGTGTTGATGGTAAAATTTCTAAATTTGTAAAAAACACTAAACTGAGGAGAATAATGAATTGTAAGGGTGATGCTGACTGACTTTCGAGGGACTTTGCCAAGTTGGCCAAATGGGCAGACACCTGGCAGGTGAATTTCAATGCAGAGAAATGCGAAGTAATACGATTTGGTGGAAGAAACACAAAAGGACAATACGGGAGCAGAGGGACCTTGGGGTACATGTGCATTATTCTTTGAAGGTGGCCAGGCAAGTTGAAACAGTTGTTGGGAAAGCTTATAGGATCCTTGGGTTTATAACAAAGGCAGACAGCATCAAAGCAAGGAAGTGATGCTGCACATCTATAAATCGTTGAACAGATCCTTTTCCATTTGCAGTATTCTGTTCATTTCGAGGCACCTTATTTAAGAGAGCACGTGGAAGCTTTGGACAGAGTGCAAAGGAGATTTCCCAGAATAATACAAGCAATGAGGGATTTTAGATACAAGGAAAGATTAGACAAATCATGCTTATTGTCCTTGGAGCAGAGAAGATTATGAGGTGACCTTATTGAGGTTTTCAAAATTCTAAACAATTTTGACGGGGTGAAAAGGTATTCTGTTTTGAATTGATGATATGCCAGTAGTTAGGGATCACAATTTCAAGATTGTCAGCAAGAGAGCTAGGAGTGAGATGAGGAGGAGCTCCTTGACTCAGAGGATTGTTAGGATTTTGAATGTGCTTCCTGTGGGAGAGGAGGAGGCGGATTCCATGGGAGGTTTCATAAGAGTGCTGGATATACATTTGAAAGTGATGAATTTAGGGGGCCAAGGAGATAGAAAATGGGACTAGCTAGCTCACTCTTTTGGGTGTTAGTACAGTTAGAATTGGACAAATGGTCTCCAAACTTCTACGATTCTATGACAAACTCAAAAGAATTAGGCTTCTTTTTTACAAATTCAAATGAATTAAAGACATTTAAGAAATGAAAGACCTGCCAAAAACATCGAACAACAAAGAACAACACCTGAGTAGATCATTCCCAAGCAAGTGACAACCTATTCTTCCCAGTCAACGTTTCACTTGTAAAGTCAGAGATTGAAGAGAGAAAGTACAATGGTAAACTTGATAAAGCAATTGCATTATGGGGTAAAAATTGTATCAGTGATAATGGGAACTGCAGATGCTAGAGAATCCAAGATAACAAAGTGTGGATCTGGATGAACACAGCAGGCCAAGCAGCATCTCAGGAGCACAAGACCCTCTGATGAAGGGTCTAGGCCCAAAACATCAGCTTTTGTGCTCCTGAGATGCTGCTTGGCCTGCTGTGTTCATCCAGCTGCACACTTTGTTATCTTGCATTATGGGGTACCAAGGAGTAAAGCCTCGGGAGAGACATGGTGTAGGTAGTTGACCTAAAAAGATTAACTCAGGAGCTTTGCAATGGTGCCACCACCCACAGATTTTTGTTTTAGCCATTCATGGGCTATGAGTGTCGCGCCAGAAGTTATTACTCATTCCCAATTATCAGAGGGTAATTAAGAATCAACCACACTGTGGTGAGTCTGGAATCACACATAGGCCAGACCAAGAAAAGATGGCAGATTTTCTTCTCTGAACGGTATTTGTGACATTTGTGAAGAGATTGGATTTTACAACAATGTCTGTGATTGTGTTGGTCACCATTAGGCGAACTTTTCATTCCAGATTTTTATTGAATTCAGTGTTCATGATCTGCTGCAGTAGCATTCGAAGCCACATCCCGAGATCAGACTCAGGTTCTAGCTCACTCGTCCAGTGAAATTATTACGTCTCCTTCACCTTCCATTATATTGAATAATACATCATTGTCTCTTGCAAGACCTAATTAGTGTTTGATTTGTTATTAGTCATTAATCAGTTCTACAGTCTACAGCCATGTAACCTAGTTGCTAACTCTTAGGAAATAAGAATGTCTCTTACAATGCCAATGTAGTTAACAGTCTTGAGCTAACACAATCTCATATCTTAGTATTATGTAATGAGCTTATTGGGCTGAATCTTTTTTTACTAGATACAAGTTGTGTTGAATGGTTGAAGATTTCTGCCATGAGGCTTAGTGACATCTCTGGCTATATTTTATCAAATTTGCCTGATTAGCAGTCTACCCTGCCCCTTAGATACTCCTCACATTCAAATCTTGCTCCATCCACCGTATTGCCATTCTCTGAACAACTTGTCACTAAGTGGAAATCCAGCGAAAGAACAACACATCTTTAAAAAGCAGTTCTGCACCCAATGAGCACTGGCATTCTGAAACTTTCCTGCTTGTTCAAGGAAAAGTTACAGAAGATGTCATGAAGAGGAGGATGACTGCGATTCTCCGGTAGGGACCAGGGAATGGTGCAAAGGCGAAGAGTCTTTTTCCTGGAAGTCAGGCAAAGGAGGCCACAATACCAGACCCTTGCAGCCTGGGCCAAGGTCACCACCTGGGTCAATGCTATCTCCACAGTGTGGAGGAATGGCCAACAGTGCCATAAGATGGTTAATACCTTTGACACTGCACCAGGGTAAGTGCCACCATCATCTCTCCGATGAATGAGTGAGTGAGTTGCCATAGTCCTAATTGGCCATAGAGCTGCTCTCTCATTAGAGAGAGATGGCTGGTGGTGATTTTACCTGAGGGCCACCATACCTTAGACCAGGGAGAAGTTGAGAAGGAGAGTCCTTCATAGTAACTCCAGCTGGCAAGGGGGATTGAACCTATGCTGTTGGCTTCACACTGCTTTGAAAACCAACTGTTCAGACAATGACAAAACCAACCCCTCACATTCACCCTTTCTCTGCTGCTATACCCATCTCCCACCAAGGATCATGTTCTACCAATCTCATTGTAGCCTGCAGCATCTTCTGTCACATTCACTGCCAGCACTGGCCCATAAACTCCCATACCACTAACCTATATTAACTTGTGCACTGCCTACTCAATCAGTCAGGTCACTACACTGCCACTACTCACATGCCCAAGCACTAACAGCTGTGTCACTTGCTTTCATCTCACTCATTCTCTCCTGTCTCTCTGCGCAGGAGCAAACAGTCCACTGAAGGGCAGATGGGGCTGAGATGGATGGAAGGGTGCCTGACACAAGGAGGAGAGAATCCTGGCTCTAGAAGGAGGGAAGACAAAGGCAGGGAATGAGGGGAAGGCCCCAGGAGTTCGGCGTAGGGGCTGGGTTAGGAGGGAAAGTATGGGAAAGGACTGGGCATGTTTGGTGAGGAGAATAGTGAGTCTTTCTTCCTCTCCGCTTCCCATGTTCTCACTGCCCCATCCCCTGCTGAACCCCATTTCCATATTGCGTTTCTACTGTGCACATATGCAGTGCGGCCTTTGCGTATGACATCATGATGTAGAGGGTCTGGAACTGTGTGCATGTACAGTACAATTGCCCGCAGTTGTGTGTGTGTGTCAGCAGAGACCACCCTTTTCTCTCATCAACTGCTCACCTTGTTTCCAATACAAGAACCAGTCTCCTATAGAAGATTATCAAAGATATTTGCCTCAATCACTTCCTGCTGTAGCAAATTCTACATTGTAATATCCCTATGAGTAAAACTCATTCTTTGTATTTTTGTATGGAAATTGGCACTAAAACTCCTACTCCAGAATATTGTTTCCATGGCATCCGGGAACTGATGCAATATTTGGGGTCGTTAGATACAGTTCAAAATCATCACTTCCCTGATTATGGAACTCCAGTTCCTTCCAACACACCTCCCCCATCCCCCAATTCCCTCACCTTGCTCTTATTTGGCAACAACTTATTGTATGGTGTTGGAATTTTAGCTTGCGATTTTCCCTTGGGTTGCTCTTGTTGTCACAAGTAATTTGTATTCAACGTGCAACTCTGTTTGTTAGTTCAATACTGTTTCTTGAGATTCAACACTGCCTCCCACCTGTACTTAAACCTGCAGCCAGTTAATATTCTCAGAAAGACATGCAACAGCATGAAATGTATTTGAAGAACATTTTTAGTCCACAATGGCTCACATCCTTTGTAAATCTTTTCACAGGGCTCTGTCCAATTTAACACTTGTTAACACTTGTTTGCCAAGTATGCTGAATTACTGTTCTCCTTGATGATAGATTGTTATTGGTGAACAAATAAGTGAATAACTGCCTGCATTAATACTTACATAATATTTTTGGTCATTTGTGAATTCATCTGATCACAAAATTGGTTGAGGATTAATTGGTTGGGGCTTCTTTTCATTTATTATTCCATTCAATATTGCATTTGAACTTTTGGTGACCCTGGAAAGTATCAATTAATTTGTGAGTGATGTATTTAAATGTATGTATCATTATATTGTTCATCTGAATTCCCATAATTTATGCCAATCAACGCTTTGTTTCACTTGTTCATATTGGTTAGGAATAGTGAGCGCAATATGGAAATCTGTTTGAAGATCACAGTCATTAGATTGCAATATTTTTAGATGTTATGATCCCAGCTGATCTTATTTCTGGATAAGTCAGATCCCAGAAATTAACCTCGGTTTGATAGAACCTATTTTCACAGGTTTTGGTTTTAATGAAGTAGCCTCACACGGAAACATAGGTACACAATACAGCAGATTTGCTTTAATGATGAAATTGAAATTCATTAAGAAATTAAATGAAAATAAAACATAATAAAGGATGCCATTTACTTACAATACAAATTAAAAGGTTTTCAACTGCACAATAGATGTATAATCCTATTTATTCCAAAATACTCCCTTAAGAACGAAAACAAAATCTACAGCATTTTGTATACCACCCAAAACACATCCCTAGTATGCTAACTAAAATGCCACTTGTGCAATGTTCACATTGGAGTTGCTATATCTAATGCCTTGGTAGGTTTAACTTACCTGTGATTTCTACTTTTAGAGTCAAAGAGTCTTATAGCACAGAGGCAGACTCTTCAGCGCAAACTGGTCCATGCTGACCAAAATGTCCATCCATGCCAACCCCATTTCCTTGGCCCATATCCTTCTAAACCTTTTCTATTCATGTATTTGTCCAAATGCCTTTTAAATAATCTTACTGGACCTGCCTCAAACACTTCCACTTGCAGCTTATTCCATATGCACACCACTGTCAATGTAAAAAAGGTGCCCCTCAAGTTCCCATGTATTCTTTCCCATCTTACTTTAAACCAATGCCGTCTTGTCCTTGATTCCCCAACCTTGGGAAAAAGACTGAGTGCATTCACCCTATCCATTTCTCTCATGATCTTATACACTTCTATAAGATCTGCCCTTAGTTACCCATGCTCGAAACAAAAAAAAATGTTCTAGCTTGTCCAACCTTCCCTATAACTCAGTCCCTTCAGTCCTGGCAACCTCCTTGTAAATTTCTTCTGCATTCTTTCAAGTTTAATAACATCCTTCCTACAGCAAGGTGACCAAAACTGAACACAGTACTCCAAGAGCGACCTCACCAACATCCTGTATAACTGCAACATAACTTCCCAACTTCTATATTCAATGCTCTGCCCGATGAAGGCCAGTGTGCCAAAAGCCTTTTTCGCGGCTTTGTCTACCTGTGACAGCCATTTCAGAGAACCATGCACCTGGGCTCCAAGGTCCCTCTATTCCACTGCACTCCCTTAAGGCCCTACCATTCACCATGAAACTCTTACCTTGATTTGATTTTCCAAAATGCAACACCTCATACTTATCTGTATTGAACTCCATTTGCCACTTCTTGGTCCATTTCCCCAGCTGATCAAAATCCAGCTGCAATTTCTGATAATCTTCCTCACTGTCCATGATACCATTTATTTCAGTGTCATCTGCAAACTTGCTAATCGTGCCTTGTACATTTTCATCCAAATCATTGATATAGATAGAAAATGGCAATGAATCCTGAGGCACACCACTATTCACAGGTCTCCAGTCTGACAAGCATCCTTCCACTCTTACTCTCTACTTTCTACCATCAAGTGAACTGTGTATCCAATTTGCCAACTCTCCCTGGATTTCATGCGATCTAACCTTCCAGAGCAGCACACTACGTGGACCTAATCAAAGGCTTTATTGAAATCCATATAGACTAGTCTACAGCGCTGCCCTCATCAACCTTCCTGGTCACTTCAACAAAGAACTCTAACAAATTTGTGAGGCATGATCTCCCACGCATGAAGCAATGTTGACGATTCCTAATCAAGCTTTGACTTTGCAAATGCATGTATATCTCATCCCTTAGAATGTTCTCGAGTAACGTACATACTACAGATATTAGGCTCACTGGCTGATAGTTCCCTGGTATTTCTTTGCATCCCTTTTTGAATAAGGGCACAACATTTGCTGCCCTCAAGTTTTGCGGGACCTCACCCATGGCTAATGATGATGCAAATATATCAGCCAGGGCCCCTGCAATTTTTTCTCTAGCCTCTTTCAGGGTTCTTGGGTATATCTGGTCAGGACCAGGAGATTTATCCACTTTCATACATTCTAATACTTCCAACACCTCCTCTACTGTGATATGGACTGTCCCCAAGATATCACAACTAACTTCCCCAAGTTCCCAAATCCTCATGTCTTTCTCCATGGTAAACACAGAGGAGAAATATTATTTAAGGACCTTGTCCATCTCCCGTGGTCCTTGAGGGGTCATATTCTCTTTCTCATCTTTTTTTTACCTTTAATATACTTAAGGAATCTCTTTGGCTTTACTTTATCTTCTCAACAAAGCTATCTCATGCCCCCTTTTCACTCTCCTGATTTCCTTCTTCAGTAAACTCCTGCATCTCCTAGACATTTCCAAGGGCTCCCTATATCCTTTTTGCCTATACCTGAGGCATGTCGCCTTCTTTTTTTCTGGTCAAAGCCTCAATATCTCTTGTCATCCAGGGTTCCCTATTCCTGCCAACCTTTCCCTTCACCCTCAAAGGAACGTACAGACATTGAACTCTAGCTATCACACTTTTAAAGGCCTCCCACTTGCCAGAGGTCCCTTTGCCTGCAAACAATCTATTCCAATCAAGACCTGCAAGCTCTTGTCTGGTTCCATCAAAATTCCCCTTGACTGTAATTGTGTATAGCTTCTTCCCACAGCTGTCATACACACAGGCTTCAATGTATTGAGCTTTAAGTAACCTCTTCAGGCTTTTCTCCTAACACTTTTGGTAAGTGTCTAACACAATCTCTTGACTCTAAGGTAACCTAATTCACTAAATATCCATTTTGTCTCAGAAAGCATGGGTCAGTGCAGCTATCCTATTCCAAGAATTTCATGGGATTACTCTGCTTAAATAAAAGCTGATATCCAAAAATGCCTCTCAGCTATGGATGTTTCCCTTAGGCTTAAAAACAAGTTTCTGAAATCTCTAACAAACCTTGAGGCCGCAATGTTTATGTTGCTGGGTTGCCAAACAATCTAAATTAATCAAATGTCCGTTAGTGGGGGGAGAAAAACATTCACTCTTAAACTAGGCTTATGGACTTCCCTTTAAAAAAAAATCACCATGGCTACAGAAATACTTACAAGTTAATTATTCAGTTAAAATATTCAGACCAAAGACTCGCTAATAACTAACTAAAACACAGAAATCCAAACTTACAATAAATAGTATAAAACAAAATCCTGCAGTTTTCATCTCACAGACAATTCTGAAGTTGCATTTTCCTCTTGTTGCATTAAGGTGTTTGACAAAATTTTGCAGCAATTATTTGGGGATATCTCATTTATATCTCCTCATGAAAAGATAGTTCATCTATCTTTGTAAACTGTCAGTTGTTAATATTTTGCTTCAAGGATTGCATTCCAATAAGCCCCCCATGACTTATAGAGGAGCTGAATATTATTTAAACGGACAAGCCCTGCAGAAAAACTATGGGACAGAAAGATTTGGGAGTCTTTGTCTATGAAGCACAAAACACTAGCTGCAAAGTTTAACAGGAATTGGAAAGATAAATCAAATATTGACTTTTATTTCAAAGGGAATAGACATAATAGTTCAGACAAAAAATATACAGGAATTAGAAGCAGTTCAGAGAAGGTTTACTATATCAAGTAGATTGAGCTTGAACTCATTAGAATACAGAATAATGAACAATGTCCTTATTAAAACATACAAGATACTTAGGGGACTTGACAGGGTCAATGTGCAAAGGTTGCTTCCCCTTGTAGGAGAGTCTAGGACCAGTGGGCATAATCTCAGAATAAGGGGTCACACATTTAAAACAGAGATTAGGAGGAACGGCTTCTCTCAGAGGGTAGTGAATCTGATTTTGATTTATTTATTGTCAGATGTATTTTGTTACAAAATACAGTGAAAAATGTTGTATGATGTTATCACTCTCTGGCATCATCTTAAAACACAGAAAAATACAACAAAACAAAGAACATAAATACAGAAAAAAATGAAGAAATGAAGAAAAAATATTCAACTTTATAGCCCCTCTTGTTAAGTGGTCTGTCGTGGGCCTTGGGACAGGTGGCCAGGCACGAGACCCTTTGCCGCGCCACTGCTGCTGGAATGAAAGTCACCACTCTTCAGCGCCATCTTGCCTCCACCAATGCCCTCACCTGTATGGGCCCTCACCCGACTTCGCCAATGTAGATGCCATTGACATCAAAGGGTAGCGTATCACCCAAACTCCACTTCACCACTGCCATGAATCTGCTTCGGGCCCACCTCGCTGATGCAGCCATTGCTGATGACTCAGGTTCTTGTACTGGGCCCACACTCGCCTCTGCTGCCACCTCCATGAATCGGTGTTGGATGAAGATGCTGCCGGGAACCCAAAACTCGCCCCTGCTGCTGCTGAGTACTTCCTGAGTCGGCAGTAGTATCTTCTCATCAGAAGTTGCTGGGAAGACAAACTTGCCTCCAACAACACTGTCATGAATCCGTGCTTTTGGGTCCATTCGCTGCTGCTGACGGATGTCATTGCCGTGAGCTCTGCTAAAGTAGTAAGTAGTATAAAAAGAGAAAAAAAAGAGAAACAAGAAAGAAACTAAAAGAAGAAATGAGGACCATCTCTGGGCTTGAAAGCCCTACTGCACTGTCATCTTACTGGAAGGGTCACAGGAATCTGTGGAATTCTTTACCACAGAGGCCTGTTGAGGCTGAGCTTTTAAGTACATTCAAGGCTGAGGTAGATTTTTATGCAGACAAGGAATCAAGTTTTATGGGAAAAGATAGGAAAATGGATTTGAGGATTATCAGATCAGCCATAGTCCCATTGAATGGTAGAGCAGGCCTGATGAGCCAAATTGCCTATCTCTGCTCCTATGTCTTATGGTCTTTGTTAGTTGTGAAATTCCCTCCCTAATATGTACTGTAGGTCTACATGGACTGCAGCGGTTCAAGGAGGCCACTAACTTCACAAGGAACAGCAACAAATACTAGCCCAATCAGTGGCACTCACATCTCACAAATGAATAAAAATAAAGTTCAAGAAAGGTTGGATATGGCACTTAGGACTAAAGGGCTCAAAAATATGGGTGTAAAATGGTAACAGGCTGTTGAGTTGGATGATCAGCCATGATCATAATGCAGAGTGGAGCAGGTTGTAAGGGCAAAGCTCTTGTTCTCTATCTTTTGATGGTTATTTGCTCAGACACCTCTTTATTTGATAATCAAAGTGTTTGATAGTCATGTTTTGAAGCTTGTAAGGAAGTTACACTATGTCAAAGGTGCCATATAAATGCATGTTTTATTGCTATTTAGCTGTTTTATTTCATATAGTAGTTATAAGTTTGCATGAGCAAAAGTAAATATTCCACTGAAGAAATGCATGTAGGGTGCTTTCTCTTAATATATATTTTTGATGAATATTAAAAGGCTGTGGAGTGTATGTTGCAAAATGTGTATAAACAGCTTACATAATCTGGATGTTATTAGTGATCTGTAGCAAGTGTCCTTTTTATATATAGTCATTTTGGAATTGTGAAACCTCATTGCCACTTTAAGAGGCACATAGCAAATTATTTCCCTGACTTAACACCAATGACGCTGTTTTCCTGGATATATTAGAAAAAAAGCTGCTCTGAGGTTGGAAGCTACAGTATTTTGCCTAAAATAAAATTCCTTAAATCGAGACATTATTTGGAACTAAAATGACTTTGATGATCGGTGAGATCAAGTTGGATTACCTTGAAAGTCAGTAGTGAATTTGCTTTCCATCAACTGTGAGCCTTGTACAAATGCCATACACACAAAAGCCAGGCTGCTTTGAATGGAAAATGTTTTCCCAGAAGACACTGAGGAAGCTGCCAGCGTAGGGTTTTACTACATCACCTGAATTACAAAGCTTCAGTTGATGTGTGGGTCTATCTCCTTGCTGTGTGTTCCCAGTACTGAGACCTGCTTGGAATATGGCTGCATGGAAAAGCCTGCTCTGCACTTCATGGCCTACTCAATGCAAGCTAATGCAATAGATAAACAGTACTAAACTGGGCTATGCAGACTCTCTGGAGCCTTTGCTGAAGCTGCTGTGAAAAAATGGAGGGCTTAGCTGATTCAATTTATGGTCATTTCTACATAGGTCTCATGCGTCATGGCTTTACTAGGAATTGAAGAGACATCAGGGACATCTTCACTAACAGGTAAAGAAGCTTTGTAATTGATTTAAATCAGGTTATTTTTGTCAGTACTCATCCTTAAATTTACAGTATTCGAGTTGTGCTGCACCTTTCAACACAACAGTTTCTTGTCACAGATTTTCACATCATTTCAAATGATGACACAATGCCTTTTTACAAGTAATAAACTTCTGATTCTTAACTGTTTTTTTACACGGACTGAGGTCATGAAACTTCAATTTTCTCTGTTACTATGTGACACTGCATCTCTCAAAGGCTGCTGGCAAAATCCTTGGAACAAACAATTTGTACTATTCCTGTGTTGGGGACTGCATATGCTTTTTCTTTGCACAAGTCAATTTTATTCAACATATTTAAAAGGGTACTGATTTCATGAGAAAGTGTTTTGTAATTATTGTTTGCTTGCCAATGCATGGAGTAGCAATGCAGTGTGTAAAAGGCTTTGATACATCAATTCTGTACTGTCATTGTAGTATAAATGATGAACAACTGATGTTGTTTTTCTCCCTCCAGAAACAATAAACAATTTGCTTTGCAATTCTTAATGTAGCTGCCTTTGTAGATTCATAGGTGTACAGCTTTGATTTCATGTTCCCTTCATTGAAAAAGGAAAAGGGGGACTATTGCATAAGCCTTCTAATTTCATTTCACTAAGAGATTCATTTGCAAAGTGAATAAAGAGCAAAGAAGGAAGAAAATTACAGCACAGGAACAGGCCCTTCGGCCCTCCAAGCCTGCGCCCATCCAGATACTCTATCTAAGCCTGTTGCCTATTTTCCAAAGATCTGTATCCCTCTGCTCCCTGCCCATTCATGTATCTGTCTAGACACATCGTAAATGAGGCTATCATGCCCCCCTCTACCACCTCCCCTGCCAACATGTTCCAGGCACCCACCACCCTCTGTGTAAAGAACTTTCCATGCATATCTCCCTTAAACTTTTCCCCTCTTGCCTTGAAATTGTGCCCCCTAGTAATTGAGATCTCACTCTGGGAAAAAGCTTCTTGCTATCCACCCTCTCTATACCTCCCATGATTTTCTAGACCTCAATCAGGTCCCCACTCAACCTCCGTCTTTCTAATGTAAATAATCCTAATTTACTCAATCTCTCTTCATAGCTAACACCCTCCATACCAGGCTTAATCCTGGTGAACCTCCTCTGCACCCTCTCCAAAGCATCCACATCCTTTTGGTAATGTGGCGACGAGATCTGTATGCAGTATTCCAAATGTGGCCAAACCAAAGTCCTATACAACTGTAACATGACCTGCTAACTCTTATACTCAGTACCCCGTCTGATGAATGAAAGCATGCCGTATGCCTTCTTGACCACTCTATCAACCTGTGTTGCCACCTTTGGGGTACAGTGGACATGAACAGCCAGATCTTTCTGTGCATCAATTTTCCCCAGGGCTTTTCCATTTGCTGTATAGTTCGCTCTTGAATTAGATCTTCCAAAATGCATCACCTTGCATTAGTGAGAAGGAAGATGCCAGGGTGTCTTTTTTGGATAGCATAATTTTATTATTGAAAGATGTTAAGTTCAAACAATTTGAAGTGATTTTAGCTAATGTTAACTGTGCAAACGATGAGGAGGATAGACTGCCAGGGATCATAGACTGGCTGCTAGAGTGGATTGACTTGTGCAGATAAGATTTAACAAAGTGCATACTTTGGTAGGAAAAATGAGGAGAAATTGTATAAAATAAAGGGCTAAGTATGACAGGTAACGCATCAATTGAGATACTCAAGAGGGAATTGGATTAGGACCTGAAGAGAAAGAACTTGCAGAGTTTTGGGAAAGCTTCTGCAACTGGCAGTAGGTGAGTTGTGCTGGCAGAGAGCTGATACAGCCACACAAGCTGAATGGCCTCCTACTGTGTTGTAGTGACCCTGTGATTCAATGACAGCAATGTCTTTTGTCGCACCTTGACCTTTGTGGCAGGAGATTATGCTTCAATGTTTATTCTAATAATGTTGAAACTCTGAGCACGGTTTTTCCAGTCCAGTAGAAATGAGGACGGTGTCAGGAAAATGGGAGGGAGCTTCGTCAGGATAACTCCCTGATGCATTCTAGTTGATGGCATTCTTTCCGTGGACTGGGCTGGTAATGGTATTGATTGACTGCTCCAGGGAGGCTGGCATCCAACTAGAAGGTCGAGGCTCCAATTTGTGATGATTTTGTGGAATGACTGGAACATTTTCATTGTCGTTCTGGCCCCCAGACATGTGTGAGGTCTATCAGCTCAATAGAGGTGACCTCGTTGTAACTGACTGGCATGTACCCATTGGAGTTGAAGTCTCCACACCCTAATGATAGGACAGCACATCTGAAAGGCCACAATCACATCCGATTCTGAGGAGGAGCATCCTCTCCATCCTGGCTGACCCTGCTGAGTTTGGGAGTGTTTGTTCAGTGCAGGCTGGGGAGGTCTTCCTCAATATGGAGATGCCTTTTGCCATCACCAACCTGCCTGAGCAGTGGTCACCTCTCTCAGAGAGACTGCTGAGGCTCCAGAGCTGCCAGCTTCTGAATGGGTCAGCAGCATTGATAGTCCTCTCACTGTCCTTCAGTGGATGATTATTTTAATGGAGGCCAATTAAGTAGCCACTTCATGGAAGACTGAGCTGCCACTCTCACTGCCTGAGCTCTCAGCAATCCCATTTGGCCCTGACATTGGGATTCGCAAGCCTATAATCTGCCACTTAAATGTGGCAATGCGGGACAGTACATTGTCGGAGGTGCCTTCTTTCAAATGAAAAATTCATTGTGATCATATAGCCCTGTTAGCTGGGTATATAACAGAAACTGTGACATTGAAGAGCCAAGTTTTCTCCCAGGGCCTTGAGTAACACATATCTTGACATGACTTTACTAGAGTCTTGTGAATTACTCCATTGCTATTTGTGGGAAATTGCTGTGTGAAAATTATCTTCTGCTTTTCCTTGCATCGGAATAATGAATATAATTCAAAAATATTTCATTGGCTGGAGAGCACATCTGATGCTGTGAAGGATTGTTTCTGAATGTTATTTCATGGGTAACTTTTGTACTCTATTAGAACCAACTTCAGCGATGGCTCCTCTTGTGCCAGTGAGTTAGGGAAAAGTCAGATTATGAGTCATAAAAATGGTGGGTCTTCCCTTTTCTCTGTAGAAGAAAAAATAGAATCTGCCCCGGTGATTAGAGGGCATCAGAGGATTTTTCCCTACTTTCCCATTGTGCTGACTCATGGGGTCATATTCTTCATGGTTATTGCCCGTCACATTGTGTAATTAGAGCACTCTTCAGGAAGCTTCACGGTGAATATCAGTACAGGCCCTTTTAAAATGGAGAGGATGTTCTTGACTGTAACCAACATCTGCACTTGTAGATATTTTTAATCAACCTGTTCAGAGATGATTCTACCCACGTCTAGAGCAGGTGGGTCTTGAACCCAAGCCTCCTGGCTGAGATGTAGGGGCACTATCACTGCAGCACCAGACCTTTAATCACCACTTGTACACTTTTCAATAGATATCACCAGATTGACAGCAACAAGTTCATTAGCTGAACATTGCAACGTTTTGAGAGATAGCAGCATTGTAAGAATGCCACTAGGTTAGTAATGTGGAGGTCCAAACTATTGCTGACAGCACATCAGTTTGAAACCTACCATGGCAGCTGGTGGAATTTAAGTTCAATGAATAAATCTGGAATTGAAAGTTAGCCTTAGTTGTAATGATCATCTTGAAACTGTCAGTGATTCCTGTCATGTCCTTTGGCACTATAGAGGTTTCCAGAGTGAAATCTGCCATCCTTACCAGGTCTGTCGACAGCTGACTCCAGACCCACAGCAATGTGGCTTGCTCTGAACTGTCCAAAGAAATCTCACATGTGCAAACAGTGCCCAGTTTTTAAAAGGAAATGCTTTTATTGTAAGCGAAACAAGCCACTTTCAGAAAATGTGTCATAGTAGAATTTAGTCACAAAAGGGCAAAGGGCCAAAGAACTCCTGACAAATAGGGACAAATGAGACAGGGCAATCTGCAGAAAAAGGCAAACTGAAAGTTTTTCTCAGGGAATTTGGTGACCTAGAGCAAACATTTTGACAGGCTGACATTTATGCCAATGAGCATCTCACTTCACCTTAGAGGTAGAGTCATAGAGGTCTACAGTTCAGAAAAGCACTTTGGCTCATTGTGCCTAATTGGTCAAAAACAACCACCTAACTCTTCATCACAGACTCATTGGTGGGTGAAGACAAAAAATCACAATGACACATGTTGTAGACTCCATGGGAATCTCTGCTAAAAAATGCTAGGCACTGTGTCAATATGCAAGGTACTCCAGAGATAAAAGTAGCTGCTCTTTCAGGGATAAAATCCTTGTGAAAAACATGCAAGAGATTAAAGGTCCTCCGGATTAGAAAACAGCTCAAGAAGAAAACTCAGGAAGATACACTGAGACAATTACCTTCTATCCAAGAAAGCACTATCCTTCCAAAAAAAAAGCCCTAAAGGACTGTAGATACTGGAAATCAGAAATAAAAACAGAAGTAGCTGGAAAACGCAACAAGTTTGGTAGCATCTGTGGAGAGAAAGCAGAGTTAATGTTTTGGGTCCGGTGAGCCTTCTTAGGACCAGAACTGTTGAGGTTTCCAACTATTTCTTTTTTTGTTTTTACTACTCTTCCAAGAACATGTTCAGAGAAAATACTGAAATCTCCAGATCATCTGAATTTGTAAAGTAAAAACCTTGGGGGAGATGTGGTAGTGGTAAATTTCTTTATGTAAACAAATGTATAACTTTGATAGTAATCTGAAAAGAAGAGTGGGGGTGATATTAAGCATTGGTCTGATAAAGTTAATACTTGATTAACTGAAACAAACACCACCACTCACTATGATGATGTTATGAGGACTTGGTGGGCGAGTAAAGTAGTTTTTGTTAGAGGCAGACATAAGTGGTTAGCACTGCTGCCTCACAATGCCAGGGACCCAGGTTTGATTCTAGTCTTGGGAAACTGCATGGAATTTGCACGTTCTCCGCATATCTGCATGGGTTTCCTTCAGGTACTCTGGTTTCCTCCCACAGTCCAAAGATGTGCAGGTTAGGTGGGTTTGCCATGGTAAATTGCCCATAGTGTTCACAGAGATGTGCAGGCTAGGTGGTTTAGACATGGTATATATGGGATTACAGTGATAGGGTCAGATTTTAGGTCTGGGTGGGATGCTCTTCAGAGGGAAGGTATAGCATCAATGGGCTGCATAGCCTCTTTCCACACTGTAGAGGATTCTGTGATTAGGCCAGGTCATTTTGCAGCCATGTACAGCATAAAATGCCTGCAACCTATAAATAGTTGCAACAATGCAATAATCTATAATTTGTTCACAAGTCTTTCCTCCTTCAGCTTGAAGGAAGCTTCCCCTCATTGTATACCAGACCACGTTAGCCCCTAAAGCATCTCACACACTGGGAAGACGGTAGAACACACAACAGTCATCACTTGCTAAACTGATCAATACTGATACAGCATGCTTTTTCCAATGACCCTGGTGTTAGGTTCTCTGTTTTGGTTCTGTTTGTTGTTTTACAAGTAATCCTTCCATTAAGCGTTATAGATTCCATTGCGTTACATTTCCTGACTTTAACATCAGGATGGGTATAGATAAAGTGAATGGCAGATATCTTTCCCCTGGGTTGGAGATTTCAAGACAAGGGTGCATATTTTTTAGGGGAGAGGAGCAAGACTTAAAAAAAGACATGAGGGGCATTTTTTTGAGAGAGTTGTACGTGTGTGCAATGTACTTCTAGAAGAAGTGGTGGGTGTAGGTGTAGTTACAGCATTTAAATAACATTTCGTTAAATACGTGAATAAGAAATGTTTAGAGGAATATGGGCCAAGCACAGGCAGATGGGATTAGTTAAGTTTGGGATTATGGTTAACATGAACTGGCTGGACTGAAGGGTCTGTTTCTGTGCTGTATGACTCTATGACTGCCAGACAGATGCTAAATTGCATGGACTGCACAAACATGAGGAGCCAGCAATGAAAACAGACACCCACATTAATTCCACTGCAGGAAATGTTTCATTCAGACCAAAGAGTAGATTTGTACTTGTGAGGAGATTAACCTTAGACTGCAGCTGAACAATTTATTACTACAGTTTTAGTTCACTTTCAATTTAATGAGGTAATTACACAGTTCACTAGGTTGTGTTCTTTCTCAGAAGCAAGTAATACATCTCTGCAGTGACATTGTTAAATTAGTAGAGCAAGATAGCTCAGGAGCTTAATAAATTGTTTTGTACAAAATACGTTTGTAAAAATTCTCCATTTTGCATGACTTAATCTGACTTATTTTAAAGTTGAACAAAGAAATTTTTAACAATTAAAAATGTCCTCAAGCCATTCAGAGATATATTTTGCATGTTGTGTACTTCAGATTTATACATTAAAAGCTGTTTATGACTAGATGTGGCAGGACTGCAGAGCTAGATCTGATCCTTTGGTTGTGCGATGGCATAGTTCTCTCTATCACTTGCTGCTTATGCTATCTGGCATGCAGGTAGTCCAGTTCTGTAGCTTCACCTGACATTGTCGAAAATTGCCCAGGTGTGTCCTTTACACAAAAGCAGGACAAATCCAACCCAACTAATTACTGTTGCATCAGTATATTCTCAATCAATAAAGTGATGGAAGGTGTCATCAACATTGCTAACAAGAAACACTTGCTAAGTAATACTCTGCTCGGTGATGCCCAGTTTGGGTTCTGCCAGGGTCATTTATTACAGCTTTGGTTCAAACATAGTCAAAAGAGCAAAATTCCAGAGGAAAGATGAAAGTGACAGCACTTAACATCAACTCAACCGAGTGTGGCGTCAAGGACCCCTAGAAAAACTGGAATCAGTGGGTATCTCCACTGGTTGGAGTCATACTTGACACATAGGAGGATGTTCATGGTTGTTGGAGGTCAGTCATCTCAGGTCCAGGACATCTCGGCAAGAGTTCCTCAGGGTAGTGTCCTAGGCCCAACCATCTTCAGCTGCTTCATCAATGACCTTCCCTCCATCATAAGGTCAGTTATGACTGCACAATGTTCAACACCATTCATGATTCCTCAGAAACAGTCCATGGTCATATCCAACAAGATCTGGACGATGTCCAGGCTTGGGCTGAAATGGGACAAGTAACAGTCATGCCACACAAATATCAGGCAATGACCATTTCCAATAAGAGATGATCTTTTCACTACCTCTTGACATTCTCTGGTGTTACCATCACTGAATCCCACACTATCAACATCCTGGGTGTTACCATTGACTAGAAACTCAACTAGAATCACCAAATAAACACAGTAGCTACAAAACCAGGTCCATGGCTCGGAACACTTCATTGAGTAATTTACTTGCTGACTCCCAAAGCCTATCCATCATCTACGAGACACAGTCAGAAGTGTGATGGCATACTCCCCACTTGCCCAATATGTATAAAAGCTCCAACAATACTCAAGAAGCTTGGCTTCATCCAGGACAAAGCAGCATGCTTGATTGGCACCACATCCACAGACATCACTCCCTCAGATACAACATATTTCATACACAACATATTTCCTGTAAGGTTTCCACCAAACCACTCATCATCCAGAAATATGTTGTTGTGTCTTCACTGTTACTGTGTCAAAATCCTGGAAAACCCTCCATAGGGGCACTGTGGGTCAACCTACAGCATGCAAACTACAGCAGTTCAAGAAGGCAGCTCACCATCACCTTCTCAAGGGCAACTAGGGATGCGTAATAAATGCTGGTCAGCCAGTGACACCCACACCCCATGAGTGAAAAATGAAAAGAAAACACTCTGGGCCAGAAGATCCGGTTTCAAGACACAACAGTCACAGAAATGTCTGAAAAGGTTGATTAAAAATATTGCCTTACTGTATAGTGGGTTCTTGTGGTGTATTGGTTGTGTTGATACTTCTAGACTAGGCAGGCCTGGCTTCAAGTCCCACTTCACCCTTAGGTGTCTCATTACGTACCTGAGCAAGTTGGTTAAAAATATTTGTTTGTTGGACAGATTCCTGTCAGTGGCATGTAAACAAGGCTTATCATGTTTAGGACTATGCCACTCAAATATTCTAGTAGGTAGAAGATAGGAAGATAGATAACTGGAATATGGACAATGGAAGTCCTAATGTTCATTTGGAAAACGCTGTATCAGAATCTCTTCCCGTAAACTTCAGATTAACAGAGGCTAATGTTAATTTGTTTCTTAAGTTATTTTTGTGACTTTTATTTCAGGGTTTTTGTTTAAATTTAGGCATCAAGAATACTATTGCTAAGAAAAAAATGGTGGATAATTCCAAAAAACTAACCAGGGAGCAGGATCTGCAAGCATTCTGATAGGTGGGGAAGCCCAGTTTATCAATGCAAAAGACAAAACTGAAGCATTTCTAACGTTCCTCAACCAGAGGTATTGAGTGACTAATCCACCTTGGACTCCTCCTGAGGTACCCAGCATCACAGATGCAATTTTCAAGTGGTAACAAAAAATTACTGAAGGCACGAAACACTACAAAGTCTTTGGGACCTGACAGCACCTCGGCAATAGTATAGAGGAATTCACTAGGGCTGGCCTCACCCCACCCCCTCCCAGTACTGCTACAACTGTGACATCTACCTGACCATGTGACAATTATCGAGATTTGTGATTTCCATAAAAACAGGGCAAACCTAATCAATTACTGACCCACCAGTCTACTCTTCATCATCAGCAAAATGGTGAAATGTGAGTTTCAAAGTTCCATCAAGCAGCACTTATTCAGCAATAACCTGTTTGCTGACAGTAAATTTGGGTTCCACCAGAACCATTCAATGCCTAGTTATATTATAGATCTGGTTAAAATGTAGACAAAAGACCTGAACTCAAGAAGAGATGTGACAGTGGCTACCCTTGGCATCAAGACAGGATTTTATTAAGTGTGGCATCAAGGAGCTTTGGTAAAACTGAAGGCATAGAGAATCAGGAAGAAAATGCTCCATTGGTAAGAGTCATACTTAGCACAATAAAAAAAAACTGGGTCTGGAATCATGTACAGGCCAGACCAGGTAAAGTAAGTTTCCTTCCCTGAAGCACATTAATGAACCAGATAGGTTTTTCTAGAAAACTTTTCTAGACACATCCTAGACCCTTGTCAGCCTTCCGGAGAGACCACTCTCTCCGTGACTCCCTCGTCCGCTCCACATTCCCCTCCAATCCCACCACACTCGGCACCTTCCCCTGCAAGCGCAGGAAGTGCTACACTTGCCCCCACACCTCCTCCTTCACCCCTATCCCAGGCCCCAAGATGACTTTCCATATTAAGCAGATGTTCACCTGCACATCTGCCAATGTGGTATACTGTATCCACTGTACCCGGTGTGGCTTCCTCTACATTGGGGAAACCAAGCGGAGGCTTGGGGACCGCTTTGCAGAACACCTCCGCTCAGTTCGCAATAAACAACTGCACCTCCCAGTCGCGAACCATTTTAACTCCCCCTCCCATTCCTTAGACGACATGTCCATCATGGGCCTCCTGCAGTGCCACAAAGATGCCACCTGAAGGTTGCAAGAACAGCAACTCATATTCCACTTGGGAACCCTGCAGCCCAATGTTATCAATGTGGACTTCACCAGCTTCAAAATCTCCCCTTCCCCCACTGCATCCCAAAACCAGCCCAGTTCGTCCCCGCCTCCCTAACCTGTTGTTCCTCTCACCTATCCCCTCCTCCCACCTCAAGCCGCATCTCCATTTCCTACCTACTAGCCTCATCCCGCCTCCTTGACCTGTCTGTGCTCCCTGGACTGACCTATCCCCTCCCTACCTCCCCACCTATACTCTCTCCACCTATCTTCTTTACTCTCCGTCTTCGGTCCGCCTCCCCCTCTTTCCCTATTTATTCCAGTTCCCTCTCCCCATCCCCCTCTCTGATGAAGGGTCTAGGACCAAAATGTCAGCTTTTGTGCTCCTGAGATGCCTCTTGGCCTGCTGTGTTCATCCAGCTTCACACTTTGTTATCTTGGATTCTCCAGCATCTGCAGTTCCCATTTTCCCTAGATCCTCTCCTACCTCTTTATAAGACAATCAGACCATAAGACAGAAGTAGGCCATTCAGTGATTCTTGGTTGATAATATTCAACTCCAAATTCCTGTTCCCATAATCAGTGATTTCTTTGATGATTAAAAATCTGTCTGTTTAAGCTGTGAATACTCGTAATGACTGAACCTTGACAGCATTCTGTCATTAAAATCTCCACAGATTCACTATCCGCTGAGAGAAAAATATCGTCTTTATTTCATTTTGGGTGATTGGTTACTCTGAGAGTATACATTCTGTTCCTAGACTTCCCACAGGGGGAGACAACATCCCCACATCTACCTTACTAAGCCCTCTAAGAAACTCATACCTTTCAATACCTGCTCTAAACTCCAATGAGAACAATCACAACATACTCAACCTCTCTTCATTAGACAGCACCTCCATGCCTGGAATCAACTTAGTGAACCTTCTTTGGACTACATCTAATGCCTTAGGTAAGGGGACCAAAATTTTTCAAAGTTTTCCAGGCATGATCTAAGCAATGCCTTGGGTAGCTTTAGCAAGGTTACTCTATTTTTATACTGCATTCCCTCCGCAATAAAGTTCAACTTTCAACTTGCCTTCGCTCATACTTGGATGCTAACATTTTGTGATTCTTGCAAGAGGACTTCCAAATCCCACTCTGCTGTAGCTATCTGCAGTTTTCTTCATTTAAATACGATTCAGCTCCTCTATTCTTCCTGTCAAAGTTCATAATCTCAAATTTTCCTACATTATATTCCATCTGCCAGTTTTGGCCCATTCACTAAATCTGAACATATCCCTGTGCACACTCTTTGTGTTATCCCCACCAATTAACTTCACACCTATTTTTCTGTCATCTATAAACTTGGTTATAGTACATTCACTTCCATCAACAATGTGATTAATAAACATTTGTGGCCCCAGCACGGATAACTGTGGCATGTAGTTACATAACTGTAGTTATAGATTAACACACTGAAAATGACGTCTTCATCCCAACTGCCTGGCCTTATGTCAGTCAGCTAATCCATTTATTTATTTGTCACATGTACTAAGTGTAGGAATAAGTATACAGAGGTATAGAGAAAAGTGCCATTCATTGGCGCCCAATTGGTTACAAAAACCAATATTAACAGATTTAACACAGCTAAAGGTAACAAGAAAAAAAGAAAGGTCCATATCTCAGAGCCCCAACTCCCATCTCCACAATAGTGTAGGCACTGCCCCAATCGCTAGGGCACCCGGGGGCTGCTGCCACTGCTTCACTGGACCACTCTCACTGCCGTCACCACCTCACCTGCCCCCTCTCATTGCCTTCATTGCCTTACCGGCCCACTCTCACCACCTCACCGGACCACTCTCGCCACCGTCACAGCCTCACCGGCCCACTCTCGCTGCCATCACCACCACACCGGCCCACTCTCGCTGCCTTCACTGCCTCACCGGCCCACTGTTACCACCATCACTGCCTCACTGGCTCCACTCTCATTGCCACATTGGCCCCACACTCACCACCGTCACTGCCTCACCAGCCCACTCTCACCGCATCAGCGGCCCAGACTCTCCACCGTCACTGTCTCACCAGCCCCACTCTCATCGTTATCACCACCGCACCGACCCACTCTCATTGCCTCACCAGGCCACTTTCACTGCCGTCACTGCCTCACCGGCCCACGCTCACCACCGTCACCGCCTCACCGGCCCACTCTCACCACCATCACCGCCTCACCGGCCCACTCTCACCGCCATCACCGCCTCACCGGCCCACTCTCACCACCGTCACCGCCTCACCGGCCCCACTCTCACCATCGTCACCACCTCACCGGCCCACTCTCACCACCGTCACTGCCTCACCAGCCCCACTCTCACCATCGTCACCACCTCACCGGCCCAATCTCACCGCCGTCACTGCCTCACCGGCCCACTCTCACCACCGTCACCACCTCACTGGCCCACTCTCACCGCCATCACCGCCTCACCAGCCCACTCTCACCACCATCATCGCCTCCCCGGCCCACTCTCACCACCTCACCGGCCCACTCTCACCGGCATCACAGCCTCACCGGCCCACTCTCACCGCCTCACCGGCCCACTCTCACCGCCATCACCGCCTCACCAGCCCACTCTCACCGCCATCACCGTCTCACCAGCCCCACTCTCACCGCCGTCGCCGCCTCACCGGCCCACTCTCACCGCCGTCTCCGCCTCACCGGCCCACTCTCACCGCCATCACTGCCTCACCGGCCCACTCTCACCACCATCACTGTCTCACCAGCCCCACTCTCACCGCCGTCACCGCCTCACCGGCCCACTCTCACCACCATCACTGTCACACCAGCCCCACTCTCACCGCCGTCACCGCCTCACCGGCCCACTCTCATCGTTATCACCACCTCACCGGCCCACTCTCACTGCCGTCACCGCCTCACCGGCCCACTCTCATCGTTATCACCACCTCACTGGCCCACTCTCACCGCCGTCACCGCCTCACTGGCCCACTCTCATCGTTATCACCACCGCACCGACCCACTCTAACTGCCTCACCAGGCCACTTTCACTGCCGTCACCACCTCAGCAGCCCACGCTCACCACTGACGCTGCCTCAATGGCCACACTCACACCACTGCCACCACCTCACCGGCCCACTCTCACCGCCTCGCCGACCCACTCTCACCGCCATCACTGTCTCACCGGCCCACTCTCACCACCGTCACGGCCTCACCGGCCCACTCTCACCGCCGTCACCGCCTCACCTGCCCACTCTCACCACCGTCACCGCCTCACCGGCCCACTCTCACCACCATCACCGCCTCACCGGCCCACTCTCACCGCCGTCACCGCCTCACCGGCCCACGCTCACCACCGTCACCACCTCACTGGCCCGCTCTCACCACCGTCACCGCCTCACCGGCCCACTCTCACCACCATCACTGTCTCACCAGCCCCACTCTCACCACCGTCACCGCCTCACCGCCCCACTCTCACCGCCGTCACCGCCTCACCGGCCCACTCTCACTGCTGTCACCGCCTCACCGGCCCACTCTCGCTGCCGTCACCGCCTCACCGGCCCACTCTCATCGTTATCACCACCTCACCGGCCCACTCTCACCGCCGTCACCGCCTCACTGGCCCACTCTCATCGTTATCACCACCGCACCGACCCACTCTCACTGCTGTCACCGCCTCACCGGCCCACTCTCGCTGCTGTCACCGCCTCACCGGCCCACTCTCACCGCCGTCACCGCCTCACTGGCCCACTCTCATCGTAATCACCACCTCACCGGCCCACTCTCACCGCCTCACTGGCCCACTCTCATCGTTATCACCACCGCACCGACCCACTCTCACCACCTCACCGGCCCACTCTCACCACCATCACTGCCTCACCGGCCCACTCTCACTGCCATCACTGTCTCACCGGCCCACTCTCACCACCGTCACGGCCTCACCGGCCCACTCTCACCGCCGTCACCACCTCACCTGCCCACTCTCACCACCGTCACTGCCTCACCGGCCCACTCTCACCACCATCACCGCCTCACCGGCCCACTCTCACCGCCGTCACCGCCTCACCGGCCCACTCTCACCACCGTCACCACCTCACTGGCCCGCTCTCACCACCGTCACTGCCTCACCGGCCCACTCTCACCACCAGCACTGTCTCACCAGCCCCACTCTCACCACCGTCACCGCCTCACCGGCCCACTCTCACCACCTCACCGGCCCACTCTCACCGCCATCACCGCCTCACTGGCCCACTCTCATCATTATCACCACCTCACCGGCCCACTCTCACCGCCGTCACCGCCTCACTGGCCCACTCTCATCGTTATCACCACCGCACCGACCCACTCTCATTGCCTCACCAGGCCACTTTCACTGCCGTCACTGCCTCACCGGCCCACGCTCACCACCGTTACCGCCTCACCGGCCCACTCTCACCGCCATCACCGCCTCACCGGCCCACTCTCACCATCGTCACCACCTCACCGGCCCAATCTCACCGCCGTCACTGCCTCACCGGCCCACTCTCACCACCGTCACCACCTCACTGGCCCACTCTCACCGCCATCACCGCCTCACCGGCCCACTCTCATCGCCATCACCGCCTCACCAGCCCACTCTCACCACCATCATCGCCTCCCCGGCCCACTCTCACCACCTCACCGGCCCACTCTCACCGGCATCACAGCCTCACCGGCCCACTCTCACCGCCTCACCGGCCCACTCTCACCGCCATCACCGCCTCACCAGCCCACTCTCACCGCCATCACCGTCTCACCAGCCCCACTCTCACCGCCGTCGCCGCCTCACCGGCCCACTCTCACCGCCGTCTCCGCCTCACCGGCCCACTCTCACCGCCATCACTGCCTCACCGGCCCACTCTCACCACCATCACTGTCTCACCAGCCCCACTCTCACCGCCGTCACCGCCTCACCGGCCCACTCTCATCATTATCACCACCTCACCGGCCCACTCTCACCGCCGTCACCGCCTCACCGGCCCACTCTCACCGCTGTCACCGCCTCACCGGCCCACTCTCACCGCCGTCACCGCCTCACCGGCCCACTCTCATCGTTATCACCACCTCACCGGCCCACTCTCACCGCCGTCACCGCCTCACCGGCCCACTCTCATCGTTATCACCACCTCACTGGCCCACTCTCACCGCCGTCACCGCCTCACTGGCCCACTCTCATCGTTATCACCACCGCACCGACCCACTCTCACTGCCTCACCAGGCCACTTTCACTGCCGTCACCACCTCAGCAGCCCACGCTCACCACTGACGCTGCCTCAATGGCCACACTCACACCACTGCCACCACCTCACCGGCCCACTCTCACCGCCTCACCGGCCCACTCTCACCGCCATCACTGTCTCACCGGCCCACTCTCACCACCGTCACGGCCTCACCGGCCCACTCTCACCGCCGTCACCGCCTCACCTGCCCACTCTCACCACCGTCACCGCCTCACCGGCCCACTCTCACCGCCGTCACCGCCTCACCGGCCCACGCTCACCACCGTCACCACCTCACTGGCCCGCTCTCACCACCGTCACCGCCTCACCGGCCCACTCTCACCACCATCACTGTCTCACCAGCCCCACTCTCACCACCGTCACCGCCTCACCGGCCCACTCTCACCACCATCACTGTCTCACCAGCCCCACTCTCACCGCCGTCACCGCCTCACCGGCCCACTCTCACTGCTGTCACCGCCTCAACGGCCCACTCTCGCTGCCGTCACCGCCTCACCGGCCCACTCTCATCGTTATCACCACCTCACCGGCCCACTCTCACCGCCGTCACCGCCTCACTGGCCCACTCTCATCGTTATCACCACCTCACCGGCCCACTCTCACTGCCTCACCAGGACACTTTCACTGCCGTCACCACCTCAGCAGCCCACGCTCACCGCTGACGCTGCCTCAACGGCCACACTCACACCACTGTCACCGCCTCACCGGCCCACTCTCACCACCATCACCGCCTCACCGGCCCACTCTCACCGCCATCACTGTCTCACCGGACCACTCTCACCACCGTCACGGCCTCACCGGCCCACTCTCACCGCCATCACCGCCTCACCTGCCCACTCTCACCACCGTCACCGCCCCACCGGCCCACTCTCACCACCATCACCGCCTCACCGGCCCACTCTCACCGCCGTCACCGCCTCACTGGCCCACTCTCACCACCATCACCACCTCACCGGCCCACTCTCACCGCCGTCACCGCCTCACCGGCCCACTCTCATCGTTATCACCACCTCACCGGCCCACTCTCACCGCCGTCACCACCTCAGCAGCCCACGCTCACCACTGACGCTGCCTCAACGGCCACACTCACACCACTGTCACCGCCTCACCGGCCCACTCTCACCACCATCACCGCCTCACCGGCCCACTCTCACCGCCATCACTGTCTCACCGGCCCACTCTCACCACCGTCACCACCTCACTGGCCCGCTCTCACCACCGACACCACCTCACTGGCCCGCTCTCACCACCGTCACCGACTCACCGGCCCACTCTCACCGCCATCACCGCCTCACCGGCCCACTCTCACCACCATCACCGCCTCACCGGCCCATTCTCACCGCCTCACCGGCCCACTCCACCGCCATCACCGCCTCACCAGCCCACTCTCACCGCCATCACCGCCTCACCGGCCCACTGTCACCGCCTCACCGCCTCACCGGCCCACTCTCATCGTTATCACCACCTCACCGGCCCACTCTCACCGCCGTCACCGCCTCACCGGCCCACTCTCATCGTTATCACCACCTCACTGGCCCACTCTCACCGCCGTCACCGCCTCACTGGCCCACTCTCACCGCCATCACCGCCTCACCTGCCCACTGTCACCGCCTCACCGCCTCACCGGCCCACTCTCATCGTTATCACCACCTCACTGGCCCACTCTCACCGCCGTCACCGCCTCACCGGCCCACTCTCATCGTTATCACCACCTCACCGACCCACTCTCACTGCCTCACCAGGCCACTTTCACTGCCGTCACCACCTCAGCAGCCCACGCTCACCACTGACGCTGCCTCAACGGCCACACTCACACCACTGTCACCACCTCACCGGCCCACTCTCACCACCATCACTGCCTCACCGGCCCACTCTCACCGCCATCACTGTCTCACCGGCCCACTGTCACGGCCTCACCGGCCCACTCTCACCGCCGTCACCGCCTCACCTGCCCACTCTCACCACCGTCACTGCCTCACCGGCCCACTCTCACCACCATCACCGCCTCACCGGCCCACTCTCACCGCCGTCACCGCCTCACCAGCCCACTCTCACCGCCGTCACCGCCTCACCGGCCCACTCATCAGCATCACCGCCTCACCGGCCCACTCTCACCGCCATCACCGCCTCACCGGCCCACTCTCACCACCGTCACCGCCTCACCGGCCCACTCTCACCACCATCACTGTCTCACCAGCCCCACTCTCACCGCTGTCACCGCCTCACCGGCCCACTCTCACCACCATCACCGCCTCACCGGCCCACTCTCACCGCCGTCACCGCCTCACCTGCCCACTCTCACCACCGTCACTGCCTCACCGGCCCACTCTCACCACCATCACCGCCTCACCGGCCCACTCTCACCGCCGTCACCGCCTCACCAGCCCACTCTCACCGCCGTCACCGCCTCACCGGCCCACTCATCAGCATCACCGCCTCACCGGCCCACTCTCACCGCCATCACCGCCTCACCGGCCCACTCTCACCACCGTCACCGCCTCACCGGCCCACTCTCACCACCATCACTGTCTCACCAGCCCCACTCTCACCGCTGTCACCGCCTCACCGGCCCACTCTCACCACCATCACCGCCTCACCAGCCCACTCTCACCACCTCACCGGCCCACTCCACCGCCATCACCGCCTCACCAGCCCATTCTCACCGCCATCACCGCCTCACCGGCCCACTGTCACCGCCTCACCGCCTCACCGGCCCACTCTCATCGTTATCACCACCTCACCGGCCCACTCTCACCGCCGTCACCGCCTCACCGGCCCACTCTCATCGTTATCACCACCTCACTGGCCCACTCTCACCGCCGTCACCGCCTCACTGGCCCACTCTCATCGTTATCACCACCGCACCGACCCACTCTCACTGCCTCACCAGGCCACTTTCACTGCCGTCACCACCTCAGCAGCCCACGCTCACCGCTGACGCTGCCTCAACGGCCACACTCACACCACTGTCACCGCCTCACCGGCCCACTCTCACCACCATCACCGCCTCACCGGCCCACTCTCACCGCCATCACTGTCTCACCTGCCCACTCTCACCGCCGTCACCGCCTCACCGGCCCACTCTCACCACCATCACCGCCTCACCGGCCCACTCTCACCGCCTCACCGGCCCACTCCACCGCCATCACCGTCTCACCAGCCCACTCTCACCGCCATCACCGTCTCACCAGCCCCACTCTCACCGCCATCACCGCCTCATCGGCCCACTCTCACCACCATCACCGCCTCACCGGCCCACTCTCACCGCCATCACCGCCTCACCGGCCCACTCTCACCGCCATCACCGCCTCACCTGCCCACTCTCACCACCGTCACTGCCTCACCGGCCCACTCTCACCACCATCACCGCCTCACCGGCCCACTCTCACCGCCTCACCGCCTCACCGGCCCACTCTCACCACCATCACCGCCTCACCGGCCCACTCTCACCGCCTCACCGGCCCACTCCACCGCCATCACCGCCTCACCAGCCCACTCTCACCGCCATCACCACCTCACCGGCCCACTCTCACCGCCTCACCGGCCCACTCTCACCGCCATCACCGCCTCACCAGCCCACTCTCACCGCCATCACCGTCTCACCAGCCCCACTCTCACCGCCTCACCGGCCCACTCTCAACGCCGTCACAGCCTCACCGGCCCACTCTCACCGCCATCACTGCCTCACTGGCCCACTCTCACTGCCATCACCGCCTCACTGGCCCACTCTCACCGTCTCACCAGCCCACTTTCACTGCCTCATCAGATCACTCTCACCACCATCACCACCTCACCGGCCCATTCTCAACACTGTCACTGCCTCACCGGTTCCCTCTCACTGCCTCACCAGATCACTCTCACCACCTTCACTGCCTCCCCGGCCCACTCTCACCACCATCACTGCCTCACCAACCCTGCTCTCACTGCTGACTGCTTCTGTCTCATATACTACCACCAACATCAAGGGCTCGTATCTTTTTAAGCAGTCTTATGTGTGGTACCTCACCAAACATGTTTTGGAAATAGAAACTATCCTCTGAGACGGGGTGGTGTTAAAATCAGTTTTCTTGCTTTTCAATTTACTACAGTTCTGCTACTTTCATTAATTTTGTTCACAATGAGAAAAAATGTCATTCTTGCCAAATTATGAAGTAAGTCTGTCAGGTTTCTGAGCCTGCTTATAAAACGTCACACTAGCTCTGAAAAATGTAATTCAATCCTTTTTTGAACCGATCCTATCATAATGAGAACCAGTGGTTTGGTATTCCACTTTCTGTACTTGCAGACATTTGGGAGCAGGATTGCTAGCCATGTGATCCTTTTATTAAGTATATGCTGCTTTTCTCCCACCTCTGATCCACAGTCCCATAAAAATGTTGATTAAAACAATAGAGTTGCTAACAATGTACAGTTATAAGTTAAAACCAGGTATGATGTGACTGGTTCAGAGCATTTATTTCTGAAGAATATTACAGGTGACACAAAGATGGTGGGCAGGAAATATTGAGGAAGTGGGGAGGCTGCAGAAGGACATGGACAGGCTAGAAGAGTGAGTAAAGAAGTGGCAGACAGAGCACAATGTGAAAATGTGGGACTATGTACCTTTGTAGGAAGAATAGAGGCATAGACTGTGTTTTCTAAACAAGGAAAGGCTTCACAAACTGATATACAAACGGACTTAGGAGTCCTACTTCAGGACTGTGTTTCAGATTTTTGAAGCCTTTCACCATTTATGCCTCAATTCTTCCTATCTCACTCTTTCCCACATTGTATTCCATCTGCCTCTTCTTTGCTCACTCTCCAAACCTGTCCACTAATAGGAGGGAGTAGGATCTGAGGGTACAGCCTCAGCATGAAGGGACAACTCCTCTGGAACTGAGATGAGGAGGAATTTCTTCAGCCAGAGGCTGGCTAATCTGTGCAACTCATTGCCACAGAGGGCTGTGGGGTTAAAGTCATTGAATCTGTTTAAGACAGAGACAGAAAAGTATGTGATTGGTAAGGGGATCAAGGAATACGGGAGGGTAGGAGAATGGAGTTGAGAAATGTATAAGCCATGATCTAATGTCAGAACAGACTCAATAGGCTAAATGGCCTAATTCAGCTCCTATGTCTTATGGTTTTATCAACATTTTTGTCCAAATCCAATATTGGAAATGTATTTTATTTCAGTGTAATCCAACCATATGCTTGTGAATGAAACAGCTGTCTGCACTATTGTGCATTTCTCCAATCCTGTATTGCAAAAGCCATGAATTACCCTAAATGTGCATGACAGAAACTGTAAGTATTTGAAAAACTGTCTATTTGATTCTGAAAAGGATAAATTTGTATTGGAAAAACAGACGTTGAGTGTTGAATGTACAGGTGACAGCCCAGCACTACCCGATGTGGAACTGACGTAGAATTGCGGGTAAGCTGTAAGATCAGTTGCTATTTTAGTTCTGTTTACATCCAAATAAACAAAACTGCTGATGTCAGTGTATGCATTTAGCTCAATAAGGATATAAGAAGGCTCAAATTTCCCTGTAATTAGAAGTATCTTTCAACTCTATGCTGTAATTAGGAATGTTTATTTTATTTCAGCAGTAGAAATGCATATTTGACATTTTAATTTGAGAATGAAGTCATAAAGCTCAATGTTGCAATAGCTTTTACTATTTTCTAATCCTTGCTTGTTTGCACATTTGCCTGGTGGATTGGCTGCTAAATGTCTCATTCTGCTACATACGATGATGGCAATGATAATTTATATTTATGTGTTACCATTAACACAGTGACATGTCACAAAATCCCACAGCTAAAGAAATATTACACCAAGCCGCTTAAAGAGACAAAAGGTCAGATGAAGAAAAACTTGGTAAGAGAGGCAAGTATTAAGGAGATGCTTAAAGGAGAGTAGAAATGAAGTGGAGGGATGTGTAAAATTTACAGATCCTGAGACCAAGGTAGCTGAGACATGGCCAGGAATGGTACAGTGATTAAAATCAGAGGTGCTCAAGAGACCAGAATAAAATGAGAGCAGATTGTTTAGTGTGAGAGATGATAACACAAGTAGGGAGAACGATTTGTAAACAAGAATGAGAATTTAAAATTGAGTTGTTGCTTTAAATAAAGTTAACTTTGCCTGTGACATTGTACCGTATTTATTTATTTTTCCAAGCCTTAATGATCCCATTACTAAGGAAATGTAAAGTCAATACATTATGGAAAATTCTAATGGACCCAACCACTGTTCTTATTGATCGAAGAGTAATTGGCTGCCATGGACTATTTTAGAATTGCAAAACAATTTGGATCTACGTAATTTTTTTTTTATTTTTCATGTTGTGGGTGATATTTTATTCTTTGGTTTTAACAGTAAAACAGATTGTATTTAAACAATAATGCAACATGAGTCCAATGTTCTGAGGTTTATTATCTCTACTCTAAAGACTGCTCCACTTCAATGTGGGTTTGGAAACATTAGCTGGAAATCAATAGAAGAGATGATGAAAAATATTTTAGCAGTAGATTGCCATGATCTGGAATGCAATGCATTAAAGGGTGCAGAAAACAGATTCAGTTGTAGCTTTCAAGCATATCAGACATATTTACATTGGGTTGGGGAAAATCTCGGGATGGCTAGTTGTTCCCAAGAGTTCGAATGGCTGAGTTTCATTCTGTATGCTATATTCCATATAATACCCTGTGCCCTATAATTGAAAAGATAGCGTCTAGATACTGACTTCACAATCAAGTGTGTCTAATTTAAAAATTTACATTGCTGGTTGTAGTTTCCAGGTACTCTTTAAGGATGACTTTTTCGACCGTTTGTAGGCTTTTATTTTCAGGCAATAGTATGAGGGGACATCAAAAAAACCATTCACTTGAATAAACCGCTTATTTTAGGTATGACCCCTCAACACTTCTTTTTTAGGCTGGGAAAACAGAGGGAAATGGTACATAGAGTTGAATTGTAGGAAGTGGCAAAAGGGATTTGGTTACGGAAGCTGAGCAGTAGAATACTCACGGATGAAAGGTTCTGACACTTGAGAGCATTAAGTGAGATCCTTGATAAGCTTTCAGGATGTGCCAAAGCACTCTACAGATAATTATATTTGAAGTGTACTCATTGTGGCAATGTAGGAAATGCAGCAGCCAACAGCAAGGATTGTAAACATCAGTGAGAAAATAAGCAGAAATTCCGTTTTTGTGATGTTGCTGGGGCACAAACAGGCCAATATACTGGGGAAATCACTGCTCTTCTTTTAAAGAGTGCCATGGTTTTTCCTTTTAGAGATTCACCTGAGAGACTAGTTTGGCCTCAGGCTAATGTTCAATGAGGGGAGACATGGGATTGACTTTTACCAAAAATTGACGCAAGTGCCAATTTTGGACAGTTTTATGGACGGTTTCTCTCTGTGAGCTCAGCAAGTCATCAGGTCTAATTCTCTGTGACTCACCTCATTATGTAAGCACCGCACATCTATGGTACTGCTATTGAGCACTCACCAGCAGCAGCAGAACTCATATTGCTGAGCCCTTCTGGGATTTATGATGCTGGCACCATATTTAAAACTTAGCCGTGCACCAGGTCAAATGTTGTCGGTCAGAAATAGCACTTCATAGGGCATAAGGCACAAATGAAAAGGCACATTGGAAGTAGAATCTCACATTCATAAATGTATCTCACTTGGTCTGATGGAGTGTCATAGTACAAGCATGAAGCTCCCGAGGTTACTGGCCCGTATCTCCATTCCATGTTAAGACACTGTCTAAGGCAGTGTTACTCTTTTACTAATGTCCAGGATAGAATAACATCTTGTCGTTATCCAATATGGAGCACTGCACATCCCCTCTCCAAATTTACAGCCTTCAGGTAGTAATCTGACTTCTTGTTTTTGTTTCCAAAGTGAATAGCCTCACATTTATCCAAATTATATTTCATCTGCCGTTGATTTGCCCACTCACCCAAATTGTTGAGATCATGCAACGAGGTAAATAGGATTGTCGACAGGATTTTAAGCTAGAAAGTAAGGAGGAAGGGAAGGATAAAATTCCCCCAGTGGGGAACAAAGCAGCAGGTTAACATCTGTGGGGTAGGCTCAACTGCATGGAAATCTGTGGAATAAATGACAGGAAAGGAGAGCTCAGGAGAGGTTATTAAAGTCACAAATTTGACACAAATAGGACAGAGTGTTTGGAAAGGATTAGCAATTAAACTTCAAGCACACGGGATAAATGAATGACAATGAGAAGAGGGACAGTTAAGACAGGACTGAAGGTGTTATACTTAGCATAAGAAAGAAGGTAAATGAGCTTGTGGCTCAGCTTGAGATTGGCAGATATGATGTGGTGGGCATCACAGAGACGTGGCTGCAAGGGGATCAGGATTGAGAGCAGAATATCCAAGGATATGCATCTTATCGAAAAGATAGGCAGGTGGCCAGATGGGGTGGGGTTGCCTTGTTAGCGAGAAATGAAATTAAATCAATAGGAAGAAACGAAGTAGGGTCAGATGGTACAGAATCTGTGTGGGTAGAACTGATGAACCGCAAAGGTAGAAAATCCGTGGTTGGTGTGGTGCAGGCCTCCAAACAATAGTCAGGAGCTGGGGTGCAAGATACACCAGGAGATTGAAAAGGTGTATAAGAAAGGCAAAGTTACTGTGATCTTGGGGAATTTCTGTATGCGGGTGGACTGGGAAAAGCAGGTTGGTAGGGGATTACAAGAAAAGGAACTTGTGGAATGTCTACAAGATGGCTTTTTAGAGCAGCATGTGGTGGAGACCATGAGGGAACAGGTAATACTGGACTTAGTAATGTGTGATGAGGCAGACTTGATAATGGAGCTTAAGTTGGGTGAATCCTGAGGAGGCAGTGATCATTATATGATTGAATTTACTCTGCAATTTGAGAGAGAGAAGATAGAATCAGAAGCAATAGTATTACAGCTGAATAAAGGCAACCACACAGAGGTATGAGGGAGGAGCTGGGCAGAACTTACTGGGAGAGGAGACGGGTAGGAAAGACAGTAGCACAGCAGTGGCTGGAGTTTCTAGGAGTAGTTCAGGAGACACAGCAAAAATTCATCCCAAGGAAAAAGATGCCTGGTACAGGGAAGATGAGGCAACAATGGCAGACCAGGGAAGTCAGGGACAGCATAAAAACAAGAGAGAAAGCAATAATAATGTTGTGAAAGGCAGTGGGAAACCAGGTAAAACAGGGCAAAGTCAGCTTGGTTTCATTAAGGGGGGGGGGGGGGGGGTCATGCCTGACAAATCTGTTATAATTCTTTGAGGAAGTAACGAGCAGGTTAGGCCAAGGAGAGCCAATGGATGTTATCTACCTGGACTTCAAGAAGACCTCTGACAAGGTGCTGCACAGGAGGCTGCTGAGTAAGATAAGGGCCCATGGTGTTAGACATAAAGTGAGAAGCTTGGTAGAAGCTTGGCTGCCCGACAGAAAGCAGAGAGTGGGGCTAAAAGGGTCTATCTCAGGATGGCAGCTGGTGACTGGCGGTGTTCTACAATGGTCAGTGTTGGGACCACAACTTTTCATTTTACACACTAATGATCTAGATAAAAGAACTGTGGGCATTCTGACTAGGTTTGCAGATGATACAAAGGTAGGTAGAAAGACAGCTAGTATTGAGGATGTGGGGAGGCAGCAGAAGGATTTGGACATGTTTGGACAGTGGGCAAAGAAGTGACAGATGGCGTACAATGTGGCAAAGTGTAAGGCCATGCACTTTGGTAAGAAGAATAGAGGCATGGACTATTTTCTAAATGAGGAGAAAGTTCAGAAGTCTGCAGTGAAAAAAAGACTTGGGAGTTCTAATCCAGGATTCTCTCAAGGTAAACTTGCAGGTTGAGCCAGTAGTTCAGAAGAGAAATGCAATTTTGGCATTTATTTTGAGAGGGCTTGAATGTAAAAGCAGGGATGTACTTCTGAGGGTCTGCAGGCCACATTTGGAGTACTGTGCGCAGTTTTGGGCCCCATGCCTCAGGAAGGATGTACTGGCCCTGGAGCAGGCTCAGAGGAGTTTCACGAGAATGGTCCCAGGAATGAAAATCTTAACATATGAGGAAAGTTTGTGTACCCTGGACCTGTACCCGATGGATTTTAGAAGGATGAAAGGGGATTTAATTGAAACTTACTGAGTACTGAATGGTCTGGACAGAGTGAATGTTGGAGAGATGTTTCCATCGGCAGGATCCAAGGGCATAGCCTTAGAGTAAAGGGAAGACCTTTTAGAATGGAGATTAGGAGAAACATCTTCAGCCAGAGATTGATAAATCAATGGAATTCGCTGCCACAGAAGGCTGTGGGCGTCAGGTCATTGAATATATTTCAGATGGAGGTAGATAGGTTCTTGATTATCGAGGGGATCAAGGGTTACGGGGAGAAAGTGGGAAATTGGAGTGACATTAACCACCCTCAACTCTGCAGGGACTGTTCCAGAGTTTATAGAATCCTGAAGATGACCACCAATGCTTTCACTATTTCTAGAGCTACTTCCTTAAGTTTTCTGGGATGTAAATTTTCAGGCTCTGGGGATTTATTGACCTTCAATCTCAATAATTTTCCCAGTACTGTTTCTTGACTAATGTTGAAATGCCTCAGCTCTTTCCTCTCACTAAACCTTCCTCCTCCAACTATTCTGGTTTCTGATTTGTGTCCTCTTTTGTGAAAACAGAACCAAAGTATGCAATCAATTGCTCAGCCATTTCTTTGTCCCCAGTTATACATCCCCCCATTTCTGTCTGTAGGAGACCTCCATTTGTGTTTACCAGTCTCTTTCTTTTCACATACCTATAGAAACTCTTAGAATCAGTCTTTATGTTCCCTGCAAGCTTAATTTTGCATGCTATTTTACCTTCTTAATCAATCCCTTGGTCCTTTGCTGAATTCTAAACTGCTCCGAATCCTCAGATTTATTATTTTCCTTGGAGAATCTATGTACCTCTTTCTCGGATCGGATCCAATCTCAAAAGTTGTTGCAGTTCCTTGAATGTTTGCCATTGCCCATTCACTGACATCCCTTTAAGTAACTCTCCCCAAGGCCAACTCAAGCTTCATATCCTCATAGTTTCCTTTATTAAGGTTTAGCACCCTTGTCTCCGAATCAACAACTTCACTCACTACCTTGATAAAAAATGCTAGCATGTTATGGCCACCTGCCTTAGTTTTGCACCTTATTCTGATGTATGCAGCATGAGCCTTGCCATATAAATAAAGGAAAAGAGTTTAAGTGAGACAGAGTTACTGAAATCTGTCTACCCTCCTCACCACGTCAGCCGAGAAAGGTAGCATTACATATAAAAACATGCCGTGAATGTTGGAGAATCCAAGAAAACAAAGTGTGGGGCTGGATGAACACAGCAGGCCAAGCAGCATCTTAGGAGCACAAAAGCTGACGTTTCGGGCCTAGAGCCTTCATCAGAAAAAGGGGGTGGGGAGAGGGCTCTGAAATAAATAGGGAGAAAGGGGGAGGCGGACTGCCGTGAATGTTTACAGTTACAGGTTAGAGGACATTAACTCATTGCTTTTATGAGACTTTGGATTGTCCTTTTGAAATACATCTCACGGTTGACAATTTTAACATGACCTGAGATTACATCTGATTCACAGGGATGACTATGTCAGTCTGTCGTGACCAATGACATGTTCATGATTGCTTGCGGCCAGGATTTGTATCCTACACATTTGCCACCCTGTGCGTTTCATAGCAGAATTTTCCATGCAGATAACTTCAACATGTAGTGCTTGATTAGGGCAATATACCTTTGTCAGAGCTTCACGTTGTGCACATATAGAACACTCGTCTTCAGACAGGAAAAACCACTTCCCCATCCACTTAGGCAGTAGTGGCAGCCATTTTTTTCATTTTCATTGCTTATTTGGGATTCAGATGAAGATGGAGAGCAACGTGGGTCATAATTTGCAGATTAAATTGCGGGCTCGACTTTGTTATCTAAGTGATCTCCCAAGCCATTGTGCTCCTTTCTTCCTGCCTCTCCCTATCAACCCATCAATTCTGAGCTCCCCCAAGATACCACTCAACTCTTTCACTTAGTTCTTCATCTCCCTACATTTCCCCTGACCCAGGACTTACAGCTTAATTATGCCAAACAGTATGATGCACTGTGTCCCTAGTGAAGCTAGAGTAGTGTTAACCACCAATTACCCCCTCTTGCATGACCTATGTCCTCCAATCTACTGTCTACTCCCACCTTTATGTACTGAGTTGTCCCTGTCACAAGTATTATCCCTTTTGCATCCCAGCTTGCTGTTTCCAACCCTCAAAATTGACTTTCCCGTCTTTCCTCTCGTAGCAGTGGCCCTAATTCGGTTTCCCTATGATGTACAGTGAACAGACCCCTATGATTGATAGGAGTCACCTATCTGATGGCAGCCCTGACTGTTGAGTTACCAGATCTCTGATTAACATCTGTGCATCTTACTGATTGACTTGCCATGAATCCCCAAGCTGGTTACATTGGACTTGCAGGTCTGACCCTGGCACAGTAATTAAACTTGAATGATATGCATGCCTTGACATTGACTGTCCCAAGTGGCTCACTCTCAACTGCCCTTAGGACAATTCACAATGGGCAATAAATGCTGGTCTAATCAGTAACACTCACATTCCCACAAACATGAAAAAAAGACAAGCTGCCTGGCTTTAAGTCTGCTGTTAGAGAGAAGGTAAGACAGATGTCCTACAATGCTGCAAATGCTGGAAATGCAGAATAAGGCAAGACAGAGAAGCAGTAAGCAGCAAAGTTAATGCAAAGCAAGTGAGTGCTACCAAAAACTGCAAAGAGCATTGAGACATGTCTTGTTCTGAAGAATGAGATGGGTATGTGTTCCTGAGCACAAAGTGCCCTGGCAGCAACAGTGCATTGAAGGGTATCAGTGTGCTCCAATGTGCAGGACTGAACTATGTTGTAAGCAAGTCAGAGAAATGCCCTGAAGATGTGATGAAGCTGATGTGTGTTTAACGCCTCGGTGATAACCACGCAGGTGGTTATTGCCTATGGCATGTATCCTGAGATATTAGGGATTGCTAGCCAAGGCGACACCTGGAGGATCAACCAATGAACTGAAGCCACCAGGTACCCACTCTGACTTTTCTGTTGGGAATGATCACTCTCTACCTTTTCTCCACTGCCGGAGAAAATAACAAATTCCTTCTAAATTAAGTGAGATTATGCAATAATGAGATGTTAAGGCATGCAAATACGCCTCTCACTACTCACGAGTGAGATTCTCATCTAAATGTTAAAAGTGAAAAATCAAACTTTATGTTCTTGATGTTGAGAATCTTCTTTTTCTAATCTCACTGTATTTTTACAACTGACTCACTATTGCCCTGATTTTTCAGGAGCTAGGAAAAATCCACCCATTTTTTTATTTCAAGTAAAAGTTAGGTACAAGGGATTCAGGAAATCTGAAATGACAAGAGAAGGGATTGCAGAAACTCAGGAGGCCTGGCAGCATTGATGGGGAGAGCAATAGAGTTAAAATTTGAGGAAGAATCATGCTAAGTTCAATATGTTAACTACGTTAAGGGACACTGCTAGACCTGCTGAGCTTCTCTAGCCCTTTCAATTTTTATTTATGTTACTGTTTCCTTTTATTCTTTCATCAGATGTGGGCATCACTGGCAAAGCCAGCATTTGGTGTCTGTTTCTAAACTCTTGAACTGGGTGGCTGCCAGGATACTTCAACCTCATTGGCCTGTGGTTCTGTGTTCACATTGAAGTCAGAATGGGTACAGATGGCAGATTTTCTTCTCTAGAGGTCAAAGGATATCAGCTCCACTGGGCTTTTCTAATAATCAATGATGCTTTCACCATTTCAATTCTAAATTTTTTAACTAAATTTAATTTCCACCAACTGTTAGGATTTGAATCCATAACTCCAATGGAATTTAAATTACTAGATTATGAGTCCGGCGACACACTCTCCACGCAGGCAGGGGTTTTTAGTTCACTGCCAGGCACTGATGTCAGAACATCTGGGTTCCTAGCCCTACGCTGCAGTGGAGGAAATAGCCAGAACCTACAATTTTGGCTTAGGTGAGCAGCGCTGGAGGGTGGGTTCACTATTCATTTAGCAGCAGCAGGCAGAGGATGAAAGTGGGGCCTATGAAGTTTAAGCCTGATTTTAAGGCTTGTTCTAGTGAGCGCTAACTTGCAGAGTTACGGAAGGCTGAAGTCAGCAGGAGGAGAGGCAGAGGTGGAGACCGAATGATATGACTGCCCCATTCTTCACAAGCGTAGCCCTGAAATAATGCTATAAACTGTCTGAGAGAAGTGGATGATCCATTTTCAGAGAACGTCAGCAGACACTGAGATAAGCCAGCCAGGCTAAAGGTGCCAGAAAATGTGATCAGCCACAGTATCATTTGACAGACCTGGGTGCAAAGCCACAAAACACTTAGTAATCTTTGTTCTGGCAAGTTTAGTGCAAAATGACACCCCACTGACAGCCCTCTAAGTATCAAGCTTCTAGTGGAAATAGCAACAAAAAAACATGCTTCTGAGCATGGGAGAGTTGTGCATCAGGGTAATTACTGACCCAGCCACAATGCTCAGCATTCTGATCAGGCAGTTCTGACACACAAAGCTTCTTATTTGAACGAGAAGTTAGCATTGTCTTATCTCTCTCCCTTTTGTCCTTGCAGGAGAAGAGTGTGCAGCCTTCACTGGAGTGGGTGTGCACAGGAGGAGGAGAAAGCCAGCTGACCATTCTCCCTGTCATAGAGGATGTGGTGGCAATAGCCATTGTGAGGATAGCACTGTGTGATCAAGAGGATGATGGAAAGATGGAAATGCCTGGAGGAGAGAGTGGAAGGATCATGAATTCTGCAGATAAAAGGGATGGTGTGCACTCCTCTTGTTTGACAGCATACTGTTATGATTCCAGATGATGTTAATACTGGACTAGTCAGGTCCCAGAGTGAAATCTGGCTTGTCTGATCATATTTTAGGAATTTGTTTTCTTGGTTTTAATGAGGGGGTGGGCTTTCACTGAAACACAAATTTGCAATGCTGTAGATTCAGGTTTAATAATATAAGAGAAGTTTATTGCGCAAAAGAATTGAAGATAAAGTAGAATAAACTAAACTTTGCATGTCGCACAAGTTAGAAGATTTTGAACACATGGTGAAATACAACTCTGTTAACTCTAGTGATACTCCTTTACAGTACTTACATTAGAGAGGATTCCCTCTCTTTCACATGAATAGGATTTAATTTAACTAAGCCTTCATTTCCTCATCTTGATAATCTGATAGCATCTTTCTGGAGCCGTCATTGAACTAAGTTTAGACTTTCTCAGTTTAAAATAACTCTCCACCTATCCCCTCCCTACCTTCCCACCTATATTCACTCCACCTATCCCCTCCCTACCTTCCCATCTATACTCTCTCCACCTATCTTCTTTTCTCTCCATCTTCGGTCTGCCTCCCCCTCTCTCCCTATTTATTCCAGAACCCTCACCCCATCCCCCTCTCTGATGAAGGGTCTAGGCCCGAAACGTCAGCTTTTGTGCTCCTGAGATGCTGCTTGGCCTGCTGGGTTCATCCAGCCTCACAGTTTATTGTCTTGGATTCTCCAGCATCTGCAATTCCCATTATCTCTGTTAAGGGTTTTAGCCAAGATAACAAAGTGTGAAGCTGGATGAACACAGCAGGCCAAGCAGCATCTCAGGAGCACAAAAGCTGACATTTTGGGCCTAGACCCTTCACCAGAGGGTTTTAGCCAAACGTTTTAACCAAACATTTATGGCCTGGACCTTTTAAGCTAAACCTCTTTCACTCATATAAATTCCTATTTAAAAGTTCTGTTGTCACAGACAAGTTCTTATATCGTGAACAGGGTCAGTTGAGGAGGCAGATCATGACAGCACAGCAGCATCATCAGATCTTTCAGACGTAAGAGGAGCTACAGGACCAGTACCATCTCATCATTCGAGCTTACCCCCATCACTGTGGGTCCTTATGTGCAATTAGAAAAGAAGGCACTGGGTGAAGAGCACAGCGCTAGTGAACAGGAGGAGGTGATGTTGGCAGAGACTGCTGTGGGCAGACCCCTGAAATGATGGGGACCAACGTCACCATGCCCTGCTGGGCACAGAGGCGGGATCTTATAAGCCAAAAAAAAACAGCAGCAAGAGATCTGTGCCCACATATTGGAGTTCCCTGGGGCAACACAGAATCATGGTCTCTGAATAGTGGAGCACATTCAGTCCATATGCAGCACATGGCTCAGGGCTTTGAATGCATAAGCTGCTCCATGGAGACTGTGGCCTTGCTTTACGGAGAGCCATATACAACAGCACGAAGAGTTCATGTGACCTACAGAATGACCCAATCAGTGGTGCTCAAGGCAGAAAGAGACATGGGGACTTTATATCTCAGCTGGTGCTTCCATCGAACCATCCAGAATGGGACAGTCACCAACAAGGAGGAATGTACCAATACCTACCGAGTGCCATCGTTATCATCAGCCACTTTGGTCCTTCTGACAGAATGATCATCTATGAAACAGGGCTCAGTGATGGAGACATTGACACCAGTGCAAGTATTCTTATTGACATCTCTACAAGGAGACAACCACTGTAAACATTATAGCTGCAAACAGACATGGGTAAATAGGCTGCCCCCATCACATCCAAGCCGACACATAGAGTACTGTGAGTAGTGACCCAGAGTGAAAGCCCCCACATTACAATGCAGTGAATCACACATCAGGGCTTGTTTCACTTGTAAATGTACAACTGGTAATAGATTATTAAAAGTGAAAGGTTGAACCATGATACTAAACTTTAATGACATGATTGCAAAAGAAGGAAGATTTAGTGAAAGTATGTTGTTTCTCAATGGGACTATTGAAACTGCTGGAGCTGTACTACAGGCATTCGCTGTAAAAGTGGATCTGTTTAAAGTTGCGTGTTCAGTAGATATGTTCTCACAGGCAGATGTATTCTCACAGGCAAATATGTCCTCACTGCAGTCCTGCTGAATAAGGAGTGCTTGAGTGAGCTTGCCTGGGTCAGTAGTAATTTGCTGTTAACAGCATCTTGATGAGAGCTTTGTCACCTGATGCAGCCCTGACTACCTCCCTGCTCAATAGGGGCTCCTTTCTGCTCTGCATCTTTCTAAACCTCTTCCTTAACCTATACTGAACTGTGTTGATCTAATGCTCCAGCTTCTTCAAGTTCCACGCCCTCCTGGAGTGCTAGCTTACAGAGAATGTTACTGACTAACACAACGTGTGAGTTTATTGCAGGACGTCTGGTCCAAATACTGGAGCCGCATCTTCAAATCTTGCAATGTGATCAGATGGCTTCAGTTGTAGCTCCTTTGCAAATTAGTATTGGTGTTAGGAAAAGATATGGGTAACCATGGTTCGAGGAAAATCCCTTGCCTCCTAGAATCTATCCATGAAGTTTTGGTGACAACATGAAGAGCAGCAGCATTCTGGATTATTGGAGTATATGGAGTCATGGCAGTGTGCAGAAAGTGAGCACATACTGAAGGAGGCTGTAGTCTTGGCCACAGTCCAGCTGAATGTTGAGAGAGTGCAAACCCTACATACTCACATCTGCCTGCTTATTTGGAACCCTAATGACCACAGGGTATGAGTGATATTATCCTATATCTGCCAGGACCCAGTAAAGGAGGTTATTCCTTCTGCTGCTTCTTCCTGGATGGCTCTATCTGTTTGAAATTGTTTGTACTGTCCAGCTTCCACGAATAGTATATCAGTAACCTGTGGTTTTCACTTCTTGAGCAATATTGCTAATGTTTGGGATAAACCAGGGTGAAACAATCTACCTGGAAGCTTAAGATCCACTCTGGTGACTAAGTAGAAACTTTTTATTCGCTCTGCTTACCTAATGACACTTCTGTGCAGATGGATCGTGAGTGCTCCTCAGTCATGAAACCATTTATGGGCCCATCTAATTGAATAGTGCAGTAAATCCCTGCTGTATTGCCATCTTCTTCCACTTCAACTGTTCCATGTTCATTGTACAACCCATGTACCCCACAAAAAAAAACAACCAGGCCATTAATGAGCTCGCACCAAATACTTTCACAAAGTTGGCTGGCCTTTCTTATGAATCTGGTAGGTTACTGTATCCCACCTTAGCCAGTGCTGAGCAAAAGCACTGACCATCAAGAAAGGAAACTGGCTCAATGGTTGGCAGTTCAAAATGGTGTGCCCAACCACTTCCATTCTTATTCCCATATCAGAGTGGAAATTCTGACCATGGGGTTGAAAATTCTTGTCTGGGCATGGTTGGGAGCACTCAAAAGGCCTTGCAGCAAAAATGAGTGAGACCTGGAATCCTTTCAGTTCGTGGTGATCTGTGAATGTTTAGAAGCTTGTTGATTTGGGGGTACTCTGCTTACTAAAACTTTGTCCTTAAGCGTCTACACTGTCAGTGATTGAAGCTTTTTTTTAAAACTTTCACCATTGGCCATTCATGTTTTCTTGTATTGAATCACAGATTATCTTATATCAGCGAGCATTAAAATGGAAGACGCTCTACAAACGCTGGATCCTCATGGGCCATTATTTTTTGTTTGGTTGAATGATCATGGTTCTTTCACTATTTACTGGTCTCAAGAATATTAGTTATTCACTTCTAACGTGGCCTTTTATTTTCATGCTGTTTAATTTTCTTGCAGTACCTTAGGAGGTCAGCAACCGCCTCCAAAGTATAGTGTTTTAAAATGTTCATAGAGTTCCTACCGTGCAGAAACAGGCCATTCAGCCCTTTGAGCCCACATTGACCCTCCAAAGAGCATCCCAGCCAGACCAACTCCCTACCTTATCCCTGCATTTCCCACCCTAGAAACTACAGGCAATTTAGCACGACCAATCCACCTAACCTGCACATCTTTGGACTGTGACAGCACATGGGGCGAATATGCAAACTCTACACAGATAGTCACCTGAGGTTGGAATCAAACCCAGGTCCCTGGTACTGTGAGGTAGCAGTGCTAACCACTGAGCCACTGTACTGGCCCACGCTGTAGTCCAGGCTGTTCTTCTGCAAGGTCCATATTACACAACCAAAATTACAACAGAACTAAAGAGCACCTCCCAGAATTTCTTTATACGCTTTGAAAATTCAGGTTACTGTCACTTCCAGCATTTAATGCAACATTTTAGTGAAGAAATAACAGTTGGAATGAAAATCAAATCTTCCGTAGGACGATATAGCGCAGAAATGTTGATTCTGCCCTCATTTCTTCCCTTCTTTCCTAAAGACACTAGCTGGTTGATCTTATTTCAAGAGATGTGCCAGCATTTATTGCCCATGCCTAATTACCTTGGAGACAGTAGTGATGAGCTACTTTCTTGAACTGCTGCGGTCTGAGGGTGTAGGGACACTCACAGCACTGTTAGGGAGTTCTGGGATTTTAACCCTTTTGATGGTGAAGGATGAGAAATAAGGCTAGGTATGTCCAAGTTGAGATGCTAAGTGTCTTGGAGGAGATCTTGCTACCCAGTAAGAACTTGACCCCACCAGTATTTTATCCAAGTAGCAAACCGTGAGTTCAGAGGTGTGTTCTCCACTCAGCCTACATCATTCCAGATAAGGCCCTGCAATATTATCTGTGACAAGACATGTTTTCAATTTTTCTCTCATACCATGACTCTGTTAGTAGCAAGCTTCAGCTCTATGTCACAGAGCCAGGTGTTTGAGGCCCTTACCAGGCATATGAATGAAGACTTCAGTATAATTCTATTTTCAGTGGAAGGGTTCAACTAAAGAAACCTGAAAGAAATTTGAAAGAACTGCAGACGCTGTACAACTGAAACAAAAACAGAAGCTGCTGGAAAAGTTCAATAGGTTTGGTTTCATCTGTGAATAGAAATCAGATGATAATGTTTTGGGTCCAGTGATCCTTCCTCAGAACTCAGTTCCAGCAACTTCTGTTTTTGACAAGAGGCTGAGTTCCAATTTGCCTTCGTTTAATATTTACCCAACTGAAAACACATTGGTACCATTGCTGTGATACTAGAAATGGCCATGTGGAGTAGCGATGTAATAAGCAACTTTAAAACTGATGCTGGTCATGGCCCAGTTATGATTTGGGAAATTATTCATCCTGTCTTCTGAGATAGAAGCTGTAATTATGTTGCTTCAATTGGCATACATTTTATTCTAGATTTTGAGATATTGGTGGACTGGAATAGTTATTAGTCAAAATAATGGGACAAACTGCGAAGAGAGCTACAATTGTTAAAAAGTGGATTATCTATGCTTTTTGCCTTTTATCATATTCAAATTGACTAATCCTAATGGCAGTGAAAGTTGGTGTGTTTCTATAAACAGGGAACCACTAACATTTCATGAAAATTAAAAGAAAACCCCAACAGTTTTGATCTCTGAATTACTCTAAATGTGCAGAGGTACAAGAAGTGAGTTTAAGTGCTGCAAATGATGACAAATTGTAGAGGTAAAGCTTCAGGCAGTTAATTCTCATAAACATTCTTAAACTGGAATAGCCTTTGAAGTAATCAAGTTACAAATGGAGACAAAACCACACTGATAACAATCAAAGCAAAAAATCCAACAATTGTAGCACTAAAATGAGTCAAATCTGATTGAATAGATTACATGAAATATACTGATATAATATTATTCAAAACTCCAGTTTTTCTTTAAACCACAGGATGGAAATAGAAGCCATTCAGTTGGAAGAAGCCCATGTTCATAATGTTTATAAGCAAACAGCACCATACTTCAATGAACTCCGAAGCAAGGCGTGGCCCAGTGTCCGACAATTTCTCCTGGACCAAAAACCAGGCAGCCTTATTGCTGATGTTGGTAAGAGATTACAACAAACTTAATTCTTACCAAATTATTAGTAAAACAGATTCCTCTTAGTATTATTTGATAGCCTTGCTTTATTTTCCGCCTGTGAAGCACGTTGGAATGATAGAAATGTGAATTCTGTTTACATAAACGCAAGCTGTTATAGTTTACATTCATGTTCAAGAGACCGATTCTGTCAACAAAATTAATAATTTTAAGCCTCTCCTTTTGTGAGTTGAATGGGCTTTATGGTTTGGACGCTTTAACAATGATATTTTAATAATATACGTGTGATTTCCATATTTGTTAACATCAGAATCAGAGAATTAAAGAATCCCAAAGTGCAGAAAGAAGCCATTTGGCTCATTGTGTCTGCACTGACAATCTGAAAAGCATCCCATCCAGACCCAGCTCCCGACCCTATCCCTGTAACCCCACATTTACCATGGCTGATTCACTGAGCTGACACGTCCCAGGACAACTGGGACAATCTAGCATGGCCCCAACCCACCAAATCTGAGCATCTTCGGACTGTGGAAGAAAACTGGAGCACCTGGTGAAAACCCATGTAGGCACAGGGAGAACCTGCAAACTCCACACGAAAGTTTATGGTTTACATCCTTCCCAGAAGTACTATCAAAAAGGCAACCAAATACAATTCCTGTGTGTCTGGTGCTGCGGTACAAATGGAATAAGTTAGCTAGCTTTGAACTTGTAGAGAATTCGAGATGGATGTGTTTCAAATGCTCTAGTCAGAAATAGCCTGACATAGGTGGCAGACAAGTTGTTGAAGGGAATCCTTGGAGTGCAGGCTCATAATTCTTAGAAAGTAGAATCGCAGGTAAACAGGATAGTGAAGAATATGCTTGGTATCCTCACCTTTATTGGTCAGTGCATTGAGTGTAGGAGTTGGGATTGCATGGTGAGCTGTGCAGGACATTGGTTCAACCACTTTTGGAATACTGTGTGCAATCCTGATCTCCCTGCTATAGGAAGGATGTTGTGAAACTTAAAAGGGTTCAGAAAAAATTAACAAGGATGTTGCCAGGGTTAGAGGATTTGAGCTATAGGGAGAGGGTGAATAGGCTGGAGCTACTTTCCCTGGAGCATCGGAGGCTGAGGCGTGACCTTATAGAAGTTTATAAAATCATGAGGGGTACAGATAGGGTAAATGGACAATTCTTTTCCCCGGGGTAGCAGAATCCAAAACTAGAGGGCATAGGTTTGAGATGAGAGGAGAAATGTTTAAAATGGATCTAAGGGGCAACTTTTTCATGCAGAGGGTGGTGTTGATTAGAGTGCAGGAGAGACATGTCCCTGTGAAAATGAGGGATAGAATGGGCACAATTAGGGAACCATGGATGACAGGTGAAATTGTGAGACTAGCAAAGAGGAAAAAGGAAGCATACATAAGGTCTAGATGACAGAAAACAGACAAAGCTTTGGAACAATATCAAGAAAGTAGGACCAATCTGAAATGAGGAATTAAGAGGGCTAGAAAGGGTCACGAAATATCTTTAGCAAACATGGTTAAGGAAAATCTCCAAAACCTTTTATTCGTACATAAGGACCAAGAGGACAACTAGAGAAAGGGTTGGCCCACTCAAGGACAAAGGAGGGAAGTTATGCAGGAGTCAGAGAAAATGAGTGAGATTCTTAATGAGTACTTTGCGTCGGTATTCACTGAGGAGAGGGACATGATGGATGTTGAGGTTAGGGATAGATGTTTAATTACTCTAGGTAGAGTCAGCATAAGTGGGGCGGGGGGAAGTGTTGGGTATTTTAGAAAGCATTAGGGTGGACAAGCCACCAGGTCCAGATGGGATCTCTCCCAAGTTACTGAGGGAAGCAAGAGAGGAAATAGCTGGGGCCATAACAGATACCTTTGCAGCATGGGTGAAGTCCCAGAGGACTGGAAAATTGCTAATGTTGTCCCCTTGTTTAAGGAGGGTAGCACGGATAATCCAGGTAATTATAGGCCGGTGAGCCTGACATCAGTGGTGGGGAAGCTGCTGGAGAGGACACTGAAGGGTAGGATCTATTTATATTTGGAAGAAAATGGGCTTATTAGTGATAGGCAGCATGATTTTGTGCAGGCAATGTCATGTCTTACCAACTTAATTGAATTCTTTGAGGAAGTGACAAAGTTGATAGATGAGGGAAGGGCTGTAATTGTGATATACATGGACTTCAGTAAGGCTTTTGATAAGGTTCCCCATGGTAGGCTGATGGAGAAAGTGAAGTCTAATGTGGCCTAGGGTATACTAGCTAGATGGCTAGAGAACTGGCTGGGCAACATGAGACAGAGTGTTGTAGTGGAAGGGAGTTTCTGAAAATGGAGAACTGTGACCAGTGGTGTTCCACAGGGATCCATGTTGGGACCACTGTTGTTTGTGATATACATAAATGATTTGGAGGAAGGTATAGATGGTCTGATTAGCAAGTTTGCAGATGACATGAAGATTGGTGGAGTAGCAGATATGGAAGGAGATTGTTGGAGAATGCAGCAGAATATAGATGGATTGGAGAGTTGGGCGGACACATGGCAGATTGAGTTCAATCCAGGCAAATGCGAGGTGATGCATTTTGGACGATCCAATTCGAGAGCGAACTATGCGGTAAATGGAAAAACCCTGGGGAAAATTGATGAAAGATCTGGGTGTTCAGGTCCATTGTACCCTGAAGGTGGCGCTGCAGGTTGATAGAGTGGTCAAGAAGGCATATGACATGCTATCGTCCATCAGACAGATTATTGAGTACAAGAGTTGGCAGGTCATGTTGCAGTTGTATAGGACTTTGGTTCGGCCACATTTAGAGTACTGTGTACAGTTCTGGTCACTACATTGACAAAAGGATGTGGATGCTTTAGAGAGGGTGCAGAGGAGGTTCGCCAGGATGCTGCCTGGTATGAGGGCGCTAGCTATGAAGAGAGGTTGAGCAAATTAGGATTATTTACATTGGAAAGACGGAAGTTGAGTGGGGACCTGATTGAGGTCTAGAAAATCATGAGAGGTATAGAGAGGGTGGATAGCAAGAAGCTTTTTCCCAGAATGAGGTCTCAATTACTCGAGGGTCACAATTTCAAGGTGAGAGGGGAAAAGTTTAAGGGAGATATGCGTGGAAATTTCTTTAAGCAGAGGATGGTGGGTGCCTGGAACGTGTTACCAGCAGAGGTGGTAGAGGCGGGCACTCTAGTGCTCTCTAGGCACTGGTAGTAGCATCATTTAAGCTGTACCTAGACAGATACATGAACGGGCAGGGAGCAGAGGGATACAGAACTTTGGAAAATAGGCGACAGGTTTAGAGAGAATCTGGATTGGCTCAGGCTTGGAGGGCCAAAGGATGTGTTCCTGTGCAGGAATTTTCTTTGTTCTTTGTTCTCTTTGTATATGGAATGAGCTGCCAGAGGAAGTGGTGGAGGCTGGTACAATTACAACATTTAAAAATCATCTGGATGGGTATATGAATAGAAAGTGTTTAGGGGGATATGGGCCAAATGCTGACAAGTGGGACTTGATTTATCTGGGATATCTGGTTGGCATGGAGGAGTTGGACCGAAGGATCTGTTTCCGTGCTGTACATCTCTATGACTGTATAAATAGGAGGAGTCTGGAACAATTGTTTGGCTAAAGAACATTTTTTTAGGCTTGCTTTCAAAACCTTTGCCCAAGTTACAAGTGAAGTGACCACATATTTTAAGTACTTCATCAGAGCATGCTATATGTGTAAATGTAAATCTTTTGACTGTTCTACTGTTGAATGCTTTAATTTCAGAAGTCCCTACACTTGGGAATGGAGTATACCCTTGTATCAAATCTCTCAAAACCGCAAAAGCTAAGGCTTTATGATTGTATATGCGCAGTTTCTTTGCACTACCACCCATGTGTCAAGCTGGTTCGGATTGTTACTCAATATTTGGTGATTTCTCTGTACTTATGTGACAGAGAATGCAATATATGGTCTTTTACAATATTCAGCCAGGATTTTTCAGCTTCTCGTCAATTTCCCCTTTCAACATTCTATATCCAACATTTCACCCAATCCAAGCGAGATTAGAGTTCACCAGGATATGGGCACTGACCCATTCATCTCCTGAATGTTTGGATTTACAATTGTACTACAGACAATGATATCTTAAGGGAGTTGAAACAACCTTTACAGATGAGCTAAAGGCTGTTCTTATCTGGCTTTCACACACTGTCAAGTATGGGCAGTGATTAAGAATATGCCTGATTTCTGTCTTACTAATTCAGTGACATGGTGGATAATTTTAGCATCTCTACTGTTACTTGGCTAAGATTAGTGAAGAATAAAATTACGCATTGATGCTGCGTAATGTATATTGCTATTTTCAACTGAACAATTACACAAATGCAAATTGTAATTGCTCAAGGTCAATGGGAACCTCCTCAGTCAGATCCCGAAAAATAGGTGGAAATCAGACGTGATTAGCCTCAAAAAACACCACAAAGATCACCTAATGCAGTAGATTTGATTAACTGAGGGGATCTATTTAGTTTGAAATCATGAAAATACTTCCACTCCACTTCAATCAGCAACAGTAAATAAGCTCAAGAATGAGCTCAGAAAATGAAATTCACTTAGGAAAAAAAAACACAGGCATTGCAGGAACTTAGCAAAAGGTCTTTTTATTTTAACATTTTCACTTTTGGAAACTGGTTTTGCTTTTATTGGCCACACTATTTTTTTTATTTATATTTCGGGACGATACACTGTAATCCAACATTTGCTTTAAAATTAAATGATTTTATGAAATAGGCTGAATATCATGACTCCATCATCGTTGGCAACTCTTTCAGTCATACATGGAAACCACAATAATTTAACTGACTGTGATTGCTTTTATGAAGTCTTTTGTACATAACTATCCTCTTCTCAGAGTTTTGTTGGTGGACTTATTGTGCTTTTACCAGAAGGCTTTGGTGCAGTTTCAATAATGAGCTCTGTGTGTTATTGCTCATGGAGATTTGTTTCTTTAGAATGGCTGTGCAGACTATTTGCTGCAGTAACTTATTCAAACAGACGTGTTTTGCTAATTAAATGGACTCTATGATTATCCTTACACCCTGCTCTGTTTCAAATTCATTGGCTTTTACAGGACTGTCAGCAGACATATTCCCTGAAATTTGATTTCCAAAAGTATATTTAATTCAGAACGTTTGTAAATGTGCATGTACAGTTCAAATTGTACTCTGCATCATGCAGGGCAAATACATTTCTTTCAGGAAAGTGCACAAATTATTTTACAGACTTGCCATTTCAGATTATATTTGCAATGTACATTTACCTTTCACGTCAGACATTTTATAGTGCATGAGGCCCAAATGTTTAATATGGTTTCCAGCCCCTATGTGTACAATGATGGGAGACAATGGCCTTTTTTTAAGGAACTTAGCTGCAGTTGCATAACTTTTAGTGCACCCCTTAACAAATTGTCCTAGACCTTGGAATGTGCTAGCTTGCAAACTTGGTCATTGGCAACCCTGCTTAAATATATTATGTTATATAAGTTGCGTGAACCTTTCTTTTCTGCATCAGTCCTAAAACCATACATTGACTTTCTTCAACTTCCTGTCCTCATCAAGTGTGAGACATTTGGAAACAATCAGGTATTTGCCACCCATTTTCAAATCTGGTCACAAACATATTCAACTTCCTCCCCAAAAGCTGGTTTACGTTTTTAAAAAAACGGCTCCAGCATAGATCATGGGTAATTGGTTGCTATTTCTCAGGTTCTCAGTGATGTCTGTGTTGCTGTGTTCTTTTCTCTGGCACTAGGGAGGCAACATATTATTTGGAATTCTTGGTCATTACTGAACTACTGTCCAAACCTCTGATTATAAAATTCCCCACTACACTGACCACTATTTGTGTAGTTTGTATGCCTGTCACTCTCCAATGGATTGTTCTGCTCCCTCTGGGTCACTTACATTGGTCAGTTCCTGGTAAAGCACTGGTAACCCATAAAGACTTGCTTGCCAAGCTCTCCACTGTCTCAACAGCTTATAAGCAATCTGGCAGCAATAACATTTCAATATTCTAATACTATAACGTTTCATTAAAAAATAAGAGCAGTTCATTTGTGGGTGATGCACAGATTGAAAATCATTTTTCAGAAAATTTTGCAATTTGCAGTTCCTTGTATTGCATTCCCTGCTGGATGCACTGGATTGTGGCATACATCTTTGTATCATATTTAGACGTAATTCCTTTAATTGTCAATGTAAGAAGCAATAAGCTGGCATTAATGGTGGTCTTTCTCTACTGCAGGTTGTGGGATTGGAAAGTATCTAACTGTTAACAGCCAGGTTTATAAGTTGGGCAGTGATTATTGCAGTCCCTTGGTGGAGATTGCTAAAAGACATGGACATGAAGTCATGGTTTGTGATAACCTAATTCTCCCGTACAGGGATCAGTGTTTTAATGCAATCATCTCTATTGGAGGTAAGAGAAGAGAACACATGATCATATGCTAGACTACAAGACAGTAGTGAGCTAATATGCTTTGATACCTTTTGTACCCAGCCAAAGTGAGATGAATTTTTAAAATGCACTAAATATGGAAAAATTGTAAATTCTTAATGAAGGGTATTGATTTTGATGTTGCTTACGCATAGAAGGAGGGCCTGATTTTCCATTCCTTTTGCCCACTCACCCAGCCCTACTCATGTTAGATAGCTTACATTGGGAATGTACTACCTGCTCCTCTATCTTTGTATTGGTGTCTTGGACTTTTCATGGCGTGAGTCCCATCCCTGCACCATGCAGTGGAGGCAGAATCAAGAATGCACTTGCAGATTGACCAGGCCTTTCACTATGTGCCCAAAAAGGAAATCATAGCTGACTGTTACTGATTTTTCACCTGGCTTCTGGTCTGAGGAGTTTCTGGCACAAGGCCCTGTCCCAGCTTCCTTTGGCACCACCAACATTGCTGTTCTGGGATTGTGCCTTTTGCAGGTATAGGAACTCCTTTGCCTATATAAGCAAACAACGAAAATCTTGAGTGAAGGTAAGAAAAAAGCAGTGAATCATTAAAATTGGTTTGCCTCCCCAGGTTCCCATTAGCCCACTCAACAATTTTCCTGCCTATTCCGTAAATGCTTTGAATGCACCCCAGGCAATGCAGAAGAGTCATCATCGGAAACATGAAATAACAAGGTGTGGAGCTGGATGAACACAGCAGGCCAAGCAGCATCATAGAAGTAGGAAAGCTGACGTTTCAGGCCTTTTCTGCTCCTAAGATGCTGATTGGCCTGCTGTGTTCATCCAGCTCCACACCTTGTTATCTCAGATTCTCCAGCATCTGCAGTTCCTACTATCATTGGAATCATCACCAGTTTGTGCAGTTGTGGAGTTCTTTAATATTGACAAATATGGACTAGATTTCCAAAGGAGATCTATGATAATCAAAAATATGTTCTGAAAATAAAGGTATTTTAAATTTATTTTACATACAACTACACAATTTTAGATGTACTGGGTTCACTATAAATTAAATATAAGACTACCATTTTTATCATAACTTTGTTAAATTATCATTTAAAATGAAATCTTATTGTAGTGAAACAGAAAGTTCACAATGTTTAGTGATACAATATGGATTAGAGCCAGACCTTAAAACTGATCCAAATTATGACTCATCAGGTTAATTTCAAATAAAACCTAATCAAATTCAACTTGAATTCCAGAGTTTTTGCTTTTTAGATAAAGGAGTGCTTGGGTTTGTATTTTGGGAACAGTTCTCTATTACTAGTATTATTCCCTATTACGGCCAGCAGGCCATTTTGCAATGGGAAAGTTAATCTTTAATAGATGTACTGTCATCATTATTTAGTCAGGAGGTAGTAAAGGTTTTGCACCAATCAATAATTCACCCTCTTCCTTTACATAATAACGACAATAAAACAGTGAAAACTGGAAGTACACAGCTGTTCAAATGAAAGCAAGTTAACTTTTCAGGTGGGGACCCGAGAGTCAATCTCTCACTCTTTGACTGGGTAAAACTCAGCTCCTTTGTGTGGTGAAAAAGAAACTAGGATGAGGACTCCTTGTTCTACTTCTCTGTCCCTCTGTGTGAACAACCACACTCAGGATCTCTGCAAGTACATGTAATTGAGTGAGTGCCTGGTCTGGGTGCATAATGAAAAAGCAAAACACAATATAAGCATTGGAATAACCCAGAGGGGCTTCCTGCCTGACAGGATTATTTATCCAATGTTTGAACAGGTAGCTGGCAGTGAGCACTTTGTAGGCTCTGCCCACTGAAACAGAAAATCTGGGTTCCCTGGGTCAGATCAAGGAATGCAAAATCAGCCATATAGAACATAGAACAATACAGCGCAGAACAGGCCCTTCGGCCCTTGATGTTGCGCCGACTTGTGAACTAATCTAAGCCCCTTCCCCTACACTATCCCATCATCATCCATTTGCTTATCCAAGGACTGTTTAAATGCCCCTAATGTGGCTGAGTTCACTACATTGGCAGGCAGGGCATTCCACGCCCTTACCACTCTCTGAGTAAAGAACCTGCCTCTGACATCTGTCTTAAATCTATCACCCCTCAATTTGTAGCTATGCCCCATTGTACAAGCCGACGTCATCATCCTCCGAAAAAGACTCTGAGTGTCCACCCTTTCTAATCCTCTGATCATCTTGTATGTCTCCATTAAATCCCCTCTTAGCCTTTTCCTCTCCAATGAGAACAGACCCAAGTCCCTCAGCCTTTCTTCATAAGACCTTCACTCCAGACCAGGCAACATCCTGGTAAATTTGCTCTGCACTTTTTCCAATGCTTCCACATCCTTCCTTGTAATGCGGCCAGAACTGTACACAATATTCCAAGTGAGGCCACACTAGCGTTTTGCACAGTTGCAGCATGACATCACGGCTCCGGAACTCAATCCCTCTACCAATAAGACCTAACACACCGTAAACCTTCTTAACAGCACTATCAACCGGGGTGGCAACTTTCAGGGATCTATGTACATGGACACCAAGATCCCTCTGCACATCCACACTACCAAGAATCTTTCTATTGACCCAGTATTCTGCCTTCCTATTATTCCTCTCAAAGTGAATCACCTCACATTTATCTGCATTGAACTCTATTTGCCACCTTTCAGCCGAATTCTGCAGTTTATTCAAGACTCCCTGCAACCTGCAACATTCTTCCACACTGTCCACCACTCCACCGACTTTCATGTCATCTGCAAACTTACTAACCCTTCCACCTACGCCTGCATCCAAGTCATTTATAAAAATGACAAACAGCAGTGGTCCCAAAACAGATCCTTGAGGCACACCACTGGTAACCGGACTCCAGGCTGAATATTTTCCATCAACCACCACTCGTTGCCTTCTTACAGAAAGCCAGTTTCTAATCCAAACTGCTAAATCTCCCTCAATCCCATGCCTCCGCATTTTCTCCAATAGCCTGCCATGTGGAACCTTATCAAAGGCTTGATTTTAGGAATTCTCCTCAATTGCAATTGATCTTCAGGTTTTGGTGCAGTAGTAACTAGAAGGCTCCAAATTTGGCAGTTGTATGTGTTTACCTTTTCTATCCTAGTCAAATCATTAAATTTGTTTTTGTGTTGTGTTTTTGATTATGGGATTTTGAAGGAGGTAGCTGAATCTGGAGCTCTGTCCTTCCACAATGCCCCAACTATGTTCAAGTCTCCAGATGCCAAATATTTCCTTTATCCTTATATTGTCCAAACACAACTTAAACAAACATGTTGGAGGTGGTGCGATGTTCCACTGCTTTGTGCGTTATTAGATTTGAGCTGTTGCTAATACCCATTGAGTGTTCCATTAACTGGTTTGATCTCCTTATTTTTGAAATACCGACATATGATTTTTGACCACATTAGTAAGTCTCGATCCCTTATTGAGATGATGTTGGTGAAAGAATGCTATTTCTCACTTTCGGTCACAATATTTTCACCAAGTTTAGGTTATAGATAGGTAACTTCTATATTTCAAAATGAATCCACTGGAATGCGAGTGAAGGCTTATTCAATAGTACCTTTCTAATGAAATGTTAAGAAAATAGAAAAATCAATTTGCAGAGGTGAGAGACAGAGCAGCAGGATGGAATGAATTAGGCAAAATGTGTCAAATGACCAGCTTTGTAATTCTGTAACATGCTTGGGTTAACAAAAAAGTTTGGATCCATTGTATAAAAGGTGTGAAGTTTAATACTGCCAGCATGGTTAGTAATGCTACTTATACTCCAATGTGCTGATGAAGTTGTCGAATGTTATTTTACATATTAGTAGCTTACAGTCATATATTCATGATAGAAGTGTTCATATCTGTTTTGGTTTTTATTTTTTTAATCAACTCAGTGATTATAGAATCATATGATGCAAAAGCAGGCCATTTGGCTTAATATATTTGTATTTTGAAAGCTACATAATTAGTCCCACTTCCATATTGTCCTGATAATGCTCTTTAATAGTGAAAAATCATTACTAATGAACCCTTTCATTTCTTATTGCAGTGATTCACCATTTCTCAACAAAAGGCAGACGTATCCGAGCAATAAAAGAAATGACAAGGACTTTGCACCGTGGAGGACAGATGATGATTTATGTGTGGGCAATGGAACAAAAACACCGCCACTTTGAAAAACAGGACATCTTTGTTCCTTGGAACCGATCCTTGTGTTCTCGGCCGTCATCGGAGTCCGGTCAAGGCCACAACAAACCCTTGGCTATGAACACAGTCAAAGCACAAGATAAAGATCAATTGAAAACAGCTCCAACTGAGGCCAGTGCACTGTTGCCTCTCAGGCAGGATCAACACACCATACTTTCATACAGAACTGACAATCATACCTTGTTGGAAAGCTGCTGCTCCAGGATGTGTGAAGATCAAGAGCATCGATTTTACAAGAATCTAGGAAAATCCCTTCGTTCATGGTTCTTCTCCAAATCACTTGATGAGGCTGCAATGCATACACACATTGATCACCTTAAATCAATGAGGAAATCACCAGAGCTCGTCCACAAATGGAGGAACAACTTACAGCCGGTGGGGAATTTGATGTTATCTTCTAGGCACTGCAGTTTGGATGGGGATTGTCCACCATTAATGAAGAGACAGAGTTTTGAAGATGAAGTATTCACTGAAAATCCAAATCATAAAGAATCGCAGTGGTTGCAGAATAGTTTGAAAGAGAAAAATGGGAGCCAAAGTGAATCCTACAGACACAAACTAAATCCTTACCAGGCTAACAGACAGATTTTTGAGAAAGATGATGAAGCAACAAGATCCCGGGGAAGTACAAGTCCTTTTAAAAGGACTTCCACAATAGAATCACCAGGTTCTGTGATTGACAATACTAGATCGGTAGCTTTGGATGACAAGCAGGAGGAATTTGCAGACGCAACAGAATTCATGAGATATTATCATGTCTTCAGGGAAGGAGAATTGGCTCAGCTAATAAACGAGAATATACATGAACTTCATATCCTCAGTTCTTGTTATGATCATGGTAATTGGTGTATTATAGCAGAAAAAGAATGATGTGCAGAGATTATCAACTGACACATATATCCAATACAGAAGCTTGGGTGGCAACTCTTTAATCCACTAAATGTTAATTACACATTGCAACAAGACTGTTTGTAATTGCTGCTATGGCCATGATAAGCACAATATTGACTATGTTAAACTTTGATAATGCTAAAAATTTAATTACAAGGCCCAGTTATTTGTGCAGTTGAATATTACAGATACAGTTGGATAGTATTTTCAGCATATGTTCTCATGGGTGCTACTTGAATTGCGGCAAAGCATGAGTGCAGAAAGTGTTAACAAGGTAGTGGGTGTTAAATTGACCATTTCTATTTTGGTTATAGGATACATTTTAGGGCCAAGCAGTAATATGTTATGAGGACAATGAAACATACCACCTCACAAGGGCCAAGACACTTTACCCATCAACAGTAATGTCACAATAACCCTGGTCTCAGGAGTTGCATTGGACTAACTTTCCCCCCATGCAGTGAGAATGCAACCTGAATCTCTACACAGCACAGATCGCTGTCCCAGTTTGTTACATCAGAACAAATTTGATGGTCCGAATGGCCTTACTTCCACTCTAATGTCTTACGGTCTTATCATGATAAAATCAAAATACTGCAGGTGTTGGTAATCTAAATAAAAACAGCAAGTGCTGGAGATTCTCATGAAGTCTGGCAGCATCCATGGAGAGAGAAAAACAGGGCATTCTGAAGAAGAGTCATACCATATTCAAAATGTTAGCTCTATTTCTCTCTCCACAGATTTTCCCCAGCATTTTCTGTTTTTAATTGGTGTACTATGATGCTGCTGTCTTGTGTTTGATATGTTTTCGAGTAGAGGCAGCTTGCTAGTTTTGGTGACCCTCTGACTATACTGGAGTTTGCAGGATTGGAGGAATGATACTTTAGGGATTTCGCAACAGGTGAAAATCACTTTGGACTATCTCTCACTTACTGCAAGCTGCCAGGATATGTGGCAACTTCTGCCAAGCCGAGGATGTGCGCAAGGTACTCTTCTAGAAAGAGTATAGGCTTTTGTCAAAGAACTTTCTTTATCAAGTTTTAAAGAAGCTTATTCCTGTGAGTATGATTGTTGATTGTGGCATGAAAATCCAGTTTCAGAGCTAGCCTCCTTCTGTTCAAGGAACTAAGTTCTCCAGCATAGCAAATGCAGGAACCATCAACTTGCAATTAATAATAAATCTAATTGGCAATTCAGTAGAAATTTATTCCATAGAATTTGTTCAGAATGTGAAACTCACTACCGCATTGAGTTGTTGGATGCATATGAGGGGAAGTTGGATAGATACATCGTGAGAGAAAAAGAGTTGAAGGTGATAACGATAGCATTTGAGGAATATGAGTCAGTGGAATCTCATGTGAAAAGTAAACACAGGCATGGATTAGCTAAGGTGAAAGACCTCTTTCTATGCTATGTAAGACCATTCATATTTTTTGAACAGCTAGAAAAGCTCAGCTGGTCTGGCAGCATCTGTGAAGGAGAAAACAGAGTTAATGTTTTGGGTCTGGTGACCCTTCCTCAGTTCTCATGCAGCCCTATAATCAAAAGAATGGTTATTGCAAAGAAGGAAGACAATCTGTCCACCATGTTATTGCTGACTCTCTGTAACAGTAAGTCATCTACTGCCAGTCCCCTATCTTTTACCCACAGCACTGAAATATTTTGAAACTCAGATCATGCTTCAATTCCCTTTGAAAACTTGATTGAATCCAGCTGCACTTCAATTCCACATCCAAACCACTTGCAGTGTGAAAAATATTTTTGTTCAGATCACTGCTTTTTCTTTTGTCACTCAGCATCCTGTAGCTTCCAGTATGCACAAATGTGTCACCGAGAGCCTGACTGACAATCGTAAATTGGTTGCCAGCATAATTCTTAACACACTCATGATTATTTAGCAAATACTGCCCAATGGTGGAATCATATCTGATATTGGACACTGTGTTTTTGAGTTTTATAAACAGAACTCTACTGGATTATGTCAATATATTGCCTGTTGTGAACAACCAAAAGGTTAGATTATGTGCTAGAATTAGCTGGCCTTTGGGATGTTTGGCTTATATATCTGGTATGATATCCACACTGTCTGTTTCAGCAATACTCAAGTTCAATATTCAGTTTGGTTGCATGGCTTAAGCCCATTGAAGCACAATTCATTGACAATAAATAACCACAGGGTGAGACTGGTCATTATAAGGGTTTTCTATTTAGCTGCCAGACTGCTGACCAGTCTCAAAAGCACACAATTCTTGGATTTCAATTTAGTTTTCAAAGCTCTGATGTATACTTTGAATGCTAATTTTCATTCAATTCTCACCACAATGCAGACCAGATACATATAGTTCTCGAGGATTACACCATCAATGTTCAAACGACAGAATTTCCTCTGGTCTCACCACACCCCCACCCCACCACTCCACATAACACTGTGTAGAATTCTTGTATTACCATAGTCAAGGAGAAATTAAAACATAATACAACTTGCCTTTTAGAACTTTTTGGTATTATCTTCATCATGATATCAATACAACTTAGTAACTGCAATTCTTTCATAAATCCATATCAATGTACACATTGTTGGAAGAATCTAACATTAAGGACCATAAATATTAGATGGTCACCCTTAGTACCAAAAAGGAGTTCAGGAGAAATGTCTCTAAACAGACATTGTTTAACATCTGAAATGCACTATGGCAGGAAGTAGCTGAAGTGAATACATGAATTTGCTTAAAAGATAACTGATTGAATGAATATATGGGGGTTGGGCAAAAGGGAATGGAAGGACAGAGATAAATGAAGAAGAATGGGAACAGATTGATATATACTATACAGGCATTGACCAAATGGGCCATATGGTGTGGCTTGACAATACAAATTCTACATAATTAATTCTGCAACAAATGTACAAATACTGCACAAGTCACTGCAAACAATGTTAGTGTATATATATATATATATATATATATATTTAAATGGTTTGCAGCTATATTTTAAAAATATGATATAGACTCAAAATATTTCTACAATAACCCCTCTTTAACCGTTTCCAATATATAGATTTGAACATAAAAAAGCTTTACCACAGAACATGATAATAAAATGTGAGGCTGGATGAACACAGCAGGCCAAGCAGCATCTCAGGAGCACAAAAGCTGACGTTTCGGGCCTGGACCCTTCATCAGATGAAGGGTCCAGGCCCAAAACGTCAGCTTTTGTGCTCCTGAGATGCTGCTTGGCCTGCTGAGTTCAACCAGCCTCACATTTTATTATCTTGGAATTCTCCAGCGTCTGCAGTTCCCATTATCTCTGACCCCTTTACCACAGAACATATTGGTTTACACAAATGATTAAAAGTAACAATCAAAATGCACTGTACGAAGCCAACACCAGGAATATGTCCTGCTTTGAAACATTCCTACTAATTCCTTTATTTAAGCAATATTTTTTCACAGAAATGAAGTTTTGTTCATACAGTTATCATTTGTCTTACACTCTGTGGATTCTGTTAGATTGTAAGAGTGCCAGGATAGATCAAAGTCTTTTCTTTGTCACATACTTAGGAAAGGTTATCATTTCCAAATGGCGACATTGCAATATCTTGCTGTTTTAAGTAATAAACGTATTATAATTGATGTTGTGCTGATTTAGATTTTAGTTAGGTCCACAATAGGATTATAAGTAATAGTATTTTGTAATTTTTTTCGGTACATTTTAAAAATAAAAGATTAATTTTAACAATTTACACATTTCTTCTCTCTTATTTGAGTTTAAAGATACACTCCTTATACAATATTAGGAGTCTCAGTGTATGTTGCCCTTTAAAGCCTCAAAAAAATCCTTCCAGAAACAGCGTTAAACTTATACACTAAGTATAAAATGTGAACTGTCAGTGTTGGTATCTGTAGTTGCTATCTTGAAATATGAAAAAGAATGTACCATCTGTGATTTTATTCCAACTAATGTAATACATTTTATTGAACAATTCTACAAGGATAGATTTAACCATAAGCTGTCAAATATCTTACCTTTTCCAGCTTATGCAAAGAATTCATCAAATTTATTTAGAGTAAGTTTGGCTATGGCATCAGGAACCACACTCTGGAGTAGATTTGGCAATTTAAGCTTCAGAATCACCCTTCCACAACAAATCATTTCCTGTCTATTTACTGAAATGGATATTCCACATCCCTTTTAAACAATCTGATAACAGTTACTGACAACTGATTGATAACCTAGGTTCACTAGAATTGTACTGAGGTTTCAAGGGTTAAATTAAAAGGCTTTGCTTCAAAAACTTGCTTCCTATTGGCCTGGGTTCAAAAAGTTGAGGAGTGAAATTGGGGTGTTTCAAATGATAAATCATATTGATGAATTTGGACTAGTAAATGGAAATGAGGCACATACCATTCATGAACTAGTTAGCTAAATACATAATCCTGTTCCTGTGTTTGAAATACATAAAGCACATGAGCACCAATTAATGAAAGTTTGTGGAATAAGTGGGAATGTAAGTTGATTGGGCAAATTGTTAAACATCACCCGAGCAAGATGATATCACCAGTATGTTTGGAGGCCCTCACTGACTTTCCTGTGATCAACAAGCCTGAATTGGCCATCAGCGTTCTGAGGTGAATGAAGTGAGTCTGCTACTAATGGAGTGATAAGATTCAAAAACAGAATTAACATTTGTGGCCTCCGATGCACAATTGTCTCACGTTTTTCGGACTGTAAACACAGTTTCAAGAAGGGAAGGTCCAAATTTTCAGAACAACAGTTTTGCCATCACTGCCTGTTAGAAATGCGACTGTCCTAAACCCCACCTCTTCCTCCGTGACATTGATGACTGTATCGGCGCCGCCTCGTGCTCACACAAGGAGTTCGAACAGTTCATCCACTTTACCGACACCGTCCACCCAACCTTAAGTCACCTGGGCCATCTGTAATACCTCTCTCTCCTTCCTGGACCTCTCTGTCTCCATCTCCAGCAACCACCTAGAAACCAATATCCATTTCAAGCCCACCGACTATCACAGCTACCCAGAATACACCTCCTCCCGCCCACCTTCCTGCAAAATTGCCATCCTGTATGCCCAATTCCTTCGCTTCCACTGTATCTGTTTCCAGGATGAGGCATTCCACTCCCATAAATCTCAGATGTCTCGTTTTTCAAGGACCGCAACTTACCCCGCTCAGTAGTCGAGAGCGCCCTCGAATGTGTATCCTGCATTTCCCGCAACTCATCCCTCACACCCCCTCCCCACAATAATCAAAAAAACCAAACAAAATCCCCCTCGTCCTCATGTACCAACCCCCCAACCTCCGGATCCAACGCATCATCCTCCGACACTTCCGCCATCTGCAATCCGACCCCACCACCAAAGGCATTTTTCCCTCCCTACCCTTATCTACCTTCTGGAGGGACCAATCCTTTCATGACTCCCTTGTCCACTCCACACTCCTCTCCAACCCCACTACACCCGGTATTTTCCACTGCAACCGCAGGAAGTTCTACACCTGCCCCTACATCTTTCCCCTCGTCCCCAGTCCAGGCCCTAAGAACACTTTCCACATTAAGCAGATGTTCACCTGCACATCCGCCAATATGGTATACTGCATCCGCTGTTCCTGTTGTGGCCTCCTCTACATCGGGGAAGCCAAGCGGAGGCTTGGGGACTGCTTTTCAGAACAGCTACGCTGGGTTTGCACTAAACAACGGCACCTCCCAATTGCAAACCATTTCAACTTCCCCTCCCATTCCTCAGACAACATGTCCATCCTGGGCCTCCTGTAGTGTCACAATGATGCCACCCAAAGCTTGCATGAAGAGCAACTCGTATTCTGCTTGGGAACCCTGCAGGCCAATGGTATCAATGTGAATTTTACAAGCTTCAAAATCTCCCCTCCCCCTATCGCATCCGATAACCAGCCTAGCTCATCCACACTTCCCTAACCTGTCCTTCCACCCAGCCCCTCCTCCCACCTCAAGCTCCACCCCCATTTTCTACCTACCAACCTCATCCTGCCCCCTTGATCTGTCTGTCTTCCCTGGGCTGACCTATCTGCTCCCTATCTCCCCACCTACGCTCTCCTTTACTGGCTCCATCCCCACCTCTTTGGCCTGTCTGTTTCCTCTCCACCTATCTTCTCCTCCATCCATATTCTATCTGCCTCTCCCCTCTCCCTATTTATTTCAGAACCTCCTCCCCTCTCCCATTTCTGAAGAAGGGCCTAGGCCTGAAATGTCAGCTTTCCTGCTCCTCTGATGCTACTTGGCTCGCTGCGTTCATCCAGTTCTACACCGTTTTATCTCTTATGCTAAAATATGTTTCGGCTTCTTTTTCTTAAATACATAAATAACTGAATCGTATAACCGAATATTGTGGTTGTCACAGTATTTACTATAAAAGCACAATATAAATATAACAACACTCCTACTGCACAATTGCCAGCAGAAGCCTGTGAAATAAATTAGCTAACCCAAAGGCCACCTCTTTCACAGGATTCTTACTTTACCTGTAGCGAAAATGTCAAATATCCAGCCTTTTTCAAAATCTCCTTCGACTAAATTTCAAATATCAATTTTTCAGCAATTTCCAAAATTGTATTCAGGTAATCCTCCTCCAATACCTCTTTTGTACAGCTCGGTCAGGACATCACCCATCTCTTTCCATTCCTATCCTTCCCGCTTACAGCTAGAGAATCACCTGTGAAAGCTCTTCCTCCCACATTGGCACGATACTGCTGCTATTTCCCAAGGCTCTTTCTATTTCCCCATATACACTTTGCATCTTGGTCGAAAGCCCACCATTTGGTTCGACATACATGCTGGCGACACCAACTTGATCTTCCTGCCACTCACTTCACTCTTCTACTGTCTCTAAATTATTGACTGTTTGTCCAACATCCAGCAGAGTGACTACCAGAAGTTCTGCAGAAGGATCACCAGACCTGAAACTTTAACTCTGATTTCACTTCACAGTTGCTGCCAGACCTGCTGAGCTTTTCCAGCAATTTCTGTTTTTGTTTCAATTTTCAGAATGCTGGAATGGTTGTGTTTGCTCCTGTTCCCTCACAGGAGCCTCCATTGACCATTCCCCAGCCACTATACGAGGCTGAATCAGAATGTTCTCAACCTCAGTGATAAATATGACCATGAAAGGAGCTTCTAGCCACAAATCCATATCATCATCACACTGCCCACTCCACTCTGTGACATCACCCAAATTCATCCTTGCCTCAGCTCATATGCTGCTTATATAAACCCAGATCTGTGCTGCTAGACTTGAGTATTTCAAAGCACTGTTGGCTGACATCCCATGTTCAACTCTCCACAAATATGATGATATCCACTGCCTTTTTCCTAACTTTTGTTCACTCATCACTCTTGAATTCATTGAGCTTAACAAACTCTCAGTCCAATAAAACCTGAAATTCAAAATGTTCATTTTTGCTTTCAAATCTCACTTGACATGAGTTTCTCTGTCTCTGTAGTTTCCTCCAACCCCACAACCTTCTGAGATATCAGTGCTCCTCCAGTTCTGGTCATATTAGCATGCTCAATTTAATTGGCCATGAGCAGCTGCATCCTCATTTGCCTGTACTCTACATCACCACACCCTCCTGTCTCATCTCTTTTAAAACACCTTTTTGATTAGGCTTTTGATCATCTGCTCTGATACAAGGTATAGATGTAATAAGGAAGGATAGAAGGGGGGCGAGGGAGAAATCAGAGTGGCATTTTTGATTAGGGATAACATTGTGGCTTTACTTAAGGAGGATATTCCTGGGAATATGTCTAGGGAAGTTAGTTGGGTGTAACTGAGAATAAATAAAGTGAGGATAACTTTATTGGGGGTATAGTACAGACCCCTCAATTGGTAAGGAGATCTCGCTTATCTATAAGAATATTAGGTTGGCTACGGTAGGGGATTTTAAATTTCCAAATATAGACTGGGACTGCCACAGTGTTAAGGGCTTGAATGAAGAAAAAATTGTTAAATGTGTGCAAGAAAATTTATCTGATTCAGTATGTGCATGTCCAAACTAGAGAAGGTGCAAAACTTGACCTATTCTTGGGAAATAAGGCAGGGCAGGTGACTGAGGTGTCAGTGGGGGAGCACTTTGTGACCAGTGATCATAATTCTAATAGTTGTAAAATAGTGATAGAAAAAGATAGGCTGGATCTAAAAGTTAAAGTTCTAAATCGAAGCAAGACCAATTTTGATAGTATTAGGCAAGAACTTTCAAAAGCCAGTTGGGAACAGATGTTTGCAGGTAAAGGGATGGCTGGAAAATGGGAAGCCTTCAAAGATGATATAACGCAAGTCCAGAGACAGTATGGTCCTGTTTAGGGTGAACAAAAGGCTGATAGGTGTAGGGAATGCTGGATGATGAGACAAATTGAGTTATTGGTCAACAGCAAGAAGGAAGCATATATCAGGTACAGACAGCAGAGATCGAGTGAATCCCTAGTAGAGTATAAAGTCATTAGAAGTATACTTAAGAGGGGATCAGGAGGGCAAAAAGGGGAAATGAGATAGCTTTGGCAAATAGGGTTAAGGAAAATCTAAAGAGATTCTACAAATATATTAAGGACAAAAGGGTAACTCGGGAGAGAATAAGGCCCCTTAAAGATCAGCAAGGCCACCTATTTGTGGAGCAGCAGGAGATGGGAGAGATACTAAATGAATATTTTGCATCGGAGTTTACTGTGGAGAAGGATATGGAAGATAGAGAACATGGGGAAATAAATAGCAACTTCTTCAAAAATATCCATATTACAGAGGAAGAAGTGCTGGATGTCTTAAAACACATAGAAATTGATAAATCCCTGGGACCTAATCAGGGGTACCCTAGAACTCTGTGGGAAGCTGGGGAAGTGATTACTGGGCCCCTTGCTGAGATATTTGTATCAGCGATTGCTATGGGTGAGGTATCAGCAGACTGGAGGTTTGATAACATGATGCCACTATATTAGAAAGGTGGTAAGGAAAAGCCAGGGAACTATAGACTAGTGAGCCCGACATTAGTAGTTGCTGAAGGAAATCCTGAAGGACATGACTTACATGTATTTGAAAAGGCAAGGGCCAAAGAGGAATAGTCAACATGGCTTTGTGCGTGAAAAATCTGTCTCACTAATTTCAGTGAGTTTTTTTGAAGAAGTCACCAAAAGGCCTGATGAGGACCGAGCAGTGGCCATGATCTATATGGACTACAGCCAGACATTCAACAAGGTTCTTCATGGAAGACAGGTTAGATCACGTGGAATACAGGGAGAACTAGCTATTTGGATCCATACCTGGCTTGAAAAGTTAGAAGGCAGAAGGTTGTGATGGAGTGTTCCTTTTCAATCTGGAGGCCTGTGACCAGTGGTGCATCACAAGGATTGGCGCTGGGTCCTCTGTTTTTGGTTTTAAATGTAAATGATTTTGATGTGAACATAGTAGGTATGATTAGTAAGTTTGCAGATGAGACCAAAATTGGAGGTATAGTAGACAGCAAAGAAGGTTGCCTCAGAGTAGAACAGGATCTTGATCAGATGGGCCAATGGTCCAAAGATTGGAAGATGGAGTTTAATTTAGATAAAAGTGAGGTGCTGCATTTTGGAAAGGCACATCAGGGCAGGACTTATACACTTAATGATAATGTCCTGGGGAATGCTGCTGAATGAAGAGATCTTGGAGCGCAGGTTCATAGCTCCTTGAAAGTAGTGTTGTAGGTAGATAGGATAGTGAAGAAGGCTTTTTTGAATGCTTGCCTTTATTGGTCAGTGCATTGAATTGGAAGGTCACATTGTGACTGTACAGGACATTGATTAGGCCACTTTTAGAATACTGCATGCAAATTCTGGTTTCCCTGCCACAGAAAAGGTGTTGTGAAACTCGAAAGGGTTCAGAAAAGATTTGCAAGGATGTTGCCAGGGTTGGAGGATTTGAGCCATAAGAAGAGGCTGAATAGGCTGGGGCTATTTTCCCTGGAGTGTTGGAGGCTGAGGGTTGACCTTATAGAGGTTTATAAAATCACATGGAGCACGAATAAGGTAAATAGGGCAAGGCCTTTTCTCCAGGTTGGGGAGTCCAAAAGTAGAGGGCGTAAGTTTATGGTGAGAGGGGAAAGATTTAAAAGGGACCTAAGAGGCAACTTTTTCACATAATCAGTGATGCATGTATAGAGTGAGCTGCAAGAGGAAGTGGTGGAGGCTGGTACAATTACAACATTTAAAAAGTATCAAGATGGGTATATGAATAGGAAGGGTTTAGTGGGATATGGGCCAAATGCTGGCCATGGGAATAGATTTATTTAGGATAACTGGTTGGCATGGACGTGTTGGGCTAAAGGGTCTGTCTCCCTGCTGTACATCTCTATGACTCAATGACTCTATGACCTTCTGTGTAGCTTGAGTCAAATTGTGATTAATAATGTTCTTGTGAAGTGCTTTTCAATGCTTCACTATTGTAATATGAGCGTTTTCTGTTGAAGTCCATAATTTCTGATGGATTTCATTGTGTTTTCCTCTCTAAAATTCAAGATCAAGATTATTGGATTCAGTGTGATTATTTTTTTAATTACTCATGAGACATGGGCATCTCTGGTTGGGCCAAAATTTATTGCCTATCCCTAGTTGCCCTCGTGAGGGTGATGGTGAGCTATCTTCTAGATTAACTGCAGTCCATGTGCTGTAAGCCAACTCACAATGCCTTTAGAGAGGGAATTCCAGGAACTCGAACTAGTGATGATGAAGGAATGATGATATATTTCTAAGTCAGGATGATGAGTGCCTTGGAAGGAAGCCTGCAGGTGGTGTTGTTCCTGTATATCTGCTGCCCTTGTCTTTTGAATTGAGGATTGTTTGGAAGGTGCTGTCTCAGGAATTTTGGTAAATTTCTGAAATGTATCTTGTAGGTAGTATACATCACTGCTGCTGACAGTTGGTGGTGGAATGACTGAATGTTTACGGATATGGTGTCAATCAAGTGGACTGCTTTGCCCTGGACTGTATCAAGCTTCTTGAGTGTTGTTATTGGAGCTGTACCTATCCCAACAAGTATCGCTGAGCTTTGGATCAAATATCTTGTCCAAGCCCAGTGGGGTTTTGCAATACCCTTCCATCAGTTTATATAACTGTTGCTTTTGCATTATTATCTCAAAGCATACTTCAGTTGTTTATAGGATCAATTGGTGGAATATTCCCATCGACATAGCCAATGGCGATAAAGTTGGAAAATACAGCAAGGCTGAGAAAATCTGATTCTCCCCTTAAGGTTTCAATGGCTCAGTGAAAATTTTGCTAGTAAGCTGCAAGGTTCCAATTTCCAGGCATAAACATCTAACTTAGAAAATCTCACCTCATTTCTATGCAGCTTGCTATTCTGTTGGGTACCGACGAGAAACTAGATGGTGCCAACACCTGACTTGGGAGTCAGAGTGAGTAACTAGTGACTTGAACTTGCTGAAGTCTTTCTCTATCCTTTCATGCTGGATATCATCTCTCAGCGTCTCAGGGCATTCTCTGTAGGCAGCAACCATCTGCACCCTCCATCCACGGAAGTCAAAATCAGCACAACTCAAGCCTCACCATAACATTCTAGCATGTCTTGGAACAATTTATGATATAATTCACCAATCCACCTTTTCCATCATTCCAAAATGGTGCAGTGGGCCTCTTTGCATGTGCATGCTCTTGGGCCATCTACGGCTGGCACATTTGCAGCCAGACCAACAATGCGTATCAGAAATCCTGGCCAGAAACAATTCTGTCCAAGATATTAAGCACTAGAAATTGATCCTAGTACATCTGCATGAAGCAAAGATGATCACAGGTGACATTTAAAAGCTCACGTGAGGTCAACAATTTCCAAATACATTCCAGAGGTGTCATCAGCAGTACAAGGGCACACTCTCATAATGAATTATAAATATGTGATAACTCACTCTTGTATGAAGCACTCTGTTTCTCGGACGATTTGCTGATTGGGAGATTAAGGTTTTAGTAACATTTGTGCAACAAGATTTGTGTTCCATACATGAAAACAAAGTCCAATATATTAGAAATGCATGTAGAGGCATCCTTGTCAGAGATCTCCATGTCCTATTGCATCAACACCAATAGTTAAATATTGTTTGATTTACCCCTTTTGTCTGCTTGTTGCCATCCCTGACTGAGGTTGGCTGAAGGTTGTTCCCCAAACCTTGTTTTTTGGATTTCAACTTTTGAAATGAACATACAGCAAAATCTTTTAGGATGAAATCAAAAGTAGTGACTATTAACCAGACATTTAAAGTGTTGGGTAAATGATTTGTTAATCTATTCATACACACAAGCACCCAGGAAAGTAAGAGGAAATGAGAAGAGAAAGTTTACAAATCACAAATTTTGGTAATTGGTAAGAAGCACTAAAAAAAGTCAGTTCATGTGAATCAGAACTTCTTGGAAGTTAATGTCCAATAATAGGCTCTGGTGACGAGCTGAGCCAAGTGCAATTCTTTCTTTCAATGGCTAATTGGATGATCATTAAGTCAAAAGTGTCGGATTATTTCTCCTGTTTGAGCTTCCATTGTAAGGTGATGAGGTAACTGCAAAAGCATTTGCTCCCATTCTTAGAAACAAAGAAGATAAAAGTGGGATTAGGCCATTCAATGTCTTGGTTCTGTCCCACCATTCGATATGATCACGGCTGATCGTCAAAATCAACTGCTGAAGCTCACCCTCCCCAATATCGCTTGATCCCTTTAGCCACAAGAGCAATATCAGCTTCCATCTTGAAAATATAAAATTCCACAGACTTGCCACTCTCCTCATTGAGGAAATTTCTCTTCATATCACTTGGTTCTGGACTCCCCTACCATTGAGAATAATCTAACCTGCCTAGTCCTATTAGAATTTTATAGGTTTTTATTAGAGCTCCCCCCATTCTTCTAAAATCCATTGAACAAATCTTAACCAACTGAATCTTGCCTCATAAGCCAGTACTGCCATCCCAAAAATCTATTAGATAAAGGCTTGTTGTGCTGCCTCTAAAGCAAGAACATTATAGGTAGGCCTAGTGTTATTATCATTAGACTATTAATCCAGAGACCCAAGTATACAGTAATAATTCAGTAATAATCTGAAAATAAGATCTGATGATGACCATGAAACCATAGCCAATTGTCAGAAAAACGAATCTGGTTCATTAATGTCCTATAGAGAAATCTGTCATTCTTATGTGATCTGGCCTACATATGACTCCAAACCCACAGCTTTATGGTTGACTCTTAACTTTCCTCCGGGCAGTTAGGGATGGGCAATAAATGCTGGCTTAACCATTATGCTTGCATCCTGTGAATGATTAAATAAAAAATAAAATCTTTCCTCAGATAAGACCAAAACTGAACACAACTGTCCTACATGGCAGACTGGTCAAAAAAGTAAAAGGCCATATGGTACAGGGTAACGTGTTGAATTGGATCCATAGTTGGCCTAGTAAACAAGGGTAACAAAGGGTAATGGGAAATGGCTGCCCTTGTGAATAGAAAGCTGTTCTAGGTAATGTTCCACAGGGCTCGATGTTGGGACCCCTATTGTTTGTTTTATAAATTAACAGTTTGGATATGAACATGAGGGGCATGATTGGGGAATTTGCAGATGACACAAAGATTGGCCATGTGATGGATAGTGTGAAGGATAGTTGTAAGCTCCAAAATGCTATAGATGGATTGGTAGAGTGGGCAGGAAAGTGACAGATGGAGTTCAACACTAATAAGTGTGGCATAATGCATTTAGGGAGGTCAAATAGTAAAAAGGAATACAGAAAAAAGCAGGAATATACTGAGGGATAGATGAAGTGAGAGATCTTGGTGCACAAATACACAGGTCACTCAAAGTAGCAGCACTAATAGACAAGATTGTAAATAAGTCATATAGAATGCTTTTCTAAGCAGAGGTATAGAACACAAAAGTAGAAACATAATGAAGAAACAATATAAGACACTGGTGAGGCCACAACTGGAGTACTGTGTACAGTTCTGTTCGCCACATTACAGGAGGGATGTAATTACTTTGGAAAGAGACCAGAGAAAATTTACTGGAATGTTGCCAGGACAAGAGAATTGTAGGTATAAGGAGAAATTGGAGAGGTTGCGCTTGTTTGCCTTGGAACAGAAAAGGCTGAGGGGTGACATGATTGCGAGATACAAAATTGTGAGGGGTAGAGATAGAGTAGACAGGAGGAACCTGTTTACTTTGATAAAGACTTTGAAAACCAAAGGTCATAGACTCAAGCTAAGTGCCAGAAGGATTGGAGTGAACTTGGGAAAAAATGTTTTTATGCAGAAGGTGATAGGTGTCTGGAATTCATTTCTGTGTTGGTGGTGGAGGTAGTGACCCTAGATTCTTTTAAAAAGTATTCAGATCTGCATCTTTAAGATGTGTAAGCTGTCAGGCTATGGCCGTGCTAAAGGGAGATTGGATTAGAAAAGCCATCTAGGTGTCTTTGAATGCATAGACAAGATGGGTCAAATGGCCCCCTTCTGTGCTGCATAATTTCTGTGGTTCTATGGTTATAGATGTGGCCTCACCAATGCCCTGACATCCTTGTTCCTGTGCTTAAACCCGCACGCTATGAAGGGCAACATGCAGTTTGCATTCTTAACCCGCCTGCTGCAGCCATACTTTCAGTGACTGGTGCACAAGGACACCCAAGTCTCGTTGAGCTTCCCCTCTCTCAATTTATAGCCATTCAATTAATAGTCTGCCTTCCCAATTTTGCTACCAAAGTTTAACCACATTTTACTGCATGCTATGCATTTGCCCACTCACTCAGCTTGCCCAAATCATGCAATATCTCTGCATCCTCCCCAAAAGTCATTGTTCTACCCAACTCTGTGTCATCTGCAAGTTTTGAGATATTACATTTAATTCCCTCACCAAACCATTCACATATATTGTCACTAGCTGGGGTTCAAGTACCAATGGCTGTGATACCCCTCTAGGCACTGTCTGCCATTGAGAAAAAGACCCATTTGTTTCCTGTCTGCTAACCAATTTTCTATCCATCTCAATACACAACCCTCATTCACATGCATTTTCATTTTACACATTAATCCTCTTAGGTGGGACTTTGTCAAAAGCATTTGAGAGTCCAAATAATCCCACATCCACTGGCTCACTCAACAACTCTACTAGTCATGTCCTTGAAGAATTCTGGTACATCGAACAGATAGAACATAGAACAGTACAGCACAGAAACTGGTCCTTTGACTCACCATGTCTGCCCCAACCACAAAGCCATTCAAAACTAATCCCAACTGCATACTCATAGTCTGTATTTCTCTATTCTCTTAAACCTTGCTATTGTCTCCATTCCTACTACTTCCCTAAAAATAAACTTGTCTCACACATTTTCCTTAAAGTTACCCTCTCTCACCTTAAACCTATGTTCCTTAAAATTTCACATTTCCACCCTTGAAAAAGGACTCTGACTATCCACTATATCCTTGCCTCTCATAATTTTGTATACTGCAATCAGGTTGCCCTTCAGCCTCTGATGCTCCAGCCAAAACTATCCAAGATTATCCAACCTCTGCTTATAGCTAACACGCTCTAATCCAGGGATCATCTGGTAAACCTGTCTTGCACCCTGTCCAAAGCCTCCACATCTTTCTTATTGTGTGGCAATCAGAACTGCACGCAGCGCTCAAATCTGACCTAACTAAAGTTTTACGCATGACTTTTGCCAAATTTTATACTCAATGCATTGACCAATGGCAAGGAAGCAAGAAGGCCTTATTCACTTGTCTTGACAATTTCAGCGAGCTGTGGACTTATGGATGTGTTAAGCATGATTTCCCATTTGTAAATACGTATTGACTGTGTCTGATTCAGTCATTGGTTTCTAAGTGCTCTTTTATAGAACCCTTGTTAATGGATTTGTGTGTCTTCCCCAACACCAATGTCAGATTGGCTGGTCCGTGATTCCCTGTTTTCCCTCTACCTTCCTTTTTAAAACAGTGCAGTTACATTTGCTACCCTCCAATCTGCACAAATTATTCCAGGTCTAAAGAATCTTGGAAAGTGACCATCAATACTTCCACTATTTCTAGGGGCACTTCCTTACTTACTCTGGGATTTAGAGTATCAGACAGATTTACCAGAGTGATTCTTTATGTTACCCTCTCTCCAGAGCAGTCTGGAGGCAAGCAGTGCATTTCAGAATCCGTTGGTTTAGCTTCAGCTGGAATGACCGTACAACTCAGGGGCTCAGACATTCCTAGAAATGCAGTCATGTATGCCCAAGTCTGATGAGTGAATAGGCATGGTGACTCACATGTTAGCACTGCTGCCTCACAGTGCCAGGGCGTGGGGTTTGAGTCTAGCCTTGGGAGACTGTATGTGTGGAATGTGCACGTTCTCTCTCTGTCTGTGTCAATTTCCTGTGGGTGCCCTGGTTTCCTCCCACAGACCAAAGATGTGTATGTCAGGTAGATTGGCTATGCTAAATTTCCCATAATGTCCAGAGATGTGCAGGCCAAGTGGTTTAGCCACGGGAAATGCAGGATTTCAAGGATGGAGTGGTGGAGGGGGTAGATCTGGATGGGATGCTCTTTGCAGGGTCGGTTTGGATTCAATGGGCTGAATAGCCAGCTTTCACACTGTAGGGATTCTATGATCTCATGAAAGAGAAACGAGAAGTGTAAAAATTGAGCCCTGTGATGATTTACAACACCTCTGGCATTAGATCCATTGGTTGTGGACTGTCTATCAGATTCACACAGATGGTGAAGGATTCCTTTCAGAGGTACAGTTTTCTCTAGCAACGAAACTCCGCCATCTGCAAAAAGTTCATGTAACTTCTGATCATGCAGGTTTGTGGCACAAGCTGTTGTCAGGCTGTTCCCCCATCGCGTCTTGCTGCTGCTGCCTGTGTGTCTGTGACATGCACCTCTTGCTGTTCCTGCTGCCCCGCTATTGATACCTCCAGAGACTGGCATACCTGCCTCTGCACTTCTTATCCACTACTCAGATCTTGAAGAAGTGGGTGGTCAGTTTGACGCCCATCTACTGGCTACTGTCTTTGGAAGGAATACTCAACAATTACCCGCAGCCCTTCTGAGGTACCTTTGTCCCTTCCCAGTTTGTCGACCAGCTCCTCATATTCAGAGAACATCTCCATTCCAATGGAATGGAGCTCCACAATGGCTGCTCTTCCCCTCAAAGACTGAGGTTTCTCCTGGATATCAGCACTTTGGAATAATTAGAGACCTTGATGGTCTTTGTGATTCCTGGCGCACCGTTAAATTTGGAAGGTAATATTTAATTCCTGTCCGAGATACGTTACTGCAACGTGCTGACTGCTGTAATGAGGTCAGTGATTTTCCTACTGCTCCCATTGCTGCTTTGTTTCTTTTCTATTGTTTGCATAATCCAGCCCAGAGATCCCAGAATTAGGTTCTTAATCCACAGTCTCCTGTTGGACTCTATTGCCTTCCCACAGGCAATTTTACCCAATAACTCTCAAATCTCTTTCAATTCAATAGCCTCAGACTCAGAGAATGTTCTGCTTTGTACCAGCACCAAATTTTTTTATTAAGTAAAATAAAATAAATAACACAATTATGTTTATTTATTGAACTAATTTGGAAATAAAGAGACAGCAAAATAAACTGGTAAGTGAATTTACAACACAAAAACAGTTCGGAATTTCTGCCCTGGAGGATGACGCTGCTGCATCTTGACAGCAGATGGTAACAGGCTGAATCCCATGTACATTGCCTTGGGGATGAAAACAGATGCCAAAGAAGATACAAACCTTAAAACGTGTGTATGGCTTCCTGCATGCAATCACAGAATTAGTCCCAATGGTCATTTCCAGCAATATATTTGATATGCTTTTGGGTTACACTTTCTGGATGCACCTCACTGTATTACGTTTGTTGATCTTATCCTGCTGCTTGTTTCTCATTCTTCCCAAAATCATTCATTGTACTTTGATGTTTTGTTTTAGCGCTCTAAGCCAGGGACATTCCTCTTGGAATTCATCTTTTCCCAGATTGCTGAAAGTTGAGATACTCCACAGGGGGCAGATTTTCCCCGATCTGCGATGGTACTGGTGCTGTGCTCACACTCCCTGAGCATCCCGGATTACTAACTCCTCCACGGCTTCTTGGCTGTGCCGAAGAAGATATGATTGCACAATTAGCACTTCAGAGGCTTGCCTTGCTCCACGATACAATTGTATCATCCTTTAGATTGTACAAACAATCTAAAGTTGAACACTCATGTACAAAGACAGAAGAAAGATGTGTGTTTGTATAAAGGCTTAGAATGGATGAGCTGCAAATGGAAAACAGGCAATTTCTGGGCCAATTACTGATGCATATCTTTTGGTGAGTGTGGAGCTGGATGAACACAGCAGGCCAAGCAGCATCTCAGGATCACAAAAGCTGACGTCTAGGCCTGAAACGTCAGCCTCTCTGCCTGGCCTGCTGTGTTCATCCAGCTCCACACTTTGTTATCTTGGATTCTCTAGCATCTGCAGTTCCGCATATCTTTTGGTGAATAGCTTCCTATTGTTAGCTTCATTAACTCGTGCAATGTTCACTTGTATCTGTTCCTGGCTTCAGCAGTTACAATACATTGTATGGAAATTTAATACTACATGCTCCCAAGATGATATTCTAATATCTTCTGGAGGAGATGCCCTGAAGCATTAAACAGAGCAACTCATCTTACATTCATTCATTACAGCAACACATTCACTATCCCAACACTTTAGTAAGATTAACCCTTATTTGATGAATTTTTGGGAGTTTGGGCACATAAGGACCCTAAACAAATTGAGAAGGACTTTTCAAGGCTACAACCTAATGTCAAGCTTCACGAGTTTTACCACTTTTCAGAGAAGTTCTGTGTAACAGGCAGAATCGAAACAAAATGATTGGTGTACCTTGTGCATGAATTCATCTGAATTTTGTTTCCCTATTCTTTCTTAGTTATACCACAAAAATAGCTCAAAAAGTGTACAGCTGTCCTTGCTTGGTTGGTCAGATCATTCAGTGACTACAAACAGATTCAAAAACATTAAGAAGAACATCTAAATGTGAGAGATAGTAGGAACTGCAGATGCTGGAGAATCTGAGATAAAAAGGTGTAGAGCTGGATGAACACAGCAGGTCGAGCAGCATCAGAGGAGCAGGAAAGCTGACGTTTTGGGCCTAGACCCTTCTTCAGAAAAGGGGGAGGGGAAGGGGGTTCTGAAATAAATAGGGAGACGGGGGAGGCAGGTAGAAGATGGATAGAAGAGATGATAGATGGAGAGGAGACAGACAGGTCAAAGAGGTGGGGATGGAGCCAGTAAAGGTGAGTTTAGGTGGGGAAGTAGGGAGGAGTTAGATCAGCCCAGGGAGGACGGGAAGGTCAAGGGGGCGGGATGAGGTTGGTAGGTAGGAGATGGGGATGGGGCTTGAGGTGGGATGAGGGGAACATAGAACATAGAACAATACAGCGCAGAAGAGGCCCTTCGGCCCTCTATGTTGCGCTGACCTGTGAACTAATCTAAGCCCCTCCCCCTACACTATCCCGTCATCATCCATATGCTTATCCAAGGACTGTTTAAATGCCCCTAATGTGGCTGAGTTAACTACATTGGCAAGCAGGGCGTTCCTTGCTCTTACCACTCTCTGAGTAAAGCACCTGCCTCTGACATCTGTCTTAAATCTATCACCCCTTAATTTGCAGCTATGCCCCCTTGTACAAGCCGACGTCATCATCCTCGGAAAAAGACTCTCAGTGTCCACCCTATCTAATCCTCTGATCGTCTCCTATGTCTGTATTAAATCCCCTCTTCACCTCCTTCTCTCCAATGAGAACAGACTCAAGTCCCTCAGCCTTTCTTCATAGGGCCTGTGCGCCAGACCAGGCAACATCCTGGTAAAGATAATAAAGTGTGAATCTGGATGAACACAGCAGGCCCAGCAGCATCTCAGGAGCACAAAAGCTGATGTTTCGGACCTAGACCCTTCATCAGAGAGGGGGGGTGGGGTGAGGGTTCTGGAATAACTAGGGAGAGAGGGGGAGGCGGACCGAAGATGGAGAGAAAAGAAGATAGGTGGAGAGGAGAGTATAGGTGGGGAGGTGGGGAGGGGATAGGTCAGTCCAGGGAAGACGGACAGGTCAAGGAGGTGGGATGACGTTAGTAGGTAGGAGATGGAGGTGTGGCTTGTGGTGGGAGGAAGGGATGGGTGAGAGGAAGAACAGGTTAGGGAGGCAGAGACAGGCTGGACTGGTTTTGGGATGCAGTGGGTGGAGGGGAAGAGCTGGGCTGGTTGTGTGGTGCAGTGGGGGGAAGGGACGAACTGGGCTGGTTTTGGGATGCGGTGGGGGAAGGGGAGATTTTGAAGCTGGTGAAGTCCACATTGATACCATTAGGCGGCAGGGTTCCCAAGCGGAATATGAGTTGCTGTTCCTGCAACCTTCGGATGGCATCATTGTAGCACTGCAGGAGGCCCATGATGGACATGTCATCTAAAGAATGGGAGCGGGAGTGGAAATGGTTTGCAACTGGGAGGTGCAGTTGTTTATTGCGAACTGAGCGGAGGTGTTCTGCAAAGCGGTCCCCAAGCCTTCGCTTGGTTTCCCCAATGTAGAGGAAGCCACATCCTGGTAAATCTTCTCTGCATCTTTTCCAATGCTTCCACATCCTTCCTGTAATGGGGTGACCAGAACTGTACGCAATATTCCAAGTGAGGCTGAATGAGCGTTTTGTACAGTTGCAGCATGACATCACGGCTCCGGAACTCAATCCCTCGACCAATAAAACCTAACACACCGTCGGCCTTCTTAACAGCACTATCAACCTGGGTGGCAACTTTCAGGGATCTATGTACATGGACACCAAGATCCCTCTGTACATCCACAGTATCAAGAATCTTTCCATTGACCCAGTGTTCTGCCTTCCTATTATTCCTCCCAAAGTGAATTACCTCACATTTATCCGCATTGAACTCCATTTGCCACCTTTCAGCCGAATTCTGCAGTTTATTCAAGTCTCCCTGCAACCTGCAACATTCTTCCACACAGTCCACCACTCCACCGACTTTAGTGTCATCTGCAAACTTACTAATCCATCCACCTATGCCTGCGTCCAAGTCATTTATAAAAATGAAAAACAGCAGTGGTCCCAAAACAGACCCTTGAGGCACACCACTAGTGACCTGACTCCAGGCTGAATACTTTCCATCAACCACCACTCGTTGCCTTCTTACAGAAAGCCAGTTTCTAATCCATTCTGCTAAATCTCCCTCAATCCTGTGCCTCCGCATTTTCTCCAATAGCCTACTATGTGGAACCTTATCAAAGGCTTTACTGAAGTAGGGATAGGTGGGAGGAAGGACAGGTTAGGGAGGCGGGGACAAGCTAGGCTGGTTTTGGGACGCAGTGGGGGGAGGGGAGATTTTGAAGCTTGTGAAGTCCACATTGATACCATTGGGCTGCAGGGTTCCCAAGCGGAATATGAGTTGCTGTTCCTGCAACCTTCGGGTGGCATCATTGTAGCGCTGCAGGAGGCCCAGGATGGACATGTCATCTGAGGAATGGGATTGGGAGATGAAACGATTCACAACTGGGAGGTGCAGTTGTTTAGCGCAAACCGAGTGGAGGTGCTCTGCAAAGCGGTCCCCAAGCCTCTGCTTGGTTTCCCCAATGTAGGGGATGGTTATTATTGTGGAGAGGGTGCAATAACCAAAACAGAATCACTGTCATCCTCACGTACCACCCCACCAAACTCTGGATCCAACGCATCATCCTCCGACATTTCCACCATCTACAATCCGACCTCATCACCAAAGACATTTTTCCATCTCCACCCTTGTCTACTTTCCGGAGGGACCACTCTCTCTGTGGCTCCCTGGTCCGCTCCACACTCCCCTCCAGCCTCGCCACACCCATCACTTTTCCCTGTAACTGCAGGAAGTGTTACACCTGCCCCTACACCTCCCTCCTCATCCCCTCCCAGGCCCAAAAAGACCTTCTACAACAAGCAGATGTTCAGCTGCATATCTGCTAATGTGGTATACTGCATCCGCTGTTCCCGTTGCGGCATCCCGTACATTGGGGAAGCCAAGCGGAGGCTTGGGGACCGCTTTGCAGAACACCTACGCTTGGTTCGCAATAAACAATTGCACCTCCCAGTCGCGAACCATTTCATCTCCCTATCTCATTCCTCAGACGACATGTCCATCACGGGCCTCCTGCAGTGCCACAACGATGCTACATGAAGCCTGCAGGAACAGCAGCTCAAATTCTGCTTGGGAACCCTGTAGCCCAATGGTATCAACGTGGATTTTACAAGCTTCAAAATCTCCCCTCCCCCTACCGCATCCCAAAACCAGCGCAGCTTGTTCACGCCTCCCTAACCTGCCCTTCCTCCCACCTATCCCCTCATCCCACCTCAAGACCCGCCCCCATCTCCTACCTACCAACCTCATCCCACCCCCTTGACCTGTCCCTCCTCCCTGGATTGACCTATCTCCTCCCTACCTCCCCACCTACACTCATCTTTACTGGCTCCATCCCTGCCTGTTTGACCTGTCTGTCTTGTCTCCACCTATCTTCTCTTCCATCCATCTGCTATCCGCCTCCCCCTCTCTCCCTATTTATTTCAGAAACCCCTTCCCCTCTCCCATTTCTGAAGAAGGATCTAGGCTGGAAACGTCAGCTTCCCTGCTCCTCTGAAGCTGCTTGGCCTGCTGTGTTCCTCCAGCTCTACATCTTCCTATCGTAAATGTGAGAGAAGTTGGAGAAAGTCATAAAAAGTTAAACGCAATTTTGTACTTTAGAAACAGGGCTTCAGAATTGGAAACAAAAATTGACATTTAAAATGTTTTCTCCTTTTTAAACTGCTGCATGAAGTCAAGATTGACACGAAATGATGGAAGTGGTCGCTTGTAGCCAAAATTCAGGATTTGCTTCATTGTGCTTATACTGCCATCTAGTGATCAGTCTGGGACTTGCAGCTTCACTTTAATTGCAGTGAATATTTCCCTATAAATGCTTAGAATGCTACAAAGAGATGTAAATCTTATCGTTGGTTGTAAAAAGGATAGTATTTATTACACAAGGTATAAATATGACCAGTCGCTCTTTTTAACTAGAATATACCTTTAAAGTAAAGTATCTAGACAAATGTAGTGAGACTCAATATGATGAAAACCCTTGTCATTGTCTATGACTTTATCAGAAAACACTCATAAAATCATAAGACTATAAAATATAGGAGCAAAATTAGGCCATTGGGCCCATCAGGTTGCTGCACCATTCAATCATGGCTGGAATGTTTCTCAAACATACTTTTCTGCCTTCTCCCCATAACTCTGGATCCCTTACTAAATAAGAACCTATCTACCCCTGTCATAAATTTCTGCCACCCAGTTCTCAACATTTGAATTCTTTGTCTTCACAGGCAGAAGAATGTACGTTTTATTAAACCACAGCTCTGGCTATGAACTATGACATCGGTTTATTGAACATTAAGCAGATAAACAAACAGTTGTCATACTCAATATAGCAGAAGTTCAAACTTGTGTTGAAAATGAACATGAAATTAACACTGCAACTGTGATGTGTGCCCAGTGACTTTAATGTGAGGTGACTCATGGTACGTCATGTCTTATTTATGATTGTTGAATCAGAACTATTCGAATTGTTTCTTAGCCACTGACTATTGTTGGGCTGGAGTGGATGGAAGGTGATGCAGCTTCAAATTTCCTGATGGAGACATTGACCAGGAGGAGGGAGTGCAGGGTGGATAAGGAGAATTATACCCAATACTGAATACCCAGTACCAAGAAGCAGAAACAGAATCAATGAGGGCTATCATCCCTATTTTAGAAAGGGCTGCTCTGGAACAGGGCAACAGGGACTACAGCTAGGAACATGCAATGGCAAGGCTGGACAATGTGCTCTACAAGGTCTGGCAGGTTGTGTTTTTGGGTCCTGAAACTAGAGGGGGATGTTGGGCCAGGGTCTTGGAAGTGGAAGGTGTCTGGGAAGGTGCAGTTGCAGGAATGTGTGCAAAGTTGTGGGGTCAGTTTAATAGTTACTCAGAAGCTAGAATAGGTTTTTTAACAGCCTCACTTTTCCTGAATAACTATTTCCTTAACTACAGAGGAACACCTCAAGTTCTCTGATTTGAACAGATACTTTCAGAATTTTCCAGTTGGGGAGTAGCTCCGCGGGATCTTCAATTTCTCGGACAATTCCTCAGGAATCTGCTATGCAAGAGATTTTGTAGCACTCCCAAAGAGACTTAAGAATTTGTTTTTATTCATTCCATGGGTGTTTCTGACGAGGCCAGAATTCATTTTCTGTCCCTAATCGCCCAGAAAGCAGTTACGTGTCAATAACATTTCTGGGGGTCTGGAGTGACAGTGGTTTGATGGTCATCATAAGACTCCTAATTCCAGATATTTATTGAATTCAGGCTCCACCATGTGCCATGGCAGGATTCTAACACACATTCCCAGAATATTTTCAGGGTCTCTGCGTTAACAGACTTGTGACAATACCATTAGGCCATTGCCTCCCTGATTATCTGGCCGTTGGAAAATCTGGGCCATTGTCTTTAACCCTGCCCCGTCTCCTAATTTGGAACCAATTGCCGAACAATGGCACAAGGTCATTTTCAATCTGCAAGATTTTTTTTGCAATTCATCGGGACCTTACGAGCATTTTTTTCTTGTAAGACCGTATGACCACCACCCAATGATACCCCTGATTAACAAATCTGACAACCACTTCAAGATATTCAACTTATTCAGTGATGACTTCCCCTGCACAAATCCATGCTGATTCATTCTTCAGTCTATACTCGTCCAAACGCTTAGTCATTCTGTCTTTGGTAATGAATCTCAGTAATTTCCTCATAACTAATGTAAACTGACAGGTCTGTGGTTACCTGTTTTCTATTTCTCTCTTTTAAGGAATGGAATAACAAGGCCAAGGGCAAAATTCTTGAACGAACAGATTTGGAAACATGTGAGCATGCACCTGAAATTTCCTCACTTCATTTAATTCTCTCCATAACAACTTATTTATTTGCACTTGATCCACTGCGTTTCTCCCCGTGACTTTATCTGAGGTAATTTTTCACTGTGAAAATGGGAAGAGGTATGTTGATTTAATGTTACTATTGTCCTTCTGGGAAGGAAATTTGCCATCCTCAGCTGCTCTGGCCTGTATGTGACTCCAGACCCACAGCAAAGCGGTTGACTCCTAACTGCACTCTGAAATGGCACTAAATTGTATCAATTGCTATGAAGTCTTCAACAAAGAAATGAGACCAGATGGATCATCTGGTATCAAGCTAAACATCGGAAAAGACAACGGCAGAAACAGCCCTGTCAACATTGCAAAATCCTCCTCTCTAACGTCTAGGGGTTAGTGCTAAAACTAAGAGATCTGTCTCACAGACTAGTCAAGCTACAACCTGACATAGTCATACTCACAGGCAATGTCCCAACATCACCGTCCCTGGATATATCCTGTCCCACCAGCAGGACAGATCCAGCAGAGGGGGCAGCACTGTGGTATACAGTTGGGAGGGAGTTGCCCTGGGAGTCCTTAACATTTGCTCTGCACCTCATGAAGCCTCATAGTTTCAGGTTAGACCTGGGCAAGGAGACCTCCCGCTGATTACCACATACCATCCTCCCTTGACTGATGAAACAGTACTCCTCCATGTTGAACAACATTTGGAGGAAGCACTGAAGGTGGAAATGGTGCAAAATAAACTCTGGATGGGGGTTTTCATGACCTCATCCTTACCAATCTGCCAGCTGCAGATACATTTGTCCATTACAGCATCAGTAAGAGTAACCACTGCACAATTGTTGTGGAGACTTCACATTGAGAATTCCCTCCATCATGTTGTGTGGCACTATCACTGTGCCAAATGGGACAGACTTTGCACTGGTCTAGAAACTCAAGACTGGGCATCTATGAGGTGCTGTGGGCCATCAACAGCAGCAGAATTATACACAATCTGCAACCTCATGGCCCCCGCTCAACCAACAAGCCAAGGGATCAATATTGGTTTAAAACAAACCTGCAGTCGCAGGAGATGAGAAGCAATCACAGAAATGGCTGGGAAAATTCAGAAAGTCTGGCACCATCTGTGGAGAGAAAGCAGAGTTAACTTTTCACGTCCAGTGACCCTTCTTCAGAACTTTAATCCTGATTGAATGGAGAGTGCAGGAGGGCCTCCCAGGAGGTCAACCTGGTGAAGCTACCAAACAGGACTACTTGCACGCCGAACAGCGCAAACAGCAGCTGATAGATAGAGCTTAGTGATCCCTCAACCAGGATCTAATGTGTAAGCTCCTGCAGATGTGCCACATCCAGTTGCGAATGGTGGTGGACAATTAAACAACTCACTGGAGAAGGAGGGTCCACAAATATCCCCATCATCAATGATGGAAGAGTCCAGCACATCAGTGCAAAAGATAAGGCTGAAGCATTCGCAGCAATCTTCAGCCACAAGTGCCGAGTAGATGATCCATCTTGGCCTCCTCCAGCAGTCCCCAGCATTATGGATACCAGTCTTCAGCCAATTTGATTCACACCGTGTGAAATCAAGATAAAGTTGGAGACAGTGGATACAGCAAAGGCTACCGGCCCTTACTATATTCCGGCTACATCACTGAAGACCATGGCTGGATGACAAATGTACTCTATTGGTTGCATCTTGTGAGTCTTCAAGGAAGTCATTGCAATTTTTTACCGTGGCAGCTCAGAACTGGCGATCAATGAGTTGAGCATTGTATCCCATTCTTATGAGGGTGTCTTTCAGTATTGTTAGGTATCTGTCATATTCCTCTTTGTCTGAGCAGATCCTGCATATGTGCAGGAATTGTTGGGACAGTACTTCCCTGGAGCACCACAGAAATTCATCAACAATCTTCAGATTGTATCTTCGAAACACACATTTCCATCTTGGACAAATGGGAATACCAATACCTGCAAGCTCCTGACCTAGAAACATATCGCCATGCCTTCACTAGAACTCCTTCCCTATTACCTTCTCAAGGATAATTAGGGTCAGGCAACTAATGCTGGCCGAAAGAAACGCCCATGTCCCACAAGTGAATACACAAATGCTCCTACCTGTGTACTCTGCCCATACAACTTTGAAGACTTCCATCAGTTCTTCTCTTGGCCATTTCCTCTCTCAAGGACAACAATCCCAACTTTTCCAACCTATTTGTGTAAGTTTCTCATCCCTGAGAACTTCCTTGTAAGCTTCTTCTCCACTTTCTCCCAATGCATTTCATCAACGTTAAAGTGTGGCACCCGGAACTAATACTTTAGTTGAGCTCTAACTGGTGTCCTACATTAGTTCAGAATAACTCCTTACTCTTATACACCATGTCCCTATTAATGCACCCTATAATATGGCATGCTTTATTTGGTCTACATTTTCCTGTCACCTTTAATGACTTATACAGGCATATACCTAGGTGTAACAAAGTGTGTAGCTGGATTCACACAGCAGGCTAAGCAGCATCTTAGGAGCACAAAAGCTGATGTTTCGCACCTAGATCCTTCATCAGAACCCTACAGCCCAATGGCATCAATGTGGATTTCACAAACTTCAAAATCTCCCGTCCCGCTACTGCATCCCAAAACTACCCCAGCTTGTCCCCGCCTCCCTAACGTATTCTTCCTCTCACCTATCCCCTCCTCCCACCTCAAGCCGCACCTCCATTTCCTTCCTACTAACCTCAAGCCCCCTTGACCTGTCCATCCTCCCCGGACTGACCTATCCCCTCCCTACCTTCCTACCTATACTCTCCTCTACAGGATCCATTCTCGTCTCTAACTTGTCTGACTCCTCTCCACCGGTCTTCTCCTTTATCCATCTTCGATCAGCCTCCCCCTCCCCCTTTTCTGATGAAGGGTCTAGGTCTGAAACGTCAGCTTTTGTGCTCCTGAGATGCTGCTTGGCCTGCTGTGTTCATCCAGCTCCACACTTTGTTATCTCAGATTCTCCAGCATCTGCAGTTCCCATTTTCTTTGATATACCCAGGTGTCTTTGTTCCTGCACACCATTTAGAATAGTACCATTTATTTTGTATTGTCTCCTAATGTTCTTTTACCATGTATCACTACATGCTATTTCACCTTGAATTTCATCTGCCACCTATCTGTCCATTCCTCTACTGTATCAGTGTCCTTGTTCCACTTGATTTTTACACTGAAGGTCTTAAAGAGGAACTCCAGTAGACTAACATGGCATTTGTCGCTTTGAACTTTTCCAGAAAATTGTCAAAGCATTTTGGTCTCTATACAGCAGTACAGCCAAAACTAAAAGGCTCACGGCATCCCTCTGCTCACACCATCTGTGATTTTGTTTTACAGCATAACCACCCATGTCTTACACCCCGTAGGTCACAAAACTCTACAGCAAATGTTTATAAATTGCAAGCTTGGAACAAGTTCACTGCTGAGTTGTTTCTATGACAAAAAATTTGTACATGGCCTGATTCAGTCCATTACTAAGGCCACTGCTGAACAGCTGGCTCCTTTTTTTTTAAAAGAAAAACTTCCCTGGCTTGAATGGCCTGACCTAGTACTGCTGTCAGGTCACAGGAGTATCCAGCACATCAAAATGCTGTCCTAGGAAAGGCTGTGAGCAGAGATGCATGTAAATCTAGATGCGTGCATACCCAGAGTTCATAAAATTAAAGAAAGGGTTCGGCACAGGTCAAAGTCATCCAGCCCAAATTGTCATTCTGTTTCACCAGGCCAGAGAACAATAAGGAACTGTCCCTGCATCACTCCAAATACACATGGGAAACAAACCCTTACCTGGGATAAAATGGTAGCTGCCATTGCAGTTCTGTGAATGAGCGGAAATAAAAGTGGACATTTTTGAAGAACAGCAGTTCCTCCTAACATCATTAGTCTCATCTTGGAGCACAAAATGTTTCAGTCTTTCTAGGGGAATAACATGAAGTCTTCAAGCATGCATATAAAGTAGAAATCAAAGCTCCCATTAATTTTCAATAAACTTAAACCATTCCTGTAATAAAATATTGCTTTCTAATTCTATATTTATCCAGTCGAGCAGAGTTAATGGGCTGAATGGCCTACTTCTGCTCCTGTCTTATGGCCTTACATCTAGTAAGGGAATCAAGGGTTAAAGGAAAAAGGTAGGAAAGTGGATCTGGGACTTATCAGACTTGCCATGATCTAATTATTGCACGCTCTGCCATGCAATAGCCGATAGCCAAATGTCCTACTTAATGTTCCTACATCTTATGGTGTTATAGTCAAAAAAGTAGCAACAGCACAAAACAGCAGTTCCGTTCCAAATTTCTGTTCAAACAAAATTCAAACAGGGCAGACTAATGAACAACAAGATCAAATTGAGCAGTGTGTTCTAAATTCCAGATGATTCATGGTCTTGGTTTGGATATTCCTGCTGTAAGATGCAAAGAACATACTGAAACAAAGAATGATTATTCTAATTTGACACATTTAATAGTGCACTTGATGGTTATAACTGTACAGACAAACAAAGATATAAACACTTTCTTGGTTCTTTATGTCTTAGCATTTGGAGAGTAAAATATTTACAATTTTTAAAAAAGAGGTACAAAAAAGTATAATTGAGGTATAAATATGTGAATATTTAAATAATTAATGACATGCGTTATCCCTATTTGGCAGTATGCAGCTAGACATAAACAGAAGTTTACAATACAATGGTATATACAATGACACCAAATTCTACAAATATCAATTGAACTTTGGTAACAAACACACAGAAAGTAAGCATTTTAAAGTGAAGGGATAACACTGAAATAATTACTGATATAATTGTTCTTATTGCCACAAATTTCACTAAAAGCTCTTTACATAACACTGAAAGGTAAATATTTTAAACCATATTAGATAAATCCTTCTTTTGATTTTCTGCTCATTAAGGGCTCCAGCACCCACATATTAAAAAGGGTCATTGAGTTCCCAATAGCAGTTTTGTATTAACTTTTAACTACATTCCATTTAAACCCTCAAATAGTAATCTTGCAGTGAAACCAATGTGAAAGACCATCTTTTATATAAGGGCCACTTGTAATCAGCAAGATTGTTAATAAAATCTGATGATTGGCACGTGAGAGTGAAAACAAAACAAGTAAAACAAAACCAGATTAAAAATTTAACTTTAAAAGTTATTTTTAACATGTTAGAATAGTTTCACGAGAAAGAGTTCAGGATCTTCCAAATATGTACTATTACAAATATTATTTGATAACATGTAAATGACATACTCCAGTAAATAATAGATGGGAACTGAGGAATGCTTGTTCTGTTACAAAATGTATTTTACATCCAACAGCACACATGGTGAGAACTTTGCATATATTATGTAGAACTTTGTCACCCATTTGTGATATAGCCACAAGTCAATCTGTAGTGTTTTGCAACTTACAGCTCAGACACATGCTCAGGAACTATTTTGAAGCAGGCAATTTGTAAATGTGATATCATATTTGTGAACCCACAAAAATGACAACATTTATGCCACAAATCACTAATTAAAATGCTGTATTAATACATGGGTCCTGGAAATAAAGGTCCATTCTGGCAGATATTCCACTATAAATATTGGTAGGGCTTTGCCAGACGAGATTCCTCCTTTTGCTAAAGTTTTGGAGAGGGCCCTGTGGGAACAAAGCCTCTGGAAGGGTTCTAAATGTTTGGAGTTGTAAACCTCCAATCCTTTTTGAGACCTGGCATGTCGTTGATGCGGGTGAGATCAGGCATATTGGTTTAACCACTGTGGGGCCCACCTGAAAATCCTGACAAATACCTTTGCCCTGATTGCAAGAAGTCAACAGATAGTTTTAAGTATTTCTTTTATTACCTACTTGGTCTGTGCCTGGACAATGGGCATCATTGGCATGGCTGTATTGATTTCTCAATCCCAAATGTTCCAAAATTGTGGTGGATTGAACTTCCTGCAGAAGGGGTATTTGTTGGCCAGTGTGGGACTGGAGGCACATCTAAACGGTACCCATTATTGGTGGCAAGTTCTCTTTGGAAAGGGTCAATCAAGAAGTAGCTGGGTTTTTACTGTAAACAATGACTTTCATGGTCATTTTGCTCCTTGCGCCGGGCTGAATATGCTTACAGTTAACAAGTTCACTTTTCATAAATTACCCTGCAAAGGGCCCAAAGTCATGACATCAGGATCGTTGATTCAGTACAGTGATCACCGTGTTATCTGATGCTTTTATGGAGTGAGTCCCCTCCAATGAAGGCCACCTATAACCTACTTCCAGGAAAATCTTGGCCTATTCCACCTAACGTTAATTGTGGGCGCACCAGATGCACCACGATTAGCACATACACCACCATCATGATAGTTAAGGAATCTCACCGGAGTCCAAACATTAGCAGATCAACTGCGGATGGTAAAAGGCGCGTTTCAACATTTTGGGTGAACTATGGTTTTCTGAATTTTGGAGTCATGCAGTTTTTCAGCAAAATCTGTTCAACTGTAGTATAAATAACAGAAAAAGAAATACCCAAAACAGTTTTCTGCTTCAGAGGGAATCAAAGAGTGAGAAAGAGCAACAATTTACTCTGAAACTATTTTAGTATTTGCATGTGCTAAAAGTTGCATCTTTTAATAAACAGAACCCTGTTTCATGTAGGTAGAAGAAATCTCTCTCTCTCAGGGGCGAGTAAAGGGGTCATGGAGAATGCCAATCTGCCGCAATCCATTGGCAATACGCTGACCAACCAAAATCTGTCTGCCTGGTCTGAGAATTAAGATGGATAGTATAGTTGCTACATTTCCATGCTAATGATGGCCTAACCAATCAGCACCATTTTTCTACGCTGCAGAAGTTGATGAACCTTTATTTTCAAGTCTGTTTCTTGTATTGTAATTCTGATGAATGCAAGATGAAAAGCTTTGAATTCTTTGTCCTGACTGCTCATGAAAAAGTTAACATTTCACAACATAAAATCCAGAGCACCAGGTCCCTTATAATTTACAACATTTGGCCTAGAATTTTTTTTGTTTCTTGGCAATTTCTAATATCACTTTTGAAGGATGCAACAGTTATCACTCCATGGCATCAGCAGTTTTTCAATGTTATTGTCTGCCTGAGAGGGGACAAGCTCCGAACGGATTGTTAAAAACATATTAGTGTGATTGTATATATTTACGTTCTGTTGTAGTAAGTGCCACTGTTTAAAAGATGCATTTTTTGTCCCCGTAGGTTTTAGGACCATGTAAGCCCTCATTTAGTGAGAAATGCAAAGGATAAAGCTATCATTCATTAATCAAAAACAGCCTTTCCACATTTAAAAAGTAGCTGGAGTCCAGCTAAGAGGTTAAGAGGGATTGTCAAAGCTCCTACATTAATTTAATCAAACACTCTTCCAATCCCCGACAGTACAGACTGGGTTGTGTTATTGGGAGATGGAAGTGGTAACCTGTTACAATCCACAAAGAGGAAAAATAAAGTCCTGTTGGGAAAAAAATGGCTCAAAATTGGTCTTCATTGTCTTTCACTTAAATAACATATTGACAAACTTAACTTCACTGGAAACTCTAAGGTTGATGGACATCATTCTGCCATGGCAGTGCCTTCCAAACAAGTAGTGTACCAGACACCGTTCCTTACTCATTCTCTCACATTTCAGCTCTTCAGAAACATACGCTCAAGCACACTGCTCCAGATGCACCATGACTGAACCAAGCAAGCACAACAGTAATACACAACTCTGGAAAATATAGCAGTAGGTCATAGACTATGAAGATATAGAATGAAATATAAAAATAGCAAATCATGTGAACACACCCCAGGTTATTCTTTATACACACATGACTTATATTACACAAGACGTTTAATGCTTCATAGAAGCAATTGTGGCCCCTAAACAAGTGAGTGCAATCCATTTTTGCACTTCACTTTTTCAAAGGATCACTAGTCCCATCCAACTATTCCAGTAAAGGCCTATATAACAGCCAACATGTTCAAATCAAGCAGCTTTTTGAAAGTATGTCGCTACAGTCATAATTACGAATTCTATTAAAAATAAAATAATTAATTCCAAAGATTTGACTGTGTAGGCCTCCATTATAAATGTATTAATTTGGGTCCACCACAGTTTCCTTGGAAGAGTATGGTTGTTCTTTGCAGCCCTGTGCTTTAGAGTTAAGATGTAAGCTGTTTGGAAGTTGTTTCCTAATGCTTGCTTTCTTGACTGTCGGAGCCAGGAATATTAAAAGAGTCTCGTATTCTACCAATTTCCACTGCGCACAAGTGTCCAAATGCTTTATTGTACCATTCTGGCATCCGTCCCCTGAAGCAAAGGATAAAAAAGAATAGAAAATGTTATGTAGGATTTATTACACTGGTTTAGAAATTAAACTAATGTGCTTAATTTAAAAATAAATATTTTGCAGTGACAAAAACATGTAGTAAAAGTCAGCAAACTGTTCAACAGCTTTGTCTTTGTAATTTAAGGCAGTCTAGACTCTAATAGCAGGGTTAAGAGGTAAATGAGGTTGTTCTACAGCCTTCAGGGTGGCCCAGCTCAACTGGCATTCTCACCCTCCGTGCTGTAGTTGCTCAACTACTGAGCATAAATGGAAGAAGATGCTATGCCACAACTTAGTACAGCAAGTCACAATTTAGTTCTGGTTTTGGATACGTTACATTCATCAGGAAAGGCCAGCAATCAATGCAGCCTTTGCAATGGAATGAAGGTGGAACCACAACTTGTTTGGTTAACTTAATACATTATTACTGCAATTCATCTTTTTTGTCTCTTGGTGCTGCCATGAACAATGTGCGTCTAATGGATTGTGCTTTTGCTTGTAGAATATGAAGTTCACTGAAAACTGTTCCTGTAAAAATACTTAGGATCTAAGGTCAAATTGCTTCTACCCTATATGAAAAATAAATAATTAGACTAGTAAATATTTGCAGTGTATCTTTTCATTGTGTTGCATTCATATCGGATGCGAATCAACATGCTAACTGATTGAATGTTTATCTGTTAAAGACCCTTGTTTCATTTCAATGTAGGAAGGAGTCTGTTTCAATGTATGTGTTGTAGGAAGTGGGCAGAAAGCTAGTCTGATCAGCTACACCATTCATACAGCTCAGGCCAGAGATATAGATCCTACTATTAAATTCACACTGTGATAAAGATACCAGTCAATACCTTGTGTCTATTCGACACATATAGGTGAGCTTGGATTTTCCTGACCCGCAGGGTTCAATTAGATATCGTGAGGTAAGAGCATTAGCTCGGACTCCTCCAACTACAGGCGTCCCATTGTGCTCCACTGAAGTGGCCACCAATGCACAGCACCCCTTGGGTAAGTTGGTCCTCCAAGTCCTGAAGAAAAATGAAATGAATTTGAAATGCAGCTGATAAATAGAGGGAATTCAAGGTAAAATCAAATATTCGAGAAAACTGCATTTCTATAAACCATAAATATAATAAGCCAGATCTTCCAATGTCAAAAGCAGCAAATTCTGAAGTATGCGTACAGTGGTGCTTTGGTAGCCAGTGGAAGTCCTGACCCATGCAGGAAGTTTAAGTTCAGGTGGATTGATGCTCACTGCCCTGGGCCCTCTGAGGCTGAACTCAGGTTTGGAGACTTGGGCTGGATTTGTGATACTTACTTAGATAATACCCACAGTCTTATCACCTTGTTTAACTTCTGGTGTAACTCACTGAGTAACAGAGTGACCAAACCAACAACCTGTCCCCAAATGAACTCCTCAATCCCTACGCTCACACTCAACTGCTCCCTAACCCGACCGGATCTCCTATCCCCTCAGCCAATACCCACCTCCCCAACCCAACAAATATCCTCCCACTTTATCAGCCCCAAACCAGCTCCTCACCCCATCAAATATCCTCCCATTCGCTTAGCCCCGACCCAGTTCTCCACCCCAACAAATATCCTCCCACTGCCTCAGCCCTGAACCAGCTGCCTACCCCAACAAATATCCTTCCACTCCCTTAGCCCTGACCTAACTCCCCATCCCAACAAATATCCTCCCACTCCCTTAGCCCTGGCCTAACTCCCCATCCCAACAAATATCCTCCCGCTCCCTCACCAACTCCACTAAATTCCTCGGGGCCTTTGAAAATTTGCCTGAATGTGAAAAGAGGGTGGGGGCACATCCTCTCTCTGCAGATGATTGTAGCAAGCAACCGCCTGGGACAGGGGAACCCAGCTGCTAAGATGCAAAATGGTCAGGTAAGAAATATCTTTGCAGCCTGCAGTGACTGTTGATTCCAGCATTGCTGCTCACTGTAATACCTGGGACACTAGTTCTACAAATTACTTTTCATATCTTCTCTTCCTTTCTGCAAGAACTGACTCAGGTAGCAGCTCCCCAGGAATCCCCACAATGCCACATTCTTCACGTGCAAACCATGACAGGTTATGCAACAGTGTGGAACATTGTTGATGATTTATCCAATGACCACACACACAGGTAATTCTGGAGGTTTTCACTGGACAGTAATGAAAACCATGGGTTATTATTTGCCAGCTCCTTTGCTCAGCACAATAGAAAAAATTAAAATATCCTTACTCCCACTGAACTGAGACTAACTAACTGCACAAACTAAGGATCAAACATGCCTGTTTTGTATGCATTTTTGCAACAGTACAGGGAGTGGGATGAGGCGTGAATGTAAAGCCACACTAGCTAATCCAAAGCCTTTTTTGTTTAACCTTGCAAATGATACTTAAAGCAGTTTAAAAATATTTACCTTATGAGCACATAATCTCTGGTCGGGTGTGGGGCCATGCTGGTTTGCACGTAATGATAGATGTCCGTTTGACTATTTAAACTTTCAATGACCTTTGAACTAAGGAGGTCATCGTCCCAGAGTTGTCGATCGCGTACTATCCGCCAGAGAACATCTTCTGGTGCAACAGGGATTTCAATGCAAGCCTTCCACAATTTCAGGGGTGGCCCATCGCATACCTGGTGAAAAGAAGTCACACTTTAAACCTTTTTTATTCTTCATACATGCAGCCGAAACAAGTGGACTTTCGGTAACATGTCTACATAAACATCCCAGTCCCTGAGGTTTTGTAGCTGACTAAGGCCTGGATTTTAGTTCACCACTCGGGCAAGCAGAGTTGAGCGTATTCCGGACTCTGCAAACCCGCCCTGAAAAAAATGGCGGCCTGTCAGGCTCCTTTGTCAGGGGCAGTCCAGGAGCTATAGGAGAACTCAGGGTTGGTGACCCTGGAAGGAGAACAGAGGCTGCCAGATGGAGGGCAGAGACTTGGTGGAAGGCCAGCTTCAGTGCACTGTCACTATATAGCACTCTCAGCAGAACAAAACAGAATACAAACCAGCGCTGTTCCACTCAGCTCCCACCCCATTGTTCCCATGCCAACCATGTTCTGTATTCACTACTCATAATATCTCACACTCTGCATGCCTACCTATGTTCCTCCAGCCACCCCATGACCTCCTTATATATTCATACCAACATAGGCCCCTTTAGCCATCTCCCATGGTCCATTAATAATTTCTGTGGCTGCTTAGCGCCAACTTATCCTCTCCATTAAATATCTTCTGCCCTCACACTTACCATGCCAACCTGCTTAGTATTTACTATGGGTAGAGCTCAAGAGCCATAAAGAAATGAGAAATGGTTGACAAAAAGTGTGTTGCAGCCTTCTCGATCTTGAAAGAAAACTTTAATTCCTAAACACCTATTGTCTTTACATTCCTTCATGAAATAATGCCGCACAAAAACGTGTTCAAATTCACAGCACCTTATAACAAAAGCATTGGAATTAATTTATTGCGCTACTTCGCAAAGTCTATAACCATTTGGGGCTGTCAATCAAACTGTAAAATGGCAGGCAAGCTACTGTGATAATGGATGGTTGTGAAATCAGTAAGGCAGCAGTAATCCAATAATGGAAATGCCCAGGCTTATGTCGTAGGACAGAGGGGAATTGCAAGCAACTTTTTTTTAGTACTCCAAACAGATTTCTTTTTTCAATTCTCTGAAGGGCAGGCTGTTTAAATGCTTTGTCAGTCGTTTTTAACCAGTCCTGTTGATACTTTTGACAGGTCCTCTTGACCATTAGTTTTGATTTTGACAGCTTTGCTGACAGTTACAGGCAGCTTCACAGTTAACTGATTTATGCATAATCATTTCTACATTTAACCATTCTAAATAGTACACCTTGCCTAACCAAAAACCCCTTAACTACATTGACAGATGTTCCGGGACTATGTTGACAGGGGTCCCTTTCCGAAGGAATACACTGGCTATCCAAAGAAATGCCTAAAGTTTAGAAGTGCACTTGTCAGGACCCACACCAGCACTGCTATGTTCTTATTCCCCATCCACTACCCCATCTGTGTACCCCATTTTAATATTGTATTTCTTCTCTGTACACGTACAGTGCAGCCTTTGCATATACCATCATACATTAACTTCATGTTTGTGGAAGATCCTGAAACACGATCACGTGAGTTTCTAATTAGTGTGCTTCTGTGGGCATCAGCAAGCAACAGTAAAGCAGTAAGTACCTTCTTGTAGGCCAGCTCTGCTGATTCTGATGTTGAACAGTTGACCCAGCCTTTGAATTTATCTTTAGCCTCCTTCAGCAGACTATCGATGTCATTCTGCAGGTAAGTTTGGAAGTCTGAGGGCTCATCCTGGCTGGTTTGGCCCAGCTCTTCCAAACTAACTGGCTGCAAATCCTGCTCCATATAAGAGTTACGGCAGTGGCTCATCATTTCCTCTGGAATCTATGGCAAAAAAAATAGGCTAAGTACATAATCAACACATGTATATACTCATGCTCCCACGAGGCACTCGAACAGTTCATCCACTTCACCAACACCTTCCACCCCAACCTTAAGTTCACCCGGACCATCTCTTGATACCTTCTTCTCCTTCCTGGACTTCTCTATTTCCATCTCTGGCAACCACCTGGAAACCGATATCCATTTCAAGCCCACCGATTCCCACAGCTACCTAGAATACACCTCCTCTCAACCACCTTCTTGCAAAATGGCCATTCCCTATTCCCAATTCCTTCGCCTCTGCCGCATCTGCTCCCAGGATGAGACATTCCACTCCCGTACATCTTAGATGTCCTCGTTTTTCAAGGACCGCAACATCCACCACCCCCCTCCCAACTTCAGTGGTTGAGAATGCCCTTAACCATATCTCCTGCATTTCTCGCAACTCATCCCTCACACCCCCTCCCCGCAATAACAACCAAAACAGAATTCCCCTCGTCCTCACATACCACCCCACCCACCTCCGATCCAATGCATCATCCTCCAACACTTCCGCCATCTGCAATTCGACCAAAGACAATTTTCCCTCCCCACCCTTATCTGCTTTCTGAAGGGACCACGGGACTCCCTTGTCTGCTCCTCACTCCCCTCCAGCTCCACCACTCCTGGCACCTTCCCCTGCAACCGCAGGAAGTGCTACACTTGCCCCCACACCTCACACCTCACCCCCATCCCAGGCCCCAAGAAGACTTTCCATATCAAGCAGATGTTCACCTGCACATCTGCCAATGTGGCATGCTGCGTCTGCTGTACCTGTTGTGGCCTCCTCTACATCGGAGAAACCAAGCGGAGGCTTGGGGACGCTTTGCAAAACCCCTATGCTGGGTTCGCATTAAACAACTGCCACTCCCAATTGCAAACTATTTCAACTCCCCCTCCCATTCCTCAGAGACATGTCCATCCTGGGCCTCCTGCAGTGCCACAACAATGCCACCCAAATTTAGCTGGAACAGCAACTCATATTCCGCTTGGGAACCCTGCTGCCCAATGGTATCAATGTGGACTTCACTAGCTTCAAAATCTCCCCTCCCCCTACTGCATCCCAAAAGCAGCCCAACTTGTCCCCGCCTCCCTAACCTGTTCTTCATCCCACCTATTCCCTCCTTCCACCTCAAGCCCCAACTCTACCCGTACTAACCTCATCCCACCCCCTTGATCTGTCCATCCTCCCTGGACTGACCTATCTCCTCCCTACCTCCCCACCTACACTCACCTTTACTGGCTCCATCCTCTCCTCTTTGAGCCATCTGCCTCCTCGCCACCTATCTTCTCCTCTATCCATATTCTATCTGCCTCCGCCTCCCTTCCTATTTATTTCAGAATCCCCTTCCCCCCCCCCATTTCTGAAGAAGGGTCCCGGCCTGAAACGTCAGCTTTCCTGCTCCTCTGATGCTGCTCGACCTGCTGTGTTCATCCAACTCTACACCTTGTTATCTCAGATTCTCCAGCGTCTGCAGTTCCTACTATCTCTATCCACCTATGTTGTTTAGTTTAGTACTAAATGGTCAGCCGTAACATTGATTAAATCTGTTTTCCTTCTCCTGGTAGCAAGCTAAAGTTACAAGACATCACAAAGTGAGGCCTGAATTTCTGGGGAGACACCAAGTTATAGCCAAACGTTTTTTGCAGCTTGGAATCTAGATACCCTGACCCGAAAGCCAGTACCCACCATTTTTATTGAAGGCAGCTGTGGTTGTTGGAATTATTACAGGGCAGGAGGCAGCCATTTGGCCCATTTAGCCTGTACCAGTTCTATTATCTTGTGCCAATCTCCAGCCTTTTTTTCCCCATATGAGAGGTATTTCACATGCTTGCAGTTCATGAAGGCAAAAGTACAATTCAAAGTTCAGCAGCTTTCAATCAGAAGCAATTTTCATGATATGACATTTCCAAAACACCACTGATCAGCGTAATAGTGAACAATCCACAAACAAAACACACCTTGAAAAGCTTTTTGCACTCAGCGATCATGTGGGCCAGACCTTGCGTAGCAGCCAAATTTTCATTCAGGTCCTTCTGGTCAGGTTTACCCAAACTTTGTTTCCTCTGTATCACTCTGGAATTAAAAAGGGACAAGGGTGTCATTAATATATGATGACTAATGAATAGTAGTGCAGACACCAAGGTGCCAGCAAAACTATTTGTTAAATTGGACAAAAGGGTCATTAAACACTGACAAGCCTTGTAAACTTACACAAGGATCAACAATTAGGGCACTCAATTTATGTGACACATTTACTTGAAACTAAGCTAAAAATCCTTTCACGCGAATAAACCGACAGTAATTTGTCTCCGCTTCAGGAGCCAACCCGAATGTGACTGGTCTTTAAATTAAATGGTAGACTTTATGGCAAGGTCAAGGCTCTATTTTAATTAAGTTCTCTAAGGCAGTGGTTCTGCATGGGGACAGTACTTAAAGTGTCATCTTGCAACAGGTCCTTATCAATTTTACTTGCCAGTGGATGACAACATTATAGTTTCACACAATAATTAGTCAGAATGTGTGCCATAAAAAAGGCACTTTCAAACTGTTTCAGTTCAGGAATCTGACACATGTGTTTTTCAGAGTGGAATTTTCTCCCTTCTCTTGGTGGTGAGGTGAACTGGTAGTGAATTTCCTCATTTATGATGTTTTCTTCCCAAGTTTTCTACTATTCTTCTTGCTCTAATGATGACTGATCTTCCCCTATATATTGTAGATATGATATCTCCGAACAGGTTGATTAGAAAAACTTCTATGTAGATGAATGTTACTGGTCTCCCTGTACATCTGTATATGTTTTGCTGTTTTTGATATGCAAATATATTTGCAGGTTTGTTATTGATCTTGCCAACTGGCTTTATGTCTTCCATGCTTTTTATTTTCATTTTACTTTATACTATTGTACAAAGTCAAGATCCATCCCAATGTGTATTACAGGACTCCTCGTGTGTGTAACTAATGCAATAGATCTCCCTCAGTACATATGTCATAGGGTCACAGAGGTTTACAGCATGAAAACACGCCCTTCAGCCCAACTTGTCCATGCATCCCAGTTTTCACAATTAAACTAATCCTATTAGCCTGTGATTGGTCCATATCCCTCCAGACCTATCCCCTCCATGTACCTGTCCAAATATTTCTTACATGACTGTATTTTTGACTATTATGATTTCCTATATTTGTATCCAGAAAACTAGGTAATCGATGAACACATATCATTTTCCTTTTCAAATTTAAAGCATACAGAACCTCCAGCCCCAGAAAGAGACCAGTACCTGGGAGATGAGTTTTCTCTCTTGAGAGTGTTGAGATGAAACAATGAAGGGGCCAGGCACACTGCCAGGTTTGTAGGTGTCATCTGGTTTTCTTCCACCACGGCCGTGACATCACTAAGGAAATACAGGAGCGTCTGCAGGGCCTCACGATTCTCATCGGGCAGCAGCATGATGCCAGCCTGGATTGCTTGGAGACGCTGATCCTTTGGGACATCTGCGGCACAATATTTTTTAGTTAGACAACATTTACATTCTGGACTTGAAGCAGGAAATGTTGACGGTACTTTAAAATACTTTATGGAAAGAAAAAATGCATTGCATAAAACGCTAGATTGATACAGACAAAAAGGGCTTCACATAAAATGCACTTCGTTGAGATGATGACTGTTCGGTGCAGAGTTATGAGTGGGCGCAAGTGTCAAAATCCAAAGCTGATAACTAAACAATATCACTCACAGGCTGAGAGAGAAGGCTGATGATTGAACTGAGAATGGGAACTGATGTATTCTTCTCAAGTTTCAATAGAAGTACTTTCAGTTTAAGCTGATAAATGCAGTGGCAATGTGGAACTGAAGCATAAGAGACTAGGATGCCTCTGCTTTAGCAATAAAATAGACTTTGCCGCTAGAAACAAAAACACCCCATTTTTTGGTCCAGTTTAAATGGCCTGATCTCTCCTAGGCTAACGGTTCACGCGAGATGATACAACTGTCGTGACAATTTACAGAACAGAGACTTGGATTAAAAAGAAGTCAACCACTTTCCTGCTCCTGACTTCAGCAGAGAGAGACAAAGAGAGAGAAAATACTAACGAAATGAATGAGGTATTTCTGCAATTTTCGACACTTATCTCATACCTAGACCTTACTTCACCATATGTTTTTAACATGTTGTTTTTATGTGGAGCAAAATGGAAAGCAAAAAGTACTCTATTACTACACAGCGTATTTTAAACTCAGCAAAAATTCAGTGCATATTGTTTTATCCCAAACAGAAGGAAGCAACTTCCTTTCTTGTTCTTAAATGTATAGTCAAGGTTTTATGTTTTTATTAGGAGGCCTAGTGTGCTCCAACACATGATGATTGATGAGTCCATGTAAGGTTATTTTGTTTTTCTTGTGCTACGAGCTGAGCTGAACATATATGCAAACTATTTCAGGGAGGTCACTTAAGAAAACCCCGATACTGAGAGCAAATAAGATTATTGTCAAAACATAATACCATTGCAAAATATAGACTATCTTCAAAACGCACGCCAGTTTAAAACAGAACACTCATTATTTATACAGGAACAAGAAGAAATGTACCAGCAGAGACATTTAAACCCTCTCAGACCTTTACATACATAAATTGTTTACAAGATCATAATGCTGTAAACACTCAAGAAACCAGTCTCATGTTCATAGAGTTGTCACACAGAACTTGCCAAATTACAATGTGGCATTATTGAACCACTTATGTGAATTTCAGAAATAACAAGATAAATGTTTTTCCTCATTTGCAAGTGTTAGACACAGTAAGATACTATTTCATGACCTGCCTGGGAAATGCTGGTGTTCGAAATGAAACATGGACTTCTCCATTTCCCCAAAGCAAACACCCATTCCTAACACAGTTGGTCCAGGCTTTAACGAGACCCAGGCAACGTTTGCTGGGTCAGTGGGAGTTCCTATGATTTAAATACCTTTGGAAGGCTACAGTTGCATCTGGGTGGCCTCTCTAAAGATGCCTGTAAATCCAACCAAAGAATTTTAGACCATAAAAAGTAGACGATTTGTATCCCCCACAGGATGAAGTCTCCCAGTTTGCCCCATGATCCTCTTTCTACAAATGCATTAAAAGCATTCTGTACAATTATAAATTAATCTTCAGAATTACAGTGGGGGGGGGGGTGGAAAATGAGACACCATGTCCTAAAGAATGGCCATGCTGTCAAACAGGTATCTGAGCTCTAGGACTCGTGTTAAAGCCTAGCAAGGGAAAGGCAGCTGGGGACAAGAACAATCAAGTGTTTTTGCAGCTTGTTTCACTATATCTCATGGATTAAATTTCACTTTGATTATTAATCAAAAACAAAGACCATCCATTGTATTTAGATCGGAGAACATCTTTGGTGCTGCAAAATTTTCTCTTCAGTTATTACTTACACTGGTAGATTTGAAGAAATGTCTCTGAGAGTTTGCTGGTCATCAGTGGCTCAGGCAGATCCCTAAAATATTGTTTAAGCATGTCTGCCACATCATATGCTGACTGGCCTTCATAGCTTACGCTGTCTGTGCAAGTTTCATTCATCTGCCGCAAGGCTTGAATCCGGGACTTGACTCCAGATTTCCGAAACAGACCAACCTATTGATTAACAATATTAAAAGCACGAGTTTAAAAGCATTTGTAAGGAATGATCAATTATTACAGCAGAAAAACAGCAACTTGCATTCAATCAGCAACTTTTGTCAAATCTAAGTTGACCCGCAGATCATAACAAAAAAAATCTCCTGTGTTAAATAAAATGACAAATATCACACATTAACATTTTACTACTTCAGTTGCAAGAATGATATAAACCAACTCATTTTTGTCAGCATCAAGAGGGTAGGGAAAATTTTGGGAAGCCTTCTGAGCAGGCAAGGTAGAGAATTCTACAGGATGACATATATTAAGACTCCCAGCAGCAGGGAAATGTGAGCGATTAGGTCAGCGATGGGAAGTAAACAAAACAGGAAACTTACACTTTGGTATCAGAAAGCTCATTGAAATGTACATTTAACATGACTTGATCCTGTCTCCTTGATTTAGCATCTCTACCTGCCCAGTGAAAGCTGGTGACTGACAGATAGACTCAGTCTCCAAAGTCCTTTTGCAGTGAATGATTGAAGGAGACATTTTCGTTGTGCTGAACTAACATTCTTGGGGGCAAAGCCGCAAGCAGAAATGTGGCCCCAGAAGATTTGGTCCAAAATAAAGGGGCAGCACACAACTGAGGTGCAAAGGATCTGTCCCTTAAAGTGACAGCTTTTGAGCCCTTGTAGGAGGACCCTTAAAAGGCTGCCTACCAGGAAGTGGAGAGTATTTGTTGCCTGGGATTCATCATTCATTATCCTCAAGCCCTGGAGGGGATCCAATGGCTAGACTGACCTCATTTAAACACACTGATGCCACTGAATTATCTGGGGGAGGGGGTCTAAATCCAGCCCAATGCTTCAAACGATTAACCAGTTTACAAGAACCATGATGAACTGCCATCATGTCCCCTTTGCACAACCTCTGTAATAAGATACTGACCTGATCCAGGCACTGATTGCGGAGGTAGCGCATGGCTTGTTGAATGCTCTGAGGGAGAGGCTGCCCTGAGCGCTGGACATTTACCAGCAGAGGGACCCCAAAAACGTTACGGTCCTTGTAGTCTGGAGCCTTGATCCTCTTCATAAACTTGGGGACAGCCCTAGAAAACAGTGAACGTGGACCAGCATGAGGACCAACACGAGGACCAATACATCTCACACACACTTGGAATGGAGCTCGACTGATGGGCGTAGAGTTTTGCACAGATGTTCAGGAGAGGAAGAAAGAAAATACAACACACGGATGGGTGAATCTACAAAGATGTTAGACCATTAGATGAGGATATTGGCAGTTTAATGAAATAGGCAATGCATTCTTGGGCAGCAATTCCAAACATTCTGCATTGTATTTAAGTTGCCAGCTGGAAGGACTTCAGTGGGGACAAGGCACTACGACCACAATGAAGCAGGCAGTGAGGAGCAGTGTCAATACATATTTTTAAGAATCTGGCTCTTTTACAAGAACATGATAAGTATTAGATACATCCTAAAATCACATTTTAGTGAAAATTATTTACTGTGGAAACATTAACATAGTTCAATAACCTATTAACGTTCTGTGTGAGCTTTCACAGTGAAGCATGGTCTTCAACCAATAATTAATAATATTTTCTGAAGGGATAGTCATTATTAATAAGGTATTTTTGCCTCAATATTGCCAGGATGAGGGGATGCAAGCAATATGGATATTTGCCAGAAGCAAATCATTCTTATTCTCATGGTCACTTTTATATCTAATTTGGGAACAGGATATGACAACAGGAATGACAAAAGAACAGGATGAAGTTTAGAACAGTTGTGTCTTAGTTTGATGTAAAGTTCAGACAGACTTGTGCTGTGAGTGGGGCAGATACTGAATGTGATGGCACTCACTGAGTGGTATGTGAAATGAAAAGCTGGGCAGGTTCTACAGCACGCAGTCAGCTCCCAACTGCCAGTGTGTATGCTCTAGCAATTGTTAAAACCTACACAAACGTTTAGAGTTAATCAAATAGAGTAGCTGTTTAAGTACTTTTATTGCTCTAATATCAGCGTTCACCTCATAATCTTACAGCACGAGCTATAATTAAACATGAATTGTTCTGGTGATACAGGAACTTCCCTGAACCCATCAGCAGATTAAGGGTTAATTGTAATTTTCTGTCTGCTGTTTGAAATAGCCTGGCACATGATCCCTTCGTTATGCCACTGCCAAGGCCTCTCTTTGGCATCCTCTATGAAGTACCAATATCCGCTTTGATTCTCTACTTGTCAGTAATCCAATCTGATACTGATTTTTTTAAAAATTCTGAAACATCAAACAAACACCAAGGCCTGTTGGCCACACTACTGACATGATCTACTGTCAATGATAACATTCAGCTCTGAGCAAAAAACAAAAATGATCTCTGGTTGATTTGTAACCAAGGCAAAGTGAAATCTAATGTTCCACAGCACTAACTGATGCCACTTCTTGTTGTTCTGGGCTGAACAACCATATTGATAATGAGGCTTTTGTGTAACCAGAGCCTGGTTCTATCAAACCCTGAGGCAGCCAGAATGCCCACTATCATTTACGAAGGTATGGGATTGCTGTGAAAGCTCAGATACTGCCAGTGGGAAACACAGTTTGATGAGTAACTCTGGAGAAATCAAGTAAATGTCATGTGCTTCTTGAAATGGCAAGTGTAACAAAGATACCCCATGAATTCAGGATGGGTTGCTGCATTTAACCTAATTTTTAAATCATGTGTGGTCTAAAAAAGAAACATACTGGATATTGTTCTGTTTGATATACAAAGTGCTACTGTTTCGGGATCAAGGATGGACAAAGCCATACTTGAAGTCATAAACATTTCTTAGAATAGGTTAGACAATGGGAGTATTGTTGGACATTAGGAAAAAATGTTAGAACATTTTTAAAGGAATTGGAAAGAAAGTTACCACTTTTAGTACTGGTTCACAGAAAACTGACCACGAAATTCACAGTAATGAAGTTGCTGAAAGTAACTATTCTTAAAGGGGTCACGTACAACAATGAGGCAGGTGAGAGGGGGAACGGGGGCAAAAATAAAGGAGTGGAATCCCAATTTTTGTTTTGATATTGCTGTTTGCCAATTCGAAATCCTAGCTTTGTCCCAGATAACATCCCCATGCCATGTTGCAAACAACTGTGCCTTGGAACAAGTGAAATTGAGTGTAAGCATTACAGCCTGACAGACTGTTCAGTAGTCTGTGACCTACAAAAGGTTTATTTTTGTATCTTCACTCTCTCTCCTTAGTGAATAATGTGAATTCTGGAATGATTCGCAAGTTGACTAGTGACCCGATAGCTCATTCTTCTAGTGACCAAATGCAAGGGAAAACACAGGATCTGGTGCAAGATTCCTGGAGGTCCCATAAATTTTCACCACGTAAAAACTGAAAATCTAGCCCCAAATCTCAGATACCAATCGCAACAAGAACATGGCAAACTACAACCTCTTCTGATTCTGATCACAAAACGTAGCATTAGAAGTAATGTTAGCATGATGTAGATGTAATTACTTTATTGTGGAAAGAAATTTGATATTTGTACACTAGACTACTACATATTAGACTGGTGTTTATCATCAGTAATAATAGTTACATACTATCTGCCTTATTTTTTAAACTAATGGGATCTGTAAATGTTTGTTGGCAATATTTGATACTGGCACAATACCTTTCCGTTTCAACTCTCTGTTTATACAATGAGATGTTACTGACACATGCATTCCAAAGGCACTTTATAGTTCACACTTTGATAACTAGCAAATGACAATGATTTACCACAAAGGTGTCGATAAACATTATTCATTTTTGGTCATTTTGTTATGTCCGAGTACCTACCAGTTAAAACCATGCTTATTTGAAGGTGAATATTTCTCCATGAGGGCGGTGAGCTTCAGGAGAGAAAATTTCTGCAGCAGGTTCATCTGAGCCACAGACTGACTGTTGATTTGCAGGGATGCTGAATTTAAGCTTGGTCTATGCGAGATCTGGAAACTGCCCCAGCGAAATCTCTGTCGTCTATTTAATTAAATGATAATAATTAGTAAATCAAGCGTATCATTATTTTTTGATAGGAGTTTAGCATGTATGATCTATTTATCTAATTACTCCAACAGGATTAAGAGAATTATTCACAAAATGCATGAAGTGCTTGAAACAATTAAAGTTGGTTTAGATATTCTTTCTGAATTAAAACAACAGTAAAATCTGTTTTAAAGTTCAGTAGTTGTACCAGGTATTGCAAAAAGCAAAGTAAATTATTACAAGATTTCTTTAGTGATGTGAGACTAAACCCATACAATATCATCATACCTATTTTTAACATGGTTTTAAAATTATGTATTAAAATTTTGAGTTAATCACTTTATCGATATTGAATCCCAGCCGCAGAATGAAAATTTCTTTTTTGGCGTCTACTTAAATATTCTAAGTATTCTTGATATTCTAACACAGATCTGTACAATACTTATGACAATCAAAGGAAATGGAGAGCATCAGATGACTATCTAGACAGTTTCAAAGTGATATGTGACACACATACATATTGCCTCAGACCTCCTCATTTCTGCTTTACAAAAAAACATTAATCAGCTCTGCTTTGAACTCATTTTTATTCCAAACATTCATACCCACCCTGTAAATTTAAGGGAAAACTTCGCTATCAGTCTTTGCCATGAGATTCCATTCTAAAGGTTTCAGTGAGGTGTTCCATCAGTACCTTGACCTCCTTTTGTAGTGTTCTGATCATATATTATGTTACTGTTCATTACATATATTTACTGGTTAATCTGCTTCTGCAGCCTCATCACCTTGTCTCTGTCACCCTTCCCACCGTTGGCATCCACCCCATGCGTCTTCCCAGTAGTGATGACAATACAACATCATTCTTACTGGAGGGAACACGTATAAAACCTAATCTGATGTGTGCAAGAGAGAAATCTTCTGCATGAGTGCAGCAGTTATAGTACTAGAATAATAATTCACAGAACCTTGCCGCAAATCCCACAATTGCAGTTTGAAACTTGTTTATGCTAATCCGGAAATATCAGTATAAAAAGTGATCATAAAGTTACTGGCAGGTTTTAGTAATCCAACTGCTTCATGAATGTCCTTTAGGAAAGGAACATGCCATCCTCAGTCAGGTTTATTTATATGTTATTCTAGTCCAATCAGAACTTTATCTTTTCTACCCTCTGAATATCTTAACATTTCTCTCAATTGTAGCAAACTGCTATAAAGATTTTATTCCAATTAGGGATGGGAAATGAATACCATCTCATGAATCAATTTAAAAGAAAGTTGGCCGTACAAGATTGTAAGGGTCAGGGAATGTCAGGTGGGAGCAGAAGTGGAATACAATAGGGAAATTGTAAAGAGTGATTCATAGAAATGTGGGTACAGGACTTGGCTATTCAGATCTGCTAGCTTGTTTTAATTTGCAATGAGGTCATGGCTGATTGGTGGCTTAATGCCTATGCTTATCATAAAAAAAATCTCAGATTTAAAGTTAACACAATATCTAGTGTCCACTGCCATTTGTGAAAGACAGTTCTGAACATCTACTATCCTTGGTGTATGGAAATGCTCCCTAACATCTCTCCTGAACAGTCTGGCCCTAATTCTCAGACTCTACCTCCTAGTTCCAGAATCCTCAACCAGTGGACATGGTTTATCTTGACCCACCCTGTCCTTTTCTGTTAATATCTTGAAGACTTTGATCAAATCATCCCTTAATCTTTTAAATGCAGAATGTAAATTTGTTTATAAGCTTTGGAGATTGACTGCTGTTAAATACACAGGGTGATGATAGGACTGAGAGGAATAGGAAATTCAAGAGGGAATGGTTAACATGATCTTTGGTTTCATATTTTTGAGGGTCACTGGTGAGAGGAATTGGAAGCCAGGATTTTCCCTAGTCTAAGGAAACTGGACTTTACAGATTGGTGTAACAAACTTGGCAGACTACCACTAAAACCATAAGTCGAAAAATAAAACAATGTTCAGCTTTTATGTTAATTATACAAATATTTACTGTGAAAGCACTATTCAGGATTCTGCAACTGAGAACAAAGGCCAATTTCTAAGTATCGAGGTACTTGGACACAATGAAAAAGAGGCACATGTACAGTAGGTTTCTTTCTTTTGCCAAAAGGAAAGTTGTACTTTGTCTATGCATGCTCCAATGTTAAATTATCTTATATGATTCAAAGTAATTAATTTCCTGTGACAGAGTAAGTACAAGTGATTTTACTGGCCTGTTAGATCTTGTCAGTGATGCACCGACACCTGAGTCCCTCCTTTCGCGGATTACTGATTGATCCTCTGTCTCAGTGATGGAGTTCCCAGTACTGTCAATATCACTTGGGGACACCCTTCCATTTTCAATGTCCAGGTGTATTTGTTTGGGGGAAGATGGGCACGGAGAAATGGAATCCATTGCTGAATCTGAATCCCCTTCATCAGAGAGCTTTTCTGACCACTGGTTTACAATCCTTTGTAGTCCATTGACATGGTGTAGAATGTCATCCAGTTCTGGGAAAATGTCCTCCTCATTGCCTAGATCTGCCAGGTCACCAGTGCTGGAATAAAGATGGGACCCAGGCACATTGTCATAGATACTGAGGCAGCTGCCTGCAGAGCTGCAGGAGTTTCGTCTCCGTCCGAAACTAGACTCCTTTGAGCTGTCAGCACTGTTCTCCCGAGTCAGGTTGCAGTGTCTATGACCATGAAGACTTCCATTTCTCCAGTTCACAGAAGTGCTGTCTGGAGGGGAAGCGTTGCCATTTGAAAGTGCTTTTGGAAAGGTGCCTGGCTTGTGATCCTCTGGTATATAGAAAATGATGTCCTCTTCTACAGCCTTCTGATTCTTTAAGTTTTGTTGTCTGGTGTCATTCAGCATTGACTGACTGAAAGGGTCAAAGCCTTCTAAATACATTCCACTTCGTTTATTGCAAGTGCTGTGGCTACGAGTTCTGGTGATAGGGCTGGGCGTGCTGACTGCACTACTTGTCTCTGATTGGCTGCTGCTGCTACTTGTCTGTGTTGAATAAGAAACAGTTTGACTTCGTACCACTGAAGAATTCATATGGTTGCCATTGAGTGCAGTTATCTCAATACAGTTCAAGCGTTTCAATTTTTCCTCATCAATGCCTTCCTGGAGTACAGGTCCACTGATGACCAGGTTACTTTTCGAAGGAAGTTTCTTTTTGCTGTGAGAACTTTTGATGCGCAGGCTCTCCATCCTCTTTAAGAAGCTCTTGGCTTTAGATTTTGTGTTCCTTTCAGTTTTTGCACTGAAAGTAAAATTGGAGATGTCCTTTGGCGAAGGGAGGGTACTAGATGTTTCAATATTGTTAGTCGAAGTCCCTGAGGAAATCACACTGATCTCAGAATTTGTCCTTGTGGTGTCCATGTTCTTTCGTATGTTTATGCCATTGCTGTCTGTGCTGCTGGCACTGTGAATTGATGACACTTCTTGCCTTTCACTCAGATCAGTTAGTACACTCTCATGACTCATTGCATTTTTCAGCAAAGCTTCATCAACAGAGATACCATTTGTAATCTCTGCTGGTGGAAAAACATCAAGTTCCTCCACCCGTGACCATCGTTTACTGTCCCGCTGGAAGGTCCATCGCCCACTGATAGCACAAGGCTCATCTTCATCTGAATCTTCACTCTGAAAGGAATTGGGAATGGTTAAGGAGAGTTGTCAAAGCTTCCTTTCGTGCGTAAATGCTGAGATTGAGTTCAAATCATGGTACTAATATGCAAACTTAGACAAAGAAATGAAACCCACTGCATTTGAAGCATAACAAATGTTTCTCTTGCTGAGAAAACAGCATGTATCCCTTTCACTTTTCATCACTGAATCTTATTTAGACAGTATCATGGGGTGCACAAACTGGGATTTTCTTATGCTTGTCGCTGTATGGATGTGAGTTTGCTCGCTGAGCTGGAAGGTTAGTTTTCAGACGTTTCGTCACCATTCTAGGTAACATCAGTGAGCCTCCGACGAAGCTCCGACGAGGCTCACTGATGATGTTACCGCGAATGGTGACAAAATGTCTGAAAACTAACCTTCCAGCTCAGTGAGCAAACTCACATCCAGAACCTCAACCTGAGCTACAAATCTTCTCAAAACTCGCTTGTTGCTGTATCTCCAGCAGAAACCCTGTTTACTTTATAGTGAAGTTACAGCAGATCTGAGAACATTCTTGACCCTCGATACCTACAGAGATAAAGACAACAGCTAGAGATGGTAAGAACTGCTGATGCTGGAGATAGAAAACACAGTGTGGAGCTGGAGGAACACAGCAGGCCAGGCAGCATCAGAGAACAGGAAACTTGATGTTTCAGGCCGGGACAACAGCTAGTGACTGGCTTTGATGAAGTGGTCCTCTTTGAAATTGCCAACTGATGTGTTAAATCTTGAAGAAGCCGCTGTGCATTCGCACAATTCTACTTTGCCATTGAATTTCTGTTTGTACCCAGTCTAGTAAATGAGATTGTGTTACTGAGAGTTTTTGCTACTTGTCATTGTAAAAGGCATGAACAATCAGCATTTTAACACTGTGTTTGACATGAGCTGTAGTATCCCACTATAGAGAGAAAACATTTCTTATTCCCCAGCTGAATGCCAGTAACAAAATAAAGCATTGGATGCAATTCCACAAAATACCCAAAACCCTTGTAACCGCCATCTCCTTTTATAATTCCCTTAATGGTAATTACAACATACCTCAAAGCTTTATCCAATTTTGACTATTACAGCACTTGTCTGAGGACTTCTGTGTCTCCCAACTGTGACTAATGAGATGGCGACATATGGCCATTAAATCTACAGAGTTACTGCCCCAGGGTCCTCCCCTGTCGCCTGTTATAGATGACACTGCAGAGCTAACCTGGGGAGTTTCAGATCTGACCCATTGCTCTGTAATTTAACACTGTGCCTAATCACCATTCTCAGATATCAAGCACTGACAATTATGAAGTCAAGCTTCTTTAACTTGCATAGTGACTCGCTCACATTACAGACTTCTAATTTAAAAACATTTTATTTTGAGTGGGTGTTAAAATAGTTTAATATTGTCAACTGTCTTTCTAACATTACTGGTTTATTGACAAGACTGAAGCTAATGCTGCAGGCTAACTTATGTTTCTGTCATGCACTGCCAAGGCTCATCCACAAAATGGTCACTTCAACAAAGGAGCGTAAGACAAGTTAATACTTAAAAGCATTTGTATGACACTTTTCTTCAATAGAATTTTTCTGTTAAAATAGTAGCTGAAATTATCAGAGAGATTTGTACAGCATCCATGTACTATTTTGCCCAGAATAATTTCTAATTTCATTGTTTCCAAGTTCAAAATGGATGCTTTTCCCAAGAACCATGGTGGTTAATAATCTACATATATGTAAACTATTGTGTAACGTTGAGAATTTGAAAAAGGAATTAAAGATTATATTAGTATTTACTTTTTTGGAAATCCTGTCTATTTCTTGGTTTAATTCTTCCAAAAATGTTATGATTTTGCAATAAAGCCAGGAAATGTTCAAATTCTTAATTGTAGAACTTTGTAAAGCATAAGTTTGCAAGCATTTCCCCAGTAAAGTTTTAAATGAGTGCTATAAGTTTTTTTTATAAAAGACACATGCTGCAAGGTATTTGAATAATGTCACGTCCAACAAACAGCACTGCAATGAGCTCCACATTCTTTTTTTCCAAAACCATCCTTTATTGATGTTTACATTGTGTAACAAGTAATGAAGACCTTAAACTGAGGGACAGCTTTGATCTCAGAATCTGTATGTACTGGAGCTAGATGGCAGTTGAGATTACACGATGTCATACACTTGTTTTATAAAACTATATTTACAGAAGCAAATACCTGGGTGAACTTTTATCTACCTCAATCTCAAATCACAGTAGCATGCTGATGACTAAATACCATAATCTGACAAGAGAAAGGCAACAGGGCAAGAATTTCCAACCATGGTCCTAGCATGCAAATATACATTCCTATTTGAGGCAGGGCGGCACCAAATGGAATGAGCAAGTAATCTCTTTCCCTTACTCATTTGCAGGTCAACAGGGATCTTTGTTTGTCCTCCTGGCCCACTGAATACTAGCTTCATTAGTATGTAGACAAATTTATAGACTGACTGAAGGAACAACTTAAATGAATGAACTGATAGATATTTGTCCATTCTGATTTCTGATCTTTCGTTCTCCGTGATATTGAGGTGATTCATAACTCTGCTGCTGCATCCTATTACTCATTATGTCCCAACCACCCATCTCTTTGCTGTTTGTTGAGCTATATTTGCTTCCTGGTGTAAGTAAAGCTGCAATTTTAAAATTTTCACAATTGTATTTAAATCCCTCCATGGCCTTGTCTTCCCTATCTCTAACTCCAGAGTGCTCCTCTAATTCAAATCTTGGTGAATATCTCTAACGTTAATTGGTCAACTATTGGCAGATGAGCCTGCAAACTATCGAATTCCGTACCGAAATCTCTCTGCCTCTTCTCACTTTAAGGCGCTCCATAAATCTAATCTCTGACCATTTTTTTCGTCAACTTTCCTGATGTCACCTAATGTGACTTCGTTTCTAAGTTTTTATGCTGCATTTTGATGAAATATCTTGGAATGTTTCGCTACATTCGGAATGAGTCATAGAGTTATACAGCATGCCAACCTAATATCCGAAACTGATCTAGTCCCATTTGCCAGCATTTGGCCCATATCCCACTAAACCCTTCCTATTCATATATCCATCCAGATACCTTTTGAATGTAGTAATTTTTCCAGAATCCACCACTTCTTCTGGCAGTTCATTCCATACACCACCCTCTGCATGAAAATGTTGCCCCTCAGGACCCTTTTAAATTTTTCCCCTCTCACCTTAAAGAAGAAGGTTCGAGACCTGAAATGAGATAACAAAGTGTGAAGCTGAATGAACACAGCAGGCCAAGCAGCATCCTAGAGAGGACAAAAACTTACGTTTCGGGCTTAGACCCTTGTTGTGCTCCGAAGATGCTGCTTGGCCTGCTGTGTTCATCCAGCTCTACACCTTGTTATCTCGGATTCTCCAGCATCTGCAGTTCCCATTATCTCAAGACCCGAAATATCAGTTTTCCTGCTCCTCTGATGCTGCCTGGCCTGCTGTGTTCATCCAGATCTACACCTTGTTATAGCAGATTCTCCAGCATCAGCAGTTCATACTACCCCTTTACAAGAATATTGCCGGGTTTGGAGTGTTTGAGCTATAGGGAGAGGTTGAACAGGCTGGGAAATGGGACTAGATTAATTCAGGATATCTGATCAGTGTGGACGAGTCGGACGAAAGGGTCTGTTTCCATGCTGTACCTCTCTATGACTATATTCAGCCTCTGGTTATAACTCAAACCCTCCAATCCCAGCAACATCTTTGTGCAGCTTTTCTATATCAATGCAAGCTGCTGTCAGTGCACAGCATCACAGGGCAATTTACTGAAGAATTAACCTATTTTGTGAATACCTGAAGGTGAGCCACTTCCACTCACATTTTTCCTTTAACCCATGAAACCAGAGATTAAATTTGAGAGGTACAACTGTGGTCTCTCACCTGGCTGATAAGTATTACAAAGGGGAATGTTGTAATCATCATTACACAAAACTAAATCTTAACAATTCAATTCTTTGAACAAAAAGGCTGCAATAACAATCTTTCTAGCTAATACTTTCTATTGGAACTTTGTTTTGGCATTAATAATGCACTTATTCAGACTGTTTTCTGATGAAGGGTCTCGGTCCGAAACATCAGCTTTTGTGCCCCCGAGATGCTGCTGGGCCTGCTGTGTTCATCCAGCTTCACACTTTGTTATCTCAGATTCTCCAGCATCTGCAGTTCCCACTATCTCTGTCCTACATATTTACACCTTCTCTAATTTTATCGCGTTTTTATTAATCATATCTCTCCCTTTCTCTAAGCTCCCCAGTCCCAGGCTTAAGGGAATGGATTAGTGGTGACCCATGCCCTGACCAATGCTTTTCTTTTTCATGGGATATGGGCATCGCTGGCTGAGCCAGTATTTATTGTCAATCCTTCAAGAGGATGGTAGTGAACTGCCTTCTTGAGCCCTCACAATCTGTTTGTGAAGAGATGTCTGGTATTTGTCCACAGGAACATGATCTTTGATTTTTGGCCCTGTGAGAAGTGCCTGACAATCTCGCACCCAAACAATGCAGCTACAATTGAAAATTAGTGAAATTCCATCTTGGCATCGAACCACGAATAGCTTATCTCACTGTCGCTATTAGCACCTTAAATAACGTCTTTGGCAACGGCTTTGACTAATATCAATGAAAATCTAAACAAACTTGAAAGATGAGGTGTGTTGTTACTAATTCTACAGAAAAAAATCCAAAAGCAAAACTTACTCTTTTTCTCTGTGGGCTGATTTCTAGTTTCATCACAGCACACTTATTAAGAGTGTTCAATCGTCTAAAAGGAGAAAAAAAAGAGTAGATCAATACTGGCGAACTGCATCGTTCCCCCAACGCTTCCCGATCACCCTCCTCTGTAGAGACCCGCAATCTCTACATCATGAATATTTGCCATACATTGCCTGGTGTGGTCCATTTGCATAAAAATGTTTTTGTGAAAGACTCCAATTAGTATCTATTATGCTCAACAGATAATCACAGTGCTGTAGGGAAAATGCAAAACAAAGGGACAAATGCGCAACCTTGATTAAAGATCACCCTTTACACACTCTCCCAGTAACTTTGCAGAATGCAGACACACTCTGTTTTGAAAGAAGTAAAAAAAACTCAATTTTGATCCAGTATTAATACATTAAAATACATAGGAGCACAGAACTTTGAGCTAGTCTTGGTCATTTCACCCTTCCAGCCTGTTATGCCATTTAATAAGGCCATGATTAAGGTTTCAACTTCACTTTCATGACTGCTCTCCATAACCCTTGACTCCCTTGTCTATCAAAAGTCTGACCAATTTAGCCGTGCATAAATTCAATTGCCCAGCTTCCACTGTTTTCTTGGAAAGACAGTTCAGAATACTACCGACCTCTGAGAGAAAACATTTCTCCTATCCACCTTAAACAGTGTTCCAGTCCCTAGTCTCCCCCACATGAGGAAACATTTCTCTGGAATCCACCCTCTCAGGTACCCTCAGGACCATGTATGTTTCAATGAGACCACCTCACATTTTTCTAAAGTCCAGTCACATAGACCAAACATATTCAATGATTCTTTGTAACATCGGCCCCAGACCGAATCTTCCTTGATTGCTCCAAATATGATTTTATATTTTTTCAGGAGCAAACCATACCCCAAGGCCCTGTACAGCCACAGAAAACACCTTTAATGTTGCATTATCTTGCAATAATCATTGGTGTCCCTGCGCACCTACTCTTTGTGATTCACGTACAAGGACACCTAGAACACTTAGTAACAGAGTCCTACAATCTCTCAAATTAAATAATTCACACCTTTCTTCAATCCCTGTCAAAATGGATAATTTCATATTTTCCCACATTGTGTTCTACCAGCCAATTTCTTTCCCGCACTCACTTAACCTGCCTATATCCCTCTGCAAACTCATCGAGGCAGCAAGGACTGCAGATGACAGAGGCTAAAGTTAATAAACGTGGAGCTGCAAAAGCACAGCCAGTCAGACAGCATCCAAGGAGCAGGGAAGTCAACGTTTCAGGCCAAAACCCTTCATCAGGGTTTCTGTTGAAATGTTGACTCTCTACCTACTCATGTTTACCAATGTTTCATCTAAGCTGTGCGGCTGTTCAGAGAGTCCATGTACGCTGATAAGACACATCTGGTCTCACCATCCCTGTCATTGATACAGAATGTGATCAATTGAAATACAAGCATTGATCCCTGTGGCATTCCACCAGCTACAACTTGGAAACCTTTACAGAAGAGAATGGAACAGAACAGAATCTCGGCTCAACAAGTCCACACCGATCCTCTGAACGGCATCTCACCATGAACCACCTCCCTACCCTATCCCATAACTCTACACTTCCAATGGCTAATGCACCTTAGCCTACTCATCCCTGGACACCATTGGCAATTTAACATAGTCAATCCATCTAACGCACATCTTTGGTCTGTGGGAGAAAACAGGCATAGAAACCCATGCAGACATGGGAAGAATGTGCAGCCTCCACACAGTTGCCGAAGGGTGGAACTGAAGCTGGGTTCCAGGAGCTGTGGCAATAGTGCAACCACTGAGCCGCCGTGCTGCTAATATGTCATGATAATACGTTACCCCCTACACCGTGCACTCTTACCTTTGATGTGGCACCTTATCAAATGCAATTTGAATATACAATTACACCACATACCAGGTTCCCCTTTATCCACCTTGCTTTTGCCAAATCAAAACTCTAATATGCTGGTTAAACATGATTTCCATTTCACAAAGCCATCTTCATTCTGCCTAATGGCATTAAGAGTTTCTAAGTATTCTTCTGTAACCTGCTTAAGAATAAATTCTGACAATTTCTCATGGCAGGTGCTAGGCTAAGTGGTCTACAGGTTATTATCTCCGTCCTTGCTTGAATGAAGGTGCTACATCTGCTTTCCAGTCCATTGGGACCTTTCCAGAAGCTAAGGAAATTTTAATTTTATAATCAAAGTATCAATTACAGTTGCTGCCCCTTCCTTTCTCATCTATTTGGGATCTGTAAGTCTTTCAGAAAGTCTAACAGTTTCCCCAACGCATTTTCAATGGTGATGCAAGATAGACACAAAATATTCGTTCGACACCTACATCATTTCCTTGGTTTCGATTATCAATTAGACCAACACTTGCTTTAGTTTTCTTCTCTATTTATGTACTATTTGTTCATTTAAATACAAACTTTTTCCATTTGCTTTTAATTATTAGCTTTCTCTCAATAGAATACAATTATTTCACACTTGCAAATCTCCACATGACTTGTTCGTAAGATATCAAAGTGATATTCTTTCCAAATTTTGAAATAAATATACATATTTCTTCTTCTTGTATGAGTTGAAACTCCAACACCATTTTTAAATTTGGTTTGTTCAACAACTCAAAAACTCAAAACTGGGGCACTTTACTCTCTCTTAAATTTCCTCACAAGTTCCTTATTATTTTAAAACTAAGATTGGTGAAACGTAACTAATAGTTCTTGGTTTGTATCATCTCATTTTTCTCTTTTCAACATTTGTAGAGTCATATACAATGAGTGATGACCCTTTGCCTTGATTTCTCAATAACCATCTCCACTGTGCATCCAAAAGTTGTGTCAATCCATCTTTCTCTATTATCCTTGTGCATGGCTTTCTTTCTATTCTACTACGCTATTTTTAACATTAAAATGTATTTTATTTATCTAATCTTTAAAAGTGCATCACATTAAGTTGACATTATATAAATTTTCCAGCACACTATTTTACTCACTATGCTTATAATTATATTTAGCATTAACCATGGTCATTACATGTTGAACATGGAATCACATGGAATTTTCATAGCTTCCAGCTGCTGAAGACCCTTAGAGAATGGCCTTTCCCAATTGCACCGTCACAGCAACTTCCTCAAATTTTAGTGGGTCTCTCAACTAGTCGTGGACCTTGGATGGCTCTAGTCTGCAGCACTGGGTCATGGACAACTCTCTGTAAGTTTTAGGCACACCAACATTGTATGCAGTTCTAAGTCATCTCTTGTCAGATTGAAATAATTACATATTATCTATTTTCAGACATTCGGCCTGTTGTGGATCATCACACTATCAAGTGTCTCTGACTGTAACCTTTCAGACTTTACATGTGATTTCTCGCTGCATTATAAATTATTTACTTCTGAATCTAGTTCTTACTTCAGATGAGGATCAGAATGTTCAATATTCACCATTGCTAGCAATCTTTACAAGGGAACTAAGGTTACGTTTTACCTAATAAAAACAAGTAGCTGCTTTTTCCTGACTTACATCCACTGTCTCCTTGCATTGTGCAATCATACTCCTTTGGAGCCCTGGTTACTTTGATGTGGGAAACAAAAAAATGAACAGCCTGCCTGATAAGAATGTCTTTGATAATTCAAACATTTTTCTGTGCTTTGACATTCTCACAAACCTTCTGTCAGCTGCGAGAGATAAGCCAAGAGTCTACAGTGATGGAGGCAAGGAAGGTAAATAAAACAAAATGTACAGCACAGATGAGTCACATTTCTCTGAAAGCCAGGTGAGCAACACTTGTGAAAATGTAATCCCTTATCGAATGTATCACTTTCTCTTATAAATGTTACAAAGTATCTCAGTGCTTTATCATTGGGATTGTTTGCTCAATCTGTTGACAGAATCATTAATTCAAAAGTGTTCCAGTTAATTTGTAAAATCTTATGACAGCAGTAGAAAGGTTCTTGCCATTAAGTGATATTCTGAAATTATGTCAGACTATTAAGGTGCATGTGTTTTGGGAGTGGAGTGGTTTCAATACAAATTATTTCTCCAGATTATTCTTCTGTCTATTTTATAAACTCCTGATGTGAGACATTAAATTTAATCTCTCCCCACATTTCTGGAGCTTCACTGAAACTAGTGGGATTGGCTTGATAGACCCGACATATTCCTGAAATTTACAAGTTCACCAGACAGCCATTCTAACAACATCAGCTATCAACTTCTCTGGTTAGTGGCTGGCTCCATATAAATCACCAGAGATCGACAATCTTTTTATTCCTGGCTACAGATCAAGAGACATCAATAGTTTAAATATCAGCACTCTATTGGCGGTGTACACAGCAGTCTGTGGGGCGAGGAAGAGATTAAATGTTAGATTTCACTTATCAGGTAGGAGGCCTAACTTGATGGGTGATGGCAGTGGAGATGTGGGGTCTGATAGGTAACCACCATGTAAAATGCTTCTCCAAACGGATCTCTTCCATGTTAACTCTCAATTGTTAAATTAGTTTTTTTGCCTAATACAGAAATTCTAACTGATAATATGAAATAATGTTTCAAAAACGTTTTGATAATTGTAGATGTTAAACCATGTGGTGTTCTTCAATCGGGAAGGGCAGTAACATGTAGAATCTAGGCATGACTGCTAATACAGAGTCAGATATACACTTTTATGACACATTAACTCACTATGAAAATACACAGCACATAATGAAGCAGCACCTATGTTACAAAGGACACACAGAAGCTTCCTTTGAGTTCTGGGAAATCATATTTGGTATTAATCATTAACTCTGTTTTTCTCCCCACAGATATTGCCAGACCTACTACTGCAGTATTTTCTGTTTTACCTTCAAAACCTCTCATCCTACTGATATTTCCAAAAATGCGGATATTTGAATATTATATTGGCTGACCGATCAACGACTTTGGTTAGTGCAGTTAACATTTTAAGGAGTAAAATATACTTGTGGCATTATTGAAAGTCTTCACATGTGATTTGCCCCAAATAAATAAACTGTTTTCAAGTTAGGCAAGAGCACTTTGCCATGGACAGTGGACTGAGTAGGGGTTTGGGTTCGTAAAACAACCAACACCTACCTGCAAAGAGATTCAATTGCATCCCGATCCAGAAAATCATGATCCCTCTTCACTGAAGAAATGTCAATGGGGAACAGAGAATCTATTGCATAATCAAAGCAATGGAAAGTATGTTACAAAATGTAATTTACACTAAGTAGAGGCAGCTTTCTATAGTAAATTTCTTGGACTACGAAACAAGGAAAAAGTAACCATCTGCCCACCCCAAAGATAAGTAGATTAAATTCTGCTTAAACATAAGCAGAATGTCATTGTCTTGATTTCATGAAAATACTTGTTTATATGATAAAATTTGGATTTTAAATCTAAGGAATTCACCTAGAGAGAGAGCAAGAAGTAGAGATAAACTACTTGCTATTATAATTAGAAAGCTGAAAGTCATCAGTAGGGCACATCTGATCCAGCACAAGCAAAGGTGCTGGAAATCTTCAGTCTTTCTGGTTCATCCACTTCATTGCCTTTCAATTGGCCATTAGTACCAGACTTATCCAATTTACTTTTGCAGTTCATTTGATTTGACAAGATTTGAACTCAGGACCTCGGCTTATTAATCCAGTGTCATTAAATACAATTTGATACCGCTGATCAAGAATCCATACAGTGCTGTATATGTTTTAATCTTATTGTGGTATGGAGAAATTAAGTGAAAACTATTCCCAGTGGTGTTTTCGTGCCTTTGTTTCCATAATTGCGCCAGATAAATTTACACTTATTGTGGGATCACTTTCCATCTAGTGTGGATCTTTTAAGCTCACTTAGTGAGTGAGAAAAACTGAATGATAACAACAGACACAAGGAACAAATCGCATAAGGAAAACAGAAATCATAGTTTCCCGCCAAAAGAAATATTCTAAAGCAACAAAACTAGCTTAATCTTTCTGTAATAACTGAATTGTCTTCCAGCATGAGTAATGAGCGTTTATTAAAAAAAACACATTAACAACATTTTAAGAATATGTTTCGGTTCAATCAGTTTCATTGACAAAACCAATCACCAAGTCTTGTAATTCCCGAGGAAAATGTGTATGAAAATGTCATTTTTGTTCCGTTCTCCTGAAGCATTGCTATCTTGTCAAGGTATAGTTTCTCTGGCACATTGTTCATATGCGATTCCAACTAGTGAGAGTTCTCGGCTGTGGAAGCCACCATAAGTAGTACGCCTAACCCATTTTTTTTTACATACTTTTCTTTCCCATAATTGGTCAAGAATATACTTTAGAGGTACAAAGTTTAATTTAAAGCTGTTTTTAAAAAAAAATGTACCTTTAATATTTTCACTTCTATCATTTTATAGATGTTTAAACATCTGGAACATTACAATGTAAAATACAAACTTTTTGATGAACTGGCTTGTTGAGAAGGCTGTTTAAAAGCAAGCTTCAGAAATATCCCCTAGGCAATAAAATAATTGCTATCAATGTATAGCAACAGTTGTGGTTTGAGTGAATTAAAATAGAAGAAATGTGGTGTAAAAGGAGAAGCTTCAAGTGTCTTTCAAGCATACATGTAAAATCTATCACAAGACTGAAAAAATTGGTCTGATGCACAATTTTACTCAAATGTTGCACGTTACTTTCAATAGTAACTATGGTGCATATTACCTCACCTTCATACAGCTGAGCATACTGGGGGAAGCCTGCAGCCCTCAGCCAATCACATGCCTCCTTGGCCTCAATCTCTAAAAAGGAGAACAAAATATTCATAGTTAGTTAACTAAGCAACGACACTTGTAATTGTTGGTGTCTCTAACATAGTATAAAGGCCAAAACACTCAATACAACCATTATCAGGGGAATAAATGACACTGAGCCAAGCAGATGATGTTTGGTCACAAAACCAATATCTTGGCTGAACAGATGGATTTTAAACAGGCTTAAAGTAAAACAAGACAGATAAAAGGGCAGTGAGTTTTATGGAATGCTACAAACTAAGATCCAGCAGCTAAAGTTATGCCCACCAGTGGTGCACAGAGATCTTTGTGGATTACATGCTGGAAACATCTGCAAACAGGGCAGAATGAGATAATGAAGGAATTTGTAAACAAGGATGGGAATTTTAAAATCAAGATATAGTGTACCAGGGATCAATGGCTAATTTATCTTTAAAAAGCTGGTACCCTTTCTTCATTAAAACAGTCATTTTACTTCTCGTACCTGAATTTGAATTATACCGAGTTCAATAGGATGATAGCAACAAGAAGTGTTGGAGAAACTCAGTAGATTTGGGCAGCATCTGTGCAGTGTTTTGATCCCAATATAGTCCATATGTGTAAGCCCTCCATTTCTTTTTACATTTCCCCACACATGTAATAGTGTCTTGTTTCTATTATGTTGACTTTGCTCTCAGTGTTGCGGACATATTTTTTCCTTTTCACATTTTAATTTACAAACATTTTACATCTCCACTACCTGCTTCACCACAATTAACAATCCCTTTGTCTTCTGCCTGGGCACCTCATCATCTCTTCCTCTCAGTCCTCCTCTCTCTAAACTATATAAAAAAACACCATTTTCTAATCCCTTTCAACTTTGAAGAAGTCATATCCAACTCAAAATCTGAACTGTGTTTCTCTCTGGATGCTAGCAGACCTGCTGATTTTTCCTCGGAACCACTTCCCGCTTTTGTTTCAGATTTTGTTTGAACGTTTACATACAGAGAACATTACAGCACAGTACAGGCCCTTCGGCCTTCAATGTTGTGCCGACCTGTCATACCAATCTGAAGCCCATCTAACCTACACTATTCCATGTACGTCCATATGCTTGTCCATATGTTTAATGTGATGATAGTCTCTCTCTACCAGCAGAAATACAGAAAGCTGGCCTACAGATAGTCAATGTAGAATACTAAATCTGGCCGTCAAATTCTAGTAGTTGATCAATCCTTGACATTTATTTGCACTAAACATTCTAAATTGTATTCAATGTCAGCTCAGCTGTGTTGGTAACACTGTAAATTCCTGGAAAAAATGTTTAGCATTTAAAAATAAGCAGGAACTTTGGTGATCTGGCCTTTTATCAATTTGATACTTGTGACATCTTGTTCTGTGCAGATGATTGCAACAGAGTCACTGTCCTGTTAAGTAATCAATTGTGATGTTCTCCAAATAGGCACCATATCAATGCAGATTTATTCTTTTTTCCTGGAGTGATAACCTGGCTCAAAGAAGCAACAGGTCTTGCATGACGAATAGAAAATGATTTCCTGATTTTGTGGTAGAATATAGGAAATGATAATAATATACCTAACGGTGTTAAACATAAACGATACACAGTCATGCCAATAATCTCAATCTCATTGTAAGAGATGTAATTTTCCAGTCAAATTCAGCCTTTACTCTCAGTCTTGTAAGTGGGCTATAGATGTCAGGAATTCTCTGCTGCTGACATTTGCCTGGGGTTAGATGGGGCTGCAGACTTGTCAAAATCCTATTCACGTGCACAAAGTTAAAACGAGACTCTCCCCTCTCTGTCTGCCTCTCAGAAACGTGGTTTTCGATAGAAATTCAGCAAGTCCCATTTTAAGGAGCTAGCCTTCCTGAGGAGTAGGGTCTGGAGATGAATCGAGCCAAGGGGTTGGGTCAGAGTGCTAGTATCGGCTTTCTCTCTCTTTTGACATTATGGAAAATTCTGGAGAGATGGTTTTGGCCTATTTTTCATATCCTGTATGTTCCATTCACTCCTGATACCAACCTTATTTAAGCGACTGCTGGACATGCACATGGACAGCAGTGAATTGAGGGGAATGTAGGTTATTTTGTTTTTGGATTAGGAATATTCCACGGCACAACATCGTGGGCTGAAGGGCCTGTACTGTGCTGTACTTTTCTATGTTCTATGTAACCTTCTTTCTGCTTTTCAGTTCTTTGTTACTGATAGCCCCTAATTTAGTCATTACAGGCCTGCCACACTGTTCAGTTCTTTCCATCTCGTCTGCTTTTAAAATCCTCCTTAAATTGCATTTATTTATTGTGCGTCTCATTTCTGAACCAACACACATTGTTTTTAAATGTTTCCTTCATGCTTAGCATTCATGGCTTTACTCTCTTAAATGTGAAACATTTTTGAGATAAATCCCTGAATAAGAGTAGGAAAGCAAATTGCTATCTATTGGTACTGCGCAACTGTACTGTTTCTTCAGCCTCCGTTATTCTACATGGCTATTTGTTACGTTAAATTATTTCAAGATTTTGAAAATGAAAATGAAACTAGAAAGTTAATTCAAATTGTTACATCTGATAGATAGGGGGCATTAAATTATTGATACACACAAAATATTGCAATTTTGTGGGGAAATTTGAATGAGTCAAACTGTCATTACTTGATTATTGAAATAACTGCACAGAGGCTGGTATCCCAACAATGAGTCACCCTTTATTTACTTGTGCACAGTAAACTGGCTGTGGCCTGGCAGCTCGGAGTCAGTCCCTGAACTTAGGAGATTGTCATCTCCTGGTTACATCGGTCAGCCAGGACTTTCCTGATTGGGGTTGTTAACCTGTGCCAATAAATGATCTCGTAATCATAAAGGTCAACCTGGTTCCAATCTCTACAATTATTCAAATATTAGTATTAACCGAGCTTTCACTAACATATGTTGAATAATTGCAATTTGGAGGTGATAGAAGTTACTCCATTGTAGACAAATATATTTTCAGGTATTAATGTCTTAAGCTGTGACATGTTGATTAACTTTCATCTTGTAAGTAGGAACTCCTGTTTCAGCAAATAGTAACAGTGGTAAGAAGGTTAAACTTCTTTAGCACACGTAGCTTTAACGGGAAAATTTAAAAAAAATCTCAGACAGCATTTTCAGACACGGTAATAGAGGCTAGGCCAGGTAAGGATGACAGATTCCCTTCCCTAAAGTGCATTAGTGTACCAGAGGGTTTTTTTTTACAATGATTAGTGGTAATCAATTCCAGAGTTTTACTGAAGTTAAATTCCAACATCGGCTGAGTGGGATTTGAACGCAAATCACTCAACTTCCTAGATGACTAGACCAGTGATAATTCCACTACACTATTGCCTCCACAGTTTTAGAGTGGGATTCATTTTTTTTAAAATGCTTAACATGTCAGGAAGGAAGGGTACCATCAGGCTAGCTTCTCACTGAATCCAAGTTTTTCAACTTGTCATGGTGGTGATTTGAACTCACACCCCTACAGCATTGGTCTAGTGTCATGGATCGCTATATTACCAGTAGACCACCGACTCCCCTTAAAGAGTGGATAACGTTATAACCCTGTGCTGATTTCTGGTACTTTATTAGAATTGTATACACACACGAGATCATGACTGAGGACTTGTAATCTTTTAATATGTTAATATAATGAAACGCCAAAGGTCCCTTCACAGAATAAGGAAACTTCCTTCAAGGCAGTAACCAGCACTGACAGTCTGCATTCAGAGACTTAAATCACTAAGTCTCACAATCCCTTGGCAGTGCTAGTCTCCCAGAATGGAATGTCTAGTAAGCATTGTACCTTTGCAGCTAAAGACCACCAAGTGCCAGGAAACGGAGGCATTACTGAATCTCTGCACTGGAGATTGTTTTAATATCTTTCATCTGAAGTGGTCAATCGATAAATGCCACACAGAATATTCACAATTTGATACAGTCATCCTTCCTACATTGTAAAACAATATGCTACTAAATTTATACAACTGTTCAAACAATTTCAATATTATTCTGAAACAAAAGCTGCAGGCATTCAGCTTTATTCTCTCATTTCAGTAATAATTTTCTGCTTTTTTAAGATTCTTTAGTATAAAATTGAAAGTCAAGAACACAAGAATTTATTTTGCAATTAGGCATTGCAATAATACACTAGTGTGAGTACTCTCCCTCTCCTCATAACCATTTCAATTTTGTTTGATGTAACCACTTCAGCTTCAAATTACTCTGATTTAAGCGATTTAATCATCAATTGCAGGCAAAACAAATTTATTACCTATACATAAAATTTCAAGCAGTTGCAAATTCACTGGTAAATGTAGTGGCTTTACAGAGTAAACTGACTGCAAGGAATGAGCCTGCATTGGATTACTTCAAACAGATTTGCAGTGTGCTGCCAAATGATCACAGCTTACTCTTTCACACATTGTCAAACCGAACAGCACAGGTGGCAAACTACTATGAATTCCTGGCATTTAACCAGCCTTGACCACATTTACTCCTCCCATTGGAGCAGAACATACAGCTTCATCAGACACGAGCAAGTGAAGCATTTTGCCACCTACTTCAACCATATCTCCTGCTTCACAGCTCCTGATTTCTTCAAAGCTTTCCTCTGGTGATAATGCTACTTGTCAGTCAGTTGACCAACTGAAACATTTTTTGGCATTTATTTTCTGCCTTACTGATAATGTCAAATCTGAACAGCCAGTCAATGCTTTGGTTAAATGAATACTGTACCTAATCGGGAAGTTTTCAAGCATTCAGTTCCACATGAATATTTGCCAAGTTGGAAGATGCGTTCTTTTCTGGAGTTTAAACTTCAGCAATGCTGCTTTCCTTCCTAATATGAAGCTCTAGATTTTATTTTCTGGGTGTTCCGATTTCCTCCCACAGTCCAACCATGTACAGGTTTGGTAGACTGACCATGGAAAATGCATGGAGTGGGTCTGGGTAGGGCACTCCTCGGCGTTTCGATGCATACTCAATGGCCCGAATGGCCTGATCTGTACTGAAGTGGTCTGTACTGCAGGGATTCTGTGATTCTCACTGGCCAAATTTACGTCTGGTGAATGGTCTTTAGGTAGGATGTCAGCAGTTAAATATCTATATTTCAGGCGGGATTCAGTACTTCAAAGAATAACAACGTCGCAAGGAATAAATAATCTGGCTTGTTTGTGTAAGACATGGGTATGCTGCAAGAATGATCCTTGCCTTTGTCATTCAGGGACTGAAAACAAAATGTAATGAAAAGGCACATACAAGAAGGTCATAATTACAATTAGATCATGCAAGTAAATTAAGTTTACTAATTCAAACAAAAGGTTCTGTATCACACTGTTTTTTTTCAGATTAAGGTTTTATTTGTCACACAGCTAAATATTTTCTTAAAAAGTGTGAATACTCGAATATCCTCCAGACACAGCTTTCCACAGCTACAGCTCATCATCTTCTCAGAAAGGAACTAATGTTGTAATCTGCAGATCTCAACGGTGATATAGAATCTCAAACTACACCAGCACAGATTGAATGCCTTCAGCCCAAAGCTAAATGGAGGTGGGTCTGGGGTGAGTAATACTTCAATGTTTGAGAAAAATGCTTTGTTTTCAGCAAAATTACAACATCCAGATAATGTGTAAACCAACAATGTCCCAAATTACATAGGCATTGAGCCTACTGATAACTTCGGTGTAGGAGGTTCCTCCACCGAGATGACAATGGCATTTAACTGCCTGGCAAATGTGTTGGTGGCAACTGGCTCCTGCAAGATGCCGTGTCTCTCCCTGGAATGAGCAAACAGGAACCCTCTATTCCCCTCCTTTTGCTCAAAATCCAACAAAAACTTTGACCACTACCAACACCACGGGCAGACCTTACCAATGCAATTTGACAGCCACCACGTCTAATCCTAGGACAGGTCTTTCCAAGGGTTAGAAATGTGGGACTTTCTGACACTAGGAATCCCGATCCAACGCCACTGAAGGGTCTAGACCTGAAATGTCAGCTTTCCTGCTCCTCTGATGCTGCTTGGCCTGCTGTGTTCATCCAGCTCTACACCTTGTTATCCCAACCCCACTGATACTGCTTCAAGCAATGTGGGGCAGGTGGAGATTTTGGCCCTTCCAAGAGTCCCACAGAACACCCCACGAGGCTAGGTAGTGACTGGGTTCTGTTATAGCACATTTGTGCACAAGTTGTGTTCAAATGCCCCAAAAGGCCTTGAATTTCTGCTCTACTGACTATCATTTTAGAGGAAAGGGAAAAATTCATGGTCAGAAGTGAGCAAATATACAATAGAAAAAAGTCCCTACAGCGCAGAAAGAGGCGTTTCGGCCCATTAAGTTTTCACCGACCCTCCGAACAGTATTTTACCCAACTCTATGAACCTGCATGGCCAATCCACCTGGTCTGCACATCCCTGGACATTATGGGCAATTTAGCGAGGCCAACCCACTCAACCTGCACATCTCTGGACCGTGAGTGAAAACCGTAATGTGAATGACTCAATTCTTATATTATTGTATAGTTTAGGGAGTTTCTTTTCAAAAACTGTAAAAAAGTTAAATATTTCTATTGAAGGAAAGAGACAAGATTTCAGTGAGAGCTCTTTCTTTTTCAATTACTTTCCAGCAAACTGTTGTATTTCATGCCCTCAGAAGCTGGAACAGTTTGTGCTTTCACTCTGTCCTTTCTCTCCCCACTCTGTCCTTTCGGCTGCTGGTTAGCAGAAGGGCATCGTCTCCTCATGTGCCACAGGTAATAAGTACTGCCTAAAGAACTGCTGAAACATTTTAGCAGCAGCAACACCCAAATGTCCCAACTGACAAGTACAAGGCTTGTTTTTATTTGTCGGCAATTCAGAAGCATTCTCAGTTGTAATGGCTCTGTTAAGAAAAGTAGCAAACTGTGTAATAACAGTAACATGCAAAACAAATGGTTTAAAAGCCAGTCAAAGTCAGCTCACAGGATCTCAATGTAACAATTTGGACTATCTGCTTATCACAATGAGGTGACAGTAACAAGGGTGGCTGTTCAGAATCAAAAGAATCAGTGCTATTTAACATCAAAAGACATTATCATCTAACCGCTACACGACTTAAACTGCTGCAGATAATATTGAAGTTCCCCCCTCCAAGAGGGCAATGCAAGACATTTTACTGTCAAAGGAACTCAATTCAAAGCACATACCTACTGCAAGTTATCATACTGGGTTTGATCACAGTTCTTTGGTCTGGTTTTAGTGGAATAATACTATAGGTAAATGACAAAATTCAGTCATTGTATCAGATTCAATTTTCTGAAAATTTGTATTTCACAATGTTTCTCCACACTGTCATAATAAACTATTTCCTTTGGTTGTTGACACCTCCAACCATTTCAGAATTTGCTCATTTTTATTGCTGATTGCTACTGTGTTAATTAATTTGAAATCCTTGAGTTGTGACTTTTAGCCTCGGGAGGGAGAGAGAAATGCACCAAGGTTCCTGCTCCTGTTACCGTCTGGTGACGTTCACTGTGTAAGGATCAGGCTCAGTTGTGATGCTCTCCACAGTAGCATGTCAACATGAACTAACAAAATTAACAGTGTGCGGAACCCTTGAAAGGCCGGCCCTGAAAAAGTACCTTGACAGGGATCAGTACCTTCGGAAAAGGAGAAAAAAGACTGCTAGTAAAGGGGAATCTTGACTTCTGCCTGACAAAGCGTACAAGATTCTTTGTGCTATACCAAAGTAACAGTCTTTTTTATTAAGTGCTTGGTAAATATTTTGATAAAGTTATACAAAAAAACTTGGCAAAAGTAGATACTTCTACAAATTATATTTTGAGTCAGGACTTCCGGCAGTAGACATTCAAGTCCCTGTCCTGTTTTCTTCAAATTTAGGTAGTGTAAAATAAGAAAGTGCTATCATATTTATCGCCTTAACAAATTCAAGATCCTAACTTTAGATTATACCTCTGTGAAATACCTTGTAATCATTTCCGATGTTACAGAAATGGTTGTTGATTCAATTATGGTCATCATGGTTCTATCTCACTCATGAGTCATTACTAGAGACTTAACTCACTGTATGCTGTTCCACAGAAGCCTGTAAACCAATGCCTTTCATTGATTACATCACACAAGCTGGATAAGCAATAGGAAGAACAGAACTCTGAGCCGGTATGCTGCACTGCTTTAACATGTTAAACTCTAGAAGTGTTAACGGTTCTTATGCACAGTTCGAGATCCCTGAGCTTTGAGTCCTCCAATCTTAGTTGCCCTGGATCCATGCAATGGGGTCGTGCAGTATGTCCTTATAGGAACAGACTGTTTAATCTGAACATTAAACAGGAACTCCAGCTGTACTGATTTTAAATCAGCTTGACTTCAGAGACTCTTACATATGACAATGGGTCTTTGTGCTTTTCAGTCACAACTGACCAAAAGGTACTTTGAAAATGTAGTTCAAAACATTTCCAATAAGCCAAGAGTCAGCAATATATCCACCATTTAGCAACATATATGATATACACTGTCCGGACTACGTTATGGTGTGACTTAAGTTTATATAATCCAAGTAAATATATGTTTTAATAACTGAGATACAATAGATATGAATTTACAGGACAGAAAACCTTCAGCAAATCAAAGTTATATTCTTGAACATTATGATCAACAAATGTATTTCCCAAAAACAAAATGAATGAATCAGCACTGTTTACATCCATTGATCCAGTAACACATACCTCAATTTTAAATGTCCAGGAGGATCCTAGTTTCAAAGTGGTTCATTTGACTATATTTTCAGTGAAGTGCTTCAATTATTGTAGCAAAATCTACATATAAGATTGTGTGCTATAAAAAAAACTCCATATTTATATTAATGCATTCTTTTTTAAAATCATCCAGTTTTTGTCCATTAACTTGTGTGTTAAGCAAGTACAGGCACATCTTGTAAACCAAGTCATTATCACGGGCAGAGAAAACATTCCTAAGATAAAACCAACTCTGTTATTTTCGTATATTGCAAGCAGTTGAAAGTTAGCTTAACTGCATGATGTTTGATTTTCACTGTTTCAATATTGTTAGTAGGTTTTGTTAGAAAACAACATTCTTTAAAGACCACAAGCTTTGAGGTTGACACAAACAGGTGAATCCAGGGGAAACATTCATTTTGAGCAAACCTGCATGAATTATGTGTCTCAAAGCCTGTAGCATTCCATGTTAAATTCACTCAGAATTTGTCTACTGCTGTTCTATTTTATGTTCTGAAACTAGGAAGCATATGGGAAACATTTTGATTACTTGGGGGACATTTAACCTGGTGGAGGTCATTTGTCATTTGAAGAATTTAATCTTTGAAATCATGGAGTTCAAGAGAGAGTTGTCTTGGCAGCTTCATTGTTCAATGCACTACAGTAATGTGCAATTTCCTTATTATATCTTGAGTAAATATATAGCATTTTAAAAAAAATGTGTTTTGCAAGTAGTCTTGGAGTTATAACTCTAGATTTTGCCAGTGTGTGATACATCAATAGGCAAAGCTATCTTTAATTCATAAAATTATAAATGATTTACCATTAGCATTGTCCATAATAGTAGGCAGGTAAAATGATTTATTGTGCAGTGTCAGACAAAAGGCATTGGATGACTCCAAATTGAGAAACGTCTCAGGCTGGGATGTGGTTTGCCAAGAATGTCTGCTGATGTTTAAACCACAACATCCTCAAGTTAAACTGTTACGTGTCCATGGGAAAAGAGCAACATTTCCGAGATTCAGCACTACTCTGTCAATTCTGCAATAACAGTAAATCAGGCATTTGGAAAAGCAGTGCAAATGTAATTTAATGAATTCCTTTAATAAACATTGTGTCTTTACTCTGTCAGATGTGGGAAGATTAACTTGTAAGCAAACATTATAAATACATGTCAATTTTGATGTTTAACATGACATAGTGTATACAACAGTTGGGATACCGAACTGGTTTGGGACAAAGAATTGGTTTGAGGTCTTACAAGTCAAGAAGCCATTAACTATGACTGAAAATCATTACTCATTTCAATTTCCTCATTTAATTACTTGTCTTTTTAAAAATGTCATTTAGAATGGCTAAACATTTAAAAGCACCAAAGACAGAAATGAGGAAAACTAGACTGAGTACAAAATAAAGTTTGACATGAAGGTGCCAGTGTTGAAGTGGGGTGGACAAAGTCAGAAGTCACACGACAACAGGTTAGAGTCCAACATGTTTATTTGAAATTACAAGCTTCCAGAGTGCTGCTCCTTTGTCAGATGAAGTTATAGGTGAGTTATTGTTTGGTAGTATAGGCTTGAGTACTCCTGTGAAAATGTGACATTTTGCCAAAGCCTTTTTTCAGCTCTCTTCAGGACAATTTGAAAGAAATACCAAAATAAAGGGAAAATCATGGTTATACTAAATGAGAGTGCTGATTGCTTGGGAATTTAACTCTGATTGGTAGTGGCTTTGCCATGGAGAATGTACCAGTTAAAGACAAATGACAGTTAGCTGCCAAGCTTTGTTAAACTTTAAACCAGGCAGGATGGCTTTCATTGCTAAAGACATTACTTTGAGAAATAAACCAGATACTGGTTGTGTCCCATTTTGATGTCCTGAAGCAGTATGTGTGCAATTTTTTTCTGTCTATAAAACTTGCCAACCAATCAGCTCTCTCCTCTTATACAGTATAAATGTTGTTTCCTTATTACTTTGGTACTTTTTTTTAAACCAGTTGTTCTCTTAAATACAAGACAAAAAGCTTTGAAAATATTTTTTTCTTTAGCATTAAACAGTGGTACACAGACCAAATCTCAAATTAGAGATGCTTTAATGAATTTAAGATGTCAAGCAAACAAACTAATTATGATTAAAAGAGTTTTTAAACTTTTTATGTAATACTTCATAAATATCACTTCGAAATTATGCAGAAGATCAATGTCACTAGTTATTATATTTTGAAAAATATAATTGTTGTGATGACAATCAGCGTTCATTAATGTTGTGACACAACCATCTATTATTCAGGATAATGGCAGATTTAAAAATGTGACAATTGTCATCTGTAAAGTTGTCAGCAACACAAGAGTTAGTGAGCTGCTTCACATGTACCTCTGCTATATGTAATTTGGAGGGCCAAATTAAGAGTGGTGCAATCTCTAGTACAACAAAAGGTGAGTTCCTGCCACTGTCCAGTAAACTATCTGAGTCTAATGTGAGACTGATTGCATGTATTTATACAAGTGAAAAACAATGATTGCATCAATTGTTACAGCACTTGTTTGGCTCCATGTTATTTATAGACATGATGAGTCTGGCATGTTGCATGGTGTGTTTAATATTGTCTGGAGCCATTCAGGATCTTTGCTCTACCTCCTTTCCTGTGCTGTCTTCCTGTTGCTAAGAGGCAAAATAAAGCATAAGACTCCTGTTTACAATGCTGGACCATCCTGTAGAAAACAAAAAGCCTCAATTGCAAGCAGAGTCCAGCAGATGCATCCTGAGCAAACACAAGTGATCGGGCAATGACATCGAATCGCATCTGCTGAGCTATCTTGCGCATGTGCAGGACTTTAATCTGTCTCAAAATTCCTTCTACCAATAAGGTGGGTCAGGAGACTACAGGAGGCCACAGCCATCTGCTACATATTGAAAGAAGACACTGAAAACACAAACTTAAGAGAAATAATGGAGATAGCTATTGCTAATTATCTACACTATGATGGCTGCAGGCCAGATGGACTCACTGAATACATACAGGCAACTTGGGCTTTTCTTGTGTTGGTGACAAGATTTATACATTCAGCTTCTAACTAACCTGCTTGCCCTTTATCTTTGCACTTATTTTTATCTGAGGACACTGTACTGTCACTAAATAAAAACAAAGCCAGCCATATATCCATCCATGTGACTGAAGGTGTGTGCATAGACGATTATCAGGCTGATCCATCAACTGATACTTAACATCACCACTATTCTGAAAAGCAATACTGTTCTATGTATTTACATCAAGAATGCTAAAACTTTATGTACATTATAAAATTCTCATCATTTAAAAAAAAGTGTTATTCCAGAGATATAAGCCAATACTGTGGAATCGCCTTCATCTGCCATCATTGGAATGAGCATAAACAGACTGTAAAAACTGGCAGATGAGAAGTCCCAAGGCTTACATGCACAATATAGTATATCCATGACAAGTCATAAATAACAAAATAAGAATTATACATCAGTTTTGTTTAAAAAAAATCAAACTCTGAAAAAAAATTATGTAATGTAATTAAGTCACACGCAAACCAACACTGACTCTAATAATGATGGTGTGAATACAGGTCCTACTGCACTTTTAACTAATACAGTCATACAGTCGTACAGTCATACAGCATGGAAACAGACCCTTTGGTCCAACCAATCCATGCTGGGCCATGTTTCCAAACTAAACCAGTCCCAGCCATCTGTGCTTGGCGCACATCCCTCCCAACCTTGCCTATTTATGAAGTTATCCAAATGTCTTTTAAATGTTGTGACTGTAACTGCATCCACCACTTTCTCTGGCAGTTCATTCCACAGACAAGCAACTCTCTGTATAAAAATGTTGTCCCTTGTGTACTTTTTAAATTTTTCTCCTCACCTTAAAAATCTGCTCCCTAGTTTTCAACCACCCAACTTAGGAAAAATACACTTGTCATTCACCTTATCTATACCCCTCATGATTTTATAAATCTCAATCAGGTCACATTTCAACCTCCTATGTTCCGGAGGAAAAAAACCCCAGCTTTTCTATTCTATTTTTACATCTCCAACCTTGCATTCCCGGCAATGTCCTGGCAAAACTTTTCTGAGCACTCTCCAATTTAATAATATCCTTCCTGTAAAAGGGCGACCAGAACTGCACACAGTACTCTAGATTAATATTACTCATGAACCAATACACAATTGGTGATTTCAAACAAGTCATAATTGACATTCAACAGAATCAAAATTACTGGTTTTTATCCAACAGAATAATCCACACATTTATCTAGAAACTCACTTCTTGTTCCACATAATTATTTATGAGCTGTTATGGCTGTGGTGGAGATTTATTTGGGGAACATACATTTTATACCAATGCTCATTGATTATTGATTCAGGTAAGGGTACAGATTGATCTGCTTGGCTGATCGTTTTTACTTCCATAATGAATCAGTGCAAATGTACAGAAATGAGATTGTACAGTAAGCTAAAAATGTCAGCAATTTTATAAAGGTACCAGCACTGCTTTGGGGGTGTAAAGGCTTGTCTATATCCACAAGCAACCTCACTTGCTCAGTGCAGCAAAACATGCAAATGTACAGAAATACTGTCAAAGTACTGGGCGTCTCTGAACATGGTCAGAAATTGCCAAAACAACCTAAAGTACTTTTGCAGCAAATCATCAATTGTTTTGCTTAAGGTAGCAGGTTGCCGTGTTGTCAGCAACAACTGAGGTTGCTCTGACAGAGAATGGGGAAGGAAAAAGTCATTTATTTTAATGAACACCTTGAATGACATACCTATCTGCATCCCTATATTTTAAAAAGTGAAAAGGTTAATTTTTTTTTGAAGGTGAAAACCTACTCAGCACTAGCTATGTTGTGAGTGCATCTGCTCATGTACAGATGGATGACGCCAACAATTTTTAAAGGTGGTGCTCTACCATCTATCATCTGTGTTCAGAACACATACATGGTACAGGCTTGGAAAAGTTGCTTGATTTTGTCAAAAAGACTTCATGCGGAAATGATGTAATGTTGAACTCTGATGAAAATTTTAATGACAAGTGAACAATGCTGTCTTGCCACTTAATTACAAGGGGTGTGTAAGTGCTTGAATGGCATTTTCACTTTAATAAACTATTTATATTAATGGATACACTGTGCTACACAACTATATATGTAGACATTGGCAACAATGTTCTTTGCTTCCACCGCACTGGAGTGATTTGAATTTAACATTCTGTGCATGCATTCTCAAATACATGTAAATACGCTGCCGACTTGTTGCGGATTGTCAGAGAAATTTCTAATGGCAATACAACTAATGGGAGCTTTCTCAATGTTGGAAAGGTGACAACTGAACCATGCTTTCAAATTATGTCAGTTATGCAAGAGATCTTTTAAAGAGATTACCACTGCTGACTGCAATTTCCTAGTATTTCTGTTTCTTTGCTCTTTTCCTGTCAATTTTGTTCACTTCCTCTCCTGAAATCCTTTGTGGCCTTGCTATGCAAAGTTCTACAGCAAAGGTCAGCACCCAGTACCTGGATCAAGTGTTAATCAGGCTGGGAATGAATGGGAAACTGTTCAACCATAGGGAAAGAGAAGCAGCCAATTGCCACCTTGTCCTAATACAAATAAGGCAGCCTTCACTTTGTAGCGAGTGAGACCACCCTCCACAACTTTCCTCTAAAATCAGGATTCAAGTATGAGTGGTAATATTTCTAGCATCATTCTAGCTGAGAACAGTGAGCTTACTACAAAGTTGGAATGGAATCTGGTGCTCCCCTAATGGGGGTAGGTTGTGCAATTTTTGAGTCATTCGTGGAATGTGAATGTTGCTCGCCAGGCCATTGTGTCTATAGTCCAAGTCTAATTGCCCCAGGGGCAGCTGTGAGCCAACCACACTGCTGTGGGTCTGGAGTCACGTGTAAGCCAGACTGGGTAAGGATGGTAGATTTCCCTCTTTAAAGGAGATTAGTGAACCAGATGGGTTATTTTTTCCCAACAATCAGCAACTGCCTCACGGTCAGACTCTTGATCCCAGATTTTAATTGATTCAAATCCCACAATTCTTGAATTCAGTTCTGAAGAAGGGTCACCAGACTTGAAATGTTAACTCTAGTTTCTCTTCAAAGATACTGCCAGACCTGATGGATTTCTCCAGTAACTCCTGTTTTTGCATGGTACAGAATATTCTCCAGTGCCAAACTCATTAGGTACGTGTGAATGGGACAATGATGTTGAATCAGAACTTGCTCCACAGGCATAAGGGGAGTGGGGCACACGCTGAGAACCTGAATGCATTCTTTGGACAGTGGACGAACAGACCATGAGTTTGCTCTTGAGATATTAGTCCCAAGTGGCCAAGCTGAGAAATTAGACAGCCCCCAGGTGGAGACCCCTCCCCACCACTGGTACATCGGTGACGGGAAGGGAGGGCAGGAAAGGCCAGAGCCTACGGGTCAATGGGGAAGCGGCCGCGCCAGCCCTCACTCTGGCCCGGGGCTACCGAGGAAGGGCCGGGCGGGGGGAGCCAGACCCACTGGGATCAAAGGGACCGCCGCCGACTTAGACGCTGCGGGCCACCAGGAGGACTCCGCGGGGTCCTAGCCCCTGCCGACCCCTTCATTTCTTCCTCCTCCTCCTAACCGCTCCCCCCCCCACCCCCCAACGTCCTGTACAACATCCTTTAGCAATCACACCAGAACACCAGGCAAAACCTTCAATCTGTATTGTCCTGTAAGCAAATCAGCTCTGAATCCACTGCAATATCTAACCATTCACCCACAGGCTTTGCAATTTATATTTGTTAAATAAATCTCTTAAAAATACTATTCCGTTATTTTGCAAATGGAACTAAGATTGCTGCGCGTTAGGTAAAACGACAAATGCGCCTTTGTCTTAAAATAAAGCAAAATCATTTCAATAAAAGCTGAAACTAAACATTGTTATACTCATTACACCGCCCCCCCCCCCCACCCCCACACCGCCCGGCAAACTTCCCAACAAGAACTCCCTCTCTCCCGGGGACGAGTGGGACGTGCAGCTCCGGATCCCTCTTATCGTGACATCTTTCACCCTGAGGGCTCAGCTCCAAACATCCATCCGAGCCCCCCCGCCCCATCCCCGCTCCCACCGCACAATGACACGAATAACCCGAGGAGGGACAGAGAACCGAAAAAGAAAACACACACTCACAGTACAGGTCTCAAACACTATTTTGCATAAGTCACACTCAACCCCCGTCCGTCTCCTTTTCCCGTTGCAATTGGGGGATATTAAATGACTAGGAATCTCTGTGAAAGTGTAACATTGGAGTATCACTTTTAAGAAATTGACGGAAAATTGAAATTAATGTTTTTCATACGGTCCCCTCTCTCCTTTCTCAAAGACCCTCATCACATTTCGAAACAGTGGGCAGTAAAGTTCATCTGCCGTACAATCCCAAGGCAATAATGAAGATTTAGTTCACTGCAGTTTCTCTGTCACTTCGCCATCTATATTTCATTAAACAACTATGGACGGCAAACGACAAAGAAATCAATGCATGCTTACGTGTTAAAATCATCGTTTCCAGTTTTCACATCAATGTACAGTTAGGGCGGCTTCAACTCTGGCCGAGGACAAAGTCGCTTTGGCTTCTCAGTAACCGATCACAGACAAGAAAATTGGTAGCCTCAAATAGGGCGTGGGAAGTCCTTGAAAACTTTTAAAGTTTCTTATTTTTCAGCGTCGGTTACAAACGTTCCCAATCCTCACAAAATGATGCACATCCATGTTCCCAGGGTCCGGCACTCTTGTCTCTCGAAGAATACCGGAGTCCGCCCCCGTTTGCAGCACTGGTTAAAGAAATCTCGATGTCAATCTCTCACTACGTTTGCACAGAGCCTCCAAAACGCTCACATTGCTTCTGATCAGCAGCGAGCGGAGCGCTCGATCTCAGCAGAATAGCCACTCCCCCCCGTGCTCCCACAAGCTCCACTGCCCCCCCCCCCAACCCATTTACCTCCCCCGCCCCCCTGCACACAGCAGTTGCACCTTCCAAACCGCAGGCACTACCACTCAATTTAGTTACTGAGTCGTACTGATATTATGACACCAACAACGGCAAATATTATAACCGTCTTTGTAAAATGCCACATTCCACATCATTCAATCACATCTCCACGCTCCAAGAACTGTACAGGGGACTCTGCTATAACGTGATAGTAGCGATCCTGCGCAACATTGCCTCGCAGAAAATCGCGCTAGAGAAATAACAGGGCCTATGGGAAAAGCAGGTTGAGGGGCAGACCACCAAAACAAAATCACTCGAAAAAGCTGACAAAACACTCAAACCCAACACAAAGGATAGCACAGTTTGAATAAATGTTTTATTCATATCTAATAATGAAATAAAGGTAAATTGAACACCTTAGCTTGAAAAAAAATGCCAAGATGACTTGATGGGGGAGGAGGTTTTGAGGTTGCTCAGTTGTTAATGTAGGGGCTGATGGTCATCACCATCATCATTACCTTCTGACGTAGTTGTGGTTTCAGGGTTAGGGCGAAAAAATCCAGAAGTGGACGGTTGTGGTTAATTGTCTTCTGACTGTTTCTTGGAGGTGAGCTTGAAAAAAGACATCCAGCTTTTGCTGCTTTGCCCTTTTTCTTCTTTCATGAAGAAGTTGTTCACAGGGTGCCAAATAAGATCTTATTCCATGAACTGCTAGCCTGTTATGTTCTGCATTGTAATCGTCGCCCTGGAAGCACAGCAACTGCTCCTCAATTTCCCTCAGGATAGAAGACAAAACAGAAATGGAAGGCTCTCATGGTGCTGCATTCTGGACGACTACAACTTCATCATCTCCAGCTTCCACTTCCCTCACAGCGACAAATTGTTGTAGATCAGCTGTATAGAGATCTTCACAGTGGGACCCAAGCAGGTCTTCAACATCTGCACTCTCCACTTCTTCAAATCCAACATGCTTTGCAAGATCAACACACTGTTCTTTGAAACTTGGGAGCTCCTCTGATGGAGCAAAGCCTTTAAAATCTTGAAAAAATATCTGGGAGCAGCTTCTGCCAAACTGCAAGCAAGTTTGACATCACCTCAGGCCTCCATGGTAATGTCAATTGCAATCATGATGTTAAAGTTCTTCCAAAATTGAAGAACATTCTTCTCAGTGGCTGCAATCAGCCTCTTAAATGTGTGCCTTCAACAGTAAGTTTCAAAAGCTGCTATTGCACCCCACTCCATGGGTTGAAGGAGAGAGCTTGTGTTGGAGGATAGAAGTAGCATTTTGGTGTTTCAGAAAGCTTCAGAACGAGTGGGATGATGGCTTGGTGCATTACCCAGAATGAGGAGAAATTTTAAATCAAATTTTTTTCTTGCAATACTTTCCAAAGACTTCTTCCAAAACATCAACAATAAGGTCAGAAAAAATTTGCCATTATTCACTTGACCTAAAGTAAACACCGAGATGGTATTTGCTTCCAGTATAAACCAATCTCATCCAAATTGAAAATTTGATCTAAGTTTTAGTCTTCTTCATCAATTAACCTTTTAATATGGGAGGAAATGCCATTGCATTTTCTTCGTCTGCACTGGCAGCTTCACCACATAACTTTACATGATGAAAAGTATATCAGTTCTTAAAACCAGCCACTGCTAGCACTAAAGGTAGGCTCATCTGCAGGATTTTCAGCTTTTTTGTTAGATCTTCATAAATTGATAAGGCTTTCTCTTTTATGGTGAAAAGAGTGGTCCCAGATCACTTTTACATTTGATCATCTATCCATATCCACACATTTGGAAGCTGCTCCATCTCCTCTAGTTCCTTTGTCCGTGGCCCCACAGATTTGCGAGTATTCAGACTTGTTCCAGCAATATGGCTTGCTTTAATCTTTTCTGCATTGTCTCTCATGGTGCGTAAGGTAGACTCCTTCATTCCTGTTACATGAACTATATCACATATTCTCTCATTACACTCAAAACACTTTATAACATCACCTACTCTTCCAGGGTTAAAGTCTTTCTTTTACATTCACCTCTCACACTTTTATCACCAAGATGCTTCTTGCTAACATTCTTGTCACTTTGTCCTTGCATTTTTGTGGGTAACACAGCAGAATTTGCAAAAAAAGGAGTATTGTGCCTCTCACAGAAAGTGCAATGATCGTGTTATGCCAACGCAGACATGCTTTCGGCGCTGACATTGCACATGCTCAGGACAAAGCCCAACAAAACAATCACGTGATATCAATGCGTACTCCTCCAAGCACTGATGGAATTGCGTTATAGCCAACACAAGTTCACATTTTAGAAATAGTTTTCCCCTATTTGTCAGTTGCATTATAGCCAACTTGTGTTGCCGGAATACGTATTATATAGCAGAAACCCCTCCTACCCCCCACCCCCATAGTTTTTCTTTGCTGAATTCAGAAAAGTCCTTCTCATTCTTTCATGGGATACCAGTGTCACTGGCAAGGCCAACACTTATTATCCATCCCTAATTGCCCTTGAAAATTTTCCTTTGATGCTTGCTTGACCTGATGATTGCGCTCATTAGTCATTTTAATTCCTGTACTGAGGTACTGTCATATTGCCAGGCATTCCATCTTTCAGATGAGATACTAAACTAAACTAGGTCTGTTTGCTCAGATGAAGAGAAGGGATACAAAGCAACTGTTTAAGAATTTGTAGAATTCATAGAACCCCTACAATGTGGAAACAGGTGATTTGGCCTAACAGGTCCAGACCGACTCTCTGAAGAGCATCTGACCCAGACTCACTTCTTCCTCCCTACTCTATCTCCTGTAACCCTGCATTTACCATGGTTAATCCACATAACCTACACATCCCTGGACACCATGTGCAATTTAGCACGGCCAATCCACCTAACCTGCACATCTTTGGACTGTGGAGGAAACCAAACCACTTTGATGAGGAGCAAAGGAGATCTCACCATATTCTTGGAGGTATCCCTCAACTACCATCACAAAAAATAAATTGGTCATTAATATTATTTGTTATAGGATATTATTTGTGCAGTATTTCCTAATTTACAATAGTGACCATACATTTTAAAGGTATTTTCTTGCCCTATAATTAGCAGATACACTAGAGGAAAGGAGCGTGACATTGGAAGAAGATAGAGAAAAGTTTAGTGAGGTTAACCAATAGACCCCAGTGGAAAAAATGCAGCAAACTAGAGGGAGACTGTTCTGAGAAGAAGTCTAAAGAAGGTGTTTCACCATGTGGCAGGAGATAACACCTGAGGGTTAACAATCTCCCAGTGGCACAGAACGATTAGTGGCCTGACGAAGGCCGCAAAATAAAATGATAACTCCTATGCCTTGTCTTTTGGGGTCAACATGAACACCGTTCATAATGTACCAGAGTATTTTACAATGAATGAAATACTTTTTTTTGGAAGCGTTTTGTGCCTACAGCCTCTGGAACCCATCTGCTATGCTTAATTGGGCACAGCACCTGGGGCAGTCTCTTAATTTCACCATTTTCAGGCCTGCATTTGATTTATTTTATACAATTGCTCATGGGATATAGGCATCATTGACTAGACCAGTATTTATTGCTCATCCGTTAGCGTCCAGAGGGTGGTTAAGAGTCAACCACATGACTGTGGGTCTGAAGCCACATGTGAATCAGTTAAGGTTGGCAGGTTTCCCTCCCTAAAAGATATTTGTGAACGAAATGGATTTTTACAACAATGCACAATGGTTGCATGGTTGCCATCAGGTGATCTTTGAATTCCAGATTCTCGTTAAATTCAAATTTCACCATCTTTCATGGTGGGATTCAAATCCACTTTCCCCATAACATTAGCCTAGGGTTGTAAATAACAAGCTCAGTGAAATCACCATTACACCATGCCTTCCTGTGATGGAAGAACATTTTCAAAATTGGTAAGATTCCACCCACACTTTCTGTTGTTATGTAGACAAACACAGCAGCCAATTTGTACCTAGCAATGTCAATTTGTTGAGCCAAAACTAAGATGAGATGATTCTGCTGTTAAGCTGCAGCTGGTCAATGGTAAGCATCAGATGTTGTGCTCATTAAGCCAGTTTCCATAACCAACATCATAGGAGATCTACTTGTCTCCCTTGTAAGGGGAGGAGCCAAGAACATTATTTATGGATGGAAACATTCAGTTCATCAGCCTCTTAAAAAAGAAAAGTCAAATGATGTTTCTATAAGAAAAGTAATCTTATCTGGCTCAGGACAGAGGGATTAGTAGGTTGATCCCTTAAAAGTGTTCTTTACTTTATTCTCTTGGCAATGTTCATTCACTGGAGATGGTACCATTATCGTAATGCTACTTGATTAGTAATCCACTAAAGTCCATTTAAACGCATCCCAGGTTATGTCAAAGACTTTGGAAGAAGTAATATCAATTCCCTCTATGCAAGGAGACCACTTTGGGATATAAAGTGCATAAAGTGTAAGTGCAATAATTATATGACTATCAAGCACAATCTTGGATCTGCAGCACCAAATGTGCAAGTTGTTCTCATCAGTAGAACATCTTGTAACATCTCAATCTAAAGTCTTAATATTTCTCAAACTATATTTAATTAAATGGTATAATTTTTATCAGTTACACTCACACTTTATAATCTGTGGTATAATTCTGAAATACAAATGTACTAGCCAGGAGCAGGAATTGGCCATTTGATTTCTCAAACCTGTTCCTGTTATTTGATAAGCTAATGACTGATCTCATATGGCCTCAACTTTACATTCAAGCCAACCTCAATAGCATTCTTTGATTAATCAGAAGCCAACAGCTTTAAAAATTTCCAATGATCATTGCTCCATGGGGATGAGAATGATACAGATTCTCTGAAAAAGAAAATAGTTCCTGATCTTCTTGAATGGGAAACCTCTTATTTTTAAATTGTGACTCCAAGAAGGGAATACAGCACATCAGCATCCACCCTATCAGTTCCCCACACAATTGTGTACGTTTGACAAAGACTTTCATTCAGTTAGACCACAATGGAGACAGATGCATCCTGTTCAACTTTTCCTCACAAGCCATCCTCTTCATCCTAGATAATGGGAACTGCAGATGCTGGAGATTCCAAGATAATAAAATGTGAGGCTGGATGAACACAGCAGGCCAAGCAGCATCTCAGGAGCACAAAAGCTGACGTTTCGGGCCTAGACCCTTCATCAGAGAGGGGGATGGGGGGAGGGAACTGGAATAAATAGGGAGAGAGGGGGAGGCGGACCGAAGATGGAGAGTAAAGAAGATAGGTGGAGAAGGTGTGGGTGGGGAGGTAGGGAGGGGATAGGTCAGTCCAGGGAAGACGGACAGGTCAAGGAGGTGGGATGAGGTTAGTAGGTAGCTGGGGGTGCGGCTTGGGGTGGGAGGAAGGGATGGGTGAGAGGAAGAACCGGTTAGGGAGGCAGAGACAGGTTGGACTGGTTTTGGGATGCAGTGGGTGGGGGGGAAGAGCTGGGCTGGTTGTGTGGTGCAGTGGGGGGAGGGGATGAACTGGGCTGGTTTAGGGATGCAGTGGGGGAAGGGGAGATTTTGAAACTGGTGAAGTCCACATTGATACCATATGGCTGCAGGGTTCCCAGGCGGAATATGAGTTGCTGTTCCTGCAACCTTCGGGTGGCATCATTGTGGCAGTGCAGGAGGCCCATGATGGACATGTCATCAAGAGAATGGGAGGGGGAGTGGAAATGGTTTGCGACTGGGAGGTGCAGTTGTTTGTTGCGAACTGAGCGGAGGTGTTCTGCAAAGCGGTCCCCAAGCCTCCGCTTGGTTTCCCCAATGTAGAGAAAGCCGCACCGGGTACAGTGGATGCAGTATACCACATTGGCAGATGTGCAGGTGAACCTCTGCTTAATGTGGAATGTCATCTTGGGGCCTGGGATGGGGGTGAGGGAGGAGGTGTGGGGACAAGTGTAGCATTTCCTGCGGTTGCAGGGGAAGGTGCCGGGTGTGGTGGGGTTGGAGGGCAGTGTGGAGCGAACAAGGGAGTCACGGAGAGAGTGGTCTCTCCGGAAAGCAGACAGGGGTGGGGATGGAAAAATGTCTTGGGTGGTGGGGTCGGATTGTAAATGGCGGAAGTGTCGGAGGATAATGCGTTGTATCCGGAGGTTGGTAGGGTGGTGTGTGAGAACGAGGGGGATCCTCTTGGGGCGGTTGTGGCGGGGGCGGGGTGTGAGGGATGTGTCGCGGGAAATGCGGGAGACGCGGTCAAGGGCGTTCTCAATCACCGTGGGGGGGAAGTTGCGGTCCTTAAAGAACTTGGACATCTGGGATGTGCGGGAGTGGAATGTCTTATCGTGGGAGCAGATGCGGCGGAGGCGGAGGAATTGGGAATAGGGGATGGAATTTTTGCAGGAGGGTGGGTGGGAGGAGGTGTATTCTAGGTAGCTGTGGGAGTCGGTGGGCTTGAAATGGACATCAGTTACAAGCTGGTTGCCTGAGATGGAGACTGAGAGGTCCAGGAAGGTGAGGGATGTGCTGGAGATGGCCCAGGTGAACTGAAGGTTGGGGTGGAAGGTGTTGGTGAAGTGGATGAACTGTTCAAGCTCCTCTGGGGAGCAAGAGGCGGCGCCGATACAGTCATCAATGTACCGGAGGAAGAGGTGGGGTTTGGGGCCTGTGTAGGTGCGGAAGATGGACTGTTCCACTTCATCCTAGTCAAGCGATGTATGAACTGTAGCTATATTCTTATGAGAGACCAAGACTGGTGATAAAATCCTAGATATGATTCCATTAATGGTCTGTACAGCTGTAGCAATACATTTCAACTTCTTTACTTCATCCACATGACATTTAATCCAAATCAATTGGTCTAAAGCACCCTAAAGTCTAAAAGTATCTGATTTGTCTGTTAAGTAATGATTATTTCCAGGTGACCTTACTTGAGGAGGGATGTAGTTATATTGGAGGTTGTCATTTAATTGATTCCAGAGAAGGAGGATTTGTCTTATGAAGAGAGGTTCAATAGTTTAGGTATATGCAATCTGGAGTTTAGACAAATGAGAGGAGACCTAATTGAGACATATAAGATGCTAAAGGGGATTGACAACGTAGGCATTGACAGGATGTTCCTTTGTGTGTGGCAACCTAGAATGAGAGGTCATAGTCTTAACATTTAAAACTGCGATGAAGATTTGTGGGTTGCGAATCTGTGGAAGTTACTATCTCAGAGTGCCGTAGATGCTGGAATGTCAAGTAAATTTAAGGATGAGATAGACATATTCTTAATTAGAAATGGGTTGAAGGGTTATAGAGAGTGGGCAGGAAAGTGGAGTTGAGGATGAGATGAGATAAGCTTTGATTGTATCAAATGGTAAAGCAGTTTTGGAGACTGATTTGCCCACTCTTACTCTTAGTTCTTATGCTTGCTGTTTACTGACAGTACATTTTTAACCCCCTACAAAGGCTATATTCACTTTGAAAGTATACGTCTGGAAACAAATTCAGAATCAAACATTTATACTCCAACTGCCCCAAACTCAGTTTGCTCACCAGGACTAGGCACCATTGAATTACCAACCTGCCATTAAAGCTTTCATTTCTCACAGAAAACACAGGAGCTTTGAATTAGTAATTTATGTCATATGCCAATCTCTTAATCCTCAACCTAAACCCTCTCAAATGTCAAGATATAGGAACCTTTGCACTCTGTTCTATGTAGATTTAAATAACTTGCATTGCCCAAAAACTACCATATTTTCTACATTAAAGCAGTGATTACACTTCAAAAGATACTTCTTTAGGTGCTTTATGTCCTGAGGTTGCAAAATGAACTATGTCAAGGGCAAGAGATAATAGAAACGGCAGATACTGGAGAATCTGAGATAACAAGGTGTAGAAGTAGATGAACAGAGCAGGTCAAGCAGCATCATAGGAGCAGGCTGCTCCTCTGATGCTGCTTGACCTGCTGTGCCCATCCAGCTCTACATCTTATTATCTCTATATCAAGGGCAATCTTTCTTCCGACGTTGCATATTTCCAAATGGGTTCTATGGAAACTGGCAGGCCTGGCATGTCACTGCTGCTCACCAAAATTATTCAGGTTTGAAATCCATTGTAGGGCACACATGACCCTTGTCAGGCATTGAGAGCATTTTGCCCATTACAGACCCCAAAATGATTCTAAGTTAATTTCTCTGTCAATGAGTACTCCAATGGAACAATGACAACTTGTAAAATGTGGGTGCACTTTTGTCATTCTTATGCGATGTAGCCTTGTTTTACACAAGTAAAGAACAAATAAAACTGAAACCATCAGATTTTGTTCGATAAATGGCTAAAATAACTTAGTACTTTCTGTTAGTCCAGTGTGCCGAGTAAAAGCACTGCATTCCTGTTATTTGAATCTAGATCCCAATGACCCTTCAATCCGTTGTTGATGTCGTCATGTAGATTCCCCTATCTAATTTTTTTTGCATGCTGTAATGTCATGGTGCAGTGTGTTGTGTGCACACAGTGGCCTATTTATCACAGCGGCTCTGTTTTGTGCTTTTCCTTTGCTATCAATTCACGGTAAGACTGACAACCAAAAGCAAATAAGGGATCACAGCAATCTCCAGGTTGCTCGATAATCTTAAAGGCTCTTTCAAAACTGCAAGAGGTTTCTGGGAGGCAGTGGACAAAAAGCAGACACCAAACTGTGAAGCGCAGAGGGAAAAGTGGGATGAGAGGTGTTGAAACATAATCAAAGAGAAGAATTTGAAAGATGCTTTTGAAGACTGAGATGAAGATAACTAACTAAATGTTTTGGGACAATGGTTCCTGACAGTGGAGGCTACACTCCCTTAGGGAGTGGCCACTAATAGAGAATCCGAGGGAGTAAGATACAAGAGATGCAATTTTCTAGGCGTACCGGAGCTTTTAGTAAGACAAGGGAGCTTAATTGGGTGGGAGGGAAAAATTCAGTTTTCCGACGGTGATTTAATGTTTTCTTTTAAATTCTCTTTTCAGGCAGTTCGGCTTTCCCAACCTTCATGGTCAGGAACCTGTTTTGTATTAGTCAACATGTGAAAAATATGTATTAGCACCCCAGTCCACAGCTTACATTACAGTGGGGCATTCCTGTTTGTTTTAAATGGGTGCCATGTGTTTACAACCAACTACATGTATGATACATGTACCTGATGTGTTGATGCCCCTTAAGCTTCAGTGAGTACAAACTTCTCAGTTACTTGGCTCTGTCATAACCAAGACATTTCTTTGTATAAACACTAACAGTGCTAATGATGAAGCCTGAATGAGCCAACAGGCTTGTTCAAGTGAGGCATTCACACAGGCTGATGCCAGCAAGCCAGAGCAAGGCAGGCAAGTGAGGCTCAACTCAAAACAGGACTCACTCAGGAAAATCAGCATTCTAGTGTGATGTTGTGTTTCACCTGGATTCTGACATCTCTAGCGGTGAGAAGGTGTGATGAGCAGAGATTGAGTGACGTTTCAGAATTACAGAGAGGGAAGGGCTGCCAGGGTCCCTTGGCTGTTGGAACCTGGAATGTCCCAGTGAATGTCGTAATATCCTGTCTGTAAAATAACGATGCATACATCTGAATGAGAAGGAACTAATTGTACGAGAAACTCAAGAAGCCCTGAATGGAAGTTCCTCTTGCTTTCGTCCTGGCCTCCACAATAAAGATTAGGTTGGTGTCACAGCAGCTGAGGTTGTGCACTGGAACAGCTATCCAGGGGAGATCACTGGAGTAGGGTGATGGTACCAGGGGAGAAAAAGGTTCAAATGAGAGTAATAAAAGTGGAAAAAAAATTAAAGATATACAAATGTCAATATGTCCAATAAAAATTGGCCATTTAGCCATCTTTAAACTTTTAATAAATAGCTGAATATTGGGTGTTAATTTTTTAGCAAACTGACATCTTCTTGGACATCTTGAATCCCCTCTTATGGCAGGGCCCATTGCCCTTGCGCAGCCTTTAATTTTCAGCCATTGCGAATTGGAATAAAAGTACAACATTCCCAGTTTTACCCAAATTTTCCACTGCTGCATGGCCTTCTGCCATTGAGTGTGAGATTTTCTTTTAGGCTTCAATTGCCTAGGGCATGGACACTGACCTAATCCTAACCCTATTCAGCAATATCATTGTATAATAAATCACATCATGAAACAGCATATGCTGAACAGATGTGAATCCTAGATACCTGCTACAAGAGTAGCAGCAAGAAATATATTTCATACAGTGGATTTTCTTTTTGTTTTACTATTGATTAATGGAGACTTTGGCAGATGGATATAGTTGGAGGTGCAGTGATAATGATCCAACTTACTTAGGTGAGCTGCACAGTGTCAGGCTTTGGAAGTAGGGTACAATGCTGAAATATTTATATTTTTCATTTTATGCTGAAGTAAGTACTGCTGACAGGATTAAACAGCAATAGTGTGAATCATATAAAATTGAGGGAACAAGGAAGCAAATTGCCAGGATTAAGCACAGATCCCACTCCCATAACTATGCTGCAATCTGAGTTAACGTGTTCCAATTATCTTTTAAAAAGTGCATCCCTTATTCTTGTAAATAGTCATTTTGTAAATCTCTGAATGAGTGCAAAATGATTCCAAACTTTCTTGAATGAAAATGCATTTCAACTTCTTTCCCACAAATGAATACATAGAACATAGAACATTACAGCACAGTACAGGCCCTTCGGCCCTCGATGTTGTGCCGACCTGTCATACCGATCTCAAGCCCATCTAACCTACACTATTCCACGTACGTCCATATGCTTATCCAATGACCACTTAAATATACCTAAAGTTGGCGAATCTACTACCGTTGCAGGCAAAGCGTTCCATTCCCTCACTACTCTCTGAGTAAAGAAACTACCTCTGACATCTGTCCTATATCTTTCACCCCTCAATTTAAAGCTATGCCCCCTCGTGCTCGCCATCACCATCCTAGGAAAAAGGCTCTCCCTATCCACCCTATCTAACCCTCTGAGTATTTTACATGTTTCAATTAAGTCACCTCTCAACCTTCTTCTCTCTAATGAAAACAGCCTCAAGTCCCTCAGCCTTTCCTCGTAAGACCTTCCCTCCATACCAGGCAATATCTCAGTAAATCTCCTCTGCATGCTTTCCAAAGCTTCCACATCCTTCTTCTATTGCGGTGACCAGAACTGTACGCAATACTCCAAGTGCGGCCACACCAGAGTTTTGTACAGCTTCACCATAACCTCTTGGTTCCAGAACTCGATCCCTCTATTAATGAAAGCTAAAACACTGTATGCCTTCTTAACAGCCCTGTCAACCTGGGTGGCAACTTTCAAGGATCTGTGTACATGGACACCGAGATCTCTCTGCTCATCTACACTACTAAGGATCTTACCATAAGCCCTGTACTTTGCCTTCTGGTTACTCCTACCAAAGTGCATCACCTCACACTTGTCTGCATTAAACTCCATTTGCCACCTCTCAGCCCAGCTCTGCAGCTTATCTATGTCTCTCTGCAACCTACAGCATCCTTCGTCACTATCCACAACTCCACCGACCTTAGTGTCGTCTGCAAATTTACTAACCCATCTTTCTACGCCCTCATCCAGGTCATTTATAAAAATGACAAACAGCAGTGGACCCAACACCGACTCTTGCGGTACACCACTAGTAACTGGTCTCCAGGATGAACATTTCCCATCAAATACCACCCTCTGTCTTCTTTCAGCAAGCCAATTTCCGATCCAAACTGCTATATCTCCCACAATTCCATTCCTCTGCATTTTGTACAATAGCCTATTGTGGGGAACCTTATCGATCGCCTTGCTGAAATCCATATACACCACATCAACCGGTTTACTCTCATCTACCTGTTTGGTCACCTTCTCAAAGAACTCAATAAGGTTTGTGAGGCACGACCTTCCCCTCACAAAATCGTGCTGACTATCCCTAATCAATTTATTCTTTTCTAGATGATTATAAATCCTATCCCTTATAACCTTTTCCAACACTTTACCAATAACTGAGGTAAGGCTCACTGCTCTATAATTACCAGGGTTGTCTCTACTCCCCTTCTTGAACAGGGGAACCACATTTGCTATCCTCCAGTCATCTCTCACTATTCCTGTAGACAATGATGAGTTAAAGATCAATGCCAAAGGCTCGGCAATCTCCTCCCTGGCTTCCCAGAGGATCCAAGGATAAATCCCATCTGGCCCAGGGGACTTATCTATCTTCACCCTCTGAAGGATTTCTAATATCTCTTCCTTGTGAACCTCAATCCCACCTAGTCTAGTCGTCTTTATCTCAGTATTCTCCTTGACAACATTGTCGTTTTCTAGAGTGAATACCGTGGAAAAATATTCATTTAGCGCTCCCCCTATCTCATCTGACTCCACACACAACTTACCACTACTATCCTTGATTGGGCCTAATCTTACTTTCATCATTCTTTTATTCCTTGCTTTGCTATCTATCTACTTTGCTATCGATCATGTAATACCAATCTTTGCTGCCAAGTAAATAAATGATGTGCACTCGATCCGGTTATATGATCCCTGGAACTTCTTGCATACCTTCCGTGATGGCCTTAACAGGTTTATTAGTAGGTTTAATATTTAAAGTGAAATAGCACTAGCCCAGGACTGCTAATCTCACACACTGGAATAAAGTGAGCACCAAAGGCCGAACAATTAATTCCCACAGATGTCAGCTCTCTTCATAGTCCCAGATGCTGACTAGATGATTCTTACCTGAACTGAATTTCCTGAGTATTTCCACAGTAACTTCTCTACAGCTTATCTTCAATGCTTTTCTACGAAGGACAGCAACATTGTGCATTATCCTCTCTGTTAAAACTGATAAATTCACTTCGTTTACTCTGATGACATAGTTTTGTCTGGCCAAAGGTTGTTTTGTTGGGATAAGGTCATTAGCTTTAACAGTGCAAGTGTGGGGCGCCCAACCGTAGACACTGTTCCTTTCTGATTCAAACCAAACAGACGACTTAAACTTCAGTCAGCTATTGAATAGGTTTAAATGCCTACCCAAGACCTCAGGTCAGATTTTGGTCTAATTTAACCATATCTGGGTCAGTAATCGGATCCTTTGCATTGGGCTGAAGGAGTCTAACTTCAGGACTGGGATAAAACTAGCTTGGATTCCCAATCCTGAATGTGGTCAGTATTTGTCTATTAGGGTAATTTTACAGCATCGCCTCCCCAGTGGGGAGCATCCAACCAAATAATGGTTGGAAAATTATGTTTAGTAGGTACTGAAATTTCAGATGTGCTTTTGGGGTGGTATGACTGCAGATTGTTACAATTAGTAAGATGCCAGAAGATTACCTTTAATGTGAGGATTTGATCAGCCTTAATCATGATGTCCCTCATTGTCAGATAGCCTCACTAAATAGGCTGATAGAATGTGATTGACAGGTTGGGTAGGATACAAGGGACAATTTATTTCTTTGGGAGAGACAGATCTGCAAAAAAACTCAAAGTTTGACTCGTGTGTTGAAACTGGGGGCTGATGATTAATTCAACTGCTCCATCTTAATGCATTTCCTGATTTGAACTGACAATCTGACAATTTTTACTCTGCTGTAAAGGCCCACTCAATTATTTTAGCTGTTTTTTCATTTGAATCTACAATTACGTTTGGATCTGTCCTGAGTAGAAATGTTGTCCATCAGCCCTATACATGATATTACACAGATGCTATGACTGCTGTCCTTATACAGCAGGTTAATATTCTCAAAGCAGCAGCAGGAAGACATGCGATTCTCAACAGGCTCAGTTTAAAGAGGCTTTTGTGGGCTAGATTCCTTCAGGAACTTGAGATTCATCTAAAGACTGATAAAGAAAGTCCAACTTGTCAGCTGCACAGAGCAGGGTCACAGCTGGTTTATGGTTGCTCTGGCCTGCAGGGGTCACAGCAAGGGCCTGTTTTAATCAGCCATTCAAATCTACTGCCTTCAACTTTGTTTAAAAAAATGCTTACCATGTTCAGTCACTATTAGGACATCACGACATTCTAATTAATATTTATTGTGCATGTTTACGTATGCAGCAATACTCAAATATTTGACATTGAGAGAGCGTTACTTCTATCATAATTTTGTTGAAATATTTTCTCAATAGTTAGCTTCTTTTAGTAAAAAGTTAGTTTGTGACATGAAGTTTGAGTATGTAAAGGAATCTGACACTGGTATACTTCTTGTTTATAAAGCTTTGAAGAAGTTCTGCAAATGTGTTTACTTCAGCTTACTAGAGAGCCCTAAGAGTTATACAAACATCAATTGGAATAAGATTTGCATGTCTGCAAATTTCATGTGAGGATTGGTGTCTAGTAAAAATCAACTTGTGCCTAATTTGCCTTATGATCAACTGGGTTCTGCTGAAACCAAGAATATCGAAAATAGCTGACATCTTTTAAATAGATATTTAATTGAAATCATGGTGCAAAGTTTTAAAGCACTCTTTCACACATACACGTTTATGAGATGGTTGCTGGGAGTCACTTCCATAGAGAGGTGAATATGGATAAATTCTTCTCATGAGGTCTGTGCTACCTAAAGGGTGACAAACTGCTTAAAAGAGGAATCTGGACTCTGAGCTCCCTCTTATCACTGTGAAAAATCAGATAAGAAGCATGCAGAAGCCAACCTCATTCTCAATGAAGAAGAAACTGTAGCCTGAGGCTGTGACCTTCATAGTGATAACATGTGTTCATTATTGTGGCTGTGCCATTTCAGAAAGTAGTAGGCATTGAGCAATGCTCTGGTACTGGAAACAGTAGATGTTTTCAACTGGAACATTGAAGCTAATTGTGCTTTTCTAGATATTGATTTTCAGGGTGTATTTCCCAGAGGTGTTCCTGTACAGTTGTTTAGTACACTCACAATCAGGTAAAAAGGAAGTGCACACAGGGATTCAGTAGAGGAGCAGGATCAGTTGGAAAGAAGTAAAGCATAAATCATCTCATTTTCTTCTGTCCTTCCCACACCCCCACCTTCCCTCCACAGTCTTTGTTAAGAAGCTTTTAAATTAGTTCCAGACTCATACTGCAAATTTAGTTCTACCTTCAATAAAGGCCGTTTCCTGTGGTGAGACAGGGTAGTTCCAGCCACCTGAGTGAAGTGACCGAAGGCTATTAGGCTACTATTATTATATCTCAAGGGATGTGAGTGTTGACAGGAGATCATCTTGCACTGGCCAGTCGAGAAAGTATGCAAATAATGAAAGCTGCAGCATGGCTGTCAGTGGATTATCCCACATCAGCACAATAAAACGTGTGACAAGGAGGCAATTTGTTTGGTTCAAGAAGGACGGGTGGGGGATGGAGAATTTGTTCTCAACAAACAAGTCAACATTTGTGTTCAATAATAAAGGACAAGTATTCATCTCAAATCACAGCACAACCTGACCTTTAGAATTGCATCTGCACCAGCTCTGACAATAAAGTTTTTGATAAACCCATTTCAGTTAGTTTGCAAACACACAGCTTAGTAACATAGATCAGATTGAACCTACCCTGCAAGAAAGATCATGCAAAATTCTATTCTACCAAAAAAATTGCTTGTAGGCTTTTCTTTCATATATGATGCCCCTGTAATGCAATACAGTCCATTGTATTTTGTGAGGAAAAAGTTGGTCGGAATGTGAAAGCAATCTTCTCCTGTTTAAAGCATTTGAACCCTAATTGATGATAAGCAATAGACAGGTCTATTATCATAGTAGGCCTTATGCAGGCCTGTTAATGACTGTGGGCTCTGGTCAAGCTGATTACTGATTGAAGTTCTAGATAGGCCTATGAACAATTGTGATCCCTAGACAGGTACATTATCAATGTATGTTTCACATAGGTCAGTAACTAAAGGTGAGCCCTAGGTGGACCTACTACCCCAGTAAGATAGGCCAATGATCAACTGTGAGCGAGACATAGGCCTGATGTCATGATTAGCCATAGACAGACGTATTATCATCTATGATCCCTTTACGGAATTGTTATTAATGAGGAACCCTGGAAAGGCCTTTGACTAAGAGGCCAAAACAAGCCCAATATTGACTGTGAGTGCCACAAATCTGTCATAGACCGTGAGGGCTAACGAGGCCTATAATTGAGACTGAACCCTATACTGACCTGTTATTCGTGTGAGCTCTAAGTAGACCTTTATTGACGGTGAGCCTTAGATGGGTTTATTGTCAATGGTGAGCCTTAGACAGACCTTTTATTGACAGTCAGGCTTAGAAAGGCCTGTTATTGACAGAGAGTGCCAGACAGGCCTGTTATACATAGTGAGCTCGAGACCAACCTGCTACTAAGAATGAACTCTGGTCAGGCAAATATTGGTGGTGAACTAATGCAGGTTCAATTTTATGACTGAACCACAATGCAGCCTGACATTGGTGGTGATCTCTGGATAGGCCTGTCACCATCATGCTTGAGTTCCAGATGAGCCCAAAGTTGTGGGTGAGCCCAGGTTAGTATTTATACCTGTGGCAAATCGAGGAGTAATGGGGTCAATGAAGTGATAAGTTAGGAAGTGTTTGTGGTTTTCACATCAACATAGGCAACAACACCATGTCGCAAGCTCTTGACATTGTTGCTAAATCATCAGTCTGTTTATCAAACTTAGTAGACAAATTAAAGGCATGATTTTTAGTCCCCGTTCCAATCTCTGTTTCCTGGTTACTGACTCCATCCATCTCCCTGTTAACTGTCTGAGATTAAATGAAATTTTTTGTAATATTGGTGTCACATTTAATCCTAAAATAAGCTCAAACCATATACTCATGCCAATGTTATTACTATTGATTTCCACCTCCATGACATTGCCACGCTTTGCCCCTTTTCTGTTCAGCTGCAGCTGAAATCCTTTATTATACCTGCATGCCCCTATATTCGACTGTTTTAATGCAGTCTTGGCTGGTCTCCTATGTTCTCCCCTTTTTATCTCCCCTTGAGGTCACCCCAAACCTCTACTGCTTATATCCTATCTTGCTCCAAGTTCTGACCATCTATTAGCCCCATTCTTGTTGACCACCATTGACTGCCTGTCAAGAAACATTTTGATTTTAAAATTTTACTTTTTGTTTTTGAATCCTGGCTTTGTCCTTCCCCATCTCTGTAATCTCCTCCAGCTGTACAGTCCTCTGAGTTATGTAGAATTAGCTAATTCTGATCCTTTAGTCATCCCTAATTTTAATGCCGTCATTGCTGGTGTTCATACCCTCAACTGCCTAGAACCTAAGGAATTCAGTCTCTATCCTACTTTACTCCTTAAATCCTACCTGTTTGACTAAGCTTTTGCACATCAAATTCAATACCTGCTGATGTGACTTAGGCTGGAAATTTAGATCCAGAAGCACTGGATCCAACATGTGAAGAGGTAGAGCAAAGCTGACGTGCATTCCTCTAAGTGGCATCTTGAATTCAAGTCTCTCACAGATGGAGAATTTGGAGGGTGCCTGACAGAAAAGGGGAAGTAATAGCAGCATGGGAATCATTGACACTAACCTTCAACATCCTCAAGAACAGGAGGGGATCCACCAGCTGGACTGTGACATGTCTGACCTTAGTTGAACCCACTGATGACATTTTAAAATTTTCTTTAATGGGATGAGGACAGGGCCAATATTTGTTGCTGGCCTATAATAGCCCTTGAACTGAATGGCTGGCTAGGCCATTTCAGCAACAGTTAAGAGTCAAGCACATTACTGTGGATCATATGTCAGTCAGGCTGGTTAAGGATGACAGATTTCCTTCTCTAAATAGCAATTCTGAAGCAGATGGATTTTAACAACAATCACTAGAAATATTGCGGTGCCATTACAGAGCCTGAGTCTCTGGGTTTTTCTTATTCATTCATGGGATGTGGGTATGCTGGCTAGGCCAGCATTTATTGCCCATCCCAAAGGGCCATTAAGGGTCAACTAGACTGCTGTGGGGATCTGGAGTTGCATGTAGCTCAGACCAGGTGTGGATGGCTGTTCCCTTCCTGAAAATACATCAGTGAATTGGAGGTGTTTTTCCTGATAATCTACAATGGTCATCATTAGCCCGTTAATTCCAGATTCTTTATTGAATTCAAATTCCACCATCTACCATGGTGGGGGTTCGAACCCAGGTCGCCCGAACATGATCTGGATCTCTGGATTGACCATCCAGCAGTAAGGCCGCTATCTCCCCTACCAAAGGAAATAGGGTCAGGAGTGGACTATTCCTTGAACACATTTCAATATTCAATTAGAGCATAGCTGAACAAACTTCGTCACTATTTTCCCGCACTTTCCCCATATCTCTTGATGTCATTTAGATCTCAAAGCTTTCTTGAAAAGTTTGCCAGATGCTTTCCAGTTCTAACCCAGAGATAGCTGTCATTTTAAAATGGCACATTCTCCTGCATGACTATTGGGTGATACAGCTTCTTAGAAGCAGCCCACCGCAACAGCACCACACCACTCCCCTCAACCCAGCACCACAACCCTCCACCATCACTGCTTACCCTCATTCACACAATTGGAATCGAGCAGGCTGCCATGAACCTACATCACGCTGATCCCTGACAACTTCTGGGCCCATTGCCAGATGCTGCAGTATTAGGACTAAATCCAGCACACTGTTACTTTGATACAGAATAGCTTACCAGTTGTTTTAAATATGTATAAAAGGTCCGAAAAGCAGTACGGTTTATTCCATGTTGACCCTACTGCTGGTTCTTGATTCAAAGTGATGACAAATTATTTGCTAGATTTCCTAAATTCTTGGGTGACCTATGATGCTTACTTCCTCCATCAGCATCCGCTTGCACTCTCCTTTACAAAACGTTCTGGGATTGTTTTTTTGCTGCATAACTCTTTCAACACGCATAAAAGAGGAGAATTGCATCATGTTTAGCTTATTCCCCAAGCTTGTTTGGTCTTGAAATGCATTTTTGAATGCTTCCTGTCACTTTCAGAGCTAATTGAGCGTGGATTGTTCTCCAGTGTTTAACCGTGTTGAACAAAACTTAATGTTTGAGCAAGTATCATTTGGGTGAAAAAAAACCATTCACAGCTCTTCTGCTTTCCAGGCATGAATGGGAATGTGACTTTTTCCGTGCAGGATGATTCAAACTATCCTTTTGGAAACATTCCAATGAGGTTATTCATTGCATATAAGTTCCTAGAGGAGTTACACCAAAATTAAACAGATTTGCAGTAAACAAGTGCAGGAGATTGTGTGCTCCATTGCTACTTATTAAATTTCTTTGTTTCCTGCAGGCTTATTAAGTTTGACAAAACTTATTGTTCATGGCAATGTGCTAAGAATTGAGCTAAATTATCCCTTTCTAATCTATGCTCCCCCTCTGCAGGTAAATTGATCTGTTCTTGGCTGGGCCAATACCTTGTCAAATGTGATTAGTGAGACTAACTCTTTAAAAACAACCTTAAAGGTTGAGCTTTCACTTACTGACCTCCAAGATTAAAATATTCGATCTACTGTACCACTGAAGAACATATTTCACGTATAACTGTTTACAATCAATAACAGTTTCATTGGAAGTGGTTAACAGATTCTGCCACCTTGGGTCCATAGTCTGTCATTAATCAGTGATAATCTGTCCCCTGTACAGAACTTAATGCACAGATAGGGAAAGCAGCTACCATCTTTGCTGACTCACACAGCTTGCGTGAATAATATCAAACTGATAGTTTACAAGGTGAGTGTCGTCAGCTGGAGATATCCTGGCTGGACAAGATCACAAATGTGGCAGATCTCTCAAAGGCAAAGCTCCTGAGTTCATTTGCAGTCATCAAACAGAAGTGCTTTATGGCTTGGGCACATCTGCAGGTTGAAAGATATTTACATACACAAGAATTTTCTGCTGTAGTGTGGTAGCCAGAGCCAGACAACTAGTGGAGAGCCAAAGGAGCTGCTTTAAGCATGTTTGCGAGCTTAGCATGAAGGTCCAAACATCAATGATTACACCTGATTGTCACTAGCCAACGTAAGAGGAAAGGGGCAGCACCTTCTTTGGGCTAATGTGTATCAGCATAAAGTTTGGAAATGGCCACCAATCCTGAAAGGTTCATCAACAGCACTTGCAGCTTACCTGCCTCTCGAGGATTGGCCTCTTTAGCCATCAGTAAAGGCACAGCCTTGGAAGACAGTCCATCTAATTTGGAATTTTTCCACACGTCTCTCCTAAATGGGACGATGCTAACAAACATCTCAACAGTTTTCCTGCTAGAAAACTATTAGATTTGGCTCCTGGTTCTATTCAAGTTACAGTTTACATTTTTTTTGCAGTTTTTATAACATAAACATGATTCTTAACTGAGAAGATGTTTGGTTTTTGAGCTTTGTGTTTCCTCTAAGAACTTTTTTTTCCCTTTCTTCTGAAGGAACTGACTACTGTAGGGTTAGAACAAATGGCTGACCACAAGTAACACAATTGAATGATGAATTCTCTTGTTTGAATCGAGACAGTGAGTAATAGGAAGTTATTCCATTTCTTATGGGCATTACATCTAAACCTCGTTTTCCCTCACCCAATATCTACACACAGAGGTTTGTAACATTACTGAACAGCTTGATTAGAAACTATCTACACTTTGAAAGAATGGTGATCAAAAACACCAGCTGAGACTTGTTTCTTTTCCTAAGCGCAGATATGGGGAAATAATTGTCTCATTTCCTATAGCTATCCTGGCAGAGATCAGTTAACTCAATACAGTCAAGAGAGTGCAACTGTGATCCTGCTGAAATGTCCTCAGTATTATACCACTCATTGCACAAACTCACTGAGCCATCAAATGAGCAAAGCCAGTGTAATAATAATGGTAAGAGTGATCACAAGCATCAAGTTAAGCCACTTGACATCAAACAGAAACACAGTCAGTGGGGCAGCTGGTTCACTGATACCTGACCTTTCTAACGTTGCACACAGAAACTATTTCAGCAACATTTTGTTTTAAGTGATCAGAAGTGCAGAAAATATTCCAATTGTTAAGAAAGATGCATGCTGACGAAAACGTCAGTGATGAATTATTTCAATATATTTCCAATGAGGGCTCTGGTGATTTATTTTTACATATTAAAATCATCATTCCATTGTTAGAATGTGAGGAAGGGGAGGGGAGGGAAAAGACCAAAGAGCTGAAGCTCAAGGGAGAAGACAGGACACTGTGTTTCTTGTTTTCTATTCCAGGATGAAAATAACTGTCTCCAGACTTGATGACTGTTTCTTTTTATCTCTCTCTTCCTGACTGAAGTTTTTTCTGCCCACTTACATCAGTTGTTTCTATTACACATTCTATTATTCTATGATAAAATAAATTTATTTGACATTGAGTCAATGGATATTCCTCAGTTCATTGCAATTTGAAAGAAATGCAAATGTGAAGAAGTTAAGGAAATCTTCAGTACTGTTAAGTTTTGGAGTCCTTGTAGGTTTTTCTCTCTTCATTATCATGTGATGGTGTCTTAAATTATATCCACAATAAAGTAAACATTGGATGTGCACTTATTCATATTAAACTACTATAATATTTTCAGGAGCTGCAAAATTGACAGTTTGATCTCAACACGAGATTTTCACAAAGAAAAGTTTTACTATTTATTTTCAATGCAAAACATGTCAGTAAAAGCTTTTTAAGATTTTACAGATCCAATTAACATGCAGAAAATTATTTTTTTAGTCTATGCCTGCTGTGTAGATACCTATTGCATCTTGCTTAACAAAGCTAATTTGTTGCAAGTTTCACAGTACGATTATTTGAAATATTCCACAACCACTAAAATAGTGAAAGGATTGTTCAGAAAAATCTTTCTTTAAATGGCCTTCAGTAGTTGAATGCATTTTGAACTTATTGAACTTCAAACACTCTCAAATGTAAACTTACTAGTGACCAAATACTGACTGAATCACTCCAGCTCTGTGTATAGTTCATTCTCTGTCAGTGTAAAGCAATAACATTCTCGCTACCTTCCAACATTTCATGAAAATACAATCTCCAATATATTTACAAACCATCCAGGATCATTTGTGTGCACTCACTGTGAATTTGTAAGAAAAACAATGCTGCTAATAGACCATTATTACAAACATTTTGAAAATTGCAAAAGGCGCAGTGTGGACTGAAGCAGATAATTTCGAGTACATAAGAGATTTTGAATGTGAGCCTGTTAGTGATCAAGACTGAAACTGTGTTAATACTCAAAATTAGTTTGAACAGTTGGGTATGTGAAATGGGAATAAAGACAAATGCAATTGGAACAATTGCCCGTGTGGTGTGGAAATGCCAGCTCATTGTGGTTGGACCAAATGGCATATTTCGATTTGTAACTTCAGTTAATTTAAAACTTGCAATTCTTCTGGCTGGACAATGCACCAGGAAGATATGAAAAATTAGTACCAGGTGTGCTAAAAATTAAAATTGAATTTGTGGGATGATTTTTAATTTTGGGTAACAGGCTAAATTAAGTGTTTTTTTTAGTAAATGGAAACAAATTCGGAGAGAAGTATAATAGGTGACTAATATGTTATGCCTGTGATTTTTTATTTACTCACTTGTGTGATATGGACGTCACTGGCTGGGCAGCGCCTACTGTTCATCTGTAGTTGCCCTTGAGACGAAGATGGTGACCTGCCTTCTTGAACAACTGAAGTCTATATGTTGTAGCTAGACCCACAATGTTGTTAGGGAGGGGCTTCTAGGATTTTTATCCATCTTGGTGGTCTCGTTGGGCTTTAAGCAATTTGTAACAGCTTGTGGAACAGTGGGGCATGTTTATTAGCAGTTTTCCCAGTAAAGTCATGACAGGACTTTACTCCATTTTGCGCATCTCCATCTTTTGTGCTTGGTTTTTGCAAATTTCCAATCTAGCATTTCTAATGCCTTCTTTATTCTTCAACTGAACATTCCAAACCCCACTGAAATTGACAGGGCCCTCGACTGTGCTCATTGTATTTCATGCATTGCTTATCCCTTCCAAACTATGACAGTGGTATCCTTATTCTAACCATTAAATCTGAGGCTTCCATTTTCAATGGTTAACTTTCCATTTTTTCCAGCTGTATTGCGCAGTCACCAAATTTTATTACATGTATTGAGTTGTATATTTGAAAGCAATGCCAAAGTGGATAAAACCCATTTCAGGACCTGTTCTGATTCGGTCACACACCAATGCATCCTGGTGTGCAGATGAATAAGGAAACTTTGAGTGTTGTGTACTGTCATGTAAAATGCAGCTTTCTTGCTTTTAACTGGCACAGACAGGGCAGGAAAATTTAAATTTTAATCCAGGGTGGAAACAGGATTTTAGACTGGTTTTTCTAACATCAGTCATTGGGAAAATGCTGTAGGAAATTGTAAAGATTACAATAGCTGGACATTTAGAAAATACCAGTGGGATTACAGAAAATCAGCATGGACTTTTAAAAGGGAGATTGTTTCTGACAAAGACAGTGGAATTTTTTTTAGAGTATAACTAATATAATAGATAAAAGGCAACCAATAGATGTGGTATATTTGAATTTTCGGAAAGCTTTTGATAAAGTCTAAATAAAAGGTTATTATGCAAAGTCAAGGAAAATAGGATTGGTAGTAATACATTGGTTTGGATTGAGAATTCATTAGCAGTCGGGAAACAGAGTAGGAACAAATCAATCATATTCAGTTTGGAAGTTGGTGGCAAATGTTCAGCCATGATTAGAATGAATGATGGAGCAGGCTCAGAGGGATGAATGGCCTACTCCTGTTCCTATTTCTAAGTTGGGTAATGCAGGGCTCAGTGCTCGAGCCTAAACTAATCACAATGCATACACTAGTTTGTGTGAAAGAATCAAATATAATATTCCCAAGTTTACCTTAAACGCAGACCAAGGTAAGATTGTATGTATTGAGGAAGATACGAGGAGGGTCAGGGTGATTTAGATAAGTTGAGTGGATGAGACAAATACATGACAGAAGCAGCATATTGTGAATAAGTGTGAAGTTGTCCACTTAAGTCAAAAAATCAGAATGACAGTGTATTATTTAAATTGGGATAGATTTGTGAATGTACATGTCTGGGTGTCCTTGTACGCTGGTCATGGAAAGTAAACATGCAGGTGCAACCAGCAGTTAGGAAGGTGAATGGTATGTTGGCCTTCATTGCTAGAGGGTTTTAATAAAGGAGCGAAGAAAGCTTACTGCAGCTGTATAGGGTCTTGGTGAAAACACACCTGGAGAACAGTAACACCATAAGATACAGGAGCAGAGTAGGCCATTCAGCCAATCGAGTCTGCTTCTCCATACAATGGAATCATGTCTATTCTGATTATCCTCAATTCCACTTTTCTGCCTTTTTCCCATAACTCTTGTTTCCCTTAGTTTAAAAAAAGTGTCAATCTAGGCACAGAATATACTTCACACACTGGACTTGACTGCCCTCTGTGTTAAAGAATTTCACAGATTCATTACCCTTTGAGAGAAGAAATTCTTTTCCATTGCTGATTTAAATGGGTGACATCTTATTCTTGGACTGTTTCTGTTCCTAGAATCTCCCACATCGTGCAGTTTTCAGTCTCGTTACCTAAGTGTGAAGATATGTTTGCCACAGACCAAGTGAAACCATCTACCGGACTGATTCCTGGGATGGCAGGTTTGCCATCTGAGGAGAGACGGAGCCAACTGGGCCTGTATACTCAGAAAGTTAAAAGCAAGGGAGAGGATGTCTCTGAAATATGCAAAATTCTAATGGTGGTAGTCAGATTTGATGCAGGCATGATGTTTTCTCTGGCTAGAGGGTCTAAAGCAATGGGTCTCCAGAAATGGGGTCTGCCATTTTGGACTGAGATGAGGAGAAGTTTCTTCACCCAGAGGTTGATAAGCCTGTGGAATTCTCTACTACAGAAGGCTGTGGAGGCAAAGTCACTGAATACATTTAATAAACGGACAGATTTCTAGAGACTAAAGATGTCAAGGTGTATGGGGAGAAAGCAGAGTATGGTTTTGATCAGCCATGATCATTTTAATTGGCAGAGCAATTTTGCCAGGTCGAATAGCCTTCTCCTATTCATATTTTCTATACTTCAAACCTGATTAGCTACTAGCAAAACTGAGACCTGATATTTTGTGGAATGGCTTTTTAAATGATTAATTATAATGTTAGCTTTAGCTTTGTTTTTCTGGGGCAGATATTTTTATCCTTGTTAGTTCCATTACTAGAAATACAAAGTTAGATAACATGTCATACTTCTGTGAATGTTTTTAGTGTGGAATGATGTTAGGAGACATCACATAGGCAGTACAATAGGGCAGATGACGTGATATTTAAGTGTGCTGTGGTTAGGCATATTTGTTTACACCTGAAGTTAACACAGTAACAACAGTGACATGTTATTTTGTTTACTACACTTTCTGCTTCTGCCAAGAGTCAGCAGCACTACATAAAAATTCTTATTATGCAGATTAAAAACAGCACTATTTGACCTAACTATCGCAATTGTGTGGATTAATTTTTCTACATTAATTACTGGGACTGCAGTTGTCATATTTAAACAAATACATCACAGATCTCGGTATCTGTAATGTTTGATAACAACATTTTAAACTCATTACACTTGATGAAAGAAGTATGCTTAAATATTACAGTTTGGCAACAGATCTTAGTACGACTGACAGAAAGTGTGCTCTTTAGAAAACATACCTAATGTTTGCTTTGAGCATGACTCTCATTCTACTCATCTACATTATACTCAACAAACTCAACTGATGCCAACACTGTTCATTCAAGCAAAACTACTTGTTCGCTTCAGTTAAGTTTACAGTTATGCACCATATAGCTCTTTTTTACACTTTCACATAAAGCATGCAGACTGCGCTGTGAAGTCAGGGTTAGCCATGGCATATTTCAAAAGTGAACATGCCAAGGTGAGTCTAATCTTGCACACCGTGTTACTAACACTGCTGGAATGTTCAGTTGGCGCAGTAGATTTTTGTATTATGTTCATAAGAGACCTATGAGCTACACCGCATTTCAATGGACTCACTGATCTGATCATGTCCGTATCATCTCAGGCTTCCATTTGGATCATATCCAACATTTTTTTGCACATGGTACTGAGAATGTGTCTCAACAGACCACTTTGCAGTGCACCTGAAGTGCTCAGAGGGTTTACACAAAATGTTGGCAAGCAAAAAGAAAAATCAATTTGTAAGAACGCCAGCAAAAGGCTTTTTTCTAGCAGTATTCTGGGAGAACAGTCTGACAGCATCTTTCATGAACACATCTGTGAAACACTAAAGAAAGCTATTCTTATTAGTGATTGTAAAATGGTTTAAAAGTATGACAACATAGTCAAGCTGCTGGCTCAGATTATTAAGTGGTATTACTGCTTTTCACTGTTTGTATATGAAAAAATATTAAGGAAAACTTAATATTTGACTTGGCAAGTCAACTAAATTAATTTAAAGTACATTAGCCTTGAATAAATCAAGAATTCAAGAACTCACCAAATTTGAGCAATGTAGAATTGTGCTACAACATGAGCTTATGCTGGACATTTTGCATTTCAGCACACCTATTTTTCTTACTATTCTCTCCCAAAAGTGCTTCCTAAGGTATGCATTAATATTCAGTACTTCAATGGCAAGAATGGCCATTATTTGCTAGTTTTGATGATAGAGTACCCCAGCCAAACCCAATTATGTTTTTACCCATGTTCACATGCATACTGGACTGTAGTTAAATTTCCAGACAACATAAAAATAGATGGAGAGGCAAGTTGTAAGAATTGTACAGTTTATAGAGAGTTAGTGACAGGTTAAGTATTTGGGAAAAATTTGACAATTGGAATTTATATGAATGATGATGGGATAGTGTAGGGGGATGGGCTTAGATTAGGGTTCAGGTCGGTGCAACATTGTATTGTTCTATATTCTACGAATATAATGTGTTAAATGTGAAGTTATTCATTTTGGAAGGGAGAACAAAAGAACAGAGTATTATTTAAACAGACAAAAACTGCAGAAAGCTGAAACACAAAGGGACTTGGGGTAGTTGTTCATGAAATACAGAAAGCTAGCACCCAGTGTGCAGCAGATAATCAGGAGGGCTAATGGAATGTCGGCTCTTATTTCAAGGGTGTTGGAGTATAAGGAGGGGATATGTCTTACTGCATCTGTATGAAAGGTGCTATTCAGGCCACTTCTGGAGTGTAGTTAACAGTTTTGATCCCCTTATTTAATTAAAAAATATAATTGAATTGGAGACAGTTCAGAGAAGGTTCAATAGGATGATCCTTGACATAGAGGTAATGGCTTATGAGCAACGGCTAAACATGTTGGGACTCTGCTCACTGGGGTTTAGAAGAATGAGAGGTGATCTCATTGGAACATATAGCATGCTTAAGGGGTTTGACAGGATAAATGCTGACAGGATGTTTCTCCTCACAGGAGAGTCTAGGGCATGGCATCAGAATAGAGATGCCAATTTAAGATTGAGCTGTAAGTGTATTTTTTTCTGTCAGAGGGCTGTGAGTCCTAGGAACTCCTTGCCACAGAGATCAATGAGGACAGAGTCTTGTGTAATGTTGAGATAAATAGATTCTTGATCAGTTGGGAAATTGAAGATTATGGGGAAAAGGCAGGAGAGTGGATGTGACAAAAGTCAGATCAACAATGATCCTATTGAATGGCAGAGTAGACCTAAGGGTCCAAATGACCTACTCCTGTTCCTATTCCTTATAGTCTTACACTCAGATTCACATTTAACTACAACTGACTGATTTATCTCTTCTGATCCCAGACGGTTTGGAGGCAATTGCAATGTTTTACTGCTACTCTAGCTGACATCGGTTAACATGGCACAGGCGAGGGTCAAACTTCAAGTGTCTTTGTTCTATATGAGTCAGTTGTGCAAGGAATTTGTATGAACAAAATTAAAAAAAGATATTTTTTCAAGAATGGGTGGTGGGATAGTGTGAGGTGTTCATCAAATGTTGGAAAGCCAAGGCATACTGAGAGTCTATGTGCCAAGTGAATAAATATAGGGAATTAATAATATATAGCTTTAATCATGCTAATTTTGAAAAAGACTCACTAAAAAGTAGATACTTGTTACAGTGAAACTTTATTTGCATAGTCTCATCTTCAATTTAGGAGATTAAAACTGTGGTAAAATAAAGCAGATAAATCAAGGCAAGTACAAATGTTTTGTTTGTACCAGTTTGCTACACTATCTCATCATCCTCTCCCCCCCTTCTGAATTACATATATTTGACTTTATATGGAGAAGGAACACTGTTCTAACTTCCAAACAGGAGCGCTGTTTCATTTCACACAGGCCTTTTCATGTGCTTACACAAAGTAGATGCATTGGTTGATTTCCCACACTGACACCTACTCAAGTAGATAATCTTTTTGCCTCAATACAATTTCAAAATGTTTTGCTGTCACGGAGTTAATCCCATGTTGCTAAGTCAATTATTGTTGCACGTCAAAAGATATAAGGGGTAGATTTTAACTTGTAAGATGAGGATGCGAAGTAGGCAGCGTGACAGGGCATCAATTGGCGTTGCATGAGGGGATGAAAGAAGCAAAAAGAATCTTGACAGTATAGTAGGAATCCAATGATGGTCACATTTGACTGGGGTGCATTATTAAACCCACTGGAACCCCCTCTGTGCTTTCTTCACACATATCAGACCCCTGCCCTCTTCCCACTGTGGCTCCAAGAGGTCTGAAATTTAACCACTTAAAAAGCCATATGACTGAAATGTTTAACTCTGGATTCTTGCTTTGACAGCCATGCATGGATTTTCCAGCCTGTTTGAAACTTATCAGTCTGAACAAGACGAGAATAAAGCAAGGATTGAAGGGATTGTGTAGTTGGAAGGTTGGAGAGCTTTGAAACACAAACCTAGGACAGATGTTCCTTTGCCTAAGTGACAGGCTTTTGGTTTCAGGACCTGTTCTGAGAGTGTACTTTCACTAATTTTGAGGTGTTTTCCCAAAACTTTGGAGATCATTTTTGTTACCTTGCTTTTGTTTTTACTTTGATCTGCATTGCAACATTGACAAAGTGGACCGTAAATCTTCCATGTAAATCTTTCTAAGTTTTCCAGCTGCCAACATTCCCAGCAGCATAGGTTCACGTCGCTGCACTGTGAGTCTCTAAGGAAGAATATGAAAAGCAGCTGCAGCCAGAGCTACAGCTACACCAGGGGGAGTGGCAGCTTTCTCCCCAGTTACCTATCCCTCCACAGCACATATTGGGAAACACAATACTTCAGCTCGCAGGAGGTGATACTCCCAATACAGGGTAGGAAAGGAAACAATCAACTTTGTAAGTGCAACAGTGCCTCAGCAGACTCGGATTTTGACAACAGGTCCCTTCTGACATCTGCAGGATCTTGGAAGGAGACCTTTCCAGTTAACTAAGTGGCTATGAATTTCCAGCTTCCATTAAGTTCAGGTCAGCCCTGAATTTTTTTGAGTCCTTCCAGGCTTCTTTTGGCAACTTCTGCAGGAGTTCATAAGTCCATCTCCCACATTATGCTGTCATATTTCTCACTCACTCTCTATGTTGCTGCTGATGGCACCAGTGAACAGCAAAGACCTCCTGCATTTGTTCAGTGTCTGTGTTCCCCCAGCTACAGAACATCAGTTGCAGGTTGCAAATATGCGACAATGAAAATGCCCTCAGATTAGCTTCACACCATTAATGTTTAGCTGGCATAACCACCAAGGAATTACCAAGCATATCTGTGTAGGGTATCCCAGAAGAACTGGAATTGCCATCATTCTTTGCCAGTCTACCACTGATCTTACCACCTCCAAGCTGAGTCATTGGATTGCTCCTCAGAGGGAAGAGCCACCCTCTGTTGATGCCCCCCCCTGAGGAAACCCACCATTGACACATGGGAAATTTAGAGCCACTGCAGAAGGTTCAAAGTCCCTGGTTGGATCGGGACAGGCGTCGGTATGAGCCAATGTGAGTTTGCAGAATAATAATGTGCTGCTCAGGCATATTTGATGGCATTTTAAAGAGAATCCAAGTGAAATGAAGAGGAATGTGAAGATATCTCTTTTGTTCAGGGAGATGGAAGAAGAGGAGCAAGACGAGAAAGAGGAGGAGCATAATATGGTCAAAGTTGCTGCAGACACTCATCTACAGTCCCTGAGGCAGACTCATGTGAAAATGATTCAGATACTTTCTCACAGTGAACCTGTGTGCTACAACAATTCTACAGTTCCACATTCTTGTCACAAACACAAAACATTCCAACATTCTTGATAATCTATAATCCTTCTCTCTCCTTGACATCTGTATCAGATTCTCAATGTTCCAGTAGGGCTAACTGAAGGCAGGACAGACAAACAAAATGATTGCTGAGTGAGGTGGCTAGAATTCCCATTTCCATTTCTAACCTTGATCTTTATCATGAAGGCAGGAGGGGATCAGGTTCCAGACCAATCTCCTCCCATTAAGGAAAGAACTGACAGTATTATGGTCTCTTTGAAAGCCCACCACAGGTAAATTGCTCCTTAATATTCATGTTGTTACCATCACTGAATCCCCCACTATTGACATTCTGGGGCATACCATTGAAAAGAAATAGAACTGGGCTAGTCTATAAATACAGTGGCTACAAGAGCAGGTTAGATCTTGACACTTAGGTGCAACAGTGTGCACACTTACAAAATCCCTGCAGGTATTCAGCTGTGATCCCAAAGCAGCACCTTCCAAAACCACAGCCGTTTCCATTTGAATAACAAGAGCAGTAAGTAGAACATAGAACATAGAAAAGTACAGCACAGTACAGGCCCTTCGGCCCACGATGTTGTGCCGTGAAATAATCCTAATCCAAAAATAAAATAACCTAACCAACATTCCCCTCAATTCACTGCTGTCCATGTGCATGTCCAGCAGTCGCTTAAATGTCACTAATGACTCCGCTTCCACGACTACCACTGGCAAACTATTCCATGCACTCGCAACTCTCTGGGTGAAGAACCTCCCTCTGACGTCTCATCTATACCTTCCTCCTAACGCCTTAAAACTATGACCCCTCGTGGCAGTCAATCCTGCCCTGGGGAAAAGTCTCTGGCTATCGACTCTATCCATGCCTCTCATTACCTTGTACACCTCGATCAGGTCACCTCTCTTCCTCCTTCTCTCCAGAGAGAAAAGTCCGAGCTCAGTCAACCTCTCGTCGTAAGACAAGCCCTCCAGTCCAGGCAGCATCCTGGTAAACCTCCTTTGCACCCTCTCCAAAGCCTCCACATCTTTCCTATAATAGGGCGACCAGAACTGGACACAATATTCCAAGTGTGGTCTCACCAGGGTTTTGTAGAGCTGCAGCATAACCTTGCGGCTCTTAAACTAGATCCCCCTGTTAATGAAAGCCAAAACACCATATGCTTTCTTAACACCCTTATCCACTTTGGTGGCAACTTTGAGGGAGCTATGCATTTGAATACCAATATCCCGCTGTTCCTCCACACTGCCGAGAATCCTGTCTTTAATCCTATATTCAGCATTTAAGTTTGACCTTCCAAAATGCATCACCTCGCATTTATCCAGGTTGAACTCCATCTGCCATTTCTCAGCCCAGCTCTGCATACTGTCAATGTCTCGCTGAAGACTGCAATAGCCCTTGATACTAACAATGGCACCTCCAACCTTTGTGTCATGAGCAAACATACTGACCGCACCCCCCCCAACCTCCTCATCCAAGTCATTTATAAAAACCACAAAGAGCAGAGTCACAAGAACAGAGCCCTGCAGGACACCACTCGGCACTGACCTCCAGGCAGAATACTTACCATCTACAACAACTCTCTGCCTCCTGTCAGCCAACCAATTCTGAATCCAGACAGCCAAATCATCCTGTATCTCATACCTCCTAACTTTATGAATGAGCCTGCCATGGGGAACCTTGTCAAATGCCTTGCTGAAGTCCATGTACACCACATCCACTGCTCGACCCTCATCAACCTGTCTCGTCACCTCCTCAAAGAACTCAATAACATTTGTGAGGCATGACCTGCCCCTCACAAAGCCATGCTGGCTCCCTTTAATCATGCTATGCTTTTCCAAATAGTCATAAATCCTATCCCTCAGAATTCTTTCCAAAACTTTGCTGACCACAGCCGTAAGACTGACTGGTCTGTAATTTCCAGGGATTTCCCTATTCCCTTTCTTGAAAAGAGGAAGAACATTTGCCTCCCTCCAATCTTCCGGTACGACTCCCGTGGAGAGTGAGGAAGCAAAGATCTTTGCCAGCGGCTTAGCAACCTCCTTTCTCGCTTCCCGGAGCAACCTAAGATAAATCTGGTCTGGCCCTGGGGACTTATCAATCTTAATGTTCGCTAAAATTTCCAGCACAAGTACTTGAGAACACCAGCACATGCAAGTTCCCCTCCATCTTAACTTGATAATATATTACTACATCTCTAGCTTCACTGGATTAAAATCTTAACTGCACATCTTAACTGCATGATGGTTCTCATTACACATTAATTACTGCAACAGTTCAGGAAGATAGCTCACCACCAGCTTCTCAAAGTCACTTAGGGAAGGGCAATAAATGCTGGCCCAGCCAGTGAGGGGGCAATGGTCCAGTGGTATTATCACTGGGCTGTTAATCCAGGAAGCCAGGTAATAGTCTGGGGATACCAAAGTGTGGAGCTGGATGAACACAGCAGGCCAAGCAGCATCTTGGCCTGCTGTGTTCATCCAGCTTCACACTTTGTTCTCTAAGATTCTCCAGCATCTGCAGTTTCCATTATCTCTAATGGTCTGGGGACCTGGGTTCAAGTTCCACCTCAGTAGATAGTGGAATTTGAATTTAATAAAAATCTGGAATTAAGATCCTAATGATGTTGATTGTCAGGGAAAAAAAGACATCTGGTCCACTAATGTCCTTTAGGGAAGAAGACTGCCATCCTTACCTGGTCTGGTCTACAAGTGATTCTAGACGCACAGCAATGTGGTCCCCTCTGGGCATTAAGGATAGACAATGAATGTTGGTCCAGAAATGACCTCATGCTGTGGATTAATTAAAAAAAAGCACGGCAAAGCCCATGTCCCTAAAATGAATAAGAAAAGTGTTTTTGAGTTCCACAGTAGGGACCAGAATTTACCATCTGTCCAGTTGCATGGAGTCTTGAATCATGAGTTAGAGTTGGGAAAAGTTTAAAAAAAAGCAGGTGAAATTATTTTGCTTTCTTTAAGGTTCACAAATAATAGCTGAGCCATGAGATGTATTTGTGCTCATCTGGATGTGTTGTGACAACACTGTGACTGGAAAATATAACTAACTCTTAAACAATAATGTATAAAAGCAAAATATAACAGATACTGAAAGTCTGAAACAAACACAGGGAATGCTGGAGAAATTGAGCAGGCGAGGCAGCAGCTATAAAGAGAAAAACAGAGTGAACTCTTAAACAATACACTTGCCAGATTGTTTTCTCTGCCAATAGACAAACTATTAAGTAAAAGTTCAGAACGGTAAATATGGAAAAGCAATCAGACAAGTTTTTTTCAGAAAAGTGAATCCAATGGCTGAAAAGATACAGTTCATTTCACGCTATTGGAAGGGTGGACTCATATGATAACAATGAGTCATATATTTAATTGTTGCCCTTTCTGTATATTAAGTCTTGATGTCTGATGACATAGCAATTCTGAAGCCTGTCTGTTTATTAGGGAATTTTATGTGCTTTTTACTGTAATCAAAAGTGCCTATTAATTTTACTTTGACCAAGCTGAAGTGCTGCTGGAAAACTCACTCCATCAATTTTCCAATTCCCCAACCTGCTGTTAGCTTCCTGCATTCCTAGTAGGTCCAAAAGTTAAAATTCAGCTAGAAACCATGTTTTAGTGATCACAAATCAGTAAGCTGTTTTAAGGGATATGTTTAAGGTTGGTATTGTAACTTCATGCTGTACATAACATTCACGACACTGGTAGGTAATTTCATCGTCTGTGTGGAAACACTGCCTAGCCAATACCCAGTATCTCTGCTAGCAATAACAGGAGGACTCAGCTGGATGTAACATGAGCTTACAGTATTTCAAGACATGTGAAATGATTCCCAGCCATTAGTATTTGTGGACATCAAATGCCCATTTTAGCCTACCAATGTGCCAATGATAAAGGTATGATAATTTCTGCCAATAATGGCACTCAAGATATAGAAGGAAACTTGCTAAAAACAAAAATTACTGGTGAAACTCTGCTAAAATTTCCATCCCACTTCATTTCAGAACAATTCACATTATATTCAAAAAATGTCAACTCTGTCTTCTCAACAGACTCCTTCTGCTGAGTTCCTCTAGCACTTTTTGTTTTTGTTTCAAATTTCCATCATCTGCAGTAGTTTGCTTTTGGTACTGTGGATTTTCATGAGTATTGCCAGCTGCTGTTTGAAATAATACCAATGTTTTGCCAAAAACACTGGTAATTTGAGTGTGTGTGATTTGAATAATTTCTGAGAAATCACTGGTAAGCTTCATTGAGTTGATGCAGAAGCCTGTTATCCTTCACTAATTGAAAATTTCTCAAGTTTCTAATGTTAACAAAAGACTTCAAAACAGGCAGAAATTTTGCATATTTCAAAACTTTACTTTTGTCAGGTTTTACATAAAAAATGAGCAACTGTTCTATTCTTCTCCTTGTAATACCATTTTACCTTGCAAGCTGATAGACAACCGCAACGATTGAAAGAGATGTGGTCTGTTTTGTTGCCCTTTGAACTGAGACCTGGGGTTAGGTTGAGTTTATCCAGTATTTCCATTTTACTTCATTGGACCATTTCCACCAGGCAGGCTGCTCAATATCCAGGTCGTGAAATCAAAACAAAAAAGGATGCATGAAAAATGTATTTCTTTCTATGAATGTAAGAGCCGAATATTGTCTTAGGATTTTTGTCCACAGTGACTTAATTTAGCTGGAAAATGGTTTGGAATATTTGGGCTCCTTCGGGTTGGTTTACTTGTGTAATTAGTATTCATGCCCCATCCGCTTTTTATTTTGGCTTCAAAATAAGTTGAAATGTTTCTCTTCTGAGAAAGATAATGAATCAATTTTTGACTTACAGGTTAATTGTTTTGTGTGAAACCTTGAAAGGTGCATGAACAATGATCTTCTGACCTTTATGCACTGAATGTTTTATTTACTAAGGATTGTCCAGGGTAGAAAATTGTCAGGACTGAAATCAAGTTATAACAAGTTAAATAAGGATAGTTTTCAGCCGGGGTGTGCTTTTTAGGACCCCGGCTCCTGATTTTGTCAAAGCATGTACAAGATCAGGGAAATGTGCCCTCAGTTCAACAGAAAACCCCATAACACAAACTAGTAAAAGTGCATCTCAGAAAATGACTATTCTACTAATGAGCATCCATGCTATCTTTCACAGTGATGAGTAAGGAAATTATGAATTCAGCATATCCTGGTCTCAATTTTAGGAATTCTGTTACAGTTGAAGGACTTGCACTGGGCATATGCTGGAAGGCTGAAATATATTTGAGGTCTATTAGCCAACAACCATGCCAGTAGTGTTCTAAATACTTTAAGACTGAAACCATCTGATGAAAGTGATGCTTCTGATAAAGGCTGGGTGGGAGGAATGAGACAATGTATGGTTGGAATTACTTGGCATTGAGGAAGAAGTTAACAGCCGGCACTTCAGTGGTGAAGATCCAAAGTCATCCATGATAATTCTCCTACGTCTTCATCTTTTCCCAGGAAGGAATTTTCATTCAATACCGCTCAACATATCTTCACGCAATACTGATTGTCTCGGGTCTCTTAAAACTCTGTGAACCTCTTTAAATACGCAAAAAAGATATCCTGCATGCTTTCAGATCCCTGGAAACTCTCCCAGTGCTCAGAAACCATCACAACCTCCTCTCAGTTTTCTCTCATATCAGACTCTCCCTAAGATGTTAATTTGCTATTGTTGTGACCCACTCGGTAGGGCACTGCAAATTGTGCCTCGCTATTCCCAGAGTCGTCTTAAGTCTGGGGACTCTCGGATGTTCCAATATACCATATGGTCCTCAACTACACAAACATGAAGGTCCCAAATTTGATTGCAAATTTGCACGATTAATAGCATTAATAGATTAATAACATTTGAGCCAAAGAGGTATGAGAGGTTTTACAAATAATCTCACTGCCTTTGAGCTCAGAAGGAAATATAATGGCATTGGTGTACTCATTAATATGGGTCTACTTAGGACAACATATATAGAATATGAAGATACAAATATATACAATAATATACACAATTATTCTATAACAGAGAGACTGCAGTGTGGGGAAGTGTACGAATGCAGTGAATTTGGCGTGAACATTGCGACCATGTGGTACATGTTTAAGACTGGCATGGCATGCTGACAGATGGTAAGACTTATATGCGCTTGAATGAGGATGTCTGAGCATCAGAGCAAGCTGTCTGCTTGTGTGAACTGTATCAATTGGCAGCGCAAGGCTTTGCAAGATATGGGCAAACAATTACACAGCAGGTGTTTGCTTGTTGAGAGAGCAAGTGGCCAGCACTGGTGGGCAGCTTGGTTCACATTATGGACTGGGTGTCTATCCCTATACCCAAAGCAGCTGTACACTGCTGGTTACTGCTAAAACTGGGCTTCCAGGTTATATTGCCAATGAGGTGCTGTGCAAAAGGTCCAGGATAGTGATTAAGGGTCACTGAATGTCAGTCTCCAATGTTTGTGGATGAAAGGTACATGGAAACGGTGCCTGTGGATGATGTTCTGGGCTATGGTTTGGTCGTGGAAAAAGAGAAGGTTATTTGGAGGAAGTGTTGAGCTGAATCTGCCAAACACCCATATGGTTTCCATGTCAGGTATCCCTGGTGGCCCATTCATTGGGCAAGTTTGGTAAAATTAGAAGCAGAATAATAATGAAGTGAGTTGGCCTGTCAACAAGGAGCTTAACAAGGGTTAATTGCAGTCAGTGGCCAACCTGCTGCTGCTTGATGAGATTCCCACTGTGCTGATTTGTGAAAAGTATAAAAGATGGAGTGAGATGGTTCTGACATAGAGATCAGCTGTGCCGTACTGCTCATCTGAGTCTGCCACACATTTTGCCAAAGCCCATGTTGCTCAGACTCTCAGAGGATTCTGTCCTAAATCTCATGGCAGGAACTTAAATAAACATTCATTGGTTTTGATTTTAGAACCAGTAGTACAAACTTTGCACATTAAACATTGAAGTTACATAGAACACTGAGTTTAATGTGGTTCAAACCAATGTGGAAACTCCCTTGGGTATCCTTTATTAGTCCAAGTTGGGATAACCTTACTAACTGATGACCAATCCCAGTATAAGCCAGAACTGTGCACTTATTAAACTGAATCTACAGAGGACGAGAAAGGTCATGCCTGTATTGTTTGTTAAGTAAAAGTGAGAAGTAAAGTGATACTGTAATGAAATGTAATATATTTGCCAGATTATGTTCAAAGACTGTCACAGATTTCCTAACAGTACAAGTTTAAACAGTCTGCAAGGTTGATCTTATCTGCTTTTGACCTTTAGAAACTGCATAAAAATAACATTTGCTGATTCGTGTTGAGTGGGTCACTCAAAAGGCATTGAATGCCCAAGCCCCTTCATTTTTTCCTGCAATAAATCAACTGCTAGTGATTTATGAAGCTAAATGGGAGTATGAAGTTAAACTTTTTGTTGAAAGACTGATTATTATCTTGTCAGTCATGCCATTATTTCACAATGGTGATCTCTGACCAGTTTGTGATTTGTGAATTGATAATCTCTCTCCTAAACTAATTTGATCATTTCACAATCGTTTAGTCATTTATCTTTGAGCCATGAATACAGGGAATAACTCGCAATGTTGCTCAACTTTCAGTAGGCTGGGTCATGGTACTGACTCTACCTGGAATTATTCCAAAATTTAGGTAAAAATATCATGCAAATTTTTATTTTGAACATCAAAATTCCTTTTATCCAGCAAAACAGAGGTGTTTGCCCATTTATTGGGATCAGATTGTCCATTTACGTGGGTATTGCCTCTTGTTGGGGAGCCGACAGGCTTTATGGAAATCCCAACCTGATTTTACGAGCAGCAAAGAATTATGTGCCTGCTCTTGGGCCTTACATTCTTTTAAAGCCCTGAGCAAAGAACCACTAGTCACTCAATTACACAACACCACTTCAGTCTCAACAGAGGCACTGGGAGTTGTGGTTACATCTGAGATTGCATGCAGGAGCAGTCTTGTTGGAGCAGCCAGCAGATGAAGGAGAGATAGGTTAGGATTGTTGGAGCCTGTCTGACTGGCCCCTGCAAGGAGGTGGGTGGTGAGAGTTGGGTATTGTTGTTACATGGAGGCCCCTTGCTGCTGGAGTGAGTCCATAGAACTACTGACCAGGAGATCTTTCCAAGACCAGCAAAAACCTATTGGTTAGTTAAAGGCTTCAGCAGATCATCCTCAGAATACAAGAGGCAGGAGCAGGAGACTGCTACTCAGCTTTTCATGACTTCTCTACATTCAATAAGAAAACAGCAGATCAATAAGATCAATTGGTGCATTAGTGGGAGGGTTATCTACTGTAATCTGCACTCCTGGTAAAATGGCAATAGTGGAAATGAAGGTAAAGACCCACCAGTTCCAATCTACTGATGAAGGGTCTAGGCCCGAAACGTCAGCTTTTGTGCTCCTGAGATGCTGCTTGGCCTGCTGTGTTCATCCAGCTCCACACTTTGTTAACTTGAGTTCCAATGTACTCACCCGGTTTTCTGATCCCACCACCTCTCCATTTGCAGTATAAAGGCCCGTAAAACCCAAATCCAGGTATAGCGCTCTCTTTATTGTTACTGGAGTATTTCGAATGAGAGATTAGAATCTAGATTTGTTGTTTTACATGGCTTCCGATCAAAGTGTGTGAGTGCCTGCAGAAGGCTTAATCATCTCCCAGGTTTTGTTGCACAGCCAGGCCTCCTGATTAAATGTGATAATGGGAACTGCAGATGCTGGAGAATCCAAGATAATAAAATGTGAGGCTGGATGAACACAGCAGGCCCAGCAGCATCTCAGGACCACAAAAGCTGACGTTTCGGGCCTAGACCCTTCATCAGAGAGCTCTTATTTATGGATAGGTGGTGGGATCAGAGATTTTATTATCTCCAGATTAAATGTATTCACTTTGCTACTGGAATATATGGAGTCTGGAGGTCAGCCTGTAGCTCTGGAACTTGGGAATCCAGTACAGATCATTTATGATCTTACTGGATATCTTTGAAATATATAAAGTAGCATGCTGCTGATTAGAATGTACAAGGTAGCTGACAAAACTGGGGACATTGAAGCAGCTGAGCGTATTAACAGCTGGAAAGGCTGCAAAACAATTAATGTCTTCATTGTCTTCTGTTTTCTGCATATGATAAAACATATTATAAAGCACAGTCGGAAAATGTAATTTGGTCTATTGAGGCTGCATCTTCCTACCAATGACATACATTTTTACATCTTGTGGACTTCAGATAATTTACTTAATACCCACAGGCAAGAAAGGAGTACACAGGTTAATGCTTCAAGAAGACAAATCTGAAATTTTGTACTCACCTCAGGATATCAGTCTAACATTACAAACTACATTCTTCAACCCTGACTGGTTACATTCCATAGATGTCTTTCCAGAGGCCCAACAGAATCAGGACTCTTAACTAGCAACATTGGCTGGAATTAAATCTGCTGAAAACTAATAATGAACAAAGATCTAATATCTTCATTCTTACTTGTTTTCTGCACAAGATAAATATATCATTAGATTATTGTAGTCCAAAACATTAACTTTGTTTCTCTACACAGATGCTGCCTGACCTGTTGATTACTTCCATGCTTTTTTGTCAGTAGTTTACAGATTTTCGACATCCTCAGTACTTTTGCCTTGTAGAATTCATGGGACTGATTTCTTCTTCTTAGGCTTGGAGATGTTGGGAAATTTTCTGGCTCTGCAAACTTAATGTAAGAGAAAATACTGTGGAAATTTGAATTTTCATTCTAGGGTAATGGGCTCATCTAGGATTCAATCCTTGTGAACACACAATGAGTGCAGAGGAGGCTAGTAGAGAGGCAGATTAATCAGAAGGTCTGTTTCAGGTCCATGTCTAAACCTTAGAAAGAAGAAATATAAAATGACCCTCCAGCTCTCATCCCACCACAGCCTCCCATGCTCCATCCAAGCAAAGCATTGCCATTTCATAGCCCTTACACCCCAATAAACCTCAAACTCTCCATGCTATATATCTCCCTCTCTTTGTTCCCATAACTCACTCACAATCTCCAAGCCAACCTATATCTCTCTACCCACATTATATGGCCCATATAGCTTGATGCCAAGATATTCACAATCCATGTATACATCTGCTGCTCACTGTCCTTATCACCACTGTGACAAATTAACCAATATCTACCACACACAGATTTCAGGAACCAGGCTGAAGTTAGGTAATATAATGTTCTGACTTTAATGCCAATGCTATTTTTATTTGAAAATTGTCATTTGGAATTATTTTACTTTAATTAACTTACTTCAAATAACTAGCTTTTGTCAACAATCATTCATTCAAGTATCTAATCCCTTATAACTACCAACATTGGCATCCACAATTCCACTTTAAAGAGTCAATAGGCACCTGGAGCTGTTCATCAAATTGTGAAATGACAGGTGCCTTACTGTAATAATAGTAGGTTATGAAATAAGCCATTTAACACTAATCTAAGAATAGTCATCCTCAGGATTACAACATCAGATTGAAAGAAATAGCAAGCACTTCTTATACATTCCAGAAATGTTAAAAATGTAACGACCTAGAGTTTAAATATCTTGACACCTTTGATAGGTCTGTGACAGCTGTTTCTGCGGCCACTTTTCACTGTTTCCTTTTCAAAGTGTGCTGAACAGGTCCTTTTGTGAGTTCAACTTACAAGGACCTTTTGACCAGTGCTTTCAACACTGCTAACAATGACTTTAGGCAAATTCTGTTGATACCTTTGAGAGTTCTGTTTGACAGTTGCCTTTGACACTTTTGATAACTCCCATTGACTTTGGTCAGGCCCCCTTGAATTGGTCCTTTTGACACTATTAGCAGTTTCTTTGACAGGCCTGTTCCCAGTTCCAATGAACTTGACAGTTAATAAATTTATATACTTTTTATACACATTTGTGCCAAGTTTTAAAAACTCCAAAGTGCAGCTATCCTTTCCAAAAAACATCTTGCCTCACCCAAAGGAGTGCCAGGGCCATCTTCAAGGGGTACCCTACCTCCACAAAAGGCTATCCAAATGAATTGACAAGGTGCAAATTTGTTCCTGCCAGGTCTAATGAGTGTACTACATGTTTCAGACATCAGCTTACCAATTCTCCTGTTGATTTTTATGGACAGCAGACTCTGTGAAAGTTGTATGTATGAAATGTGACTGGAAACTATTCCTACCCTCACAACAATGGTAGGCACAATGTTCAGGGAGTAGGATGTCTGATTTCCTGGCTGTCTGTACCAATTTTGCAAAACCTTTATTCCCATTCTTAGCCAAATATTGACTCAGCTCCTTATTAAGAGAGATGACTCACATGATAGAAATTGCTTTTGATGAATAAATGATAGAAAATTTACAGATTGTTCCAATTTGCTGTCTGACAGGACTCTTCACATCTTAGCAATGCCTGTGGGGAATATGAAATTAGAAGTCTGTAGGTTCCATTGAGTATTCATTTATTACAATGAAAAAATGAAAGATCCTGTGGGGCTTTGTGGATCACTGTGTCTGAATTACAATATGTGCCTTTGCAATGTGGAGTTTTACATGGATATTGTAGATCCACAAAATCTACAACTACAGTTTGCCATTATATTTACAATTCACATTTATTTAAAGTCTATAAAATGGAGAAAAAATCCAAAATGGCCTTGTACAGACATCATTTTCAAATGGATACTGAACCAAAGGAGATAATAAGAGTGATAATAAAAGGTTTGCTTAAGGGAATATGCATAAGGGTGTATCTTTAATATAGGATTTCCAGATGGATAGACAGAGACGTTCGGGCAGGGAAATCCAGAATTTATGGCCCAATGGAGGAAAGCATGATAGAAATGATGGGGGGAGAAAGGGAAAGTGCACAAGAGGTCAGAGTTAGAAGAATGCAAAGTTGGAGATATGGTTAGAGGGATGAAGAAAGCTGGGGAAATGGAGAAGGCCAACCAAAGTCTTCAAATTTATAAAATACACAAGATTAGTTTTTGGTAATATACTCAAACTTAATGTAACATAAAGCAGCACAGGCTACTGAGGAATATTAGCATGTCATTGTGTTAGTAGCTTTACAAAAAAAAAATTATCTTTATTATTTTGGGCTCATCATAAGGCCAAGTGGATAATGGGTATTTGAGTGAGATAAGAGGAGATTGCTTATTTCTTCAAGAAAGTGCTGTTATTTAATTAAAAGGGCTCTGTTACACACTGAAATATTTAGCAATACAGTTTTCTCTGTAAGTCAAAGTGTGAGTAACACTAATTGTAACTTGTACTTTTGTTGGGCTACTCATATAATAAACCTATTAGAATGTTTTACAAGGGAGGAGATGGAGATTAAAAAAAGGGAGAAGTAAACTGAATGACAAGCCTAAAATATTTTTTGGAATATTTGTTCTCAAATTCTTAAACGGAGGGTGGCTCTTTGCGAAGAAGATGGTATGGAAATTTTGGTGGGGTTTCAACTGTATCATCCCAAAACCAATGTTGGAGAAGAAATGTAAGTCAGGTTATTGGAGCCAGAGACCTATTTCCTCAGCATTCTAGCTAATGTGGTGATAATATTTCTTTAGCTTCTATGGCCAAGTGCCCATGGGCCCAAAATTGGACATTTATAATTGACCCACAGGTGGAAAATCAGGCCGACAGAAACTTGACTAAACTAAATTAAACTGCAGCCAGCCCCTATCAGCTAGAGAGGACAGTGGAAATCAAGGTCAAAGAGGTTACAAAGGTTCAAGGGGAACCACTTAAAACCAGCCCAAGTGCTGTGTATTGGAGAAGTGTCGATCAAACATTCTGCCATCTTGATTGGCTGAGTATGTGCACTTTACACCTCCCTGGCATGGCAACAGTGTAGGGTGTTTGGTGTGACCCTATTGGATGACTTGAACCCAGCACGTGACCTCTTTGGCAAAAGGCCATAGAACATTCTGGAAGGTCTGGTGCGAGGGGGGATAAATATACATGCCTGGACACCGCACCCTCAGTAAAGACTTGGTAAAACTCAGCATAGACCTGACCTGGCCCAGCAGCGGAGCTTTGACCAGCTGGAGAGAGAGAAAGAAGCTCCACCCTACCCTGCAAAACCCACCTTCATGGAGGAATGGCAGTCCTATGTCAGAGAGGAAGGAGATACCAATGGGCTTACTCAAGGACATAGTGCATTTTGGGTAATATCCTTTCTCAGGCAGGTGCAGCTAGATAGAGAGTAAATATTGTGGGAATTTGGATAATGCTGACATAGTGCTTTAATAAGGAATAGCTTGTTAATAAAATCCAGTTGAACTCCAAACCGAATTCAGTGCCCCCTTGTCAGCCTCACTGATATGAGTGCTTGGCTGAAGTGGTTTTAATATCGAAACTGGTCGAAGTGTTCAAAGCACCGGCAACAGTTACATGCCAAATGATCTCAAAGAGTTTTTCGTCAGAAATGGGCCATTCATTCTGTGTACAACTGAACACAACTTCCGACTTTCCTGAAATTGTGGTAACTTTAGTTCAGATTGCTTTTTCCTGGAATTAAGACTGAACAAAGAAAGCATTTCTACAAAGCTGACTGCAATCATGGGTATATTCTGTACCTTTTGTGGAATGATATTGTCAGTGTTAGGTGTTGATAACAACTAACGATGGATATTTTGTAAGATGATTTTGGCTGATGATGTAAGGACCCATCTTACTTGATCATCCTGAAAAACAACTACTTTTAAAGTTTGAAATTTTGAAGTCCCAACTTGTCGGCAGTTATAAAGATAATAGGAACTGCAGATGCTGGAGGATCTCAGATAACAAGGTGTAGAGCTAGATGAACACAGCAGGGCATTGTTGTGGCTCTGCAGGAGGCCCAGGATCCACTGTACCCGGTGTGGCTTCCTCTACATCGGGGAAACCAAGCGGAGGCTTGGGAACCGCTTTGCAGAACACCTCCGCTCGGTTCACAACAAACAAATGCACCTCCCAGTCGCGAACCATTTCAACTCCGCCTTCCAATCCTCAGACGACATGTCCATCATGGGCCTCCTGCAGTGCCACAATGATGCCACCCGAAGGTTGCAGGAACAGCAACTCATATTCCACTTGGGAACCCTGCAGCCCAATGGTATCAATGTGGATTTCACAAGCTTCAAAATCTCCCCTTCCCCCAACGCATCTCAAAACCAGCCCAGCTCATTCCCCCTCCCGAACCTGTTCTCCCTCTCACCTGTCCCCTTATTCCACCTCAAGGCACACCCCCATTTCCTACCTACTAATCTCATCCCGCCCCTTAACCTGTCCATCCTCCCTGGACTGACCTATCTCCTCCCTACCTACACTCACCTTTACTGGCTCTATCCCTACCTCTTTGACTTGTCTGTCTCCTCTCTACCTATTTTCTCCTCTGTCCATCTTCGATCTTCCTCCCCCTCTCTCCCTATTTATTTCAGAACCCCCTTCCCCTCCCCCATTTCTGATGAAGCGTCTAGGCCTGAAATGTCAGCTTTCCTGCTCCTAAGATGCTGCTTGGCCTGCTGTGTCCATCCAACTCCGCACCTCGTCAGCAGTTAGTTTGTTTTTTTGAAAACAATTCCAAGGATTTTCCTTAAAACGTTTCCTGGAACACATGTTGAACACTTCTTGAGTGAGATTTTAATTCATTCCAACCATTGGTTTATACAGAAGTTAAGAAGTGTGAAAAGGAGTTTGTCACATCAGTCTTGGTTTTAGTTTTATTAATTAAAATACATGTCCAATGGCCTGAGATTATAGTTTAATTGAAAGTTGTTGTTTTAAACTGTTGGTTTAAACTATTGTTGGAATTGTTATCTGCCTGAATGACTGGGGTTGATCAGACAGACCAGTGAAAGCCTAAATGCGCCATTTGCGTGAATTTTCAAAAATGTTGGCTGCCCTATTTCCAGTGCCAAGGGAGTATATTATGGTTGCATTCATAATGCTTCAAAAAAGAGTAGGACAACGCAATCTGTTTTGGTGGTAAGCATTCTACCCTAGAATGTTAACATTGACATTACTGAAGTTAACTAATGATGCCCAAGAAGCAAAATTATTGGAATAAAACAAAGAACTGTGGATGCTGGCAATCTGACACAAAAATAGAAATTTCTGGAGAAACTCAGCAGGTCTGGCTGCAATTGTGGAGACAAAATAGAGTTAACATTTCAAAACCAGTGACCCTTCTTCAAAACCCTCCTTTCCTTTCCACAGATGCTACCAGACCTGCTGAGTTTCTCCAGCAATCTGTGTATTTGCAGTAAAATTATTGGATTATTTTCTGTGTGCTTGATGACAACTGAAGTAAAATATGTTTTTTTTCATCAACATAATCATGAACATTCTCCTATTTACTAGAAATTCTTGAGTTTTTGACAACTCGTAAAAGTTAGTCAGCTAAAAAGGATAAAGTACTCTCCTACATTTCAGCTGTTGTTTTCTGACTATTTTGGAGTGATTGTAGGCATTTCAACTTTCTACAGTTCATATGTCAAGGTTGACCATATCTTGACGACAGATGTACATGTAAAGGCACAAAATAAAATGTTTAATGATTTTCACAAATACAAGCAGTACTAAATTTAGCAGTACTAAATTTGACAATTTAGCACTGGTTCTTATGATTTGCTGGCACGATGAGGACATGGGAAGTTTTTTTTGAGAAGTTTGAATATACAGTTTAACAAACGGTTTTCATAATGTTCTCAGACAAATAGAGGCAAGATGCTGATTGTGTTAGCTCAGTTCATTTGGTGGCTTTCTTGTATCAAAATTGATTACGTATATAGATCTGTCACAGCACGCTAAAACAATTTCAGTATATGAATTGCTTTGAGAAATATCAGGGAGATTCTATACAAATAGGTTCCTTTTCTATCTCATTGGCATAAATTTTTAATAATAGTAACAAATATGAGTTGAATTAACAAGATTTGTAATATAGCAATTACGAGATTATATATTAAAGCACATCCTGTAATTAATTATTTTTGAAATCCAGTGTTCATTTTGCGGCTAAAATTGAATTCCTATTTGCGGTTGTGATGAATGTAGATGATTCATTATGGACAAAATTGATCAGTAAAAGGTTAACTGCACCGATTTTCTAATAATAGCTACTGAACATACATGTATAAGGAGTTATGTCATGTTTATGGCAGATCACAAGTGACTGAGACCTGGTTGAAGAATGCACGAGTGAAATCCTGTTTCATTATGCTTTTATACATAGTTTGCAGGCAATAACTGTTAACAGTTTGCACTACCTAGTTATCGCCCTTATATGCCTTAAGGTTCTGGAACATGCTGCTGACATTTCCTGGAAATCTAAAAGAATTATTGTAAGTGTTAGAAATACAATTATAGAGGTATAGAGTCATAGAGTGACACAATATGGAAACAGGTCCTTCAGCCCAAACTGGTCCATGTTGACTATGGTGCCCACTCAGCCAATTCTAATAGCCCACATTTGGTCCATATCCCTCTAAACCCTCCTCATCCATGTACCTGTCCAAATGATTTTTTTAAAATGTTGCTATTGCACCTGCCTCAGCCACTTTGGCAACATATTCCATATACACACCACTCTGTGTGAAGAAGTTGCCCCTCAGATCCTTCTTAAATCTTTCCCCTCTTACCTTAAACCTTTGCCATCTAGTTTTCAATGCCCCATCCCTGGGAAAGAGACTATCTATGCCCCTCATGATTTTATACATCTCAGTAAGGTCACTCCTCATTTTCCTACGTTCCAAGGAATAAAGTCATATCCTGGCCAACCTCTCCCTATAACTCAGGCCTATTAGTCCTGGCAACATCATCATAAATCTTCTATGCACACTTTCCAGACTAACTATGTCTTTCCTTTAACTGTGACCAAAACTGTACACAATATTCCAAGTGTGGCCTCTACTGTTTGTAATTTTTATTAATGAGTTGGATGAGGGGATTGAAGGATGGGTCAGCAGGTTTGCAGACGACACGAAGGTTGGGGGTGTCGTTGACAGTATAGAGGGCTGTTGTAGGCTGCAGCGGGACATTGACAGGATGCAGAGATGGGCAGAGAGGTGGCAGATGGAGTTCAACCTGGATAAATGCGAGGTGATGCATTTTGGCAGGTCGAATTTGAAAGCAGAGTACAGGATTAAGGATAGGATTCTTGGCAGTGTGGAGGAACAGAGGGATCTTGGTGTGCAGATACATAGATCCCTTAAAATGGCCACCCAAGTGGACAGGGTTGTTAAGAAAGCGTATGGTGTTTTGGCTTTCATTAGCAGGGGCATTGAGTTTAAGAGTCGTGAGATCTTGTTGCAGCTCTATAAAACTTTGGTTAGACCGCACTTGGAATACTGCGTCCAGTTCTGGTCGCCCTATTATAGGAAAGATGTGGATGCTTTGGAGAGGGTTCAGAGGAGGTTTACCAGGATGCTGCCTGGACTGGAGGGCTTATCTTATGAAGAGAGATTGACTGAGCTCGGACTTTTTTCATTGGAGAAAAGGAGGAGGAGAGGGGACCTAATTGAGGTATACAAGAAAATGAGAGGCATAGATGGAGTTGATAGCCAGAGATTATTCCCCAGGGCAGAAAAGGCTAACACGAGGGGTCATAGTTTTAAGCTGGTTGGTGAAAAGTATAGAGGGGATGTCAGAGGCGGGTTCTTTACACAGAGAGTTGTGAAAACATGGAATGCGTTGCCAGCAACAATTGTGGAAGCAAGGTCATTGGGGACATTTAAGAGACTGCTGGACATGCATATGGTCACAGAAATTTGAGGGTGCATACATGAGGATCAATGGTCGGCACAACATCGTGGGCTGAAGGGCCTGTTCTGTGCTGTACTGTTCTATGTTCTATGTTCTATGTTCATGACTTTTCCAACTGTAGCATAACATCCCAACTCTGATACTCAGTGCCTCAACTGATGAAGGTCAGCATGGTAAATGCCTATTACACCACCCTGTCTATCAGTGACGTTGCTTTCAATGAACTATGTACTTGTACTCCTCGGTCCCTCTGTTCCACAAAACTCCTCAGGACCTTACCATTTACTATGTAATTCCTAACTTGGCTTGACTTTCCAAAGTGCAACACCTCACACTTATCTGTATTGAATTGCATTTGCCAATACTCAACCTACTTCCCCATCTGATCAAGATCCCTCAGTAATTTTTGATGACCTTTCTTGCTATTAACAATACCTTCTAATTTTGTATCATCCACAAACTTACTAATCAAACGGTGGGCAAAATCTTCCCAGGCACTGAATGGTAGAGGTTTTGGTGAGAAAGTTGAGAAAATAGGCCAGCATCTTGATGTCAACAGCAAGAATTAAGATGGATAATTAACTGTTCTTGCTGCCTCACCATACCAATAATGGCCCAACAAATGAGCACCATCTTCTCATGCTATATAAAAAAACTGCTCCTTTTAATAAAGCATGTATCTTACTCCTAGTTGTGATGAGTGCAAGATGGAAAGCTTTAACTTCTTGTCTCCCTTTAGCAATGTTTCAGTTCTATACTTGCAAACAGTCTCAAATTCAAGAGCAAGTCATTTGAGAGTAAGATGAAGAGAAACTTCTTCATTCAAGGATGTGGTGAAACTTTGGAATTTTGTACCCCAGGGGACTGTTGAAGCTCGGTCATTAAGTAACTTTAAGACAGATATTGATAAATATCTTGTTACTAATGACATTAGGGATATGGGAATAATGCAGTAATATGATGTTGTGGTAGGTGACCATCCATCCTTTAGAATAGTAGTGCATGCTCGTTGGGGTTGAATGGCCTACTCCTGCTGGACCTGACATGGAGCCTTGTTTATTTTTAGGACTAGGTTAGAGAACTGTTTGCAAAGGTCAGTGTGCCAAATTCTCTGTTAAAATATTTCAATCATTGTGCAAATTGGAGCACTGAAATAAGCACATCCGAATTTTAACAAGCAATCACAAAATCCATGACCTCATCTGTTACAGTTTCATGTCCAGAAGTGGAACATCACACAATCTACTCTCATCTTAGTAACTTATGCCATAGCAGGATCAACAATATAGTTATTAGGCTAATTCCTATTGATCATTAAAACAAAAGAGCTTGGGAATTAGGAGCAATCATAAGTAAACCAACACTTCAGTCCTGCTCTGCCATTTTATTGAATCAGTGCTGATGCGCTTGGATTCTTAACTCCACTTTCCTGTCTGCCTTCCAACTATGTGGAACTGCTTGAAAAATCCATCTGACTCTGCTTTGAATAAATTCAACAACTTAGCATCCACTGATTGCTAGGCAAGGAAATTTCACAGATCAACAACCCTCTGGGAAAAAATGTAATTCTATTTATCTCCTTCAAAATGCTACTCTCTTGTTCTTAAACTGGGCCACCTATTTATAGTCATGTTCTTCATCTGCTTCCAGCCCTAATCAGTCACATAGATGTTGTCCTTTTATTTTATGAATTCAAAGGATGTGGGCTTTGATGGCCAGGCAGCTTTCATTGCCCATCTCAAATTGCCCTTGAGAAGGTGGTGGTGAGCTGCCTTCTTGAACCGCTGCCGTCCTGGAGGAATAGGGACAGCTACAACACAGTTAGGAAGTGAGTTTTATGATTTTGAACTAATGATAGAGAAGTATGATGATATTTTCTAAATTGGGATGGTCATGACTTTAAGAGTATCTTTCAGGTTTGTGGTTCCATGCATCTGTTGCCCCTATGCTCCTTACTGTTCAAGATCACTGGTTTGGAAGGCGCTGAATCGGGAGCCCTGGTAAGTTTCTGCAGTGCAATGTGCAGATGGTAGACATTATGGACACTGTTATGCACATGGTGAAGAGACTGAATGTTAATGGTGCTGGATGGGATGCCAAACAAGGAGGCTGCCTTGTCCTGGATGGTGTCAAACATCTTGAATGATGTTGCAGCAGCAATCTTCTGGGCAAGAGCAGGGTATTCCATCACACTCCTGATTTGTGCCTTTGTAGATTTTGGACAGGTTTTGGGGAGCTAGGAGGTGGGTTATCATTACAGGATTCTGGGCCTGCTAATATAGCCAGAATATTTATATAGCTAGTTCAGTTCAGCCTCTGGTCAGTGGTAACCCCCACTAAAAGTTAATAATGGGGGATTCAGTGATGGTAATGACATTGAATGTCACAGGGTGATAGCAGCAATCTCGTATAGGAGATGGTCATTGCCTGGAGTAAATGTTACTTCTGATTTTATGATGGAGGGAAGGTAATTGACCAAGCAGCTGAAGATGTTTGTACCTGGAACACAACTCCAAGGAACTCCTGCAGGGATGTCCTGTTCAGTTTCTGATTACTGGCAAACCCCAGGATGCTGATAGTGAGGATTTTCCAATGGTAATGTCAGGTAGTCCTTTTTAGATTCTCCCTTGTTGAAGATACTCATTGCCCAGCATGAGTATTACTTGCCACTTATCAGCCCAAGTCCGAATATTGTCCAGGTCATTGTGCAGGTAGACACCAGATACTAAACTGGAATGAGCATGTAGATATGGTGTCCCGAGATGTTCTATCTCCAACAATACAAACCTCTTCTTCTGTTCAAGGTATAATTCCAACCAGCAGAGAGTTAATTGAAGTAAATGAAAATGGGTATCTGTGATGCTGGGGGCCTTTGGAGGAGGCCAAGATGGATAATCCATTTGGGGCTTCTGGTTGAAGATTAACGTAAATGTTTCAACTTTGACTTTTGTACTGAGACGCTGGGCACCCATTCATGACTGAATGTGGAAGGACTGCAGAATTTAGGCCTAATCTGTCCGATGTGGGATGTCTAGGCTCTGCCTATTGCATGCTGCTTCCACTGTTTGGGATAAAGTAGCTCTGTCCTGTAGCACCCCCCCCTCATTTTTAGGTATTGTTTCTGGGATGCCTTCCTGTATTATTTTGGAAAATGTTGTCACGCAGATGCCAACTGAATCAAATCATAAAAGTCGATGAACAAATACAAAAAACAAAATTCACAAATAACCAATCATTGATTCACAACCTTGACTATAGGCCCTTGTTCACTGCCAGCATGTGACAGAATTAGTTGAATTCAATGTGATTACCTCTAATACCACTCTGCAGGATGGCTGTAAAAAGGAACTTCCCGCTTCAGAGCTATGCAGATCGCAGTTCCCCAATCGTCCAAACTCAAATCATTGCACAGCACGTATTTTGTTATCTGTTATTAGGGGGTGGAGGTATCAAGAAAATTTTGCACATTTACAGAGTTTCAATCCAGTCAAAGCCAAGGTGCTGAAATCTGAGGTGGGGTCCACATGTGCCTCTGCAGTGACTGGAACATTTGTTTTCATTGAGTGTCCTGGGACTTAGCAAGCTAGGGCCAAGGAAATTCAGCACATGGGAGTCCTCACATCTAAACACTCCTCCATGAATAGAGGTTTTCTTTTTTAGTGTAGAAGAGTCTGGGGCCAGGTGTATCAAATTCCTGGGCTTTTGCCTGCATTCCTGTCAGAATCTGGTTGGAGTGCACCAGAAAGTCCATGGGAATTTAGAAATTTCTGTTCAATGCAGATTGTGAAGGCACAACAGTTTTTAGTGTTCATAATCTGAACAACAGCAAACATAATCATATAAAGTGGGAATTGAGTTAAGTTTGCCAAACTACCAGCAATGAAAGCTACAGGATCATTATTAAAATATTAATATTTTTGTAAATCTGTGTCCACTGATCCACTGTTCAGAAGATATTTGGAAGTTTTATCCTTAAATAAAACAGATAGGTTTGTTTTGTTACACAAACAGCAAGGAATGATTAACACTAGACGTAACTAAACAAACTGACACTGTTTATGTGAAGTATGCTTCAAGCCAAACCTCCTGTACTACCTTGGTTTGGCAGCTGCAGTTCGTAAATAGAATTGCATCAGGCAGATATTCTTCAATCTATGCTATCATTAGCAGGTCTATATTTTTGGTCTTCATAAACTTCATAACTGATGATTAAAATATTCAATCGGAGTTCAAGGCCATTAAATACTTTCTACTGACCTTCAACATTTTTATCTTTCTGTATATTACCAAGGCTTTGTGGTGTGGTGGTTTTGGCCAATATCTTCAATCACGTGGCACACCATTAGATCAGGTATGAAAGAAAAACTGTTTTGAAACTTGATATGATCGTATCAGAGACTGTTAGTGTTTGAAAGAGAAATTCAAGTACCCAGTGATTAGCTGAAAGAAACTGTATCTCAGGCTTCACAGTTTAAATCAAAAGAACACTGTTGTTAAAAAATCCCACCAACGCTATAAAAAAAGTCTTTGATGAATATTGTTTACGCTAAATATAAGAAATAAACATGATCACCTATACTTGAATGTTGATCTCAACCAAACCTTTCAGTTTTGAAGAAGGATCACTGGATTCAAAACATTAACTCTGCTTTCTCTCTCCATAGATGCTGCCAGAGTTTCTTCAACAAGATCTGTTTTTTGTGAATATTTCCCTATCCATTATGACTTTTCCTCTACATATCTTTGGCTACTTATCAAGTTCTGGACAGTTCCTTCACTTCTTGGGACTAAGCCAAACAAAATGATCATAGCTCTCAGGAATTCACTGATTTTCTTTGCTGTTCCTGAAATGTTCTGAGGCTTGAGCTTTCTTGGGGTCCTTCCACTGGCCCCAGAAAAGTAATTAATAGAATGGTACTCACTAGAATTATGGGATAGTGGTACTGGAATACTGTACACTTCCTGTTGATTGATTTTAGAATCACACTAGCTCATGTATGAAAGTGACCGCTCTCTTCAGACACCTAATGATTATACATGCTGCAGTTCCAGTGTCAGCTTTCACCACATTCTGACTTAATGTCAGAAGTAGTCTCAATCTCTGACAACATTTTTTCTTTTTGATCTATCGCTGCTGTTTAGCTCTTAACAGTCTCTTACTTTGCTGAACTCCAGTTTATATCCACCAACCTAAGGCTTTCAGCTCCAATTCCAAAAAATCTTCTGAAACAATCCCACAGACAAGTTCTGAGAATTTCCACCATGCTTCAGCCTGAATTCCTCATCTCTATGGCAATGTAACAAACAGAAACGCAAATTAATCAGGCTTACCCAAAATGACTCTTTAATTCTGCACCACGTATGACTAATTTTTATCTCGAATGGATGTAATTGCTGATTTTCTGGACTTCTGGTTCTGCTGGTTCCATAGTTGGGTAACCCATTTTTAAAGTATTTCTCACTCAACTTCGACTTGTAAAATAAACACTAGCTAACTAATCCTTGGCTTTGTGATAATGGGAACTGCAGATGCTGGAGAATCCAAGATAACAAAGTGTGAAACTAGATGAACACAGCAGGCCAAGCAGCATCTTAGGAGCACAAAAGCTGACATTTCGGGCCAAGACCCTTCATCAGAGATGGGGATGGGGAGAGGGTTCTGGAATAAATAGGGAGAGAGGGGGAGGCAGACCGAAGATGGAAAAGAGAGTTGCAGTGGGAGAGAGATTCCCTGAGGTTGGTCCGGAGGGAGGAGGGTAACTTCTTCAGGTTAGGCATTCTTGGAAGAGGCTTCACAGTGAGGTTAAAATTGTATCAGTGATAATGGGAACTGCAGATGCTGGAGAATCCAAGATAACAAAGTGTGAGGCTGGATGAACACAGCAGGCCAAGCAGCATCTCAGGGGCACAAAACCTGACGTTTCGGGCCTAGACCCTTCATCAGAGAGGGGCGTGGGGAGAGGGTTCTGGAATAAGTAGGGAGAGAGGTGGACTGAAGATGGAGAGAGAGAGTTGCAGTGGGGGAGAAAGATTCCCTGAGGTTGGTCCGGAGGGAGGAAGGTAACTTCTTGCAGGCTACCCTCCTCCCTCCGGACCAACCTCAGGGAATCTTGCTCCCACTGCAACTCTCTCTCTCCATCTTTGGTCCGCCTCCCCCTCTCTCCCTATTTATTCCATAAGCCTCGCCCTATCCCCTCTTTGATGAAGGGTCTAGGCCCGAAACATCAGCTTTTGTGCTCCTGAGATGTTGCTTGGCTTGCTGTGTTCATCCAGCTCCACTCTTTGTTGACTGAGCAGCAATTATTTTGTTTGGTAATGCTCCCTTTGGGTATTTTATAAATTCATTTGTGGGATGTTGGCTGGGCCAGCACCTGTCGCCTGTCCCTAGTTGCCCCTGTAGTTAATTACCTCTTGCTCCTGAGCTGTTTAATCAGGCTAGATGATTGAAATTACTTTTTTCCTCAGGTTGGCATGAGTTTGGGTTCAATCCCAGCATCCAATAATAACCCTTCACTCATGTAGAGTTTCTCCAGCAATTTCTGTTTATGATCCTTCATCTACATTTCTCTATTTCTGGTTGCTGAAACTAAAAAAAAAGCAGACAAAATCAAACATCATCACAAATCAAACCATCCACAGAAGATGAAAAAAAAATCCACTGAAGGATCCTGCCTCAATATCAAATCATCCACAGAAGATGAAAAAAAATCCACTGAAGGATTCTGCCTCAATAAGACTAGAAACTTCAAGGGCTGCAAATAGGGCCAAAGATACGACATCATTTGGTTGCATGCTGACAATGGCTCTGAATCCAATACAAAAGAACAAACGGAGGTTTGGATTCAAGAGCTCTTAAAGGTTAGAACAGAGGTTCAGATTACTCGGTGTATTTGAGATCAAACAAAGGAAGTTTGTCCTGGATTATTCTAGGTTAGATTTTTGCGCAGAGAGCCTGATTTGAAGGCTATTGGAAAGAAGACTATGTGCTTCAATTATAGCACTTTATACTTTCGGCGCATTGTATTGAGGTTGAGAGGGAAGGGATGGGGCAAGTCCTTTGATTTTCTAAAATGAAGAAAAACAGATTTTTTTGTTTGGTTACGAAGTTGCATAATTGTGATGATCAAGCAGTATCGTGTTTTTAGCTCATCTGTTGCATGAACGCTTTGCTTTACTCTGGATCATTGCAATGAGTGTGGTGAAGTATCAGTCAACAATACGTCAGTCCTGCTGTAATATTTATACAAATATGACTGGTGATTGAGTTGCTAGTCACTGTACAATCAACAATTTTTGAGTGAAACAGTCTATTAGCAGCTGTAAGCTGCAATCATTCCAAAAATCTTCCATCATTCAAAAATGCTGAGTCCATCCTGGTGTTACAGATTAGTCACGCAGCAAAATACCAAATGGAAGACTGCATTTTTCCATTTGTCATGGCTGGATCAAATACTAAAGTAGTCCAGGTGCAAAATGATGATGCTACGTAAGTACGTGCATTTTTATAACTGAGCCTTTTATGTGCAATGCTTTGATTTGTAAACCTGTCCTGCATGGTCATTTAACAGGTTTTTGTGGAGATGACAACTCAGTTAATGATTTCACATAATCATGGAATCACAGACAGAGACTACTTGACCTATTGTGCCTGTGCTGGTGCGTTCCCCTTTGACTGGCATTTCCCACTTCTTAAGTATTTACTCAATTCCTTGGTAATTTTTACCTAAGATAGAACCATGGACGGTGACATTGTACACTTTTCACTGTACTCTTGTACCCCATACTTCAGTACATTTGACAATGAAATCTAAACCTAAACCTAAAAAATCTAAATTCCCTTTTGAAAGTAATTTAATCTATCAGGCATTCTGCTCCAAGTCATAACATTTGATGCCATGATTGCATCATATACTGCATGCATTCCAAAACTAATAGAAAATGATCTGCTATGCAATAGTTTGCACTGAAGTAATATAACATTTTCTTCAGCATTACCTTTTGCTGTTAGCATCAATACAGTGTGTGATGCAATGCTTGCTTTTGAGATAAAGATACTAACAGATCATTGCAAGGTGGAGCTCTGCCCCTGAACCCTTAATTTACTTCACACAAATTCTGCCTCTGCATCAACCACGGGGCCTGGGTTTAGTCATTAGAAGGTATGAATGAACTGTAATGAATTTTCTAGTATTCCTATTTCAGTACATTTATCTCAATGTTATGCCCGACTGAAAATACGTTTCTCCCACTCTTCATGAGATTCTTAAATATAAATAATATGATCTTTGGAAAATAGAAAGCACCATATCACTATGCTTTCCATGTCTTCTGGCCTGCTAATTCACTAGTCTCATTTTTTGAAACTGTGCCGAGTGCAAACTAACCACCTTCAATTCCCAGGCTTGTTGCATCATTATATGTAATTGCCTCAGGATCTGGTGTTCTCAAACCTCCCTTGCACTGGACTTGATCAACTTGAGCCAAGATATAAACATGACAGAGACACAATCTACACTTGCCTTCAACAACAGCTGAATTTGTTTTAAAGCAGAAGTTCATGAGACTGTAATATATTCACTCAGATTAACTCTGCTGCTCATTTTAATTTACGCTAAGCCTTGTTTGTCCATCTGCCCTATGTTTGCTGACCAATACTGGCTCCCAGTCTGATAATACCTCAGCTTTAAAATTAATGGCCTTTCAAAATGCTCCAGGGAACTGCCTCTTCCCAACTCTCTCTACCTTTGCTTTTTCCTGAGATTTCTGAGCTGGTGCTATTCTGCCCTCATGCACATCAATGAAGGCAAAATGACTGCAATTGTCTATGCTTTCAACTCCAGGCTTTCCTCTTGGAACAGTGGTAGTGTCCCTACACCTAGACTAGAAGGCCCTGTTTCAAGTCCCACCTGCTCCAGAGGTGTGTAATACTATCTATGAACAGGTTGATTAGAAAAATAGTTTAAAGAAATAAATCCTCTTGAAATCAAGGGCCCTTCGTGACATTATGATAACACCCCTACCTTTGGATCAGGAGGCCCGGGCATATGTCCCACTTGCTCCAGAGATTGTGATAACGGCTCTGAATAAGTCATTTAGAAACTATCTTCCTCTCTAAAACACTTTATCTATTGGCTTCTTCTTTCAGGTATCCCTTAAGCCTACCTCTTTGACCAAATATTTGGTCACAACTCGAACACTTTTGGTGTCACGTTTAGTTTGATAATGCTGGTGTACAACTCCTTTGGATACTTTACTACATCAAAAGGTACTATTTAACTGTAGCTGTTGTTATTACTCTCCAAGACTTAATGATTAAATTAGGAGGCTGTTTCAGATGAAACAGTCATCCTTTCAGATTAAAAATATAACCTGCTGATGTACACCATTCCTAAAATTAAACATAGCCCCTATAGTTCAGTAGGTTTGTAATTTGTGTCATTTTGCCAGTCAAAGCTGAAATACGGTACTAATTTATTACCCAACTGGCAGTGCTTGAGCTACATTGAGCTAAATCTTAGGATACAGTGATATTAAACCTAATGTCAATTGTGCCCTTAAATTATTATCTCTAATTAATGTCTGCTTTTCTTTTTCTTGAGAAAAAATTGTTGTGGATCTTTCCAAGGTCTTGATGCACAGGGCTAACAGTTTACTTTCAGGTCAATGTTGCTTTGGAAACTAATCCCCTTTCATCCACAGAAAGGAAACTTTTTTTCAAAGAAGGATTACAATATAATTCTGTTAATCTGTTATGGAGCTTTCAGGCAGAGATTTACAAATGCATCCTGACTTACCACTTTTGAAATCCCTCCCCATTATATTCTTTTCCAGTGCCGAGCATTGTGTGACACTAAGTGAAGCAGTATGTGGTTCTGTTTACATAACCACAATGTTCTTAGTGAGAACTGTATGACCAATTTTATTTCAAATTTGTTCTTGGTACATGGTGACACTGGCAAGACTGTATTTATTGTCCACCCTAGTTATTTCGAGCACATTATAAGTCAGCCACTTATTGTGGGATGTATAGGTCAAAGCACACAGGGGAGATAGGTCCTCTGACCTGAGGGACAATATCCAACAATCCAGACTCTTTCATGTAGATTTCATGCATTAGCTCACGAGCTACCAGATGTTGCCCAATTCAATCTCACAACCTGCAACGGTGGCCTTTGAAATCACAACATCTGATTTGTGAAGCCCAGTACCATAAACACAATGATAGTAAATTAACGGATAACTTGAATCATGTTTTTAATTTTATTTTATATAACTATTTATAGAACAGCAACAAAATGTGGTGGTGATCACAGCGGGTCAGGCAGCATTCACGTAGTGAGAGCAAGCTAATGTTTCCAGTCTAAAACACCCTTCATCAGAGTTGACGTGAAATGTGGATGGACAACACTCATGCAATGATGGGGGACTGGTGTGAGTGGAGTGCTGGGAGAGAAAGGATGTTGATCGTTCATTTTAAGTGATCGGAATGTGAGAACGGCAGAACATTGGCGCGTCTAACTGCCAGACTGGAAAGAACAGACAGTCCCACTGGGGTTGGGGAGGGGAGAGACGACATGGTAACAGGAAATGTAACGAGCAAAGCCACAAGAAAGGGAATGAAGTCTCTGTTCTGACCCCACTAATTGTAGACCATTTTTCACAGCACAGTTACAGTGAAAACAACCAGCTTTCTCAATCATGGAGAGACAATAAGGGCTGCAGAAGCTGGAAGCCAGAGTCTATGGGTGTGAAGCTGGAAAAGTGCAGTAGGTCAGACAGCGTCAGAGGAACAGGAAAGTCAACATTTCAGGCTGAAACCCTTCATTTAGGCTTTTCTGATGAAGGGTCTAGGCCTGAAACGTCAGCTTTTGTGCTCCTGAGATGCTGCTTGGCCTGCTGTGCTCATCCAGCTCCACACTTTGTTATCTCGGATTCTCCAGCATCTGCTGTTCCCATTATCTCCGATACAATTTTAACCCTTCATTAGGACTTGGGTTTTGACAGGAAACATTGACCTCCCTGCTCCTCTAATGCTTTTTGAGTGGCTGTGCTTTACCAGCTTCTTAGTCTCTGGAGTTGACTACACAGGTAACTGAATCAGGGCAAAATAAGCCCCTGAAGGACTGAAGTCTTGAAGCTTTGTCGTTGGTCAGAACTCATAGAATTATGGAGTCATAGAGCTATAGAGTCATACAGCATGGAAACAGACCCTTTAGCCCAACCAGTCCATGCTGAACATAATCCCAGTCTAAACTACTCCCATCTGCCTGCTCGTGGTCCATTTCCCTCCAAATCTTTCCTATTCATGTATTTATCAAAATTTCTTTAAACACTGTAATTGCACCCATATCCATCACTTCTTCAGGAAGTTCATTCCATGCGCAAACCATCCTCAGTGTAAAAAGTTTTGCACCTCATGTCTTTTTTAAATCTCTCTCCTCTCACCTTAAAAATGTGACCCTCATCTTGAAATTCCCCATCATAGGGAAAAGACAACTGTCTTTAACTCGATCTATACCTCTCATTTCATGGCTGCTTCAACCTTGAACAGTAATGGGATATGGCATTAGTATGAAGATAGTATATACGTATATACTGTGTGATATTACATACGAACATTGCACATAATACATAAAATTACATTAGTCTCACAAAGAGCCACAGAAACAACCCCTGTTTCCTGGTTGACAAATGTAGGGATCGTTACTGCAACTACTAAATTATGGCATCAGCGAGATGGATTCCTGAAGTGAATTTAAGTCATATTTTTGAGATGAATTCAACAATATTGTTATCCTCCGTAGCTTATACACTTTGTAAGGTTGCTAGCTGATCAAATCAATTTGTTTGAACCCCCTTTATAGATTATCAAAGCTAGAAGCTGCAGGCCCAAAGCTTATCTCAAATGGGTCCTCAAGCATCAGACAATTTTAATAATCTCTTGGCTCCAACTGAGCAACCAGTAGGATGGCTGGATTCATATTTGGGACAGCTGCAGACTGTCAGACATATTCTATCAAGATAGAGAGAGCTGAATGAGATGATACAAAATGTAGGAGGGACAAAGGAGGTGAGAACTATCATAATCTTCTTCTGTTAACTAAATGTAAGGCAAATCAGGTAGAGGGTATCAGAGATAATGGGAACTGCAGATGCTGGAGAATTCCAAGATAATAAAATGTGAGGCTGGATGAACACAGCAGGCCAAGCAGCATCTCAGGAGCACAAAAGCTGACGTTTCAGGCCTAGACCCTTCATCAGAGCTTTTTTGCGACTGGGAGGTGTAGTTGTTTGTTGCGAACTGAGCGGAGGTGTTCTGCAAAGCGGTCTCCAAGCCTCCGCTTGGTTTCCCAATGTAGAGGAAGCCACACTGGGTACAGTGGATGCAGTATACCACATTGGCAGATGTGCAGGTGAGCCTCTGCTTAATGTGGAATGTCATCTTGGGGCCTGGGATAGGGGTGAGGGAGGAGGTGTGGGGGCAAGTGTAGCATTTCCTGCAGTTGCAGGGGAAGGTGCCGGGTGTGGTGGGGTTGGAGTGTAGTGTGGAGCAAACAAGGGAGTCACGGAGAGAGTGGTCTCTCCGGAAAGCAGACAGGGGTGGGGATGGAAAAATGTCTTGGGTGGTGGGGTCGGATTGTAAATGGCGGAAGTGTCGGAGGATGATGCGTTGTATCCGGAGGTTGGTAGGGTGGTGTGTGAGAAGGAGGGGGATCCTCTTTGGGCGGGGGGGGGGGGGGGGGGGGGGGGGGGGGCGGGCGGGGTGTGAGGGATGTGTTGCGGGAAATACGGGAGACGCAGTCAAGGGCGTTCTTGATCACTGTGGGGGGAAAGTTGCGGTCCTTGAAGAACTTGGACATCTGGGATGTGCGGGAGTGGAATGTCTTATCGTGGGAGCAGATGCGGCGGAGGCGGAGGAATTGGGAATAGGGGATGGAATTTTTGCAGGATGTTGGGTGGGAGGAGGTGTATTCTAGGTAGCTGTGGGAGTCGGTGGGCTTGAAATGGACATCAGTTACAAGCTGGTTGCCTGAGATGGAGACTGAGAGGTCCAGGAAGGTGAGGGATGTGCTGGAGATGGCCCAGGTGAACTGAAGGTTGGGGTGGAAGGTGTTGGTGAAGTGGATGAACAGTTCGAGCTCCTCTGGGGAGCAAGAGGCGGCGCCGACACAGTCATCAATGTACCGGAGGAAGAGGTGGGGTTTGGGGCCTGTGTAGGTGCGGAAGAGGGACTGTTCCACGTAACCTACAAAGAGGCAGGCATAGCTGGGGCCCATGCGGGTGCCCATGGCCACCCCCTTAGTCTGTAGGAAGTGGGAGGAGTCAAAAGAGAAGTTGTTGAGGGTGAGGACGAGTTCAGCTAGGCGGATGATGGTGTCGGTGGAGGGGGACTGGTCGGGCCTGCGGGACAGGAAGAAGCAGAGGGCCTTGAGGCCATCTGCATGCAGAATGCAGGTGTATAGGGACTGGACGTCCATGGTGAAGATGAGGTATTGGGGGCCAGGGAATTGGAAGTCCTGGAGGAGGTGGAGGGCGTGGGTGGTGTCACGGACGTAGGTGGGGAGTTCCTGGACCAAAGGGGAGAAAATGGGGTCTAGATAGGTGGAGATGAGTTCGGTGGGGCAGGAGCAGGCTGAGATGATGGGTCGACCAGGGCAAGCAGGTTTGTGGATTTTGGAAAGGAGATAGAAACGGGCCGTGCAGGGTTGGGTAACAATGAGGTTGGAGGCTGTGGGTGGGAGGTCCCCTGAGGTGATGAGGTCATGAATGGTGTTGGAGATGATGGTTTGGTGCTCGGGTGTGGGGTCATGATCGAGGGGGCGGTAGGAGGTGGTGTCGGAGAGTTGGCGTCTGGCCTAGGCGATGTAGAGGTCAGTGCGCCATACCACCACTGCGCCACCCTTGTCTGCAGGTTTGATGGTGAGGTTGGGATTGGAGCGGAGGGAGTGGAGGGCTGCCCGTTCTGCGGGGGAGAGGTTGGAGTGGGTGAGAGGGGTGGAGAGGTTGAGGCGGTTAATGTCTCGACGGCAGTTGGAGATAAAGAGGTCGAGGGAGGGTAGGAGGCCTGGGGGTGGTGTCCAGGAGGAGGACTTGTGTTGGAAGCGGGTGAAGGGATCAGTGGAAAGGAGGGTTAGGTTCCCGGTTGAAGAAGTAGGCATGGAGGCGAAGACGGCGGAAAAACTGCTCGATGTCCAATCGTGACTGGTATTCGTTGATGTGTGGTTGTAGGCGGACAAAGGTGAGCCCCTTCCTGAGGACTGACCGTTCGTCCTCAGTCAGTGGGAGGTCTGGGGGGATGGTGAAGATGCGGCAGGGCTCAGTGTGACTGTCTTCTCTGGGGTTGCTGGCTGTGCAGGTTGTGGGTGGAGCGATGATGTCGTCGGCCGTGGGCGGGGTTCCGTCGGCGTCGGCCGTGGGCGGGGTTCCGTCGGCCGTGGGCGGGGTACCGTCGGCGTCGGCCATGGGCGGGGTTCCGTCGGTGTCGGCCGTGGGCGGGGTTCCGTCGGTGGTTGGAGTATCGGGGTGGGCGGCAGCAGCTGCGGTGAGGGTGGTGTGTGAGGTGTTGTACCTGGAAGTGGAGGTGGTGACTGCAGCAGCGGCTCCGGAAGTTCTGTGGCCGGCGGAGGCGGATGTGACGTCATCGGTGGGGTCTCCGGCGGTGCCCTCATGGTCAATGGCGGCGGGTGCATGGTGGGGGAGGGGCAGGGACAGACTCGGGATTTGGGAGGCACAGGAATCCTCTTGTGGGTGGCAGGGGCCCGTGAGTTGGTTGTACTTACGATTTTTGGTGTCCAGTAAAGCTGAGTGAAACTGGGTGTTCAGTCTGTGGATCCTGCGGTGGATAAAAAACAGCAGGGGTCCTTTGCAGGTCTGGGAGAGGGAGGCTCTGAGCTGGGGCAGGCTGGATTGCAGTGTGTGGAGGTGCCGGCGCATGGCTGCGGGTGTCTGTTTCAGGACTCGTAGGGAGAAACGCTTCTGAAGGGTCTGAATATTCTGGCTGTAGAGGTGGTCACGGTTGGTGCCAAATTGGGAAGGCTGAAATGTAGACTGTAGTCCCTTGGGGATGATCTGGTTCCGTAGGCAGGTGCTGAGGAAGGTGATGTGGCTGTGGTACCTGGTTTGCTTCAGGACATGGTCGAGCAGTTACAAAGCCGAAGAGATTACAAGAGAGTTGCAATGGGAGAGAGATTCCCTGAGGTTGGTCCGGAGGGAGGAGGGTAACTTCTTCAGGTTAGGCATCCTTGGAAGAGGCTTCGCAGTGAGGTTAAAATAGTATCAGAGATAATGGGAACTGCAGATGCTGGAGAATTCCAAGATAATAAAATGTGAGGCTGGATGAACACAGCAGGCCAAGCAGCATCTCAGGAGCACAAAAGCTGACGTTTCAGGCCTAGACCCTTCATCAGAGGTTCATCAGGTAGAGGGTATGTTGATTTAATTTACTTAAAGATCTCTGTTGGGTTCATTTATAGCTAAATTACTTTACAATTACAATTATATTGTTAAAAAACATAGTAAAATTATAATAATATAATAACATACAGAATAATCTCAAGATAAAGCCTGTGATTTGAGTGCTACAGTGCAGACAGCCTGTGGTTTGGAATAATGTCACAACATCCAGGTGCCTTTTCCATTTGCATGTCAAGTTTTTAAAGGAACATCATAGCGTTATAGAGTCACACAGCATGGAATAGTCCAACTAGTCCATACTGATAAAGTTTCCCAAAATAAACTTGCTTGTATTTAGAACATAGAACACAGAAAAGTACAGCACAGTACAGGGCCTTCGGCCCATGATGTTGTGCTGAGAAATAATCCTAATCCAAAAATTAAATAACCTAACCTACATTCCCCTCATTTCACTGCTGTCCATGTGCATGTCCAGCAGTCGCTTAAATGTCACTAATGACTCCACTTCCACGACTAACACTGGCAAACTATTCCATGCGCTCACAACTCTCTGAGTGAAGAACCTCCCTCTGACGTCTCCTCTATACCTTCCTCCTAATACTTTAAAACTATGACCCCTCGTGGCAGTCAATTCTGCCTGGGAAAAAGTCTCTGGCTATCGACTCTCTCTATGCCTCTCACTACCTTGTACACCTCGATCAGGTCACCTCTCTTCCTCCTTCTCTCCAGAGAGAAAAGTCCGAGCTCAGTCAACCTCCTCCAGTCCAGGCAGCATCCTGGTAAACCTCCTTTGCACCCTCTCCAAAGCCTCCACATCTTTCCTATAATAGGGCGACCAGAACTGGACACAATATTCCAAGTGTGGTCTCACCAGGGTTTTGTAGAGCTGCAGCATAACCTCGTGGCTCTTAAACGTGATCCCCCTGTTAATGAAAGCCAAAACACCATATCCTTTCTTAACAACCTTATCCACTTTGGTGGCAACTTTGAGGGAGCTATGCATTTGAACACCAAGATCCCGCTGTTCCTCCACATTGCCGAGAATCCTGCCTTGAATCCTATATTCAGCATTTAAGTTTGACCTTCCAAAATGCATCACTTCGCATTTATCCAGGTTGAACTCCATCTGCTATTTCTCAGCCCAGCTCTGCATACTGTCAATGTCTCGCTGAAGACTGCAATAGCACTCGATACTATCAACAGCACCTCCAACCTTTGTGTCATCAGCAAACATACTGACCCACCCCTCAACCTCCTCATCCAAGTCATTTATAAAAACTACAAAGAGCAGAGGCCCAAGAACAGAGCCCTGCAGGACACCACTCGGCACTGACCTCCAGGCAGAATACTTACCATCTACAACACCTCTCTGCCTCCTGTCAGCCAACCAATTCTGAATCCAGACAGCCAAATCATCCTGTATCTCATACCTCCTGACTTTATGAATGAGCCTGCCATGGGGAACCTTGTCAAATGCCTTGCTGAAGTCCATGTACACCACATCCACTGCTCGACCCTCATCAACCTGTCTCGTCACCTCCTCAAAGAACTCAATAACATTTGTGAGGCATGACCTGCCCCTCACAAAGCCATGCTGGCTCCCTTTAATCATGCTATGCTTTTCCAAATAGTCATAAATCCTATCCCTCAGAATTCTTTCCAAAACCTTGCTGACCACAGCCGTAAGACTGACTGGTCTGTAATTTCCAGGGATTTCCCTATTCCCTTTCTTGAAAAGAGGAAGAACATTTGCCTCCCTCCAATCTTCCGGTACGACTCCCGTGGAGAGTGAGGAAGCAAAGATCTTTGCCAGCGGCTTAGCAACCTCCTTTCTCGCTTCCTGGAGCAACCTAAGATAAATCTGGTCTGGCCCTGGGGACTTATCAATCTTAATGTTCGCTAAAATTTCTCGCACATCAACTTTCTCAATCTCAGTCTGTTCAAGCCTGTTTTCCTGCTCCTCAAAGTTTTCATTCACAGCAAGGTCCCTTTCCTTAGTGAAAACCGAAGCAAAAAACTCATTTAGGGCTTCCCCTATCTGCTCAGACTCCACGCACAAGTTCCCTATGCTATCCCTGATCGGCCCTCCCTTCTCCCTGGTCATTCTCTTATTCCTCACGTATGAGTAAAATGCCTTCGAGTTCTCCCTAATCCTTCCTGCCAAGCCTTTCTCGTGCCTCCTCTTGGCCCTCTTCAGTCCACTTTTGAGCTCCTTCCAAGCAAGCCTGTAATCCTCTAAAGCTGTGCTAGACCCTTGCTTTTTCTCCACCTTACGTAAGCTGCCTTTTTCCTTTTGATGAGAAGCACCTCTGTTCCCGTCATCCAAGGCTCCTTAACCTTACCCCTTCTTACCTGTCTCAGAGGAACAAATTTATGCATCTCTCACAACAACTGCTCCTTAAACAGTCTCCACATGTCTGTTGTGCCCCTTCTGTGGAACAATTGCTCCCAATCTGTACTTCCCAACTCCTGTCTGATAGTGTCATAGTTTCCTTTTCCCCAGTTAAATATCTTCTCCTGGTAACTGCTCCTTTCCCTTTCCATGGCTATGGTAAATGTAAGGCTGTTGTGGACACTGTCGCCAAAATGTTCTCCCACCGTGACATCTGACACCTGTCCTGGCTCATTGCCGAGCACCAAATGCAAAATGGCCTCCCCCCTCGTCGGCCTGTCCACATCATGAGTAAGGAAACCCTCCTGAACACACCTGACAAACCGGCTCCATCCAAACCATCTGCACTAAGAAGGTTCCAATCGATATTGGGAAAGTTGAAGTCACCCATAACAACAACCCTGCTACGTTTGCACTTTTCAACAATCTGCCGGCCTATGAGTTCTTCGATCTCCCTACTGCTATTTGGGGGTCTGTAGAAAACCCCCAATGAGGTGACTGCTCCCTTGCTGTTCCTAACTTCCACCCATACTGACTCAGTCAACAAACCTTCCTCGGCAACCTCAGTAGACGAGTCCTCATCAAAAGTTCTTTCAGCCACCGTTATACTGTCCTTGACTAACAAAGCCACACATCCCCCACTTTTACCACCTTCTCTGACCTTAATGAAATAGCTAAACCCTGGAACCTGCACATCCATTCCAGACCCTGCTCTATCCATGTTTCCGAAATGGCCACAACATCGAAGTCCCAGGTATCTATCCAAGCTGCAAGCTCACCTACCTTATTCCGGACACACCTTGCGTTAAAGTAGACACACTTCAACCCAAGATAATAAAATGTGAGGCTGGATGAACACAGCAGGCCAAGCAGCATCTCAGGAGCACAAAAGCTGACGTTTCGGGCCTAGACCCTTCATCAGAGAGCTCTCTGATGAAGGGTCTAGGCCCGAAACGTCAGCTTTTATGCTCCTGAGATGCTGCTTGGCCTGCTGTGTTCATCCAGCCTCACATTTTATTATCTTGGAATTCTCCAGCATCTGCAGTTCCCATTATCTCTGACACTTCAACCCAGCTTGCTGTCTGCCAGCACACTCCTGTGACAGTGAGGTCCTGTCCATGTCCTCCCTACTCTCATCCTCCTGTGTACTAGGACTACACCTCAGTTTCCCATCCCCTTCTGAGCTAGTTTAAATCCACCTGAATAGCACTAGCAAATTTCCCACCCAGGATATTTGTGCCCCTCTGGTTCAAGTGGAGACCATCCTGTTTGTAGAGGTCCCACCTTCCCCAGAATGAGCCCCAATTGTCCATGTGCCTGAAGCGCTCCCTCCTGCACCATCCTTGCCCATGGCCCTCTAAACCTTTCCTATTCATGTACCTATCCAAATGTTTTTTAAATGTTGTAATTGTACCTGCATTTACCACTTCTTCTGGCAATTTATTCCACATATGAACCACCCTCTGTGTGAAAAAGCTGCCCCTCAGTTTGCTTCTAAATCTTTCTCCTCTCACCTACAAAATCTGCACTCTGGTTTTGAATTCCCTACCCTGGTGAAACGACCTTTGTTGTTCACCTTATCTATTTCTCATTTGATTTTATAAACCTCTACATAGTCATTCTTCAACATCCTAAGCTCCAGTGATAAAAAGTCCCAGGCTATCCATTATTTCCTTGTAAGTCAAACCCTCCAATCCCAGCAATATCCTGGTAAATTTTTTCTGTACCTGCTCCAATTAAGTAATGTACTTCCTCTAACAGGGCGACCAGAACTGCACATATCACTTCAAAAGTGACAACACAACGACTTCTCTTTTTTTTCCCTAATTTGCGCATTTTTTCATATGTTACAAGTAATAGTGCATAACATTAGGTAATAGCAAAATTAAACAGAGATCAGGGTTGTAAAATTTACAAGTTCAGGGATTTAAGAGGAGATTGATTGAAAAACAAGATCCTGAGGAGTACTGACAATAGAGATGTGTCGAGAATGTTTTCTCTTACAGGAGAATCTAGAACTCGGGGTCATTGTTTTTAAATAAGACATTTTCCATTCAAAACAAAGGTTAGGCATTTCTTTTCTGTCAGATATGGTGATCCTTTGGAACTATCTTCCTGAAAAGATTATGGAGAGTCCTCAAATACTTATAAGGCAGGGTTAGATAGATTCTTATTAAGCAAGGAGCTGCATGTTATGGTGGTAAACAGGGATGCAGCTTTGGGGTTTCCATCAAATCAGCCATGATCTTACTGAGTAGCAGAGCAGGCTCAAGAGGTTAAAATGACTTATTCCTGCTCTTAGTCTGTATGTTGGTAATTAAATCTGTTTTGTCATTTCAGCGATTCAACAACTATTTCAAATCTTCACATGATGCAGTCTTCCAGAAATGTGGATTTCGCCCTTGACTGGTTTTGAGCTGCAGACGTGTTGTCCTTTTTGTCCTGATTGTTGTACAAGTTTTCCATAATACTGTCATTGTCTGAGTGCATTTGTTCAAGTTCACTGGTGTTTAGAATTGGTGTATTTTACACTTCCTTGGATTCTTCCTCAGCTCAGGTCTGTCTGGGTGCTCTGGCTTCATAAGATCTGAGCTCACGGCGTAAGTTGGAAACATCTGCGACCAACCATGTTCCTGCTGTGGGATGGGTAACCCTGGCCTTTGTGCCACAAGTAGCTGAGGTAGATCCATTCTATGCACAGATATGAGACCATCTTCATTCTCTCTGATTTGTCAAGAAGTGCATCGCGCATCTTGTGGACTTTGGAACTGTAGTGGCTTGGCAATGTTGTTCTCATTTGCCTTTGAAACATGATCTCAGCTGGCAATGGTAATGTCATATTCAGAGTCTTGAGGTGTAAGGCATTCCCATTCCTGGTCTCTGAGCTGCTTTTATAGCGACTGTATTTGTAGGGCTAGCTCAGTTCATTCCTGGTTGACGATTGCATCATCCTTTGTTCGTACACATGGAAATGAACTATGTCAGTCCGTGTGCTATTCCATGCATATGATGTTGCCATTATGTTCCATGTCATCTAGTGCACACTTAATCTTTTCTTGAAGGTGAGCACTGTATTTTTTGGGAAGATCAATTACTGGAATTGCAAATTCTCTGAGCTGCAATACAGCATGGCCTTTAAAACTGTGTCTGGTATTGAACAGGTACAGTTAGAACATAGAACATAGAACATTACAGCACAGTACAGGCCCTTCGGCCTTCAATGTTGTGCCGACCTGTCATACCGATCTGAAGTCCATTTAACCTACACTATTAAAGTAGCTCAGAATCAATTTATAATTCCTGTTGTGAAGAAAAATCACAAAGAATGGTAACAAGTCTGTTCCTTCGGACTAAATTTTACTTTATAGAGACAAGTCTGCTCAATCAGCACTTAATTCCTCCTTGCAAACTTGCTAATTTTCCTACGTACCTGCTATTTGAGTCCTTTGCTGAATAAACAATTTGTCTTGGCTAGTTTTGTTAGTTCCCTTCATTTTCTCAGATGAAATAGGCTGACAAAATGTCTTCTTTCCTAAAGAGAGTTCCATCTTTCTAAACACCATTTCATGAGTTAAAACTCATATGTATGTAATCAGCTTTGTTGTTTGAATCTTCACTTTCGTTATGGCAATAGTGTTTCTGAGAAGGGTCTTTAAACAACTTGAAACCCACAAATAAAATAAACAAAACTTGAAAAAAGGCTCACAACTCAACAGATTCTAGATTATTCTCTTTTAAGTTAACGTAACTGGAAACCTTAGAAACAGGACTGGTGGAAGGAAAACATAAAATTGTTGTAAATCGTGAACTGACTCAATGTGAATATTATTGGTCTCTGCTGCGGCCAAGGCATCCTGGTGATCTCATAGTCTCGATGTTGAGCACCATAGATGATGTAGTCCTGCCACTGCTAGTCTGCCCATGTAAACTAAGTCAGATATTCACACAGCTTTTGTGCTCCTAAGATGCTGCTTGGCCTGCTGTGTTCATCCAGCTCCACACTTTGTTATCTCAGATATTCACACTGAGTTGCCATCGATTTATTGTTGTGTTCATGTGCCAATGCAAGGGAATGGAGACTCATTGTGCAGTTAATTAATAATTGTCCTGAACTCCAACAATCTCAGCACATGTCCTCCAGATTTCGGACAGATAAGGTATTTCCCCTGGCTCCCATATCCGTCTTGATTTTCAATGCATATTTACCAATTTTCTTTGGACAAATGATGTTGACTGTGGCAAAAGCTTCCAGTTAGTTGACATTTCCTGCACAATATGTTACAATAAAAATGTGAAAAATCTTTTCATTCTCACTTGGAATTGGATGCCCTCAGGGTCTTAATTCATGTCTGTCTTTCTGTAAATTTCACGTTACTTTGTTGTATTTCTCGGTGGAGTTCCTTATTGCTGTTGCCATACTGCCATGTCTTCTGTTTGATTGTGCAACTGGCTGCATCTTTAGAGCAAGATTTCTTGAATAGGCAGATCCATTGACTTTTTGAAACACATGTCTAGCTCACATTTTGGAATCCAGTATTACTTTGCCGTGGGCGTGATAGATGACATGTCATTTAGCAGCTTGGTGGTTGGCACTGCTACCTCACTGTGCCAGGAACCCGTGCTTGATCCCACGCTTGGATGACTATCTGTGTGGAGTTGGCACATTCTCCCCGTGTCTGTGTGGGTTTCCTTCAGGTGCTTTGGTGTCCTCCCACTGTCCAAACATGTGCAGGTTAGGTGGATCGGCCATGTTAAATTGCCTATGGGACCAGGGATGTGCAGGCTAGCTGGATTAGCAATGGAAAATGTAGGGTTACAGGGATGGAGTGGGTCTGGGTGGAATGTTCTTTGGAGGGTCAGTGTGGGTTTGATGGGACAAATAGCTTGCTTTCATACTGCAGGGATTCTATGATTAGCTGCTTTTTGTGTTCTGCCTACAATGTCAATACTATTTGTGTATCTAATGCTTGCAGGTGCTGCTGTTTGGCTACAATGGCTTATTTTCAGCTATCTGCTAGTGGTGAGCCAAAACCATAACTCTTCCTTTTTATAGCCAAGAGTTCCTTTTTTGGATTGCTTTAATAGGTGCTGAATCACAAAACACTTATCTTTAATGACAGACCAGCATCTGAAAAATCACATTCAATGCTTTTATTACATCATCGAGTGGCAAATTGGCCTTTTCATCCTTGTGGCTTTTGCCTATCGGAAATCAATTCCGAGCAATGAATTATAAAGTTGAATCTTACATACAACTGATCTTCTAACATTTTCCAAATCTGCGTGGAATGATTCTGGTCCTCTTCAGATAAGACCAGGATCTTGACTCTAACCCCTCATTACCAACTGTTATGGGTGTTTTCGCAGCTTGCCTAAGCTGTTCTGCAATTTCTTGGTTTATGAAGCATAGTTGCATCCTTTGTTTAAAAAGATTGAGCTCACTGAGGAAACTTGTGAATTTTCAGTTCACCATGAGGAATTTAATATCCACCCTTCTGGTATTCTTTTGTCTTGCTACTTTATATTTAACTTTGTGTGGTGCCACTGCACTTTCACTCTACTTAGTATTCTTTTCAATTATTTTTTGGCTTGAAACTTGTTTTAGCACTTGTTCTGTTGGCACGGCACTCTTGCTGAATGTAGCTCACTTCTTTGTTGTTGTTTCTATTCAGATGCGCTTTCTTTTAGCTCAGAGCTGGGCTGACAGCCATGAAGATTTGAAATAGCCTTTAAGTAGGGCATGAACAGGCCAACTCAGGGATATTTACAGTTTGCAAAGAAATCATGTTTTCTTTTGTTTGTATACTGTGGAATCTTCTGGATTACTGTTATATTTTAATTGCTGCTGCCTCCCTTGACCTTGCTGCTTGTAAGGATGGTTTCTCCTGTAATGCGCACCATTTACATGGATACTTTGTATTTGAATCTCTGTGATGGATTTCTTTTATGGCTAAACTAATATACAGCGCAGAGTAATCTCCAAACACAGTCTATGCCTTGAGTGCGACTATGCGGAGAGCCTGTGGCCTGAGGTCATGTGATAATGTCTCGGTTCTTGGTTCACTTTTATTTTGAAGCCTCAAAGACACATCACTTTTGCTGAGGAGTCTCTGATCTTCTTGGCACCACTTTAAAATAAGGAAAAATGAAAACAAAAGCATGTTGTGGGTACAGCCCATAGAGAGCCCATTGTTTGGGCTACTGTACATGAAAAGAGGAATGGAGTATGCCTGACATCCTTTGTTCTGCCAATGAGAGTGGAGTACTCATGGCTGGATTAGGCTCCTCATTGACCTGTGCAGTGTCCAGAGACAATTAGACCTCACATGACCCAACATAATATTATGTATACCCCACTATGTTGGAAATAGCTCCAAGAAATAATGCTTAAACCTTCATTTTGTAACCGAGAAACAGTTGCCATGGTTTCCAACACGACAAGACAAAAAATATTTGCGCACTTTATTTAAGAAACTAGTAGCAATAAAAATGTTGAACTATACAAGTTTTGGCGGTAAGAATATTCGATAAATTCTACGTTCTAAATGTCAGGCTGCATTTTGAAGTAATAAGGAGAATTAGCTAATGGTTTTAACGCTTAGATAATATGGTCCTTGTGAATTACTCGTGTTCTGTCCTACATAAGCATGAAATCATCAAAACCTTACAGCAAGTGTCTTAACTCCCACCAGAGACTGATTATCCAACAACCCTATGCTTGTTAATTTATATTGGCTCCCAACTAAACAGTGCGTCAGTTTTAAAATTCTCAACTTTATTTTCAAGTTAGTCAAAACTTTGGCCCTTCTTACCTTTACTTTCCTCTTTCTTCACATCGTTCTGAAATACGTCCAACAATTCTGCTCGCTTGAGTATCTCTGATTTTAATTATCCCAGTGGTCATGCCTCCAGTATCTGGCTGTAACCTCTGCATTTCCATCCTCTAATTTCTTTCCTTTTCAAGACACTCCTTAAAATATCTCTCTTTGACCAAGTTTTTTGATTATCTATCCTAAAGTCGCCTTATGTGTCTCGGTCATATTTTGTTTTGTAATCTGCTTTGAAGCTCTTTGGAATGTTTCATTGTATTGTAGATGCTATTTAAATGAAGCTGCTGTTGATTGATTTATGGTAATTATATTCTTTGTTGGATTATAAGACTCAAATGGCAAATGGAGTTTTATGCAGACAAGTGATGCACTTTGGTAGGAGTAACCGGAAGGCAAAGTGCTGGGCTAATGGTAAGATTCTTGGTAGTGTAGATGAGCAGAGAGATCTCGGTGACCATGTACACAGATCCTTGAAAGTTGCCACCCAGGTTGACAGGGCTGTTAAGAAGGCATACAGTGTTTTAGCTTTTATTAATAGAGGGATCAAGTTCCGGAACCAAGAGGTTATGCTGCAGCTGTACAAAACTCTGGTGCGGCCGCACTTGGAGTATTGCGTACAGTTCTGGTCACCGCATTATAAGAAGGATGTGGAAGCTTTGGAAAGGGTGCAGAGGAGATTTACTAGGATGTTGCCTGGTATGGAGGGAAGGTCTTATGAGGAAAGGCTGAGGGACTTGAGGCTGCTTTTGTTAGAGAGACGAAGGTTGAGAGGTGACCTAATTGAGACATATAAAATAATCAGAGGGTTAGATAGGGTGGATAGGGAGAGCCTTTTTCCTAGGATGGTGATGGCGAGCACGCGGGGGCATAGCTTTAAATTGAGAGGTGAAAGATATAGGACAGATGTCAGAGGTAATTTCTTTACTCAGAGAGTAGTAAGGGAATGGAACGCTTTGCCTGCAACAGTAGTAGATTCGCCAACTTTAAGTACATTTAAGTTGTCATTGGACAAGCATATGGACGTACATGGAATAGTGTAGGTTAGATGGGCTTGAGATCGGTATGACAGGTCGGCACAACATCGAGGGCCAAAGGGCTTGTACTGTGCTGTAATGTTCTCTGTTCTATGTTCTATGTAAGACTCAACAAAAATAAAAAAAAGAGTTGACGTTAGCAGTCACTTCAATACTGCGGGACAAGTGTCAGGGTTCTGTTAGCCAGCAGCCAAAGAATTGATGAGAAAGATTCTTCAGGAAAAGAGGTAGTGTAATTGTGCAGTGAAGTGTTCTTTCTGTTTGAAATTGAATACAATTGCTCGCTAATGTTACTGACTCGCCTGGGAGAGGGTTTTGGCAAGGGAGCTCTGACAGTGCTGGCAATATAATTGACATTGAAATGATAAGTCGCCTTCAGTTTTAAAACATTATTCCAAGTTAGTGGAGCACTCTAGTTACAAATGCACCCTGCTGAATACACAAATTTGCCAAAGTTTCCGCACAGTTGCTATTCAATTCAAATGTCAGATGAGAACGGCAAGTTCAGGAATGGCAGTTATTTCCTTTTCGATTCAGATCTTTCAAATATAATGCAGTTCTTGTCCTTAGATTGGTTGTTGGCATGTCAGGTCATGATTTATGTTTACATGCTTCCATTTTTTTTCTGGTTCAGAAACCTCTCCAGTGCTTGTTATAAGCACTGAGTGAAAAGGGAATCCAGTTAGCTCTGTTCATTTTTTACATCACTATGCATTGTGCTCAAGCTCCAAATTGGCATCATGGATTTAAACTAGAGTTGTCAAAGGAGAGCTTTGGAAACTTCAGATAGTTTTGCCCAGATTGATATTTTTTTAAAAAAATCAATATCTGTAAATATTGCTCAGGAGGCTGTTGTACACCTTTGCAATTTGTGGAATCAATATAAAATCTGCAAATTCTAATGGGAAAATATATTGGGATGTAACTGCCTGTTTTTAGTGTACTTTCAACCATGTGGGCCAAGGCAGTTTAGCTGCAGTTTCTGTGATCTAGTTAAGCTATGAATGTTTGAGGCGTTATAAAACATTCAGTAAGTTTTTGGTAGAATATCTGTTGTCTTTTCTGCTGGTTCATGGAGAAATATAGGGGAGAACTTTCACTCTCTGATGTTGAGAGAAAGAGGGCATGAGAGATGTCTTAATCAAATGAGAGTCCAAAAATCAGATTTGGCACATGGAGCAAAACTTTCTCCGTTAAGTCCTCATGCCTTAGATGGCGTGTTCAGAATCTCACTGTCGGGTGGTAAGAAACTTATTTCCATGCATTTGCTTATCATTAGTACCCCAACTCTCCACATTAACATTGCACACCCAATCAAAAAACTCAACATGCAAAATCTGGGCTGTTAATGCAGAACAGGCACCTGGTGAATGGCCTTGTTAGTGCTCATTACAGCTCATGGCATGGCTGTGTTGGCTATTCAGTTTCTCTTGAACCTCTGCTGCTGGGTAAGATTTTTAAACTATGACCCCTAGTTCTAGATTCTCCCATAAGATGAAACACTCTTTCAACGTCCACCGAACAAGTCTTCTTAGGACCTATATTTTTCAACTAAGTCACTTCTGACTCTTCTAAACCCCAGAGATATAGGCTAAGTCTGTCTAGCCTTTTTTTATAAGTGGCAATCCCCTCATTCTAGGTATTAGTCTAATAAATCTTGTCTGAACTGCTTCCAATCCTTATAACCCTCTGGCAACCAAGACTGTATACAATATTCCTGATGCAGTCAGGACCCTAGGCCCGAAACGTCAGCTTTTGTGCTCCGGAGATGCTGCTGGGCCTGCTGTGTTCATCCAGCCTCACACTTCATTATCTTGGATTCTCCAGCATCTGCAGTTCCCATTGTCACTTCACACTTTCCTGCTTTTACGAGGAATTCTTGAAGAAGGGGCATCAAGCAGGTCAAACATTCCTCTGCCCTCTACACGGTGAGGCAATAGGGCCAGCGAGTGCATAGGAGCCTCCAGAGTCATGGGCTGTAGGAGTAATGGAAGTGCATTCACAGTGATGGATGGTTCTTCAACTGAAGTTGGACAAGTTAACGGGTACTCATGTCCACAGGGACAGCAACACACAAAAGAATGTAAAGAGTGCAGGAAGATTTGTGGGTTGCAAGAAGAACCTATCAGTCAGTCGCACACGTACAGTTAAAAGCTTGCCATGTCGGGCCAAAAGTTAACAGCAGGGTAGATGAAGGGTCTAGGCCTGAAACGTCAGCTTTTGTGCTCCTGAGATGCTGCTTGGCCTGCTGTGTTCATCCAGCTTCACACTTTGTTATCCACAAGGACATGGAGTGCGATGTGAAAGGGAGTTTTGGGGGGTGGGGTGTTCCATTGTGGCTGACTGGCAGAAGCCTGGTCCCAGTGGAACATAGCCATTTTGGTTGTCTGCTATGTATTTGTTAAGATCACATATTGTGGAGATCCATATTGAGGAGTGATGATAAAAATCCTCAGAAAGCCTCCATGTTACATTAAGGAAGGGAATAATATCCAGTCTGATTGTCAAAGATATAGGGGACTGAGGCATCCCTTCGATAAGACAGTGTGATCGATTGGTGAGTGATAATGGGAACTGCAGATGCTGGAGAATCCAAGATAACAAAGTGTGGAGCTGTATGAACACAGCAGGCCAAGCAGCATCTCAGGAACACAAAAGCTGACGTTTCGGGCCTAGACCCTTCATCAGAGAGGGGGATGGGGAGAGGGAACTGGAATAAATAGGGAGAGAGGGGGAGGTGGACCGAAGATGAAGAGAAAAGAAGATAGGTGGAGAGGAGAGTATAGGTGAGGAGGTAGGGAGGGGATAGGTCAGTCCAGGGAAGATAGGTCAAGGAGGCGGGATGAGGTAGTAGGTAGGAAATGGAGGTGCAGCTTGAGGTGGGAGGAAGAGATGGGTGAGAGGAAGAACAGGTTAGGAAAGCAGAGACAGGTTGGACTGGTGTTGGGATGCAGTGGGGGGAGGGGACGACCTGGGCTGGTTTTGTGATGCAGTGGGGGGACGGGAAGAGCTGGGCTGGTTTTGGGATGCAGTGGGGGAAGAGGAGATTTTGAAGCTTGTGAAGTCCACATTGATACCATTGGGCTGCAGGGTTCCCGAGTGGAATATGAGTTTCTGTTCTTGCAACCTTCGGGTGGCATCATTGTGGCACTGCAGGAGGCTCATGATGGATATGTCGTCTGAGGAATGGGAGGGGGAGTTAAAATGGTTCGCGACTGGGAGGTGCAGTTGTTTGTGGCGAACCGAGCGGAGGTGTTCTGCAAAGTTGTCCCCAAACCTCCGCTCGGTTTCCGCAATGTAGAGGAAGCCACACCGGGTACAATGGATACAATATACCACATTGGCAGATGTGCAGGTGAACATTTGCTTAATATGGGAGGTCATCTTGGGGCCTGGGATGGGGTGAGGGAGGAGGTGTGGGGGCAAGTGTAGCACTTCCTGCAGTTGCAGGGGAAGGTGCCGGGTGTGGTGGGGTTGGAGGGGAGTGTGGAGCGGACAAGGGAGTCGTGGAGAAAGTGGTCTCTCCGGAACGCAGACAAGGGTGGGGATGGAAAAATGTCTTGGGTGGTGGGGTCGGATTGTAGATGGCGGAAGTGTTGGAGGATGATGCGTTGTATCCGGAGGTTGGTGGGGTGGTATGTGAAAATGAGGGGGATCCTCTTTGGGCAGTTGTGGCGTGGGCGGGGTGTGAGGGATGCGTTGCGGAGAATGTCGGAGACGCGGTCAAGGGCGTTCTCGACCACTGCGGGGGAAAGTTGCGGTCCTTGAAGAAGGTGGACATCTGGGATGTGCGGGAGTGGAATGCCTCATCGTGGGAGCAGATGCGGCGGAGGTGGAGGAATTGAGAATAGGGGATGGAACTTTTGCAGGAGGGTGGGTGGGAGGAGGTGTATTCTAGGTAGCTGTGGGAGTCAGTGGGCTTGAAATGGACATCAGTTTCCAGCAGGTTACCTGAGATGGAGACTGAGAGGTCCAGGAAGGTGAGGGATGTGTTGGAGATGGCCCAGGTGAACTTGAGGTTGGGGTGGAAGGTGTTGGTGAAGTGGATGAACTGTTCAAGCTCCTCTGGGGAGCAAGAGGCGGCGCCGATACAGTCATCAATGTAACAGAGTAAGACGTGGGGTTTGGGGCCTGTGTAGGTAGTGCAGGGATCCCCTGTGGTCATTCCCCTCAACATTAAGTATACCATTTTGGATATTATTGGGGGGGGATGACTCACCAGGGGAAAGCAGTGGGGCACGGGTCTCTGGCACAGAGTCTGTCGCTGCTGCTCAGAAGGGAAGGGGGAAGAGGAGCAGAGCATTAATCATTGGGGACTCCATAGTTAGGGGGACAGATAGGAGGTTCTGTGGGGATGACAAAGACTCACGGTTGGTGTGTTGCCTCCCAGGTGCCAGGGTGCGTGATGTCTCTGATCGTGTTTTTGGGATCCTTAAGGGGGAGGGGGAGAAGCCCCAAGTCGTGGTCCACATTGGCACCAACAACATAGGTAGGAAGAGAGATGGGGATTTAAGGCAGAAATTCAGGGAGCTAGGATGGAAGCTGAGAGCTAGGACAAACGGAGTTGTTGTCTCTGGTTTGTTGCCCGTGCCACGTGCTAGTGAGGCGAGGAATAGGGAGAGAGAGGTGTTGAACACGTGGCTACCGGGATGGTGCAGGAGGGAAGGTTTTGGATTCATGGATAATTGGGGCTCTTTCTTGGGTAGGTGGGACCTCTACAAGCAAGATGGTCTTCACCTGAACCAGAGGGGTACCGATATCCTGGGGTGGGAATTTGCGAAGGCTATTCGGGTGGGTTTAAACTAATTCAGCAGGGGGATGGGCACCAAAATTGTAGTTTGACTATAGATAACGTTGAGAGTAGGGTGGTCCGAAATAATGTTTAAGGGAAGCAAGATGACACTGGCAAGCAAGAAGTTGGTTTGAAGTGTGTCTACTTCAATGCCAGGAGAATCCGGAATAAGGTGGGTGAACTTGCAGCATGGGTTAGTACCTGGGACTTCGATGTTGTGGCCATTTTGGAGACATGGATAGAGCAGGGACAGGAATGGTTGTTGCAGGTTCTGGGATTTAGATGTTTCAGTAAGAACAGAGAAGATGGTAAAAGGGGCGGAGGTGTGGCATAGTTGGTCAAGGACAGTATTACAGTTGCAGAAAGGATGTTTGGGGACTCGTCAACTGAGGTAGTATGGGCTGAGGTTAGAAACAGGAAAGGAGAGGTCACCCTGTTGGGAGGTTTCTATAGGCCTCCGAATAGTTCCAGAGATGTAGAGGAAAGGATAGTAAAGATGATGCTCGATAGGAGTGAGAGAGACAGGGTAGTTGTCATGGGGGCTTCAACTTTCCAAATATTGACCAGGAACACGATAGTTCGAGTACTATAGTTGGGTCAGTTTTTGTCCAGTGTGTGCAGGAGGGCTTCCTGACACAGTATGTAGATAGGCCAACAAGGGGTGAAGCCACATTAGATTTGGTACTGGGTAATGAACCCGACCAGGTGTTAGATTTGGAAGTAGGTGAGCACTTTGGTGATAGCGATCACAATTCTGTTATGTTTACTTTAGTGATGGAAAGAGATAGGTGTATACCACTGGGCAAGAATTATAGCTGGGGGAAAGGCAATTACGATGAGATTAGGCAAGATTTAGGGAGCATAGGATGGGGAAGGAAACTGCAGGGGATGGGCACATTAGAAATGTGGAGCTTATTCCAGGAAAAGCTCCTGTGTGTCCTAGATAAGTATGTACCTGTCAGGCAGGGAGGAAGCTGTAGAGCCGGGAGCCGTGGTTTACGAAGGAGGTAGAATCTCTGGTCAAGAGGAAGAAGACGGCTTATGTTAGGATGAGATGTGAAGGCTCAGTTATGGCACTTGAGGTCTACGAGGTAGCCAGGAAAGACCTAAAGACAGAGCTCAGAAGAGCCAGGAGGAGACATGAGAAGTTGTTGGCGGATAGGATCAGGGTAAACCCTAAGGCTTTCTATAGGTATTTAAGGAATAAAAGAATGACGAAAGCAAGATTAGGCCCAATCAAGGATAGTAGTGGTAAGTTGTGTGTGGAGTCAGATGAGATAGGGGAAGCGCTAAATGAATACTTTTCAACAGTATTCACTCTAGAAAACGACAATGTTGTTGAGGAGAATACTGAGATACAGGCTACTAGACTAGGTGGGATTGAGGTTCACAAGGAAGAGGTATTAGAAATCCTTCAGAGGGTGAAGATAGATAAGTCCCCTGGGCCAGATGGGATTTATCCTCAGATCCTCTGGGAAGCCAGGGAGGAGATTGCCGAGCCTTTGGCAATGATCCGTAACTCGTCATTGTCTACAGGAATAGTGCCACATGACTGGAGGATAGCAAATGTGGTTCCACTGTTCAGGAAGGGGAGTAGAGACAACCCTGGTAATTATAGAGCAGTGAGCCTTACCTCAGTTATTGGTAAAGTGTTGGAAAAGGTTATAAGGGATAGGATTTATAATCATCTAGAAAAGAATAAATTGATTAGGGATAGTCAGCACGGTTTTGTGAAGGGAAGGTTGTGCCTCACAAACCTTATTGAGTTCTTTGAGAAGGTGACCAAACAGGTAGATGAGTGTAAACCGGTTGGTGTGGTGTATATGGATTTCAGTAAGGCATTCGATAAGGTTCCCCACAATAGGCTATTGTACAAAATGCGGAGGAATGGAATTGTGGGAGACATAGCAGTTTGGATCGGAAATTGGATTGCTGAAAGAAGACAGAGGGTGGTAGTTGATGGGAAATGTTCATCCTGGAGACCAGTTACTAGTGGTGTACCGCAAAGGTCGGTGTTGGGTCCACTGCTGTTTGTCATTTTTATAAATGACCTGGATGAGGGTGTAGAAGGATGGGTTAGTAAATTTGCAGACGACACTAAGGTCGGTGGAGTTGTGGATAGTGACGAAGGATGCTGTAGGTTGCAGAGAGACATAGATAAGCTGCAGACCTGGGCTGAGAGGTGGCAAATGGAGTTTAATGCGGACAAGTGTGAGGTGATGCACTTTGGTAGGAGTAACCAGAAGGCAAAGTACAGGCTAATGGTAAGATTCTTAGTAGTGTAGATGAGCAGAGAGATCTCTATCCCCTCCCTACCTCCTCACCTATACTCTCCTCTCTACCTATCTTGTTTTCTCTCCATCTTCAGTCCGCCTCCCCCTCTCTCCCTATTTATTCCAGTTCCCTCTCCCCATCCCCCTCTCTGATGAAGGGTCTAGGCCCGAAACGTCAGCTTTTGTGCTCCTGAGATGCTGCTTGGCCTGCTGTGTTCATCCAGCTTCACACTTTGTTATAGTGTGATCTGTTTGATGTTGTCCACAGATCACAGAGCTGAAGTGTGAGATACCATGCCTGTCCATGTTATCTTGCTGCTCACTAAGGATTGACAGGAGGAGGAGACAGTGGAAACAAGAGATGTGGTCACTCCAGCAAGAACAGTAGCCTCTAGTGGGTGCTGTATAGCCTTCGGAGGGGTGGCGGGGGGTGGGGGTTGGATGGGGGTTGGAGCGGGTGCGGGTGGGGGCGTGGTGGTAGAAGCAGAAAGATAATATCCAGGAAGAAAGTGCACAAAAATGGTAAAAACTAGGAATTGCGTGCTTTGCTGCTGCTACCTGCAAATGCAACTGCTAGCACTCTTGAATTTCAAACTGGAAAATCCCAGCTATTCAGCTCGTCATGTCCATGTCAACAATTGTTTGCCTGCGAATGTTTTTGTGTGATTGAGGGTGGAAGACTCTGATGTTGCAGGGCTTTAGAAGGAAGTACAAGTTGTGTAACACTCCCTCCCCTCCAGGCAGAGATCAATATCATGTTTCTTTCGAGATCTTATAGCTGCTTCATTCCCATCCTTGCAGTGAGGCGAGATCATATTCCACCATGACCTAGCACTGGGGGTTGTGCTGACTTGTTTAATTTTAGCAAAATCTGATCTACTGTAAATAGAATTAACAAACACGGCTTCGGGACTGCGAATTATGAAATACCATTTGGAGTCTTTGCAGTCTTACCAGATGGTGGTCTAGAATGAATGAATGGTAGAGTGGGGAAGTGTAAATATGTGTAAACCAATGAAAATATGTGCAGCTACAACAATCTTCAATTAAAACTGAGCTATGAAGGTTGTAGAACTTCCTCAGGTCCTTCATAAGAATGATCATCAAACAAAATTGACATTGAGCTCTATAAGAAGACATTACTATAATAGTGGCCAGAATCATTGGCAAAGATGCAGGTTATATGGAATATCATAAACAGAGGAAGGCAGAGAGGGAAAAAATGTGGAGAAAACGTGTGTAAGAATAAGGAAATGGGAGCAAGACTAGCCCTCAACCTGGATCCACCATTCAATAAGATCATGGCTGATTTAACTATGACCTAGACTCCACTTTCCTGTCGACTCCACGACCCCTGACTAATCGTTGACAAAAGGTCTAACAGCTTTGAATGCATTCAATGATCTAGCCTCCATTTCTTTTGATGAAGAGAATTCCAAGGACGAATTACCCTCAGAAAAGAGATTTTCATCTTCTCTGTCTTAAATTGGAGACCCCTTAGTTTAAAATGTGACCTGGAGTTGTGGATTTTCCTAAAGGGAAAGCATCCTCCCAGCATCTGTACTGACAAAAAATTTTCCTTCTGTAAGATCATTCTCACCTTTAAACACAAACTGGAATGGGTCAACCTGCTCAGCTTTTCCTCAGGAGAGAAACTCCTCATCTCAGGAATCAACCCAGTGAACCTTCTCACAACCACTTCCAATGGAACAACATCCTTCCTTAAGAGAGGTAACTAAAACTGTGCACAATACTTTGAAGTATAATCTTGCCAATGCTCTCTACAGCTGTAGCAACACCTTTCTGTTTTGTACTCCATGCCTCTTGCAATAAAGACTAACATTCTGATTGCCTGCCTAATTAATTGCTGTAACCATGTATGCTGACTTACTGTGTATGTCTGATACTATGTATGCTGACTTACTGTGATTCATGTTCAAGGAGTTCCAGATTTCTTTGTACTGCAAAATTTTACATGTCTTCTTTTAAATAATGTTCGGTTTTTCTGTGAATCTGCCATAGTTTGCAACCTCACATTTTCCCACCTTATATTTCTATTTTTAGTCCACTTATTTAACCTATCCATGTCTCTTTGCCCTCACCCCACAACTTATTTTTTAGCTGCCTTTTGTTGTCAGAAAATTTGGCTGTGATACATTAGGTCCCTTTATCCAAGTAATTTATTCAGATAATGAACATTTGGGGCCCAGCACTGATCCCTGTGGTACTCTACTAGTTAGTTTGCTATCATAAAAATAGTCTACTTATCCCAACTCTGTGTTCCTTGTCAGTTAGCTAGTCCTGTCTCCATGCTAATGTTTCACCCCTAAAACTATCAACTCACTATAAGAGTGAATGCCACAGTTTGGGGTCTACTCAGAAGATAAAGTCAGAAAAACTTGTGAATGACACATATTTCAAAATAGAGGCCCAGTAAGATTACTATGACCATTATTGAATCTTTTTTGGTTTTTCCTTCAACATAGCAATTGAAAGGATGATCGCCAAAGTTGGACTCAAAATATCTGGTTTGCACATGCAACCAAAATTTAAGGAATACACAGGCCTTACAGAGTGGTCGGGCTGAAGAGGAGATGTGGGTGGAAAATTATGGAGGAGTGTAGGTTGTTCACCACAACCAGAAGGAAAGTTGACGGTGAGTTGACTGGTCAATTAGAATCTTGTTCTGCAGCCATAAAACATTGCAAGGTGAATGAAGCAAGCTCCTAATGGGAGTTCCCCTAATCGTTGGCATGATGTCAAACCGTCAGGAGCGACTGGCCAACCTGCATGGCACTGCCACAGTTCCATAGTGAGCACTGCTAGGACTGAAGGTCAGTTTGCCTGGAATTTTGGATCCAGCGAAGTCTCAGGACTTTGAGCTGCACTTCATTTGCAACTCAGTAAGAGGGGGAGGGGGAAATGGAATTGATGGGTAGGTTTTCAAGAAAGAACATATAGATTTCCCTAATAGGCAGCCTCCGATGATGGCAACTCTTCCCCTTTCTTCCTGATGTGTTAAGCACTTTAACTGAATGGGAAAGATGTTAAGGTGCGGTGTTAATGTTGTTAGTCTGGTAATCCAAACAGCCTGGAAATGTCAGAAGGATCTAGGTTTGAATCCCCCCATGGCAGATGGTGGAATTTGAATTCAGTAAAAATCTGGAATTATATAAACCTCTAAAATTATTGTCAATCGTTGTCAAATGTCCTCTAGAGCAGGAGATCTGCTGTCCTTACCTAGTCTGGCTTACCTATGACTCCAGACCCACAGTGACGGGCCATTCTGAAGTGTTCCAGCAACCCAAACAGTACAAGGGCAGTTATGGATGGCTAATAAACACTGCCTCCGCCAGCACATGATCAAGCACATCACAAGAACAAATAATGAAAAGACTATGCTAAACATATTGGGGCATGGGCAGTCTGTATTGAGATGAATTGAACTTTACATATATGATGAGCAGTTTGCCAATTTTGGGACACACCAATGTTCTGTTATAGTAGGGGTGAGTTTGGGCTGTGTGGAGAGGTGGTGGTTTGGGAAGCTGGAAAATATTATAAATCCTGGCCCAAAGTACACCTGGTAGTGGCATGTCATATCTAACCAGGGAGTGTTGAACAATGAAGAGATGTGAAAATGAGTACCTTGCTTGAGAGGCAAGATCTTCTTCTATAGACATCCAATAATGAGGGCTGAAAATTTGTCTTCTACTTGAAATATATGGTGAAAGATTTTAGCTGGCCTGCTCTATTTTTGTCTCCCAACGTTCTCACTACAAACTGTCCACAATTCTCAGGAATTTATTAAACTCCACTCTTTGCTTTGTTCAATACTTCCTGGTGACATTTTGCTGACTTACTGTGAATTTAAAGGTGGTGATGTGCCTAAGCAGCTGTCAGATACCACAGGGAAAAAAAAATCCCATCTAAATACGAACGTATAATTATGGAAAACAGCACATAAATTGACATTCCTTTTCTTAAAGAAGTTGCCCAATAATACTTCTGCAGATCTTCTTAAGTAAATATAGCTATCGCCCTAAGAAAAAAAAATGATGGCTAAGAACATGTCTTAATTATATGTGAAATGTGATGGCTATATTGGAAAACAGTGAAAGTTATTACAAGCAGTGAACACGACAGGTTCAGGAATATAGCTATATAGGGTACAATGATTTCAGGCAAGGAGAGGTTTAGAGATTAAAATATTCTTTGGGTATAGTTTTCTAATAATAGCTGATTAATAGGATAAACTATGTTACAGAATATTTTAATGCTTTCACAGAAAATTACAATAAAAATACAGAAATGTATGTTTGCTTGTTTCATAGCAACTTGTTTCAAAGTATTTGGTGTCATTAATAGGCACTTGTGGTTATGTGGAAGAACTATGATGTTATCCTGAACTGTCCATATTAGAATATCAACTTCCAAACCTATGTAGGCATATCATATGTTTCGATGTAACTGTTGCATTCATATCTAACAATGTGATGTTTATAACAAGGGAATGTCTGGACAGGACCAAGGAAAATATGCCAGGCCCTTTCAGTTGCAGTGATTCAGGGCTAAGGGCGACAAAATGCATAATAAGGGAAAAATGTACTAATGTGCACATATTTTTTTTAAAGGGAGTTGAACCAACATATCAAATGGATGAATACTATTCCTTATCTCAACTTTTAACTCTAGCCAAATGCTGAAGAATTCACTGTTGAGAAATCCACCACCGCCCTCCACATTTTTTTACTGTTTGGACAATTGTCCAGTTATTTCAGGATTGCAAAATTTTTTGCTTCTGGGAAAAAAAATAAATACTTTAGAATACACAGAAAGGGCAATTCACTTCAGGGGTTTAGTCTAAATCCTGTAACAGTCGTTTTTTGTAATAATTGAACAGAAAAATGGCATAATCTATCAAAAGCACTTTAAACAAATTTAACAAACCTGCAGAGCTTAAAACCAAGTTACACCAACTTTTACATCAGAACAACTAAAAGGTTTTAGAAGATCTTGAGGTTTCAGGTTTTTGAAAATAATATTTACATACATTTCTTGGAATGAGAGATGAGTATTTTTCAGGTTGATCAAAATTTTCACAGAACTGCTTCTGCTTCACCATTTTTACTTTATGAGGAATTTTCTGTTGCACATTGGTAAAGTTCTGATTGAAAATAGCTATGAGGAAAATCTCGAGCATTACGGGTGAAGGTAACAGAAAAGTGTTGGGTGCAGGAGATACAAACATTTGGATGTAGAAGAAAGTATGGAATGAGAAAATTCAACAAATCAAGCCTGCTCCTTTCTCAAATCATGACATTACTGGTAGAAATGATCACATTCATTTAATGTACTGATTTATTGATTCCATAAAGTTGCTCTTTTTGTGTTATGATCTCAAATGTACATTCATGTCTCATATTTGCCTTGTTCTCAGATGTATTGTGCTGCAGGTTTCTTATATTCTCTCTTGGTTGAGTTTTAGTTGAAATTAAAAATAGCTGGTTCTTGCAGCGTTAATATTAAGCCTGGCTAGACATTGTTGGAACGACTATAGCTCCAATGTGCCTGAGCTGGAATTGCAACAGTAACATATTTGACTCTGATCGGGTATAGTGATTTATGTCTAGTCGATCATGATTTTACACAACTGATGTTAACATTTGCAAGCCTGTGGCAGTATTGTCCCATCTCTGGATTGTTTCCAGAATAAAAGGCATTTTACATGGTCAGACAAATCCACAACTCTGTCTTCTTACATTTTACTTGCATGAATTGGCTGGTCCTACCTGAAGTCATACCCCCAAAAGCAACATGCTCAGGTTATTGGAACGTGTAAGCCTTTCAATCCAGTCAAGATACTCTCTAGTGAAACCAATCTCATATAAACATTAACTATCGTTGTATTATGGCATATTGTGTTAATTCTCACATTCTGTCAGTATGCCTTTGAGAGACATGCTCATCATTACTGTACCATAGCATGTAGCCTGAGAATGTAAAGATCTCACACAATGTCTAAGTATGGGTCACTTGAAGTATGCATTCTATTGGAAGCATGCTTCTCTGTTGTAAACTAATAGCTTAACATTACTCCAGACACATATGCCCATGGAACATAATATTTGTCCATGATAATTAGTTGCAATACATTTCTGTTGTATTTTTCAATACCATAATATCTGTGCTCAGATTCTTATGTTAGAAGAGATAACACTGCAGCAGGAAAAGTGCCCTGATGGAGGCAAATTCACACCAAATCTAACGGAAAAGAATTAATTCAAAGAGAAAGAGAAATGGAAAGGAACACAGAAAAGGAAAAGACAATTGGAAATAAGAAAGCTGGAAATTGAAAGAGGAGAAAGCTAAGGTTATGGGATCGAGGGGAAGCTAGCCAATTGGATACAGCATTAACTTGAAGGCAGGAGACAGAGGATGGTGGTAATGGGTTGCTTTTCAGACCAGAGGCCATTGACCAAGCGGTGTGCCACAATGATCACTGCTTTTCATCATTCGTATAAATGATCTGGATGTGAATATAGGAGGCATAATTGGTAAGTTTGCAGATGACACCAAAATAAGTGGCGTATTAGACAGTGAAGAGGATTATCTTAGAGTATAATGGAATCTTGATCAGGAGGTCCAATGAGGGTCAGATGAATGTCAGCTGGAGTTTAATTTAGATAAATGTGAGGTGCTGCATTTTGACAAGGCAAACCAGGGCAGGATTTATATCATTAATTGTAGGGCCCTGGAGAGTGTTACCAAACAAAGAGACCTAGTTGCGCAGGTGCATAGTTCCTTGAAATTGGAGTCGCAAGTAGACAGGGTAGTGAAAAAGATAATGAATTGTGAAGCTGGATGAATGCAGCAAGACAAGCAGCATCTCAGGAGCACAAAAGCTGACGTTTCGGGCCTGGGCCCTTCATCAGAGAGGGGGATGGGGGGAGGGTTCTAGAATAAATAGGGAGAGAGGGGGAGGCGGACCGAACATGGAGCGAAAAGAAGATAGGTGGAGAGGAGAGTACAGGTGGGAAGGCAAGGAGGGGATAGGTCAGTCCAGGGAAGATGGACAGGTCAAGGAGGTGGGATGAGGTTAGTAGGAAGGAGATGGAGGTGCGGCTTGGGGTGGGAGGAAGGGATGGGTGAGAGGAAGAACAGGTTAGGGAGGCAGAGACAGGCTGGGCTGGTTTTGGGATGCAGTGGGGGGAGGGGAAGAGCTGGGCTGGTTGTGTGGTGCAGTGGGGGGAGGGGACGAACTGGGCTGGTTTAGGGATGTGGTGGGGGAAGGGGAGATTTTGAAGCTGGTGAAGTCCACATTGATATCATTGGGCTGCAGGGACACACGTACCATCATGGACTAGAATATTGAGTATAGGAGTTGGGATGTTGTGTTGCAGCTGTACTGAACATTGGTGAGGCCATTTTTAGAATACTACATACAATTCTGCGCACCATTCCAGAAGAAGGATGTTGTTAAACTTGAGAGGGTGCAGAAAAGATTCAAAAAGGTATCCCGGGGACTGGAGGGTTTGAGTTATAGGGAGAGACTGAACAGACTGAGGCTTTTTTCCCTGGACCATTGGAGTTTGAGGGATGACTTTGTAGTTAAACTGGTATAAAGTCATTAGGGACAGGGATAGGGTATAGCCAAGGTCTTTTTCCTGGGATGGGGGAGTGCAAAACTAGAGGGTACAGGCTTAAGGTCAGAGGGGAAAGATTTGAAAGGGACCTGGGAGGTAAGCTTTTCACACAGAGGGTGATGTGTGTACGGAATGAGCTGCCAGGGGAAGTGGTGGAGGCGAGTGCTATTACAACATTTAAAAAGCATCTGGGTGTATATATGAATAGGAAAGGCTTAGAGGGATAAGGGCAAAATGCTAAAAATGGAACTAGGTCAGATTAGGATGTCTGGTCGATGCGGTCGAATTGGACCAAAGGGTCTGCTTCCATGCTTTATGACTCTATGAGTCTTCTTCAGAGCCTTTCAGATTAAAAGAAGCCATTGACAGTCAGGTCAAGAATCAGAATAAACAGATATAAAATGATTGACTAAAGAATCAAATGCACCAGGAGGAAAAAATGTTTTTGTGCAGTAAGTGGTTACATTCTGAATATGTGTTCCCTGCAATGGTGATTGTAGCAGATTACATGTTGGTTTTCAAAAGTAATTGGAAAAGTTCCTGAAGAAGACATCAAGTAAAAGCACAGAAAATGAGATCTAAACTGTTCTCACAGGCTCAAATTAGCTTTATAAGAATGTCCTTCTATGCTATAACCATTCAATAATTCCATGTCTTCCTGAAACATAACTGTCATCGTGGATCCATTATCAATGGACTGCACTAGAAATAGGCTGCATGATCTGCATTTATGGTGCCAATAGGTTATTTCAGTATATTGCATAGATTTTGGGTGGTTGAACCCCAAATTGGACTGGGTATCCAATAATTTTCATAGGCTACACTGTCTCCTGAGTCTCCAGAACAGCAGAGGGCCAACTGTTTATTTTGATCTTCTCTAACAGAGCTGTTGATAAGGAAATGAATTCTGTCACCTATTGTACAGAAGGTATCATGAGTATGGCTAAACGTCCTCTGCAGGAGGTGGGTGGAGGAGGAGAGGGTATTTCTAAGCCGTTGTCTTTCATTTTGCTTCTTTTCCAGAATTGTTCTGTCAGCCTTTTCAGGCATGAGAATTATTACTTACAGTAGAAGTCTGTAATTCTGTTAATATTACATGCACAGACTGCTCTGTCTTCAAAGCAACAGAAGGAGTTTGGTGAGAGCTAATAGGAACTGCAGATGCTGGAGAATCCAAGATAACAAAGTGTGAAGCTGGATGAACACAGCAGGCCAAGCAGCATCTCAGGAGCACAAAAGCTGACGTTTTGGGCCTAGACCCTTCATCAGAAAAGACCCTGCCCTGAAAGTGAATTCTTACACTCTACATGATCATTTTATGTGGTCATTTTATTGTCTTACAGGTGTGGAACAGGTTAGTTCCCCTCTATCCATTAATCACTGGGACTGAAAAATGTGCAGTTGTTGTAAAGACTATCACCTGACTAGTTATCATTAAGAGATCTATAAAGGAAATGAATGGTTATTAACACCTAGGGCTTCCCTGACCATCAACACTGACATTCTATACAAAAACATTTCTGAGGTTGTCCATGCAAACTGCTCTTGTAATAAATTAGTTGACTGTGCTATTAATGACCATTTATTGTCCAGCCATTTTGACTTACAAAGACTGGTTGTTTCCAGTAAAGGCAATCAACTGTGAATGTTGAGCAGCAATAATGATTACGATAGAGTGATTGGCATTATCATGACACAGGTTACAGTCAAAATTATGAATTTATGATTTGATTTGATTTATTATTACTTGTACCTAGATACAGTGAAAGTTTTGTTTAGCATCTAGTACAGACAAATCATCCATACAAAGTGCATTAAGGTAATAGAACAGAGTAAAGAATGCAGTGTTACAGCTGCGAAGAAGGTGCGCAGACAGTGAGATCAGCATTAAATTTAAAATTTGAGAGGTCCATTCAGAAGTATAATAACAGGAGGGAAGCAGCTGTTTTTGAATCTATTTGTACACCTATAAAAACTTTTATATGTTCTGCCCAACAAAAGAAGGAGCAACTGGGATGAGAGGAGTCTTTGAGTGCAATCTAATTGGACCTAGCATGAAAAAGCATAGAAGTAAATGCAGTGTCAGATTTAGCCATAAACTAAGTCAGCTTCATCTTAGGGTATCACAAAAAGAAAACCTTGACTAAATTACAAATTTTACATGCTCCATTGAAAAATGAAATGGCAGAGACAAGAAAGACTCATTAAAATAAACATTTGGGTTCTGATGTGACATACATAAACTTATATGGCTGCACACTTACTGTATAACTGTACAGTTATTATGTAAAACAGCCTTGTTTGGATGATAAACAACGTAGATCTTGCATTATGGCAGGAAAAGACTTAAGTTCATGTGATATCTTTTATGACAATTAGACATCTCAAAGTGTTTTTCAGCTAACTTAATATTTTTGGCACATAGTCAATTTTTGTAAAATAAACATGACAGAAAATTTACACACAAGAAGATCCCAAAAACAGCAATATGACTATGACAAAGCATTCTGTTTTTATGATGTTAATTAAGATACATTTCGGATCCAGACATTGGGGATAACTCCTTTGTTCTCCTTAGAGATAGGGCAAGACGAAAAAAGGCAGAGCTCAATAAGCATTCTGAATATTCAAGAATAAAATTAAAAACAAAAATGTCATGATAACTTAGAACTAAATAAAAAGTACACGGCACCTTGAATGTCATGTGCAGTTTTGGCCTCCCTGATATGGGAGGGAACAGTGCTAGTATATTTTCCTGAATGATATTCAGGATTAATCCAAGTTAAAAGAGAAATGGAAGTCACACAAAAACCTGGCATCCCATTGTCTAGTTTTTGAAGTGCAAGCAACGTAAAGAAGGGCTTCAACAACTTGAGCTTCATTTTCCTCGATTGAAAAAAAAACTGAAGGGTTTGACTGAAGTGCCACAAATATAAAAGGGTCACACAAGGAAAAAAAGACTTTAGATTGTTATTGGTAGGTAAACTAAAAACATCAAATTCCATTGTCAAATTATATATATAAAGTTCCAAAATTGGAATATGGAATGCTTTTACACAAGTGGTGATTCTTACTTCAAAAACAACAAAAATAAGAAAACTTATCAGAAATAAGACCATATGTCCATCAGATATAGAACCAGAAGTAAGCCATTCAGCCCATCCAGTCTATTTTGCCATTCAATCGCAGCTGATATGTTTCTCAAACCCATTCACCTGTCTTCTCCCTGTAACCCTTGATCTCCTTACTAATCTAGAATCTTTCTATCACTGTCTTAAATACATTTAAAGACTTGGCCACCACAGCTCTCTGTGGCAATGAGTTCCTCAGAGTCACCACTTGAAATTCCTCCTCATCTGAGTTCTAAAGGGTAGTTCCTTCATCTACCCTTGATGCTGCTCCCTAGGTTTCTGGTCTCTCGAATAAGTTGAACCATCATCTCCATATCCACTCTATCCAGGCCTCTCAGTATCCCGTAAGTTTCAATCAGATCCCCTGTCATCTTTCCAAATTCCACTGAGTATACACTCGGAATCCTCAACCACTCCTCATATGGTAAGCTCTTCATCCCCGGGATCCTTCTTGAACATATCTTCTGGATGCCCTCCAATGCCAGCACATCTTTCCTCAGATAGAGGGCCCAAACTGCTCACAATATTCCAAATTTGATCCAATCAGAGCCTTACACAGCCACAGCATTACCTCTCTGCTCTTGTGTTCTCAGCTTTTAACGCCAACATTGCATTTGCCTTCCTAAATACCAACTACACCTGCACATTAATCTTAAGAGAATTCTGACCTAGGACTCCCAAGACTTCCTCATTTATAAAGTAATCTGCACTTCTATTCTTTTGACCAAAATGTATAACCACATACCTTCCTACATTATAACAAAGTGTGAAGCTGGATGAACACAGCAGGCCAAGCAGCATCTCAGGAGCACAAAAGCTGACGTTTCGGGCCTAGGCCTAGGACCGAAACGTCAGCTTTTGTGCTCCTGAGATGCTGCTTGGCCTGCTGTGTTCATCCAGCTTCACACTTTGTTATCTTGGATTCTCCAGCATCTGCAGTTCTTATTATCACTGAAATACCTTCCTACATTGTTTTCCATCTGCCACTTCTTTGCCCACTTTCGTAGACTGTCCAAATCCTTCAGCAGCCTCTCCACTTTTTTTCCTGTTATCTGCAAACTTAGGTACAATGCCTTCAGTTCCTTCGTCCAGATCATTAATTGGTGCTCAATGTAAAGCAACTGTCAAATGTTGTAATAATATTGTTAAAGGTATATGTGTCCTCTCTTACATTCTGTCATTTTAAAAGTAAACTGCTATTCATCTTGCAGAATAAGGAAATCTGTTCACTTGTTCTTCTCTGGAGTTTTTTTATAATCCTGAAGCAATTTTGCATGGTGTGAATTGTCTCTTCTGCTCAGTCCAGTTTTAAAATGGCTTTGCGTTGTAATCACATCTGTAAGGATATTTTCAGTTGCACAATAAAGAAATCATTTTCCCTTAAAACACTTATTGTTAATAAACTCTTGTTTTGCTTTCATTCTCATTAGTCAAGTTATACTGCCATTTATTGATTTTCTTAACAATTGTCCTTTTGCAAAGTTTTTTGCACATTTTGCACGTTTCTCAAATAATTTAAATGACTGTAATAATGTTCACTAAACATAATGACTTAAGTCTTCCTTTAGCTTCTCAGCCTAGAATTTTTCTTAAATGTCAGAATTCTTACCTTTCCTCTAAGGGAATTAACTTACATATAATGATTGATGTATCCTTCATTTATGTTCAGAATTTCTCCTCTACAGCTCTTGTAAGATTCTCCATGGTAACGCATGCTTTTTTCAGCTCCTATCACTATATCTAGCTATACTGACCTCTTATACACACATTTCATATTGTTATCAGTCTTGTATCTTGTCTCCCTGCTGCCTTCATAGAAATTGTCTGGGTTTGTGTGTTTTGGGCAACGGAATATTTAAAGATACCCTCACAGTTGCATTTACAGATATACTCACAGTTCTTTTGTGTTTTGATTGGCAGAGCTTAGCTCATGATGTCATGATAACACTTTCAGGGACTAACTCTGTTCTTATTTAGAATCACTACCTATTGCCCATGCGGGGGATCTATCCCTCCATTTGCCTCATGTTCATGTGTCTATCAAGGCATGCCTTAACATTGCTAACATGTCTGCTTCCGTCACCTCCACTGACAGTGAGTTCCAGTCACCCACTGCTCTCTGTGTGAAAAGTTTCCCAGCATTCTCCACTAAAATTGCTCCCTCTTGCCTTGAACCTAGGGCCTCTTGTAGTTGACCTTTCCATGCCAGGAAAATGCCTCTGGCCATTGGTCCTATCTATTCTTTTCATAATTTTGTATACCTCGATCAGGTCAGCCCTCAACCTCCATCTTTCTGGTGAAGACAATTTGAGTTTTTTTGACCTTTCTTCATAACCAAACCCTCCAGACCAGGCAACATCTTGGTAAACATTCTCTGCACATTCTCCAAAACAGCTATGGCCTTCTGGTAGTGTGGTGACAAGAACTGAAAGTAATATTCCAAATGTGGCCTAACTAAAGTTTTGTGCATAACTTGCCAACTTTTATATTTGATGCCCTGGCCGAACAAGGCAAGTGTGCGTTATGTGGGAAAGAGAACAAAATGGAAGATCTGTGATATGCTGGAAAGCTGAAATGATAAAGAGTCTGTTTTGTTTTGATTTTCTGTATAAGTTTGGTTTCTCTTTTATTTCATTACTATACTTACAGGCACTCATTGTTCGAAATTCTGTTGCTCAACTTTGTCTGGAGACAATTCTTATTTAATCTTGTGATCACTTATGATTAAGGCATTCAAAGAAAATAATGATACTTTCTAAAACAAGAAAATAGAAAGAAAATTATACTATGCAGTTTAAAATACCCAGAAAGACTCAAGACTTAAATGCATGGATAAAGGGATAATGGCTTTGCCCAATGATGAAGAGGATCTTGATGAAGAGGATCTATTTCTGCACTGATAATGTTATTGTGTCTTGGTACAGCTATGCATTAAAGCTTCATGGCTATGTCACTGTGTCAATATCAACCCCAGCTGGAACTTCTATCATTAATTTTTGCTCTATTTTTAATCTGTGTGCTTCAACCAGAATGGTGCCTTTTTTAATCATTCAAACTGTGTTGAGTTTGGCACAAATAGATGTGTGACCTATCTAATGGTATCATTATGGGCTAGGGGTGAGACAGGTTAGCAAGGATTTCTGCTTGGGACGCTCAGATAGTGTTCAACTATGAGCTCTCAGCTTACACAAGTGGTTACGACGGCTTGAATTTAGATGACTTCTTGGAAATAGTAAAATATCCTACATTGTTTGATAGGAGAATTATGTAATAAAAAAATTAACACTAAGCCACATCCCACATATGGAGATCTGCTAGAACAGATGGTCAAAAATTCATGGTCAAAGCTATAGGTTCTAAGGAGCAGCTGAAAGGAAGAAGAGCGAGAGAGAGATAGGAAGATTTCAAGAGGAATTTCCAGAGCTTGGGACATAGGCAGCTGTGGTGATAGTTTCCTGGTTAGTACAGCAATGAAAATTAGGCATGTCAATCAGTGGGGAAGGGCCACCATGTAAGGTCTTTCTGGCAAAGTATAGTGAGGTTCCATTCAGTTGTAAGGCCCTCTCAAGAACTCTGAATGAACATAAGTATTTCTTGCATAAGTAGGAAATGCTCTTTTTTTTTGCAACTGTAGAGAAGCTCTGAGAAATGTCAAAGTTCCAATCTTTTGTTTATTTTTTTTTCTCTGCAAAGACTGTACAGATGTAATTTAGATCGCATGTATGTACTTATAAATGATTTTTATGAATAAAGAATATTTTTTGAGCTTAACAACAATAGTAGTGGAGCAATGAAAACTGGACATTGCCACCAGCAATGCCCACTAGGTTAACTCATGAAGATTGGCCTTTTAGGCAATGAAGTGGACTGCTGCACTCAGTGGATAAAGACAGTTTGAAAGAGGATCAAAATAATTGATTTGTCTAAGATTAACATTTTGCTTTCTGCAATACCCAAACATGCAAATTTCTGACATTTTGGTAATGAATAACAGACAAGCAGGTGACTGTGATGGAACTTCGCTTTATGGTTAAATATATCACGGTTGGAAAATCTTTGAAGTCACTATACAACAAGAAAATAACATGTTGGCTTGAGAAACAGATGGACAGACAATACTGCCACAGCAAGAACTCCTTTGATCCCATCTGTTGTTGCTGCTCAGACTTTTCACGAGCAGTGGCTAATTTGACTACTACTACTAGCACACGCGTAATCATTTTGACATTCAGTGGCAACGTTCCCAATGTAGAAAATGTGAAATTTCTTTAATGCTTTTTGATCAGTTTTCTTTTTGTTGAGCTCCCACATTATTTTGATACAGAGAGCCTACCTGCCTTCAGCAACGCCAGATGTCGGTTAATGAGGATGGTGCATTTAGTGGCTGCAAAAACATACTTTTCCCCTTTTTTTAGACCCTTTTTTATGACGCTACTTTTTAAACTGCAGCCTGTTAATCCCAGTGGCACCAATAAAACACACATAATTAGAAATGACTCCTCACTGTTAATCTACTATTGGAGGTAGTTCATTCTGCAGAAGGCGGGTGACACTATCAATGATCCACAGTAAGATGCTGAGTGGAAATTGAGACCAGCACAATTGAATTGCTCGGCTAATGATTTGTATTAGACAGCGACAGAAAAATCAGCTACTTCTTTGAGGTATGAATAAATGATGATTTTTGTTTGTAACTTTACCAATGGAGCAAAGAGCTCAGGCTGAATATGGCGCACAACAAAGTCCACAGTTTCTTTTCCTATCTTTGCCAAGCAGTGTAGTTTGTGTTCCCTGTATTTAGAAAAGGTTTAGAAACGCTGTTTCTTTATTAGTGCATTACAACCAACAAAGGGACTGTATTTTTTTGCACCAGTAATGAAGATACTTTGAGGGTCAGATACTTTCACCAGGTTGGAGGAAGGTGGAAGCAAGTGTAAATGTCACAAGGCTGTAGAGTAAGGTCCATTGGAGTAAACAGGAAGAGCAAGAATCTATATCTTTAATAGGGATGGGTGGGTTGTGTCTGAATAAAACAATTGTGACTATTATATTAAGTAATGGTTTTAAACTTCAATCTTCTAGAATAATATCATCAAAGAACAACAAAAACAATACAAGAGAGAAATTGAAGTGCTGCTACTGTGATATGATTGTTTCCATTATGGGGTTATTGAGCACTTAGCTAATAGTGTGAAAGTACCACACAACTACTGGAAATCTGAGATATAAACAGAAAATGCTTGAATCTTTTAGCAGGCCAGGCTGTGTTTGTGAAGACCTGAAAGAAAACCAATACATCGCAGTCCACGCATTTCCAGAAAAACTTCCCTTCAGATAAGGAGACCAAAACTGTACACAGTACTCCAGATATGGTCTCACCATGTCTCTGTACAATTGCAGTGACACATCCCTGATCCTGGACTCGAATCCTCTTGCTCTGAAGGCCAACATACCATTTGACTTCTTCATTGCCTGCTGCACCTGTGTGTTTTCTTTCAGTGACTGGAGTACAGGGTCACCCAGGTCTTATTGCACCTCTCTCTTTCTCAATCTATCACCGTTTAAATAATAATCTACCTTTCCATTTTTGCTACTTAGTGGATAAATTCACATTTATTTAGTACCCTTATCTAAATCATTAAGAGATCTTTGATACCCCACTAGTAATTGCTTGCCATTCAGAAAAAGACCTCTTCATTCCTACTCCTTATTTCCTGTCTGACAACTAGTATCCTATTATGTCAGGGCACTACCCTTATTCCCGTGTGCTTTAATTTTACACGGAACAGGTAGGTTTCTCGCCACTGCCAAGAGCTGAGACTAATATTTGGGATTCACTGGCCTATGTTTTTGATATCATTTACTTCTAGATTCTTTTCAAAAGCCTTTAGAAAACCCTGTCCTCTGCCTCCCCCTTGTCAACTCTACTGCTTACATCCTCAAAAAATTCCAGTAGTTTTGTCAAGTGCATAATTCCTCTTTCGTAAATGCGGAAAAAGTCCATGTTGATATCTAGCAAGATCTGGGTACAATTTAGCCATTGAATGATTAGTGGCATTAACATTCACACCACAAGTACCAGCAATGACAATCTTAGTATGAAAGAATCCAATCATATCCTCTTGCTGGTTAATACCATTACCATCAATGAATTCCTCACCATATCCTGGTATCGTTGATCAAAAACTGAACTGGACGGGCCATATAAATACAATAGCTGCAAAGCAAGAGGAAGATGGGATTTTTACAGCAAATAACTTTACTCTGTATCTATAAGGCATAAAATTGGAGTGTGATGGAATATCCTCACATATCTGGAGAAGTGCAGTTTTAAAAATACTGGAGAAACTTTGACATCATCCAGGAGAAATCAGCCCACTGAATCGGGGCCACATTCACTGCCTTTATCATTAATTCCTTTACCACTGGCACACAGCTGCAGCAGTGTATACCACCATCTCCAAAGTGCATGGTAGCAACTCACCAAGACTGTTTCAGAAGAAGGTGGCACAACGGTTAGCACCGCTGCCTCACAGCCACCAGGGACACGTGTTTGATTCCAGCCTTGGGCAACTGTCCATGTGGAGTTTTCACACTCTCCTTGTGTCTGCATGGATTTCCACTGGGTGCTTCAGTTTCCTCCCACAGTCCAAAGATGTGCAGGATAGGTGGATTGGCCATGCTAAATTGTCCATAATCCACCTACAGGTATGTGTAGGTTAAGTCGGTTAGCCATTCTAAATGTGGGTTTATGGAGGATGCTCTCATAGGGTTGGTGCAGATTTGATGGCTTGAATAGCCTGTATCTGCACTGCAGGGATTCCATGATAAAATGCCAAAGCTGAGACTTCTACCCATAGCCTAACAAGGACAGCAGACACATCCTATATCTCAGTTCCTGTCCAGTACACTCACCATCCTGACGTATTGCTGTTTTTTAATTGTTGCTTGGTTAAGATCCTAGAATTGTCTCCCTCGAACAGATTTGCAAGTGTGCTGATGCCACAAGAAACTCAAATGTATAAGGATGAGGCTCACAGCCACTCTAACAAAGGGCAATTTGGGGTGGAAAATAAATGCTGGCCTTGAAATTAATGTGTGCACACTCTTTGGCTGAACAGGCTCAATGGAATGGGGTGTGGAGTAGGAAATCTGGCAGATGTCTATTCTCTTCCCTTGGCTGAGTGAAAACTCATTGGTCCTCTGCCTGAAAATGCAGTGCTGGCTCAGGTCAGACATCAAAGATACAACTTTACTTACTCAGTTTGTTCCTGATTTATTTATTGATTGCTGTAAAATCATATGCCTTTACTCTGTGTCATTCGCAAAAATTCTGTGAGACGCTTGAAAATTTATCCGAGGGTTTTTATGAGCAGGTAGGTTTCTCGTCCAGTGCCAATAGCTGAGGCCTATATGTGGGACTCATTGGCCCACATTTTTGATATCATTTTGCTTCTAGATTCAAACCTTGGCCCATAGCCCAGAGTAGCAGAAAGTGTGGATCCAATCATTTCCCTCTCTGGCGCTCACTAAGGGACAGAGCCACAGCTGGTGCTTGGGCTATAGCACACTCCCGGTACTGTTGGTCACATTGAAACCTCAAAAACAGCAATAAAAGATTGTGTGATGGAGTTTGAGCCCAGTATGATCAGGCTGCACTAGCAACATGTACCTGAATACACAATTATTGCCACCAACGCCCTTAGGCTTCATTTCAGTGATTCATCCATGGAGCAGCAAGACATTATGACTCCAACACTTCATCAGTTTGTCTATGTCCCTGTCTACCCGAGTTCAAATTTTCCACAAAAGGAAACATAAGCCCCTTTTGGATCTTAAATGATTCAATTAAATCACCACTCATTCTTCTGAACTGCAATCAATATAGGTCCAACCATTCCAACATTTATGCATAAAATAAGCTTTTCAGTTAAGGAATGAGTATAGCGAATCATATCTTCCAGTCAAAAATGAGGTGAATGAATTTTGTGCCCTTCGTGGGGTTGGAGACCGAGAGGGCAGAGTCTGAGGAAAGGAAAGAAGCAAACTGACACTCAGATTGAATTCAGTTTTGAAGTTAATAGAAAGAACAATTGGGAGAGTATAAAATAAAACATTGTTGATATGTTGTTTCGTAATTAACACTGTCAACCAAAGCCTAGGTTTGCTCCCGTGTATGTATTTTACTAGTTTCTAGTCTTTTCCAAAATTATTTGAGAAAAAAAACTATATAGGTACAGGCATGAAAACGTTATTAAGGGCCTCCTCCTGAAACAGGGATTAACACCTTTCTATTTTCAAATATGAATTTTAATGCATCTTTATGCCTCTTTTTTCTTGAGTATAAATACTCGTAAAACCTATTTAACCACATCTGGCAGATGGTACATATAGGAGAAGTTCCAGAAAAATGAAGCAGTACAAATAAAACATTCAAACTATTAAACAGCCCAAGCAGACTGAGTTAATTATTTATTTCCAAATCAGTTAACAAGTCAAAGTTATCTCGTTTTTAAACAGCACTTCAAATTGTTCTTACCGCCTTTATGAGTACTAGTTGGAAAACAAACTAACTAACTTTTACCTTTGTTCATTATAATAAACAGTCTTTCCCCTGCACCCCTGATCCCTAGCCTAGTTAACAAGAGGAAACAGAAGTTTGGCACGTGCAGACAGCTTCACAGGCCTGTGTGACCACATCTGTGAACTACCCAGGACGTATGTTGCCATGCCGGCACCATACTGGCACCACAGAACTGTTTTGGAGACTGTCTAGGTTCCTTCTGTTGGAAACAAACTCTGTTCTGCTTCAATCCCTTGCCAATTCAAACATTTTGTAAAGTGCTTAGTCTTTTCATTGAGTGTTTAACACAGACAGTCAAGTGAATGCTATCTTTCGTTAGTCTGGTAGTGAAAGGGTAAATAGAAAGATCTATCCATGTCATTGTGCATAAGCTCTCCAGGGTCTTTCGAGCAACCTAAGTAAATGATACGGTGCAGAGCTAAGATAGTTAGGACAAGGGAATGGGAGAAATGAGACTAGTTCAGCTTTACTAAAAAGGAGGAATGAAATGCTCACAGTTTGGCTGGACCAGCTGTAATAATAGTTTAATTCAAGCGCTAAAGTATTTCCAAAGTAACTTTATCTTTCCTTTGTCCTTAACTATATTTTCACAGTTTTCAAGACAACAAAAATAATCTTGCAATTCCATTTGCAGGATTCAAAAATCAGCCAAATTAAAATAAATGCAATGTTGTGCTTAATATGTTTAAGTGTATTTGGATGGATTTAGAAGAAGCAGGTGAGGGTCGAAAAGAGCACAAACAATGTCCTTCACTTAATAAAGGATTTACAAGTTTCCAATTTTGTTTCTGGGCAGTCATTTTCATTGACCTATATGCCAACTTGAAAAACACTTGCAAGTAACTAGTGGCTGGAAAAAATTCTTACAGTTGCATAAAACCTGAAATACAAAGATAGTCGGGAATGTAAGTTGATTTTTAAAACCATAGAAATATACTCAAGGGGATGAATTTTCATCTCTGAGTTGTGAGCTGCAACATGGGCCATTTTGTGGCATTTAAACTGAACCTGCAAACAATACTCAACTTCACCCACCATTGTCATTCATTTTGGCAGGAGGTGGGTTCTGTGTTGTGGTGTTTGCAGGCTTGGCTTCACATTTGCTGTTGCAATACATCTCAGGCAGAGACAGATTCTTCCTGTACTCTGCAAGGAAAAGGGTGCCAGAGGATATAGCATGCACAGGTAAGCTGCATACAGCACTGTCATGAGATAATGGGAACTGCAGATGCTGGAGAATCCAAGATAATAAAGTGTGAAGCTGGATGAACACAGCAGGCCAAGCAGCATCTCAGGAGCACAAAAGCTGACGTTTCGGGCCTAGATCGCCCGAAATGTCAGCTTTTGTGCTCCTGAGATGCTGCTTGGCCTGCTGTGTTCATCCAGCTTCACACTTTATTATATAGCACTGACATGCTCCTAGAGGTGACCTGTCACTCTTGGAGCACATTGGCTTAACCCTCTGATACATAGTTGTCCTCTGTGATTGCCTTCATTTAGTAATTCATGTATTCATGTTGCCCCTCTGACCTCTCAAATCTGTGCCATGCCAGCCTAATGATGGTTACACCTGCCAGTCTCTGACATTTGAAGGGCCATCATGCAGCAGCTCACACGATAGGTACTGGCAAATTTCACTTGCTGGAGCCTTTGCTCTGATTCACATCTCACATTTTCACACTGTCCCACATTCACAGCAACCTTTATGAAACATCCTTTTGCAGGCAATTGATGTGGCAAACTGAATACCCACTGGCCTATCCCCAGAAGTACCATGCAATGAATTGGTCACCAAATCTTTGATGGGACTTGATTCCCTGCCATGACATCCACAGACTGATACTATTAAACCCCACCAGCAGGAACTGAGCCACTGGGCAGTTACAGTCCCCCAAGTGACCTACTCTGATGCCACCAAAAAGTGACCCATTCACTGTGGATGACAAGGCACATATGTGTAGCCACAGTGGTCCTTTGTAACATATGTATGTCAGGATTTGACGGCTGGAAATTTTTTTATTTTCTTGAGCGGGAAATAATGGAGGGACATATATCAGGCAAAACTCTGGCATTTCAATTTAAGTTAAGAACCAGATTGAAGTGACCTCCACAACTAGATTCAACTATTCAGTAAGGATGTGGACTTTTTGGGCCAAAGGTCCTGTTTCCACATTGTAAGGATTCTATGATCATTCTATGTATTAGAAAATTTTACTGTCCCATAGAAGCGAATGAATTGGCAAATTGCTTGATGTACTCATTCCAAACAGTGCAATGGATCCTAGTCTTCCCGGGTATATAATTCCCTTTACTCTCCTGGCCTCCTTCCATCTCCCCAAATGGCCTGAATTTAATGTGAGAAACCAGAATCTCATCCACTGATTGGAGAAAAACCAAGCTCCAAGATCTGCAGCTCAGGCAGAGGCTGGTGTCTTTACCATGTGGAAATGCCACCCAGTGTATTGGCTGTTGCTGCAAATGCTTTAAAGAGCTCACCAGGGTTCCCTGGGTACACGTGAGTGAGGGCTGGATGGTAGTTGGGTGGAGGGTGTTGTGACTGAGAGGAAGTAGGAAGATCAAAGGCTGTGTCACAGAAGTGGCTTTCAGCAAACCCCCTTCCAAAAGCTGGGTCCCTTAATTGGGCATAGAGTATTTATAGAACATTACAGCACAGTACAGGCCCTTCGGCCCTCGATGTTGTACCGATCTGTCATACTGATCTCAAGCCCATCTAACCTACACTATTCCATGTACGTCCATAAGCTTATCCAATGACGACTTAAATGTACCTAAAGTTGGCGAATCTACTACCATTGCAGGCAAAGCATTCCATTCCCTTACTACTCTCTGAGTAAAGAAATTACCTCTGACATCTGTCCTATATCTTTCACTCCTCAATTTAAAGCTATGCCCCCTTGTGCTCGCCGTCACCATCCTTGGAAAAAGGCTCTCCCTATCCACCATATCTAACCCCCTGATTATTTTATATGTTTCAATTAAGTCACCTCTCAACTTTCTTCTCTCTAATGAAAACAACCTCAAGTCCCTCAGCCTTTCCTCGTAAGACCTTCCCTCCATACCAGGCAACATCCTAGTAAATCTCCTCTGCACGCTTTCCAAAGCTTCCACATCCTTCTTATGATGCGGTGACCAGAACTGTACACAATACTCCAAGTGTGGCCGCACCAGAGTTTTGTACAGCTGCAGCATAACCTCTTGGTTCCGGAACTTGATCCCTCTATTAATAAAAGCTAAAACGCTGTATGCCTTCTTAACAACCCTGTCAACCTGGGTGGCAACTTTCAAGGATCTGTGTACATGGGCACCGAGATCTCTCTGCTCATCTACACTACCAAGAATCATACCATTAGCCCTGTACTTTGCCTTCTGGTTACTCCTACCAAAGTGCATCACCTCACACTTGTCTGCATTAAACTCCATTTGCCACCTCTCAGCCCAGCTCTGCAGCTTATCTATGTCTCTCTGCAACCTACAGCATCCTTCGTCACTATCCACAACTCCACCGACCTGAGTGTCGTCTGCAAATTTACTAACACATCCTTCTACACCCTCATCCAGGTCATTTATAAAAATGACAAACAGCAGTGGACCCAACACCGACCCTTGCAGTACACCACTAGCAACTGGTCTCCAGGATGAACATTTCCCATCAACTACCACCCTCTGTCTTCTTTCAACAAGCCAATTTCCAATCCAAACTGCTATATCTCCCACAATTCCGTTCCTTAGCAATGAGGAACACCACAGCCCTACAACCCTCCCCCACACAGACACACCACACACATGCATACACACACATGTGCCCCGTGCACGCGCACACACACACACACACACACACACACACACACACACACACACACACACACGTTAAGGTTTGCTGGGAGGTTGATGAATGGCCCTGTGCAGAATGAAGTGAAGCCCAATGGCCATATTTTCCATTGTGATGGGTGGATTAAATTCCACCCAAAGCCATCATGCATCATAACCGTTAGTGCTAGCCCCCAAGTCTCCTCAACACTACTAGTCCCTACACAATCCTGTACCTCATATTCTTTCCTATTAGCTCCTAGGTGTCATCTGGTTTCTTTGAGACTTGTGTTGCAATCTCGAGCAGCAGGTTGCTTATCAATTGTAGAAATCACTCAATTTTTACTCTGCCGAATTTGACTCACTCAGGTTACAGTCCAGTTGGCGAAGAGGCAAATCTACCTCACTATTTTTCCAACATTGAGGATTTACAAAACAAAGTGAAATTTAAAATTAACTTCATGCTTACCCAAATGTCCAATAATGTTCAAAGCCACTTGATTATATTTTGCACACATGATCGCACTCAATCATGGAAACACGGTCTAAAAATACCATCACTAACTCTCCTACATGCTTTGTAAGATAAAGAATTTGACTTACTAACTGGTACAATATATCACAGCAAACCTGATAACATATCAGCTGTGTTTATTACATAAAGTAACTTACCTCGTGACTCACTACTTGTATAGTCTCAATTATAAGTGTGATACTTGTCACCACTTATTTTCTGTCATATTTTGTTGGTTGATGAAATAGAGAGAAATTATAAGTGAAGAGACAAACAGCAAACAAATCAAAGCAAGGATAATGGTGAGGAAAGTATTACAATTTGTAAAAATGACTCCAATGACTTTGGTAGGAAGAATAGAGGCATAGGCAATTTTCCAAACAGGGAAATGTTTCAGAAATCTGAAGCACAAAGGGACTTGGGAGGCCTAGTTCAGGATTCTCTTAAGTTTAACATTGTAAGCTCAGTTGGCAGTTGGGAAGGCAAAGGCTATGGTAGCCTCCAATGCTCCAAGGGAAAAGCCTAACCTATTCAGCCTCTCTTTATAGCTCAAACCCTCCTAACCAATCTACCACACAGAACCTTGTCGAATGCTGTGGTGAAATCCATTTAGACAATGTCTACCACTCAGCCTTCCTCAATCTTCATTGTCACCTCTTCAAAAAACTGTATCAAGTCAGTCAGACATGATTTCCCATGCAAAAAGTCATGTTGACTATCCCTAACCAATCCTTGCCTTTCCAAATGTATATAAATCCCATCCATCAGAATCCCCTCCAACAACTTACTCACCACTGACGTCAGCCTCACTGGTCTACGGTTCCCTGATTTTTCCTTATCACCTGTCCATCTGCTTATCTTTTTGATAGATAGATCATTTTGGATATTTAGTTCCCGGTCCTGATCCCCATGCAGCATGTCTCTGTGATACCCACAACATCAAGCCTGTTTATTTCAATATGCACTACAAACTCATTTACCTTATTTTGTATACTGCATGTATTTAAGTACAACACTCTCCAGCTGCGTTGGCTGCTCTGTTCTCATAGTTATCCCCTTATCTGCTGTGCCTGAAGTTGGATTCCTGACATGGTCCATACTCTTGACCTCTTACTTGTTCTGGGAATGTTAAAGGTCTTTCCTGAGCACTGTCCTCCCTTTAACTTTTTCCATAATATTCCATGCAACTGAACCCAATACTCCCCTCCTCCCACCCAACTATTTGGTTTAAAGGCGCATCCACAGCCGTAGTTATGCAATTCATCAGGACTTTGATCCCAGCTTGATTCAGGTACAGTTCAGGGACAGTTCCCTCCTTCCCGGTAGTGAATTTGAACCTGTTTATCTCACACCAACCATTAAACCACACGTTTTATCATGTTGACCCTGTGGCAATTCCCTTGTGGCTCATGTAATAATCAGAGATGGACGGCCCATTTTCAGACCCTGGCCACCTCTCAAGATGGAAATAGTCTGAGCTGACATTACCAGGTCAGAGATGGATTGCTGAGTCATGAAAATTCCCTATTTCCAAGTCAGACCTCAAAGACAAAATTTTGAACCCAGCTTCCCAATGTTACCAGAATTATATTTCCTCTCATGCTATAATAGCTGCGATACAATGCCCATACTTAAAGCTCTGGGATGCATTTATTTTCTGCACATGAACAGCCTAGGAATCCACCTGCAATTCTCACGTATCTCGCATCTTTCAGTGGACCAGGTTCACCACCACACACCTTCACCTCTACCACCAGAAATCTCTTCCTCCAGAACTGATAGATGACAGTACATGCCTTTGTGTTTCAAAATTATGGGACCTGGCCTTCTTCATTAATGATATTTCCCAATGTCCTATTACTAATGCTGTTCTTCCTGTGTATTCAGATGCTTTTCCAATGCTGCTACTGCTTAAAATGTTACTCTGATGCTACCAGATCTGAAGACACTCAGCAAAGCACTGTAGAGCCATGCTCCTCAATGATGGCTTCTCCCATGTCCTTTCATTATTCTCATAAATTGAAGGTCCTCTCCTTGCTTCTAAGCAATATCCTTTCCAGTGGTGTCGCCTTGCCTGAGCTTCTGTCACCATGTCTGTCATAAACAATTTAGAAATCTTTCAGAGCTGAAAAATCCAATTGACTAGCTATTTAAGAAGATAATAACTTGATATTCACTTTGCTGCTAAACCTGGTTCGATTACCCATAAGGCTGCTTTATGGGTGAAGGTGGAGAATACCCACCAGAGCTTCATAACACAGCTTGGCTGGTAGTATCTGTCACAGCTAAAGAATGGGAAGATTCTTTGAAAATATTTGTGAAATTGTCAGATAGTTGAATCAAAGTGTTTGTTTAGTTGACAATATCTTATCATCTGGGAATAGAGGTAACCCCGGCCCAGAGAATTATTAAGGCATTAAGAACTGAGGATATGAAGAATGATATACCTATCCCTGTTATTTACGTCTCTCAATAATGTGCTAGTGAACATATTATATTCCTGATGTCATTTTCAGTGGAAAATACCACAAAAGGTGCTGAACAGGTAAAGAGCCTCCCAGACAATTTGCTGTCACATTCCAGATAAATTACTCAAGATTTCTGGGCAAGCTGTGCTTAAACTTGAGCAGAGAGTCGTGTCCAACATCTGCTGGGTAGCTTTAGTGTGAAATTAACAAAATTCTAAGTAATGCCCATAAAATCATCTCTGAAATGTATGTGACAGATTCTTCCAGAGTAAAAGGAATATTTGCATTCATGGAGTGCATTTCATGATCTCAGGAATTATCAAAGGTCTTTCAGACAAAGTAGGTTTAAATGTGTCATTGTCATAACGTGTGGAACGATTGTGCATATTCTTAGATATGTGTTCTAGCAGCTCAAACCTGACATCCGTGAGGCATGGTGAACCATCAGCAAAATTGTATTTGACCACAACATCTAACCTCCTACCTCACCATGTCCCTCATCATACAACTACATTTAAAAAGGTGGCAAACACTGGTTCAACAAGAAGTGTAAGAGAGACTAGATCAGCAGCAGACAAACCTAAAAATGAAGTGCCAAATTGGTGAAGCTGTAGTACTAGACTATGTGCATGCTAAACAGCAGAAGTTGCATGCAATATTTCTTGCTAATGGTGAAACCAAACCTACGAAGTAATGGCACGTTTCTTCATGAATGGGGTGAACAATTAAATAAGGGGCAGGCTCCATGAACATTCCAAATAGTGGCAGAGCCCAGCATGTTAGTGTAAAAGACGAAGAAAAGGAATATGTGACTATCTTTATCCAGCAGTGCCAGGTGGATAATTCATTTCAGCTTCCTTCGGAAATCTGCAGCATCATAGATAGCAGTCTTCAGTAGATATGGTTCATTCTATGTGATAGTAAACAACAGCTGAATACACTCAATATGGCAAATGCTCTGACAACATCGCAACAATAGTATTGAAGGCAAATGTTCGAAATATTGTTGGGCCCTGTTGTATAAGGCAAAGGTTCTGAAAGGGTTAGTGTTGGAGACTACATTAAGCTCTATTCAATCTGAAGATATCATACAATCTGATGCGGGGAAAGGCCAAGTCAAGCTTGAGATCCCAATCGAGACAGATATGCCACCTGAGTCTCCTGATTGACTAGCGAAAAGTAATAATGAAGAATTTAGCTATTTCTAAGATGCAGTAAATAATGTCTTACTACGACAAATATCACTTCTTGCTAAGATGCATGAGTGAGTAATTCTCAACCACCATGAACTGAATAGGCTCTTTGACTCACTATAGAAAGGATGGTTGCTTAAACCACTTTTACAGTTACATCCATATTTGGGTGTCTATTGAGAGAGAGCATGCAGTGTCCACTGGCAGGATAGTCTTGTGCTACAGCTTTAGCAGGTTGCCACTTTATTTTTTAGGTTTGCCTGCTGCTGTTCCTGTCTAACCTACAGCCCTTTTGAGACCAAAGGGTGCTGCCGTGTTGAAAATTTATCATCACTCCAGATAAAAACTATTTTAGTTAAGTAAGTTTCCATTCACCATTTGCAAGTTTTCCTTACATTTTAGTTGTGTTTTTGTTGTGGTGCTTTATCAAGGGCCATTTAACCTAATTTTAGAGTGTTTTAAAAGGACAGAAAGGAGGATTGGTGACCATGCTGTAGCCCAACCATTAGCTGGAGGTTTGGTTGTTTAAGCAGCACAGAAAGCAGGTCTCTAGAGAAGCTGTTCCACCACAAACAAAACATTAGTTTCCAGAGGAAAATGTGGAAAATAACCCAGGTGTATCCTATCCAGAAAAGGCTGGACAACTCCAATCTGGGCGATTACTAATCAACAATCTATTCTCAATCATCAGCACCATGATGGAAAGTGTCATCAACAGTGCTAATTAGTAGCACTTACTCAGCAATAACCTGTTCATTCATGCTCAGTTCAAGTTCCACAGGGGCCACTCGGCGCCAGATCTCATTATAGCCACGGTCTAAATCTGGACAAAAGTGTTGAGGTGAGGTGATGGGGATTGCACTTGACATAAAAGATAGCATTTGAACTAATGTGACATTAAGGAACTTCAGCAAAATTGAAGTGAATGGCTTTCAGAGTTAAATGTCTCCATTGGTTGAAGTCATTTCCAGGACACAGAAAAATGGTTTAGTTGTGGGAGGTAGGTCACTTCAGCTCCAGGACACCTCTGTAGGAGTTCCTCAGTGTTATGTCCTTGGCCCGAAAATCTTTAGTTGCTTCATTAGTGGAATTCTCTTTCTCATAAGGTCAGAACTGAGGATGTTCGCTGATGCTTGTTCGCTGACTCATCAAATACTGAAGCAGTCCATGCCCAAATTAAACAAGATGCAGACAATATCCAGGCTTAGGCTGGCAAGTGGGAAGTAACATAAATGCCACACAAGTGCCAGGCAGTGACCATCTCCAACAGGAGAGATTCTATTCATTGCCTCTGAATGTTCAATGGCGTTACCATCATTGAAACACCTGTGGTCAACATCTTGGAGTTTATCATTGATCATCAACAGAATCGGACAAAACATACAAATACTGTGGTTACAAGAACAGGTCAGAGGCTAGGAATTCTACATCAGTTACTCCACTGATTCCTCAAAGCCTGTTTGCCATCTTGATGACACTCTCTCTATTACTGATAGCAGCATGATGGCTCAGTGGTTAGCATTGCTGCCTCACAGCACCAGGGACCTGGGTGTGATTCCAACCTCGGATGACTGTGTGGAGTTTGCACATTCTCCTTGTGTCTGCGTGGGTTTCCTACGGGTGCACTGGTTTCCTTCCACAAACCAAAGATGTGCAGGCTAGGTGGATGGCCATGCTAAATTGTTTGTAGTGTTCAGGGATGTGTAGAATAGGTGGGTTTTAGAAGGATGGATCTGGGTGGGATGCTCTGAGGTTTGGTGTGGACTTTTTGGGCTGAAAGGTCTGCTTCCACAATGTAGGGGTTCTATGATTCTGTGATAATGGTGGTAGTGGGTACCATTCATAAAATACACTGCAGCAATGCACTAACATCTGACAACAGCATATTCCAAATTTATTACCTTGATCACCTTGAAGGATATAGACAAGAAGCTTGAAATAACTTCTCTGGCTGCAAGTTCCAATGTAATCCAGACACCATCTTGGTTTGGAACTATATCACCATGCCTGCATTTTGCTGGATTAAAATCTTGGGACTTTCTAGCCACACTATGAGTGTTTCTACACAGATGAACCTGGGCAGTTCAGTAGGCAGTACTCTACATCTTCTCAAGGGGGATTAGTAATGACAATAAGTATTGGTTTTGTTAGCTACAGTCACATTTTTGAATTAATTTAATAGGAGGCTTAAATGAATAGATTTGGTGCAATTGGCAGGTAAATGTTGACTAGGACATGAGGAATATGTCTCTGCTCTCCGAATTCTTGTGATGGGAACAGGAGCACAATATGTGTCCCTCAAATCTGTTCTGTTCTTCAAGTTAATAGTAGTTGACCAGTTGCATTTACCTATATTTATTCCAGATTCTCGATCTCCTTACAAAACAAACTTGGAACCATGACAGTCTTAAGCATTTAAGCTTACCCAGCATTCATGGCCATTTGGAGAGAAAGTTCAATTTCGCTATGATTTGTCTTGTAAATAAAGCATGGGCCTTTCCTGGATGCCACAATTTAATTAAAAATTACAATGTCTCGCCAAATAAGAACTAAAAACTTCAAAGAATACAGCAAAGAACAAAGCATTAGTGATGTAAATCAATTGAAGTCAAATTTATGACCACCGAGTCAATAGCTGGCTAAACATGTTTCATTGATATTAAGTTAGTTCATGTAGATTGCTTTGTCTCCTTTTCTGGTGATTAGACAGACTTCCTAGTTTGCTGCCTATTTAAACAATAATCTTGTGTGTGCCATTTGAGGATTTAGGCACTTGCCCAGAAAATTTAGGTGAAAGGTTAGCTGTTAAACAAATTCTGTACTCTTTGGGCCCATGTAGATCGTTCCTTTGATTCTTTTTGAGCTTTGGTGGTCTCTTGCCTTCATTCAAATCCTAAAAGTAGTCAAAGTATTTCACGAGTTTGTCATCTAAAAGGAAACATTTACACTTTTTGAACTCACAGGGTGATGACAATTCATAATTGTGAATGTCCAAGAATTTGCCCCAGAATATTGCAGAAAAATTATTTGCTTCGAAATGCTTTGATATGCATTAGATATGGAAGTTCAGAAATATACGAAGCAGATTTAAAGGTATTCCTGCACTGTTCAGTTTGTTCTACTGTTCTTATTCTTGAACTTTGAATTCTCAAGGAAGTGTCCCACTGACTACTTGGCACGAGACACATCCTCAGCTAGACCTGAACAACAACATTCACTAATTGGAAGGATCTTTCTTAGATAGATTTTCTTTCCCAAGTTTAGTCTTTGATCTCCAAAGTACCTAATTTGAATTGAATTTCTTTGATAGTCATTGGTCAGATTTCCAAAATTTCATGTCTGAAGTTATTAATCTCAGCCTCTATTCAAAATTTCTATCACAATAGCAGACTCAGCAAGGAGATTAAAGTAAAGAAATGGTCTGCATGGTGCTGTTTTCTGAGGCACAAACTTACAGTGATTCACTAGGGGCAGTTCCTACTTTTGCAATCCATGGGACAAAACTGATTGATATTGAAGAATGCAGTGCAATCTCACAGGAAGCTGCCTAATCCCAGGAAATCAAAACAAAACGACATAGCACTGCTAGAAGCACTTTGCTAATATATATGTCTGTCCTGTCGTGAAAACAAGAGATGCCAGTATTATAAAATATCACGGTCGTTAAAAAAAACAATTTTTAAATTTGCAGCTGACACCAAATTGGAGGGGGTGGAGGTGGTGATGAATGTTCAGTATATATCTGCAATCAAAATACATATGATCATAAGCTCTAGGAGCAGAATTAGGCCATTCAGTCCATCAAGAATGCTCAGCCATTCGATCATGAATGACATGTTTCTCAAACCCATTCCGCTGCATTCTGTCCATAACTCATGATCCCCTTACTAATCAAGAATCTATCTATTTCTGACTCAAATACACTCAAAGACTTGGCCTTGACTGCCTTCTGCGACAATGAGTTCCACAGATTCACCACCCCCTGGCTGAAGAAATTCTTCCTCGTCTCAGTTCTAAAGGGTTGTCCTTGGGTTCTAGTCTCTCCTACGAGTGGAATCTTCTTCTCCATGTCCACTCTATCCAGGCCTCTCAGCATTCTGTAAGTTTCGATCAGATCCCCTCTCATCTTTCTTAACACCATCGAGTACAGACCCAGAGCACTCGACAACTCTGCAGTTGACAAGCCCTTCATCCCCAGGATCTCTCCTGTAAACCTCCTCTGAACTTCCTCCAAGGCCAGCATATCCTTCCCTAGGTCCAAAATTGTGATCTAAATGGAGTCTAACCAGAGCCTTACAAGGCCTCAGCAGTACATCCCTGCTCTTGTATTCCAGACATTTTGGAATGAATGCTAACATTGCATTTTTCTTCTTAACTGCAAACTAAACCTGTTTGTTAACCTTAAGCGGGCCCTGAACTAGGATTCCCAAGTCCCTAGAATACACAGTGTGGAGCTGGAGGAACACAGCAGGCCAGGCAGCATCAGAGGAACAGGAAAGTTGGCATTTCAGGTTGGGACCCCTCTTCAGAAATGGGGGAGAGGGAATGGAGCTGGGAAATAAATTGAGAGAGGAGGGGAGGGGCTGGAGAAAGGCAGGTGGATGGGTGAGTGCAGGTAGGGAGTGGTGGGAATTGGTCAGCAGGAAGGGTAGGGTGAATAGGTGGGAGAGAAGATGGGCAAGTTGTGTCAGGTCAAGGCGGTAGGGGTGAAAAGGATGTTTGGACATGGGTTGAGGTCAGGGGTGGGGAGATTTTAAAACTGGTGTATTTTATGTTGAGGCCAGCGGGCTGTAGGCTCCTGAGATGGAATATGAGGAATACGGCACCTCATTCCTGACCTGAAATGTCAACTTTTCTGTTCCTTTGGTGCTGCCTGACCTGCTATGTCCCTCCAGCTTCACAGTGTATTTTCTCTGACTCAAGCATCTGCGGTTCTTGCTACTCCCAAGTCCCTATGTGTTTCAAATTTCTGAAGCCTCTCCCCGTTTATAAAATAGCCTGTGCCTCTACTCTTCCTACCAAAGTGCATAACCAAACACTTTCCCATATTGTATTCCACCAGCCACTTCTTTGCTCACTCTCCTAACCTGTCCAAGCCCTTCTGCAGCCTCCCTGCTTCCTCAACATCTGTCCCTTCACCTATCTTTGTGTCACCTGCAAAGGTAATGACAATGTGCTCAGTTCCATCATCCAGATTGTTAATGTATAATGTGAATAGTCGAGATCCCAACATGGACCTCTGCAGAACTTCACTTTTTCCTTTGGGATGGCCATTACACAGATCTCTGCCTCCTGACTCTCTTGAAGTTCTGATGTGCTGCCGGTGTCTTCTAACGTGAAAGCCAATGCAAAGTACATATTCAGTTCCTCGTCATTTCCTTTTCACCATTACTACTTCTTCTGCCTCATTTTCTAGTGGTCCAATGTCCACTGCTGCCTCTCGCTTATCCTTTAGATATCTAAAAAATTTCTTGCAATCTTTTTATATTATTAGCTTATTATCATATTTCATCTTCTCTCTCCTTATTTTTTTTTAGTTATTCTCTGATTGTTTTTAAAGACTTCCCAATCCTCTGATTTCCCACTAATCCTTACCACTTTTTATGCCTTTTGTTTTGCTCTTATGCTGTTGCTGACGTCTAAAGTCAGTCATGGTTGCCTCATCCTCCCCTGAGTATGTTTCTTCTTCCATGCCATGACTTTCTGCTATGCCTCCTGAATTACTCCAGAAATTTCTGCATGCTGCTCCACCATCTCCCTGCTAGGGCCCATTTCCAATCAACTCTGGCCAGATCCTTCCAAATGTCTTTGTATTTATCTTTAATCAATTGTAATATCATTACATCTGATTCCAGCTACTCCCTCTCAAACTGGAAAGTGAATTCTATCGTATTATGGTCAGTGTCCCTAAGGGGTTCCTTCACCTTAACTTCTCACATGAAGTGTGCCTCATTAGACATCACCAAATCCAGAATTGCCTGTTTGTTGGTGGGTTCAACCATAACCACCTCATAGGTGATCTATAAATTACTTTTATTGAGATTGACTGGCAACCTTGATTTGTAGTAGATTTGATCAGTCCTCCGTCCACAAGCATCCACTCCCTCCACCACCGACCCTCAGTAGCAGCAGTGTGTACTATCTACAAGATGCACTGCAGAAATTCACCAAAGAATTTCTCCTTTTCTGCTCAATATTTTGCCATTAATGTATGATTTTACGTGCAAAGACAAAGCAACCTCTTTACAAGAATGAACAATGTATTGTAAATGGGTTGTCCATATATTTGTGGCTATATAGAACATAGAACATAGAACATAGAACAGTACAGCACAGAACAGGCCCTTCAGCCCACAATGTTGTGCCAACCATTGATCCTCATGTATGCACCCTCAAATTTCTGTGACCATATACATGTCCAGCAGTCTCTTAAATGACCCCAATGACCTTGCTTCCACAACTGCTGCTGGCAATGCATTCCAAGCTCTCACAACTCTCTGCGTAAAGAACCTGCCTCTGACATCCCCTCTATACTTTCCACCAACCAGCTTAAAACTATGACCCCTCGTGCTAGCCATTTCTGCCCTGGGAAATAGTCTCTGGCTATCAACTCTATCTATGCCTCTCATTATCTTGTATACCTCAATTAGGTCCCCTCTCCTCCTCCTTTTCTCCAATGAAAAGAGACCGAGCTCAGTCAACCTCTCTTCATAAGATAAGCCCTCCAGTCCAGGCAGCATCCTGGTAAACCTCCTCTGAACCCTCTCCAAAGCATCCACATCTTTCCTATAATAGGGCGACCAGAACTGGACGCAGTATTCCAAGTGCGGTCTAACAAAGTTTTATAGAGCTGCAACAAGATCTCACGACTCTTAAACTCAATCCCCCTGTTAATGAAAGCCAAAACACCATATGCTTTCTTAACAACCCTGTCCACTTGGGTGGCCATTTTAAGGGATCTATGTATCTGCACACCAAGATCCCTCTGTTCCTCCACGCTGCCAAGAATCCTATCCTTAATCCTGTACTCAGCTTTCAAATTCGACCTTCCAAAATGCATCACCTCGCATTTATCCAGGTTGAACTCCATCTGCCACCTCTCAGCCCATCTCTGCATCCTGTCAATGTCCCGCTGCAGCCTACAACAGCCCTCTACACTGTCAATGACACCTCCGACCTTTGTGTCGTCTGCAAACTTGCTGACCCATCCTTCAATCCCCTCATCCAAGTCATTAATAAAAATTACAAACAGTAGAGGCCCAAGGACAGAGCCCTGTGGAACCTCACTCACCACTGACTTCCAGGCAGAATATTTTCCTTCTACTACCACTCGCTGTCTTCTGTTGGCCAGCCAATTCTGTATCCAAGAATATTATTCAGTTGTCTGGATTTTCTCTGATCATCGTTGTGCGAATTGTGAGACAGTATGTTTTTAAAGAGACTAATAAAGTTAATGCCAATTCAATAATAGTTTAATTTATATAATCCCTTCTCGTTTGAAATAATACTAAGCACTGCACACACAAGTAATGTCGAAAGTGGGGTGACTGTTGCAACGTAGTCAACCTCTCCGCAGAATGCATGGTGTGCACCGTAAGTTGTCTAACAGAGAACAATTCATTAATGATCAATTTGCAAGTTCTTGTCAAGATTGGTCTGCTAAAAAAATCGGCAGTAGGGCACACTTCACTTTGCATTTACTTCACAATATGCTCAGTTTATGTTTGGACACTGTTCCCACACCTAACGAAGAAAAGACATTGACAATATTGTTTCTGGCATTCCATAACATCATTACTACCACTTTATCTGAGGAAATATTTGTGTAGATTACAAAGCTGAGGCCAACTAGCAGCAACACTCTTTGAACTACATGGTGTTTTAACACAAAAAATGTAGTTTCTAATCATTGACAAGAACATTTTAATCTCATTAATATGACCAATTTTATCACCAATTGGACAAAGAATAATTGCTCTTCCAAGTTAATCACTCTTATCCTAATACAAATATTAGCTCAGGCGGATAGCTATGATGTTTCAAATTGTAACATATCTTTTCATTTCTTTCACCTCAACAGTTCTGTTACATTTTCAAATGCTACAATAAACTATGTGTTTTCGAGGTGTTTTTAGCTGTGTGGGTTCTTGTAGATTGTACTACAATATAGGCACTAATCACATGAGGTAGGAACACAGCAAGCCTTGCCACCACTCAAGTTGCTCTGCAATCCCAATTGGATCATGGCTGATTTTTCTACTCAAACACCGGGCCTGTACTGTGCTGTAATGTTCTATGTTCTATGTTCTAAACACCATTTTCCTGCACCATTCGCATATCCCTGACATCATTATTATCTAGAAGTTGATCAATCTCGGTCTTGAATATACTTGACTGTTAATCCTCCACAGCTCTCTGCAGAGAGTTGCAAAGATTGGCCACTCTCTGAGTGAAGGAATTCCTTTTCATCTCAGTTCTATGTGGCTTACCACTTAATCTGAGACTGGTTTTAGGGTCCCAGCAACAGTAGCCATCCTTTCTGCATCTACTCCATCAAGCACTCTAAGAAATGTGCGTACATCAGCACTTCGAACTTTCAAATATATTTGACCAAAGTTAGGCTGATAGATTTAAAAACAGTGAAAATTAGCAGTTTTAGTACACACACACATATATATCCTAAAGCACAATCTCATTGCTATAGAGTCATGGAGTCATACAGCTTGGAAACAGACCCTTCGGTCCAACTTGTCCGTGATGACCCCATGTCCTAAACTGATCTCGTTCCACTTGTCTGCATTTGGCCTATATCTCTCTAAACCTTTCCTATTCATAAAAGTTGTAAATGTACCTGCATCTACCACTTCCTCTGGCAGTTCATTCTTAATATGAACCTCCCCTGTGTGAAAACATTACCCCTCAGGCCCCTTAATATGAACCTCCCCTGTGTGAAAACATTACCCCTCAGGTCCCTTTTAAATCTTTCTCATTTCACAAATATGCCCCCTTGTCTTGAACTCCCCAACTCTAGGGAAAAGACCAATATTAATCACTTTATCTATACCCCTCATGATTTTATAAGCATTTATTCAAATTAAATTCCATCTGCATCTCCGTAGCCCATTGGCCCAATTAAGCAAAATTCCTTTGTAATCTTAGATAACCTCCTTCGCTGTCACTTGGTTGTCAATACCACCAATTTTGGTGTCATCTGCAGACTTAGTAACCATGCTTCCTAGAGACACTGCCACCCTGTCCACTAATAGACACCCACATCCCACTGTTGGCCAGTTGGGAACATCACCTACCGGTAAACAATCAGATGATTTCATACTTGAGCTTTCATTTACAGCCAACAATATCAAACACAAACAAAACCATCAGAGGCTGCAGTTTGTCCCGTATTGCAAATCAAATGTTGACATCATAGTCAATGATGGTCTGTTGTACCCAGCTCCCACTGTCCCTAGTATGCCCCTGTATGGCTCCTAGTGCCTGATGTAACTGAGCGCTGTCATGCTGCTCTCCATTGTCCTCAGCCTCTTCCATGGAAGGCTGTTCCCATTCTCCAAGTTACTCGGATCAATCTCATCACCTCATTGCCTGCTCCAATGGTGCAAAATGATGTAACTCACCATGCCCCGTGTCACATCCACACCAGTCTAAACAGCAGAAGCATATCCCCAGGTTCTTATGGTTCTTATGTCCTCACTCTTTGTGAGATTGTGTGCTGCAGGAAAGGACTGGCTGAATTTTCCCTTCTTTGTTAGTGAGGTTATCGATCAACACCTTATTTGTCTTGGTCAAATGTTATTAATCCATAACATTACCTGATATGATGTTAAAGTGTTGTGATTAAGACGATGCATCAGTTAAAGGTGTATCTGATTTGTATTCGTAGTTGACTGTCACACTAGTTAAATAACAATTTAGTGATCATTTCCTGCACAGGTTGTAGAATAACTGGTTAAAAAAAACAGCTTGAATTCCCTGCATGGAATGTTACTTGGTCAACCAAAAGGAAATGTGTGTCAGAGGTTGTCAGACACATAAAAACATAGGATCATGAGTAGATTATTTAACCCTTGAGCCTATCCCGTCATTCAATGATGTCATAACTGATCTGTAATTAAACTTCATTAGAAGGCAGAACATGCCTAGACTGCAACGCTTCTCCCTCACACGATCATAAAATCATAAGAAATAGGAACAGAAGTTATTCATTCACTTAATCCTGCTTTGTCATTCAATAAAATAATTTTTCTGTCTGTCTACCATAACTCCTTATTCTCTTATAGATCAAAATTATTGTCGAATGTTTGCTATTTCCTTTCAATGTTTAGATACAAAGGGAGAGGACTCAAGGATTGGATGTCATCTTGCATGAAATGCAAGTGACTGATTGCAACCCACGAAACTATATTTCTACATGTGTTGCCATGCTCAGTATAGGAAGGACTGGTGCTTGTCCACGTGCAAGAATCTGGTTTTTGCAAGAGGTGCTATCAATTATCTTTTGGACAGGCGTAGGCATTTGTCCAGGTATGACTCACAAAACCTGCTCTTACTTCATGTGGGAAAGTTCTCTAATTCCTAATTTTTCCATCACTAAACCTGTTAGCGATACTATAAAGTTCTGCAACATGATGAAACACAGAACATAAGTTCAACTGCAAAACTTTCCCATTACATTAATGTTTTTCACACAGTTTTTTTTTCTGGATGACTGTTTTCATTCATATCATTTCTGGCATTTGTTATCAATAACCTTTCCCCTTCACAGCTGCATTGGTTTGTCGATACACCCCCACAGTCCTTTACTGCGTTTAAAACCTCTGCTAAGCATTGGCAAAATATTGTGGGAAAAGATTACTGAATTCAGTTCTTCTTTTGGTGCTAAAACTTCTCAGCAGCACAACTGCCAAATGTAATTTGTGAAACTGAGCTGGATTTATTTGTTATTAACACTTTTCAATCCTTAGATTAGATGTTAAATGTTTGCAGATTTTAAGTAGTACCTGCAATTAAGGAACAATGTTTAGAATGAGGGTCATGAATAGTTAATTGTTCTTCAGAAACATTTTTAGACATGGAATGAAAAACTTCAGTTGGAAAAGCATTCGATTCTGCCAATGTCACCCATGACTTATTTTCCAGGAGAATTCAGATGCAGAAAGAAACCAATAAAATTACATAAATGACGTAAGGCTTACAGGGTAGCATATTGTTACAAATCATGCGGACAAGAGTCTCAAGAAAAATCTTTACTGGTTAAAAATTCTTAAAAATCAAGTTTTTCATCATCTTCCAAATTCTGAATATGCTAGTCTTATTTTGTTTATTGTTTCAACATTTGATTATCAAAGTATAAAGCAAATATATCAGAACAGCCATCAAAGTGTTTGTTCATAAAGTTGTTTGTAGTTGACTCAACCAATTCATGGAAGTCTCAGTTAATCAGTTGTCTCTGAAAGGCACCTTCATCGACTTGCTTGTTGCTTTCATGTCTTTTATACCTTGGTGTCATCTTTCAGTATTTGGTGGCTTAATGATTGCATTAGCCAGCAGATTTGTGATACACTAACATGCACAGGGCGATTGTGGAGGTTATCCGTAACTTTCATTGGTATATAACACTGTCTGGCGCAAAGGCCAGCAGCTGAAAGTTTCCGATAATCCTTCAATGTTACAAAACTTTTAGGCTCGTGAGAAGCTCAATTAGTTCTAAATTTGTCTTGATGGCAAGACCAACCAGAGACAGACGCTCAACAATAATTTTCCATAGTGATTGGTGCTCGCATTAGATTTTCTCATTATGTACGCTGTAAACATGCCAAGCATCAAAGAAGTGCCCTAAAGAACAAGACAAACAAGACACTCCACTGAAATTCCAAATGACGGGAAGGTAGGAAAAGGTGGTGGGGTGTCTGTTTCCATTACGGATGTCCTTAACACTATAATGAGAGATGACTTTAGATCAATAAACCAAGATTAGAATCAGTTTTGGTAAAAATGAACAGGAACGGTAAGATGAAGGGCCTAGGCCTGAAACACCAGCTTTTGTGCTCCTCTGATGCTGCTTGGCCTGCTGTGTTCATCCAGCTCTACACTCTGTTATCTAGGAAAGGTAAGAGATTAGCTTTGCGTTCAGTTCATAAGGTCCCAAGTTGTAGTTACATTTCTATTACATTATTAATGATTGCATTAGCCAGCAGATTTGTGATACACTAACACGCACAGGGCGATTGTGGAGGTTATCCGTAACTTTCATTGGTATATAACACTGTCTGGCGCAAAGGCCAGCAGCTGAAAGTTTCCAATAATCTTTCAATATTACAAAACCTTTAGGCTCATGAGAAGCTCAATTAGTTCTAAATGCTGGAGAAAAGTACTGTAATAAGCTTTGGTTCATAAAAAAAATGAAGAGAAAACTATTAGACATAAAGTTTTAAATGTTTGGGACCAGATTCTTAAAAGAAATGGCTGCAGAGATAGCACAGGCATCGATTATAATCTTCCATGATTTTTTAGATTCTGGAAGGATCATAGCAATTGGAAAATAGTAAATATAATGCCTATTTACAACAAAAAAGGTACATAAAGCAGAAAATTCTACATTTAACAACCTAAAACTGTCATTGGGAAATTTCTACTATCCATTCTAAATAGGTTAGCAGGAGACTTAGAAAATCATAACAAGATACGATAGCGTTTAACACTGTTTTGTGAAAGGAAAATTGCATTTACCTAATTTACTAGAATTTTCTGCGAAACTAACATAAAACATGATTGTTAGGGTAAAGAGGAACCTGTGGGTGTGATGTAATTGGATTTTTTAAAAAAAACATCAGGTACCACACCAAAGTTTTGTACACAAAGTAAGAGTTCATAGTTTAACGGATAACATATTAATCTATGGAGAAAAGATTGCTTGGCTAATAGGAAGCACAGTGTTGCAATAAACAAGGCTTTTTCAGCTTGGCAAGTATTAATGTGTGGAATGCCAACTGTATCAATGCTGATCAGTGCAAGGATCTTAACCATTTACAATCTATATGCGGAACTTGGATGTGGGGACTGAATATATGGCAGCAAAATTCATCAATGGCATCTAGATAGGTAACAAAGTAAGTTGTTAAATGGGTGTAGAGCGTCTATAAGGGGATATAGACAGGGTTAATGATGGGCAAAAGCATGGAAGATGGAGTTTAATTTGGGAAAATGTGAACTAATCCACTTTCACAGGGTTAATTGCAGGACTGTGGAGGTACAAGCGTGTTCCAGGCATCCTTGTACATGAATTAATACATGAACTAAACTTTAATTTGCATGTACAGCTCGACAATTGCCTGGTGAGTAAGAAGGCAAGTGGAATGCTGCAGTTTAACGCAAGAGGAATGGAACATAAAAGTCGGACAACTTTGCTGCATGGCTAGACCACACCTGGAGTTTTAGGTATGGTTTTGGTTTAGAGCAGTGTCCAGAAGGTTCACAAAGCATTCCATGGATGAAGGGCAAATAGTATGAAGAAAAGTTGAACAGGTTGAGTCTCTACCAATTGAACTTTATTCATGATTCTATGGAAGCATAAGATCCTGAGACTAATGGACTGAGTGAATTCTGAAAGGATGTTTCCCCTTGTAGGAGAAACTAATCGTAGGGGACATAGAATAAGAATAAAAGTTCTCATCTTTAGGATGGAGGTAAAGTTTTTTTTTCCCCCGAAGATTTTCATTGTCTCTGCAAGTCTTTTCCTTAGGAGCAGTGGACAGTGGCCATTAAGGCTGAGTTGGATTTTTGATAAACTGGGGAATCAAGGATAAGGGAGTGGGGTGGTGATGGGCAGGAAACTGGAGGTGAAATGACAGCCAGATTAGCCAGAATCTTTTTCACAGATGAGCACGTACGAAGGGCCAAATAACCTACTCCCCCTCATAAGTCTGACATTTCTACCAACGACATAGGGCTGCTGGAATGTTAGTCTTTGACCTGTTCTCTCTGAACCAATCCAAAGAAGGCTGTTGTATCAGTGTTTCTTTTGAATAATGATACCATCACAATCGTATTCAATATTTCATTCGATGGAGATGATCCCCAAAGCAACTGTACTCCAGATTTTATGTTTTGCAAGAGTTATGAATCAGTGTAATTTTCATTTTCAAATTTTAAAAAAAATTCACTTTTAAGGAGCTGGCATGATAATTGACGCAATGACATCACCATGGCACCAATTGTGTTACTCTATACACCCATAAGGAACAATAATGACTAACTAACGAATCAGCCTGAATTCCATGAGATTTAATACACACTCATTTCACAAAATGTGAGATGAAGAATCCCGAGGTAGCCTCAAGTTTACTTTGGCTTAGGATATTCACTGAGTTAACTGCACTAACATTAAGCGTCATTTGATTACCAAGCCAAACGCTTGGCCAGTATACTTCTATGTATGTGCATACGCTTCACGAGAAATTTCAAATAAAAACAGGAATCAAGGCTGACCTCCTCCACACAGACTGCGCATTTTGTAAGATTGCATCATTTCCACTGCTAACGATAAATATTAGTGTTCAGTTACACTGGCATCAGGCCAAGAAGAAATTTCTCCTTTGCTGTTTTAATAACACTCATTTATTAAGAACGTTCAGTTCGCAAACAAAAAAAGAGAAGCACTGAGAACTCAACTAAAACAGTTTAAGCAACATCTGGAAGTCATCATTCCTGTGAAATGCCTTCCACTGACGTAATTAAGTTCTCCAGATGTTAGCAAAACCCGAGCTGATTTAATTGCTACCAAATAGCCTTAAACAGAGCGATGACGGGTGCCTTGCCTCTTATAATTTGCTTGCATGAGAATGCAAGTTTTCCAGGTTTAAAATGTACACACTTTTTACATGTTTTTAAAAATGAAATATTTAATCTTTTGTTTTGTAAGATCTCAAAAAAAAAGAAAACTGCTTTAGAGTTGTTTGAATCTTTCAGAAACTTCCAAGAATGCTTTGCCTCTGTGTGTCTGTTTATTATGTGGGTAAACATCAGCTATTGGCATATAGCAAAGTCCCATAAACATCAGGGAGATAAATGACTATCTACATCATCTATTTTTGGTCATGGTGGTTGAGGGAGGAGTGTTAGGCAGCACAGTAAGTGGCTGTTCATCTTTAAATAGTGTTTGGGTAATTAGACTTCAGCTTGTCCTATCGGGACTGTAACTGCAACCTCCCCCAGCATTACATGAGAATATTACTATCGTTTTTGTTTTAAATCATTGCTAAATTATCAGGCATTTTATCAGATATCCAGTGTTGTATAAACAGGTTTTTTTTTCAATCAAATTTTGGGAAGACTGAAACATGTCAATTCCACACAGACTGCTACCCAAAGGTAGAATCAAACCTGGAAATCTGGGGCTATGAGGCAGCAGTGCTAACCACTGAGCCACTGTGCAGGCCAATGGGTGAAATCTTACAGGGCCTAACAAAATGGGCTGTGGTGAGAAATCTGGGAGGAATTTCTCAAGGCTGGGAGCAGCTAGTTGCATTTTCTAATGGAGTTCCAAGTATTGAAATGAGAATTTCACTGGGGATCAGTGAGATGCCTATTAAATAAGGATCATTACTTTTTGGGGATGTGGATTGTTGTCAGCCTCATTAACTGCAGACTTTGCCTCATTAGTCCTTTGCTTCCTATCCAACCACGAGCTATGAGGGAACTAGCATTCCCAATATGCAAGTCAGAAAGGCCCCTGGTGACTCCAATATTTCACTTTCACCTCTGGACCTGCATCTTGGACACCTAGCACCAGCCTCACAGAGCAAAGGACACATTCACCCAAAAAGACACATGCACCGAATATCCATGGACCTTGGCAGTGGACACCTGCCAGCCTCTCAGCATTATCAAAGTACATGTACAATTCACTTAAAGAACACTGTTACATGAACAAGCTGCATCTCAGGACAACCAGCTGCTATCATTGAAATATGGCTGTAAGGAGACTTTGAGCACAGGGACACATACGCAGATCATTGTTTGGACCAGGTTACCTCTCAGGCTGGCTCACTTTCTCTCTTACCTTGAGCCTATCTGGATACTCACAACGTCCCTGCCTTTCCTTGCCTTGTCTTTTTTGCGTTTCCCTCCCTCAGCCAGAGCTACCAAGCTTCTGCCTCACTTTGCCACAGACTCAAAGACAAGAAGCTTGTTGTGATTGTAAGCAATCTACAGTCAAAACAAGGGGGACAGACCCCGTGAAGGGTCACATGCAGCATCTGATACCAGCCCAGGGCCTTAGACAAAGTTTGTCAGCCACTTAGGGCAGTCAGGGTCAGGTTCCTCTATTTGAAAAGGGTGAGGCATCCAATGTAGGGCAGCCCACCACCCATCTTGGCTCTCTTCTCGTTATTATGGACTTTTTCTCCTGGAATGAGAGAAAAGGAGGTTTTAGAGGAGATGAAAACAGATGGCAGAACTCTTATGTGCTGGTGCCATTTGGGAAGGATGGTGAGGTGCTCCAACTCAGAGAGCTGGCAGTGCAGAGGGCATGTAGTGTGGGGTTTTCGGGAGATTTGAGAGGAAATGTGGGAAGATGCTTTAGACAGCAGTGAGAGGTAGGTGTAGTAGCAGAGGTAATGTGAGTCTGAGGTAGCAGCCAGAGGATGGTGACACCTGTCCTGGTGGAGTACAGAAGGTCATTGACCTTCCTCCTGCATTGTTGTGCACTCATTCAAATGAGTGAGACTACACTGATTTGGGAACCAATCTCAGACCAGGTTGGCAGGTTCAGGCGTTGGTTCCTCTGCTGGATCTGAGGGAAGAAGATGGCCATCCTCACTACCTTACCATTCACCAGGGCCTCCAGGTCCCTGTCAGAAAGTAGGGCATCAATTACTCTTGATATCTGGAGTAAATATAATATACATGCACAGCATCTCCAGACTGATACTCCTTGCCTGGGTGCGCAACTTTTGAGGGTAGCACTAGCACCATAGACACTGGTCCATTGTAAGTTATCGGGCAATAGTGAGATATTCTGTCTGTGACAATTTAGGAGAATTAGGCTAGCACTGGATGAGAGGGGTTCTTTTGAGGTGGAATGGGTAATTAATCGACCAATTTGGAATGGAACAGCGAGAACATATGCTAGACCTCGTGGTGTGAAATTCTTTATGCAATTCAACAAAATTGTCACTTAGCCAAAAAAAAATAAGATTCAGCCATTACTTTCAGTATTGCTGAAAACTCCCTCCCCAAATTACTTCTCCAGCCCTCATCTTGAAAGCAATCATAGCTTAAGTCAAGCTGTTCATAACTTTGGAATCATGTTCAACCCAAAATGTGCTTCCAACCTGATTTCGTACCATCACTAAGACTGCCTATTTCCATCTTTGTACTGTTGTCTGACTTGGCTTTGTATCAGCACATATGCTGTTGAACTTATCATCCATGCATCCAACTTCTACATTTCACTATTCCCAGCTGTTCTCCCATATTCTACCTGCTATAAATTGAAATAATCCAAAATTGAATTGCCCTTGCCTTAACTGTTCCATGCTCCTGACACTTTTATGCATGCTGACCTAGACTGGCTCCAGTTCAAGCAACATCCTGATCTTAAAATTCTCATCCTTGTTTTGAAATCCCGCCATGGCCTGACCCATCCTTATGTCTGGAATCTTTGTAAACATCAAACACTGAGAAATCCATGAACCTCTAGTTCTGGCCTCTTTTGCATTTTCAATTGTAGTCACTCCACCACAGCAGGCCATACCTCCATTTCCTAGATCTTAAGCTCTGAATTCCCTCACTACAGCTCTCTGCCTCTCTACTGCAGTTTCCTCCTGCAAAGCACTTCATTGGCCTCTTTTGGTCAAGTTTTTGTCTATCTACCCTCATCTCTCATATCATGTGATATACTCTATCTTATTATGTCTCTGAGAAGAGCCATGGAATGTTTAATTACATTATAAGTTGTTCTTTTTCAAGTTGTGAAATAGAATTCAACCATTACTTTATGACCCACTGAGTCAAGTGAACACTGAGTCTGAGACAACTATGCCCACATAAGGAGCAGTTAGAATATTGCAATGCAAACAAGTTGTTTTTTTTGCTACTTGTTGAAGATCATATGATGACAGGGCTTTGGGACTGAGGAGTAAAGGACACTGATTGTGAGGTGGGTGGGGTGGTGTTAAGGAGAGTAGTGGATGATGGTAGCCAATATGCAGGGGGAAACAATGTTTTATTATGATGTTGTGGTCTTCATTTTAGATCATGGGGTAAGTAGGATCAAGCATTTGATGTTTGCCTGTCCAATGAGACCTATAGCCAAAGAGGGTGATTAATGCATGACCATATCTGCCACTTGGAAATTTTGTTGAAGATGATTGTGTCAAATTCTAGCTCCCTCAATTGCCATATAGAACAGATGAATTACTGCGTCATCCCTGTACCTGGCACATACAATAATGAAGGTTTGTGAAGTTTGGTGGTAGAGATGGATGAAATAAGCACAGTTGTCCTAAAGTCACTGCCTTCCACAATCTGGCAATCTCTTAAATACAAGAGAATGAATGCAATTTTGAAAATCTGAAATGCAATCAGAAAAACATACGTGTACAGAGTAAACCAGACAGCATCTGTTACATTTTAGATACATACACCTCAATAAATAGGTGACATAGACCTGAAACATTATGGAAGGTCCTGTATATCTGCTGCATTGTTTTGATATCTGCCCACTTTGGTGGTAATTTTGGTGGAAGATTAGCCAAACTTTAGAAATGTGGTACAAATTACAGAAAAAAGGCATCCATATTGACATTTGCAGAGAATCATCGAACCCATACTAAAACCATGGCAAAGGAATGGGCCCTCCCCAGAGCAAAGTTCTCCCTTATCGCTTTTTTTTTCTGTGTGGACCCTCGAGGTGCAATGCGGCAGCAGCTAATACATTGTCATCCCGATCGGCATGTGCAAAACTTCCTGTCCCCAAGTAACTTATCTTTCATTTTTACAGATGTTTGTTGACATTCTATGAATTTCCATATGTTGCAGCCATCGTTTTTAAATGGGGTTGTTAAAAGATTGATATCATAACAGAAGGTTCGCAATAAACTTAGCAGAAACTTCCAAAGAAGAGTCATATTGCACTCAAAATGTTGGCTCTCTTTCTCTTTCCACAAACACTGCCAGTCCTGCTGAGTTTCTCCAGTAATGTTTGTGTTCTTTTTTACTGATTTCCAGCATCCTTGGTATTTGTTTTTAAGAAATTGTTTTACATCTATCAATTGTGCAGGTTAGTAGTAAGTGCCCATAATGCTTGTATGCTGATAGGGGTAGAAGTCTGACAGTTATCACACTGTTGCCATTAAGATTGATATGACAACTTTTAAAAGAAAGTAAGTAGAATGAAATATTGTCATGAATTCTGATACAAATAACTTTCTCTTGTGTTGATATCTCCTTACTCATGCCTACAAAAACCTGAGCCTGCAGAGTAAAGTCACCTCCAATTCAAATTAAACAAAGCCACATTTCATCAGCTCGCTGGTGACCCCACTTCACTTTATCACATTTCTGAGAGCTGCAGGATTAGGTTTTTATATCTTAAATTCCACAAGAGTGCTTGGTTGTCACATACCATGTGTAATCTATTCCCTGCCACTCCTATAAGCTGGCTACATAGATCTTGGGTTTCATCTATTTGTCAAAGTCTCTTCACCTTCCAAAAGAAACTCTGGGTTTTGAGAAAATGTCACGTCCGACCACACACTCCACAGGACATCTGTCTTTAAATATCAGGTAATTTCAGTCTCACACTCAGTTTGAAAATAAGTTGTGCCACATGCACCTGAATGAAATTCTGCAAGTGACTTGCAAGGAACTTTACAAAAAGCAGCAAAACAGTTATGCACAATTCCTTGTTAGTTATTATGGTGAATTAGCAGCTGAATGAGCTGCAGCAATGTTGCACAGCAATTAGGGACAGTCAAAATGGCCAACACTGCCTGTGAGTTTCGCAGTGGTATCTGAGTGATAGTTTACACAATGAATACAAGTGGCACAATATGTGGTATGAGTAGATGTGGATTTTTATTGATAATTTTCACTCTGTTATTTCCTTATGATCTTAGTGGCCTGTTTAAAGGTCAGACGAGTTTAACAGTCCACATCCTATTTATCCAATTCCAAAGACTACTCACTTCCACAATTATGATCTGTCCTACCTTGTACCTCAGCAGCTCTGTCACTGTAAATGTTTAATATGTTCATAAGATGCATGCTATGGCACTCTCATTTTTGACCTCATTTCCTCAAACCAACATGAATTACAACATTCAAAACTGTGCTACATGCATCCCATCCTCCACCAATGACTAATTATTTATTCATGGTGGAGGAGGGGGTGACAGGAGCTACCAGGTGCCAGAATTACCCCGAGGAATAAAACACCACTCTTTGGGATTTTGACCAGCACATTCCCATAATTGGCACAGAGACAAGGGATCAAATTTTTGACTGAGCTTGGGAAACCAACATGTGCTCAGAAAATGCAACCGGACCCATGTGTGACTTTACGAGGAATTTTCACCTTTCACACAAGGATTGCGTTCAGTGCGTTTGGTGAGATGCGATGGATTTGCTGTGGAGACAGGCTATTAGAAGGTTCGCTTCAGGGCTCCAACATTGCAGCTCCGCTCCCAATGCTGTATAAAGGCTCCTTGGACCTGAGACCCCACTTTCACATCCACTCATCTGCCATGATACCCCTGTCAAGAAGCACCATATGCCCATAAAACCAATTAGAAAGATGGAGATAACAAAGTGTGGAGCTGGATGAACGGAGCAGGCCAAGCAGCATCTTAGGGGCACAAAAGCTGACGTTTCAGTCTTAGACCCTTCATTAGAAAAGATGGACACTGTTTTTACGACTAGAATAAAGTTTCAACAATTACCTTGACCAAATGAATTTCAGAGGGTCAGTTCACTTGTGTTGTGGTTTCAATGCATTCGGGGATTCACTTACGTTTGAACATGTTTTCATAAAGTCGTTAAAGTTCATGTTATTTTCCTAGGTGTTGACATCTGCTTTGATCCATTTCATGAAAGAGACTTAAATCTATAAAGGCTGTTGAATCCCTGACCCCAAAAAAGATGTGATTTCAAAGAAGGACATCCAGGATGTTGCTCATGGCTAGAATGTTGACTGCATAGTAAACATTTTGCAACAATAATGTGCCATTATTCCATTATGAGAACAATGGAAAGCATCATTACTAAAGAAACTGGCTGAGATATCAAATATCTTACAGTACCAGAGAGGTTCAGTTTGGTATATGCTCTTGCTGGGGTGATCTTCTGTGAATTCTTCCAATCAGATTTTCTTCAATGCTTTTAAAGAAAATCTTACAGGTTTGTAATGTTTTGTCTACCATCTTGTGCAACATTTTGTACTCCTCAAGATACCTAAGTAGATATTACATCTTAAGAAAGCATCTTTCCTTGTGCAGGATTGTCTCTGGTGCAAATAAAGGTGGAGTGTTTGGTATGTTTACATTTCCAATGTTATGAAAAATACTTATGCTTTCTTTGACTTGAACTTACAAGAAATCCATTTTGAATGTGTTCTTAAAAGTCATAGCACTCAAAGGCTTAAAGCACTCTTTCTCAAAAATACACCTTGCGGCAGTCAGTAGCAAAGCTAGGTACAGGGAGAAATAATCCCACATTTCCATCTGCAATGCTCCTTGCCCCACCTGGACCAACATACCACTCCAATCCCACATCTTTAATGCTTTCTGTCATGGATAATGAATGGTCACTTAGTAATCCATATAAAAATATGATAAGTTTTGAGTTTTTGTTATCAGTAAAGCATATCACAGAACTGAAGCTCCACGCCAGTCTGTTTTCCCTCGACGCATTTAACGACAGACAGCCTTAAATGAACACAGATATTTACAACATCAAGGAATGGTTCATGCAAGATTCTAAACATGGCAAAAAATATAGTCCCATCTCCTAAAGCGATGCAACATACCACGCTAAGATAATAAAGTGTGAAGCTGGATGAACACAGCAGGCCAAGCAGCATCTTTGTGCTCCTGAGATGCTGCTTGGCCTGCTGTGTTCATCCAGCTTCACACTTTATTATCTTGGATTCTCCAGCATCTGCAGTTCCCATTATCTCTGATACAACATACCACGCTGTTTGTTTCGCTCAGTTGGCTGTACGGGTGATTTGCAATGTATAGTGATACCAAGGGTTCAATTCCTCTACCAGTTGATGTTACCAGGAAGGGCTCTCTTTCTCAACCTCCCCACCTGCCTGAGGCATGGCCACCCTCACACAATCATCTTTTGCTAATGAGAGAGCAGCGTTATGGTCTCATAAGACTACAGCAACTTTATGTTAAATAATATTCTTCAAAATATTTTCTGCTAGGCAAATCAGCTTTAAATCAGGCATAAATGCACAATGTATGATTATAATCAGAGAGTTATATTTTGTTGCTCTGCATCGATTACAGCTGAATCTTTTGGGTTTTAGCATTTGGGTCAAATCACTGGCTTGACCAAAATATCAATGTCAAATTTCTTTATGTGTGCTACAGAGCAAACCTTTTGCATTTGATACTGTTAGTGAGTCTAAACCAGAGAAGCAAATGTTCACTGAAGCAAGACCGAAACTGGTGAAGGGATCAGATTTGTCTAACATTCAGCTAAGGTGCAGTTGCCTTTGGTTGTTGTCCTTATTTTTTTACAAATGTTCTCCATTCCTCTCTTGCTCACCGCTTTCATTTATCACATTCACTAACCTGAGACTGGCAAGAAGGGATGCAATCAGTGAGTTGTTCTACAATCTTTAAAAATGTCTATTTTTAACCTTTGATAGCCATTTTAAAAACAGTCAACCAATATCCTTAATATTATCTTCCATATTTAACTGATAGAACACTAATTATGGCTTGCCATTCAATACCTCTTGAACAATGTAAACTCATGCTTCTCAACTTCATTCAATAAGCCTCTTCATTCTGTTAGTGAGGACATGAAGGCAATACCAATGCAAATATTAAATGGAACATTGACACAGGGAGCACTAGGAGAGTGAGTGGGTCGTCTGTGAGCAATTGTTCACATAAGAAGCTGTTTAAGTATGAATGTTTAGCAGAGGGAATGTTGGGACAGAGAGTATTATTAAGGTTGAGGGAAAACTGGACAAGTATGTGTGGAGGAAAATCCAAGGCAGTGGAAAGAATTTGGCAATGCTCTTTCTTTATGGTCTCAAGACAAGCATGCCAAAATTCCAAAGGTTCCCATAATTTCCTCTTCTTAAAATTAAGTATTAGGAATGGAGGTTAAATTTCTACACTTTCTTTAGGCCCCAATTGTTTATGTTGATTTTTACTTTCAATATATATTCATGAGATTGGCAGGAAATGTTACTGTAAATGGGAATTGGTTTATTAAATCCCTGACTGACTGTAAGTTTAAAATTAATGCCTTCAGTATATTCAAGCAACTCTTTTCTTTTGGTACTAGGGCATGAGCAACCCTTGCAAGGCTCCTATTCGTTGGCCATTCCTAATAGCCCTTGAAAACAAGGTGATGATCTGCTTGCTTGACTCACACCAGTTCAAGTGGTGTAGTTAGTTATACTCACAATGCTGTTTGCAAAGGGTGTTCCAGAATTTTGACCCAGTGACAGCGAACAAACAGTGATATATTTCCATGCGAAGATACTGTATAGATTTGAAGGGGAACTTGCAGGCTGTGGTGTTCCCATGCGTCTGCTGCACTTGTTCTTCTAGATGATGAACGCCATGGCTTTGGAAAGTGTTGTTGAAGCATTCGTAATGAGTTCTGGTGTGTTGTATATGGGAAACACTGCTGCTACTGACTGCCAGTGCAGAAGCAATTTAGTCTTTAAGATGGTGGGTAGGATGATTGTGGGGGTTGAACTTATTGAATGCTGTTGAAGTCGCATTTATCCAGGCAAATGAAGAGTACTCCTTTATGCTTCTGATGTGTGTCTTGTAGACAGTGGGATTTAGAAGGGAAATTCTAAGCCTCTTAGCCACTTCTGTAGCCACATAATTTATGAAGCTGGACCAGTTCTGTTTCTGGCCAGGGTATTGATGTTGGAAGGCACTGAAAGTCAAAAGGACATGATTAGATTTTGTTTGATTTTTCTTTGTTGGATGTAGTTCTTGTCTTGTGCAGTTTGTGTAGTTTGAATGGTGCAATGGCTTCTTTCTGGGATGCAAATTACAGTTACAAATGGACTGTTTACAGAAAAATATAATCTATATTTCTAAATTATTGTTTCACAGAGTCTTTCGGCTAGATTTGAAAATGGTATGAGCAATGTTGCCTTCTCATGCTATCCTGAATGTAAGAGTTGCATTGAAGATGACATGTGAGTATTGAATTATCAGTGTGTTACATAGCAAAACAAATTAAGAGAGAAGAAAATGGCAACACTTCTGGAATGAGGTAAAAGAAAAGGTGTGGCAAATAATTATAAGCTACTGATCACTTTATGTGTACGTTGTTCGGTGATGCCTAAATCAGGAAAAGCCAGGGTTCAATCCTTGGGTCTGTTCTAAGCTCACTGGTTTCAGCTTCATGAGTATAGTACTGCTACAATGTGCCTGAGTTAAAAAGACAAAAATCAGATTGGGTAATCAGTTGCTGTAAGTGTACATATGGGGACAAGTTCTGTTTTAGCAGTGATGCTGTGCATTGTCACATTCCCTGTAAACAATCAAGAAATGTAAATGAATAAGTAACAAAACAAGCGAGATCTTTGAGGAAATAGAGATAACAAGATGTGGAGCTGAATGAACACAGCAGGCCAGGCAGCATCAGAGGAGCAGGAAAGCTGACATTTTGGGTCTGGACCCTTCTTCAAAAATGGTGGAGGGCAAGGGGGCTCTGAAATAAATGGACGGGGGAGGCAGTAATAGAAGGTGGATAATGGAGAAGATAAGTGGAGAAAAGACAGACAGGTCAAGGGCGTGGGGATGGAGCTAGTAAAGGTGAGTGTAGGTGGGAAGTTGGGTTGGGGGTTGGTCAGTGAGGAGGGAGGGACGGGTAGGTGGGAGAGAAGACAGACAGTTCAAGGAGGCGGGGACAAGAGGGGGTGCTGGTCTTGGGATAAGGTCGGGGGTGGGGGGATTTTGAAGCTCATAAAGTCCATGTCGAAACCATTGGGTTGTAGTGTTCCAAGGTGGAATATGAGGTGTTGTTCCTCCATTTTTTGGGTGGCATTGTTGTGACACTGGACGAGGCTCAGGATGGACATGTTGTCCAAAGAGTGGGAGAGTGAGTTGAACTGGTTCGCGACTGGAAGGTATTGTCGTTCGTTCACGAACTGAACTTTGGTGCTCCACAAAACGGTCTCCGAGTCTCCGCTTGGTCTCACCGATGTAAAGGTGGCGTCCTCTAAATGCATTCTCTCAGAACATGCATGACTGTAAAAGCTAGTATGACCGATGAGAACAGTGCAGGGAAGTAATATTTCTTCAAATAAAGGTTGAGTAATACACAAAAAGTTCTACATAAGTAAAACTGAAAAAGAAGAAATGCAAATAATGTAAAAAGTCAAAAGGAAATAAATTAAAAGCAAAGTAATTGATGGAAAGAAAATTAGAAATCTCCAAAAACAATAACGCTGCCAGACAATAGGAAGGAGCAGGAGCTACACCCTGGAGTGGTCCCAATTTGGGGGTAATAACATAGTCATCAGAGCCCTGGAAGTCCTGCCTCTGTTTCAACGCCTGGATAGATTCAGCCAAACAGGGAAGGGGAGTGGGGGCGTATGTCAAAACAACGCTTATTCGAAATTGCAAGCACTATAGTGGAAATATGCAATTCATAACTTCTGCAATTTTCAAGGAGTTTGCCATGTTTTGGAAGCCTTTCCTAATTGCACAGCAGAGTTAAGGTGATTAGAAGTTGCAAGTGTCAAAACAGGGGAGTAAAAATCAGGTTTCAACTTTATTTACTACCTTTGGCTTAATTTTCTGAAAATGTCCCTTTAAGAGTAAATATCTCCTGTGGTTATAAAATAAAATCCAAAGCCAGAAAAACTGTTACATTTTACAACGTTGGCCTGGGTTCTAACTGTTGTAACTGGGGAATCAATGCACTTGCAAAAAAAATGGTGACCTGTTGCTCAGCATACTGCATATGCTATTTAAATAACATCTGTTTCTCTTATTTTTTAAATAAATTAAATATGGATAAATATCTTGTAGAATAATGTCTTAGTACCTTGAGCAACATAACTGCACCCAAAGGAAAATTATTGGCTGCAGATTACAAGCTAAATTCCTCCAGCACTGGCATCTCCAAGAGTATTAATATCCACATGGTTTTTTAAAAATCACATTTTTCCAGATTGAAGAAGGAGCAAAGGGACAATAAGTTCCTTTTTAACGAGCATTATCCTGCTGCAATGTACATGTCGAAATACATACAAACTACATTACAGAAATGGGACATTTATTCAGCCAGTCTGTCAGCATATAACCTGCATGGAAAAGGATAGTTCTATCACATTTAATCACGTTATAGGTAAATGCCTTCAATCACCTATCCAATCTAATTTTGAACGTTCACAGTTTGTGTCTTAATCACTAATCCTGGAGGTGGATTCCTCATATAGATGTTAGAGGCAGACAGGATTGAGCTTGTCTGCAATGCCTCTTCACACATTCTTTAGATTAACATATTTCTTTAATTGCAAATAATACTATATTCATATAAAGTATCCTTATATACATTTACAGCTACTAAACCAGTTCTTTACAGTCTTTACATGTAATGAAAAACAAACATTGGAATTTGACATTCCTTGCAGTTGCAAAACCAAAGCCAATTCTTATTCATGCTGAACACTATTTACATACATTGAGACACTGAGAGGGTCTGATAACTGTATGGACCCTCATTGCGCTTTGGTAGAAAGATCTTAGATGGTAGTCTTTCCCCACTGCACTTTGACTGCAGCTGCTCTAAACTTTAGTGGGTCCCTCAGCACATAATCCTGGACTTTGGAATGTGCCAGTCTGCAACACATTCAAGATTATCTCTTTGCACAGGAAGACCAACAATTTTCTGGCACAACAAACAGCATCTTTCACTGAATTTATAGTCCTCCAGGCACAGTCAATGCACATCCTAGGGAACAGACCATAGAGGATAGAGTCCTACAACACACAGCTGTTCAGGGCAGATGTCGACAAAAACCACTGTATCTCTCTCCAGACATTCTTTGCAAAGGTGCATTCCAGAAGGAGATGAGTGACAGTCTCTACCTGCTACAACCACTTTGAGAGCAGTGTGTGACAGCACAGAGAGCCTGGAGTACATAAAGGATCTCACTGATAGTGTCCTTCTCACTATCAGCCAAGCCAGGTCTTGGTGCTCGTTGAATATATGCGAAGCAGTAACATGGGAAGTTGCATACAAATTTACTTCAGGTGCCCCATCAATATTCTTTAGGTCGTCAATAAAGTGATTAAGGTGTTATCAGTGCTATCAAACAGCCCCCACTCAGCAATAACCTGCTCGGCAATGTCCAATTTGGATTCTGTCAGGACCTGTCAGCTCCTGACCTCATTACAGCCTTGGTTCAAACATGGACAAAAGAATTCCAGAGGTGAAAAAAGACTGACAGCCGTTGACATTAATGAATGTGGTATCAAGGAGCCTTCGCAAAACTGGAATCAATCGGTATCGGGGGCAAACTCTCTACAGGTTGGAGTCATAGCTAGCACATTGGAAGACGGTTGTTGGAGGTCAGTCATTTCAGCTTCGGAAATCTCAGCAGGAGTTCCTCAGTGTAGTATCCTACGCCCATACGTCTCAGCTGCTTCGTCAATGATCTTCACTCCATCATAAGGCCAGAAGTGAGACTTTTCGCTGATAGTTTCACAATGTTCAGCACCATTTGCATTAATCTGATACTGAAGCAGTCAATATTCAAATGTAACAAGATCTGGAGAATACCCAGACTTGGGCCGACAAGTGGTAACTGACATTTGTGCCTCACAAATGACAGCCAGTAACCATCTCCAATAAGAGACAATCTAACTACTGCCCCTTGACACTCAATAGTGTACCATAACTGAATTCCCCACTATCTTCATCCTGGGAATTACCATTGACCAGAATCCCTACTGGACTCATCACATTAACACAGTGGCTACAAGACCAGGTCAGAGGCGAGTAACTCACCTCCTGATTCCGTAAAGCCTGTCCATCATCTGCAAGGCACATGTCAAGAGTGTGGTGGAATATTCCCCACTTGGCTGGATGGGTGCTTCTCCCACAACAAACAAGAAGTTTGACACCGTCCAGGACAAAGCAACACGCTTGATTGGCACCACATCCATAAGAATTCACTCCTGCCACCACTGATGCTCAGTAGCTGCAGTGTATACAATTTACAGGATGCACTGCAGAAATTCACAAAATTCTTCAGACAGCGCCTTCCAAACCCATGACTATTTCCATCAAAAAGGACGAGGGCAGCAGATATGTGAGAAGTTCCCCTCCAAACCACTCACCAACCTGACTTAGAAATACATCACCATTCCTTCGCTGTTTCTCGGTCAAAATCCTGGAATTTGCTCCCTAAGGACATAGTGAGTCAACCCAAAGTAGGTGGGCTATAACAAGTCACGAAGACAGCTAACCACCACCTTCTCCAGGGCAACTAACGATGGGCAAGAAATGTTGGCAGCCCGCGACACCCACATCCTACAAATGAATAAAAAAGCCTGCCAAGCACCTTGGAACTGCACACTTGTAAAAGTCATTGCATGCAGAAAGTATGTAGAGTATGCAGGGCATGTGGAATGAAGTCAGCACGTTACTCATTCTATTTGCAATCTTGACAATGTATTTTTTTCACTCACGGGGTGTCGTGTCTCTGGCTGGGTGGCATCTGGGGCCTCAGGTTCAAATCCCATACCGGGAAATGGTGGAATTTGAATTCAATAAAAAGAAATGTGGAATTAATTCTCATGATGACCATGAAATCACTACTGTTCTTCAGGGAAGGAAATTTGCCATCCTTACCTGGCCTGACTTACATGTGACTCCAGACCCGCAGAAACGTGATTGACTCAAAATGGGCTGGATAATAAGTGCTGACCTGGCCAGCAATTCCCATATCCTGTGAATGAATTAAAAAGCTGTGCCACGTGGTTATAGATTATATTTGTGTCCAATTCTGCCGCTGCTGATAGTCCACACTGCCTCATGGATGCCCAGTCTTGAGTTGCTAGATCTGTTTGAAGTCTATCCCATATACCACATTGATTATTTGTATTCTAACCATCTGAGTCCCTTGGTACTTGAATATTTCCAATGACTTTTCCATAGAAGGCTGCTTTATAGCCTTAATAATGTGTACTCAAGGAGGATCAAGAGCCAATTCTTTAAGAGTTGGACACTGTGGAACTACTTCGCTGGCATCTTTGAGGTTACAATGTCAAGGAAACACATACCAACAGATTCAAAAGCAGCTTCTTTCCCGCTATTATCAGACTTATGAATGAACCTCTCATGTATTAAAGTTGATCTTCATGTGCAGCTTTTCTGTAGCTATAAATCTACATTCTGTGCTCTGTTCTGTTACCCTGATGTACTTGTGTAAGGTATGATTTGTCTGGTTAGTTTGCAAAAGAGTACTTTTTACTGTATCTCGGTGCTTGTGACAATAATAGATGAAATCAAATCAAATCAAAGACAATAGAGATAATACGGTGTGAAGCTGGATGAACACAGCAGGCCAAGCAGCATCAAAGGAGCAGGAAAGGTCTCGACCCAAAATGTCAAACTTCCCTGCTCCTTTGATGCTGCTTAGCCTGCTGTGTTCATCCAGCTTCACACCGTGTTATCTCAGATTCTCCAGCATCTGCAGTTCCTACAATCTCAAATCAAAGACAGTTGACCATGATAGTTAGACAATATGGTGGACAGTATCCTTAATGTGAAGATGGGACTTCAGCTCCTAAAGGACAAAGGTGGTTACCAATAGTACATGCATCTTCAGCAATGTAAATATAAAGTCTGTAAATGCAGGTCCAAGATTTTGTCTTTATATGTGCCATTTGGTGGCCTCATATTGCAGCTCCTACATTACAAGTGATTATACACATCATAAAAATACATAATTGCCTTGGATATATTTTGCATTTTTCCCTTTGAAGAATACTCAAGGACAGGGCTTAAGAAGTCTGTTTCAACTCTACTGGAATGAACTAGTAGAACTGAATACGGATGTGGACGAGCCCGGTTCAAGTGTTAGCATGTAATGAAGGTAACAATCAAAGAACTATCCCTGCACTGCAGATGAAGATCTGCTTACACTCTGAATGTTGGAAGTCAGCTAGCTGGCAGCCAGACAAAAGGGTGACCATTTTCCAGTAACCTCCATTATAATGGACACAACATTCAAATATCCCATCTTCGAGAATAATTTAGAGACTGATCCGTGTGTTTCTGTTTGTAACTTTTAGCTTTTTGTATTTGCCTCTTATTTCGATTCGGTGAGTTGTGTTAGCTTTCTTTTCACGCGTAGCAATTAGTAAACTGTTCATTCAAGACAGTTGGTTGAATTAGCTGTTTTTGAGAAACAACATTATTTGGATCTCGGAGAAACCTATCAATGACGGAGGAGATCCTGTTTAAAATAAGCTTGTTGTAACTAATTCTGGGGATGGGTGAATAAAAAGGAGGAGCCAGTTCATCCGTCCTCACCCAGAAGCTTTACAGTTTGGGGTACCTCAACTGGAACCTGAATGAAATGGGAGCCTTACCCATGGCCTGGTTATAACAGCTGAACAGCCAATCACTGCAACTTATGGTCTACATACCATGCACTGCATTGACAATATTGAAATTCATACATAACGTTATTCAGAACTGTACACTGAGCAAAAGTGGAGGAAATGAAGAGGAGACCCAAAACAAAGTTGAAGCGGGTAGTTTTAAGTAGGCACTTGTTGGTGAGGGTACAGCGAAAGTGAAGAAGAAGCATCTTGAGGGGAGTTCCAAAGATGAATGATGGCTCTGTGCTTGATATCATCAGCCAAGTCAAGGAGCTGCTCACTCATGGGTTTTGAAAAAATCCTGCTGGATAGTCAGAGAATGACTGGTGATTCAGCTCTTAAATGCTGCTGGTATCTACAGCTTTTGAATTCAGAGCCTTCACTTTTTTCGCTGGAGTTGTAAAGAGAAACAAATGTTTACAGTCTCACCAGAATGGAAAATATGAAAACAAGTGCTGTCTGAAAAAGCTCTATTTCAGTGCACACATACACATCAGTGCCTTAGCACTTATCCCTGGCCTTCTTCAGTGAGACACACTAATAACATTTGGATCATTTGGGGCTTCTGTTAGCTATACTTAAAACAATTAGTGAACATAAATTCACTCCCACTATCAATGACTGCATCAGCAAAATTTTCCAATTATGAGGAAATGAGGTGTAATTATGGAGGTCTGGTGGCACAGGGGAAAAGTTGAGTTTAAAGGAGGAAGGAAGTCATTAAACTTTTCATTCGATCCCATTAGGCCATCTGATGTGCCAAGCCGTAGCTGTGTGTAAAGCATATGAAATTACATGTTAAAGTGTAATAAACCTGGCAAGAAACAGGATTATCTCGCATATCTGGCAGGTAAGTTTAACTTTGTGAAGCTGAGCCATCTGCTATTGGACCTGGATGCAGCCAGTTGCCAAAGTGCTTTGGAGGCAGAGGGGGGAGGGGTAGGATATGAAAGTCTGTTAAAGACATTTGCCCTGATTGCACATAACCTGAGGTTAGGAGCTGTAAAGTGGCTACATGTCACTCTGATGGCTCATATATTCCAACTCCAGATCCACCTCAGTGAAGGTCATATTCACTGGCTGCTCTTTGGAGATCACACCACTAGCAATATTTTGAATTCAAGATCCTGACTATAATCAAAATAGCTGACTGGAAACGAACAACTTGACCTGTTTTCTACAAACTTTATAACACTTTCTGAATAGCAGCCACAGGGAATGACAAGATCATTCAATGTTCAGCTATTAGTGGTAAGGCAAAATTGTGATTAGTTACATAAACATTGAACACAGCACCTCCACAATACAAAAGTGTATTTTGAAGTACCAGCAGTTGAAATTTGAATATGTACTTCTTTTTTCATACTCTTCAATTCTATTTACCCCAGGTGCCAAAGTGCTTCAGCAGTTCGCAAAGTTTTCAGCTGTAACCTTGCTGATGTTTTTAAAATTTCAAAATGTTCAAGTATGACACAACCTGAGGGCAGGTGGGACTTGAACCCAGAACTTCTGGACCACAACTAAGGACAGTGCTATTACACCACCCTTACTACCAGCTTACCAAATTAAAACAAAAATGTTCTTTTAATTACTAAGTGCCATTTTGACACTGAGTTTCAGTTTAAACACTCACTGCCTTTACCAGGGGTACAGACAGTGGCAGACCACATCTTCCAGGTGCATTGCCACAACTTGCCATGCTTTCCTCGAAGCATCTTCCCAACATACAGCATTTACTACCTAGAAAAACAAAGAAAGCAAATACTTGGGAACGCCATGTTCCCCTCCAAGATGCACACCATCCTGACTTGGAACTACATTGCCATTCTTTCACTGTCACTCTATCAAAATCCTTAAAATCATTTTCCAACAGTTCTATGGGACTCTGTACACCTCAGGGATGGCAATGATTCAAAAAGGCCACATGCCATGAGTTTACAGAGAAATTAAGGACAAACAATAAATGACAGCCTAGCCAGTGATGTCCATGTCCCATAAACAGATTTAAAACTAAAATTTAGAGCTCCTTCTATTTTCATAAAGAATAATTTAAAACCACAGCCTTATCCTCTGAACTATCAAAGGTAGACCAGCTTCTTGCACTGAGCTCTGACATTTCCTTGAACCTTTAAAGATGGTGTGCTGTAGCACCCAACATCTGCTTGCCCTAATCAAATGTGATCATTGCCATCGAAAGAAACAGGACTAGAGAAGGGGACTTCCTGCATCATGTATATCTCTCACATCCAGAGCTTCAGTGGCACTTAACATGGTATCAGTAAAGGCACCTTAGGTCAAATCAATCATGGCTCCCCAATGAGGAAGATTGGATAAGGCATAAAAAAGGCTGTCAATTTTCTGTCATCTGTATTGTGCTATCGCTAAAGATTAATGTCACCCTCATCGTCATTCTTTCAGCATGACACAAAATTGTGTTGACGTACTATGTGCAAATCCACGGGAGATTGGCTACATTTGCAATAACACTTTCCCAGAACTCTTTTATCAAATTTCGGCTGCTTTGACCACTTTGCTTTATGCTTGTAGGACCCACTTGAAGTATTGTTGGACTTAAAAGAGTGATTAAACATTGAAAGCTAACTACATATGAAGTAAACGTTTGAAGAACTTGAGTGTAAAGCATTATGTTAATGGCTCTGGTTGCAGAGGCCTATTTCGACAGTTCATTGCTGTCTACCATAAATATGACTGAGACAATTAGACGACAGTTTCTTGTGCTTTTATACTTGGTCCAGTTACATTAGTTTATACAGTTCAGCTTTGTTTGTCACCCTGCCAATGAGTGTTGCAAAAAGATTTGACTGCTATACCAAAGATTGATTGCAGGATCTTTTCATAACAGAGAAAATAAAATGCTTTAATTAAGTATAAGATGAGAGTCTCAACCAACTGTACTCATAGTAAGATATGATGGTGGCCCTTACATTGCAATGGTGAAGAAATGTTAGCTTTGCTGGAGACAAGGAAAGAGATGACACTTCAAAAAAATACTATTGGTATTATGCAAAGTGGACTTATGAAAAGGAAGCATGTTTAACAAACCTACTGGAGTTTTTTGAGGACATAAACTAGTAGAATAGATGAGAAAGAACCAGTGGACGTGGCGTGTTTCAAGTTTCAGAAAGCATTTAATAAATTCTCACTGAAGATGTTAGTGTACTAATCAAGGCACAGGAGTTGGTGGTAGTATATTGACATGGACTCAGAGTCAGTTAGCAGGAAGGAAACAGAGTAGGAATAAATTGGAGGTTCTATTGGTGGAAGGTGGAAAAGCACAACATGTCAGAAAGCATCAGAGGGGCAGGAAAATCAATGTTTTGGCTCAAACCTGTTGACTCTGGCTTCCAGCATCTGCATTCCATATTGTCTCCTAGGAATAAATGGGTCACTTTTGAACTGAAAGGCCACTTCATACATCAGCAGTGCCTTCCCACGCAATCACAAAAGGTGTAAACTTGTCCTTTTATGTCTTCCCTCCTCTCTATCCTCTCTATTCCAGGTGAAGTAGTGATTTAGTTGCACTTTATTCAGTCTAGTCTACTGTATTTGTGACTCACATTGCGGTCCTCTCTATGCCGGGGAGATGAAATGCAGACTAGGTGACTGCTTTATGGGACACCTCTGCTGTCACCACAAAAATGACCCTCTGTTTACTATTACTTGTTGCTGCAACACACCACTGATTCCCATGCTAACATTTCTGTCTCCAGCCAACTGCAGTGTTCCAGCCGAGCTTAATGCAAGCTGGAGGCACAACACCTCATCTCCCCTCTCGGTACCTTGAAGCCTTCAGAACTCAACATTGAGTTTAATCATTTCAGGGTGTGAGGACCTTTCTTTATGTTCCTTACACGCACCCTCAGATCCTGTATGTGTGCAAACCCATTCTGAACAATTCACATTTCATGTCAGCACCCATTCAGTATTTATCTATGTATCTCGGGTTGTGGGTGTTGAGGTTGGTTGGCTCGCCGAGCTGGTTTGTTGTTCTACAGATGTTTTGTTACCATGCTGGGTAACATTCTCAGTGTAGCCTCTGATGAAGCATCAGTGTGTTTTCCCGCCTGGCTTTTAAACTCTGGGATTTGTTGAGATGGATTGCCTCACTTCTGGGTTTCCTCTGTAGTGGAATGTATATGGGGTCAAGTTCAATGTGTTTATTAATAGCATGCTTTGTGGAGTGCCAGGCTACTATGAATTCCCGTGTCCATCTCTGCCAAGCCTGTCCCAGGATTTTGGTGTTGTCCCAGTCGAAGTGATGGTTCTCCTTGTCCATGTGGGTTGAGATGAGTGAGTGTTGGTCGTGTCTTTTTGTAGCCAGTTGGTGCTCATGTACTCTTACTGTTAGTTTCCTTCCTGTTTGTCTGATGTAGGGTTTCTCACAGTCTCTGCAGGGGATCTTGTAGATCACATTGATCCTGTCCATGCCGGGGAGTAGGTCTTTAGTTCGGGTGAGCAGTTGTCATAGGGTTGATGTGGGTTATGTGCCACTCTGGTGCCCAGTGGTCGTAGAAGTCTTGTGGTGAGTTCTGACGTGTTCCTGATGGAGTGTAGTGTGATGAGTGTGTCGGGGCGTGTGGTATCTTTCTGATGCTGTTCCTGTAGGCATCTCCTGACCTAGTTCTTTGGATATCCATTATTCTTGAACACTTGGAAGAGGTATTCCTCCACCTGTTGGCGTAGTTCCATGTTGCTGCAGTGTGTTGTTGCCCTTTTAAATAGCGTTCGCACGCAGCTTTGTTTGTGTGTGCTGGGATGGTTACTATTGAAGATCAATGCCTGGTCTGTGTGTGTGGCTTTTCGGTGTACTTTCATTTGCAATTTCCCATTTTTCGGTGTACTTTCATTTGCAATTTCCCAATTGTCTTGTGCTCTACCATGACGTCCACTATGGAGGAAACCCGGAAGTGAGGCAATCCATTGCAATGGACCCTAGAGTTTAAAAACCAGGTGGGAAAACACACCGACGCTTCATCAGGGGCTGCACTGAGGATGTTACCAAGCACAGTAAGAAACGTCTGCGGAATAACCAACCAGCTCGGTGAGCTAACCAACCTCAATCAGTATTTATATCTTCCCTGGCTTGTCGTTATCAATTCCTTTGTCTGCTTCTCCTTTTCATGCTCTCTGTTTCTCTTTATTCATCCTACTCCTCCCTCTCTCCACAGTCCTAACCTCAACTCCCATCATCAGCATAAATACTGCCATTTCTCAGTTGCTACCAGTTCTGATGAAGGATCATTGGACTTGAAATGTTAATTTTGTTTTTCTCACCACAGATGTTGCCAGACCACCTTAGAGTACATTGCTGCACTTTTATCTTCTCATTCAGTGACCACTGTGGATGGTAGCAATGTGCCCCCTCTTTCTTGGGATGGTAGCCCCAATGGCAGCCTTTTAATTGCTCCCTGCTGACAAGTTGCTCCCGGTCCTGCAGCTGCCTTCTGAAGGGAATTTGAAGAGAAGCGAGAGCATCAAGTTCCTAGGAGAGATGATAATGAACAAACTGTCCTGGACTTTCGACGTAGATGTGACAACAACGCTTCTTCTACCTCAGGCAGTTTAGGAAATTCAATATGTCCATAAGAACCGTCACCAACTTTTACAGATGCACGATAAAAAGCATTCTATCCGAGTGCATACCTGCTTGGTATGGCAACTGCTCTGCCCAGGACTATAAGAAACTACAGAAAGTTGTATGCACAGCCCAGACCATCACAGAAGCCAATTTATTTATTTATTCTTCTTGTTGTTGCAAGCAAGCTACCAACATCATCAAAGATCCTTCCCACCTTGGTAATACTCTCTTCCAAGCTCTTCCATCAGGCAGAAGACACAGAATCTTTAACACGTGCACCAACAGGTTCAAGAACAGCTTCTTTCCTGCCATTATTAGACTGCTGGATGGGCCTCTCTAATTTCAAATCTAATGTTAATCTTGCTTTATGCACCTCCTGTACAGCCATAACCCAGGATGCCTAGGTCTGTCTAAACGCCCTGTTGTTTGTATGCCCTTGTTTGTTGTGATCTGCCAGTACTGCTTGCAAAACGAAACTTTTTACTGTACTTAGGTATCCGTGACAGCAATAAATCAAATCAAATTTACATTAGCGTTCTAAATGAATACTTTGTGTTACAGTTCACCAGTGAGAAGGATGATGTGGGAACAGATATCACAGAGAAGGACTGTAATATATTTAAAGATGTTAGCATAGACAGAGAGAAGGTTCTGTGTGGTCTGGCAGGTTTAGAAACAGATAAATATCCAGGTCTAGATGAAATGTATCCCAGGCTGTTGAGTGAGGCAAGAGAGGAAATAGCAGACATGTTGGTAATAATCTTCAATTCCTGTCTGACCACAGAATAAGTACCGGACCACTGGGACAACATGTTGGGATTGGTTCTGTGAATTTACTGATCCATCTTACTCCCCCTTTCAGGGACGTGATTGTGATATTTAAAATTATGAGCGACGTAGATAAGGTGGATAGGAGGAAACTTTTGCAGGGGATCAATGATGAAGGGGGCATAGATTTAAGAAATGGATCAGAAGGTTTAGAGATGTGAGGGAAATCTTTTTCACCCAGAAGTTGGAGGGACAAAATGAATCTGCATTTGGCGAGGCAAGGATACTCTAAAAAAGTCAGCAAGCTTTTGTCAATGGGAGGTTATTTCTAACCAACATGTTGAATTTTTTGAAGAGGTGACCAGGTAGTAGACTTCCAAAAGGCCTTTGATACAGTGCCTCACGGGAGGCTGCTGAGCAAGGTGAGGGCCCATGGTGTTCAAGGTGAGCTACTGGCTTGGATTGAGGATTGGCTGTCTGACAGAAGGCAGAGAGGTGGGATAAAAGGCTCTTTTTTGGAATGGCAACCGGTGACGAGTGGTGTCCCACAGGGTTCAGTGTTGAGGCCACAGCTGTTCATCTTATATATTATTGATCTGGATGAAGGGACTGGGGGCATTCTGGCGAAGTTTGCCGATGATACGAAGATAGGTGGACAGGCAGGTAGTAGTGAGGAGGTGGGGAAGCTGCAGAAAGATTTAGACAGTTTAGGAGAGTGGTCCAGGAAATGGCTGATGAAATTCAATGTGAGTAAATGTGAGGTTTTGCACTTTGGAAAAAAGAATACAGGCATGGACTATTTTTTAAACGGTGAGAAAATTCGCAAGTCAAAAGTGCAAAGGGATCTGGGAGTGTTGGTCCAGGATTCTCTAAAGGTTAACTTGCAGGTAGAGCCCGTAATTAAGAAAGCAAATGTAATGTTGTCATTTATCTCAAGAGGGTTGGAATATAAAAGCAGCGTTGTGCTTCTGAGGCTTTATAAGGCTCTAGTTAGGCCCCATTTAGAATACTGTGTCCAATTTTGGGCCCCACGCCTCAGGAAGGACATACTAGCCCTGGAGCGTGTCCAGCGGAGATTCACATGGATGATCCCTGGAATGGTAGGTTTAACGTATGATGAACGGCTAAGGATCCTGGGATTGTACTCATTAAAGTTTAGAAGGTTGAGGGGAGATCTAATAGAAACTTACAAGATAATGTATGGTTTAGAAGGGATGGACGCTAGGAAGTTGTTTCCGTTAGGCAGGGAGACTAGGACCCGTGGGCACAGCCTTAAAATTAGAGGGGGTAAATTTAAAACTGAAATGAGATGACATTTCTTCAGCCAGAGAGTGGTGGGCTTGTGGAATTCATTGCCACAGAGTGCAGTGGAGGCCGGGACATTGGATGCCTTCAAGGCAGAGAGCGACAAATTCTTGATCTCAGAAGGAATCACGGGCTACGGGGAGAGTGCAGGGAAGTGGTGTTGAAATGCCGATCAACCATGATTTAAATGGCAGAGTGGACATGATGGGCTGAATGGCCTTATTTCCACTCCTATGTCTTATGGTCTTATGGTCTTATAGTAGATGAGGGTAATGCATATGACATAGTCTACTTGGACTTCAGCAAGGTTTTTGATATGGTTCCACACGGGCAACAGATAGCAAGGGTACGATTCCATAGGATTCAAGGAAATTTGGCAAATAGAATACAGAATTGGCTTAGAGGCAGGATGCAGACTGAGGGTAATGCCAATGGAAGCCTGTGTCTAGTGGTTTCTGCAGGGATAGGCGTTAGAGCCCTTGCTGTATGTCACAAATATAAATGGTACAGACTTGAATGGAGGAAGATGGATCAGTAAATTCACAGATGGCTTGGAAATTGGTGCATTGATAAATAGTGAGGAGCATAGCCTGAGATTACAGGAGGATGTATTTGGGCTGATCCAATTGTCTGATCAGTGGGAAATGGAATTCAATTTGCATTTGCATGAGGTGATGCACTTGGACAGAACAAACAGGCAAGCGCATACATGATGAATGGTAAAACCCGAGGAATCACTGAGGATCAGAGGGTCTTTGGTATGCATGTCCACTAGCACCTTGAGTTACTGGGACTGGTAGATAAAGTGGTTAAAAAGGCAAATGGGATTTTGCCTCAATTAGCGGAGGCATAGAGTTTAAGAGCATGGAGGTTATGCTGGAACCTTATAAAAAAAGTTGATGCGACGACAGCTAGCTTTTGTGTGCAGTTCTTGAATCCACATTATGGGGGAATGTAATTGCATTGAAGAGGGGGTGCAGTGGAGATTTACTAGGGTAATGGAGAATTTTAGTTATGAAGAGTGATTGGATAGACTGAGGTTGTTTTCATTGGAATAGCAGAGACTGAGGGGATATATGATTGAGACATATAAAATTATGAGGGGCATAGACTGGGTAGAAAACAAGAAACCTTTCCTTTTAATGGAGGGATTAATGGCCAGGAGGCAAAGATTTAAGATAAGGGGTAGAACGTTTGGAGGAGACGAGCGGAAAGATTTTTCACCCAGAGGATGGAAGGAATCTAGAACTGACTACCTGTAAGGATGGTAGAGACAGAAATGCTCGTAACATATGAGAGGCATTTAAATGTGCACTTGTGATGCCTGAAGGCATACAAGGCTATGGGCCAAGTGCTGGAAAATGGGTTGTTTTTGACTGGCACAGACTTGATAAACCAAAGGGCCTTTTTCTGTGCCATAGATATCTATGACTCTGTGCCTTCACCACCATCCACTGCATGTGAGTTCCACCCACACCCACGCTGCCACTTCTCCCTGTCAATCCTGGTGGTGGAACCTCCTGCAAATTCCAGGAAATTCAACACTTGCTCTCCATCAGACAGGTCATGTTTGACCATGGGTCCTCGAGGGAACCCACTATCTAGACCATCCTTCCAGGGCATGTTTCCATGGCATCAGGATGCTTACTTCCACATAGACAATTTTACGCATCAGGCTAGGAGTCCAAACCCTGCCCAAAATTGCCCACGTCCAAAGTCTGTAAATGTTCTGTTCCTCATTAAGATCTTGGAATTATAAATCGGGAAGTAAAAATAAATAAATTTCGAATTGGAACTTTGAAATTAAAATGGGTGCTATAATACAACAGGTCGGTCAGCATTTGTAACACAAAACAGGTTAATGTTGACTGACTCACTGTGTGCTTCTGACTTCTGTTTTTATTAGGTGTGGTAACCTGGTCATTTTTAAAAATTTCCTTAGCCTGCAATAGATATTTCTGACAATTGTAACACTTCTACAGCCACTGCAGGAGAGAGCTGCTAAGACAACAAAGATTTTGCAGCGAGCCTGTAGGGCTCAGTTTGCACAAATTGGCTGCTGCACTTCCTACAACAGACTACACTTCAAAGTAATCCATTGACTGTAAAGTATTTTAGAACATCCTGAGGTCATGGAAGATGTTCTGTAAATGAAGTCTGTCCTTTGTTTATATGGTGCCTTATACCAGAGTTCCTTTGGCTGACTTTTTGTATCACATTTTATGTGAAGCCATATGCACTACTGTCTCTATAGGTAACTTTTCTTTAGAGACAAATCTACTGAAATAAATCATGCCTTATACATGTGGGTATGCAGAACATTCCACTGAAAATGATTTCAATGGCTGCTTCCAGAACTAAGTACCTCCTGCAACAAAGATCAATGACCACCTTTGATGTGGTGTGATGTTGGAGTCACCATTTTATTCTGTCTGCAGGCAGTCTGAACTCTCAGACCACTTCTAATTCTACTGGCTGAAGCAAATCTTCTCAAATCAAGCAGGATTTTCTACCCAGATTTGCACTAGTGACCTCTGGGCAACTGCATATCCAGGTTTTTTTGGTGTATCTTTTACTATAAACTAAGGGAAACACAGAACAGAAACTGGACCCGATTGTTTTGTGGAATTGATGGATGCTTTCCTGGAATATAAATGGGGCATGAGTAGAATTCTGTCCCATTTTTGTTATTGGACAATTGAAGGTGGATGTTTGATGTCATTGAGTTTTGCAAACACTAGGAGTCCATCTCAGGAAATTGCATACCCTCAGCTCATTAATTTCAATGGATAAAATATCGCAGCCTTGGTATATGCAATCCCAGTGCATTCCGTGACCACTGTCAAGTAGTAAAGTTCCTTTTACTATCCTGCTCCAACCTTGTAAACTTATTAAATTCACTTTACAATTGGGTTTAGTTTTATCACAACTCTTGGTACTATCATTTCTGTCATGTTAAGTCAATGTAATGTTGAGTCATCATAGGTTTATTTGATTTTAAACTCTTAAAGAACAAAATTACAGATGTCATACAGTTGGTTCAGACTGTGCTCTAATGAGCTCCAAATGTTAGATTGTATCGGATGTAATCCAAACCTGTTCATGCTTCTAGCTGCTCTGTCTCACAACCATTATCTCTATAACCCATATATTGCATAGATTTTGCAAACCTTAAATGGACATTCATGGTTGCTGTGTGCTGTTCTGTTGTAATTGCTTTGTCTTTCTCCTAACCATCCTAAATATACATCATTCTCAGTGTTAGGATGCATAGGAATCTAGGCTTCTGGTTGCTTTAAAAAACCCCACAACGCTATGCACATTAAAGCAATCAGGTTGTATTCAGTCAGAGAGACTCCACTAAGAAAACACACTATCTTCTCTTTCTTACATACCAGTAGTAGTAACGGAATCTCTTATATATAAATAATTGAGGTTCTGGATTGATTTAAAAGCATTTGAAAGGCATTTTAAAGGAAAACATTTCTTTAAGTGATAAAAATTCTGAGGAAAGTTCTATTTCTATTTTTATTTTTGTGAATGATAATAAGTTAAGCTTTTCAGCCGTTAACTGTTCCCAATTCATCAATGTGCAAGAGTGTTCATTTTGAATGTCAAGATTTTAGCCTCCCTCTTCAGCATCTTACACACCCCCAGTCTCTACCTCATCAATCTTCTCATGAATCAAGTTAGTGAAACCCTATTTCACATGCACAAAGTTATGTTGACTGTCTCTGATTAGTCCTGGCCTTTCCAAATGCACGTTAGTCCTGTCCCTCAGGATTCCCTCCAATAAATTACCCACCACTGGCTCACAGGTCTATAGTTCCCTAGCTTTTCCTTACCACCTTCTTAAATAAGGGCACCACATTATCCAACCTCCAGTCTTCCAACATCTTATTCATGGTTAATGATGATACAGATATCTCAGTAAAGGGCCTAGCATCACTTCCTGAGCTTCCCTCAAAGTTCTGAAATTAAGAAGGCTAGTGTAATACTATCGTTTATTATGAGATGAATTGAACATAAAACTAAGGAGATTATACTTTGGTTATACAGGGCACTGATTAATCTACTTCTCAAACAGTGTGCACTTTTGGTCTCCTGATATAAGAATGGATGTAAATGCTTTGGAGGAGGTTTATTGGACTGATACCAGAATAAGCAGTTGTCTCATAAGGAAAGACTGGACAAAGTGTGCTCATTTTCATTGGAACTTTGAAGATTGAGCAGTGACTTGAGTGAACGATATAAGATTCCAAATGGTCTTAACAGGATGGATGTGAAAAGGATGCTTCCTGTTGTTGGTAAGTCCAGAACTAGTCCCCACATTTATAAAATTAGGGATTGATCATTTCACTAGAGACATGAACACTGTTTTTCTTTCTGGAGGTTGTGTGATTTTGGAACTCTGTCTCAGAAGATGGTGGATGATGTGGTCAGTGAATATTTTTGAGACAGAGGTTGACAGGTTGATGCTAGGCAGGGAGAACTTAGCGAGGGTAGTTAGGCATGTGAAATTTGAAACACAAAATAGTTCAGTCAGAATCGTATTGAATGGCATATGACAGTGGCTTGTGAGAAACGATTTAACATTGCTTGTTGGCTTCGTTCTCCTAAAACATAAGGAAATCACAGTCCTGGATGGTAAAACTTACAGATCGATGACGAAAGGCCAAATTTTCCAGTACGTGGTATTGTATAATAACGCTTGACTTTTATTGCAACGGAAGCACTAAATGAACAAATTAGATTTCTTTATTGTACTTAAAACAGGATAATGGAATGACATTTCCTGACATAAATTTGCTTTTGTGAGTGATATTTCCTGGAGTGTGCCAAATACCTACCATGCTGACTCCCAATGACATTGTTGTAAATTTTCCAGACAGCTCTTTGCATTCTATTAGAGACATATGATAATTCACTTACTACATTTGTTATTGAGCTGAACTGCAACTTCAAATTTGCTTACCGGTATGTAATACAACCTAACGAAAGTGAGTATGCCACCTGAACAAACAGGTCAAAGAATATGAGTGGCACAGTGGCTTAGTGGTTAGCACTGCTGCCTCATAGTGACCTGGATTCAATTCCACCTTTGGTTGACTGTCTGTGTGGAGCTCGCACATTCTCCCTGTGTCTCTGTGGGTTTCCTTTAGGTGCTCTGGTTTCCTCCCACAGTCCAAAGATATGCAGGTTAGGTGAATTGGCCATGCTAAATTGCCCATCATGTTCAGGGATGCGTTGATTAGGTGGATTAGACTTGAGAAATGCTGGGTTACCGGGAAAGGGTAGCAAAATGAGTCTGAGTGGGTTGCTTTTTGGAGGGTTGGCGTGGACTAGGTGGGCTGAATAGTCTGTTTCCATGCTGTAGGCATTCTATGATCTATGGTCCATGAAATAACACTAGGCAGAAAATCTCGGCTATTGATTACAGAGGGATTCAGACAAGTATGTACTGCATAGACCACTAGATATCAACCTTGGCACCAGAAATGACAATGGCGCATCCTTTCCACTTAGCCCCGAAATTCTTCTTTATTAGCATCTGGGAGCTTGTGCCAAAAAGAGAGTGCCCGTACTTCAAGCAACAGTCTGACAAAATAATACAACTTGAATTATACCTTGCATACAATGTCCCAGACATCTCCATTGCCATCACTGGATATATCCTGCCCCACTGGTAGATCAGACCCACCAAAGGTGTGGCACAGTGGTGTACAGTGAGGGGGGAGTTGCACTGTGAGTCCTCAAGTTTAACTTCAGATCCAATGAAATTTCATAGCATCAGGCCAACTTTGGGTTAGGAGACTCCCTGCTGATTACAAGCCATCGTCAACACCCAGCAATGAATCAGCACTCCTCCTTGAAAACCACTTGGAGCAAGCACCAGGAGTAGCAAGCACAAATAATGTACTCCAGGCAAAGAACCTAAATGACCACAACAAAAAATGGCTTTGTAGCACCACCCTTGACTGAGCTATCCAAGTATGGGAGGATAAAATTGACAGATTGGACCTACAGTTGGTGCTGAGGGAAGCAACAAGGAAAAATCAACCTGACCTTCCTTCACCAATCGAAGTTTTCTCAAACTCTCCTCTTGATTACCAATGCTATAAAGTGTGGCTGACAGTGTTATCAAGCAGCATTTACTCAGCATCATTTATTCACAGATGCTCATTTTGTATTCTGCTAGAGCCATTTAGCTCCAGGCCCCATTGAGACTAAATGTGGCATCAAAAATCCATAGCAAAACTGAAGTCAGTGGAAATCATGGAGAAAACTCTCCACTGGTTGGAGTCATGCCTGGCACAACGGGTGATGGCTTTGGTTGTTGCATGTCAGACTTCTTAGCTCCAGGATATCTCTGCAGGAGTTTCTCAAGGGTCTATGTGCCATAATGGCTTCCAGAAACTGAAGCCAATAAATGGAGTAGATTTTTTTGAAAAATATACTTAGTTCTTAAAAATAACTCTTTGTATAAACACATAGTTACAAATGCAGTTCTGAAGATCAGAAGGCCCTTGGTGTGCATATTCACAGATTCTTCTAGGCAACAGGGCAGGTATATAAGGTGATTGAGAAGGCATATGAGATCCCTGTGTTTATTAGTGAAGGCATGGAATAACAGGGCAGAGAGGTAAGGATGGAGCTGTATAAAGTAGTTAGGCTACAGATGGAGTATTGTGTGCAGTTCTGATTAATGCAGAAAGGATGCAATTTCACTAGAGAAGGTGCAGAAGAGATTCATCAGGATGTTGCCTGGATTGATGTATTTCAACTATGAAGAGAGGCTAGATATGCTGGGGTTGATTTCCTTAGGGCAGGGAAGGCTGAGGGGCAAGTCCTGATTGAGGTGTACAAAGTTCTGATGGGTTAGATAGAAAGAAACTTTTCTCGTGATCTTAGCTAAAATGAAATCAACCATAATCAAATTAAATGGTGCAGCAGAATTGAGAAGTTGGATTGCCTACTTGTGCTCCTAATTATTACAGTCTTATGTTCTTATGGTAAAGAGATCAATAACTGGGGGCATACATTTAAGGCGAAGGGTGGAAGGATGACCAATATGGAAATGATGGGCCAGGAGACTCTTTCCATTCTGACCCCATGACTACTCATCAAGTTTCCTTCAACAGCACCTTCCAAACCCATGATACACATCACCTAGAAGGACGAGGGTAGTCAGTGTGCAGAAATCCTAGCCATACACCATCTATACATGGCAACATATTCCCTTATTTTCATAGAGTCATTGGCTCTAACAACACTGTGGGTGTACCCGCATGACATAGACTGAAGTGGCTCTTAGAAGCCGTACATCAACATCTTCTAGAGGACAATTAGGGATGGGGATAATGGGCTTGACAGAAACTTCCTCAAATGAAGAAAGTCACGCTAAGCATCAATCCAGATGGGCAGGCCAAGGAGGCGGGGAATAAGCTACTAAAGGTGAGTGTAGCTCGGTGGCAGTTCGGATTGGTCAGGGGGGTGGGTGGAGCAGATAGGTAGGAGAGAAGACGGAAATATCAATGAGGCCGGGATGTGGGGGAGTTGGTTTTGGGATGAGGTCGGGGAGGTGTGGAGATTTTGAAGCTAGTAAAGTCCACTTTGAGACCATTGGGTTGTAGGCTCCCAAGGGGGAATATGAGATGCTGTTCCTTCAATTTCTGGTTGGCATCGTTGTGATACTGGAGGAGGCCCAGGATGGATATGTTGTCAGGGATTGGGAGGGGGAGTTGAAGTGGTTTGTGACTGGGAGGTGTTGTTGTTTGTTGTGAACTGAGTGTAGATGTTCCACAAAGCAGTGTCCAAGTCTCCACTTGGTCTCACCGATGTAGAGAAGGCCACTTCAGGAACAGCGGATACAATAGACCACATTAGCGGATGCGCAAGTGAACATCTGTTTGATGTGGAAGGTTATTTTGGGGCCTGGGATGGAGGTGAGGGGTGACGTGTGGGGGCAGGTGTAGCACTTCTTGTGGTTGCAGAGAAAGGTATGGTGGTAGTGGGGCTATTGGGGAGCGGACGAGGGAGTCTGGTTAGACTGGTCCCTCTGGTGGGCTGATAAGGGTGGGGAGGGAAATGTATCCTTCATAGTGGGGTCAGATTGCAGGTGGTGGAAGTGGCAGATAATGATGTGTTGAATCCGGAAGTTAATGGGGTGATATGTGAGGACAAGGCGAGTTCTGTCTTTGCTTTTATTGTGAGGAGGGGGTGTGAGGGCTGAAGTGGGGGAAATGCAAGAGATGCAAGAAACCAAGGGCACTTTCAAACACTGAGGCGGGTGGGGGGGGGGAGGTTGTGGTCCTTGAAAAACAAGGACATCTGGGATCTGGCTCTACTTCACAAAATGTATGAGGAACTGGAAATGCCACCTTTACAATAGAGACAGCTAGGACAGGAATGCCAATTACAGTCTCAGTACCTTCTGCCATGCCAATGAATAATGGGGGCACCGGAGCCAGTGGGCATCCTAGAATTGAGTCCTGCTCACTATTTCTAATTGTCCTGGAGTCTCCATGATTCCTCAAAAATCCAACCCCTTTAACTGTCTTTCCCTTCCCACAGATGCTGCCTGACCCACTATGCATTTCTAGGATTTTCTCTCTTATTTTTTCAGATTTTCAGCATCTGCAATATTTCACTTCCATATTTGTGCCTCTGGCTTTGTCAGGTACTTTCAAAGGTCAATAATCTGTCTTTCATTTGTCTGGAAGTAGGGCTTCAATGTGCAAATTCTGTACTCGTCCTCTAAGTCTGCCTTGTTCCACCTTATGTTCAATCATAGGACGTGTGATGTAGGAACAGAATTAGGCTTTTCAAACCATTGAGTCTGCTCCATCATTCAATCCTGGCTAATGTGTTTCTCTCAACCCCATTCTCATACCTGCTCCCCATTACTCTTGGACCCCTCACTAATCAATAATGATCACTCCCGTTCACTGAAGCAGGGGGACTTATATCTTTGTTGACAGCTCCCAGTCATCCCTTTGAGGGCAGTTCAACCACGGCAAGAATCTGAAAGTAGAAAGAGGCGAGGGTGCCCAGGGCATGTTGGCCAATTTCAGTTACAGATCCAGGGAAGATTACAGGACCCCTCACTGGCACACACATGGGAATCTAACGCATGTTTCAGGCAGCTGTGAGGCATGTGTGTAAATATCACATAAGCTTATCAGATATCAAACATATTTCAGGCAATTTTCAGACAAGAATTGTTTTTTTTTGGCCTGGCTGTATATCCAGAAAAAAGAAGAATGCAATGTGATCCAATTTCTCTAACGTTTCTGATTGCTCTTATAATTGACTGGATTTCACTTAATATTGGTATGAAGACTCTTGAAGACTGATGTTAAATTTATGTGTATGTGACACTGGGCGACTCAAAAGAGACAAATGGAAGAATGGTACTTAAACTAGGTGACATACAAATGTCTCCAAGATCAGGTGGCGTAACCAAATAATTAACAGCGACTTCAAGTCGACAAATGTGATCCAATTCGATCCACAGGTTGTGCTGTGGCTGATTGCATAAGTGCCATTCATTGCCAACTGCAGTGGGTTTAATAGTGAATGGAAGCTGGGCAGCAGATCATTAACATGAAATTAGTGAGGAAGTGCTGAAAGGCGAAAGTGTAAAGCCTGGAGGAAGGAGGCAATTATTTTCAGTTTGCTAATTACCACTCTGATTGGCTTGAAGCAACCATGAATAGGCCAGCTGCAGTAGTCAATAAGAAGTACTTAGGGAATAAACTGGTAGGTGGAGAGAGAACAAAAATCAGTTACAAGAAAATAATGAGTGCTTTCCATTTGAGAGGAAATAAGAGTTGAAAGAAAGAAATTTAAGGAGTCTATCATGAACAGCTTTACTGTCAACAAGTACATTTCTCTCCTTAAAAAATATTGATACAGTTAACAAAAAGAAGAGAATATTTGTTTGTCAACTTCAGATAATTTATACGGTTTATAACAATTTGTTTTTATTTTTGAATTGTCTTCCCTATTCTCTCATTAAAAAAATTGATGGGTAGTATTTCCATGGTAACCTTCCATTACCTCCACTTTGTGATGATTGTAGACATATGAGCCAATATTTGCAAATATTTGCAGATGAAAATTTACCAACTGGCTGAGCTGGTGATTGTTCCCATTATACAACAGCTATTTCCATCAAACATATACAAATGATGTTGTTATCCTTGCTGTAGATGTGGCTTTCCAATTTGTTACAGTTCCAGCTGGGATATCCCACACTGAACTGGTTCCCCTCCTTCGTTCAGCCCCTCATGCCCTCCCACCCCCACTAAACATTTAGTTCAGTCAAAGCAAGACTGGTTTTTAAAAGCTTCCTTTCCCGTGTGGATACTTTTCTCACAAATCCAAATGAAGTTATGTTTTAAAAGCAGTTAACTTTAGCCAGGCTTTCTTGAGTTAATGAAAAGTGAGTTGAATAATGACTAAATGTTAGAAGAATCAGTAATGTGACGCAGGTACACACAGACTAGAATTATGAAGTGAGTCCATAAAGATAATCTATCCCTGAATTGTTTACCAAGATTGGATAGTTGAACGTTGTGGCCGTTACAGTGGAGGTTATCAGTGGCATTGACATTGGTGGGTGAAAAGTCGGTTTTAAGATTCCTAGTTTTGCAGATTGGTGAGTCTCTGTTGTTCTGATGGCCATAAGTCAATCACCAGAAGAACCCAGGAAGGGTCTAGGCCCGAAACGCCAGCTTTTGTGCTCCTAAGATGCTGCTTGGCCTGCTGTGTTCATCCAGCTCCACACTTTGTTATAAGAAACAAAGAAACCTACAGCACAGGAACAGGCCCTTCGGCCCTCCAAGCCTGCGCCGATCAAGATACACTGTCTAACCTGTCATCTATTTTCTAACGGTCTGTGTCCATTTGCTCCCTGCCCATCCATGTACCTGTCCAAATATATCTTAAAAGACGCTAACGTGTCTGCGTCTACCACCTCCGCTGGTAACGCGTTCCAGGCGCCCACCACCCTCTGTGTAAAGAACTTTCCACGCATACCTCCCTTAAACTTTCCCCCTCTCACTTTAAACTCATGACCCCTAGTAACTGAATCCCCCACTCTGGGAAAAAGCTTTTTGCCATCCACCCTGTCTATACCCCTCATGATTTTGTAGGCCTCAATCAGGTCGCCCCTCAATCTCCGTCTTTCTAATGAAAATAATCCTAATCTATTCAACCTCTCTTCATAGCTAGCACCCTCCATACCAGGCAACATCCTGGTGAACCTCCTCTGCACCGTCTCCAAAGCATCCACATCCTTTTGGTAATGTGGCGACCAGAACTGTACACAGTACTCCAAATGTGGCCGAAACAAAGTCCTATACAACTGCAACATGACCTGCCAACTCTTGTACTCAATACCCCGCCCAATGAAGGAAAGCATGCCATATGCCTTCTTGACCACCCTATTGACCTGCGTTGTCACCTTCAGGGAACCATGGACCTGAACACCCAGATCTCTCTATTCATCAATTTTCCCTCGGACTTTTCCATTTACTGTATAGTTCGCCCTTGAATTTGATCTTCCAAAATGTATCACCTCGCATTTGCCTGGATTGAACTCCATCTGCCATTTATCTGCCCAACTCTCTAGTCTATCTATATTCTGCTGTAATTTCTGACAGTCTGACAGTCCCCTTCACTATCAGCTACTCCACCAATCTTAGTGTCAGATAGCAAACTTGCTGATCAGACCACCTACACCTTCCTCCAGATCATTTACATATATCACAAACAACAGTGGTCCCAGCACAGATCCCTGTGGAACACCACTGGTCACAGGTCTCCAATTTGAGAAACCCCCTTCTACTACTACCCTCTGTCTCCTGTTGCCCAGCCAGTTTTTTTATCCATCTAGCTAGCACACCCTGGATCCCATGTGACTTCATTTTCTCCATCAGCCTGCCATGGGGAACCTTATCAAACTTACTGAAGTCTTACTGAAGCCTTACTGAAGTCCATGTATATGACATCTACAGCCTTTCCCTCATCAATCAACTTTGTCACGTCCTCAAAGAATTCTATTAAGTTGGTAACACATGACTTTCCCTGTACAAAACCATGTTGCCTATCACTGATAAGCCCATTTTCTTCCAAATGGGAATAGATCCTATCCCTCAGTATCTTCTCCAGTAGCTTCCCTACCACTGACGTCAGGCTCACCGGTCGATAATTACCTGGATTATCCTTGCTGCCCTTTTTAAACAAGGGACAACACTAGCAAGTCTCCAGTCCTCTGGGACCTCACCCATGTCTAAGGACACTGCAAAGATATCTGTTAGGGCTCCGGCTATTTCCTCTTTCGCTTCCCTCAGTAGCCTGGGATAGATCCCATCCGGACCTGGAGACTTGTCCAGCTTAATGTCTTTTAGGATACCTAACACTTCCTCCTTCCTTATGTCAACTTGACCTAGACTAAGCAAATATCTATCCTTAACCTCAACATCCGTCATGTCCCTCTCCTTGGTGAATATCGATGTAAAATACTCGTTAAGAATGTCACCCATTTTCTCTGACTCAGCGCATAACTTTCCTTCTTTGTCCTTAAGTGGACCAGTCCTTTCTCTAGTTACCCTCTTGCTCTTTATATATGAATAAAAGGCTTTGGGATTTTCCTTAACCATGCTTGCCAGCAAGATCTCATGTCCTCTCTTAGCCCTCTTAATCCCTTTTTTCAGATTCACTCTACATTCCCGATATTCGTGCAAAGCTTCGTCTGTCTTCAGTCGCCTAGACCTCATGTATGCTTCCTTTTTTCTCTTGGCTAGTCTCATAATTTCACCTGTCATCCATGGCTCCCTAATCTTGCCTTTTCTATTCCTTATTTTCCTTATCTCGGATTCTCCAGCATCTGCAGTTCCCATTATCTCTGGCTTACTGATATCCTTTAGGGATGGAAACTGCCGTCCTTTTCATGCCTGGCCTACATTGGACTGCAGACCCACGGCAATGTCGTTGACTCCTAACTGCCCTCTAGGCAATTCGGGATGGGCAATAGATGCAGGCCTAGCCAGTGATACCCTCAGCCTGTGAATGAATAAAAGAAATCTGTAATATGGACATTTTCAAGATGTCATTATTTATTTTCCCACGTTCCCTATCTTCCATATCCTTCTCCACAGTAAACTCCGATGCAATATACTTATTCAGTATCTCCTCCATCTCCTCCGGTTCCAGCCAGAGGTGGCCTAGCTGATCTTTGAGGGGCCCTATTCTATCCCTAGTTACCCTTTTGCCCTCAATGTATTTGTAGAATCCCTTTAGATTCTCCTTAACCCTATTTGCCAAAGCTATCTCATGTCCCCATTCTGCCCTCCCGATCCCCTCTTAAATTTACTTCTCCTGCCTTTATACTTTTCTAGGGATTCACTTGATCTTGCTGCCGATACCTGACATATACTTCCTACTTATTCTTGACTAAAACCTCCGTTTCTCTCGTCATCCAGCATAGCCTACACCTACCAGCCTTGCCCTCCACCCTAACAGAAACATACTGTTTCTGGACTCTTGTTATCTCATTTTTGAAGGCTTCCCATTTTCTAGCTGTCTCTTTATCTGCGAATATCCATCCCAATCAACTTTTGGGAGGCCGTGCTTAATATTATCAAAATTGCCTCTCTCCAATTTAGAATTTAACTTTTAGATCCAGTCTATCCTTTACCATCACTATTTTGAAACTAATAGAATTATGGTTGCAATTCTGAGGAACAATTGATGAACTTGGGACTGTTTTCTTTGGAGAGGAGAAGTTGCAGAAGAGATTCAAGAGAAGTTTTCAAAATAATAAGGGGTCTAGACAGAGTAGATTAGAAAAAAATACTGTTCAAAGTTGTGAATGGATTGAGAACTGAAGGGAATTTAACATGTTTGGCAAAAAGAAGCAATTGAATGAGTAAAAACAAAACTTGTTCATGCAGTGTGTAGTTAGGGAATGGAATGCACTGCCCAGGCATATGGTGGACCAAGGTTCAACTGGAACATTCAAGAGGGCGTTGAATAATTGTTTAAATAGAAGCAGAGTGCAAGATTATAGGGAAAAGACATGTTTGGTTCCGAATTAAAATCCTCAGAGATTCAGTGTGGACGTGGGCAGAATTATCTCCTTCTAAACTACAAATTGTACGATTCCATGATTCTATTTTGTTTTACCTCTTCCCCCATTGAAGAATTGCTGTTTGGAATTCTCTTCACACATGTAGGGTGTGATTTGGAGACGCTGATGTTGGACTGGGGTCAGCAAGGTCAAAAATCACACCATACAAGGTGATGGTCCGACAGGTTCATTTGAAAACACAAGATTTCTGGACTGAGGAAGGAGCTGAGCTAGAGAAAGCTTGCGTTTTCAAATGAACCTGTTGGACTATAACCTGGCATCATGTGATTTTTGCATTTGTAGGTGTGATATTTCTGGCAAAAGTAATTTTGAATAAGCAGATGGAGCGTTAATCCCTTTGGCCTTTGGAGAAACTATAACTTTGTTTCAGAAGTAAGATGAGCCAGAAGATGCCTGGCAGGTTGCATTGGATCAAAGCTATATCACATGCAAGTTACATTGCGCACTTTGCAACAATATGTTCACACATGTATCATCGTGGCTGGTAAAGTCACTGTCATTGAATCCACCAGCACACATCAGATGAGCTCCTCTCTTTGATGAGATGACTTTAATGATGTGCAGGAAGATCGGTGGAAGGGAAGTAACACAATTTATTTTTACAAGTTCTGCTTTCAGACAAAAAAAGTCACTTTCTGAATAGCCAGCCATCTCAAACTGACAACAGACAATTGGCTGGAGCCGGGAAAGCTTAAGATTTCTTTGGAGACTGGATGTAATTCTAATAATAGGCTGACTCTTAGTGATCTTCTGGAAAATTGTTGCAGTCATGTGAAAGTGAGGACAGAGGTAAGAACGAGGCCTGGGAACTAATGCTGAGTTGATCAAATGAGCAAAAGTTACAGCTGCAATAAAGATGTTCCAGATGTGAAAACCTTTGAGAAATCAACAGAGTCAACTAGTTCCATTGATGTTGACAATGTTATTGCAGCTTATACTCTGAGTGGAAAAAAAATGACCCATCTTAACATTTTCAATATAGTGAATCTGCCAGAACGATCTGAGAATGCAAGAAAGTAATCAATTTTAATGTGCACCAAAGAGTGGTAGGATTTCAGTGGTGAGGTCGGGTTTGGAGCAGAAGTGGGCAGGCATGGAATTTCCTGATTTCTGGCCACTGGCTGTTTCTTTGACATGATCCTGAATCCCTGAGGAGGCTGGGTTGAGAATGAAGTGGCTAAACATCCATAAGCAGCGGGTAGCCAGAAAAGCCATCAAAAGCATCTTTCAAGGCCCCATTCCCAAGCCAAATGGAATTTTCTGCTCAGCAGGTAAATCTCTTGCTATGACCAAGATATTCTAGTTGAAGAAAGTCGCCACCCAGTGGCAGCCTGGAAGGGGGCCCAGTTCTCCGTAAACCTCAGGCTTTCTCAATACCCAACACTGTTCCACCCTCGTCCCCTTGACAAGGATAATCTGGCAGCTGTGACTGTTTTTCTAAAAAATAATCTAAATAATGAGAGTGTATCTCCATCTTGAGGTTTCAAGTCTTTAAGTGCTGATGGGTCTACCCTATTGGCTCTCTACAACCAACAGTATGCCTACTGTCTTTTGCTGATTGGACAACAAGCAATCTTACAGAGTCATAGAGTTATATGGAAACACACCCTTCATCCAACTCGTCCATTCCAACGAGATATCCTAAACAGATCTAGTCCCATTTGCCGGCATATGCTGGCATATCCCTCTAAACCCTTCCTATTCATATACCCATCCAGATTCCTTTTAAATGTTGTAATTCTACCAGCCTCCACCACCTCCTCTGGCAGCTCATTCCATACACACACCACCCTCTGCATGAAAAATTTGCCTCTCGGGTCCTGTTTAAAGCTTTCCCTTCTCACCTGAAACCCCTGCCGTCCAGTTTTGGACTCCTCTACCTTGAGGAAAAGACCTTGTCTATTCACCTTATCCAAGCCTCTCATGATTCTGTGAACTTCTACGAGGCCACCCCTCAGCCTCTGATGCTCCAAGAAAAAAGGCACAGCCTATTCAGCCCCTCCCTATGACACAAACACTCCAGTCCCAGCAATGTCCTTGTAAATCTTTTCCGAACCCTTTCAAGTTTAACAACATCTTTTCTATAGCACGGATATCAGAATTGAATGCAGTAACCTCACCAATGTCCTGTACAGCAGCATTGGTCTGAGCAATGAAGACAGGAGTGCCAAATGCCTTCTTCACCTCCCTGTCTACCTGCGATTCCACTTTCAAGGAACCCTGCACCTACACCACGAGGCCTCTTTGTACGACAACCAGGGCCCTATCATTAAGTATATAAGTTCTGCCCTGGTTTTCTTACCAAATGTAACACCTCACATTTATCCAAATTAAACTCCATCTGCCACTCCAGCCATTAATTGGTTTATCCAACAAAAATCACATTGGCCTTGTCATTTGGGGTCTGGAAAAGATCCTAATATTGAGGTCCTGACTCCAAATCAAACATTTTGCCAATATTGTCTTCACAGATACAATACGGCACAGGATTTCTTTGTGAGCTCTATCTATTACTATCTTGTACACCTCTAAGATCTCTCCTCACCCTTTCCTGTACCAAGGAGAATAAGCCCAGATTTCCTGAGCTAACTGGTACTATAGGCCTGTCATCTTTGAAAATGCTCTGGTAAATTTCCTCTGCAATATCTCAAGGATGTTTCACGGCCTCCTTAAAGTGTGGAGAGTAGAATTGGATTTAGTGCTGTAGTTTTGGCCAAACATGAACTTTAGAAAGCCTTAGCAATGTCTTACCCCCACCCCACCAGGACCAACATTAGGAGATGCAAACAGCCCAGTATGAAGTAATACCTATGACATTGAAAATTAATCAGTGAGAACAATCCTTCCCAGTAACAGAACAGAAGATCTGGGCAGAATGATTAGGCAGAATGATCAGACAGTAGACTGACACATGAACCCTACAGAACAGAATTTCTCTTCTGTTATGGCAAATCTTCCAGCAAGGGAAACCTATTTTTATTCAAAGTTAATCTTATTCTTTGTCAATTCATCACACAGAACAGCTGTAAAGTCAGACTGCTGCAGTTAGCTTCTCTGGTTCAATGTTGTCGGTTGTTCCTTAATGGGTATTGAGTTTACATTCTTTTATTTTATGTGGGGATTACTCACATTGTCCTATCTACTTTTATAGACAAGGCTCTAACAGGAGTGTCCCTTTGTGATCTGGCATGTATGTTGTACCTTTCTCCATATTCTTCCTTTGCAGAAAACCGCTTTGCAGAACACCTCCGCTCAGTTCGCAACAAACAACTGCACCTCCCAGTCGCAAACCATTTCCACTCCCCCTCCCATTCTTTAGATGACATGTCCATCATGGGCCTCCTGCAGTGCCACAATGATGCCACCCAAAGGTTGCAGGAACAGCAACTCATATTCCGCCTGGGAACCCTGCAGCCTAATGGTATCAATGTGGACTTCACCAGTTTCAAAATCTCCCCTTCCCCAACTGCATCCCGAAACCTGCCCAGTTCGTCCCCTCCCCCCACTGCACCACACAACCAGCCCAGCTCTTTCCCCCCACCCACTGCATCCCAAAACCAGTCCAATCTGTCTCTGCCTCCCTAACCGGTTCTTCCTCTCACCCATCCCTTCCTCCCACCCCAAGCCGCACCTCCATCTACCTACTAACCTCATCCCACCTCCTTGACCTGTCCGTTTTCCCTGGACTGACCTATCCCCTCCCTACCTCCCCACCTACACTCTCTCCACCTATCTTCTTTACTCTCCATCTTCGGTCCGCCTCCCCCTCTCTCCCTATTTATTCCAGTTCCCTCTCCCATCCCCCTCTCTGATGAAGGGTCTAGGCCCGAAACGTCAGCTTTTGTGCTCCTGAGATGCTGCTTGGCCTGCTGTGTTCATCCAGCCCCACATTTTATTATCTTGGAATTCTCCAGCATCTGCAGTTCCCATTATCTCTAGTTTATTTCCCATACTGTTTTACTCATAGTTTCATAATCAGTTTACTTTCTGTACAGCCACTCCCAACTGAAAAAGAACTGAATCCCTGAAATTTGTCTGTAGGCTCAGGCATGAATCTTCTCTCACTACGGTTCGTTGCCTTTCTTCCACAGTTCACCTGCCACCTCTGTCCACTTTTGTTCAAACTAACTTCCTTTGCCTACAGGAATCCACTAGTCAAATTAGGCAATGACTCCTACTGAGTTCAAGTGGATAAGTTGACAAAATAGTTGCGAATGTGAACAATCAGCGGAATGCTACATGATCTTTCTATTTTTTTTAGCACATTCAGGGACTCTGAAAAAACTGAGAGAGTGCTTCAGTATGGAAGTGTTATAAAGTACTAAAATATGAAAGAAACTAAAATGTATATTTATCCTATTAAAAATTACACTCCACTTCAGAATGAATGGCATAAGGAATAAATAAGAAAAAGAATGCCAACTGAGTCAGGAACCAGCAAAGGTCTAAGTCTTATGACTTAGTAAGTCATAAACGCAATATAAATGTTGGAAAATATTGCTGATCCAGGAAATCCGACACAAACAGAAACTCAGCAGGTCCGAAGAAGAGGCACATCAGATATGTAACGTGAATTCTGTTTCTCTCGCCACAGATGCTGCCAGACCTGCTGAGTTTCAGTGTTTTATTTCACTACAAATGTAGCTATACAGGAGTGCTTTCTCAGCCTTATACAGCTTATACAGGGTAGGTTTATCAAAACAGATGAGGAAAAAAGATACTGGCATAAGTTGTACAAACAACAATAGAATCTTTTTAAAGAACACAGATCAGGCAAGAACCTGATGACATTAAAAACATAACTGAACAAGTATTCAGTACTCCTCACAATTTACACTGTAGTAATACTGTTTTGGGTAAAGAAAGGAATGTAAATATAATTAAAGATTCTAATGAGACAAAGCATCAATAGTTTATATCCTTTTGCATTAGTGCAAGCAGGTTTATGTACAAAATATAAGAGTGAGTGTTCTGTAAAGCCTGTGGCAATATTGACATGATTTGAGTCAACAAACATGAATGTGAACTGAGAGTAGACAAATTTGGGCTTAAACAGTATAAACATTATTGCAAACATAAGTTAATAGTGGAGGAGTAGTATTGACCAGTTACCCAGAATTGTTTAACAATTTGGTTAATAAGTGAATAAACTCTTATAGCCTTTGTGCTTATTCTGTAGTTTGATTTAATGCTATGTTTGAGGGTAACATTATAGCTAGTAAGACAGGCACACATTTACAATGCTTAAACAATTTTTTTAACAAACTATTTTTGTAAGTCTATAAAGAATAAAAAAAGTAGCTAAGGTTGAGAGTCATAATAATGTAACTGTCTATGGTAATAGATATAAATTGTTGAATGTTTCAGCTTGCTCGCTATAAGAGAAAGCAGTCAAAAGGTAAATAAATATGTTTTTAAAGTATATATTTAACACAAATAGATTGCAAATGGGAAAATACTAAATGCAATGATTTATTGGCATCAATGTTTATAAAGGGACAAAAGAAGTCAGGAAAAGTTATGCTCAGAAATTCCAGAAAGCCCATTTCACTGATAGAAACATTGACTTGCAGAAGTGGAGAAGACCTGGATGACACTAATCCATGCCAAATTTCAGTAAGAAGGTGAGATTCAAACTCATTCAAAACTCATCCACTTGCACAGAGTTAAAAGTCAGGTCTCTGATCACTTGTCTGGTTAGGGTGAGCTACACAGCCTGCACAGAGCTCTTAGGCCGTGTCCACTTCATTGAGCCTGTGCATGGCAGAAAAGCTCACAGCTGTTCCACCTGAGGTCCCACTTAGTTCAACAATCCACTTTCTAATCTCCAAAAAGGAATGTTTGTCTTCGGGGCAACAACAATCCCAGCCGTCCGGATTGATTACCTTAGTTTGAGCAATGTCTGGGACCTTTCAAAACACAGCAACCGTACTTGTTGTTGTGAGTCTGAAAGGGTTAATGTTTGATTAACTGCAGTAAGCATGATTGACTGTAATGATGTCATGATTAAAGTAGAGATGAAGCTGCTAGATGACAAAGCAGGGCTTGTGAGCTGCTAACAGATTCAGTTGTAACGTAGATCGCATAATTTGAAAATAGCTGCAATAAACTTATTCACTCGAGAAGCCTTTTCTAGTTAGACCAGAAAAATGCATATACTCGTCCACACAATCACTTTAGCTTGAAGGAGCCTACACACAGTAATTATGGCAACTTTCTGAAGAGGTCAGGTGGAGGAATAACAGATAAGGGAATCTAACAAAACCAAATTTTACCAAATTATATCTGTGAGTAGCAATTTCATGCATTTTCCATCTTTTGTCCCTAGCTAAAGTGCTGGTCCACCATAGCACAGAACTTTCAGAGCAGATGAAATTGAAAGTGGAATCTTTTAGAAAATAGCTAAAGAAGTTTGTGATGTTCTAGTTTTCTTTTAAAAAGACCTGACATTATAGGAACTGTGCTTGATGACTGAGGAGTTGCACACAAAAACACTTACAGACAAGAAAGGATGGACATCAAAGTGGAAATTGTAGATTAGTTACCATTGGCAAGAGGGAAAGTATCTCACAACAGTCTGTGCAAGACTGGCAATTTCTTGCTTTTTACAAGAACATTTTCCATGAACTGATAATGGGGGAGAGAATTTTACAGGCCAGGTCAGCACAGTGGCTCAGTGGTTTGCACTGTTGCCTCACAGTGCCAGGGAACAGGGTTTGATTTCAACCTCAGGCAGCTGTCTGTGTGGAGTTTGCACATTCTCCCCGTGTCTGTGTGGGTTTCCTCTGGGTCCTCTGGTTTCCTCCCACTGTCCAAAGATGTGTAGGTTAGGTGGATTGGCCATGCTACATTGCCCATAGTGTCCAGGGATATGCAGGCTAGATGGATTAGCCATTGGAAATGTAGGATTACAGGGATGGTGGTGGTATGCTCCTCAGAGGGTCGATGTGTACTGCATGGGTCAGATGCCCTCTCTCTACACTATAAGGATTCTACATAGAACTTTGTAAAGGTCCCAGGCACCTTGCTGGGAATGGAGGTCCTGAATTGTCCAAAATTGGAGTCTGGGCCTTACCACCCCTTTCCCAGGAAATGAGAGTTAGTTGAACTCCTAGAGGTGTTTAATTTTCACTTTCTAAGCCAATCTGGGCCAACTCATATGGTGATAGTAGATCTTAGATCTATCTGTATAGTAGCCAGATGTACAAATGCACCATGGCAATGATTTGCTATTGTGGAACCAGAAGCAGTTCATTGTTTTTCATGACGGCAAGTTGGAAACAAAAAAAAATCATTCTTGGGATTAGGCAAGGCCCTAACTGTCCTCGAGAAAATGGTGGTGAGTTGCTTTCCTGAACTGTTGTGGGCTGTATGGTGGAGATACATTCACAGTTTTGTTGGGGACACAGTCCCAGGATTTTGACCAATGAATAGTGATATTGTACACAGTCAGGATTGGATGTGACTTGGAGGGGAACTTACAAGATGCTGTTCCCATGCGCCTACTGCCTTCATCTTTCCAGAGGTTCTGGGTTTAGAAGGTGCCATCAAAGGATCCTTGGTGAATTGTTACAGTGAATCTTATAGATGTACATAATGTTACCATTATGTGCTGTAACTGAAGGGAATTTATGTACAAGGTGGCTGAAGCAGACTCCTGTTTAAGGAAGTTGTTTCAGAGATAGTAGGAACTGCAGATGCTGGAGAATTTGAGATCCCAAGGTGTAGGGCTGGATGAACACAGCAGGCCAAGCAGCATCAAGGGAGTAGGAAAGCTGGCGTTTTGGGCTGAGACCCTTCTTCAGAAATGGGAGAGAGGAAGGGGGTTCTGAAATAAATTGGGAGAGAGGGGGAAGTGAATAGAAGATTGATAGAGGAGAAGACAGGTGGAGAGGAGACAGACCGGTCAAGGAGGTTGGGATGGAGCCAGTAAAGGTGAGTGTAGGTGGGGAGTTAGGGAGGAGATAGGTCAGTCCAGGGAAGATGGGCAGGTCAAGGGGGCGGGATGAGGTTATTTGGTCAGAGATGGGGGTGGGGCTTGAGGTGGGAGGAGAGGATAGGTGGCAGGAAGGACAGGTTAGGGAGGTGGGGATGAGCTGGGCTGGTTTTGGGATGCGGTAGGGGGAGGCGAAATTTTGAAGCTTGTGAAATCCACATTGATACCGTTAGGCTGCAGGGTTCCCAAGCGAAATATGAGGTGCTGTTCCTGCAGCCTTCGGCTGGCATCATTGTGGCACTGTAGGAGGTCCAGGATGGACATGTCATCTGCGGAATGGGAGGGGGAGTTGATGTGGCTCGCGACTAGGAGGTGCAGTTGTTTAGTGCGAACCGAGCGTAAGTGTTCTGCAAAGTGGTCCCCAAGCCTCCCCCTCACTCCCTATTTATTTCTGAATCCCCTTCCCCTCCTCCATATCTGAAGGGGGGTCTAGGCCCAAAACGTCAGCCTTTCTGCTCCTCTGATGCTGCTTGGCCTGCTGTGGTCATCCAGCTCTACGCCTTGGTATCTCCTGTTTAAGGAATGTTGGTTAAACTGCAGATTAACCTTAAAAGATTGAGCAAAACATGTACAGTGCTGCAGAATTTATACATGGAATTGTCAACAACTACTAGTCCTCTTACCACCAGATGCAATGAGCTTAACACCTGCTTGGGATAGCCATCAGAAACACCGAAGTACTGAATTACCAAATGCTGTGTGATTTGTCTGTGCAGCCCGGTCTGAATATAGGAGATAGTCCATGTTATTGCTGCTTTTGCCCCCTTCTGTTCCCAAATAGAATCCCAATAGGATTCAATTTCATTTCTTTTATATTGTAGCCAAATTATTGCCCCCGACATGTTGAATCTAAGTTGTCAGTAACTTAGTCATTCTTTAAATAAGTTATGCGCAAGAGAAATTTTCCGCATTTTATTTCTTGGATGGTACTGAGTTAGTTAAAATCAGGCATGTTGGAAATAGGGATGCCAAACTTGTCACACTAGAGAACATACAAATCAGCCAGAGTTCCTGTTTCTGATTCCTATCTCCTGGTTTCCGCTGGAATATTACGTGAAATTGGCTGTGATATCTCCAGAGTTGAAAATGACTGATACTGAAAATGTAGACATGCAGGATGAATATAGTCCTGCGAAGAGTTCTCATCCATTTTGAAATCTGCACCCCTATTGCAATAGATTCTTGCATTATGGACAGAAACCAAGTATAATAACCAACCAGGCGTCTAGGCTGCTTTAGGCTACCATGGTACCAGACTCTTCATCCAGCCTTCATACGTAGGAGTTGACCCAAATTTATCAAATATCATGGGCTTGGTCTGCAATTGATGATGGTCAATATATGTGTGCAGTGCTCGATTGGTTCACTCCAAAAGCAATATTGGATGCCCACTGAAAAACTTTCACATTTCAATTTTGCACTTAGCCCAGTAAAATGTTCGAGGCCAGTGCCATAACAGTAACAAACTGGTAAGTTCAGATGCAGTATTTTCAGGCTCTGTATATGCTGGTGGGAGGTTTGAAAGCTCTATTGCTTCCAATCTAATTCTTTCAATTTTGATCAGCATTTTATCAATTACATTTCCTTTTTAGAAAGCTTCAGGCTTAAGCCATTATGAATTATAGTGCAAAGTAAAATAATCCCTCACACAACAAAGTAAAAACATATTATAAAAATAGGAGTTCAAACTCTTTTCCATCTCTGCTCCTGTGTTGTTAGATCTGCTATTCGAAGACAGCTTGTAAACATTCCATTGAAACTAGCAACCAGCTGGGCTTTGATGTCTCACAGTCACTGATGCATCAACCTGTTGTTAAAGGTCATTGGGCTGTGATCTCCATCCTACAGGAGCACATGGCACTCTTCATCCTTATCCAGTGCTCTGACCCTTAGATCATTCCAATGGGCCATGAAGAAATCAAAATCTTTCATTGCTGATTATGCTGTGAAATGACAATATCCTGTCATTTAGATCTCATTTAAATGTGATGCTGCATTTATTAAAATTCATAAAGGGATGGTATTTCCCTTCAGCAAATTACTCCAAATTGTTTCTGTGATACTAATTTTGCTTTGATTTGTCATCGATATCCCCAGTGAATCACAGAATTGTTGCCATATGCAAGGAGTCCATTCGGCCCATTATGTCAACACAGGCTCTCAGCCTTTTGGTTTTGTGCCAATTTCCTTCCTTTATCCCATAACCCTGACATTTTTCTTTTACTTAAACAATCATCTAATGCCCTCTTGAATGCCTCAACTGAACCCCACTGCACTACAGTTTCAGGCAGTGCATTCCTGACATTAATCACTCACTGTGTGAAAAAATTTAATCTCATTTCACATTTGTTTCTTTTGCAAAACTCTTTAAATCTGTGCTCTCTAGTTCTCAATGTTTTTACAACTGAGAAGTTTCTCCATATCTCTTCAGTCCAGACCTCTCATTACATTGAAAACTCTACCAGATCTCCTCTTAGCCTTTTCCACTTCAGTTAAAAGAATCTTAACTTCTCCAATCTATCGTGATAGCTGAAGTATCTCATCCCCAGAACCATTCTCGTAAATGTCTCCTGTACGCTCTCCAACACTTTCACATCCTTCTGGTGCACAGAACTGTACACAATACTCTAGGTGAAGACTAAATAGTAATGGTGGAGTCACCATATTTTGACCAGACCAGAGTGCTGCTCTGTCATTAGGGGGAGAGATGGCTGGCTGTGACTTTACATGAGGGTCACCACGCCTCAGGCATGGGGAGAAGTTGTGAAGGAGAGTCTGTCATCGTAATCTCAGCTGGTGCAGGAATTGAACCCGTGCTGTTGGAATGACAAATCAGGCCCTGTCTTACAAGTGACCTATATAAATTCAGCATAAACTCCCTGTTGTTGTACTCCATCTGCCTTTAGTAAATCTTAGGGTACTGCATGCTTTAGTAATTGTTATTTTCACCTAACCTGTCACATTTAAAGGCTTTTGCACGTATAAATAGGTCTCTGTAGACCTGTTGCAATAATACCCTCTGTTTGACAATATCTCTCCATGTTCTTCTTACAGAAATGTATCACCTTACGTTTCTCCCCATTGAACTTCATCTGTCACACACTGCCCTGCCCCAAACCAGTCAATGTCCTTTCAACTTCTTCACTGTCCTCCTCCCAGTTTACAATGACCCCAAGTTGTATATTGTCTGCAAACTTTGAAATTGTCCCTGCCCACCAATACCTAAATCATTTATTTACGTCAAATAAAGCAAGGGTCCCAGTAGCACCCCCACACCCCACCCTCCCGCTCCACCCAGGGAACTCCTCTACAAACTTTCTCCAGCCTGATAAAATTCCATTAACCATTACTTTCTGATTTCTATCACTCAACAAACTTTCAATATTGTACCTTTTATTCCATGAGCTACAATGCTCTTTATAGTTATGTTCTGTTTCACAGTACTGGATAACTTTTGGAAGTTCATATACACACATCAACCGCATTGTTGTCATCAAGGCTCAATTCTTCAAAAAGTTCCAGCAAGTTAGTTAAATAAGATATTCCCATAAAACATTCACATTTACTTATTCAGATTAACCCATATTTTTATTGCAATCTTAGGTAATGTGTTGGTTATTTAAGTCAATTGTTTTGTGCATTGTGTAAAGAATTACAGATATATACAGGCAGACCCCAGGTTATAGATGAGTCCCATCTTGAGTCTGTTCACAAGCCAATCTGAACACAAGTCAGAAAAAAAGGCAGAGCAATGTGAAATTGCTGTTTGCAAGGTCAGGAAATGGTCGTATGTCAGGTCTTTAAAATGATGCGGCTGTATGGGTTATTTTTGTAAGTATATGAGTTTGTAAATCAGCGACGCCCTGCATTCTGTTTTTCATGATAAAAGTAAAGCCCATATTACTGCATGTCCTGTGGAATTAGAATCCCATTTAAACCTGGATAGTAAATAAGTTAAAGTCAATAGAGGTGGCGTTCTATTGCAGAAAAACTGCATAGTTCCTTTCAGAAGAAAACCTTCTGTATTTATCCACTCTGCCTTTTGTGTTAAAAGCAAAATACAGTTGGAAATCTAAAATCAGAACAAGAATTACTGGAGAAACTCAGAGAGAGAGACAAAGTTAACATTTCAAATCTGATTTGACTTTTCCAGTTCCTGAAAGGAGCATTCTAAAAAGCTGCATGTGTTAAGGTCAATATAAATAGCTTCATGCCTGCTGAAGTGGTGTGACTAAAGTTGAATATTTCCAAAGTAGGATTCAGAGATCATAACCTCCAATGGGCAAGTACAACCTTTGACCTTTTTATCCTATTTCCATAACAGGATCTAGGTCATGTAATGAAGGGGCAGGAAGGTCCAATCTATATGTGGCATGCGGTTCTCTCATACTAATTTTAATTTTGATTTTACGCTGTAGCACAACTGTTAAAATAGTTCAAAGTAAGAGACTTAAGTGTATTAATTTGCTGAGTCATTCAAAGTGACAAATAGCAGATGTTTAAACTCATCTTAGTTGTGGAAAGTAAGATCTTCAATTTTTTTAGCGCACTCACAAAAACAATACAGTTCAATCAAAGATAATAAAATGTGAGGCTGGATGAACACAGCAGGCCCAGCAGCATCTCAGGAGCACAAAGGCTGATGTTTCAGGCCTAGGCCCTTCATCACTCTGATGAAGGGTCTAGGCCCGAAACGTCAGCCTTTGTGCTCCTGAGATGCTCCTGGGCCTGCTGTGTTCATCCAGCCTCACATTTTATTATCTTGGATTCTCCAGCATCTGCAGTTCCCATTATCACAGTTCAATCAAATATACTTTTTACAAATCCATTGCTTCTCAACATAGACAGCTACAGCTTTGGTGAAATGGATACTTTAATGCTTCTTCTATGCTATTACAAAGAATGATTTGCATTTATGTTGTATCTTTCACAATGCCAGGATGTCTCTGTCAGTGAAGCATTTCAAACTATGGTTACCACACTGTGTAGGAAATACCTTCTGCAAAAGGTATCTTGAAGGTCTAGCTGAGAGGGCAGATAAGGTTGCAATTTAATGAAAAGCTGCAACTGTAACAATACAGTACTTCTCCAACAGTGGACTGAAGAGTCAGCAGAATGTTGTGCTCACGTTTCCAGATCAGGACTTGCATTCACAATACCCTTAAAGCCAGGGGCAGTATGACTGAATGGAGGCTGACATTTTGCATCAAGTACTCTCAAATTAGATATGGCACCTGTTAAACTGGAGCAAGCTCCTAATTTATGTTGTATTAATTTAAACAGTTGTATGCTACCATCAGTCATATATTTTCATTTTGTGTCACTTTCATTTTTAAGTCTTTCTGTACCAGCTTGACAGACGGCCATGTGATCCAATTGGCACGATCACGGAGCAGCCTATCTTCCTGCTGACTTGACCTCTTGCAGCCTCCATCACTAACCCCTTTCTATCACCAACAACCACAAAGATAGAAATTGCTGGAAAAGCTCAGCAGGTCTGGCAGTATCTGTGGAGAAATATCAGAGTTAATGTTTCGGGTTGAGTGACCTTTCGTCAGGCCCTCCTTGAGTTCTGAGGAAGGGTCACTCAACCCGAAACATTAACTCTGCTGAGCTTTTCAGGCAATTTCTATTTTTATCCCTGATTTACAGCACCTGCAGTTCTTTCAGTTTTTAATTGTCCTCTTTATCATCATCCTTCTGCTCACTGAGCCTCCCATTCCTTGATTTTCCCAGTTTCCCTCTTACCTAATGGAAAGTGGTCCTCTTGTCTCTTGCAAGGGTTCAAGTTAGGGAAGCAACAAGCAGGAGGGGAGACCACAGAACTGTAGAATGGTTGCGGTACAGATGAATTTGGCCTGTTGCTGGCTCTCTGGGTGAGCAGCTCACCTCATCCTATCTTCGTGTCTTTTTCCTTTGTGTGAATGCTTTTTGTTTTAGAGAATTATCTATATCTGTTTAGAAAGCATCAATTCATTCTGTTTCAATTAGGCCCTTATGTGGCACTTTCCCGTAATTAGCCACTTATACAGTGTCAAAGTTAGACAGCATGGAAAGAGACCCTTTGGTTCAACTTGCCCATGCTGACCAGTCATCCCAATTTGACGTAGTCCCATTTGCCAGCATCTGGCCCACATACCTCTAAACCTTTTTAATTCATATACCCATCCAGATGCCTTTTAAATGTTGTATTGCACAGGTAGTTTTCCTATAACCCCATAGTTGTATTCTTGTGCAACCATGTGCTATTGAAAATTGCACTATAGAAAATCGCTATACCTGTACAACTGAAAGTTTGTGTTATACAAACAGCATCTGCTATTCATCAATCGTGTTACAGCCAATTAGCGTTAAGCGTTACAGCAGAACTACCCGTACCTGCCACTTCCTATGGCAGCTCATGCCACACGTACACCGCCTTCTGTGTGAAATTGTTGCCTCTTAGGGTCCTTTTAAATCTTTTCCCCTCTCACCTTAAACCTCTTCCCTCTAGTTTTGGATTCCCCCACTCTAGGAAAAAGACCTTGGCTATTCACCCTGTTCATCCCCTCATGATTTTATAAATCTCTACTCAGTAACCTGCTCAGCCTCTGGCCCTGTAGGGAATACAAGGAACAGCCAATTCAGTCTCTTCCCATAACTCATATCATCCAATCCCACCAATATCCTTGTAAATCTTTTCTGCTCCCTGTCATGTTTAACACATCTTTCATATAGAAGGACCAGAATTGTACGCAGAATTCTAAAAGTGGCTTTACATCACTGGTGGGTAAGTTGTTCGAGGGGATTCAGAGGGACAGGATTTACATGCATTTGAAAGGCAAGGACTGATTAGGGATGGTCAGCATGGCTTTGTGCATGGGAAATTGTGTCTCACTAACTTGACTGAGTTTTCTGAAGAGATGACAAAAATGATTGATGAAGGCAAAGTAGTCGACATTTTCCACATGGGCCTCAGCAATGCATTTGACAAGGTTCCTCATGGTAGATGGCTTAGTGAGTTTAGATCACATGAGACCCATGTGGAACTAGCCAACTGGATACGAAATTGGCTTGAGACTAGGAGACAGAGGGTGATGGTGGAGGGTTGCTTTTCAGACTGGAGACCTGTGACCAGTGGTATGCCACAAAGACTGGTGCTATGTTTCCTGCTTTTGTCATTTATGTAAATAATTTGAATGAGAATATAGGAGGTATGGTTAGAAAGTTTGCAGATGACACCAAAATTGGTGGTTGGTGGACAGTAAAGAAGATTATCGCAGAGTACAACTTGATCAGATGGGTCAATGGGCCTATGAGTGACAGACAGAGTTTAATTGAGGTAAGTGTGAGGTGTTGCATTTTGGTAATGCAAACCAGGGCAGGGCTTATAGAGTTAAACCACTTGGTGCACTGAAAGATTTTCCCTCACATCACCAATGCTTCTTTTCCCAATCACCTTAAATTTACAGCTTCTTGTTTTTGATCTTTTCAGCAGTGAGTTGAGTTCTGGCTGACAACACTTCCCAGACCCCTCAAGGTTTTGAAAACCCCTCTCAAATTGCTACATAATCTTCTCTTCCCAAAGCAGAACAGACTCCGTTAGTCTCCCTAAACCCATTCTCGTGAATCTTTTCTGCACATCAAAGAGCTGATTCATTATCTGAAACAGGGAATGATTACTTCCGAATAAACATGAAGTAGAATGCAAAGAATAGAACTCAACCAGAAATTAAAATCCAAACTATTAGCACAGGCAATATGTTGCTGGACCTGCCGTATTCATCCAGCCTCACATTTTATTATCTTGGATTCTCCAGCATCTGCAGTTCCCATTATCACTATTAGCACAGGCACACATTTTTTCACACCAATGAGAGTCTTTCAATTGTTAAACACTTGTGAGTTAACTCAGGACCCAGACCATCTTATGTTATTTTTGTTTACTCAACTGAAAACAAAATGATAACGTAATTTTCATAGATAGTAGGAACTGTGGAATCAGAAATGAAGAAGCGTCTAGGCCTGAAATGTCAGCTTTCCTGCTCCTATTATGCTGCTTGGCCTGCTGTGTTCATCCAGCTCTACACCTTGTTGTGTAGCTAATTTTCGTCATTGTTTTGTATTCTGAACTCATCACCAAAAGATTAAAAGGATAAATGTCAATGAATGGGATAGAGATGATCCTAAACAGATCGTTAACTGATGGAACATGGAAGGCACAAAATATCTTTTGAATTTTTCATCACAATGCTATTTCCCTCAGCGAGACACATTTTTCTCCCATGTAAAACAGAATAAGACTGTTACAAAACGGCCTGAAATTTCTGTTTCCGTACTCTCCAGAAAATTTTCACCAGTAAATTAGAGGTACCCTCATACTTATAGCAGTTTACATATTTTTTAGCTTGCAACTGATTCTTAATAAAACCAAATGTCCAACTTTAAAATAATGAAGAAGATATGTAGTGTCTAGCATCATAGAGTCATACAGCATAGAAACAGACCTTTTGGTCCAATTACTCCATGCTGATCATGTTCCCAAATGAAACTAGTCCCATTTGCCTACGTTTGGCCCATATCCCTCCAAATCCCTCCTATTCATATACTTAGCCAAATGTCTTTTAAACCTTGTTTATGTACATGTACCCACCGTGAGCATGTCCCCATAATATTTGAAATAGGCATTCCACTAGTTTAAATTTTGTTAGAAGGCCAGTGGTCAATAAAATGGTTAATATTTCTGACTGAATTGACAATTCTGCTGAAAAATAAGGAACATAAAAATTTTATTTAAAATGTTGCAATGAGATTCTAGGAAATGAATTCTGACTACTGTTGGAACCAGTTTTAGTTATAAGCATTGGAGTTAACAAAGTTATATTCCGAACAGTCTTATGGCTAGCTGTAACAAATGCACCTCAGTTTCAAACAATTGTTTTTAAACCAATGTGGCACTTTTTAAAAAAGTTCTCAGAAATGACTGTAAGATTATGGCAGATTAGAAGTCCTAGTACAAATTCATTTCAGATCTGAAAGCCACAAACCAGAGGATATTGTCTGATGAGGGAGCAGCCCTGTAGTCCAGTAGGACAGTGGCAACTTTACCTTTGCTTGATAATAAAATGTGAGGCTGGATGAACACAGCAGGCCCAGCAGCATCTCAGGAGCACAAAAGCTGACGTTTCGGGCCTAGACCCTTCATCAGAGAGGGGGATGGGGTGAGGGTTCTGGAATAAATAGGGAGAGAAGGGGTGGCGGACCAAAGATGGAGAGAAAAGAAGATAGATGGAGAGGAGAGTATAGGTGGGGAGGTAGGGGGGGGGAAATAGGTCAGTCCAGGGAAGATGGACAGGCCAAGGAGGTGGGATGAGGTTAGTAGGTAGGAGATGGAGGTGCGGCTTGGGGTGGGAGGAAGGGATGGGCGAGAGGAAGGACAGGTTAGGGAGGCAGAGACAGGCTGGGCTGGTTTTGGGATGCAGTGGGTGGAGGGTAAGAGCTGGGCTGGTTGTGTAGTGCAGTGGGGAGAGGGGACAAACTGGGCTGGTTTAGGGATGAGGTTGTGGAAGGGCAGATTTTGAAGCTGGTGAAGTCCACATTGATGCCATTGGGCTGCAGGGTTCCCAAGTGGAATATGAATTGCTGTTCCTGCAACCTTCGGGTGGCATCATTGTGGCACTGCAGGAGGCCCATGATGGACATGTCATCTAAAGAATGGGAGGGGGAGTGGAAATGGTTTGCGACTGGGAGGTGCAGTTGCTTATTGGGAACCGAGCGGAGGTGTTCTGTAAAGCGGTCCCCAAGCCTCCGCTTGGTTTCCCCAATGAAGAGGACACCACACCGGGTACAATGGATGCAGTATACCACATTGGCAGATGTGCAGGTGAACCTCTGCTTAATATGGAAAGTCATTTGGGGCCTGGGATAGGGGTGAGGGAGGAGGTGTGGGGGCAAGTTTAGCATTTCCTGTGGTTGCAGGGGAAGGTGCCGGGTGTGGTGGGGTCGGAGGGGAGTGTGGAGCGAACAAGGGTGTCACGGAGAGAGTGGTCTCTCTGGAAAGCAGACAAGGGTGGGGATGGAAAAATGTCTTGGGTGGTGGGGTCGGATTGTAGATGGCGGAAGTGTTGGAGGATGATGCGTTGTCTCCGGAGGTTGGTGGGGTGGTGTGTGAGAAGGAGGGGGATCCTCTTTGGGCGGTTGTGGCGGGGGCGGGGTGTGAGGGATGTGTTGCAGGAAATGCGGGAGACACGGTCAAGGGCGTTCTCGACCACTGTGGGGGGAAAGTTGCGGTCCTTGAAGGACTTGGACATCTGGGATGTGCGGGAGTGGAATGCCTCATCGTGGGAGCAGATGCAGCGGAGGCGGAGGAATTGGGAATAGGGGATGGAATTTTTGCAGGAGGGTGGGTGGGAGGAGGTGTATTCTAGGTCGCTGTGGGAATTGGTGGGCTTGAAATGGACATCAGTTACAAGCTGGTTGGCTGAGATGGAGACTGAGAGGTCCAGGAAGGTGAGGGATGTGCTGGAGATGGCCCAGGTGAACTGAAGGTTGGGGTGGAAGGTGTTAGTGAAGTGGATGAACTGCTCGAGCTCCTCTGGGGCGCAAGAGGCGACGCCGATACAGTCATCAATGTAACGGAGTAAGAGGTGGGGTTTGGGGCCTGTGCAGGTGCGGAAGAGGGACTGTTCCACGTAACCTACAAAGAGGCAGGCATAGCTGGGGCCCATGCGGGTGCCCATGGCCACCCCCTTTGTCTGTAGGAAATGGGAGGTATCGAAAGAGAAGTTGTTGAGGGTGAGGACGAGTTCGGCTAGGCGGATGAGGGTGTTGGTGGAGGGGGACTGGTCGGGCCCGCGGGACAGGAAGAAGCGGAGGGCCTTGAGGCCATCTGCATGCTGAATGCAGGTATATAGGGACTCGATGTCCATGGTGAAAATGAGGTGTTGGGGGCCAGGGAATAGGAAGTCCTGGAGGAGGTGAAGGGCATGGGTGGTGTCACGGGCGTACCTTTGCTTGTGTGGATTTTAGGAATTTGACTGGGATTACAGAATTTTTAACGGATTACACTTCAATGCGCTCCTCATAAATATTCCAGAAGTGAGTTAAAATTGATATACGGCAGGGATGGAATAAAATTTCACAATTTGATTCTTTGTGCATGTTTTTGCCTTTGTAGTTGCACACATGGTTCACTCTTTTATCGTTCTTTCTTACTCCAAAGTTTGAAGAAGCACTGGTATATTTTCAACAAATTCACAACTAGACCTTCGTATAAATCTTAGAACTGCCTGTTTGAATGTTTTAGTACCAAATGGACAGGGTTTTAACTCACTGAGTAATCAAAAGAACTACAGTGAAGACTTTGAAACATGTTGGCATGCTTTTAAAGGAAAGTTCCAACACACAGAGAATGTGAAATATTCCCAATTCCAGCACCCACAGTATTCAGAATCTAACTTTTTATAAACCAATGAAACTTGAGTGAGTGCTTTTCCCATCAAATTACCAAAGCTCAGCAACAAGAAAACACCTCATGCATGTAAATTCCAATCATTAGGAAATAAAGTCAAGGAGACAGTTTGGGATGAGAACAGTGCATGGAAGTTTTTAGATGAAAAGAATGGCAGAATAGCAGCATAAAAAATGCAAACATATACAGATTTTGCTATTTATACACAAACATCCTAGCAATGAAGCATTTGTTCCTCTAAAACAAAACAACATCCTTTCCCACACAGTAATCTGGCACAGTGACTGATGAATTAAGAAAGCTCTGTCAAAATGTAAATCTTCAATAAACTCTGTGCCCAAGAATATGTCTTTGAGCATCAGAGATTTGCATGCAAATAATAAAGGATGTAAAATACATTCTTTGAAGCCCAAGCTTGGAATCCTTGACCAAGTCAAAACACTCCACATATGTTAATTTCCAAGGTTAGCCACTTCTATGGAATTGATGAGAAACGGCTCTGCATAGGGAAGTGAGCCAACGGTATTCACAGAGACACAGAACCTCTTTACAACAGAGAAATACAAGCTTCATTCACCTTCCTATGTGCTGGGATAATATGCACACTGATAGGTTATGAAATAAACGAAGGCACTTGTCTAACAGTCAGTTATATTCCATACACTGCATGTGCAAAAACACAAGGTTTCCAATTTGCTGTTTATCAACTGCATGAAAAGCAAAAACTGAACAGAGAAGGGTTTGACGAAATGTCAAAGGTTTAACAGTAAAGTACAAGTCTACTCACCAGCCTTCTCTTTTTCTGATATCATTGGCATTGCCTGCAAAAATATATTGAAATAGAAAATGAATAACATTGTATGCCACAATAGTTTTAAAAAAAAATAATATGGCAAGCTGTGTAGTACACAACATTGTTATATGGATGTAATGGAGGCTGGAGAATGAACAATGTACAGTTTGCACTCATTTGAATTAGGCAGATTGTTATTCAGTCACAGATTTTCATTATGAGGTTCATATTCATCAAGTATGCTGCGTGTCCTGCGAGTGTTGCTTGACAATACCACTGGAAGAAAGGTGAAACAATTTAAAAGTAATTTCACTTTCTGCAAAGGAAGCTATAATATAGCAATGACAACAGCTTGCATCTTTATAGCACCTTTTGAAGGATCCTAAGGCACTTCGCAGAGACATTATGAAACAAAATTCGACATGGAACCACATAAGAAGATAGTTGGATGGATGATCACAGGTTGGATCAAAGAGAGACATTTTAAAGAGTGGTTTAAAGGAGGAAAATGAGGTGAAGAGGAATAAAGGGTATATTCCAAAGCTTAAGGCCAAGGCAGTGAAGGCAGTCATCAATCGTCATAAAGGCATAGTGTCATACAGTATGGAAACAGACCCTTCAGTCCAACTCGTCCATGCTGAGCAAGTTTCTCAGACTAAAACTCCCACTTGCCTATGTTTGGCCCATATACCTTTAAATGTTTCCTATTCATATACCTGTCCAAATGTCTTTTAAATGTTGTAACTGTACCTGATCTATCACCTCTTACAGTTCATTCCACACTCGAACCACTCTCTATGTGAGAAGGTAGCTGCTCAGGCCCCTTTTAAATCTTTATCCTTTCATCTTAAAAATATGGCCCTGAGTTTTGAACTCCCCCACCCTACGGCAAACAGTTATACTATTCACCTTATCTATGCCCCTCATAATTTTATAAACCTCTGTAAAGTCATCCCTTCGCCTCCGTTGCTCCTAGGACAAAACATCCCAGCCTATCCAGTCTCTTCTTATAATTCAGACCCTCCAGTCCTGGCAACATTGTGGTAAATCTTTTCTGCACCCTCTCCAATTTAGTAATGTCCTTCCATAGCAGAATTGTATGCAGTCCTCCAAAATGGCCTAACCAATGTCTTGTGCAGCGTAACATGATGTCCCAACTCCTGACCTCAATGTTCTGGCCAATGAAGGCAAGCATGCTAAATATATTCTTCACCACCCTGTCTACCCATGGTGTAACTTGCAAAGGAATATGTACCTGAACCCCGAGGTCTCTCTGTTCAATAATACCACCGAGGGCCCTACCCTTATAAGTCTTGTCCTTGTTTTTCTTATCAAAATACAATGCCTCGCATTTATCCAAATTAAACTCCAGCTGCAATTCCCCAGGCTGTTGGCCCAATTGATCAAGATCTGTTTGTAATCTTAGATAACCTTCTTCACTGTTGATTACACTACCAATTTTGTATCATCTGCAAACTTACAAACCATGCTGCCCAGATTGTCATCCAAATTGTTGATAAAAATGGCAAGCAGCAGTGGACCCAGTACCTATCCCTGTGGAACACTGCTGCACACAGGTCTCCAATTCGGAAAACAGCCCCCCACCACCACCCTCTGTGTTCTAATGCCCTGCCAACTCTTGTATCCAATTGGAAAGCTCTCCCTGAATCCTGTGTGATCTAAATTTATTAATGTGGTTGACTCTCAACTGCCCTCTGAAATGGCCTCACAAGCCAGTCAGATGTACCAATCGCTACAAAGACTCAGAGAAACAGGACTGGACGATCACCTGATATCAACCCAGGCACTGGAAAAGACAATGGCAGAAAGAAACCTGTTGACGATGCAAAGTTGCCCTCATTAACATCTGGGGGTTAGTGACAAATTGGGAGAGCTGTCTCACAGACTAGTTAAGCAACAGCCTGACATACTCATACTCACAGAATCATAGCTTACAGACAATATCCCAGACAACATCACCACCATCCCTGGATATGTCCTGTCCCACTGGCAGGACAGATCCAGCAGAGGGGGTGCACAGTGGTATGCAGTCGGTAGAGTGTTGCTCTAGTCCTCAACATTGACTGCGGACCCCAAGAAACCTCATGGCTTCAGGTTAAACATGGGCGAGGAAACCTCCTACTGATTACCACATACCGTACTCCCTCAGCTGATGAATCAGTACTCCTCAATGTTGAACAACACTTAGAGGAAGCACCAAGGATGGCAAGGACAAAAAAATGTACTCTGGGTGGGGGATTTCAATGTCTACCACCAAGAGTGGCTCAGCAGCAGCGTGACCGATCGAGCTGATCGGGTCCTAAAGGACATAGTTGTTAGACTGGGACTGTGGCAGATGTTGAGGGAACCAAAAACATGGCAAAAACATACTTTACCTCATCCTTACTAATCTGCCAGCTGTAGATGCATCTGTTCATGAGAGTATCGGTAAGAGTGACCATCGCACAGTCCTTTTGGAGTCAAAGTCCTGCCTTCATATTGAGAACCACCTCCATCGTGTTGTGTGACAGTATCACTGTGCTAAATGGAACAGACTTCATGCAGATCTAGCAACTTAAGACTGGGCATCCATGAGGCGCTGTGGGCCATCAACAGCAGCAGAATTATATTCCAGCACAATCTGTAATCTCATGGCCCAGTATATCACCCATTTGATTACCATCAAGCCAGGGATCAATCCTGATTCAATGGAGACTGCAGGAGGGCATGCCGGGAGCGGCACCATGCATACCTGAAGATGTGGTATCAACCTGGTGAAGCCACCAAACAGGACTACTTGCACGTCAAACAGCGAACGCAGCAAGTGATAGACAGAGCTAAGCAATCTCAGGAACAACGGATAAGCTGTAAGCTCTGCAATCCTGCCACACCCAGTCGTGAATGATGGGAGACCAATTAAGCAACTCACTGGAAGGAGGAGGATCGACAAATATCCCCATCCTCAATGATAGAAGAGCCCAGCACATCAGTGCAAAAGATAAGGCTGAAGCATTTGCATCAATCTTCAGCCAGGAGTGCCAGGTGGACGATCAATCTCGACCTCCTCCAGTGGTCCCCAACGTTACAGATACCAGTCTTTAGGCAATTCGATTCACTACACGTGATATCAAGAAATGGTCAGAGACTCTGGATGCTGCAAAGGCTACCAGCCCTGACAACATCCCAGCAACAGTACTGAAGACTTGTGCTCCAGAACTTGCTGCCTCCCGAGCCAAGCTGTTCCAGTACAGTTACAATGCTGGTATCTACCCAACAACATGGAAAATTGCCCACGTATGCCCTCCACACAAATTGTAAGACAAATCCAACCCGGCCGATTACTGGCCCATCAGTCTCCTCTCGATCGTCAGTAAAGTGATAAAAGGTGTCTTTAACAGTGCTATCAAGCAGTTCCCATTATCCCTGCTCAGAAATAACCTGGTCAGTAACCCCAGTTTGGGTTCCACCATGGCCATTCAGCTCCTGATTTCATTGCAGCCTTGGTTCCAACAAAAGAGCTGAATTTCAGAGGTGAGAGTGACAGCCCTTGATATCAAGGCTGCGTTCGACCGAGTGTGGCATCAAGGAGCCCTGGCAAAACTGGAATCACTAGGTATCAGGAGGCAAATCCATTGGTTGGAGTCATGACACATAGGGAAATGGTTGTGATTGTGGGAGGTCAATCATCTCAGCTCCAGAACATCTCTGCAGGACAGGGTAGTGTCCTGGACACAACGACTATCAGCTGCTTTATCAATGACCTTCCCTCCAGCATAAGGTCAGAATTGGGAATGTTCAACAATGATTGCACAATGCTCAGTACCGTTTGTGACTCCTCAAATTCTGAAGCAATTCATGTTCAAATGCAACAAGATCTGGACAATATCCAGGCTTGGGCTGACAAGTAGCAAGTGACATTCGTGCCACACAATGCCAGGCTATGAGCATCACCAATAAGAGACAATCTAACCACCACCCTTTGACATTCAATGGGGGTTACTTTGATCAGAAACTCAACTGGACTCACCACATTAACAGCGTGGCTACAAGAGCAGGCCTGAAGCTGGGAATACTGTGGGGAGCAACTCACCTCCTGACTCCCAAAAGCCTGTCCACCACCTACAAGGCACAAGTCAGGAGTGTGATGGAATACTCCCCACTTGCCTGGAGAGTGCAGCCCCAACAACACTCAAGAAGCTTGACACAATCCGGACAAAGCAGCCCACTTGATTGACACAACATCCACAAGCATCCACTCCTTCCACCACTGACACTCAGTAGCTGCAGTGTGTGCTATCTACAAGATGCACTACAGAAATTCACCAAAGATCCTCAGACAGCATCTTCCAAACCCATGACCACTTTCATCTAGAAGGACAAGGACAGCAGGTATATGGGAACACCATCGCCTCCAAGTTCCTCTCCAAGTCACTCACCATCCTAAGTTGGAAATATATCACTGTTCCTTCACTGTTGCTGGGTGATCATCTTAGAATTCCCCCCCTAATAGCATTGTGGGCCAACCCACAGCAGGAGGACTGCAGGGTTCAAAAAGGCAGTTTACCACCACCTTCTCAAGGGCAACTGGGTATGGGCAAGAAATGCTGACCAGCCAGCAACGCCCGCATCGCACAAAATGAATTTAAAACAGTCAGTCTACCATGCAGAACCTCCTCAAAGGCTTTATTAATATCCATTTCTTCATCAATGTCGAAACGGTGAAGTGATTCAACCTGAAATGTTTAAGAGGCTGGAATTAGTGGGGTTATTAGACTGGAGGGATTTGTAGAGATAGGTTGCAAAACGATTTAAAAACAAGATTGGGAATTTTAACATTGATATATTATTAAACCAGGAGCCAGCATGGACAGCGTGTTGGATATATGTTCGTTGGAGCCAGTTAGGACATGTACAGTAGCGATTTGGAGACCTTGACTTTGTGGAGCAGAGAATGTGGATTGCCAGCCAGGAAAGTATTAGATTAGACAAGTTTAAAGGCCACAAATGCACAGATGATAGTCTCAGCAACGAAAAGCAGAGGCATGGATGAAGATGCGGTGTTGCAGGTGTTATCATTGTGATAATGCTGATTAATGATGTGTGGAATGAATCTGAGAGGGTGTTGGGTATTTATTTACTGGCTCTGGGAAAGTTACAGATAACACAGGCCCAAGGGGCCCAAGGGAAAGGTGGCTGGATGGAGAGCTTTCGTGAACGTGTTTGATTATTAGAAGCGGATTTGCAGATCAGAAAATCAAACACAGCATCACATCAAAATCTGAGAGAATCAGTCATTTCACCACGAACAGGATACTATCGCTTTTGAGTTGGCTTGGAGTGGAGTGAGAATGGCCAGGGGCCCAAAGCTGAGCAGGGAAGGCAGTTTGTGGGCCCAGAGCGAAGATGGTTATGGGTTAGGAACCAGTGGAACCCAATTGGAACATGTGGAAACTCTTATAGAAAGATTTTAATGCCTATCGTTTAGCTTTATTTCCTATTTTCCGAATTTATACTATGTATATTTGCAATGTAGAGTAACGTTTATCTTCAGTTTCTCTATATTTTTTGTCCCTAAGATTTGTACCTCAGGACTTTGTGCCTGAGATGGTGCTGTGTGTTGGTGACATTGTCAACTTTTCACTGTACTCCTGCTCTTTTGTAACATGAGTAAATGTGATAATAAACTTAATTCTCGTGGTTGAAAGCTCATCTCTGAGTCAGATTTGAAATTGAGGCAGTGGACAATCTGGCTCAGCCTTAAATAATTGCCATGGACAGGGAGTTGGTGGCAAAGGAACAGAGTTGCTATGGAAGAGAGTAACTTCAGTCTTTGCAATAATTAATTCGGAGGCACTTCCGTTTCTCTGTTACTGCATGTGAGGTATGCAGTTTAAAGACCGTACAGGTATTTCTGCTACAACGTGTGTTTCATTAACACGAATTGGCTGTAATGTGGTTGATGAATAGTAGATGCTGTTTGGAGAATTCAAGCTTTCTGCTGCACAGGTATAGTGAATTTCTACAGCGATTTTCCTATAATGCAATTTTCTATGATGATTTTCTATAGTATTAGGACATGCAAGAACGCAACCATTGCATTATAGGAGAACTACCTGATTAGGTTTGAGGGAGGAAGTACAGGTTGAGCTGGGCCCATGGATACAACCTTGGGGAATGCCAGATATGATGATGTGAAAATAGGAAGAGGACGAATTAATGACAGGTCTTTGGCTGTGATTAGGTCATAGTAGAATATTATTCAGTGTAATAATATTCTTTTGTGCAAGTGAAATTTGGGAAAAGAAATGGCAGGAATGTTTAAATTAAGACATTTCAAGCTGAGGAACAGGAATTCTGCTGTGACTCACACAGACTGGCTCAGAGGTAGGAGGCAACTAAATTTGCTCATTTTATTCCTTATAGGGCCATTTAATTGACCCATATAGAGAAGACAAGAAGCTCAGGAAATGTGTCGAGTGCTCCTGTATCTGCCACCTTTTTAGACGATAAATGCAGTTCTTGCTGGGCTACAAAACCTTTGATCCAAAGCAGAGTCAGCCCGCACTGGCAGCTGAAAAGATTTCCCACTACAATGAGCTGCTCCCCTCTCCACTGGTCAGTACATAACTACCCAACCCCATCTACTCAGGCAATAAAACTGCCCCCACCATCCCAGAGTCCCAGACATCTAAGGTGTTAAAATTGGGTCATACCAGAAAAGCACTGGCATGGGGAATGTTAATCTGGAATATTATTTTGAATTAAACTGTGAAAGTGGAACTAACAAAAGCTAATATTGGACATCACTGTGTGCAAAGCTTCCCAGAAACAGCCTTAAAGGCAGAAACCCTGAAATTATTTGGAAGCAATTCAACATTGTCATGGGAGGTGGGACTGTAGAACTTCTTGGAATGGATAAATTAAGTTGAGCTGAATGGCACTTTTCATAGCATCTTGTGATCTTGTAGTCATTAATTTCTGCAGCTAAGCTGTGGGTGGATTGCTGAGATGAACAATACTTTAACATTCCCCCGAGGTTCCCCAGCATGATAGTTTGATACCATTTTGAAAAAACGGACTCTGATACCAAAGAAAATGCTTGGTTGCATGCTGCTGTATTCTTTTGATGTCTCTACATTTCTCCAGGTTACAAAGATTGAAATGAAGGCAAAATGACCCATCTCATGTTTAATTTTGATCTCACAGTTCTAAGGTTTGTAAGTGTTACTGGTTCAGACTGTTAACAGGGCTGGTTCCATCACTACTTTGAAAAAGATAACCATTGCATTAGGGGCCTTTTCTCATGTCGTGGCGAATATTTTGCTGGCGTGCTTCTCTCATTCTGAGAGCAGTGGCTCAGTGGTTAGCACTGCTGCCTCACAGGGACCCGGGTTTGATTCCACCCTTGGGTGACTGTCTGTGTGGAGTTTGCATGTTCTCCCTGTGTCTGCATGGGTTTCCTTTGGGTGCTCTGGTTTCCTCCCATGGACCAAAGATGTGCGGGCTAGAGTGGGTTAGCTGTTCTAAATTGCCGGTATTGTTCAGGGATGTGTGGGTTATAGGGGAAAGGGTCTGTATCGGATTCTCTGAGGGTCAGTGTGGACTTGTTGGGCCAAAGGACCTGTTTCCACACTGTAGGGATTCTATGATGATGATGAATCCCTTTTCTCCCGTGTAGTAGAATCATAGAGATATACAGCAAGCATACAGACCTTTTGGTCCGACTCGTCCATGCTAACCACATATCCTAAATTAATCTGGTCCCATTTGCCAGCATTCGGCCCATTTGTCACTAAACTCTTCCTACTCATATACCCATCCAGATGCCTTATAAATGTTCTAGTCATACCTGTCTCCACCACTTCCTCTGGCAGTTCATTCCATACATGCACCACTCTCTGCATGAAAATGTTACATTCCTTTTAAATTCCCTTACATTCCTTTTAAATCTTTCCCCTCTCAGTTTAAACCTCTAGCTTTGGACTCCCCTGTCCTGGGGAAAAATATTACCCTATCCATGCCCCTCATGATTTTATAAACCTCTATAATGTCACCCCTCAGCCTCCAACCTTCCAGGGAAAATAGTGCCAGCCTATTCAGCCTCACCCTGTAGCTCAAACCCTCTAACCCTGGCAACATGCTTGTAAATCTTTTCTGAACCCTTTCAAGTTTAACAACATTCTCCTTACGGCAAGAAGACCAGAATTGAACACAGTGTTCCAAAAGTAGCCTAACCAATGTCCTGTACGGCTGCAGTATGGCCTCCCAACTTGTGTATACAATGCACTGACCAATAAAGGCAAGTGTACCAAATATCTTCTTCACTACCCTGTCTACCTGTGACTCCACTTTCGTGGAACTGTGAACTTGCACCCCAAGGATTCTGTGTTTGACAACACTTTCCAGCACCTTACTATTAGGTGTATAAGTCCTGCTCTAATGTGCCTTTCTAAAATGCAGCACCACACATTCTTCGAGATCCAAGTCCATCTGCCACACCTCGGCCCATCAGCTCATCTGATCAATATGTTTCAACAATTGAATAAAGCACAATACATTATGTATGTTCACCATTGGAAAGTTACTTTAAAGTTTGAAATTATTGTTTCTAGTGCACTCTTTCAACACAATTGGCATGTCGGCCAGTGATACTAAAACAACATAGTTACAAAGCAACAGGAGTTAGCCATTCTGTCCCTGGATATTGTTCACAATTTCATCAAATCATAGCTGTTCTTTGCCATAATAACTTATTTCTCCATGGCTCTTGAGAACAAAAATCTGTCTTATTCATGAAAATTTCAATGGATACAGAATCCAAAGCTTTTGGGGAGAGAGTTCATGATTTCTCTTACCCATGGTGTGGAAAAAATTCCACATTTCACTCCTAACTGTCTGAGTTCTAGCTTTGAGATTTGTGGGTGAAATCGATCTTGAGAACAATAGCGCAAAACAGGATTGAATCAATAGATAACAAGGTGTAGAGCTGGATGGACACAGCAGGCCAAGCAGCGTCAGAGGAGCAGGAAAGCTGATGTTTTGGGTCTGGATCTTTTTCTGAAGAAGGGTCTAGGCCTGAAGCGTAAGCTTTCCTGCTCCTCTGATGCTGCTTGGCCTGCTGTGTCCATCCAGCTCTATACCTTGTTATCGCAGATTCTTCGGCATCGGCAGTTCCTACTATCGTTGAATCAGAGGCCCCTTTATATCCTGCCTATTGATCTTTTCCATTTCAAACTAGTCTTTCCAGCAATGGAGCATGGTTCTGCATTCTCTATCCAAGAGGCATCTATGTTATTAAACCATTTTTAAGATTAAACAGATCACTCTTCTGAAATTGAGACTATACTAACTAGACTTATGGCAAGTGTTCTCACAATTTAAACTTTTTAGACTTGGCATTATTTTTACACTCTCTTTCAAGTCAACATAATTGTTCTAAGGTGCAGAACCTCATACTGTACACAATACTTTAGATGAGTTTGACCAAGACTCTGTACGGCTGAAATGTAACTTCACTTTATTTTCTAATTCTGTTGAGATAAATGCTAACTTTCTATTAGCCTCGTTCCCTGTTAGGTACGTGGATGGAACAGCATTAGTAGTTCTCAGCTCAGCACAGTTGAAGCCATAGTTTTGATGTGTCTCCATGTTGGAATTTAAAAGCCTACTTTCATATCCACCACAATGTTTACATTGATATTGAGATGAAAGGCCACTGATCTGAAATGTTAACTCTATTCCCCTTTTCACAGATGCTGCTTGACCTGCTGAGTATTTTCAGCACTTTCTATTTCAGATTTCCAGAGTCCTCAGTATTTTGCTTTTGTTCATTAATTATATTTTATATTTACTTCTCCTTACAACCATAGGCTTTCTGTTGGCAGTAAACACTCAGTAATAAATTGATTCCATCAAGGTAGTTGTGCCTTCATTCTTAATATGCCAACTGGTACAAAAGGTGAAGTCACATGGTATCTGGTGAGCAGACAAGATGGAGACAGAACTGGCGTAGTCATAGGAGACAGAGGGTAGAGGTGGAAGGATGTTTTTCTGAATGGAGGGCTGTGACTAGTGATGTTCCAGAGTTCAATGCTGGGACCTCTTCTGTTCATGATCTACAAAAATGATTTGGAGGAATATGTAAGTTTGCAGACGATACAAAGATTGATGAAGTTAGGGATAGTGAGGAGGATTATCAGAGCAGGATATAGATCAGTCGGAAGTATGGGCAGAAAAATGGCAGATAGAGTTTGATCCGGACCAATGTGAGGTGATGCGTTTTGGAAGGTGAAATACTGGTGGGAATTACGCGGTGAATGACAGGATCCTTAGGAGCATTGACGTACGGGGGGATCTGGGTGTGCAGGTCCACAGATCACTGAAGATGGCAACGCAGGTAGATAATGCAGTGAAAAAGGCTTGTGTCATGCTGACATTCGATGGAAAGGGCATTGAGCATAAGAATAGACAAGTTATGCTGCAGCTTTATGGAACTTTAGTTAGGCCACACTTGGAATATTATGTACAGTTCTGGTCACCACACTGTCAGAAGGATATGGATGCTTCCGAGAAGGTACAGAGACGGTTTACCAGGATGTTGCCTGGTACGGGGTATTTTAGCTATGAAGGAAGGTTAGACAGGCTGGGTTTGTTTTCACTAGAATGCAGAGGGTTGAGGGAGCGACCTTAATGAAGTTTATAAAATTATGATTGGCATGGATAGAGTGGAAAGTATGAGGCTTTTCCCGAAGGTGGAGGGGTCAGTTACAAGGTGCAAGGGGGGATGTTTAAAAGAGATACGTGAGGCAGGCTTTTGACATAAAGGGTGGTGAGGGCCTGGAACACGCTGCCAGAGAAGGTGTTTGAAGCAGACACAATAGCAGCATTCAAGGAGCACCCGGACAAATACTCGAATAGGAAGGGAATAGAGGGATATGGATACTTTAAATGAAGACAGTTTTAGCATGGGAGGGAAAAATGTGGTAGCACAGGCTTGGAGGGCCAAAGGGCCTGTTCCAGTGCTACATTGTTCTTTGTTCTTTAACCTGGAATTCCTTCTGCAAATTTCAGGACCTTTCAGCCTCACTTTACAATTTTTAGATGCCGTTTAAATTGACAAGTGTTTGATTTTTTGCTTGAATACTTCCTCTTCTGACTTTCTTTCTTTCAACAACTCTCCAACAATGTTTATTATCAAAGTTTATTATATTCCAGGGGTTATATAAATGCAAGCGATTATTGTTATCGCTAGTCTCCAAACAACAGAAACATCACTTAAAAGCACTTCACCAAAAAATATTTATGAATTGCTTCAACAGAATGATTTGGTACCAAGCCTTCAGCACCAAAACCAATGATTCCTTCTTACAGAGATTGATGCAAAATGTTCTATGTCCAACAGACTGCTCAAGTTGCCAAATGAAAACAAACAGGGTGCATTCAGAACACAGTCAATTAAGTAAGATTAACACAGGATGGAACATATCAACTGCATTGCACAAAAGTGATTTGCTCCAGAGATTTTCTGTCACAAAACATTTTTGTAAAATCAAAATAAAGAGGTGACTGTGGCTGAGACAAAGGCCTGTTTTTAAGTATTAACAAAGTTGTCTATCTGACTTGATGCTTACATTCAGTGGCTCCAAGATGTATGAACAGACTCACTTATCTCTTAGCAATCTGTGATGAACACAACTTCAGCTGTTTACCAGATAAAAGAAGGGCATGAATTTGAAAAAAGGGTGAAAGAAAAGAAATGCTACTTAACAACTGTTAATCATCAGTCAAGGTACCTTAATTAGGCTCCTTCAAAATTAGAGATAGCCTTTGTGCTCCAAGACAAATGGCACAACAGGATTAGGTAGCAGAAGTTACTTTCTGAGTAAGAGGGAGAGAAAAGATCAATCTCTCTCTGCTTTGTGCAATCACGTTACTGATAAGAACAGCGTCTCACTCTATATCTGTCTGTCCACAGCCTACGTCTGAATTGCATTGAATATAAATCGATGTTTATCAACAACCAAACAAAAGTTGCAATAGTTCTGTGTTCATCCAGCCTCACATTTTATTATCTTGCAATAGTTCTAGACTGGTCGGTAAACTGCATGTTGATGGAATCTAAACCCACAATGTCATGATTGTTGAAAATGGCTTGAGCAGAGGCAAATATTAATTTTTTTAAAATTATTGTTTTAATCCACTGGAAACCACTTTCACTGCTAATGACATTTATAATAATCTGTCTTTTCTTCTTTATAGATGCAGATAGACTTTCTGATTTTCTTTGTATTCTCTGAGCTATTTAAAAGCCCTTTCAGCGAATTCATAGGTTTCAGTATTCCTGCTTTGGTTTTCTTGGGATAAAGCTGTGATGGATTCCAATGCTTGGACAGGATTGGGGCGGCACAGTGGCACTGCAGTTAGCACTGCTGCCTCACAACGCCAGGGATGTGGGTTCAATTCTAGCCTCAGGCAATTGTCTGTGTGGAGTTTGCACATTCTCCTTGTGTCTGTGCAGGTTTCCTCTGGGTGCTTTGGTTTCCTCCCTCAGTCCAAAGATGTGCAGGGTAGGTGGATTGGCCATGTTACATTGCACCTAGTGTTCAGGGAGGTATAGATTAGGTGGGTTATAGGGGGATGGGTCTAGGTGGCACAGTCCGAGGTTCAATTTGGTCTGAAGGGCCTGTTTCCACACTGTAGGGATTCTATATCTAGTATCTGTAGGGATTCTATAAATCCTGCAGTGTAACAGTCATACTTTGGGCCAGTAATTAGTATGTAAGGTGCCATTTTGATGCCTTTGGGAGAACAATTTAATAGGTTTTGTGTCCTACATGCTGACAGCAGATCTTAAGCCTATTGAATATATACAGTATAGACCCAGTGGTGCAAACATTTTCATCTCCAAAGATAGGGACCTGACAGCAAGCAACAATCATGTAGAAATAAATTACTCTCTGATGTGTTTACTAACTTGCAAACTCAACAGCTACCAGTAATTTCCTGCGTCTGTGTTGTGGATGGCTACGAGCAAAATTGATGGCTTTGTTACCAAACAGAGGCCAGTCGAGAATTTTACGGTGAACTGCACGCAGATTCAGAGGTAGTCATCATGCTTGAAATTCTATGGGTGACTTGATCAAATATCGACCTCTCAATCTCTAGAAGAACATAGAGGACTCACAGGCACAACCAATTCCAGGCAACAATAAGTAATGCTCTACGTGTAACATAATAGGTCACTTGCAGAAGATGTGCAGAAGTAGGACTCAGTAAGAAATGTAATATCTCCAAATTTGCAGATGATACAGAGCTAATTAGGAATCTGTACTGTGTGGAAGATGTAAAGAGTTTTGAGGAGGATTTTGATAAACTTAGTAAACGGACAAGAACATGGTAGATGTAATATAATGTAGAAAAATGTGAGGTTATCCACTTTAGTTTGAGAAAGAGGTATGGCCAATATTTCTTAACTGGTAAGAGGTTGGATAGTGTGGATATGTAAAAGGATCTTGGAGTCTTCGTTGAATTATCACTGTGGCTAATATGCTGGTGCAGCAAGCTATTTGGAAGGGTAGTGGAATGTTAGCCTTTATTGCACGAGGATTTGAGTACAGGACTGGGTGAAGTCTTGCTTCAATTGTCTAAGTCCTGGGTTAGAATGCACCTGGATGGCTCTGTGCAATTTTGATCTTCATAGCTCTGGGAAGAAATTATTACCACAGATAGTGTGCAACAATATTCACTAGACCCGTTCCTGGTATGTGGAAATTGTTTTAAGATGAGAGATGGGGCAAACTGGGCCACTGTTTCTGGGGGTTTAAAAGAATGAAAGGTGATCTCATTGAAACCAAAGAAGTAATTAAAAGAATAAACACTGTCAATGAATGTAAAATGTTACCCCAATTTTGGAATCTAAAACCAGGGGGCACAGTTTAAAAATTAGATGAATACCACTTATGTCTGAGATGTGTCAAAATTATTTTACTCAGAGGGTTTTCAGCCTTTGGAATCAACTTCCACAGCAGGCTATGGAAGCTCAGTGTTTGAGGTAGAGATTGAAAAATTTCTGATAACCAATGGCATATAGGGTTAGGGAGATAGGATGAGTAAATAGCATTGAAATGTTCTATCAGCCATGGTCATATTGAATGGCTGGGCAGACTTGATGAGCTGAATGGCTTACTTTAATTCCTATCTTCCTACAGACCAGTGGAAGTTAAATGGCTATTTCCCCCAAATAGGTTAATGTGATACAACTATCAACATGAGAAAAGATCTTTAATGTATTCTGAAGAAAAACTGATGATCTAGCCAGCTTTGCCCGAATTTACTTAATCCATGGACATCTCATTAATTTTAAGCTTTAAACAAGGGCAAGTGGCACCGTCTTATCATATCATTTACCAATGGATGAAACAGCAGAAATTGTAGCCTATAGGTATGGTCTGAATGAAACAGTTCTCAAGATTAAAAGTATCCTACAAGCAGTACTGCAACACAAAGATAGCAGAGAATGTGACCATACATGCATGATGTAGTAAACAACCTCCACAGCATAAAAACAGCCATTTGGCACAACAAGCCCCACAAACCCTCCAAAGAGCATCCCACCCAGACCCACCTCCTTACTCTATCCCTGTAACCCTGCGTTTCCCATGGCTAACACACCTAACCTGCGTACCTTTATATTGTGAGAGGAAACCCACACAGACATGGGGAGAATGTGCAAACTCCATTCAGACAGGAAAAGACTGGAATCAAACTCAGGTCCCTGGCAATGAGCCACTTTGCTACCTGAACATTCTTGAAGTTACTAAAGGCGTATAACTAGTTACAATGGACAGTGAACAGATCAAAAGAGGCTGAGTCAGTCCAGAGACAAGTTAATCAGAGAATATGTCCAGGAGTGAGCCCTTATTCATCAATAGACCAGGCAGCAACCAGTAGAATTTCTTGGGCTCCTAAGATTCAAGGAAAAATCCAAAATGAGGAAACAAACTATTGGGATGATCAATATAAGGATTCTGTGAGCAGCTGGAAATCAGTGATTGCACACACTCGATAGAAATATTTCCCACCTTAGTTATCTCTGAAGAAAGTTCAGATGACCAAAAATCAGCAACATCTGCAAGAAGGAACAAATTAGGGAATCTAATCTAATCAAAAAAAGAATGAAGAGCATAATCCAGTGGTGTGCAATCTTTAAATCAAATTTATCAGGCCCCAACATGAGCTGGAGAATAAAGCATAATGACCCATTCAAATGTGATGGCCCATACTGAAATTGCACAAATTCAAGAAGTATATGGATGTAGGTTTGCTCGCTGAGCTAGAAGGTTCGCTTTCAGACGTTTCATCACCATTCTAGGTAATGTCATCAGTGAGCCTCCAATGAAGTGCTGGTGTTATGTCCCGCTTTCTATTTATCTGTTTAGGTTTCCTTGAGTTGGTGATGTCATTTCCTGCATTGGTGATATCATTTCCTGTTCTTTTTCTCAGAGGGTGGTAGATGGGCTCCAAATCAACCAAATCCTAACCCTATATGCCATTGGTTATCAGAAATTTTTCAATCTCTACCTCAGGCTCCAAATCGATGGAGTTCCAGTTGGAATGCCATGCTTCTCGGAATTCTCGTGCGTGTCTCGGTTTGGCTTGTCCTATGATGGACGTGTTGTCCCAATCAAAAGTGGTGTCCTTCCTCATCTGTATGTAAGGATACCAGTGATAGTGGGTCATGTCTTTTTGTGGCTAGTTGATGTTCATGTATCCTGGTGGCTAGCTTTCTGCCTGTTTGTCCAATGTAGTGTTTGTCACAGTCCTTGCAAGGTATTTTGTAGATGACGTTCGTTTTGCTTGTTGTCTGTATAGGGTCTTTTAAGTTCATTAGCTGCTATTTTAGTGTGTTGGTGGGTTTGATTGGGACAATACATCCATCCTAGGACAAGCCAAACAGAGACACGCACGAGAATTCCTAGAAGCATGGCATTCCAACTGGAACTCCATCAACAAACACATTGATTTGGAGCCCATCTACCACTCTCGGAGAAAAAGAACAGGAAATGACATCACGAATGCAGGAAATGACATCACCAACCCAAGGAAACCTAAACAGATAAATAGAAAGCGGGACATAACACCAGCGCTTCATTGGAGGCTCCCTGATGTTGTTACCTAGAATGGTAACGAAACGTCTGAAAACGAACCTTCCAGCTCAGCGAGCAAACTTACATCCAGAACATCAACCTGAGCTACACATCTTCTCAAAACTCGCTATCAAGAAGTATATTTCAATTCTCTATCTCCTAAGGATGACCAATTATGCTCAGTGACAGATTAAAGTCACAGTCATCCTTAAAGCTCATGACTGAACATGCTGGGTTCACCAGTAAGACAATCACAGAGGCGGAATGAAATCAAAGGTTTGCATACTTCAGCACAAATGGATCAGCAAATTGAGAACAAAGATTTGCTTACACAGCTGGGCTGCAACTAACAGAAGCCAATACAGAGATACAGGACATAGTCAAAAAGAAACTACCTGATCCTGAGTTCCAGGATAGTGTCAAGAAGAAGTTAGTTGGCACAGAAATCTAGGCTGTTGCAAAAGAGGAAATAACCATTTCAAAGATAATGGGAACTGCAGATGCTGGAGAATCCGAGATAACAAAGTGTGAAGCTGGATGAACACAGCAGGCCAAGCAGCATCTTAGGAGCACAAAGGTTGACATTTGAGGACTCGACCTTTCATCAGAATAACCACTTCAATACAGCAACCACCTTCTGTGCAAGAATAGAAGTCCCTCAGATGATGCTATGAGGCAACTAAACGATTTAGTTGTAAAGAATTCTATGGTGAAAGTAATTTAGGAGATTAAGGTTCCTGAAGATAAGCTAATGCACCAGCTACCACCTTCAGCAGGAATAGCATCCTCTGCAAGGACATTCAAAAGATAAGCTGTCTTCTAGTCAAGAGGGACTTCACAGACAATGCACAGTCAAGAACAGAACAAGCTCAACAGTACTCAAAATAAATACCAAACAATCTTTCCAGTCTGAAAACAACACTTTCTGGAAGAATTATGAAGCATGCAGGCTGCCTGAATTTTTGAAATCAGGGACTTGTGGGGAGATGTGTTATCGGCAAATGTAACATCTGCATGAATGGATAGATGTTAACTAGGGAGAGAAAAGCTTCGGGGAGATGTTATATAAGTTATGGTTCTGAAAGAGTTAACATTGGAGATTACAGTAAATTCCATTCAATCTGACAATGTTACAGAGACTTGGCTAGGCAAAAGTTAGGCTATCTTGGGGATCTTGCAGGATGAAGACTTATATCCACAGGTCTATCCATAGTTTTGGTAATAATGACCAGCTTAGTGACATAACTCATTGCTATCATATAACAAACTCCATCTTGTTTCAACAAGCACCTCTTCCTGTTAAGAGTAACTAATGGGTTTCTTCTGCCATTGTAATCAAGGAAAGTGGATGGTGGCAGAAAACCATCGCACTACACACTGGTCATGGTTGGGATTGCAGTTCACATAACATTGTCAACCTGAAGAGGGTCCATTTATTCCTACATGATTTCCTGTTAGGTAATTGAACATTTATGCATGCTAATAAGTTACTGCCTTTACCATGTGCACATGTTTTAATGTTGCACCTTGTCAAATATCTTCTGGAAATATAAATACAGCACAGCCGTGGGCTCCCCACTATTCATGTTTGTCTAATACTTTCAGGTTTCATGTTCCTTGTAACATGCAGGGGTGTCAAAGAATTGGGCATAATATTCTAGGTGCAGCCTAAACTATCTGTTATGAGAATTTCAGGAAGTTGGGGTTGGTGGGGGGGTGAAGGGAATTTAGTGGTAGGGAAAAGATAATGGCACAGAAATCGAGGCTATTGCAAAAGAGGAAATAACCATTTCAAAGATAATGGGAACTGCAGATGCTGGAGAATCCAAGATAACAAAGTGTGAAGCTGGATGAACACAGCAGGCCCAGCAGCATCTCAGGAGCACAAAAGCTGACGTTTCGGGCCTAGACCCCACTTGATTTTAGATCAAGTGGACCCTGGTTCAAATCCAAGTATGCCCTTGTCTATTTTTTTGTTAGGAAGAATTAAAAATTGTGTGTTTTAAATGGAAAGACAACTAAATACTGTGATGTACATGGTACTGGATATCCTTATACGTGAATCAATAAAGCACATGATTATGACAAACAGGGTATTGGCTTTTGCTGCAAAGTAACAGAAAAACTTTGTTACAACTGCACAGGGAACACCAAAAGTACTGCATAAAGTTTGTTTTACATAAACATTCAGTTTCCTTATTATCAAAGATGTTCTTATGTCAAATAATTATTTTAAATACACTGTGTAGAAGCATAAAATTGCACGTTTTGGAAAAGTGGACCTTTTAAAATAAAACAAAGAACTGCAGATGCTGGAGCTCTGAAACGATCAAAAACATAAATTGTTGTAGAAACTCCACAGGTCTGCAGAGAAAGAAACAGAGTTAATGTTTTGATTCTTGTGACCCTTCTACAGAGCTTAAAAAAACTGATTAAAAGTGACTTTGTCTGTGTCAAGATGCCCATCTAATTTGTGCTAGTTTACAAATTCATTGGAATGAAGATTGTAAGTCTGCAAAACCAGGGAATGTGCAATAGCCTATATCTTCTGCCTCATTAACAAAAGAATCAATGCCAATCACCTGAAGGATTCAACTGTTGAACTGGGTAATTAAACCTAATGTGATATTGGACAATGAGACCATAGTTTAAGATAGCTTGCCAGACATGAACTAATCAATGAGTCAATCAAATCACAATTGTAATATATGATCATGTTTAAATTACTGGCAGTTGGTGAAATAGGCCACGTGACAAACCAACTCTGCAAGTTTAAGCATAATTAACGGGACCAGCTATATAAATACTGTGGCTACAAAAAAGGCCAAAGGTTAAGAATTCAGCAGTAAATAATTTGCCTTCCTAATTCCCCAAGTTTGGCCGCCATCAGCAACGTGCAAGTCAGGAGTGTAAAGGAATACTCTCCACTTGCCTAAATAAGTGTAGCTTCAATAACATTTGGGAATCTCAAAAACATCCGGGATAAAACAGTCTGTTCAATTCGACCCCATCTAATATCTTCAACATTCACACCCACTGTCAATACGCTATGTACCATCTACAAGGGGCATGGCAGGAATTCAAAACAGCACTTTCAGCAGCACCTTCTAAACCTGCCACTGAGAAGGGCAATAGGAAAAGAACATCTCTATCTGCAAGGTCGTCTCCTGCACAAACCACACACCATCTTGACTTGGAATTACATTGTTGTTTTTTTACTGTCACTAAAGCAAAGTATTGGAATCCCCTTCCTAACAGTATTAAGAGTATTTCAAGAAGGTGGGTTGTCAAGGACAATAAATGCTGGCCTAGCCACAGATGTCCATATTCCATGAAACAAAAGAAAATAGTCTGTTCAGCAAAACTACACACAAGTTGTCTCTCCAGCCTCTCACTCATCCCATACAACTTGCACTTCAGGCCCTGTGTGTTACTGTTAAATTTCTCTCCATGTGCAACAAGCAAAGATAGCAAGGAAAGAAATCAACACAGCCTCCAGTGTCTCCAGAGAATCAATTGTCTGCATCTTTAATCTGGAAATATGGAGATCATTGAGCTCAGTCTAAGGTCAGCCCAAGTCACCAAATTACAAAATGTATACTCTTTTGTCTTTTTTAATAGAATTGAATTTGGCAACCCAGCCTCCACTCTGTAATTTGTATTTGTTTGTGTGTGATCTTTGAGTGGGTGTGTCAGCGTGAATTTTATTAAGTTGGTTTAGGTACAATAAAGCTAGCCACTTTCTTAATTTAAACTTGAGAAAATCCACCCAACTGTTCCCTCTATGATCGCAATTCTTAAATGGATAAATTCTCACTCAACTGGCAAATAGCCTTTTCAAATAAAAAACCCTATTACAGTCAAAAGGAGAGGCAGAAAGTGGGGGCTTCACCTCCCTGTAATATTCTTTTGAAGTGTCCAGTGTTGGAAACAGTTCTGAGAAGGCTTCCTATGTTATTTCCTCCTTTATTAATACTCAAACACAGGACAAGGACATCACTAATCAGGCTGGTATTTATTGCCCATCTCTAGTTGCCCAGAGGGCAGATGAGAATCAAACACATTGCTGTGGACCTGGATTCATGGAGGCTTGACTGGGTATGCATGGCAGACATCTTCCCCAAAGGACATAAGCAAACCAGATGGGTTTTACGTAGCAGTCATCATTAGCCTCTTAAACCCAATTATTTTAATTCCATTCAAATTCCACCATCTGCCTTAGTGGGATTTGAAACTAGGTCCCCAGGACATTACCTGGGACACTGGATTCATAATATCACTAGGCCATGGTCTCCACTCATCCTGGGGAGAAGGTGCTATTTTGAAGAAAGGTTGACCAGGATGGGGCTATCTGGTGTTTAGAAGAATGGGGAATAATTTTATTGAAACATATAAGATTCTACAAAGGGTGTATTAGGGTGGATTTGGCGAAGATGTTTCTTATCCTGAGATTACTGAAATTAGCGGCATAAATTCACAATAATCAACGTCCCATTAAAGATGGAGAAAGGAAGAAATTTCTTGTTTGGAGTACTCCGCATGAAACAGTAATGGAGACTGACTCACAAGGCAATCAATGGTGAGGATTGGGGTGGGGAAGGGTTTTGCGCGTTGGGCAGCTGGTAGTACATCGAGCATAGAACATAGAACAATACAGCGCAGAACAGGTCCTTCAGTCCTCGATGTTGCACCGACCTGTGAACTAATCTAAGCCTATCCCCCTACACTATCCCATCATCATCCATATGCTTATCCAAGGAGTGTTTAAATGCCCCCAATGTGGTTGAGTTAACTACATTGGAAGGCAGGGCATTCCACACACTTACCACTTTCTGAGTAAAGAACCTGCCTCTAACATCTGTCTTAAATCTATCACCCCTCAATTTGTAGCTATGCCCCCTTGTCCAAGCTGAAGTCATCATCCTCGGAAAAAGACTCTCACTGTCCACCCCATCGAATCCTCTGATCATCTTGTAAATCTCAATTAAATCCCCTCTTCACCTCCTTCTCTCCAATGAGAACAGACCCAAGTCCCTCAGCCTTTCTTTATAGGTCCTGCGCTCCAGACCAGGCAACATCCTGGTAAACAAATTGTGGAGCTAGATGAACACAGCAGGCCAAGCAGCATCTGAGGAGCACAAAAGCTGACGTTTCGGGCCTAGACCCTTCATCAGAGAGGGGGATGGGGAGAGGGAACTGGAATAAATAGGGAGAGAGGGGGAGGCAGACTAAAGATGGAGAGAAAACAAGATAGGTGGAGAGGAGAGTATAGGTGGGGAGGTAGGGAGGGGATAGGTCAGTCCAGGGAAGGTGGACAGGTCAAGGAGGTGGGATGAGGTTGGTAGGTAGGAAATGGAGGTGTGGCTTGGGGTGGGAGGAAGGGATGGGTGAGAGGAAGAACAGGTTAGGGAAGCAGAGACAAGCTGGGCTGGTTTTGGCATGCAGTGGGGGGAGGGGAAGAACTGGGCTAGTTTTGGGATGCAGTGGGGGAAGGGGAGATTTTGAATCTTGTGAAGTCCACATTGATACCATTGGGCTGCAGGGTTCCCAAGCGGAATATGAGTTGCTGTTCCTGCACCCTTTGGGTGGCATCATTGTGGCACTGCAGGAGGCCCATGATGGACATGTCGTCTGAGGAATGGTAGGGGGAGTTGAAATGGTTCGCTACTGGGAGGTGCAGTTGTTTGTTGCGAACCGAGCGGAGGTGTTCTGCAAAGCGGTCCCCAAACCTCTGCTTGGTTTCCCCAATGTAGAGGAAGCCACACTGGTGCAACGGATACAATATAGCATGTTGGCAGATGTGCAGGTGAACATCTGCTTAATATGGAAGGTCATCTTGGGGTCTGGGATGGGGGTGAGGGAGGAGCTGTGGGGGCAAGTGTAGCACTTCCTGTTGCAGGGGAAGGTGCCGGGTGTGGTGGCATTGGAGGGCAGTGTGGAGCGAACAAGGGAGTCGCGGAGAGAGTGGTCTCTCCGGAAGGCAGACAAGGGTAGGGATGGAAAAATGGCTTGGGTGGTGGGGTCGGATTGTAGATTGCGGAAGTGTCGGAGGATGATACGTTGTATCCGGAGGTTGGTGGGGTGATATGTGAGAACAAAGGGGATCCTCTGGGGGCGGTTGTGGCGGGGGCGGGGTGTGAGGGATGTGTTGCGGGAAATGCGGGAGACGTGGTCAAGGGCGTTCTCAACCACTGTGGGGGGAAAATTGTGGTCCTTGAAGAACGTGGATATCTGGGATCTGCGGGAGTGGAATGCCTCGTCCTGGGAGCAGATGCAGTGGAGGCGGAGGAATTGGGAATAGGGGATGGAATTTTTGCAGGAGGGTGGGTGCAAGGAGGTGTATTCTAGGTAGCTGTGGGAGCCAGTGGGCTTGAAATGGACATCAGTTTCTAGCTGGTTGCCTGAGATGGAGACTGAGAGGTCCAGGAAGGTGAGGGATGTGTTGGAGATGGCCCATGTGAACTTGAGATTGGGGTGGGACATGTTGGTAAAGTGGATGAACTGTTCGAGCTCCTCTGGGGAGCAAGAGGCAGTGCTGATACAGTCATCAATGTAACGGAGGAAGAGGTGGGATTTGGGGCCTATGTAGGTGCGGAAGAGGGACTGTTCCATGTAACCTACAAAGAGGCAGGCATAGTTTGGGCTCATGCGGGTACCCATGGCCACCCCCTTTGTCTGTAGAATGTGTGAGGAATCGAAAGAGAAGTTGTTGAGGGTGAGGACAAGTTCGGCTAGGCGGATGAGGGTGTCGGTGGAGGGTGATTGGTCGGGCCTGTGGGACAGGAAGAAGCGGAGGCCCTTGAGGCCATCTGCATGAGGAATACAGGTGTATAGGGACTGGATGTCCATGGTGAAAATGAGGTGTTGGGGGTCAGGGAATTGGAAATCCTGGAGGAGGTGGAGGGCGTGGGTGGTGTCACGGATGTAGGTAGGGAGTTCCTGGACCAAAGGGGGGAAAATGGAGTCCAGATAAGTGGAGATGAGTTCGGTGGGGCAGGAACAGGCTGAGACAATGGGTCGACCAGGGCAGGCAGGTTTGTGGATTTTGGGAAGGAGATAGAAACGGGCCGTGCGGGGTTAGGGAACAATGAGATTGGAGGCTGTGGGTGGGAGGTCCCCTGAGGTGATGAGATCATGGATGGTGTTGGAGATGATGGTTTGGTTCTCGGGGGTGGGGTCATGCTCAAGGGAGCGGTAGGAGGAGGTGTCAGAGAGTTCGCGTTTGGCCTCAGCGATGTAGAGATCAGTGCGCCATACTACCACTGCGCCATCTTTGTCTGCAGGTTTGATGGTGAGGTTGGGGTTGCCTGGTAAATCTCCTCTGCACCTTTTCCAATGCCTCCACATCCTTCCTATAATGGGGCCACCAGAACTTCACGCAATATTCCAAATGAGGCCACACTAGCATTTTGTACAGTTGCAGCATGACATTACGGCTCCAGAACTCAATCCCTCTACCAATAAAACCTAACACACTGTATGCCTTCTTAACAGCACTATCAACCTGGGTGGTAACTTTCAGGGATCTATGTACATGGACACCAAGATCCCTCTGCACGTCCACACTACCAAGAATCTTTCCATTGACCCAGTATTCTGCCTTCCTATTATTCCTCCCAAAGTGAATCACCTCACATTTATTCACATTGAACTCCATTTGCCACCTATCAGCCCATTTCTGCAGTTTATCCAAGTCTCCCTGCAACTTGCAACATTCTTCCACACTGTCCACCACTCCACCGACTTTAGTGTCATCTGCAAACTTACTAACCCATCCACCAATGCCTGCGTTCAAGTCATTTATAAAAATGACAAACAGCAGTGGTCCCAAAACAGATCCTTGTGGCACACCACAAGTAACCGGACTCCAGGGTGAATATTTTCCATCAACCACCACTTGTTGCCTTCTTACAGAAAGCCAATTTCTAATCCAAACTGCTAAATCTCCATCAATCCCATGCTTCTGTATTTTCTCCAATAGCCTACCACATGGAACCTTATCAAAAGCTTTACTGAAGTCCACGTACACCACATCAACTGCCCTACCGTGATCCACATGCTTGGTCACCTTCTGAAAGAACTCAGTGAGGTTTGTGAGACATGACCTGCCCTTGACGAATCCATGCTGACTATCTCCAATCAAATTGTTGCTTGCTAGATGATTATATATCCTATCTCTTATAATCCTTTCCAAAACTTTCCCTACAACAGACATAAGGCTCACAGGTCTATAATTACCTGGGTCATCTCTATGGCCCTTCTTGAACAAGGGCACAACATTTGCAATCCTCCAGTCCTCTGGTACTAAACCTGCAGACAATGAGGACTCAAAGATCAAGGCCAAAGGCTCCGCCACCTCCTCCCTAGCTTCCCAGAGAATCCTTGGAAAAATCCCATCCATCCCAGGGGGTCTATCTACCTTCACACCTTCTAGAATTGATAACACCTCCTCCTTACTAACCTCAATCCTTTCAATTCTAGTAGCCCGTAACTCAGCTGTCTCCTCTACAATATTCTCCTGTTCCTCAGTGAAAACAGATGAGAAATAATCATTTCGCACCTCTCCGATCTCCACAGGGTCCACACACAACTTCCCACTTCTGTCTTTGACTGGCCCTATTCCTACCCTAGTCATCCTCTTATTCCTCACATGCCTGTAGAAAGCTTTAGGGTTCTCCTTTATTCTACCTGTACAATGGAATTCATGCCATGATCAGAGCAGCCATGATCTTACAGGAAAAATTTCAAAGGGCCTAGCTGTCTACTCCTGCTCCCAGTTTTTACATTCCTCACAACTCCCTTGCTTTCTCATGTTTGAATTTTTTCTGCCATAGGTGTGGACATAGTTGGCCATTCCTAATTAGATTGTATTGACTGGTTTTTGTGCCACTTCAGAAATTACATAAACCTACACCCCTCTGTTACCTCCTGGTAAAGGTGGGTGAAGACAATTTACCTCTATCAGATCAGTGCGAACTTTCTTTAATGGGATTATGATGAACAATGTATGCAAGTCATGGACAGAATGAGCAGTAAATGCAGCTTGTAGTGAGTGTGAGCAGTGAGAGGAGCTCATAGTGAGTATGAGCAGTGAGACGATCTTGTAGTGAGTATGAGCAGTGAGAGGAGCTTGTAGTGAGTATGAGCAGTGAGACGAACTTATAGTGAATGTGAGAGCAGTGAGAGGAGCTTGTAGTGAGTACGAGCAGTGAGAGGAGCTTGTAGTGAGTGTGAGCAGTGAGAGGAGCTTGTAGTGAGTACGAGCAGGGAGAGGAGCTTGTAGTGAGTGTGAGCAGAGAGAGGAGCTTGTTGTGAGTGTGAGCAGTGAGAGGAATGTGGTGGTTGTGAGCAGTGAGAGGAGCTTGTAGTGAGTGTGCCGGTCGGGCCTGAGAATCACTTTTTAAAGATCTCAGGCTTCATGCTTTTGCTGCGCCACACAGGGGTTGAGCCGGAAAATAATTTTTATTAACATGAACCCTTCCAAAACTGACATTAGACAGAAGTTAAACTTAAGTCAACTCCTTTGCAGTTTATTTTTGTTTACGTTTTGGGAAAGACTTATTAAATTCAAGCAAATAGAGCTGTCGGGGACAAACTGAAAAAAACAGAGTATTTTAAAAATAAGAACAGTCATTCCTACGTATTTGAGTGTCGAAGCACAGATTCCGACTATGTACTTATATTTGGAAATTGTATCTGAGGACAGGAAGGTGTATCACAAGCAGATTTAAATTTGAATTGTGTATTTAATCCCACCAGACTTGACAAAGGACATTGCAGTTCTGTACTCCAGCAGGCAGAACTTCAGATTTAGCTGCAAAAATCCATAATTTTTTGATCACATGCTGCAGTCAGTTGGTCCACATACAAAAAAATTATTTTCACTGACAAAAATAGAGAAAATACATGTTCTGTCCACATTAGGAAATCAGAACCTTATTTTCTATGTGTTGAATGTAGGCTGTGCTCAGTCAAAATACTTACATGCTATATAAGTGTATAGCACAGAAAAGTTTTCCTGAATATGATCATTTTGTGTTGAGCAGTTTAAATTATGTGAAAGGAGAATGAACTCTGTTTCGACAGCACCCACCAACAAGAAACAAGAAGACTAAAAAGCACCATGATAATTGTGGAAACTCCCTATGCATTACAATAGGCGGAAATATGCTGATTCTCAAAGATATAAACACTCCAACTGACACTTCCTCAAACTATGTTTGAAATCATTATAAATCTGGTAGTTATCATATGGACAAAACATTTTGCGATTCCCTTCAAAAGAATTGCAGCACTTGTGTCACAATTGAATTGACCACAAGACCATAAGATAGAGGAGCAGAATTAAACCATTTGGCCCATTAAGTCTGCTCTGCCATTTGAAATATGGCTGTTTCATTTCTTAACCCCATTCTCCTGCCTTGATTTTCCATAACCCTTGATCTTTGGGATATGTCGTTTTTTAAAAACTGTGCACCATACCATGAATCACACATACGGCAATGTGATCATTTGAGAAGTAATAAATGATTCCCATGTCACCATTGCCCAGCGTTTGTGACATAACCTACCTTTGGTTGGAGATAGTGGCATTGATGTCAATTCTAATTTACTGGCAGTCTATTATCATGGCAGAAGAAGCTGTCATCGGAAATACCCAGGATTCTTGAACACAGGCAAATGGAGACAAAGTGATGCAGCTAAGACTTAGATGTCATTTACACCACTATTGAACTGACTACTGCCATTTTCTCCACCAGCTACAAACTGTGAGTGTTTGAAGTCATGACGAAGCATTTACAGTGATATTTATTTAAAAGAAGCTTAACAGGATGCCAGGGAATGTTGATGGAGTTGTCAAAGATATTTCTGTGGAAGTCACTCACTGAATTTGCACGTAAATAACATTGAAAACTATTCATTTACTGATACAGGCTATGATTAAAACCTTATTCTTGCTGGCATAATCTGTTACTGCTTTTAGTTGTTGACTGTTAGATTGATGGTTCAAGGCTATTCAGGGACAATTCTGTCCAGTTTCTATCCACCATCTGCATTCATTACCATCCAATATTTTTTATTCTTTATTCATTCACGGGATGAAGGCGTAGCTAGCTATTGTCCATCCCTAATTGCCCAGAGGGCAATTAAGAGTCAACTACAACTGCTGTGAGTCTGGAGTCACATGTAGGTCAGACCAGGTAAGGATGGCAGTTTCCTTCCCTAAAGGACATTAGTGAACCACATGGGTTTTTCTGACAATTGACAATGGGTTCATGGTCACCCTTAGACTGTTAATTCCAGATAGTTATTGAATTCAAATTCCATCAGCTGCTGTGGTGGGATTTGAACCCGGGTTCCCAGAACAGTACCTGGGTCTCTGGATTAACAGTCCATTAAGGAGGCAGGAAATATCACGGTCTGCTTTCCAGCTTAGACATGACAAGCCAAATGTGCTCCTTCTGCCCTGTAACTGTTATATCTGGATCTGAAAGGGTTAATATTGAGAAGGGCCATAAGCACTACTCACAATGATGATGTCATATTGGCTAGTGGGCCGAACTGCTTGGGATCTCAAAGGAGTAAGACTTAACATTTGCTTCTTCAAGTTTTTGCAACAATGCCTAATGTATTACCCATACCTGTAATTAGTTGCTAACAAACAGTAATTTATACCTTAATAACTACAAAGACCCATCTAATTAGACCAAAAGCTCTATCACTCTGGATCGAGCAGGCTCTGGAGTTTCTTACACTTGAAGAGGGTGGTGGCAGCACCTTTACTAAGTTTGAGTTAAGCTTGTAATGATAGCTTTCCATAGAATTCCTACAGTGTGGAAACAGGCCATTCCACCCAATTGGTCCACACTGAAACTCTGAAGAGCATCCTACCCTATTCCCACGGCTAACCCACCGACACGTCTGAACACAATGGGTAATTTAGCACGGCCAATCCACCTAACTTGCACATCTTTATACTGTGAGAGGAAACTGGAGCATCCAGCAGAAACCCATGTAGACAAGGGGTTGGGGGGGGAATTAGACGACCACCTAAGGTCTTTCTGCTGAAGTTAAATGGGGGATACACAAACATATATAAAGATATTTTAGGTAAAAAACAATGTACAGCAGCTCCTAAAGTGTAGTGAACTGGCATACTCAAATATAGTAACCATGCTATGATTCAATATCATTGTTAGCTTCTTTATTTCCAATAATAGTATCTCTCAAAATTCAAGGTGTTGCTGAGACCTCATAGCATTCTGTCAGTTTGGCCAGCATTCTGATTCCACAATAAGTGTGAGGTCATCCATTTTGGTAGGAATAACAGCAAAATGGACTATGTTTTAAATGGTAAAAAATTGCAGCACGCTGCTGTGCAGAGCGACTTGGGTGTCCTTGTGCGGGATCGCTGAAAGGGGGGTTGCAGGTGCAGCAGGTAATTAAAAAGGCAAATGGAATTTTGTCTGCCATTGCTCGAGGGATGGAGTTTAAAAACAGGGAGGCCATGCTGCAGCTGTATAGGGTCCTGGTGAGGCCACACCTGGAGTACTGTGTGCAGTTTTGGTCTCCTTACATGTGAAGAGATATACTAGCATTGGAGGGGGTGCAGAGGAGATTCACTCGGTTGATTCCAGAGTTGAGAGGTTTGGATTATGAGGAGAGGCTGAGTAGACTGGGATTATACTCATTGGAATTCAGAAGAATGATGGGAGATCTTATAGAAACATATAAGAGTATAAAGGGAATAGATAAGGTGGAGGCAGGGAGGTTGTTTCCACCAGCAGGTGAAACTAGGACTAGAGGCCATAGCCTCAAAATAAAGGGAAGCAGGTGTAGGACTGAGGTCAGGAGGAACTTCTTCACCCAAAGGGTTGTGAACCTGTGGAATTCCCTGCCCAGTGAAGCGGTTTAAGCTACCTCACTGAATGTTTTTAAGGCAAGGCTAGATAAATGTTTGAACAGTAAAGGAATTAAGGGTCATGGTGAGTGGGGGGGTAAGTGGAGCTGAGTCTCAAAGATCAGCCATGATCTTATTAAATGATGGGGCAGGCTCAAGGGGCCGGATGGCTTACTCCTGCTCTGAGTTCTTATGTTCTTGCGTTATGAAGTTGCCTATTGGTCAATACATCACTAGCTGTCAACCACAACTCTACCTGGTATGTTGTAGGATTGAAGTGATGATGAGCTATGATGACTGTTTCAGACAGTTTCCCTGTGTACCCTGAATGAAAAACGTTGGTTCAAATTGTGGCCAAAGCAAAAGTCACATGTGTTAACATTATTACATTGGTCCAAATCTAAACTTTATGGAAACGTGAATAGAATGAGATGGGCAATAAATGCTGACCCTGCCAACGATGCCCATATCCCATAAATGAATAAAAGGACAAAAAATTAAGAAATGGAGAATTCCAAATGTCACAGATTCTGCATTTAGAACTGAACCTCGTGGTATCAGAAGATCTAGGGCATACCTTTCATTTTTAATCTTTGATTGTCAGAATTCTATTTCATTCAGAACATTCTTTAGGCACTTTGGGCAAAGTGCTACTGACAATTTGTTTATCATGTGTCTGATACCACAATATGTGTTTGGGCACAAACCAAACCGATGAAGAAGAAGGCAAAATCATAAACTTTCTTCAGGCTTAGGCAAATAACACTATTTATCATACGTTAACCTTAACCAGTGCCATGCATGTTAATCATAGATACATAGGCTCTGATCTTACATCAGGTATTTTCTCTCTCCATTCACATCCATGTGATGTCTATATCTTTCAACTCTTGTCTAATTCCACCCACGCTGAGTGAGGTACAGACCTGTGACACTATGACACAGGGTAGCACGGTGGTTCAGTGGTTTGCACTGCTGCCTCACAACACCAGGGACCTGGATTTGATTCCACTCTTGAGTGGCTGCCTGTGTGGAGTTTGCACGTTCTCCCCGTGTCTGCGTGGGTTTCAGCTAGATGCTCTGGTTTCCTCCCACAGACCAAAGATTGCAAGTTAGGTGGATTGGCTGTGCTAAATTGTCCGCAGTGTTCAAGGGTGTTAGGTGGGTTGGGTGTGTGAAATAGGGTGGGATGTATTCAGAGGGTCAGTGTGGACCTGTTGAGCAGAATGGCCTGTTTCCACCCTGCAGGGATTCTATGGAAAGCTATCGTTCTATGGTTGCCCGAGAGTTTTGAAGATCTTACACAAGAACAGTGTTCAGTTTGTCTATAATAAGTGGGCCTAGTGAAGTTCTGGCATGTGACCTGCTCAAACCGGCTCTTTAAAGTACAATTGTTATTTGAAGTGCTATTAAAAGTGTTTGACTTGTGCATTTACACAAATGTAAATCCCTCTATTTTATTCAACACATTTAGAGTTATTTTGCTGGATAGATGACTTGGAAACAATATCTGGAATACAAGTTGTTGTTCCAATTGAACCAGAAGCTCCCAAGTCATCTTTGTGCTTAAGCTATTGAAGGAGAGAGCTACCTTACCTGAATTTGGAATACACAGACTTAGCAAAGAAATGACAAATGTGTAGTTTGTAACTTGTAAAGGTATGTTATTTCTTTTCATACCTTCATTTTATTGCATTTGTCAACATTTTTAGATTAATCAAAATATGTAACTTTGAATTAACGCATAGATTAGGAGAAAATATTCAGAATCCTTCAGCCAGACAAAAACATTACCTGCCCTTTTGTTTTACAGTAATGTTCTTTCTATCATTTCCCTAGCACATAGAACACTGTCTCACAATGATAGGCAAAGCTGAAGAGTTCTTCAGACACGGTAAGAACTGCCAATACTGGAGTCAGAGATAACACAGTGTAGAGCTGAAGGGACAGAGCAGGCCAGGCAGCATCAGAGGAGCAGGAAAGTTGACATTTCGGATCTCTGATCCTACCTGGCCTGCCGTGTCCCTCCAGCTCCACACTGTGTTATCTATGACTCCAGTATTGGCAGTTCTTACCGTGTCTGAAGAGCTCTTCAGCTTTGCCTATCATTGTGAGACAGTGTTCTATGTTCTAGGGAAATGATAGAAAGAACATTACTGTAAAACAAAAGGGCAGGTAATGTTTTTGTTTGGCTGGTATACCATGTATTCTTTGTATAATTAATTAGCGAATAAATATGCTGTATGTGTTTGTACTGTGGCCAAATGGCCAACAGCCTAAGTAATTAGGCCCAATATTAAATTGGCTAAACAGTTTCCACAAACAAGGCCTAATAGAATGCAGAGAGGCTAAGGTTACTACAGGTCAAAAGCAAACAAGGACCAGCCCACATATTGAACAGGAGAGCTCAACATTAACAGTAGGGAAATCTTTATGACCAAAACTGATTAAGATGTATTCAGCCAGAACAATAGGGAGAGGCATTATGTTTATATGTTCCCTAGTTTCAGCCAGACCCCTTGGCACCATTGAGTAACCATACCTCAGGAGGATGGGTGCACCTAGGATGACCTAGCCTAACCTCATTGGGTGCTGTGATTGCTGCCATGTGACCCCATTGGCTGAAGTCAGAGAACATTCCAGAATGGCACAGATAAAAGGGGATAAGAAGCATCACGTGGTGGCCCGTCCCTCAGTGAAGACTCGGTTGGGGAAGTTTCTGTGGAGACCCACTCTTGTACAAGAAAGACCCAAAGTGTCTTGTTGTTGGAGTTCAGTGAATTGGATCGAGCAGCTCAGGCAAGTATATGAAAGTAGGTCGTATATTTATATTTGTGTGATTGTAACTATCACCACTTCACATTGGACAATACCATCATCACTGAACCTTCTACGACCAACTGTCATGGGGGTAACATTGACCAGAAAATGAACTGGACTAGTCAGATAAAGACTGTAGCTACAGCAGGCTATGAACCCTGAGCTTATAACTCATGTCCTGATTCCTGAAAGCCTGGCCACCATTTGCAGTGTTCAAATGTGAAGTGTGACGGAATAATCCCAATTTGCCCAGATTAGTGCAGCTCCAATAACACTTACGAAAATTAACAGCATCCAGGAAAAAGCAGCCCACTTGATTGACACCACGTCTGCAAGCATTTACTCCTTCTACCATTGATGTTTGGTGGTCACAGAGTGTATCCATCTACAAGATGCTCTGTAGAAATTCACCAAGGCACATTAGACAGCACCTTCTACGTTATTATCATGACCTTCTCGAAGGGCAAACAAAATAAAATCAAGGGAACATCACCACTTACAAGTAAGCCATTCACCATGCAGACTTGGAAATTTATCGCTCTTGCTTCAGAGTGTCTAGCTTAAAAGGCTTCCTAATACCATTGTGATCATAGCTCACCATGAACCTCTCAAGGACATCTAGGGATGGACATCAAATGCTGATTCACGACCCACGAATGAATTAAAAAATACATGTCTTCACTGATGTTATCATGTGATCAGAGCAGGGTCCTGCAGAGGCCATCTATAAAACTGACCTCTTTTGCTATGAAATGTGAAATGTTGTGGAAGCCCAGCAGTTTGGTTAGTAACAATCAGAGCACCCAATGAGGTTAGGCTAGGTCATCCTAGGTGCACCCATCCTCCTGAGGCATGGTTACTCAATGGTGCCAAGGAGTCTGGCTGAAACTAGGGAACATATAAACATAATGCCTCTCCCTATTGTTCTGGCTGAGTACATCTTAATGAGTTTTGGTCATAAAGACTTCCCTACTGTTAATGTTGAGCTCTCCTGTTCAATATGTGGGCTGGTCCTTGTTTGCTTTTGACCTGTAGTAACCTTGGTTAGTATTACCCCGTGTGCTGCGTGCTCCTTATCCATACAATTCAACTGTTTCCTCTTCAAATGTTTCGCTTATTTGACCCTAAATGCTGTGATTGTCTTAGCTACGGTGTCTGTTTGCAATCTCTCGAATAAAAATGTCTCTACAAACCTCTAGGTCTGATTCTAGTTTTAGCAAATTCCAAGCCACTGACAGTGGAAACAGTGTATTCAGGCTCATCACCATCTTTCATCCAACCATCAAATGCCCTGCACTCAGAATTTAATGTGTGTGCTTTAATTTCAGTATTCATCTGCTTACTTACTTGTACAAATTTGCTCAACTGTGGCCCAGGATTTGCACTGGACAGATTTCAATATTTGGGTTGTCTTCTTCACTGTCAAAATGTACAATTCATATTTTTGTTCCTCAATTCCTGATTTTTTTACTATTTCTGATTTTGCCTATGGCCTCCTACATTCTTCCTCATAATTTAGCATGCTCCTAATTTACTGTAATAAAAAAATTATGATAATATGTGCTCATATGAGTATTATGCTTGGACCTCTAGTCTTTGGCACAGTCCATATGCTTCTGGTCACATTGGCCAGGACTGACTGCTTTGGCTAGTGGCAAGCTTGGAGTTGGGGAGGTAGCTAACATACCCAGCCCTGTTGCCTTTCTGTCTCCACCAAAATTTGATGTGGGGAGGGAAGGCTGATGTCTGACCTTCCCACAGTACTGCCAAAGGACACCTGTAAGTGGCCAGTCATGAACTACATCAGAGCATCATTCCACTACTGCTGGGAGTAAGCCAGCTCCAAGTGGGCCTGCTACCATGTGATACACCTGACGGGTTAGGGTGTGTGGTGCTGTGTCACGCCTTGGTTAGGGTGGAGGTGTACATAATCAAAGTTAATCAGAGCCTACTTGAGGCTTTGGATGTTTGTGAAGTAGGGGAAAAGACTCTCTGCCAACTCTCCCTGTGACTGACACCCCATCAAAACATAACCCCTTTCACATTGCTCACTTGTGGCCTGAATCCTCTGCAATGTTTGGTTTCTAGGGGTGTCCTTCTGGAAGCAGCTGTGACCCTATCAGTGCTGTTGCTATGTGATTGATTGACAGCTCTCATTTCTGGGCCCAGGGTTTAGCCCAGAGAAAGACCCACTGGTGGCCTCACCTGTGAGTGATTGTCATAGACTTTGATGGGCCTTTGTGAAACAAGGCAGTGTGCACTATTGCTGGATTTCTAACTAGCAGGCAATAACCCAAACAACTCAGCATGGTCACTCCCAATGCTACTAGTGCTTATCCTTCACATCTTGCACTTAGGTTTATCATTTTGAGTTAGTAAATTTGCAGATGACACTAAAGTTGGTGGAATTTTGAATAGTGCAGAAGGATGTTGCAGGTTACAGAGGACATAGATAAGCTGCAGAGATGGGCTGAGAGGTGGCAAGTGGAGTTTAATGCGGAAAAGTGTGAGGTGATTCACTTTGGAAGGAGTCACAGGAATACAGAGTACTGGGCTAATGGTAAGATTCTTGGTAGTGTGGATGAGCAGAGAGATCTTGGTGTCCATGAGCATAGATCCCTGAAAGTTGGCACCCAGGTTGATAAGGTTGTTGAGAAGGCGTACGGTGTGTTAGGTTTCATTGGTAGAGGGATTGAGTTTCGGTGCCATGAGGTCATGTTGCAGCTGTACAAAACTCTGGTGCAGCCGCAGTTGGAGTATTGCGTACAGTTTTGGTCACCGCATTATCGGAAGGATGTGGAAGCATTGGGAAGGGTGCAGAGGAGATTTACCAGGATGTTGCCTGGTATGGAGGCAAGGACTTATGAGGAAAGGCTGAGGGACGTGAGGCTGTTTTCGTTAGAGAGAAGAAGGTTAAGTGGTGACCAAATTGAGACATACAAGATGATCAGAGGATTAGATAGGGTGGACAGTGAGCTTTTTTCCTCAGATGGTGATGGCAAGCACAAGGGGACATAGCTTTAAACTGAGGGGTGATAGATATAGGACAGATGTCAGAGGTAGGTTCTTTACTCAGAGTAGTAAGGGCGTACAATGCCCTGCCTGCAACAGCAGTAGACCCGTAGATTTTAAGGGCATTTAAGTGGTCATTGGATAAACATATGGATAGTAATGGAACAGTGTAGGTGAGATGGGCTTCAGTTTGGCTTCACAGGTCGGCACAACATCGAGGGATGAAGGGCCTGTACAGCGTTGTAGTTTTCTATATTCTATGTTCTAATTCTATGCTGCTAATATTTTGTAATTTGCTTATTTTTACTGGTGGTGGCAGCCCACCCATAAACACAAAATATCCACATGTTGTGTGAGTGACTGCTGTGTTTGAGAGAAAATCTAAGTCATGAACCCTGAACGTGTAATGCTGGCAGAAGTGACTGCATTGGCTGACTAGCAACACATTTCCCTCCGAGGAAGAAACTTGTGGGTTCAAAGCGTACTTACTACGTGTGATTGCATTGTTCAGGTTTTGGTGCAATAACAAGGAAGTGCGCTATTATTGATGGTGAGGTTAAGTTTTCAATGAGATGTTAGTCTGAAACGAAAACAAAGGTCTGGTAGCATCTGTGGAGGAGAAAAAAGAATTAACGCTTCGGGTCCGGTGTCCCTTCCTCAGAACTGAATGTGGCTGGGAAAATGTCAGTTTCTATACAGAAAATAGGGATGTGGGGGGAGGGGAGGTGGTGGTAGGGAGTAAACGATAGGATAGGGCCCAAAGAAAAAGAAAGACAGTTGGACAGACAAAGGAGTTGCTAACGATCAGGTTGGGAGGGTGAATAGTTATTAATGGGGACTGTTAGTGACTAACATCAGGGGGTGTGTAGTGGCAGGCTATGTGGTAACAAGGCCTGGTGTGTGGGGTGGGGTCTGGGACATGGGAGAGTTTAGGTCCTAAAATTATTGAACTCAAGATTGAGTCCGGAGGGCTGTGGGGTCCCCAAGTGGAAAATGAGGTGTCATTCCTCCAGCTTGCGTTGAGCTTCACTGGAATACTGTAGCAAGCTGGACACAGATGTTGGCCAGGGAGCAGGGTGGTGCATTGAAGCGCCAGGCAAATGGTAGTTCAGGGACTTTTTTGCAAGCAGAACGTAGATGTTCTGCGAAGTGGTCACCATGTCTATGCTTCGTTTCCCCAGTGTAGAGGAGACCTCATTGTGAGCAGAGAATGGAGTAGACTAGATTCTTGGAAGTGCAGGTGAAGTGTTGCTTCACCTGGAAGGTATGTTTGGGCCCTTGGATACTGGAGAGGGAGGAGGTGGTAAATGGGCAGGTGTTGCACCTTTGCCGGTTACAGGGGAAGGTGCCGTACGGCTGTGGAGGCATGTTGAGGGTGAGGGAGGTACGGACCAGGGTGTCCTGGAGGAAACGGTCCCTGCGGAAGGTGGACAAAGGACGGGAGGGGAACATGTGTTCTTTTCTGTCCAACTGTCTTTCTCTCTCTTTGGGGTCTATCCTATAGTTTACTCTGTACCCCACGCACCTCCCTATTTTCTGCAGAAAACTGACATTTTCCCAGCCACCATCAGTTCTGAGGAAGGGTCACCAGACCCGAAACGTTAACTCGTTTTTCTCCTCCACAGATGTTGCCAGACCTGCTGAGCTTTTCCAGCAACTTTGTTTTTGTGCCTGATTTACAGCATCTGCAGTTATTTTGGTCCTTATCTTAGTCTGAAACTCCAGCTGCCCCTCAGATGGATGTAATAAGCCCTAAAGCACTATTTGAAGAGGAGCAGGAAGTTCTTCCAGTGCTGCAGGCAACTTTAATACCTCAACGTACAGATGATCAGGTGTATTATTTATCCGCTGTTTGTGGGAATCTGCTGCTCACAAATTAGTTGCCAAATTTCCCCCAATGGAACAATAATTAAACTTAGAGCTACTTAATTCCTTGTAAAATCCTTTGTGACGGTGAAAAGCTTGGTTTCAACATATCCAGTATGGCGTTTCTGAATGAGAAGAGAAAAAAATTACTTCACTCGAACTGTGGTGAACCTGTGGAATTCTCTGCCATAGAATGTTGTGGATTTGAAGTCACTGACTATATTTAAGGAAGAATTGAGTACGAGTTATCTTCTGTCACACATATATTGAGAAAGATACAGTGAAAAATGTTTTTTCACCACAGTTTGGTACCATTTTGAGTTATGAAAAGAATAAAATAAATTACTGAAATAGAGCTCATCTTCTGTACTAGGGGTCTTCAAACACAGCTCCAAGGCTTCCGCAAGGTGTCCCAGGCCTCAAAGTACTCGCATCGAATTCAGCAATGATGACCCCGGTAAGAGTCTATCTATCAGGTATACCGCAGCCAGGAGTCTCCGTTCCAGGAACTACTTCAGGCACAGCAACACGCTGCCAACAAGCCCCCACTGTGGGCTCCGCCACTGCTGTAACTGAACACCTGCTGAGTCCCGAGCCCATACTCTGGGCACCACCAGACCTGCTCACACTGCTCCAGCTTTCTCCATGGTATGAGAAGATGAAGAAAAGGTTAAAAAAAATGAAAAAGGAGAGAGAGTGAATGATGTGTCTAGCCTGCAGTGGTGGGCTCAGGAGCCCAAAAGTGTCATTGGATATTAAGAGGGAGTGAGAGGATGGCACGGAGATAGAAGAACAGCCATTATCATGTTGAATATTTGAGTGGGTCCCATGGGTTGAATGGCCTACTTTTGCTCCTATTTTCTGTGTTTCTATACCTTTACAATTCTTCCTCTTTTAGTTCCCAAGTGACAAATCAGAGTTGCACTTTAATATTAGGCCTGCTGTCATCACTGTGCTTAAGACTTGCCACTATTAAATGCACTAATGACTGCCTTGTTGCTATTCTCTGCAGCATTGTTGGTTAGCTCATTTGGCTGGACAGCTTGTTTGTGATGCTGAAGGGCACCAATAGAGTGGGTCCAGAGATAATGGGAACTGCAGATGCTGGAGAACCCGAGATAACAAAGTGTGAATCTGGATGAACACAGCAGGCCCAGCAGCATCTCAGGAGCACAAAAGCTGATGTTTCAGGCCTAGACCCTTCATCAGAAGTGCTCCAAAACGTCAGCATTTGTGCTCCTAAGATGCTGCTTGGCCTGCTATGTTCATCCAGCTCTGCAATTTGTTATCAACAGAGTGGGTCCAATTCCCCCATCAGCTGAAGATACCACAAATATTACAGCTTGTCAAACTCGCCCCTGACCTGTGGTGCACCGAATCTCAGGTTAAACTCACCACTTGTTGTCTTTACCTTTTACCGCAGTATGTTACATTCTGAATTTTTTCCACTTAAGGTTCTCACACAGTAATACCTGCAGAGGGAGTCCAGAAACGGAATAAAGAAATCCATTGTTTTGGCAACACATGCAGTTCTGCTTCTTACTGAATGAAATTCACTAGTTCCTTCCCAAGAACCTCACAGGAACAGGACACCTCCAGTGCAGCCCATTTGGGCTGTCACCCTTTTGGTGGCCATCTTGCTTCTAGCGTCTGAGCCGACATTAGATTTGGAAACTATTTGACCGTAGCAAAAATGCTGCAGGTGAAAACATTAAAACAAATTCACAAAAAGTGAACAAAAACAAAGTTGCTGGAAAAGGAACTCAGCAAGTCACTGGACCTGAAACGTTAACTTTATTTTCTCCTTCACAGATGCTGCCAGATCTGCTGAATATACACCTGCTGTTGTTAGTCACTAACACTAACAACTATTCACCCTCTCAGCCTGATCATTAGCAACTCCTTTGTCTGTCCAACTGTCTTTCTCTCTCTTTGGGCTCTATCCTATCGTTTACTCCCTGCCCCACCCACCTCCCTATTTTCTGCAGAAAACTGACGTTTTCCCAGCCACCAGCAGTTCTGAGGAAGGGCCACCGGACCTGAAATGGTAACTCTGTTTACTCCTCCACAGATGCTGCCAGACCTGCTGAATCCCAGGATCGCAAAAAGTGAAATAAAAATCTATATGGCAGAGACAGATGTTCGCAAATATATTGTAGCTTGAAATGATGGATTATTTCTCTGAAGTGGCAGATTTTTCATGCTTAAATGAATGGGAATTAATGGGTCATTCTCAGGTTGGGAGGCTGTGAAGAGTGGGGCGCCAGAAGGATCAGTGCTTGTGCTCCTACTGTTCACAATCTATATCAAGGGATTGGGGGTAAAATGTAACGTTTCCAAGTTTGCTGATGAGAAAGCAACAAGGTAAGTATGTGAGATAACACTGTGTGAAGCTGGATGAACGCAGCTCGAGGGGCTGAATGGCCTACTCTCACTCATATTTCCCACGTTCAAGTTATTCAGTTTAAACTATGTTGGAATTTCAAATAAATAGAGATAAATTTAATTTATTTTGAAACAAATGTATTTGGCACCAAGTTAATTGAGTACATTGTGCCACTTCATCCCAATTTGAAGGTAATTAGTCAAGCTCGTATTGTGACTCATTTATACTTGTTAGAAGTGACGTGTTACTATGCAGTCTCCAGTGCTTCAACAAGAGAAAGGAACATGTTCAAGTCTCAGGCCTTTTTTGAATTATCCAGGAAAGGTTATAGTTCCCTGTTGCTTTGGTCATGGTAATATCTTGGCCAATCAGAGTTGACATTCCAACCAATCAGCATTCTTCTCTCCTGAAGTGTAAATACTTGTAACTACTTAAAATTTGGCATTCTTCTGTTGTCCCTTTGGGTGCAAGAAAATCTTTGGGAGCATGACTGTCTTTTCAGCAATAATCACAGTTTTCATCCTTTTTCTCATGCAAACACTAGCTCAGACTGGGTTGTGTACAATTTGTGACTGGGAGCTCTCAAGTATTAATTTTATTTGTCACATGTAAAATTTGGCTTTGCACATTAGTCGCTGTTTTAATCTGGAAGTTATTATAACTCATGGTAATACCCTCTCCAACCATACATTTTCCAGCAGGTGTGAGAACTCAGGCTGCATATAGGTAGGCAACGAAACCCCATGCCAAACCACATGGTACAGTTCCCCAAAGAGCCCCGGAAACAGGGAACAACAATAACTGCTTGGTTCATATAACACCTTTACAGTAGCAAAACATTTAGGGTATGTGGAAGCCAAGATTTATTTATTTTTCTAAAATTAGTTTGCAATTGGTTTTATAAAGTTAAAATGATACATCACTGAACCCTACCTTATGATATTTATAAGCGAGCAAAACATTGCCACAAAACTCCAGTTGTGAATTAATTACTGAGCCTGCTTAATACTTTCCATATGTTGTGTATGAACTGTGTTCTCATGAAGCAATTTACCATTTTTGATGCTGAAGCAATGAGATGGGATTTCCCTTTTGTATCGGATAGTTTCATTGCTGATCAAAGAGCTTCGGTGCAAAGATTCTGCACGGTCGTGCTGCAGGTGCCAAGTGGGCATCTGTGATCGATGAGCATAGTTTTGTGGTGGTCCATTCCAACTGGATAAACTGGTATATTTGTAAGGGCATTAACACACTTGCAGCGAATCATTGTTGGAAGTATGCAAATCAGGTAGGTCATGATGTCAACCAATGTGCAATGGTTCTGGGTGTGAGTTTGCTCGCTGAGCTGGAAGGTTAGTTTTCAGACGTTTTGTCACCATTCTAGGTAACATCATCAGTGAGCCTCCGATGAAGCGCTGGTGTTATGTCCCGCTTTCTATTCATCTGTTTAGGTTTCCTTGGGCCAAGGAAACCTAAACAGATAAATAGAAGGCAGGACATAACACCAGCGCTTCATCGGAGGCTCACTGATGATGTTACCTAGAATGGTGACAAAACATCTGAAAACTAACCTTCCAGCTCAGCGAGCAAACTCACATCCAGAACCTGAACCTGAGCTACAAATCTTCTCAAAACTCGCTAATGTACAATGGTGATTTCACAGCAGTACTGTCTTTTGGAGCTCAATTCTCTGGTTAATATCCTTTCTTCATACCAGTTGACCCCAAGATGAAGTCTATACTTAGTTGAATGAATATTAACAGGCTTTATTGAACATAACTATACATAGAATCATAGAATAGAATGCCTACATTGTGGAGAGAGGCCATTCTGCCCATCAAGTCCACAATGACTTTCTGAAGAGCATTCCACACAGACCCACCCAATCCCTTTAACCCTGCATTTCACATGGCTAACCCAGCTTGGCTAATTTAGCATCGTCAATTCACCCAACCTGCACATCTTTGGACTGTGGGAGGAAACCACAGCTGCTGGCAGAAACTCAAGCAGAACCAGGAAGAACATGCAAACTCCATGCAGTCAGTCATCCAAAGTTGGAGTCGAACCAGGGTCCCTGGCACTGTGAGGCAGCAGTGCTCACCACTGACCTATTGTGCCACACAAGAAATAAGAAAGGATGTAAAACAAAAACAAAGTTGCTGGAATAGCTCAGCAGGTCTGGCAGCATCTGTGGAGGAGAAAACAGAGTTAACATTTCAGGTCCGGTGACCCTTCCTCAGAACTGTTCTGTGGAAGGGTCACCGGACCTGAGAACTGCTGAGCTATTCCAGTAACTTGGTTTTTGTTTCTGATTTATAGCATCCACAGTTTTTTTTTTGGCTTTTAATGAGAAAGGATGTCTCTGCCATTCAACAGACCTACAGATCCAATCTGATCTGATATCACCAAGACATGACTCCTCATGTAAATACACAATAGCTGCTCTCGGATTGAAGGAATGGTTAAATCTTTACTCCACACTAGCAGAAAGGAGCCCTTTTTAAAAGGATCATCAACTGCTGTCAGCAGTGGTGGGCAAATCATAACCAAAAGACTAAATTTGGCTCATGGGGCCGTTCCGTCCAGCCCTTGAGCTGCATTGTGTTATCACAAAGTTTTAAAATATTTGCTTTGAAATTAGAGAGTTTTAGAGGAATTATATGTTCTTATCTGTACAGAATAGTGATCCTGAATTATTGAAGACAGTGGTTCAAGGTAAGGCATTGCATGGCGGTTGCAGACTATTTTAATGTGAGTTAGAAATGGGGCGCAGAAACTATGCAAGAAGATAGGAGTCCACATAGAGGAACGCAAAGATCAGAAAAAAAGATTCAAATTGTGAATGGTCCTCTGATTGTCTCCAGATTCCAGTTCAACTGGGACAGATTTAACTCAAGAGTTTTAAACTGCCAATGAACATACCATATGTAGGCAATTTATAAGTTACTACACCTACCAAATATTTTCATTGATTTGGCAACAAACTTTTATGATTTTCTGTTAAAATATTTTATGGTAGATGTTTGACTGTTAGTATGAAATTTCTTACAATTAACTGCTAAAAGAGTACCTTCTGAAAGTTTACACATGTTTAATATGATCTTTTGATTTGCAAAATTGTACAGCTGTGGTCAAGTAACCAGTTATTCAGTTTTAAAAGTGAGTTAATAACAATGCACTGAGACAAATGATGGGTAAACCTGCACCATATTCTTTGACATATATTGGGTGTCATTTTTCTTAAGTATAGAAATAGCGTCAAGGGGTCGACACATGATAACTGTGATAATTAATGGTAGCCATTGACAGAATTCATTTCATGTGAGCAGCCTCCAACAGTCTGAGGTGTCCTCTTAGGAGGAGTTCAAATAAACCCAGGATGTTCAAAAAGCAATTATCCTACCCAGATCTCAGGGAAGACATGCCATCACGTGTACTTAAGCAGGAACGTCTCATTGAAATTTGCCACAGTCCCAACTGCAGTCTGGGAACAAGGCAAAGATAATGCTAATGGCTGTGAAGGTAAATTTTACATGTGACTTCTTCCAGGCTGAAGCTGAAGACATATGCAAGGTCTTGCAGCTTGCTGTCGCATGTCATGTGAGGTCTGTATTCAAGCTTCAGTGCCAGAAAGAGGCAGATGGAGTGAGTACGTTGCTCTGGTTGTAGACCATGGTGCTGGGTGCTACTGACTGCACAATATTAATGTGGGCACCACATGACAGCCTGCTCTTATGTCAGAACTGAAAATGATTCCATTCTCTGAAACATCAACTGGCATGCAACCATCGGCAGAAAAACAGGGCAATGCACAGGTATCCTTCCAGCAAACATGGTGCCCTCATTCTGTCACAGACCTCTGTGTCAGCTGCATTTGAGCTAACATAGCAGCCAAAAGTTGGCAAATGGGCAGCAAGGGGCGAACTGCTATTGAAGTGATAGTTGATTCAGTGCCTGACACAAACACGCATATAATAAAATCTATCTTGCCACCCAAAATGTGAAACAGCAGACTATGGGTATTCTGAAACAATTGTTTCCATTGTTGGCCCACTCTGGAAGAGCCTATGCTCAGCACTGCCAGCAACATAATCTGTAGTGTCCTGTCAGGTTTCGTGCAGACTTAGTATCATGAGTATCGACTCTTGCCAAAAGATACACAGGCAATAGCTCGGATAAAGGACATGAGGATGAAACAGAAGAGAGGGCAACATAGACAGCCCTTTCATGACGATTTTAACTTGTGCATTCCCTTAGTCCCTGCCTTGATTTTGCCTTACAGTCGCTCTTCAGTAATTTTTTTGTTGTGGTGTTAACAGTAAAATATATATCTATTTTCCTTAACAATTTTCTTTTACAAATCATTGCAGAAGAAAACCATTGCAAAAAATTGTGAGTTACTGTCAGGTAGAAATGTCAGTGGTGGGAACCTTGTGAAACAAAATGCTGACATGCAAAATGTTGGAATGAAAAATGTTTTGACATATATCGTTTCTACCATCAGCGTGAAGCTCATGTGTGGCTCATTCCAGCTCTGCAGCTGCATTTTTAACATCTGTACCTAACCAGATGGATGTATCAAATGTACAGTTTCCAAAAAAAATTCCTCTTAAAATATTCATTGTTACCATTAGAATCACAAGGCACATTTGAGGAAATGCTCTTGACCAGCTGAAGTTTCCCAACTTTCCAACTGTGCAGTGTGGGAAAATGTTTCCACATTCTTATTTCTAATGTGGAGAGGTAGATCATTTTGGCTTCACAGGGTCTGAATGAACATGATGTAGCTGTGCAGTTTGCTTTAGGGAACTAACCCGTCCTTCCACAATCCTCTGCCTTTCCTTCTTTGCTAAAGACTTTGTCATATTTATTTTCTTCAAAATGAAAAGATTGTGTACGATCATGTAATGTGAAGCTCATCTCTCGTGGTGAAGATTATCCTCATGTACTTCGGCAATGACACTTCTAAATGTACGATACCTGCATTTTGTTGTGGTCGATTCACTTTTGGGAATAATGTAATCTGTAAATCTTCTGTTTTTTTGTGTATAAATGTAGCTCTGTATGTGCAGGTACCCTTTCTCTGAGCTCTTGCTGTTCTGTGACACAACTGGCAATGAGTATTGTATTGTTGCTATGGAGATGAAAACATTCCAAACAATGTTAACTTCTCTCTGTGTTCTGTAACGTTGCCCCTGATTCAACCAGATCTGATACAATAATGAGCTCTTTCTATAAGTTTCTCCTGATTAAACTGTTTTAAAGGAACACTTGGAAAGCAGAGATAATGGGAACTGCAGATGCTGGAGAATTCCAAGATAATAAAATGTGAGGCTGGATGAACACAGCAGGCCAAGCAGCATCTCAGGAGCACAAAAGCTGACGTTTCGCGCCTAGACCCTTCATCAGAGAGGGGGATGGGGAGAGGGAACTGGAATAAATAGGGAGAGAGGGGGAGGCGGACCGAAGATGGAGAGTAAAGAAGATAGGTGGAGAGAGTATAGGTGGGGAGGTAGGGAGGGGATAGGTCAGTCCAGGGAAGACGGACAGGTCAAGGAGGTGGGATGAGGTTAGTCGGTAGCTGGGGGTGCGGCTTGGGGTCGGAGGAAGGGATGGGTGAGAGGAAGAACCGGTTAGGGAGGCAGAGACAGGTTGGCCTGGTTGTCACCACCCATGCCCTCCACCTCCTCCAGGACTTCCAATTCCCTGGCCCCCAACACCTCATATTCATCATGGACGTCCAGTCCCTGTACACCTGCATTCCGCATGGAGATGGCCTCAAGGCCCTCTGCCTCTTCCTGTCCCGCAGGCCCGACCAGTCCCCCTCCACCGACACTCTCATCCGCCTAGCTGAACTCGTCCTTACCCTCAACAACTTCTCTTTTGACTCCTCCCACTTCCTACAGACTAAGGGGGTGGCCATGGGCACCCGCATGGGCCCCAGCTATGCCTGCCTCTTTGTAGGTTACGTGGAACAGTCCTTCTTCCGCACCTACACAGGCCCCAAACCCCACCTCTTCCTCCGGTACATTGATGACTGTATCGGCGCCGCCTCTTGCTCCCCAGAGGAGCTCGAACAGTTCATCCACTTCACCAACACCTTCCACCCCAACCTTCAGTTCACCTGGGCCATCTCCAGCACATCCCTCACCTTCCTGGACCTCTCAGTCTCCATCTCAGGCAACCAGCTTGTAACTGATGTCCATTTCAAGCCCAACGGCTCCCACAGCTACCTAGAATACACCTCCTCCCACCCACCCTCCTGCAAAAATTCCATCCCCTATTCCCAATTTCTCCGCCTCCGCCGCATCTGCTCCCACGATAAGACATTCCACTCCCGCACATCCCAGATGTCCAAGTTCTTTAAGGACCGCAACTTTCCCCCCACAGTGATCGAGAACGCCCTTGACCACGTCTCCCGTATTTCCCGCAACACATCCCTCACACCCCGCCCCCGCCACAACCGCCCAAAGAGGATCCCCCTCGTTCTCACACACCACCCTACCAACCTCCGGATACAACGCATCATCCTCCGACACTTCTGCCATTTACAATCCGACCCCACCACCCAAGACATTTTTCCATCCCCTCCCCTGTCTGCTTTCTGGAGAGACCACTCTCTCCGTGACTCCCTTGTTTGCTCCACACTGCCCTCCAACCCCACCACACCCGGTACCTTCCCCTGCAACCGCAGGAAATGCTACACTTGTCCCCACGCCTCCTCCCTCACCCCTATCCCAGGCCCCAAGATGACATTCCACATTAAGTAGAGGTTCACCTGCACATCTGCCAATGTGGTATACTGCATCCACTGTACCCGGTGCGGCTTCCTCTACATTGGGGAAACCAAGCGGAGGCTTGGGGACCGCTTTGCAGAACACCTCCGCTCAGTTCGCAACAAACAACTGCACCTCCCAGTCGCAAACCATTTCCACTCCCCCTCCTATTGTCTAGATGACATGTCCATCATGGGCCTCCTGCACTGCCACAATGATGCCACCCGAAGGTTGCAGGAACAGTAACTCATATTCCGCCTGGGAACCCTGCAGCCATATGGTATCAATGTGGACTTCACCAGTTTCAAAATCTCCCCTTCCCCTACTGCATCCCTAAACCAGCCCAGTTCGTCCCCTCCCCCCACTGCACCACACAACCAGCCCAGCTCTTCCCCCCCACCCACTGCATCCCAAAACCAGTCCAACCTGTCTCTGCCTCCCTAACCGGTTCTTCCTCTCACCCAACCCTTCCTCCCACCCCAAGCCGCACCCCCATCTACCTACTAACCTCATCCCACCTCCTTGACCTGTCCGTCTTCCCTGGACTGACCTATCCCCTCCCTACCTCCCCACCTATACTCTCTCCACCTATCTTCTTTACTCTCCATCTTCGGTCCGCCTCCCCCTCTCTCCCTATTTATTCCAGTTCCCTCTCCCCATCCCCCTCTCTGATTAAGGGTCTAGGCGCGAAACGTCAGCTTTTGTGCTCCTGAGATGCTGCTTGGCCTGCTGTGTTCATCCAGCCTCACATTTTATACACTTGGAAAGCAGTTGTCTTTTCAGAATAGCCTAACTTCCAGAAATGAAGAAAAAGCTTTTCTTGAGACATGACTGCCTCTGAAAAAAAACAGCATTTGCTGCCCGTCCTGAATTGCCTCTGGACTGAGTGGTTTCCTTATCCTTTTTAAAGGAGAATTAAGGGTCAATCGTGTTGCTGTATGTCTGGAATGTCATGTTGCCCAGACTAGGTAAGGCTGGTAGATTTTATTTGTTAAGGGGTATTATTGAGCCAGATTTTTTAAACAAGCTGCCATCGTCACCATTATTGCAGCTAGCTTTATATTCCAGTTATATGAGCAAACCAACAGTTAAAACAGTCTGCTTTCACACAGTACGGTGCTGGAGGAGCGCAGCAGGCCAGGCAGCATCAGAGGAGCAGGAAAGTTGATGTTTCGGATTGGGGTCCTTCTTTTGGATTGCTGCAGAAGGGTCCCGACCTGAAATGCCAGCTTTCTTGCTCCTCTGGCACTGCCTGGCCTGCTGTGTTCCTTCAGCCCCACACTGTATTATCTCTGACTCCAGCATCGGCAGTTCTTACTGTCTCTAAAACAGCCTGTTAATTTGTTCTGCCACACCTCCCCCTTATCTGTTTACTCACCTGTGCATTTCAGTTAAAATGTATATTCTTAGACAAACACAGAGAGAACTCAGAATTCACATCCAATGTGAGCAGGAGTTAGTCAGGGCAAATGCTGTTCTTGCCCAATGTTGTCAGTGTGAAGCTTGAATCCTTTTCAGGTTTAGCGCCTCATGTCAATGTTGGTGGGGAAACTGTCAGGGAATTGTGGGAATTGTGCAAGAATGGACATTTCGTCTATTGAGAGCAGGGATTTTGAGCAATCCCAGTTTCTGTTGGCCCGCTGCTCATAGAGTGTGGGGTGGGGCTGTGGTGTTGTTTCCATTACTGAACTGAACTGAGGCTGATTTCTGTTTGAAGGGAGGCAGACTGGCATTGTGCCCAGCCTTTTAGGACAACATATGGAGCCTTGAGTAGCGTGAGTAAGGAGATTAGGAAGAGCATCTTATTACCCGGAACATACCAAAACGGCAAGGTTTGAGGTGGCAGGAAGAAGTTCTGTCACTATGTTCAGGCCCTGCAGACTGGTTTGGAGTGGAACCATCTGCAACTTGCACTCCTTCTGTTTTGTCTCTCAGCAACTTCAAATCCCTGGACTCAAGCTGTTGCACCTTCTTCTACTTTCCCAGTGACAGTGATCGCCCAATCAGCAAGCCCGCAGTCAGGAACCAGTAATACAATGGATATGAAAGCACTAGTCATACTGAATGTCCATTTTCAGCTTTGCAAGGCGAGTCAGGCTATTATGCATCGTTTTCACTAGTTTTACCAGTTTGAGTAAAGTCATATTTCCTTCTGGGATTTGTCAAAAAGCCCTGCTGCTGGCCCATCAAATGACTTTTACAAATAATTACTGTCAATTCCAGAATCCAAAAATCCCGACAAATCACACAGGTGTGGAACCCTGTCATTATTAATTGTTAGACATTGAGACCATATTCTGACTTCAGAAGGGTCAGGCGTATGTAGATGGCAGGATTCTTCCAGGATCCAGCCAGTTAAGAGGCTGCCATCACATTTGCTGCCAGGTGAATGGTGGCTATGGCCCTAAGGTGGCATGGCAGAGTAGCTCGGCCCACACTAAAGGAGCTGACCCTCTACGGTGAGACCAGTCATGTGATGGCTGAGCTGACAGGGAGATAGGGAGCCACTGCTGCCACCATTAGAGGCCATGTTAGGGTAAAAAGCTCATGGTGTTTGGCCACCAGAGCCAACTATATCTAGAATTCCTTCACTCAGTGTTAAGGCTGTGACATGGACAAAGAGTAACCTTGTCATTTGCTGCCGATAAATTCTTTCACAGTCTCAGACTCGGTTATTGAAGCCTCATCCTCTCACTTGGGGCAGAGGAAAGGCAATACAGCATGGGCTTGTCCAATGCTTGCAAAATTCCATTTGCATTCAAAAACTGGGAGCGAAGTGGCCTGCTAAATGCTTGAATAGAGAGCCATCTCAGGCTATCGAAGTGAGGGGTTTGGGGCATTGGGTACCAGTTTCTGAAAAATCTCCTGGAGGTTGGTACACATCATGGAGCTTTGGTGTGAGGGAGTCCAGACTTCCATTCTACTTCTATTCTGAAAGCTGCCTCCACAGGCCTGGTCAGATTCATCTCTAAACATTCAAATAAATGAATGTTCAGGAATGTAGAGGAATATCAGGTGAGGTTTAGTAGGTGGCCAATCCAATATAGCCTGTTGTACACTTTGTCCAATTTATCTTGGCTTATAATGAAAACCTCATCAGTTTATTTCTGCAGACTGTAAGGAAAGGTTTGTATTTTCTAAGTTTAACCAACTGAGCATGGCTTCCTCAAGCGCACTGCTGGGAGCATGAAAAAAACAGTCAAATGCTGAAAGGAAATTACAATGATCAACAGTTTACCCAGCAGGGCCCCCTTTCAGTAGTCTTGTTTCTTTGTATTTGGTCTTCAGTTCAGTGAAGGGCAAAAAAATAGTGTAGATGCAAATTGCCTGTTTTACCATTAACTATAAATAGTGTAAAACCAACAGCACTATCTTGACTTGTGTGGTTACAGGCTTATAGCTGTCATATCACTGATGTATATGCTTGCAGTAATAGAACATAGAGCATTGCAGCGCGGTACAGGCCCTTTGGCCCTCGATGTTGCGCCGACCCGTGAAACCAATCTGAAGCCCTTTTAATCTACACTATTCCATGATCATCCATATGTTTATCCAATGACCATTTAATACCCCTAAAGTTGGCGAGTCTACTGCTGTTGCAGACAGGGCATTCCACACCCTTACTGCTCTCTGAGTAAAGAACCTACCTCTGACATCTGTCCTATATCTATCACTACTCAATTTAAAGCTATGTCCCCTCGTGCTAGCCATCGCTATCTAAGGGAAAGGGCTCTCACTGTCCACCCTATCTAATCCTCTGATCATCTTGTATGTGTCTATTAAGTCACCTCTTAGTCTTCTTCTCTGTAACGAAAACAGCCTCCGGTCCCTAAGCCTTTCCTCATAAGACCCTCCCTCCATCCCAGGCAACATCCTGGTATATCTCCTCTGCACCCTTTCCAATGCTTCCACATCCTTCCTATAATGTGGCGACCAGAGCTGTACGCAATACTCCAAATGTGGCCGCACCAGAGTTTTGTACAGCTGCAACATGACCTCATGGCTCCGAAACTCAATCCCTCTACCAATAAAACCTAACACACCGTACACCTTCTTAACAAGCCTATCAACCTGGGTGGCAACTTTCAGGGATCTATGCACATGGACACCGAGATCTCTCTGCTCATCCACACTACCAAAATCTTACCATCAGCTCAGTATTCTGTATTCCTGTTACTCCTTCCAAAGTGAATCATCTCACACTTTTCCGCATTAAACTCCCACTTTCCACCTCTCAGCCCATCTCTGCAGCTTATCTATGTCCCTCTGTAACCTGCAAGATCCTTCCGCACTATCGACAAGTCCACCGGCTTTAGTGTCATCCACAAATTTACTAACCCATCCTTCTACACCCTCATCCAGGTCATTTATAAAAATGACAAACAGCAGTGGCACCAAAACAGATCCTTGTGGTACACCACCAGTAACTGTACTCCATGTTGGACATTTCCCATCAACCACCACTGTCCTTTTGTTACTGCTTCTGTATTCCACACTTGGGCCCCAACCATGGATGCTAATTTTTGCCTTTCTTTTGGCATTATGTTCCAGCATATGCTCACCCTAGCCCCCCGAAATTTCAGAGCAAATTGTTAATGGCAATATTGAATTCTGATGTAATTTGCTAGCAATCTCATTACAGTATATGTTGGGGCTGTACATTAAGCTTTACAAACACATTTATACAATGAATTTTCTGTTGCTGGTGCCATTGCAGATTGATCCACAAAATACATGCTCTGCGATTGGTTACTACAGTTGCTATTTTAATCTACTTGTTTGGTCATGTCCTGGTACATATGTGGAGGCACTTGAACTAAGTCTCCTAGTCCAGAGAGAGGACTTCCAACACATCACAGGAGCCTCCTCTGCTGTTGATGTATATTTGTCAATATGGCAAGTCCCAAATCCCTTCCTCAGTGAGTAAATTTGGACCTGCTCTCATATATTAGAATCACAGAAGGAAGGCCAATCAGCTCATATCCAATTAGCCTCATTTCCCTGTTCTGGTCATTTGATGGGCTAAATGGCCTAATCCTGCTCTAAGCCTCTATGTTTCTACAAGCTAATGGGCTCCAAAACCATTGATAGTGGAAGCCTGGAAGTCAAGTTCACTTGGTATTGAATTAATCTTATCATTGATTTTAGAAACAGAAGAAAGATGAAGAAAACCAACGGTGAAAACTAAATAAAACATGGAGGAAAAAGGGAAAAAAATAGCAGTGGAAGAACTCAGAGGCAAACAGCTTCAATGTAAATAATATCATAACTTCTGCTGCTTTGGCTATGTCCAAGTAGTATCAAAATTTTTGGTGGGATTTTTTGCCATAAGGCCCAGCAATTATTATTTCTAAACTCACCTTGTGAACTACCTGCACCATCCCATGGTTTCTGTCATGACCAGTCCCAGCCCCACCTTACCATGGGCCATTCCCAGAGCAACTCACCACTCAATGGATGTCCTGGAACTCATCAGCATCCCTTGAGCGCACACCAGATTTATCAGCTTTTTGTGTACTCAGACAAGCAGTGACATCCAGATTTGTCCTACACTGCTCTTATATTTGCCCTTGCAGAGAAGAGAAACTTGGCACCCCGCTTAGACGGCAGGAACCTGGAGGCTCAGCTGAATAAAGTGGAGCAAACGGAGGAATCCATTTTCCCCAGGACCAGCAGTAGAGGCCATGACACCAGACCATGCCACCCTGGTCCTTCATTGTCACCCTGGTTCATGCAGTTTCAGCCATCTGGAGGAATGTGCACCAAGGAAGGAAGAAGGCCAATGACCTGTTCCATTCTTCCAGCCTAAGTATTCTCTCCAATCTCTCTTACTCAGTTTATCTCTACAGTGTACCCATCACCCACCAAGCCTCCTACTTCAACACTCTCCTTATTGCTGCAACATTTTCTCTCATTTGCTACCACCCGCCACCACTAACTCTTCATACCCTCTGTGCTTCCTACAAAATTGCGCAGAAAAAGCAAGAGCTGTTGACCCACTTTGATCTTTCCTTAATAGCTGCATTATTCCCGGAGGAAAAAAGTCCCTGAGAAAGGAGAAGGGCTGAAGACAGGTGATGGGCTTGCCAGATTTTCAGTGCCTCACCGCACTGATGGTGTCAGCATCCTGAATCTGACTGTCCTGAGCAGCTGACTGACCGTGTCCAAGCCTTTGGACTGGTTTTGGAGGTTGCTTTGACTTGACTTATACAATGAATTTTCTGTTGCTGGTGCCATTGCAGAACCCCTGATTGAAAGCTGTCCCCTTGACTTGATTGAGGCCTGCTGACCAGCATAACAAGCCTCCTAGCTTTGTGTCTGTACTGAATGGCAACTCGTACCATGACCCTGGTATATCTGGCATAAAAGGCAAGGCAGTGCAAGGCAGTGATCCTATGAGTATCTAGGTAGGATCAAGTTGAGAGTTATGATAGTGAGTGAGGAGCCGAGAGATGCAGCCTGGCTGAGTGAGTGAGCCAGGTGCATGTACCTGAACGCGTTGTATCCTTGCTGCAGCATTACAAAGGTAGTTGTTGGTGTAGCCTGAGATGCCGCTTTGACATGTAAAAGAGACCAGGTCAGACCCTTATAACGTTCTGCCCGCAGACTCTGAAAACCTTCTTCTCCGCAAACCTCTGAGAGCATTTGGTGTGGATTGTTTCTCCATGTGTTTCTAATTGTATTTCTGTCCGTGAACTGATTCCAGGCAGATTTAGACGAAGTATCTTTGCACATTGAACACAAAATGTTAACAGCTGTGTGAAACAATGTTGACATCATATACATGACCCAAATTCCAGCCTGATTTGTATCAACTGGTCTAAGCCAGAAGTGAGAGAAATTTGTTGTAGAAGCAAAACAAAAAGGAATGGACAAATGACAAACAGGATGAATATAGCTTCTAGTTTATCTTGCTTTATCTACTTACCAGTATTCATAATTAATTAAGCAATCACAGCTTTACTGCGCAGACTGTTATTATTTATGTAAAACGCTCTTCATATTTGGCGGAAAGAAAATCAGTGTTGAGAGTATCTTATAATGGGGGAGAAGCTATTTCATGGGTTATATCAAGAAAATCAGTCCAAAGTATATGTTTCTGACATATTATTTAAAATAATATTTTCATTTCAGGTCTCTGATTTCCATTTTAATTATTTTGATAAAGTGTGGTGCTTTTTTAAGTTGCATGGTGGATTGAGGCTTTATACTGCAGGTTTCCATACAGACCCTTTCCGATATAACTCACGTCACACGGTTCCTCATCCAATTCTTTGATCATTTTGTGAGCTGATCTTCTTGACACTGCGATAGATTGAACTTCATAATGATTTTCCAAATAATCAATTCTGTCAAGTGAGGTACTGGCAAAATTCACCCTTACGTCTTCCGGCATCCAAGTTGTGAAATAAACTAATATCAAGATAATGTAATAAAGGAGACGAAGACTTATTATATTATGCACATTGTAACTTTTTAATCGGTCAACTACGCTCTCAGAGCCCCTCCTTAAATAACGGTTTGAAGACTTGAAATACAGATATTTGAATTTGAAATAGCTGAAGTGTAGAAAGTACAGTAATTATCTGACAATTTTACACTTGTTGCTCTATATGTAAAATTCTTAGCTATATGGGAAATTCTGTAGCACAATGGGTAACATTCCTGCCCATGAGCTGGAGGCTCTATGTTCAAGTCCCACTCCAAGACCTGATGACCAAGGAATGTAAACAGGGTGATTGTAAACTTGCAAATCCTTCCAACACATCTATACTGAGTGATGATTGTAAGAGCGAGCCTGGGTCAGCAATGCTTCTCAGCTCCCAGTCCTGGATAAATGGGGAAGGTTATTGAGAGGAAGGGCATGAGTTTGTTACGAAGTTTAATTTACAGACAATGAGTATTTAATGCCATTGACTGGTTCGGTACTAGAGGCTTGCATTTATAAGAAACCACCTCTAAACGATCCACGACACTGTTGTAAATGACTGCAGAAGCCAAAAGACCTGCACACTGGCCAAACTCCATATGAATCACAAAATGAATGCCAATGAAATATAATTCCAAAACACCAGTGAAAAGTATGTGTAAAATGTGATAATTCTCTGTAATAACAATGGAATTTAATGTATCCAGTTACTGTGAACAGCGACCCTGCACTATATTAGAAAACATTTGGTTTTGACATGAAACTAAGTTTTTTTTTGCTTGTATATAGAATGAGGGTATCGCTGTCAAGCCCATCCCTAATTGTCCTGGAGAAGGTGGTAATGAACTGCCTTCTTGAGCTTTGCAGCCCTGTGGTGTAAAGCACCCCCTATTCCATTAGTAAGGGAGTTCCAAGAATTTTATCCAGTAATACCCAAGTCTGGATGATGAATGACCAGGAGGGAAACTTGCAGTTGGTTGTGTCTCCAAGTATCTGCTGCGCTTGTCCTCCTTATTTGGAGAGATTGTGGGTTTGGAAGGTCCTGTTAGAGGAACCTTGCTGGACTACATCACTGTACATCAGTAGTGAATGGAGTACATGTTGAAGATGGCGGAGTGCTGGTCAAATATACTGTTTTGCCTTTGATGAAGTTGATCTTTTAGAGTGTTTTTGCTGTTTCACTCATTGCGGGAAGTGAATATTAGTCCATGACACCGCAGATTTGTGCCTCATGATGATGAACCATAATCTGGGAGATTAAAGTTGAGTTCCTTGCTGCAAAGTCCTAGCCTTAGACCTGCTCTTGTAACCACACATTGAAGTGGCTATTCTAGTTCACCTTCTAGTAAATAGTGACCCAAATGATTCAGTGTCAGAAATGACACTGAATGTCAAAGGATGATAGCTGGATTTTCTCTTCTTAAGAGACGATTATTGCCTGACATTTGTATGGAACAAATGTTACTTATTACATCAGCTCAAGTTTGAACAGTGTCCAACCTTTCCTGTATATGAAAATGGACTGCATTAGTATATGAAGAGCATTGTGCAACCCAACCTGATAAGCAAATCCATACTTACAGTTACATTGTAACCCAAAAATCAACAGGTGTAGAGTTTGTAGTTTATCAAGGAATCAAGTGAGTAGGGTGACCAGCTGTGTATAGAGAAACAGAGTTAGAGTTTCAGGCTGCAAATCCTTGCTCAGACACTTCTGACAAATGACCAACAGTCTGAAACAGATTTTGAATGAGATTTTTAAATGAGTTCCATAAAAATGGTGGATAGTTTGCTTCCTCGAATTCTGACCCCATTCCTGCACTTTCCAATTTTCAAGCGTGCTTCTTAAGGGCGCAGGCTTGTTTTGGATGGGGAAGCTTACACCCTGCATTCCCAGCTTGGCCAGCTCCTTTATGACACTAGGCAGGACCTAATTTTCAGCACTTTCATGGAATTGAGTCAGGTTTTTAAAAGATCATGGTTCAACCATGGCCATCCACTTTCAAGGAGAGGCCTCCCTTCCTTTGAGGGGTGGAAGCCCCATTCTCTCCTCCATAGAGATGCCTGCAGCATGTTGTGGCTGGGCTTTGTTTAACAGGAATGGTTGCTGTTTGATACTTTTAGGATGGGGTAGCTGGCAGCACCCATCATAAATCTCAGACTCAGGATCCACAATGCTGTATATTCTCAACTTTTTATATTTTTTTTCAATCTTGGAGTGTTCCAAAACACATCACAGCTAATGAAGTCCTTAAGTTTATAGATACCAGTGTAATTTGTAGTGCAAAACACCGGAAACAGCTGCAATGTTCCTTCTTCCTAGAGAGAAAGCTGATGGATGTAATGACATCCTGGTGTGTAGTCAATGAGATTTTCTTAAAAAATATTTCCTCAGTAACTAAAAGGACTACTAAATTGACTGACCACTTTGGCTGACAAATTAGGCATCCATTTTCGGCAATAAGGGGAGAATTTAACAAAATCTCCACAATTATGAGTCAAAACCTATTGGAAGTGAATTTCTACTCAGGTTTTCCCACTTCTGCCCTATAACCTAAGCTAAAGTGCTGCTGTAACCATATATAGCTAAATGTGAAAGGGCGGGAAACATTTGCGGAAACACACTTCATATGTTGTTTGCTCCTATTGCAGTGGAGCATGTGATAGAACGGTTGCTTGGTTCTATAGTGTTTAGGCTGTGTTGTGGGTAGAATCAGCTTATATTGTAAGTCAGCTATGCAGCAATATGAATTATTCTTTGTACTGGCAACAGTCCTGAATGTTGAGCAAGTTCTATGGTGACAGTCGGCATTAACCCAATACATAAAATGGACACAATCTGTTTCATTTATTGCAAATACTAGTGGGCGTGTTGACGATGAATTTTAATTGGGATGCCGCAGAAAATAGCAGTCATTCCATCACATGGCATTATCATGTGTAGCTTTAACGTTTTCAGGATGAAGTGTGACCCATTCAAAAGTTGATTTGAGAAACATCTTGCTATTTTACTTGGAGATTTTACAAGTAACATAACAACAAGATGTAGCTGGACATAAAATTAAAAGGGACAAACTCCTCATGAAATGAACTATGTTGATGAATGACAATTTTCTAATGGCCAAAAATAACATTATAGAATGATTTTTGCTCCCGTTAAAACTCTGATAAAAAATGGACCAAGTAAGTTATGTATAAACCCAGAACAAATTCAGATGGAATAAGAGCAGCAACATTTCAGAAGAAAATAAATACATCTAACACATATAGGCCGTATGTGCATTAAGACCAGGTTTGAGAATTCACTTGAGCACCAGCCAGAGGTTTGACATAAAATGACAGAGTGAGATTGAAAAATGATCTTCAGTCAATTACTCGACTCTGAAAACAACTGAAGTGTCAGTGCCATCAATTGCAAAATGGACTGAGATAACGAAACACATGTATATGTGAAGATACTTTTAAGGCTCAAATATCTTTGATTAGATATAATTGCTGCCGTACAGTTGCTGACGCTCGAGCCTCTATTCCTGATTGCCAACATGGGAAGTGGAATGTAGGCTGAAGTAAATAGGGGCTGACATTATTTAAGTGACAATAATATGCTAGAATTGTCGGCAAACTGATAAAACTGAGGAGGAAAGTCTGCAGATCATAAATAAATTCCTTGTGATGATTTTAATAACATTATTTACCATAACATGATTGGCAGGGCACTATTCACATGAAGAACGAGGGTTGAAAACATTCTAGAGTGACTTTACAAGGAAATCATAAGTTCATCAAGTGGGATCTAGGAGCTGGTATGAGATAGGAATCTGCCTTGGTGATTATTTCTACTGCCCAGTCTTTGAAAGAAAATTGTTTAAATTGAAAGAACTTAAGTCAGAGAGAATAAGTTGAAGTCTCTGGTCTATATTTAATGTTCATTGGACTAGAGAATATAAACAGGAGGGCAGCTGTTTAAGGGTGGTGTGACAGGGCAGCTTGGCCAAGTGGAAGGCTCCTCCTGCATGATGTGGGGAATCAGTGACACTTCCAATGTCCAGGGTGACAACGTGTGCAGAAAATGACTCCAGGTGCAGCTACCAGAAATCCATATTTCTGATTCGGATGAGTGGCTGGTGTCACTGTTGAGTATCTACAAAGCTAGCACAAACCATGACGTGGTTACACAGCAGGTAAAGAGTGCACAGGAAGAAAGTGAATCAATACTGCCAGATAGAATAAAGGACCCCAGACAGGTAGTGCAGGAATCCCTCAGGGCTGTCACATTCTCTATTGGATTGTCCATTTTGGATTTGTTGCTGGAGATGGTTTCACAGGGAAATGCTGCAAGGCCCACGCCCATGGAATCAGGAGTAACTCAGCTGCATAACAGCAGACAAAAAATACTGTAAGAGTGATAGTGATATGGGATTCAATCATGAAGGGGAGAGATAAAGTTTTTTTTTGTATAGTGATCCAAAATGTCAAGGATTTCATTGAGTAGCTTTATGAGATTCTGAAGAGTGGTGAGAATAGCCACAGGTCATGGCCCATGTCAGTACCACACCAGGAAAAGTGGCCCAATCATGGGTAACAGAAACCAAAGTAAGGATAATATTAGAAGTCAAATGAATTACTTGAAAATGTAGTAAGCCTAAGTACTGGGAGAAGTTTAAGATTCAGCAAAGGAGGACGGAGAGATTGATTAAACTAGCAAGAACATAACAGTGGATGTTCAGTACTGCTATAAGTGTCTAAAATTTATGCAAACCAATGTAGGCCCCTACAGTATAAAACAGGAGAATAAGGAAATGGCGGAGCAATTAAATAATTATTTTAGTTCTGTTTTCACAGAAGCAGATGCAAATAATTCCCTGAAAAGGTTTATTGGAAAGAGGAATTGAAAGAAATTCATCACACTAACAAAAAGCTGGAGAAATTAATGGGACTGAACGTTGATAAATCCCCAGCATCAGATCATCCAGATAGCGGGGAAATAAAGGAGATAGCCATGGAAATAAAGGATGCATTGGTTGTCATCTTGCAAAATTTTATAGATTCAGAAACAATCCCAAAAGACTGAGGGTGGCAAATATTATTCCACTACTTATTAAAAAAGGAGAGTGACTGAAACTGGAAAACAAAGGCTGATGGTTAAACATCAGGAATAGGGAAAACATTGGAATCTATTATAAAGGATGCATTAATATGACACTGAGAACATACCAGTGGGATTACACAAAGTCAACATAGACTGATGAAAGGGAAATCACATTCGACAAACCTACTGGAGTATTCTTGAGAATGTATCTTGTGAATAGATGAGGCAGAACCAGTGAATATGGTGTATTTCAATTCTCAGAAAGTTTTTTGAGGTTATTTTAAAAATCATAGCACACACTCTTGGTGGTAAAATATGGTTTTTTTGGAGAATATGTTAGTGGGCAGGAAACTGGGATTTGAATAAATGTTTTATTTTCAGAGTGGAGATAGTGACAAACAGGCATCAGTGCTTCTGATGTATCAGTAAACTGAATGTTGATAAAGCTTCCATTTTGCTGCCAGTAGGACAAATTGGTTGCTGCTAAGGGTGGAGCAAAGTTTAACAAGAATTATCCTAGGAATGAAAAGAATATGCTTGAAGGAAAATAAAATACATTAAACAATAAGGTCAGATTAGAAGGTGAAGTGTGATGCTTGTGGGAGTACATAATATATTAGTGTCTGTGGAAATAAAGCTCAGGAAAAGTGCAAAAAGACTGATCAATTTATTATTACCCATGTTACGTTATTGAACAAAGTCAAGATTTACCTCAATTTATCTATTGCCTGACTTGCAACTTAAAGGCTTAAGAATTTTTGACCCCGGAATCTGTGAATTTGAAAAGTTGGAAATGCTCTTCTCCAGTAAAACATACCTAAGGTTGCACAGGAAATGTAGAATTTATTTCTTTGAGGTGACTTCATTGCCAAGCACAAGTCAGATCTTCTGATAATTTGGAAGATTTAGTGAACAAAGGGCTGAGTTAAGGTGAGGCTACCCAGGATGTTTGTAGTTATTATGAAACTGCTGTCGCCATACAGGAATGAGGAAGGGAAGGACCTCAGTCTGTACTAAGCTCCCCACGCAAATACCTACTCTGCATTCCTTTGGGACTTTGTGTAAGTTGATGTCAAAATACTTCAAGGCGACTTTGTTGTGTGTCTTACAAACAGCTGTAAATGGTTCTATGAAGTCTGGTGCAAAAAACAAGCTGCTAGTTTATTCCTGAACTTTGAAATGTGGACAAAGACAAAACATGTATCAAAACAAGTTGCTTGGCCTGACTTTCTTTATTGGAATTTAAAAGAGCCTGGGTGAAATACTGTGATCTCACCCCATTTCTACATGCGAGCATGAATATACTTGATGCACTTCGCACTTGGAAAAACAAATCCAAATACCTTTTCGCAAGAAGTCCCCATAATAAAATGTCAGTCTATGATATTATTAAATAATGAGATGTTCTTTGCAGTGTTGTTGTCAGGTCTGAATGATTTCTGTCTCTTCCTGTATAATTTGCCTTGCTTCTTCATTCTGTGTCAGCAGTCACCCATCTGGTAGCTTTCTCGCCCCTGACTCAGAAGGATGTATATTTAAATCCCACTCTAGGACGTAAACATAAAGGTCAATGCTGATACTCTGTTGGTGTACAATGTGGCGTTGCACCACGGGAGGGGCCATCTTTCAAAAGAGGCATTAAACTGTCCTGTCTGCCTCTAAGGTGGATATAAAAGATTCCATGCCACTATTTTGAAGAAAGGCTGGAGAATTTTGCCTGGAGCTCTGAAGAAGGGTCACTTGACACAAAATGTTAACTCTGATTTCTCTCCACAGATGCTGCCAGACCTGCTAAGCTTTTTCAGCAAATTCTGATGTTGTTTCTGGTTTATGCCTGGTACTGTTTTTGCCAATATGGTTCAATCAACATCATAAAAACAGATCATTTGTTCATTTAACCTTACTGTTTCAGAGAGCCTGCTGTTTACCAATTAGCTACTGTATATTGGCCAAATATTTTTTATATTCCAATATTGACTATACTTCAAAAGAGCTATAAGAAGTCCTGCAGTTGTGAAGGGCATGATATGATGATAGTTCTTTCCATTATTTCCTCTTTGAGACGTTAGCTGATATTGTTGCATTGTTTCTACTAACATCATCTTTCACAATCTTGTTTGAATGACTATTCCTCATGGGCGAGCTGAGCCAGTTGTTGAGAAGTTCAACTTGTGCCCAAATTGATACTAAGTGATCATATTAATGACTCCGTACACTGGCCCTTGGAGCCTCAGCTAAATTCACCTTCAGGTCTTATTTCATTGCTGCGGGCCACAGTAACATCATCTGCAACCAACAAGTCTAAAGTGTCTTTAATTTAAAAGAATTACAAAAGCCTCAGAAGAGCAGTTTGAAATAAAATTGACAGAACCAAGTAGGGATGAATTAGGGTGAATAACCAAAAACTCGGTCAAAGAGCTATTGGGTTCAAAAATCATCCAACGGCAGGTGGGAGATGGAACGTTAGAGGTTAGAACCTAGACAACTGTAGGCAAGGTCCACTTTCGGAATGATTAAAATTGGGAATGTTCTATAGAGTAGAATCAGAGAAATACAGTGGTCTCTGAAGTCTGTGAGATTGGAGTATATCACAGGGGCAGGAGGGGACAACATCATGAAGGGATTTGAAAATAAAGCTAAGAATTTTAAAATCAAAGCTTTTGTCTGAATGGAAATCAGAGTCGGTCAGCATAAAGGCCAAGTACTGTACTTGTGGAAATCTGAAAGAAACACGGAGAATACTGGAAAAACTCAATAGGTCCGGTATTATCTGTGGAGAGAGAAACAAAATTTTACTCTTTCATTCCAGCATGTCTCTTAAGAACTGTTGGAAAGTGTATTTTTTATTCTTTTGACAGAGGCAGCGGCTTAATGCAAAAAGAAAATTCATTTTTCAATATTTTTTACTTATGAAGAAGTCATACTAGACCTGAAATGTTAAATCTGTTTCTCTGTCATTAGATGCGACAGACCTGCTGAATTTCTCCTGTATTTTTGGTGTTAGATGCATGGGACATTGTGCACACTAGGATACAGGCAGCAGAGTTTTAGATGTTTCAAGTTCATATATGGTGGAAGATATGAGACTAATCAGGAGTGTATTGAAATTATCAAATCAAGAGATCATGCTTGATGGTGTCACCAGCAGATGAACAGAAAAAGGTATAAATTGGTGTGAGGCTGGATGAACACTGCAGGCCAAGCAACATCTCTTTTGCTGCTTGGCCTGTTGTGTTCATCCAGCTTCACACTTTGTTATCTTGGATTCTCCAGCATCTGCATTTCCCATTATCTCTGATCATAAAGGTATAAATTGGACAATTTTATGAAGGTGAAAGTAACAGATTTAGTGAAGAAAAGGGCCATGTGATTGAAACCCATCTTGGGGTCAAATGTGATGCCACGATTCTGAGTGGTCTGGCTGAGCTGCAGATAGTTGTCACAGAAAAAGGTGGAGTCATTGCCAAAGGGACAGCAGTTGGGCACCATTGCCAGTGGGATGACAGGAAATCAGGTATTAGGTGGCGATAATCCCACTGGGGACATTGAATACATCTGCAACAGGCCGGCTTCTCAGCTGAGCCCACAAAAAACCAACATCCGAACATTTCCTCACCTGCTTCTTGAGTGCTTCAAACAATTCCTTTCAGATATTTAAGGATCACTGGGACAGCTTGAAACCTTGCACAAATAGGTGAACATGCTTAGCACAAACTTTGCCTTCACATACCTAAATTTCACATTCTTTGCTGATTTGCCCATATTGTGAAGCCTAATGCCTGATTTAGGTGGCATTATAAATGACTAAAACTAACTTTCGACAATATGTATCTGATGTGCTTTTCGTGAAATAAATTATAATGGAACTCTGATTTTAACTTTCCATCAGGGAATTTGGTGATCAGGAGTTGACATCTCATCATGTTCAGGCAATCCATGTGATATTGTAATCAAAGTCAGAAGTCACACAACACCACGTTATAGTCCAATAGGTTTGTTTGAAATCACAAGGTTTCAGAGCACTGATCCTCCAACAGGTGCAAAATGGTAGTGTGGGACTTCTGAGTTTATCCACCCCAGTCCACCACACCTCCACATCATGTCATTATCAGGCTGTTGTTGCCATCATGTAATGAGTAGCAGTTAGTCACTTGAAAGGTGATTTGGAATGGAAGCCCTGTGTTGTTTCCCTATTCCTGGACGGTGAAAACAATTATAGCAGGATGACCACTGCGCTGAGATCCACTATCAATCAAACCTGACACCTTCATAGAATTGTACAGCATGAAAGGAGCCCCTTTTGTCCATCCCGTCCACGCTGGTTTTTTGAACATTTTCTAATTAATCTATTCAGAGATTTTGTTAGAGCACGCAGGGCTCAAACCCTGGCTTATTCTTAGGAAGAACCATCCAATTAGCCACACTCTCCTATTCTTTCATGGAGCCCCACAAATGTTTCTATTTTTGAATTACTTAATCAACTTTCTTTGAAGCATGATTGAAACGATTTAAACAACTTCAATAATTTGAAAAGAACATATAACCTTCAAACAGGACCTGTGGGAGACTGGGGATGGTTGGGGAGAGAGGTATGGTGAGTGGTTAGTGGTATATATGAGTAACAAAATCAATATACAAAACAACAATATCATAGAACCCCTACATCCCTGTGGAAACAGGCCATTCAGCACAACCAGTCCACACCATCCCTCTGAAGAGCATCCCACCCAGACCCCTTCCTCTATCCCTGCATTTCCCATGTCTAACCCCACTACCTAAACATTCCTGGGCACTATGGGAAATCTAGCATGGCCAATCCACCTAACCTGCACATCTTTATACTGTGGGAGGAAACCAGAGCACCTGGAGGAAACCCACGCAGACACAGGGAGAATGTCCACACAGTCAATCGAGGGTGGAATCAAATCCAGGCCCCTGGTGCTGTAAACCATTGAGCTACCATGCCGGCAATATCAACAGGCACAGGGCAGCTAGCAGCTCTGTGTGAAGATTATGGGTCGCAGTTTCGACTCCCAGGCAGATATCTAGGAGAACACAAAATTAATGCTAGAATGCTAAACACTTTATGCTAGAGGGGTAGGGGCTTTTAATCAGATTGGAAGGTAAATTTCAAAGAAGTGGCCAAATTATCTTATGGTACGATATACAGTAAAAAGTAAAAATTCAAGCTACAAGAAAGATGCAATCAAACGGGTGTACATTGTGCACTGATCATTTCAGGGCTGCATTTAAAAAAAATGTAACTGGGAAATATGTGTATTTGAGCTGCAGCACCTTTTCAGAAGCTGGAGAAATGGACACTTGTTTTCCTTAGTATTTCCAGCTGTTACCTTTGAAATCAATCCTTGAGATTGTTAACACAAACACTTCCCATAAAGGAATCTCAGACAAAGCGGTAACGCATTCCGATTCATGTAATTTTTAAAGCATCCAGACACACAACACAGTAATAAAAATTAATATGCTGTTCCTACTTTGAGAAATGCTATGTTGGAGCTCCCTCTAGTTAAGCAGCATCACGGGCTAGAAAGGTTCAACAGTTTCAATGAAGAAACTTCCATGAGATGATTGCGACACCATTGTGAAAGAGAATGAGTTTAGCTTCACCAATGATTTGTCATCCCCCTCACCTCAATATCATTGACAGCTACTATTACTGTTGCACACAAGGTAGAAGCATACTGATTTACATTCTATTACTACTTTAGAAAGAATGTCAAGATTATGGACAGTAGATCCATTACAACAAATTGTAAGAATGAACATCTTCAGATCATAGAGTCTTCAAAGTGTGGAAACAGACCATTCGGCCCAACAAGTCCACACCAACCTTCTGAAGACCATCGCAACCAGGCCCATTCCCCTACCCTATAACCTTGCATTTCCTATAGCTAATGCATGCAACCTATACATCCCTAAATGTTATAGGCAATTTAATATGGCAAATCCACCCAACTTGACCATCTTTGTGCTGTGGCAGGAAACCGGAGCACCTGACAGAAACCCATACAGACAGGAGTAGAACATGTAAACTCCACACAGACAATTACCCAAGGTTGGAATCAAACCCGGGTCCCTAGCCCCTGTGCCACCCGACTGTTGTGTTATAATGTTATGAACGCTGTGGTTTTGACACCAGCAAGTTATTTTTACCTGTTACAACAATGTTTATGTTATATCTCATAAAATAAGAAACTAGGACATAGGGTCCATGGTATTGGTCAACCCATCAATGTTTATTACAGTGCACTAATATATATGAATTTACACTGACATATCTTAACAAATACATTCACATCAGAACTAAAATTAAAATAATTACAAAAAGAACATTCCCATCATCATATCATGCTTCCCATGGCACAAGTTAAGATGGAACCTGAAATCTTTATACCCTGAGGTCACATGATATGATGCAATGATGATAACGTGAGAATGTCTCTTAAAGGTACACTGAGGTTCTGACCATAACTCAGTCAGTCAAGGACATAAATTTAAAATCATCATCTGTGGAAGGGGAAGCTTTAAGACAGCCAACAGCTTTATGCGAATAACTGTTAAGAAGCAAAGTGGCCCTGTCAGAAATGATTTGGGAACAGAATCCATTTTAGGTATAAAAGGGAATTTGATAACTGTATGAAAACCAAAACTAAAAGGATGCAGGAAAAGGGAGGGCAATGGAATCAAAGAGATATCCCTTCCAGAGAGCGAGCAGATTTGTGATACACTGAATGGTCTCCATTAAGTTGCAAAATTCAGATTGTTTTCAGCGGTTGGGAGATTGAACAGCAACAGAAAGTGCTGGAGAAACTCAGCAAATCAAAGGATTTATGGAGAGGAAAACAGAGTTAACATTTTGAGTCTGGTGACCTTTTGTTAGACTTGTAGAAGTTCAAACAACACCTTGTCCTCTTTATCTGCAGCTCTCCCTACACTACATCCAGTCCTGAAGAAGGGAAATACCTGAAACATTGACTGTTCCTTTCCTCCAGATGATGCCTGGCCAGCTGTGCGCTTCCAGCCTCCTGTTTGTCTACCTTGCCCACTCTCACAAGCTTAGAACAGATCATTATGACATATCTAAGAAAGAAGATATTGTTTTATTTAGGCATATTAAGTTAATTGAGCACTGGATAGTTGGAAACAATACAGCCTAAAATTCTATTCAGCTGGATCAAAGACAACAACCCCCACCCCCACCCCCACCCCCCGCCGAGCAATGTTGCACATTGCTAATTTTGGCTGTAGTTTTTGTGTGGCATCACTGATTTTCTAGCAGAAAAGCAGAGCCCATGCAAAACGCAAGGACCTTCTACATCTAAGATGGAATCCTTGCCATTTTACTTTGAAATCTTACACTCCCTAATAAATACTGTACATTCATTCCAAATTTAAAAAGGATCACAGAATTCAATGTACATGGAGAAAATGGACATTTTCTGTTTTGATAACAAAGTGTGGAGCTGGATGAACACAGCAGGCCAAGCAGCATCTCAGGAGCACAAAAGCTGATGTTTCGGGCCGAGACCCTTCATCAGAGAGGAGGACGGGGAGAGGGAACTGGAATAAATAGGGAGAGAGGGGGAGGCGGACCGAAGATGGAGAGAAAAGAAGATAGGTGGAGAGGAGAGTATAGGTGGGGAGGTGGGGAAGGGATAGGTCAGTCCAGGGAAGACGGACAGGTCAAGGAGGTGGCATGAGGTAGTAGGTAGGAAATGGAGGTGTGGCTTGAGGTGGGAGGAAGGGATGGGTGAGAGGAAGAACAGGTTAGGGAAGTGAAGACAGGCTGGGCTGGTTTTGGGATGCAGTGGGGGAAGGGGAGATTTTGAAGTGTGTGAAGTCCACATTGATACCATTGGGCTGCAGGGTTCCCAAGCGGAATATGAGTTGCTGTTCCTGCAACCTTCGGGCGGCATCATTGTGGCACTGCAGGAGGCCTAGGATGGACATGTCGTCTGAGGAATGGGAGGTGGAGTCAAAATGGTTCGCGACTGGGAGGTGCAGTTGTTTGTTGCGAACTGAGCGGAGGTGTTCTGCAAGAGCGGTCCCCAAGCCTCCGCTAGGTTTCCCCAATGTAGAGGAAGCCACACCGGGTACAATGGATACAATATACCACATTGGCAGATGTGCAGGTGAACATCTACTTAATATGGAAAGTCATCTGAGGGCCTGGGATGGGGGCGAGGGAGGAGGTGTGGGGGCAAGTGTAGTACTTCCTGCGGTTGCAGGGGAAGGTGCCGGGTGTGGTGGGGTTGAAGAGGAGTGTGGAGCGGACAAGGGAGTCATGGAGATAGTGGTCTTTCTGGAAGGCAGACAAGGGTGGGAATGGAAAAATGGCTTGGGTGGTGGGGTTGGTAGTGAGGGCTCCCTATTAAGCAGATGTTCACCTGCACATCTGCCAATGTCGTATACTGTATCCACTGTACCCGGTGTGACTACCTCTACATTGGGGAAACCAAGCGGAGGTTTGGGAATCGCTTTTGCGGAACACCTCCGCTCGGTTTGCAATAAACAACTGCACCTCTCAGTCGCGAACCATTTTAACTCCCCCTCCCATTCCTCAGACGACATGTCCATCATGGGCCTCCTGCAGTGCCACAATGATGCCACCCGAAGGTTGCAGGAACAGCAACTCATATTCCGCTTGGGAACACTGCAGCCCAATGGTACCAATGTGGACTTCACAAGCTTCAAAATCTCCCCTTCCCCCAATGCATCCCAAAACCCACCCAGTTCTTCCCCTCCCCCCACTGCATCCCAAAACCAGCCAGCTTGTCTCTGCTTCCCTAACCTGTTCTTCCTCTCACCCATCCCTTCCTCCCACCTCAAGCCGCACCTCCATTTCCTACCTACAACCTCATCCTGCCTCCTTGACCTGTCCGTCTTCCATGGACTGACCTATCCCCTCCCTACCTCCCCACCTATACTCTCCTCTCCATCTATCTTCTTTTCTCTCTATCTTTGGTCCGCCTCCCCCTCTCTCCCTATTTATTCCAGTTCCCTCTCCCCATCCCCCTCTCTGATGAAGGGTCTAAGCTCGAAACGTCAGCTTTTGTGCTCCTGAGATGCTTCTTGGCCTGCTGTGTTCATCCAGCTCCACACTTTGTTATCTTGGATTCTCCAGCATCTGCAGTTCCCATTATCACTGATACAATTTCCTGTTTTGATGTTCCCTCTATCAGTAAGTGCCCACACATAAAACTGGCTGTCAATGATATACTGGCGCTTCTTAATTGCTCTATGTGGGCAACAGGCAGGAGTTCTATGATTATTGTGAAGCTTTACTTCTTATACTCTGTTATCATTTCCTCTCTCCCCCCTGCCCCCATGCCAGTGGGACTGACTGTCCTTTCAAGTCTGGCAGTTAGCCACACCATTGTTCTGCCTTTCTCACATTTTAATCACTTTATCTGAACTATCAAGATCTTTCCTCCAGCCGCACTCTACACCCAGTATGCCCACAACCTCACCCCGCAAACTGTAGCATAAATGATGTTGCCTCCAGATTTCACTTCAGCTCAGATGAACTCACCTAAACTTGAAACATTAGCTTGCCGAGTCTCTATGGATGCTGTCTGACCCGCTCTGATCTCCAGCATTTGTTGTTTTCACCACCTTGGTGATATCCTGTCAACTAGTTCAGATTGCTGCTGCGCATACCTAGATGCTGCAGTCTGAAGCTAAGTCTTGTAGAGGTCGAGCTGATCAAGGTTATCTCACAAGACTATCTGCATTTTTTTCAGTGATAGTTGACAATCACCGACAGCCATTCTGCAGCAGCTGGGATATCACTGGAACAGGTAAAGGCACATGTAAGACAGGCAAATTTAACAAAAAAAGGAATGCACAAGTATGATTTTGTTGGGCCACAGCTATGCCTGCCTCTTTGTAGGCTACGTGGAACAGACCCTCTTCCGCACCTACACAGGCCCCAAACCCCACCTCTTCCTCCGTTACATTGATGACTGTCTCGGCTCCGCCTCTTGCTCCCCAGAGGAGCTCAAACAGTTCATCCACTTCACCAATACCTTCCACCCCAACCTTCAGTTCACCTGGGCCATCTCCAGCACATCCCTCACCTTCCTGGATCTCTCAGTCTCCATCTCAGGCAACCAGCTTGTAACTGATGTCCATTTCAAGCCCACCGACTCCCACAGCTACCTAGAATACACCTCCTCTCACCCACCCTCCTGCAAAAATTCCATCCCCTATTCCCAATTCCTCCGCCTCCGCTGCATCTGCTCCCACGATGAGGCATTCCACTCCCGCACATCCCAGATGTCCAAGTTCTTCAAGGACCGCAACTTTCCCCCCACAGTGGTCGAGAACGCCCTTGACCACGCCTCCCGCATTTCCCGCAACAGATCCCTCACACCCCGCCCCCGCCACAACCGCCCAAAGAGGATCCCCCTCGTTCTCACACACCACCCTACCAACCTTCGGATACAACGCATCATCCTCCGACACTTCCGCTATCTACAATCCAACCCCACCACCCAAGACATTTTTCCATCCCCACCCCTGTCTGCTTTCCAGAGAGACCACTCTCTCCGTGACTCCCTTGTTCGCTCCACACTGCCCTCCAACCCCACCACACCTGGCACCTTCCCCTGCAACCGCAGGAAATGCTACACTTGCCCCCACACCTCCTCTCTCACCCCTATCCCAGGCCCCAAGATGACTTTCCACATTAAGCAGAGGTTCACCTGCACATCTGCCAATGTGGTATATTGCATCCACTGTACCCGGTGTGGTGTCCTCTACATTGGGGAAACCAAGCGGAGGCTTGGGGACCGCCCTGCAGAACACCTCCGCTCAGTTCGCAATAAACAACTGCACCTCCCAGTCGCAAACCATTTCCACTCCCCCTCCCATTCTTTAGATGACATGTCCATCATGGGCCTCCTGCAGTGCCACAATGATGCCACCCGAAGGTTGCAGGAACAGCAACTCATATTCCGCTTGGGAACCCTGCAGCCCAATGGTATCAATGTGGACTTCACCAGCTTCAAAATCTCCCCTTCCCCCACCGCATCCCAAAACCACCCCAGTTCGTCCCCTCCCCCCACTGCACTACACAACCAGCCCAGCTCTTCCCCTCCACCCACTGCATCCCAAAACCAGTCCAAACTGTCTCTGCCTCCCTAACCTGTTCTTCCTCTCACCCATCCCTTCCTCCCACCCCAAGCCGCACCTCCATCTCCTACCTACTAACCTCATCCCACCTCCTTGACCTGTCCGTCTTCCCTGGACTGTCCTATCCCCTCCCCACCTCCCCACCTACACTCTCATCTCCACCTCTCTTCTTTTCTCTCCATCTTTGGTCCGCCTCCCCCTCTCTCCCTATTTATTCCAGAACCCTCACCCCATCCCCCTCTCTGATGAAGGGTCTAGGCCCGAAACGTCAGCTTTTGTGCTCCTGAGATGCTGCCGGGCCTGCTGTGTTCATCCAGCCTCACATTTCATTATCTTGGATTCACCAGCATCTGCAGTTCCCATTATCACTGATTTATTGATGGATGTCGGCAATTTGTCATTATTTCATTGATTAGTTTGAATAGGAGGCTCAAGGGCTCTTGTAGTGCAGTGGTAATATCACTTCCTCTGAACCAAGACTAGAAAAATGCTGGCCAGCCAGGGATGCCCACATCCCACAGCCCCACATAATAACAAAAAAAGAGACCTGGGCTCAAGTCTCACTTGCTCCAGAAGTATTTCTGAAATAGGTTGATTAGAAAATATCTATAATATGTGACATTTAATTTTGCATTTGACCAATGATGGTCTGTAACAATGTGAAGGAGAAATGTGGTGAATGAGAAGGTCTGACTGCGTTTACTGATGAGTCAATAGCAGGCTGTCAATTCAGAAAGGGGTTTTGTTGATTGCCTCCTCCCTTCTGCCTCCTTCTTCTCTTCCTCTCCCATTGCTGGGGGCAAGGGTTATGTCCACATGGTGTCAATGTGTGCAGTATGTTACAATTGTCAAGAATGTTACTCCTCTCTGCTGAGTGCTGCATGTTCCTGCCGTGCGATTCACATTTCACCACACTGAGCATCTCTTTACATCTTGCCCATGTCTGTGTGACCTATGTCTCAGAGTTTTGAGCCATCAGTGAATAGCCTTTATTGCCCAGTAGCCACACTATGGTTACATGTTGTGACTGAAATATCACAGGTGCAGCAAACATCATAGCAGTCATCAGGATGCAGGGTAGTAGCCTGCACAATTAATTTCAGATAGGCACATCAGCCTCTCGTTCGGAGAATGGAATCCCTCTTGGTCAGGGAATATCTCTGAATTAAATTGCATAGCGTCAATGTATCACTCTGCACCATGGGGAATCCTCGCAAAGCCACATACTTTCCCATGTGTTTCTTTCTGGTGAGAAAGAATGAAATATCTTGAACTGTCTTGAAATAAAGCACCTCGGTGATCTCCCCTGTGCAACAGTGTACAGTGAACTCTCAGGGTCTGGAAATATTTCCTGCTCAATGAGAAACAATCAGATGGAAATATGGTCATTGCCACAGCAACATTCACATCTGTTGGAAATGCTGTTCTTGCTCTGTTCTGAAGTTGTCGTCGCAGTCAGTAGCAGATTTAATGCTAAAGTCCTTAGTAAAATGAAGATATCTGATGCATTTTTCCTCACCGAGGTTCCTCAGGGAGAGTTGGCTCCTCAACATTTTGGTGGCGGTGACCTTCTGTTAGGAATCCTATTCATTCTCTTTTTCCTCGCTCTTCCAGAGGTTTTTCCTGTTCTGTGTTCTTTCTGCTCATCCACCCAGTCATGTTGGATGCCAAGGGCAGATGAAAAGTGTGTTTTGGAGCAAGTATTTTTATTTCAAGAAAGGCCCTGCAGCATCTGCACTCACATCACTGCCTTCAAACAACACTAGAAACCAACAGACACAGCGATAATTGCAGGAATAGCCCTTAAGAATCACGAAGCACCTCTTCTAAAAGTAGAGGGTGATTCCTTCAATGTACACTGGGTGGTGGGTCAGTGTTGGGTGAGGGGGAATTATTCTTGTTGCTAAATGCTTGTTCAGCTGTGCAAGGTTAAGAGAGGTTGTTAGCTACAGCATAATGCTTCAAAATAGCACCACTGGTAACAAATCAGCGTTACACACTGTTTGACATTTTGAGCTAGCAACTGCTATTAGCGTGTGTGCACCCCAGATGCTGTTTTGGTGGAAATGCTTGGTCTTAAGGAGTAGAATTTCTCAGCTTTTGTATTCCTCCCTCTATTAAAACATAGGCACAGCATTTTATTTTATGCAGCGTAGGGAATTAAAGATTAGATAATGGAGACCTGTCACTTACCAGCTGGGTTTAGATGCTCCTAACAGATCTTGCAGTTGCGCACTCTCCAAATGTTTATTTACAATTTGATTCCATCTCCAGTCACAGAAACAATGATCAGAAAAGACATCCACAAAAAATCTTCTTTTGTTTCTTTTTGCACTGTTAAGGTGATGTAATATGGTAGAGTGGCATTTCTGTGTTATGCTTGCAGTTTCTTCTTTAAATAGTTAATTTACTTAACTTTATTTTGCAGTGTGGAGTGTACTATGTTGCTTAGGTTGATGCCTAAGATTCTGCTTTTATAAAAATATCTCAGCAAGCCTTGGCTAACCGAACCAGTATCCTTGGCCATTCCATAGAAGTAGTTGAATGAGACCACTCCCAATTCATTTTCCATTATTTTCTCAAACAACCAGCTTGAGGTTTCTAAAGTGATGAGTCAAGTTCAGTGAAGGCTGGTTCAGATTGTAAGATTTCCCATTTGTGATTCACCTGCTTTAATCATTAATGTGGTGTGAACAGCAACTTCTATTGCTGCAGAATACCAAAGAAGAGTCATGTTAAACTGAAAATATTAACTCTGCTACTCTCTCTACAGATTCTGTTCGACCTGATGTGGTTTTCCTTGCTGTTTATATTACAGCAGTTTCCATGTATTGTAACACTCCCACATTATTATAGTGACTACACTTTGAAAAAATGTACTTTACTGGCTATAAGAACTTTTGTGGTATCCCGATGCTGTGGAAGACGTGATATTAATGCCAACCTTACTTTTATATTGTGCCTTTAAGACAGAGAATATCTCAAATGTTTCATAGGGAACAACTGAGTCAAGCATGGATTTCACATTTATGTTTCTGAATAGCTAGGAACTTTCAAGGAGCAAAACCAAACAAATTGAGCTAGATGAGTGGAAACCCACACGTCAAGTGCAAAATGCTCATGGCGACTTCTCGAACAGGACGTATAGAACTGCAGAAAATTTTATAAATGGCATTTGGTTTTTGCAGTCTCCCTGATATTAAGTTCTGCTCACAGCAGAGTGGCAGAATTCGATCAAAGCAATTAAAGTTGAATTTTTACATAGTTGATGTTAAAATGATGTGCAAGTTTATTTGGTTTTCTAACGCCGTAACCATTTCATTCATGTATGTGAGATGATATGATTGTTTTCTGTCTCCACACCAACACTTGCAGCTGGGCATGGTTACTATAATGTTAATTTTTATGTGCCTTGACTTGCCACTGTGGACGTGCGAATGGAAAATTTGAGTCTCGATTTCTTTTTGTGTATATATGCTCAGCTGCTACTAAACCGGTGACTGATAATGTTGCATGCAATAATGCCTGGAGTTTCTTTTCTATTATGTATAAATTTATAATTGTTTTACAGTGACTAACCTTCACTGTTTAAAATATGCAAAGCATAATCAATAATCTTACATACATTTTAATCTCTAGATTTTAAGAAACTAGATTAGGATTAGCACTAGAAATTCCTGTAATTGCATTAACAATGTTTTCCATATGGTTACCAAATCAATGCATTACTTAAGATGTTGTTATTTTTAGTGCCTCTATCCAATTAATTCCTATTAATTGTATTATATTTGCTTCTTCAAATTTCTCCTAAATATTAAACATACACAAGATTGTGAAATGATACATTGTGGTAAGCAAACAGGGAGAAATTCCTCATGGTACCACTCCCTTCCACTTGCGGGATGTTTAGGAAATACAGATGTGTCATGCAGGGTGCAGTAGCAACAAGCAAACAATGTTGCTGTAAGGACACTTTGCGGGCATGGACAGGCACCTGTGTATGCACTGGATCAGGCTGCTTGTCAGGGCTATCCATATGGTCTCTTAGAGCTCCCTTATTAGCACGAACCGACATGCTCATAGTATCCCTGCCTTGCCATGCAATACCTCTTAGAGCGTTAGCAATTCAACCTGAGCCAAAAGCAATCAGTGCTGCCATATTGATGTGCTCTTTATAGCACACACAGGCTGCGTGTCGTTCTTGTCAGGAGGCATCTATCTGAGGTTGGTGGGGATGGTGGTGCGTGGTATGGAACATCGTGATGTATGACACACAGAGAAGCATGTGTCAGGTTGGGAACAAGGAGGTGACACTGGGAAAGCTCAAGGCGAACCAGCAGGCAGTGAGGTGATGAGATTGATCTGAGGAACTTGGAGAATGGGAGCAGCTTTCCAAGGAAGGGGCTGAGGACAGTGAAGTGCAGCATGACAGCTCTCAGTTACATCAGGCTCTAGGAGCCAGGCAGAGGCAGCCTTGGTACAGTGAGAGCTGGGTACAGCAGACCATCATTGACTACGATGTCAACATTTGATTTGCAAAACAGGACAAACTGCAGCCTCTATTGGTTTTGTTTGTACTTGATATTGTTGGCTGTAAATAAAAGTTCAAATATGAAATTGTCTGAATGTTTGCCAGTAGGTGCTGTTCCCTGAGTGGCCAACAATAAGATGTGAGTGTCTAGTCGGGGACAGGGTTGCAGTGTTTTAGTGAGCATTTCGATTGGATGTAGCTAAGGACAGGTAAACTGTATGACCAGGTATTCAGACAGTTACTCAGGTGAGAGAATGAGATTGTATGTGTGAATGAATGTCAGCCTCCGTGGCCTAGGTAAAGAGGCTTTGTAGCTGCTACGCCATTATCTTGCCAACATGGGGCAAGGCTGGATTGCTAGCACTTGTCAAGGTGGACAGCAGCCTTTTAAATATGACACAGATGCAGCGCTGACCGCCTTTTGCTGGTTATCTGCCAAGTGCCATGCTGTTCCGGGAATGACAAGTGCTAGGCTGGTGGTAGAATCAGGTGAGAGGGATGGCGTAGCAGCAGTGGAGGATGTTAATGAGGCCAGTTTGAAAAGATGCAGTGAGAAAACATGAAAGGCCTCATGGTGAAAAACTCAATGCAACCCTACCTAGTCCGTAAAAAAGATTCAGCCCATAACATGAACTAAATAGTACAGTATTAAAGGGAGTGCAAGAACATACAGACATGATAAATAAATGTTTGAAGGTTACAAGACAAGTTGAGGAAGCTGTTGTGGCAACCAAAGGTGGTTTAAAGTCGGGTAAAGTGCTGCCACTAATCCCCCTTTCTTCTATTTTAAAAGAAACTATTAATCAAGTTAAACAGGCCCTGGGTGGGGCACTGTAGCATGAGCGAAATCAAATGTTTCACAAAACCACTCGGAAATAGAATGGAGACTTAACAAAATCAAATCAAAATACCATTGTCTGGAATGATGATGCAATTCTCATCAGCAGATATTTTCTAATCAACCTATTCAGCGATGTCATTACATATTTCTGGAGCAGGTCAGGCTGAACCTCGGCCTTCTAGTTCAGAGGTAGGGACACTGCCACAGTGATGGAAGAACTGTCAATTCTCCTTTCTACTCTTTTAATCTAATGGTAAAATTAGGGTAATTTAATCCTCCTTTGTAGGCTAAGTTTAAGAGGGTATCTAATTAGCTTTGGCTGAGGATAAACTAATATCAAGACTTGGTGAGAAGGAGCTCTTGATTTGATAACAGGAATGTAGTTTATTACACGATAAGAATAAGTACATACTACATTCACTAGGCAGGTCTCCATCCATTTGGATCTCATGCTAATCTGTTTCTTTTCCATTCAAAGTTTGTGTGACATCATCAGATTGGGTGGAGCTTAGTGTAGCTTCAACATTAACTCTTTCAGAACCGTTATCCTATGCAACAAAATTTGTTAAGATCTTGCGTTGATAAATTGAGACATGAAAGAAAGCAGGACAGTCACCTTTATAAAACATTCAGTTCTGAGGAAGGGTCACTGGACCCAAAACGTTAATTCTCTTCACAGATGCTGCCAGGCCTGCTGAGCTTTGCCAGCAATTTTGTTATTGCAGTTGTTGTTGTTTATAGAACATTGGTTAGGGGTCGACTGGAATATTGGATCCAATTTGCGCTAACATTATAGGAGGTATGTAATTACTTAGAAAAGCATGGAGAAAAGATCTACTTGAATATAATTAGAGATGCAGGATAGGGTTCAGGGATTGACTGAATTGATGTGCTGGTGATGTTTTCCTTACAACAAGGGAGGTTAAAGATAGATTTAAAAGAGATGACCCAAATCAATAATGTTCTTGATAGAATAAATAAAAATAAACTATTTCCATGATAGCAGAATCAGCAGCCAGGCTACAAAGATTTCAAGTGAAAAGTGAAAAAAAAGCATCAAGATAGGAAGAAACGCTTTTGCAAAGCCAGTTGCTATAAGCTGGAACACACTGTCTTTAATCGTGGTGAAAGCAGATTCAGTAACAGCTTTCAAAAAGAATCTGGATAAACATATGGGTGGTGGAAGCATTTGTAAGCCCATAGGGATCGAGCTGGTCAGTAAATCTATTTTGATTTCTCTGTCAAAGTCTCCGATATACACACCATTTGAAAAGCAACTTCTGGCCTGCTTCTAGGCCCGAGTAGAACCTGAAGGGCAGACGGGCGAGGGCAAAGTGCTCCTTCGACCTGAGTTACCAATTCTGATGTGGGTTTTATCTGAAATTGCAACCCACAAACTATGTAGAGCCCAACAAAGTTCCTTTACAAAATGGAAATGGTACATAAATGATTGAACCAAGAAGGGAAAGGAAGGGGTTGCCAAACTCCATAAACAAGTAGCTGAATACCCACCAGGTGAACGGGCTCTGAGTTTTGACCTGGCCATACCTGTATCTCCCATTCAATGGGACGTCCTGTTTGAATTGCTGCCCAGCACTTGTCACTGTGTTTGGTTCACTGATGGATCAGCCACCTTGAAGAATGGTTGAAGGTGCCGGCAAGCAGCTTTGCTAAATCCCTCCACACAGGCGATTACCCATAGTGAAGGAGATGGGGGAATTGAGCCAGTACGCTGAATTAACAGATAACAAATTGTGGAGCTGGATGAACACAGCAGGCCAAGCAGCATCTCAGGAGCACAAAAGCTGACATTTCGGGCCTAGACCCTTCATCAGAGAGTACTCCTGAGATGCTGCTTGGCCTGCTGTGTTCATCCAGCTCCACACTTTGTTATCTTGGATTCTCCAGCATCTGCAGTTCCCATTATCGCTGAATTAACAGCGGTGTCCTTGCATTAGAAGAAGAGAACCAGTGTCTGCACATTTATACTGACTCATGGTCAGTGGCCAGTAGGATGGCTGATTGGATGCTAACCTTGCAGTCACATGACTGGAAGATTGCCAGAAAGTCCCCATAAAGACTAGAATTTTGGAAACATATATGGGTAAAGGCACAGCACATGAAAATTAAGGTGCATCATGTTGACGCCCATGCGAAGGATGGTTCAGAATCTACTAATCACAAGAATACTGTAGATGGAATAGTAAAAGCCAGAATAGTTGAAGATGCATCTAAAGAGTATCACCTTGGAAAATGGGCTCAAAAAAAATCAGAACATTCAGGGTATCATGGCACTCTGCAGTGGGCAAGAGTTTGAGGTTTACAATTACCCGCCGATCTAGTGAAAGAAGCCATTGGCTGGTCTGAAATATATCAAAAGGTAAAACATGTATCATTGCTGAAAAAGTCAATGGCACAAGTCAAATGAGGAGATCGGCTTGCTCAAATCTGGCAGATTGACAGTGTTGGCCCATTACCGTTACAATAATGATATCAATATTTGTTAACTCTGGTAGACACTTACTGTGGGCGAATGTTAGCTTTCCCGGCCAGCAAGGCTAATCAGAGTCACAATGTTAATAGCCTAGAACAGTTGATATCCTACAATGGTGAGCCATCAGAAATATACTTAGATAACGAATCACACTTTATAGGTCGACAGGTGCAACAATGGGCTGCAGACAATGGATGTTTCATATTCCTTACTACCCTCAGGCGGCTGCCTTGTAGAATGAATGAATGGATACATAAAACAACAAATTAAATCACTGACCCCTAATCATACATTACAGGGGTGGCTCAAAGTGCTGCCACAGGCTTTGTATAATCTGAATAATCGGCCTCTGAAAGGAGGGACACCCAGGAATAGAATGTTTTAACGAAGTCACCAGTTACATCCTTCTAATGAACCTTCAACATTCAATGACCTTTGTAGAGGGGACAATTGTGGGCATACCACCAAAACAACATCCACCCGAGCCTGGTGAGATACGTGCCCATGGGCAAGGTTGGATATTGATAACAGGGCAGGAAGCACCAGAGTGTATAGATGGAAATTATTGAAAAGAATTGAGTTGTCAAAGATTGTATATTGATAAGATATGATTTCTTCACAGAACCATGTGAATTTATTGTGGATGATTGCTGCTGTGGAATGACTTGTCAGTTAACATGGGCAAGGGATTTCAATGGCTGATGTGCAGATATGGTGTGGGCAACATGAGAGACTAACAGGGTGCAGGGCAAATTTACTTATTGACAGGGACATTGCTGTGCCATTTGACACAACCGTTACATTTATGGTGTGGGCGTTATGGACAGCATGGGGACATTTACCATACATTTACCATTTTAAAGAATATGCAATACACCTGCAAACTACATTGCAAAGAGAATTGGCTTGTAGGATGCACAATACAACTACACAATTAATGAATGCAACTTGTTTATTGCACTGATAAAGAATAATGCAAATATATTCTCAAAGGATAAATAAGACGATAACAACCACGTTATTTGTGGATCAATGGCATGATTGTGCCAATGCACCTGAAATAGTGAATGGGACATGGATAATGGCCATATGGTCTGTCCAGAAAACTAGTCAACAAGTATTAGGGATGGCCTGTGCTCAAAGTATCCACTCAACGTGCACCAAAGTGGTTGTATCTCCCAATGTATTTAATCTCATGATACAGGTATAATATAAATCAAATCCCCAGGGTGTGAAGACAAACTTTTAATTATGTGACTGCTAAAGGCCAGGCTGAAGTGGGGGCTTGGTACAAGATTAGAATATTAGAACAGGCATTGGATCATTAAATAGCAGGGACGTTGAGACATTGCAAAACAAGATACAAAAAGTGAATAGTGATGCCATTAATCTGCGAAATGTGTGGTACTGAGGGCAAACCAGAAATATGTTATCTGGTTGGTTATCTGATATAATGCGATGGAACAACTGAATAGAATGGAATGGGAACAGTTTTACTTGACCCTACAGCAGAATAATTTCAATAATTATATGGTTTGCATGTTCCATGAAATTACTCACCAATTGTTAGGAGCAGAATTGGAATGAACAGCTCTGTCAAGCCACTGTGATCATTGGGTGAATTTGTTCAAATTTGCCAGATGACAATTACTGATCAAACCGAATCAGCAACATACCTGAAATGTAAACGGCTTTAACTTTACTATGAAATGTTATTAACACGATCCATGGGCAAAACTGGTGCAACTTTATTACTCTCCCTCATTTGTTTGGCCAGCAATAGTGGCTGCCACGGATGAAAGGACAGTGGATTGATGAGATAAATAAAAGTCACAATGAGACTGATTGTCAAGGGTAGCCATTTGGGATGGTGTGTCTGTTCCACACCCCAGTGTCTGAACTGGGCTCCCTTGAACTTTCCACAGGAACATGGACATGGTAGTTAGTTCCGTATAAGGACACAGCCTTTCACGAGACAGGACAAAATCAGGCCTGTATTATCAGTTCCCACACCATTTATTGAGATACTATCTGAAAAGATCCTCCAGTTAACCACTGTTATAAGGATATATACACAATCTATGTTCCCCATGTAGAGAGATCATATCAATTAGCAAAATAGAACAATATACAGCACTACCGTACCACCTTTGGGGAAGAGAACCTTCCACCATTTATCAAGCTGACTTGGTTAGAACAATTTCTCTATCAAAATGCCTGTATTAGTCAGGAATTAGTGACAAGAGGATGAAATATACATCAAATGGAAGACACCATGTCATACGAGGGTGGGTCGTTAAGAAGATTTGCTGATTCCATCACGACATTAAGCATACATCACTGGTGGGATATATTTAAGGCTTGGTCCCCAAAGGCCACTGCAGTCATTAATTTGATGATACACCCTATTGTTATATTATTTATATGACTGGCAGTTATTTCAACTGTAGTTTTAATTTTCTGGTGTAGGTTACACACTCTTATTATAGTTCTGGTGCGGGTTTGCTGATTTGGGCCTGCATTTGCAATTGTAAGTTGTGCTGTCTAATATTATTGGGGTGGATTGTACAGGACGGGCTAAAATTGATGAGTAATTTCGACAGCTGCATGACCTTGAATGATTCCCGTGGACATTTCTGTTCATGCCGAAGATGGCACAATAAGTGTGTTTTTCCATAGTTGTTTCTCTGTACTTGCTGTTTGTTACACTGTACCAGAGAAAAAGCTTCATTGAGCTTCACCTCGGACTGGGATCACAAACAGTGTCAGGAATGAACCTAAGCCTCCAGACCAGCCGTCAATCAAGGGGTCCCCATCAGTTAGAAGGCCATGAGGCTAATTGCTTTTCTTCCTTTCTTTTCCATTTTATTATCATTATTACTTAATACAAGTTCATATTTAAGCAAAATGCTGTTGTCAAGCCTTCTCTTAATTATATTTAACCAAATCCAAAGAACCTCTTGGATACACTTTGTGATCCAAGAAACTGCTACAACTTCAGTGGGAAATTAATAGACTATCTGGAAAAATGGAATAACAGGCATCATAAAGAAGGGGAAAGGGCCTTCGGCCCACTTGTCCATGCTGATCAGGTTTTCTAAACTCAACCTGTCCTGTTTACCTGTTTTTAGACTATATCCCTCCAAACCTTTCCTATTCATGTATCCGTCTTAATGTCTCTTCAATGTTGCAATTGTTCCCACCTCTACGCTATCAAATGTTGTGTCCCAGCTGTAGAAAAGATGCTGTTAATCTTGAAAGAGCTCAAAAAGATTTGTCAGGGTGTTGCTGGCATTGGAGCGTTGATCTATAGGGAGAGGCTGAATAGGCTAGGGCATTTTTCCCTGGAGTGTCAGAAGCTGAGGGTAGGGGAGTTCAAAACTAGGGAGCATTTTTTTAAGGTCAGAGGACAAAAATTTAAAAGGGACCTGAGGGGCAACCTTTTCATACAGAGGGTGGTGCATGTATGGAATGAGCTGCCAGAAGACGTGGTAGAGGCAGGTATTCTCCAAGGTAAGCATATGAAACTTCTTTGACCACAGACCAAGCCAAACTTCAGGACATTGGTTTGACATTATTCACTAAATGATTCACCTCTGTCTACTTGCATTCCACAGATAAGAATTCCACAGTTACTGTGAAACACTAGTGTTCTAAGCCATGTTTACTTACTTAGTCAATACTTATTCCATTTCTAACAAGGGATTCATCCTGTTCAATTTAAGGACTGAGCCAACATTTCACAAACTATTTTTAATGGCAATTTGTATTGTTTCCTTAGTTTCAACTTGGCCTCAATCTTGCCTTTGAGGCATATTCGTACACAAGCAGCACAATGGCATGAGGTTCTGAACAGTGGTGGAGAGTGAGGGTTTTCTTGCAGGTTTTCGGAAAATTTGGCCCAGGGACATTGGTGCTAATAGAAGCAGACCAACCACTGGGTGGGATTAGATAGTTGAGCTGAGCTGAAGTCATACCTGTCACCTTGCTAGCCTGAATGTCTCAGTAACACCAATATTGTACCATTACCATTTGTATTTGGGCGAGGTTTTGACATCGTATGTTAGAGGAAAATAGATGAGAGCGAGTGGTCAGCCCAATTTACATTGATCATTTTTTAATTACTGTTGACTTCAGCGAGAAATACTTCTGAGGCACAACATTTTGGGTTTACAATCCCCTAAAGAGTCCTGGGGATAAAGAAACTATGCTGATTCCTCAGCACAGTAATGACTGTTGGAAGTATCACCTTTTGATAAAATGTTAACGATTCCCAGATGGCGCAGTGACTATCTTGTTCACGTGAAGCCTTGTTTGATCTCCGGGGTGCATATAAGAGATCTCATGACACTCTCCAACAGTGAATCCTGCTGTATATTACCCTCTGAAATGACGCTGTTAAAACAGTTTACTGCTTATTTATCAGAATGCTGTTTGTAGGATCTTGCTGTGTGCAAATTGTCACAACTGCTCCAACAAAACAGAAGATAGACTTCATAAAGCAAGGGCCGTGAAGTACTTTGGAATGTTTTGAAGTTGGAAAGGGAGCTATAAAAATGACTCTAACTTTGTTTTAATGAATTTTTTTTACAGTAAATTCCACATTTTCATCTAAAGACACTTTCTACTACATTTAAAAGCTGTAAAAACAATTCCCAATACTGCTGGCAAGTGGAATTTAGCAAGTGAAAATGATTCCATTTGGTGGAAAAACAAATAGTAAACATACGTGCAGAATGTACAGTGCTCTGAAATCTGATTCCTTCCCTGTAGTATTGCAAGATAGTAGGTCAAAGCAATAAAAAATCCTGGTGTATTTACATTGGCTGTTTAATGAAAGTGCTCAATACCTTAAAATTATTTTAAGCAGGAAAATGCTTAATTATAGGTCTAACAGAAAGTCATGATGCTCCAGCTGTGGGTTATCTTTTGTTTCAATTTTTCATATCATTCTGATGAACTTGTGTTACCTTTTCAAAGCTGGCACCTATTAACTGTTATCTGATGACTTGTAAATAATTTCCTTGGCAGCAAATTCACGATTCCAACACATTTCACTCAAACGTAGTCAGGAATGTAAGGCATATCATCCTGATTAGGTCCACTGGAGTTACTGAAAAGTGATTCTAGCTGCAAAAGCACATTAGGAAATGCAATGCTTTAATAATTAAGATAAGACTATTCTGTGCACTCCATCCACTATACCTCAATGGTTACTCAGATGCATGCATTCAGAGGCCAATTTTAACATTCTTTATACGATTATATCATCTGTCCATTATGACAAAGCAAATGCTGGACAGTGACTTGCATTTGTTGCCAAATATAGTCCATTGAATAGATATTTCAATTGGAGCTTAAATACTTTGGCCTGAACTTTACCAGAAGTTGGCTAAGTATCAATTTTAGTGAGTTGGCGATTTTCACTTTCCAAACCTGATTGAATTTTATGATCCTATCTTACCAAGCTCGCTGCCAATGCACCACACTGCACTCTCCCACTCGCCGTAGGCAGAAGTATTTGCAACTGGCAGAACCTCCCAGGATTCCCGGCACAGACACGGTCTTAAAAGCTCAGCTCTAAATGATCTAAATTATGAATTATTGATCTCTGATTTCCAGTGGCTGATTTAATAGTGGAGTGGGTGGTGGAGGTGGTATGGAGGAGGAGGAGGGTGTTAGTAGTGGGGTAGGTCCATGGATGGGAATAGAGTTTTAAAAAAAGGACCTGATCGCTGACTGAAAACAGCAATAGTGATCACCTGACCTAGGTTTATTGGGGTCAAGGTCAATGAAACCACCGTGGTTTAGAACGAAGTCAGTCTGAGTAGAAAGTATTATTTCCTCCAAGGCAATGAAATCAGTCAGTTAGGCCCAATGAGAAAGCTAAGGAAATCCTTATCTCCTAGTTGACTTACTCCATTATGAGAACTTGCACATTCTGGAGATGAAAAGCCTGCTGCATTACCAGCCTGAAAATAATTGCCTCCTTTATGAATAACTGCAACATTTATTAAAGCTGATTGTCTCCAAGAAACCAACAAAGTATCCTTGACCACGGCTTAACATGTAATATCTTAATGACACCCAAAGGACTCTAAACTGTACATATTCTCTTATATTCCATTGTACTAGACACTATTACCCTTTAAATGCAAGATAACAAAGTGTGAAGCTGGATGAACACAGCAGGCCGAGCAGCATCTCAGGAGCACAAAAGCTGACGTTTCGGGCCTAGACCCTTCATCAGAGAGGGGGATGGGGAGAGGGTTCTGAAATAAATAGGGAGAGCGGGGGAGGCGGATCGAAGATGGATAGAGGAGAAGATAGGTGGAGAGGAGATTATAGGTGGGGAGGTGTGTGTTGTTGAGTCATGGAATCATCCAGCACAGAAACAGCCTATTAGCCCAATTCATCCATGCTGACCAGGTTTCCAATACTAAACTAGTACCATTTGCTTGCTTTGGCCATAAATCTTTCCTATCCATGTACCTGTCCAAATGTAATTTAAATGTTGTAATTGTATCCATCTCTACTAATTCCTCTGGCAGCTTGTTCCATACGCACACTACCCACTACATGAAAAAGTTGCCCCTCAGGTCCCTTTTAAATCTTTCCCCTCTCACCTTAAACCTATGCTCTCTAGTTTTTGACTCCCCTACCCTAGGAAAAAGATCTTGGCTATTCATGCTATTCATGCCTCTCATGATTTTACAAGCCTCTATAAGGCCACATCTCAGCTTCCTAAACTCCAGGGTAAAATGTCCCAGCCTATCCAGCCTCTCCCTATAACTCAAACCTTCTAGTCTTGGTAACATCTTTTAAAATCATTTTTGCAACATTTTCAGTTTAATAACATCTTTCCTGTAGCAAGGCAACCGGAAATGGTATGCAGTATTCCAAGTGTGGCCTTCCCAATGTCTTGTACAGACATAATGTGGTGTCCTAACTCCTGTACTCAATGCTCTGACTGATGAAGGCAAGTATGCCAAAGACTTTCTTCACTGCCCTGTTCAACTGTGGTGCCACTTTCGAGGAACTATGTAGCTGAACTGCGCGGTCTCTCTGATAGACAACACACCTCAGGGCCTGCCCATTAATTGTGTTAGTCCTGCGCTGGCTTGTCTTACCAAAGTGTATCACCTCGCATTCGTCTAAGTTAAACCTCATCTGCCATTCCTTGGCTCACTGGCCCAGTTGATCAAGATCCCATTCTACTCCTAGACAACATTTTTCACTGTCCAGTATACCTCCAATTTTGATGTCATCTGCAAAGTTATTAACCATATCTCCGATATTCTCAACCAAATCATTTAGGTAAATGAGGAACAACAGTGAACCCAGCACCAATCCTGTTTGTACAAGTAACTGAACAAAGGCCTTACATCTGGAATCACATCTTTACTATTTTTCATGGGTTTAACAGGTAAAAAGCCTGCTCTTTCTTTAAATGAAGAACATCTTTTGATCATCAGTAAAATTTTGTTACTACTTTTTAACTGGACTAAAAAAAACTTGCACAGAAGGGTACTCCTTTTTCCGACCCTGGTAATTGACTTTAAAAATAAGCTTTCAGTTCCTCTTCCACATAAGATGTTTTTTACATGATACTCGATGGAATTCAATTTAAATGCTACAATATACAAGTTACCTTTGGGTTTAATCACCTTAAAATTGAATCGTATATATGTAAGTAAACCCTATGTTGATTCAATCATTGAATAGATACCATGCACAAATTCAACAATCGCCTGATAAAAAGAATTATAATAAATCACTAATTATCCTGAGCTTCATTTCCTTCTGTCTAGAGTGATAGGCATTGACAAACCTAACCTAATGTAGGTTAAATGTGAGAGACATTCATTAATGTGAAGAAGGACTTCATAACAAAACAGTGAAAAACAACCTTGACAGGTACAATGAGCAAAATGGTGCATAGTAACTAAAGTGCTCTTACGAGGAATAAATAGTAATTATAGAAACACTCATTACGCCCCTTCCAAAACAGGAGGATAAGTATCCTGCTCTGGAAAACATTGGTATCATGTAAAAAGAAAGCTATTTCACAGGATGTTGTTTTAAACTCATGGTGACACCACAGAATAGATCACAAACAGGACTGAAGGGATGACTTAACAAGCACCAAAAATGAGTATAGATATGAGACACGCTATGCAGATTGTTGCTGTTCCAGCAAAGATGCGACGATGGTGACAATGTTTTAAACATTGTTGCTAAAAACTTCAATCGAATGAATTTGATGGAAGTTCGAGTAAAGTCAAGTAGAAATATACAGTTACACGACAACTTTAACTTTGCTATGAAATAGTTTCCATTTAAATTTGAAGCATAAGTGTGGAATCCATGCTGGTGCACCATCAATTGTTCCTTGGTGCCACCTGAATTTTGCAGAAGGAGTTGCGTATAATTGTGAAACCCTGCTTGGTCAGAGTTATCACGTATCCAATCAGATATGGTATCCCAATCAGCATAAAGAAGGGAAATGTTTTGCTAAAACTCACCACAGATTTCATATTGGACGCTGTGATAGAAGTGATGCTCAATGAAACTTTCACCAGCAAGTTCAAACTCAGTGTGGATGGAAAATATAGGGCAGAATAATAGAATATATCTAAAGCTTACTCCCATAATTTTCGAACAATTTTGCTCCTGTTGTGCACCCACAAAACAACTTCCGTCAGAAAAGATAGCTTCTATTAATTGGCAGTTGCAATTTGAATTTGCTGTCATGTGAACAATTGAATCACATTGATTTTACGGCTGAATAAAAATAATTTCGTTCTGCAATTTAGTTTGACAAGTGATAATGTTATGGAACTGCTCTTCAGTTATTACTCAGGTTTTCAGTGCCTATAGATGAGGGAGAATGGTCCCATAAGTATAAATGATCACATTGGCATGGAACAGCGATCACATTGGTACAGAGCTGGATTGGAAAAGTTGTTTCTCACGCTCTCTGCAGACTGCAATTTTTATAAAGCTCATTAAAACTACCGTGTAACTTGGAGTAGATTTCTACCAGAACTGCAGGGATGATTTTCAACTGCCAGCCAGCAGTTTTCCCACGAAAGCTGAATGAACCACAATAGAAAGGGTGGATGGGAGAGGGATACATTAACTCCGTAGATCATGTTTGCATACTTGTGACTCAAGACCCACGACAATGTGGTTGAATCTGTTCTGCCCTTTGAATAACCCAGCAAGCCACTCAGTTGTACAATCACTACAAAGCCTCAAAAAAGAAATGAAACCTGATGGACCACTTGGTATTGACTGAGGCATTGGAAAAGACAATTGCAGAAATAAACCTTGTCAACCCTGCAAAATGCTCTTTACAAACATCTGAGGCTAGTGTTAAAATTGGGAGAGATGTCTGACAGCCCAGTCCAGCATCAGCTTGACATAGTCACGCAAGTAGAATTACATGTTAGAGACAATATCCCAAATATCACTATCACTATCACCATCCCTGGAAATGTTCAGTCCAGTTGGCAGGTCAGACCCAGCAGAGGTGGGCACATTGGTATGCAGCCAGGAGGAGGTTGCCTTGGGAGTCCTCAACATTGACCCAGGACCTCGTGAAGCCCGATGGCTTCAAGTTAAACATAGGAAAGAAATCTCCTGCTGGCTACTAGGTTACTCAGGGGCATGGATTTAAGGTGTGAGGTGCAAGGTTTAAAGGTGATGTATGAGGCAGGTATTTTACGTTTAGGGTGGTGGGTGCCTGGAACTTGCTGCCAGAGGAGATAATGGAAGCAGATACGATTGTGACATTTAAAGGGCACCTTATCAAATATACGAATAGGATGGGAATAGAGGGATACGGTCCCCAAAAGGGTAGGGAGTTTTAGTTGTGATGAGCAGCATGCTGGTGCTGGCTTGGAGGGCCGAAGGACCTATTCCTGTACTGTAATTTTCTTTGTTCTTTCTTTGTGTCACATACCGTACTCCCTCAGCTGATGAATCAGGACTCCTCAATGTTGAACAATACTAGGAGGAAGTACTGAGGATGGCAAAGGCACAGAATGTACTCTGGGTGGGGGATTTTACTGCCCACTATCTACAGTGGCTCAGCAGCAGTACTATGGATCAAGCTGGTTGGGTCCTGCTAGGCTGGGTCCGCAGCGGGTGATGAGGGAACCAAAAGGAGGGAGAAACATATTTGACAACATCCTTACCAATCTGCCAATAGCAGATGCATTCATCCATGACAGAATCAGTAAGAGTGACCACTGCACAGTCCTTGTGGGGACAAAGTCACATATTCAGAGGGAAAACCTTTCATTGTGTTGTGTGACACTATCACTGTGCTAAATTGCTCAGACTTCAAACAGATTAGCAACACAAGACTAGGCATCCAAGAAGCGTTGTGGGCCATCAACAGCAGCAGAATTGGCCTGCCATATTCCTCACTCACCCAGGTGATCAACCCTGGTTCAATGGAGAGTGCAGGAAGACATTACTGGAACAGCATCAGGCATACCCTAAAAATGGAAGGTATCAATCAAGACTGCTTGCATGACAAACAGCATAAGCAGCAAGTGATAGACAGAGCTATACAACAGACGTTTCGTTACTGTGCTTGGTAACAAACTCAGTGCAGCCTCTGATGAAGCATCAGTGTGTTAACTGAGGATGTTACCAAGCATGGTAACGAAAGATCTGCAGAACATCAAACCAGCTCGGCGAGCCAACCAACCTCAACACCCACAACCCGAGCTACAAATCTACTCCAAAACCTTAGAGATCTATACAACAGATCTAAGCTCTGAGATCCTGCCATGTCCAGTGTGAACAGTGATGGGCAAACAAACAATTCATTGGAGGAGAAGGTTCTATAAATATCCTCATTCTCAATGATGGACAAGCCCAGCACATCAGTGCAAAGTTAAGGATGAAGCATTCACAGCAATCTTCAGCCGGAAGTGCCAAGCAGATGATCCTACTCAGCTTCCTCATGTTCCCTGGCATCACAGTCACCAGTCACCAGCTACTGGATGCTGCAAAGGCAATGGGCCCTGACAATATTCCAGCAATAGAACTGAAGACTTGTGGTCTGGAACTTGCCACTCCCTTAGCTAAGCTCTTCAAACAGTTACAACATTGGTATCTATCTGACAATGCAGAAAATTGCCCAGACATATCTTCTATACAAAAACAAACAGGATAAATCTAACACAGCCAATTGACATAAATAACAAAGTTTGGAGCTGGATGAACACAGCAGGCCAAGCACCATCTTAGAAGCATAAAAGCTGATGTTTTGGACCTAGACCCTTCAGCTCCTAAGATGGTGCTTGGCCTGCTGTGTTCATCCAGCTCTACACTTTGTTATCGCGGATTCTCCAGCATTTGCAGTTCCCATTATCTCAGCCAATTGGCATGATGGCTCAGTAGTTAGCACTGCTGCTTCACTGCTCCAGGAACCCTGGTTTGAGTCCATCCTCAGCTGTCATCTATGTGCAGTTTGCATGTATTCCTCCTATTTATATTGGTTGCCTCCACATGGTCTAGTTTCCTTCCACAATCCAAAGATGTGCAGGTTAGATGATTTGGCTGCGTTTAATTGCCCATGGTGTCTAGTGATGAGCAGGCTAGGTGGATTAGCAAAAGGAAATGCAGGGTTACAGGGATAGGATAGGGGGTGGCTCAGAAGGGATGCTCTTTGGAGGGTTGGTGTGGGCTCGATGGACCAAATTGCCTGCTTCCACAATGTAGGGATTCTGATTCTATGATCAGTCTCCTCTTGACTATCAGTAAAGTGATGGAAGGTGTCATCAACAGTGCTATCAAGCAGCATCTGCTCAGCAAGAACCTGCTCGGTGATGCCCAGTTTGGGTTCCACCAGGGCCACTCAGCTCCTGACCTCATTACAGCCTGGGTTCAAACATGAACAAAAGGGCTACATGTCAGAGGTGAGGTGAAGGTGACAGCCCCTGACATCAGGCTGCATTTGGCAGCAAGGAGCCCTGGCAAAACTGCAATCAATGGCATCAGGGGGCAAACTCTTCGGTGGTTAGAGTCATATCTGACTCATCAGAAGATGGTTGTGGTTGTTGAAGATCATTTCAGCTCCTGGACATCTCTGCAGGAGTTTCTCGGAATAGTGTCCTCGGCTCAATCATCTTCAGCTGCTGACAAGTGGCAAGTAGCGTTCATACCACACAAATGCCAGGCTATGAGCATTTCCCATAAGTGACAATCTGTCTATTGCTGTTTGATATTCAATGGCATTACCATCACTGAATCCCCACACTGTCAACATCCTGGGGGATACTACTGGCTAGAAAGTCAAAAGACATGCAATGTAAATACAATGGCTACAATAACAGGTCAGAAGTCAGGAATACTGTGGTGAGTAACTCACCTTCTGATTACCCAAACCATGTCCATCATCTGCAAGGCACAAGTCAGGGATGTGATAGATTGCCTGAATGAGAGTGCTTCAATAACACTCAAGAAGCTTAACTCCATCCAGGAAAGAAAACCGCCCACTTGATTGGCATCACACCTGCAAACACCCGCTCCCTCTACCACCGATTTCAGTAGCTGCAGTGCGTACTATATACAAGATGCACTGCAGGAACTCACCAAGTTCCTCAGACAGCACCCTCCAAACCCATGAAGGACAAGGAGGGCAGATACATGGGAACACCGCCACCCTTAAGTTCCCCTCCAAGCCACTCACCATGCTGGCTTGGAAATTGAAATAACTCCAAAGGGGCAGGTATCACCACCACCAAGTAACCTTTTCTTTACATGTGCATAGTATATGAACTCTGACTAGCTTAGTCATAGCCAGTCCCTAAAATGAGGAAACTCTCTGAATCTCCTGTTTGTATCTGTTAGCCAACGCTCCTTGATTGGCCAAGGTTAACAACCCCAATCAAGGATCTCATAGTCAATGGATCCACATGGTCCTTGATCCAATCACTACAGAAATATATTGCCATTCTTTCTCTGTCACTGGGTCAAAATCCTGGAACTCCCTCCCTAACAGCATTGCAGGCCTCCTACAGCAGGTGGACTGCAACTGTTCAAGAAGGCAGCTCACCATCACCTTCTCAAGGGCATCTAGAGATGGGCAATAGTTGCTGGCTAGCCCATGTCCCATGAATGAATAAGTAGTTATATTAAATTGGAATCTTTCTCATTTCACAAATTTAATTGGATTTACAAATGCCCAATTCACTGTGCTCATGTCATCCAAATAATCCAGTTGATGAGCGACCTAAAGGTTTACTCTTAAAGGGAGAGCTAGAGAATGCTCTAGAAACTACTTTTTTTGATTACTTTGTGTGGTGAGAAAATCTGCAAAATACCAGCAGCATATATTTGCAGAACGTCGTATAGTCCAGTAAAAGATCAGGCCTAACAATTCATTAAATTGTCAGCCCTTCTCCAGCAATGGCACTGGACCCCATTGTTATTGCAGGGGCTGGGGTGTTGATGAGGGCAGTGAGGGGTGGAGGGGGATTGAGTGCCTCATTCTCCAGCTTTAACTGTTCATTGGATTCATTTTTTCCTGAGAATTATTCCAATTGGCAGCAGAATTAACAAAACTCCATTGGTTAATGATCTACACAATAAGACTTCCCTTGTCAGCAACAATAGATGTACCAGGAAATCTGTGTGAACAAAGGAGTTCATGTTTTGGAGACAGCTGTGCTTGTGTTAGACACCTTATGCAGCTGTTTCCCCAAATACTCAGTCTGAAAAGCACTTGGCAACCAACTTCGCTTTTGAATACAGGTACCACAGGATTGCTCTTGACTTTGCACAATAGTGTCAAATTAGTTTTAGAGAATTGACAGCCTTCAGCCTTTGCCCATTTCTTCTGGGTTTTATTTCCCTCAAACATGTGACTTACCCTCTGGGGGTGTTCAAGTTGTCAGCAATCAGATGGAATCATGCAAATCAACATGATTCAGAAAATTCTAAAATTACCACGACAGATCTTTCAGATCTGTTGACTTGTTATCTCTGCATACTACAAGCATAGCAATAATACAATAAAATATGTGAAGTTTCGGGTATCCTAATCACAAGGAGATTTCTTTTTCACCAAGTTATTTTAGTGAAAACATGATTGCAGATCATTCCGTACTTTTGTAATAATCTGAGACTTTTTCATGGATGAAAGCTTGTCCTTCTCTTGGGTGAAACATCTACAAACATTTCCTTTATGGATATTTCTATGTTTGTAATGCATGGGAATATTATCGCACATTCTGTTGTCAGCACTTTTTGTGGGAATGTTGCCTGTCTCCATGTGTCTGTATCTGGGTTGAATTGGGTTGTGACTTTTGAACAGCTGATCCATGTGACAGGAATATTGTGGCTTCCAAATTCTTCGTCATTGCCTTTCCTACCACTGTGGTGTTAGCTAGTCTCAACTGCTTTGTTTTGCGTTTAAGGCAGTTTGAACCTGATGAAATAGAACATTTCACTGATCAATGACCTATTTGTGATGAAAAATGAATTTGATGGAACTAATTGTTTGAGCTTAATGGAACAAATTTAGCAACAGAATCTCTGTCTTTTCAATGGGAGACAATTATTTTATGTTTATCGAATAAACCACTGAAAGCATGCGGTTGAGTTGGAGATCTGCCATTGATTCTCTTTTCCGCATTGAGTCTAAACATCTCTTCGATTAACAGTGGGAGATAATGAAACACTAATGAGTGAATACAAGCAGAGGTACTTATCTTAATAACAAGCTGTAATTTATTACATAATAACAAGTTATATGTTATGTTGGTAATTGACATAAAGCACTGAGATTACCTAGAGATAATGGGAACTGCAGATGTTGGAGAAGCCAAGATAACAAAATGTGAAGCTGGATGAACACAGCAGGCCAAGCAGCATCTTAGGAGCACAAAAGCTGACGTTTCGGGCCTAGACCCTTCATCAGAGAGGGCTAGAGCTTAGGATAACATATCTGATCCATTCAGATCAGAGGTAGACTCCCCAAATCTTCACCCAGAACTGCATAACATCATCAATTTGGGTGAAGCCTAATGCAGTCTCCATTTACTCTTTTGCAAATGTTGTTCCATTGAACAATCCATTTTTCCAGTTGAATTCTAACTGAAATGAAGTAATAGGAATGAAGAGGATTAGAATTTTCTGCACTTCAAGACAATGAACTAAAATGGAATTAATTTAATGATCAATGTTCAGCTATTCAAAATCGACAGCAAGTTCTGAGTTAAATATTTCTAGGATGCATGAAGAAAGGTCTGCATTTTCACAGTTCTCTTCAGTGCCTCAGTGAAAGCAATCCTGGATGGTTGACAGATAAATTACTTAATAGAAGTAGATACTGCAGAGACTGAACATCTGAAATACAAACAGAAAAATCTCAAAATGTTGGGCAGCACCTGAGGAGAGAGGAACAGAGTTAATGCTTTCAGTTCGGTAAAATTCTTGCTCTGAACACTTTTGAACAGTTCTGTTGAAGCACCGTGTTTGGCTCAAAATGTTAGCACTGTTTCTCCATCCAAAGATGCTACCCAATCCGATGATTATTTCCAGGACATTTGTTTTTATTTCAGTTAACTTCTTTCTTTCAAAATGTGTAATTGATGATTGAGCTTATTTTCCCTTCATTATTTTGGCAGTTTCAGCTGGTCGACACAATTTTTCCCTCTCAATGTGCTTGCTGAAGGATGACTCACTCTCGGCCAATGTTTTCCATTCAAGAGGCTTTTCCAGTCTATGTTGTTTAGACTACCCTATTCAAGTTTTCCACAGCACAAACTTAACCACCACCCTTTCCAATTCCAGAGACTCATCTAATGTTTCACCAAATTACCTGAGCTAATGACCAGAAGTGTTCACTCACTCAGAGTGACAAAGAACAGTCCAATCTGATGTAACAGCTGCACAATGTTAAAGATTTCATAATGTGGTGTCAGTTGTTGCAGAAAAATACTGCTAAGTCACTGCCATTTAACTTTCAGCTTGGGGATCGTTTTCTGGGTTTGCGCTGACAGTGGACTCCCCGACTGTCTGACAGGGCAAATGAAAAATACCAGGGGCATGCTGTTCACATTTTCAGGTATCTGCTGTGATTTTTTTTACCACCGGCTCATGTTTGGGGAATTAACCATTTTTTTGTTTTCTTCTTAAAGTTATTCATTTGATAATTAATGGATTTGTTTCTTAAATTCAGGAAATATTGCTAACCAAGTAAGCTGCATCTCAGATTAGGAAAGGGAGGTATTGCTTCCTGTCCTCAGTCCTTGAGCAGCCATTACGTCTCTGACACCAAGTGCCTACGTCTGTGGCTATCCAATGAAAACAGGGTGGAACGCAACAAAGTTCTCCACTGCTCAGCATCCTGAGAACAATCATGACGGAGGACTGGCTATTGAGGCTTGGCCATGTGGGTGAGGTAACAGAGGACATTTAATAATCGCAGTAACACAAAGGAGCGAATAACTTCAGAGGACAGAAGGCTGGGTAGATAACAAGGTGTGGAGCTGGATGAACACAGCAGGCCAAGCAGCATCTGAATCAAATTTCTGAAGAGGGGCCCAGGCCCGAAACGTCAGTCTTCCTGCTCCTCTGCTGCTGCTTGGCCTGCTGTGTTCATGCAGCTCTACACCTTCATATCTCAAATTCTCCAGCATCTGCAGTGTCTACTATTTCTAAAAGAGAAAGGCAGTCAGGAGAATTCATTCTTCTCCTGACTACCTTTTTCTTTTAGACATAGTAGGCACTGCAGATGCTGGAGAATCTGAGATGACAATGTATGGAGCTGGATGAACAAAGCAGGCCAAGCAGCATTTTAGGAGCACAACAGCTGATGCTTCTCCCGCATTTCCCGCAACTCATCTTTCACACCCTGTCCCCACAATAACCGCCAAAAGAGACTCCCCCCTCGTCCTCACTTACCACCCCACCAACATCCGGACCCAACGCATCATCCTCCGACACTTCTGCCATCTGCAATCCGACCTTACCAGCAAAGACACTTTTCCATCCCCAACCTTATCTGCTTTCCAGAGAGACCACTCTCTCTGTGACTCCCTTGTCCACTCCACACTCCCCTCCAACCCGACCACACCTGGCACTTTCCCCTGCAACCGCAGGAAGTGCTACACTTGCCCCCACACCTCCTCCCTCACCCCTATCCCAGGCCCCAAGAAGACTTTCCACATCAAGCAGATGCTCACCTGCACATCTGCCAATGTGGTATACTGCATCCACTGTACCCGTTGTGGCCTCCTCTACATTGGGGAAACCAAGCGGAGGCTTGAGAACTGCTTTGTAGAACACCTATGCTCAGTTCGCAATAAACAACTGCACCTCCCAGTCGTGAACCATTTCAACTCCTCCTCTCATTCCTTAGACGACATGTCTATCATGGGCCTCCTGCAGTGCCATAATGATGCCACCCGTAGGTTGCAGGAACAGCAACTCATATTCCGCTTGGGAACCCTGCAGCCCAATGGTATCAATGTGGATTTCACAAGCTTCAAAATCTCCCCTCCCCCCCATCGCATACCAAAACCAGCCCAGCTCGTCCCCGCCTCCCTAACCTGTGTCCAATTTTGGGGCTCACACCTCAGGAAGGACATTCTAGCCCTGGAGCGTGTCCAGCGGAGATTCACACGGATGATCCCTGGAATGGTAGGTTTGAGGTACGATGACCAGCTGAGGATCCTGGGACTGCATTCATTAGAGTTTAGAAGGTTAAGGGGAGATCTAATAGAAACTTACAAGATAAAGTATGGCTTAGAAAGGGTGGACGCTGGGAAGTTGTTTCCATTAGACGGGGAGACTAGGACCCGTGGGCACAGCCTTAGAATTAGAGGGGGTAAATTTAAAACGGAAATGAGGAGACATTTCTTCAGCCAGAGAGCAGTGGGCCTGTGGAATTCATTGCCACGGAGTGCAGTGGAGGCCGAGACATTAGATGCCTTCAAGGCAGAGATCGATAAATTCTTGATCGCTCAAGGAATCAAGGGCAATGGGGAGAGTGCAGGGAAGTGGAGTTGAAATGCCCATCAGCCATGATTTAAATGTCAGAGTGGACTCGATGGGACGAATGGCCTTATTTCCACTCCTATGTCTTATGGCCTTATGGCCTTCCTCTCACCTAGCCCTTCCTCCTACCTCAAGCTGCACCACCATTTCCTTCCTACTAACCTCATCCCACCTCCTTGACCTGCCATCCCCCTGGGACTGACCTATCCCCTCCCTCCCTCCCCACCTACACTCACCTCTACAGGATCCATCCCCGCCTCTTTAACTTGTCTGTCTGCTCTCCACCTATCTTTTCCTCTATCCATCTTTGATATGCCTCCCCCCACCATTTATTTCAGAACCCCCTTCCCCTCCCCCATTTCTGATGAAGAGTCTAGGCCTGAAATGTCTGCTTTCCTGCCCCTAAGATGCTGCTTGGCCTGCTGTGTCCATCCAGCTCCACACTTTGTTATCACCTATTTGAATGATGTTGGAATACATTTTATTCCAATATCATCGAGTTCTTTTAAAGTTTAGTTTTATTTATATACACAGTGCAGTATTCAATTGTTCGCTTACTCAGAGTTTGTGTTTGCATATGAGTATATCGCTGCACCAAATTTGAGTGATGTTGCAGACAGAAAAATACACTGAACGTAAGCAGTAGAAAACGGGATACAAGAAATCAGATATTTAAGAAGCTGTTGTACACAGGCTTCCTGTCACACACATATATCCTTACATATCAATGTGACATAAATTGCAACACAGACAATAAAATAAATGTCTTGCTTCGTGAATTTACATGAGCTAATAAATATGCAAGAAACAATTATCACCTTCCGCAAAAGGTGGAAATAAAGATCTCACAATTAACACAAAACTTTAGCTTTTATGGTTCTTACTTAACACTAATTCTTTGGTTATAAACAAGTTATGATTATTTCATACTGCTCAATCTGGTAGTTACTCCTGTCAAAGCTGAACGTGAATTTCAGTTTTTGAGTTTGGAACGATTGGGCTGAATCTTACGTTTCTTGATGAAGTGCCAGCAGGGTTGAGCTTTTTGGAAGGATTTTTGTCACAAAAGTAAATAGATTTTCTTATCACATCTTACCAAACTCATTCCATTAAGCGTTGGCCTTGACCTTATCTCTTCCCTCTTATCAACCTTCACTCTTAATCTGATTGTATCCCAATCTTACCATGCGCCGTTTTGCCTTGGACACAAAAGAGAAAGGACACTTGCCACCCTGCTTTGTGTGCAGGACACAGGAGGTGCTGCTTGATGGGGAGGTGCACAGAAAGGGCTTCCTCTTCTCCCAGGACCAGCTGTGGACGTCATGACAACAGTCCATGCCAAACTGGTCTGAGGTTGTCATCCAGTGTGTGCAGCCTCAACCATCTGGATGAATGCTGAGCAATGTAGAAGGAAGGTCAATGACCTTCTCCACTCTTCCAGCGTAAGTGTTACCATCTTCTTTCTGATAGCTCACACTCACTCTATCTCTGCCATTGTACCCACTCCCCACACAGGCTCATTCTCTATCACTCTCATTATTGCCTGCAGTACCTACCCCACTCAGTCTGATGGACCTGTAAGAATAATACATTGTTATCAGAAACGTCATTACCAGTAGTTTCTGAGGAATTAAACAAAACATTTAAAAAGATTGATTTGTAAGACTTTCTTTGTCTGAACACTATTCAGTTTGCACTCCACATAATGTCATACTTATTTGGTAAAGTTATTAATTTCCTAAAATCACTGCTGGAGACAAAGATATTTTATCAGCGTAATAGGGTTACAGACATAAGATACAGGGGTTGGCCCGGGTGTGCTGCTCTTTCAATATTCAGTGTGGGCATGGTGGGTCAAATGGTCTGCTTCTACACTGTAGGGATACTATGATTTTATATGAAGTACTGAAATTTAGTCCTAATTTAGTAGATTGCTGCTATGCAGAATATTTTCATCGCTAAGCATGAATTAGAAAGAATAATTTAAAAATTGTAATTAAAACAACCAATTCTCTGACTCTCTCATGAATAGTGTTAATCTAAGAATGTGTAATCTCAACATGTCTTTAGCAATCTGTTCCTCTGCAGCAGAGGAAAATGTGTAAATTAAGTGACAAGTTGGCAGCACATTTATTCTCAAATTTTTATTACCAATGGTCATTTTATTTCCCCTTAGAAAGATCTGAATCAAAATATTTACAGATATATGAAACCTACGGGTTTTTCTTGAGTTTACCTGCAAGATAATGATTGTCAATGTTTCTTTTGCTAGACTTGTACATTTTAACCTAGATTCCACTGAGTTTTCAAAACAATCTACTCAAGCTCTACAGTTCTTGACATACACCAGTAGTTCACAAAAGTGGCCATTCTTTTGCAACCTTGATCTTAAGTGTTGACAAACCTTTGAGAATGGAACGGAATTATGCTTAAAGAGATGTAAATATAGTGGTGAGAAACAGGAGACCATCCATAGCCCAAGAGACAGTGAATCACTTTCTACCACCCCACGCTGAGATCAACTAACACAATTCAGCCTGGATCAACCTTAGATCTTCACAGTCTAAGTTTGTTAATTTCCGAAAAACCTGCTAGATGTGATAAAACTTATGTATGTATGCAAATTTTCCACAAACAGTGAGTGGAGAAATATTTTTCTTCCTCTCTCGCCAGACAGATTTTACAGAGGAGTCTTTAAAGGAGACAATCTTTTCTCATATAACAAGGTGTGGAGCTGGATGAACACAGCAGGCCAAGCAGCATCTTAGGTTTCTATTATCTCTGATACTCTTTCTCATTCTCAGATTTCAGTTTCCCAGGACTTCTGCTCATGAAAATTCAGCTACTAGTACCTTCCCCTTCAACATCTTACTTTTTCATCACACCTCCCCTTGCTGATTCATATTAATATTTTACTTCTACAATTCCTCATATTTAAAATGTTAACCCTTGCATTTAAATCCTTTCATTCAATTGTCTGCCTGTAAACTCTTCAACAGCTACAATTGCTTCTGCCAGAATCTCAGTTCCTCTCACTTTGCTCTCTTCTGCTTCCTTGATTCCTTTTGCCTTAATGTTGCTGCTCATGTCTCCAGCCAACTCGAGCTCAGGATCTGGAATACCCAACTAAAGCATTTAAGCAGGATCACTTTCACCGGAGCTCCATCCTGAACAAGTGGAGAAAATGTCAGCTTTTTCTTCATTCTAGGTGGGTGTAGAAATGACCAGGATGCCACCTCCCTCCCTCATCTCCACTATTTACTGGAAAGTCCTCCAGATCCTATACCTGTCAGGTGCTTAAATAGTCACTTGATGAGCTTTCTGCCAAATTCAGTTTGCAGGCAGTAACATTCCACCTCAACTGCAGCACCAGCAATCAGTGGCTGCTGGTTGCACAGCAACCGAGAACTCTAGGAGCAGTGGACACGGGAGACATCAGTTGGGGGAGGGGGCTGTGTGGAGGAAAACATGGAATGGGATTGTGGGGACTGGGGCTTCAGAAGCAAGGGGAGGGAGTTTGCTTTAAGTGCCTAGCTGCTGCATCATAACCATGCCCTCAAACATCGCCTGATTGCGGCAGATTCCTTCAATGTGCCAGGTAGGCAGTTCAGTTTCACTGGTTGGGAAAGTTGCCAGTACTCCCATCTGCCAGAAATGGAGTTAATTCCAGTGTGAAAAGGTTCTCCACAGATGGTGTGATGCAATGGCCTTCCTGCCCAAAGCATAATTCCGGTGGTGTTGGGATGGTGGCGATCAACTCCTTATCATCAACCCACTCAATTATCGCTTCCTCCTGCCATGGTGTTGGCTCTGAGGGATTCAGCATTAGCAACGCCTTCGGACGCTAAGAGGAGATGGTTAGATTGTGAGTTTGACCCAAGCTATTGCACTGGGGGCATGTTTTGAAATTTCTCGACAGCAGATGGTGAAATATTAGCTCAAATAACAAGCTTGGAATGAATAGCGAGTCCAATGGTGATCATGAAACTATTGAGCTGCCAACATGTTATTTATGTCACAGGCATCCTCTTGCACCTTAATCATCCTTACACTGTTACAGAAGATCAGAAATCAACTTTATAACTGCAGTCTCTATTAATGACACAATTTCGATATGTGAACACTACAAAATTAACAATTCTCAACAAGTGTGCAGAGCACTTGGTAGAGTGCATCTCTCTGCCATACTGTGTTAATAGAATGTTTTTACAATAATGCAGCTCCTTTTTGAGGCTTTGTGAGTTTGGTTGATATTCTACAATAACAGCAAGCTAAAAAAGACCTTTTGTATTGAGAGCTTCCATCTCACCAAGGAGCTTTTGAGCCAGTCTCGCAGGTTCTGAAAATTCTCACATTTTGACCGCTGTGAGAAATTCCAGCAGAGTAACTAAGGCAAGAAAATATGCAACAAAGTTCTAATGTACAAGCCAAAAATATTCTTGAAAAGGTTAATTCACTGTGTCTTCCAAAGTTAAAGGATCACTTAGAAAGTTCTAGTATCCGGATCTGGATCTGCATGTTTGCCACAAAATAAACAGTTCTTCTTCGTGTTGCATTCTACCTCAGTACGCAGTTCTATTGAAATCCATTAGTTAGTTTCTGTAACGTATTGTTAAGAGCAAACAGAAATAATTTAAAACAGAGGCGAAGAGATTACTTTTCCTCACAGTCAGTGGCAAATGCATTTGAAGTTTCAAGAACTGTGTGAACCTCCAAATTTATTGATAACAGAATTAAAAGCGTATAACAGCAAGTCAAAGATCTGCATCACATAGGTTTTTCATTTCTGACATTTGCAGGAAACAAAATCAGCCTCTGAGTGAATACATTAGGGCTCTTATAGCGGCTAATCATAGCCCTAGAACTTAATTAGTTGCGCAGAAAGTTAGTGAGTGTGGCCATGAACACTGCAATTAGCATTTTAATACAACTTTGGACAGAAGGATTTATGTCACTTCAAACTTTAATACCATCGTAATGTCCCCGTAAATGTCAACACACACACTTAAAGTTTGCATCACTTCACACATTTTGATCTTGGCAGATTGCAGGACCTTGTCTGCTTTTTTTGGATAAGGTTAAGAACAATTCTTCAGCCAGAACCGAGAGTTCGGGAACAACCAGCCATTTCAGACATTGACGTCACTATTTTTGTGCAGACAGCATATTTTTCCTCACTATTTAATAAGTATCTATCAATCAAAATGGGGGAATATCATGCCTAATTTTTCAGATTTGTGAGAAGAGCACAATGTAATAAGTAAGTTGGAAAACAGAGGACTAGTGTACACTTTGTAATGATGCACAACATGTTTTTAAGCAGCAAAGTAAAATTTACAGGGAACATTATTTTTCAGTTATTCTTACCCTTCCTGCATAATTTAAAAATACTAAATTAGTTAATCTGCACCATCCGGGTAATTAAAAACAGAACACACGGAATTGGCATTTACAAAGGCTTGGTTTGGTGCCCCAGCATTTTATTAGACATACTGATCAGTTGCACAATCACACAAATGATAGGCCTCAACTTTGCATGACTGTTGAGAGAAACCCCATTATAATTACATAATTTGTAACACAGACTGAAGCGTGTGACCCAGCTTTGGGTATTCTCCCTTGGGCTGCATGTTCTGTTGCAAGTTCTAAGTCTCACACGATCTCACATTTTCAGTCAAGTGGTGAGTCTGTTATAGATCTGTTTGGAATCCTGGACTAGTTCAGAGACCCATTTAATTACTTTTTGTTGTCGGGTCCATCTTGCGGTGCAAACAGGCAAATTTAGGGGAGGCAATAGCCTGGAGGTATTATTGTAGAATGTTAATCTGGAGACCCAGGTAATGTTCTGGGCACTTGGGCTCAAATCCTGCCATGGCAGATGGTGCAATTCGAATACAATAAAAATTTGAAATTAAGAGTTCAGTGATGATCATGAATCCATTGCTGATTGTTGGAAAAAACCCATCTGGTTCACTAATTCCTTTAGGAAATGAAACTGCCATCCTTACCTGGCCTGGCCGATATGTAAATCCAGATCCAAAGCAATGGTTGACTCTTAAACTACCCTCTGGGCAATGAAAACAATAACTGCTGGCCTAAGTAGTGCCACTACCATCCACGAATGAATAAAAAAAACAGCTATCACACGTCCTACATTAGAAGCATGGGTACTCTTCAAATCTACTCCAGCAACTGAAAGAGCTTTGGGATGTTCAGAAGTCATGACAGGTGCTCCATAAACAAAGATGTACAAGCTTTTTTCTCTTTATTACAAAACTGCCTCTGTGCAAAATTAAGATAATGTTTTCCATGGAAACTTTGCCTGTGTTTATGCAAATGATAAGCCCACAAGTTGGAGGTTGTCTTATTGTGATTATGCATCGTAGTGTGTCAATGAGGAAAATCTAATAACAGGGTCAACTCCTGGCTTTTTAGGAATTAGTGTACAATGTTCGGCTCACCATTGTTTCTTAGTATTTCAGTTTGCAAATTGAACAATTTTGAGGAAGATCTCTTATGGCTGTGCGGGTCATTATTTAGGCCACTTTTGGAATACTGTGTTCAATTCTGGTCTTCCTGGCATGGGAAAGATGTTGTGAAACTTGAAAGAAATGATTTACAAGGATGTTGCCAGGGTTGGAGGATTTGACCTCTAGGGAGAAGCTGAAGAGGTTGGGGCTATTTTCCCTGGAGCGTCAGATGCTTAGGGGTGACTGTGCAGAGGTTTATAAAATCATGACCGGCATGGATACGGTGAGTACCTAAGTTCTTCACCCCATGGTAGGGGAATCCAAAACTAGAGGGCATAGGTTTAAAGTGAGAGGGAAAACATTTAAAAGGGACTTAATGGACAACCTTTTCACGCAGAGGTTGCTGCATGTGCAAAATGAACTGCAAGAGGAAGTGTTTGAGGCTGGGACAATTACAACATTTAAAAGGCATCTGGATGGGTATATGAATACCAAGGGTTTAGAGGGATATGGGCCAAATGCTGATGAATGGGACTGAACAAATTTAGGATATCTGTTCACCATGGGTGAGTAATGCAGAAGGGCCTGTTTCCATGCTGTATATATCAATGACTCTATCTAAACTGCCCCTTTTGTTGCTTGTTAAAATCTCCAGTTGCTCAGCAATTGAAGTCAAACACTGATATTTGGAGACATGATATCTTATCTTCAGCTTGTACACTATGCCCAGGTTTTATTTTGCGATACCTGATAAGTTTGGCCAAAGGAGACAATGATCTACATCTGGACAGCAATGAAATTAGAATGTCTGATTGCCTGGCTGTCTCTGTTAGGTTAGTTCAGAAGTTCTCTCCAAACCCCTTCAGCACTGAATTGACTAGGTTTTCAAATTATGAGCAGTACTGACCTGTTCACCTGTTGCCAATAAGACAGGACTGTTTAACATAGCTCAGTTTCCCTTAACATTCTTTTTAAATGAAACTACTGTTCAAATTTCTAATGAATATATGTCAGAGTGAAAACTTCATGATACCATTTTAATAAAGTAACAGTCAATGGAAAAGGATAATGGCACTCTTTAGATTTAATTTGTTTACTTTGCAGTTTGTATTCCAATTAGGAGAACTCAAGTTACATAACAGTGGATAAGAGTTTCATATTTCACCAACTTCTACACTTAAACAAAATATATGTATTGATATAGTTGACATGAGTAGCAGAGATAGGTGTAGAAGGATATGTCGATGTGTTGTTCTTGCACAGTTTAGATACTTGCAGAGAATGATTTGGCCTGTTTCTTCATTGTAAATTTGATGACTAAAATCAGAACATGTGAAATCGGAAGACCAGTAGCAGAATGGATAACAAGTCAGCTAGAAAACAGAGGCCAGAGAGTAGGGGTCAAAGATAGCCATTCAGATTAGCAAATACAATCAGAGATAATGGGGACTGCAGACGCTGGAGAATCCAAGATAACAAAGTGTGAAGCTGGATGAACACAGCAGGCCAAGCAGCATCTCAGGAGCACAAAAGCTGCTTTTGTGCTCCTGAGATGCTGCTTGGCCTGCTGTGTTCATCAGCTTCACACTTTGTTATCTCAGATTAGCAAATAGTTGGAATTAGTTTTCTGCATGGATAAATGCTGAGATTAATGTTCAATTATTACATAAATGATCAGGAAATTGGAGCTATTATTTCAAAACATATAGATAACAGCAAATAAGGGGATGTCCTTAATACAGAGCAAGACTGTGAAAACATATAGGATGACTTGCACGATGAGGGCATAATTGACAATTGAATTTCAATATAAGCAATTGAGAAGTGGTACATACTGCGAAGAATAAAGAAACCACATATTCTCAGCAAAACAATTGTCTAAATAGAGTAAAGGAAATGTCATCTGAGCGAGGTTAGTAGATGATTAAGAGTGGTGATGAGGGTGAACAAGTGCTTAAAGTACAGCAAGCAAGGCACAAGGGTTCATAGCAAGAATCATTTCTGAAGGGATAAAATTGGAAAGCAGGGAAGTAGGTTCCAATTCAGTTTGACCACATCTAGTGTGCTGTGAACACCTCTGTCACCCATGATGTAAAAAAAGTGGGACAAAAAAAAATTTACAAAAACAATACAAGAACTTCAAAAAAGACTGAACAAGCTTTGCTCTAAAACAAAGATGGATGGATGTCTTGATAAAAATCTTTAAGATCATTAAAATGGCTTTGTTGAGTGAGATGCATAGTGCCCAGTTCATCATGACTTGGAGCAACTTTTCTCATGCAATCTTCCACTCTTCACCTCATTAATTTAACACCCAAGCTGTTGGATATATTTTTTGGTGAAATGCATGATAAAAGACGTGGAAGTGCTCACCACTGCTGGGAATTTCTGACCTTCAAGCCCCAGGTGCCATATTTTAAATCCAGTTGTACATTACTTCAGAACTGTCTCCAGTTGCCAGCACAGCAGCCTTTACAGCTGCCTCATTAGCAGTGACCACTGCTAAAGCTACACCTACAGGAGGAAGTAGCGCTAAAAGCTGTGCATCCTTCTGGTCAAGTAAGTGTGGTTTAACATTGCCTAGGCCAGTCAGGCAGATCCCAGTGAGCAAAACTGGGTGGTCAATGAATGCAGGCGATGCCACTGTCATGGGGGGTCATCATTATCAATATAGCGCCCATCTCTGGGTAAACAGCTGGTCAGGAAGGAGGGCACAGGTCTCCACAGTCACTAAGTTGCCTTAACTGTGACCTTGCCATGGAATGCTTAGGTAAAACAGTGACGTTGTCTATTTTGCACACCAACCGCCTTTGCATTAGTATTAAAGATTAATATTGCTTAATTAGGCCAATAAAGTTTTAATGAAGACCTGTAGCTCGGGTTGTGGTTGGAGTGGTTGGTTGGTTCGCCGAGCTGACTGGTTTTTGTGCAAATGTTTTGTCTCCCTTCCAGGTGATATCATATGTTCTGTCCTGCTATGAATTTATATGGCCCGGTCTAGCATGGTGGGCAGTCTTGTTTCCAGAAACAAGACTGTTCAATTGACTGTTAGATAATATTGCCATTATCTTCAAGACTCATGAAACTTATTGACATGAAACTCTTAAATTACAGAAAATCTAAAAATCACCTCCTCATTAAAAGCATCAGGGCTTTCGTTAGGTACCAGGTGATGAGTAATTGTTAACCTAATCTCAGTGTATATTGTTTGAGGAGTCTGATAATGCTGGCCACCCAAGGCTTCAGTAAAAGTTTGTCTTTGGCACATAATCTCTGCTAAAGTGGATTCAAGTTGGTAATCTCTTGCTTATCACAATTGCTTGTTCCACTAATACTGACAACAAATTAAAATGTTCAACTGGTGATACAGGCATTGTCTGGGTAATTAGTTATGCCACGTGGCATAATTACTTACCTAGGCACAAAGAAATCTCACCTTTTCTAAGAGTTTTACAAACAACATTGTTTTGTAAAGTAAAATTTTGGAGCATGTTATATCCTAGTGAGGCCTCAGAATTGCTCTATTGCAGTCATTTTATTATGAAGTATGCTGCACATTTCCTCGCCCTTACAATTCCTTGGAACACTGGGAAAGGTCAGTGAGCACAACAAGTCTTACTACTGACATGTGCAAGTGACTACAATGTCCTGCTCACTGGCAACTAGAAAAGATACTGACCTTGACTTATGTTACTTACATATTGTGGCAAGTACTGCCATCTCCATATGATATATGTCTCTTTGTGAATGTTAGAGATTCTGCAAGACAGCATTTTGTTTAAAACAATCAATAAGGTGGATTGTTAATGGGGGCATTAGAGTAATTCACAATAAAGGGAATGCTGCAAGGTTACATTCGTAAATAATGATGCAAGCTGGGACATGAGTATTATGTTATTAACAGCGTCTGGGGTTAAGCTTTTTTAAAATTTCAGTTAAGTATTTTTAAACCAGATTGAAAAAAACTCGAAGTTGCACTCACAAATATATTAATACAGCAAAAAAAATGCACTGGTTAATACTTATTCATTTTGGAGCTGACCTACCCAATCGTTCCCCAGTGTGTTAATATTTTTTAAGCTTGAATTGCACGCAACAATATTTCACACCTATTTAATGCAATTATGGCTTAAACTAACAGCTCCCTCAGTGGATATCAGGGAATACAAATTGACAAGCATCATACCCATTTATCAGGTTCAAAACAGTGCAAAAATGTAATGGTTCATGTGAGATCTGCCGGTGCACTCACATTGGTTGGGGCTTTCTTTGAATGACTCTCAGTGTTGAAATGAGGTCACATTCACTCATTTCAGCAAGTCGCTAAAATTCTTTAAGATGAGTTGGAGCTTGCACTGCGCAAGTACTGACTAATTTTACCTGCCGTACGGATACACAATCAATGGTGCTTTAATGACTGTTGAAGCCCACCGTCAAAAACATCAAGAAAATATTTCATACTTTCCTCAACGTAAAATCTGGATAAATCATCTTGTTCCCTCCCAATCAATATTATAATCTGTTTGACCTACTCTGACCACCTTCCTGTTCTTACTTTTCTGTCCTATACCTGACTGGATAGCCATTGTCAGTAAGGCAGGTGGCAGACTGGTCCACTTAGGCACAGTGTGCAGCCTCTGAAGGCACAACAGGACTCAGTCGCTTGCTTGAATTCTTAACATGACAGCCACAAATCAATTTCAAGCAATATCCTCAGGCATGTCAGTTATCTGCCTCTAAATCACTTGTAAATCTAAGATTTGCATCATTTTCATGCAAGAGTTTACATTTGTATGTCTCGTCACATAGAGTAGAGCAAGTTTCAAAGCATTTCATCTGATGGTGAGTTAAAGTAAATACCAATTAAACAAATGTTGGCGAAGGAGCAGAGAGCAGCAGCAGTAAGTGGCTTTCGTGGTGAGGTGGCCAGGTTGCAGCTGTAATTTAGAAAGGTACCCAACAACAACCAATTGCTTAAACAGTGATTGCAGAACTTTGGAACAGAACAAGATGAATAGTGGATATGTGCCGTGGCTCAACGCAGCAGAAAATCACTGTGAACAAAGCAATAGAGATTTTAAAACAATAAAATTAATTAGTTGACACATAGAAACTGAGCTGAATTTGACATTGACAGCACTGTTCCAGACACGCAGACCAGCCGTTGATTTTAATTTTAGCACACGCATCAGAAATATTCCCTGTCCTGTTTTCAGAATTAGTATCGAAATCAGCTTCACAGCGCAGCTCAGGCACTGTGAAACCTGAAATGTCTGGGCAGCAGAACGAGTGCAACTGTCTAAATAAAGATAAATTGTTTCCATATGATCACCACATACTAAACAAGCCAAAATTGTTGAACAAATCAAAATGGAGCAAAATCCTTTGAAAGTGAGAATTAAAATCTGAGTTTCAGATGACAGCGGAACAGTGGAAATTAATTACTTTAAAAATCCAGTGACACAACAATAAAATAAAGCTGTTGGAAAGGCTCAATTGCAATCCAAAGTCCTTGGGTCAATGTGCTATATTTAGGATACTGTGGATGTTACATCTGTTACAATGCAGTTACTTTCCTTTGCAATGCATGCTCTGAAGGTGATACATTATGTTGAAGGATGGTTTGGCAATTGCAGCTGCTCTTCCAGTCTAATTGTCTAATTGCCATTCCCCCATTTGTGATTCAGGAGAATATGTTGGCACAAGTCAAGGCAGACTCAACACCTTTTCTATCCTCGCTTCACAAATACCACAAAAGCCACAGAATTGCCATTTAGAGTATCAGTCATGGCTGATCTTCCTTCCACTGGGGTGAGGGCACTGGGGGTCCTTTGCCACCTTCATCAGTTCTGTTATACCTGAGATCAGTTGAAGTAGCATTGAGCTGAAAATGAGCCGAGGATTTTCACGATCTGTTCAGTTTTAATAATACAGTATGTGGTTGATGTTTTCCAACAACAATTTCCAATGTGCAGATTTTACAAGGTTGAAACAAATAATGAACAAATTAGACAAAGATTACATATCAAACTGTTGGCTTATTTAAAAATAAAATTTAAATGTTTGTCTAAGCTTGAATTCAATTGCACAAACATTGATATGGAGCAGGGACGGTTTGCATCGTAATAATCAGGGGACCAGCTTTCTGGCAGGCAGATTTCCACTGCAACACAGGTGTGTTTAAACTAAGTAATGGGGGGGAGGGGCCAAACTGGAAATTTAAGAATGAAGTTAAAGGGAAAGTGAGAATAAGAGAGGTTAAGAAGGACAACAGAATCAACAGAGCAGAAAACTCAAGAAGGGATCGTACAGTATGGCCATGTGAAATAGGGATTGATAGGAAGGGTGAGGGGAGAAACAAACTAAAAATATTATATATGAATGCACGAAGCATAAGAAATAAGGTGGATGAGCTTGAGGCTCAGTTGGAAGTTGGCAAGTATGATGTTGTGAGGATAACTGAGACGTGGCTTCAAGTGGACAGGGCCTGGGAAATGAATATTCAAGGCTATACGTGCTATCGAAAGGACAGACTGGTGGGCAGAGGGGGTGGGGTAGCCCTGTTGGTGAGGAATGATATTCGGTCCCTTGCGATGGGGGACATAGAGTCAGGAGATGTAGAGTAAGTATGGATAGAGCTGAGAAATTCTAAGGGTAGAAAGACCCTAATGGGAGTTATCTACAGGCCCCCAAGCAGTAGTCAGGAGGTAGGGTGCAGGTTGAATCAAGAGCTGAAATTGGCCTGTCACAGAGGTATCACTACAGTTGTTATGGGAGATTTCAACATGCGGGTAGACTGGGAGAATCAGGATGGTACTGGTCCCCAAGAAAGGGAGTTTATGGAGTGCCTCCGAGATGGATTCTTAGAACAGCTTGTACTGGACCCTACCAGGGAGGAGGCAATTCTGGATCTGGTGTTGTGCAATGAACCGGATTTGATCAGGGACCTCAAAGTAAAGGAGCCATTAGGAGGCAGTGACCATAATATGATAAGTTTTAATCTGCAGTTTGAGAGGGAGAAGGGAAAATCGGAAGTGTCAGTATTGCAGTTGAATAAAGGGAACTATGGAGCTATGAGGGAGGAGCTGGCCAAAGTTCAGTGGTACAATACCCTAGCAGGGATGGCAGTGGAACAACAATGGCAGGTATTTCTGGATATAATGCAAAAGGTGCAGGATCAGTTCATACCAAAGTGGAAGAAAGATCCCAAGGGGAGGCGGGGGCAGCCATAGCTGATGAGGGAAGTTAAGGACTGTATAAAAATAAAGGAGAAGTATAACATAGCAAAGATGAGTTGGAAGCCGGAGGACTGGGAAGCTTTTCAAGAGCAACAGAGGATAACTAAAAAGGCAATACCCAGAGAAAAAATGAGCTACAAAGGAAAACTGGCCAAAAATATAAAGGAGGATAGTAAAAGCTTTTTTAGGTATGTGAAAAGAAAAAAAATGGTTACGACTAAAATTGGGCCCTTGAAGTCAGAAACGGGTGAATTTATTATGGGGAACAAGGAAATGGCAGATGAGTTGAATAGGTACTTTGGATCTGTCTTCACTAGGGAAGACACAAGCAATCTCCCAGATGCAATAGTGGCTGAAGGACCGAGGGTAATGAACGAACTGAAGGGTATTTATATTAGGCAGGAAATGGTGTTGGATAGACTGTTAGGACTGAAGGCTGATAAGTCCCCGGGACCTGATGATCTGCATCCCAGGGTACTTAAGGAGGTGGCTTTAGAAATTGTGGACGCATTGGTAATTATTTTCCAAGGTTCTATAGATTCAGGATCAGTTCCTGCGGATTGGAGGGTGGCAAATGTCCCACTTTTCAATAAAGGAGGGAGAGAGAAAACAGGAAATTATAGACCGGTTAGACTGATGTCAGTGGTGGGAAAGATGCTGGAGTCAATTATAAAAGATGAAATTACGATTTATTTGGATAGCAGTAACAGAATAGGTCAGAGTCAGCATGGATTTACGAAGGGGAAATTGTGCTTGACTAATCTTCTGGAATTTTTTGAGGATGTATCTATGAAGATGGATAAGGAAGAGCCAGTGGATGTAGTGTACCTGGACTTTCAGAAAGCCTTTGATAAAGTCCCACATAGGAGATTGGTGAACAAAATTAGGGCACACGGTATTGGGGGCGAAATACTGAGTTGGATTGAAAATTGGCTGGCTGACAGGAAGCAAAGAGTAGTGATAAACGGGTCCCTTTCGGAATGGCAGGCAGTGACCAGTGGGGTACCACAAGGTTCGGTGCTGGGACCGCAGCTGTTTACAATATATATTAATGATATAGACGAAGGCATTAGAAGTAATATTAGCAAATTTGCCGATGACACAAAGTTGGGTGGCAGTGTGAAATGTGAGGAGGGTGTTATGAGAATGCAGGGTGACTTGGACAGGCTAGGTGAGTGGACGGATGCATGGCAGATGCAGTTTAATGTGGATAAATGTGTGGTTATACACTTTGGTGGCAAGAACAGGAAGGCAGATTACTATCTCAATGGAGTCAAGTTAGGTAAACGGGAAGCACAATGAGATCTAGGTGTTCTTGTACATCAGCCAATGAAAGCAAGCCTGCAGATACAGCAGGTAGTGAAGAAAGCTAATAGCATGCTGGCCTTCATCACAAGAGGAATTGAGTATAGGAGCAAAGAGGTCCTTCTGCAGCTGTACAGGGCCCTGGTGAGACCGCACCTGGAGTATTGTGTGCAGTTTTGGTCTCTCAATTTGAGGAAGGACGTTCTTGCTATTGAGGGAGTGCAGCGTAGGTTCACAAGATCAATTCCCGGAATGGCGGGACTATCATATATTGAAAGATTGGAGCGACTGGGCTTGTATACTCTTGAGTTTAGAAGGATGAGAGGGGATCTGATTGAGACATATAAAATTATTAAGGGATTGGACACTGTGGAGGCAGGAAGCATGTTTCCGCTGATGGGTGAGTCCAGGACCAGAGGACACAGGTTAAAAATAAGGGGTAGGCCATTTAGAACAGAGTTGAGGAAAAACTTCTTCACCCAGAGAGTGGTGGACATATGGAATGCTCTGCCCCAGAAGGCAGTGGAGGCCAACTCTCTGGATGCTTTCAAGAAAGAGATAGACAGAGCTCTTAAAGATAGTGGAATCAAGGGTTATGGGGATAAGGCAGGAACAGGATACTGATTGTGGATGATCAGCCATGATCATAATGAATGGTGGTGCTGGCTCGAAGGGCCGAATGGCCTACTCCAGCGCCTATTGTCTATTGTCTAAACCTTTAAGATTCACAAAATAAGGCCTGCATTCAGTCCCAGGGGCTTGTCAGACTGACAGATGGCTCATGAACAGACCTGTTATGGATTGGCTATGCTATATTTCTGCACTGTCACTGATTGGATAATCAACATTTCTACAATATCACTGATTGGATACTCCACATTTCTGCACTGTCACTGATTGGATACTCCACATTTGTACATAGTCATCAATACAATATACAATCTATACCAAAGGACCGTCTATCGTCCAACTTGTCATTCTGTTTGTGGTTAGATTTATATCCCACCAGGAACTGACTCATTTACCTGCCTTATAAGCAGCAGAATACAATGTCAAATCAGTGAAAATACAGAAGTGCTGCCTAATATTTTGGCTCCAGTTAGAGGCAAGCAGTGACCCTGTTATGGCAGTACTTTGCTCATTTTAATTGTTTCACTTCAATAGCGCAATACATGATCCAAAGACTGGATTTGTCAGGCAAACCAATGTAATTATTTTGCAGTGAAGTTATATTTTTGTCACGATGAGAAGTCTCCAAACAATTGAACACCATTTGGTGCTTTCAGTTCTCACTGATAAATGTCGTTGTAAACCAGAAAGACATTTTATGCTGTCACCTCTGTGTGGCCTGACCTGCGTTTGCTGGTGCAGAGCAGAGAGCAAATAATTCAAGACATTATGAACACTGTGGAGGGTTAAATGAAATTACACAGCTGGTTACATCTGAATATCTTTATGTCTTCTCCTTGTCAATGCAACGCTGGTAATGTAGTAATCAAAGTGTAATGGGGGTATTACTCATTTCTAGAGACACAATTCTTCACGAACTAAATCCTGCCAAACAAAAAAAACGCTAGCATTTTCAGACTCAGCCATGCCACACACTCCCTGTAAGCTTCAGTTGCTATAAATTTCAAAACTATAAATTCTACTTGTGCACTTAAGTGGAAATGTCATAATTCATTATGGTGTATCTTCTCGGCCAGACAAACTAATCCAATCTGTTCTCTGTTGCTCGGTTCTGTTTACTGCCATAGCTGGTATTGTTTACATGGAGTGTACTTTAGCTCCAATTTCACATCCAGCACCTTTTAAGACCACGGGTTCACAGCAAGACAGTTCCTTGCACAGCATGGAAATACTGAGCTGGATTGCAAACCTTTTGTGTCAGTGCAAAAATCAAAAAGTTAGCTTTGCTCTTCATGGAAGTGCCTTGCTGCAGTTTCAGCGCACTGCCAACAACTTTGCTGTAAGCTGCCTCTTCTCTGTTTGCTGTCTTGACGTTGATTTGATTTCATTTATTTATTGTCACATGTATCTTGTTACAAAATACGGTGAAAAGTGTTGCGTGGTGTTGCCACTCTGACACCATCTTAAAACACGAAAATAAGCCAAAACATAGGGTATAAAGTCAGAAATATGAATGCTTTAGGTAAACTGAATATCACTTTGGATGGTAAAGCTGAAGCACAAACTTTTCTCTGTTTATCTAAGCATTGCTCTTTGACAGGGCATTCGTGTAGACAACATCCAATCAAGGTAGTAGAGAGAAAAAAATAAAACGCACCAGAACCTCCTCAACAAAGTGACAGGTAGCTTGTGGGAATTCTCTTGACCGCAGATTATAACCTGGATCAGCATTGAAATGTCACAATATAATTATTGTTGTGCATTCATTTTTTTAAAAAAAGGACATACAGCGGAATGTTGACTGCAGATGTAAGTTTAGTCACTACTTGGAAAAAGTGAGAAAGCGGGACAGAGACACTTGGGAATTTCATATCTGATGTGGTGCTAAACAAGTTTCAAAGCAAGAAAATGCGCTACAAACTGAACTTGTAATCTCTTGGGAGTATCTCAGAAAGTGAGTCTGATGCTAAAAAAGGACAGTGAAAGCTTTATTTGTGTTTTGCCCTGTTCAAGAATACACAGGTTTTAACATTAAGTTTCACCCCTCGTCTGCGAGTTACAGGCCTGATGTCCTAATGTTTGGACTAATGTGTTGCCATTGTCACAGCATTTAGAAAAAGCATTTAAACTCCTCTGCATGGCAGGTTTCAAAAAGGGAAAAGACTCTCTCGCTGTGAGTACTGTCCGATAATTTCAGGACAAAACAAATTTCATCTTACAGAGCAAACAATCTCAAAATTGACTGTTCAAATATCAATACTGATAAAACTGGTGACACTGCAACAGCTGCAATTGTGGACACTGGAAATCAGAAACAAAAGTAGAAATTGTTGGAAAACCTCTGTAGGCCTGAAAGCAGCTGTGGAGAGAAAGCAGAGTTTTCATTTTGGGTCCAGTGACCCTTCTTGAGAACCGGACCCGAAAAATTAACTCTGCTTTCTTTCCACAGATCTTCTGAGTTTTTCCAGCAACTTCTGTTTTTTGTTTCAACTTGGAAGAGTGTTTGCTGGGAATTCTGTGCATTTCCATTCTGTTGATTGGTCAATGTGCTGCATTCATTTTGAGCCACAAGTGTATGCCCTCCTCTCATGGGGACTTTATTTGCAACCTCAGTTATATTTTGGAGATCTTTCCATTCACTAAACTCATGTATGCTGCACTTGGAAAAATATTTATTTTCTACATGTCTCTGTGATTGCAAATGGCTGCATGAGTTCATTATTAATGACTTTAATAAGGCCTCAAAAAGTAAACTTAGACATTGCATTTTCATCATGCTTCAGAAAATACCAACATCCCTTTTTTGTAGGGTTGGAGATGATCAGCACAGGGCTAAACATGCACAAATAGTCTGTTGGAGCCGTCTACCAATTTTGAACTATATTTTATGCATGTTCTGATTAAATTCAGCAGAGGAAAGAAAATATGATCTTTTGCAAATGTTTGCTCAGATAAAGAAAATCTTGGCATAAACATTATTGCAATTTATAACCATTTGTCTGAATTAAGAACTATATGGGTTGTTTAAATTATCCAAACCTACCCCAGTCTTTGGTTTCGCCCCCGGACCTGCCATGGGGGATGTGGATCCAAGTGGTGAATGAACAAGATGAACCTTCTGGTTTTGACTGATTGCAATCACATCTGTTCCATTCTCTGAATCAGACTCCAACTCCTGCCAATAGACCGTGGGAAACATCATAATGTTAACTCATGCAATGTAATAATAAAATAATGCACGAAAGACTTGGCGTTGCATAATAACTTTCGTGACTTAAAGATGTGACAAATTATTTTACTGCCAATGAAGCACTTATGAGGTGTCGTCACTGCTGTAATGTAGGAAGTGTGGCAGCCAATTGACATACAGCAAGCTCCCGCAACAGCTATATGATAGTGACAAGCTATTTGATCCTTTTGGCATTTATTTTAGAATAAATAATGGCTTGGGTTGTGGGTTGACTTACTGCCACCTTTGAATCAGAATCATGGGATCTTTTATATTCAGGCTAGAGTTTGAGTAATAAATTCATATAAAATAACATTAAAAGAAAATAATCGCCATAATTGTTTTTTATGAAAAGATAGAGGTTTGGAACAGATAGTAGTTTTAATATCAAGTACTCTCTTTCCGACAGCCATCAGTTGTAAATCAATCTCCCTACCCCTTTTAAGGATCTATCTAAGGAGTCAGGATGGAGCTGGGTCATGGCCGGGAACCATGTGGCAGGAGCTGAAAGTGCCGATTGTGTCCTACAGCGATGATGGATCGAGCATGACCTGGAGTGATGGCGACGGATCAAGAATGGGTTGACAAGAGCGGGCTAGTGGGGCAGCGACAGCAAGAGCAAACTGGTGAGGGCAGCCGAGAGTGGAGTCTCGAGACTCCAGCAAGAGCTGGAATACCCGGAGTGGGACTCTGGCGGAGACTTGGCAAAGGTCGGAAAACTCTGAGCAGGACTCTGGCGGAGACATGGTGAGGACTGAAAAACCCAGAGCAGGATTCTGGCAGAGGCATGGCGAGGGCTGGAAAACCCAGAGCGGGATTCTGGCAGAGGCATGGAAAGAGTTAGAAATGCCCAGAGCAGGGCTGTGGCAACGGAACGGAAAGTTGGACTCTCTTCAGTTATCTTTTTTTTCTCTTATTCTAAGTTCAAGTGAATGGTGCCTTGTATGTCTGGCAAAGGTATACACTTTTCGCTGTACTTTTACATTGAATACATGAAACAATAAACGATTCAGTACAATTCATTCTAGATTCTAAATCTAAAATGTTTACAAATCTATGATGATAATAAATTCAACTCATAAAGTTATTTCTTTTTAAAATATCTGTGTTGTATTTTTGTTAAATTCAATTCCATTCATTCTAGTCTTAATATGCAGAACTTAATAGTGAACCAAAGTCTGAAAATCCCCTTTATTCCATCAGTTTCATTTCTAAAATGATTTTTCTGCTGCACGGTATTAAAGTTGCATGTCACTGCTGCAATGTGATTTAACTTGTGCGAAGTATTTCCAATATAATGGAAGTTAGATACCATGCAGCGTGTCAACACCGCAACCCATGAACTATTAGAGGCATGGCATATGATTGAAAATCACTGAAGTATTCATTATTGAAGTATTGTTTTCAACAGAGCAGGATTCAGCAAGGGAAAACATCTTGTACTGTTTCAGAAAGTTTGCTTACTTTCAAGTTCCATTTAATGAAATTCAAAATACAGAATGGAAAATCCATTCGAAATCTCAAGTCCTATTAACAGTACATTCTATTTATGAGGACATAATGATTTGAAGGTTACATCAGTTCAAAAAACACCAAAGTTTTGCATGTTAATTGGTAAATAATCTCATTTTCTTCCTTTTGGTAGGCTTCTAGATGATGATAAAGGCTCTGATTTTTATTGGGTTATATCTTGGCTGCTGACACCTGACATTGAGTACATCACCCGAGAGACTGTTCTTCAGCTGTGGCTCTGGACGGGGAATGTTGGTAAAATGTTAAATTGTAGCATGTATTAAATCCGAGCAGAGTACTGTAATCAAGAGACACAAAGCAGTACGTGCACTGAGCAAAACGGGGTCTTTTATGTTCCAGGGTTGCTTCAGTACCTGGATGGGTTTTTATTTATTATTTTGTCCTTGCGAGACCCAGTGAGGGCCGTACATTGAAATATATCATGTGGATGAACATAATAACAATTAGTGACCAGTGTTTGTTGTGCAGAATGCAGGGCTTTATATCTCATTTTGTCAGTCCAGAAGGTTGGCAATAATAAAGAGCTAAGTGAAATACTTCTTCATTAAATCAAGTACTTCTAATATATTGTCAGAAATTACACGACACCAGTTTATAGTCCAACAGACGTATTTTGAAAACACAAGCTTTCGGAGCCTCAGTCAAGAAGGATTGAGGCTCAGAAAGCTAGTATTTTCAAATAAACCAGTTGGGCTGGAACCTGGTATTGTGTGATTTCTGACCTTGTCCACTCCAGTCCAACACTGGCACCTCCACATCATGGCTAATATTATAATAAAGAAAAACAAAATAAAAAATGTTAGCTAATCAGGTTAAAGAGGCATCCCTAGGTATGATATTTGCACTCTAGTCCTCCTGATACCGTCCCGTCCCGTCTCTGAAGGTCTAAAATATATCAATGGGCACTGCATATGCCTCTCCAACAACACCCAGTGCAGTCATCAGTGTAAGAGAGAGACAGGCATCTAGGGTGGATTATTGTCTTAGCTACTAGCTGGCTGGGCATGTTAATGACCACCTTGTTAAGGACCAGGAATCATCTCACACAGAAATCTTCCAATCTGCCCACTCCCCTCTGCAGTGAGTGATCAAAGATCGGGTGATGGAATCAGGAATCAAGGAGCAGCCCCAGCAGGGAAGGAGAAGTTGATGCAAGCTTGCCCATCTTAAATAGGTGTGAAACTTGGAGACTCCCTGAATGGTATCTGGGGTGGTCTGGAACTGGGGGATCAAATCAATGGCACAGGATTGGTGCTCGGAGCACCCTACAGCAAAACCCCAATGGACAAAGGCATAACTTGCCACAGACAGTCTTCCACCAGGGGCCTGCAAATCTTCCAGATAACAGGATGAGCATACAGGGCCAGGTAGTGGAGGGTGTGCAAGAGTAGTTTGCACAGGAAACGCTGCCACGCAGAACAGAATGCTGATTTCAGGTGGCCAGCAGGAAAAATAACTATGAAACTTGTTAGGAGCCGCAGTCAATGCTGGAAATTTTGGTTAACCCGGCTTATACTTTGATCCAGGTTAAACTGCAACAAGGACACATCAGGACATGTCCTGTAAGATGTGACCTGTAGTTTCCTGTAATGACCAAATAAGGGAGATATCATAGTGGTCTGCTAGACAGACTGGCACCACTATTACTATATGTAGAGTATGGTATGTAGCTGTTTACAAATTGATATGAACATTTGGGAGTTGTTTGCCAATAAACTCCATTATGATCAGGTTTGGTCAATTCATTGGCCGAGTGCCAGAGAAGTTTCTGGAAAGTGTCCACACGTTGGGATAAATATTACCAGAGTAAAGGATCCCTCAAAACTAACATTTGAGAAGAATGTGCTCTGAAGTTATCTTCAGTGAGGCAAAGAACCAAGGCCCAAGATCTACATTGAGAGCAAAAATTGGCTGCTTCTCTTGAATTAGAGTAGTATTTGTTTCAAACCAAACTTATAGAGTTAAATGTGAATTACGTTAAAGGCAGTGAGTTCAAGTTGAGGTTAAATTTAGATGATGTGAGAAGTAAATGTTGCAACGAATGTGTAAGTATTCACACATAAAGAATTAAATAAAGAGAGGTTTGTTTAATTATACAAAAACAAAAACAAAACAAAGTTCTAAGGAAGGGTCACCAGGCCGAAATGTTAAAATCTGATTTTCTCTTCACAGATGCTGCCAGACCTATTTAGCTTTTCCAGCAACATCCATTTTTGTTCCTGATTTACAGCAACCACAGTTCTTTTGGGTTTTGTTTAATTATAATCTGAGCTGATTTTTGTCTGATATGCAAGGGAAGAACACCTGGGTAACAGTTTTGAGTACTCCTTTCGCGTGATAAAGGTGTGAAGGGAACGCCCTGAGAGGTGAACAGAGACCAACTGAGAGCAATGCTGAATAAAACAAACATGCAATTTGTAAAGCAGACAATTGTTTTGATAAGGAGTGACAGAGGGAATGGGGAGTGATTGTGAAAAAGAGGGAGAGGGGTCAGGAATGATAGCGAGCACAAAATATGTGAAGAAGCTGAGAGAAATTATTTTAAAAACAAAATGTTTGAGATAATTGAAAACGGAAATAAAAATAGAAAGTGCAAGAAACAGTCAGCAGGTCTGACAGAATCAGACCTGCGGAGAGGCAAATAAGAGGTAAAGCTGAACCTTAACTTTTGTTGGTTAAGTCACTGAATTTTTTGGAAAGATTTCTGTCATGACATGTGGCAAGATATGGGAAGGTACTGCAAGGTACTCGGTGTATCTTGTCAAACCCACAACATCAACAAAATAAACACCGAAAGGACTGTGGATGCTGTAAATCAGGAACAAAAACAGAGCAATCTGACCCAATCACCAAAGACATTTTTCCCTTCCCACCTTTATCTGCTTTCTGGAGGGATTACTCTCTGTGCGACTCCCTTGTCCGCTCCACATTCCCCTCCAGCCCCACCACCCCCGGCACTTTTCCCTGCAACTGCAGGAAATGCCACACCGGCCCCTACACCACCTCCCTCACCCCCATCCCAGGCCCCAAGAAGACCTTCCACATCAAACAGATGTCCACCTGCACATCTGCCAATGTGGTATACTGTATCCGCTGTTCCCGTTGTGGCCTCCTCTACATCGGGGAAACCAAGTGGAGGCTTGGGGACCGCTTTGCAGAACACCTATGCTTGGTTCACAACAAACAACTGCACCTCCCATTCGCAATCATTTCAACTCCCCCTTCCACTCTTTCGATGACATGTCCATCCTGGGCCTCCTGCCGTGCCACAATGGCGCCACCTGAAGGTTGCAGGAGCAGCAACTCATATTTTGCTTGGGAACCCTGCAGCCCAACGATATCAGTGTGGGCTTCAGAAGCTTCAAAATCTCCCCTCCCTAGATTGCATGCCAAAGCCAACTCAGCTCGCGATAACAAGGTGTGGAGGTGAATGAACACAGTAGGCCAAGCAGCAGCTTAGGAGCAGGAAAGCTGACGTTTTGGGCCGAGACCCTTCATCCTTGTTATTTCGGATTCTCCAGCATCTGCAGTTCCTATTATCTCCAACCCAGCTTGCCCCTGCCTCCCTAACCTGTCCTTCTTCCCACCTATCCACTCCTCCCACCTCAAGCCCCACCCCCATCTCCTACCTACCAGCCTCATCCCACTTCCTTGACCTGTCCATCCTCCCTGGACTCACCTATCCCTTCCCTAACTCCCCACCTATACTCACTTTTACTGGCTCCACCCCTGCCTCTTTGACCTGACTGTCTCCTCTCCACCTATCTTCTCCTATATCCATCTTCAATCCGTCTCCCCCTCTCTCCCTATTTATTTCAGAATCCTTTTCCCCTCCCCCATTTCTGAAGAAGGGTCTAGACTCAAAACGTCAGCTTTCCTGCTCCTCTGATGCTGCTTGGCCTGCTGTGTTCATCCAGCTCTACACCTTGTTGTCTCAGATTCTCCAGCATCGACAGTCCCCACTACTTCACAATAACATACCACTCTGTTCCCCGATCAACATCTCGCTTATGCCTGTCTCTTCATGGGGTACGTGGAACATTCCTTGTTCCAGTCCCATTCTGGACCCCACCTACAACTCTATAGATGATATCATCGATGCTGCTTTCTGGAATTGGAAAACTTCAGTAATTTTGCCTCCAATTTCTTCCCTGACTTCACTTTCACCTTGTCTAACTCTGACTCCTCCCTCCCCTTCCTCGACATTTCTGTTTCTGTTCCTGGGGATAGACTGGCCACTAATATCCATTACAAACCCACCGACTCCCACAGCTACTCAGACGATACATCCTCACATCCCACTTCCTGTAAAGATTCTACCCCATTCTCTCACTTCCTCTGTCTCCGTCGCATGTGTTCAGATGAGGCCAACTTCAACAAGGGAACCTCCGATATGTCCAGCTAGTTCTTAAACCAAGGATTTCCCAGCTCCGTTATTGAGAGGACCCTTAACCAGGTTCAACCCTAACCCTGTACTTCCGCCTTCATCCCTTCTCTTCCCTCCTGCAACAGTGACAGGGTTCCCCTTATCCTTACCTACCATCCCACCAGCATCCACATCCAGAAGATCATCAGGCGCCATTTCCACCACCTCCAGCAAGATGCTACCACCAGACACATATTTCCTTCCCCTCCCTTGTCTGCCATCTGCAGGGACTATTCCTTCCAGGACACCCTGGGCCACACTCCCTTCACCCCCAATACCTCCCCACAGCCCTATGGCTCCTTCCCGTGTAACCGGTGAAGGTGCAACACCCGCCCATTTACCACGTCCCTCTCCAGTATCCAAGGGCCAAAACATACCTTCCAGCTGAAGCAACACTTCACCTGCACTTCCAAGAATCTAGTCTACTGCATTCTCTGCTCACAATGTGGTCTCCTCTACATTGAGGAAATGTAGTGTACACTTGGTGGCTGCTTCGCAGAACATCTACTTTCTGCTTGCAAAAAAGACTCTAAACAACCTTAGAAGAAGGGTCCAGACCCAAAACCTCAGCTTTCTTGCTCTTCTGATGCTGCTTGGCCTGCTGTGTTCATCCAACTCTACACTTTATTATCTCAGATTTTTCAGCATCTGCAGTTCCCACTAGCCCTAAACTACCTGCTGCCTGCCACTTTAATGCACCACCCTGCTCCCTGCTTACTTCAGTGTTTCAGTGAAGCTCAACACAAGCTGGAGGAACAACAGCTCATTTTCCGCTTGGGGACTCTACAGCCCTCCGGACTCAATATTGAGTTCAGTAATTTTAGGGCCTAAACTCTCCCATGTCCCGGCCCTCCACCCCACAACCGGGCCTTGTTTCCACGTACCCTGCAATTACACACCTCCTGTTGTTAGCCTGAGCATTAGCAGCTCCTTTGTCTGTCCAACTGTCTTTCCCTCTCTTTGGGCTCTATCCTATTGTTTACTCCCTACCCCACCCACATCCCTATTTGCTGCATATAAACTGACATTTTCCCAGCCACTATCAGTTCTGAGGAAAGGTCACTGGACCTGAAATATTAACTCTGATTTTTTTTCTTCACAGATGCTGCCAGACCTGATGAGCTTTTCAGAAGCTTCTGTTTGTGTCCACGACATCAACAGTCTACCCACCTCTATGATGTCCCTCACACGTGATTCCCATTGCCATCTTCTCAAGCATTCCCAGAACAACTCGCCACCCAGAGGATACCCAGGATGTCACCAGCCACCTTGTCACCATGCCATCTTTAAAAGGCCATCGTGTGCCAATTGGTGCTGTCAGACCAGAAGTGCTCAGTAAATTTCCTGATGGTTGCCCCAGACGAGACAGATGGGAAAACCAGCCCTTTGCTCTGTGGGCAGTGAACTGCAAGTCCTGCTGAACGGAGCCAAGTAGAGGCAGGACTTTATCCTGCCCCAGGACCAAAGGTAAAGGCCTTGACACTGGACTTTGTCAGCCTGGTTCAAGGTTCCCATACAGCTGAGAGCACATTCACCCATCTACAGGAATGCCCAATGCGATAGGAAGAAAATCAATGACCTTCTCCACTCTGCCGTGTCAATATCACCATATGACCTCTGAAGCCTCTCACTCATTCTATCTCTGCACCAGTACCCAAGTCCCACCAAAGCTCAAGCCTCTGTAATTATCTCACTCGTGTCTGCAACATCTTCCCTCACTCACTGCTACCTATTGTAACCCTTGGCGCAAGTAACACTGCACACCCTCTGTTCTGCCTACTCACTCACTCAGGACCCTTCCTGCAGTGGTGCCACGCATTTTCTGCCTTAATACCTGCCTCTCACTCTTTGCAGGATGAAAGCAGCCTACAATACAGCAGAAAGACTCGAGATGGGAATTGGGCTACCCAGTATCATGTCCTCATCCCTTTCATGAGGAGATCATAGCATGTAGGAGCAGAAATGAGCCATTTGGCCCATTCAGTTTACTCTGCAATTGCATGAGATTATAGCTGATCTGATAATGCTCAGTTCCATATTCCTGCCTCTGCCCCACATTCCTTTACTAATCAAAAATCTGACTACCTTGACCTTGAATATACCAAATAACCCACTGAGACAGCCCTCTGCGGTAAAGAATTTCACAGATTCACCACACTCTGGAAGAAAAAATTCCAGCTCATTTCTGTCTTTATCGGGCGCTTCAATCCTCTGATATTGTGTCCTCTCATCCTTGTCTCTTTCACATCTCCACATCTCCCCTGTCAAACGTCCTCACAGCCTTGTATGTTTCAATAAAATCTGCGCTTATTCTTCTAAATGACAATAGATACAAGCTCAAATTACTGAACATGTCCCCATGAAAGAATTCCTCCATTACCAGGATCATCCCTGTGAATCTTCTCTGCATAGTCTCCAATACCATGATATCTTTTTATAGGTAAGGAACCAAACTGCTCACAATATTCCAGCTGTGGTATGACTAGTGCCTTGTATAGTTTTTACGGCTTTCCCATTCTTACAAAATAAAAACCGAAAGAACTGTGGATGCTGTAAATCAGGAACAAAGGTGGAAGTTGCTGGAAAAGCTCAGCAGGTCTGGCAGCATCTGTGAAGAAAAATCAGAGTTAAAGTTCCTCAGAAAGGTCACTGGACCTGAAACGTTAACTCTGTTTTTTTCTTCACAGATGCTGCCAGACCTGCTGGGCTTTTCCAGAAATTTTGTTTTCGTTCCTGATTTACAGCAACCACAGTTTTATTGGTTTTTATCACAGAAGGAGTGTAAGCCTGGCATGTAATGCTGAGAGGGCAAAGCGCAAAAAGACAAGCCAAGGCAATGCAAGGCAGAGATGTAATGAGCGCCCAGGCATGTTCAGAGTGAGTGCATGCTATGACAGTGAGCGAAAAGCCCATAAATGCAGTTCAGTCTATGACCTGGGTGTGTGTCTCTGAGCACACAGTGTCCTTGCTGCAGCGTTACAATGAAAGTTGCTGGTGCAACCCATGGTGCAGCATTTAGGTGCAGAACTGTTATATAATTGGTTTGTAGATGTCACGGGGGTCCTCAAAGGCTGGCACATGTTGGATGTCAAATTCCATGAATGCTGGTGCTCACTGTCTAAAATGGTAGCCCTTCGGAGCCAGTGGTGAGCTGCATTCTCCAGGGGCCCGCTGTGGTTTCTGTGATGCATTTGCTCGACGTTCACTTTGCTTGGTAATTTGGTAAGATCAGAAGTTGAATATTAGTCAGGGATGTTGGACTGTCATCAACACGTTTAACAAGCAATAATCTCCCATTTAATTGTCATAATGAAAAATTGCCATGCTGCCTGCGAAAAGTATTAGAGATAGAACTAGCCTCGCTGGAGTTTACACCATAGCCCATGTTGTTCAGACCCCTATAAGATTTTGCTTTCAACTTTTGAGTTTAATATGACTCTTCTTCAGAACTGAATATTAGTTAATGGAAAAAATTATATATGGTATTTCTACTTTAGTTTAAAGTAATCACATTATTTTAAATTTACAATTTAGAATTGCATTTTCTTACTAATTATTGTGCATTATTTTAAAGGAATATCAAATCATCCTTTGATTTTATATTCTTCTCTATAATTGCTTGGAAGGAAGACAATTTTGTATTTGTTGTTTATAGCCTGCAGTCTTGAGCCTTTGTAGCAAGGAATAGCAACTGTGAGTGTGAACTGAAGCTCCTTTTCCTCACTATCTATTGTTTCTTCAAAAGTGTGCTGTTACTCTGGAATTATATATTAAAACCCTGCAGACATTCATTCTGATAAGCTATTGCTTTCCTCCAATGCCACTTAAATATCAGTGAGAGAATGCTGAGGATTTTATTAAAACTAAACTTTTACTTGCACAATAAGCCAAGCAGAGGAATAATTTTGACTTGTACTTTAACAGCTGTGAATATTACTTCCACTTAATAGAAGTTTTCATACCCACTAATAAATTACTTATGCTCCTTGAACATTAAAATGTTAAGAATAATCACTTTGGAAATGCTCAATTCTGCAGGAAAATAGTGAACCCTCTATAGTCCAATCTAGTTAAGGAAAAATACTAAATCTGTATTATCAGTAATTGAATTATTTTCACTTCCGTGACTACCAGAGCACAGTGCACTGTATCAAATAAAGAACAGAGAGGGGTTTTCTGTTTAAAGCGTTTCCCAATATTCTTCTTCTATACAGAATTGTGAAACTCTGCACAACATATGCTTCGCATTTGACATTCTCCTTCCTTGCAGAATTTGCTCTTGATTTCAGCTTCAGTAGTGATGGATTGACTCTGGACTTCAACCAAGTACTATGCATTCTGCCAGCTCCTGGGCTAATTCCTCCTCTTTCATCTGCACTCAGGACTCATAGTGATGTCCAGCTTAGCCATCAAGTGAGATTTATTGAACTATCAAGTTTGCAATCACTTAACTTGCATTTAAATGTGTTACAAGGTCAATACCAAAATGGCCTGATCACAGATGCACCTGCAAGTAATGCCAATGTTTGATGTGGCTTAAAATTGCAACAAATGTAATAAAAAAGAAACCTAACAAGAAAGAGAAAAAAGTCGAGACTTAGAAACTTTTGGAAGATAAATTCCATTGACGCAAACATACATTAAACAGAATTCTAATCAGTTGAAATACAAAAAATGTGAAATGAATTCTCAAGAAAGGAATCTACTTTTAAACTGTGCATTCCAAAATTAGGAAGGACAGCCATGATAAAACACAGATTCTGTTATATTTCGAAATGATATGATTTTGTCTCACTTTGGGGTAACATTTCAATAAAGTTCATGTGAGCATCATAGAAATAAATAGAACATGAAATATAGAACATAGAACCATACAGTACAGGAATGGACACTTCAGCCCACGATGATGTGCCGAACATGACACTAAATTAAACTAATCCCTTCTGCCTGCCCTTTGTCCATATGCTTCCATTCCTTGCATATTCATGTGCTTATCTAACAGTCCCTTAAACACCCTTATCGTGTCTGCCAACACCACCATCACCCCTGGCAGTGGGTTCCAGACTCCTACCACTCCGCTGTGTAAAAAACGTGCCCCGCACATCTCCTTTGAACTTTCTCCCCTCACTTTAAATGCAAGACCCTTTGTAGACATTTCAACTCCGGGAAAAAGATTCTGACCGCCAACCCTACCTAAGTATCTCATAATTTTATAGACCCTACCAAGATTCCCCTCAGCCTCCACTGCTCCAGATAAAACAAAATTAGTTTTTTCAAGTCTCTCTTTATAGCTCAAACCCTCTAATGCAGGCAGCATTCTGAAAAATCTCTTCTGCACCGTCTCCAAAGCCTCCACATCCTTCCTGCAATATAGCAGCCAGAATTGAACATAATAATCTAAGTATGGCTTAGCCAAAGTCTTATAAAACTGCAGCATGACATCCTGACACTTGTACTCAATTCCTCGACCAATAAACGCAAATATGCCATATGCCTTCTTTACCACCCTATCTACTTGAGTGGGCCACTTTCAGGGAGCTATTTTAAATGCTTTAAAATCTGCTATTTTGTTTGCAAGAAAAATGACTCAGCTCTTAACCCAAATTAGACATCAAGGCCAAAATGTTAAGTTTCTCAGTGGCAGGTTAGGGAGGCTAGAGACATGGTAAAATGCTGGCAAACAGTGTTGGCTTTGCAGCCCATTGCAGTCTTTTTGTTGGGGAACTTTCCCAATGGCAAGGGAGGCAACAGCTTGACCACATGCTATTGGAGGTGGGTGGCCAATTTAGCCATAAAAAAGGCTCAGTTACTCGCCATTTTCAGAGGCTTTGACATTTTGATGGAGCAACCATTGCCCTATTGAGACATCACCAGCTGCAAAAAGGGTGCCTCTGGGAGCGGGGCACCATTGAAGCCAGAAGCATCCGATGCCAAAGGAAGGGGCTGGTGGCGATAATGGAGAAATTTCTCCTTTGAAAGCCGTGGGCTGCCTGCTTGGTCCTGAAAGAGTAATGTAGCACTTTTATAAGAATGTGAAGCCACTCAGCCCCTCCAGACTGCTCTGCCATTTAGTACAATTTTAGCTAATCTGATTACAATCTCAAATCCACGTTCTAGCCTGGCCCAATAACGCCTCACCTGCATACCTGATAAAGATTGTGCTTCCACCAACTTTTGAGGAAGAGAGGTCCAAAGATTCATAACTGTCTGAGAGAACAAAAAAGTAAAATTACCTGGTCTCTGTTATAAATGGGCAACCCCTTATTTTTAAACATATACCTGTATTTCTTGTGTCTTTCTTCCTTGCCACTAGTGGAGGGGCTCCCTCATTGTCCTTGTGTTGCTAAGGTGTCAGAGCACCCACCCACGCACTACCCTCGATTGGATTGTGGGTCTGGTCGTGGCCAATTAAAAGGCCAGATTAGAAATGTTTCAATAGAATGGGAAAATGTTTCCACTTGTGTGGAAGCACATAACTAAAAACCATCAGTATAAGCGTGTCACCAAGAAATCCAAAAGGTCACCTGAGCGAGTGATTGAAGTGAACATTTTAGGGGAAGCTGGACAATCATGAAGAAGAAAATAATAAATAGTTAAAATAGCAGATTTAAATGAGGGAAGAAGAATAGACATAAACACTGGCTTGGATTGTTTGGGACAAAGGGTCCACTTCTGTTCCATATATTCTATGTAATGATGATGCTTAGACTCTTCAGGCACATGCACAGAAGGCTGTCGGAGAAGTTAATGATGAATGCTGTGCTACAAGGAGTTGAATGGCCATATAAGTGGCTAATGTTAGCAAAAGCACTTTCAAATGCATTATCCTTCCAACTGTACCATTGGCCTCATGCACTGTTAAATTCATGACAGTCCTTGGCTCTCAACATTTATCAATCAGGGTTCTCAGGGCTTCATTCTCACACACTGAGCACTTCTGAAGGTGCCTCTCCAACAAAACAAAGGTTGGACACAATGCCAGTGATTTAACCATGACAGCCACATCACTCGCACTGATATTTTAACACTTGCTAATTAATCTTGAACAAGATCATATGTAGCCAGTGGCAATAGTATCTAATTGGAGGGAAACAGGTGTTCCTGCATGTCTGAGGAAATGGGGGAGATGGTGCTGGCCATTAATAGAATTCCCACAACTGAGACCATCACCAGTGGCATGGCTGAAGCCATCAAAGGTGACTCTATCCTTACACCTAATGCTCCTCCTCACTTCTATTTGCCCCTCATCCCCACATCTCTCCTGATTTACAAGGTGCAGATGGAGTAAACTGAGCTTGTTGCTTACTCTCTCCCTTTCTTCATCACCCTTTTATCATTTACTTTTCAAATACCTAAGTGAAGTAAGCTGACTAGACTGTAGAGGAACAGCAAGAAAGCAACAACAATGGACACAAAACACAATCATTTGATTTTATAATTGCAGAAACCAGTCCAGACAATATCAGTACCTTAGAGGCTGGACTATAATCGAGGTCTGCATGTGCTGAGACACTTGACTTATGTGGCATGCAGGAAGGATGGAGGCAGGTTACTGGACAGTGTGTTGAGGAATCAGTCCTGCCGCACAGGACAAATGCCAGCATTTCAACGGAACAGCCTATTGAAGAAGGCTGAGACCCAACAAAATATCTGACGCATCTGGAAGTCTGTCAAAGCCTTTGTTAATGTCGAGGAGCACAATGGAGTGCTGCATCACCATGATACAAGGCTTAGAAGAGAACTTGAAGTCCATCATTCCCAGCACACAGGTGGTGGCCAACTCTAATCTCTTAAGGGCCCAGCCATGTTGTGGTGCCTTTTGGCTGATGCCTCTGTTTCCATATCAGCAAATGTAGACCACAAGCGTAATGGAAGCTCAGGCTGCTAAAATGCATTTTGCTGCCACGGAAACTCAGGCAGCTGTTCTTCTTCCTGCTAAACACATGTTGGGCTGTGTGAGGTTAGCACAGGATACTAGCTAGAGCTTTCTACTTCAAGTGGCATTGTTGGTGCCATTCGGCATAGCATGCTCATTGATGTCTTGATCTATCGCTCTGGATACTAATGGCAGAAATACACTGCACATCAAGAGCCCTCACCAATGTCGTGTCCAATGTGCCTTCTACCAAAAATATATGTGCACCCCACAGTTTCTATGTTAGAACTCCAAGAACATTTGGTGCTAGCAATCCCAGTTTCTGAGTATTGTTTTGGACAGGCCAATGGGCTGAGGAGTGACAGGTGGTATTTAATTTAGATAGTTGCATTTTGGCAAGGCATATCAGGGAGGTTAGTTAGTGGTAGGACCCTGGGGATTGTTACTGAAGAAATAGACCTAGAGCGTACAGGTGCATAGTTCCTCGAAAGTGGAAAATGGTTGTGTTTATTGGAGGTCTGTCATCTCAGCTCCGGGGCATCCCTGCAGAAATTACATAGGAGAGTGTCCCAGGCTCAACTATCTTCAGCTGCTTCATCCATGACTTTCCCTCAATCATAAGGATAGAAGTGGGCATGCTCATCAATGAATGCACAATGTTGTGCATCATAGAAAGTTCTATAGGTACATACGTGGTAAAAGGTTGGCAACAGGGGAGTAAGGCTGAATCAGATGAAGAAAATGATCTATACATGAGAGTAGGGAACACATGGCCAAGGAATCAAATGAATACTTTGCATCTGCCTTTTTCTAACATAAGGGAAATGCTGCCATGGCCACAGTGACAGAGGATGCAGCATAGTCACCAGAAAGATTTAAAGTTGAAAATTTGGAAGAATTGGTTGGGTTGTCAGTAGTTAATGTTGATAATTCACTGGGACCAGGTAAGGTGCATCCAAGCATATTGAAACAAGGGAGAATGGAACTTGCAGAGGCACTGACAGCAATCTTTCACTTTGCCTAAGGCTCAGGGATGGTGGCAAGACTTGCAAATGTAGTAGTGATAATGGGAACTGCAGATGCTGGAGAATCCAAGATAATAAAGTGTGGAGCTGGATGAACACAGCAGGCCCAGCAGCATCTCAGGAGCACAAAAGCTGATGTTTCGGGCCTAGACCCTTCATCAGAGAGGGGGATGGGGTGAGGGTTCTGGTATAAATAGGGAGAGAGGGGGAGGCGGACTGAAGATGGAGAGAAAAGAAGATAGGTGGAGATGAGAGTATAGGTGGGGAGGTAGGGAGGGGATAGGTCAGTCCAGGGAAGACGGACAGGTCAAGGAGGTGGGATGAGGTTAGTAGGTAGGAGATAGAGGTGCGGCTTGGGTTGGGAGGAAGGGATGGGTGAGAGGAAGAACAGGTTAGGGAGGCAGAGACAGGTTGGGCTGGTTTTGGGATGCAGTGGGTGGAGGGGAAGAGCTGGGCTGGTTGTGTGGTGCAGTGGGGGGAGGAGACGAACTGGGTTGGTTTTGGGATGCAGTGGGGGAAGGGGAGATTTTGAAGCTGGTGAAGTCCACAATGATATCATTGGGATGCAGGGTTCCCAAGCGGAATATGAGTTGCTGTTCCTGCAACCTTCGGGTGGCATCATTGTGGCACTGCAGGAGGCCCATGATGGACATGTCATCTAAAGAATGGGAGGGGGAGTGGAAATGGTTTGTGACTGGGAGGTGCAGTTGTTTATTGCGAACCGAGCAGAGGTGTTCTGCAAAGTGGTCCCCAAGCCTCCGCTTGGTTTCCCCAAAGTAGAGGAAGCCACACTGGGTACAATGGATACAGTATACCACATTGGCAGGTGGGTACAGTATACCACATTGGCCCGAAACGTCAGCTTTTGTGCTCCTAAGATGCTGCTTGGCCTGCTGTGTTCATCCAGCTCCACACTTTGTTATATCAGATTCTTCAGCATCTGCAGTTCGCATTATCTTTGAGAACATTGTAAACTGGGTGGAGAGAAGTGTAAAATTACAAATGGACACGGATAATTTGGTGGAATGGGCAAATCATACAATCCCTGTATATGGAAGCAGACCATTTGGTCCACCAAGTCATGCTGATCTTCTGAAGAGCATCCCACCCAGACCACCCCATAACCTCACTCCTCTGCCGATCCACCTAACCTGCACATGTCTTGGCGATGGCAGGAATTCAGAGCACCCAAAAGAAGCCCATGTAGACATGGGGAGAAAGAGCAAACTCTAAATAGATAGTCACCCGAAGCTAGAATCCAACCCACATCCCGCGCTCTGTGAGGCAGCAGTGCTAACCACCTTATGAAAGGAGGCATGGCAAATAGAGTGAGGAGTTAGTAGAGTATGTGGCATGCTAGCCAATATTACTGGGGCCATTGATTACAGGCGGAGGCTATATTGTATCCATGTAAGACACTGTTTGGACCTCAGGTGGAGTATTGTGACAGTTCTGAGCGCCACACTTTAATTTTAATGTGAATGCACTGGAGACTGTGCAGAAGTGGTTAATGAAAATTGTACCAGGCATGAGAAAAGTTGGTTGTGAGGAAAGATTGGGGAAGATCGGACTGTTTTCCAAGGAGGGAAAGAGCTATGAGGAGATTTGATAGAGGTTGTTAAATCATGAGAAGGCTGGACAGAGTCAATAGGGACAAACTGCTGTCTCTCATAAAAAGGATCAAGAATGAGAATGTCCAATATAAAATAATTTTCAAATGTAGTATATGTGATGTGAGAAAAACTGTTTTTACACAGCAAGTACTTAGAGAATGGAACATGTTGCCTGGAAGTGTGAAGGAAGTTGGTTTAGCGGATGCATTCAAGAGGGTATTGGATGATAATGGAAATAATATCCAGGGCTTTGGGGAAAAGGCAAGAGAGTAACATCCAGTCTTGATATACATCCAGAAAGCCAGAGCAATATAATCATAACATATAGGAGCAGAATTAGGCCAGTTGGCCCATCGAGTCAGCTCCACTGAATGAAAAGCTGAAAGGCCTTCTTCTGCACCATAAAAATTCTATGATTCATTTGATGTTGTGCCTGATGTGTGACTAGTCTTTGTGATTGAAAACTGATTTAACATACAAAGCATTGTAATGTATTGTATATTTTAAAGTGAGAATATTTGGATAGAAAACTGATTGAAGCGAGAATTGTACGCATTTTTCTATCAACCAGCTGTAATTGGTGCAGTCATGGAATAATATCATTGAAGTCAGTACTCTGTGAGAGATACTTAAGGGATTAAATGTTTAGTGGGAATACATATATATATAGACTGTGGGGCTGTGTAAAACCTGATCATGGGTTGAATGTTCCAGCATATTTTCATAATGACGCCATATGTACTTTAAATGCTACAGCATTTCACTCCCATTTCCTTTCCCAGGAGACTTTGCAAGCTTTCTGTCAACATCTGTAAACAATAATTGATCTGCAATGACATCACCCCTCACAAACATGTAAGTTCAGGACTAAAATCATGTTACAGTTCTAACTTTCAGAACACAACTTAAATGGTACCTTAAACCAGTGACACACAATCCTTTGAGATTATTTAATACTTATACAGTGGGACCAATCCCTTTGAAGAAAAAGCCTTTGTGCTATTTTACTTCAAAGTAACAAAGTATCATAATTTAGAACAAATAATCTCTGCAAAATACCCTTTGTCAGAATTCTTTTTCTATCCAAGAGTGGTGTTAAGATTTTTATCAGAACACATGCTTACAACTCAAAGCATAATGCCATGAAAATTACCCTGTGTGATATTATCGCATAAAGGTTTAATGCACTCATATCAAATTTCTTTCATCATTATGTTAAAATTGATTTTAACCAATTTATTTTGCATTGACTAATATTGTTCTTAAAACAACAAAGGGATTTGGTAGAAGGCATTAAACAACAAATTTATCCAGCCTGTCATCCTTGAGCAAAGCAGTAAAACAACCTGAAGATAAGACTAATGTTGGAGACCTGATTCATTGATCCAAGTTTCCATCTGGTGAGATTTTGATCTGGAAAACCCGCTGATTTGGCCTCCATCAATTTATGCGATAATGCCGTGCTGTGTAATTTCAAGGCTATTAAGGATTAAATGTTATTTTGAAAAATGGTAACATTCTAACATAATTTGTTGCTCTTCCAAACTCTGAAAATTAAACCATAATAATTTACCTTAACAACATTCTTAAACTTGACCTCACCCCACCCCCATATATTCCTTCTCTGCTATGTGCCAGTTACTTCTTCTTTCATTTTTGGGGTGTTGGCAGCAGACTAGCTTTAAGGCCAGTTGGCATATTCATGGGCATGTACTTGGCATCTCTGTTTACACAGCCACTTAGGTTTTGCAGTTTTACTTTCCTCATCAGCATGAGATGCTTTGACTTTCTGATGAATTTTACATGAGGATATTAATTTGATGTTGTTTTATTGAACAATGATCATCAATTAAGGTTAGCTAACAAAAGGCATATCCCACTTTTAAATGCAATTAATTATATCTCACCCTTATATTTCTCAGCCAGTTTCAATAAAATTAAAAATGCATATTTAAAATTTGGCTTGTTGACTATTAGCCCGAAATTAGGACATTCTTAAAATCTGTCTTTTCTGTGTAATTCGTAATGAAAATTTTTATATTTACAATATTTAGTAATTGTAAACAAAAACAAATAGGATATAATTGTACATAAATTTGCTCACAGGAATGTGTCTTCTCTTAAAAGTTGGAGTGATGGATGGAGATGAGTTTGCGCTGAGAGCATTTTCAATGTCTTGGTCAAGCTGGTCCAGTTTCATAATGAGCAGCACCATGGAATCCAGCTGTGCCCGATCTCGATCTTCTCTCATTTCCTGAGGAAACAGACCCTGCAATTACAACTCGCAGACCTAGAATCATTGAATCATACTGCAGAGAAAGAGGCCTTTCACTCCATTATGTCTATGCCAGTCTTTAAAAGACCTTCCCAAAGGTGTGTGAAAAAAATGTTTTTCAAAAGTATGGTACTATATTTCTCGTCTTACAAATAGATTTTACATGACTGAGAATTGCAACTGTCTGGAATGTTAGACGAAAATTGAAATCAGAAGCGTTACCATTTTATAAAATCCTGTTTTAGCTTGAGGTAGATTAAATTTATAAAATGTGGAAGAATGTTATTAATTCTGTGCTGAGCCTCCAAGAATTTATGCGACAATGCTGCACAATATAATTTCAAGGCTATTAAGGATTAAATGTTACTTTGAAGAATGACAACATTATAGCATAGCTTGTTGTTCTTCTAAACTCTTAAAATTAAGCCATAATAATTTATATTAACAGCATTTTTAAAATTGCTTACCTTTTCTGCTATGTGCCAGTTATTTGTTCTGTCATTTTTGGGGCATTGGGAATGAAACAACTTTAAGATGTCAGACCAACTCAATGTAATTTCTTGTGTTATGTTTGCTTTCATATATTACGTCTGGCGATGTAGCCAAGATAAATCTTTCTATGAATACTGAGAGCAAAATTGAAGATATTTTTGCTTTTTGTTCCAACTGCATCAGTGAGTCAGTCAAGCTAAATTGGAACATGTTCATTTATTCTGTATGTGTAACTGGTGATACCACTTTTCCAAGCCTCAAAGGTTCATGTATGTTAAGATCCCAAGGGCAAAACAAAGCAATTACAAGCTGGCAATGGCAAATTGCGTTCGAGAATTGGCACCGATGAGTTTATAATTCTACCAGAGGAAGTGCAGCCATATATACGTATGTATATTCACACACATCAATATATTTTTTAAAATAAGTAATTTGCCTGTGACAGTAAATTCCAGACATCATCTCAAGAGCATAACTCATTTGTGACTGTAGCTCTCATGAATTAAGGTTCTTTTAGGCTCATACAAAAACGCGATCATAACTCATTGCCCCTGTTGAGATATTTTGTGTTACCATCATCTGTTTCAGTTTTTCTGAGTGAACGGCAAAGTTTTCCTGGGGATTTTTCGAATGAAAGCCAACTGACTATACACTTATGTGCTTTAACAATGGTAAGAATGGTGTGCAGCCTGTTTAAAGGGATGGCAATTATAAAGCTTTCCACTAATGCTTGGAGAACAACTTAATATTACATAACATAATGTAAAAATAAGATTGAAAATGCTCTTAAATGTCAGAGCAATAGTTGTGGAATCAATATTGGTCAATCAAGCCTACATCTTCCAATTAAGATATGCATTCGCCACTTATTTAAACAGCAAAGGGAAGCATTAATACTCAGACATCCCAAAGCATTTAAACCAAAATCCAGTCTACTCATTAATCTGCATGGTCCCATATTCTACTGCAGCTGCTATTCTCTGTGTAAATATTCTTCCCAAAAGTTGGTAGTTTAGACAATGTGAAAATTGTGTAGTCAAAGCAGAGAATGCTGGAAATGCTCAACAGATCAGGCAGCGTCTGTCAAGAGAACACTATAACTCCCAACAAGGCACGGTGGGCACTGTCGGTACTACTGTAGGCTCAGGCGGATGGATAGTCATGGACATTCTTGAGCAATGTAGTAAAGAGGCCTCACCAGTCAGGCAAGCCTCAGTTAGGGATGCCCTGCTGTGGTGATGACCCTAGCTACTTGTGGTCACACTGGAGGACAAAGATTTCCAACCGGGAGGGACAGCCCATGCCAATTTGAGGTGGCAACCTGAAGAAACTATACCAGAGGACGGTTTGCGATCTAAGCAATGGAAGCAGCACGTGACAGACTGAGTTAATGATCTCATAATCAATGGATCAGATCAAAGCTCTGCATCCATGTCTCTTGCAAGAATAAATGGAGGAGGACAATTAAATAATGGGAAGAGCGAGATATAAAAGCACAACATGTAGCGTTTGCTTTCTTCAAACATAAGTTTACTTTCAGTGATTAGTATACAAATGTAGCCAGGTCTCTTTACTGCTCCTCCTTTCCCAATCTAACTCCAATTAGATAATAATCTGCCATCCAGTTTGTGCTACCAAATTGGACAAACTTTATCCATTTTATTCTCCAACTGTCATGCATTTGCCCATTCACTCAATTTGTCCAAATCACAGTGAAGCACCTCTCCATCCCCTTCACAATTCACAGACTTCCCTCACCAATGCCTGAGATCAACCAGACCAACAACAAAATCCCCTGGAATGTTCGATGCTGTGACTGATGCACAGGACCCCAAAAAAGAGAACTGCTGTATCCCTCGGAGCAGCTGACTTCACTCACTGATGTCCAGATCAACTAGGAGTGGCCATTTATGCAGAGAATGTGGTGAGGCTGAAACTCAGAGGTTCTAAGACCCCCTCCCCAGCATACTCCTGACGAACATCTAAGCTGTTGAGAACAAAATGGATGAACTTAAAAACCAGACTCAACTTCCAAAAGGAATTGAGGGACTGCTCTGTGATCTGTTTTACCCCTGCTCTGCACTCTCTTTGACCCCTGCTCTAGCTGACTGTGCCTCATAACCTGAGGGTTTCTCAATTCATCGAATGGATAGCTCAGTGACCTCGGGCAAAGCAAGGGGCAGTGTGGTTTACTTCCCAATCAACACCTCTTGGTGATGATCCTGGCAAGTTACTGCTCCCTGGACCTGGAATATGATCAGATTAGATTAGATACCCTACAGTGTGGAAACAGGCCCTTCGGCCCAGCAAGTCCACACTGCCCCTTGAAGCATCCCACCCAGACCCATCTCCCTATAACCCACACATCACTGAACACTACGGGGAATTTAGCATGGCCAATCCACCTAGCCTGCACATCTTCGGACTGTGGGAGGAAACTGGAGCACCTGGAGGAAACCCACACGGACACAGGGAGAATGTGCAAGCTCCACACAAGCAGTTACCTGAGGCTGGAATCGAACCCGGGCTCCTGGCGCTGTGAGGCTGCAGTGCTACCCACTGATTCACCGTGCCGCCCTAAATATCTTGCAATAAAGTGCTGTCCCTTTTACCTGCTGCACAAGTTCACTGTTATTATTCAGACCAAGATCTGCATCCCACTCTGTGCGGAGGTGAAGAGTGCACTCAATGAAATATACAATGCGAAAAACAGTTTTGAGGCGGAATACCCCAAAGCATTGTTCATTGTAGCTGGTGACTTCAACCAGGCTGACCTCAAGAATGTGCTATAAAATATCATCAATGTGTCTCCTGTCACACCCGGAGGTTGAACATCCTTCATCTTTGTCACACAGCCATCAAAGGTGCCTACCACTCCATCCTCCATCCTCATTTGGAAAATCAGATTACACTGTTGTGCTCCTGCTCCGAGGTTACAGGCAGAAATTGAAGCGTGAGGACTCAGTACAGAAAGTAATTAGTTTAAGGAAACAAAAGGGCCTCTATGGGGCTGGTTAGAGTCAGTGGCCAACCTAAGCGAGTATGCCATTGCCATCACAGACTTCATTAGTAAGTGTGTGAAAGATTGCATGCTGAACAAGTTATTCAGAACTTTCGCCAACTAGAAACCATGGATGAACTGGGAGAACCACTCCCTACGGAAGTTCTGGGGCAACCCTGACCTATATAGGAAATCCAGGTATGGCTTTCCCAAGGCCAGCAGAGATGCAAGAAGCAGGACTGAACTAAGCTTGAAACCCAGACTAACCACATGATAGCCTTCATTTGTGGCAAGACTTACATGACAATATGGGCTACAAAGCAATGTCAGACAGAAACAGAGGCAACAGTACATCCGGACTAGAATAGCTCATTGCTTTCTGCACTTGCTTTGAACAGAACATCAGTGAAACTATATCATCTATCCCAAGAGCCTCAGATGTACCTGTACACATAATCGCTGCTGTAGATGTTAGATCGACCTTCTTAGAAGTGAAACCATGGAAAGCTATGGAGTCTGCAGCTGTGCACTCAGATCCTGTATGGACCATCTTATGAGAGTATTCGCAGATGTTTTCAAACTCTCCTTACTATGACCTGAGGTGCCCATCTGCTTCAAGAAGACCATCATCACCCCAAAGAAAAGTCATGCAGCATGTCTCAATGCCTACCCCTGGTGACACTGATGTCCATAACTATGAAGTGCTTTGAGAGTTTAGTCATGGCTCATATTGACTCCAGCTGCCCAACTTGCCTTGATCCTTTACAATTTGCCTACCGAAGTAACAGGTCTACATCAGATGCTATCTTCACGGCTCTGCACTTATTCCTGGAACATCTGGATAACAAGGATATCAATGTCAAGCTCCTATTTATTGACTACAGCTCAACCTTCAACACCATAATTCCAAACAAATTCATGTCCAAGCTCTGGGACCTAGACCTCTGCTTCCCCCTCTCTAGCTGGATTCTCGACTTCCTGACTAACAAGACCGCAGTCAATAAGGATAGGTGACCACACGTCCTTGTACTCCTGATACACTCACGAATGTGTGGCCACAGACCTCATCAGAGACTTGGTTCAAGCATGGGCAAGGGAGGTAAACTCAAGCGAAGAGATGAAAATGGCTGCTCTCAACAAGGCTACATTTGACCTGTTATGGCATTAAGGACCTCTGGCAACATTGAAGTTAATGGGAATCGGGGCATTCTCCATTGTTAAGAGTCAGAACTAGCAGAGAGGAAGCTGAGCAAGGCTGTCAGAGGGCAATCAGCTCAACCACAAGACATCACTGCAGGGGTTCCTCAAGGTAGGTGACTAGACACAACCATCTTCAGCTGCTTCATCATCCTGTCAGTAGGGAAGGCTTGCTAATGATTGTGCAATATTCAACACTATTTGCCACTCCTTGTACACAGAAGCAGACTGCACCTTTTGTAGCAAGACTTGAATGATATTGATTAGTAGTAATTAACACTTATGCTATCTAAGTATCAGGCAATGATCATCACTAATAAGAGTAACTGAACCATCACTCCATGACATTATGCATTTATGGTTTTGTATAAGTTTATATATAATGCAGGACAGTTAGTCAAGCTCGATTGAACCAGATATTATGAGGCTTATTTGAAACGTTAACTATTTACAAGGCTACAGTATTACAGAGTGAAAGGCATAGATTTGAGTTCTATGCTTACAAATGCTATTATATATTACACACATACAACTGCACAGGGCCCATTTTACAAACTAACATTGTGATTTTGTGTAATTGTCTTAAAGGTCTGTTAGATCTGAAATCTATTCCAAAATACACAGTTTAATACCTCAACACCAACAACCTAGTGTGTTCCACTGGCTGCAAACTAATCTGGGCCAGCCATATACTTTAGCTACAACAGCATGTCAGAGACCGGAAATTTTCAGGTGAATGATACATATTGTGACTTACTCACATTTGGAACTTAATGGCAACATGGAGTATGGCTTTGTGAGAGAAAGATTGTGCCTCACAAACTTGATTGAGATTTTGAGGAGTAACAAATGATTGATGAGGGAAAGGCAGTAGATGTTGCCTAGATGGACTTTAGCAATGCCTTTGACAAGGTTCCTCATCATAGGCTGATACAAAAGATGAATTCACTTGGCATCCACAATGAGCTGGTAAGATGGATACAGAAGTCATAGAAGACAGAGAGTAGCAGTTGGAGTTTTTTTTTGACTGGAGATCTTTGCTCAGTGATGTTCTGTAGGGATCAGTGCCAGGATTCATGTTGTTTGTAATATATACGTAAATGATTTGGAGGAAAATTTATGTGGTCTGATTAGTAAGTTTGCTGATGACACAAGGTTGGTGGAAGCTGTGAGGAAGATAGCGAGGATTGCCAAAGGAAACAGCAGGATTGAGAGAGGCTGGAGATTTGGGCTGAGAAATGGTAAATGGAGTTTAACATGGACATGTGGGCATTCCCCTCAGCAATAAGTATACCGTTTTGGATACTGCTGGGGGGGTTGACCTACCAGAGGAAAGCCATAGTAGTCAGTTCTCTGGCACTGAGCCTGACACTGTGGCAAAGAAGGGAAGGGGGCAGAATAGAAAAGTACTCGTGGTAGGGGACTCGATAGTTAGGGGAATCGACAGGAGATTTTGTGGGCAAGATCGGGATTCCCGGAAGGTATGTTGCCTCCCTGGTGCCAGGGTCCGGGACGTCTCCGATCGGGTGTATAAAGTTCTGAAAGGGGAGGGTGAACAGCCAGAAATCGTGTTACATATTGGCACAAATGATATAGCCAGAAATAGGTTTGAGGATATAAAAAGTGATTTCAGGGAGTTAGGATGGAAGCTGCAGAGCAGGACGAACAGAGTAGTGTTCTCTGGTTTACTACCGGTGCCACGAGATAGCGAGGTGAGGAACAGGGAGCGGGCGCAGCTGAACACGTGGCTACGCAGCTGGTGTAGGAGGGAGGGTTTCAGATATGTTGATAATTGGGATGCCTTCTGGGGAAGGTGGGACCTGTACAAGAAGGACGGGTTGCATCTCAACTGGAAAGGGACCAATGTCCTGGGTGGAAGGTTTGCTCGAGTAGTTCGAGAGGGTTTAAACTAGTATGGCAGGGGGGTGGGAACCTGAGCTGTATACCAGAGGTGAGCGTTGATGCAGGTGAGGCAGTAGCAAGAGGTAGACCAGCTAGTGGGAAGGATTTTCCTGGGAAGGAACCAAGGGATCGGTTAAAGTGTGTTTGCTTTAATGCAAGGAGTATCAGGAATAAAAGTGATGAACTTAGAGCATGGATCAGTACCTGGTGCTATGATGTTGTGGCCATAACAGAGACATGGGTTTCTCATGGGCTGGAATGGTTGCTGGATATTCCAGGGTTTAGAACATTTAAAAAGAATAGGGAGGGGGGAAAAAGAGGAGGGGGTGTAGCACTACTAATCAGAGAGGGTATCACAGCTACAGAAGCTTCCATTGTCGAGGAAAATCTGCCTACTGAGTCAGTATGGGTGGAAATTAGGAACAGCAAGGGAGTAGTCACCTCGTTAGGGGTTTACTACAGGCCCCCCAATAGCAGCAGGGAGATTGTAGAAAGCATAGGTCGACAGATTTTGGAAAAGTGTGGACGCAGTAGGGTTGTTGTAATGGGTGACTTTAACTTTCCTAATATTGATTGGAACCTGCTTCGAGCAGAAGATTTGAATGGAGCTGTTTTTGTAAGGTGTGTTCAGGAGGGTTTCCTAACGCAGTACGTTGACAGGCCGACGAGGGGAGAGGCCATTCTAGACTTGGTGCTCGGTAACGAGCCGGGGCAGGTATCAGATCTTGTGGTGGGAGAGCATTTTGGTGATAGTGACCATAACACTCTCTCATTCTACATAGCTATGGAGAAGGAGAGGATTAGGCAGAATGGGAGGATATTTAATTGGGGAAGAGGAAACTATGATGCGATTAGACACGAGTTAGGAAGCATGGACTGGGAGCAGTTGTTCCATGGTAAGGGAACTATAGACATGTGGAGATGGTTTAAGGAACAGTTGTTGGGAGTGATGAGTAAATATGTCCCTCTGAGACAGGCAAGAAGGGGTAAGATAAAGGAACCTTGGATGACGAGAGCGGTGGAGCTTCTAGTGAAAAGGAAGAAGGTAGCTTACATAAGGTGGAGGAAGCTAGGGTCAAGTTCAGCTAGAGAGGATTACATGCAGGCAAGGAAGGAGCTCAAAAATGGTCTGAGGAGAGCCAGGAGGGGGCACGAGAAAGGCTTGGCAGAAGGAATCCGGGAAAACACAAAGGCATTTTACACTTATGTGAGGAATAAGAGAATGGTCAAAGAAAGAGTAGGGCCGATCAGGGATAGCATAGGGAACTTGTGTGTGGAGCCTGAGGAGGTAGGGGAAGCCCTAAATGAGTTTTTTGCTTCTGTCTTTACGAAAGAAACGACCTGTGTAGTGAATGAAACCTTTGAAGAGCAGGTGTGCATGCTGGAATGGATAGAGATAGAGGAAGCTGATGTACTGAAAATTTTGTCAAACATTAAGATTGACAAGTCGCCAGGCCCGGATCAGATTTGTCCTCGGCTGCTTTGGGAAGCGAGAAATGCAATTGCTTCGCCACTTGCGAAGATCTTTGCATCCTCGCTCTCCACTGGAGTCGTACCTGAGGACTGGAGAGAGGCAAATGTAATTCCTCTCTTCAAGAAAGGAAATAGGGAAATCCCCGGCAATTATAGACCGGTAAGTCTCACGTCTGTCGTCTGCAAGGTGTTAGAAAGGATTCTGAGGGATAAGATTTATGACCATCTGGAAGAGCATGGCTTGATCAAATACAGTCAACACGGCTTTGTGAGGGGTAGGTCATGCCTTACAAACCTTATCGAGTTTTTTGAGGATGTGACTAGTAAGGTTGATGAGGGTCAAGCTGTGGATGTGGTGTATATGGACTTCAGTAAGGCATTTGATAAGGTTCCCCATGGAAGGCTCATTCAGAAGGTCAGGAGGAATGGGATACAGGGGAACTTAGCTGCTTGGATACAGAATTGGCTGGCCAACAGAAGACAGCGAGTGGTAGTAGAAGGAAAATATTCTGCCTGGAAGTCAGTGGTGAGTGGGGTTCCACAGGGCTCTGTCCTTGGGCCTCTACTGTTTGTAATTTTTATTAATGACTTGGACGAGGGAATTGAAGGATGGGTCAGCAAGTTTGCAGACGACACAAAGGTCGGAGGTGTCGTTGACAGTGTAGAGGGCTGTTGTAGGCTGCAGCGGGACATTGACAGGATGCAGAGATGGGCTGAGAGGTGGCAGATGGAGTTCAACCTGGATAAATGCGAGGTGATGCATTTTGGAAGGTCGAATTTGAAAGCTGAGTACAGGATTAAGGATAGGATTCTTGGCAGCGTGGAGGAACAGAGGGATCTTGGTGTGCGGATACATAGATCCCTTAAAATGGCCACCCAAGTGGACAGGGTTGTTAAGAAAGCATATGGTGTTTTGGCTTTCATTAACAGGGGGATTGAGTTTAAGAGTCGTGAGATCTTGTTGCAGCTCTATAAAACTTTGGTTAGACCGCACTTGGAATACTGCGTCCAGTTCTGGGCGCCCTATTATAGGAAAGATGTGGATGCTTTGGAGAGGGTTCAGAGGAGGTTTACCAGGATGCTGCCTGGACTGGAGGGCTTATCTTATGAAGAGAGGTTGACTGAGCTCGGTCTCTTTTCATTGGAGAAAAGGAGGAGGAGAGGGGACCTAATTGAGGTATACAAGATAATGAGAGGCATAGATAGAGTCGATAGCCAGAGACTATTTCCCAGGGCAGAAATGGCTAGCACGAGGGGTCATAGTTTTAAGCTGGTTGGTGGAAAGTATAGAGGGGATGTCAGAGGCAGGTTCTTTACGCAGAGAGTTGTGAGAGCATGGAATGCGTTGCCAGCAGCAGTTGTGGAAGCAAGGTCATTGGGGTCATTTAAGAGACTGCTGGACATGCATATGGTCACAGAAATTTGAGGGTGCATCCATGAGGATCAATGGTCGGCACAACATTGTGGGCTGAAGGGCCTGTTCTGTGCTGTACTGTTCTATGTTCTATGTTCTAAATGCGAGGTGGTGCATTTTGGAAGATCTAATGCAGAAGGGAAGTAAACAGCAAATGGCAAAATCCTTGGAAACATCAACATACAACAGGATCCAAGCACAGAGATCCACAGTTTCCTGAAAGTGGCAATACAAGTGGGTAAAGTAGACAAGAAGGCATATAGCATGTTTGCTTCATTGGTCAGGCATAAAATCTAAAAATTGACAAGTCATGCTGCAGCTGTATAGAACTTTAGCATGGCCACATTTGGAGTTCTGTGTAGAGTTCTGGTTGCCACACTACCGGGAGGACTGGAGGTTTTAGAGAGGCTGCAGAAATGGTTGACCAGGATGTTGCTTGGTTTGAAGGGTATTAGCTTTGAGAAGAGATTGGACAATCTTAATTTGTTTTCACTTGAACATCAAAAGATGAGGGGTTACCTGATAGAAGTTTACAAAATTATGCGAAACATGGATAGAATGGATAGTTGGTGTCTTTTCTGCTGAGTAGAAATATCAATTACTAGGGGGACATGGAATTAGGGTAAAGGGGAGGGGTAATTTTAAAGGAGATGTGAGAGGCAAGTTTTTACACAGAAAATGGTAAGTGCCTGGAATGTAATGCTGGAGAAGGTAATGAAGGCGGATACAAAAACAACATTTATATGAATAGGCAGGGAATAAAGGGGTACAGGCTACAGAGAGGCAAAAAGTTTTTTTTAGTTTCGAAAAGCATGATGTGTCAGCGAAATCTTGGTGGACTGAAGAGCCTTTGCCTTTTTTTCCCCTTTTATTCATTTACAGGATGAGGGCATTGCTGACAAGGCAGCAGTTATTGCCCATCCCTAATTGCCCAGAGCCAACCACATTGCTGTGGTCCAGAGCCACATGTAGTCCAGACCAGGTAAGGATGGCAGAATTCCTTCCCTAAGGGACATTAGTGAACCAGATGCACTTCCCGAAAATCAACGATGGGTTCATGGTCATCACTAGATTCTTAATTCCAGATATTTTTATTGAATTCAAACTCCACCATCTACCACCATAGTGGGTTTCAAACCCAGGTCCCAGAATGTTATTTGGTCTCTGGATTAACATTCCAGCGATAATACCGCTGGGCCAATGCCTCCCTCTTACTGTTCTTTGTTCTATAATCTGCTATAGCCCTTAAATGCCAGTGGTTTTGAATTGATAAAAAATAAGATTTTTCCAAAAAATCTCCTGCGTTAATTTGAGAAATCCTTTCCATCACATCATGTAAGGCCTCAGAGAAACACTCAGGTAGTACAAAAGTCATATCAGTCTTTTGAAGGCTTTTCTAAAGTTTCTAAATTTTATCATTGAAAGATAATTGACGTAACATTCCAACTTGATACCCTAACAGGTATCTTTTATTTTCCTCACTTTGTTTCTACCGCTATCTCAACTTCTCCCCTATGAAATTGAAGTTCTTACAAAGCACAGAAACATTTTCTTCCTTTCTGTTAATGAGCTTGTCACTGTAATACAGGTAATCTCTCTTTAAGAAATACTGAAATAACTTGGGTTGTACAGCCAAAGTGAGAGATAATAAATATGTTAAACCTGTGGAAAACAAAACAGTTTCAGAGCTGGAAAGCTGATGTTTTGGGTCTAGACCCAAAACATCAGCTTTCCTGCTCCTCTGATGCTGCTTGGCTGGCTGTGTTCATCCAGCTTTACACCTAGTTGTCTCAGATTCTCCAGCATCAGCAGTTCCTACTATCTCAGTTTCAGAGCAGGACAGTTTAGGGATGCTTAACCAGATACACAGAGTGTAGCACACATTGATGCCCAGTGGGAGGCAGTGTGTAGTAGTAATTCAAAAGCGTGTGATAATTTTCTGGCAGATGGTATCTGGAATTAAGAAAGCTAGTATAATGGTGATGGTGTAACCATTGCCAATTGTTGGTGAATATGTAAACCCATCCAGCTTACTAAAGTCTTGTCCTGGAAATCCGTCATCCTTGCCTTGCCTGGCTTACAGGTAACTCCAGAACCGCAGCAATGTGTTGACTCTTAACTAATCTCCACGAAGGAATCCAATATGGTTTCAAATTCAAATTAGAGGGTGTGACAATTGTCCTAAAATAATTATATTCAGTGGTTGGTTTATAAAGGAGGAACCTGACACACCTATGAGGTTTTAGATTTGGTAAGGCCAATTTTAATGAGATAAAATAGAAATTGGCAATGGTAAATTATAGGTGAAGCTATGATTGACAAAAACAATGTCATTTAAAAAAAGGACAAGTATAGACTGATCAGGAGCAAGAGCTCTCCTTATTAATTAAAATAGTCATTGTTAATGAAAGAGGTGAAAGAGAGAATGTAGGAAATTATAAACCCGTTGACTTTACAATCATTGTGGAAAGTTACCAAAATTGGTATTGAATATTGTGATATATGAGCAATTTGGAAATTTGAGCTGATTAGAGGAAACCAAAATGGATTTGTAAAGGGTAGATCATGTTAAACAAACTGAATTGAATTTTTTGAGGAAGCAACTAAAGAATATGGATTTCCAGAGGGCATTTGGTAATGGACAACATTAGAGTCTATTAGTTTAAATGAAAGCTCATGAATTTAAGACATATTAATGTCCTGGCCCAGCAGTTGGTAGTCTTTGGAAGATAAAAATCATATGTAACAGTAATGCACAAAAGAAAATCATAAAGGATAATTGAATGTTACCATTAATAACATGAGGACTAGAGCATAAAAAGATTCTTTTCCCCCCACTGGCATTACATAGCACAGGTTAGGTTCCATCCAGACTGTTATGCACAAAGTTCTGGGCAGTACCTTAGAAAAATTTAAATAAAGGGTGTAAAATGCAGTCTATCAATCTTTGGCATTCATCATCTGACTTTTAATACTTGGGAAGCCCATAGATTAAAATTATCTTTATTAAGGAACAGAATGAAAGAGTCATAGAGATGTACTGTACAGAAACAGACATTTTGGTCCAACTTGTCCATGCTGACCAGATATCCTAAATTAATCTAATCACATTTGCCAGCATTTGGACCAGGTACTTCCAAACTTTTCCTATTAATATATCCATCCACATGCCTTTAAATGTTGCGATTGTACTAGCCTTCATCACTTCCTCAGGCAGTTCATTCCATATATGCACCACTGTCTGCATGGAAAAGTTGCCCCTCAGGTCTCTTTTAAAGATCTTTTAAAGGTCTCTGTGCCTTCTAGTTTTGGACTCCCCTACCCGGGGAAAAAGACATTCCCTATTCATGGGACCATCCATGCCCCTCATGATTTTATAAACCTCTATAAGGTCACTCCTTAGCCTGTGACACTCCAGGGAAAGTCGCCACAGCTTATTCAGCCTCTCCTTATGGCTCAAACCCTCCAACCCTGGCAACATCCTTATAAATCTTTTCTGAACACTTTCAACCTTCACAACATCTTTCCTAGAGCAAGGAGACCAGAACTGAGGATTCAATTTTATCAGAAATTGACTCGGTGTCATTTTCAAGGAGGCTAATGGTGGGTCATTTTCCTTAAGCTTTGGAAATGGTTCTCATGCTTTAGTCCACAGTTTACCTCATTAGCTGTGCATCTGGCCACTGTGCCATGTTGCTCAGGCTATTGTGAGCTCAGCCTGCTACAACTACTCACCACTATGGGCACCTCCTGGGATTCCTTATTTGGGCACCATTTTTAAATCCCAGCTGCGAATCAGGTCAAGCATTGCCAGCCAGGAGCTGTCCTTCAAAGTGTACGCATTTGGAAAGACAATGGAAGAGAAACATGCTTGAGGGCACATTGGTGTATGGCTGACGAGCTTACATTCCTACACCTATTGTTATTTTATATCATCACCTGATAGAACTCAGAAATTATTATTGCAGCTATAAGAACTAAACTATACAGGTTACCTGTTCTTAGTGCCACACCATCTTAGAACCTGATCTAAGGCAGTGCCACTATTTCAGTAATGACCACTGTAGCATGACACCTTGTCATTGTTCAATGTGGGAGTATCATGCGCCGGAAAGTCTACAAATGGTAAAATGTTCCCTTTTTATTTGGTGAAAGCAAAGGCAAAGAAATAAACAAAAAAAGCTACATTCACGTTTGGGAACAGAAAGTGGCTGGATGCCTTTTGACCAACAACAAATGGACTGAGTGATGTCCTCAACTAGATCACAGTGGGTGTCAGTTAAATCCTGGTTGGCTTGTTGTGCCTGACGTTGCTGAGATCTATCATGCAGAACATAGTGTTCTTCCTGCTTATTGTTTTCATCTTCCTGTAGACCTCTGCCACTCTCCCAGTTTTTCAGCATCAACACATCCGCTGTTTGTCAAGTCCAGATATGCAGAGCAGAGGGTTATGTGACTCTCTCTGTCTGGAGTATTCTGCAGGGCTCCTACTCCATACCAATCCAAACTTGGAACTTCATCTTCAGGAATCCTCTTGTCTGCTTTACAGTGTCCTGTGGAAGAATGGGCTGCATTGTGTCTATGTTTAGCCTTAGTCAGGGGCATTGCATAAAGACTTCATCAGCCAAGGTTGCAGAGTGTGGATCTTATTTTGCAGCAGCCATCTTTGTAAGAAGCAGGATTGTGAGAGTTCTCAAGTTTACAGGCAACATAGCTTTCCCAGGTTATCCAGCACAGATTTCTAAATGTGGTGCCAATGATCACAAAAGACTTGTACATTGATAAAATTGAGTCCTTTTTTGGTGATGAAGTCAGCTGCATTATGATATGGCACTTTCAATGCAATGTGTATGTAGTTCTGGGAGGAGCTGTTTTTCAGCACCAGCAGAGCCTGCGACAAGTGGGGAGGCGATGGCCTAGTGGTATTACCACTGGACTGTTAATCCAGAGATTGCCATCGTTACCTGGTCTGGCCTACATGTGACTCCAGAGCCACAGCAATGTGGTTGACACTGCGCTGCCTGATAGGCAATATATACTCCCTAGCTAGTGACACCTTCAACCCGTTAATAAATTTTTAAAAAAAGTATGACCTGCATTGATTTCCAGTCTCAGGCAAATTGCAAACATGCCATTGACAAGAAAAAGACAATGGTCACAACTGGAGAGGTTGGAGTAAGTGTTTGTCTGCCTGTATGAGCGCAGACACTTTTCTTGTTAGTTATGGGAAATCCTTCGGGGCAAAGGCTACAGAGGCATCAGGTTACACAGAACAGGGGTGAAGACATCTGTCACCATTGTAAACTGCAAGTAAAATGTTCATAATGTCCAATTGTGTGGTCATTACCGATTGATCACAGTCATCTCTGTATAGCTGAAGTAACTGCAAGGGACCTCAGGTGAACAGTCATGTGTGGGTCACAATTCCCCAGGACAACCCAAGTTCTCAGAGGCTTCACATGGACATGGATTCTCTCTCACCTTGACCAGCCAAGGATTTGCCAACATGCTCTGAAATGCAACAGTGCCTTTCTTGGATGATGGTTATAGTTCCACTTGGCCAGGAATTTTAGGAAGCCCTCTTGCTTCTAAGCATGTGAGTAAACATCCACGTGGAGTGCTAAAATGTAACCCAGATGGATTCTGTAAAATTGCTTGTGGCTTCTTTTATATTGCTGACTTGCATCCTAAATTCAGCACATTAATCAGCAAATACATCACAAAATAATTATTTAGCCTAACATAAAATGCTTTCTCCAAAGTTTGCCTGTGGTCCTTAACTGGATAAGTTAAATAATACAGAAAATTACATAAACTCAATGATGTTTATGCAACAGTATCCGAATATTTGCTGCAAGGTTCCTCTGCAGACTGATTGTTTATATAATTACCGAGCAGCTGTAAACAATCTAATATTTAAATTCAGCAGCTCATTACCTGTAAAATTATAACCATCTTAGAACTTGTGTGAATTTTGGCAATGCTGCAGCATATTGTGTTTTCTCCAGGAGGCCCAATGCTCAATGTTACTTGATGTACCCATAGTTATAGCTTTGATTTCTATGATTGGAAAAAAAGCATCACTTAATTTTTGACATCTCGTTTCTTTTCTTTTTCAACTCACAATATTCTTTAAAACTGTTCCTTTGTATTTAATAATATTTAATTGTATTTTTCTTCTTCCTTCTTTCAAATCTCCCTGGAACTTACATCACATTAGCCAAGCTGCCAGATAAATGATCCACTCTCAGGTTTTTGTCACAGCCACTGTTCTGTTCGGAAGTCAATCTGAGCGACCTCTGAGTGAACTGAAGTAATAATTTTTCCTCTTTTATTAAAAAAAGTAGTGTTTGATCTCCACATCTCACACATCTATGTGATTGCAAGATGCTTGCTGTGTCTTCATGCAACTTCAAACTGTTCTGTTCAATTTTGATGCATTTTTAAACCACTGGCTAAATTTTACCAGATATCAGCTAATTTTGGCAAGTTTCACAGTGTCTTTCGCTTATGAGCCCTGGTTAGTTTTCTTACACTCCCTTCCCAAACATGTCGCACTACCTATGCACTATGTAATGGCATGTGCGCTGTATTCTCCCACCCACTCTAGGTTAAAGTACTTGCCACTTGCTGGGACACCCTGGGATTCCCGTCATCTGTACCATATTTAAAAGACCACTGTGCACCAGTTCGAGCACTAGTTATCTCTGCATTGTTTGCCCTGGACATGATAGACAAGGGAAAACTGGCACACCACTTTGTGGACAGGGGCTTGGAGATCCTAGGGTAACATGCAGGACAGGCATCCTCTTCCTGAGCGTGTCGGCTATCTGGGCCTTGGTAAGAGGTAGGAACAATGGGAGAGTCAGACTGAGTGAGAATCATTGAGTCGTACAACATGGAAACAAAGCCTTCAGTCCAAATTGTCCATGCAGACCGTGTTTCCCAAACTAAACTGGTCCGATTCTCCCATGTTTGGCCCAGATCCATCTAAAGCTTTCCTATTCGTGTACCTGCCTGAATATCTTTTAATTGGTTGCAAAAGTACTTGCCTCTACCACTTCCTTTGCTGGCTCATTCCATACCCACACTACCTTCAGTGTGAAAACGTTTCTTCTCAGGTCCCTTTTAAATCTTTCTCTTCTCACCTTAGAATTATGCCCTCTAGTTTTGGACTCTCCTACCCTGGAGAAAAGACCTTTATTGTTCACCTTATCTATGACCCTCATGATTTTATAAATCTCTATAAGGTCACCCCTCAAGATCTGCCTACTGAGTCAGTATGGGTGGAAATTAGGAACAGCAAGGGAGCAGTCACCTCGTTAGGGGTTTACTACAGGCCCCCCAATAGCAGCAGGGAGATTGAAGAAAGCATAGGTCAACAGATTTTAGAAAAGTGTGGACGCAGTAGGGTTGTTGTAATGGGTGACTTTAACTTTCCTAATATTGATTGGAACCTGCTTCGAGCAGAAGATTTGAATGGAGCTGTTTTTGTAAGGTGTGCTCAGGAGGGTTTCCTAACGCAGTACTTTGACAGGCCAACGAGGGGAGAGGCCATTCTAGACTTGGTGCTCGGAAACGAGCCGGGGCAGGTATCAGATCTTGTGGTGGGAGAGCATTTTGGTGATAGTGACCATAACTGCCTCACATTCTACATAGCTATGGAGAAGGAGAGGATTAGGCAAAATGGGAGGATATTTAATTGGGGAAGAGGAAACTATGACGCGATTAGACATGAGTCAGGAAGCATGGACTGGGAGCAATTGTTCCATGGTAAGGGAACTATAGACATGTGGAGGCTGTTTAAGGAACAGTTGTTGCGAGTGATGAGTAAATATGTCCCTCTGAGACAGGCAAGAAGGGGTAAGATAAAGGAACCTTGGATGACGAGAGCGGTGGAGCTTCTTGTGAAAAGGAAGAAGGTAGGTTACATAAGGTGGAAGAAGCTAGGGTCAAGTTCAGCTAGAGAGGATTACACGCAGGCAAGGAAGGAGCTCAAAAAAGGTCTGAGGAGAGCCAGGAGGGGGCATGAGAAAGGCTTGGCAGAAGTAATCAGGGAAAACACAAAGGCATTTTACACTTATGTGAGGAATAAGAGAATGGTCAAAGAAAGAGTAGGGCCGATCAGGGATAGCATAGGGAACTTGTGTGTGGAGCCTGAGGAGGTAGGGGAAGCCCTTAATGAGTTTTTTGCTTCTGTCTTTATGAAAGAAACGAACTTTGTAGTGAATGAAATCTTTGAAGAGCAGGTGTGCATGCTGGAATGGATAGAGATAGAGGAAGCTGATGTGCTGAAAATTTTGTCAAACATTAAGATTGACAAGTCGCCAGGCCCGGACCAGATTTGTCCTCGGCTGCTTTGGGAAGCGAGAAATGAAATTGCTTCGCCACTTGTGAAGATCTTTGCATCCTCGCTCTCCACTGGAGTCGTACCTGAGGACAGGAGTGAGGCAAATGTAATTCCTGTCTTCAAGAAAGGAAATAGGGAAATCCCCAGCAATTACAGGCCAGTAAGTCTCACGTCTGTCGTCTGCAAGGTGTTAGAAAGGATTCTGAGGGATAGGATTTATGACCATCTGGAAGAGCATGGCTTGATCAAATACAGTCAACACGGCTTTGTGAGGGGTAGGTCATGCCTCACAAACCTTATCGAGTTTTTTGAGGATGTGACTAGAAAAGTTGATGAGGGTCGAGCTGTGGATGTGGTGTATATGGACTTCAGTAAGGCATTTGTTCAGGTTCCCCATGATAGGCTCATTCAGAAGGTCAGGAGGAATGGGATACAGGGGAACTTAGCTGCTTGGATACAGAATTGGCTGGCCAACAGAAGACAGCGAGTGGTAGTAGAAGGAAAATATTCTGCCTGGAAGTCAGTGGTGAGTGGGGTTCCACAGGGCTCTGTCCTTGGGCCTCTACTGTTTGTAATTTTTATTAATGACTTGGATGAGGGGATTGCAGGATGGGTCAGCAAGTTTGCAGACGACACAAAGGTCGGAGGTGTCATTGACAGTATAGAGGGCTGTTGTAGGCTGCAGTGGGACATTGACAGGATGCAGAGATGGGCTGAGAGGTGGCAGATGGAGTTCAACCTGGATAAATGCGAGGTGATGTATTTTGGAAGGTCGAATTTGAAAGCTGAGTACAGGATTAAGGATAGGATTCTTGGCAGTGTGGAGGAACAGAGGGATCTTGGTGTGCAGATACATAGATCCCTTAAAATAGCCACCCAAGTGGACAGGGTTGTTAAGAAAGCATATGGTGTTTTGGCTTTCATTAACGGGGGATTGAGTTTAAGAGTCTTGAGATCTTGTTGCAGCTCTATAAAGCTTTGGTTAGACCGCACTTGGAATACTGTGTCCAGTTCTGGTCGCCGTATTATAGGAAAGATGTGGATGCTTTGGAGAGGGTTCAGAGGAGGTTTACCAGGATGCTGCCTGGACTGGAGGGCTTATCTTATGAAGAGATGTTGACTGAGCTCAGTCTCTTTTCATTGGAGAAAAGGAGGAGAAGAGGGGACCTAATTGAAGTATACAAGATAATGAGAGGCATAGATAGAGTTGATAGCCAGAGACTATTTCCCAGGGCAGAAATGGCTAGCACGAGGGGTCATAGTTTTAAGCTGGTTGGTGGAAAGTATAGAGGGGATGTCAGAGGCGGGTTCTTTACACAGAGAGTTGTGAGAGCATGGAATGCGTTGCCAGCAGCAGTTGTGGAAGCAAGGTCATTGGGGTCATTTAAGAGACTGCTGGACATGCATATGGTCACAGAAATTTGAGGGTGCATACATGAGGATCAATGGTCGGCACAACATTGTGGGCTGAAGGGCCTGTTCTGTGCTGTACTGTTCTATGTTTTATGTTCTATGTTCAACCTCCTATGCTCCAGGGAGCAACATCCCCACCTATCCACCCTCTTCTTATAACACAAACCCACCAGTTCTGGTAGCATCCTTTTAAATCTTTCCTGCACTTTCACAATCTAATAATATCCTCCCATAGCAGGATGATCAGAAATGCACACAGTACTTCAAAAGCAGCCTTACCAATGTCCTGTACAACTGCAATATGATGTTCCAACTCCTATTCTAAATGGTCTGAGCAATGAAGGCAAGCATGCCAAACACCTTCTTCATTACCCTAACTACCTGTGAAGCCACTTTCAAGGAACAATGTACCTGAAAACCTCTGTAAGGTGCAAAGACAAAATAGTCGCAGCTCCACTTGCAGAGTGTAGAAGTTCATTAGCCTTCTTGTGACACTGCTGCATAGTCCTCTGGACTATGGACACCATACTGACTACTGACAACATGGATGACAATTTCACAATAGGCTGGCAGTGTTTGAAATAGTATGCATTTAAATATACCTGTAGTGTGAATGGCGAAGGCCCCGGCTCCATTAAGCACTTTCATCTCTGCTGAATGCAGGATGACGAATTGATAATGTGGTGCATACTGAATGAAATCAGCAGTATTAAATTGCATAAGAAATCTCACTAGGGTTCATGTATTAAACCTGCTGTGATATTCTCTGAAATTGACTCTTTGCCAGGCTTCGAAAAAATTCGGCCCACTGTTTCAGTTTAAACCAACATTAATAAAAACTGCAGGATCATAATAAAGGGGTATTCAGTCGTGGTAATGCCATTGAATATCAAAGGGAAATGGTTAGATTCTTTCTTGTTGGAGATGGTCATTGCCTGGCACTTGCGTGGCATAAATATTACTTGCCAGTTGTCAGCCTATATTGTTCAGGTCCTGCTGCATTTGAATACAGGCTGCCTCTGTATCTGAGGACTAACAAATAATGCTTAGCACTGCACAATCATCAGCAAATATCCCCATTTCTAATTGTGTGAAGGAGGGCAGATCATTGACAAAGCTGCTGAAGATGGTGAGCCGAGGACAGTTGGCTTTCGATTGGGATTAGCACCCTGATTCAGGAAGTCCTGCTCGTGAAGAGCTACAGGCCATTCAGAGACTAGCAGCTTTTGTTTTTGACTGCGCCACTGGGAGGTTGTGGGTACTGCTGGGAAGATCCCATCAACCTGAGGACCAAGATCTGAAGTAAGTGCTTTTTCATGAGCAGATTTGGACTGAGGGAAGATGAGAGGAGAGATTTTGGAAACAACAGCATGGGGTGGTCTCTGCAGCCTCGCACTATATCCAACCCCTCAGTCCTCCATAGGCTAATGCATACTAGGGGACTCTTGCTGAACTGAGAGCCTGCCCACACTGTTGCAAGGGTCAACTCTTTCACTCTATCTGAAGCTACAAATTGTAACTGAGGTAAAAATAGGTCCTGGAGTCATCATTAATTGACTACTTAATGGCTTCAATTGTCAGAAAGGTGAGATGTCAAGTATGGGCTTACCCACCCAGAATGTAATTCAGGGGAGAGGAGAACGTGGTGTGGTTCTAGGCAAGCAGCCCACCTCATTTACTTGCCTTCCCATCTCCTCCTGCATCCAGCACCAAAATATTCTGGTCACAGTTTCCTCTCCTGCTCTTAAATTGACCAGAAATGCTATTTGTTATTTTGACTGCAATCTGTTCTTGGGGCTCATATGAAGCAGTTTTACCTCATGCAGTCTTCTCTCACAGTTTATGAATCTTTTAAGCCCTAAATCAAACTATGAGTTATTCTCTGTGCAAATACCCATGAATAACTGGAATAATAATCCTATCACATCCCAATTTCAGAGGTTTGGAAAATACTGCTAGATCCTTTTACAACTGCTTAACTCTAGCATTTGCTGCAGAACAAGTCTCAGTCAGCCTTTTCATTCTTCCTTTATCTTGTTTACAACTCCGTGAACGTCTGCACTGAAACTGCGACTGTATTCTGCCACTGTTGTTTTCAGAAGTTAATTCTTCTAAACATTCTCATGACATTGGTGGAATTCTGCTTATTTGTGGGGCACAAGTGTAAAAATACCATCAAACAGACTACAGCGGCTCAATTATAATCACGTCCAAATATGCACTATTTAAAGAACTCAATAAGCGGTTTGTTCAAGAAGTAGTGATGGCCCCTCTGGCTCCCACCCCCTCCCACCCTCCATTGCTTATTCACAGACCAAAAGTCCCTGACTTATAGAGTAGAACTTGAAATAAAGTATAAAACAACAAGCAGCTGAAAGAGTCTTTTGTGTTCTGATACCTAGAGGAATGTTAGCCATCTTGACATAGTCCTGTGAACCACTATTGAAATACATTTCTAATATGACCGCAGGGTCAGAAAGCTACCACCAAAGTTTCCAATGATATATCACATGTTTTTGTAAGACTTACCAGAATGGTGGTTTCACTTCTCTCAAGTATATAAAAATGTTGAAATGTAATCAGAATTAAATTTGCAAATTCTCATCATATATACTGAGAATGATGCACAATACTCTCTGTAAATCTCGATTGGGTATTGAATAAGATATGACAAGAATGTAGTTACAGTAGTTGTAAGTTGACCCATTTCTTTCATATGCATATTTGCCAATTTAACTTCTTGCCTACAGCGATACATGTGCTTCAATGTGTTTTTATGCAGCTATTATATACATACATCAGATTTGCAGTGGCAGCAAACCATTGGAACTACTTTGGTGATAGCTTACATGAGACTTTTCAAAGACCCATATTGACAGCTTGGTTGATAGATATTAAATTTTGTACTGGGGTTTGGAAGAATTTTTTTTTCTGGATAATTAACATCTTCCCTCTTTATATTCCCATGTGCATAAACAGCATTGAAGTACTTACCTTGAGCAAGGAAAACACAGTGATCTGGATTAAACAGCTGAGCTCTGTAAGCTCTGCTCACACTTACATTTATAATTTTGACAACTCGGCTGTTATTTCCAAGGGATCAAAAAATGAGCATTTGAAATAAGAGCAGAAGTAAGCCATTCAAAGCCTTGAGCCTGTTCCACCATTCAATAGATCATAATCATAGATCTGCTTGTCTAGGAAGAAAAATGGGGCAGAAAATTCAGCAGTGCCAGGCATTATGCCGCAGATAACATTTTCCCATATCTGAAGATGGGTCTCTTGTTAAGAAGCCGTCTGCAGTACACTCGTATCATATCCACCTCCCCATTTGTCATTCTGCAATTCAGATGCTGTATTTCAATGGGCTATTCTATCAATGGGACTGTCATTACATCCTAATGCCTACATTGAAACATTTTCTAACTGGAATTGAAGGTTGCAAAATTCAGTACTTTGGTGCCTATTCAGCTCAATGAATATTGCTTTCACTCCAAAATGATTGGTGTTGAACAAGTGCACACTTTTGATGTGAGCTGTGTCAGTTACCATTTCGTGGAACCCGGCTTAGTGTGGATGCAGGATGTATAACCAGTAAACAGTTGTCATTGGTAAGCATATAACACTGATTGAGTAGATGCTACTTTGGACCCAGCACTCCAAATACTGTAACGTCTGAAGAACATACAGCTGACCATGGAACCATATAATTCAGAAGGATGGCATTTGGCTAATCATTTGAAACTGGATCTTTAAAAGACTTTCTAAACATTATCTAAATCATTCCACTCTCCCTCCTTTTTCCCCATAGTGCTGCATATATTTTTCCTTCACAAATATATATCAAGTTCCCTTCTGCAAGTTATTCTGACAACTACTTCCACCATTCTTTCAGGCAGTGCATTTCAAAGCATAACAACCTGCTACTTCTTGCTGTTATCTTAAAGACATGTTCTATATTAACAACTGTGACCCTGCATTGGAAATTATTGATAGATACGGACTAGGAATGAAACCCACCCCGAATTCCTCTCCACCAGCCACAGGAACTCGGATAAGTAAAACACTCAGAAACCCAAACTATGGTCAGCTAAGTCAGCATGTTGAACGATGGTATTTCACAACCTTCTTAATTGTTGTGGTTTGTTCTCACACTGGGCAGTGCAATGCTCAACTTAGCCATCTATAGAGCATTGGCACCCGCATGGGCCCCAGCTATGCCTGCCTCTTTGTAGGTTACGTGGAACAGTCCCTCTTCCGCACCTACACAGGCCCCAAACCCCACCTCTTCCTCTATTACATTGATGACTGTATCGGCGCCGCCTCTTGCTCCCCAGAGGAGCTCGAACAGTTCATCCACTTCACCAACACCTTCCACCCCAACCTTCAGTTCACCTGGGCCATCTCCAGCACATCCCTCACCTTCCTGGACCTCTCAGTCTCCACCTCAGGCAACCAGCTTGTAACTGATGTCCATTTCAAGCCCACCGACTCCCACAGCTACCTAGAATACAACTCCTCCCACCCACCCTCCTGCAAAAATTCCATCCCCTATTCCCAATTCCTCCGCCTCCGCCGCATCTGCTCCCACAATAAGACATTCCACTCCCGCACATCCCAGATGTCCAAGTTCTTCAAGGACTGCAACTTTCCCCCCACAGTGATCGAGAATGCCCTTGACCGCGTCTCCCGTATTTCCCGCTACACATCCCTCACACCCCGCCCCCGCCACAACCGCCCAAAGAGGATCCCCCTCATTCTCACACACCACCCTACCAACCTCCGGATACAACGCATCATTCTCCGACACTTTCGCCATTTACAATCCGACCCCACCACCCAAGACATTTTTCCATCCCCACCCCTGTCTGCTTTCCGGAGAGACCACTCTCTCCGTGACTCCCTTGTTCGCTCCACACTGCCCTCCAACCCCACCACACCCGGCACCTTCCCCTGCAACTGCAAGAAATGCTACACTTGCCCCCACATCTCCTCCCTCACCCCTATCCCAGGCCCCAAGATGACATTCCACATTAAGCAGAGGTTCACCTGCACATCTGCCAATGTGGTATACTGCATCCGGTACCCGGTGTGGCTTCCTCTACATTGGGGAAACCAAGGCTTGGAGACTGCTTTGCAGAACACCTCCGCTCAGTTCGCAACAAACAACTGCACCTCCCAGTCGCAAACCATTTCCACTCCCCCTCCCATTCTCTTGATGACATGTCCATCATGGGCCTCCTGCACTGCCACAATGATGCCACCCGAAGGTTGAAGGAACAGCAACTCATATTCCGTTTGGGAACCCTGCAGCCTAATGGTATAAATGTGGACTTCACCAGTTTCAAAATCTCCCCTTCCCCTACTGCATCCCTAAACCAGCCCAGTTCGTCTCCTCCCCCCACTGCACCACACAACCAGCCCAGCTCTTCCACCCCACCCACTGCATCCCAAAACCAGTCCAACCTGTCTCTGCCTCCCTAACCGGTTCTTCCTCTCACCCATCCCTTCCTCCCACCCCAAGCCGCACCCCCATCTACCTACTAACCTCATCCCACCTGCTTGACCTGTCCGTCTTCCCTGGACTGACCTATCCCCTCCCTACTTCCCCACCTATACTCTCTCCACCTATCTTCTTTACTCTCCATCTTCGGTCCGCCTCCCCCTTTCTCCCTATTTATTCCAGTTCCCTCTTCCCATCCCCCTCTCTGATGAACGGTCTAGGCCCGAAACGTCAGCTTTTGTGCTCCTGAGATGCTGCTTGGCCTGCTGTGTTCATCCAGCCTCACATTTTATCTTATAGAGCATTGGGCAGGATACAACACTCCATCAACTAAAACATAACATTGTATTCATGAAATATTCTAATGTTGGAAATATGTAGTGCATGTAAGGGTAATTCTGCATCCTGTAGTCTCAGCGGACTATAGAATTGGAGCTACTATATTGTGCCGCTAGCTCTATGAGTACAGCAACTTTGTGAAATCACGAACTCCCTGTAATATACATTGACAGTATGGAATTGTTGATTCACTCAACTAGGTTTTTACAGGAACCACTTTAAACAATACTGGACGCTTAGATATTTGACAAGACCTAATAAAATTCCTTCCAAACAGCTGATGTGAAGGTTGCTACTGCAGAATCCAACATGATCTGTGATATTGTGCAGTTTTTGGACAAAACAGCAATCGTAATTTACAGTTGTTAAAAAAAGTGTCAAAAGGCTGGTAGTAAACATCTTAAATGTATTTTATATTTTTTGTAATGAAAAGAAAAGACTGAAACAAATCTTGGCTATAAATTATTACCTCGAAACAATTGAATGAGTACATGAATAGGAAAGGTTTGGAGTGATATGTGCCGGGACAGGTAGGTGGGCTAGTTTGTATTGGGATTATGTTCGGCGTGGACTGTTTGGATTGAAGTGTCTGTATCCATGCTGTATAACCCTGTTGAAACAGGACAATGGAAATCAAGGATCAAAAGTTCATTTGTGGAATGAACTGCCAGAGGAAGTGGTAGATGCTTCATTTAAAGGTCAATTGGACAAGGAGATGAAGAGGAAAGGTTTAGACTGATATAAACCTAACGCAGGCAAGTGGGCCTAGTTTAGTTTGAGAAACTTGATCAGCATGGACGAGCTGGACCAAAGGGTCTGTTTCTGAGCTGTATGAGTATGATTCTAAAAGTTCAAGGGGATATTGTCAAACATAGCTTCTTATGGAGTCAAACATGCCATGATAATTATTTTTTACACTCATGAATGAATATTGTTGTGGTCCAGCAATGTCTTGAGGACAGCCTGGTGGGTGAAGAAAATCGGAGAACATATACATTGAGATAGAAAAAGGGAGCAAAAGCATTAAAGCTGCAAACTGCTTAATAGTTCTGTATCACTCTGTGTTAACAATATAAACTCACACATAAGGTACATTTTACAGATGTTATATGGAAGAAAAGCCGTTTCCATTTCAAACATGCCTTTCAGATCACCAAACCAAAATTTAAAATGTAACCTGAACCATGCCAACTCAAAGTTCCTTAATGTGAATTACTACATTGACTTATAGCCAAAAAACATTTAACCTACATTTTCAGGCCAGTAACTGTTCACACTCTTCCCAACTCATAAAAATTTACATCACATATTTTGACTGCTTACAGTATATGTACTCTGATCTGAAATCTTTAATAGTGCTGCTGGACCACATTTAAAGTATTATATAGTGCATTTGTGCTAATGCCCAGAAACATTAAAACAGTAGATTTCCACGGGATGTGGACAGAGTTTCTGTTAAAGTTCCAGCAAAGTTACCAAGATAGAGTGAAGCAACCCCGAGGAACCTCTGACCGATCTATCTGATATGATTATATTCTAATCCTTGTCTACTCATTAGACAAGTATTGAATGGTCCTCTGAAGGGTTTACTTTCAAATGGCTTGACATTAATTGCCATGATCTGGAGGTGCCAATGTTGGCTTGGGGTGGACAAGGTCAGAAGTCACATGACACTAGGTCATAGTCCAACAGGTTTATTTGAAATCACAAGCTTCCCTCACAATTCTGATGATGTGGAATCTGTATTGTTAAAACTGAGAAGTAGCAAGGAGCAGACTCCATTCGTGGAGATTGTATACAGGTCCCCAAAACTATAAGGTGATTTTGGGAATGGCATTAAACAGGAAATTAGGGATGGATGTATTTAAGATGACTTTAGTCTTCATACAGATTAGGTAAATTAGATTAGATTAGATTCCCTACAGTATGGAAACAGGCCCTTTGGCCCAACAAGTCCACACCACCTCTGCAAGCATCCCACCCAGACCCATTCCCCTATAACCCACACAACCCTGAACACTACGGGCAATTTAGCATGGCCAATCCACCTAGCCTGCACATCTTTGGACTGTGGGAGCAAACCGGAGCACCCGGAGGAAACCCACACAGACACGGGGAGAATGTGCAAACTCCACACAGACAGTTACCCGAGGCTAGAATCGAACCTGGGTCCCTGGTGCTGTGAGGCTGCAGTGCCAAACACTGAGCCACCGTGCAGCCGATTAAATTGGTAACATTACTGTAGAAGAGGAGTTCCGTGACTGTATATGGGATGGTTTTCTGGACAAATACTTTCAGACTGAGTGTCACATAATGAGAAAGATTAAAAAAAAATGGTAATGTAATTGTGCAAAGCCCCTTGGGAATGAGCAATGACAATACGATAGAATAAAACAAAGATCTGTGGATGCTGGAGATCTGAAACGAAAACAGAAATAGCATCTCAGAGGATCTGCAGCACCTGTGAGAAGAAAGCAGAGTTAACACCTTGAGTCTGGTGACTCTTCATCAGAACAGATCAGCTGCAGAGTCACTGGACTCAGAAGTATGATTTGATTCCTCACTAGGATGAAGAGTGACCTAGTTGATTCTGGGACTAAGATCCTGAACCTATGTAGAGAAAACAATGGTGGTATGAGGCATGAGTTGGCTATGACAGATTAGCGAGAGTTCCTTAAACGTTGGGAAGGCATTTAGAAAACAATTAAAAAAAGCACGTGGGTAAACTGTAGCAATTGTTCATTTCTGTCTTATGCAAAAATAAAATAGGAAATGACATTAAACCATGGCCTTCAAGGGAAATTAGAGATAGCATTAGATCCAAGGAAGACCGATATAAATTGAACAAAGCAACAGACCTGAAGAGTGGAAGCAGTTTAGATTTCAGCAATGGAGGACAAAGGGATTGAAAGAGAAAAAAAGAATATGAGTGTAAGCTTGTGGGGAATATTAAAACCAATAGTGGAAAAGCTTCCACAGGTTTGTGTAAAGAAAAGGATTGGTGAAGACAAATATAGGTCCCTTACAACAAAAACAAAGTTGCTGGAAAAGTTCAGCAGGTCTGGCAGCATTTGTGTAAGAGGAAACAAAGTTAATGCTTCATGTCCAGTGACCCATCCTCAGAACGGGTCACCGGACCAAAATGTTAACTCTGTTTTCTCCTTCACAAACGCTGCCAGGCTTGCTGAGCTTTTCCAGCAACTTTGTTTTCTTCCTGATTTACAGCATCCACAGTTCTGTTGGTTTTTATAGGTGGCTTACAGTCAGAAACAGAGGAATTTGTAATAGGATAGAAAGAAATCGCTGACCAACTAAATACATACTTTGGTTCTATGTTCGCAAAGGAAGACACAAATAACATACCAGAAATATGAGCGAATATGGAAGGAAAGCAGTATTCACAGAGAAATGGTGTTGGGGCAAGTGATGGAACTGAAGGCAAATAAATCCCTAGGGACTGAGCATCTATATCTCAGAGTACTTCAAGAAGTGGCCTGAGAAAAAGGGGTTGCATTAGTGGTCATCCTTCAAGATTCTATCGACTTTGGAACCGTTCCTACAGATTGGAGGGAGACTAATGTGACCCCCTCCCCACCCCCACCCCTTCAAAGGAGATAGGCAAAGAGAAAATTGGGAATTACAGACCAGTCAGCTTGATGCCAGTAATGGGGAAAATGCCAGAGTCCAACATACAAAATTCAAGTAGAGCACTTGGAAAACAATGGTAGAACTGGACAGAGTCAGTGTGGATTTAAGACAGGAAAATCATGCTTGATAAATCTGCTTGAATTCTTCAAGGATGTAACTTGTAGGAGTTGATGAGAGGGAACCAGTGGATGTGGTTTATTTGGACCTTCAAAAGGCTTTTTGCTAAGTTCCACATAAGAGATTAGTTTGTAAAATTAAAATGCATGGGAATAGAGTAGTGTATTGAAATGGATAGAAAACTGGTTGACAGGCAGGAAACAAAGAGTAGGAATAAACGATCCTTTCTCTGAATGATGAGTGGGGTACCGCAGAGAGTAATACTAGGATTGTAGGACTGTTCACAACATATATTATTGGTTTAGATGAGAAATTTAAATGCAACTTTTTGAAATTTGCAGATGACACAAAGCTGGGTGGGAGGGTGAGCTGTGAAGAGGATGCAGAGATGTTGCGGTATGATTTGTTTAGGCCGAGTGAGTGGGCAAATACATGGTAGATGCAATGTAACCTGGATAAATGTGAGGTTATTCACTTTAGGAGCATGGACCGGATTGCAGATTATCATCTGAATTTGTATAAATGGAGAGAGGGAGGAATGTGTATCGGGTCCTGGATATCCTCATACGCCTGTCACTGAAGGTAAGCATACAGGTGCAGCAGGCAGTAAAGAAGGAAGGTGGCAGTGGGACAATTTAAGTACAGGAGCAGCGATATCTTGCTTCAATTACACAGAACCCTGGTGAGGCTACATCTGGAATGTTGTGTGCACTTTTGTCTCCTTACCTAAGGAAGGATGTTCTTGCCATGGAGAGAATGCAAAGAAGGCTTACCAGACAAATTCCTCGCATGACAGACTACTGTATGAGGAGATGTTGAGTTTATTAGGATTATATTTGCTGGAATTTAGAAGGTTGAGGAGGGGTCTTATAGAAACCTATAAAATTCTCACAGGACTAGACAAGCTTGACATAGAAGGAAGTTATTGAATATAGGGGAGTGCAGAACTAAAGGTCACGATCTTAGGATACAGGGTACATTTACGACAGAGATGAGAAAAAAAAAATTCACCCAGTAAGTGGGGAGTCTGTGGACTCCACCACCAGGGAAAGTAGCCGAGGTCAAACATTGTACGATATCAAGAAAGAGTTTGGTGGTGAACCATGATCGTAATGAATGGTCAAACAGGCTAGATAGGGCAGAATGGCCTACGTCTGCTCCAATTTCCCATGTTTCATTTAGAAAACCTTTGTGGTTGCAATAATCAGATTTCACCAAATGTGAATTTATTAGCTATTGGATTAATGGTTCAGCCTGTGAAGTGTAACACTTATTTGATTTTGACATATTTGACTCAACGATTGCTCTGCTGTGTGAGCAATAAAAACAGCAAAGACAGGAGCTGATACAATTTCTCCTGGATGACTTGTGGTGTTGTACAGATACTAGTTTTGCATGTTTTACTGAAGCATGACAATGAAAGCGAAGAGGAATTAATCCATGCCCCAAGTTGCAATGTATTTATATTGCTCGCTTCTGTGTGGAGAACTATTCAGTGCCTCTAAAAATGCACACTCTAGGTTTTGCGCAAGTCGATTAAAGAACACTTATACTTACAAAAACAGATCTTGTTTTTCACAATTTCTTTGAGACTAAGCAAAATCTCTTTAAGATTACTCCAAGCATGGTTTAAAGAAATTTCTTTCACATGATCCCTGCAAAGTTTTCTGCCAGATGCATGCCTATTAAAGCACAGTTATGTGATTGAAAGTCTAAAGAAAATAAATTCTCTGTAAGTGGTCGCATGAATAGATCATAACACAGGTTTAAATTTAAAGAAAACTTCAACCTATTTAAGTGCTAGTTTCCAGATTATATTTATCAACATTATTTTTTATTCACCCATGAGATGTGGGTGTCGCTGGTTTATTGCCTGCCTCTAGTTGCACAAGAGAAGATGTTTGTGATCTATCTCCTTTAACCATTGCAGCCCATTGTAGGGCTGTGGGTCAACACACAATGATGCTAGGGAAGGAATTCCGAGATTTTGTCTCAGCATCAGTGAAGGAACAGTGATGTATTACCAAGTCAAGATGGGGAATGGCTTGGAGGAGAACTAACATGTAGTGTTGTTCCCATATATCAATGTCATATATGTAATAAATTCTCAATAAACTATGGAAACTCACCTATATACAACATTATTAGTCCAGTCATAGCAATATAGAGAACATATTTAATGTCATTAAATTGAAAGCTGCAATGTGCTGCTTGTCAGGAGTCTCTGTTACCTTGAAGATCCCCTCCAAGCCACCCTCCACATTAACTTGGAACTATCCTTCTGTTTGTTAATTAGGGCAATTAGGGGTGAGTAACAAATGCTGGCCTTGTCAGAGATGCTCACTTCCCATGAAACATTTTCAAAAATGTTTTTAAGATACATTTTTTTGATCTTCAGAAAACTTTAGATACTGTAGCAGTTGCTAAGATTTGTGAGGGAGAAAGCATTCACTTAGTATTGAAGAAAGGACATAGAGGGAAAACAGGAAATCCATAGGCTCAATTCTGATGAAGGGTCATCAAACTGAAATCTTAACTAACTCGAGGCCTTCTATCTCACCTTCAGAGTATATACAGAATTTCTTTTATTTCTGAAGCTGTAAACCAGTTACCCTAACATGAGTGATGGGCAAAATGCGAGAATATATTCGGGATGTAGAAATGATGCATGTAGAAAATCCTAATATGATTAAGCAATTAAATCTTAGCAGTAGCACTGTAATCTATATTATAGTGGGATGTGATTGCACTGCAGAGGATGCAGAGGAAATTTACCTGGGATGGAAAGTTTAATTATGGAGAGGCATTGGACAGATGAAATTTGGTTTCCTCAGATCAGACGATACTGAGGGGGAATATGATTGAGATGTATCAAGTTATGAGGGACCTGAGCAGGGTAGAGAGGAGGGAACATTTCCACTTATGGATGGATCAGTAATCAGGGGATTTGGACTGAAATAGAAGGTAAAAGGTTTAAAAGGAGATGTGAGTGTATTTTTTTTTCACTCAGAGGTTGGTGGCAACCTGGAACTCACTGCCTGTAAGTATGGTAGCAGCAGAAGCCCTCACAATATTTAAGAATTATTTAGATGGGCACTTGCAGTACCAAGATGTAAAAGGTTCTGGGCCAAGTTCTGGAAAATGGGGTTAGAATAGGTGGGTGCTTTTGACCAATACAGAATTGATGAATGGCCTTATTCTGTTCTGCAGACTTCTAAGGCTCTGCAACTCTAAGAGTTTCAGGCAATTGTTGCACTTCTTCTTTCATTTTGTAAAGCTTTAAACCAGTCAAGGTAAGATATCTTTTTGCTGTGCAAGTCAACACATTCCCATTTTTCACCCACAATATCAACTTCCAACAAACAGTCTGAGTTTTGCTTCAAATGATTCAATATAACATTGACTTCATCCAGAAATGATATCTGCCGCCCAATTGACTCAGTGTAAAATAATTGTGTCATGAAGATGATCAAAACCTGGTTCCTGGACATTAACAAGCCAGTTCATCTCAGACACAGTAACAGTGAGGCACGGACCTACGACAGTTAGGCAGAAAATGAGCTAGCACAACCTCTTAAGCAATAATCTCTGGAGTACACCCGATGGCATGTGCAAGTGAGTACAGGATTCGGAACAGAAGACTGATAAACTCGTCATTTGAAAAGTGATGTATGAGGGAGGGCTTTAGATTTCTGGGACAAGCTGTGGCAGAAATAGCACTTGATCAAGCCAGATGGGTTGCATCTGATCAGAGACTTAGAGTTGCAGGACATTTTACACTGCTATTGGAGAAGATTTAAAAAACATAGCAGGGATATGTGACCCAGGTGAGATTCTTAGATAGTAATATTCAGGTGCATAAAATGCTGGGAAAGGCAGATAGCAGGAAAATCGAGAACAGTGCGTTTACAGATGAAGTCAGAGTAAAGGAAAACTTAATGAGGTTTAACACAGAGCTACATTGCGTGAATGTTTAAAAACATGGGACATAATAAATGAGACTGGGAAGTTATTGCTGCGGATTGCCTAGTGGGATTGATATTGCAGTTATAACAGTAAACTGGCTTAAAAAAGGGCACATCTGAATGTTAAATATTCCTGGTTATAAGGTATCCAGAGAAAATAAAAAAAGGGAAAAAAAGGAAAGCATTGCACCTTTGGAGAAAGAGAATGTTTCAGAGGGTTCAAAGATGGGATTGATTTGACTAGAGCTGAGAGCTAAGAACAGTGTAATTACCTTGCGCGTTATAATATGTGGCCCACCATGTTGTGGGAAAGACATCGAGGAATGACTGGGAAGGAAGTTGCAGATGTGTAGGAGTAGTTGTAATGGTGACTTTAGTTATCCATATATCAACACTGACAGTGGTAAAGTATAGGCCAGCGAGCAACAAGTGTTCCTTAATTGTATTCCAAAGGTATTTAATGTAACACCACACAACAGCTCTTAAGGCTAATAGGTCAAGGAATAAAAGGAACAGTAGTAAAATGGTACAAAATTGGCTAAAGGAAAGGAAACAGAAAGCAGTAGTGATCCTAAAGGGTCATCCCTGATTCCAATGGACTCAGATTTTGCGAGATGTCCTCGACGAATTCTTTGCTCAACTGTTCCCTTGATATCAGGGGCATCATCCTCCCTTCACTTCTGTAGTTAAAATGGAATTTGAAGCTGAATGGGACTGATAGAACTCAAATTTTGGATCAGTGAACTGTTAATGTTAAGTGAGTGCTGCTTGATAGGACTGTCAATGACCCCTTCCATCATTTTGCTGATGATTGAGAGTGGGCTATAGAACAAGTAATTGGTCAAGATGGATATGTCCATCATGTTACATTCAGGAAATAACATGAGAATTTTCCACATTTTTGAATATGTACCATAGCTGTGGCTGTACATTCCTCCCTGTACTACCTCCCCTTGCACTTTCTGATTTATTGCTGCTCCTGGAATATAAATTGTATTCATTAGAGTTTAAGACTGATAAAACAACACCTGTTCAATTCATCTGTTTTTTCTTTATTTTTCATTATTTTTCCCCAATCCCTCTTTTGAAAGGACCAACATTCACTGTTAACTCTATTGTTCTTTAAACATTTATACAAACTCTTACAATAGCTTTTTATACTTCTGACTAGCTTTCTCTTGTGCTCTAACTTTTCACCCCTCCTTAATTATTTTGTCATTCTTTGCCATTTTTTATTTTCTGTCAAATCTTCAGGCCTACCACCTCTCCTAGCAAACTTTCGCCATTTCTTTTAATTTTGTACCATCCTCACATTTCTAGATATCCACAGATGGATATTTTTCCTACTCATTTTAATATATCTATTCCTCATGGCAGCCTCCATCTTTGGGTACTGTTATATCCCGATTTCCTGAGCAAGAAATTCTATTTCATTTGGGGTCTGGCCAGAAAGCAGTTTGACCACAATAAGCACTTAATTTGTACACTAACATTTTAACTTTTTAATTCAACATTCTATTTCCATTCTTGGGTGCTGCTCTAGAGAATTGAACGTTGACAAGACGTTTATTGGAGAGCAAGATTCAGACAGAAAGACTTAAAATGGAACACCCGGCCATAATATTTCATTACAAAAATAACAAGCTGGAAGGGGCCATGAATCGGTTATCAGGTAGAGTTGAATTTCAATATATTTGCTGAGAATAGAAAGAAAATAATAGATTTACGTACAATTGCTCCACTGAACAGTACCCAGATCAATTTCTGAAATCAAGAGAAGAGCAGGTTTCTAGTGACCCCAGCTGGTGCTCTTTTACAACTACAATCTATCCGTAATTTTTTTGGGACAACAATATTTGTAAAATTAGAAATTGAGATGGGGTGGGTTGGGTTCGTAGTTTTAAAATTTAGTGAGGGGTGAATCCTGGCAGTAGTGGGTTGAGCATCCATTAAATGCTTCTTGTATTGTCATTACTTTGCAAAATGTCCCCACCTATCTACCTCTCCCATTTTCATACCTCACCAAACTCAAAAATTAACTCCATAGCTTTAGTATTGCAACAATGCTTAATGATGCTGAGTGTATAATTTCTAAATTATAACTCAAATACTTGGTCTATTTTGCAAAATCCAGTGGTTATGCATGATATAGTTCATTCTTCTTTCGAAATATTCGTCTGCATGACTCAAGATTGAAATTTCTCTTTCATTGAAAAATGGCAGAACCCATATCTGATAATTTCAAGTCTTACATCTAGACAAAGCTATGGTCTCACTATCAGCTCAACAACTTCAGTGAGAAACAGACATTCTATCATTTTCACTTAAGAAGGATTTTAAACTTGTTGCCTATTTATCGGAATGCACTACCACATTGTGACTCTTTTCACATTATAATAGTTTTGCTATTTAATGTATCATACATATTCACAAAACCATGTGATGTTCGTGATTAGAAAAACTCTTGCAACTCCAAGAATAACATCCGTTTCAGTAATCCAAGCCAAAGCATTTTAACGTGCTTCAGTGTAACAGAAGGTCACCCTGGATAATGTTAAATTTCCTCTGTGAGTCTGTGTATTTTACTACATATTTGTGAGAATAACATCCTAGGGTTTATCTTACAGAAGACACAAATGTCTGTCTGCAGTGAAAAGTCATGATTGCAGCTGTAGACCTCGTATGTTGGATGGAAAAAGCCTGCAGAGGGCAAGCTGCATTGTGGCATGTGCAAAATGTATTGAGAGTTTGGATTAAATGGCACTAAGTTTCCTTCATCCACTAGCCACAGGCTTTTGGTTTGATAATATCTTAATTGTAAGAATCATATTCTAGTGTTCAAACACCTCCATGGTCTTGTTCATTCACATTCTGTAATCTCTCCATCCTTACAACAATGAGAAAGCTCTTGAATTCTGTCCTCTTGCACATATTAATCATCCCTCTATTGGAAGACATATCTTCAGAAAATAAGGTCCTAAGGTCTGGAATTCTCTCCTTAAACTTCACTGCTCACCCACCTCTCCTCTATCATGTCACTCCTTAAAATGTCGTTGCCTAAGCTTATTTTCTAATACTTCTTTATGGGGCTAGGTATGAAGTTTTGTCAGCGAGTACACCTGTGAGGTGTGTTGGTATATTTTACTACAGTGGGGCACAGTATAAATTCAGTCCTTATTGATTTTGTTGTTGTTACATCCAGTCCAAATAAGGGGGTAAATAGGTGATAGTTGCCAGACAACCCTACAAATGTGGTATGAAAACAATAGTTCAAATTAATTTGGTTATCATTCAGAAGAATTTGAGTCAAGAAAACCAACAATGACGTGCAGCTGTCAGTGTTGGACTGGGGTGGACAAAGTCAGAAGTCACACCACACCAGGTTATAGTCCAACCGGTTTATTTGAAATCATAAACTTTCAGAGCTCTGCTCCTACATGAGGTGAAGGACCAACAAAGCTGGAGGCAAACGGTGTCTGATAAATTTTTCTCATTTCTTCAATTGATTAACAGTGAAGGTTAATGTGTGTGACATAGTTGATGTGTATAAAATGGAAGGCCGATGGACAGAAGAGACTACAACTGAATTGATACAAAATTAGCAAGTGACCAGAAAATGGAGAATAGTGGGGAATGTGGATTCTACACCATGATGCTTTAGTAATGGTAGTGCCATTGGATTGAAGTACAGTGTACAGCAACGCTCTCCAGGGTCAGTGCTGAGACAATTGCTGTTTTCAACTTAAGCCAAGGATTTGAACTTGGACGTAAAGGGCAAAGAGTCAAAGTTGTCAGATGACAACTGACTGGACATGCTGAAAACACTGAGAATATATTAGACTCCAGGAGAGTAATAACAGATTGGTGAAAAAGGCAAATACATGACAGAGTAAGATTTTTCACTCAGCTGCCAGTTTTCCAGTCCGATGGGGGTTGGTTTAGCTGTCCAAAAGTGTCCTGTTCACTGAGTCAGATTTTACATGAATCTGGGTTATAATCCAACAGGTTTATTTGAAATCGCGTGCTTTTGTAGCACTGCTCCTTCGTCAGTTGAAGTGACTTCTCTGAACTCTTGTGATTTCAAATAAACTTGTTGGACTATAACTTGGTATCGTGTGACTTCTGATTTTGTCCATCATAGTCCAACAGGAGCACCCCCACACCATGATCTGCTTATGTTGCATATTTCCACTGCCCGAGATCATAATGCCTGAGCAACCTGTTTTCCCAAAATGGAATCAAGAAGTGGGCATGTGTGTTCACGACACAGACCTTGTTGGAACCAAAACCACAAATATAGGTGCTACAGAAATTAATGTTGCAGTGAAAGATTCCAAAATGTTGGAGCAAATTGCTGCGGATGCTGGAATCTGTACTGAAAACAAAAAACGCTGGAGATTGCAGTGAGTCAGGCAGCATCTGCAGAGAGAAAGCAAGGTAATGTTTCAAGTCTAGACGATTCTTCATCAGAGCTGAAGTGAAGTGTGGAGGGGACAGCATTTATGCAACAGTGGAGCGTTGTGGCTGAGTGACCCCAAATCCAAGCATCAAGCCATTGTTCAGGACTGTCATCAACTTTATTACCTCTGGAGATCTTCCCCCCACTGCTTCCAATCTTATTGTCTCCCAATCCCAGACAGCCTGTTTCCATCTCCTTCCCAAAATCCACAAACCAGACTGCTCCGATAGGCTCATTGATTCAGCTTGTTCTTGCCCCACCAAACTCGCTTCCTTCTACCTTGACTCCATCCTGTCTCTACTTATCCAGACCCAGCCCACCTACATCCACAATTCCTCTGATGCCCTCCGCCATATTGACAATTTCCAATTCCCCGACTGCAACTGCCTCCTGATCACCATGGGCGTCCCATCCCTCTATACCTACATTTCCCATCAGGGTGCTCAGAAAGCTCATGGCTTCTTCCTCGACTAGATACCTGAATGATCTCCATCCACCACCACTCTCTTCCACCTGGCTGAACTTGTTCTCTCACTGAACAATTTCTCCCTTAATTCATCTCACTTCAAAGGAATGGCTTCCCGTTATAGGGTACGTGGAAGAATCCTTGTTCAAGTCTGACACTGTTCCTCAGTCCAACTCCTCAGTACATCGATGATGGTTTTAGTGCTGCTTCATGCTCCTGTGGACCTTGAAAAATTTGTCCATTTCATCTCCAATTTCACCCCTCTGTAACTTTTACATATTCATTCCCAACACTTCCCTTCCTGACCTTGACCTCTGTGTGTCCATTTTGGGGAATAACCCATCCAATGCCATCCATGACAAAGCCACTGACTCCCATAGCTACCTTAACCACAGGTGGCCACACACCACATCCTGCAAGGACTCCATCCCATCTTCCCAGTTCCTTTGCCTACATTGTATCTGATCAGATGATGCCACCTTCCAAAACAGTGCCACTGAGGTGGCTTGCTTCTTCCACAGCGTTGGTTTCCCTCTCACTGTGGTTGACAGAGCCCTCAACTACTTCCAACCTATGCTTTTGCCCTTGCCCCATGTCCTCACTTTTCATCCCACCAGCCTCTCCATGCAAAGGATCATTCTCCGCCATTTCAGCGCCAGCAGAATTCCACCACCAAACGCATCTTCCTCTCACTCTCCCTCTCTGCATTAGAAAGGGACCCTTCTCTCTGGGACACCCAGGGATCCTTCACTCTGGGACACCCTAGTCCATTTCTTGACTAACAACACTATCCCCTCCCCCTCCCCATGTCACCTTCCCATGTAACCATAGAAGGTGCAACACTTGCCCCTTCGCCTCCTCCCTGCTCACCATCTAAGGGCCTAAACAGTCTTTCCAGGTGAAGCAGCATTTCACCTGTACTCCCTTCCACCTGGTGTATTGTATTCGCTGCACCCAATGTGGCTACTTTATATTTGAGAAATCAAATGCAGACTGGGTTATTGCTTTGCAGAACACCTCCGGTCTATATATAAGCATGACCCTGACCTTCCCAAAGCTGGTCATTTTAACACAGCATCCTGCTCACACACCCCACTAGTCCGTTCTCAGCATGATGCAATGTTTCAGCGAATCAAGTAAGAACTGCAGGAACAACGTGTCATTTTCAGACTAGGGACATTACAACGTTCTGGGCTCAATATTGAGTTCAACTCCTTCAGACTATGAACCCATTCTTTCACTTTCTTTTATCTTTATTTTACATTCTCTGTCATCATGTCCTCACTGCCCTCCTCCTAACCCAGTGGGACTGTCTGTTCTTTCCAGTCTGACAGTTAGACGCATCATCAATGTCATTCTTACATTTTGATTATTTAATCTGAACTACCAACATCGTTTCTCCCCCAGCACTCCAATTTCTCACTCCCCTCCCCACAACTGCATAAAAGCTTAACCTTCCACACTTCACTTCAGCTCTAATGAAGAGTAATCAAGACTCGAAACATTAGCTTGCTTTCTCTCCATGGATGCTGCCTGACCCGCTGTGATCTCCAGCACTTTTTGTTTTCAATCCAAAATGTATTTTGTTTGTTCATTAGTACATGTGTAGAGAAGATATAAATTCACTGTACACTAATGCAGGTCATGTCTATATGCAGCAGGATGTGGACAGCATCCAGACTCGGGCTGATATATGGTAATTAAAATTCGCAAGTCAAAGCAAAACTGCAAGCAATGATGATCTCCAACAAGAGAGAGCCTAATCATATCCCTGGCTATTCAGTGACATTACCATCAGAGTCTGTTGGGTTATGTCTTACAGCTAATATGCAATATAATTTCATGGGGCATAGTCACACTGTTTGTGGGATGTGATCTCATGGTATAAATGCCTTAGTCTCCATTTTTCTAAGTTCTCTTGCAGCATGGCATGCTGAAGAAAGCTGCTGAATTGCTTAGCTTTAGTCACAGCTATAAGAACCTGTAATTGCAATAAATGTAGATATCAGGAGTTGTATTAAAAGTCTATCCAATCTTTCAATACTACATCACATAACATCTCATTTTTATGTTAGGGAAGTTAATATAAACATTACATCATCAAGTATGAATACTCTGCTGAAGGTAAAAAGCCCATCACTGGATCTACAACGAATTGAGATGGGGGAACAGTTTTGGGTTAACAGCAGTTGCCTTTGTAAAGTAACAACTCCCAGATCACAGGAACAGACATTTATCACATCCTAGGAGTTATCAATGATCAAAAACTTAACAGGATCAGCCATATAAATACTGTGGCTACAAGAGAAGGTTGAAGTTGAGGATTTTTCAGCTGCTGACTCATGACAGCATTTTCACCACCCACAAGAAACAAATTAGGGGTGTAATGGAATACTTCCCACTCCCCTGGAAGACTGCAGCTCCAACAACTTTTAAGAAACTTGCTGGCATCCAAAACAGAACAGCTCACTGGGTTAGCAGGCATCCACTACCTTCAACTTTCACTCCTTCCATCACTGATGGGCAGTAGCAGCAGTGTGTACAATCTATAGAATGTATTGCAGCAACTCACACCACTCCTTTGGCAGCATCTTCTAAGCTCATGACCGTCTGGAAAGTCGAGAACAGCAGATACATGGGAACACCACCTACAAGTTTCCCTCCAAGTCACATACTGTCTGACTTTGAACTATATTGCTTTTCCTTCATTGGTACTAAGTTAAAATCCACAAACTCCCCACCCAATACACACATTCCAAGGAATACAGCATTTCAAAGAGATGCCTCACACCACTTTTTCAAAGGCAGTAAAGGATGGGCAATAAATACTGACCCAGCCAGTGATGCCCACAGATTGTAAATGAATTACAAAGAAACTGTGAAATGACATGTTGTGGTGGAACTAACATAGTTTATGCCTGCTTCATGGCAGACTGTTAAATGAATTGGACCTTCACTGAAAGTATTCAGAAAACCCATATTTATTTGTTTATAAGCATGCAATATGATAGCATAAATTCACAAACTACAGCCAGAAAAGGCAGATCTGTTTGCTATTCTTCAAACAAATTGAGTGATGTGTTTCCTTCATGATGACAGTGCTCCTTTCAAAGAGGTTACTTCACCTCTATGGGGACTAGGGAGACAGTAAAATGTATGCCTTATTCAGCTGAAGCAGAAATGTTTAGTACATCGAAGGTCTCTGTGCATGACATCATCTTAAGTGTTTCCATCCACAACAGTCACAAGAGTTGAATGTTGTCCACTCCATGACCAGCCCTGTAACATATGCACGTGGCACTGCAATGAAGCATCATCTCTATTGCCCTCATTTTGGACAAAGCCGCATTAACTGCTGTCACAGATCAGTCTAGAAGCTGTGGCAGCTGAATGAGTTTAACTTTCACCTTTGGTAGAAAACCATGGAAATTGTGATATTGTGTTTCCTCTTTTTTTTCCACAGAATTTACGAAACATAGTAATTAGTGGAACGAAACTCTGCCAGTTGCCATTTTTGTGTCATGTGGTACAAGTGTATGAAGTCAATATTTCTTTCACTTTGAAAATAAAAGAACAATTTGTAATATAGAGATAATAAGAACTGCCGATGCTGGAGCTGAAGGAACACAGCAGGCCAGGCAATGTCAGAGAAGCTGGAGGGTTGACATTTCAAAGAACAAAGAAAATTATAGCACAGGAACAGGCCCTTCGGCCCCCCAAGCCTGCACTGATCAGACCCTCTGTCTAAACCTGTCATCTATTTTCTAAGGGTCTGTATCCCTTTGCTCCCTGCCCATCCATGTACCTGTCCAGATGCATCTTAAAAGACACTGTCGTGTCTGCGTCTACCACCTCCACTGGCAACATGTTCCAGGCACCCACCACCCTCTGCATAAAGAACTTTCCACGCATATCTCCCATAAACTTTCCTCCTCTCACTTTGAACACATGACCCCTAGTAATTAAGTCCCCCACTCTGGGGTCCCCCACTCGGGTTGTAGATCATAGAAACCGTACAGTGTGGAAACAGGCCCTTCAGCCCAACAAGTCCACACTGACACTCAGAGCATTCCACGCCAAACCATCCCCCTATAACCCACCTAATCTACACATCTCTGAACACTATGGGCAATTTAGCATGGCCAATCCACCTAACCTGCACATCTTTGGACTGTGGGAGGAAAACAGAAAACCCACACAGACACGGGGAGAACATGCAAACTCCAAACAGACGGCCCAGACTGGAATCAAACCCATGTCCCTGACGCTGTGAGGCAGCAGTGCTAACCACTGAGCAACCGTGCTGCCCTGCAAGTTGGGATCCTTCTTCAGAAATGGGGGAGGTGGAAGGGAGCAGGGAAGTAAATAGAGAGAGAAGGGGTGGGGCTAGGGAAGGTGGGTGGGATGGTGATAGTTGAGTGCAGGTAGGCAGTAGTGGTCATGGGTCAGTGAGGTGGGAGAAGCGAATAGGTGGGAGAGAAGATGGTCAGGTTGTGCCAGGTCAAGGAGGTGGGGCTGAGAGGGAAGGTTGGTCATGGGATGAAGCTGGGGTGGGGGGATTTTGAAACTGATGAATTCCATGTTTAGGCCATTGGGATGTAGACTCCCGAGGAAGAATGTGAAATGCTGCTCTTCCAGTTTGCGGGTGATGTCATTGTGACACTGGAGGAGACCCAGGATGGGTCTATCACCCAGGGTGTGGGAGGGGGGAGTTGAAATGGTTTGCAACCGGAAAGTGTTGTCGTTTGTTGCAAACAGGGTGTGGTGTCTCCAAGCCTTTTTGTAATTTAGATCCTGACAACTGAGGGTTAGCTGATCAGCTGAGATTTCTGTACAAAGTAATAATATCTATCTGAACAAGCTTCCAGATTGTTATTAAAATAGACATGGCAATGGAGAGAGAACGTTCCCCTGAATAGGTGGACCAAGAAAGAAAAATATCCTCAGTTTTCACCCCTTTCTATTGTTTATGACCTGAGCTACAACACAAAATCTGTAGACTCCTACAATTGCTGTATCAATTTCTTCGGCTCCGTGGTGTGATCAGATAGGACCCTGAGAAATGTACCAAACTTAAAATTAATTGGATGTCCATTGACATAATTAGGTTCTGCCACTTTTCCTGTCCTTAAACGGTGTCCTTCTTCTATACATCTTCTAAAAGTGACTTCTAACTCGACAGATGTAGTTTGGCCCAGTTTGTGCTTGGGAGACCAGCTAGTGGGAAGGAACCAAGGGATCGGTTAAAGTGTGTTTGCTTTAATGCAAGGAGTATCAGGAATAAAAGTGATGAACTTAGAGCATGGATCAGTACCTGGTGCTATGATGTTGTGGCCATAACAGAGACATGGGTTTCTCATGGGCAGGAATGGTTGCTGGATGTTCCAGGGTTTAGAACATTTAAAAAGAATGGGGAGGGGGGAAAAAGAGGAGGGGGTGTAGCACTACTAATCAGAGAGGGTATCACAGCTACAGAAGCTTCCTTTGTCGAGGAAGATCTGCCTACCGAGTCAGTATGGGTGGAAATTAGGAACAGCAAGGGAGCAGTCACCTCGTTAGGGGTTTACTAAAGGCCCCCCAATAGCAGCAGGGAGATTGAAGAAAGCATAGGTCAACAGATTTTGGAAAAGTGTGGTCGCAGTAGGGTTGTTGTAATGGGTGACTTTAACTTTCCTAATATTGATTGGAACCTGCTTCGAGCAGAAGATTTGAATGGAGCTGTTTTTGTAAGGTGTGTTCAGGAGGGTTATCCTAATGCAGTACTTTGACAGGCCGATGAGGGGAGAGGCCATTCTAGACTTGGTGCTCGGAAACGAGCCGGGGCAGGTATCAGATCTTGTGGTGGGAGAGCATTTTGGTGATAGTGACCATAACTGCCTCACATTCTACATAGCTATGGAGAAGGAGAGGATTAGGCAAAATGGGAGGATATTTAATTGGGGAAGAGGAAACTATGACGCGATTAGACACGAGTTAGGAAGCATGGACTGGGAGCAATTGTTCCATGGTAAGGGAACTATAGACATGTGGAGACTGTTTAAGGAACAGTTGTTGCGAGTGATGAGTAAATATGTCCCTCTGAGACAGGCAAGAAGGGGTAAGATAAAGGAACCTTGGATGACGAGAGCGGTGGAGCTTCTTGTGGAAAGGAAGAAGGTAGCTTACATAAGGTGGAAGAAGCTAGGGTCAAGTTCAGCTAGAGAGGATTACACGCAGGCAAGGAAGGAGCTCAAAAAAGGTCTGAGGAGAGCCAGGAGGGGGCACGAGAAAGGCTTGGCAGAAGGAATCAGGGAAAACACAAAGGCATTTTACACTTATGTGAGGAATAAGAGAATGATCAAAGAAAGAGTAGGGCCGATCAGGGATAGCATAGGGAACTTGTGTGTGGAGCCTGAGGAGGTAGGGGAAGCCCTTAATGAGTTTTTTGCTTCTGTCTTTATGAAGGAAACGAACTTTGTAGTGAATGAAATCTTTGAAGAGCAGGTGTGCATGCTGGAATGGATAGAGATAGAGGAAGCTGATGTGCTGAAAATTTTGTCAAACATTAAGATTGACAAGTCGCCAGGCCTGGACCAGATTTGTCCTCGGCTGCTTTGGGAAGCGAGAAATGCAATTGCTTCGCCACTTGCGAAGATCTTTGCATCCTCGCTCTCCACTGGAGTCGTACCTGAGGACTGGAGAGAGGCAAATGTAATTCCTGTCTTCAAGAAAGGAAATAGGGAAATCCCCAGCAATTACAGGCCAGTAAGTCTCACGTCTGTCGTCTGCAAGGTGTTAGAAAGGATTCTGAGGGATAGGATTTATGACCATCTGGAGGAGCATGGCTTGATCAAATACAGTCAACACGGCTTTGTGAGGGGTAGGTCATGCCTCACAAACCTTATCGAGTTTTTTGAGGATGTGACTAGAAAAGTTGATGAGGGTCAAGCTGTGGATGTGGTGTATATGGACTTCAGTAAGGCATTTGATAAGGTTCCCCATGCTAGGCTCATTCAGAAGGTCAGGAGGAATGGGATACAAGGGAACTTAGCTGCTTGGATACAGAATTGGCTGGCCAACAGAAGACAGCGAGTGGTAGTAGAAGGAAAATATTCTGCCTGGAAGTCAGTGGTGAGTGGGGTTCCACAGGGCTGTGTCCTTGGGCCTCTACTGTTTGTAATTTTTATTAATGAGTCGCCCTATTATAGGAAAGATGTGGATGCTTTGGAGAGGGTTCAGAGGAGGTTTACCAGGATGCTGCCTGGACTGGAGGGCTTATCTTATGAAGAGATGTTGACTGAGCTCGGTCTCTTTTCATTGGAGAAAAGGAGGAGGAGAGGGGACCTAATTGAGGTATACAAGATAATGAGAGGCATAGATAGAGTTGATAGCCAGAGACTATTTCCCAGGGCAGAAATGGCTAGCACGAGGGGTCATAGTTTTAAGCTGGTTGGTGGAAAGTATAGAGGGGATGTCAGAGGCGGGTTCTTTACACAGAGAGTTGTGAGAGCATGGAATGCGTTGCCAGCAGCAGTTGTGGAAGCAAGGTCATTGGGGTCATTTAAGAGACTGCTGGACATGCATATGGTCACAGAAATTTGAGGGTGCATACATGAGGATCAATGGTTGGCACAACATTGTGGGCTGAAGGGCCTGTTCTGTGCTGTACTGTTCTATGTTCTATGTTCTATGAGACTTTATTCTTACACAGTGTTGACACTGTCTCTTGGTGTCTGCTGTTTGGCTTACCCTTTGTGTTGGTTTGACAGGAATGTTAGCATAGTATTTGGATGTGAGAAAAAAGTAAAATTGACAATTTGGCAAGAATAAAAATGTATCTAAATGGTGCAAGGTTGCAGCACTTTGAGATGCAAAAAATCTGGGTGTTCAACTGTATGAATCATTAAGTTTAATACATAGGCACAACAAGTGAATAGGAAAGCTGCTAGAATAATATTTTTTATCATGAGGGAATTGATACCAAAGTAGTAAGGCTAGGTTTCAGTTGTACAGGACATTAGTGAGACTGAATCTTGAGGACTGTGAACAATACTGTTTCTCCTTATTTAAGCAAGAATGTAAATACATTGGTGGCAGTTCAAAGTAAGTTTCCTAGACTAACATCATGAATGGGTAAGTTTGGCTTAAGACTAAACATGAGTATTTTCTGTACCTACTAGAGATTAGAAGAGTGAGAGGTGATTTGATGTAAACATATGAGATCCTGAGGAATGTAAGAAGACAGGGTGGATGTTGAAAGGATATTTCCTCTTTTGACAGTATCTACAACAAAATAAAGGAGTTGCCCATTTAAACAGTGATGAAGAATTCTTTACTGGAAGGATAATAAGCTTTGGAACTCTCTTGCTGAAAAGATGCGAATCAAAATCCTTTTATACTTCTAATACAGACATAAAAAGGTTGTTGTTAAGCAAGGGAGTCAAGGAAAGGTGGGAATATGAAGAAATTAGATGAGCCATGATCTTACTAAATGATGGAGAACACTTGAGGGATTGATTGATTCTATTCCTGCTTTTATGATCATATGTTTATACCTCATGAATTGGATTGGCTCTGTTGTTCTTCTGTATTAAGTTTGTACTTTTCCTCTAAGAAAAGACATACTGACATTGGAGACAGTCCAAAGAAGGTTCACTTGGTTGATCCTAGGTAAGAAGGCACTTTCTTATGAGGAGAGATTGAACTTGTTAGGCTTGCACTTACTGGAGTTTAGAAGAATGAAAAGAAACCTTAATGAAACATGCTTTTAGGTGGGTTGACATGGTAGATGTGGAGAGATTTTTCCCCCACATAGAAGGGTCTAGGACCAAAGAGCATGTAAGACAGAGATGAAGAGCACTTTTTTTTTCTCAGAAGGCAGTGAATTTGCAAAACACAACCTAACTCATGTCACCAGTTCTGAGAAAGGGTCAGCAGACCCAAAATGTTATGTCTGTTTTTGCCTTCACAGATGCTGCCAGACCTGCTGAGCTTTTCCAGCAACTTTGTTTTCTTTCCTGACTTACAGCATCTGCAGTTCTTTCAGTTTTACTAATTCATGGCAATCTTTATTGCATAGAGATGTCAAGGCTGAGATAGGCTTCTTATCCATAAGAGAATGAGGAATTATGGTGAAAAGACAGGAAAGTAGAGTTCAGCATTATCAGGTCAATCATTGACTATTGGAGTAAACTTGATGAGCCAAATGGCCTAATTCTACTCTCACATCTTATGGTTTCTCATGATTTGTCTGTGAGTCTTTCTGGTTTCTACTGCCAGTCTAATTTGGTGTGCTTTCTCCAAAGTCAAATATTCCTTGGATAGTAATAAATCTAAAACAAGACTCAGCAGTAATTTCAAAAACAATTATAATATGACTTTTGCCCTCAACAGTCACAGATATCCATTAATTTGTAGAGGACATTAATGAAATTATCCGAATGACTCTGAATGAGGCAGTACTAATGTAACAAAGACAGCAGTTAATAGGACTCCTGAGCTGGAGCTCGTCTGCTTCGTCTGTTTCTTTTTTCTCTCTCCTTTTTCAGATCGTTTTATCTTTTTTTAACCCCCTGTCCTGGGGATGTCTGGGGTGAAAGCCAGCATGGACTCCTGGCCTCAGCATAGATTTGACTCCTGGCCTCAGCATAGACATGACTCCCAGCATCAATGTGGACTTGACTCCTGACACTCCTGGACTTGACGTGAAACACCATGCAATCTGGGTTCGAAGGACAATTATTCTGAACTCTTATTTCTCTATTTTTTGAACTTATTGCTGGAATTTTCATGTCTTTATTCATCTTTTTTCCCTAAGAATTTGTCCTGAAGAATCGTACCCCGGTACCTTAGTATCTAAGATGGTGTTGTAAGTGGGGACTTGTAAACATTTCACTGTATTCATGTGAGTACATGTGACAATAAAGCTAATTTTAATTCCAATTCGAATTCTACCTCCAGATTCCCTGGATACTGATCTTCTGTGAAAACTTACACTTTCAAACATTTGTTCTTAGTTTGAAGTAATTATCAAAAGCTATTAGAAATTCTTCAGAAGTATCTGCATCCTTTTTTATGTTACAGTAATTTATAACATCAGCTGTAGGATCTAATTAATATAACATTGTATGTATTTTTTCACCTTTTGGTTTAGTATTTTAGTTGAAATAATTCTTTATCTCAAGTATTGTTTCTCCAAAATGGGTCCAATCCTGTGTTCTTTTTGAGTCAGTGCCAAACTTAAATCTTGATAACAATATTATTTTTCTTGATATGATCTTCTTAATTTGATTATTTACATTTGTTGCTTGAAACCTGTTTTAAATCTTAGCATCTTTGTTTACCTCAAAGATTTAATGGCCCCACATTATAGGTATGCATGCAATGCTGGCTTTGAAGCTTTCAACTTTCAAATCAATCAGTGCTATTTTGATCTTCTGGTCTTAAAGTCTCTTCTAATTTTAGACTTTGTTATAGCAATGTTACAGTATTCTTTTAGCCCTCAAGCTTGTAAAAGCTGTTTAGCAGCAATTATGTTGTAGTTTCTTCTAATAAAGCTTTAAATTCTGTATTATGGTAATATCATAGTATTTTACTTTTTATGAGTTATATCAAAACTGTCACCCTGAACTGCTTACTGGTGATGTTCCCACATTTTTCCCAATCAAAATGAAGGTCTTCCAAATTCAGAATTTTCTACTTATTCACAGGCAAAATGAATGTTTTCCCACCTTTCATTGCCCTATATTCAATACATGTCTCCTTGCACAACTTTTAAAAATGAGATTCTGTGGCTACAGCCCATGGGAAATTCTCCTGTTGGAAACATGGTTCAGAATGGAATGAGAGTTAGTAAGAACTGTCGATCTTGGAGTCAGAGATGACACACTGTGGAACTGGAGGAACACAGCAGGCCAGGCAGCATCAGAGGAGCAGGAAAGTTGATGTTTCGGTTCGGGAACCTTCTTCAGAAAAGGGACTGGGGACCGCTTTTCAGAACACCTATGATCAGTTCGCAATAAACAAATGCACCTCCCAGTTGAGAACCATTTCAACTTCCCCTCCCATTCCTCAGACCACATGGCCATCCTGGGCCTCCTGCAGTACCACAACGATGCCACCCAAAGGTTGCAGGAACAACTCATATTCCGCTTGGGAACCCTGCAGCCCAGTGGTATCAATGTGGACTTCGCAAGCTTCAAAATCTCCCCTCCCCCACCACATCCCAAAACCAGTCCAGCTCGTCCCCGCCTCTCTAACCTGTCCTTCATCCCAAATATTCCCTCCTCCCACCTCAAGCGCCACACCCATTTCCTACCTACTAACCTCATCCCGCCTCTTTGACCTGTCCGTCCTCCCTGGACTGATCTATCTCCTCCATAACTCCCCACCTACACTCACCTTTACCGGCTCCATCCCCAACTCTTTGATCTGTCTATCTCCTCTCCACCTATCTTCTCTATCATCTTCTATCCGCCTCCCCCTCTCTCCCTATTTATTTCAGAACCCACTTCCCCTCCCCCATTTCTGAAGAAGGGCATGGGCCCAAATGTCAACTTTCCTGCTCCTCTGATGCTGCTTGGCCTGTTGTGTTCATTCAGCTCCACACTGTTAGAAATGGAATGGTCCAGTCTGATCATAATCTTAAAATTTCTCCATCTTATTCCATTAGACTTTGTTTTCAACTTCTTTTAAATTACCCACTTGTCACTTTCTGTAACTTTTCCAAACCTTTGATCTCAGTATGAATTAATGTTCTAATCCTTGCTCCGCTTTTGCAGCTGTACTTCATACAGCCTACTCATGATGGTGGTGATACTTGTTTTATTCTATCCTGACCAGCCTAGACTTTTAGGCATCATTTTAAAGTTTTTCCCTTTTACCCATATGAATTTCTAACTTAACCTATGGGCGCAAAACTGCTCTGACAGATCCTCTTTCTCTGTCTTGTCTTCTGAACATTTTTCTCCCAGATTGAATGGATTTTTTTCACTAATATTACCTTGAGATCCCACTGCTGATCATTATGTCAAACGCTGAGGTACTAACCATTGACAGGTTATTGTTGGAGTAGAATTCTGCCACCAATTCTCCTTTTTATGCTGATTCTATCTAATTCTCAATAACAGAGGATAAAGTATTATTGCATCTAAATGAGAACATGTTTTTATCCTAAGAACAAGATGTATTTTATTGGCTGATAGCAGTAGGTACAATTTACATTGAGTAATCAGGCAGAATTGAAAAGACCATCAGGCCAGAGATAACATGTCTGAGTCTATTAGAATCTCATGCAAGATTGGTTTCTTCCCCACACAAAGACTGTGTTACATTATCAGATTGCTTGGAACTTAAAGTAGTTTCAACATTAAGTCTTTCCAAACCACCGCGGTATAGAAAAGTAACTTATCAGGAAATCCCAAGCCTTCTTGCTTTTACTCATTTCTGAAGAGCGAAACAGGGGAGGAAACTCTTCCATGCCTGCATAGCATACACCTTTGAGGGCTCAATCAGCTTCTTGTATTCTGTTAATATGCTAGCTGCAGATTTGTTCTCCAGAATTCATGTTTACATGTGTATGTGTGTATCTGTTTGTGTGAGAGAGTGCGTGTGTCCCTTATGTTTACATTCCAGGATGTTGCGGTAATAATTTTCCATCTGATTTAAACTTGCCTGAAAGCTGCTTCATGTTATTGCTGAAAATCGTAACAGTCAAAGGTATAAGACGCTCCCTCTAAAACACATCATGTTGCAGACAATGGAGAACTGGGGTGGAAGAGCAAGAGTTTTCCAACCTCTCTCAGCTGTAACATGGTGTTTATACACCACTCGACCCTCTCCCACTTCCAATTGTCTCATCCCACCTTATCTTCACCTTTCTGTGTTCTGTTCATGAGTGCGTCAAACCTCCTTTAAAATGCATCAATATGGTCTTATTAATATTAACTTCAACCACTGCATGAGTTATCAAGGCCCGGAGGGTCTAATAGGTTCTGATAAATTGCTGTGTTAGCATAATCAGGAGTTAAGTGTTGAGATTTCGTGGAAGTCCTAATACTGGCTGGCTGTGCAGGAATTGCCTGGGAACTTGAAACTTCCTCCAGTTGTCTTCTATTTGAGAACCTTCAAATAGACCTTCAGCTCTGAGTTAAATTTGGAAATGTCAAGAAATCACTGGTCTGAATAGTTACCCAAGAGATGTTATGGGGTTGAAAACCTATTTGAGCTCCTGGGTAACTATGAAATTGACGTACAACTCACCACTAACATTCCCAACAATCCTTCTGATACAACTCTCAAATCATTGCCTTTCTTTTCAAATGTATTCAAGAACTTCCATGGCACTGTTGGATGAACGATAAGGAAGCTCTACAGCCGTATTCAATAGCTACTCCACAATACCGTAACGGAAAAATAGAAACAACATGCAGAAAATTTTCAGCAGGTCAGATAGCATCTGTGCAGAGAAACAGTAGTTTATGGATAATGTTAATGACCTTCCATCAGAACAGAAGGAAGCTAGAAATTTATGAGCTAGTAATGGTGAGGAGAGAGCAAGAATAACTAAGGGATGTGATAGGCCGGAGGGGATTAAATAACAAAAAAATCATGATGCACAATTCAAAGAGGGCGGTCATGGATATTGTAAAGCATAAAAATCTATGCCTTGATGATGTGTGACTGGATATATAGCAGCAATCTGAATAGAACATGAGGGGATAAAGAAAGAAATAAGCCATCAAAATTAAACAGCAAAAACACAGAGAACAGATGGAGACAGGGATTATGACTTTATGTATGAGTTCAATATTAAATCCAGATGACCACTCAGTGCCACAACGAAAGGCACTGTTCTTCAACTTACGATGAGTTTCAATGAAATACTGTTGCAGATCAGGGTCATGGTCATGCTGATGGACTGAATGGAGTGATTCATCCAGAGCGATCACCCAGTCTGCATTTGGTCTTACTGGTATAAGGGAGGCCACATTGTGAGTAGTGAGCACAGTTTAGAAAACTGAAAGATGTACAAGTAAATTTCTGCTTCACTTGAAAGAGGTGTCACCTCGGATGCTGAGAAGGGAGGAGGTGAAATGACCGGCATTGCATCTCCTACCCTGGCACTGAAAGATGCTGATGGGGGCCCTCACAATGACTGAGGAGAAAACTATGGTGATACGAAGGGAATAGTCCCTTTCAATTTCGGAAGGGGATGGGCAAGGGAACATGAGGTTGCATCACACTAGAAATGACAAAATTAGCAGAAAAATCCATTGATGATGGAGGGTAGAAAATTATGTTTGAGGTTGAGGGGAATACTAGCATTGTTCTGGTAGAGAGAGGAAGGGGTGAAAGCTGAACTGCATGAATTGGTCATGGCTGAGAACCCCTGTCAACCATTACAGGTAGGAATCCTCAGTGGAAGAAAAGTTAAATCACCAGAAGTGCTGGCGTGGAAGATGACATCATGAGAACAAATACAACTGTGATGGAGAAGCTGAGAAAATGGCATGGAGTTCTAACAGGAAGCAGAGTATGAGGGTATGTAGCGAAGGCAGCGGTGGGAGCCTGTGAGTTTGCAGACAATATTAATTGATCACTTATCTCCACAAATGAGAAAGAGAAATTGAGGAAGAGAAGCAGCAGAAATGAACCAGGTGAAAGTGAAGGTGGAAATTGTGTGACTGAAAAATGAAAAATTTGCTTGGTTATTTACTGCATTGCTGCTTCTGGGCAAATTGATTGTCATAGCTAGCAATAACACTTCAAAATAATTGGCTGCGAATCATTTTGGATCCCCTGAAGTCATAAGAGATCTACTTAAATGCAACTTCTTTCTTTTTTCCTCCTTCTTTAGGCAGATTATATTAGGTAAACAAAATAATCCTCTCATTTCAAAAATGAAGATGATCTCCATGATGAGCTCATGTAAATCATCCATGATTATTTCAAAATGAGTTCAAAATTTGTTCTAAAATCAAAATGAATGTATTTTTAACAGCCCTTGTCATTCATGTTCTATTTTAATAATGCAACAATGTAATGTATTTTATTTCAACCATCTCAACCGAAGAAAAACATTAGCTGTTCAAATCAATTACTTTATTTAAACTTGGTTTATTTACTGGCATCTACTCGAGATGCCAATGGCTTTTACAGTAACTATGCACCACATTGTATGCTTCAAATACACATTTTTGCACGGTTGCACTTTTTTATGGCTGACATTCATTTTACAAATGCTGAAACATCCACATTTATGAACACTGTTATTCCAAGGCGATGAAAACAATGGAGCCTGCCTTTAATAAGTGATCACTGTATCCTTTTCACCATCCAGCAAATAGCATTATTTTACTATTTTCTGAATGAATCCACAAGGCAGAACTTCTTGGTCTAAAGTAAACTTCTTAGTCCAGTCTGGACTGGACTCACCCTGGACGTTTGCCGCTGCCTCCATCAAAGTTCACAGTGATCAGAGAGAAGTCTCCTCATTTCCTAGCCACTGGAACCCATCTTAGCTTATCTTTGGAATGCAAACCCTTACAGTGTTACAACCAAATTAATTCTAAGTGATTAGGTGATTGAACATGCACAACAACAATATGATGGCCAAGTGGCTGCCTGAGCTGACTCAGGCTACCTTATAAAGTCCACTTATAACATATTTGATGGCTATAGGTTGACTCCAGTACCCGTTAAGGGCGTTGTCAAGATCCTAATATTCTCTGAAGACAACAAGAATTTACGACTGAAGTGATCATAACCTTGATGAAGGACATTTTTTGTTTCCTTGGAACATTTCACCAGACAGTCAGCCTTACTGATTATGCCCTACCTTCAGTCATTGGATCAAGAGGTCTAGCTCCAGTTTTCCCCATCCACAATAAGTGGCTTTGAAGTGCCCATTACAATAGTTCCATCCCATCACCATTAATATTGGCCATTCAGGCTTAATGCACTTATGAGTTAGGTAAGATAATACATCAAATTCAAACTTGTTTTGGCACATTACCAGATGGATATTCAAAGGACCATATTGTCCCTGTCCTAAGTTAACAGAATTCCTCCAATGAAATTCAACATGCCCTCCAGTGTGCCAGAAAAAAGCAGAGCGTTTGATGCCTCAAACTGGCACCAAGCTCATGTAGTACAGGGCATTGGTGCTATCTGGTCTTCTGCATGTGTCAGAGAAATGGACAATACACAGCGAACATCTTATGTCACTAGAGAAATATCACCAGTGATGCCTCTGCAAAATCACTGACAGGTTAGGTGCTTGAAAAATAGTGTCTTAATTAGTGACTTAAGTCAACATCTGCTGCATCAAGGCACTGTTTGTGGTCAATGTATTGGGTGGGCCACATTACTGGCATGCCTGACACAAGACTCCAAAATCGGTTCTTGACTCTGAGCTTTGTTACAACATGTGGTTGCAAAGAGGGCAGAGAAATCACATTGCGGGTGTCGTCAAAGCCTCTGTGAAAATTGCAACATCCCCATCCATTCATGGGAATCTCTTGCTCCTTCTGTAGTTTCACCAGGCTAATCATCTATAAAGTTTCCAACCATTTTGAAGAAGTCCGGCTGGAGGCCAATAGCAAATAACAGGAGGAGTTATAAAAACTCAAGGATCCCATTAAGCCATTTCTTCAACACCAGCTTCCACACTGTGGCCAATATTTGAATCAGCAGCCCACTGTGCTGTCACTCCATGGCCAACAACTCCCGAGGAATCTTCTGACTTGTGGAGCTGCCTAAGAAGAAGTTAACAAAATTGTTGAAGAGCCAGAAAATGCAGAGGCCACAAGAAAAGTACAACTTGGCTTTTGTTGGGTGAGTTTTGTGCTGATCAAGGTGCGGAATGTTTGCACTGGGAAATTTGAGGCAGCCAGTGTTGCCACTCCCAGGTCATATATAGTAAGCATTGGATGCCAAGTTCTGCTCTGCTTCAGTAATATCCATCAGCCTCTACCAGAGAAATCCTCCTTGTTACGGCGAGTGTGACATTTCTATATTCCACATCAATCATTCTTGATGATTGAGAGCACCAGTTTTGTGTCAAAATTAAGAGGAGTTTATTCCATTGATACAAATCCTTACAATGAAAAAATATTCAGCACAATAATAAACACAGTCATGGAGAAAATGAGTTCATGATATTAAGATTTATTGTATTCAATTATAATAATCTGACAATTGCAAAACCAAGTTTGATACAGGAATGAGTGTGATACTGGTAAAACCACACTTATTGCACACCCCTGGGTGTCCTGGAAAGGTAACAGTGAAACTTCTTGAACAGTTGTAGTCCTTGGAGGAATGGCACTGTTTAGCAGAATGCTGTTACGATGATATTAATTCAGGGAAGCTGAAGGAATAATGACAAATGCCAAGGTCGACTAGTGCCTGATTCAGAGGGAAACTGATGTGATTTTTATCTCTGACACGCTATTGTATCTTAGGTGGCAATACTTATGATGTCTCTCCGAACATAAGGAAGTAGGCATGGATACCACAGTATTGAAGAATCCAACAGTTGTTGATCAGTACTGTGACCAACAGTTCAGGACTGAGTCAATTTTTAACTTTGAAATTACTCAGGACAACAAGCTTCTTATAGATTGTCATGCTTCGAGTGATCTGAGTTAAGATGGAGTGTGTATTCTTTAAATCCTTAACTCGCGCATGATGCTGTGATAAGCTCATCGCTTAAGGGAATACTAATACACTGACAATAATACACAATACAACAGCAACTTGAGGCAATATTGTCCTTTTTATACTTATCAGAGGCAATGGTTTCAATAGTAAATTGTTGTAGAGGGAAGAATGGCTATTCAGTTTAGTTACAGGTGTACCTTTGTCCCAAGTTGTCTGAAGCTCTGGGTTGCTCAGCGAGTATGCCATCTCAACTCAGACTTGAACCTTGTAGATAGAGTTGAGAAAGGTCAAAGATAAATTCCTCATCACAGTTGAGATGAATATTCAGCCTACGACCTGCTTCAATAACAACAGCATTCATATGGCAATTATATTGGTTCTTAATATGCTTAATGTGATGTTTTAAACTGCAGGAAAACCAAGTGCTTGCACAACTGTGACTTTCAAACTGGGATCTTTCCCACAGTGGGACAAATCTGCATCAGTTGAAAGTGCTGAAGGATTATGAGACCAACAACTTCCCAAAATATGATTCCTAAATCACCTTTAATTTGACACTTAGTTGGGGTGAATGAGTGCGCAGTGAAACAATAATGTGATTGTGTAAATTGCATTCTTTGTATGAAAGTACTCTCTCTAAAAGTTGATTTAAGCACACAAACAGCTGACCTAAAAACAAAGGAATTTTGTACAAATGCACTTACATTTCCATATGGTAACAAGACACATTGTAATGCCATCTTATTTCTTGTCTCATAACAGCATGCCTGCTTTACAAAACGTACAAGAAAAATTAAACGCAATTCATGTAAAATCAATCCCATGGGCAGTTTGGCATCGTATGCACAAAGACAAAGGGTCAGCAGGTTTCAAATTATAAGTAAAGTATTAGGAACAGCAAGCTGGTTTTTCATATTCACCTGGTTTATACAAAAGACCTTGACTTAAATTCAAATATTCTTATGTTATAACAGCAAAATATTAATTTTATTATGATTCTATAAAGCATGCAGAACTTTTATGTTAACCTGTATTATAAAATTGCTCAGAAATGTCAGTGTCTGTATTTAGAGAAATTACTTGGATAAAGCGCACTGGATGGCTTCCTACAGTTATGTGACAACTATCTCTGTTGCAAATGTTTTCACTTTAGTTTGCAGCAACTGTGTTACATGAAACAGATTATCAGACATGTGGAGCTCAAGTTGAGTGGATTTCAGAGCTTTTAAAGGGAACTAGTCACTGTAAAACAAAACAGCAAGAAGATGTAAAGTGGCAGTCTGCCACTTGGAAGGGCTGGGAAGTCAGAACGTGTGTGAATTTTCCACACTCTATTGCTGTGAAAATGAAAGAAGATATGAGGCAGAATCAAAAATGTTTTCCACTTTCAGTGCAAAATTATGAAATAATAATATTATTAAGAAGAAGCTCAAGAAAATAAAAGCCACATTTGATAAGGCATCGTCCACAAGGCTACTTAATAAGGTGAGTCCACAGATAGTACATTAGAATTGATAGATGACTGGATAACTAACAGAAGATGCAGAGTAGCTTTAAAGGGGGCATTTTCAGGTTGCCAACATGTTTTTCATCAAGTGCTACAGGGATCACTGCTGAGCCACAATTATTTACAATATATATTAATGACCCTTATGAGAAAAGGCCATAAGATCATCAGATAGAGGAGCCAAATTAGGCCATTTAGTGTCATAGAATCGTGCAACATGGAAACAGACCCTTCATTCTGACTTGCCCATGCTGACCAGATATCCTAAATTGATCTAGTCCTATTTGCCAGCATTTTGGCCATGCCCCTCTAAACCCTTTCTATTCATGAACCCATTCAGATGCCTTTCAGATGTTGTAACTGTACCAGCCTCCATCACTTCCTCTGGCAGCTGATTTCATACACATAACACCCGCTGCATGAAAAGCTGATCCTTATGTCCCTTTTAAATCTTTCCCCTCGCGCCTTAAACCTAGAACCTATAGTTCTGGACTCCCCCATCCTGGGGAAAGACCTTGGCTATTCATCTTATCCATGCCCACTATGATTTTATAAACATTTATAAGGTCAACACTCAGCCTCCAATGCTCCAGGGAAGAAGCCCCAACTTATTCTGCCTCTCTCCATAACACAAACATTCCAATCCTGGCAACATCCTTGTAAATTTTTTTTTGCACCCTTTCAAGTTTAACAACATCTTTGCCATAGCAGGGCAAGTCTGCTCCACTACTCAATCATGACTGACACATTTCTTAGTCCCATTCTATTGCCTTTTCTCTATAACCTTTGATCCCTTTACTAATCAAGATTATATTGTCCTAAAGCCAAATTTGCAAATGTCACAAAAACAGGTTGGAAAGCAAGTAGTGAAGATAAAACAAAGCATCTACAGAGGGATATAGACAGGTTAAGTGAATGGGTGCAAACTTCATAGATGGAATATAATGTGGAAAAAATGTAGTTGTGCCCTTTGGCAGGAAGAATAGAGGAGTTGAATATTATTTAAATGGAGAAAGACTTCAGAAAGCTGCAGTATAGAGGGATTTGGGGGTCCTGATGCACGAGTCACGAAAAGCTACTATCCAAGTTCAGCAGGTAATAAGGAAGGAAACTGACCTGTTAGCCTTTATTTCAAAGCAAAAAGAGCAGATAAATAGGAAAGCCCTGTTAAAACTTCATTATCCAAGGGGCACTCCATCTAATCCCCTGGGCTGGACAGAATGCATCTTGGCTAATAAAAGAAATATCTACAGAGATATGGATGCACTTGTAGTAATCATCACACTTAGTGAATAATAAGGAAGGCAAATAGATGATGGCAATTATTTCAAAGGGAATAGAGCATAAAAATAGGGATGTCATGCTAGAACTATACAAGGAACTAGTTAGACCATACCTGGAATATATATGTAAAAGTCATTAAAGTGTTTGATCAGCCATGATCATTCAAAAGATGCAGCAGGCTCAATGAGCTAAATGGCTTCCCTCTTTTCCAATGTCCTACATTCCTATATATCCCAAACTTCATTGAAGGGCAAAGAACGCAGACAACCTGCAACCTCATAGCCCACCATATCTCCCTCCACCACGACTGTCAGGCTGGGAGCTCAATGTTTCTTCAATGATGGGGGTGTCAAATTGGTGAAACTATAACACAGGGCTCCTTGCATACCAAACAGCAGAAGCAGCATGCAATATACAAGGATAAGCAATCCCACAATGAATGGATCAGATCTAAACTCTGCAGTCTTGCCACATCCAATTGTGAATGGTGGTGGATAATTAAAAACTAACAGGAGGGGGAGGTTCCTCAAATATTCTAATCCTTAACAGTGCAGAAACCCTAACGGTCCACTTGGTCTCCTTCTGGGCTGAGTCTCCTTGTGACGGTTAATCCAGGGACTCAGACAACATTCAGGGGACCCAGGTTCATAATCCCACTGCGGCAGATGGTGGAATGTGAATTCAATAAGTATCTTGAATTAAGAATCAAACAATGACTGTGGATACATTGTTGATTTTCAGGAAAAACCCAACTGGTTCGCTAATGTCCTTTAGCGAAGGAAATTGCCATTTTTACCTGGTCTGACCTACTTCTGACTCCAAACCCACAGCAATGTGGTTAACTCTTAACTGCCCTCTGGGTAGTTAAGAATGGGCAATAAATGCTGCCTGGCCAGCGGCGTCCTCATCCTATGAATGAATAAAGAAATAAAAAATTTCTGTGTGCAAGAACAGAATAAATCCACCTTGGCCTTTTACTGCCTGATCACTCTGGTCTTGATTATCAGCAAGTGATGGAATTGGTCATTGACTGTTATCAAACAACAATTTCTTAGCAATAACTATCTGACTGCCGCTCCGTTTGAGTTCCACTAGGGCCACTTAGCATCCGACCTTTTAGTCTATGTTTGGACCAAGGCAATAAAGAGGTAAACTTGAGGGTAAGTGAGAGGGTCTGCCATTTATATCAAATACGCTGCAAGAATTTCTGTCAGAACAGGAATCAATGGGAATCAAGGGCAAAGCACTCCACTGGTTGGAATCACACTAATACAAAGGAAATGATAAAGGTGTTTTGAACTCAGCCTTCGCAGTCCTGTGAGATCTCTGCAGGGGCTTCTCAGGATTGTTTCTGAGACCCGAGCAGCTGCAACTGCTTCATCGATGATCTTCTTTCCGAAATAAGATCAGAAGTGAGCATGTTCAACAAAACTTAAGCAATGTTAAGCAACATTCTCAATCCTCAGATATTGAAGCAACGTTTATCAAATGCAGCAAGGCCTGGACAACATCCAAGCTTGTGCTGATAAGTGGCAAAGAACATTTGTTCCACACATGTGCCAGGCAACGAGCCATTTCAAACACAAATCTAACCATTTCTCCCTATTGCTCAAACAAAGAATCACAGAAATCCTATGGTGTTGAAGTGGGCCATTCGGCCCATTGAGCTGACATCAATCTTCCATAAAGCATCCTGACCAGACTCACCTCCTCCCAATCTCTGTCACCCTGCATTTTCCATGGCTAATTCGCCTCATCTACACACTGATGGGCACTGTGAACAATTTTTCATGGCCGATTCACCCAACCTGCACTTCCTTGGACCGTGGGAGGAAACCAGAACATCCGGAGGAAATCCACGCAGACACGGGGAGAATGTGCATTCCATAGAGACAATTGCCTGAGAGTAGAATCGAACCTGGGTGTCTGGAACTGTGAGGCAACAGTGCTAACCACTAAGACACCCTGCAAATCCCACACTATCAATGCCCAGGATTGTCATTGACCCGAAACTTACTTGGACCAGCAGTATAAATACCCTGGCTGCAAGCGTAGTGAGTAGCTCACCTGTTGACACCTCAAATCCTGTCTACCAGATATTAGATACAAGTCAGCAATATGATGGAGTTGTCTTCTCTGGTCTGGATGAGTACAGCTCCAACAACACATGAAAAGCCTGTCATCATCCTATGCAAAACAACTCATTTGATTGATACCGAATCCAGCACCTTCAAATTCACTGTCTTCACCACCAATGCATTGTGGCAGCAGTGAGTACCACCTATAAGATTCACTGCAGGAACATATTAAGGCTTCTTTGACAACACCTTCCCTGGCCTCTATGTAGAAGAACAAGGATGTATGGGAGTTCTAGCCCCCTGCAAATTTCTCTCCAAGTTTGATTTTGAGATATATCAGGAGACAGGGCGGGGGGGTGGTGGTCATGATTGAAGTATGTCAGATTATGAGGAGTATGGACAAGGTGAACACAGAACAACTGTGTTCCCTTGGTCGATAGGTCAATCATGAGAGGGCAGAGTTTTAGGGTAAGGGGCAGGAGAGTCAGAGACGATTTGGAAAAAAAACTGCACTTAGCGGGGCCTAGGTAGTGGAAGCTGGAAGCCTTATAACCTTTAAAAATATTTGGATGAGTGCTTCAAATATCATAACATTCAAGGATATGGGACAAGTGTAGGAAATTGGTATTAGAGCACATTTAGTGGTAATTATGTTGATGCAGGCTTGGTGGGCCTAAGGGCCTTTACTGTGCTGTATGAATCTCTGAATCAATGAAATGTGGGGGGCTGCTCTCTGAAAGAAAGAGCAAGGCAAAGGAGTACTTAATGGCAAGACAACAGGAAGCTCAGAGGAACTGAAGGATCTTGAGGTGCTTGTCAACAAATCTCTGAAATTTCTTCTCTATTTATTTCCCAGCACCCTTCCCCATTCCCATTTCTGAAGAAGGGTCATGACCTGAAACGTCAACTCTCTTGCTCTTCTGATGCTGCCTGGCTGGCTGTGCTCCTTCAGCTCCTCAGTGTGCTGCTGATAGGCCATATGATCTCTTCTGTATGATTTCGTGATCATCTCAATCTTTTATAATGTCCCCTTTTGTAACTTTTTATATTCCTTCTTTGTTTCTTTGCAGTTATTCCTTTATTTTCCATGTAAACAGTAATCACAACAGTGGAGAGAGCAATAGAGTTACTGCTTCGAGCCTGCTCTGGCTTCAGTGGGAGAAGACTTCTCAGCCTTGAAACATTTTCTCAGTTTCCTTCTCCATAGGTGCTGCCAGACCTGCTGAATTTCTCCATCCATTTCTGTTTTTATTTTTGACATCCGGAAGCTGCATTATCTCGGTTTTACTTGGTGTTTCTTGACTGGACCCGTCACATTGAGGAGGGTTTCACTGGAAACAATCCATATTAAATGGTAGCCAGACTCATTACGCCTACAGCACCATTTATTTAACTAAATTTTCACTTCTTGAATGATGCTAGAGAGTGCAATTTAGCATGACATAAGAATATGTGATGTCCTGCTAATATTTATTACTTTTTTCCATTTTTGTGCTATAAAACAGATCATGCAGTTTTATCACATATTTGAATAATTGTTAAACATGCACATTAGCAAAAGCGCTAGCTCTTCATCAAGCACTCTTGGCTTAAACAACATTTTCCACTAACATTTCAGAAACTATTTGATACAAAGTATAGATCTGCATCATGCCTAAAGTGGTTGCCAAGAGCAGCTCTGTATTTTAGTTACTGTATCCAAGATCACTCCTTCAAATATGTGCTCCTTGTAATGGAGGCTAGGTCTAGAGTACAAGCATCTCATTTGGAAAAGCTTGAGTGCTGCACCACATACATGGGAATGCAATTGTTCGCCAGCAAAGCAGCTTTTGTTTATCAAAAGGTTAGCGACTGTTAAGTTTTCCTTTTTCAATTAAATCATGATGTGGCAAACAGGCAGGCTTAAAAGAATCCGTTTTCTATTTTAGGTAATAGTTTTGTGAAGAGCAATCTCAAAAACAGCATGAGATTTTTCTGAGTGTCGAGACCAGTGGTGCGTCCATGAACATTTAAAAGAAGCATGGAATTATGGGCTGAGGAGAATCTGATGTTGGCAAGCCTTTGCAATTTCAGCTCCATTCTGGCTTCAAAGTACCTCAAACTCTCTAAGAAAAAGCAACATTCGTCCTGAAATTGTATGAGTTCTCCTGCTCGCTGACCTTAACTCAAGTTGCACTTGGCAGAATGCTTAGGGCAATGAAGCAATTTGACCATCAAGCAGGAATCTGCATTGTTTCTTTTGGGCTCCAATGCTGCCAATAGAGATACATTAGGAGACAACGAAAACTATCATGGAAATTCAAGGTTTACAATTTAAAAACTCCCTCATCACATTTTGAAAGAAGAAAAAAATACTTTTTTAGTATTCATTTTTAGCAACTTCAGCTGGCATAATTAATTCATCTTTCAGCAGTGTCACTACAGTTTTTACAAGTGATTACATATAAGATCTATCAGTCATCAACATTGGTGAGTTTCTCATCATCATTGAACATGGTCATTTCTTGTGTTGGGAATTTGACCATGGCAGTGGAAGCTGATTGTATACCTTTCTGGCTTTCCACAGTAAAGGCATTCAGAATCAAAGGGAAAACTCTCCATTGGTTGGAGCCACATCTAGAACGAAGGAAGATATTTGTAGTTATTGGAGGCCAATCCTCTGATCCCAAGAATCAACACTCTTTTACTGAGATAACAAGGTGTAGATCTGGATGAACACAGTAGGCCAAGCAGCATCAGAGAGCAGGAAGGCTAAGGTTTCGGGCCTAGACCCTTCCTCAGAAGGATCATTTCTGAAGAAGAGTCTAGGCCCGAAACATCAGCCTTCTGCTCCTCTGATGCTGCTTGGCCTGCCGTGTTCATTCAGCTCTACACCTGGTTATCGCAGATTCTCCAGCATCTGTGGTTCCTACTAACTTGGAAACTCTTTTACTGACAGGGTCAAGGTTAGGAAATTCCTTTCGTTTATGATCTGTCCCTCTCTCACTGTAGAATTGAAAGAAAACTATTTATCAGCACTTCCTCAAAGTCAGTTATTCGTTGACAATACAAGCTGCTCCAGCCAGTGAGGCCCACATCTCATGAACAACTCTGAATAATTAATCTAAATACCTTTCCTTGATATACCATGATATTACTGTCACTGAAACCCCCACTGTCAACAACCTTATGGATTCCATTGATCAGAAATTGAATTGAACAGCTGTAGCTACAACAGTTGGTCAGAGTCTAGGAATTCTGTGGTGAGTAACTCATCTCTTGATTCCCCAAATAATGTCTACAACCCTATCTACAAGACACAAGTCAGGAATATGTTAGAATGCCAACCACTTGCCGAGAAAAGCACAGCTACAATAACATTCAAGAGGTTTGACACCAACCAGGACAAAGCGCCCTAGATAACAAAGTGTGGGGCTGGATGAACACAGCAGGCCAAGCAGCATCTCAGGAGCACAAAAGCTGACGTTTTGGGCCTAGACCCTTCATCAGAGAGGGCGATGGGGTGAGGGTTCTGGAATAAATAGGGAGAGAGGGGGAGGTAGACCGAAGATGGATTGAGGAGAAGATAGGTGGAGAGGAGAGTATGGGAGGGGAGGTAGGGAGGGATAGGTCAGTCCAGGGAAGACGGACAGATCAAGGGGGCGGGATGAGATTAGTAGGTAGGAAATGGACGTGCGGCTTGAGGTGGGAGGAGGGAATGGGTGAGAGGAAGAACAGGTTATGCAGGCTGGGACGAGCTGGACTGGTTTTGGGATGCAGTAGGGGGAGGGGAGATATTGAAGCTTGTGAAATCCACATTGATACCATTGGGCTAAAACTCATATTCCGCTTGGGAACCCTGCAGCCGAATGGTATCAAAGTGGATTTCACCAGCTTCAAAATCTCCCCTCCACCCACTGTATCACAAAACCAACCCAGCTCGTCCCAGCCTGCCTAACCTGTTCTTCATCTCACCTATCCCCTCCTCCCACCTCAAGCCACACCTCCATCTCCTACCTACTAACCTCATTCAGCCCCCTTGACCTGTCCGTCCTCCCCGGACTGACCTATCCCCTCCCCACCACCCCACCCATACTCTCCTCTCCACCTATCTTCTCCTCTATCCCTGTTCGGTCCGCCTCCCCCTCTCTCCCTATTTATTTCAGAATCCTCTCCCCATCCCCCTTTTCTGATGAAGGGTCTAGGCCCGAAACGTCAGCATTTTTGCTCCTAAGGTGCTGCTTGGCCTGCTGTGTTCATCCAGCTTCACACTTTGTCATCGTGGAATCTCCAGTATCTGCAGTTCCCATTGTCTCTGAGGACAAAGGACCCTGCTAGGTTAGCATCCCGTACACAATTTTAAACTTGCATTCCCTCCAAAATTAAGGGATTGTAAAAGCATTGTGTACCATTCCCAAGATGCATTGCAGCTAAGTGAAGGCTCCTTCAACTGAACGTCTCAAATCCAGGACCTCAAATACCCTTAGATCAGTAGAGACATGAGGCACTGTCATCTGCAATTCATTCAACAAAGCACACACAACCCACTTGGAGATATAGCACTGTGTCTTCACTGCTGTGAGATCAAATTCTGAAACTGTCTTCGCAACAGCACTTGGTCTGCAGCAGTTTAGGAAAACAGCTTATTAACATCTTCTAAAACAACTAAGTGTTGGCAATAAATACTCGTCGAGATAACAATGTGCACACACCGTGAATGAATGAGTGAATGAAGTCTAATATTTAGTCTGGGTTTTTTCCAGTGATTTGTAGAGTTCCACCATGATTTCTCTGCTTTTTGTTCTGATCCTTTTTTACAAACCTAAGTAGCACCGGTCCTTTGTTAAACACCTCATCAACTTTTTCAGGAACACTTAAGCACTTACACATGTTGTCTTTCCATGGTAATCCTCTGAAAGTACATCACTTCAAACGTCTTCAAACTGAACTCCTCTACGTTGATTGCCAAGGGGATGAAAGATTGTCAGGAATATGCAGGAATGTAGAGTTGAGGTTAAAATCGGCTCAACCATGATCTTACTGAATGGCTGAGCAGGCTTGATGGCTCATGGGACAGATCTTGCTGTTGTTTGGATGTACACATTTATTGCTTTTTCCCTTTTTGCCTTTCTGTTTATAACCTATCGCCACTACATTTTTGCCAATTATTTTTTATTCCCACAACCTAATACAGGTTACTTGTAAAACAAGAGAACTGCAATCGTCAAAACTGACATTGCAACCAATCTGGAGGACAACAGTAGCAGCAGGGGATGAATGGGAAGTATACGTGGGTGAGGACCACATTAAGTACTCTACTACCCCCGGACTAATACAGAAATACTGACGTAGACTTCTTATTCCATCTGAGGGGGTGATGGCTGAGTAGTATTATCACTGGACTATAAAGCTCGAAGCTCAGCTACTGTTATGGGGACGCAGGTTCGAATTCCACCCCCACAGCAGATGATGGAACTTGAATTCAATACCAAGAAAGGTCTGGAGTTAAGAATATATTGATGACAATGTCATAAAAACTCATCTGGGCAATGAATGCTGACACAACCAGTGATTCCTACATCTCGTGAATGAATAAAAAAAACATCATATCGGTGCTGAAAAGTGAGCAGATATAATGAGGCTGTCCATGACATTTATTGGCTTATATAGAGACAAGCCAGACGCATCACTACATGATTTGAATGTGACAGACACCTTCCATAAAGAAGTATTCCTATTGGCCTGGCCCAGGTTTGGGAGGAGATTGACTACATGCTTCGGCATCAATAAATAGAGCCTCGTAGCTGTAGCTGGAACTCCCTAGTTGTGCTCATTCCCGTGTCAGATGGGTATACAAGGCTTTGTGATCAGAGATAATGGGAACTGCAGATGCTGGAGAATCCAAGATAACAAAGTGTGAAGCTGGATGAACACAGGCCAAGCAGCATCTCAGGAGCACAAAAGCTGGCTTTTTGGGCCGAGACCCTTCATCAGAAAAGGGGGATGGGGAGAGGATTCTGAAATAAATAGGGAGAGAGGGGGAGGTGGACCGAAGATGGATAGAGGAGAAGATAGGTGGAGAAGAGAGTATAGGTGGGGAGGTAGGGAGGGGATAGGTCAGTCCAGGGAGGACGGAAAGGTCAAGGAGGCGGGATGAGGTTAGTAGGTGGGAGATGGAGGTGTGGCTTGAGGTGGGAGGAGGGGATGGGTGAGAGGAAGAACAGGTTAGGCAGGCGGGGACAAGCTGGGCTGGCTTTGGGATGCAGTGGGGGGAAGGGAAGAGCTGGGCTGGTTTTGGGATGCAGTAGGGGAAGGGGAGATTTTGAAGCCTGTGAAGTCCACATTGATACCATTTTCTCCCCCTTGGTCCAGGAACTCCCTACCTACGTCCATGACACCACCCACGCCCTCCACCTCCTCCAGAACTTCCAATTCCCTGGCCCCCAACACCTCATTTTCATCATGAACGTCCAGTCCCATACACTTGTATTCCTCATGCAGATGGCCTCAACGTCCTCCGCTTCTTCCTGTCCCGCAGGCCTGGCCAGTCACCCTCCACCGACACCCTCATCCGCCTAGCCGAACTCGTCCTCACCCTCAACAACTTCTCTTTCGTTTCTTCCCACTTCCTACAGACAAAGGGGGTGGCCATGGGTACCCGCAGGGGCCCAAGCTATGCCTGCCTCTTTGTAGGTTACATGGAACAGTCCCTCTTCCTCACCTACACTGGCCCCAAACCCCACCTCTTACTCTGTTCCATTGATGACTGTATCGGCGCCGCCTCTTGCTCCCAAGAGGAGCGCGAACAGTTCATCCACTTCACCAACACCCTCCACCCCAACCTCCAGTTCACCTGGGCCACCTCCAACACATCCCTCACCTTCTTGGACCTCTCAGTCTCCATCTCAGGTAACCAGCTAGAAACTGATGTCCATTTCAAGCCCACTGACTCCCACAGCTACCTAGAATACACCTCCTCCCACCCACCCTCCTGCAAAAATTCCATCCCCTATTCCCAACTCCATTGCCTCCGCCGCATCTGCTCCCAGGATGAGGCATTCCACTCCCGCACATCCCAGATGTCCACGTTCTTCAAGGACCGCAACTTCCCCCCCACAGTGGTCGAGAACGCCCTTGACCATGTCTCCCGCATTTCCCGCAACACATCCCTCACACCCCGCCCCCGCAACAACTGCCCTAAGAGGATCCCCCTAGTCCTCACATACCACCTCACCAACCTCCGGATATAAGGCATCATCCTCCGACACTTCCACCATCTACAATCCGACCCCGCCACCCAAGCTATTTTTCCATCCCCACCCTTGTCTGCTTTCCGGAGAGATCACTCTCTCCGCGACTCCCTCGTCTGCTCCACAATCCCCTCCAACCCCACCACACCAGGCACCTTCCCCTGCAACCACAGGAAATGCTACACTTGCCCCCACACCTCCTCCCTCACCCCCATCCCAGGCCCCAAGATGACTTTCTATATTAAGCAGATGCTCACCTGCACATCTGCCAATGTGGTATACTGTATCCACTGTACCCGGTGTGGCTTCCTCTACATTGGGGAGACCAAGCGGAGGCTTGGGGATCGCTTTGTAGAACACCTCCGCTCGGTTCACAATAAACAACTGCACCTCCCAGTCGCAAACCATTTCCACTCCCCCTCCCATTCCTTAGACAACATGTCCATCATGGGCCTCCTGCAGTGCCACAATGATGCCACCTGAAGGTTGCAGGAACAGCAACTCATATTCCGCTTGGGAACCCTGCAGCCCGATGGTATCAATGTGAACTTCACAAGCTTCAAAATCTCCCTTTCCCCCACTGCATCCCAAAACCAGCCCAGCTTGTCCCCGCCTCCCTAACCTGTTCTTTCTCTCACCTATCCCCTCCTCCCACCTCAAGCCACACCTCTATTTCCTACCTACTAACCTCATCCCGCCTCCTTGACCTGTCCGTCCTCCCTGGACTGACTTATCCTCTACCGATCTCCCCACTTATACTTCCTCTCTACCTATCTTCTTTTCTCTCCATCTTCGGTCCGCCTCCCCCTCTCTCCCTATTTATTCCAGAACCCTCTCCCCATCCCCCTCTCTGATGAAGGGTCTAGGCCCGAAACGTCAGTTTTTGAGCTCCTAAGATGCTGCTTTGCCTGCTGTGTTCATCCAGCTCCACACTTTGTTATCTATACAAGGCTTTGCATTGATAACTGAAAAGCTAATGACCAGAACTGACTCCTACCTAATGCCTTCTGAAAGCTATTCAGGTTCCCTTAAATGCTCCTGCAAAGGAAATCTTCACGTTTGTATTGCCAGAGTGTTGATACAATCAAGTCTTGACACTTGAATTCTGAAATTCCCAGCCACCTTTCAAAGGGTGTTGAACCAGACTGTGGTAGGTTTATCAAATTGTATAGTGTACCCGAACAACCTCCTGGTATACAATGACACCGAGGAAAGGCAATTCAGTTAACAAGAAGCCCCTTCCAGAAAATATAGTCAGTAGATCAAATAATCAATCTTGCAATGAGCAGACAAGTAGCAAGTATCAAGGACAAGTAGCAGTCAAGGACACGTACTGCACAAGGCTGCAAAGGAATGTATGGGTCCCATCAAACGTTTATCCTAAGCTTCAGCATGGTAGCTGTGCTGATGACAAAACAACTCCAGAAATTAAGCAACAATATCATTGATTGAGAAATTGAGTCTAGTGGTTAGGATTTGGTGCTCTCACCATTGCGGCCTGGGTTTGAAGCCGGTCAGGGAATGCACAATTCCCTTGCAGCTTGTCAGGGTGGCTGAGTGGTCTATGTCACCAGATTCAGGGAGTGTTAATCCCTGCCTTGCATCAGCCTGATGAATTCTGGTCCTGGGGTGGCATGGTGGCTCAGTGGTTAACACTGCTGCCTCACAGCGCCAGGGGCCCAGGCTCGATTTCACACTCAGGCGAATTCTGTGTACAGTTTGCATACTCTGCCCCGGTCTGCGTGGCTTTCCTCTGGATGCTCCAGTTTCCTCCCACAGTCCAAAGATGTGCAGGCTAGGTGGATTGGCCATGCTAAAATTGTTCCACAGTGCCCAGGGATGTGTAGATTAGGTCGGTTATGGGTATTGAGTCTGGGTGGGATGCTCTGTGGGCTGGTGTGGACTTGGTGGGCCAAAGGGCCTGTTTCCATTCTGTAGCGATTCTATTAAAAAATGTCAAACTATTTTATAAAGCTGCCTGTGATTGTAACAAATGAGCTGGATTTGCATCTCTAAACTTAAGCTGAGTATTTGAAGTGGTCATCAATGAATGTGACATCAGGGTAGAAATTATCCACTTTCAAGAACACAAATCCAGATAGAGAAACCTATCAGGTGCTTCTCCTAAAAGCTAAACAAACTTTTGAAACAGTACTCAACAGCAGAGAAGGAAACTTTTGAATAATATTGTTCTCATAGACTTTGAGATGAAAGTTTAAAATTAGGACAGGGAGACCACTGTCCTGACTGTACTGACCAAAATCTCTGAACTTTTGCGGAAATGTATAAGGCTTCAAATACCAAACAATTCTGTTGGAGTTTATTCTTTCATCTATATATAAAATTTACATCAAATAATCAAGCTGTCGGAAACAAAAACCCTTAAAACGAAGCCCAATAACCATGCACAAAATCACTGTTTGCTAAAGCAGTTCGGAAACATAAAAATCACTCACATTGCGGTGAAATCAAATGTGATTGCAGGCACCCTGCACAGATTCTAGAAAGACCCAGAGAGGACTAAACAGATATATCTGCCTGAGGCTAGTGCAATGATTGTCTGCTGTTTTATGTTTTTCTCTTTCTTTAATGAAATGAGAATGAATCATGTTTCATTTGGTGCGGGAAGTTACATGACCAAGGATCACAACTTTGGATCACCTAAAGATGTATCAAACTTTTATATTTCATTATGTCTTGCTAAAAGAGGACTGATGTTGCCAAATTGACCGAGGATGTAAATTCAGTTACTGCTTGGATGGGGCTTCTGGAATGTCATACCTGCTGGTATCAAAGAACATTCAAAAGCAGAAATACACTACAGACTCAACTGCAATCTGTTGTGGGTATTTCAGAATGTTAGCTATGCGGTAAAAACTGACAGCAGTCTAGGCAGGAGACACAGTTATGTCTTCCTCTTTCAAGACTGCACAAAATAGGGGTTGAAAGCAAACTTTAGCTGTAAACATATGCTTCAAAGACCACAGAACAAAAATAATTCAAACAATATGCGAAGCCAAGAATATCCAACTTGGTGGTAATAGTCAATGTGAATGTTACTGATAACATCCATTCTAACACTAATAAAGTTCTTTTATCAATGCTTCATGAATAATAGAGTTCTTTTAGTAGTTATTCTTTTCTGGACTCACTTCTAGTCTCTAATCTGTCTGTATGTGTGTTCCATTATTAATTTTTCTCACTTTAGGAGCTAATAAACTTTTAACCCATTACATTATGAAAGCTCACTTCATTGGATCCCTTCAAAATATGATACATTTCAGACTGAATGAACTGAACCTGCAAAGAAGGTGATCCTGCCGAAATTAATCTTGTGCAATCAACAGAAGCGGTGGATGAATAAAGAGAGGGAGCTAGTTCATTGCTGTTTACCTGGGAGCTTGACAATTTAGCACACTCTATCTGCAATCTCCCTCAAAGCAATCACATATGTGCATTCTGGTTTCTGCTGTGTTTCCAGCAAAATACAATGACAAAGACATTCCTGGTCTTTATCAACATTTCAGAATGGGTTTGGTAGATGGTTACAACAGAGAGGATAAACATATTTGAGCACTGAATGAGAATTTAAGATTACAAATACTGCTCAGCTGGAATTTAGCAGTTTAGACGTGTATAAATGGTCTGACAATGACAGCCAATGCCAACACCAACACTCTTGAGTTCAACACTAACTAATACAATGGGTCAAAAGAGAAATTCAAAGAGCAGCAAGGATAGGCCAGATAATTACAGACCTGTTAATCTGACATCAGTGGAAGGGAAATTATTAGAGAAAGTTCTGAAGGACAGGATTAATCAACATTTGGAAAGGGAGGGATTGATCAGGTATAGTCAGCACAGACTTGTTAGAGGGAGATCCTTCTGACTAATTTAGTTGATCTCTTTGAAAAGGTGACTGAATATGTTGCTGTGAATAATGCAGCTGATGGCTTAAAAGAATTTCAGTAAGGCCTTGGAAGGCTGGTCCAAAAGGTAAAAGCCCATGGGAACCCAGGTAAATTGGCAAACTGGACCCAAAATTGGCTTACCAATAGGAGGCAAAGGGTAATGAATGGAGGGTTCTGATTGATGTAGCAAAATTATATGAAGCATTGACAGAGTAGATTGTGAGAATCATTTCCTTATGGCAGACATGTCTAATACTATAAATACAGTTAAGGTGGGAGTAAGTGATTTAGAACAGATCTGAGATTTTTTTCAGCTAGAGAGTGATAGTGAAATGGAACATGCTACCTGAGATGGTGGTGGAGGTAAATACTCTTGCAACATTTAAGAAGCAAGCTGGATAAGGGCTTAAAATGCCAGGGCATAATAAGCTATGCACCAAGTGCAGTTAAATGGGATTAGTGCAGTTTGTTGCTTGTCAGCCGGCATAGATTATGGTGATCTTGAGGGTTTCTATTCTATGGCTCTATGACTACATGACTCTATATCAGGTACATTCTCCCTCAAGGTTCAGGAAAACAAACAGATCTACTGGATTTATTTTCCTTTGAATCAGAGGCCAGATCTTTTTTACTCCATTTCTGTTGGAATAAAAACAGAACACTTTGAGATGTTTCAATAACAACAATCTCATGGGTTTTGAACTTTCCCTGGAAATGTCTTCAGAAGTGAGAGTCAGTATACAGCCACTGGCAGGTGGTGATTCAGGTTCTGAGAGGAAAATCCTCAAGGGATAATTCTTAGTCTCTGCTTTAGGATATAGTTCCAAAACCAATCTGGAATGTTAGGTTTGAATTGGAAGCTATGGTGGTAGTAATATTTAGTTCATTTTCCTTAGTTTTCAAACTGAATCATTTGTCAAAGTAAATAGAGGGACTAACAATGGATGGCAGCAATATGAGGACATATGTGAACCTTGGAATTTCAGATGTAACAGCAAGAAATGCATCATAATTTAAGATTCCTCTGACACATCAGCCTGATAGCCGTGGGTAGCCCTTGACACTTTATAGTTTGACCGGGTTTCTTTAAGAGGAGTTGGGATGATTGTGGGTACGGGAGCATTAGACTGCTATAGGTTAAAGGAGTTATGAAATTCACTGCAAAATCACAGCAAATGAGGCTGAAAGCTGCGATCACACACCAACAGCAAATTTAAGCCAAGAAACTCCTTGTGATTGATTGATATGTGAATGATACCACCTTCATTTCCCAACCTTACTTTGAACTTTGAAGGAATTTATAGTCTTGGTAGAAAAACTCCTTGGGTTTTTTTTCTATTCCTCTGTATAGCAGTATAGCCATGGGTGCACATGCAACAGTAGAATGCACCTTATGCATACATTTATGCTCATATCTATGTCCATATCTAATATTATTAGAAGAATTATCTATGATTTTTTTAAATTAGAAGCTCTGTAATCAAGCCAACTATTAATATTTATAAATTTTATTATCATTAACTCCTGCAGCTGTTTTCGTTCAATGAAACTCAACATGAACTTTTCCATAATTCTTCACTATATGAAAGCTACAGGATTCATGAGGATTCTAGAGAGAAATTCAAAGTAATAAAGAGATTCATTTTGAACTCTGGGCACAGTTACAGTGTGATACATTGAGCTTATAAGGCAGTGTTGTCAAATAGAAATCACTGACTAACCACAGAACTACGGCACTATTTTAGCCACATGCATTAATCTTAGTCAAAAGTGCCTTTCACACAATACAGGTGAATGAACCACCCATGTATATATTTATTTAACGAACAACCATCGTCACTCAGTGCAGAATTTAACAGTCGCACTCTTTCACCAAAGTTTGGAATCCTCGTTTGAATTTATCAGAAACTGCACTCATCGTTGTGCACACATTGAATTTACAGATGCACTCTCTCAATTCAATGTTGTGAGTTTTGAGCATGTCAAAAAGTCACGTGGCCCCCAGTTCTTCTCTGCAATCCTGTAAACTGAATGTTCTTCTGATGCAGGAAAAGAAAAAAAATGTCTTCCTAACTTAGTTTGCCTGGAACCGTTTTGACCCTGGGATTATGTTCACCCTCTCATTGCTCATATTAATTCAAGGCTAATTAGACATATTCCAAATAGCACCAACTAAAATTTTCTCTGTGCATCTCAGCATTTTAAAGGTGCCTTCAATAAATGGCTGTCAGTTTTGTTATAGAAAATGTGCAGAAGAAAACCTCACTCCAGCTTGTGAATTTTGATGATGGAGCATTTATTGTGGCATCCTCTAAAGATGTATTTTTGAACTTATAATTCAAGCTTCTGATTTAAATTTATATTTTGCATAAAATATAAATGATCTCAAAAGAAGCAGCTACCGCTTTCTGTATTGGGAAAGAATGTTTATGATCAATGAACTATAATGATATTAAGACACTCGAATTCTCTTTTTCTGAAAGCTTGACAAAAGACAGCAACTTAAGTGAAAACATTTGAATCATAGGCAAATAAGTCATGAAAACGATTAGCTTGGCAAACATCATTGTGGTAGACAAAAATAGCAGATGTGATATAACTAAAATATTTAGGACATTTCAACATAACACCAGGCAACATAATTCACTCATCATCTTGTCTTCCTAATGAGTTTTAACAGTTCTAATATAATAGTTTTAAAATTCTTGCAACTAGTGTTACATAAATAAGCATGAAAACATGAGTGCATAATTAGTTTTAAAGAGGTCAATGGCGCATAAATACCAGAAAGCATTCCCATGAGATTTTCAAAGAGTTTCCAACATTCATGTTTATCAGGAATGTCTCTGGGACAGGAAATAAAGGGTGCCATGGTGACCTCATCTGGATTCCTCCAAGTGTCAGACGTGGTCTAGTGAGAAAGTCTGGGAATCCCTGTCCTCTGATATCGTGGTCAGTAAGCTCAGTTCTACTTTTCACGGCTTGAAAAATTGACAACAGACTCCTAAGAGAGTTAATTAGCGACAGTCTGCTTTCTCCTTAAAAGAATAAAGGATCTATATCTCTGTCTGCATTTCTTAACATCTCATTTTATCAGCTGAAATTTACTAATCATTTGATAAAGTCTTTGCAGTTCAAAGCACAATATCTTGCTTTTTGAAAACCAGTTTATTATTTTTGAGTACATTGCAACATGATTAGCATGGATTTCATTACAAAGCAAGTATTAATTCATGAACTTTAGAGAATAAGGGTAGCAGGCTGTTTGGGGATATAGATAAGGTGAATACACAAAATACTTCATTGTCAATTACATATTGCAGATGAGGCCAAACATAAGACCCCAATGTATTGCTTTGTAGAGTGCTGTCAGTGCCAAAAAAACCATCAAATAAGAAAGTATGATTTTTAATTAGTCCTTGTATCAGGTCAAAAAAGATGCACTTTTCACACCTTTCTGTCATGAGAAGTCTTTATGAGCCAGCATTTTTCATTACCAAACATATTTATTAGTTGCTTTAGTTATTTTAGTTTGAAGCTCTTATCCAGGGCACGCACAAATTTAATGCAAATAAATTTTACTGCAGTTCAAATTTGTGAATAGTGAGTGGCACTAATATTTTGAGCTAGATAAAGATTTAGTAATTTAGTGTAGGTGAAATAGCATGATTTACACATTTGCAACATGTTAAACATCATAATCAAGCAACAACCGATTAAAATATAGAGATAGTAAGAAGTGCAGATGCTGGAGAATCTGACATAACAAGGTATAGAGCAGGATGAACACAGCAGGCCATGCAGCATCAGAGGAAGCAACAAAGCTGGTGCTTTGGGCTTCTGTGTGAGGAAGGGTCTAGGCCCGAAGCTTCAGCTTTCCTGCTCCTCTGATGCTGCTTGGCCTGCTGTGTTCATCCAGCTCTACACCTTGCTAAGCTATTAAAATAATTGGTTTGTGAGGGTCACACACTTTGACCAAAGCATAAAATTTAGGAGTTATCACAGAACCATAGAATTTTATAGCAAAGAAGGTCATTTAGCCTATCATAACATTGCTGGAATAATCTAAACAAAACCCATCGCTTTATGTTCTTCCTGTCAATCTTCATCCATTTTGAATAATTTTTAAAAAAATTTTCCACCAAATGAATTGATGATTTCTCTCTCAAACCTTTCCTGTGGTTCAATATCCATGCACCAACAACTCTTTATAGAATTTTCTTTTAATCTTTTCTCTTTTTTGCAAGTTAAAATTGACTTTGAATTGACTTTCCAACCAGCAAAATAGTTTTTCTCTGTTTATATTGTCAAAATCTTTCACAATTTCTTAGTAAAGTTCATTAAGTATCCTCTTACCCTTCTCTGTTTGAGGGTAATAATTCAAATATCTCCTCATAGCTAGATTTTCCCATTCTCTGTGGCCAAGCTCAATCTGGACCAAGCTCAAATGAAAGATTGGTTTGAGATGAGTTTGGAGAAAAGTTAGAAATGCTCAACAGTTCAGGCAGCATTCTTGGAATGAAAAAGAGAGTTAATGTTTCCGAGTTAAGTGTCTTTGGTGGTCACTTCAGGATTTTAGTGCCTGTTGTTATTTTGTCATCTTTGCCATCTTTCAGAATATCACATTGCCAATGGATTTGGCAGAATTAGAATGTGGATCTTGTATTTGTTTCAAGTTGTACCTTCTTTATCAAATAATGGACACACTGAAAAGAAACGTGCAGAATTGACAGGCAAGGAAATAACTTCAAAACTTCTTCCATTTAAAATTAAGCTTTTTCAAGATACGTCTTCTATTTTTTGGTTCTACAATTACTTTACAATTTTAATTTGTTCTGTCAATGTACCAAATGTGAGGAGATTTTCCAGACTTAAGATATTACTGATCTTTGTGAAGGTATACATTCTGTCAACTGCCGGACTGCAACACAATATTTTCTGATCATGAGCAGTGAGGAACTGGTGCGTATCTGTGAGTGGATGGGGTTGGGGGTGGGGTGTTGAGTAGAAGGGTGATGCAGAGGGAACGTTCAGCTATCCAATTAGACTTTAGCCTCAAGTATCATAGTTCATCACCTTAATGAGCAGGAAATGAGTCTCCTGACCTCTCTAATAAGGCAGAAAACCAGATGTGCTTTATCAGATATTTGTAACGATAAATACTGCAAGATATAAACAGACACAAAAATGGCTCTCATCATGAATGACGTGCCATCAAGGGTAATTGTTGGTAAAAGAGGAAAGCCTGGCTTCAGAGAAAAATAAAGATACTTAAAGATCACTTCGACGAATTGAGCAATTTTGTAAGGAACTGAGAAAATGTTTAACAGAGTATTGAGAGAAATACTGCAGTCACCTGGACATCAGAATCAAGGAGCAAGACTCTATGCAAGAAAAAACAGAAAGAAGCACCTTAGACAGCATCTTCCAAACCTCTGGTCACTACTACCTAGAAGGAGAAAAGCAGCAGATAAATGAGAACACCACCACCGGCAAGTTCTCCTCCAAGCGACTCACCATCCTAACCTCAGACAAGCAATGAATGCTGGTCTGACCAGCAACACCCGCATCCCATGACTAAATAGAAAAAAGCAAATGAAAGCATAATGGGAATGGATAACCAAGACTGGAATTGCTTCTTCTGCCACTAATTCTGGCACATGTCTTGCCTCTGTATCCCAACCACTATTACGCACAGCCTACAATAATAGTTGTAAGATAATTGTTTATTTTTGGTAGCTATACATCTTATGATTTTACTTCTGCTTTTGTACTATGGCTTACCTTCCAATGGCAATGTGCATGAAATATTTCAAAATTTGAAATTAAATCTGTTATTTGTGCTCCACTTGGATGCAACTTTTTTGTTTAGATTCACCAAGGAATTTGCATGTGTTCAGATACACAATAAGTGTATCAGTCATTAGCATAAGGCAACTAATGGTGAAACATGTAATTTCTGGTTCTGACAGTTGTTTAAAGTTATTCTTCTGAAGTCTGAGAGATTTGTGGCAGGAAAATTCCTAAAGATACACCAACAGTCCCAGAGTCAGAAACTTTGGAGGTGTATGTGATTAACATTATGAATCATATTCTCTTGTTGAATTAAATGAAAAGCTTGGCGTTTTAAAAGTATGTTGAGGAGATTAGTCCAAAGCAGAATAAAGAGTGTTGTCTTCCTTATGCACACAGCCTTTTTAGGTTTTGAACTTCAAAGCAAAATATAATTCAATGCTCACCCTCATGTTTTGTCAAATGTTAAAAGGATGTTATATTAGTAGGCTAGCCATATAAAACCAGTCTGCTGGCAACTGTTTTCAGATCTAAAACTGGCAATGGTAATCTTATAATTTATAGTGATACTGGTATCATTCAAATGGTAATTTTATAAATTTGAGTATTATGGAACCTTTGTACTTTAAGATGATGACTTCCATTGCTTAGAGATTTGGACTTAATGGGATGTGGATACAATGGGCCATAATGTTACTTACGCATTGCTTTATGCTGGAGTTGTTTAATTCCATCTGTAAAGCAGTGGAGAAATTTATAGGCCAGGGGATTAGAGTTGTTGTGTTACATGTTCACACAAGTGACATAAGCAGGTCAAGCAAAGGGTTCTGCTTAGATAGTATAAGGAACCAGACAACAAATTGAAAAGCAGAATTCAAGATGCTGCAGTTGATGGAGATAATGGGAACTGCAGATGCTGGAGATTCCAAGATAATAAAATGTGAGGCTGGATGAACACAGCAGGCCAAGCAGCATCTCAGGAGCACAAAAGCTTGAGCTGGGGCAGGCTGGATTGCAGTGCCTGGAGGTGCCGGCGCATAGCTGCGAGTGTCTGTTTCAGGAGTCGCAGGGAGAACCACTTCTGAAGGGTCTGAATGTTCTGGGTGTAGAGGTGGTCACGGTTGGGGCCAAATTGGGAAGGCTGAAATGTGGACTGTAGTCCCTTGGGGATGATCTGGTTGTGCTCCTGAGATGCTGCTTGGCCTGCTGTGTTCATCCAGCCTCACATTTTATTATGCTGCAGTTGATACTGATTGGTAGAGGGCACATGAGATTAGTGAAATTAATACTTGTCTCAAAGACTGGTGTGGACAAGTAGGTTCCTGTCTGTGGTGCACTGGCATTAGTCTATGGGATGGTACCTATTAAGAAGGGTCATGATAATATCGTTATTATTCTTATTATTATTTGGAAATTTGCATTCTAAATTGCAGAGAATTATATACAGCTTTAAGATTGATTTGTTATTCTACATTGCATGGCTTGACAGGGGAAGGAATTAAGTTTCATTTTTGAGTTATGTGAATGGTGAATTTGTGACTTAGAATTTGTTTACATGTAGTTTCATGAAGGTTTTAAAAATTCCACAAGGTGAATAGTTTAGTCCTTTAGAAAACAAAGAATAGATGAGAGAGAAAAAATGATTGGGGTGTTGGATGTTTCATGATAAAGGGTGGTAGAGATAGAAACTAGGTGTGGTAGAAAGGTAGAGCTATCCAGAAGGTCCATGAGTGAGCAAGTTTCTTTCAGGTTGAAGTATGTCATTCAGGAGAAAAACAAAACTTGTAAAAGTAGTAGTAAAATTTAATGGTCTTCACTAAGGTCCAGAAGGAAAGATATCCTGACTGATTTAATGTTAGTGAGAGAAATATTAAGAATAATGTCTGTGGGACAGATGTTTAAGAAACCAGATTACTACTCCCTATTTCATTACATAAAGCCGCAGCAACAGTTGACCCAATTTTACGTTCTTTCAGGCAAGCACATCAAAGCAGGAACAACTAAGCATTTGTGCATCTCGCTAAACTGTGCCCTGAAGAGCAATAAAGATATTCTATGTTAATTATGGCTGTATTTTCTTTCGATCACAAATCAATTCCAAAATTGATATGGTTATATCTAGGATGTCTTGCTGGCTACTAACTTTACTTAAAAACTTCAAAAAATAATCTGAAGTTGGATAAGATAGATAAATTTAACTTTTCATATCTACAAAAACACGCAAAAGTGAAATCTAAGAAATAATAAGTAGAGAATAGGTGAAAGGCTGAGAAGATTTTAACTAATTTCCTTTTCACTATTGGCAATAAAAACTGTAGAATTGTTTAAATCTGTTTATCAACAGCCAGCAGAGTGGAACTTTTCTTCATATTGAAGGAAATAATCAAACGTTATTAAAATAAATCTTAATAAATTTGCTTCTGAGGTTGCTCAGGATCTACCAGAATTCCAAGAATGGAGTTTGCTAAATATTTGTTAGTGATGTCAGGCCATCATGCAACCACATGAGTTTGTACATTGTTGAAACTGATGCCTGAGATTTGTACCTCTCGCCTGTGGCTGAAATGGAAATATCTCACTGCTGGCACTTGAAATCACTAGTTCTGTGACTGTTGTATGGACAGTTGCTGGGATTAGTTCAATTCACTGATTTAATGATGGGTCCGCAACTTGCAGTCTCACTTCAAATGACTTAGGTGGTGTCTTGACTTGTCAGTTGTCTGTGTCAACTATTATTGAGATCAATTTTGAGGGAATTACTAACTGCCAATGTTCGGAAAGCACCTAGGATGCCGTAGATTTTATTTTTGACCTGTTTTCAACTTGAACTCTGAGATTACTCTTTTGGGAATGATTGCTTGCCTCATGAGGAACTGCGTTTGTCTCTGATTCTCTGATCCACGTTACAATGAGACCATAGGTGCAAACCAGCATCTCTCATTCATTCCTTTTAGTGCAAGTAAATCTTCGATATAAACAGTAAGTAATCGAGAAACCCAGCAGGTCTGATAGAGTATGTGGAGAGAGAAAAACAGTGTTAATGTTTCGAGTCCAGTATGACACCTGAAGAAGAATAATCAAATAGTTACACACCAAAGAAGCAAGATAAAAGTTCTGATCCTCATTAGGAACAGGAAATCATTTCCAGAGACAACACGTTATGGAGCTGGAGGAACACAGCAGGCCAGGCTGCATCTGTGCTGTGTTCATGACAAATGACAACATCTTCCATTTGCCAACAGTTGCCTCCTTGACCTGACACACAATCTGTCCATCATCTGTCCCACCTATCATCTGTTCCTCCCACCTCACTGACCTACACTCACCTATCACCATCACACCTACCTTTCCCAGCCACACACCCCTCCCCTCTATTTATTTCCAAGTGCCTTTTCCCCTCCCCATTTCTAAAGAAGGCTCCCAACCGGAAATGTCAACTTTCCTGCCTGTCTGATGCTGCCTGACCTCCTGTGTTGTTCCAGCTTCACACTGTGTTGTCTCTGACTCCAGCATCTGCAGTTCTTGCTATCTCTAAATAATCATTTCGACACTGTCTCTTTATTTCAGTTTCCAGCATTGACAGTATTTTATTTCTATTCGAATAACTCTGGTTGCATTTATTTGTGGTGCCTCCATTATCCTTCATCTCTTCAAGCACCTATCTTGAATATTGCCATAGTACCTACCTTAACCACCGAATTTCACATCGTGACCACTCCTAGAACAGGCTTCTCTTGCTCTTTTGTTTTCGGTGTCTCAAGTTTAATCCTGCAAGTGGCAAGCCCTTGTTTGAAATCCCCTCAGTTATTGGGAAGAAGCTGCTTTTTTGTCTAGTTTCTGTCATCATTACTGACTATATCCTAGGATGGTGATGGCGAGCGTGAGGGGTGAAAGATATAGGACAGATGTCAGAGGTAGTTTCTTTACTCAGAGTAGTAAGGGAATGGAAGGCTTTGCTTGCAACGGTAGTAGATTCGCCAACTTCAGGTACATTTAAGTCATCATTGGGCAAGCATATGGACGTACATGGAATAGTGTAGGTTAGATGGGCTTGAGATCGGTATGATAGGTCAGCACAACATTGAGGGCTGAAGGGCCTGTACTGTGCTGTAATGTTCTATGCTCTAAACCCATGTTAGAAGTAAGCAAGGTATGTTTGAAGCTCTCGCAAAGTGGCATTAACTGAAGAAGTATAAATCAATTGATTGCAATTGTTGTTGTTGAGGATAGAAATATTGTATCCTCATTTCTGATACTTGTTATCAGTCTCTCAATTAAACATTGTCAAGTATCAAATAATTTAGGGGTTGAAAGCTGTTATTAAATCTGTTTCTACTGCCTGATCAGATAATGCAGTCTAACCTGGACCACTCAGTATGCAAAATGTTTTTTTCTCATGCCATTTTCAGTTTTGCCAACAATGGCCTAAAACCTGCATTAGGGCCATTTAATTAACCATGACTATATTTGGCAATTTTTTGGTTTTTTATTTACGCATCTCAATACATCATAATTATAAACACTTCTATATGTTCTTCTCTCAGTTTCCTCCTTCCTCTAAGGGTAACAACATCAGTCTTTTTATTCTACTCACAGAAGTGAAACCTTTCATACCTGGAACTATTTTCCCAAATCTCACCCATACCTTTCTAAAGCTTTCCCATTCTTCCTGAAGTATGATGAGCATAATATTTCAGCTGGAGTCAAGCTTCTATTTGAAATAAGCTTAACTTTTGAATACTTGTTTAATATGTCTCTATTTACAAATCCCTGGATCCTTTATGCTTTAATTAACTGCATTATTAATCTGTCATCCCTCTTTCAAAAACTTGCATACTAACACTCATAGAACTATCTAAGGTTTTGGAGAAGATCTGTAGCCCTACATCAGGAACATGTCAGAACTCACCACAAGACTTCTACGACCACTACGCATCAGAGTGGCACACAAGCCCACATCAACCCTGTGACAACTGCTCACCCGAACTAAAGACCTGCTCCCTACCATGGACAGGACCAATGTCATCTACAAGATCCCCTGCAGAGACTGCGAGAAACACTACATCGGACAAACAGGAAGAAAACTAACAGTAAGAGTACATGAACACCAACTGGCTACAAAAAGACACGACCAACACTCACTCATCTCAACCCACGTGGACAAGGAGAACCATCACTTCGACTGGGACAACACCAAGATCCTGGGACAGGCATGGCAGAGACAGGCAAGAGAATTCCTGGAAGCATGGCACTCCATGAAGCAGGCTACTAAGAAGCACATTGAACTCGACCCCATATACATTCCACTATGGAGGAAACCCGGAAGTGAGGCAATCCATCGCAACGGACCCCAGAGTTTAAAAACCAGGTCAGAGAACACACCGACGTTTCATCAGAGGGTGCACTGATGATATTACCAAGCACGGTAACTAAATGTCTATGGAACAACAAGCCAGCTTGGCGTGCCAACCAACCTCAACAATAGATTTATCTCTCATTGTTCTTCCTACCAAAATGTATTACTTTCTTGCATTCTGTCTTCCATTTCTATGTCCATTCTACTACCCTCTCTTGAAGTTTATCACTATCTCCCTCATTGTTTATCACATTTCCAAGTTTCATGCCATTGGCAGATTTTGAAATGTGTTCTGTACTGCCATGTCCAAGGCATTAACACTTACCAAATATATAGCTATAATTATCGAAGGCCAGAACTCCGTTAATGCCACTGTATACCTGCCTCCAAGTACTAAACACACATTGGCCACAACATGCTACTTCTGACCCTTAGCTAAGGCTGTATCGATGCTGCTGCTGTACTGCCTATTTTGTCCTTCAATTTCGATAACAAATATATAAGCACATTTTGGACCTTTTTGTGGCTATATAATCAACAGCATTGCCCTCAATCAACCTTTCTACTTCTTCATTATGAAAGTAAAGTTTGTCAAACACCATTTGCTATTAACAAAACCATGCTTGCTCTTCTTTAAGAGCCATTATTTATCCAATGGCTGTTATCTTTACCTGTAATTGTTGTTTCTAAAACTTTATCAATCTATTGTTAAACTGAAGGCCTAAATTCTTTTTAGAACATTTGTAAGTTTCAAGTTGTTTGAAACAATTTTTTTATATAAGACCATAAGAGCATACATCACTGAAACAGAAGTAGGCTATTTAACCCGAGATAATGGGAACTGCAGATGCTGGAGATTCCAAGATAATAAAATGTGAGGCTGGATGAACACAGCAGGCCAAGCAGCATCTCAGGAGCACAAAAGCTGACGTTTCGGGCCTAGACCCTTCATCAGAGAGGGGGATGGGGGGAGGGAACTGGAATAAATAGGGAGAGAGGGGGAGGCGGACCGAAGATGGAGAGTAAAGAAGATAGGTGGAGAGGGTGTAGGTGGGGAGGTAGGGAGGGGATAGGTCAGTCCAGGGAAGACGGACAGGTCAAGGAGGTGGGATGAGGTTAGTAGGTAGCTGGGGGTGCGGCTTGGGGTGGGAAGAAGGGATGGGTGAGAGGAAGACCCGGTTAGGGAGGCAGAGACAGGTTGGACTGGTTTTGGGATGCAGTGGGTGGGGGGGAAGAGCTGGGCTGGTTGTGTGGTGCAGTGGGGGGAGGGGATGAACTGGGCTGGTTTAGGGATGCAGTAGGGGAAGGGGAGATTTTGAAACTGGTGAAGTCCACATTGATACCATATGGCTGCAGGGTTCCCAGGCGGAATATGAGTTGCTGTTCCTGCAACCTTTGACCGCGTCTCCCGCATTTCCCGCGACACATCCCTCACACCCCGCCCCCGCCACAACCGCCCCAAGAGGATCCCCCTCGTTCTCACACACCACCCTACCAACCTCCAGATACAACGCATTATCCTCCGACACTTCCGCCATTTACAATCCGACCCCACCACCCAAGACATTTTACCATCCCCTCCCCTGTCTGCTTTCCGGAGAGACCACTCTCTCCGTGACTCCCTTGTTCGCTCCACACTGCCCTCCAACCCCACCACACCCGGCACCTTCCCCTGCAACCGCAGGAAATGCTACACTTGTCCCCACACCTCCTCCCTCACCCCCATCCCAGGCCCCAAGATGACATTCCACATTAAGCAGAGGTTCACCTGCACATCTGCCAATGTGGTATACTGCATCCACTGTACCCGGTGCGGCTTCCTCTACATTGGGGAAACCAAGCGGAGGCTTGGGGACCGCTTTGCAGAACACCTCCGCTCAGTTCGCAACAAACAACTGCACCTCCCAGTCGCAAACCATTTCCACTCCCCCTCCCATTCTCTTGATGACATGTCCATCATGGGCCTCCTGCACTGCCACAATGATGCCACCCGAAGGTTGCAGGAACAGCAACTCATATTCCGCCTGGGAACCCTGCAGCCATATGGTATCAATGTGGACTTCACCAGTTTCAAAATCTCCCCTTCCCCTACTGCATCCCTAAACCAGCCCAGTTCATCCCCTCCCCCCACTGCACCACACAACCAGCCCAGCTCTTCCCCCCCACCCACTGCATCCCAAAACCAGTCCAACCTGTCTCTGCCTCCCTAACCGGGTCTTCCTCTCACCCATCCCTTCCTCCCACCCCAAGCCGCACCCCCAGCTACCTACTAACCTCATCCCACCTCCTTGACCTGTCCGTCTTCCCTGGACTGACCTATCCCCTCCCTACCTCCCCACCTACACCCTCTCCACCTATCTTCTTTACTCTCCATCTTCGGTCCGCCTCCCCCTCTCTCCCTATTTATTCCAGTTCCCTCCCCCCATCCCCCTCTCTGATGAAGGGTCTAGGCCCGAAACGTCAGCTTTTGTGCTCCTGAGATGCTGCTTGGCCTGCTGTGTTCATCCAGCCTCACATTTTATTATCTTAGGCTATTTAACCCATTGGGTCTGTTGTGCTGTTTTGCTGTAGGGGAGGTGATGGCCTAGCTGTATTATCACTGGACTGTTAATCCAGAGACCTGGATAATGTTCTGGGGACCTGGTTTGAATCTTTCCATGGCAGATGGTGGAATTTGAATTCAATAAAGATCTGAAATTATGTCTGTGGTGAAGAATGCCACAGATTCCCCATGCTTTTTGAGAAAAATGTCCTCCTCATTTCTAGCTTGTATGAATGATGCCTTACTCTGAAACTATCGTCTCTGGTCTCAGACTCTCCCAAAAGGGGAAACAACATTACCGAATCTACCTTGTAAACTCCCAGAAGAATCTCATATGTTTCAATCAGATCAGCTCTGATTCTTCTAAACTCCCTTGAGTACATGTCTAACTTACGCAAACTCTCCTGGTGGGAAAGTCTGTTCATACCTGGTATCAGCCTATAGAATCTTCACTGGACTGCCTCCAATGCGAATACATCTTCCCTGAGATAAGGGGACCAAAACTGCTTACATTATTCCAGGGGTGTGGTCTAATTAGTGCTGTGTATAGTTTTAGAATGACTTCTCGATTTTGATACTTTGAAATAAAGAACAACATTCAACTTTTCTGATGAAGGGTCAAGGCCCGAAACGTCAGCTTTTGCAATCCTAAGATGCTGCATGGCCGGCTGTGTTCATCCAGCTCCACACTTTGTTACAACATACAACTTGTCTTTTGCATTACCTGCAGAACTCGGATTCTTTAAAGATTGTTATCAGTGCATCCACTATTTCTGTAGCTACATTTTTAAAAAATATCCAGGACATATTCCATATGGTTCAGCAGATTTATTGGTGTTTAGCACCATTATGTTCACAAGTACATTTTCTCCAATGGTGCTTATTGTATTTACTTCCTCTTCCCTTTTTGGCCCTTCATATTTTTGTATCTTTGAATGCTAAGTATCCTGGATGCTTGCAACTCCAACAAATCTCAAGAGGCTCAATACCAAGCAGGACAAAGAAGCCTGTTTGATTGACACTCTATTTGATGCATTCAACATTCACTCCCTCTGCCACCGACATTCAGCTCTAACACTGTGTACCATCTCCAAATGGATGCAGTGGGCCACTCAGAGCGACCAGGGTCATGCATTTCTCCTCCTAGGGGGTGTAAGGCACCCTACTACCCACATGGGCTTGTTCTGTCATTTCGTAGATTGGCTTCTCCTGGAATGAGAGCAAGAAGGGAATAGATCAGGGTGAGATGACAGTGGTTGGCACAGCTGTTAATGCTGCTGCTGGTGACGGTGGTGGGCGGAGTGTGGGGCAGTTGGGTGTGGGAGGGTGGAGAGAAGGTGGTGAGGTCTCCTGAGTAAGTGAGTAGGAAGCACAAGGTCATGCACGTTTGTGAAGGTGGGGATACTGGCAGTGGACGGAAGTGAGTGAGGAAAGATGTTGCACGTAGTAGTGAAATGGAGAGATCATAAGTTTTGTTGGGAGATGGTACAGGAATAGAAATGAAGTGAATGTGTGATAATAGAGAGATTTATTCTGACAAAGCACAGATGGTCTTTGGCCTTTTTTTTCATTGCTGTGCATTCCTTAGGTGGCACAATGACCCAGATGCCAAACTCAGCCGAGGCTGGCAGAATCTGGTGTCATGGCATCCAATGTTGGTCTTCGGGGAAGGGGATATCCCTCATTTATTCCACCCCAGCACCATGACCCCCAGGGCATTGATTTCCTCTTATTTTCTCTGTCTGGGGCAAATGTCACAAACTGTGCAGGGTATCTCCACCCTGACAGTGCTTATCTGGATGTACAATTGTCCTTTGTAGATGGTGTATCTGCCAGGGATGTCAGTCTATTCTGGGATGTCTTGGCAGTGGCAAGTTCTTCTGGCTACACTGAGTGTTCAAATTGAGCTAGCACCAGATGAAAGGAGTGCTGAAAGGACTGGCTAGGGGATTAATGAGGACAGCTCGAGATGGTAGCACAAGAAACCTCACCCAGCCTCAGGGAGAGAAGCCTTCATGAAACCTGATGAAGTTGACAGCAGCCTAAAGAATGTAAGATTCAGTCCAATGTGAAATAAGCTAAGATTGGTACCTCTGTGTTACAGAGTGAGAGGAACGTGCAGGATAAAGCTCAAAGTGGAGGCTTTTCTGAAACTAATCAAATTTTTGAATGTTTCGGAACTTGGGAGCACCAAAGAATAGCTACAGCTGTTTATACAAAGACTTCAAAGTCAGAGGTGGAAAATGTCCATTTACTTCAGTTTTCAATGCAGTCAAACGGAAAATCTTTTAACTTTTTGCAGCTGGTAGATTCTTTCTGAGTGGCAGTGGTTTTCATAAACCTGCCAGTTCTAAAGATCAGTGGGAAATGACCGATTAATACAGCAACTGACATCACTGTTAAATTCATGCAAACCCTAAAACATTCATTAGAATGGGTGTCATTGCCATAACCTACCAGTGCACATCTAACCCATCTGAAGCAACTTATCCGCAATGAAAAATCAGCTCTGCCATTCCTTTTTCATCTTTCTTTATAGAAGAGATGACCCAACAATGCTGACGCATACAATAATTCTCCTAGGCACCAATGTAAAGTCTCCCATCATGGGACAAAGTTCACTGTACTATGAGGGTGTTTAAATGCGGTCCTGTCCTCCAGCAACTTCGCTTCTCACTGAGCCTGCCAAACTAACATTAATATGCATCAGTGCTTATGCCACATGCTGATGTCAGCTGGAGCAGATTGTCTGAGGTCAAATGCTTTATGAGTCGCTGAGGGATGAACAAATGGTTATTTCCCATGGTTGATTGAGTGCAGAATAGTAGCTTCTTCTTTGACAATCATAGAATCCCTACAGCATGGAAACAGGCACTTCGGCCCAACAAATCCACACTGACCCACAGACCATCACACCCGGACCCATTCCCTGATAAACCAACCCAATCTACATACCCCAAACACTATGGGCAATTCATCTAGCCTACACATCTTTGGACTGTGGGAGGAAACCAGAGCACCCAGGGGAAACCCACGCAGACACAGGGAGAATGTGCAAACTCCACACAGACAGTTGCCCAAGGGTGAAATTGAACCTGGATCCCTGGTGCTGTGAGGTAGCAGTGCTTACTACTGAGCCAGCGTACTGCCTGTGACAAACTTCTGATGGATTGATTGCTCCATGGCCATTTGCTGGGAGAAGGGTAGACCCTTTCTCTTCAAATTATAAATCCATCAGGGCATGTTACAAATATAAATAAAGCAGATATTTTTTGTATTTTTTGAGGCGACCATCATACAAGTGTCATCCTGCCATTGCTTGAAGCTGAAAAAAATTGGATCTGAACTTGATTAGGCATGTAATTACGTTGGGATTACTAGCTTCATCCTGTGCTGATCTTATCAGAGTCCATAGAACATAGAACATAGAACAATACAGCACAGAACAGGCCCTTCGGCCCCCGATGTTGCGCTGACCTGTGAACTAATCTAAGCCCCTCCCCTACACTATCCCATCATTATCCATATGCTTATCCAAGGACTGTTTAAATGCCCCTAATGTGGCTGAGTTAACTACATTGGCAGGCAGGGCGTTCCACGCTCTTACCACTCTCTGATTAAAGAACCTGACTCTGACATCTGTCTTAAATCTATCACCCCTTAACTTGTAGCTATGCTCCCTTGTATAAGCTGAAGTCATCATCCTCGGAAAAAGACTCTCACTGTCCACCCTATCTAATCCTCTGATCATCTTATATGTCTCTATTAAATCCCCTCTTAACCTCCTGTTCACCTTTTCCAATTCTTACACATCCTTCCTGTAATGGGGCGACCAGAACTGCACGCAATATTCCAAATGAGGCCGCGCTAGCGTTTTGTACTGTTGCAGCATGACATCACGGCTCTGGAACTCAATCCCTCTACCAATAAAACCTAAAACACCATAAGCCTTCTTAACAGCACTATCAACCTGGGTGGCAACTTTAAGGGATCTATGTTCATGGACGCCAAGACCCTTCTGCACATCCACACTACCAAGAATCTTTCCATTGACCCAGTATTCTGCCTTCCTATTATTCCTCCCAAAGTGAATCACCTCACATTTATCCGTATTAAACTCCATTTTCCACCTTTCAGCCCAATTCTGCAGTTTATCCAAGTCTCCCTGCAACCTGCAACATTCTTCCACACTGTCCACCACTCCACCGACTTTACTGTCGTCTGCAAACTTACTAACCCATCCACCAATGCCTGCGTCCAAGTCATTTATAAAAATGACAAAGAGCAGTGGTCCCAAAACAGATCCTTGAGGCACACCACTAATAACCGGACTCCAGGCTGAATATTTTCCATCAACCACCACGTGTTGCCTTCTTACAGAAAGCCAGTTTCTAATCCAAAATGCTGAATCTCCCTCAATCCTGTGCCTCTGTATTTTCTCCAATAGCCTACCATGTGGAACCTTATCAAAGGCTTTACTGAAGTCCAGGTACACCACGTTAGCTGCCCTATCCTCATCCAAAGCAAAGCACCTAATTAATGTTCCTAGATGTATCTCAGATGCTTGAAAACACACACAGCCAGATTCTTGTCCCTGGCTCGTACTTTGAGATGGGAGAGAGTGGCGCCAGTTCCCCAAGAAAGGTTGTTTTATGCCACTAAATATGAAAGAGGGTTCATATTGTTTCCCTGATCTAGATGTCCTGGTGAGGCCTATTTCCTGGAGATTGGAATGCTTCACCTTAACAAATCATAAGTAAGAGGAGTAAAAGCATCTTCCAAGTCTGCTGTGCTATTCAATTTGTTCATAGCCAATGTTCAATTCAACTGTGCCTTCCCGCGTTTTATCCATGTCCCTTTATTTGCTTAGCACTCAAAAGCCTACTGATGTTTGCCCTGCAGCAACTTAATGGTGGAACGATCATTGCTTTCTGAGAAAAGAATTCCAAGAAAGAAATTTTGTTCACATACTGGTCTCTCGACCTGCCCCATGTTCCATTGATTTTGATTTGATTTAACTTATCATTGCCAAATATACCTAGGTGCACTGAAAAGTTCTGTTTTGCATACAGTGCAGGCAGATTACACCATACAAAATTTATTAAGATCATAGAACAGTGTTACAGCTGCAGAGAAGATGCAAAAAGAACAAGGTCAATATTACATTTGAAATTTATGAGGGCTATTCAGAAGTCTAATAACAGCAGGGAAGAAGCTATTCTTCAATTTATTCATACATGTTAACAAACTTTTATATTGTCTGCCTGACAGAAGAGAGTGGAGGAGAGTATAACCGGGGTGAGACTGAACATTGATGAGGCTTTCTGAAGAAGATCTCCGCCCGAAACATCAGCTTTCCTGCTCCTCTGATGCTGCTTGGCCTGCTGTGTTCACCCAGCTCTGCACCTTGCTCTCTCAGATTCTCCAGCATCTGCAGTTCCTACTAGCTTTGATGAGGCTGGTTCCTTGCCCAAGGCAGCAGGAAGTATAGGTGGAGTCAACAGGTCGAAGGCTGGTTTGCATGATGGACTGGACTGTGTTCACGACTCTGTTCATGCAGAAGTTTCCAAAGCAGTGAGGCCCTTGGAGTAGAATCATTCCCTCCTTGTCAGGGACCTTATGCATTGTGGCTTCAGGCTTCACATGAATACCATCTTGGGAGTTGATGTCACATGTTCTTGGTGTAGGGTTCTCCTTCAGGGTTCACAGGAATAATTAAGCAATTTCAGGCACTTGTATTAATTTATTTTCTCTGCCCTCTCTTGCAGTTGTCTGAAATGTTATTAGCTAAAATACCATTGTCTTCTGTTTGCCTAAACAATCATTGGAGCAAACAAGTGGTCGGATTTTAACTGTAGGTCTGCATTGGCCAGTGAAATTACAGTCTGATGGCTGATGATGCTTCAATATTTTGTCTTTGTGAGTCCATTGCCTTGCCCTTAACATGCTGGTGAGCTCCATTTTCATCAGCCATGAAGGCTGCTTTTGACATAGTGAACCAAACATATGTCAGATCTCAAGACAATGTCAAAGAACCTCGTTAGAACATAGAACATAGAACATAGAACAGTACAGCACAGAACAGGCCCTTCAGCCCACAATGTTGTGCCGACCATTGATCCTCATGGATGCACCCTCAAATTTCCGTGACCATATGCATGTCCAGCAGTCTCTTAAATGACCCCAATGACCTTGCTTCCACAACTGCTGCTGGCAACGCATTCCATGCTCTCACAACTCTCTGCGTAAAGAACCTGCCTCTGACATCCCCTCTATACTTTCCACCAACCAGCTTAAAACTATGACCCCTCGTGCTAGCCATTTCTGCCCTGGGAAATAGTCTCTGGCTGTCGACTCTATCTATGCCTCTCATTATCTTGTATACCTCAATTAGGTCCCCTCTCCTCCTCCTTTTCTCCAATGAAAAGAGACCGAGCTCAGTCAACCTCTCTTCATAAGATAAGCCCTCCAGTCCAGGCAGCATCCTGGTAAACCTCCTCTGAACCCTCTCCAAAGCATCCACATCTTTCCTATAATAGGGCGCCCAGAACTGGACGCAGTATTCCAAGTGCGGTCTAACCAAAGTTTTATAGAGCTGCAACAAGATCTCACGACTCTTAAACTCAATCCCCCTGTTAATGAAAGCCAAAACACCATATGCTTTCTTAACAACCCTGTCCACTTGGGTGGCCATTTTAAGGGATCTATGTATCTGCACACCAAGATCCCTCTGTTCCTCCACGCTGCCAAGAATCCTATCCTTAATCCTGTACTCAGCTTTCAAATTCGACCTTCCAAAATGCATCACCTCGCATTTATCCAGGTTGAACTCCATCTGCCACCTCTCAGCCCATCTCTGCATCCTGTCAATGTCCCGCTGCAGCCTACAACAGCCCTCTACACTGTCAACGACACCTCCGACCTTTGTGTCGTCTGCAAACTTGCTGACCCATCCTTCAATTCCCTCGTCCAAGTCATTAATAAAAATTACAAACAGTAGAGGCCCAAGGACAGAGCCCTGTGGAACCCCACTCACCACTGACTTCCAGGCAGAATATTTTCCTTCTACTACCACTCGCTGTCTTCTGTTGGCCAGCCAATTCTGTATCCAAGCAGCTAAGTTCCCCTGTATCCCATTCCTCCTGACCTTCTGAATGAGCCTTCCATGGGGAACCTTATCAAATGCCTTACTGAAGTCCATATACACCACATCCACAGCTTGACCCTCATCAACCTTACTAGTCACATCCTCAAAAAACTCGATAAGGTTTGTAAGGCATGACCTACCCCTCACAAAGCCGTGTTGACTGTATTTGATCAAGCCATGCTCTTCCAGATGGTCATAAATCTTATCCCTCAGAATCCTTTCTAACACCTTGCAGACGACAGACGTGAGACTTACCGGTCTATAATTGCCGGGGATTTCCCTATTTCCTTTCTTGAAGAGAGGAATTACATTTGCCTCTCTCCAGTCCTCAGGTACGACTCCAGTGGAGAGCGAGGATGCAAAGATCTTCGCAAGTGGCGAAGCAATTGCATTTCTCGCTTCCCAAAGCAGCCGAGGACAAATCTGATCCGGGCCTGGCGACTTGTCAATCTTAATGTTTGACAAAATTTTCAGTACATCAGCTTCCTCTATCTCTATCCATTCCAGCATGCACACCTGCTCTTCAAAGGTTTCATTCACTACACAGGTCGTTTCTTTTGTAAAGACAGAAGCAAAAAACTCATTTAGGGCTTCCCCTACCTCCTCAGGCTCCACACACAAGTTCCCTATGCTATCCCTGATCGGCCCTACTCTTTCTTTGACCATTCTCTTATTCCTCACGTAAGTGTAAAATGCCTTTGTGTTTTCCCTGATTCCTTCTGCCAAGCCTTTCTCGTGCCCCCTCCTGGCTCTCCTCAGACCATTTTTGAGCTCCTTCCTTGCCTGCATGTAATCCTCTCTAGCTGAACTTGACCCTAGCTTCCTCCACCTTATGTAAGCTACCTTCTTCCTTTTCACTAGAAGCTCCACCGCTCTCGTCATCCAAGGTTCCTTTATCTTACCCCGTCTTGCCTGTCTCAGAGGGACATATTTACTCATCACTCCCAACAACTGTTCCTTAAACCATCTCCACATGTCTATAGTTCCCTTACCATGGAACAACTGCTCCCAGTCCATGCTTCCTAACTCGTGTCTAATCGCATCATAGTTTCCTCTTCCCCAATTAAATATCCTCCCATTCTGCCTAATCCTCTCCTTCTCCATAGCTATGTAGAATGAGAGAGTGTTATGGTCACTATCACCAAAATGCTCTCCCACCACAAGATCTGATACCTGCCCCGGCTCGTTTCCGAGCACCAAGTCTAGAATGGCCTCTCCCCTCGTCGTTGTCGATGTGTTCGCTCTGGATGTCCACAATCCAGCTGGTGTGTGATATCTGCATCCTGAATGATATATATAGAAACTAGCAAGTTCAGCTGGAACCCAGTTTAACTTGTTTGTGGCCTGGTTTATAAGACCTTTCCCGATTGATGATATATATCTCTCAGAAGGAGTAAGTACTTTCAGACCTTATATAGCCATGACAAAACAGGCAACGTCAAGGGTGGAGATGATGTTGGATTGAATAGAATCAGCTGTTCACTGGTTTGTTTATTTCATTAAAAATAGTGGTAACCCATTGGTTTTGCTTCTTGCCAAAATAAGCGCTGACCTGATAAAGCCTTCTTGTTTGTACGCCTTGGGATTTTTTCCGGCTAATAGGTCACGAAGCTTCTTCATCAGATTCTGGTATTTAGTTTCTTTTTTAGTAAAGTAAATCAAGCAATGAAAGCAGTCTTAACAGAAAGTGGAAGCAAAATGGAGTAGTGATAATATAAAATCAAGATAGAGACCGTTTCAACTTTGTGTTCATCTGTCCCTCATGTAAATGAAGACTTTGTGAATTTTTTTTAGTGTTTCTATAAAAGCTGGAAGAGTTTGTAAAATTGTAGCCCCTTGAGAGTTATAAGATCCTGATGCTAGAGTGGTTGAATAATATTCAGGAATAACGAGCATGGTTAGTTCTATGATTTATGATCATAGTGTGGTCAAGACAGCAAAGTTATGATCTCACGTGTTGATTTGCAATGGCAATGCACAAACACAGACCAGTGCAAATCTTTTAAGGCCACTGTCCTGTTGAGCAGAGATCCACATTGTAAATGTGACTTGACAAGCTTTATTCTACGTAGGCATCCATTTTTTTGCCTTTCAATCTCTCATGTATTTCAATCTCTATGGAGATCAAGAACTGTTTCAAAATGTGAGTTGAACTTTCAGTTAATACGTGTCACATCAAGTTAAATGACTAAAAACACTATTAACATTCATTATTTTAATTTTGTAGCCAAGTAATACTTCAAATTACAAAAAAGGATCATTCATCTTTTATACTCGTCACCAAATTCAGTTTCCACTGAATTGCAGTCCTTTTAGTGAATAGTTCACTATTGCTCACAGCTTCTAATGAGTTGTGCACAACTGTTTTGTTGAGTAGTAACTTGGAGGAATGTCTCTAGGCACTTTCCTCTTTCTGGAGACGTGGTGATAAACCTGTTCTGTTAATGTTTCTTTGTGCAGTCTTGTAGGATTAATTTCCTGGAATCCTCAGGTAGTAAAAAGACTCCTTGCCCAGAGATGATTTAGTTCCCACATTGAGCTTCAGTCAACTGCAAAGCCAAAATCTTCTTCTCTCTGCTGATCAAACAGACCTCTGTTGTTTGTTTCAGGTATTCAGTGATTTGTAGGGAGCCTGTAACTTGATCTCAATAGTGGGTTGCCTCTACCCTCTTCCCCATGTCTATGGGAAATATCTTGCACTGAGGTAGAAATGCTAATTGGCTATCCTTGATTCCAACTCCCTTTCATTCAAGAAGTAAATGGAGAGTTGACAACACATTTATTTGTAAACCAACAACCTTTCTGGATTTTGGAAGAATCAGAGCTTACTAATCTCAAAACCAAAATCTGCAGCTATTGTCTACAAGCACAAATGCTTTGCATCTTTGTGTCAATAAAATAATCCAAGCCTTCTTTTGATGTTTAATCAGATCACCCAGGCTTACTATTAGGCAGACTGAAAAACAGATTACATGATGCTGTAATTTATCCTGAGTTTAACATACTGAAAATAATAATCTTATACATCTCATAATTGTGTTAAGTATTTATAATTAGTTCATGGAGACAATGCTCAATTCATTTGTTGACTTTCTGCCTGGTCAATAAGTCAGAGTATAGGCTATCAAATGAATAAACCTTACAAATCTATAACCTTTCTGGCAAGCATCTGTGATAGGTTTTTGCAATCATTTTTTGGAAAACTTTTTGATCTGTTCCTGACCTTTTGTTCAGTTATAATTGTGGTTGGTTCCCCTATAATTCCATCATAATGAAAATACAGTAGGGGAAGGGGTATACGGACTCACTATATCAAGGATTTCTCAATCCTCAGTCAGCACAGGTATATGGTTAAATGAGAGGAAAATGGTCAAGTCAGATTTACCTTATTTATCTGAGGTAGATATTATAGATTCTCATAACAGGGACTGCATTCATCCTGTTAATAGGTCAACTATTTGAAGGAGGTTTTCCATTAGACCTATTGACTTGCTATTTTTCCATAGTCCTTCACAGTTCCCTTCAAAGTATTTATTTAATTTCCTTTTGAATGTGGCAGTTGAATCTACTTCCAACACCCATTCAGTCAATGCATTCAAGGTCACAGTAATTTGTTGAATTAATACATTTCTCCTCGTTTCGCCCTTAGCTAATTTGGCCTCGACACCCGATAAAGAGTAGATGTAATATCTTACAAAATAAAAATCGAAAGAACTGCGGATGCTGTAAGTCAGGAACAAACACAGAAGTTGCTGGAAAAGCTCAGCAGGTCTGGCAGCATCTGTGAAGAGAAGTCAGATTTTAGCATTTCGGGTCTGATGACCTTCCTCAGGACTGATGGTATCTAGGAAATGCCTGTTTGTATGCAGAAGATAGGGTAGGGCAGAAGGGTTCAGGAGTAAATGATAGGTGGGGATGGAGACCAAAGAAGGAACAGACAAAGGAGTGGATAACAGTTTGGCTAGGGGGGTGATTAGCAGTTAATGGAGACTGTTAATGGTTAACAATAGGTAGCGTGTAATGGCAGACTATGTGATAATAAGGCCTGGTGTGTGGGGTAGGGGGCTGGGACATGGGAGAGTTTAGGCCACAAAGCTATTGAACTTGGTATCGAGCCCGAAGGGCTAGAGGGTCCCCAAGCAGAAAATGAGGTCTTCTAGCTTGCAGTGAGCTTTGTTGGAACACTTACAAGGTTGTGTTTCTGGGGAAGGATGCTGCAACCTCCTTTAGCCTGGCCATTATTCATTCATTTCTTGTAATTTTTTTATGGCATGACCCCTGGAAAGAACCCTACTTGAGCCTGCCAGGCAAATCAGGGAAACTCCTCCTGACTGTAAAAGGCTAGCTACGTTTCAGATTTTAAGGGAAAGTCTAATCTTGTAAAATAACTATTTACTACATAGCCCACTCCACTATTTCAGTTTCACTGGTAAATAACGAGGCAAGATTTTTACTATTTGACTGTTACTGCCTTTAATTTTGTTTTAATATATTTTAAGGGATTCTACCCTATCCTGACTTTTCTTTTGTTATTTATATGTGTAGAATATCTTAATACTTCTATTTTTATATCTGGCAATAATTCAGTTACTTTTTTTGCCTTCTGAATTTTTTGGATTATTTTCTCCAAGCTTTTCCTATTCTTTCTGGTGGACCTATCTTTCTTTATCTACCAACTTTATCAATGGCCTTTTCTTTAATTCCACTTTTGCCCTTATTTCTTTCTGTGTCCATGATATGTCAGTATTGGTTTGTTTGTTTTTGATTCTTAATGGGATATATTTTATTTGGAGCTACAGATTACCATATCAGATATTCCCCACTGTTATTCCATTCCACTGTCAGTAAACAGGGCAATCTGTTCTCGAACAATCTCACTTGGTAAATGCTACATTTTACATTAATTGATAATTATCTAACTTAATAGTGTTTGTTGGAAGAACTTAAGGCCCTCAACATTTCATACTCTATGAGTTTTGCAGAATTATTCTATTATTTTCCTTAATGCTATTCTCGTCTGACATAGTCGGTCAATTTTTTTTATTCATTCACAGGATGAGGGTATGACTGGCTAGACCAGCATCTATCGTCGTTGGCATTGCTCTGGAGTCACAGAGCACTGTATATGTAAATCAGAAGCACTTTTTAGAATGAAACAGGATATACAAATTGTATTCATAAATAATCTTTGTAAGGATGGTAGTTTTCTTCCTGAAAGGGCATTTGTGAACCACATGGGCTTTTCTGACATCTGCAATGGATTCAGGGTCACCATTAGACTCACAATTCCAGACTTTTATTAATTCAAGTTTCACTATCTGCCATGGCAAGATTCAAACCCAGGCCCCCAGAACATTATCCGCGTCTCCAGGTTAACAGTCAAGTGGTAATACCATGAGGTCATTGCCTCTCTGAGGTGATGAAATATCTTCACGTCTTTCATTTCAATCCATAAAGCATCAGTTTCTAGCCTTCTGTTGGCAAGATACTTTGTCTATTATGTCACCTCAAATTATTAGAGCTACCCCAGCCTGTTCTATCATCCCTATCTATACCAATGCATTATAAGTTACAACATTCAGTTGTCACATGACAATGAGACTAGAACCAAATTTTGTTTAACATTTTATTCAAGAAAGTAGAGACTGAAGAACACTGATATATTTTCAGAATTCCTAAAGCTGATATTAAGGAAGGCTGAGCAATGTGTTAAGTTGCTCCATGTACATATTGTGTTCAGGTTGACAGTGAATCAGGACAGACTGGAATTGAGAAAACGGTGCACTGAAGACATATAGGAGAACAGTGGATAAACTCAACTCGCAGAAAAGGACTGGTGTAATGACAAACAAAGGTTTGGCTGAAAGCAAATAAATTTGGAGATGAGGATAACTTAAGTACTTTCCTTCGCATTGTGGGACCAGTTGCTTTTGAGGCAGTGTCAAAACAATGTTAGCCTGTGACACATCATTTGACAGAATGTGCTGAAATTAATTTTCATATTGTGGTCTGATTAAGGACGAGATTGCACTAAAAGTTACATTCTGTAAAAAGAAGTATTTACCAAATGAGATTGTTCTAGACTGCATTCTCAGATTTAAAACAAACTCTCAGGAACACTGTCAGCATGGCATCAATTTCGAAAACATTCACAGAGGTATGTTCATAGAAAGCTGAAAGATGAATAATATTATGCCCAAAGTTTTTAGCTGACATGGAAAGGAGCCTGTGATGAGGCTACTGCCATTGAAATGGTAGAAAGAGATAGTTGCAAACTTCAAGGGAGTTCTTTTCATCAACTGGAAAGGGGGTTGAAAACATAAGAACACACAAATATAAGAAATAGGAACAGAAACAGGCCATTCAGTACCTCATGCTTGCCTCAGCATTCAATAATGGCATGGCTTGACCTGCCCCAGGCCTTAATTCCTCTTCCACGTCAGCTCATCATAGCCCTTCACACCCTGACATGTTATAAATCCATCTGAATCCTCTTTAAATACTTTCAGTGATCTACCCTCCATAACTGTCTGGGGTAGAGAATTCTACACATTCACTACCCTCTAGGAGAAGAGATTCCTTTGCATATTCATAGTAAATTTTTGTCCCCTTATTCTGTAACCACGTTCCCTAGTTCAAGGTTTCTCAATTAGTGGAAATTCCTTCTCAACATCTAGACCATCGCTCCCTCTCAGAATCATATATGTTTCAATAAGATCACCCCTCATTCCTGGAAACTCTAACAAATCTAACCTGTTTAACTGTTCTTGGTAAGTCAACTTCTTTATCTCAGGAATCAGTGTAGAGATTCTCTTTTGAACTACCTCCAATGTCAATACATTCTTTCTTAAGTTTGGGGAGAAAAACTGTGCACAGTGTTCTGGGTGCAACTTTACCGACACCTTGCACAATTGTAATGAAACCTATTTATTGTTAAGTTCCAACCCCAAGCAACGAAGGCCAAAATTCGACGTTCCTTTTTAATTATTTGCTGTGCCTACATGCTAATAATTTTGTGTTTCATGCAGAAGAGTACCTAGATTCATGTGCTGCCCTATTTGGAGGCTCTCTCCAGTCTAAATAACAGTCTGCCTTTTGATTCTTCGAACTAAACTGGAAGATTTGAATCTTCCAACTAAAGACCTTGAACATCTCTACATAAAACTCTAGCTGCCAAACCTTTGCCCATTCATTCAATCTATCTATATCCCTTTGCAGATTTCATGCATCCTCATTGTCAAATGCCCTCCTATCTATTTTTGTATCTTTAGAAAATTTGGATCCTCTCCTCCAAGTCAATAACTTAAATAGTAAATAATTGATGAATTTTGATACTCCACTAATTATATCTTTCTAACATGAAAAAAACCTCATTAACCCTGATTCTCTGTCTTCTGCATGCAAAACAATCCTCAATCCCTGCCAATATATTACCCACAATATTGTGAACTGTTATCTTTCTGTGGCATCTTTTTGATGCCTTCTGGAAATCTAAACATATTACATCTCTAGTTTCCCTTTATCAAATCTGTTTGTTATATCCTCAAAGATCCCTTGCACAATTGTCAAATGATTTCCCTTTCACAAAATCATGTTGGCTCTGTTTGTTTATGTTAAACTTCTTAAAAACATTTCTTCCATAATAATGGGCTCTAATGTTTTCCTAATGACTGATGTTAGGGGCTTTTCCAATCCACTGGAACCGTCCCAAAATCCAGTCAGTCTTGGAATATTTTGACCAAAACATCACTACCTCTGCTGCCTTCCTGCAAAGTCCTTGATTTTGCAAAGTCATCAGATTCAGGTGACTTGATTGCTTTTAGTTCCATTAGCTTTCAAATTCTTTGTCCCTCATGATAGGAACTGTTACAAAACTTTTCCTTCCATTCTCCTCCCTCCGACACCTTCCACCATTCTATTCAGCTGTTTTCTCACCTTGCGCTGCTTCCTGTTCTATAATGCCATTGGCATTATGCATCCACTTTTCAGCTCACACCCTTGTCCACAGAGGTTGCAAATGCATTGTAGTTTTTTTTAATCAACCTGTTCAAAGATGTTATCACATATCTCTGGAGCAGGTGGGACTTGAAACTGGGTTTCCTGGTTCAGAGGTAGGGTCAAATACATTGTTTGCTTTTTCTCTTCTCTGTCTGCTCTTGTTTCCTTTTAATCTACTGAAAAGGGTTCTCACTCTCCCTTTCCTGTTTTCTTCTGAGTTTCTTGATTGATTCTGGGTTGGTATTTGGTATACCAAATAAGCCAGATCATAAAATGATCTGAAACTGTTGTCTATATACAATAAGGTTATCAATGGCACTTTAAACCTCTTGAGTCCCAGTGATAATGGGAACTGCAGATGCTGGAGATTCGAAGATAACAAAGTGTGAAGCGGGATGAGCACAGCAGGCCAAGCAGCATCTCAGGAGCACAAAAGCTGACGTTTCGGGCCTAGACCCTTCTAGATGAAGGGTCTAGGCCCGAAACGTCAGCTTTTGGCCTCTTGAGTCCCATATTACTTTGTAAAAGGTTAGAGAAGTAAAGACACTTGGTCATTTTGCATCAATGAGTGTAAATGGAATAGGCAAACAAGCTGGAAGGCTGAGATCAACTCGATGACTAAAAGAGAATCATGTGTTAAACGCTTACACAGACTAGTTGGGATGCATGATCTATTTCTTTGCTGTGCATTCTCTATAAAATTCATTCCTCTGCAGTTATTTTAGAAGTTACTTTGCTTTAACCTGCAGTCAGTTTTAAATACTACTTATTTAATTCCCTGATGTGCATCACAGCATCATAATCAGTAGGCTGGATTCTTTTAAATTGTTGCATTTTTCAAGTCTCAAAAACCTAGTGCCTTATTTTTAACTTTGTAACTGAATATGTTTTGAAATTATCCTGAAGAACTGATATTACAAGTTTTGCAGGTGGTAATTATTTAAGATAATGCTGCTAATTGCAGAGTGATATTCTATATTTTTTATAACAGCTCATCCTTCGTTGCAAGTTCAATTATATTTCTCGGTTATGAATCACAAGGTAATTACAAGGATGACAGGAAACTGCACCTCCGTAACTTATTCATTCAGAAAGGATGTTGAATTCAACTTTGTCATATTTAATCTGTTTAGAAATTCCTCTGAAACTATGAGTAGAATCTTAAAGGGGTCTGAGTGTTGCAGTGTCTTGCGGGTTTTGTGGTGGAATGAAGAGAAAAGTACACAAAGTCCTATCGCGATGCCAGGGGTGTCCCATGGCATCTTTTAAGAATTTGCCATGCTTCGTGGTGATTTTCTCATGTGGCACTGACAAGTTATCAGTTAAGGATGATTAAAGCCTGTCAAACACCACGTAAATGGCATAACTCACTTCAGTAATATACAGCTTCCTGTCTTACCAAACACAGTGAATAAACTAGGCTTCAAGAATTCTTCGTACGGTAGTCACTGCAGGGTACCTGGGGATGTTAACTTGCTACTTGTTTCAAAGAAGATTTACGTTGCATAACATCTCAGGGCATACCTCATGACCTCTGCCACATATACCCCATATTATAGACATTGCCATCTGACCTGTGCCAGCCTCTAAGAACCCTCATGGCACATGGATCCACCTACAAGATGCTTTTGCATTTCAATCTTACATCTCATGCTACATTAGCATCTATCTCTGTAAGGTTGTTTCAGGGACACTAGGAGCTCAGGGGCATGTATCCAGCTCATGGACTGGACCAGACTGCATCTCTGGCTCTTGATCTCATAGTACTTATTCATTCTGAGTGTACCTGAATGGTCACCGCATTCCAGCCTTGTTTTGCCACATCTCCCCCTTTTTCGTTTTGCTCCTCAGCCAGCAATACCAGGCTCACTGTACTGTTGTATCGCCAAGCTGTTTATTGCAGACACAAAACTAGGAAGCTTGTCATCAGTCAGACAATAGAGACAGTCTCAGATCAACGGGCACCAGCAACTAGTCAAGGGGCTTCGACATAGTCAATCAATCAGGTAGTTTGTTAGTCAGTCAGTCACTTGGTTGCCAAAGGTGGCCTCGTAGAGAGTGAGGGTTGGAATTGTTTTCCTTGTGGAGTGAGAGAGAAACAGACAGATATTGTGGGAGGTGAAATGGGTGACACAGCTTTTACTTTTGGTGTGGGTCTGGTGGTATCCTGAATACACAGCGTAGAGGCCACATAGGGTTAGTGGTGTCAGGGGTTGGAAGTGGGTGACAGGGAGTGAGTGAAGGTGCTGCAGGCTGTAGGGAAAGTGACAGACCATGCACCTTGGTCAAAGGGAGCATACAACAGCAGAAATAGACATTTTGGAGAAAGTATTTACACTTGCTGATTGAAGCAGGTGCTTGACCTTTCTTCTGTAGTAATGTGCATTCCTGTAGCCAGCTGAAACTGCTTTGGCCTGAGGGGGTGTGTCAGACCAGCCTGGCACAGTTTGTTGCTGTTCGTCCTGCAGAAGAGGACATTCTACCTGGCCACCACCCTGTCCATCAGGTCTCCCATGTTCCTGCCCACAAGGGGAGAGACAAGCTTCCCTTGTCTGCCATGTCCAAGGCAAATGTTAGGAAATGCACAGGGAGGTCAGGACTGATAGCGAAATCAGGGTTAACGTTTCAGTGAAACTCCTTCAAAATGTTTCAGGTTATCGGTCCCAAAACATTAACTCTGGTTTCTCGTCATAGATGCTGCCAAGCCTATTGAGCACTTCCAGCAACTTCTGTTTTTATTTCTGATTTACAGCATCGACAATTCTTTTGGTTTTTATTCAGGACTGATAGTGCTTGTCCGGGTGTGTGATGCCCTTTTAGAGATGGCACCAGCACCAGGGATGCTGGTTACCTTTGAGATACACTGGGAGTAGTGAGCTGTTCTGCTAAGATGTGTGTGCAATTGGGCAAGGGGGCACCAGGGGTTTAGAATTGATACCTAATGACGTGAGTTTTGTAAACTATTGTGAGAAATATAAAAAAAAGCAAGGCAACTTGCACTAAGTCAAAAAAACTCAATAATGTTCAGACTGTTGTGCCCAATGGTGGCTCGCACAGGGTGTTGCACATGGAGTCCCTTGATCTACTCATTGGCATAAAGCATGTGCAATTATGATATAAGTAGCAGAAAGACTTTTCATGAACATCTCAGAATGTAATTGTCTGCAAAATTGGACAAACAAATTAAAGAGGAACAGTACTGGACTCTTCCACCTCACCCTAAATGACTTCATTGCATAGTTTAGAAGTAATTTTGTCTTTTTGTCTCAGGCAATATCAAGGCAAGTTGATGTGATGTACTCAGTAACTACTTCTCTCCATGTTAACCAAGTCTCTGCATGCAGATGAAATGATTAAGATACAGGCTCCAAGCAGTGCTGCCCTGAAATACGTGGTAGATTGCTGAACTTACACTTCAGATGCAATGCGTGCGTGCACACACACACACACACACACACACACACACACACACACACACACACACACACACACACTTCTCTTTTTGCTTCCCAGAATAAGTAGTTGGTGACTGTTTTCTTTTCAGTTGGAGAAATCAGTGCAGAGTGGAACCTATCATAATTCAATTACCTTTCTTAACTAAATTGATATCATGAAAAACTTGTCCACCTTTTTATTTTTGGCACTCAGTCTTAGCAACCAATACCCTGAAGCTATGGGTAGCATAAGCTGGATTCAGAATGAAGCTCCGTCTACAATGCCCCAATAATGTGTCTTATCCTCATAAAGCGGTATCTTGGAATTTTTCAATACTTCAACCCAGGCAGTTTTTATGACCATTCAAGTTGCATATTGTCCATTTGTGTCAAATCATGGGATAGACTTGTGAAGCGGAAGAACATCCAATATATATTAGACTGAGACTAATAAATTTATTTTACACTGTGACAATGAAGTAGGTGCAGAATCAAGGTTAGCACCTCAATAATCAGGTGTGGAGTAAAGTGGGTAAATACATGGTGCAAATTTAGCAGTTAACCTATCATACCACCAGCCCTGCATCTCAAGGGATGAAAAAAATAATGAATCATGTATATTCTTCAGGTTTTTGTTTGAATATATATCCTTTTCTTTGTCATTTTCCATCAAAATGGATGAAGTTATTGTGGATGATTGTTCAATGGTTATTTAGATGTAACATTATATCAGAATTACAATGAAACATGGGCTAAATTAGCGCAAGATGCTTGTTTTCATTTGTACTGCAGTTGGCACATTAATGGACCACCAGTAATTCATCTCTTTCTGGGGCTCTCACTTCTGCCATTATTAACAAGATTGAAACAGCACCAGGGGCTTTATACTGTACTTTGGAAACTAGACTATGGAACTGAAAGTAGACTAGAACAGGCATTATTTTTCCTGACTTTGCTTCTCCTGTCGCATACACTGAATATGTGGGGTCACATTACGCTGTTAATTATAAAGTTGAAGATGGAGAGGTACAATGTTAGAGAGAAATTTCATGGTCTAATTTGGTTAGGTTTTAACTAAGTAATCCTCCAAAAACCTTGAAAATCTTGATACAGAGAAAGAAATGATACAAGCTTTGCCCTAAATTCTTAATTACCTGCCATTAATTCTAAATTTAGGTCACATTTCACAACTGCATAGGCTCCTGCGAATATGGGGTGTCTGTTTCCTTCTCCCACATACTTGTAAATAATTGCAACAGAAGCTCTTAGTGCATGTAGTGGCCTTGTCTTACAATAGCAATTTGCATCAAAAATTTTAGATGCCAAAGCTGGGTCCTTTGGCATTTGTTAACTGCAGGAAAAGTCCAAACCTTTCTCTCTTGTCAGGTGCTGTATTATTGTACAGCTCCTCAAATCACTTCCACTGTTGCCTTATTAATTTGTAGTTTTGGTTGCAGTTACTTAAGCTCTTTTCTGTGGATGTCTTTATTACAGTTTTTTTATTTGTATTTTGTTTTGGCCTTTCCACTGGTCCGTTCATATCTCTGAACTTAGGACATTGAAGAAGTAAAAAAGTCCACGCTCCACCTGTATAAGATAATAAAATGTGAGGCTGGATGAACACAGCAGGCCAAGCAGCATCTCAGGAGCACAAAAGCTGACGTTTCGGGCCTAGACCCTTCATCAGAGAGGGGGATGGGGGGAGGGAACTGGAATAAATAGGGAGAGAGGGGGAGGCGGACCGAAGATGGAGAGTAAAGAAGATAGGTGGAGAAGGTGTGGGTGGGGAGGTAGGGAGGGGATAGGTCAGTCCAGGGAAGACGGACAGGTCAAGGAGGTGGGATGAGGTTAGTAGGTAGCTGGGGGTGCGGCTTGGGGTGGGAGGAAGGGATGGGTGAGAGGAAGAACCGGTTAGGGAGGCAGAGACAGGTTGGACTGGTTTTGGGATGCAGTGGGTGGGGGGGAAGAGCTGGGCTGGTTGTGTGGTGCAGTGGGGGGAGGGGATGAACTGGGCTGGTTTAGGGATGCAGTGGGGGAAGGGGAGATTTTGAAACTGGTGAAGTCCACATTGATACCATATGGCTGCAGGGTTCCCAGGCGGAATATGAGTTGCTGTTCCTGCAACCTTCGGGTGGCATCATTGTGGCAGTGCAGGAGGCCCATGATGGACATGTCATCAAGAGAATGGGAGGGGGAGTGGAAATGGTTTGCGACTGGGAGGTGCAGTTGTTTGTTGCGAACTGAGCGGAGGTGTTCTGCAAAGCGGTCCCCAAGCCTCCGCTTGGTTTCCCCAATGTAGAGAAAGCCGCACCGGGTACAGTGGATGCAGTATACCACATTGGCAGATGTGCAGGTGAACCTCTGCTTAATGTGGAATGTCATCTTGGGGCCTGGGATGGGGGTGAGGGAGGAGGTGTGGGGACAAGTGTAGCATTTCCTGCGGTTGCAGGGGAAGGTGCCGGGTGTGGTGGGGTTGGAGGGCAGTGTGGAGCGAACAAGGGAGTCACGGAGAGAGTGGTCTCTCCGGAAAGCAGACAGGGGTGGGGATGGAAAAATGTCTTGGGTGGTGGGGTCGGATTGTAAATGGCGGAAGTGTCGGAGGATAATGCGTTGTATCCGGAGGTTGGTAGGGTGGTGTGTGAGAACGAGGGGGATCCTCTTGGGGCGGTTGTGGCGGGGGCGGGGTGTGAGGGATGTGTCGCGGGAAATGCGGGAGACGCGGTCAAGGGCGTTCTCAATCACCGTGGGGGGGAAGTTGCGGTCCTTAAAGAACTTGGACATCTGGGATGTGCGGGAGTGGAATGTCTTATCGTGGGAGCAGATGCGGCGGAGGCGGAGGAATTGGGAATAGGGGATGGAAGTCCACGCTCCACCTGTTCCTTGTTTGAATGCTCTCAAATGGATCTCCCAACATTATCATTGTCTCCTTCAATTTCTTCTGCGCCTTGAATTATAGACTGAATCCTTTCACATTGAGTGCATCTTCCTTGTAAGTCTATCTACTTGCCTGAGATCTTGCCTAGTGAGAGATGGTCTAGCCTCACTTATGATAGGTGATGAAGTGTGTCAAGTGATTGGGTAGGAAGTGGACAGAGAAGATTGCTATCAGAGATAATGGGAACTGCAGATGCTGGAGAATCCGACATAACAAAGTGTGGAGCTGGATGGACACAGCAGGACAAGCAGCATCTTAGGATCTCCTAACACGCTGCTTGACCTGCTGTGTTCATCCAGCTCCACATTTTGTTATCTCAGAGAAGATTGCTAATTTGGGACAATTGGATGTGTGAGAGCTATTGAGGGAAGATATTGTATGCAATATTAAGAATGTGGACCCTGATCCCTGGTGGGAAATGGATGCAGTGAAAGAGTTACAGTGAGTGTGAGAGAAGATGGTGGCACTCATCTTTTCAGAGTAGAAGATCATTAACCTTTTCATGCCTTTATGCTGCACATTGCTCCAGACTGTGGATACCACACTGACCTGAGTGACTATGTCAGACCAGGCTGATGGCATTTGGAATAGTGTGCAGCTAGTGTCTAAACATGGCGCCTGTGGCATGAATGTTATAAGATCCCAGTACATATCAGCACTTCTGGCACTTGTGTGAGAGTGGTGCTTTGAAAAGGTGCTGCAAATTAAACATGGTGAATCAAGTGAGGAAAGTCACTAAGACTGATGGAGGATAAACTACAGTGAGACCCCCTAAAATTGACACTGAGCCATATGTTACAAAAATGTAGCCCTGTTTCTATTTTTATTATGATGTATACACTGAGGGGACGTATGTGAATAGCACAGAAGCAAGGCTTGGACAAAGCCCCATGTTCGAGCTGTGTCTATGCTGAGTAAACTAGTCTCAAACTGGGGCAGTTCTGTCACACAGCAGAAAAATCAACCAGGTTTACTGTTTCCAAATGCTGGCCAATGGCAAATACTGTTGAATGAACTAGCACAGATGTAATGCTATCCATGGTCCCTGGAATCCTGGCATTGTCAGATCAGACAATTTGATTCATGGTCTATGTTCAGTTATGTAATATTAACTGGGCAGGCTGGGTGGAAAGGGGAGGAAAGCAGGGGCAATTAGGTATGGTGAGCTCTGCAGTGGGACTGACTGTGATTCTGTGTTCAAACAGATAGTATTAGGCTCCTGTATAGTGTATCAAGGACAATTCCAGATGTAGACTCTTATACTAGCAAGATTTTTAAATGAGGATTGAATGGTATAAGGAGTAAGAAAAGGAAATTGGCAGAAAAGTAATGTACTGTTGGTGATTTGAGATAATAAAACAGTTTAAATGAAGTTGTTTAAAGGTAGTCGAATGACCAAATGATTAAGCTCCCGTTCACTTGCTATAAACATTGTGATTAGAAAAAAATGACTTTACTAAATCTGTTTTGGTGGGTTTCCAAATGCTGAAGGCATCACAGTCCAAATGTTAACTACAGTGAGAGAAAATGATAAATGGGTAATGACTAAAAGACAAATTGACTGTTGGTCGTCTGCCCCAAGCCTTTCCACTTCATCTCTATGGCTCTCATTGTTCTGGTTCTTTTAAAGAACTCTTCACAGCAAAGAGAAAAATATTATTGTTATATCTTATGACATAAGAACAGATTTTTGTCTGCAGCAACTCAGCAAACCTCTCTTGACAGTATTTTCCTAAAACCCACTTCAAAATCTATGACTTCCATCATTTAGATGGATAGGAATAGCAGACGCATGATAACGCCCTGCAAGTTCCCCTCCAAGCCTCAAACATTCTGACTTGGAACTACATCACTGATCCCTCACTGTTGCTGAGCCAATAGCCTGGAATTCCCTTCATAACAGGGTGACCCACACCATGTGCACTGCAGTGGCAAAATAAGGTGGTTCACCAATATCTTCATGAGGGCATTCAGGGATGGTCAACAGTGATGGCCTTGCCAGTGATGTTTGCACCTCATGGAAGATTAAAACCTGTTGACAGTGAACAGCAAAACGTTGGGGGTGTCACCTGTTCCAGCTTGGAAAGAGCCCAATGGTCAAGGTGTTGTTCATAGCCACTGTCAGCACCTCCTCACCCTGCTCTGACATTGTAGATTTGCCAGGTGACAGATCTCAGTGAACTGTCAATCAGAAATGTCACATTCACCATGACTGGCTTAAGTTAAGGAAGGAAAAATGTAGCCCTTGGATAGACTTGGGGCTGATGCTTACTTTACTTTTGACAGAGTCTGATTTGCTAGAGGTTTTTGGAGGGTTTTTCACCCACAAGGCCCAGAAAGCTTTTTTCACATTCTCTTACCAAACTTGCAGCATCAATTCCCTACCCTGCCCCTATGGTGTCTCTCACATTCAATATCCACTCCAACTTAACACATATTGTTCCTACAAGTGAGTTTTAGGAAAATGCTGTTGATGTCCATCACCAAGAGTGGCTCAGCAGAAGCACAACTGATTGAGCATATCAGGTCCTAAAGGATGTAGCTGTGTGGGCCTGCAGCAGGTGGTGAGGGAACCCACAAGAAGGAAAAACATAATTGACCTCATCCTTATCGATCTACAGGCTGCAGATTAACACTATCCATGACGGTATCAGAAAACGGGACCACCAGTCCTTGTGGGAACAAAATCCTGCCTTCACATTGCGAATAGCCTCCATTGTGTTGTGTGACACTATCACCGTAATAAATGGGGCAGACTCCACACGGAATTAGCAGCTCAAGACTGGGCATCCATGAGATGCTGTGGGCCATCAACAGCAGCAGAATTGTAGTCCAGCACGGTCTGTAATCTCATGGCCCAGTATACCCCTCCTCAACCATTACCATCAAGCCAGGGGATCAACCCTGGTTCAATGGAGACTGCAGAAGGGCTTGCCAGGAGCAGCACCAGGCATACCTGAAGATGAGGTGTCAACCTGGTGAAGCCACCGAACAGGATCACTTGCACGCCAAACAGCGCAAGCAGAACTCAGCGATCCCAGAACTGAAGCAGTTCATGTTCAAATGCAACAGGAACTGGACAATATCCAGGCTTGAGATGACAAATAGTAAATAACATTTCTGCCACACAAATGCCAAACAATAACTATCACCAATAAGAGACAATCTAGCCACCACTCCTTAACATTCAACGAGGCTACAATCACTGAATCTGAATTCCCCACTATCAACATCCTGTGACCAGAAACTCAACTAGGCTCACCACATAAACACAGTGGCTATAGAACAAATCATCTTCGACCAGTATCTGACCCCTGAGCAGCCCAAATCTGAATGTATGTGAAATGGGCGAGGCAATGATTGAATATCCAATGTAGCTGAGCTTTGTAAATGGCTGCTGCATATCTTTGTCACAAAAATGTCATTGATTCCAGGAAAAGTGTATCCTGCACTTTCAGCCAACAAACTGACACTTACTCTGCCCACACTGGGTGTTCCATCAAGTTTCTAGGAGCACTTCACACCCAGAGACGGGAAAGTAATGGCTGGCAATAGAGATCATAGTGGACTCCGAGAGCTTCACCTGCTGTCCAGTCATGAGGTATATTCCCAGAAGCTGTGTTATCCCTTTTACCTTGCAATTTCCCTACAGCCCAGCCCCACCCAATGTGGAGGCCCACCACATTGAACTTCACCTACAACAGTTCTCCATGCCCCTGAGCCATGGAGTTATCACCTGTCTTTTGGATGCCATGGTAGTTGTCATAATCAATAACCCTCTCCTGTGGCCTACTATGATCTATGAAACTGTTCCAAATTATACCCATTCAACTTGATTTTCTGCTCTGTCACTGTTCTTCTCCAACTCATAAGAATGCCTCCGAATACCCCTCCCAGCTCCTGCAGCCTTGACTCCCCTACCCCTCTTGTTGTTATTCCATCGACTGCTCCAATGGCACCTGCATTATCAACAGATGGACACCCAGGACTGCATTTACTCCAGATGTTTGACCTACTTTAACAAAATCCTCTGAACTTGATAGATCCAGATCACTGATCACTATGTCCATAACTCCCCAAACAATGATACATAATTCCCAGTTGCTGGTGCTGCTTTTGGACTGACCATTAACCATTTCCCTCTATTAGTTGAACAGAACCCGCCTCCCACCCCCAGCCCCCACCCCCCATCAGCATCTGAGAATGGAAGACAAATTATGTCGAAGGCCGGGCCATGTGTGTGGACTAAGGCTTGTGTCAAACATTGGCTCTCCATTGACTGGATTGATGACTCACCTGCATTTGTCTGAATGAAAGTATAGTATGTTTACTGCATAGGCAGCTGGCACATGCTAAATTGCTGTCTTAGACTGCATTACAGAAAAATGATATCCGTCTGCCCAGGAATGTTCAATACTGTGAAGTGTGACATGCAGCCTGCTTGTCTACACTAAACAGCCCCTTCTTACAGCAGTAGTGAAAGGTTTAGGCATGGCTGAAGTGCCAATGCACTAACAGACTGACACAACATGGAAAGGTGATGCTTAGCATCGACGCTGTGAGTATATAGATACATGCAAAATGAGTCAGCACTAAGACAGCAAGCGAGCAACCCTGAGATGCAGCCTAGTCCATGTCTTCAGCTGGGCGCCTGTTCATGTGTGAAATGTGTCCTTTCAATGCTAGTTGCCAGTGCATGCTGCAATACAAGTCTGTGCCTCATAAACAACTGGCAGTGTATCAGTCATGTTCCATATGGTCATGATGGCTTGGCAGATGCTGGATGCTAATGTCTGTAAATGAAGGCTGTGTGAGGCTGGTGTCCGTTATTATACTTTGACAACTTGCCACGGCCAACGTGGACTAATGTCATTCGGAGCAGTGTCATTTGGAATGTTGTGAGCAGTTTTGAGCACCATATCTAAAGAAAGAGGTGCTGGCCTTGGCGTAGGTCCAGAGGAGATTTACAAGAATGATCCCTCAATTGAAGGGCTTGTCATATGAGAGATAGTTGAAGACTCTGAGCCTGTACTCAATAGAGTTAAGAATGATGAAGGGATTCTCATTGAAATCTACAGAGTACTGAGAGGCCTGAATTGATGGGACGTGAAGAAGATATTTCTACCAGTAGGGCAGACTAAGACCCGAGTGTACAGCCTTAGAGTGAATGGACAACCCTTTAGAACTGGGATAAGGAGAAATTTCATCAGCTAGAGGATGGTGAATCTGCAGAATTCAGCATTACAGAGATCTGTGGAGAATAAGTCATTATCAGAGATGAGCAGTATTAAAGATAGAGATAGACAGGTTCTTGATTAATAGGAGGATCAAAGGCAACGGGGAGCAGATAGGAGAGTGGGGTTAAGAAACACATCAGCCTTGATCAAATGGCGGGGCCAGCTTGATGGGCTGAATGGCTGAATTCTGCTCCTATATCTTATGATGTTACATAGAATATAGAACATTACAGCACAGTACAGGCCCTTCAGCCTTCGATGTTGTGCCGACCTGTCATACCGATCTCAAGCCCATCTAACCTACAGTATTCCATGCACGTCCATATGCTTGTCCAATGACGACTTAAATGTATCTAAAGTTGACGAATCTACTACCGTTGCAGGCAAAGCGTTCCATTCCCTTACTACTCTCTGAATAAAGAAACTACCTCTGACATCTGTCCTATATCTTTTACCCCGCAATTTATAGCTGTGCCCCCTCGTGCTCGCCGTCACCATCCTCGGAAAAAGGCTCTCCCTATCCACCCTATCTAACCCTCTGATTATTTTATATGTTTCAATTAAGTCACCTCTCAACCTTCTTCTCTCTAATGAAAACAGTCTCAAGTCCCTCAGACTTTCCTCGTAAGACCTTCCCTCCATACCAGGCAACATCCTAGTAAATCTCCTCTGCACCCTTTCCAAAGCATCCACATCCTTCTTATAATGCGGTGACCAGAAGTGTACACAATACTCCAAGTGCGGCCGCACCAGAGTTTTGTACAGCTTCACCATAACCTCTTGGTTCCGGAACTCGATCCCTCTACTAATAAAAGCTAAAACACTGTATGCCTTCTTAACAGCCCTGTCAACCTGGGTGGCAACTTTCAAGGATCTGTGTACATGGACACCGAGATCTCTCTGCTCATCTACACTACGAAGAATCTTACCATTAGCCCAGTACTTTGCCTTCTGGTTACTCCTACCAAAGTGCATCACCTCACACTTGTCTGCATTAAACTCCATTTGCCACCTCTCAGCCCAGCTCTGCAGCTTATCTATGTCTCTCTGCAACCTACAGCATCCTTCGTCACTATCCACAACTCCACCGACCTTAGTGTCATCTGCAAATTTACTAACCCATCCTTCTACGCCCACATCCTGGTCATTTATAAAAATGACAAACAGCAGTGGACCCAACACCGACCCTTGCGGTATACCACTAGTAACTGGTCTCCAGGATGAACATTTCCCATCAACTACCACCCTCTGTCTTCTTTCAGCAAGCCAATTTCCGATCCAAACTGCTATATCTCCCACAATTCCATTCCTCCGCATTTGTACAATAGCCTATTGTGGGGAACCTTATCGAACGCCTTGCTGAAATCCATATACACCACATCAACCGGTTTACTCTCATCTACCTGTTTGGTTACCTTCTCAAAGGTGTTCCAGAGCAAATGGTAAAATGAATCAGCCAGGTACACATGCCAGGTTCCTTGTTGAATTTTCCTAATTTCTAGACTTTTTTGTCGATTTGGTAAAATAGGTTCTGACTATTGATGTGTTGTGGCTTTAACAAGACATTTAGCAGCTATTCATCCCTGTCCATTGACATCTCATCGCTGCCAAGTACAAATTTGCCATGCCACTTGTGAAAAGCATGAGAGATGGAGTCAAATTATCTTGATGGCAAGATGGGCCTCATCGCATTTTTCACACAATTCTGCAAAATATCTTGCCTCACACCCCGTAAGGTTTTCTGCCAGGTTTTCTCCCCATCCAAGTAGTTTGTTCTCCCCTGTGTTACTCATGCTCATTGTGCTGGTCGTGCTTCAGGCCAAGGTGCATACGAACCATAGTGCCCGTGACCAAGACCAATTGGTCAATGTGGAATCCTTGAAGTGAGAACTACGCCGTTCAACCCATGCCACACCACTCATTACAAGTTCACCAACTTTATAGCAATACAAGTACATTGACCAACTCAGCCACAGGTTACAGGAAACAATTAGTAGCCAAAGCCATCAGTGTTAGCATCAAATTGAATGATTAAGTTGTACCTACAGGGTATACTCTAAAACCATCACTTTAATAACTTCAATGCAACAGTGTCCAACACAGGCCAAGCCAAATGTACATCACATCCTGCTGCCATACTGGAGTTGAAAGTATACATGTAGCCTCAAGAATATCATTGCTACAAATCTGAAATTTGTGGCCCATCATGCTATGCTCACAACATGCCATAAGTATGATGATACTTCTCAAAAATTCATTCTTGGCAAATAAGTCCAAAGCCCTCAAAGTCGTTACTTATCAGAAGTTTGAAAAATATATTTGATAACAGATGTTGCTTTGTGTTTGATGCTCCATATTGAACAAAATAACTTATTGAACTTAACAAGGACATCTTTGTCTTTATTTCATGAGCTTTCTGAATAAAACTCAGTTTAAAATAATATTAAAAGTTCATAATTAAAATGACGAAGAACAAATTCAGTAACTCAATTCTAATTTTTTGTTTCAATTCAATTTATTCGCAAGATGAGACCATCACTGGCTAGGCTAGAATCTATTTCCCATCCCAGAGGGTAGTTAAAAACCAACCACATTGCTGTGGTTCTGGAGTTACATGTAAGGACAGCAGCTTCCTTCCTTACAGGACATTAGTGAACTCAATGGACTTTCTCCTGAACAATAATGGATTCATCGTCATCATTAGACACTTAATTCCACATTTTAATTAAAGTAAAATTCCACCATCTGCTGTGGTGGGGTTGGAACCTGAGTTGTGAAACATTACTTGCGTCTCTAAGTTAACAATCCAGTGGTAATACTGCTAGACCATCACTTCAATGGGTTATAGAAAAAATTGAACAGAATGTTCAAGTCAGGACTCTATAAATGTCTCACAGAAGCTTAATCTGATTATTCTATTTATTTGGTGAAGGAAAAATTTTCATAATTGCATTATTACTGGTTTGATAAAAAGATTAAGCTTGAACTTTGTAATCTCTCAGTAAGAATGGAACAGCAACGTAAGATCAACTTTTGTTGAAACAGGAAATGAATTCCTACTTTCAGCTCAAGCAATTCTTGCACAGAATTTCCAGATAATCAGCAACACCCAACTTTCTTTACATGTCAATAAATGCAGTATGATTGCAAACAATAGATTTTCTTGCAAGGACATGACAACTGAAATACATTTAAAAAGTTGCAAGTGTAAAACATATGTGAATTTTATAACGATATCATCATTTGATACCCATCTGTTCACTATATTCTTGCAAGAATGCAAAACGTACCAAACCATGTAAGATACTTATGTTCCTTGTATAAAGTTTAGCCATTTCATTTTATAACTAACTGGACTCACCTTATTTGAGAGATAGTGACAAAGAAAACTCAAGGGTTAAAATTCGAAGCAGATAATGTAGTTCCTCTTAATCCATGAAGATAGCTGAACAGGGCTCCACAAGTTGAGAGTATAAGAATAACTGGTGTCAGGAAAAAAGCTATCATCACAAGAAGCATTCTACTTTCCGACAGTTTTCAGACTCACCAATGTGTCTTCTCACTATGCTGATAAATTACCACTCTCTCCACAAATAGCATGTGTTTGCCCACAAACTCATTTATGCTGCTCATTTTCCCAGGCTCTGGATGATGTGGGCAATACCAAGAAAGTTGAAAAAATACAGTGAGAGTGAAAAAAAAATTCTTGGTATCTACAAAACACCTTTCACTCAAAGTTTCAATGGCTAGGATTTCCCTAGTGAGTAGTGGGGGGTTTTTCTATTTGCCCGCGATAATGTTGTATTATTACTCAGGTTGCTATTTCCCCAGGTACTGGTGAAAAACTAGCCTGTGCCAATTTCTCACTTGAAAGTCAATGCTGTTACCTGGCAGCTGCAGTATGCTGGCAGCTTCTCTGTCAATCCATTTTGGCCAGCACTCCCAACATCTCAGGACATATTTCCCGGACAGCAACAACCCTTTGCCCACTGAGGATGGCACTGGCAAGGCATCAGCCTCACCAGAGCATCATGACACATCTCAACCTCACTCAGAATACATGTTCAGTATTTTAGTACCGTACTTTGGAGCTCACTGACACTTGACATTGAACTACAGTTGCCATACTACATTGCATCCAGGGCAAGCACACATCTTTATGCATTGGAACAGGTTGTATCCCAGGGTTCTGTGCTCTCTTTCTTAGCAATCATACACATCATTCTTTCTTTGATGCTCACAGCACTTCTCCTCGCCTTGTTATAATATGAGACTTGAACACATATAAGACCCTAGCCTAAGTACAAAGTAAAGATGTTTTTATTCCCTTGGCATCAGGTTATTACAAACAAGAAGGGAAATTAAGGAAAAACAAGGCACTATTTAATGTTTGCATGTAGAATAAAGCCGGTGGGTTACATTAGATAGATAAATCCTTTGTTTACCTACTCCCCCTTCCCATCAGCTCTCCTTACGCCAAAGATACCATATTATCAAGTGAGAATTTGTTCAAAGCCCCAGTTGCTCTCTCTCACTGTGATCACCTCCTGCTGGATGTCCTATATTACACTGGTCGAGGTCCTTGGGAATCACTTACTTGTTTTGTTCAGTGTCTTCCATCGTAATTGCCACCAGAGCTGTTGAATATCCCGTTATGGAGAGATATGTCCTTTCCTTGCCTTTTAGCACAGACAGAAAGCCAGACAGCTTGTTTTGATTCCCAGCAATAATCAATCAAGGGATTGGCTATGCTTCTGCATATTACCATGCTACGTCAATCACACACTGCACCAGGTACAAGCAGCATACTCAGCAACACACTGCATGTGCATCAATCAAATGGCCATGTCTCAAATTCTAAGGGGTATAGTGTGCAGTCAAGACCAGGAGACACCTTTCAGTTCAGGGAGTCCTGGCACAATAAGTCAAACATGGCTTCTAACATCAGTCCTGGGGCTTGGAGAAAGTCAGTTTGCCAGGTGAGACAGTCAAAGTTAGGATGCTGTCCTTGTAGGGGGTGTACAAGATCACAACCCATCTAGTCCATTTCAGGATTAGTATGAGTCTTTTTCACCTAACGTTTGACATAAGAAGGGTCTGAGTGAAGCAGCATGGTGTTAGCACTGCTGCCTCACAGCACGAGGGACCTGGGCTCAATTCCAGCCTCAGGCAACTGTCTGTGTGGAGCTTGCACATTCTACCCATATCTGGGTGGTTTTGTGCACAGTCCAAAGATGTGCAGGTTAGGTGGGTTGGCCGAATTAAATGTTCCATAGTGTCTAGGGTGGGAAATACAGGGATAGGGTAGAGTTTGGGTCTGGACAAGATGTTCTTCAGAGGATCCCCATGGACTCGAGGGCTGACTAGCCTCCTTCTATGAAAGTGGCTGGCCAATCTGTTAGTGTTGGAGTAGGGTGTCCGAGTGAGTGAGTGAGGAGGCAATGCAGATGTTTTGCAATGTTAGTTGGAGGCAAATTGAGTGGGTGAGAATGGGTGTTGTGTGCAATAATGAGGTCAATAGACCATAGGTCTCGGTGTGAAGAGATAAAGTGAGTGGGAGGTAGCAGTTTGCGAGGCAGAGAAGGTCATAGACCTCCTTCCTGCATTGCTGTGAGTTCCTTGGGACTGTGGAGACGGCACTGATGTAGGTAGCAATCTCAGACCTGGCTGGTGATATCTTGTGATGTGGTCTTCTCTGCTGGCCCTTGGGAAGGAAGACAGGCTTCCCCGGGCCTCCAGGTGCCTGTTAGCAAAGCGGTTTGCCAATGTCCTTCTATCTGACATGTCTGGGGTAATTCACTCCAATTGTGCAGGGCAGCTGAGGACTGCCAGCTCTCAGCTTGGTGTTCCATACTGGCCTTTCCAAATGGCACTGGTGATAGGAATCCCAGGAGATCCTGGAAGTGGTGAGTGCCTGACTAGTGGGAGGATTCTAAGAACAGGGCACCATAGAGGTATACGGATAAACCCTCCATGAAACTCACCAAAATTGACACTTAAGATGATTTTTATTAAAATTCAGCCATTAGCCAACAGATAAGAAAATTCAGCTAAAACGTTTTTCTTTCTGGTAGCTTATTGCAAAAGCCTGTTAGCTTCCATGTTAATGAAAGATTTCCTAATTTTTTTTAACAGAAGTTTTTATTTTTATCTCTTAAGGTTTTATATCAATTTGATTCTAACAATTTATATAATTGATTCTTAGAGCAAAATTTGATTATCTTCAAGGGTTTGAATTAATGTATACATTTCAAATCAAATTAATGGTCACAACAAGTATTTAATTTATAGTGATCTGTGTTATTCGCTGATTAATGGGGATTTTAAAAATAGAAATACATAATAATGTCTTATTGCAGATATTTATAATAATGTCCTATTATAGATATTAAAGAATGATCTGAAACAATACATTAAAATATGTCTCAACTAGGAAAATGATCATTATAATTGTTTGGTGAATTTCTTTTTGTAGAAACGCCACAGTAAAATACATGCTTTAAAAACGCTGCATATTAAAAAGAAAAAATATTGTAAATTCCATTTTGGCAGGAATGTAATGGTAACAATGTTAGAAAAGAATTCATTGTTTGTCTATACAGTTATTCATTATGGTTTAGTGGCCTAGGCTGTATTGGCAACTTAGTACAATGAATAAACTTGCATAAATATTGAATGTTAAATAACGAACAAATTCAAAGACTAAATTCAAACAGAGAATTCCTTTCATTACAGGTCTGCTAATGATATTGTTTTTTATTTTGACAATTGGCAAAGGAAAGCAAATCACTTCAAAGAATGCATTTGACACCATTTACAATGTGGCAAAGAGAAACACAATGCAAAAGAAAAATGTTATGAATTTACTTTCTCCAAACAATCATTACTTGCTAACCTTCTAACAGGCAATAATGAAGACATTTTGCTTTTGGGCAAAACTGCTAATCTCGACAAATAATGCTCAAAATTGTACTAGTTTTAAGAAGTGCACTTTTTGCTAAGGTTGATGCTCAACCCTATTTGCAAATTACAAATGTAAAACCTCCTGTAAGTAATTGAATCAAGCAAGATTTTACAGCATAATTTTTCACTAAAGGTTGTGCATTAAAATATTCCTCCACAAATTTAAGAGCAGTAACCTGGTGCATGTCTAATCATGCAACTAAAAGTAAAATTACCAGTTTCTACCAGAGTGTCTAGTCTTGCTCCTGTAAGTAATCTAATTTTAAGTAACCAAACACATTTCTTTCAAAATATCTCTATATTGTGTATTTCACATTTTAGATCTATGTGGAAATTAAGACTAATTCCTATATATGTGATAATGGGAACTGCAGATGCTGGAGAATCCAAGATAGCAAAGTGTGAAGCTGGATGAACACAGCAGGCCAAGCAGCATCTCAGGAGCACAAAAGCTGACGTTTCGGGCTGAGTCCCTTCATCAGAGACGGGAATGGGGAGAGGGTTCTGGAATAAATAGGGAGAGAGGGGGAGGCGGACCGAAGATGGAGAGAAAAGAAGATAGGTGGAGAGGACAGTATAGGTGGGGAGGTAGGGAGGGGATAGGTCAGTCCGGGGAAGACGGACAGGTCAAGGAGGCAGGATGAGGTTAGTAGGTAGGACATGGAGGTGCGGCTTGAGGTGGGAGGAGGGGATGGGTGAGAGGAACAACAGGTCAGGGAAGCGGAGACAGGCTGGGCTGGATTTGGGATGCAGTCGGGGGAGGGGAAGAACTGGGCTGGTTTTGGGATGCAGTGGGGGAAGGAGAGATTTTGAAGCTTGTGAAGTCCACATTGATACCATTGGGCTGCAGGGTTCCCAAGCGGAATATGAGTTGCTGTTCCTGCAACCTTCGGGCAGCATCATTGTGGCACTGCAGGAGGCCCATGATGGACATGTGGTCTGAGGAATGGGAGGGGGAGTCAAAATGGTTCAAGACTGGGAGGTACAGTTGTTTATTGCGAACCGAGCGGAGGTGTTCTGCAAAGCGGTCCCCAAGCCTCCGCTTGGTTTCCCCAATGTAGACGAAGCCACACAAGGTACAATGGATACAGTATACCACATTGGCAGATGTACAGGTGATCCCCCTTGTTCTTACACATCACCCCACCAACCTCCGGATATAACGCGTCATGCTCCGACACTTCCGCCATCTACAATCTGACTCCATCACCCAAGACATCTTTCCATCCTCACCCTTGACTGCCTTCCGGAGAGACCACTCTCTCCATGACTCCCTTATCCGCTCCACACTCCCCTCTAACGCCACCACACCCGGTTCCTTCCCCTGCAACCGCTGGAAGTGCTACACTTGCCCCCACACCTCCTCCCTCACCCCCATCCCAGACCCCAAGATGACTTTCCATATTAAGCAGATGTTCACCTGCACATCTGCCAATGTGGTATACTGTATCCATTGTACCCGGTGTGGCTTCGTCTACATTGGGGAAACCAAGCGGAGTCTTGGGGACCGCTTTGCAGAACATATCCGCTCGGTTCGCAATAAACAATTGCACCTCCCAGTCGCGAACCATTTTAACTCCCCCTCCCATTCCTCAGACCTCATATCCATAATGGGCCTCCTGCAGTGCCACAATGATGCCACCTGAAGGTTGCAGGAACAGCAACTCATATTCCGCTTGGGAACCCTGCAGCCCAATGGTATCAATGTGGACTTCACAAGCTTCAAAATCTCCCCTTCCCCCACTGCATCCCAAAACAAGTCCAGCTCTTCCCCTCCACCCACTGCATCCCAAAACCAGTCCAGCCTGTCTCTGCTTCCATAACCTATTCTTCCTCTTCCCTTCCTCCCACCTCAAGCCATACCTCCATTTCCTACCTACTACCTCATCCCGCGTCCTTGACCTGTCCGTCTTCCCTGGACTGACCTATTGCCTCCCTACCTCCCCACCTATACTCTCCTCTCCACCTATCTCCTTTTCTCTCCATCTTCGATCCGCCTCCCCCTCTCTCCCTATTTATTCCAGAACCCTCTCCCCATCCCCCTCTCTGGTGAAGGGTCTCGGCCCGAAACGTCAGCCTTTGTGCTCCTGAGATGCTGCTTGGCCTGCTGTGCTCATCCAGCTTCACACTTTGTCATCCTATGTATGTGGCATGGTTTTCTTACAGTGCTTTAAAATTTCCACTGTGTTTCAGCTCTATCTGCAGTGTGTTTGTGTTTCTCTGAATCTACACTGTCTTAACCAATCAAGAAAAGTTAACAGACTCACACAATCAAACATAGAACAATTGCACTAGAATTACTTGTCACATGGATGTACAACAATCAATTTCTAACTAAAACAAAGAAAATAGTTTTCCAAATCTTTAAAATATGGTTGTTTTGCAATGGAACTTAAAAGAAATCTTAAACTTTGGCATCTCCACAAAGGCCTACAAATGTTTTCAAATTGTGGGACTGTGCATTGGTAATTCAGTCAGTCTTGGGGTGCTTCAATTTGTGGCAAGCCTTCAGCCTCTGGCACAATACATTTGAAGCCAGCACAAAAGTTTGCAGAAACTGGATTTTCTTTGGACTTAAGTTAGACCTGAAATTCCTCAATCTTCTGTATTTGTTTGGATGCTTTCAAATAAGTTCCACTTAAAACAGCAACATTGCTAAGCAAGAGTTCCAGGAACAGTTCGGGACATCGCATGTTATTTACAAACGACAGCAAATTGGCTTGGCTTTTTAAAGAAATTTCATTTGCCAGTATTCTTTGCAGGATTATAACTTTAGCCTTTGAGAATGAAAGGATAATTTTAAATAATGTTTGCCTGAGTGGGAAGTAATCTTGATAGCCTTAGTATAGCTGCAACAAATCTCAAGGTTATTGACACTGCACAGGTCAAAAAGGTAAACAAAATAGCAGGTGTGAACTGTGGCTGTGGCCTGTACTGAGACAAATGTCAACTGGATGACCACTAATTCAGTTTTATAAGCCTGAGGATTGATCGTCCTATAGAGCAAAGTATTCTCCTCAACTAAGTATTGCAGACTGGTACATTGCAAGGTCTAGGACTAGGTGACAAGTGACGAACTAAAGTTTAGGGCAGCTACCACAAAAATACTATGGGAAAAGGCCACTCTCTAAGGTCTTTCAGCCACAATGTAAGAGCACTGGTAACTTACAGAACCCCTTGGGCATGTGGACTTGTGTATGGGAACTGTCACAGTCATTGCAGTTGGATTAAGGCACCAATCAATGCAATGTACTCAATGGAGAGAAAATGTATTTTGTTACATTTTCTGTATTGTTCAATTTGAAATGGTTGGAATGAACATTTGGATATTTTGTAAGTAAAATATACTTTTGCAAAATTAAAGTCTTACCTAGATTTCTTTGGTAATATCTCCTAAATCTGTTACATCTAACATCTAGAAAGGCAAAGGCAGCAAATATATGAGGATACCACCACCTCCAAATTCTATATCAAGTGATATTTCACTCTATTTTTGACACATATCTCCATTTCATTATTGTCACTAGGTCACCATTCTGGAACTGGTTATTAAACAGCATCATGGCAGTATCTTAATCACAAAGACCACAATGGTTCACGACCTATCGCATCTTAATAGAAACTAATAATAGGTAAATGTTGGCCTTGTTAGTGATGTCTATATTTTGAAAAATGATAAGAAAAGCAGTAAAAAACAACATGAAAATATGAAGTAATTTATTTTGGTAGAATAAATGTGGAAGGCAGAACAAAATAAATTATAAAGAGAGTGTAGGATCGGGGGATGTGGGTCTATATGTGTTCAAATCATTGAACATGGCTGGATAGGTTGAAAATATGACGAATAAAGTTTATGGGACCCTATGCTGTATAAAGAGAGATCCAGTGTACAAAAACAAGGGAACTATGATAAGCTTCTAGAAACACTGAGCAGGTAGCGAGTTTTGAGAAGATTTGTAGCTCAGGTTGAGGTTCTGGATGTGAGTTTGCTCGCTGAGCTGGAAGGTTAGTTTTCAGATGTTTCGTCACCATTGTAGGTAGCATCATCATTGAGCCTCCGACGAAGCGTTGGTGTTATGTCCCACTTTCTATTTATCACATCACCAACCCAAGGAAACCTAACCAGATAAACTCTGGTTAGCGAGCAAACTCACATCCACACTGAGCAGGATTTTTCAGATGGTGGAATTTCCTACCTTGTCCCTTGGAACGATACCAGCTGACCCATTCAAGGCAAACATCTGCTCTGCTTGAGAAGGAAAGTCTGCATTTGAGAGCAGCCAGATGGATGGCATCTTTGATGTTCCACTAACACCAGATTCAGACGGAGGCTATTGCTAGAACTACAAGCAGGTCCTCCACTCATCCTACAGTAGCTAAAGTTGCCAGGTCAAACACTTGATGTGGATTTCCTCACCAAAAGAGTAGCATTGGTAGAATGATATTCCTAAATGGTTATTTCAGGACCTCAATAGACCCAAGGATGGGGCATTGCATCCTCCTCTGCCTGCTGCGAAATGTGGGACTAGTCAAGGGTATGTGGATATGTGGCTGGCAGGATACCTGCTGTATTTGTTGTATTTTACTACCTCTCCATCCCCTACCCACTTCCCCATCTCTGAGCCCACATCCCACCCCCACTCCCCACCTCCCAGTCTAACCTAATGAAAGGGTTTTTTTTGCACATAGTTCGTGTTCAACAGGAGTATTGTATCCAGTTCTAAGGGCCTGACTTGAGGAAGGATGGGCAGGCATTAGATGGAGCACAGAAAAGGCTCATGTGAATGGTTTCAGGAACTTCAATAACTTTGATAGCTTGAAGTACATGGGGCTGTTCTGCTTGAGGAAGAAAAGGTTCAGAGAAAGTTGAGAGAGCTTTTCAACACAGGACTGACTAGATAAGGGAAAAAACGATCCTAACGGAGAACTAGAAGGCACAAATTTACAGTAACTAGCCAAAAAGCACAATGGCAACATGACAAAACTGTTGTTACTCAGTGCCTGCTTGGGGTTCATCATGCATAACCTAAAAGCATCATTGAGGAAAATTTAATCCCGGCAGTGACTAATGGGAAAGGAAAGATGTGCAGAGTTAGAGAGAAAACACAGTGGTGTGGCACCAGGTGAATTTTTCTTTCAGAGAGCTAGCACAGACACCATGGACCAAATTACCTCCTCTCATACTGTAACCATTCTATGATTTGATGGTTTCTAGTGTTGCCAGAAGAAAAAGATTTAATTTTAATTTGAAGTCTAGATATATGTTTATTTCAGAGATCATAGACAAGGTTTGTTATTTGTTCTTTGTTTAACAGAGTTTACCAATGGCAAAATTCTATAACCAACAATACAAAATAGAAGAACTTAATGTGTAATTCAAACCGGCAATGTAACAAATATCCCAGAGGAAACAAAGCAGCAATATTTGGAAATGAACATACTGGATGTACTGAAGATCTGTTTTGATGTGTACAAGATGAATCAGACTAGTGTGTGTCATTCACAAGTTGCATAGCATTGGATGGAAAATTTGCATAGTTGGCTGAATGCAAGCTTACAGTACATTGAGACATAAAAGTTACATGGAGATCTGATACCTTTCATCTCTACCTCCCTCTTTGGCCAGGCTTTACATCACCCAATGGGTGGCAGCTCTTAAGGCTAGCATTAATTTTTCCCCGACTGCTACAAAGTAGGAGCGTTTTCTGCATTAAAGGGCTAATTAAATGCAAGTTTTACATATGAACAGCTGATCAGCAATGTAACATGATGTTCCCTTAGTTTTGTCTGTTTATGCTCCTCCAATCAGAAGGAAAGTTCATTAAATTGTTACTAAAAATATTCTTACAGCACTGTACTGAGTTTGAACAGCTTGGTAGCAGATGTCAACAAAAAGTGTTACAATCCTGAACAGTTGTAGATTTCAATCCATCCATATTTCTTCTGTTCTTCTATTCTTAAGGAATTCAAGAACGGAAGGAATAGGGGCAGGGGTAAAAAAATTCATCTCCCTTGAGGGTGATTCTTTATTCTATTTGGTTGTGGTTAATCTTTGACCTCAACTCCACTTTCCCAGCTGATCCCAGCATATCTCTTGATTCCCTTAGGGTCCAATAATCTACTGAACACAGCCTCAAATACATTCAATGACTGAACAACCTCAGACCTCAGAGGTTGAGAATTTTCCAGTTTCACAGAGGTCTGAAAAAAAGAATTTCACCTCTTCAATAATAAATAGTTGACCACTTAACCCGTGAACTTTTAGTTTTGGACTCTCCAGCCAGGGAGCAACCTCTCAACATCATGATTCTTTTGGAATCTTCTGTCATTTCAAAGATATAACCTCTCATTGATTTAAATTCTTGAGATCTACATCCCATTCAATCTTTCCTTGTAAGACTACACTCTCATCCCAAGAATCAATCTACTGACACGTCATTGCAACTCCCCTAAGCCGAATAGCTATGAAAATCCAGGCCAATGCATTCATTTAATGAGTCCCCCACTTCCTTATTTTCCTTCAAAATTAGAGAAGCAAATTATTACTCAATTACTCAATTCCAAAATCAAAGAAGTAGCCATTGATAAATCCCCTCAAAATCCCTGGTGCGGAAATAGAGATGCACTTAAGTTAGAACTAGCTAAGGAGCAGGCTTTTTTACCTGAGGGCAATAAGTGAACCAGTCAGGGGTTTTTCAACAGATCTATTGTCATACTTACTGACGCCAACTTTTTATTTCAAAAGCCTCTTGTTTAAAACCAAATAATTTTAATCTGTCATGATAGGAGATGAAATGTGCATTATTTAATTCTAGTCACCATCCCCAGTCCAGTAACCTGTCCAATGCACAAGTCCAATGCATAATCAACACTTGGTGCTTTTTAATTTGTTTTTTTCTGTAAGGTATCAAGAACAATGCTCACAGCAGAAAATATTATTGTCACAAGGTATGATCTGTGTGTTAACTAAATGATTAGAAACTTTGGAAATCTGAGTTTATGGCTTACAATTATTAGAAAACATCAAACTTTGTTAATAATCATACCTTTTCTATTGTTAATTCCAGAACATTAAAACAATAGACTTGATCACTATTGATCATAGAACATAGAACATAGAACATTACACCACAGTACAGGCCCTTCGGCCCTCGATGTTGTGCCAACCTGTCATACCGATCTCAAGCCCATCTAACCTACACTATGTTATCTCATGTTATCCTTTCTATCTCCTGATAACTTTTAAAACCTATAGTTGATGCCACCTATGAAATACTTTTGGACATATCCCATTTCCTTGACACATTTTTCAACTTTAATACTGTCATGTTCATGGCCTTCAGATCTTTAACAGTTCTTTATTAAAAAAAAGATCAGAATGAATCAGAAGTAACTATAATATCTCTTCTGCTAAACTACTTTTTATTGATATTGTCTGCAGCTAAGGTTGACTTGTGGGTTACCTATTGGTTATATTATTTGTTGTTAATGACTTCCTGACAGGTTAGATACTAAATGATCATAACATTGCCATATATAGGCTTTGATGTAATCAGAAATATTGAAAGTCCATGATATCCATTAAGATGGTCAATGTTAAGATAAAACATTGGGAGAAGGCACATGTTGATTATTCTGAATGTATTTTGTTTTAATATTGAAGTAACTGAATGAACCAACTGTTGTTATATCGATAGCTTATTTGTCCTACCACACACAAACTTTCTGTAACTTATATCAGTGACAACACAGTGACTTAGTTTTTAAAAAATCTAGGAACTTCTTTCAAAGTTTGTAGGCCATATTTTAGGCTAATCTTTACCAAAGGAGATCTGTTTCCATTGCTGGGGATAAAAGCAGGAGGTGATCCTCATTCCGGGGGATATCATGCCCCTGGCAGAACATTTTGCTCGTGCTTTCGCTGGGCTGCTGGCAATTGAGGAAAGCAGCTCACTTACCCCACAACCCTCCCTCCCAGAGGGCTGCTGGCCCAATCCTTGGCAGTGCCACTGCTATACTCTCAGAAATGGCTCAATCTATTTAAGGAAGCTATGATGACAGAGGCAGGAGCAAATTACTGCAGATGCTGGAATCTGAACTAAAAGTAATAATTGCTGGAGATCACTATGCGGCAGACAGCATCCATGGAGAGAAAGCCAGCTAACTTTCCGAGTCCAGATGATTCTTCCTCTGAGCTCTGATGAAGAGCCATCTAGACCCAAAATGTTAGCTCACTTTCTCTCCATGGGTGCAACCTAACCTGTTGTGATTTCAGTGAGAGAGGCAGGTCCCAGCTCTCAAGGTGGGGATAGGAGAGAGCGGGGATTAATCTGTCTGTAGTGCCTTGGCTGCAAGGCTGACAAATGTTATTGGGGCATGAAATAGGAGAGATGCCCCCCTGCAATCGCAGGAATCTGCTGGCGATCATCTGAGTGTACCTGTCAGTTTTCCCATGCCACATTAGACTATCATGGCATGGAGAAGTGTAAGTGTGGGTGAGGAGTAGCTCTTAATTGGACATTTAATTTCTTAATTCCAGGTGAACATGTGCTGCTGAGATTCCTGTCACTGGCAATGTGTCTGTCTCCAAAGAGCTCAGCCTTCTGGGGCCCTCAGCACGAGGTGTGAGTATGAGTGAGACACAGAAAGCAATAAAAATACTGTAAACTGCTGGCCTGTAGCAGTACTTTGTTTAAATTTGGGTATTTTAGTAAATGCTAAATTAATGCCTGAAGGCCACAAGGATAAATGTTTGAAGAAGGTCATAGTTCTGACTATTTTCAGTTCTGAAACTGATAGACACCTGATGTACAGAAACTTAGAGTCATACAGCCATAGATTTCATTGCCGATGAGTGGAAAATCTAGTGTTAATCACTACTAGCCTTTTCTAATACACTGTGATAACAGATCACAAATAATTGCAAAGCAGAACATTACAAATACAGAACCTCCCTGAAAAGACTTTAGAATTAGCTGAAATAGCTCAGTTCGGAGACTGTTCAATCCTGGATTTCAACAGAATAAATAGAATTAACTTATCAAGATAAGGTAGGGAGTGAGACAAAATTCAACTCCCCTGAAAAATATGGAATGAGTTCATGGTGTGAAATCAAACTTCATCAACTTAACAGTGTCCATGTCAAGTTTGTGTTGTCTGTTAAGTAACATGATTGCAGCAATTAGAAGGTGGTTGTGGGAGGCTAACTCTAGGTAAACTCGCTTGTCATTTAAAGCCAGCCTAAAAATGGTTAAAAACTGTGGCTGAAAAAAAAATGCTAAATTCACTGTTAGGGCTTATTCTGGTATAGGGAAAAACATCACAACACCGTAGACGTGAGAAAGTTGGCTCTAAGATTTTCAAGTGCAATGCTTGAGACCTAGGTTGAGGAAATATGCCTTATCCATGTTGTTCTTTGCTTTGTTAATCACTAAATGAATTATAGACAATCACACTGGGCTACGTCAGGATATCATCATAGCTCTTAGCTACTGGATATGTCATTCTTTGATTGCCTAATTGTCTACTATATCAGAGCAGGGATTTGTCATGCTAAGAAAGAACAGACTTGCATTTATGAAGCATCTTTATCACATGTCACAGAACCCCTGAACACACGTCACATGCAATTGATTATATTTGAATTGCAATCATTTTTGTTTAATGAATAAACACTGAAAATTGACTTGTACACAACAAGGCTCTGCAAACAGCAATGCTTGTCTGACTTGATCATTTTGCTTCTTCACCTCCTTGAGTTGAGGCTTTTTACTTTCCTTCAATAAATCTCTGTTGAGTGACCCAAAGATAAGCACATGAACCCTAACTGAATGCATTGAGCTGAACTACCACACAGTTTTAAATGGTATCACTGTTACTGGAAACCCAGCAGTCCATTGTTGCTCCTTCTTTAAGATTTTCATTTTGCTGTAATTCCAAAGCCTCAACATTTTCATCAACAGAACAAAAATTAATTGCACAGAGATGGAGTATGTAGAATCCGCACAATATGTGGTAATGGCCAATATTGAATTTACAGTCCATTATAACTGAATTTCAGTTATCCTTTTCATTAAAGTTAGTGGCACGGAAAATTGATCGAGGTAGGCAATTCATCAGCAACATCTTACACCATTGTCAGGACTTAAAAGCATTTGCTTGAATGTACAATTTCTCAATGTCATATAAACATCATAAATGGACTAACTATTACTTTGTCTAACCTAAAATCTTACTCCACTCTATGTGCCTGACTATACCTACTAGACATAAACGCAGATATGGTTAAAATGAGAACCAGATACAAAAATTGGTTGCATATAATTAATCAATCAACAAATTGAGTCGAGTAAAGTAAAGGATTATTTTCTTACCTTTCTCTTTCGAAGTTTTATGGTACTATCCGTGGGATTATAGTTATTTGTACTTTGCTGTGCATTTAATATTTGCGGGCTCCGTTTTGCAAGACTTGTATTAGTATTTGTGGTATCAGAAAAATTTTCAGCTTGTCCTACATCTAGACGGAATTCCTCCACAAATGTTTGATCCAAACTCTCCTCTAAGCATATCTGAGATGCCATTTTATAATTCACAGGGATAACCTCTGATGTCGTTTGTACATCACCATTCGTGTCAAGTTGTCCAGTCATATTCACAGTAACGTCCCCATCACATTCATTTCTCAGCATGTCATGTTTTCTACGCTGCTGTGCAATTACTGCAGTATGGAGAAGCTCCTCTGTTGGAATAATTGCATGCGAACTCGTAACCATATTTCTCCTCAGATTTAACTCCTCTGAAGATTCCAGGTGTTCAGACTCACTTGTTTTCTTGTTGTCTTTTGTCTCTTCTTCAGGGACAGAATCATAATCGGGGTCATTCTCTATTCCAACAGTCTCAGGTCCATTCTTGGTCATTTGGTCAATCTTTGCTGCTGGTGATTTTTCATTTAGTGTTCCTTCATTCCCTGAGGTCAGCAGTTCTCCTGCAACACAATCTTCCACACAACTGAGATCTGAGTTTTCATCTGACACATGGACTAGGGTCTCTGTACTTGCTTCTAATGAAAGAATATGCTCTTCACTTTCAAGGTTATCATTTTCATCCACCTCTCTTCTATGCTCACACAGTTGTTTTGCTTGAAGGGCAGACAGATCAGAGTTATGGCAAGATTCTGGTAAAGAAACACTGGAAAATCTTTTCTTCTTGTCTGTTTGTGAGTTTTCATCGCTTTCCATGCTTAATTTTAGATTAGGAGCCACAAGCCCATGACAACAGACTGCACCAGAATCATCAAAATCAAATGAAAAGCCAGGCCAATTGGTCACATGATCTTCCCAGCTTCTTTTCTTATTAGCTAAAGACATGTCATCACAATCCAGTTACTGATTTTTCCAGACATACATCAGAGAGAGAGAGAGAGAGAGGGAGAAACACACTTAGGAAGAGCGGTTGATTTTCTTCATGACAAAGAACACTTGGCATTTTCTGTTCCTCAAAGTCATGTTAGTAGAATCTGGGTAATAAAGAAAAGAACAGTTTCAGAGGTTTTATAAAAATGCAACTGCTCAAAAAAAGTCACTTCATTCTGTTCCAACATCTTTTCCATCACAGCAATATCAGCAACATTGCCTTTTTTAAAACTTACATATGAATGCCAAGCTCATTGTAATATGTGCTGACATTTAACTATTAAAAACTATGGAACAAAAATTATTTGGAATGATTTAGTGAAAGAGCTTTAAATGTTTTCATCAACAGAAATATACACGGATATCGCCGAGAACAATACAGCTTACACTTTTTACCAACATCGTCATTTTTTAAAATTGAGGAATCTCCAAAACTGAAGGGTAAGCAACTAATTTTTATTCCAAACAGGGTCAGAAATAGAGTTCTGATTTGAAGCAAAGTAATTAGGCCAATATGATTTTAAGTCATGTGATCACTTTCCTTAACGACATCAACTATGTTTCTTCAATTATTCTGTTCTGAGCACATTTTTAAATAATGACAAGTTCAAAAATATGACATCAATGCTGCATGTCTAAAAGAATGTTTTAAAGAAGGACCAGAAAGCAGTCATATGTGCAAACCTCAGATGGATTTGGTTTTTTTTAAATCTAGAGGAAAGCTTAGAAAATAAAAGTTGCTATGCATGAGAATGTTAATTTTGGGGTGCAGCAGCACCCAAAGGACATCAAATTTCAACAACAGCTGTCTGACTTTTGGTACACTTGCCTTTTTTGGACAGTGTGTTGAGTATAGGAGTTGGGAGGTCATGTTGCGGCTGTACGGGACATTAGTGAGGCCACCTTTGGAATACTGTGTGCAATTCTGGCCTCCTTGCTATAGGAAGGAAGTTGTGAAACTTGAAAGTGTTCAGAAAAGATTTACAAGATGTTTCCAGGGTTGGAGGGTTTAAGCTATTGGGATAGGTTGAATAGGCTGGCACTATTTTCCCTGAAGCGTCAAAGACATTATAGAGGTTTATAGAATCATGATGGGCATGGATAGGGTAAACAGAAAGGTCTTTTCCCTGGGGTGGTGGAGTCAAAAACTAGAGGGCATAGGTTTAAGGGGAGAGAGGAAAGGTTTAAAAGGGACATAAGGAGCAGCTTTTTCATGCAGAAGGTGGTGTGTGGGTGGAAGGAGCTGCCAGAGGAAGTGGTGGAGGCTGGTATAATTACAACATTTAAAAGGCATCTGGAAGGGTATGTGAATTGGGAGGTTGAGAGGGATATCGGCCAAATGCTGACAAATGGGGCTAAATTTATGTTGGCTATCTGGTCAGCATGGATGACTTGGTCTGAAGGGTCTGTTTCTGTGCTGTACATCTCTATGACTCCATGACTTCAGAAAGATGCAACTGAACACAAAGTGGGAAATAAAACTTCACAGTGAAATAAGAATCTAGTCCTTTCAGGCATAACATCACAATTTTTAGGATGGTGTGCCATCTCATCTGCCATCTGAGGAGTCAGCGAAAAAAGCATCATGACGGTTACTGCCTGCCTGACAAGTAACATTGGCAACCAGCTGGAGATGCGACAGATCTGACAGGAAGACCCACGTCAGGGAGATGCCAGGCAAAACCAAGAGTCCAGGACTAAGTAAGTGTATCTCATGAAGCTAAGGGAGGGAAGACCCAGGTGGTTGGGATCAGGCAGAGATGGATGGTTTTGTTGATGAAGGGGTTGCTAGAGAGTAGTACATTCCTACAGCATGGAAATAGACCCTTGGGTTCAACTAGTCCATGCCAACCGTGGTCCCAAACCAAACGAATGCCACTTGCCTGCATTTGGCCCATATCCCTCCAAACATTTCCTAACTGGAAGTGAGGTCCTGTAAATGCTGGCCACTGGCAATGAGAAGCTGCTTCACCCATCCCCGCTTTAGTCCATTCCCTGAATTTTTCATCCTCTTTCCCTTCTCGCCACATGCTCCCTCCAGCTCCTTGATATCATCATCTTCTCACTGTCTCCTACTCATTATGTAGCTATTCGCAATGGGAGCACCAGCATGGTAGGCCTGTCTGCTCCAGGCCGGCTGCACTCTTCATTTTTCTTCTCTCTGTTACTCGACTTTTGTCACTTACCTTCTGGAATTCAGGGAGACAGAGGCAGCAGCAGTGATGGCATCGCGGGGAGAGCAGCTGTGGCTCCCCAGCAGTGTTAGCTGGAGATCTGGTGCAGGGAAGCAGCTGTGGGCTGGAGCCTAGCATAGTTAGAGAGAAGCCAAAATGTCGGTGATGGATGTGCCTCGGCATCTCCAACATCGAGAGCAAGAAGCCCAAGGTTTCCTTGGCAGCAGATCAAAGCAGAGGAGACCACACCCTTGCAGGGAGTGCACTTAAGGACTACTGTTGAACTTTTACCTTCATTGCTTTTCTCTTCCACTTAATACAAGGAAGGATGGTGATGCTAACCTTTAACTTTATTTCTTTATTTTTCTACTTATATTAAGAACAACAGTAACACTTTATTTTTAATTTTGTTTCTCGATGTTGCTACTTGTACCTACGTTTTGCACCTAGGTATCTTCATACTTAAGAAGGTGCCATATGTGCTGATAGTGTACACTTTTCACTATACTCCTGTTCATCTGTATTTGAGTACACATGGCAATAAAACTTAAAGTTTAAAGCTATCCATGTGCTTATCCAAATGTCTTTGAAATGCTGTAACTGTCCTGCACCTACCACTTCCTCTGGCAGTTCATTCCACAAATGAATCATTCTCTGTGTAAAATAGTTGCCCCTCATTTTTAAAAAACCTCTCTCCTCTCACCTTAAAAGTAAATCCCCTAGTTTTGAACTCCCTCACCTGAGGAAAAAAGATACTTGCTCTTCACCTTATCTATGCCCCTCATGATTTTATAAACTTCTACAAGGTCACTCCTCAACCTCCTATGGTCTGGTGATAAAAGTCCCAGCCTATCTTTCGACCTCAAACATTCCCATCCTGGCGACATCCTCGTAAGTCTTTTTGAACCTTCTCCAGTTTAATAATATCCTTCCTACAGCAGGGCAACCAGAATTATACACAGTACTCCGGAAGAGGCCTCACCAATGTTCTGTGCAACCTCAACATGATGTCCTAACTCCTATACACAAAGTTCTGAGCAATGAAGGCAAGGGTGCCAGATGCCTTCTTCACTACCCTGTCTACATGTGATGCAAACTTCAAAAGCATTATTGACCTGAACCCCTTGCTCTCTCTGTTTTACAACACAACCCAGGGCTCTACTGTTAACTGGATAAGTCCTGCCCTTGTTTATTTTACTAAAGTGCAAAACTTCACATTTATCTAAATTGAACGCCATCTGCTACTTCTTAACCCATCCATCCAATTGTTCAAGATCTTTCTAATCTTAAATAACCTTCTTCACAACCCACTATACCACCAATTTTTGCATCTTCTGAAAACTTACTAATCATGCCTCCTAAATTGTCATCCAAATCATTTATATAAAAGACAAACAAAAGAGACAGAACCACATGGGGCCGCATCTAATGGAGAGGAACAGTGTCTGATGTTGAAAAGAGATTGTTGATGCAGGCATCCCCTCTTTCACACTTGAGGCCTGAGCAGGGTCACTATCATGGTCACTCCACGGACCCTGACCCACCACCCTCAAACTACCTACATAAAGTGGGGTAAGGCATAGCCCCAAAGTGGTTATTAATAGGCTACAAGAAATTAACTTTCTTTGATAATATTATGATTTGGTTATTTTAGTGTATGGTTTCCCCATAGGAATCGTAACAGATGACTGACGACGTTATTATTTATCATGGACATTAAAGATTTCATGATTCTCAGACACTTTTTTCATCATAAAGAATACAGCCATCAGTATTTTGTTGACCAAAGCTCGATACATTTACTATGTTAAAAACACTAATTAGAAGTTGCTATTTTATCTTAAAAACACACAGAAAGGAGGTGAAGGCGAGAGATTCTGCCTGACAAAATTCCTCAATTTGCTTGAGGGAGCAACGACCCAATTGACCAGGGGAAGCCGTTTATAGCATTGCACATCTTCGATGTTCAAAGGGCATTTGATGAAATTCCACAGTGAAAATGGTGGCTTCTGACTCTCCAGAATTTGTTCACATTCAACAAGGCACAAGTCAACAGTATGATGAAATACTCTCTGTTTGCCTGGATAAGTGCAATTCCAACAATGCTCAAGAATGGCACACTATCCAGCATTAAGAAATCGATTACCTGCTACCCTACCACCCATCTGAAGCATTCACTTCCTCCACTTCCGGCGCATGCTGGTAACAGAGTGTACCATTTACAAGATGCACAGCAGCAACTCCCCAAGGCGACTTTAACAGCACCTTTTAAACCCAAACCTTGATTACTTAGAAAATCAAAGTTACTGAGCACATAGAAGTGACAAGGCATGCAAGCTCCCATTTGAGTGACATGTTGTAACGAATTGCAACTGTATTGCCATTCCTTCATTGTCATGGATAAAAAGTAAACTCTCTTAATTGATACACAATATCAGTCAACAAAGCTAATGGAATATTGAACTACATTGTCAGAAGAGGAAAATGCTAGTCAAATAATGTCATGCTTAAACTAGACAGTGCTCTGGCAGATTATACTCTACATATTGCATGGTATCCTGCTCTTCAAGAAACTAGGAAGAGATGTAGATACTGGAGCCAGTGCAGAGAGGCGACAAAGTTGCTCTGTAACGCTGGGCTCTCTGTTTCATAAGCAGAACAGAGAGACATGGGCTTTTCAACCTTGGGATGCAGATCCCTGAAAGCCTATCTCATTGAAGAATGTCAGGTATTTATGGCAATTAAACCATCTATCACTTTATAGATGCATAAATTTAAATATTATAAGTATATCTGGAGGCACTGGGATCTCGTGTTTACAAAGTAAAATCAAAGTGAGTACAATAGATGCTAGAACATCTTGAGGGATTGTCCACTGAATGTAGGAATACATCCATACAAGGCCATACCTAATATATAGCAGAAATCTTTAACATGAATAAACATTCTTTTGAGAGCTCAGTGCATGCCAGCACTCCTTACAGCAAGCTCCCTGGCTAGTATGCATGGTTACAAGCTGCGCATACCAGAATGCTGTTAAAAGTTTACCATCTGAAGACAGAATGGAAAAAGTACAAAATACTAATCTAAACAGACATTCTTAATAAAAGAAACTCAACCCAACGTGACCAGTATTACGCAGAATCCTGAACGGTATTACACACACTCTTGGCCAGTATTATACATTGATTCCTGCTTCCTATTCATGGGACCATAATTTCAAAGTATTGGAATGTATGAGAAATGCAACCAATCCTGTGGAACTTGAATCACTGGAAAAGAAATGCCGAAGCTATAGAGATCACAAACATATGAATTCCATAAGGATTATTCAAGCTTTTGTTCAATCAGCCAGCACAATTTGCATTATGACCTTATTTTCACAAAGAGGAGGGCCGTGTTGATTACAATGATTTATGAAGGCTTTTATTAATTTGGCGTTCTTCCTTGTGAAAGAATTGATTTTGCCTGGTTCACAATCTTTAGAATTTTGCCTCATAAAACTTATTGAAGCTCCATTTTTGGAGATTTGTCTTCAAGTTAAACATTTTGCTGCCGTGCTGATTTGCTAATGCACATACATCTTTTCACAATCATTCTGTTTAAATATTTCTGTTACTTTGTGAGCTCGTAACCTCCCAAAGCACAACATATATGAAATAAAGCAATGAGAGGGTGGAATTATTAAAGGATTGAAATTTGTTCCTTTGTAAGCAATTGCATAAAAGTAAAAGACAGTTAACCAGAAAAATAAATCTGTACACTGCAACATACTGAGTGAAATATTTTGTTGTTATTAAAGGTGATGACTGCCATAAATTGAACAAGTTATAACCTTATTAAATAAAGAACTCACTGGAATGTTTACCCTTGAAATCTTTCAGCATGAAAAAATTTTAGGATGGATGAATTATGGCTTTTTCATAACATGTATGGCATACTTCTATCCAGTAAGAGGGATAGTGCTATGTTTGAAGGCCTAAATTTAATAAAAGTGGGCATCAATTGATGCAATTGAGTTTTAAAAATCCATTTACATGCATTGATGTCGTTTGGCAGCAGAAGTTAAAGACTGCATTTTGCTCTTTTTCTATTTGTGGTTGTGCTACTGAGGATCAATGCCAAAGGAACATAAATCGTTTTCTCACAGGTCAGAAGGAATATCAAATGGAAAGCCACCATGGGCTGCTCCCATGTTCCATTTGCTATTGCAGATGGAACAACACTGTTTTGGGGCTGGGAACATTTGGCTGTTTGGGCTCATTTTAAATATGGCCAAAAGACAACAGGGAAGGGGAAGTGACATTTCATTTTAGGATTAAGGAAAAAAGAAATAAGTGTACATAGTTTCAGAAGCCACTGTTAGTTCTCAAAAATGCTTCTACAAGCTGAACAAAATGATTTACCATAGATCTTTTCAGAAGAATCTGAATGGTAAACTGCTTAAGCATTCATTATTTTAGTTAGAAGATAATATTTTTCAGGATTCTGTTATGTTGCTTCAATTGAAGAAAGTTGAGTTCCAATTCAAATTGTAATTTTTCCTTTTGTCTTTGATATTTGCTCAATCCCTCAAGGGGTTTAGCAAAAGGGTCCTGTACAAATTGTGACGGGGCATTTAAAGTTCAATTGGAGGACAGAATTTTGTGGACATATTCTGTTGGGAGGGAAGAGATGCTTTAAACATTTGTCTGCTCTGTGGAAATTCTGAACGATTGTTCTTTTCAAAATTAATCACAAACCAGGAACCACCTTTTAGCAAATGATTTGTCCTCTCCAGCATTCAGCGTTGTTCTTATTTTATTGAAGCTGCACTAGGAAGTGACATCTCCTCACATTTTGTGCTGTGCAGTTACTTCATCCAATTCAGTACAAACAGTGGTGGCCCTGCCTGAAAGTGGTGATAGGGCTCACGCATATGAAGAGTGGCTATTTGGGTACTGGCACTTGTGTGTAATCATTTCTCAGGAAGACGACCTGTTAGGTGGAATGGGAAAGTGAAGGAAAGGAAACACGCGTGCTCTAAAAAGCAGTTCAGGTAGCAGAAAGCAATACTTCTTCTACTTATTATCCTGTATGTAAGAACTGTCACTAGTCATTCTTCAGGAGACTCAGATATGTTTATTTAGAAGAAAGATGTAGCTCTCATTGACCAAGGGCTGCAGGAATCTTAAAACAGGATACAGGCAGGAGGTCTGACATCCAGCAAATTGAAAGGAAGGCAGAGGTACAGCAATGCACCATTATCTGGAAGAAAACAGAAGCTATAGTACATTCACAGATGTGGGATTCTAATACTTGTAAATCACTTAACATTTACTTTACATAGTTTTTTTGTAGGAGTATTTGCACACATGTTACCGCCTTGATTCTAACTGACATTAAACAGTGAATCAGTTCATAAGTACGATTCAAGGTGGGATAGAATTGTCTACAGTACTTAGGTCTTGCAGTTCTGAAAATACTTTGCAGTTTTTGAAATGCTTGCATTTCTTTTGTTATAACAGCATAAACAATCATATAAAATTTGAATAAAGGTTTTCTCCAGCACTTAAGAATGTGTATAATATTAAAAGATCAAACATCAACATATGCAGTACAAAGGGGCTGTTACGTCACAGAAGATGTTACACTTGTATGAGTTATTTAGCTAAGATCTGATGGCTCAAGTGGACATTAAAGACCCTTTGGCACAATGTAAACAAAAGCTTCAGATTTATTCTAGTGTCATGACCAGCAGATATCCTCCAACTGCTTTTAATAGTATTCAACCATGGTCTTTAAACTAATGGTGTGCCATATCCTGTATCTTACTGTTAACACCAAAAGGAATTAATCCTGGTTCAACAGAGAGCATCAGGGCATGCCCGGAGAAGTATCTGTCCCAGGCAAGCCAAAAAAAAGGTTCCAACCTGTTAACGCAACAAAGCAGCATGTCAAACAACGGAAGCAGCATGTGACAGACAGAGCTAAGAAATCCATATTAATGGAGAAAATTGAAGTTGTGCATTCCTACCACAGCTGTGAATGGTGGTGGACAATTTATTAATTCACATGAGGAGGAGCTTCGCAAATCTTCCCATCTTTAATGATGGGGGAGCCCAACACATCAATTCAAGTTGGAAGTATTTACAACCACCTCAGGCAGAAGTACCAAGTGTGTGAGCCATCCTGGCCTCCTCCTGAGGTATATAACATCACAGATGTCAATCTACAACTAATTCAGTTCACTCCATGATATGACAAGGAATGGCTGAAAGCAATAGATATTGCAAAGGCTATGAGCCCTGTTAACATTCTGGCAATTCTGACAACAGCATGGAAGGCTTGTGTTTCAAAACTAGCAGCATTCCAAACCAAGCTGTTCCAGTGCAAAACAACACTGACATTTACCTGGTAATATGTGTGTCCTGTCCATGAAAAAAAAGCAGGATTCTACCACTTACAGTGTTATCAATTTACTTTCTTGATGTCAGCAAAATACTGGGCAGCACGGTGGCTCAGTGGTTAACATAGCTGCCTCATAGATCCAGGGACCTGGGTTTGATTTGAACCTCAGGTGACTGTCTGTGTGGAATTTTGCACGTTCTCCCCGTGTCTGCATGGGTTTCCTCCCGGTGCTCTGTTCCATCCCACAGCCCAAAGATGTGCAGGTTAGGTGGACTGGCCATGCTAAATTGCCTTAGTGTTCAGGGATGTTTAGGTTAGGGAGATGGGTCTGGGTGGGATGTTCTGAGGGTCAGTCTGGACTTGTTGGGCCAAAGAGCTTGTTTCCACACTGTATGGATTCTACTGTAGTGGAAAGAATTGACATGAGTGATCTCAGATTACAAGCAACATTCATAGCCTGAAGAAGGAGTGAGGATCCAAAGGCTTATGTTTTCAAAGAAACCTGTTGGACTATAACTTGATGTCGTGTGATTTCTGACCTTGTCCAATACCAACCCAACACCGGCAACTCCACATCATGGCTCTTGATAATGTGATGATGATCATTTTCTTGAACCGCTACAGTCCACTTGATCAAGTAACATTCACACAACACAAGAAACAGGCAATGATCAACTCTAATATTTAAATCTAATCATCTCCCCTTGAACTTCAAATGTGTTATCACTGCTGAATCCTCACTATCAAAATCCTAGGGGTTAATATTGAGCAGAAATGGACTGGACCAGCAATATATTTATATCTATGGTTATAAGATGAGGTAAAAGGCTAGGAAATCTGCAATGAGACACTCACCTCCAGTCTCCACAGTGCCTGTCCATTACCTACAAGACATGTGTCAGGAATATGATGGGATACTTCCCTGGATTTGTGCGAGACTCACAAAGCTTGACATCATTCAGGTCAAAATAGCCATCTTTATTGACACCTCAACACTGTAGGAAGTGGGAGGAATTGAAAGAGAAGTTGTCGAGGGTGAGGACAAGTTTGGCTCGGCGGATGTGGGTGTGAGTGGAGGGGGATTGGTCGGGCCTGCGGGACAGGAAGAAGCGGAGGGCCTTTAGGCCATCTGTATGGGGAATGCAGGTGTATAGGGACTGGATGTCCATGGTAAAGATGAGGTGTTGGAGACCGGGGAATTGGAAGTCCTGGAGGAGGTGGAGGGCGTGGGTGGTGTCATGGATGTTGGTTGGGAGCTCCTGGACCAAAGGGGAGAAAATGAAGCCCAGATAGGTGGAGATGAGTTTGGTGGGGCAAGAGCAAGCGGAGACAATGGGTCGACCAGGACAGGCAGTTTTGTGGATTTTGGGAAGGAGATAGAAGCGGGTGGTGCGGGGGTTTTGGGGAACAATGAGGTTGGAGGCTGTGGGTGGGAGGTCACCTGAGGTGATGAGGTTGTGGATGGTTTGGGAGATGACGGTTTGGTGGTTGGAGGTGGGGTCATGATCAAGGGGGTGATAGGAGGAAATGTTGGAGAGTTGGCGCCTGGCCTCGGCGATGTAGAGGTCAGTGTGCCACACTACAACTGTGCCTCCCTTGTCTGCGGGTTTGATGGTGAGGTTGGGATTGGAGCGAAGGGAGCGGTGGGCTGCACATTCTGCAGGGGAGAGGTTGGAGTGGGTGAGACGGGTGGAGAGGTTGAGGCAATTGATGTCTCAATGGCAGTTGGAGATGAAGAGGTTGAGGGAGGGCAGGAGGCCTCGGGGTGGTGCCCAAGAGGAGGGGGTGTGTTGGAGGCAGGAGAAAGAGTCAGTAGACGGAGGGTTAGACTCGCAGTTAAAGAAGTAAGGTCAAATTTGAATACAGAATACAGGGTTAATAGCAGGAATCTCGGCAGTGTGGAGGAACAGAGGGATCTAGGGATCCATGCCCATAGATCCCTCAAAGTTACTACCCAAATTGATAGGGTTGTAAAGAAAGTATATGGTGTGTTGGGTTTCATTGGCAGGGGAACTGAGTTTAAAAGCCATGAGGTTATGCTTCAGCTCTATAAAACTCTGGTTAGACCATACTTGGAATATTGTGTTTTGTTCTGGTCACCTCATGATAGGAAAGATGTGAAAGCTTCAGAAAGAGTGCAGAGGAGGTTTACCAGGATGCTGCCTAGACTGGACTGCAGGCCTCATGAGGAAAGGTTGAGGAAGCTTAGGTTTTTTTCAATGGAGCGAAGAAGAATGAGAGGTGACTTGATAGAGGTGTGCAAGATAATGAGGCATAGGTAGAGTATATAGTCAGAGACTTTTTTTCCCAGGGCAGATATGACGACTATGAGGGGGCATAATTTTAAGGTGATTGAAGGAAGGTATAGGGGAGATGTCAGAGGTAGGTTCTTTCCACAGAGAGTGGTGGGTGTGTGGGATGCGCTGCAGGCAGTGATTATGGAATCAGATACATGAGGGATTTTTAAGCGACTCTTGGATAAGCACATGGAAGATAATAAAATGTATGGTATGCAGGGTAGATTGATCTTAGTAGGATAATAGGTTGGCACCACATCATGGGTTGAAGGGCCTGTATTGTGGTGCACTGTCCTATGTTCTATGTTCTATGCATGTTCTATAACTGCAACAAAAACTGATTTTGATTGTATCATATTCTTAAATCAATCCTAAACTAACAGCATTTTATAAAAAAAGTTCTGACAGCCAACGGGTTACTGATAAACAAATGTCTAAAATATCACAATCTTAACCCATGACTTAAATTAAATTGTACAATGTTTATCTCATGTACTGTTTCACTGAACAAAAACAGTGACATTTTAAAAGCACTTCACGGAGTTATTGGCACTTTGAGTTATTTGGTGGAGCTGAAAAGCGCTATATAAATGCAAGGCTTTTGGCTTTTTGGATGATATTGTGAGTTTGAACAATGGATTAAAGTGGAATTAACTTGACGGATCACAGAGAATAATTGAGGTAAGACCACACAATGATCAAGATTTCAAACATTTGTATTTTGGAAACTAAATTAGTGTTCCTACACAAGTCTGAACTTAATGGCATTTGACAATAATAATTTAAGATGTGATTATATTAACATGCCCCTTTCGTCAATATTTCTCAAGTGATCCTTCTAAAATGCACATTGGTTGCGCTATACTTGCATTGCTGCAAAATATGCTTCAAGCTTTATTTCAGAAGTCCAAACCAGCATAATAACATCAGCAACATTTGTTTATGGAGTTCCTTTTACAGAATAAAATCAACGAAGGTATTATCAAACAAAATTTGACACTAGGCTACACTGAGTTACATTAGGACAAATGATCAAAAGCTTGGTTTAAGAAGCATTCTCATGGAGGAAGTAAAATAGTGAGGTGGACAGTTATAGGGAGGAAGTTGCAGAGAGCTTAGGGCCCAGGCAACTGAAGGCACAGTGACCAATAGTGGGGCAATTAAGATTGAGACTACTTAAGAACTCAGAACACCGTTGAGCACTGATATCACAGAGTTATTAAGAAAGAGGAGATTGCAGACAGAGGTAAAATTCAGCACATGGATAGATTAGAAAACAAGGATGAGTATTTTAAAATTGAGGCATTGCTTAACTGGGAGCTATTGTAGGCCAGTGAGCAACGATGGGCAAATTGAAATGGATGTGCATGAGGATATGGGTAGCCGAGGTTTGAATGAACTTAAGTTTATAAAGGATAAATGTTGGAGGCTGGCCAAGAGAAAGTAATATGTACATATCTGGAAGTAACAAAGGCATTATTGAAGACAGCAGCATCATAAAGGCTGAGAGAATCGTGGATTTGGGTAATGATATGGACATGGATAGAGACAGTTTTAGTGATGGCTGGGATCCGTGGTTGTTAACTCACCTTAGAGTTAAAAATGGCACTGACTTTGCCAAAAGTCTGGTTCAGTGTCAGACCCTTGTCATAGAGATAACTGGAGTTGGTAGCTAGGAACAGAGATTTGTGGTGGGTGAGACTTCCCTGCCTGGAAGTGGGTTTTGAGGTATGGCCTTATGTCATAAAGTAAGATTGTGAAGTGTGGGGAGCCCATGAGATTGTTGCCTCTACTTGATGAACCTTGAGGTGGGCTAGGATTCTCACTCCCTCAAATTCACATATTTGCTTTCCTTCTCCCTCATTGGGGTCTCTCATTCGAAACTCCAGAACATTGAGAGGGAGGCATTTTTTGACACCTATCATCTTTGCTTCCATTTATCTTCCGCTAAGTTGTCATCCCATTCTCTAAACTATATTTTACGTTTGTTAACATTGGCCCAGCATCCCTCATTGATCCAGGGGTACAGTGAGTGAATTGCCAGTGACTGTCTTCAAGGGTGCTCAAGGCAGTGGAGAGCTGCTGACTTCTGATTAACTAGCACTCTGATGGTAGAGGGTGGATTATAGGTGGGGTACCAACGTTGAGAGTCCTTAATCTCAGAGTAGGCGTTCCATTGATCATTTAATTCAGCAGCCCTTCCTAGTGAAGGCGATACAGAGGGCCCACCATTCTCCAGCCCACAAGCAAGGCACCCCATTGGCAACCTTAATTCTGCCCAGTGACTTCACTTTTCCCAAAATTGAACTGGAGCAAATTTCTCCTCATCAGCTTTTGGTTGTCAGACAAGCAATCAAACAATTTCAACACAGTGGAAGGAATGAAAAAGATGGTAGACATGACAGGATGAATATTAAACAAGGCATAGAGGTTAGGAATGAACAGCTGCCAGGTCTACAATTCTCCTACATTATCAATGATCAGCTGTGAAAAGGGATCTTTTTGTTTGTGGATGCTCCAGCAGCAGATAGCATCCCCTCAGCAGAGATTTTGATATGTTGCCGTACCAACATAGAAACAGAAGCAAGGAACAGAGGTAGGCCATTCTACCCATTGAGCCCGCACTATCATTCAATGTGGTCATGGTTAATCATCCACCTCATTACCCTGTCCCCATATTCTCCTTACACCCTTCGATTTTGCTAGCCTTAAAAACTATACCTGTCTCTTTCTTGAAAACATTCAATGTTTTGCCCCACCCAATTTCTGATGCAGGGAATTCCACAGGTTCACTAGTCTGGGTGAAATAATTTTCTCCTCATCTCAGTCCTAAATGGCCTCACACCTGCCCTTAGTCCTTGAATGCTGGCTTTGGATTCCCTGGCCATCATGAACATCTTGCATTTAACCTCTCCAGTCTTGGTATCGTTGTACAGGTTTTTTTTAATGAGATCTGCCCTCATTCTTCCAAACTCCAGTGAACATAGTCTGAAGCAACTTAAGTTATCCTTAGACATTAGTGCTGTCATCTCAAGAATCAATCTGGTCAACATTTACTAAACTCCCTCCATAACCAATTAAGAGACCAAAACAATACTCTCGCTGCACTCTCATCATGTCCCTGTACATTTGGAGCAAAATATCCTGCATCTGTACACACATCCTTTTGCTATGAAGGCCGACATAATATTTGTCTTCTTCATCACTTGCTACATCTGCATTCTTTTAGTGATTGGTGTACAAGGACACCCAGGTTTCATTGCCCCTCCCCACTTTCCATCTATTGCCGTCCAAATGATAATCTACCCTCCTGTTTCTTCCTTCCAAAGTGATAACCTCACATTTACCCATATCTTCTCTTTTGTTTATTGACATACCTTTATTTAAAATAGTGGTAGTTTCTCCAAACTCCAAATTTAATTGTGTAGTCAAGAGATCTGAACTGAATCAATCTCTTTTAATTTCGCTTTCCAGTAACTAATAACCATTTGTTTCTGAATGTTAGTTGATTATTCTTTTCTTCCTTGAACTTTTCTCTTTTTCTCTTGAAGTGTCTCATTCCTCCTGAGATATTATATGATGCTGCTCATTAACTTGTAGCCACTCAATAAATAGAACATAGAGCATAGAACAATACAGCGCAGAACAGGCCCTTCGGCCCTTGATGTTGCGCCGACCTGCGAACTAATCTAAGCTCATTCCCCCTACTATATCCCATCATCATCCATATGCTTATCCAAGGACTGTTTAAATGCCTGTAATGTGGCTGAGTTAACTACATTGGCAATCAGGGCATTCCACGCCCTTACCACTCTCTGAGTAAAGAACCTGCCTCTGACATCTGTCTTAAATCTATAACCCCTCAATTTGCTACTATGCCCCCTCGTACAAGCCAACGTCATCATCCTAGGAAAAAGACTCTCACTGTCCATCCTATCTAATCCTCTGATCATCTTGTATGTTTCTAATAAATCCCCTCTTAGCCTTCTTCTCTCCAATGAGAACAGACCCAAGTCCATCAGCCTTTCTTCATATGACCTTTGCTCCAGACCAGGCAACATCCTGGTAAATCTCTTCTGCACCTTTTCCAATGCTTCCACATCCTTCCTGTAATGGAGCGACCAGAACTGTGCGCTATATTCCAAATGAGGCCGCACGAGCGTTTTGTACAATTGCAGCATGACATCATGGCTCCGGAACTCAATCCCTCTACCAATAAAACTTAACACACTGTATGCCTTCTTAACAGTACTATCAACCTGGGTGGCAACTTTCAGGGATCTATGTACAAGGACACCAAGATCCCTCTGCACATCCACACTACCAAGAATCTTTCCATTGACCCAGTATTCTGCCTTCCTATATTCTTCCCAAAGTGAATCACCGCGCATTTATCTGCATTGAACTCCATTTGCCACCTATTTGCCGCCAATAATGCAGTTTACCTCACAACGGAGGTTCCTTGAGACTATTGTTTGCCAAATGCATACACAAAATGAGACCATAATCCACTATCCCATAAATGAATGACCACAAGTGCCACAGGGGTCTCACCCATTAGTGAGAGAAGCAGTAAACATCCCTCAGTGCTTTTCTGTGGGACCCCAATTCAATTCCCAAGCACTTGCCTTGACAGTGATGGGCTTACAACTAAATTAAGACACATGTGGAGAAGGAATTCCACTGCCAAGAGCTGCCAACAAGTCAGATAACTGGCAAGTCTCCAAAGCTGACAATACCCTCAGGCACAGTGGCCACTGCTGGTGTAGCTCACAGACCTGTAGGAGGGATTACCCATCAGTCTTCAGATGATGGTGAATGTAGACATGGAAGTCTCCGGTCAGCAAGATTAAGACAGGGCTAGCAAGGACAGAGGCTTGGCATCTCGCAGGGACATACTCCCTGATTCTGGATTTCTCATGTGGGCCTTTGAATAAGGGAGGGGCCCCAAATCCCTGCCGTAATAAGCTGTTAATCAGATTTGCTGAGAGTGTGATCTCCCCATTTGATGGTCCCCTGCCCCAAGCTGGTTGAACACAAGCAATGATAGGTCAGGTATTTTGGTGTGTAACTAATAGCCTCAATTAGCTCATGAGTGATATGTGCAAGATCCATTCTTCCTGCCTAGTACTTGATCAATGCAGGGGAGGAGTTGAGAAGATGGTAGGATCACAGTTAATGAAACTATGCCTATGAACACCCGCCCCGTTTCCAAACTCAGGCATTAAATTGAGTCTTGGATCTAAAACTGATTGCCCTTTTATTTAATATTTATTCATGTGCACATTTCAACTGGGATTGATGAATAGCATTCTGGAACAGGAATCCCAGGTAAATTTTCTACTTGCAGGCCTAAGGGCAATTTGTGGTTTCCAACATACCCCTGCTGACACTGGCAACGAGTAAGGACCGGGGACATGGATTTCATTCCACATTGGGCAACATCAACCAGGTTGCAGTGAGCCAATGCATGGGTTTTAATCATAATTGACAAAGTTAAGTTGTCCCCTGAGCATTCGGTTCAGAATGCAAACATATCAACACACGCCAAAGAAAACAGCAATAAACAATAAACAAAATGCTTCACCTCCTAAAGGTCATGCTCTTTTAACTAAATATTTCAGAATAGCTAATGACAAATATAGATAATCTATCAATCTTAAAATAATCAACCTCGTGAAGGCTGAATTGTGATCTTCTAACTTTCTGATTGACCTGGTTGATATGGCAGGCAGATAAAGCACTCATTCTCAGATAATCCATTAGATTCACTGGGATATGTAGACGCAGACACAAAACTGATTTGTTACAGTTGAACTGCAGTAAAAATTGCTGAAAGCACCCCTTGTGAAATAATACACTTTAGCAAATGTCAGCAGCTCACAAAACAGACAACTCTCAAACATCTATAGTTTCAATCATACATCAAAAGAATAAATGTGACATTGAAGGCAGGTATCAATATCTACTGGGATGTGGACATATTCTCAATATTGTAACAGACTATGCCACATTTTATAACACTAAAATATGCCTAGTTTTGCAGGCAAATATGCCACGAGGCTGCCTTTATTTATGTGGTAGAATGATGGCATTTAGAATTGTAAACAAAAGTTCCTTACAGCTTTTGAACGGGTTGCGGATGAAATCTGAACATCTCAAGCTGTATTTGCTAACGTTTCTCTGATTGGTTTTAGTAAGTGATCTTTCTCTCCCTGGTATATCTCTTCAATATATAGTACTTTACAGTTCCAGCCCATTCAATAAAATAAGTTTCACCGTCGACCTCTTTAACATTTAAGGCTGTAACAGATTTCTACCACAAGAGTTACTGTACAGCAGAAATTTTAGTAAGAGCTTACCTACGTTACACACATCCGAGTAAGTAACTGACAGCATTATAGTCCACAAACTGGTCGTAATCTTGGTGCAGAAGGTTTAAAGATTTCTCTTGTTCGACTTTCTGAGATCAATGACCCATTCCAAACAGTTTTGTTCAGCGCATGATACTGAAAGCACACATACTGTAGCAGGAATGAGACTAAACTGAACCAAATCCTGTCGTTATTCCCAGCGTCTCCTGTCTCCAAAATTCAGACGAAACTAATGTTTTGTGAAGGGGCCCAATGACCAGGCCCAGACTGGCTGGAAACTATTTCCTGCCTCTAAGAAGTATATACATGTGCAAGCGAGTGAATTCATGAGAAAAAGAGACGTAAGCCAGTAAAAGAATACAAAAGGGGAAGATAACGTAATGGCAGAATCCATAATGATTAAACTTATAGTGCGCATCTATTTGATTAAGTTTTGCTCTTATTCTAAACAGTTATAAACATAAGGAGAGAATAATGCATAAAATTAATCTCAGACTAAAAAGGTTTGTTTAAAAATAAGAACTGACTTTATCTTATTATAATAGTTATGGTATTTATCTATTTAATTAACACATTTATTTAATTTTGAGTGCAACAGACCTTAAAGTGGATAGCATGCCTTATTACCTTTCCTGAGTATCCTCCGGAGCAACAGATAACCACCAACAATGTAAATTCATAAGGGCAAACTCCATCTTGAGGATATTAGAATTGTGCTGATATAAAACACGCAGCAGCAGAGCTTTCCAGTTTGACAGAGTGCCTGAATTGGATCACTAAGACTGCCCACAGCTTATGTATCCAGATTTATGAAAAGACTTTCTTAAACCATCATCTGTTTATCTTTTTTTTCCCCATTTTTTGACTCCCTTGAACAACTTCCTCTCTGTTTCTCCAAGCGACTTTCAGGCTGGGAACTAAGTGCACCATTTGGTATTGATTAAAAACAGACAAGTACCTTTGTAAAAGCCAGAACTGAGCGATTGCGGATCACAGGTTTTTTTTACTCTAATTAGCATGTGGTTCAGTAGCTGTGTGTAACTAAATAAGCGCACTACCATTACATATCGTATAAAAGGACACAACATACACTTCTTAACATAAACTATTAGTTTTACATGCACGCTTTTCATATTTTCTTGCTGTGATCATGGCTTTGATTTCTCTTGCATACCATATAATGATGTCTTGGAATTAAAACACAGTACAATATAATAAATAGTGCTGCTTTTAATTTAAAGTGTTATTATCACAGGAAACTGTGTAGCTTTGAATTCAACAGTACTGTCAAAGTTGTAAAACTGCAGGATACTTTGAGAAGTATCTTGTTCTGGCTAAAGTGGAGTCAGTTATAAGAGTTAGATAAATGTATAAGGAGAAAGAACAAATATGCAAAGAAAGATCAATGAACAGCGTATTAACATTCTAATTAAATTTGGATTCAATTATTCTATTTTACTTCCCTCAATAATTTATGAAATTCTCTACTTGAATCAAAGATATCAATCATAATATATTTTCGTCAATAAGCAGGGAATTACATAAAATGCAACATTAAAATAAGTTGATTATGAATTTCAGTGTTGATGATGACGATGATAAGGTGCATTTTAACATATTGTTCTTTGTAAGCATTTCTTTTAATGTACATACTCTATTTGATCAGTTTACAGTCAGTGGAAGTTCTTGATTCTTCGCCCCAAAATATCAATTGAACTTCTCAACTGTGGAGCTTCTCATAATGGGTGGGAGAAAGGCTAGACAGAACACTGCACAGATGGCCAGGCATTTACAGAAAATGTCAATGATTTCTGGACTTCCAGGACAAAGCAACGTTATATCTCAGCTAAAGCCAGACCAGGTGCAAAATTGGCTCAGAAGAGTGAACATTCGAAAAATGATGCACAATTATACTTCCTAAATACATCTTAAAGTATAAATCTTTCTTCCTTCAAAATGTAAATCTTTATGCATATGTACACAATCTATATTTGTAAGTATATGGGGCTAATTAACCCATTTCGTTGGATAGCTAGTCTGTGGTTCATAATTCCAACAGCACAGGTTTGATGCCTGTTTTGGCTAAGATAGGCACAGAGTATATCTGCTCACCCAGCCTACAGAAGTAAACCATTGTGCTTTGCCTTTATTCATTAAATAGTAAGATCTGTCTGTATGCAAAGGACTGAAGAAGATAAATAAGCCAGTGTGTATTAACTGGTAGGCTTTTCAATTTCTTGCAGGACCCACAACCAATTTTTTGAACATAATGTTACTGGATGGCATGCCAGTGTCTCAAAACCTCTGGGATCTGCTACAATTTTCAATGTGAGTGTGCACGGATTGTTGGATTATGCTCACCTCCAATTATAAGCTCATTAAGGTTCTTAAAAAGCTTGTTGATATACACCTTCTTAAATGTTTGGGTCAAAGGGCCTATTTCCATACTGTATCATGAGTCTATGGCACTATTGCTGGTTGGACCAAAGGGTCTGTTTCTGCACTGTATGACTCTACATGTGAAAACACAACATGCCAATCATACAGACATTTTCACGAAGCAACTTAGAAGTCAAAAATTCATTAGGTTCACAAAATTAGTCTCAAAGACTCAATAGGCATCAAGGCAAAAGATTCAACTTTCTGAAAAGGTCCTTAAAAACAATCTCTGATTGAAACTAGTCAGAGTTGTAGAGCTGATTCAAACAGTCAAAGCAATGGTTTCTGGACTTGCGTGTGTCCAATGCAGAAAAAATGTTTGATTAAGATTTGTTTAGCAATTAGGCACAAAGTTCTACACAGAATAAATACAAAAAGCTGAAGAGCTGAAAGATCCCGAAATGATACAGTCATTAGAAAGCCATTTCAATGCCACATTAAACATTTGCATGCATCATCAAGCATCCGTGTCAATTATACAGAAGCCAACAGAACGCACATAACATTTCATGAACCGACAAAGACATAAAGGCAAAAAGACAAAAAGATTTTTCAGAGGGACATCCAGCAAACAGAATTGTTGTGTTGATGATTGTATCCATCCTCATGAACCCTTTCTGGACAGATTTTGGAGACCACCTGAAGACTCATAGTATTGAAGAACTACTGAAGGATAGAGATAGTACAACGTGATCCTTGCAGGTCAATGAAATTTTCAAGTCTGAAATTCTCAACAAATAACAGGAAAATGCCCAGCATGCATAGAAAAGATCATTGGCAGAGACAGTGCACTAGAACAAAGGCTGAATCAGCCCCCAAAAGCTATGCATTGACACAGAAAAACCATATGCCAGATTACCTTCAAGCTCAATTTGGTATCCCATCAGAGGTGTATATATGATGTGACTGACAAACTAAAATCTGACGATGTACACAATGAGATATACACAAAGAGTGGTGAATTCATCTCATGCTGCCTCATGGAAAACATCAATGTCTTCATATACATTTACTTAGTTACAACCGGGTCTACGTGAAGTTTTCCAAGGTATTACAGTTACAGATGGACACCCCAAATTATCTAGCTGCCCGGTGAAGAAGGATATATTAGCTTACCGTTTTATTCACCTGCCCCCTGTGTTGGTGACAAGAAGGTTAATATACAAATGATCCCTCTCGTGGGATTTGCACGGATACCTTTATCCATGTTTAAAATTAGCTATTAAAATTAAATATTAGTTACTTAAAATTAGTTTGTGTTGTAAAAGAACAGGCAGGGGTTCCTTGAGTTAATAATTTTATTAGTCACTACATGTGAGAAGAACTGGAACAGAAATGAGTAGAGAATCCAAAAAAACATAAAAGTTAAATGATATATTATTTGATCTCTGGGTTGTTTGTGAAAAGTAAATGGTGGATTGTTGATGTTTGACTAGTTGATTTAGAGATATTTTGCCGGCTAATACACTAGCAAGATGCAGCCAGAACTCTTTCTGGGTTCATTCACTTGATGGATTAAGAGACCTTGCCACCTTCCACTGGAAGGAAGGCCCACCCTTTAGATTGGATGGTAGTTCCTGCAATCCAGCAACATGAGAGATCTGAGGTCTGGGCTACCAGGAGCACAGCTAACCACAAGGGGGGGGGGGGGGGCGGCTAATGGATCACAGAATGCGGCACACTGGAGACTTTGGAATAAAGATGATTGGCACATCCCTTCCAGCCGTTCTAAATACTCAGAAAAATACAGATTGCCATTCCTGCCAACCCATGCAGATGATTTTATCATGTTGGCAGCATAACATTGAGATCGATTGCGTTTTAATAAGTTAAATTAGCTCTTACTTATTAATTTACATATGGTGGATGGATGGCAGATTTCGGTGATTGCCAACTCTCAGTATATGGGGGCGAGTAGAAAGTTGAGGTGCCGCTCTGGTGAAAACAGAACAGGTGGGAGCATGTAAGGTCCAGCCCAGTGGCCTAAATTGGGTCTAAATTCACTGAAGTTTCAATGGCTGAGAGACAGGATTCTGAAGGGGATGATTAGAAACCTAGTGAAAGATTGTTTTGCTGGCTGGGAGAAGTTAGGTTTGATTGCACCTTAATGAGAACGTCGTTTATGACTGAGATGAAGAAACACTCAATCTTTGTAAATCTTTTGAAATTCTCTGTCTCAGAGAACTATTGATGTTACATCTTTGAGCATAGTTAAAACTGGAATAGCCAGATATTCATGTGTATCAGAAAATCAAGGGACGTGTGAGCTGGTGGAGAAATAGATTTGAAACCCAAAATCAGCCATAATCATAATCACAATCACAAAAAAAATTCATCAAATTCTGTGGTCCACACCTGCTCTATCTCTTGTGTTCAGTTCTGAGTAGACCAATGCCATCTTCTTAAAACATTCCAGATAATTGAAATCCATCAACTGTGGAATTATTCTGGGGAGGTGATGACCTAGTGATATTATTGCTGGACTGTTAATCCAGAGACCCAGATAATGTCTAGAGGCTGGGGTTTGAATCCCACCATGGCAGATGGTAGAGTTTGAATTCAATAAAATATTTGGAATTAGGAGTCTAATGATTACCATGAATCCATTGTCTGAAAAAAAATCTGTTTCACTGATATCCTTCAGGGAATGAAACTGCCTTCTTTACCTGGTTTGGCCTACAAGTGACTCCAGACCCACAGCAATGTGGTGGACTGTAAACTACCCTCTGGGCAATTAGGAATGTGCAATAAATGCTGTCTGGCTAGCAATGCCCTCATCCTGTGAATGAATTTATGTAAAAAAAATTCTTAATCCTTTGCTGTGTCTTCACTAAAGCCATTCTAAGATATGGCAATGAAATGTGCAGACAATACTCAGTAAAGTTCAAACCAATATCCTACAAACATTCATCATGACTTCCTTGCTTTTGGACTTTATGAAACCATTCCTCAAACCCATGATTCCATATGCCTTTTAAACCATTTTCTCAACCTGTGAAAATGTTTGTTTTGTTGGTTTTTCTCATTTTCGGTTGTTTCTGACAATCTCTCACTGAAGTTGTGACAGGAGGTCAGGAGAGAACCATTTAATTTCTAGACCTTGTGTTATTAAGCTATTTTTCAAAGTCTTTACTTCGGAACTGAAGCCAGATAAAAAGATGCGAGAGTAAGGGCAAAGCAACGAATTACATTGTAAATTGGCTGAGCAATCAAAAACATAACAAGGACATCAGGAGCAATTGCCTGAAAAAATCATGTGCGGATTATTGCTGGATCCATTGTTGTTTTAGACAATTCTTAAATTACATGGATCAGGCTGATTTGAATGCACTACTAACATATGGTCATTGCAGTCAGGCTAGTGGCCAAGTTAATAGTATATACCATGTTAAAGTTCTGGAAGAGATCTGGTCAAATTAAGTTGCTCTGCATGATCAATAGAATTTAAAGCAGGTGAGAATAAATAACATAACATGCAGTTTCTAAGAGGAGTCATATCATATCATATCAGCCTCGAAGTGTTAACTTTATTTCTCACTCCAAAGCTGCTGCTAGATAATAGACAATAATAGACAATAGGTGCTGGAGTAGGCCATTCGGCCCTTCGAGCCAGCACGACCATTCATTATGATCATGGCTGATCATCCACAATCAGTATCCTGTTCCTGCCTTATCCCCACAACCCTTGAGTCCTCTATCTTTAAGAGCTCTATCTATCTCTTTCTTAAAAGTATCCAGAGAGTTGGCCTCCACTGCCTTCTGGGGCAGAGCATTCCATATATCCACCACTCTCTGGGTGAAAAAGTTTTTCCTCAACTCTGTTCTAAATGGCCTACCCCTTATTTTTAACTGTGTCCTCTGGTTCTGGATTCACCCATCAGCGGAAACATGCTCTCTGCCTCCACAGTGTCCAATTCCTTAATAATCTTATATGCCTCAATCAGATCCCCTCTCATCCTTCTAAACTCAAGTGTATACAAGCTCAGTCGCTCCAATCTTTCAACATATGATAGTCCCGCCATTCTGGGAATTGACCTCGTGAACCTACGCTGCACTCCCTCAATAGCAAGAATGTCCTTCCTCAAATTTGGAGACCAAAACTGCACACAATACTCCAGGTGCGGTCTCACCAGGGCCCTGTACAGCTGCAGAAGGACCTCTTTGCTCCTATACTCAATTCCTCTTGTGATGAAGGCCAGCATGCTATTAGCTTTCTTCACTGCCTGCTGTACCTGCATGCTTGCTTTCATTGACTGATGTACAAGAACACCTAGATCTTGTTGTGCTTCCCCTTTACCTAACTTGACTCCATTGAGATAGTAATCTGCCTTCCTGTTCTTGCCACCAAAGTATATAACCACACATTTTTCCACATTAAACTGCATCTGCCATGCATCCGTCCACTCACCTAGCTTGTCCAAGTCACCCTGTACTCTAATAACATCCTCCTCACATTTCACACTGCCACCCAACTTTGTGTCATCGGCAAATTTGCTAATATTACTTTTAATGCCTTCGTCTATATCATTAATATATATCGTAAACAGATCTGCTGCATTTCTCGGGTACTGTCTGTTTTTATTTTAGGTCTTTAGTATCTGTAGGACTTTGGCTTGGCATGAAAGGATTGGTTGAGAAAGAGAAAGCGTTGAACATTTGGAAAGGGGACAAGTTGTACTAACAAAGCTTTGTTAGAAGATTAGGAAAGACCCGGATCATTTTTGGCAAAGATGAGAAAAGGGAAAAAAAATTTGGATACAATTATGAAATGTTCACCGCGGTGCCAAAATGAAACTGTGGCAGTTACAAGAATGCAAAAACACAGTTGTTGCTCATTTTGTTAAGTCTCTCAGGTACGTCTCAAAGCACTTCACACACAATCAGTCCCTTTGAAGTTTAGTATCTCTTGTTTTGTAGGGAAACCTGGTGACGGGAGCTTGTGATTTCAAATGAACCTGTTGGACTGTGTTGTCTACCTTCTGACAATTTCACACAAGCTGAAATGGACGACCAGTGAAGGGGCCAGTTCCCATGTTATTTGAGAGAAAAGAGTGACTCATGACAGTAAGATATCACAATGCCTTTCTTCAAATATGCTAATTTTTAAACCAGACATCAGTAAAATAACAATGTTCATGACCTTTGTGGAGGGTTTCTCTGTGAATGGTCAAGCAGATTGTATCATGCTATCTTCCCAAACTCACCTCATTACCTATGCACCACTCCCTTTTGGTAGCCTGCTTGCCATATCTTTCCTCCTGCCGTAGGCACAAATACCGGGCCATTGCTGGGATACGGCAAGATTACAGATCCGGCCCATGATATTTAAAATGCAGTTGTGCATCAAGGCAATCCGAATAGTATCATTTGCCCATGACATGTCAGATAAAGGAATACTGCTGTCTGCTTCACAGACAGGAATATGGAGGCCCTCATGGATGGGGTGGTGTTGAGGAACAGAAGATCCTTCCTCTTTCCTCCAGGAAACCAGAGGAGGCCTTGACATTAGACGTGCTAGCCTCGCCCAAGATTGCCTCCCAGGTTTGTGCTGTTCAGTAGCATAGAGGAATGCTGGGCAATGTTGTAATACCTTCTCACATTGGCAGGTGTGAATGTCACCACCTTCTCTTACTCTATCTCTGCTACTTCCCCTATGAAGCTCATAACCTACCACTCTCACTGTTGCATGCAACAGCTTCTCTCACTCACTGTCACCCATCCTTGACAGCTTTGACCTTGTAAACCCTCTGCAATTCTACTCACTGACTCAAGAGGGACAGCTCATCACACTACCCTAAATATAAGGTGAGCCAAGCATTTTCATCACATTTAGTCTCTCCCTTTCTCTCATCCTGGAAGAAAGCTGCCCACAACAGTGCAGACAGATCCAGGATGTGGGATTGGGTGGATTACATTCATTTCCTCAGCCCCTATCATGATAGGATGGTGACCCTACCAATGAGGATCATGACTGCACATGTGATGATACTGGAATTTCCATGTCTCAGTAATCAAGTAAAAAGCATTGTCCATTTCTACTCTTCTTGTCCATTACCTCTGCTCTGAATGTACTCTTAACATGCCCAAACCTCTACCCATTGTTCCACCTTTTTGTCTCCTGCAGGGACTAGTAGCATCAGCTGGCATTGGTTGCCAAGCAGCTGGAACCCCAACATATCTCTAAGGAAGAAGTCCCACATGCCTCAGAGCATGCACCATCATGGCTGCCTCCTCCACCAGCTCAGACACTGACACCTTGGTAGGTATAGTTGCAAAATTAGACTTTGGAGGTCTACTGATTAACCCCAAACAGGAGAGTACCCCAAGCTTTTGGAAATTCACCACTTCATTTAAATGAATAATAAAACTCAGGGGCAACAGGTATGTTTATGCAAGACACTGGGCAAAGTGATCCAAGATTGCAGGAGTCTACCAAGGCTGTTTGCACTTGCTACCTCTAATAGGCAATCATCTAGCTGTTTCCATTGACAGGTTAGCAGCTGCCATGGGGAGCTCTCTGGAACGTGCAGAGCTCCACTCCATCACTCTTGTCATTGGTGCTCAGGGTCAATGGTAAGGCGACAGGGGGTGAGGGATGGTCACCTCACTCCAAATGTCCCCTCCTCACAAGGAGGCAGCTTTGTGGTATGAGGCACTCAGCCAGAGGAGGAAACACACACACACAACTCCAAAAGTCTTCTCTCACAACATTCCAGAGGCTAAACAGATTGTACCCTACTCACTGGAATTTAGATGAATGAGGGGTGATCTCATGTAGGATCACTTAGCGGCTTGACAGGGTAAATGCTGAGAGGATGTCTCCTCTCAAGGGAGAGCCTAGGGCCAGAAGGTATAGTCTCAGAATTAAGAGCAGCAATTTAAGACTGAGATGAGAAGGAATTTCTTCTCTCAGAGGGCTGTGAGTCTTTGGAATTCCTTACCATGGAAAGCTGCAGCAGCAGAGTCCTGTGTACATATAAGGCTGAGATAGATAGATTCTCAATCAATTGAGGAATCAAGGGTATGGGGAAAGGGCAGGATAATGGGCATGAAGAGTGTCAAATCAGCCAAGATCCTATTGAATGGCAGAGCACACTCGAAGGTCTGAATGGCCAACTCCTTTTCTTACTTCTTATGGTCTTTATGATTTTAATAATGAGATATCAATATATGCTATTGCATGAAAATGAGCCTTACCTGCACAAGTGTGGAGAATCCCAGTTTGCCTTTCAACATTTAGTTGGAAAACTGGAACATTTTGAGCTTGATGTCGAGAAGCTGCTCACTGCTGACCTCCAAGATAATAAAATGTGAGGCTGGATGAACACAGCAGGCCAAGCAGCATCTCAGGAGCACAAAAGCTGACGTTTCGGGCCTAGACCCTTCATCAGAGAGGTGATTTTCATAACTTTCTCACCAATAGTCACATCACTCAGTCACTGGGAAATTTCCGTCCTTACTGTTGGGCAAATGTATGCATCTACGATCAAGGAAGCATATAACTTTCAGAAAGCTAAGTAATGACATCAATATAACACAACATAACTTCTGTCAGGTGTATTCACAATGCTCTTTAGGGCACTTTGTTTAACCAACACTCAATTCCACCATTTTGATTTTTTTTGGAAAGTGGAGGTGCAAAATGTGAGTAAGATATGCAAAACTCTATTTTCTTTCTGACTCTCTGGTATGAACAGGAACCATCTTCTTTCCCTGAAGTCAATAACATCACAATTAGCAATGACCACTGATTTGCTGCAGAGTATCTAGTTGTGACAGTGTGTCTCCCAGCACAATGTGAAGCAAAGAAGTAATACCCATAGCTGTAAATGAAAGCAGTGTAGTATGTTTCAGCTAAGGACAGTCAGCAACTGCTCTGCTGCAAAGCTGTCCCCTTCACACTTCACTTCAGCTTTGATGGAGAAGTATTTAGACTCAGAATATTAGCTTGGTGCAAATTTGATGCAAATTTTTTTCCATTTATATAAGCAGTGAGGTTGATGATAAGAATGCCAATGCCCACATGGGTGCCATCCAATGTGTCCTGTAAGAGACATACCTTTTGAGAAGGGCATGATGTCTGGATTGCCCAACAAAGCAGCTGCTCCTTGTTGTCAATGGGAAGGACGCAGTGCCATGGTATGTGAATGCTGCAGTAACCTCTTATTCTGTAGAAAACACTGTCCTTCTGTAAAAGCATGGCAGACTGGTTACATTTGTTGCGCGTAAAAGGGCAGCCAATCTACTAATGCTAGTTTTCGACCCAGTCATAAAAATTCAAATTAATCTTTGAGATTTTTAAAGACACGTACGACTCTTTTTTACATACTTGGCTCTCAGATCATGTTAAACTTTAACATTCTGAACCTTTTATCTCCCAGATGCAATACAACTTCGGTTTTCCATACATTTTATGATTCTGTTTATGAGCAGCAGATCAGGACAAGCAATCCTTGAAGTGATTTCCTTGACACACTAGCTAAAGACTCATAAAACCATAGCATACTACAACAGAAAAGGAGGCCACTTGGCCCAATGTCCTATTGTCAGCTAGTTAGCGGATCTGTCTACAGACCGGCTCTTTCCCTGAAAATATCTCCCCTGCAAATATCTCCTACTCAGTAATTAACAAACTCTCTTTTACAGATCTCTTAAAACTCCTTCCCCTGCCCTTTCAGCAATATTTTTGTCACTCAGAACAGCCACAAGTTATATTCGCCAAACCTGACTTTACCCTCTTAAGTTTTCCCATTTAGTTTTGTTGAAGTGTTCCATTAAAATAAATGTCCATTTTCACATATCTATCCTATCTCTTTGAAGAGGAAACAGTTTTCATTCTTATGCTGACTTGGACCATTGCAGATCACCAACTGCTACACGCATTTTTATTTTTTGCTTTTGAGAGGGTTATGTTGTATGGTTTTCTGCCTCCTTTGATTCATCTTTTCAATCTCCCTTGTGTCTCTGACACTTATGGCATCAAACAAAAGAAGAATGCCAGAACAGCTTAGACATGATTTAATGGGTATTAATCTTACCTCTAATTTAGTAGGTTATGAGCTCACGTACCCCTCCAGAATGTTGAGCCCCAATGTTTAATACTGAGAGAGTGCAGTATTGTTAGAGGAGCTGTTTATCAGATGAGTTGTTGGTGCAAATTTTTATCTGTTTGAAATATGCTATTGGTCTTGATACAAAGCGGACATGGTGACTTATTTTGATGTCCTGGTCATAATTATTCCTCAACTGATATCACAAATCTATTATCAGTTCACTGTAATACTGGTTTCCATTTGTATGGAGGAGAAGTATGCAATATGAAGTATTTGTATGGAGAAGTTGGAAAGGTCAATTTGAGAAAAGTACCAAAATGGGGCAGGGGGTAGGGGATTCTGAAATAAGTAGGGAGAGAAGGAGAGATGGATAGAAGATGGATAAAGGAGAAGTTAGGTGAAGAGGAGACAGGTCAAAGAGGCGGGATTGGAGCCAGTAAAAGTGAATGTAAGTGGGGAGTTAGGAAGGGGTATCTGAGATAACAAGGTGTAGAGCTGGATGAACACAGCAGGCCAAGCAACATCAGAGGAGCAGGAAAGCTGACATTTCAGGTTGAGACCCTTCTTCAGAAATGGGGGAGGGGAAGGGGTTTCTGAAATAAATTGCGAGACAGGGAGAGGTGGCTAGAAGATGGATAGAGCAGAATATAGGTAGAAAAGAGACAGACAGGTCAAAGAGGCGGGGTTGAAGCCAGTAAAGGTGAATGTAGGTGGGGAGTTGGGGAACGGATCTGAGATATCAAGTGTAGAGCTGGATGAACCCCACTTTCCTAGGTTTTTTTCTAGGGAGATGGGTGTAGGATGACGTGAGACTTGTCATTTCAGGAAGTATCTTTGAGGTAGTAGCAGAATTGGATTGCATTTACTGGATATCAGGTCAATTATAATGATGAATATCGTTTGGTTCCCTTGTAAATCAAAAACCCTGGATTTGCAGTCCTCTGGGGAAGAGATCTGCACAGACTAATGGCCTTCTGGGAGAAAGAAAATTCCCTTCCACTTTGTCTAACTTAGAATCATAGAGTCTGTATAATGTGGAAGCAAGCCATTCTGCCGATCAAGTCCACACCAACCCTCTAAAGAGCATTCCACCTAAAGCCACACCTTGACCCTATCCCTGTAACCCTGCATTCTGCAGGGCTAATCTGCAAAACCTGCACATCCCTGAATGCTACTGACAATTTAGCATGGTTAATCCACCTAACCTGCACATTTTATACTGTGGGAGGAAACCCAAGATGTCACGGGGAGAATGTGCAAACTCCACACAGACAGTCACCCAGAGTTGGAATTGAACCCTGATTCTTGGTGCTGTGAGGCAGCACAGCCAACAACTGAGCCATATTTTTAAACCACGTCCCCTAGTTATCATCTCTGTCTAAGGGGAAAAATGCAGCTGAATTCATTCTCAAATCAACTGAGTTTAAAATTTAGCAAGTTTCATGGAGAGTTTCTTTCTGTGAGCCCTAGTCAGATTTCTCATGTAAGTCTCCAAAACTCACCTCACCGCCTATACACCACAGCTCAAGGCATTGGTTCATCTTGTCTTGTTCCGTGAAGGAGCAGCATCATTTAACATCCAGATGCCTTACAGCGACCATAAGACCATAAGAAATAGAACCACGAGTAGGCCATTTGGCTGCTTAAGCCTGCTTCACTATTCAACAGGGTCGTGGCTGATCTGACATTCCTCACATCCACTTTGCTGCCTTTCCCCCATTATGCTACACTCCTGACTGATCTAGAATCTATCTTAGCCTTAAATGTACACAACAACTCTGTCTTTATAGCTCTCTGTGGCATGGAGTTCTAAAGACTCACAACCCTTTGAGAGAAGAAATTCTTCTTCATCTCCGTCTTTGATCAGCTCCTCTTTATTTTGAAACTGTGCCCTCTGGTCTTAGACTCTCCCATGAGGGGAAACATCCTCTCAGCATTGGCTCTGTCAAGCCTTTTAAGAATCCTATGTGTTTCAATGAGATTACCTCTCATTGTTCTAAATTCCAATGAATAGAGAGCAAACCTGTCTCGCCTTTACTCAAAACAATCCTGCCATACTGAAATCATCCTAGTGAACCTTCTCTGAACTGCCACCAATGAAATAATATATATTTTCATATATAAGGAGATCAAAAGTGTCACAGTACTCCAGATATGGTCTCCCTAGCACCTTGTACAGTTGCAGTAAGATTTTCTCACTCTTACACTTCAATGCCCTTGAAATAAGAGCCAACATTGCATTCCTCTTCCTGATTAACTGTATGCTGGCTTTCTATGTTTTGAACACAAGTATCTTATGTTCCTTAGTGTTGCAGATTACTGCACTTTCTGTCCATTTAAATATTACTCTGTTCCTTTGGTCTTCTTTCCGAAATAAACAATTTCACATTTTCCCACACTATCCTCGATTTGCCAACATTTTGCACACTCATTTAACCTATTGATATCTCTCTTTCAACTGTTTGCATCCCTCTTTCAACCTATCTTACAACCAATTTTTGTGTTGTGTGAAAATTCGGCTATTCAGAACTTCCTTCCTCCAAGACATTAAGGTATATTGTAAACAGTTGAGCTCCCAACACTGGTCCCTATGGAGCCCCTCTGCTCACACATCACCAACCTGAAAAAGAGCCCCTTATACCCATTCACTGTTTCCAGACCCAATTCTCTTCACATGCCAATATACTACGTTCAACAAAGAGGGCTCTTATCTTATGACTTAACCTTTTGTGATGTACCTCGTTGATCACCTTCAGGAAATCCAAGTACAATGAATATGTCGATTCCCCTCAATCCACACTGTTAGGCCTTGCTTTTCGATAAGTTTTCTCTTTTATTGTGTCATGCTGACTCTGCTTGGTTAAATTAGCATTTTCCAATTGCTCTGCTAAAAATTCATTCCAATTCTTTTTCAACAATAGATGTTAGGCTAACCAGTCTATAGTTACCTGTGTTTTCCTCCCTCTCCTTTTGATTAGGTTTGTCCAATATCTGGTACTTCTCCAGAATTCGACGACTTTTGGAAAATTACAATCAATGCATCTACTGCCTCTGGAGATACCACTTTTAGAATCCCAGGATGCAAGTCATTGGGACCAGGGGACATATCTGCCTTTAGCCCCCATTATCTTGTCTAATACCTCTTCTCTGGTGATAGCACTTAATTCTTTCCTCCTATTCTTTTGTATTAGTGGGATGTTCAAAGTATCCTCCACTGTAAAGATGGATGCAAAATTACCTGTTTAACTTCTCTGCCATTGCCTTGTCCCCCATAACTTCTCAGATTAATTTCCTAAAGGGCCTATTTTCACTTTGACCATTCTGTTCCTTTTCACATGTCTAAAGAAGCTCTTGGGTTGTTAATTTTTATATTCTTTGCTACTTTACTCTTGTAGTTTATTTTCTGACTTTATTTATTTTTGTTCTGTTTTGCTAGGTTCTGAATTTTTCAAGGGCGAGGGAGAACAAAATTAGAGCGCTTGGGTTTAATGCCAGAGGGGAAAAATTTCAAAAAGGACCTGAGTGTATTGCATGTATGGAATGAGCTGCCACAGGAAGTGGTGGAGGCGGGCACAATTACAACTTTTAAAAGGTATTTGGATGAGTATATGAATAGGTTTAGAGAGATTTGAGCCAACTGCTGGTAAATGGGACTCGGTCAGATTGGGATGTACATAACTATTTATCACAGTCTTCACTCACTTTTGCCTGCTTATGTTTTTTTTTGTTCAACGTAATATTGTCATTAACTTCCTTTATTAGCTAAGGTTAATTTATCCCTCTTTCTGAATACTTCCTCCTTAATGGGATGTGTTTTTGCTGAGTGTAATGACTTATCTACTTAAATATCTGCTACTGCTTATTTACTGTCATTTATGTTAATCTATCTGCCCAGTTCACTTTGGCTAATTCTGCCTTCATTTCATTGTAATTCCCTTTATTTAAGATAAACTCATTTGTTTCTAATCCAAGTTTCTCACTCTTGAAGTGAATATTAAATTCTATCATGTTATGGTCACTACTTCTTCGGGGATTTTACTCAAATCTTATTTATTAAACCTGCTGCGTTACCCGTTGCCTGCTCCCTGAAGTATTGCTCTAGGAGACTATTGCTAATACACTCTGAATTCATTGTTGGAGCATTTTTGGAGGGTCGGTGTGGACTTGTTGGGCCGAATGGCCTGTTTCCACACTGGAGGGAATCTAATCTAAAAAAAACTAGTTTCAATCTGAGTCATACCTTGTGGGACTGGAGTCATGTGTGGGCCAGCCTTGGTAAGGATGGCAAATCTCCTTTTGTGAAGTGCATTTGTGAATCAAATATGACTTTATAAAATACTGTTATGTGGTCATCACTAGGTCAGCTCCTTATTCCAGATTTGTTTTTGAAACTACTTTAACTTTTGCAGTTTGCCATGGGAGGATTGGAATGCATGTCCTAGAACATCAGCCTGAGGTTCTGGATTACTAGCCTGGTGATGTTACTGCTAAACCACTGCTTCATCCTGTGTTATGGCTTCAGCAACATGACATTGAGATTGACAGAATTTTTAACTTTTTTTTACATCTGGTAGGCAGGCTGCTGATTTTGATTACAGATAATAAATGTAATTTCTGATGGTGGCTGATGATTTCCTTCCTTTTATCAAGAATAACCACTGAGATCCAAGGTTTTCAAACAGACCAAGTATTCAGACACCTTAAGCACATACAGAAATCGTATTATTCTGAGTCCTCAAACATTAGTTCATGTTGTGTTGTCAAAAATAAATACACTTGTATCACTGATTCCCTGATGGTCACCACCAACATAATGAGGCCTCTTTGTGTAATATAAATTGATTTGCCACTGAGTACAGGAAATTTAGGATTTTTTTTCAGATTGGATGCGTACACTGGTAATTGTCTAATAGTGTGACAGTTAAATTAATTTCCATGAGTCTGATTTATTGTAAGCAAGTTGTGGAAAGCCAATTTTCATCTCATGTCCTTTGAGATTACTCAAAATTGTTTATTGAGCAATCAAATATTGACAACATTTCCTAACTGGATAACCATTTGTGATAAAATGGCTTTGTTGACTTTAAATAACATGCTGTGCAATTAGGTTCCATATTTACACAATAAATTGAAAACTATAGATTTCCCATCACTTTCTAGCACATTACCTACAATAAAAAGTTTCGGTGTCAATCATATTTTTGTCTGTGAGAAAATATTTTTGTAGACATAGTCACTGGAGTGCAAAGGCGGCCAAAATGAACTGTTGCATAATTCTTGCTGCTGGCTGGAAGGAAGTTCATCCACATAGAGCTGGAACACAGAGCTGGCTAAGGAACTCTTCCCCTGGATGCCAATATCAGACAGATAATACAAAAAAAAGGTGGTCAGAGTAATGATGCACAATCAGTTGCATTCTGATGTGCAATATTTAATAAGGCTACTCTTTTTGGAGTAAAAGACGGATCAGTCATACAGAGATCTGACCATCTTCCTTACAAGGATAACTTGGCAACGTTTGCAAATGCAGACCATGGTTTTGTTATCATTTTAATTTTAATTCTGGGCGAATAACAATAAGAATTGCAATGTGCTTTTAAAGTGCATTGTATCTTAGTCTGAAAACAAGGAAGTCCAAAATTATTCAAAGGTTCCAAAAAGTTAAAACTGGAGTCTATCATTACTCTGTAGAAGATGCTAAATCCATCTGCTTGCACAATCCCAGGAAAATTACTCATCCTCTGATGGGAAGAGTAAAATCTCAGTTCGACAGCATAATAGAAAGCAGGGTCATAATGCCAATGACAGAACAGAAACAATGATTATCAGGTCTGGTAACTGTTCCCAGGGCAACATGAGAGCTGAGACTGTGTGTAGCTCTCAATTAGTTAAATGAAGGAGTAAGGAGGTAAATCTATTCCACTTAATCTGTCAACAACAGTTTGGCAAAATTTGCATATGACATGTTTTTCAGAAACCTAGATGCCAACAAAGAGTTCTGAAAGATACCTTTAGATCAAGAATCAAGATTATGGACAACATTTATTGCATCATTCTAACACTGACCATGAAACTAGTGCCAATTGTCAGAAAAACCCATCTGGTTCACGAATGCCTTTTGGGAAAGAAATCTGCCATGCTTATATGGTTTGACCTACTTGAGACTCCAGATCCACAGCAATGTGATTGACTTTTAAATGTCTTCTGGGCAAGTAAAAATGGGCAATAAATGCTGGCCTACCCAGTTATGCTTACATCTTGTGAATGAATAAAATAAAATTCAAGCAATACTGTTTCAATTGTCAAACATTTGGCATGTCCTCTACACCAGAGATTTTCCAAAAGGCAATGTCTTGTATCGTGGAAAGGCAATATGGAACCAATTTCCCATGGGTGGCTTCCCAGTGCCTGGTAACAAGAAGAAGGAACATGTCCATGAGGTCAGGGCAGTGGTAAAGGCACTGCAGAACATAGACATACATTAAATGAGAAATGCTAATTCTCCAGAATGACAATTACATTTTTAAGACACAATATCCAAGAGCAAGGTGTTATGGTGGATTGAAGAAAGACAAAACCCATCAGTGAATTTACAGCAAAAGTGCATAAGTGCTAAATCAAGTTGGAATTTAAATCTAATTTAGCCAGTATTTATCAAATCAGAAGTTCGGGCAAACGGAAGCTTTTGAAAATATTAAAGGAAAATTACTTTCTAGTACTTTAGCACATTGCAATCCAGGCTTATTCATTATAGAAATGTGGGAACAAACAAAATAAAAGCAGGAGCAGACAATACAGCCCTTTGAACCTGCCCCACTATTTATTATGATCATGGCTGATCATCCATCTCACAAGACCATTCCTGCTTTTCCCCATAACACTCGATCCATTTAACCTCAAATGTTATATCCAACTCCTTCTAGAAGCTATGCAATGTCTTGGCTTCAATTGCTTTCTGTGGTAGTAAATTTCACAGACACACCGATTTCTGTGAGAAATTTCTCCTTATATCAGCCCTAACTGGTTTAGCCCATATCCCTAGACTGTGATCCCTGGTTCTGGAATCCTCCACATTTTGGCAAGATGGTGGCAGAGTAGGATGCTCTGGTCAGAGCTGCTCTGCTCGCCAGTCATGTTCCCTTTCCCATTCCCTTTCCCATTTCCTTCTTTTTATCTCCTCTTCGTAGCTTTTCATTTCTTCCCCCACCGACCCTATTGCCCTCCCTGGAGAGTGGAATCAAGGAGTAGAGCGAGCAAGCCGTGTCTGGTTGCAGAGTGGAGTGAACACGGGTCGTGTCCCGCTATAGAGGGAGTATAGGCCGAGTCCCACTGTAGAGGGAGTATGGGCTGAGACCCCTGTGATAGAGGGAGTATGGGCCATGTCCCATGGTAGAGGGAGTACGGACAGGGTCCCGCGGTAGAGGGAGTACGGGCTGTGTCCTGCAGTGGAGCAAACGGGTGATTCCCAGAGAGGCGACGGAGTGAGTCCTGGATGGAGAGCGGGATGTGGAGGCAGTGTGGCCTCGTGCTCTGGGGCCTGCAGCATACCCTGGAGCTGAGGTACTTATGGTCACTTATTATCATTCCAGACTTTTTCACTGCTTCATGCTAAAGTATATTCTTTCTTATTCTGTAAAAGCATTTTTTTTTTACTCCTAAGATTTGTACCTGGGTACTTGTACCTGAGATAGCATTATTAAAGGCAGCCATTGTACAAATGTTTCACTGTATGGAAGTACATGTGACAATAAAGGATATTCAGTTCTACTCTATTCGACTGTGACGAGTCCTGTTAAAATTTTATAGGTTCCTGTGAGACTCTCCATTATTCTTCTGAGCGCCAATGACTATAATCACAATCCCTTCAACCTCTACTTGTGCATGTATCCTGCCACCCCAGGAATCAGTCTGGTAAACCTTCGCTGCACTCCATTTATAGCAAGAACATGCCTTCTCAGATAAAGAGGACAGGAATGTACACCATACTCTGGGAGCTTTCAGCAAGGCCCTCTATAATTGTAGTGAGACAACACTGTAAGGTGCTCATGCGATTGAATTCTCTCACTATGAAGGCCAACATAGCACCTTGAGCAACAAGTGTACGAGGATACCCAGGTCTCTTTCCAAGTTCCCCTCTCTCGATTACAGTCAGTCAGATAATAATCCACCTTCCTGTTTTATCTTGCTACCAAAGTGACTAACCTCATTTTTATCCACAATTTTTCCACTCAGTTCATTCCACTCAAACTGAAGCACCTCTGCCTCCTCCAATAGTTCACCATCCCACCCAGCTTTGTGTCATCTGAGAACTTGTAGATAATAGGTTGAGCTCCCTCACCTAAACCATTAACATATACCATGAACAGTTGGGTCCCAGTAACCATATCTCTGTAATTTGTCTCTTATGTACAACTTTGTCAAAAGCCTTCTGAAAGTCCAAGTAGAGTCCAACCACATCCATTAGCTACTAAAGCTTTGATAGTGGACTGTAGCAATTTTCTCACTTCCAACATCAGGCTGACTGGCCTATAATTCAGTCTGCCGCTCTTTATATATGGAGGGATTACTTTAGTTACCCTCCAATCTGAGGATCTGTTCGAGAATATGTGGGATCATGGCATATGGATATAATCGTAGCCACAGATGCATTATTCATCAGTCTAGGAGCAGTCCTTACTCAATTGAAAACTGACAGAACATGAAAACTAGTCTATTTTATATCAAGATCTTTGCTGGAGTTTGAACAGGGAATATGCAACCATAGAGAAGCGAGGATTAGCAGTTCAGAAGAAGGGTCATTGGATTCAAAACGTTAGCTCTGTTTTGTCTCCATTGGTGCTGCCAGATCTGCTGAGTTCCTCCAGCAATAGCTGGTTTTATTTAGATTTCCAGCATCTGCAGTCCTTTGTTTTGTTTTGTGTTTGTGTGAAAGAGTATTAGCAGTTACATGGGGAGGTGAAATATTTGCAGATTAGCTCATGGGACTGAAATTCCTGGTTGAGATAGACCGCAAGCCTTTGGGAGCATTATTAAGGTTGAAAGAAATCTCAAAAATGCCTCTATTCATGCAAAAAAAATGATTCAGGCTTAAACTGATGAGATATGGCTATGGAATAGTCTATGCTTTAGGCAATGCACAAGTAATGGTGGAAACATTCTTGACAGCAGCAGTAGTTTGAGTAGAAAAAATGTCTTTTCGTGCAGATGAAGTAGAATCTTGTTCTACAGTTATTAGCAACATTTCACTTGCAACAGTGGGAAAATTCAGACAAATTCTTGCGATCAAAAATCTGGCAAGAATTTTGACAAAGTTCAGGCACCTCTATCGAGTGGTTGAAATATTTAGCAAACTGAGTGCTGAAAAGGTATTATGAACAGAAACAATGCTTCACCATGGTGGAAGATTTGTAGGTGTATGATCATAAAATTTTTCGAACAAATTCGATGCAAAGAGAAAGGGAACAGAAACTCTGGGTGGACACCTAGGTATCACAAATTTCAGAGCAAGAACAATAATAATCAATGTGATGGACAGACATTATGAGAGACATATAGGATTATATTTCGTGACACAAACATGCCCATGGATTTCAATAAGGCTTTCAGGAAAGCCATGGAAATGGCTCACAATTGACTTGTTCAATTTTTGTGCGAAGAGATATTTAGCCCAAGTTGACGATGATTCAAAATGGACTGAAGTGGCAAGACTTCATACAATTACATCAGACTCAGTGATCAGAATACTGAAACGTCATTGTGATTCAGGGTTTCCTGGAGAAATTGTATCATACAGTAGAGCATGGCTTCATCGAGGGGATATTGTGCCGAACAAATCTGTTAGAATTCTTTGAAGAGGTAATGAGCAAGTTGGGCAAAGGAGAGACAGTGGACCTCACCCATTTGGATTTCCGGACAACTTTTCACAAGATACTGCACGGGAGGCCACCAAACAAAATAAGACCCCAATGGCACTGGGGGCAAAGTATGGATAGAGGACTAGCTGACTGGCAGAAGCAGAGAGTGGGAATAAAGGGATCTTTTACAGAATGGCAACCAGTGACTTGTGGAGTTCAACAGGGATCATTGTTAGGACCACAACTGTTAACATCATACATTAACAATTTGGATGAAGGAACTGAGGGCATTGTCGCTAAGTTTGCAGATGATACGAAAATAGGTGGAGGGACAGGTAGTGCTGAGATGGGAGGCTTCAAGAGGGCATCGACAGGCAAAGAGAGTGTGCAAAGAAGTGGCTGATGGAATAGAATGTGGGAAATTGTGAGGCCATGCACTTTGGTAGAAAGAATAGGCTACTTTCTAAACAGGAAATGCTTTGGGAATCTGAAGCCCAAAAGAACTTGGGAATCCTAGTTCAGGATTCTCTTAAGGTTAACATGTCGGTTCACTTGGCAGTTAGGAAGGCAAATGCAATGCCAGCGTTAATTTCAAGAGGGCTAGAATACGAGACCAGACATGTACTGCTGAGGATGTGTAGGCTCTGGTCAGACAGCATTTGGAATATCATGAGCAGTTTTGAGCCCTGTGTCTAAGGAAGTATGTCCTGGCCTTGGAGGAAGTCTAGATGAGTTTACAAGTATGTCTTGGGAAATAAAAGACTTGTTGTATGAGGAGCAGTTGAGGCTTCTGTGACTGTGCTTGATTGAGTTTAGAAGGACAAAGGGGGAATCTCATTGAAACTTACAGAATACTGAAAGACCTGGATAGAGGGAATGTGAAGAAGATGTTTCCAATAGTAAGAGAGCCTCAGACCCAAGGGCACAACCTCAGAGTGAAGGGATGATCGTTTAGAACTGAGATGGGAAGGAATTTCTTTAGCTAGAGCTTGGTGAATCTGTGGGACACATTGCTGAGAGCACTGTGGAGGCAAAGTGATTGAGTGTATTTAAGTCAGAGATAGATAGGTTCTTGATTAGTTAGGAGATCAAGGAGTAGGGGGAGAAGGTGGGAGAATGGTGTTGAGAAACATATTAGCCATGAACAAAAGACGGAACGGACTCAATGGGCTGAATGGCCTAATATCTTATGATCTTAATTTGAGAACAGAGATTTCAGGAAGTTCATTTTCGAGGAAAAGAAATCAGGTGACAAATTCTTCCCTCCATCTTCAGTTAGACAGAGGTAGAAAGAGTAATCAAGATTAGAAAGTCATCAATGCATAAACATCCAGGCTGGGAATTAGCTCTACCTAGTTACAGGGCAACACTGTTGAATAATGGATACTTGCCAGAAGAGTTATTAATGGGGAGGAAGTCAAAACCAGATGTCCCAGTTTCAGAACATAACCTCAAGCCAAAATTAACCTCCCAAGGTCATGAAAAGGTATAATGATTAGACAAAGGTATGGCACAAAGCAGCAGAGGTGGTCCAACTCGAGGCCCAGTGCAAAACTCTGTCATCCATAAAGGCAGGAAGTCAGAAGTCACAGTCATCAGGCATGTTCAGGAGGAATAGGATGGCATTGATCTCACTCAAGCCAAGAATACTGGATATGTTTATCATTTGGTGGGGATCAGTCATATCACTGTAGTCCAACCATTCCAGACATGGCACAATACCATCACTCGAGAACTGATTTCAGGGGAAGCAGGATGCCCAGTCAGAGTTTTAGATCATCCCAACCTACAGGGTTGAGAGATTAAAGGTGGAGAGAGGAGTGGTGGGTTGGGAATTAAAAACAACTACTGAATAATGCAGACCAAATACAGTAAAATTAGGGGGGACTTAGTATAACATTATTAATGCAAATCGGAATGATGCGTTTGAGCTGTTGACCCTGACTTCAGAAAGAGAGCAGACATTAGTTTAGAATGAATTTGTGAAAACTGAGTTCTTAAACACTACATTAATTGTTTTTGTAGATGTAGGTATAAATAAAGGAGTGTTACTGCACCTAAGAAGTTAAGGAGCTGCTTTTAAAAGATAAAAAGCAAGCAGCATCAGGATAGTGTGGGCAGACACCCACAGCCTGATATACTCCAGACCAGTATCTCAATGTGCAGGTGGCAGTATTGGCTTAAAGCAGCATTCATAACATACCTACAGTATAGTAAAACATTGAGTCATCATCATAGACTCATAGGGGTCTAGAATTTAGAGAAGACTCTTTAGTCATTTGTATCCATGCCAGTCAAAAGCAATCTAACTATTCTAATCCCATTTTTCAGCACTTGGTCTGTAGTTTTGTATGCTTTGGCACTGCGAATGCAGATCTAAATAGTTTTTAAATGTTACAAGAATTTCTGCCTCACAGGCAGTGAGTTCCATACTCCCATGATGCTCTGGATGAAAAGATTTTCTTTACATTTCCTCTAAATCTTCTATCCCTGTTCATTGATTTCCACCATCTGGGGGAAAATATTCTTTCTGTCTACACTATCCGTTCCTCTCATAATTTTATACATCTCAATTGTGTCTCCTCTCAGTCTCCTCTGCTCCAAGGTAAACAACCCCATTCAATGCAAGCTTTCTTCATAACTAAATTTCTCTAGCCCAGGCAACATCCTGGTAAATCTGCTCTCCAGTGCAATGATATCCCTTCTATAATGTGGATTCCTGAACTGCACATAATATTCTAACTGCAGCCTACAATTTCAGGATAATCTCTTTGCTCTTAAACTCTGTGCCTTGACTAATAAAGGCAAGTACACTAAACGCCTTCTTCACCAGCCTACCACCTTTCCTCAAACCTCAATGACTGGTGAACATGCGCATTGAGGTCCCTGTGATTCATGGTTCATTCCCAGGTTCTTCCAGTTCATCATATATTCCCTTGCCTTATTTGTCACATTCCAAGTGACTTTACAGGAGCTTTTACCAAGCAAATTTGACACTGACTCACATCAGGAGATAATAGTCAGAGGGCCAAACAAAGAGATAGGTTTCATTGTTTCTCATTAAGGAGGAAAGTGAAGCAAAGAAAAAGAAGGATTTAAGAAGTCAATTCCAGTCCTTCAGGTCTCAGCAGCATAAATGCAACCTAGTGCCTTGTTTGAAGTTATTTGCCAGAGAAACATTTTCTGATACAAGTTATGTCAATTCTCAGATTCCTTTGGATAAGTTAACAGTAATAAATAATGGTGATATTCAAATTACTCAACATTTATCGCATCCTTCAGAGATCTCTTTCTGACACCTTGAAAAGCAACAGATTTCACCTCAGATACCTAGGACTGGACAACATCTTTCAAGGAAGGTAAATATTAACATGTCTTTTAAAAAAAACTTGGCTAAAGTTAAACAATGCAACAGACAGCGACAAATTGTGGCGAAAGTGAGTCACTTATTTTGCATTATGAATCAACAGTAGGCAAAAAAAAGCTAGTAAATAAAAAATCATTTTCAGTCAATTATTTGTCATTAATGGGATTTAGCTCATGACCTGAAGGAGTCATGAAAGCTCTGCTTTACATCTAAGTTAATTCAGTAAAATTAAGTACTGTGGCAAACTTTGAGAATTCCTTGTTTTGAGTATATTTTGTTATGCAATCTTTAGATTGAGGCAGTTGAGTTCTTCCCAAGTGACAGAAAGGAGCAGGTTTATCCTGCATATTTTACAAGAGCCCTTAGTAATTATGCTTGACCAGAAATATAAACTGTGCTTATTGCTATCATGCCATAAATCATCTTGTTAACTAGGACAAGTATGACTTCTGTTTAGAATCACCACACTCTATCTATCCTCTACAATTGATTATTTGACAGACAGATGGTTTAGACAAGAGTGCAACAGGGAAGAAAATTATTGTGAGTACCCTCAGAATGGGTGGGGTAGGCGACACAACCTGTGAGGGAAGTGGCTGCAAAATACCATTAAAAAGACTTTTAAAAGGGAACAACATTGATCACCAACTCATGAAAAATAAAACACATAAGTAAACAGGCTGCCTAATCCTTGGCCATTCTTCAGTACTGAACCTCTTTCCCTAAGGAGTATCTCCCCAGCACACGGGGTGTGATGTTTACACCTTTGTACACAGAGGGAGTCAAACATTCAGGGAGCTGAACGAGGAGAGACGAAGGTTTCACCAGGACCAATGCCATGTGTATATATTGCTTGCTCTGCTCGTAGCTAGTGCAGTAGGCTGTCATTACAGGCCTCCATCTATTGAGATTCTGGTGTGACCGGGAACTGTTGTCAGATGGTGTGAAAATGTGTTGAGCATTGCACAGAGGAATTCACACATACATGTAAGGCAGTTAACAACATGAAAACTACTATTTACAGAAAAGCCTGCTTCATCCATGCCACCAAAGCCCCCTTGATAGGTTTCTTCTTTCTCTCCCTGCCCATTACTTCCAAGCGTACGTCTTGGTTACTGAGCTGAGGGGGAGAGATCCTGCTCTGCTGCAAAAACCATTGACGAGACAGAATACAGGAAAGAGATGGAGTGCTTGGTGGCTTGGTGTAAAGATAACAATCTCTCCTTAAATGTTGGTAAAATTAAAGAGCTGATCATCTATTTCAGGAAGAAAGGAGAAGGACATGCCCCTATCTATATCAATGGAGTTGGAGTGGAGAGGGTCGAGATGTGATGATAACCGACAATCTGTCCTGGACCACCCACATTGACGTAACGTTCAAGAAGGGCACAACAACATCTCTCCTTCCTCCAGTAACCTAGGAACTTCAGCATATTCATAAGGACTGTTGCCGATTTTTACAGATGCACAATAGAAACAATTCCATGTGGATACATACTGCTTGGTACAGTAACTGCCCTTGCTGGGATTATAGGGAGCTACAGAAAATTGTAAGCTCAGCCCAGCCCATCACACAAGCTAATCTTCCATCCACTCATTCCATCTACACTTCTCATGGCCTTGGAAGGGCAGCTAATATTATTAAAGACCCTTCCCACCCCAGCTAGAATCTTCTTAGATCTCTTCCGTCTTCTACATGCACCAACGGATTCAAGGACAGCTTCTTCCCTGCTGTTATTGGACTTATGATTAGACTTCTTAAAATTCAAATCTACTGCTGATCTTGCTTTTTCTGAACTTTCTTTGCAGCCGTAACTTTGTGCTTCTCAGTCTTCTCAATCACTGTATCATCTTTGTATATTATGACCTGTCTGTACTGTACCCAAAACATAACTTTGCGCTGTACCTAGGCACATGTGACAATAATAAATCAAATCAAATTAAATCAAACCATTGGCTCTGGAGTTTTGGTGTGTTGGCTGTTGGAGCACTTGAGTCCAGATGAATGAGACAAACTGAGGGACTCTTCCAGAGGCAAGTCTACCCTTTTTGGCTTGGCTCAAGGTTTGGAGGGGGTAGGCCATCTGGAGGCAGGAAGCTCAGGGCACTTCTACAGGACAATGAGCAGAAACTGCTGAGGGACCTCTGTGTGGTTCCACCTTTGGCTGGTATCTCCTTGTGGCAAGGACTGGGATGAAAGTTCCGTGGCAGCACTCTTGCCATGCCTTTGGGCCTGAGGACCAGTGCTACAGTGAAGGACTGTGTGTGTGTGTGTGTGTGTGTGTGTGTGTGTGTGTGTGTGTGTGTGTGTGTGTGTGTGTGTGTGTGTGTGTGTGTGTGTGTGTGCCTCTGAGAGACATGGGAAACAGGGAGCTAGGTCTCTCTGTCCATAGTGGTCGCCAACCTGCCCATAAAGGCAGACAGATGATAACAGGATTCAATGAAATAGCTTCTGGGCAATGTTGGCCATAGTGTCCCATATGCCTGCCTACTGTTCCTGTTCCTCCTGCTGTGCATTTCAATGAAGTCCCAATGCTAGATTGTCACTTCCTGCCTGGAGCCGAGCAGGTGGCTAGTCTGCAGCAGTTCTCTGAGGGCCAGCTGTTTCCTTCTTAGCCAGATGTGGAGCTAGGTGAGGCGATGGCCCCACATTATTATCTCTGGACTGTTAATCCAGAGACTCAGGTAACGTTCTGGGGATGCGGGTTCAAATCCAACCATGGCAGAATTTGAATTTGATAAATGTTCGGAATTAAGAGTCTAACCGTGACCGTGAATCCATTGTCAATGGTTGGAAAGCCCCATCTGGTCCTCTAATGCCCTTCAGGGAAGGAAACTGCCATCCTTACGTCGTCTGGCCTACATGTGACTCCAGACCCATAGCAATGTGATTGACTCTTAACTGCCCTCTGGCAATTAGGGATAGGCAACAAATGCTGACTAGTCAGCCACGTTCTCACTCCATGAATGAATAAAGTGATGCAGTGAGGTGCTCACTAGACGTGAACTGTGCATGTTTATATTTCCCTCTGATGTGTCAGGTGGAGGAGAAGGAGAATGGCTGCAGGAGACAGCCTTGCCACTGCTTCCTCTGTGGCTTCAGTGCAGTCAGTCTCAGAGGTCCATGAGGGGATTCTCCTGCAGCCAGTCACTTTTCCGTAAACATCATTGGGAGGCTTGTGGGATCTGTAAGGCAAAAGAGGGCAGCGTCACAATCAGTCATTGGAAAAGATGTGCAATGATTGTGAGCGATAGCGAGGTTAACGGGAGAGTGGCAGTGGCGTGCAAAGTCATACTCACTGATTTGTTGACACACGGATATTTCTGCATCTCTGTAGTAGCAGTCCCAGTGATCATTTTCAGTGAAGTTACATGTAACTAATGGAGTGGCACTGTGATAAGTGCTGGGGACACCTTTATTTGTAATATATGTTAATAATGTGGATTCATGTTAATTAATATTAATAAGTTAAGTGAATGCACTGTTGACAATTCAAGTGACACAAAAACAGGTGGGAAGGTTAATGGTGAGGATGACATAAAGAGTCTGCAAGGGAATATAGACAGGTCAAGCAAGTAAGCAAAAGCTTGGCAGGTAGTAATTAACATGGGATTATGCACTTTGGCAGGAAGAATAAAGGAGCTGAACTTTAGTTATATCAAAAAATACAGCAGAAAGCTACAGGATAGGGGGATTCAGAAATCCTCATCCATGAGTCAGAAAAATCTAACATTTAATTTCTGTGATTAATAGGAAAGCAAATGAAATGTTGAGAATTATTTCAAAGGGAATTGAATACAAAAATGGGATCTTGTTAAAACTATACTATGGTATAGTATGCTATAGATAAAAGAATACCGTGAACAGATTTGGACCCGTTATCTACAGAAGGATATATTAGCATTGAAGCCAGCCCAGAGAAAGTTCACTTGGCTGATATCAAGTATGGAAGGTCTGCCTTCTGAGGAAAAAGTGAGTTGGTTGGTCCTGCAGTAATTGGGATTTAGAAGAATCAGAGGCTATCTTATTGAAACATATAAGAGAGCTGGTTGGCTGATACGAAGCAGGCAGTGGGAATAAACATGTCCTTTTCATAGTGGAAGGCAGTGATGAGTAGGGACCATAAGGTTCAGTGCTGGGACCCCAGCGGTTCACAGTAGTTAATAATGATTTGGAAGAAGAATTGAATGTCATTTCTCCAAATTTGCAGGCAGTACCAAGCTGGGTGGTAGTTTATGCTATGAGGAGGGTGCTAAGAGGCTGCAGGGTGACTTGGACAGGTTGGCTGAGTGGGCAAATGCAATATAATATGGATAAATGTGAGGTTATCCACTTTGCATACAAAAAAACAGGAAGGCAGATTATTATCTGAATGTGGCAGTTTAGGGAAAGGTGAGGTGCAACGAGACCTGGGTGTCCTGTTGGAACAGTCACTGCAGGTTGGCATGCAGGTACTGTGGCAGTGGGAAAGCAAATGGCATGCTGGCCTTCAGAATGGGAGGATTTGAATATCGGAGTAAGGATGACCTACTGCAGCTATACAGGGCCTTGGAGAGGTCACACCTTGAGTATTGTGTGCCTTTTTGGTCTCCTGGTCTGAGGAAGGACATTTTTCCAATTGAGGGAGTCCAGCGAAGGTTTACCAGACTGATTCCTGGGATGACAGGGCTGATATATGAGCAACGACTGGATTGACTGTGCTTGTACTTGCTGGAATTGAGAAGAATGAGTGGGATCTCTTACAGGCACCTATTTTATATGTTTCTATGTTTCTACTCTTGGGGGTCTTGACAGGGTAGATGCAGAAAGGTTATTTCTTATTGTGGCAAAGTCTGGGACAGGAGGGCATCATCTTAGAATAAAGAGTTAGACATTTGAGACAGAGAAGAGAATGAAATCCTTCTCTCCACAGGTGACGAATCTGTGGAATTCTTTACCTCAGTGAGGCTGGGCCATTAATTATATTCAAGGCTGAAGTAGACAGATACTTAATCAGTTAGGGAATTAAAAGTTGTGGGGAGAAAGCAGGACAGTGGATTTGAGGATTATCAGAATGATCTCATTGAATGTCCTCTGGTACTTGAACTTTGCATGTTTCTCCTTATTTTTAATTAGCCAGGGGTTGAATGGTTATGGGGACAAAGCAGGAAGATGGGAGTGAGGAGCATATCAGCCAAGATCGAATGGCAGAACAGACTCAATGAACTGAATGGCCAAATTTTGTCCCTATTTCCTACAAAGTTATGAACTATGTACTCTGAGCAGATCCCTCATGATTTTGAATGTCTGTCCCAAATCTTGTAACTACTGTATTTATTTGATGAGTCCAATTCTGGTCAATGACAATTCCCAGGATATTGATTAAGGGGGATTGAGTGATGGTAGTGCAATTAAATGTCAAAGGGTAATAGTTAGATTGCCTCTAATTGGCACTGCCTGGCATTTCTGTGCTGTGAATATTACTTACTACTTATTAGCACAAGTCTGGATATTGTCCAGGTTTTGCTGCATTTAGACAAGGACTGTTTCAGTATCTGAGGCGCCATGAATAGTACTGAACATTGTGCAATCATCTCTGATTCTGACCTCACGCTGTTGAGAAGGTCATTGTTGAAGCAGTTGAAAATGGCTGGGCCAAGGACACAGCCCTGACAGATGTCCTCAAGCTAAGATAGTTGGCCTCAAACAACCAGAGCCAACTTCTAGGTATGACTGGAACCAGTGGAGAGTTTCCTACCTGCAACAGTAGTAGGCTTGCCAAATTTAAGGGCATTTAAATGGCCATTGGATAAACATATGGATGATAATGGAATAGTGTAGGTTAGATGGGCTTCAGACTGGTTTAACAGGTCGCTGCAACATTGAGGGCCGAAGGGCTTGTACTGCGCTGTACTGTTCTATGTTTTAGGTTCTATGATTCTTATTAACTCTACTTTTGCTATGGCTCCTTAATATCATTTTCGCTCAAATGTAGCCTTGATGATAAGGGCTGTCATTCTCACCTAAGATTCAGCTGAGTGGCCCTGGTGGAACACAAACAGGGTGCCACTGAGCAGGTTATTGCCGAGTAGGTTCAGCTTGATTGCACTGTTATTAACCATCACTTTACTGATGATCGAGGATAGACAGGTGGGGCGGTAATTGGTTGGTTTGGATTTGTCTTACAATTTGTGCAGAGGGCATACCTGGGCAATTTTCCACATTGTTGGGTAGATACCAGTGTGGTAGGTACAGTGGAACAGGCTCACCATTAGTCTCGCAAATTCTGGAGCACAGGTCTTCAGTACAATTGTTAGAATCTTGTCAGGGCCCAGAGCCTTTACAGAATCCAGTGCCTCCAACTGTTTCCTGATATCACATTGTGTGATTGAATTAGCTGACAGCACTCATACTTCTCGAACTGCCACTTTGCAATTGACCAGTTTGCTGCTGCATGTGCAAATGTGGTGCAGTCCTTCTGCTGCTGTGCTCCTTGGTGGGCATGCAGAGGAGAGGTTGCAGAATTCTGAGCTTCCAGTCAACAGTTTTTTATCCAGTATCTGATATCTTTACTGGATAGAAAATCAGAGGTTAGATTTTTAAAAAAATATGATCTGAGAATATCAAGAGAAGTTTTCTTTCAATTCCTGTTTCTGTGCACTGGATATTTTTTATTGATTTGTGTTAATAAAAGCCAGAGACAAAAATGCTTTAAATCGTGTTTCACCGAACATTTCTAATTTGTCAAATGCAGACAGTTGTATGTGAAATAGTAACATAGTAAAGTTGATTTTACTGTCATAAACAAATGGATTGCAAAAATCTGCTATATGTTTAAACTATACTTTGCACACATAAGAAAGAAAATTACAATACTATGCCACTTTCTGAATGAAACAGTTGGAACTTTACGAAATGGAATACAATATTTTCAATACCCATAGAACAAAGGATGGAAAAAATGGTGTTATACATTCAACATTGTTCACATTACTTGGAAATGTTCAGGATGTGATATATATTTGAAAATATGAGCAGAAAAGGCTTGCTAACCGTTAGCCTATGTTAAACACTTTCTATAAGTGCCTATTCTACTGATCCCCATTTTCCTCTGGGCTTCAACTTTGTTGGAGAACTTGTTATACGATATTATATGGAATACCTTTTCAAATATTATATAGACTTCATCTTCAGCTGTTATCTTACAGAGAATGTTTGGGCCTGTAGCCTTTGGAGTGTAAAAGTCTGAAAAATGATCCCATTGAATCATGCAATATCCTGAGGGAATTTGAGAGCGTGGATGCTGAAAGGATATTTCCTTGCGTGGGAGGAACTAGAATGAAGGGTCATAGTTTAACAATATGTGGTCACTGACTTATGTCAGAAGTAAGGAGAAATTGTTTTCTTTCAGTGGTTGGTGAATGTTTTGAACTGTCTTCTCTCAGAGCAGTGGAGGAAGAATCATTGGCAGAGGCAAAGAGATTCTTGAGTGGTATGGCTGTCAAAAGGTTTTAGGGATTTGTAGTCACAATCACATCAGCCATGATCTCATTGAATGTGGAGGAGGCTCAGATGTCCAGATGGCCTATTCTGTATCCTCACATTACTACTACTAACCCATGCTGCTATCTCATTGAAAACTCAATCAATTTGGTTGACCATAATTTACCCCTGACAAATCTGTGGTTTTCTTTTTACTTAATTAGTCCACACTTGTCTCGTGTTTGTTAATTTTGAACTGGATTATCATTTCAGAAAGCATTCCTATAAGATGGGTGCAGTTAACTAGCCCAGGTTTGTCCTTACACTTTCTTTGAACAAGGAGTAAATATTGATAATTCATAGTCTTCACTAGCCCATCTGTAAGGGGTATTCTAAGATTTACCTTGTTTTCTTCATTCTTTCATGAGATCTAGCATTGTTGACATTTATTATCCTTCTCTAATTGTACTTGAACTGAATGTCTTGCAAGTGTTTCCGTGTTATTCCAGAGGGCGGTTGAGAGATAACCACATTGTTGTGGGTCTGGAATCTCATGTAGGCCACACCAGCTGAGGATAATGGATTTCCCTCTCTGAACGACATTATTGAATCAGACAGGATTATGGGAAACCAACTCTACAATTACCTTCTATACTGCTGTCAGCATCCTCCCATATATTTGATCTGGTCCTGGTGACTTATCAACTCTATAACTACAACCAATAAAGACAGAAAATACTGGCACTATTTATCAGATGAGATAGCATTTGTAGAATTACTGTTTCCAGTCTGCAAGAGAATTAGGGGAGGATAAGGAAAGAAGAGAAAATAAGAACTATGATTGAGTGGAAGGCAGGAGAGATTAAATGACAAAAGGCTCGACCGTTGAAAAGCTGAAAGACTTGAAGTGAAAAAAGGATCAATAGATGCAGCTAGATACTGTGGGAATGGCTGGTCAGCTGCTGTCTGAACACAATGTTATGGGATGTCTCCATTTACCTCTATGTGGGAAGGTTATCCTCAAACCTCCCCAGGTCTTATTTTATTGGATGAGCCAGTAAAACAACAGGGTCTTCACTCTGTGCCTTTGAACCTGACCTTACAGAACCTCCTGCTCACAGAGTTCTCTTGAGACAGAATTAAATTTCACCCAATGACTTTGGAAGAACAACGTTGGAGGAATTCCATGACCACTGTCCTCCTATTCTTTCAAAGACAGTTGATTGTAAAATCTATCATATAAAAAGTAAGCTATTGTTTCAGGCTCTACTATAAAACAAAATACTTGACGATGTGGAAAAAAAAACTTGCTGAGGAAGCTTGCTACATGAGGGAATGGAATACTTTTCCACTTTTGGCATCAACTGTCAGCCTTGAGCATTGCCAGGTCAGCGCAGTTTAAACTCAACCTCAGAAATGCATCCTCTGCTACAGCCTTGTGATTTGTTCTGCTTCCCACACCAGCCATCTTTACAGCCCCTCTGACGATTTGACATCAAATTATGGGCAGTTTTTATTGTTGAAATTTGTCAAACTAAATTCAGAAATGATCTTTTACAATTTCCAGCAGAAAGGAATTAACAAACTGTCACTCCTGGCTTGATTACAACTGAGAACCCACAAGTGAAAAAATTACATTTTCATTTGTTACACTCCATTTCTTTTAATCAGATTCATACTATGAGAAATTTCAGCAAATATGCTCACACAATTGGGATGAATTAATCAGCATTTAAAAGAAAATAAAATTGGTAACAAGTGAATTGTGCAAACTAGGCACCGAGATACCGATGCAATCAATACTCCAAACTTATATATTTTAAAGGTTTGTGTATTTAACGTTCAGGGCTGTAAACTGCAGGCATTTTATTAAAATGTTTCCATTGAAAGAGCTTCCAGATGGTGGATGGTTGGACTCTTTCAATGGGAAAAGGTTAAGCACTAACACGAACTGCCAAGTGGTTACATGTAGTATACTTGCCAGTGGTACAGTCACAGAAAAAAACGACTCCAAGGTTTCCTAAGGAAATAGTCCATCACTGGAAGTCTCACAGGAAGTTTTACTGAACAATCTATTTTACAGTATCTTTCCTGAATGAAAGCCAGAATTAAATTGTAAACCATATTTTTGACTACCTCAAAGCACTGATAATGTGAACAGTTTTAACTATATTTCTGAGCAACATATCCTTGACATTTCCCTCTACAGTTATCAGGCCACTATATTTTTCTAATTCATCAGTATTTCAGGCACAACTCAACTTTAGTTTCAGTTATAATGTGTGCCACATTAACATCGACATTTTTGGTCAAGATTTCCACAGCTTTATAAGTCAAGATGTATTTGAATGCCTAAATTTGAACCAATCACCAAGGAATACTGTGAATAAAACATGCGTACACCCACACAAAATCCAGATCTGCCGTCATAATATAATGTATGCAGCAGTCTTAAATATGCTAACCAAGTGCTCAGCTATTACACAGGGTTACTTGGAAAATATAGCACAGAAACAGTTCACTTGGCCCAATATGTCAGTGTTTGTGCCCAATTCAGCCTCCTCCCATTTTCTCTACCTTAATCTACACTGAGGGTCAGAAGGCTATCAAGTGAGATCCTGTAAATGGCTAAAGGTCGCCTGGGAAATCAAATCCCACAGTTAGGCACCTGAGGACCTGGCAGTCATGTCAAAAGATGTTTAATGATCTGATGCAGCTAATTATGGTCAGTAAATGTATCTTTACAATGTTTCACATTTACCAAACCACCAACTATTCACACAGTTCAATGCACTAGTGTTGAACATAGAATAAAGAACAGTACCGCACAGAACAGGCCCTTCAGCCCTCGATGTTGCGCCGACCTGTGAACAAATCTAAGCCCCTCCCCCTACACTATCCCATCATCATCCATATGCTTATCCAAGACTGTTTAAATGCCCCTAATGTGGCTGAGTTAACTACATTGGCAGGGAGGGCGTTCCACGCACTTACCACTTTCTGAGTAAAGATCCTGCCTCTGACATCTGTCTTATATCTATCACCCCTCAATTTGCAGCTATGGCCCCTTGTACAAGCAGACGTCATCATCCTCGGAAAAAGACTCTCATTGTCCACCCTATCTAATCCTCTGATCATCTTGTATGTCTCTATTAAATCCCCTCTTAGCCTCCTTCTCTCCAATGAGAACAGACCCAAGTCCCTCAGCCTTTCTTCATAAGACCTTCCCTCCAGGCCAGGCAACATCCTGGTAAATCTCCTCTGCGCCTTTTCCAGTGCTTCCACATCCTTCCTGTAATGGGGCGACCAGAACTGTATGCAATATTCCAAGTGAGGCCGCACAAGCATTTTGTACAGTTGCAGCATGAAATCACGGCTCTGGAAGTCAATCCCTTGACCACTAAAACCTAACACACCATAAGCCTTCTTAACAGCACTATCAACCTGGGTAGCAACTTTCAGGGATCCAAGTACGTGGACACCAAGATCCCTCTGCATATCCACAATACCAAGAATCTTTCCATTGACCCAGTATTCTGCCTTCTTATTACTCTTCCCAAAGTGAATCACCTCACATTTATCTGCATTGAACTCCATTTGCCACCTTTCAGCCCAATTCTGCAGTTTATCCAAGTCTGCTTGCAACCTGCAACATTCTTCCACACTGTCCACCACTCCACCGACTTTAGTGTCATCTGTAAACTTACTAACCCACCCACTTATGCCTGCGTTCAAGTCATTTATAAAAATGACAAACAGCCGTGGTCCCAAAACAGATTCTTGGGGCATACCACTAGAAACCGGACTCCAGGCTGAATATTTTCCATCAACCACCACTCATTGCCTTCTTACAGAAAGCCAGTTTCTAATCCAAACTGCTAAATCTCCCTCAATCCCGTGCCTCTGTATTTTCTCCAATAGCCTACCATGTGGAGCCTTATCAAAGGCTTTACTGAAGTCCATGTACACCACGTCAACTGCCCTTCCCTCATCCACATGCTTGGTAACCTTCTCAAAAAACTCACTGAGGTTTGTGAGACATGACCTGCCCTTGACAAATCCATGCTGACTATCTCCAATTAAATTATTGCTTGCTAGATGATTATAAATCCTGTCTCTTATAATCCTTTCCAAAACTTTCCCTACAACATACGTAAGGCTCACAGGTCTATAATTACCTGAGTCATCTCCACTGCCCTTCTTGAACAACGGCACAACATTTACAATCCTCCAGTCCTCTGGCTAAACCTGTAGACAATGAGGACTCAAAGATCAAGGCCAAAGGCTCCACCATCTCCTCCCTAGCATCCCAGAGAATCCTCGGAAAAATCCCATCGGGCCCAGGGGATTTATCTACCTTCACACCTTCTTGAATTGATAACACCTCCTCCTTACTAACCTCATTCCTTTCAATTCTAGTAGCCCGTAACTCAGTCTTCTCCTCTACAATATTCTCCTGTTCCTCAGTGAAAACAGATGAGAAATATTCGTTTAGCACTTTTCTGATCTCCACAGGGTCCACACATAACTTCCCAATTCTATCTTTGACTGGCCCTATTCCTACCCTAGACATCCTCCTAATCCTCACATACCTATAGAAAGCTTTAGGGTTCTCCTTTATTCTACCTGCTAAAGTCTGCTCCTTCCTCTTCTTAACTCTCTCTTTAAATCCTTCCGAGGTAATCTGTAACTCTCCATCGCCTCATCTGAGCCATCTCGTCTCAACGTCACATAAGCCTCCCTCTTCCGCTTAACAAGAGATAAAATTTCTTTAGTAAACCACGGTTCCCTTATCCTATCACTTCCTCCCTGCCTGACAGCGACATACCTATCAAGGACATGAAATATCTGTTCCTTAAACCAGCTCCACATTTCGATCGTCCCCATCCCCTGCAATTTGCCACCCCATTCTATGCCTCCTCAGTCTTGCCTAATCACATTATAAGCGCCCTTCCCCCATCTCTAGCTTTTGCCCTGTGACATGTTCCTATCCCTTTCTATCGCTAAAGTAAACGTAACCGAATTATGGTCACTCTCTCCAAAGCGCTCACCTAACACAAAATCAAACACCTGGCCTGGTTCATTACCAAGTACCAGATCCAGTGTGGCCTCCCCTCTTGTTGGCCCTTCGACATATTTTGTCAGGAAACCCTCCTCCACACATTGGACAAAAACTGATCCATCCGACATACTGATGAGAACTGATATCTTAACATTCAGATACAGTGTCACCCTAACTTATCTTATAATAATGTTGGACTTGTACCTGCTTCTTATTTCCTTCAAACACTTCCAGTTAAGGAACTCCACCCATTCTTAGTGCAACAGAATAGCTGATTCTGCTCTTAATTCCATAGGGCAGGATGACGTGAAATACAAGAGCAGAGGATTGGAATGGTGAGGCGGTGAGTCTGATCCTGGCACATCTTTAATGCCCTGAACTCAATGGAGGAGGTCATAGAATCCCTACAGTGTGGAAGTAGGCTGTTTGTCCCATTGTGACCACAGCCACCCCTACTCTATCTGTGTAACCCTGCATTTTCCACCAAACCGACACAACTCTGGACGCTGTCGTCGATTTAGCTTGGCCAATCCACCTAAGCTACACATCTTTGGACTGTGGGAGGAAACTGGAGCACCCAGAGGAAACCCTCACAGACACAGGGAAAATGTGCAAACTCCACACAGACAGCAGCAGTGTTAACCAACGAGCCACTGTGCTGTCCTCATGAGATGGCCCTCCAGTTCCTGCCACTGGCTACAACAGAATCCAAAGCATCCAGCATCATTGAGAGTGTTCAGGACGATGGTACTTGACTGTCTTCTCAGACGTCCCAACTCACCTTCATCTTGAAGGGAAAGCTGCAGATGGTGCGTCCATGACCACTTTCTCCCAACCACACTTTCCCTTCTTCGTCCAACTCTCTTCTTCTAGTTTCAAAGTTTCAAACGCTCAAGATCTATCACCTGCTCAACCGTATGAGGAAAAGAAAGAGCTGCATCATTCCTCAAGGAAGACACATTTGCCTATTATCTAACCCTCATAGCCACCAGCTCAAATACTAGTGTGAACCTCACAGGTTGATTAGAATCACTGGAATTATGAAGCAGGAATTAGCACTGCTAAGCCTGGGGAAGAATGCAGTGCCTTCAGATAGGGGAGGCAATGGCCTATGTAATGTCGTTCCCACTAGAAAGATCAGGGCATGTAAAAGTTGAATGCCATTGTAACTTTTGAACTTCTGTAACTTCACTGGCAGTGTAACTCTTGTACTGACGTGATGGTCCAGGCTGGGCCGAAGCAAGCAGATTTTCTGTTAACCACCTCCGTCTCACTTTATTTAATGCAGCTTAGTTTAGTTACTGCTGCTGTGTGAGCATCCTTTAGTGGGCTGCACCTTCTGTGGCAAGGTCTATTCAAAGTTCACCCAATCTGTAACCTTTCTTCCAATGACAGGTCAAACTGCTGGCCCAGGAGCATGTCAACCCCTCCCTAATTCGACTCAAGCCACCAACTCCTGTTGCCCTTGAACCTATTCTGCTTCTATCTAAAACAACTCCAAACACCATGCACAGTCCTTCTACTGACCACGTTTAAGCAGCAATAAATCAAAAGCACACTGCTTGCAATTTAGTGACTGGTTCTACACGTAACAGATGTGCAGGAATGCATGTGTTGTTGAATACTGGCTCAGCTCTGACTGACAAACAGATTGTCAATACGTTAATTTGGCAGGGCTCTTGTAATGTCCCTACCTTTGAGTCAGGAAGCCTGGGTTCAAGTCCCATATGCTTCAGCGATGTGTAATATCATCCCTGAACAGATTGATTAGCAAATATTTGAACCGTGTTGGTTAAAATGAGGTTCAAATAAATCAGGTTGCTTAATAGCCTCTTGTGATATTTCATGTACACACATTGTGTGTCATACTGGTGTACTTTCTGGTAGAGGGGTGTGTCTCGGTCTTGCCCATGTGACTAATAGCAAGTGATTAAAGCTACAAATGGTGGCTATTACAGACAAAAATGTATGGCCTAAATATTAAAATGTTGTCAGTAATTAGGAAGTAATTAGGAAGTATAAGAAACTTGTATTTCTGCCCCTGGTGACTACTACAACCACTGCAATATCTTGAGATGGTTTCAGAGAAGGATCTCTGTAAATGTTGGAGCTGCAATGGGTGTGTTGTGAGTACTTAGCTATTAGAGGCTGCCAGCTGATGTAATGAAATGTTGCAATGGAAGGAACCATACTATTAGTGAAGACGAGTTGTCTTGAATTTTAGGAATGCATATGCTTCCTATCCTGAGCGTAGCATCTGCTCTAAATAACCTGGGGATAATGAGCATGAATGATCAAGTCAGTTGTAAATTTAAGAACGATTCTGAGTAAGAACTTTCTTGATTATGTTAAACTTCAAGCCAAGCAGTTCAATATCTCTCCCAATTACTATTTCATTTCTCAGTGATTATTTATTTTGATTTCATGTGGAAAGATACAAAATAAGCTGCTGAATCTTCCATTGTACCAATTATGTGAAGTCAAATTTGAATTGTTTTTACTCTCAGACATGAGATGTGGGCATTAGTGGTCAGCCTAGAATTTTTTGCCCATCACTTGTTACCTTGAGAAGGTGGTAGTCAGCTGGCTATGTGAATTATTGCTATCCATCTGCAATGGACAGTATTGCCAGAGAAGGAATTTTGTACAATGAATCAACAGTCTCTTTTACAAACAAACTAATCCAGATTTCAGTTGAATTAAATGGAATGCCACCTCTATTGTTAGGGAAGTGTGAGGATAAATTTTCCTTGACCCTCCCAGATAGTCAAGATGCATAAGCAAATCATTCCATGTTAATATTATAGGAAGGTTATGATGGTACAGTGGCAATGGCCCTGGCACAATAAGCCAGCAGCCTTGCTGAATGCTCCGGGGTCAAAAGTTCAAAAATAACAGCAGGAGGTATTTAAATTCCCTAAATAAATCTGGATTATAATCCCAGCATCAGAGACCATTCCACTTCCTATTTACTCTTGTAGGCTTGTGTCCATTATGAGTTGGTATTTATAATGTGGTTGAATGTGAGGTTATGCACTTTAACAGCAAAACCAGGAAGGCAGATTATTATCTCAATGGTGATCTGAGATAATGGGAACTGCAGATGTTGGAGAATCTGAGATAACAAAGTGTGGAGCTGGATGAACACAGCAGGCCAAGCTGCATCTTAGGAGCACAGAAGCTGACATTTCAGGCCTAAGGTTCTAGGCCCGAAACATCAGCTTTTGTGCTTCTGATGAAGGGTCTAGGCCCAAAATGTCAGTTTTTGTGCTCCTAAAATGCTGCTTGGCCTGCTGTGCTCATCCAGCTCCACACTTTATTATCTAAATGGTGATAAACTGAAAAAGTCAAGACCTGAGTGTCCTTGGAGACAAATGAGTAAGGTTGTGAAGAAGGCAAATGGTATTTTGATCTTCATAGTGGGAGGACTTGAGGAACAGGGATATCTTGCTGCAATTATACAGAGTTTTGGTGAGACTACACCTGGATTTTTGTGTGCAGTTTTGGCCTCTTATTCTGAGGAAGGAAGTTCTGGCTATGGACAGAGTACAATGAAAGATTAACAGTCTGATTCCTGGGATGGCTGGACTGACATATAAAGAGAGACCAGACTGGTTGGAACTATATTCACTGGAGTTTGGAAGAATCAGGGAGGATCTCATAGGAAACTATAAAATTCAAACAAGACAAGACGGGGTAAGCACAGGCAGAATGTTTGTGATGATGACTGAGTCCAGAACCAGGGCTCACAGTCTAAGGATACAGGGGTGGCTACTTAAGACTGAGTTGAGGAATAATTTCTTCAGCCAGAGCATGGTAAGCCTCTGCCACTAAAAGCATTTGAGGCCAAATCTTTGAACATTTTCCAGAAGGAGTTTGATATCGTACTTAGGGCTAAAGGGATCATTGGATATGTGAGAAAGCAGGAGCAAGGTACTAAGTTGGCTATTCAGCCATAAACATATTGAATGGCAGACCAGGCCTGAAGGGCTGATTGGCCTTTTCCTGTTTCTATATTTCAATGATTGGCACGTGCCAGTGGCTTCTCTCCAGTTCACTCATGCTTTCAGAAATCTTAGTATTTTCCTGATATTTTTTCCAGGCAATACTTCAAATCCAGATGGAAGAAGAGATATAAAATGTTGACAAATACATCATTGAAGCAGCAAAAACTCCACTGTATCATTTTTCCTGGACAATAGTGAACACTTTTGAAACTAGCTTGATTACAGTTAGAAAATTGCTTACTTGGCTTGTGAGCAAGATGGTTTTATAAAACGAGGGATGTTTTTGAACTAGCGCCTTCAAGCTAAATAGTGCATACTTCCCCTGCATAGTGTTTACCTCTGGGAAAAGTAAAGGTTTTGAAAAATAAACCACGTCATGATGGGTAGACCTTTCCTTTGAAAGTCCCCAGAGTTTAATCGTCCAAATTCATCAATCTCAAAAAGCAAGGATTAACTTCAGGGATTAGCTTCACCGCGGTGGGTGGCCCTGCTATACTTTTAAACGTTTTTGGTTTCTCTAATGCTTGTTTATCTCCATTACAAATTTACAAATTTTGCCAGTGATGCTTTTGAAAAGTATTTATTTTGTCCCAGATCAATAATCATTGCCTCATGGAATCTTTGTCTTTATCTCAAGCAGACAAATTCAAAAATTGAGAAAACCATAATTTGGTTACTTTGCACAGAGTCTTGGTTTGATTCCATCTAAAGCTTAAGGCAGCAGAAGCCAAGAAAGATGTAATGGTCTGAGAAGAGGTGAAGGGTGAGAGCGATACCAGCTTAAAGAGTTAAATGACGGGGATGAGCTACATAAACTTTGTTTGCATTCACCTGAACTTTGAAAATTGTGGAGTGATCAAATCAAGATATTTAAAAAGATGAAGAGATTCAACAGGTAGGTCAGAAAATATTTTCTTCAGTGGTGAGAGAGAGGGATTGTGCCTCACAAACCTTATTGAGTTCTTTGAGAAGGTGACCAAACAGGTAGATGAGAGTAAACTGGTTGCTGTGGTGTATATGGATTTCAGCAAGGCGTTCGATAAGGTTCCCCACAATAGGCTATTGTACAAAATGCGGAGGAATGGAATTGTGGGAGATATAGCAGTTTGGATCGGAAATTGGCTTGCTGAAAGAAGACAGAGGGTGGTAGTTGATGGGAAATGTTCATCCTGGAGACCAGTTACTAGTGGTGTACTGCAAGGGTCGGTGTTGGGTCCACTGCTGTTTGTCATTTTTATAAATGACCTGGATGAGGGCGTAGAAGGATGGGTTAGTAAATTTTCAGACAACACTAAGGTCGGTGGAGTTGTGGATAGTGACGAAGGATGCTGTAGGTTCCAGAGAGACATAGATAAGCTGCAGAGCTGGGCTGAGAGGTGGCAAATGGAGTTTAATGCAGACAAGTGTGAGGTGATGCACTTTGGTAGGAGTAACCGGAAGGCAAAGTACTGGGCTAATGGTAAGATTCTTAGCAGTGTAGATGAGCAGAGAGATCTCGGTGTCCATGTACACAGATCCTTGAAAGTTGCCACCGAGGTTGACAGGGATGTTAAGAAGGCGTACAGTGTTTTAGCTTTTATTAATAGAGGGATCGAGTTCCGGAACCAAGAGGTTATGGTGAAGCTGTACAAAACTCTGGTGCGGCCGCACTTGGAGTATTGTGTACACTTCTGGTCACTACATTATAAGAAGGATGTGGAAGCTTTGGAAAGCGTGCAGAGGAGATTTACTAGGGTGCTGCCTGGTATGGAGGGAAGGTCTTATGAGGAAAGGCTGAGGGACTTGAGGCTGTTTTCATTAGAGAGAAGAAGGTTGAGAGGTGACTTAATTGAAACATATAAAATAATCAGAGGGTTAGATAGGTGGATAGGGAGAGCCTTTTTCCTAGGATGGGGACGGTGAGCATGAGGGAGCATAGCTTTAAATTGAGGGGTGAAAGATGTAGGACAGATATCAGAGGTAGTTTCTTTACTCAGAGAGTAGTAAGGGAATGGAATGCTTTGCCTGCAACGGTAGTAGATTCGCCAACTTTAGGTATATTTAAGCCGTCATTGGACAAGCATATGGACGTACATGGAATAGTGTAGGTTAGATGGGCTTGAGATCGGTATGATAGGTCAGCACAACATCGAGGGCCGAAGGGCCTGTACTGTGCTGCAATGTTCTATGTTCTATGTTCTATGTTATATCCTTAAACATTAAAGCTAGATGATGCAGGAGTTGAATCAGGAAGCTATTCTCTCAGTGTCGGGAAAATAGAATGCAACTTAGTTCCCAAAATTGGATGCTGGTTTTTCAATCATCTTTCAAGACCATGGTCAACAGATTTGTGTTTGTGAAGCAAGAAAATGGAATTGAGGTACAGATCACCAAGGCTTATAACTGAATAATGGAAAAGACCTAAAGGGCACAAATCCTACATTTTTACCTCTCTTCAAAGAGGACCTAACTGTGCTGCAGCATGAAAATACCTTCTCTCTCATGTGTCCTCTCTCCTTTATAGAGGGACAACTAGTGTTCCAGCAGATAAAGGCAAATACAAGGTCAGAGATAACAAGGTGTAGGGCTGGATGAACACAGCAGGCCAAGCAGCATCATACAAGGTCAATTCACCCAGGTTTACTTGGTCGTGGTTGATTAAATCCTACATCTTTCCTCAGCAGTATCATAATTGTTCTGGTGACTCCTCTTCCACAAAATAAGTCATTCCTCCAGCTACAATGAAGCAAAAATGAGATTTTAGCAAAATCTGACATTCATTTAGTGGTCAGTACTATTTGTTTCATGCATTACTTTCATTAATCCCTAATCATGTTCTGACACTCTCCTGCTCAATATATATTATATATATATTTCCATATACCTTCCTCATCTTGGCCTCTTCTCATTCCCTCCTGTTCCTTCATTCATCAAAAACCACCACAAGAGCAACATTTTTTTTTAGTTTTGAGCAATTAGTCTGCCTGAACAAGTTGCCTGAATTTAAAATTCTGAACCTGCTGGGCAAGGGATGCAGGGTTGTAGAGGCAGCTGAAGGGGCTGTAGTGCATGTGATAACTTGGAATAGTAAGTCAGTCTAATTCACAGGTTCAGCTGCCAGTCGAGGGAAAAATGCCAGTGAAGACCCACAGAACCATGGAGACCCAGGCAGGAATATCATTTCATGCTTTAGGGAGCTTGAGACATCTGAAGCACCAACCTTGCGCAAGCTGCTAACACTTATTACTTATAATCTATATACACACAGATGGTATGGCACAGCTTTTCCAGTCTATCAGGTCTCAGCCTCATGTGGTTTGAAACCATAATGAAAAATTTTCTTGTGCACATGCTTTGTAGCTATCATCAGAGTATTGGTACAGCTCTCCTTTAGATCACATTCTGCAATCTTGACTGTTCATTATTGATCTTGAAGGAACAGAATAAATCCAAGACTTACAGTATTAACACATATAAAATACCGACTGCCTCCCTTGCCAACCCTAATCCCTCACTTCTCCTTCTGAGAATACTTTAACTGGCTGTCCCCTTGTCTGCCTGAGTAATGACCAGAAATCTTTAGTTTTGAAGCTGTTCTTCCAGGGCTTCTTGTTTCTGGGAATTTAAAATTGATGCCCAATCCTACCAATTTTCTTACAGTTTAGCTCTCCTCCACCTCACATCACAGTATTACATTGTGCATTTTGAAATGAATGAAAGCATCAGGGATTAAAGTCTGAACTCTTTGTGGCAAAACCTGAACCAACCAGAGCTGACTTGCTAACAATCAGCACGTTTATCTCATGCAAAGATAAACTGCTGCCTCCTTTGCAATTTGGCACCCTTGCATCTGTCCTGATGAGTGCAAGTTGAACAGCTTTCTTCCGGCTGTGCTCAAGTTCTGTAACACCAACTGTCTAATTATGTAACATTTATCAAATACTGCTTCAACTAATGCTATTATTTTCAACATACTCAAATGATGCACATCTCAAGAGAGCTTTGTTGTCTCAACTGTGCAACACAATGGTTTACATTTAAGTAGCATCTTTAACAGAGGAAAACATCTCAAAATTCTTTTCAAAGAAGATTAATAAACAAAATTTGACACTGAACCACTTCAGAAAATGTTAGGATAAATGAATAAAGGTTACTTAAATAGATAGGCTCTAGGAATTGTTTTCAAGGAAGAGATAGGGGCAGAAAGGATTGGTAAAGTGATTTCAGAATTTCGAACATAGAACACAGAACTGTAGAGCACAGGAAGCAGCCCTTTGGCCCACAATGTTGTACTGATTATGATGCCAAATGAAACTAATCCCTTCTGACTGGTCTCGGTCCATATCTCTCCATCTCTTGCATTTTCACGTGCGTTTGAAAAGTCCCTTAAACGTCTCTATCATATTTGCCTTCACCAACTGGCAGTGAGTACTAGACTCCAACCACTCTCTGTGTAAAACATTTGCCCCTCATGTCTCCTTTGAACTTTACCCCTCTTACCTGAAATGCATGCCCCCAAGCATTAGACATTTCAACTCTGGAAAACACCTCTGGCTGTCAACCCTACCTATCCATCTCATAGTTTCATAGATTTCTTTCCAGCTTGTGCCACTCAAGAGAAAACAATGCAAGTTTTTTTAGCCTCTATATTCTCTAATCCAGGCAGCATCCTGGTAAACCTCTTCTGACCCTCTCCAAAGCCTCCACATCCTGTGATGTGGTGACCAGAATCGAATGCAATACTCTAGATGTGGCCTAACCGAAGTCTTATAAAGCTGCAACATGACCTCCTGACTCTTGTGCTCAATCCCTTGACAAATAAAGGCAAGCATGTTGTATGTTTTCTTCACAACCCTATCTAGTTATGTGGCTACTTTCAGGGGGTTATTGACTTGAATCCCAAGATCCTTCTGTACATCAATGCTGTTCAGGGTCCTGCCATTGACTGTATACTTTGCCTTAACATTTGATCTCCCAAGCGCAGCACCTCACACTTACCCAGATTAAATTCCATCTGCTATTTTTCCACCCATATGTGCAACTGATCAATATTCCACTGCATCCTTTGACAACCTTCTACACTATCCACAACTCCACCAATCCTTGAATCATCTGCAAATTTACTAATCCACCCATCTATATTTTCATCTGAGTTATTTATATGTATATATCATGAACAGCAGACATCCTTGCATGGATCCCTGCGGAACAACCTTCCACCACTGCCCTCAACTTTCTATGGCAAGCTAATTCTGAATCCACATGGCCAAGTCGCTGTGGATCCCATGTACTGTAATCTTCTGGACGAGCCTACCGTGAGGGACCTTGTTGAATACCTTACTAAAATCCATGTAAACAACATCCACTGCTCTACCCTCATCCATCACGTTCATCACTGTCTCGAAAAACTCAATCAAGTTAGTAAGATGTGACCTGCTCTACACAAATCCATACTGACTGTCCCTAATTAGCCCATGCTTTTCCAAATGCACACAAATGTTATCCCTAAGAATTTTCTCCATTAGCTTCCCAACTAATAATGTGAGACTCGGTGGTCTGTAGTTTCCTGGATTATCGCTATTTCCGTACTTGAACAGAGGAACAGTATTAGTTACTCGCCAGTCTTCTGGGGCCTCTCCAGCAGATCTGTTGTGATTCGAAGGACACTTTCACAGAACTACTGAGACCAGAAATTGATGGACCTTCAAAGGCGGTCAGTTAGAAAGCCCAATTCGGTTCATAGAGACTTATCCCAGTTATTTTAGAACCTTTCTTCTAGCCCTCCCCTCTCATGCCATCTCACTCCACAAACCAACTGCCCTCACTCCTCTAATATCTCCTTCAGTCGATTTATTCCCGTTACCCATTTCCATTCTTGTTCACATCCCTATGTGCAGTTTTCACTTTTACAGAATTGCAAGACAGCCAACTTTTGAAGAAGGTCTGCCCCACAGCAACAATTCATTGGGCAAACCATGATAAGCTGAGAGTGGGACTTTATTCCCACCAGAGACAGGAAGCACCCTCGAGATCTGGTTGGCCAATAGTGAGTATTCCTAACAGTGCCAGCATTCAGCTCCAAGCAACCCTGAGGAAAAGATCTGTGGTGGCTGAACTTGGGGGTGGCAGGGTTTTTAAGGGAAGGATCAGGGATTCTTATAATGGAGTATGGGTGAACGGGTAGAGGAATTTTGTGTGTCAGATTTGGAGGATATGGGGAGTCGGGCGTTCAGGGCGGGAAAGGTGCTACCTGTCCACTGTATTATGCTCATGGTTGTGTGTGTAGCTGGCTATCGTTCTAACTGATCCAGTCTGTCTTTATATGTTAGTCCCGCCCTCTCAGGTGTCAGTCTGGTAAATCTTTGTTGCACTCCATCCATTGCCAGAACATCTTTCTAAGTTAAAATTGTGATCAGAGATAATGGGAACTGCAGATGCTAGAGAATCTAAGATCACAAAGTGTGAAGCTGGATGAACGCAGCAGGCCAAGCAGCATCTCAGGAGCACAAAAGCTGACCTTTCGGGCCTTGACTCTTCCTGAAACATCAGTTTTTGTGCTCTTGAGATGATGCTTGGCCTGCTGTGTTCATCCAGCCTCACATTTTATTATCTTGGAATCTCCAGCATCTGCAGTTCCCATTATCTCTGATACTATTTTAACCTCACTGCGAAGCCTCTTCCAGGGATGCCTAACCTGAAGAAGTTACCCTCCTCCCTCCGGACCAACCTCAGGGAATCTCTCTCCCATTGCACTTCGGTCCGCCTCCCCCTCTCTCCCTATTTATTCCAGTTCCCTCCCCCCATCCCCCTCTCTGATGAAGGGTCTAGGCCCGAAACGTCAGCTTTTGTGCTCCTGAGATGCTGCTTGGCCTGCTGTGTTCATCCAGCCTCACATTTTATTATCTTGGAATCTCCAGCATCTGCAGTTCCCATTATCTCTGATACTATTTTAACCTCACTGCGAAGCCTCTTCCAGGGATGCCTAACCTGAAGAAGTTACCCTCCTCTCTCCGGACCAACCTCAGGGAATCTCTCTCCCATTGCACTTCGGTCCGCCTCCCCCTCTCTCCCTATTTATTCCAGTTCCCTCCCCCCATCCCCCTCTCTGATGAAGGGTCTAGGCCCGAAACGTCAGCTTTTGTGCTCCTGAGATGCTGCTTGGCCTGCTGTGTTCATCCAGCCTCACATTTTATTATCTTGGAATCTCCAGCATCTGCAGTTCCCATTATCTCTGATACTATTTTAACCTCACTGCGAAGCCTCTTCCAGGGATGCCTAATCTGAAGAAGTTACCCTCCTCCCTCCGGACCAACCTCAGGGAATCTCTCTCCCATTGCACTTCGGTCCGCCTCCCCCTCTCTCCCTATTTATTCCAGTTCCCTCCCCCCATCCCCCTCTCTGATGAAGGGTCTAGGCCCGAAACGTCAGCTTTTGTGCTCCTGAGATGCTGCTTGGCCTGCTGTGTTCATCCAGCCTCACATTTTATTATCTTGGAATCTCCAGCATCTGCAGTTCCCATTATCTCTGATACTATTTTAACCTCACTGCGAAGCCTCTTCCAGGGATGCCTAACCTGAAGAAGTTACCCTCCTCCCTCCGGACCAACCTCAGGGAATCTCTCTCCCATTGCACTTCGGTCCGCCTCCCCCTCTCTCCCTATTTATTCCAGTTCCCTCCCCCCATCCCCCTCTCTGATGAAGGGTCTAGGCCCGAAACGTCAGCTTTTGTGCTCCTGAGATGCTGCTTGGCCTGCTGTGTTCATCCAGCCTCACATTTTATTATCGTAAAAAAAATTAAGCCATTTAAGGATCAAGCAATGTCCCAGAGGGATTCAAGTAGTTTAGTTTTAAAGCATAGTTTATTAGAAAAGTATATGTTAAAGATTAGAAGTGTCACTCTTTATGAGTAGATAAACAAAAACATATTTCATTCACATTTAGTCACTGTTATTCCACTGAGCATGAATATCAAATTTAACTTCATTACAATTTTTTCCTTGAACAGGAGTGGATATTTTAACTGAAAAGAAATTCAGTGCATAAGCTGTAAAAGATATTCAGTAACGAAGTGGTTAAACATCAAAAAGTAAAGATGCCGGGCATTCATTCTTGCTTCCCTGGAGTATCAAAGACATGTGGTATTTGCAAACGAACGCCTTGTGCATTGTGAACAAGAAACGTGTGGCCTGCAATATGCTGACAAAAGCTGCCATTGTCAAAGTTTACTGGCATGGTCCTCAGGTTTTCAGTTCAAGTGAGCTCTGGTCACTACAATATAAAGGATGTGTTTCATCATTTTCTGTGATGCATGTTGCTTAGTCCCTGACCACATGGCTGTACATGGCAGCACCCACATGGCTGGGAAGAATGATCCTTTCACTTCATGCTTATAATCCTGTTCTGTTTCAGCCCCCTGGGTTGACAACATTTAGTGGTGAACTGTGAGTGCTGAGGAAACTTTATTACATTCCTCAGTGCAGTAGCTTATTATTGGAAAATTCCAGTCTGAAGTTGTGAATACTGCAAATTTGAAAGAGAGAGCAAACTCTAAACAGGTCAGATATGTGTGATCTTCCAGAGTCCTCATGAAAATAATTTTATAACTTCTAAGAACATTTAAAAGGAAACAATTTCATACACATTATCACGTAAGCTTACTAATAGAACAGGTATGAATGTTACTAAATAATTACTTTCTAAATGGAATTCTGTGCCCTCCACACTTTTCAGATGTAGTCCATTAATTATAAATCTGACATTGCTTCTTCCACAGAAAATAATGGAATCCCAAGTGCCCTGATATGTTTTAACCTATTACCTATGGCATTGAGATGTTGCATTATTTGAATTTAAGAGTAGAGGCAGAGACAGACAAAAGTTGATGGCTAAACTTAGACATCACCAACAGTCGACTCAAAGTGGAGAGGAACCATTGGCAATTTTTTTGGTTTCACTTTAAAACCACAAATATTTATGAAAATATGAAAGCAAAGATGAGAAAGCGTCTCAGATCCATTAGACCTTACACAACTGTTACAATATTGTGGCCATATTTACCTTCTTCTACCACTTTTCATTCCAATCTGTGGGAGAGGCAGAAATTTAAGGGCAATTTAATAAGACAGTCTTGAAATTGCATTGTCAATCAGTAAAACAAATTATTAGGCTCTAAATAGGAATGATTAATTGTGACATAAACTGTCCTGTTCCCACCTCAGTTCAGCTTGCTTAAAGATGTAGAATGATGCACAATGTGATTTCTTCCTTCCAATGGGATTATCTGAAACATTGGAAATCCTTCAAGCTGATACCACTCAATCCGTAGTTGTCTGTCAAATATCTTTCCATTGACTTACTCATATCCCCATTTCCAAAGTATGCTGGCCTTTTCTACTTCTAAATTGAAATTAATATTAAATTTAGCAGCTTATTCCACTTGGTCCATTGTCAATCTTCTTGCATGGCCACCACTTGCACAACACAATTAGTTGTCAGGCATAAATTAACCTGGAAATTACCATCCCAAAGGCCTATGTCTAATTCCCAGAAGTCTTATTTGCACGTTAACATTGATGAGCTCTATTAATACCTGATACTATTTTCCAATAAGAGACTGTTCCACAACTTTAAGTAGGACTAAAATTTTGAATAGGACAGGTTGAAGAGCGACATTTATATGACTTATGGCAAAGAAACAAGAAAAATCAGTAATTAAAAGAATCCTTTTATCGTGGAATTATAGGAGGAAGGGAAACTGAATAAAAGTAATACGAAGAGGATTTAAATTTGTGAACCAATGGCAAATGTTGACCTGTCTGTCTGGAAGCAAGTCTCATGCACGAGCCAGCAATATCGAGTAACAATTCCAAGACCTCATTATCATTTGAACAATCAAGAATGCTTTATTTCACTAAAAGCAACTTCCTTACAAAATATTGTAGTTACACAAACAAAAGTAATCTCATGTGCGTATGCATTTGATATTACCATCTGTCTTCAGGTTGACCAGGTCCAGTGCAGAGATACTCCTCTTGAAGTCTCAAATTCAGATTGCCTTCTGGATGGTTGATCCTGTTCTTTGTCTCTGTGTGTTCTCCTGCCTTGAAGGGGGTTTCTTCGCCTTCTTTTTATCCTCCTTCCTTTGCAGCCACTGGTATTCATATTTTAATGTAAACTGATTTATTTCCTGGGCCTATCTTGATAAAAGGCCTCTGATCTCTTGTTGTCTGTCACACAGGACACCTTCTGGTGGGGACATCCTGGCTCCAAATGTCATAAGCTCTGTTGTGGTGTTGAACCAAACAATTGTCACATTTCGCACCAACAAAAACTTACATTCAGAAGATTTTAGAGAGAAAACTTAACATTTCAAGTCCAATGACCCTTCCTTAGATGGGTCTTTATTTTGCCATTTGTTTCCCATGAGGTGAAGAATGAGATTGGCAGTGTCCAGTAATGAGATTAAGTCCTCATTGGGCATCACAAAGGTCAACGTCATGTTTTTGAACAGAAGAGTATCTTGTTTTCCTCTCATGAAGGGAAAAAAAAATCAATAACAATGAAAGGAGGAATGGCATGAACTTTTTTATATTCTGACAATTTGAAAACTTCTGTACAAGCTCTCATAGCTTAAAGGCTTCACAAACTAAACCATTTTAACTAAACTAAAATCTCTTCTGAACTGAGGGCAAAGCCTTGAATCTGGTTTCCTCTGATGCAAACTAACATACAAACAAAGGATCAGGAGCAGGCCATTTAAACTGTCGATTCTGCTTCATTCTGATCGTGGCTGATTAAATGCTTCACTGTTTTTCACTCACTCCATCCCCATAACCCTATATACAGTTAATGATTCAAAATCTATCAACCTCTCCCCTCAACATACTCAATGTTTGAGCAGCCACAGACCTCCATAGTAGAAAATTTCAAAGTTTCACAACTGTCTGAGATAAAAAAAACTCCTCAGCTTGCATTTAAGTGGCATCCCCATTATTTTAAATTTGTGTCTTGGTTCTAGACTTCCCAACTAGGGAAAATAACTTACCTGCATCTGCCATCTCTACCCCTTTATGTATTTTGTAAGTTTCACTAATATCATCTCTCATTCTTCAAAATTCTAGAGACTACAGGATCAATTTGCCCAATCTCTCTCGGAAGACAGTCCTGTCATCCTATGGACAAGTCTGATAAATACTTGTTGCAATCCCTCCCCTTAAATGATGCATTTGTTCCTACTTTCTATGCCAGTACATTGACTAATATCATGTCTACTTTAATTTTTGTAGTCTGCTTCCTGTGGGAAATTTCATCTAAAGCCTTCTGATAATCCATGTATTTTATATTCATTGACTTTCCTTTGGCAATTACTTTGAATAAGATTTTCAAGAAAAGAACTCCAACGAGTTCATCAAGTATGATTTCCCATTTGCTACTTATGCCTAACCAGGTCATTTCAATCAGGTGGCTCGTTATCCTATCCTTTGTAATAGATTCTAGCATTTTCCCCCATGCTAACGAAAAGCTAACAGGTCTGTAGCTCCCGGATTTCTCTTTCACTCTTTCTTAAATAATGAGTTGACATTTTCAACCTTCTAATTCACATGAACCATTTCAGGATCTATAGAATTTTGAAAAATGATTATCAATGCTTGAACCATATCTTTAGCCATTTCCTTCAAAACTCCCGGGATGTAGACCATCAGTTCTGATGTTTTATTCACTTTAAACTCCAGCAGTTCTTCTATCACAATCTCTTTTTCTCAATTCGTTAGCAGGGTGAGGGCATTGCTGGCTAGGCAGCATTTATTGCCCAGAGGGCAGCTCAGAGACAACCACATTGCTGTGGGTCTGGAGTCACATGAAGGCCAGACCAAGAAAGGATGGCAGTTTCCTTCCCTACTGGACATCAGTGAACCAGATGGGTTTTTCCGACAATCAACAATGGATTCATTGTGTAGATGCTACCTCCCTTCCACTCCACATTCTCCATGCTTACTTGGATCTCTAATTCTGGGAGATGTCTGTTATTTTCCTCAGTGAAAACGGACATAAAGTAATTATTTAGCCTCTCTGCAATTCTCTATTCTCCATTATATATTCTCCTGACCTGCATGTAATGGACTCACATTCAGGATAAACAAACACTTCCTTTTTCTGCCTATACAATTTCTTATAGTCTTTTTTATGTTTTATACTATGTAGTATTAATATTCTATTTTTCCTTTCCTTATCAGTTTCGTATTGTATTCTATCAATCTTCCAATCCTCTGAATTCATCCTATTCCTGGCTACTTTATACACAACACTGAACTTCCTTTGGAAGCCACAGTTGGCTGACCTTTTTTTGAGTGCTTGCAGTAGGATAAAAATTGCACCCATTAAGATCCTAAGCATCTGTTAGGGACTTGATTAGATCATGTGACTTCTTGAAAATTTTCTTCAGTGCATTATTCAATTACAACATTTAAAAGGCATCTGGATAGATATATGAATAGGAAGAGTTTAGTTGGATATTGGACTAGGTCAGACTTTGATGTATGGTCGAGTTGGACTGAAGGATCTGTTTCCGTGCTGTGTGAATTTATGATTCTATAAGTTGCACTTGTTCAGCAACAACCTCCTCAGTGACACCCAGCTGAGTTCAGCCAGGTCACTCAGCTCGTGACCTCATTTCAATCTTGGTTTAAACATGGACAAAAAAGCTGAATTTTGGAGGTGAGGTCAGAGTGACAACCCTTGACATCAAGGCTGCATTCAACAGAAAAAGCATTAAGGACCGCTAGCAAAACTGCAGTCAATGAAAATCAAGGGAAAAACTCTCTGCTAGTCTGAGCCATGTCAGGCACATAGAAAGAAGTTTGTGTTTGATGGAGGTGAGTCTTCTCAGCTCCAAGATGTATCTGTAGGAGTTTCTTAGGGTAGTGTCCTAGGTCCAAACATCTTCAGCTCAATCATCAAGGACCTTCCCTCCATCAAGTCAGAAGTAGGCATGTTTACTGATGATTGCACAATATTCAGCACTACTCATGGCTCTTCTGATACTGAAGAAGTCCCCAGTCAAAAGTAGCAAGACATGCGCACTATCCAGGTTTGGACTGACAAGTGGCAAGTGATATTCATGCCACAGAAATATCAGGCAATGACCATCTCCAAAAAGAGAAAAACTAACATCAACAAACACAGTGATTTGGAGCCAATCTACCATCCTCTGAGAAAAAGAACAGGACATGACATCACCAACGCAGGAAATGACATCACCAACCCAAGGAAAACTAAACAGATAAATAGAAAGCAGGACATAACACCAGCGCTTTGTCGGAGGCTCACTGATGATGTTACCTAGAATGGTGATGAAACGTCTGAAAACTAACCTTCCAGCTCAGCGAGAAACTCACATCCGTAACATTGTCCCTTGACATGAACTGGCATTACCGTTGCTGAACCTCTTCCTATCAACATTTTGGGATTTGCCATTGAACAGAAGGTGAACTCAGTATAAAAATCAAGGTGTAAAGAACAGGTCAGAAATTAGGAATCCTTCAACAAGTTACTCACCTCCTGACTATCCAAAGCCTGTCTGCTATCTAAAAAGCCACACTTCCAGATTTTTGATTTGATTTAATTTGATTTATTACTGTCACAGGTACGAATGTACAGTGAAACGTGTAGTCAGATGTGCTTTACAGGCAGATTGTACTGTGCATCAGGGTAACAGAGCAGAGTGCAGTATACAGTGTTATAGTTACTGAGAAGTATAGGGAGAGATCAATATTAACATTAAAGAGGTCCATTCAAAAGTCTGATAACAGCAGGGACGAAGTTGTTCTTGAATCTGTTCATAATTGTATATATGCCTTTATACCTTTTGCCTGATGGAAGAGGCTGGAAGAAAGTATAACCAGAGTTGGAATAGTCTTTGATTATATTGGATGTTTTCCTGAGGCAGTGGGAAATATAGATGGAATCAATGGTTGGGAGGCCAGTTTGTATTATGGACAGGGCTGTGTCCAAAACTCTCTGCAGTTTCTTCCAGTTTTGGGAAGAGTAGTTACTGTACCATGCTGTGATTCATCCGGATAGGATCTATAAAAGCTTGTAAGAATCTTTATGGACATGCTGAATTTCTGTAGCTTCCTGAGGAAAGAGAGGCATTGCTGTGCTTTCTTAACACTTGTGTCAGCATGGGTGGATCAGGACAGATTTTTGTCTCATTGTGACAGTGACTGCAGGCCTCTGTTTTCAAGCTGACTTCCTGTGACCACCCTTGAGTGGATGTGTTGGTCCCACAAGGCTGACCATTACCCACTGGGTCCTGATGAAGGGTGTGAACCTGAAATGTCGACTTTCCTGCTCCTCTAATGCTGCCTGACTGCCTGTGTTCCTCCAGCTCCACACTGTATTGACTGGAAAATGGGACTTTTGCTTTCATCCTCAAGAAACTTTTCCTTGGCTAAATGTCCTACTTTCTTAAATTACTCACCAGTGTCCAAACCATTCAGGGCCAGAGACACATCTGCCTATTGTTCATACTGTGATAGTTACACTTAGTAGAGTAACCTTTTCAAGCCATTCACTTTGTTTTCAGTTCAGAAGAATCGAGAGTGATCACTTATTAAATATCAGTTCAGAAGCATGGTTTCCTGTCCATAAGATACCAATGATGAGTTTAGAAGCCAATTTCATTTCTCTTCTAGCAGAAGGGTTCAGGGCCATTCAGGAAATAAGCTGTCTCAACAGAACAGCTTAGCTTGTGAAATTTCCAAAGCGGTAGAGTTTGGTTAGATGTCTGAAGGTTATCAGAACTGTGCGAGGGTTCGGCTCTCGCTTTTATGGAAAAGATCACTATTACAGATTTGGAAAAGACTTTTTGAATTGTCTTCACAGTCCAAGGTGAAGCAACTGTCAAGAGTCAGTTAAGTAGAATCCTAAAATGTTCAGAGATGAGTGTGATTTCTCTGGAATTGAGTCTCTGTAATGGAATATTGTTGGGAAACAAGCTGAAATATTGCTTTGCTGTGTGTTTTAAGATTATTCTAAATATTGCGCATACTCAGAAAGCATGATATTTGTTTGTTTTGTGGAATGGATTTCTTTTCTGTTGTTCAAGTGAATGTGTCTCCATTTTTCACCACATAATAACCATCTCTATAAAGAAAAATATCAGGTAGAATCTTATAAAGGTGTGAGCACTGGGGACATTGGTGAAATGTGTGGCAGAAGCAGCTGAGAAATGTGGCAAGGCCCATCTTAATGTTGAGATCATGGTATATTTTTACGCTTCTCATGAGCGGCATGGTAGGTTTTGCTAGGCAGTAGCAAGTTGCCAACTGAAAGTAATTATTGCTGAAATGTCTTGTTGATGCCACAAATAATCTCATTAATATTCAGGCTCCTATCTTACCAAACTTGCTGAACAAGCTAGCCATTCTGAAAACTTGGAAACCAGAGCAGGAACCCAGTAAATTCAGCTCGCCACTTGCTCCAAAGAACTTCCAAGTTGTCTCTGAACAAACTGCATCACAGAGAACATTGCACAGGCACCAGCTGCAACCCTTGTCCCAGGGATTGGCATCTGGCATCTGTCAACTCATCACAACTATTCTGGTGATACAGCTCTCTATTACACTGGCAGGTTGCATTTCAGGACACACTAACAACTAGCATTTAAAGGCTCTAGCAAGGATGCCGTGCACATGGAAACAGGCGTCCAGCTCGTGGATTGTGGTAGGCTGCATCACAAGGCTGAATGGCACACTGAAGCATTCATCTTACACTTAAAGCTTGTGCCAACTGTCTGGATAGCAAATATACTGCACATTTATTCAACCAGTTTGTCATGTTGGAAACTGGTGCAGGTTGGTTCTCAATCCAGTCAAGGTGGAAACGTTGTTGGTTGGGGCCATGGTACTGTCAGTTTACAAACTGCCCAGGGGCCTAGCCATAGTCAGTCTTCAGCTTGGGAACCCGGTGCAGTTCTGTCCAGGCAGTGGACAATGGTCCATCCTGTAGGGTCAGCAGCAACAGACAGAGGAATGACATATCATCAGTCAGGGAGCCGTAAACACTGCGGTCAGGGGTCTGGTCAGTCATGTCTGGGACTCGGTGATCAAAGTCAGTCAGAAGTCTTGGATGAATACAATCCTGGAAGAGTCTTTTGAGGAGGAAATCATTGAGTTGGAGGAAGCTGACATTATACATGACAAAGCTCAGCCGGGCTGGGAGTTACAGATCAGAAGGAGTCTCATTGACACTTGGCTGCAATAGAATGGAACTGGGAACAGCAGAAGTTCATACACAATGAAGGCCTTTGAACATGATGGTGAAATCTGGTTTGCATGCAGGTGTAAACTTCAGCCTCTTTAGTTTGTGTTTGCCTTGTTTATATAAATAAAAATTCATGTTTACATTTGTCTGATTGCTTGCCTGTATGTGATGATTCCCTGACTAGACAATGACAGTCTGTGAGTTTTCAGTGCATTGCGGGGACAGAGCAGTAGAAACTTAGATGTTAGGTGTGATGCAGCTACAGACAACTACAGTGTGTGATGTGCAGTTTAAACAGTGATTGGGGAGGGTCAATGGGTTTGTACCTGTGAGGGAGTGTCAGTCATGTACCAGAAGCAGCGCGGCTTTGAGGCTCACTTTGCCAGTGAGGGGTAATATCAGATTGCCAATGCTTGCCTGGGCGTACAGTGGCCTTTTAAAGATGGTATGGCTGCAGGTGATCCTGGTCTTTTGCTGTATATTTGCTGAGTGGTGAGTTGTTGAGGGAAAAGGCGTGTGGTCAAATGGGACAATTATTAGATCTGGTGGACACCATAGGGAGGAATAGGTAGTTACAATGACGAGTTTGGTAAGATTTGATGAGAAAAAGAAGCCCTGAGAGGGAAATCCCTCCAAAAACACGTCACAACTCATTCTGGACTAAAAAAAAATCATAAGATTCAGCCCATAATCTATAAAACCAGATTTCATTCTGTCATAATAAAATGTGAGGCTGGATGAACACAGCAGGCCAAGCAGCATCTCAGGAGCACAAAAGCTGACTTTTTGGGCCTAGACCCTGATGAAGGGTCTAGGCCCGAAATGTCAGCTTTTGTGCTCCTGAGATGCTGCTTGGCCTGCTGTGTTCATCCAGCCTCACATTTTATTATCTTGGATTCTCCAGCATCTGCAGTTCCTATTATCTCTTTCATTCTGGCATCTGCCTTGGCAATATTTCAATCAGCAGGGATTGTTACACACACTTCCCTTTAAATATTTATCCAGTTGCTTTAGGAGGTTATTGCCTCCACCATCCTTTCAGGAAATGTACTTATATCACAACTGCATTTATAAAAAAATGTTTATCCTATTGACCTGATTCATTTGCCAATCACTTTAAATCAGTGCCTTCTGAAAATTTTTTGCTACTGGATATACTTTCTCATTATTTATTTTATCAAAACAAGATATAATGTTAAACACTTCTGTCAAATTCTCTTTTAACCTACCCTGCCCTAAGAAGAACTGTTCTACCCTGCTCTATCTCTCCTGTATTTGAAGTGTTTCATTATTTTTTACCATCCTAACAAATCCCCTTTACATTCGCTTCACCTTTTCTAACATGTGGGACTTAGAATTGAACAGCATATTCCAGCCTGGACAATGTTTTATAAAGATTTAGAAGAACTTCCTAGATTTTATACTTTACTGCTGTATGAATAAAGTTAAGGACCATTCAGTCTTCTTCAACAGTCTTCTCAGTTTATCCTGCCACATGAAACTAGACTCTCTTTGGAGCAGAGGATTGGAAAACAGAAAAAAAAACGTTGTTCTAAAATTAATTCCTTCCTATTCCTACTGGGATAGCATGTCAGGAATTAATAAAGCTGGAAAAGCTTAACCACAATAGCCCAAGAAGCCTGTATCCCACAGCTGGCCCCCTTTTCCCGAACTTTAAGTACTGGACCCTGGGGGATCCACCACATGTGGGCCAGTGCCCAGGGACAGGAGAGGAGGAAAGGGTCTACTTAAGTACCATGGCCCTGCAAACACAAGCGGATTAAGGCCATGGCAAGAAATATCCCAAATTAGCAAAATTGCTGCTTTTAAAACAAGAGTTCTCATAAAGTCAGTTTACTGAAAGGCAATGTTCTTTATGCAAGTATGAGTTTGCTGATTCACGTTCCTCAGATATGGAAAAAAAACTTTGTAAATTTTACTGGATTGTACATGAAGGAGATGAGTATTAGGATAAATGTTACTGTCTCTTTGAATCACCTGATGAATTAAAGCTGAATCCATATTGTTATGGTTTTGTCTGGGATGTTTGATTCCCAGCAGCCCAGTGGGGCATGTAGTTCTTTTTGCTACACTATTAGAGATATTTTTATAACTCCCTATGGTCATGTGGAAGGAATGCCTTTGTGGTCGATGTTGCCAAATAAGCTGTATGGGTCGGCTTGTGGTTTCTAGGATTGGACATAATACAGATTTTTGGATATTCAAATACCAAACCCTATATTTATACATTTTCCTGAGCAACTAAGATTAAATTCTATAAAGCACCTGTTTCACACATTTTATTGTGCTCCATAAACTAGATAAAGACACCTAGGAAGAGTGAGTGTGTTTACCTCTCTTTATTGTTATTAGGTGTATGTGTTTTCTTTGTCATGCCTACAAATAAACAAAGAATTTTGGAGAGGGGTCACTGTACTCAAAATGTTTTGTTTTTCTTCACAGATGCTGCCTACCTGATGAGTTTCTCCAGCACTTCCTGCTTTAGTTTGTCTTAGATCTCCAGCATCCATAGTTCCTCATTTTATTGTAAGATTGCTTTTTGCTGGGTTGAGTTGACCTGATTCTAGTTTGGAGACAAAAGCAGAAGTTGCTAGAAAAGTTCAGCAGGTATAGCATCATCTGTGAAGGAAAATCTGAGTTAACATTTTGGATCTGGGGACCCTTCCTCAGCAAAGTCTGAGTTTTTTCACAGATGCTGGCAGACCTGCTGAGCTTTACTAGCAATTTCTGTTTTCGTTCCTGATTTTCAGCATCTGCAGTTCTTTTGGTTTCTATATTGGAGGGGTACACTTTTTTTTTAACATGATTCCCGCTAAAATAACCATTGACTGTGTAGTGATTGTAATGAGGTGATCCAGGTGGACTTCATATTCTGAGATAATGGGAACTGCAGATGCTGGAGAATCCAAGATAATAAAGTGTGAAGCTGGATGAACACAGCAGGCCAAGCAGCATCTCAGGAGAACAAAAGCTGACGTTTCGGGCCTAGACCCTTCATCAGAGAGGGCGATGAAGGGTCTAGGCCCGAAAAGTCAGCTTTTGTGCTCCTGAGATGCTGCTTGGCCTGCTGTGTTCATCTAGCTTCACACTTTATTATCTTGGACTTCATATTCTATCTGAGTTCCCTGACTGGTGCTGTTAATCTGGTCCCATCAGGGAGCCCTAGTTAACAGATTTGACAGTGTCAGACACCCTGTTCACTCTGAGAGCTGGCACTAAGGGACCTGGATCAGTGTCAAGGACTTTCCATGTGTAAGTAAAAGGTAACTTGGTGATGGGATACCAGCCTTCGTGGAATTATTTCAGAACGATGACTGAATATTGCAGTTGTTTTGTTTGATGAACTCTGGTTCATTAAGCACAGAGAGATAGGATGAAGTGCACTTCTATTAGCTGGTTATGAGATTCAGTATGAAATGGTTTTGACAGTTTAGCCAATTCTTACTGGAAGCCCCAGAGTTGAAAATTATGTACAATTTTAGACAAATTGGCACAGAAGTGTACTGTCTATCTATACTACTCTGTATCTGTCCTGCACTATGTTTGGTTAGAAATGCCTGATGCTATTTCTGGATTTCCACGATGGAAATATGTTCTACGCTCAGAAAAATTTTCTAACATAAAATCAAAATGAAATTAACTAGATATTGACAGTGTTGGAAGTACATTTTATATTTAAAGACAATCTGGAAAAAGTTTCTGGAAAGATTTTGAACTATTTTGACATTCTCTGTGTTAACATAGGTTGCCTTGTGATATCTTGGAAATTTAAGTCAATGGTTGAACCTATGCTGCAAGCCATCTATTTTTTTGGAAAGCATGTAATTTCGGAGAAGTTGCTCATCAAACCTTTGAAGGAGGTAAGAGCTGGGATTTTAAATTTCAATTACTGGGAAAATCCAGCTTTGAGAAGTATGGGACCCCTGTGCTCATGGTTGTCTAACAACTCTCTCTGCACTTGGAGGTCTATTCTATAAGTCCAGCAGTCAGAGAGCAACAAAGATGCCCGAGAATGTTCAAGTTCTCCTATAAATCCTGTTGCTTCAGAAGACATTCCTGGTGTCCTAAATGAGTTTCCAAAAAGCAGCATTTCTGTTTACCTAATAAAAGCTGGAAAGCTAAGCTGTGACCCTGGTAGAGAGACTCAAGTCCAAGTTGGTTAAAGTCAGAATTGGTTATTTTTTAGAAACCTATCGTGGCCAACAATTCAGTTTTATCAACTGTAAATTCAGCAAACATGAAGTCATCACATTTTATCCTTTGCTTCCAGACCCTGGGCACACAGAAATTGTATTTTTTTATACCAACACTTCAGCAGTGACTTGTCTTGTTGAATGGTATAAATGTATCATCTGCAAATTTACTAACCCATCCTTCTACGTCATCGTCCAGGTTGTTTACAAAAATGACAAACAGCAGTGGCACCAAAATAGATCCTTACAGTGCACCACTAGTAACTGAACTCCAGGATGAACATTTCCCATCAATCACCACCCTCAGTCTTCTTACAGCTAGCCAATTTCTGATCCAAACTGCTGAATCACCCTCAATCCCATTCCTCCGCGTTTTCTGCAACAGCCAATCATGGGGAACCTTATCAAACGACGCTCCCATGAGGAGAAATATTATCTCAGCATTTACCCTGACAAACTCCTTAAATATCTTATATGTTTCAGTGAGATCACCCCTCATTCTTCTAATCTCAAATGAATAGAGTTTAGCCTTTCAGCTGTTTAGCCTTTGTTCATAAGGAAATCCCTCCCTACCAAAGATCGCCCTAGTGAATCTTCTCTGAACTGCCTCAATGAAATAATATCTTTCCTTAAATAAAAGGACCAAAACTGCATACATTACTCCAGTATTTGTTCAGTTGCAGGAAAACTTCCCTACTCTTATACTCCAATCTCCTGGAAATAAGGACCAACATTCTATGAGCCTGCCTGATTACCTGTTGCACATGTGTTACCTATCTGTGGTTCACGTACACCAACACACTCAAGTCCCTTTGATTACAGCTTTCTGCAGTTTTTATTTTCATTTTAACAATATTCTATCCTTCTTTTCTTCCTTCCAAACGGAACAATTTCACATTTATCCATGTTATATGCTATCTCCCATTTTTCTGTCTGCTTACTTAACCTATCAATAGAAACTGATGTCCATTTCACTGACTCCCACAGCTATCTAGAATACACCTCCTCCCACCCACCCTCCTGCAAAAATTTCATCCCCTATTCCCAATTCCTCTGCCTCTGCCGCTCTGCTCCCAGGATGAGGCATTCCACTCCCGCACTTCCCAGATGTCCACATTCTTTAAGGACCACAACTTTCCCCCCTCAGTGGTTGAGAACTCCCTTGACCGCGTCTCCCGCATTTCCCGCAACACATCCCTCAGACCCTGCCCCTGCCACAACCGCCCCCAGAGGATCCCCCCTGTTCTCACATACCACCCAACCAACCTCCGGATACAACGCATCATCCTCTGACACTTCCGCCATCTACAATCCGACCCCACCACCTAAGACATTTTTCCATCCCCACCCCTGTCTGCCTTCCGGAGAGATCACTCTCTCCGCGACTCCCTTGTCTGCTCCACACTCCCCTCCAACCCCACCACACCCGGCACCTTCCCCTGCAACTGCAGGAAGTGCTACACTTGCACCCACACCTCCTCCCTCACCCCTATCCCAGGCCCCAAGATGACTTTCCATATTAAGCAGATGTTCACCTGCACATCTGCCAATGTGGTATACTGTATCCATTGTACCCAGTGTGGCTTCCTCTACATTGGGGAAAACAAGCAGATGCTTGGGGACCGCTTTGCAGAACACCTCCGCTCGGTTCGCAACAAACAACTGCACCTCCCAGTCGTGAACCATTTTAACTCCCCCTCCCAGTCCTCAGACCACATGTCCGTCATGGGCCTCCTGCGTGCCACAATGATGCCGCCCGAAGGTTGCAGGAACAGCAACTCATATTCCACTTGGGAACCCTGCAGCCCAATGGTATCAATGTGGATTTCACAAGCTTCAAAATCTCCCCTTCCCCCACTGCATCACAAAACCAGTCCAGTTCATCCCCTCCCCCCACAGCATCCCAAAACCAGCCCAGCTCGTCCCCTCCCCCCACTGCATCCCAAAACCAGTCCAACCTGTCTCTGCTTCCCTAACCTGTTCTTCCTCTCACCCATCCCTTCCTCCCACCCCAAGCCGCACCTCCATTTCCTACTTACCACCTCATCCCACCTCCTTGGCCTGTCTGTCTTCCCTGGACTGACCTATCTCCTCCCTACCTCCCCACCTGTACTCTCCTCTCCACCTATCTTCTTTTCTCTCCATCTTCGGTCCGCGTCCCCCTCTCTCCCTATTTATTCCAGTTCCCTCTCCCCATCCCCCTCTCTGATGAAGGGTCTAGGCCCAAAACGTCAGCTTTTGTGCTCCTGACATGCTGCTTGGCCTGCTGTGTTCATCCAGCTTCACACTTTGTTATCAATATCCCTCTGTAAACCCTATTTGTATCCCTCTCACAATCTGCCTTTCTCCCATTTTTTGTGTCGTCTGCAAATTTGGCTACAGTACACTGACTTCCTTCCTCCGAGTCATTAATATAAACAGTTGTGGTCTTTGAACCCCACTGATTATAGGTCACCAACCTAAAAAAGAACCCCTTATCCCCACTTGCTGTTTCCTGCCCAAGCGCAAACTCTCTATCTAGCCAATATACTACCTCTTACACTATGTGCTCTTACGGTTAACCTTTCAAGTGGTACTTTATTAAATGCCCTCTGGCGGTCCAAATACAACACATTTACTGGTTCCCCTCTACCCACTCTGATTGGGACCTCCTTGAGAAATTCTAACAATTTAGTCATACACAATTCCCTTCCATGATGCCTTGTTGACTCTGCTTGATTAAGTTATAATTTTCCAAACATTCTGGTATTATTTCCTTAATAATTGATTTAAATATCCTACCAATAGTAAATACTAGGTTAATCAGCCTATAGTTAATTGCATTTTTCCTCTCTTACCTCTTGAATAGGAGGGTAACATTGGTTATTTTCCAATATCTTGTACTTCTCCAGAATACGATGAGTTTTGGAAAATTACAACCAATGCATCTACTGTCTCTGGAGCTACAGCTTTTTGTATCTGAGGATGTAATCCATCAGGGCCAGGGGGCTACATGCCTTTCGCCTCATTAGTTCGTCTATTACCACTACTTTAGTGATGGTGATACTTAACTCCACCCCCATCTTCGGTAATATTAGTGTGATATTTCAAGTATCTTCCACTGTAAAGGCTGACGCAAAATAACTACTTAACTGCTCTGCCATTTTCTTGTTCCCTGAAATTATATTTCTTGTATCATTTTCTAAGGGGCCCATGTTTGGTTTGATCTATCTTTACCTTTTCATATATTAAAAGTGGCTTTTATTGTCAGGTTTTATATTCTTTTTCGCATAGTTATTTTCTCTGTATTACCCTTCCCATGCTTCTTTGCTGGATTGTGAATTTATTCCAGTTTTTGGGGTCATTGTTGACTTTGGCCTCCTTATATGCTTTTTCTTTCGATACAATACACCACTTTGGTTAACCATGGTTGGTTTATCCTTCACTTAGAATCTTTCCTCCTTATTGGGATATGCTTTCACTGAGAATCATGACTCACCTTCTTAAATGTCTGCCCCTGCTGTCTTACTGTCATTCCTGCTCATCCGTCTGCCCAGTTCACTTTAGTAAGCTTTACCCTTGTTTCATTGTAATTTCTTTTATTTACATTAAATAAGGTTGTTTCCAAACCAAGTTTCTCACTCTTAAAATGAATATGAAATTCTACAATGTTATGATCACTCCTTCCATGTGGAATTTTTTTTACGCTAAGGTCATGCATTGATGACCCATTAACAGATCCAAGTTAGCTTGGTCCCTGGTTGGCTCAATGACATATTGCTCAAGAAAAATATCTTTAATGAACTCTACAATTTCACTTTTGTAACTATCTGTTCCAATCTGATTAATCCAATCAACATGGAAATGAAGCAGTTTTTATTCTGGTGCACAGCTTAGCTGTCAACCAGAGTTTGTCACTTGGTTTAAGAATAATAAAAACAAAGTTTGTAGTTGCTGAAAATCTGAAAAAAAACCCAGGAAACTTTGGAAAGCTCTGCAGATATTACAATATCTCTGTTGAGAGAAATGCGGTTAATGCTTAAAGTTCAATATGCCCCCTCTTTGGAACCTATCATTCAGAATTTTCCAAGAATAAATTTTATTATTTCAGTTAGAAAAATGATCAATTTCTTTCCCTTGAGTAGGAATAAATGTTAGGTTTTTTTATGAATGGAGTAATTGGTGCAGTAGTGGCGGTTGAATGTTGGATAATTCTTCCTATCACAATTGTAACAGCTGCATTGCAGTGAAATTTTCCTCAATGTGGAAAAGTACATTCCAACCACATGAAAATATTATGTGAATGTAGTTTGGCTTTTAAGTGACTCCATTTTGCTCACTTGAACCAAATCCAAACACCATATTAAACATAACGAGCAAAGACCTCTAGCTCTTCTTTAAGACCATAAGACTATAAGACATAGGAGTGGAAGTAAGGCCATTCGGCCCATCAAGTCCACTCCGCCATTTAAATCATGGCTGATGGGCATTTCAACACCACTTCCCTGCACTGTCCCCGTAGCCCTTGACTCCTTTTGAGATCAAGAATTTGTCGATCTCTGCCTTGAAGGCATCCAATGTCCCGGCCTCCACTGCACTCTGCGGCAATGAATTCCACAAGCCCACCACTCTCTGGCTGAAGAAATGTTGTCTCATTTCAGTTTTAAATTTACCGCCTCTAATTTTAAGACTGTGCTCACGGGTCCTAGTCTCTCCGCCTAAAGGAAACAACTTCCTAGCGTCCACCCCTTCTAAACCATACATTATCTTGTAAGTTTCTATTAAATCTCCCCTCAACCTTCTAAACTCTAATGAGTACAATCCCAGACCCTTGGCCGTTCATCTTACTTTAAACCTACCATTCCAGGGATCATCCATGTGAATCTCCGTTGGACCCGCTCCAGGGCTAGTATGTCCTTCCTGAGGTGTGGGCGCCAAAATTGGACACAGCGATGATGCCATGTCAGTCCATGGACCATAAGGCCATCAGATTTAGGAGCAGATTTGGGCCTTTCGGCTCATTGAGTCTGCTCCACTATTCAATCATGGCTCATATGGTTCTCAAATCCATTTTCCTGCTTCACATAGATTAAAGAACAACAGAACAGTACAGCACAGGAATAGGCCTGTCCATGCCAACTATGAAGCTATTATAAAGTAATCCCATTTGCCTGCATATCCCTCTGTCCATACCTCTCTATTCCCCACCGTTCATTTGTCTCCCTAAATGCCTCTATGCTATCACATCTGCTTCAACCACTTGCCCTGGCAGTGCCATCCAGGCACTGGCCACTTTCTATGTAAAAGACTTTCTCCATTCATCTTCTTTGGACTTTGCCCCTGTGATGAATTTATGCCTTTAAGAGGTGTATTTTGTCCCGACTTTTTTAAGAAGTGATGCTGAGACAGTGATGATGAGTGGTTCATTGCAAGCCAATAAACTGAACAGCTTGTGAGTTTTTTTCTAAAAGTTAGAACAATAGAAGCAGTATAAAGGGATCGGCTCAAGCTCCCATGGAACGCTAGAGTTTTCTCTCTCAGAGTCTTTCCTTGTTCTTTCCTCCTGAACTTGAGAAGCATTGCTCTTGAGTCAATCTATTTTACTGAATTTGCCTTTGCCAAGAGTGTGTTTATGGGATGTTACTATTTTGGAGAAGCTAATCAATGGTAGTTAACATATGTATTATCTTGTTAAGCATTTTGGTAGAATTATAGTTTAGCAAATTTTTTTAGAAAGTCCTTAACTTGTCTTTATTTTAACTGGAGCGTAAGAATAAAATGTATTTTGCTTCAAGTCTGGTAGTTTGACTAATTGAATTCTATCTGGAACACTACGCCTTACACTTGCCTTTTAAAAGAAAGAAAAGTTGGGTTTCAGGCTATCTTCTTAACATATCCAGAGGGGGTTTGGACGGGTCCAATACACCCCACTCACCTTAAACCAATGCTTCCTAGTATTTAATATTTCCATCTTATCCATGCCTCTCATAATTTTATATACTTCTATCAGGTCGACTCTTAGCCTCTGACTCTTTAGTAAAAACAATCCAAGATTGTCCAAACTCTCCTTTAATTTAATTTACTCCAATCCAGGCAACATCTTGGTAATCCTCATTTGCACCCTCTCCCACATTGTTCCCATGGTACAGTGGCCAAAACTGTACCTAATGTCCCAAATGTGGCCAAAATAAAGTCTTATACAGATTATTAACTTTTATGCTCAGTGCCCCAACTGAAGAAGACAAGAATGTCATATACCTTCTTTATCATCTGATCCACTCGCGTTGCCATTTCCAGGTGTGTATGCACTTAGACCCCTCTGTAAACCCATCAATGCTGCTAAGGGTTAATGGTATACTTTCCTCTTGTATTTGACATGCCAAAATTCATTACATCGCAGTTGCCAGGATTAGCCTTCATCTCTTATTTCTCCACCTAACCTTTTAACTGATCAATATCCTGCTGCATCCTTTAATATCCTTCCTCACTATGTATAACTCCACCAATTTTTGTGGTTCCCTGCAAAATTAATAATCAGACTACTTGCATTGTCATCTATATTTTTCTTATAAATTACAAAAAACAGAGGCTCCAGCAGTGGCCTATGTGAAGAACCATTAAGCACAGACCTCCAGGTAAAAACAACACCCACCCACAACTACTCTGTCTTCTATGGCCAGCCAATTTTGTATCTAACTTGCCAACACACCATGGATTCTATTCTATTTGGAGCAGCCTACCAGGAGGGAACTTGTCAAATGCTTTAGTAAAGTTCATGTAGACAATATCCACAGTCTTACCCTCATCAATCACCACTCTCAGCATCCCATGACCTTTGCTGCTAGTACTGACCAAGAACCTATATATGTCTGCCTTAAAAACACCCAATGACTTGACCTTCACACCTTTCTGATAAATGAGTTCCACTGATTCACCAACCTCTGATTGTAGAAATTCATGCTCATCTCAGCTCTCAAAAGTCATCCCTTCACTTTGAGGCTTTGCACTTAGGGTCATAATCTCTCCTACAAGTGGAAATACCTTCTCCAGGTCCACTCTATTCAGGCATCTCAATATTCTGTATTGTCATTGAGATCCCTGTTATCCTTTTAAATTCCATTGAGCATACGCCCAGAGTCCTTAACTCTTCCTCATACAACAAGCTTTTCATTCATGGGATCATTCTTGTGAACCTCCTCTGGACCCTCTCCAATGTCAACACATCCTTCCTTAGATACAGGGCCTCAAACTACTCACAATAATTAGAATGCTGTTTGATCAGAGTCTTAGATAGCCTTAGCAATATATCCCTGCTCTTGTATTTTTGTCCTCTTGAAATGAATGCTGTCATTGCATTTGCCTCCCTAACTGCCAACTGAGCCTGCTTGTTAATCTTAAGAGAATTCTGAACTTGGCCTCATAACTCCCTTTGGGCTAGAGTCAGAGTTAGGGTTAAGGATAGGTTTATGGTTTGGGTTAAGGTTAGGGTTAAGTTTAGGGCTAGCTATTCCCCATTTAGAATAAGTCTATGTCTCTACTCATCCTACCAATGTGCATATCCTCACACTTTCTCACATTGTATTCCATCTGCCAGTTCATTGCCCACTCTCCTATCTTGTCCAAATCCTTCTGCAGCCTCCCCACTTCCCCAACACTACCTGACCATCCATCTATCTTTGTTCCAATCTTCAAAAATGGAAACAATGTCCTCAGTTCCTTCATCCAGGCTGTTAATGTACAACATGAATAGTGCATTCATAACACTGATGCCTGCAGAACTCCATTAGCCACTGGCTGAATGCTGAAAAAGCCCCTTTATACCTATTCTGTATCTTCTACCAGTCAGCCAATACCTTGCTCCTAACACCATGGGCTCTTAGCTTATATAGCAGCCTCCTGTGTCATACCTTGTCAAAGGTCTTCTAGAAATAACCAAACAGATCACATCCACTGGCTCTCTTTTGTCTATCTTGCTTGTTACAAGTTCAAAAAATTCTAACAGGTTTGTGAGGCATGACCTCCCCATGATGAAATCATGCTGACTCAGCCCTATTTAACCACAATCTCTTTCTGAATATCATTCTCTAAAATATTACAAACAACTGAGGGTCGGCTAACCAGCTCATAGTTTCCTGCCTTCTGCCTCCTTCCCTTCTTAAACAGGTGTATTGGTGCATTAGCCATTTCCAGTACCATTACTCCAGTAATTCCTGAAAAAACCCACCAGCAGCGCCTCTAAAACCTCCTCAGCTATCTCCTTCAGAAGCCTGGGGTATAGTATTTCTGGTCTAGGTGATTTATCCACCTTCCATTCTTTTAGCTTCCTCAACACCTCCTCCTTAGTGAGGTCCAATACACTCACCTCTATCCCTGATTCTCTGGTATATTACTTCCACCATTTTTTGTTCCTCATTAACTCTTGCCCAGCCTTATTTTCCAACATCCACTCTTGACTCTCTCTTACCTTTTACATATGTAAAAAACCTTACAAATCTTCTTTTACATTATTAGCTAGCTTGTCCTCATATTACATCCTCTCCCGCCTTATTGCTTTTTATTAAGCTGTCCTCTGCTGAGTTTTAAAATCTTCCCACTCCTCTGTATTTCAGCTAATCTTTACCACATTGTTTGTTTTCTGTTTTGCTTTCATGCTGAGGCAGGCAGGACCTCAGGATAATACCTGATATGAGAGGCAGAACTGTTCTTTGTGCCAGACTTCTTCAGTACCGGTCCGAAGTGTCAGCTTCAATTAGTTGCTGAAGCTTTGGAATAAAGTGGAAACCCATGATGTGGCTTGGGGTGAAAGCACGATATGCTGAGCTAATTCTGACCTTTTTGGGAATGCTTTCCCCACCTAATGTTGCACAAAGTAAAGTGGAACCTTACAGATGATAGTAAGTCATTTGCTTTCAAGAAAAAAAAACAAATAGTTTGAGAAATTCAAGTCAAATCTTCAACTGCACCACTGACAGACAAGAATGCTGAATGCAAGAAAAGACCCTCTCCCTCCATAATGTGAAAAAACAAGTTTGGCATGTGATCAGAGATAACAGGAACTGCAGATGCTGGGTATTCCGAGATAGCAAGGTATAGAGCTGGATAAACACAGCAGGCCGAGCAGCATCTTAGGAGCAGGAAAGTGACGTTTCGGGCCTAGACCTTTCATCAGAAATTTTTGATGAAGAGCCTAGGCCTGAAACATCAGCTTTTCTGCTCCTAAGATGCTGCTTGGCCTGCTGTGTTCATCCAGCTCTACATCTTGTTATTTTGGCATGTGATCACCTCAGTTCAATTAAGCAAAAAACAAAACTGCTATGCTGGCCTTTGACACAGCTTTTCTACATTTACCACCTCTATTTATATCCCCTTCCTAATCTTTACCCCCAGACAGAAACCTTCTCCTTCCTTCCTCTTCGTCCCTCCATGTTGTTTCATTTTGTTCTTTTTATCATATTCCCAGCAAGGATTTCCTCAGCGCAACACCACATTGAAAGAAATTAGGCCATGATCCCCCATTTGCTGTCATGTATTTCCTTTCACGATTGGAATCACCACTCTCTGTCTCTCCCATTCCACTGTCCTCCTCTCCTCATTTTTTTCTTTTCTTTTTGTCTCTCAACTACTCACACCTCTTTTCAGTACTCCTGCTTTATGGTGCCCTTCTACTTTCTCCTCTTTTCTATCCCACCTCTGTTTCTTACCTTTCTAATTCCACATCTGCCTCTTCTCATCTTCATCCTCCTGCCCCAATATCCCCTGTCTTGGTCCAGTTATCAGCCCTGTAATTCTGTTTAGTCTTAATGCTGTGTTTTTCTTAAATACAGTGTACAGCAGTTTGATCTGTAGGTATGTGGTATGTATGCCATAAACACATGCATTACATAGAAAGAATTATGTCCATGTTAAGAAGTGAAGGGAAGAAAAACATGCATTTATTTAACAATGCTTTTTCACAAATGCCAGTATCTAATGCACTTTCTAGTCAATTATCCTTTTAAAGTGTGGTGATTATTGTAATGTAGGAAGCGCATCAACAAATTTCTGTGCAGAAAGAAGATTTGGTCATGCAAATTGAGTGAGGTAGATTATGGCAGTTGGAATATAATGCAAATAAGCATGTGATTGATCACTTCGATGGATTGAAACAGAAAGGCAAATAATTCCTTAAATGGTAGAGGTTATGACGTTTAGATGTGCAAGAGATATGGGTGCCCTTGTCCATGAATCGCTGAAAACTAGCCTGAAACATCAGCAAGCAATTAGGAATGCAAATTGTAAGTTGGTCTTCATTGCAAGAGGATTTGATTACAGGAGCAAAGGCATCTCGTTGCAGTTGTATAGAGTCTTGGCATGAGATCACCAGGAGTACTATGTACTTGTTTGATTTCATTTTCAAAGGAGGGATATACTTGCCAAAAAGGGAGTGCAATGGATGTTCACCAGGTTAATCTCTGTGAGGGTGGAATTGTTTTATGAGAAGAGATTGAGGTGAACATATCTGTAATCACTAGAATTTTGAAAGTTGAGGGTGTTCTAATTGAAACATAATATTCTTATGGGTTACGACAGGGTGGACGTTAATAAGAAGCTTCCTCCAGCTGGTGAATCTAAAACCAGGGGCAGTATTCTCAGGATAAATGAAAGGTTTTTTAGGCTCTAGTGTGAAGGAAGCTGTTCATTAAAAGATGGTCAAATTTTGAAATTGTCTACCCCAGAGAGCTGTGGACCCCAAACCATTGAGTATATTTGAACTAGGAACTGATTGGCTTTGACAAGGGTCCTCATGATAGACTGGTTTGCATGGAATAAGCGGAGAAATAACCATTTGGATACAGAGCTGGCTCAAAGGTAGAAGACAGAAGTTAGTGGTGGTGGAGGGCTATTTTTAAGACTGGAGGCTTGTGATCAGTGGTGTGCCACAAGGATCAGTGCTGGTTCCACTGTTTTTCATCATTTATATAAAAGATTTGGCTGTGAACATAAGACGTATGGTTCCTTTGTCTGTAGATGACACCAAAATTGGAGATGTAGTGGGCAGCTAAAAAGGTGACCTTAGAGTACAATGGGATCTTGATCAGATGAACCAAAGAGCCAAGGAGTGCCAGATAGAGTTTAATTCAACAAAATGTGAGGTGCTTCATTTTGGAAAGGCAAATTAGGCTGTGGCTTATACATTTAATGATAAGATTCTGGGGAGTGTTGCTGAACAAAGAGAGCTTTGAAAGTGGAGTTGCTGGTAGATAGGATAGTGAAGAAGGGGTGTAGTGTGCTTGCGTTTATTGTTCAGTCCTTTGAGTATAGGAGTTGGGAGGTCATATTGTGGCTGTACAGGATATTGGTTAGGACACTTTTGGAATACTGCATGTAATTTTGGTCTCCCTGCTACAGGAAGGATACTATGAAACTTGAAAGGGTTCAGAAAAGATTTACAAGGATGTTGTCACAGTTGAAGGGTTTGAGCTATAGGGAGAGGCTGAATTGGCTGAGGATATTTTCCTTGGAACACCAGAGGCTGAGGGGCGACCTTATAGAGGTTTATAAAATCACGAGTGGCATGAATAAGGTGAGTAGACTCCCCCAGAATGGGGGAGTCCAAAACTAGAGGGCATAGGTTTAAGTTGAGAGGGGAAAGATTTAAAAGGGGCTTAAGGGGCAACTGTTTTATGCAGACAGTAGTACGTATATGGAATGAGCTACCAGAAGAAGTGGTGGAGTTTGGTATAATTACAACATTTAAAAAGCATCTGGATGGGTATATGAATAGGAAGGGTGTAGAGGGATATGGGCCAAACACTGGCAAATGTAATTAGATTTATTTAGAATATCTGGTTGGCATGGATGACTTGGAACAAAGGTTTTGTTTCCATGCTGTACAGATACACAGATACAAAGGAACACCACCGCTGGCAAGTTCCCTTCCAAGCCACTCACCATTCTGACTTGGAAATATATCGTTGTTCCTTCACTGTCACTGGATTAAAAATCCTGGAACTCCCTCCTTAATGGCATTGTGGGTCTGCCTACATCAAATGAACTGCAGTGTTTCAAGAAGGCACCTTCTCAAGGGCAGCTAGGGTCAGGCAATATATGCTGGCCCAGCTAGTGACACCCACGTCCATGAGTGAATAATGAAAAAACACTTCCACCGTAATTTCCAAGCCAACAGTTTTCACTGGAACGCCTTTGTTTCTTTATGCCCAGGGCTGCTTTGAAAACAATCATACCAATGCAAAATTCACAATGATCTATGTAATTCCAGCAGTAACTTATGTACTGTGGGTTTTAAGGCATGCACGAACACTTAAGACACTCTGCACAATACATTCTTGGATTAAAAATCTACATTTCTAATGCTCCTGCCCACTGTTTCTGTTGCTGTGGGCAAACAGAACTTCTGCTCAGGCCAAGTAGGGAAGAGGTGCCAACTTTGGATCCAAAACTAACTTTCTAGCTGCCTTGGAGCAAGAAACCATTTCTTTTTTGGCTTAAAGTGTGTTCCCCTGTGTGGGCTTCCTTCCACTGTCATGATTGGAACTCAGAATTCAGTTGTGTGGCAGTTTTGAAGGCTGGCTAGTGAAGCAAATAAAAAAACGAATTAGCTCCCCAACTTCTTGCTTGTCTGGTGAAGAAGCAGAATGATGATAATGGAATTTATAATAGGCCTCTATTGATATGAAATGCACACTGAGCTTGAGCTTGGCATCTTGGAATTAATAACAAAAGTTACAATATAAAGCAAACTCAAAACAATCATAACAGTTCAATTTACATGGCTCCTGACTTTTTAATATTGTTCGCAATTCCATTTTCTGGCTAAGTTTAATATGCAGCAGCATAAGTCTTTGCAATATGCCAAGCTTCCACATTGCTCTATGACTTGCTGTCTTGTAAATTTGCTTAGCTTGTGTAATAGGATGACCAAAGGAGATCTTGAAGTTATATATTAGTCACATTTTATCAATCATGCATAACTTTCCTGAAAATAAAAACACGTATTGCAGTTAAAATCTTCCAAAATGTTATACTCAAATATCAAGATTGTTCCTTCGGATCCAAAAATAAACTTCCACATTTAAAGTTCGCACCATATTCTAATTCTGAAGATTATCTCTCCAGTCAAGCTGTCTAGAACCTCAGTTTGTTAGATCAATTAATATTTCAGCAAATGGATGCAGGAAATAACACTGTGCTCCATAGAACTGTAATTATGGAGCCGTATCACGGACTCCCACTCCCAGGCATTCTGTTGGGAGACGTACCGTACAAAGTGAAAACATTCCCTCAGATAGAATCAGAATCTGTCACTGTTATTTATGCTTTGGACTGTGTTAAATGGGTGAATTAGTGGAGGTCTAGGAGAAGGTTTTCAGTTTCAGCTGAAGCAAGTGCACAATGTGAAAAAAAGAAATGAAATCAATAAAATGGAAAAAAAAACAGCCTTTTCAAACTTATGAAGTGGAAGAACGCCAGAATGATTTGCTGAATTCCCTGAATTATTCTTGTTAACTTGTATGGAATACCAAACAAATATGAATGGTTGGCACTAAAAGGAGTAAGTAAAAAGTTCCAGAGACATTCTGTCTCTTGACATATGAATAATTTGCAATATGTATATTGCTATCTTGGAGTTGCGCCTGAGATGAATTTTTACTCTGATGTGAACCCTATGGCTTCATCCTCTGGGCCCTACCTTCTTTAAATTTGAAAGTGATGAAATTTGCTCACTGTGCTGTTTCCAATTTTGTGCTTGTAATCACTACACTACTTGAGTTTGCAACTCCTTCTGATTACATGCACCCTAATTCAGATATGTTATCGATCACCCTTTTCAATGCATAGGTGCATTTGGGATTGATTTTGATACAGTTAATTTTTAGATACAGGATTTTTTTTCTGACTTTCAGGTTGCTCAGTAATGTCAAAACTCAAAGGACAGAATCATTCATTGTGCAGTCTGCATTGAGCAGCAGACATGAAACTAGAACTCACTTCCATCTGGAGTGAGTCAGTTTTTCCTGCAGTATCCCATAATTCTCAGCTCTTGCTTATGCACAAGTGAGACATTTGGCAATTCTTGGGAGGCGGACAAGCAGAAAGTTCTCATCCCTGTCATTATCTTTTGGAGTCAAAGTTTCTGACACCATACTTAAACACTCCTTGACAGGGATTCACTCACTCTAAGCAAGGACCATCAATTCACCTGGTAAGAGGGAAAAGCTCCTAAATATGGCTCTCATGCAGTTGTCTTTATTATCTGAGTTTGTTATTAGTTAGCCCATGGATTACGACAGTAACTGCAAAGATCGTCCTCCCAGTTTGACTGCTCACTATTTGTCATGAACTGTGTTCATCACCGTCAGCAAAACAGCCATCACCTTTTACCCTCCCCTTATCATCCACCAACTTTCCATGATCAATCCATGTTCAGTTTGATATTCCCTATGTCACCCTTGATCCTCCTCCTCTCACACTGGAATCCATTATGATAGTCAACAATGTTCCTGACCTTCCCTCAAGTCCACATCTATTCCCATTCCCAAGCTGACCCTGACATTTAGGCCTCTCATTGTCACAGCCACCTGCTGTTTCACCTTGAGAGAGACCCCGATGAGACCATCTAAATCCTGCTTATGACCCAGGAATCTCAGCTTCCTGTCTCCCATTCACCCTTTCACCGCACCAGCTATTTCCAAGTACTCTTTAGGCACAATACTCAAATATCATTGGTAACAGTGGAATCCCTCCTATCTGTAATTGTAACATTCACGTTCACACGCTACTATTCCATCCTTTCCCAGATAAATTTCCACTCTTGGCCAATTAAATCTCTATCCTTGGCTAACTACCTTGGCCTGTGCCCATTACAGTCTAAACTCCCAACCATTGTCATCCTCCATGCCTTGTGTACCTTAGGCAACTGACACCGGTTCTCAATTATAGCATGGGGTAAGTGAACGCTCCCGAAAGAAGCAATGATTATTTTCTCCATGCCCTGGAAGATGACTCCCTCACTAGTTGCATGTCTCTGTTGCACCATCATGAATCTGAAGGCACTTATTATTCACACATATAGAACCTAAGCAGGAAGATCATCTTAATTCTGGTATATTGGCCTTTTAATGATCATGCACGAGATGCAAATACATTTAGATAAGTTTCCAAATACTTTTACAAATGTGAAGTGATGTATTTTGGGAGGATCAACAGGTGAGGGCTTACCTGAAATTATAGAGAATCAGAAATAACTTTGTCTACATGTCACAGGTCCTTGAAGGCTACAGGACAGGTGGATAAGGTGGTTAAGATCATATGTGAGATATTCCTTTCATTATTCAAGACATTGTATACAAGAGCAGGAAGGTGACAGGCGAGTATATACAAAGTTAGTTAAGCCACACCTGGAGTATTGTTTACAGTTATAGTCTTTACATTATAGGATTGATGTGATTGTACGAGAAAGGTTGCAGAGGAGATTCACCAGAATGATGCCAGGGTTGGAGTGATTCAGGTATGATTAGAGACTAGATGGGTTGGGGTTATTTTCTTTAGAGTGGGGAAGGTTAAGGGAGATTTGATTGAGGTGTACAAAGCTTGAGGGACATGGAGAGCGTAAGTAGGAAGAAGCTTTTCCTCTCAGTAGAGGAGCCAATAAACAAGCCACACAGATGAAATGTAAAAAGTGGGAAAGTTAGAGGAGATTTAAGCAGATTTTTATTTCATTGAGAAGGTTATTGATGTCTGGAGCTCTACCTGAAAGGATGATAGAGGAAGGAGGACCCATCACAACATTTAAAAAGCGTTTGATGACAATTTGAGGCGCCATTCCATACAAAGTTAAAGGCTAAGAGCTGGGAAATGGAACAAGAGTAGTGAGGTGTTTGATAATCAGAGTGCACATGATGGGCGTGATAAAAATGTGTGGAGCTGGATGAACACAGCAGGCCAAGCAGCATCTCAGGAGCACAAAAGCTGACGTTTTGGGCCTAGACCCTTCATCAGAGAGGGGGATGGGGAGAGGGAACTGGAATAAATAGGGAGAGAGGGGGAGGTGGACCGAAGATGGAGAGAAAAAAAGACAGGTCCCCAAAGCCAGACAAGTTGCCAGGCCAGATTTGTCCTCGGCTGCTTTGGGAAGTGAGAAATGCAATTGCTTCGCCACTTGCGAAGATCTTTGCATCCTCGCTCTCCACTGGAGTCGTACCTGAGGACTGGAGAGAGGCAAATGTAATTCCTCTCTTCAAGAAAGGAAATAGGGAAATCCCTGGCAATTACAGACCAGTAAGTCTCACATCTGTCGTCTGCAAGGTATTAGAAAGGATTCTGAGGGATAGGATTTATGACCATCTGGAGGAGCATGGCTTGATCAAATACAGTCAACACGGCTTTGTGAGGGGTAGGCCATGCCTCACAAACCTTATCGAGTTTTTTGAGGATGTGACTAGAAAAGTTGATGAGGGTCGAGCTGTGGATGTGGTGTATATGGACTTTAGTAAGGCATTTGATAAGGTTCCCCATGCTAGGCTCATTCAGAAGGTCAGGAGGAATGGGATACAAGGGAACTTAGCTGCTTGGATACAGAATTGGCTGGCCAACAGAAGACAGCGAGTGGTAGTAGAAGGAAAATATTCTGCCTGGAAGTCAGTGGTGAGTGGGGTTCCACAGGGCTGTGTCCTTGGGCCTCTACTGTTTGTAATTTTTATTAATGACTTGGATGAGGGGATTGAAGGATGGGTCAGCAAGTTTGCAGACGACACAAAGGTCGGAGGTGTCGTTGACAGTATAGAGGGCTGTTGTAGGTTGCAGCGGGACATTGACAGGATGCAGAGATGGGCTGAGAGGTGGCAGATGGAGTTCAACCTGGATAAATGCGAGGTGATGCAATTTGGAAGGTCGAATTTGAAAGCTGAGTACAGGATTAAGGATAGGATTCTTGGCAGTGTGGAGGAACAGAGGGATCTTGGTGTGCAGATACGTAGATCCCTAAAACGGCCACCCAAGTGGACAGAGTTGTTAAGAAAGCATATGGTGTTTTGGCTTTCATTAACAGGGGGATTGAGTTTAAGAGTCGTGAGATCTTGTTGCAGCTCTATAAAACTTTGGTTAGACCGCACTTGGAATACTGCGTCCAGTTCTGGTCGCCCTATTATAGGAAAGATGTGGATGCTTTGGAGAGGGTTCAGAGGAGGTTTACCAGGATGCTGCCTGGACTGGAGGGCTTATCTTATGAAGAGAGGTTGACTGAGCGCGGTCTCTTTTCATTGGAGAAAAGGAGGAGGAGAGGCGACCAAATTGAGGTATACAAGATAATGAGAGGCATAGATAGAGTTGATAGCCAGAGACTATTTCCCAGGGCAGAAATGGCTAGCACGAGGGGTCATAGTTTTAAGCTGGTTGGAGGAAAGTATAGAGGGGATGTCAGAGGCGGGTTCCTTACACAGAGAGTTGTGAGAGCATGGAATGCGTTGCCAGCAACAGTTGTGGAAGCAAGGTCATTGGGGTCATTTAAGAGACTGCTGGACATGCATATGGTCACAGAAATTTGAGGGTGCATACATGAGGATCATTGGTCGGCACAACATCATGGGCTGAAGGGCCTGTTCTGTGCTGTACTGTTCTATGTTCTATGTTCAAAGCGGTCCCCAAGCATCCGCTTGGTTTCCCCAGTGTAGAGGAAGCCACACCGGGTACAATGGATACAATATGCCACATTGGCAGATGTGCAGGTGAACATTTGCTTGATATGGAAAGTCATCTTGGGGCCTGGGATGGGGTTGAGGGTGGAGGTGTGGGGGCAAGTGCAGCACTTCCTGTGGTTGCAGGGGAAGGTGCTGGGTGTGATGGGGTTGGAGGGGATTGTGGAGCGGACAAGGGATTCGCAGAGAGAGTGATCTCTCCGGAAGGCAGACAAGGGTGGGGATGGAAAAATGTCTTGGTTGGTGGGGTCGGATTGTAGATGGCGGAAGTGTTGGAGGATGATATGTTGTATCCGGAGGTTGGTGGGGTGGTATGTGAAAACGCGGGGGCGGGGTGTGAGGGATGTGATGTGGGAAATGTGGGAGACGCGGTGAAGAGCGTTCTCGACTACTGTGGGGGGAAAGTTGCGGTCCTGGAAGAACGTGGACATCTGGAATGTACCGGAGTGGAATGCCTCATCCTGGGAGCAGATGCAGCGGAGGCGGAGGAATTGGGAATAGGGGATGGAATTTTTGCAGGAGGGTGGGTGGGAGGAGGGTTTCTTTCTGTTTTTCAAAACTGTATGACCCCATTGTTGGGTGGTTTGACCCACCTTACTGTACTGAAAGCTTAATTGCTGAAGTTTCTTCTGCTGCCAGGATTCTGAATTGAGCCATCCTGTACAATTAATATCCTATATCATCCTTTCCCTATCCTCCAGATGGATCGGCACGATGCTGTCACAGAAACCTACATCATGCCAGCTTTTTGAAAACTTTATCTGATATGTGCAATTTAGCTCCCTTTTTGGCCATGGCACTGCAAAATGTTTACATTTCAAATATTTATCAAATTTGCTTTCAAACGTTCCGACTAAATCTACTTCACATAGCCTTTTCTATAAAATAATCTAAACTGGATTATCAACAGATAAAGAGCTAATGCATTTAGATTTCAAACCTAAAATTATAGTCCTCTAAATTTTAAAACTCTTTGCACATGTGCCAATGATGGCAGTTGTGATGTGAGCTCTTCTCTTGTACTTTTTAAAAAAGGAAACAGCACAATCACTGAAGAAAACATTCTTCTTTATATATCAGCAGAAATTGAGTATTAGGAAGTTCTCACAAGTAACAGTTTATCAAAATCCGATGATAATGGGTCTCTCAAAGAACAAAAACTAGTACAGCACAAGAACAGGCCCTTTGTCCCACCAAGAGTATGCCAACGCATGATACTTTTCTGTACTAAAAACATTTTGCTTCTACGCATTTCGTATATCTCTAGTCCATATATCTGTCAAGGTGCCTCTTTAATGTTACTACTGTATCTGCTTCCACAACATCCTTTGGCAGCACATTCTCCCAAGTGCTTCCTTTCCGCTGTACAAAATGTTTGTGTCTCAAATCTCCTTTAAACTTATCACCTTTTATTCTAAACCTAAGCCCCATAATGTTTGACATTTCTACTATGGAGAATTTTTTTCAGCTATTCATTCTATCCATGCCTCTCATACTTTTGTAAACTTCCATCAGGACGCCCCTCAGCCTCTGACATTCAAATGAAAACAAACCATTTGTCCAATCCCTTTTCACAGCTAACACCATCCAAACCAGTCAAAAGCCCCAGTAAACTGTTTCTATACCCTCTCCAAAGCCTCCACATCCTTCTAGTAGTGTGACAACCAGAACTGTACATAATATTCCAAATGTGGCCTTACTAAAGTTCAAAATACATCTGGGGTCATTGTGCCTCTCAGCAGCCTGAAATCTCAGTTTGAAAACTATAGCTCAACCAAGAAGGCTGGATTAGAACTCTGGTGATTTTTAACTCCAGCGTATTTCATGCTTTAATTTAGGTACTTCAGCAGCAATTAGAAAACTTAATCGTCAGTTCGGGAGTGTCTAAACCCTTCTAAACCAGATGTGCAAATCTGAAACTACACAAGATTGTATGACATGATAATTTGCAATACTAGGAGTTTAGAAGAAGCACATTAACACTTCAAGGCTGTGTGTCATCACTCTCCATTTGAAATCATAAATTCTTCTGGAATACTTTCACTCGCTGTGCTTTCATTCAGTGCTAAAATTAATGCCTATCAGTGCAGATATATTACTTTAAAATTCTCAACCAATGTTTGAACCAAGTGCCTAAACTATATAACCTAGCTATCTTTGTTGCTGTGGTTACATAAAGTAGTAACTGCTCATCCAAAAACTAATTTTTTAAAGAAGTAGTTCCAGCTAAGCACAAAGAAGCTTTTGTGTGCTTACTTGAATGTAAAATAATGCACTAATACAATGTTCTGTGTCCAAGTTAAATGAAGTCATTAGTCCATTTAGAATAAAGAGACGTATGCTTTGTTAAAATAATGTATGCAAAAAGTATAACACAAAGGCATTCACCAAAGCATTAAAATACTGCCCTTTGTACTCAGCTTGAACATTTTTGAAGTGAATAAAGTTAAATTTTGTTGGTAAGTTATTGCAAACAGACCTAGGTTTTGTTTTTCTCTCAGAGCCTTTGGAATTCTCTTCCTGAAAACTTGATGGAAGCAGAGCCTTGAATATTTTTTAATGTAAAAGTAGATAGATAAAGATAGTTATGCAAATGTTGAATGATAATCAGGTATTGATGAGAAAATGAATTTGAGGATAAAATCAGATCAGTAATGCTGATTGTTGCTTGCATGGTCATACAGCACCTATGTTGCTATCGCACCAACATCATGCAGCAGCAGCCTTTGCAGCAAACATGCTGCAAGTGTTTCAAGCAAATTAGAAAGTCTCAAAGCAGAACAGTCCTTACTGTGGTCAAGGGAGATGACAGTCAGTCAGGAAACACTGCCACAATCAGTCAAGGGGCTTATCTATTCCCTGTCCTGGTTTGTCAGGCACTTGATATGTTACTCATTTCATTATAGGGATCTATGCTTGAAGAATATTTAGATATGTCAATGGCAGATGTGTCTCAGACCAGTGGAACAAATTTAATGTGAGGGGTAAGTGGTTTAGAGGAGATCTGATAAAAGAATTTTCACACAGAGGCTGGTAAAAATGCGAAAAGCACTGCCTGGGAGGGTGGTGCCATCAGGCTCCTTCACACCATTTCAGCAAATGTGGATGAGCACTCATAATGCCAGGGCATAGTGGGTAAGTGCAGGTAGATGGGATTAGTGTAGTTTGGTGTTTGTTGATTAGCATAGATGTAGTGGGCTGGAGGGCCTGTTTCTGTGCTGCATGACCTCAATGAATCAGTTGCAAAGCCAATTAAGTGACATCTTCCTAAAAATACCAATGAATCATGGTTTGGTCTCAGGGAGGGCGTTAAGAGGGAATAGATCTGGACCTGGAAATGAACCTGACTTAAGAGGTTCTCCTGTCCGATTTCTACATCTTTCACATTGAGCCCTATGGAGGTAGAATTGGCAGAATTCAGCAGCTGGTGTCATGATACGAGTGCCACTTGTCCCAGTGACAGTGGGGCATCCAAATAGGGATATTAGAAATATCAGCCTTAACTTTCAGTGGAAGTTTGGAGTGAATCCTAAAAGGAATAAAGACTAGGCATTTCCAAGCCCAACTCAATGTCGTCCCAACCATACTTGGCTGTTTGTGTCTTTGAACACAACTGCCCAGACTGACATTCATTATTTAGTACAAAATTTGAGAGCCACAAGAAAAAAATCAACAGAAATTTGACAGCAGTGCATTATAACAAAGACCAATGCAGATAGCATCATAAAAATATTAATAACTATAATTTCTAGCACACTCAAATCAACTTTAATTACTGGAAGTATATAGGAAATCCAGTATTAACTTAAAGTGGATATGTAGACATCCCCTATTTACAGAATAGTTCAACTATTCAACAAACATTCTATGTTTTTGACACAAAGCTACCTCATATAATAATGATTTTACTAATTGAACCTCCCTGTGAAAGAGTTCATGTACCCAAAGCATTCATCAGGATTTTCGACAGCAAGGTCAGCATGCCCTGTGGAATTTTCTATCTATTAACTTTAACAGGGAGGCAATGCTGCTGGCTTTGCTGACCTCTGCACTTGAATTCCCAGTCTATGCTTAAAAAGTGCCAAGCACCACTTGAGAAGTTTGAATTCATAAAATCTGTCCTTATAAAGTGACTCAGTTAAAAAAGATGCAGATTAAATATATGTTGACAGTTTCATTCAAACAGAATGCTGGATGTGCCACAAAACAGCCGTAAAATTTTCACTCTGAACTCCAAGTGTACTGGTTTGAATCAACACTGAGATGTATGGCAGTGATCAGTGCACAAGCACTCAGTTTAAGATATTGGTGATATCTTTGGTGATGCCCGGAATCAATCACTGCTTGCGATCTGTGCTGCATTTAACACAGAAAAGTTGAACTATTATGAGCACATATTTCCAATGTTAGACATAAGGATAGAAATCAAAGGACCATGACAACATGTAACCACCATTGCCTTCACTTATCTGCTTGTCTATTTCCACAATGTTAGCTCAGTATTGTTGGCCCATGCACCACTTTGATCTTCATTGACGAATAAAAAACACACAGATTCGTCCTTTACTTTTAAAACAAACCATCCTCCAGCTGAACAGTATTTTAAAAAGAAGTGAACTGACAGTCGGTGCTTCAGCTATCAAACCAGGTGGGATTGAATATTGAAGTCAGTTTATCAGTTCATGCCCCAGTTCAAAGCAAATCAGAGAATAAGGGCAGAGGTGAGTTGAAGTTTGGGACATGGCCCTGCAAAACAAAACAGATGTCAGATTCAGACATATATTTAGACCAGCATTAATCTGTTCTTCACTGAACAAAATTTAGGAGGTTTCTATGGTTTGGCAGCATGCTGAGCTAGCTCAAAGATAATGGATCTGAGTTATTCTAAAAGAGGTTAGTTTTGATTACTTCATATGAATTCCGGAATGAGCTGAATTAAACTCAGTCAGAGGAAAATATGTTTTAGCTGCCTGTTCTTTTAGTTAAATAGTCATCCGTTCATCATGGTCTGAAGAAAACAAGGGAATTTGACTTTGTAGCATCACTGGTTACAATGTCACAGAAGATGCTCAAAAAATTCTGTCTGGAATTCTTTTAACCACTTCTCGGTAGGTCTATGTGACAGGCACTTGTTTTAATCGCTTAGCGAAGTGCCACAGTCATGTGACTTCCACTGTCAAGTGGCTTTTGCATAGTTATAGCAATAATCATTAAGCTCATCACTTATAACACGAGTGGTGTGATTGAAATATGAGGATTTTCAGAGATGTAAGAAAGCCAGAAATTAAAAGACACAGCAAAAAAATTTAAAATAAACACATTACAGTTTTACTGGGTGAGTCAAAATGGCTGTTATTTTTCCTCTCCCTGCTCCAATGGAAATGAAAGGTGATTTGAGATAGAATTGGATCTTTTTCCCACTCTCAGTGTCAAAATGTAAAAAAGCGTTATTATCCCTATGGATGTAGGTAACAAATGTTGAAGTCCATCCAAATAAGCAATCTTGGAATTATGTCTACGTTCAGGAAGGCAAGTGAAGTTGTATAATAGCCAAATGTGAGCAATGAACCTAAGGACCACATAAGTCTGTGCGTTGCTTGTAATCAAAACTAATTTAAACAATTGGAAGAAACATGACATTACAGGTAAACAATTGATAAAGCTCAGAAAGAATTCTTCACTCTTGCAGGAAGTGATTCTCTTGTTACCACCAAATATTATTCCGACAACTGCAAATCGAACCAGCTAATACCAGTGACTGCAAGGTGAGATTGTAGAATGTCTGAAAGAACAATTCAGTCACAATGGCATTGCAGACATTTTGAGGAATGGCAATGATGCTCAACCCTAAGAATTCAACTGTTTCATAAGGATTAGAAAGGTTGGATGGCCTGAGCTTATTTCCACTAGAGTTTAGAAGAAGGAGAAGTGACTAAGCTAAAATTTACAACGCCCGAAACCTTCTTAAGGTGGATATGGAAATGACGTTTCCTCTTGACTGTGAGTCTACAATTCCAGGGCTCAGTTTTGAAATTAGATGTTAACTTTTTAGAATAGAGATGAAAACATTTGCTTCTCTCTCAGGGTAATGTAATTTGGAACTCCAACAGAAGGGGATGGAGACTGGGTCAATTAATGGAGATCTTCATAGATTTTTGTCAAATAGTGAAATCAAAGTTTATCTGGAGTTCATAGGAATGTGTAATTTGAAACACAAACAGATCAATTATGATTTTATTGAATGGCAGAACAGGCTTGAGGGGCTGAATGTCCTACTCTTGTTCGTAATTCATATTTTGATTTGATGTCCATTGGCAGATGATCTGTCATTTTGGACTGTGCAGTTCCATTTAAAGTTCTCGACATTCACCTGCATTAAAGAGCCAGCCTAGTTTCTCAGTTCTCTCTTACAATAGCAACTTTTAAGTGAGGTTGCTTTCCCTTACTTTGCTGGTACAGAGTTAGTGATGCATTGTGTCTGTTGATCTGCCTGCTATACATGTGTAGTTAAACTTAAATGGAAAGGGGATAAATGGATGTCAGTCTGGCAGAATTAGCGGGAGTGTGAGAATTAGATAAAGTATCTGAATAGTAGGATTGTTTCTAAGTGAGTGATGGAGTGTATGGATTTATAGAATCATAGATGTTTACAGTACAGAAGGAGGCTATTTAGCCCACCACATCCAAGCTGGTCAACAATGATCTAAAGATACGAATCCCATTTCCAGCTTTTGGCCCATAAGGATGGAGGCTACTGCAATGCCAGTGAACATCTAAATACCAGCTAGCCTAAGCCACATTTTAAACAGATCCAACAGAACCTTCATGCTTTTGCATTCAATGCCTTGATTAATAAGTACAAGTACAGCATGTGCCTCTTAACCACATTATCAACCTGAATCCCTACAGTGTGGAAACAAGCTATTCAGCCCAACAAGTCCACAACGCCCCTCCAAAGAGCATCCCACCCTGACTCATTCTCCTACCCCTGCATTTCCCTATGTCTAACCCACCTGACCTAAACAACCCTGGACACTACAGGCAATTTAAATACGCAATCCACCTACCCTGCACAACTTTGGGCCTGCCTGGCTGTCTTCAGGGATCTGTGGATGTCTCATAGTATCACTCTGATCTTCGATTCTTTCCAGAGCCCAAGGAATCAAAGACAAGAACAAAAAACAGAAAGGCAAATAAAAAAAAGATAGACAGAGAAATCGAGGGCTATGATCAAACAGGGCCGCAGTGAAAAATAATGAAAACGGGAAAAGTGACCCTAAAATGGACAAACCCTTAAGACTGTATCAGTGATAATGGGAACTGCAGACGCTGGAGAATCTAAGATAATAAAGTATGAAGCTGGATGAACACAGCAGGCCAAGCAGCATCTCAGGAGCGCAAAAGCTGACGTTTCGGGCCTAGACCCTTCATCAGAGCATGGAGAATTCACAATAAAGTGGATGAATTAATCATGAAAGTAGATGAAAACTGTATGCTAAAGTCAAGATTACAGATGCCTGGCTGCAGGGTGACCCAGGGATGAGAACTGAGTATCCAGTATTCCGAGTTACATTGCTGGCTAAAGTGGAAATTAATGCCAGAGTGCAATGCTATAAACTCAAGCGTACTAATGTAATCCTTCTACTTAAGAAGGGAGGCTTGGAAAAACCAAATAGACGAGTCAGCCTGATGTCTTCAGGGCCCATACAAAGACTACCTCTAACAAGCTTAATGGGTCCTATTCTTTATTTAGTTATTTTCAGTATCTCCATATTCTTCTCTTTTCTTCTTAATCCTAAGCCTTCTGTTGCTTGATATCGAGAGTTTTCTGGTCTTGTCTTTACAGGAATATATTTATTCTGAACTCTTGCTAGTTCCTCCTTGATTGCTTTCACTGTACTGAAATAGCTTTTTCTATAAGTAGCTGTTCCCAGTCCACAGAGAACAAATCATATATTGTCTTACCAAAATTAGCCTTAATCCATTTAAAATTTTTATTGCTGGGTCATCTTTATCTTTTTCCATAAGTAATCTAAATTTAATTGAATTATGGTCACTATCTCCAAAATGTTTCCCTTATCTTATGTATGCCTTTAACCTCCCCAGGCTCATTTCCAACTATCAGGATCTGCCCTTGTTTGTAGGGCTTTCGACAAGTTGGCCATTAAAGTCTCTGGGATGTAATTTATAAATTTTGCTCACTCCTTATCTTACTTTCTCAAACTCTCCCAGATAATATCAGAGAAGTTAAAATCATCTGCTATTGTTGCCTTATCATTTTTACAGTTCTCTGAAATTTGATTACAGATTTGATCCTTTATCTCCTCCCAACTTTGGTAATGACACAAACACAACCATATCCAACACTGTATTTCCCCTTTTGTGTTTCTACGTCTACTATGTGGCCTCATTTGATTATCCTCCCAAGATATTATCCTTTCTTACTGCTGCAGTTGATTCCTTGATCAATGCTGTGATCTGACTCACTCCTCTTCAGTCTCTCTTTCTGCCTTGTCTAAATACTTATAACCTGGAAAATTGAGCTTTTAGCCAAGTTTCAGTCATATTCAGTGGATATTCTCCTAAGTGCCTATTTATGCCCTCAGCTCATTTGTCTTGCTCCTCAAACTTCTTGCATTAAAATATATTCCATTTAGCCAATTTTTAGCTAATGTTTCTTCTGCATTACAGACTGTCAATCTTCAATTCCATCTCAGCTTTTCTGTTCTCTTAGCTATTTGTCAGGGCCACATTTCATTGCTATCTCATTTTAAGCCTACTTCAATAGCCTTAGCAAACGTCTCCAGGAGGATATCAGTCCTGCTCCTGTACAGACATAGCTTGTATAGTTCTATCTCCTCCAGAAATGGTCACAAAATCTCAGGAATCAAAATCCTTCCTTCTTCATCATCATTGCCATGTCTTCATCAGCTCTATCTTTCCACTTCAAACTCATCCTTTTTGCAGTTCCGCTCTTTATTGTTCAACCTATCTCCCTACAATCTGTTTTCAGGACCTCATTTCTGTTCCATTGATGCTATTTGTCCCAACATGGACCATGGCATCTATCTGTTCACCCTCCTGCTTCAGAATGCTCTACAGATGTCCCAAGGTTTACCTTGATCCTAGCACATGGGAGCCAACATACCTTACTGGAGTTACATCTACATAAAAGTGCATGTTTATTCTTCTCACCAACTGCTATTGACTTTCCAAACTTTCTTCCTTCCCCCATTACCTCCAAGGACCATTAAAAGGAGGAGGGAGGATGTTATTTAATCACTACCTGCCTGGTCCCCTTCTTCTGTCCAGTGCTCATGCCCACACTTCCTTAAACTATGGGGTGACCATACCCTGAAACATGCTAACCAAGAAACTCTCAGCCCTGTGAATGGACTATCACTCCCCCAGCTGCTGCTCAACTCTAAAGCCTGAAGCTTCAGTTGCTCTGGTTAGAGGAGCCTACTACATACGGGCTCACCTAGGCTGGAGCATCTGGGATTTCCCACATAGTGTAGGATGTGCAAACCGCAGGCTGGAGATCCCCGACATACTTTACATAAACAGAGTATGGATCTTTGTTTTCATTATGACTTTACTCCGACTTAAGTATAGACTTGGAAAATGTTCCTTGTGCTCATACGAATCAACCAGAGACTTTGAAATCCATCAAGTGGAGGCATATTAGCATGAAGTTTGAAAGTATTAGTTATTTATACAGCATTTTTAAGCTGTACTTAATTAACTCGATTTCAGTCACAAGAGGTAAGAGAAAAACATTTTAATATCGTTATTTATTACCTGCTCTCCTGTGACGTTACACGCTGATTTTGTTGAAGCAGCTCTCCGACTGGACTAAATGTTTCTAAGACCTCTCCACTCTCACTGCTCCTTTTAGCCTGCTGCCATTGTTCCTGGGTCCCACACGAAGAAACTGTCACCACTCTGGAAGCTTTCTAAACTCTGGTCCTTCTAATCTTATTGATCCTGCACCTGAAGCCCACACAACTCTGCTGCTGGTCTGTCTGCTTTATGAGTCCTCAGCTTATTCACTCCTCTTTTACCTCAATGGTTGCCTTTACCTCAACGTCTCAGCCCGCCATTCAGAATTCAACATTTTACAAATGATCTGATTAAGTGTCCCTGTACCCAACTATTTATGATTGCAAGGTGGATGAAAAAAATTAAACAACAATTTGAATTAGTGTGCAGTGATAGCTTTGTCTTCTCTGCCTTCACTATAATTGATCACATGTAACTATCTTATCCAGTTCATCAGAATAAACCACCTTAATGTCATTTAAGATCTGCTGATAGTGCCAATGATTGTGAACAGGATACAGATAGATTGGTAACTTGAGTACAGAAATGGCAGATGGACTTTAATCCAGAAAAGTGCGAGGTGATGCATTTTGATGGATCAAATTTAGATGTGAATTATATTGTAAATGACAGAACCCTTAGGAACATTTAGCATTCAGACGGATCTGGGTATGCAGATCTACAGTTCCCTGAAAGTGGCAACACAGGTAGCCAAGGTGATTAAGAAGGCCAATGGCATGCTTGCAATCATTGCCCGGGACGTGAAGTACAAGAGTTGGCAAGACATGTTGCAGCTATATAAAATTCTTATTAGGCTGCATTTGAAGTTTTGTGTGTAGTTTTGGTTACCACATTACCAGAAGGATATGGAAGCTTTGGAAAAAATACAGAGAAGGTTCACCAGGATGTTGCCTGGTTTCTAGGGTTTTGGTTATGATGAAAGGTTAAAAAGACTAGGATTGTTTTCACTGGAAAGATAGCGGCTAAGAGGAGATCTAATAAATGTCTACAAAATTATGAGAGGTACAGATAGGGTGGATAGTTAGAGGGTTTTTTCTCCGAGTTGAAGTTTCAATTACAGGTTCAAGGTCAACGGGGAAAGTTTAAGGGAGATGTTTGAGGGAGGTTTTACATGCAGCCTAGGATGCACTACCAGATGAGGTGGTGGAAATGGGCACCTTGAAGACATTTGAGAGGCGTCTAGATGTGGGAAATCTCAGATGCTCCAGCCTAGGTGAGCCTGTATGTAGGAGGTTCCTCTACCCAGAGCAACTGGAGCTCCAGGCTTTAGATAATAAAATGTGAGGCTGGATGAACACAGCAGGCCAAGCAGCATCTCAGGAGCACAAAAGCTTTTGTGCTCCTGAGATGCTGCTTGGCCTGCTGTGTTCATCCAGCCTCACATTTTATTATCTTGGAATTCTCCAGCATCTGCAGTTCCCATTATCTCCAGGCTTTAGAGTTGAGCAGCAGCTGAGGGATGGAATAGAGGGATACAGATTGAAAAATAGCAGGTTTGTTTTTAGATTAGTTATAGCATGAGGGTTGGCACAGGCTTGGAAGGCCAAAGGGCCTGTTCCTGTGCTGGACTTTTTCATTTGTTCATTTTTCATCAGATTGAACAAGGAAGTGACTTTCAAAAATGTCATCCAACTGCACATTGAACTATTGACTGCAAACATCTAACCAACAAACTTTTGTAAAATTACATTTCTGATAGAAGATTGTTTAAGTCTTGAGGTTTTGCATGGGATGTCAAAGCTTGTCAAAATACTTAACTTTTCAGACTATCTTGTGAAAGAATGCATGTGTCTGGGTGGAGGCTTGTGGTGGAATGATGTGGGAAAGCAATGGTTCATGAGTGGCTAATTCAGTCATCCAAGGTCCTAATAATCTCCTGCAAATATTATTCAGACAATAGTGTCTTTTGAAGGAACGATCAATTTTCCACTTAGCACTCATCACAATTTGGCATTATTTGTTTAGTGAATTAAGTGTTTGAATATCCAAGTATATCTAAATTTCATTCATATCTAATATCGACACTGAATGAACATTTCAATCATTAAAATACAAACAGAAACAGAAGTTGCTGGAAAATCTTAGCAGGTCTGGCAGTATCTGTGAAGAAAAAATCAGTTAATGTTACGGGTCTGGTGATCTTTCCTTAGAACTCATGTTCTCAGGACCCGAAATGTTAACTCTGATTTTTTTCTTCACAGATGCTGCCAGATCTGCTGAGCTTTTCCAGCAACTTCTGTTTTTGTTCCTGATTCACAGCATCCACAACTTTTTTTGGTTTTTGTTAAGATAGGAAGATTGAGTGCTAGCTTGGTGCTTCATTTTTTACATGATATTTACTTTTCTATACATGTGCTAAAAAGTTTGGAAAGAATTAAATTTTCATCAATGTGCTTGCTTTTCTACCAAACTAACTCTGTCTTCCTTCTAAGTGAAGATTCCATATTTTCTTCTATATTACCCACAGAACTTAATAAGGTTGTTTCAAAAAATAAAATACTCGGTGAAAAGTGACTTTAAGTAATGTCTTTAAAATTATACAGAAATAATATTAGTTTTAGAATGGGACTGTATCACAGATCAAGACAATTACTTCTGAATAGTTTCATTTCCAAAAAAAACCCAGACTGTAATAAAAGGATCCTAAAATTTTCCAACATTTTAAAATGAAAAGGCGGTGTTAAATGTTAGCACTGAGCATGCAACTTATGCATGCCATACAAAGGAATGAATGAACTATTCATTCTGTACTGACACATTTCTCGTCTTACCTTCCTGTTATTTTTCTTGGCCACTTTCTCTTCATTCCAGATATTTTTAAATCTGTATTTGTTTCTATAGTTTTTGCTTACTAAAACATTTCTAATGCTCATGTTTCAAACTTCTTCCTATGGTAACTGGAATGTTTAACTAACTGCTGTGTCAGCTAGAACAAATGTGATAATAATATGATGCTTTTTGTAATGTTTGCAATGTTAAAAGAAATGTTCATGTTTACATCTTGGGAATAAATTAAGATTTTATTTCATTTTATTTAATTCTACTTTCTCGCCTACATTCGGCAAACAGAATAATTTAAAAGTAAGATTAGGTTATAAAATCATGCTATTATATTGGTAAAATAGACAAACAAATATTGATTTCCCTCATTGGATTTCAATCCCCAGGAACTTCCATGAGCAAAAGTGGCTTAAGAAAGGAAAGTTACTGACTTAAGATGACCACAGTGATCACCTGATCACAGTTGAGTCAACTCATAAAGCCACCAATAAATAAAATTTGGTCTGAACTGAAATTAACAAATCATCAGAATAGCTGAAATTGGTGACTCAGATGTTTCATTTACACCTTTCTGCATGCTTCATAAATTTGGATGAAAGCTGTCTGTGCATTATTCAGCTTAGGGAAAAAACAACAAAGTCAGACATGGGAATACATAAAGGAACTGGATTTCAAACATTTGCTTTTGGGTAAACCAGAGAAAAGACAATAAATGTTTCACAGCAGAATTGGAAGCTTTCCTTTCTCTCTCCCTGTTTCTGTGAATCTCTGTCATGATCAGGCTTAGCTATTACACAAATTGGAAATTATCCATTATCGAGAAGTCGAGGATATCCACAAACCTCATCACTGATGAGGATATAAGACATACATGAAAAGAAAAATGGGCTCTCATTGTAAGCTAACATCTGAACCACATATTCTTGATCTTTCTTTAGTACCGAATATGCCTATCTCTGTTTAATAGTGCATTATTTTTCAGGGAAAGTAAGTAATTACTCTCTCTTTCTTTCATTCAAGGAAATCCTGGAATTGACTCCTCAGTTTTAATTATTAAGGATAAAGGTAAAGTTGCCATAGTCTTGCCAACCTTAGGTCTACTCTTTCATTTGAGAAAGTTTAGTGATTTAACCTGAAGGTGCCCATGCCTCAGGTGAGGGAAGATGTTGAGAGGGAGAACCTCAGCCAGTATGGGAATTGAACCGATGCTGTTTGGCATCATAGACAAGTCTTCCAGCCAACTGTGCTAAAATTAGCACAACTAAGGTTTAAGTTGGAATTCTAACAGAAAAAAATAACAAAGCAAATTCCTGGAAAACAAGAGGAAAAGGCAAGAAAGAAAATAAAAGAGAAATATAGCAACAGAAAGAACAGAGAGAATTCCAAGAAAGGGAGAAGTAGAAAGAGTGGAATTGAAGGGAAAGAGAAAGGGAGTATACAATGAGATAGCTCAAGCTGTGAAGTGAGAATTTCACCGGATGTAACACTAGTAAAAGAACCACATCTAAATCATACTTAATATTCATCAAGAGGTTAGCATAGATGCCTTTTCATATCTTTTGAGTGGTTAATAAAGCAGTTCATGTGATCAATCTAACAATGGACACTGGTGTTGATTAGCAAGCAGAATGGGACAGCTTGTCAAGTTAATTCTCATTTGCCTCAGGAGACTATAATCGTGTAGAAAAAGAGACTATTTTAATTGCATACTAATTAGTGCCAGAGTATCACTACAAAAAAATTAGTTTCCAAAGAAATGACCACCATTGACTGCTGATTTTAATTTTAAAAAATCAATCCCGTGGGAAATTTAGAGGTGCTTCTGGTAAAGCTTGCAAGAACAGTAAATTTATGTGGTAACAAGAGATCCTCGAAATTAGCCCTTAAGTTTGAAGAGTATGATATCTTAATTGAAGCGTAGTGTAGCTGTATGCTAAAAGAATTCAAAATCTTTTTTATGACAGAATAAAAAGGTTCACCTGTGTTCACCTGATCATAACAATTGAAATACTCAGTGAGTGTGCAATTCTGTGTTTGTCCCAGCGTGTATAACCTTTCTGTTACAATGTGCATTTTAAATTGGAGTTTAGCTTACAATTTACCTCTGGATTTCTTCCCTGTTTTCTGCATATGTAAATTCTCTGCTATTCAAGGTAAAAGATGAATGGGATTTTTATCCATTCACACCCATAAGAAGCATCTGACATTCTTCAGTGCAGCTGAAGTTCCATTCATTCCAACGATCATAGAAGAGCATGTTTTAATCCAAATCTCAGGGGGTACCTAATAATAAATAATAAATTCATGATATCTCATTCACGACAAGATATAATTTATTTAAAATCTTTCAATAGAGCATAAGATTAATTATTGTATACATGAAACATTTATAATTCAAATAGATCTGATGTCCTGATTAAATTATTATGTCAGTTTGCAGTTTGACACATTTTTAAAACAAAAATTAGGTCACAGAGGCAGAGCTAATGGGAACTGCAGATGCTGGAGAATCTGAGATAACATGGTGTAGAGCTGGATGAACACAGCAGGCTAAGCAGCATTTTAAGAGCAGGAAAGCTGATGTTTCGAGCCTAGGCACTTAATCAGAAAGGCTGATAAAGGGTCTAGGCCTGAAACGTCTGCCTTCCTGCTCCAAAGGTACTGCTTGGCCTGCTGAGTTCATCCAGCTCTATACCTTGTTAGGTCACAGAGGCAGTTCCTTGACCATATTTCCTCAGAGAAAAATGATGTTAACACAGTGGCAAACTGCTGTATGAAGCTTTGTAAACACAATATGGAATTAAATTTTTTGATGCATCATTCAAATTAGACATTTCACTTTTATGAGAAGTCCATGACAGAAGTATAATTTGAGAGCAGCTTCCATGTTTCCCCTGATCTGTGTGCAATAACGAGTAGAACAGAGAGATTTTAAGAAAAATGCAAACTAATGTCACAAAGCACATGAAGGGAAGCAAAGGGTGGAAAAGAGGTTTGGAAACCCAACATGGAATCCTGATTGCATGACTATTGGTTCAATATGAGTTGAAGGCTTATAACTAAGAATAGTGTTCTAAGCTGCTATGGCAAAATATTAGCATTCCAAATCACTGTGCCAATACATGGAAGTACCAAAAAAGAGCTGTTGTTGATTTTCCTTGAGACTCATTGCTGATAACAGATAATTTAGAAGAGGCAGAATTTTTGATCTGTGATTACCCTGCTCCATACCATAGGTCAACATGGGACAATCCTTCTGCCATTGGAATATTAATAGAAGTCTCCAAGTTTCTAACAATTGTCAGATGGAGAAGAGGAAAATTGGGCGTTGCCCAATTTTGGCAAGCAGAATTAAAAAAAAGCTACAATTTAAATGGAGAAATACTTCGGAATGCTGCTGTGGAGAAGAATATTGTATTTAAGTTATCAATATTCCAAGGGGTTGGAGTTTTAGAGTTGGGAAATCCAACTTTGCCGATATGAGGCATTAGTGAATTCACATTTATGGTGCTGTGTGCAGTTTTGGTCAGGACCATATATGGCTTGGAAAGAGTCCAGAGAAAGTACATTTGGTTGAATACTGGGATGAAGGATTTACCTTATGAGGGAAAGGCCAAGCAGGCTGGGCCGATACTCATCGGCATTTAGAAGAATGAGAAATCATCTCCTTAAAACATACATTTTTCTGCAATGTTTTGAAAGGATAGTTGCTGAAAGAATTTTTTCTCTCATTTTGTGCTCAAACAGTGGACCACATCTTAAAGGTAAGATATCTCCATGTAGGATGAAGTATTTCTTTTCCCTGAGACTTGTAAGTCTTTAGATTGTCTTAGCTGATAATATTTTTAGGGATGAATTGAACAGAATTTGACCCACACATGAGTCAAGGGTTATGGAGTAAATGCAGGAAGTGGAGATAAGGACTCTATCAAAGGGGCCGTAATATTAATAAGTGGTGGAGCAGGCTTGAGGGGCTAAATAATCTACTTGTATTATTATTTGTTGTCTTCTTATGTTCTCATGGTCATTGGTTGTAATTGGCTTTCGGTGTATTTAAGTCATGAAAACCACTGTAAAACTGCAAGATAACAAGGTGCAGAGCAGGATGAACACAGCAGGCCAAGCAGCATCACAGGTGTCTCTTGGTCTGCTGTGTTCTTCCAGCTCTGCACCTTGTTATCTCGGATTGTCCAGCATCTGCAGTTCCTATTATCGCTGAAAAACTGCAAGTCTTTTTTTAACAGCCTTCCTTTTTCACATGATGTTGGGGACATTTCCTTAGCACAAACAGAAATTGGTGGAAAAACTCAGCAGGTTTGGCAACAATTATGGAGAGAAATCAGATTTAATGTTTTGGGCCCATTGACCCTTCCTCAGAAAAAAAAGTTGCTTTATGCTGCAAGACTTGCTGAGATTTTCCAGCAATTTCTGATTTTGTTTCAGATTTCCAGCATCCGCAGTTTTTTCCTTTTTTTTGTCTATGGACATTTCTTTTGTGGTTTTGTGTAAACAATCAAATTACCACCTTAAATCACTGAAAATGTGCAGAGGGAAATATATTATTCAGAAGTATAACAAATGGATGTTTGGGTACACTATGATGGACTGTGATAGAGCTTCATCATCTAGCAGTTCTTCTCAGTATCTAAGTTGCTTGTTCTCCACAGTTATACTAACAGATGTTGATCAAAACAAATGAAGAGGATACTCTATAGATTATATTTTTCTTTCTTTAATTCATTCATATAATGTAGGCATTGGTGACCAGGAAACGCTCTCTGATGAAGGGTCTAGGCCCGAAACGTCAGCTTTTGTGCTCCTGAGATGCTGCTGGGCCTGCTGTGTTCATCCAGCCTCACATTTCAACATTTATTGCTAATCCCTAGCTGCCTTTGAGAAGGTGGTGGTGAGCTTTCTTCCTGAACTAATACAGACTACGTGCTGTAGGTAGATTCACTATGAGACGAGGGATTCAGCTCCAGAATTTTTACGCAACAACACTGAAGGAGATACATTTCCAAGTCAGAATGTTGAGGGCTTAGAGAGGAAGGTACAGGTCATGGTCTTCTCACGTATCTGCTGCCCTTGTCCTTTTAGAAGGTAATGGTCATAGCTTTGGAAGGTGCTGCCTAAAGAGCCCTGGTAAATTTCTGTTATATTTCTTGCAGATGGTATGCACTGCTGCTACTGAGCATCATTGGTGGTGTGGTTAGATGTTTGTGAAGGTGATGCCATATCTCTCCAATGCCAACCCAGCACTAACACAATGACCCAACTCTTCGTTGAGGCCTTCCCTGCCTGATTGATGCTCTGTAACTATAAAGCTGAGAAACTAGATATTTTGATTGAAAACTTGTAGCTAGCTGAGGAGACTGGAGTTCAACTGTATTCAGCAACGTGCTGTGAAAGCTCTGCTCACATTCTGACAGCATGCACATTGCCACCACCATAACAGAGGAAATCCCATTGCATGAAATTTTGTTGAACAGAAACACAGACAAAAAACATTACTTCCAGCCAGCATCAATACAAGAGATAATCATTAATGCTTATACTAATTTCCAAAAATGTATTTCCTCTGGATGAGTTTGTGCACTGGAAGCGTGATTTTATCAGGTATGAATCTTACCACATAACCATTGATTGAGACAAAACAAGAGTAGCTCTGATGAAGGGTCTCGGCCCAAAATATCAGCTTTTGTGATCTTAAGATGCTGCTTGGCCTGCTGTGTTCATCCAGCTCTACACTTTTTGTTGCCTAGTAGTCAAGAAATATAATTTATCCTGTTGTATCACCCAGAGTATAGGAGTCTGAAAATAAAATAACTAAACTGATCAAATTATAAGGTTTCAAATTTTGCACGAAGAATATTTGCTAAAATCCATATTGGAGGTGAAATTGAAATTTGATGATGTTGCAAACTGAGTTTTAATGAATCAGCAGTCTATTTTATAACATGACAAATTTCAGTTTCATTAATTTCAGTAAAATAGAAGCTCAGGTGAGGCTGTCAATGCTGTTTTGCATGACCAATGATCGTCTTAATTCCCGTTGTGTCATTCCTCATAGAAATTGCTCTTTACTTTCTTCAGAGCTTCAGTATTTAATTACATTAACAGCACATATATCTAGTGTTTCTCTTAAACTGCGGGATCTGACCCTAGTCCTCGGTTGATCCCTATTAACCTTTGAACTTTTACTCCGAGATTAATAGATTCATTGAACTAGGCCACCCATGAAACTCTGACAGGCATTTCACATAGAAAATTTCACTGGCAACAATCATCATGGAAAATACATTTCTTTAACAATCATTTATTTTATGGAGTTTTGTTTGCAATTTGTGTTAAGTATCCATTTTATGACAATGCATTTCACTGGCTATTAAAGCAAACACAATTAAGTAATCACATATGGATAAATAATAAAATTAAATTGAGATGTTTTGATCCAGAAAAACTGCTGTTTTAGACTATTTCAGATCACTTTTAAAATGTTAAATTCAAAACTTAATTTAGCCCTACCCTAGTTCTATTTTTGTGTGTTTTTCTTGGGTTGTTGGCAGATCATTGATCACTCTGAGGTACATATTGATGTAATATGCTGTAATTAAAGTAGGAAGTACATATTTATCAAAATACACAATCAAAATCACATGCAATCAATCATCAAGCTTTGTTGTCATGCACAAAGGAAAGCTCAATAAAGAAATCAAAGACATAATGTAGATATGGATAAAGTCAGCAAGCCGCTGGAAAATTGATAAAACTCTCTGTGAGAAGTTAGGGACACTGTATGCACTTTCTTGCGTTAAGTCACATCAAGTGCTCATGTAAATAGTCTGCCTATCTCTTCTTTATGAGGGTTGCCTCATTCTGCCCAATATTTCTTTGCACAATGGAACAACTATGGGGAATAACAGCATCATCCACTTCTGAGTAGTGTTGTTAAATCTTTCTACATTCTCGTCAAAGGTATTCCAAAGGGGCATTTCTTGAATGGAGCTTGATACAAATCAATGATTTTACTTTGAAATAAAAATGAAGGGTAGGGGTTAAAATTGAGCTGACAATGCAAATGGCAAAATTTGACTTTGTATAATGGCACAGAGTAAAGAATATTCCATCAACCTGCATTTGAGAGACAATTTAGTCAATTTAATTACAATGATATCATAAGACCATAAGACCATAAGACATAGGAATGGAAGTAAGGCCATTCAGCCCATCAAGTCCACTCCGCCATTTAAATCATGGCTGATGGGCATTTCATCTCCACTTCCCTGCACTCTTCCCGTAGCCCTTGATTCCTTTTGAGATCAAGAATTTGTCGATCTCTGCCTTGAAGGCATCCAATGTCCCGGCCTCCACTGCACTCCGTGGCAATGAATTCTATAAGCACACCACTCTCTGGCTGAAGGAATGTCGTCTCATTTCAGTTTTAAACTTATCCCCTCTAATTTTAAGGCTGTGCCCACGGGTCCTAGGCTCCCCGCCTAAAGGAAACAACTTCCTAGCGTCTACCCCTTCTAAACCATACATTATCTTGTAAGTTTCTATTAGATCTCCCCTCAACCTTCTAAACTCTAATGAGTACAATCCCAGGATCCTTAGCCGTTCATCATACATTAAACCTACCATTCCAGGGATCATCCGTGTGAATCTCCGCTGGACACGCTCCAGGGCTAGCATGTCCTTCCTGAGGTGTGGGGCCCAAAATTGGACACAGTATTCTAAATGGGGCCTAACTAGAGCCTTATAAAGCCTCAGAAACACTTCACTGCTTTTATATTCCAACCATCTTGAGATAAACGATAACATTACATTCGCTTTCTTAATTACGGACTCTACCTGCAAGTTAACCTTCAGAGAATCCTGGACCAACACTCCCAAATCCCTTTGCACTTCTGATTTGCGAATTTTCTCACCGTTTAGAAAATAGTCCATGCCTGTATTCTTTTTTCCAAAGTGCAAAACCTCACATTTACTCACATTGAATTTCATTGGACCACTCTCCTAAACTGTCTAAATCTTTCTGCAGCTTCCCCACCTCCTCAGTACTACCTGCCTGTCCACCTATCTTCATATCATCGGCAAACTTCACCAGAATGCCCCCAGTCCCTTCATCCAGATCATTAATATATAAGGTGAACAGCTGTGGCCCCAACACTGAATCCTGCGGGACACCGCTTGTCACCGGTTGCCATTCCGAAAAAGAGCCTTTTATCCCAACTCTCTGCCTTCTGTCAGACAGCCAATCCTCAATCCAAGCCAGTAGCTCACCTCGAACACCATGGGCCCTCAACTTGCTCAGCAGCCTCCCGTGAGGCACTGTATCAAAGGCCTTTTGGAAGCCTAGATAGATAACATCTACTGGGTTTCCCTGGCCTAACATACTTGTTATGTCTTCAAAGAATTCTAACAGGTTTGTCAGGCACGACCTCCCCTTACTAAATCCATGCTGACTTGTTTTAATCTGACCGTGTACTTCCAGGAATTTAGAAATCTCATCCTTGACAATGGATTCTAGAATTTTACCAACTACTGAGGTTAGGCTAATCGGCCTATAATTTTCCATCTTTTGCCTTGATCCTTTCTTAAACAAGGGAGTTACAACAGCAATTTTCTAATCGTCTGGGACTATCCCTGACTCCAGTGGCTTTTGAAAGTTCACAACCAAAGCCTCCGCAATTTCCTCAGCTACCTCCCTCAGAACTCTAGGATGTAGCCCATCGGGGCCAGGTGATTTATCAATTTTTAGACCTTTTAGCTTTTCTAGCACTTTCTCTTTTGTAATGCCTACCGTACTCAACTCTGCCCCCTGACTCTCCCTAGTTGTTGGCATACTACTCATGTCTTCATGAAGACTGATGCAAAGTTCTACAGCTATTTCCTTATCTCCCATCACTAGCCTTCCAGCATCAATTTGGAACGGCCCAATATCTACTTTTGCCTCTCGTTTGTTTCTTATGTATTGAAAGAAGCTTTTACTATCATTTCTAATATTACTAGCTAGCCTACCTTCATATATGATCTTCTCCTTCCTCATTGCTCTCTTTATTATCCTCTGTTTGTTTTTGTAGCCTTCCCAATCTTCTGATTTCCCAGTGCTCTTGGCCACTTTATAGGCTGTCTCTTTTTCTTTGATATGTTTCCTGACTTCCTTTGTCAGCCATGGCTGTCTAATCCCACCCCGGATAATCTTTCTTTTCTTTGGGATGAAGCTCTGTACTGTGTCCTCAATTACACCCATAAACTCCTGCCGTTGTTGGTCTACTGTCTTCCCCGCTAGGCTCTGCTTCCAGTCGATTTTCGTCAATTCCTCTCTTATGCCCCTGTAATTACCTTTATTTAACTGTAACACCACTACATCCGATTTTGTCATCAAACAACTTCCTCAACATATTCAATACTCTGTTCCAGACAGAAACACAACTGGATGAGTGTCTGGCCTAGAATTCCCAATCCAACCTCACAACCAAGTTGGTAGTAAGGAGCTCCTTGCATAAAAAGATTGGATAAAAAGAAACTGACATGCATTTGATTAGGGATAATGGGAACTGCAGATGCTGGAGAATCCAAGACAACAAAATGTGAGGCTGGATGAACACAGCAAGCCAAGCAGCATCTCAGGAGCATAAAAGCTGACGTTTCGGGCCTAGACCCTTCATCAGAGAGGGGGATGGGGTGAGGGAACTGGAATAAATAGGGAGAGAGGGGGAGGCGGACCGAAGATGGAGAGAAAAGAAGATAGGTGGAGAGAGTATAGGTGGGGAGGTAGGGAGGGGATAGGTCAGTCCAGGGAAGACGGACAGGTCAAGGAGGTGGGATGAGGTTAGTAGGTAGATGGGGGTGCGGCTTGGGGTGGGAGGAAGGGATGGGTGAGAGGAAGAACCGGTTAGGGAGGCGGAGACAGGTTGGACTGGTTTTGGGATGCAGTGGGTGGAGGGGAAGAGCTGGGCTGGTTGTGTGGTGCAGTGGGGGGAGGGGACGAACTGGGCTGGTTTAGGGATGCAGTTGGGGAAGGGGAGATTTTGAAACTGGTGAAGTCCACATTGATACCATTAGGCTGCAGGGTTCCCAGGCGGAATATGAGTTGCTGTTCCTGCAAACTTCGGGTGGCATCATTGTAGCACTGCAGGAGGCCCATGATGGACATGTCATCTAAAGAATGGGAGGGGGAGTGGAAATGGTTTGCGACTGGGAGGTGCAGTTGTTTATTTCGAACCGAGCGGAGGTGTTCTGCAAAGCGGTCCCCAAGCCTCCGCTTGGTTTCCCCAATGTAGAGGAAGCCACACCGGGTACAGTGGATGCAGTATACCACATTGGCAGATGTGCAGGTGAACCTCTGCTTAATGTGGAAAGTCATCTTGGGGCCTGGGATAGGGGTGAGGGAGGAGGTGTGGGGGCAAGTGTAGCATTTCCTGCGGTTGCAGGGGAAGGTGCCAGGTGTGGTGGGGTTGGAGGGCAGTGTGGAGCCAACAAGGGAGTCACGGAGAGAGTGGTCTCTCCGGAAAGCAGGCAAGGGTGGGGATGGAAAAATGTCTTGGGTGGCGGGGTCGGATTGTAGATGGCGGAAGTGTCGGAGGATGATGCGTTGTATCCGGAGGTTGGTGGGGTGGTGTGTGAGAACGAGGGGGATCCTCTTTGGGCTGTTGTGGCGGGGGCAGGTTCTTCAAGGACCGCAAATCTCCCCCCACAGTGGTCGAGAATGCCCTTGACCGCGTCTCCCGCATTTCCCGCAACACATCCCTCACACCTGACCCCCTTGTTCGCTCCACACTGCCCTCCAACCCCACCACACCCGGCACCTTCCCCTGCAACCGCAGGAAGTGCTACACTTGCCCCCACACCTCCTCCCTCACCCCCATGTCAGGCCCCAAGATGACATTCCACATTAAGCAGAGGTTCACCTGGACATCTGCCAATGTAGTACACTGTATCCACTGTACCCGGTGTGGCTTCCCCTACATTGGGGAAACCAAGCGGAGACTTGGGGACCGCTTTGCAGAACACCGCCGCTCGGTTCGCAATAAACAACTGCACCTTACCTCCCAGTCGCAAACCATTTCCACTCACCCTCCCATTCTTTAGGTGACATGCCCATCATGGGCCTCCTGCAGTGCCACAATGATGCCACCCGAAGGTTGCAGGAACAGCAACTCATATTCCGCTTGGGAACCCTGCAGCCCAATGGTATCAATGTGGTCTTCACCAGCTTCAAAATCTCCCCTTCCCCCACCGCATCCCAAAACCAGCCCAGTTTGTCCCCTCCCCCCACTGCACCACACAACCAGCCCAGCTCTTCCCCTCCACCCACTGCATCCAACAGTCCAACCTGTCTCTGCCTCCCTAACCGGTTCTTCCTCTCACCCATCCCTTCCTCCCACCCCAAGCCACACCCCCATCTACCTACTAACCTCATCCCACCTCCTTGACCTGTCCGTCTTCCCTGGACTGACCTATCCCCTCCCTACCTCCCCACCTATACTCTCTCCACCTATCTTCTTTACTCTCCATCTTCGGTCCGCCTCCCCCTCTCTCCCTATTTATTCCAGTTCCCTCACCCCATCCCCCTCTCTGATGAAGGGTCTAGGCCCAAAATGTCAGCTTTTGTGCTCCTGAGATGCTGCTTGGCCTGCTGTGTTCACCCAGCCTCACATTTTATTTTCTTGGATTCTCCAGCATCTGCAGTTCCCATTATCACAGATTCAGGACCATCATGTTTCCTCGAAAATGAAAGATAAGGATGGCAAGATTTTGGAACCTTGAATGACAAGAGAAATTGACAGCCTCATCAATAAGAAAAAGGAGGCAAATGTAAGATCTCGGAAACTGAAGACAGACAGAACCCTCAAAGAATGCAGCGATAGCAGGAAATAACTCAAACAAGGAATTAGGAGGGCTAAAGTGGCCATGAAATATTTTTGGCAAACAGGATTAAGGAAAATTCCATGGCATTTTATACATATATAAAGGGCAAGATAGTAGCTGGGGAAAGTGTAGGTCCAATCAAGGTTAAAAGGTGGAATTTATGCATGGAGCTGGAGGAAATTAGCAAGTTCCTTAAAAAGTACACTGTATTGGTAATCACAAAGGAGAAGGATATGGTTCATGTGAGTCTCGGGAGGGATAAATTGATATTTAGGGCATGTCAATATGAAAAAAGACAAGGTGGTGAGGGTTTTTCAAAGCATTAAGATAGACAAATCCCTGGGACCTGATCGGAATATTGAGGGAGACAAAGGAAGAAATCGCTGGGGTCTTGTAAAAAAATCCTTCACATTGTCTTCAGATAAAGGAGAGGTCCCAGAAAATTGCAGAATTGTTCTTTTGTTTAATAAAGGCATCAAGGATAATCCAGGAAATTTGAGGCCAGTGAATCTTAGGTCAGTGATAGTGAAATTATTGGAGAAGATTCTTAGGACAGGATTTACTCATATTTGGAAAAATGTGAACTTATTAGGGATAAACAACATGGCTTCGTATAGAGAAGTTCATGTCTCACAAGCTTGATTGAGTTTTTGAGGAATTCTCAAAGATGATTCATGAGGGCAGAGGGGTAGATGTTGTCTGTATGGACTTTAGCAAGGCCTTTGACAAGGTCCCTCAAGGCAGGCTGATACAAAAGGTGAAGTCACATGGGATCCGCCGTGAGCTGGTAAGATGCATACAAAACTAGCTTAATCATAGCCGACAAGATTAGAGGTGGAAGAATGTTTTTTCGACTGGAGGCTATGTGTGTTCCACAGGAATTCATGCTGGGACCCCTGTTGTTGGTCATATATTTAAATGATTTGGAAGATAATGCATGTGGCCTGATTAGTAAGCTTGCAGGTGACACAAAGATTAGGCAAGCTATGGATATTGAGGAAGATCGGCAGAAGATACAGCAGGATATAGATAGACCAGAGACTCGGGCAGAGAAATGGTAGATGGAGCTTAATCCAGACAAATGTGAAGTGATGCATTTTGGAAGACCGAATGCAGGAGAGAGTATACAGTAAATGGCGGAACCCTTCGTAGCATCAAAATAAAGAAGGACCGAGACATACAGGTCTACAGATCCCTGAAATTGGCAACACTAGTGGAAAAGGTTGTCTAAAAGGCATATAGCCCACTTGCCTTAATCAGCCAGAGCACAGAGTATGAAAATTCAGTTCCGAGGAAAGATCACCAGACCTGAAATGTTAACTGTTTTTTCTCCTCCACAGATGCTGTCAGACCTGCTGAGCTTTTCCAGCAACTTTGTTTTTGTTCCTGATTTACAACATCCGCAGTTCTTTTGGTTCTTATAAAAATTGGCAAGTTATGTTGCAGTTGTATAGAACATTAATTAAGCCACATTTGGAATACTGTGTATAGTTTTGGTCACCACATTATCAGAAGGATATTGAGGTTTTGGAGGAGGTAGAAAAATGGTTTACCCAGATGTTGCATGGTTTGGGGGGTGTTAGCTACGAATCCTCCACAATCAACTTATGAATTTGCCATTGATCAACAACTCAGCTGGGCTAGCCATTTAAATGCAATGGCTAAAAAGACAGAAGCTAGGAAAGTGGTAGCAAGTAACTCACCTCCTGACTCCCCCAAAGCCTGTCTACCATCCACAGATAGAAGTTAACAATGTGACTGAATATTTCCTACTTGACTGGATGGGTGCAGGTCCAACAGCACTCAAAACGTTTGACACCATCTAGACCTAAGCAATCTGCTTGATTGGTATTACATTCTCAAATATTCACGCCCTTCCACATTGTTTATGTTTACCTTTTGGATTTGTGAAGACTATTTGCTCCCCGAGTTTATAAATCTTCGTTGCATCCCTGTTTATGATACTTACTGCTTGTACAAATTATTTGGGCTGAACAGGGTCCCTTCAAGTGAAGGATAGTGTAAGGCTGCTGTTTCAACATATTGTGCTGTTTGCTTACATAGACGAAAAGATAGTAACTCTTCTGTACAGAAGAAAGAGGAACTTTGAAAGGTTTCCACTATTACTCCCATCCCAGCTGAGGATTGTTGACTGTTTTTTTTTGGACGCTATCATAATCAATAACCTGATGGAACTGTGTAAGCGCTCTCAAAAGTACAAACTCGATCCTGTCCTTGATATCATCATCTTCCATAACAATGAGATGAAATAAGTCCATATCTAGGAGAAATGTTCCAAAGAAATATGAAATCATTCGGAAAAGAAACCCAGTAGTTACATCAAAAGCTGAGTTGATCTCAGAAGCTAATCATAAACTGTACTCGGTCTAAATCCTGGTGGAAGAGATCCCTTGCAGGATTTAAGCTTTAGTAGGGCATTAAACTCTTGTCATGACCTGTTTTTTTTAATAAAATCTAATTTCCACATGGGAAAAATTATGAGAATTAAGCTGAACTGATACAATTGTAAAATATTGCAAAAGTGGCTGATGGTGATGTTCAACATAGAGAGGAAATGTCAAATTTCAAAGCTCTAAGCTTATAGCTTTCTGTACTTCACAGCATAGCTGTTTGAGCTTTAAGTAATCATCACAAGGAAAGATGAATGGCATTTGTGGCACCACCTACCTCAGCACTGAGTGCTGGGGAGAACTCAGTAAAATCCATAAGTCTGAAACTTGCTGCAGATTTTCCCGAGTTTTGGGATTCTGAATCATAGCAGTTGCTGAGGTGGATAATCAACCATGACTTTATCCATTTAGGCTCTTCACTGTAAAATGGGGTAAGCCTGCACTGTTGGTAATACTTTGATGATGTAAACAATCTATATCTTCCTAAACACTTTTCTCAATATTGATCAGGTTTCCAATGGCAGTGAGGAACAATAAGAACTGTTTAACACCCTAGATCTGTGGATAGCATCATGATCAAGTGCTGCTGGAAATGTTCTGTATTCTAGCCCTGACAACAAGTTTCTAGATTGTCAAGATTGCTTGGAATTCAATGGGCTTTGTCATCATTAATTATTCTGATGTTTCCTAAGACTAAATATAGAATTATGCCTCCTTTATTTTTGCTTGTTATGTACTAAGTAAAAAAAAACTCTCTTCAATGTGGATCAAGAATTTTATACCCCTTGTCTCTTTCATCCTATGCATATCCCAGTTGATATCAGCGTAGCTGAATTCCCTTATTGATTTTGCACTCAGTAATGTGCATATTTGTTTCTTCTAACTGTCTCATACTATTTGGGGTTTACTGGTTCAGTCTAGCAGTGTGGCTTCGCGCCTTTTGTTTCTGAGCTCAACCCATATGGTCTGTCTTGATGATTCATAAGCTATATAATTCCTTTTTCTCAGCTATGATTCCTTCAATAATAGTAGTTCATATCCACTTTTTTAATATCCTCCTCACTATTTTGTTTGAAATTGTTATATGCAGTGAAGCTGACTTGCATTTTTGCTCCTCTGTAAACAAGGATTCCATTATAGCAATAATATCATGCAGTCATGTGTCTGCCTCTGCCTTTAGACCATCAGTTTTATTTTCTATAATCTTTGCCTTTATATATATATATATATAGCTTTTAAGACCACCAAATTCCTGTACCAAACACTTTTAACTTTTGCTTTTTCTGCCTTAGAGATTCAGTCATGAATTTTCTGTCCCCTGTTCCCTGAATTGAAATATCCTATCTAAATGTGACTTCTAATTTATCTAATTTATATCCATTATATCATGACTGATCATCCATCTTAGTACGTTGTTCCCACTTTCTCTTCATACTTTTTGATCCCTTTATTTTTAAAAATAGTACCTAACTGCTCCTTGAAATCATTCAATGTTTTGGCTGCAACCACGTTCAGTGGCAAAGAATTCCACAGGCTCAATGCTCTCTACTGCAGAAATTTCTCCTCATCTCAGTCCTTAGTGACATACCTTGTATCTTTAGACTAAGGCCCCTGGTTCTGGATTCCTTTCTATGTTTAGCCGGCCTAACAAAAATGGGCTTCTTCTGGAAAACCCTGCCAGTGAAAGTTCAGGATTGTGAGGCTGGGGGCATGAGATTGCATAGAAATATTGCAATCATGCTTATTTTCTCAGAAGCAGCATGAAAAATCTTGAAAGCAACAGAGTTCGAGCACTGCAGCTCCTTTTTTTTTTGCCATTAGAGTTGTAAACTTTCCTTTGGCACTGATGTTGAGAATATTAGCTGATAATAAGCAATTCAACTAAATATGGCAGCTCCAATCCACATCCAAAGGAGGTAAGATGAACTGTAGCTCCATGACTCATGCTTTACAAATAATGCACAGCATAGGTTTTGTGTTGTTTATGTAGATAGAGGTGGGAGAAGAATAAAACATAAACCATGCAAGAAAGGGTTCAGGCACAATACGTTCAAAGTTAATAACTTCAACAACAGATTGCAGAAACATGTAGTAAGTACAATCTTCCCAAGGACCTTCAAAATGAACTCTGATAATTTTCTGTGGGAAGGAAAACTCTTTGGTTATAAATGGGTGAGTTGCAGACATTATTGGGCATATTCCTAGGTCTCTCTGATCTTCCAGGAGCTCTTGCTTCATTGCCTTGTTTGAGGGTTTGGATTGGGAATTCATAAGAGCTTTGCCTAAATTTGTCCCTGTTCTTTTATTCCTTTGTGCTTTTGGTCTATCAGAAAATTACACCAATTACAATGAGCCAATGCCAAATGGCTTGTCCCTTTTTTTGGGGATGTTCCTGAGCTGACTGAAATGGCTCTATTTCCTTTTCTTTTGTGATCTGTTAATAAATTTTTGTTCCACTAAGCTTAACAAAAAACAAGTTACAAAAAAAACTGGGTTGCAAGACAAAGGAATTTCTAGACTATTAATTAAATTTGTAATAGTGAATCATAGAACCCCTGCAGTGTGGGAGCAGGCCATTGCCAATTGAGTTCACACTGACCCTTTGAAGAGCGTTCCAGCCCAAAGTGCTGTGTTTCCCATAGCTAATCCACCTACTCTGCACACTATGGGCAATTCAGCGTGGCCAGTCCACCTAACCCATGCATCTTTAGAGTCTGGGAGTAAATCCATGCAAGGACACAGGAAAAATATGCAAACTTCACACAGAGAGATGTCCAAGGCTGGATCCCTGGCACTGTGAGGCAGTAGTGCTAACCACTGAATCACCATGGCATCCCAGGCTTCTACAACATTATTTTCCTCTGAAGGTTGAGAAACTTTTCAACTATTTTTCTGAGAAGGTGGTGATGAAGAATATTGGACCAAAGAATTGACTATTTAGATTCTGTTCTGGAACTAATCTGACCACTTTTTGTAAGCACTTTTCAACACAAACTTATTATAAGTGTTTAATCCTTTAATCTTCCTTGTATCTGGAATTAATCTAGTTTCTTTTTGAATACTTCAATGGATGCTTTAAATTTATCCCTCTGGACATGAAAATGACATTCTTGCAATTCTGTCTCATTCTTGGCTATTTGTTCATTGGCTTATTCTGTGGACTGTTCATTGTAGCACTCTTTCCTGGCAAAGAAGGTTTCAATTTATTGCCTGAAGCCAATTTGCTCTACAGCATGCTATTTTACCCAATACTTGCCCTCCATAACTCAATGCCCTAGCTATTAATCTCCAGAGTTAAACCCTGTCGAAAGTTTGATGTAAATCTGAGTATGTGATGTTCATTGCCTTTCAGTTACTCATCAGAGCAGATCAACTTTTGACAAACTGTACCCAGTAATTTAAACATCAGTCTTTTTCCTGAATCCCAACCAGCTCTTTGTATCAAGCTGTATTTACTCAGGTGTCCCCCAGTAATTCCCTTGAAACTATTTTGAAGATTTTTCGCTTCAACTGATGCTAAGTGAACCATCTGCGACTTCCAGGTGGGTTTCTTGGTCTCTTTATAAACAAAACGAACAGAATTATATTTTCCAAGTTCCAAGCCTCAGCAATGTTTCCCTTCTTCCCTTCAAACTCAGCGTCAATTGCAAATCAAACATTCAGGTTCTTATATGGCCATTAAGGATATTTTTGAAAGCTTCCCCATCCGATGTTTTAGCAGTCAGTGTCTGGGCACTATTGCAATGTGTAGTTACTTGGACTCCCTGTTTTCAATCTGATCTGACCATTTCAGGGAAAAGTCCCTTGGGGAACAAGCACAGCATACAAAAGAAACAACAAAACTACAAAGAACTGCTGATGATGGAAATCAGAAACAAGAACAAAAATTGCTGGAAAACTTCAGCAGAACAAGCAGCATCTGTGGAGAAAAAGCAGATTAATATTTCAGGTCTGTGACCCTTCTTCAGAATTGATTATAGCTGGGAAAAGGTTGGTGCATATATTGAAGGTGGTGTGGAGAGAGGAGTAAAAGATAGGTGACATGCAGCTCAAGGAGAGAGAGAGAGAGAGAGAGCGAGAGAGAGAGAGAGAGAGAAAAAGAGAGAGAGAGTATTTCAGGTGCCGAAATTTAATGAATTCAATATTGAATCCTGAAGGCTACAGGGTACCCACGCGGAAAAAAAAATGACATCCTTCCGGTTTGCTCGGAGTGTCACTGGAACACTGCAGCAAGCCTGAGACAGGGATGTTGGTGGTGTGTTAAAGTGACAGGGAACTGGAAGTTCAGGGTCATTTTTGCAGATCCCAAAGCAATTGCTCAGTCTGCTTTTCGCCTCCCCAGTTTAGAGGAGGCCACATTGTGAGAAGTGAATATAGTAGACAAGATTGTGTAAAATGCGGGTAGATTGTTGCTTCATCAGCAAGGCATGTTTGGGGCCTTGGATAGTGAGGAAGGCAGGAGTAAATGAATGAGTATGGCACCTTCTGCAATTGCGTGGCAAGATGCTGTGGGGGTGTGTGAAGGTGTTGGGAGTGGAAGAAGAGTGGACAAGGGTGTCCATGAGGGAATGGTCCCTGCAGAATGCTGACAAGGGAGGGGAAGGAAACATGTGTCTGTTGGCATCCTGCTGGAGGAGGCAGAAATGGTGGCAAATGATCCTTTGGATGTGGATGCTGGTGGGACAGTAGGTGTGGACGAAGGGGACCCTATCACTGTTATGGGAGGGAAGGGAGAGGAAGTGCAGGAAGTGGTTTGGATCTGGCTAAGGACCCTGTCAACCATGGTGCTGGGGAGTCCTCATTTGGGAAAATGATGGACATATCGGATACTAAAATGTGAGGCTGGATGAACACAGCAGGCCAAGCAGCATCTCAGGAGCACAAAAGCTGACGTTTCGGGCCTAGGCCCTTCATCATCTGATGAAGGGTCTAGGCCCGAAACGTCAGCTTTTGTGCTCCTGAGATGCTGCTTGGCCTGCTGTGTTCATCCAGCCTCACATTTTATTATCTTGGAATTCTCCAGCATCTGCAGTTCCCATTATCTCTGACATATCGGATACCCCTTGTTGAAGTTCGCATCATGAGAACAGATGCAGCAGAGACAGAGTGACTGGGAGAATGGAATCGAGTCTTTACAGGAAGCAGTGTGTGAAGCTGTATAGTCAAGATAACTGTGGGAGTTGGTGGCTTTGCAGTGGATTTTGGTGGCCAGCCTATCCCTGGGAATGGAAACAGAGGTGTGGACGAAGGGAAGGGAGGAGTCAGAGATGGACCAAGTGAAGGTGACAGCAGAGTGAAATTGAAAGTGAAATTGATAACTTTGTGGATGAGAGAGTGAAGCAGCAGCAAGGATGTTGTCGATGTGATGAAGAAAGTGTTGTGGTTGGGGGTCAGAGTCAGACTGGAACGAGGAATATTACATGTTCCCACAAAGAGACAGGCATAACTGAAGGCTATGCAAATACCTGTGGTCACGCCTTTAACATCAAGAAAGTGTGAGGGATCAAATGAGAAGTTGTTTACCAACCTATTCCCAGCTACAGCCAGTTCCGAAGAAGGGTCACTAGGCCTGAAACTTAACTCTGCTTTCTTCCCTCAGATGTTGAGTTGCTCCAGCAAATTCTGTTTTCATTTAAGCTCTATATAATTGTTTGTTGAGATCAACTAAGAACTAATTGATGATGGGAAAGACTATGGATTGGTAGTTGCTAATAAATTCTAGATCCCACTTCTGGAATTAATGCCATGTGATTAAAAGTAATGACTTTTTTTTCTCCTTCAGTGCTTTCAAGTATAACATCTGAAGTTCAAGACACATAAAGATCCTAAATATAAATAGATTGTGAATAGCCAAGGTTAAAATTTAAGGCATTTTCCCGGTCACAGCTATCTAATTAAACCTCAAAATAAATCACCTCCTCTTGGTTCTCATTATTTAACCAATTTATTAACCAAGTTACTTCTTCCTCTTTCATCCCAAGAGCTTTTGCCACAGCTGTAAGTTTCTTTGAGGAACTTTGTCAAATGCTTTCTGGTATTTTTGATAAATGCGTACATTGCAATACTATTATCCACTGTGTCTAACACTACCTCAAAGAATTCTATTAAACTTATCCTGCATACCTTCTGATTCTTTTTCCCCTGGCTTGACTTACTGCTCTTTACTTTTATTAAAGTTCTTGAATTGCTTCTTTTCCAGTAGATTCTAACTTTTTTCTTAGAAGGCACAGGGTCCAATAATTCTCAGGATTTTATCTTAATGGAAAGCTAAAGTTTCATGCTGAAGTGGATTTGTTTTCCATTTTCATTTCTCAAGCACTATCTTCTCCTCATAATCTTATAGAATCTGTAATATTCAAACACCATTTCATTATTACTTAAAATTACTATCTTCAGATAGTGGAAGTTGACATTATAGATAAGTGCTGATGCATGAGTTCAAAGTATAGCAGAATCAGTTGAGACGCTGAGCTGCCAGGAGCAGGAGCTTGTAAAATTACTCCTAAGGTGCAATTTTTGTTCTTTGATGATTGCCTCCATTACTGTATTGGCACAAAACTTATTTCAATAACTATAAATAATAGCAATATGCATAGGGGGAAATAATTACATAATTGGAACATAAAGAGGAAAATATTTTGGGGAAGAGACTAGGATATTAAAGTTATGGAATAGAATTCAAAATGTTCTATACCTGCTTGTTTGCTCTTCCTTTGTGCTCATTCCTAAAGTTAGGTAAAGAAGAAAAAATAACTCCAGAGTCAGAATTAAAAATCATTTAGGATAACTCCATGTCATTGCATATCTCAATATGCATATGAATTTCTTTCAACAAAGTTTGATATAATGCTACTATTATTACTGACTACAGCTTATTAGAAATTCAATGTTGCCAACACTAGTTCGGCCACTAGTAGTTATAGACCATTCCTAATCATCTTTGAGATGGTGGTGGTGAGCTGTTTTCGTGAACTGCTGTAGTTCTTGGGATGCAGGGATATCCATACTGTGACTCAGCCACATTAGGGACATTTAAACAGTCCTTGGATAAGCATTTGGACGATGATGGGATAGTGTAGGGGAATGAGCTTAGATTAGTTCACAGGTCAGCACAACATCGAGGGCTGAAGGGCCTGCTCTACGCTGTATTGTTCTATGTTCTATGTTATTAGGAAGAGACTTCTCAGATTTAGACCCAGTGACATTAAGGAAACTGGGATAGTTGTTCAAAGATAGGTTGGAATGTGGTTTGGAGGGAAGTTTGAAAGTGTCATTCCCATACATGTGCTGCCCTGAGTGGTAGAAATTGTGGGCTTGGAAAGTGCTGTGGAAGGTTTGGTGAGTAGTGGCAGTTCATTCTGTAGGTGGTTTACAAGGTTAAAGAGCTGAGTATTTGTGGAGGTGGATGGGATAAACCCATAAGATGCAAGAGTAGAAGAAGGTTATTCAACCCATTAATTCTGCCCTGCTGTTCAATGAGATCACAGCTAAACTGGAAGTCCTCAACTCCATATTTCTACTCTTCTCCCTTTACCTCAGATTCCTTTATTGATTAAAAATTTGTCTGTCTCAGCCTCAAGCATATGTCATGACCCAGCTTGTACAGCTGTCTGTGTCAAAGAATTTCACAGCTTCACTATCCTCTGAGGGAAGAAGTTCATCCTCATCTCTGTCCTAACTGCATGATCCTCTACTCTGGGTTAAGACTCTCTCGGAATGAAAAAAACCTTTCCACATTACTTTCTATGTTTCAAAAAGATCACCTGTCATTCTCCTAATGAGTACAGGCCCTCCCTCTCCTCATAAGAAAGTCCTTCCATACCGGGATCAACCCTACAATTCTTACCTGATTATTTCAAATTTCACAATGTCTTTCCTTATACAAGAGGGCCAAAGCTGTTCAGAGAATTGTCCTGGATGATGTCAAATGTCTTGAGTGCTTCAAAGCTGCTCTCGTCCAGGCAACTGGACTATATTCCATCACACTCCTGACTTGCATGTTGTAGGTAGGAGGTTAGCAAAATTGGTTAGATAACTGATTTGTGATGAAATATAATGTCAACCATATAGGCTAAGCTCATCACGAAGGCCTATATTTCTAATTCCCAGGGTAAACTCTCCTCCAGTCATCACTCGTTAATCAGAATGCAGAATATGATGGTTGGCATTTTCAGATAGTAGACAAGAGTTGGAGAGGCAGGAGGACAATTACATACTGCAGGTTCCTTGTCTCTTACCTGTTCCTGTAGTTACATTGCATTCACAATTGGCCCAGCTCCGTTTCTGTCAATGGCAACTGCAAGAGGTTATTAATGGGGAAATTATGTGATAATAATGTCATGAACGTCAAAAGGAGATTGTTCGATTCTGGCTTGTTGGAGATGGTAATAGTGTGGTGTAAACACTACTGGTTACTTGTCAACCCAAACCTGGATATTGTCCAAGGAGCCTGATGAAAAGGAATCAAAGATGGTGCTGAACACTGTGTAATCATCAGTGAACATCCCCACTTCTGATCTCATGATGGATGTATGGTCATTGATGAAGCAATTGAAGATGATTGAGCCTAGTACAGCTTGGCTGAGGGCACAGCTCGTTCTGGAGCACAAATCTTTAATCCTATTGCTGGAATGTTTTCAGGGGCCATAGTATTTACAGTATCTATTGATTTTAGCCACGTCTATATATCATTTGAAGTGAATCAAATTGACTGAAGACAGACTGGTTGAAAGTATTTGTGACATTGTCTTATGCACTGATATACTGATCTCTCCCTGTGTTGACAGTAAGGATTTTGTGGCAACTCCACTTCCAGTTAGCCATTTAGTGGTCCATTACCATCCATGATACCGCATTCCTGTAGATCTGATCCATTTATTGGCAAGTGCTAAGCCCTGCCTATTGCAAACTACTTGCACTGTAAGCCAGGCAAGTAATAAGTGTTCAGCTTAAACAGGTTGACAACATATTGCTCGACGCTACTCTTGCTATCTTCACTGAGCTAGGGTTGACCTCTTTGCTTGATGGTAATGTTAGAGGGGTGACATGCATAGTTATGAAGTTGCAAGTTTGTGGTTAGATATAATTCCACTGCTGTTGTTTGCCAACAACAATTCTCGGATGTCTAGCTTTGAGTTGCTAGATCTGTTCAAAGTCTACCTCTTTTGACATGATGATTGTGCCGCATAACTCAATGGAGGTCATCCTCAATGTGAAGATGATACTTTGCCTCCACAAGGACAATGTGATGGTTACTTCCATAGTGTGATGAACAGATGCATTTACAACAGGTAGAAAGTTGAGATTGAAGACACTGGTTCAATTTGTTGAATATTTTTGTGAAATTGTTGATGATACCCATGATCACATTGTGGTCTAGTTTTTTTTCTTTTCCACTTTCAAATGTTATTGTCTTTGCTTTTTTATTCATTGGCAGGGCTTATAATCTATGTTACTGTCTCAACATGAAACTTATTCTGGTATGTGAGGGAAACTTATTCATGCTGTAATATATATGATTGTTTTCTTGAGGATGATCCACAATTGTGTTCAAACATGTTCAGGCACTTGCATTATTGTTACTCAGCGTACACACCACATCTTGCATCCATTTAATTTATTTCAATGTAGTTAAACATACTTCAGCATTTGTAACTCACTACTTGAGAACTTGAAATTGGAATTTACATACAATATAGAAAACACTTAAAATAAATGTCTTTTAGACTACAGAAATGATAAATATAATGTGCTATCAAGTAGGTTACAAAGAGACATAAATACATGTTTATGTGCAGATTATTAGGGATGTTGACAGGATAAATATGGAAAAATGTCTAGTTTTTAATTTTTTTAGTCAGCAGGAGGGTTGAGAATCAATGGATACTAAATTAAAGAAATTGGCAGAAGAACTGAAGGAGATCTGAATGTGGTTCCTGAAAAGGTGATGAAAATGTGTTCAAATGTAGCTTTTGAACATAAATTAAATAAATATCCAAAAAACAAAATATGCACAGGCCAACATGTGAACAGTAAGGCAGTTAAAAGCAAACCTAATAACTCTTCTAAAGATATAATAAAATTGAATTGTCACATTCTGTGCCATATTGTTAGATGGTTTCTACAAACAAACATATGTTTTCTGGTTCTCTAGATGTGAACCATTATTTGTGTAAACCATTCCTCGTTATTCACAGTGCCACGTTTATCAGCCATTTTTACTCAGTAACTGAGATTTGTTAAGTTCTCGATAAAAGTTTCAACGGGCTTTAAAACATAAAAATACATATATTACACCCTAAAATTTACTTAAAATTCATAAATAAATATATCCATTTTATATCTTTTTATAGCATCAAAATTTTTTTGCTTGAAAACGTAAGCCTCCCCTAAATCACTGAACATGAATTCAATGCTGTTGGTGGTACTTTTTAATAGAGTGTTTCTAATGGATTAGATAAAGGAGTCTTTGGTGAATCTGCAACAGCAAGATTGTCACGAACCTAGCTGAGAAGGTGCATCAAGTAAACTATGACTGTCTTCAGGCACATTTCATCACCTCAGTATATCCTTACCTGACTTTACAGTCAATTAAATATTTGTGAAACACAATGACTTTTGTAATGTGAAGAATCACATCAGTAAATATACTCAGAATGAGACCCTACAAACAGATTGAAATAATGACCAGCGAGTTTGATTTTTGTGTGACTTTGAGGGATAAGTATTGACCAGATCAACAGGGAAATCTTCTCTTATTGTAAATATTGGCATGTGATCTTTTATGATCATCTGAGAGTGTAGGTATGGCCTTAGTTTTACATTTCATCTGAAAGACAGCACCTCCAACAGTGCAGCACTCCCTCATATAAACTTTTGTCATATTTAACTTTCCAAAGGGCATTGCAGGGTAAGCTTTGGGAGTATATTTCTTCTTGTGAGGAAATCTAGACCAATTGAGCATCTAGTACTTGGAGACATTGTTTTAAATGGAGATAAGGAGGAATTTCATCTCTTAAATGTTCAATAATCTTTGGGATTGTCTACCACAAGGAGCATTGGGAACTGGGCCATTGAATGCATCCAAGGCTGAGTTAGACAGATTTTTGATTTACAAGAGAGTCTAGGATTATAGAGGACAGGCTGTAAAATGATACTAAGTTCACAATCAGATCACCTTGGAGTAATCAGTTGTGCAAATATTCTGATGTGTTATGACTCTCACAGCAACTTGCAAAGTAGTGCCAATGGTGGTGACGGGCTATATGTCAGTACGTCACATGCAGGCTAACATTTTTCTAATGAATTCCATTGGAAAGCGTATTGGACTTGGTTGACTGAAGTTAAGGTTGTTATGTTTTGTACATTCCAGTATAAGAGCAGGGTCAGATGTGTGTCTTGTGCCTTGTGAACTACCTGATCAGTTGATTGTTCCACCATTGCTCCTGGCCTTCTGTGGTCCCTGGCGAAAGTGAGCATGTATATAGCTGTAACTCATGCTAGAGCCACAGCAGAATCAAAGTTGCAAATAATAAAATGTCCAAAAATCAGTCAAAGAATAAGTATCTTATTCACCCTTTAGAGCAGTGGGGAGATGATTTGAATCAATTTCCAGACTCCTGCATGAAAATGATTTGTAATTTGTGCACTCAGTGTTCCGACCAGAGAACTTTCGATATTACTATATGTTATGTCCTTAATTAACTACATTTGCCCACCATAAAAAAAAACTTCTGGTATCACACAGAAATTACTTGAAAATTGTGCAGAGAGGTGTTGGCCTAGTTGTATTATCACTGGCTATTAATCTAGAGACATAGGTAACGTTCTGGGAACTTAGTTTGGAATCCTGCCATGACAGATGGTAGAATTTGAATTCAATAAAATGGGTTGAACGATGATGATGCCAATTGTTGGAAAGACTCAACTCATTCACTATTACCCTTCAGAGAAAGATGCTGCTGTGTTTACATTGTCTGGCCTACATGTGACTCCAGATCCGCAGCAATGTGATTGACTCTTAACTGCTTCAGGGCAATAAATGCTGGCCAAGCCAGTGATGCCAACATCCTATGAACTTAAACAAGGCAATATGAATGGATATATCATGGATTTCAATTCTTTGTTCTCTCCTGATTTAGAAATGGAAAGGTAGAATTCACTTATTGTGAATTTATTCCCATTAAAGGACAACAAGGAGAAACCCTTTCCAGAAAGTTTATTGACCATTATTATGTAATATGTGAAGTCAGGGATGTATATAAGCTAGACCTGCATATTCTCAAGTTAAGGGGCTTTTTGTTGCATTTTGACAACATGAAGACATGGGAACAGAGAGGGTGGCCATTCAGCCTATCATTTCTACACCTGGTCCCACTACTCTACCTTAGAAATACAAATTTAACAGTACAGAAGAGGACCTTTGGCCCATCAAGTCTGCACTGCAAAAAAAGAGCATTGATACCTACACTAGTCCCACTAGGCCCATAATGCAACAACTATTACGTATTTTATGACTTGTCAGGTATTTATTACTTACTTAACTTAACATAAAGTCAACATGACCCCCAAAGTAACATTACCAAAACGTTGATCTCGGCAAATGATCTCTGCTATGAGGTATTTCCCTTATGGTTAAGTCTGAGATGTAGGAAAGCAACTTACTTGTGCCTGCCAGTGATTGAGCTACTGGTGGCGGCAGAACTTGTTGTGGAGATGCCAATAGTGGAAGGGAATTTTGCTAAAGGCTGCTACTTCAGCGACTGGGGCAGCAAGTGTCACATGGTGGGACTGTGCACACGCATTGTCTGTCACAGGGGTCATGAGGAAGATCATAATGATGGAGTCCCGTGAGGAGTAGGCTCCCCACCATCAACTGTTGTTTTTACTGCCCTTTCATAGATCCATTGGTCACAGGACATTACCACAGGCCAAAACACAATGGCATACATTCCATTTCTCTCTGCTCCATGTGTCCTATGACCAATGAATGTTGCTGACTGGAATGTATCCTCTGCATGCCAATATGATGCTGTTCCTGCATCCATTCTGACTGATGTCACACATGGTTGTCTGTGACGTGGTCCTCTATCTTACTGGAGGAGTTCATGTGCTTACAGCACTGAATTATTGTGGAACCCACGAGCTGAATGAGATCACCCATTAGTCTACACAACCTTTGGTACCTTCGGTGTGTGGGGCAGGTATCTAACCTTGGTTTTCCAGGTACAGCCGTGTGATTTATGAATACTAAGGCATTGCTTTTCCACTTTAATGAAAATGGTTGTCTTCCTCTGGTGGGGACTGGCCACAAGTGACTATTTCTGCCCTGAGACCTTAAGTTCTCATATGATATTTGCATTGCTCTATTTTATCAACTATAATGATACATAAGAACCCACTGAGGTACATCTCTTTACATACCCATTGACCCCTTTAGCACTCGGGTGAGGAAATTTATTGTCAGATCAGTCCTAAATGGCCTATCCTATACCCTTAGTCTGTGATTTCTTGGTTTTGGACTCCCCCAGTTCTTGGGAACATTGTCTCTGTGTTTACCTGTTTAGTCCTGTTTGGATTTTATAGGTTTCTATGAGATTACTGCCCCTTTCTTCTAAACTCCACTGAATATAGTTCTAACTGCTAGATTTAGTCTCTCTTTATACATTAGTCTTACAATCCCCAGAATCAGTCTGCACTCCCTCTGTAGCCAGCATATCCCACCGTAGATAAGGAACCCAAAAATGGTACACAACATCCCAGGAGTACTCTTACCAAGGTCCTGTACAATTGAGATAAACATCTCTGTTTCTGCACTTGAATCCTCTTGCAATGAAGTCCAACATATCACTTCCCTTCTTCACTGCTGCTGTATGTGCATGCTTACGTTCAACAACTGGTATACAAGTACATCCACATCTTGTTGCACCTCATTTTCCCCAATCTATTGCCATTCAGATTATAATCTGCCTTCCTTTTTTTGCTACCAAAATGGATAACCTCATATTTATCTCCATATATACTTCATCTGCAGTGCGTTTGCCCACTCAATCAATTTGTCTGAAATCATAATGAAACCCATCTCTGCATCCTCCTCACAACTCATCCTTCCATCCAACTTTGTGTCAACCGCAAACCTGACATGTTACATTTATTTCTGTCATCTAAGGTGTGGGTGATCAGAAGATTTGGCCCATGATGAAATGTCAGCTTATGATTTGACAGTTTATTACATTGATGGCGTTGTGATGAATTCCCTGAACCAGGGGATGTTGAAATGTCTTTACTGTCTCTGTGCAGATGTATCTGCACCAGCGGTTGTAAATTCTGGGCAGATCAAGCACCTACTTATCAAAATGCACTCGGAGTTGAACAGGAGCAATCTATCGCAAGGCTTGGCCTTTTACTCCCTGAGAGGTAGAACCCAACGGCACATTTTGTTTGAGGCAGCCAGTATGGTGGTTGTCACACATTTTGTCATCCTATTGAATACAATGCAGTCCACACTCTGATATTGCTGACAGCTCAGCAGTATCATGACCATGGATTGCTTTTGGCAGGGCTGCATCCGGGCAAATTGGGAGGCTTGACAGCTGTGTCCTAAAGCCAGGTCTTTAGGCTCTGGGGTTACCTGGGCTGGCCCTTGCAGGCCCTGGTGAGTATTGCAGAGGTCGTTGTTAGTGAGAGCAGGAGTTAAGGGCATTCCTCAGGGCAACTATTGTTAAGGGGATGTCTCTTCTTTGGGTCAAATTGTCCCAAAAAGAGGGTGCCACCTTAGTCATAGATAAAAGTATCTGCAGGAGCAAGAAGGGGTACTCAATGGTCTCCGAAAGTAGCTCAATTGTGCTCTGTCAACGTATCCCCCACCGACAAAATTCACTGTAGCAAAAAGAAGCTAAGCAGTCCACTCAACACCAATCTGTACATTTTCCCAATGCTCTGGCATCTCATCCTGAGAAGATGGTAAAAATGTCGGATAAACGTGGCCTGAAAAATATGTTGCAGTTAATTTTTCTTCTAACATAAAATTATTTCAACGTTTTGGATGGCTTCCTTTGAGATTTAGAGATAATGGGTCTAGACCCTTGAAGGGTCTCGGCCCGAAACGTCAGCTTTTGTGCTCCTGAGATGCTGCTTGGCCTGTTGTGTTCATCCAGCTTCACACTTTGTTATCTTTCCTTTGAGATTTAGTTAACTTCAGTAGTCCTTACCTACTATTTTTCTGTCTTTTGTACATTTTGACAACATAGAGTGCTGCATGGTTTATTGTTCACCAGCTCCCTGGTTGTGACACTGGATTTCTGTGGTGGAATGTGGTGCGATGTATAACACAGGAGGCAGATGCTTCAGAGGCAAAGTAAACTCTGATTTTATTGAAAGACAAGCAAATTGAATATATTTACAGGAAGACAAGAAAGTGAATATCAAACCTGACTATTACTGACTGAAAAAATTAGAACTGCACTTGCTAGAAAATCCGAGATAACAAAGTGTGAAGCTGGATGAACACAGCAGGCCAAGCAGCATCTTAAGAGCACAAAAGCTGACATTTCAGGCCTAGACCCTTAGGCCTGAAACGTCAGCTTCTGTGCTCCTAAGATGCTGCTTGGCCTGCTGTGTTCACCCAGCTCCAATTTTGTTATTACTGACTGAGGCCTGTCTCACAGTTATCTTGACCCCCAGTTAAACTTTACAGCCAGTTACACACAACTGTAGACCCCCTTATCTCCCACCAAATCTAGTTTCGGCTGCTGAGCTATTGTTCCTCCTCTCGGGACGAAGTGAGCTTCCTGATCACTGGAGGAGGTGTGAATGGATTTTCGATTGAGGTGAATGGTTTCGATGGTTTGGAATGTCCAGTATTTCCCTTGGATGGGTATTCATTAAGTTTTGAATAGTCGAGTGAATGTTTTTACATCCAAAGGTGAAACAGGTTTACATGTAGCACAATGATGTGGAATGTTAGGTATTTCTTTGCCTGAGCATTGGTTGGAAATTGAGTGGCTTTGTACCTCTGTAGACTCCAGAAGGTCTGAAGTTGTTTGCTTCTTGCAGTCTGGCTTCTTTGTTTCAGCTGGGGCATGAATGGAGGTCTTCCTTTCGTGAGCTACCATTGTTCCAGACATTTGCCACTGGGTTTGCATATTATCCCGTCTGTTCCAACCAGCCTTTATTTCGTTTGGCTGAGGATCATGGTTTCTTGAGTCCAAAAATTCAGTGAATTTTGGTCCAATGTAATTTCCACAAACTTCTGTCTTCAGAGGGTTTTAGTCCAGGGTATATCCATAAACTGATAGGGATTTTTGTCCTACCTTTCGCATTTAAGCATGGCATCTAGGTGAGTAGGACCTTTGGATTTTCCATGAATTCAGACAGGGTCATGCTGACATTGACTTGCTGTCTATTCCTGTGAGCTTGCCAACAATGCTGCTATGAGGAAATGAACCATTAGGAGTGCATGTGTCAACTGAAGCAGTGAACCATTTATTTACAGCTGTAAAAACACCACCAAACTCATGATTTAGTGCCCCTGTGAGATAATTCTTTGTTACTGGGTGGTTTGGATTCTTGACAGTTCTGTATAAAACAACAAGATTTGGGTCACTTTGAAAGGACAGATCAATACACTCAAACAAATGTAAAACAATAACACTTGAGACGTATCTAAATTGTCAGATACACAGAAATGATATGCTACTATTCATTGTATAATAATGTAGCCTGATTAATTGCAAGAATGTATTTAAACTGGAAGATAATGACTTATCAAGAATGCAATGTGTAGTTCAGGCCAGTGGTTTTGTGTACATTGCTTTCCTCTCACAATTTCGGTGGTGGATTTCAATTCTTGTGGGACTAAACATTCCAGACTGTTTATTGAATGTTTGACACTTATTGCCAGTTGCCACACAATGAGGTGTCTGATGTAAAGAAGTTGTGCTGAACTCCCACTGCTAACTTCAGGGCGTTGTTTGTAGAGGTGAGAGCCAATGATATTTGACATAACATGAAATAAACGTAAATACAATGGTTAAGGTTGCATTAAGTGCAAACCTAGGTTGTAATCAGATACATACTGAGAAAGAAATAAACATTTGGTACTTAATTTCATCTTGAAGGCAATGCCCTAGGAGAAATGAGAATGTGAAATTATTAATAGGCTAGTGAGGGATAAGAAAATAAAATGAAATTCAGACATTAAGCCAGGAAAGCAAATGTGTGGGTCATGTACATGAGGCAACAGCAGGTTGGAAGTAGCAGTTTAGGGCAATTTTTACCCCAGGGACTCCATAATATCCAGATATTATCTGAAGTAGGAGATGGTGACATGGAAGCTGGTGGGTGAGATTAGGAAATTGCATAGCCACAGATTAACATTAGGAATCAAGGATGGTCCTCAGTAGAATAAAGAACCGTGGATATTGGAAATCTGAAACAAAAGCAGTAATTGCTGGAGAAACTTAGCAGAACTGGCAGTATCTGTGCAAAGCAGGCAGAGTCAATATTCCAAGTCCAGTGATTCTTCTTCAGAGCTGTTTTCCCTCCCCACTGATAAAGACCTGCTGATTATATCTAGTATTTTCTGAAGAAGGGTCTACACCTGAAACGTCAGCTTTCCTGCTCCTCTGATGCTGCTTGGCCTACTGTGTTCATTCAGCTCTATACCTTGTTATCCCAGATTCTCCAGGATCTGCAGTTCCTACTAACTCTGAGCATATTGTGTAGTTCTGGTTTAACTTTTCTCAGTAAGGTAAGTTGGGAGTGAGGAGTTCCTGATAATTGCCGTAGGCGTAAGGGGAAACTCAGAGTACTTCAGCATCACCTGGCTAACGAGTGAATTTCAAAAAATGAGAACAATTTTTTTTCTAAAGTATATTTCATTCACAAACTATATTACAAAATGTTTCAAATTTATGTTATGGAATTTGCAATAAAAAACAACTTCTCTTCATACAACATGTTCTATTCAATATGATTGAAATATTTAGCAAAGCCCATACTTTGGCCATGATTCTGCTTACTGCCAGCTTTTTCTCTGTCACAGCAGAGTATCCATACACTTAAGATAGTGTTAAGATACCAGAGCCCAAATTCTAACATAAAACACTGATATAGAAATATTTAAGAAGATCTACCTGTCTGCAGCAGGCTTTCCTGACACTACTGTACATCTAGGAGATGAAATAGCTTTCATTAACAGGGGGATCGAGTTTAAGAGCCGTGAGGTTATGCTGCAGCTCTACAAAACCCTGGTGAGACCACACTTGGAATATTGTGTCCAGTTCTGGTCGCCCTACTATAGGAAAGATGTGGAGGCTTTGGAGAGGGTGCAAAGGAGGTTTACCAGGATGCTGCCTGGACTGGAGGGCTTGTCTTACGAGGAGAGGTTGACTGAGCTCGGACTTTTCTCTCTGGAGAGAAGGAGGAAGAGAGGTGACCTGATCGAGGTGTACAAGGTAATGAGAGGCATGGATAGAGTTGATAGCCAGAGACTTTTCCCCAGGGCAGGATTGACTGCCACGAGGGGTCATAGTTTTAAGGTGTTAGGAGGAAGGTATAGAAGAGACATCAGAGGGAGGTTCTGCACCCAGAGAGCTGTGAGCGCATGGAATAGTTTGCCAGTGGTAGTCGTGGAAGCGGAGTCATTAGTGACATTTGAGTAACTGCTGGACATGCACATGGACAGCAGTGAATTGAGGGAAATGTAGGTTAGGTTATTTTATTTTTGGATTAGGATTATTCCACGGCACAACATCATGGGCCGAAGGGCCTGTACTGTACTGTACTTTTCTATGTTCTATGTTCTAGATATTAAGTGCTCCTAAGATTCAGTGGACAATGCCATACCACCATTTTATTGGATTTGGCTTCGTCAATTTTAACATCTTAACCCACCTGAAGATGGCTTAGGTTCAACATTATTGTCAATAAAGCATATACAGTAATTCAGAGGTTGTTAAGTTCATATTGTTAAGTGCTTATGTGTACATACCAGATGATATAATGACTACATTTGTCTGTGATGTAAAATGGTTAAAGAATTTGCCAACACTTTGTAGGGCATAGGGTCCCAGAGTAACAAAGACCAATGAGGAAGGTGGCAGAGATCAAGCCAACATACTGCAGATAGGTTCAAAGCATTCAGGAAAATTGGAGAGGAGACAAAGAGTGCAAAACATACAAAAAGCAATTATTTAACAATAAGAAAATAGATCACATCCACAATACATAACTGAATGAGTAGGCTACATTTTAAAAAAAATGATATGACAAGGGACATTCACTATATCTTTGAGGTAAGTGAACTGTTGGTTCATCTTAGGGCATGTAATGTCAGTACAGAGTTGGGAAGCCATGTTGAGGTTGTACAGAACATTAGCGAGGCCTCTTCTGGTCACCCATTTATAGAAATGATATTATTAAGCTGCAGAGGGTTCAGAAGAGATTCACCAGGATGTTGCCAGGTATTGCAGGTTTGAGTTATAGAGAAAAGCGGGATAGGCTGGGTCTTTTTTCATTGGAACGCAGGAGGTAGAGAGGCGACCTTATAGAAGTTTATAAAAAAATGAGGTTTATAGATAGAGTTAATAGTAGTTATACTTTCCCGAGGATGGGGGATTTCAAGCCGAGGGGGCACATTCTTAAGGTGAGAAGAAAGAGGATTAAAAAAAGACACGAGAAATTTTTTTTACATGTAAGGTTATTTGTGTATGGAATGAATGGCCTGAGGAAGTGGTGGAAGCGGGTATAATTACAACATTTAAAAAACATCACAATAAGCACATGAATAAGAAAGGTTTGGAGTGATATGGACAAGGAGCAGGCAGGTGGGACTGGTTTAGTTTGGGACCATGGATGGTGTGGACTGGTTGGACCGAAGGGTCTGTTTATGTGCTATGTGACTCTATGACTCCATGGAAGTACACATGCCAGTGAAGAATCAAGTTTTAACTCTTACTGAGATCAAGACTCATACAAGCTAATAAAGACCATAAAGAGGTGTGCAATCACTTCTATCAAGATGTCTTGCCATTTTGGTCAGGAAAGTTTATCCTTTCATGGTCTTTGGTATAACATTTTAATTTGCTGATGGTGGTAAAGAGTTGCAAATATTCCTTCAGAATCGCAAAGAAAAAGTTTCACAGATACTGCCAGACCTACTGAGTTTCTCCAGCAATTTCTATTTTTGTTTGCTTCAAATACAGCATTTGTTATTCTTTGTTTTATTCCTTCAGAGTGACAAGGTTCTGAAAAAAAAACTTTTATTCTTTAACGAATCTAACAGTTCATGTATGCACTTTGGATCTCTGAAACATATTTAAAACTGACGCTATGGAATGTAACAAAATGTAGAGCTGGATGAACATAGCAGGCCAAGCAGCATCATAACATCAGCCGTCCTGCCACTTCAGGCCTAGGCCCTTCTCAAAATCACCCTTTCTGCTCCTATGATGCTGCTTGGCCTGCTGTGTTCATCCAGCTCAACACCTTGTTGTTTCGGATTCTCCAGCATCTGCAGTTCCTATTATCTCTGCTATGGAATATAACTATTTATCTTTGCAACAATTTTGTAGTTTGCATCCATTGGCTAATAAATTGAAGATCCCAAAATTAGAGGAATTATCATCTGTCTATTTTCACCCTTGTAACTTTCAACCTAGTTCTTAAACAGATATTCTTTTAGATCTTTTTGAGAAAGAGCTATTTGATTATTTTAATTGGAAGTTGCTCCATAAATTTTGGTTTCTTGCAGGTAACAAATGAAAAGTGTCTACTTTAACTTTAGCCCGAGTTAATTTTGAACTTATGAGTTCTAATTCTGTTCAGGTTTTCAGCAACCTGCTGATGTTTACATTATCTGTATCATTCATCATTTCAGGGACCTAGGCCTTGATCCCACTCAATCTATTTTTTCACAGTAAAAATACATTGAGTGAGGCCTGATTTATTTTTATACGATTGCTTCCTGAGAAAAAAAGAGGTTCCAAAATGGTTTGGTTGTTTTGAGGGATTCGTACTGAAGATAGCAGCTGAAGTTTCCATTGGTTTTGTTTGAACAAGGCCACCAAAGCGGACTTTCTGGTGGGTGTAGTTGATGGGCATTGGGAAGATGCATGAGATAGCGGATATCAGCATGCTGCTATTTAAATAGAATGACCTTCCACTGACTCTGCACATTATGACAGGCTCAATGGTTCAACTGTAGCAAGTCACAAATGCATCCTTGAGCAACATCAGGGCTGTTGTCCTGAAGATCCAGCAATGTGTGAAAACCTTGCCCACAATTCCCTATCCTTTGGGATTGGAAATCTGTAGATAATGTCCAGATAACCAGCTATTTAAGGAACATTTGAGGAGCCCCAGATTATTATAAACAGTGATTATAATTTTTCCCTGGAGTTTCTGTGACACTCCTGCTGAAGGTTGAGCAGGAGAACACTCATTTATGTTCAGACTAATTAAGTTTAATCAACAAAAAAAAATCATACTTTTTGCAATTTCTGAAGAAGGGTCCTGACCCGAAATGTTAGCTTTCCTGTTCCTGTGATGCTGCCTGGCCTGCTGTGTTCCTCCAGTGTGTTATCCCTGCTGTATGAAGTACAGGTTGTAATGATACTTAAGTAACATTTTTCCCTCACCTCCAGGCAATCTTCAATATTTGGTAATCGTTATTATGAGTGTTTACCTGAAACATACTTAAAACTGATGTTTTAGAATATAACTGTTCATCTTTTCAACAACTTTGCAATTTATGTGATGACAATTTGAACTCAGGCATTGAATACCAGTTGCAGGTCTTGTGGCATTGAAATTCACTGTAGGGATCAATACAATGTTGAAACCGTCTGTTAGCAATATCCAACATCTCTACATGAACATTACCAAATTTTGGTGAACTGTTCGTGTTTCGTGGAGTCTCAATTTTTCTTCATGAGCTTTGACAACTCTTCTCATGCAATTATTTGCTACTCAATCCATTAATTATGCATCAAATAAAAACAGAAATTGTTGGAGAAACTCAGCAGGTCTGGCAGCATCTGCAGAGAGAAAACAAAATGAATGTTTGAGTTCAGTCACCCTTCTTCAAAACGCTAATTATTGTACTCGGCTCTCATGGCACCGCTCTTGTACAATTTTGCATTCAGGAGCAGTGTGAGTGCTTTCTGGTGCCAGGATTTCATGCCATTTGGTACTGCATTTGAATCCCTGTTGCACATCATTTCAGACACTGCAAGGCTGGTGTGAAGTAACTACCTGAATAGTGTGATTTTAATTGGTCTGGAGGGACACAAGCAGTGTCGCAGGACTAAGTATCACTATCTTCTCTCCACTACTTCACATTTGGATAACTCAACAACCGTGCCAAAGTTCATGTTCTATCGCTTTCACCATTGCATGCATCCCCTTTCCTCAATGGCTTTCACTCACCCCATCCCAGCAAGCTTCTGAGCTTTCCTATCCTCTGCATTTCCTACTCTCTCGTTCACTACACTTCACCGCCTTCCCTGATGGAGGATGGAATAGCCATCAGCTGTCCCTAGTATTCCTTGGCTGGGTTAAGAATATCTCCTGTTAGGCTTTCAGACATAAACTTTCGGTGAAAGCCTTGCAGTATGTTTGTTGCATAAGTTGCTGCCATATGCCATAAATGTGACATCAACAAAAGAATGCGATGCATCAACATATCTGCCTCCTTGACTGTTACATATGGGCAACGGGACAAGCTTCCTGGCATTCTGTTTGTGCAACAAGGCAAGGGGAGGGATACTGTGAGCATCCAAGTAAATACAAAGTGAGTGAGCACTAAGAAAGCAAGCCTGCAGCCTTGATATGCAAGCTGTTCTGATGCATGAAATGGGTGCCATTGCATAACTAGTCTGACTTTCAAGTCAGGAATTAACACCATCTAGTTTATTGCTAAACCCTGGGAGATTACCAACCTTAGGTAATTACCAACCTTAGGGCCCTCATCACTTACTAGCGGGATACTCATCTAGCTGCTGATACTTTAAAGGAAACTGGCAATCTCACAAACCTTGATTTTATATCTTCACCATATTCCAAATTTGCCAAATTTCTCACCAATGCCCAAGCCATTCAAATACTGAGAAGTTTCTTCAAACTGGGACCAATTGTCAGGCATGAAGAACAAAATTCTGCAGGCTAAAATGACAAATGAGCTCAAAAATACTCTCGTACAATCATCAGAACATTTCAAAAGTGCTCCAAGTGATATCCTCACTGGGAGAAAATAAAATGTACAGTGGAAGTGATTCAAGGAAGGAATTGATTGCTATTGCTTTTATTCAACAGGAATGTCATTTGGACTTCTGCTCCTAAAATGAACTCTGCATCATGAAGCACAGTGATAATGTCCATATGTTGATGAAAAGATGTATTTTAGGTTATCCACAAATTACAGCACAGTTTTCTTTCATTGTGGAAAGAATATTGCAGGATATAGGCACAAGCTAGTTGGTATTTAAGAAATACACATGATAAACTTGCCAGGCTGACTACATTATTGTTTTGCTTCTGAAATAAGACAAAATACAGACTATTCAGAAATGTTAAGTATATCCCAACTCATGCTCACTAATTAGCATTAAGCTTTTCAATTAAAGGCTGCTTTATAACCTGTTTTAGTAATGATTAGTGAAGTTGCAAAAGGTGCCATTAGGAACTGATAGATGCTTTGAGGTTGGAAGTAAAATTAGAAATGTTTCTGAAATTAGGAGCAAATCATTTCTACATTGTCATTAATAATTAAAGACTGCAAATTTTATTTAACAAACCTTGATTCTATTCGTACTGCTGGTAGAAGATAATCTGTAGGCAACTCAACAAATGTGTTATTGATTGACCTATGATTAAGAATAAGTGTACCCTATTACATCTTTTGATATATAACATAATTATATTCGTCACCCTGTCTGAATCTTTTCTCAGTATTAATAGTTCATGTGCTTATTTTTAGATGCGTAGTGGGAGAAATGTTCGTTTTGTTACATGGTTTTAAATCTTGGAAGATACCTGGTTTTATTCAGAGAGACAAAGTGCTATTTCAGGTATTAAACTTTTTGCATAAGATTAGTCTCTGTACATGAATGTTTGCCCTGATTTTGTTTTGTTTGGTTGGGATTGTGCAGACTGTATTCTGTTGATAAGAATTTTGGTGATTAGTTCCAGACAGAACTAAATCCATATGGTGGTGTAGAATTGGGTGAGTTTCATACTGTTTTCAGAAATCTTCAAGGTGTCTGCCAAATGTTGTTCGCAATTTAAGCCCTTTTGTTTTACCTCCTTTGGTCTTTGGCAGAAGAATTGTCTGGATTGGATTCCGATCGTGCCACACCAGTAAAATAATTGTTATTCTACTGACCTCTTCAACATAAATGTTATGAAAAACCATAACAAGACTCATTAACTTCCTTGTTTATCATCCCTGCTCAGTACAGCCTATTTCTTGTTTCAATTTTGAGTTTGGAATGAGGCATGAAAGCAGAGCAACAACAAACATGATGAACATGACGGTACAATGGAGTGGAGTTGATTTCCCCATACACTAACATGATCATTAATTCATCTTAATCAGTGACTTTTATATAGTTCATTTAGCTACAGTAAAATCGTAATACCACTGTTCAGACAATTTAGTAACATTTTAAGAATGTAAGGAATAAGAGCAGCTGGGGCTTTAGTGATTGGCAAGGCAATGGTGGGATGAAATTTCATTTTGATGAAGGGAATGCTACATGGAGATCAGTTTTCAGTTCTGACACCTGCACAATGTGTTTGGACACACTAACCATTACCTTTTAAAGGAATTCTTAATTTGGATAAGGCAGTGTGGGCTTGATGTCCAATTTGGGATGGAGTGCAGATTCCTGAGTTAAAGCGGGTATGAGAGGGCCTTCTTCAGATGCACAGAGAGTCACTGAGACATACAGCATGGAAACAGATCTTTTGGTCCAACCCGTCCATGCCAACCAGAAATACTAAATTAATCTACTCCCATATAGCAGCATTTGGCTCATATTCGTCTCTAACCTCCCTATTCATTTACCCACCCAGATGCCTTTTAGATGTTGTAATTGTACCGGCCTCCATACATTCCACTGGCAGATCACCCTCTGTGTGAAAGAGTTGTCCCTTAATTGCTTTTAATCCTTTGTCCTCCCACCGTAAACCTATGTCCTTTAGTTTTGGACTCTTCTACCCTAGGAGAAAAAAAATCCTTGGTAATTCACACTATCCATGCCCCTCATGATTTTATAATGCTCTGTAAGGTCACCCCTAAGTCTGTGATGCCCCAGGTAAAATAGCCTTAGCCTATTCAGCCTCTCTCCATGGCTCAGACTGTCCACCCTTGGTAACATCTTTGTAAATCTTTTCAGAATCCTTGCAAGTTTAACAACATCTTTCCTAAAACAGTTAGACCAGAATTGAACAGAGTATTCCAAAAGTGGCCTAACCACTATCTTGTACAGCCACAGCATGACCTCTCAACTCCTATACTCAATGCACTGACCAATAAAGGCAAGCACACCTTGTTCCGTTGTTTAAGAAGGGTGGCAGGAATAATGCAGCTAATTACTGCTGGTGAGCCTTACTTCAGTGGTAGGTAAATTATTGGAGAGGATTCTTCTAGACAGGATTTACTCCCACTTGGAAATAAGTGGGCTTATTAATGAGAGGCAACATGGTTTTGTGAAGAGGAGGTCATGTATCACTAAATTGATTGAGTTTTTTGAGGAAGTGATGAAGATGACCGATGAGCGTAGGGCAATGGATGTTGTCTACGTGGATTTCAGTAATGCCTTTGGCAAGATCCCTCATGGCAGGCTGATACAGAAGGTAAAGTTGCATGGGGTCAGAAGTGAGCTTGCAAGATGGATAAAAAACTGGCTCGGTCAAAGAAGACAGAGGGCAGCAGTGGAAGGATGTGTTTCTGAATGGAGGGCTGTGACTAGTGGCGTTCCTCAGGAATCAGTGTTGGGACTTTTGCAGTTTTTAATACATATAAATGCTTTGGAGGAGAATGTAACTGGTTTGATTAGTAAGTTCATCAATGACACAAATGTTGGTGGAATTGCGGACACAGTAGGATATAGATCAGTTGGTGACTTGGGCAGAGAGATGCCAGATGGAGTTTAATCCGGAAAAATGAGAGGTAGTGCATTTTGGAAGGCCTAATATGATGGAAAATATTCAGGAAATAGCAGAACTCTTAAAAGTACTCATAGGAAGAAGGATCTGGGTGTACAGGTATGCAGGTCACTGAAAATGGCATCACAGTTGGAAAAGGTAGTCAACAAGGCATACAGCACGCTAGTCTTCATCAGCTGGGCATTGACTTTAACAATTGGCGGGTAATGTTGCAGCTTTGTAAAATCTTAGTTAGGCCGCATTTAGAATATTGTGTTCAATTCTGGTTGCCACATCACCAGAAGGATGTGGTGGCTTTGGAGACGGTACAGAAAAGACTTACCAGGATGCTGCCTGGTACATAGGGCGTTAATTTTGAAGAGAGGTTGGAAAAACTTGGGTTGGTCTGAATGGAATGACGGAGGTTGAGGGGTGACCTGATAGAGGTCTACAAGGTTAGGAAGGGCATGGGCAGAGTGGGCAGTCAGAAACTTTGTTCTGGGGTGAAAGAGTCAGTTACTAGGGGGCATTGGTTTAAGGTGCGAGGGGCAAGGTTTAAAGGTGATTTATGAGGCAGACTTTTTACATAGAGGGTAGTGGGTGCCTGGAACTCGCTGCTGTGGGAGGTAGTAGAAGCAGATACTATAGTGACTATTAAAGGGCACCTTGACAAATACATGAATAGGATGGGAATGGAGGGATATGGTCCCTGGAAGAGTTGGGGGTGTTAGTCGTGATGAGCAGCTTTTTGTGCAGGCGTGGAGAGCCGAAGGGTCAGTTCCTGGGCTGTAATTTTCTTTGTTTCTTTACTGTATACCAAACTCCTTCTTCACTTCCATTCTGAGGAAGGATCACCAGACCTGAAACGTGAACTCTGTTTTACCCTTCACACATGCTGCTAGACCTGCTGAGCTTTTCCAGCAACTTTGTTTTTGTTCCTTCTTCGCTATCCTGTCTACCTGTGACTCCATCTTCAAGGAACTATCAACTTATATCCCTAGATCTTTTCAGTTTGCGCCATTCCCCAGAACCCTACCACTAACTGCATATGACATAAGTCTCACTGCCAAGCTGCTAATCTGAAAGTGGAGGGGGGTGGTGGGGAAGGGGTATGTTGCCTAAATTCTGTTTAATTACTTAAGGCTACAGTACAAATAAAGCAGTGGACAGAAGCTGGAAAAAGGCCAAAAGGAATTACAGCAAACTTTGTTTTAACAGGCACATTATGAGCAAGCACTTTCGACAAACTGGCAGAAATATACATCTCAAATACCCCGGAGGTTTACTGTATTATCGTAATATTCGAGGAGTCAGTTGAGGATGCGAGTGAAAAGCCTCTCAGCCAGTACATTTTATTTAAGACAAAGTTACATTATTAATTAAGTGATTTATGCTGTAAATGTATCAGTGATGTGTATGTCCCCTGCATTACGTTTCTATGACTTAGTGTGTGTATTTACACTCATTAGGTCAGAAGTCACATGATGTCAGGCTAAGGATCTGTTTCCATGCTATCTGACTCTATGTCTCTAAATTACAGCCAACCTTTTCATAACCAGCACAATGGCACCAGGAGAGTGTTGGTTGATCCAATAGTCTGGTTGATCAAGAAGTACACGTAATGAGTAAATGATTCTGGATATGAGTTTGCTTGCTGAGCTGGAAGGTTCGTTTTCAGACGTTTCGTCACCATACTAGGTAACATCATCTGTAAGCCTCCGACGAAGCGCTGGTGTTATGTCCTGCTTTCTATTTATAGATATAGATATAGATTCTATTAATAAATAGAAAGCGGGACATAACACCAGCACTTCGTCAGAGGCTCACTGATGATGTTACCTAGTATGGTGACGAAACGTCTGAAAATGAACCTTCCAGCTCAGCGAGCAAACTCACATCCAGAACCTCAACCTGAGCTACAAATCTTCTCAAAACTCGTGAGTAAATGATGTTGAGGTGAGGGTATTGGACTGGAGTGGACAAGGTTAGAAATCACATGACACCAGGTTAAAGCCCAACAGCTTTGTTTGAAATCACAAGGTTTTGGAGCACTGCTTCTTTGTTTATTGGAGTGACGTCAGCACTTCATCTGACAAAGGATCAGCGCCCCAAAACCTTGTAATTTCAAATACAGCTGTTGGGCTTTAACCTGGTGTCGTGTGATTTCCGACCTTGTCCACTCCAGTCCAATACCTTCACCTCAACATCATTTACTCATTATGTGTACCTCTTGATCAACCGGACTATTGGATCAACCAACACTCTCCTGATGCCATTGGTGCTGGTTATTAGAAGGTTTGCTGTAATTTAGAGACATAGAGTCAAATATACAAGAGATCTGTTCATAAGTCTGATAATAGCAGTGAAGAAGTTGTTCTTGAATCTTTATCTTGGCTATTTTAAAACTTCAGTATCTTCTGCCTGATGGAAGGTCGTGTAAGAGAGTAAAACCAGCTTAAGCAACCATGATGTGAAAACTTTGTAATATCTTCGAGATTCCTGAACTACCTCCAGAGTCATGGTTTGATGTCAGCATTGATTTTGCTGAAATGTGATCTCCTGCTTGTTGTCACAAATTGTTTTGAGCAATCTCCCAGCCTTGGAAATAGTTACATCAGCTTTGATGGATGCAGTCTTCTCAAAGATTGACCATATTTCTGCCTTGTCTAGAATCATTTGACTGGTGAAATGGATCACGATTCAACTGCAAGGAGTTCAATAAATTCATAAATTACCCAGGCGTCCTCCATCGAAAAATCAGATCAACTTGACCAAGGGATATTTGGAAGGTTAAGAAATTTATATGTACCTTAAAAGCTGATATGTACAGCTACAATTGTGTAAAAGCTGTCGAAGCTGGAGGTGTATTGCTTTCTTCTCAATTATAGAAAGTCACCTTGCTCAACTTCTGGAAAACCTCCTGCTATAATCACCTTTGCATATGTTATGCGGACACATCTCCTCGAGCTGTTCTTCAGACCAAAAGGCCAACATTCATATAAACACAATTGAGAATGGAAGGATCAAATAAAAGTGAATGTGGAGTCAAATGTGAAATTCAGAGAGACACTTTTAAAACCAGAAGAAAAAATATTTCTGAAACATGATGGTTAAGAATGCCCTAAGTCATCCAGCTTTTGTTTTATTGTGACTAACACAAAAGGTTCAATGATTATTGCTAAGTGCAGTTCACAAATTATCTTATTAGATACATCATTCTTCAATGAACTGAAAATAGTATTTCTAAGCTTTCTAAGATAATAAAATGTGAGGCTGGATGAACACAGCAGGCCAAGCAGCATCTCAGGAGCACAAAAGCTGACGTTTCGGGCCTAGACCCTTCATCAGAGAGCTTTCTATCTGGTTCTGACATTAACACTTTAGATGAGGAATGAGTTAAAAGAAGTGACGCACAATATATGCTACTATATTGTTTGAGAGATATCACCCAAATATTTTTGATAATATTAATGAAATGAATTATTTCAGTTGGTGAGTAAGTCTTTCACGTACACATCTGAGTGTATTGTCAAATTAGTACAAGTTGGAAGACGTAATAGTGTTACTAGTGAAATTAAATGCCCAGGTTATCTTTAAGCTTCTTGATCACACTTTTGGAACAGACTATGTTACTAATTTTCTCAGAAGAGGAGGGAAATAGTGCATTGAGTATTACATTGTGAACTTTGTTCAGTTAAAGCTATCATACACTTCTACCAATAGAGGGAGTACACAAAGAGAATAAAGTAGTGTAAAGTAATAGTAGCATGTAATTTTGTTTCCTACTGTTTCTTTGAAAGAACTTCACATGTGGTGACCAGCAGAAGCAATTATGGTCTATCTGATGTTCTGGGCTTTCCCTAATAGGTTCATGAGCAGCACCCCAACTTGCGTTATCCTACTCCACACCATCGGCCTGGACATCTTCCAGGCTGAAAGGATGTTACTTCCATGTTGTCTTGAAATCCCTTAATAAGACTATTAGACCATAAGACATAGGAGCAGAAATTAGGCCATTTAGCAAATCAAATCTATTCTGCCATGCAAGCATGGCTGATAAGTTTCTCAAACCCATTCTCCTGCTCTCTCCCATAACCCTTGATTCCCTTGATAATCAAAAACATATCTATCTCAGTCTTAAATATACTCAATGACCTGGCCTCCACAGCCTTCTGTGGCAGTGAATTCCGTAGACTCAACACTCTCTGGCTGAAGAAGTTTCTCCTTATCTCCATTCTAAAAGGTCTTCCCTTTACTCTAAGGCTGTGCCCTTGGGTTCTAATCTCTCCTACCAATGGAAGCATCTTCCCAACATCCACTTTGTCCAGGCCATTCAGTATTCTGCAAGTTTCAATTAGATCTCCCCTCATCCTTCTAAACTCCATCGCGTATAGACCCAGAGTCCTCAAATGTTCCTCGTATGTTAAGATTTTCATTACTGGGACCATTCTTGTGAACCTCCTCCAGGGCTAATACATCTTTCCTGAGATATGGGGTCCAAAACTGGCCATAATACTTCAAATGTGGCCTGGCTAGAGCATTATCTAGCCTCAGAAGAACATCCTTGCTTTTATATTCAAGTCCACTCAAAATAAATGCCAAAGTTGCATTTGCCTTCCTAACTACTGACTCAACCTGTGAGTTTACCTTGAGAGAATCCTGGACTAGAAACTCCAAGTCTCTTTGCACATCAGACTTCTGAATTTTTCTCCCCATTTAGAAAATGGTCCATGCTTTTATTCTTCCTACCAAAGTGCATGATCTCACACTTTCCCACATTGTACTCCATCTGCCACTTCTTTGCCCGCTCTCCTAACATGTCCAAATCCTTCTGCAGCCTCCCCACCTCCTCAATACTACCTGTCCACCTACCTATCTTTGTATTGTCTAGAAACCTTGTCAGAATGTCCTTAGTTCCTTGATCTAGATCATTAATGTATAAAAAGTGAAAAGTGTGGTCCCAACACTGACCTTTGCAGAATACCACTTGTCACCACGTGCCATCCTGAGAAAGACCTTTTTTACCCCATTCTTTGGCTGTCTGGTCGAAAGCAATCTTCTACCCATTCTAGCACATTGCCTCTAACACCATGGGCCCTTATCTTACTCAGCAGCCTCCTGTACGGCACCTTGTCAAAAGTCTAGGTAGATAACGTCGATTGGCTCTCCTTGGTTTAACTGTTCATTACTTCCTCAAAGAATTCTAATAGACTTGTCAGGCATGACTCCCCTTGATGAAGCTATGCTCGCTCTGCTCTATTTTACCATGCATGTCCAAGTTTCGTTCTTCACAATGGACTTTAAAATCTTCCTCACAACCAAGGTTAGGTTAATCTGCCTGTAATTTTCCATCTTTTGCCTTACTCCCTTTTTAAACAGAGGTGTCACATTAGCGATTTTCCAGTCTTCTGGGTCCCTCCCTGACTCTAGTGATTCCTGAAAGATCACCACTAACGCTTCCACTATCTCTTCAGCTATCTCCTTAAGAGCTCTGGGGTGTAGCCCATATGGTACTGGTAATTAGAACATAGAACATCGAACAGTACAGCACAGTACAGGCCTTTTGGCCCACGATGTTGTGCCAAACTTTTACCATAAACCTAAGGTCTATCGAACATCCACCCCTACCTTATACTATTATCCATTTGCCTGTCTAATTGCCACTTAAATGCCCCTAATGAGGTCGACTCCACTACCCTCTCCGGCAATGCATTCCATGCCTGACCACTTTCTGAGTAAAGAACCTACCTCTGACTTCTCCCCTATATTTACCTCCACTCACTTTAAAACTATGCTCCCTTATAATGGCTACCCCCACCCCAGGAGTGAGTCTCTGGCTGTCTACTCTATCTATACCTCTGATCATTTTGCACACCTCTATCAAGTCACCTCTCATCCTTTGTCATTCTAAAGAGAAAAGCCCGAGGTCTCTCAACCTTTCCTCATAAGACCTTCCCTCCATTCCAGGCAACATCTTGGTGAATCTCTGCACTTTTTCCTAATGCCTCCACATCTTTCCTGTAATGAGGTGACCAGAACTGGACACAATTCTCCAGATGTGGCCAAACCAGGGTTTTGTTTAGCTGGAGCATAACTTCACGGCTCTTGAACTCAATCCCTCTATTAATGAAAGCTAACACACCGTACGCCTTCTTAACAACTCTTTCCACGTGGGTGGTAGCTTTCAGGGAACTGTGAACATGAACCCCAAGATCCCTCTGCTCCTCCACAATGCCAAGAATCTTTCCATTAACCCTGTATTTTGCTTTCAAATTTGTCCTTCCAAAATGAATCACCTCACACTTTTCAGGGTTAAACTCCATCTGCCACTTCTCTGCCCGGCTCTGCAACCTATCAATGCCCGTTTGTAACCTAGAATGGCCCTCTGCACTATCCACAACTTGACCCACCTTCGTATCATCTGCAAACTTACTAATCCACCCTTCCACCCCTACATCCAAATCATTTACAAAAATCACAAATAGAAGAGGACTTCATTTACATGTCTTTATACCTTTGCCTCTGATTCTATGTTCTTCCTCTCAAATTGCAAAGTAAATTCAATCACATTATGATCACTGCCTCTTCAGGGTTCCTTCACCCTAAGCTCCATTATCAAGTCTGCCTCATTGCACAACACTGAATCCAGTATTACCTGTTCCCTATTGGTCTCCACCACACGCTGCTCTAAAATGCCATCTCGTAGACATTCCAGAAGTTCCTTTTCTTGCAATCCACTACCAACCTGATTTACCCAGTTCACCTGCATATTGAAATCCCCCATGAGCACTGTAACTTTGCCTTTCTTATACATCTTTTCTATCTCCTGGTGTATCTTGAAACCCAGCTCTTGACTACTGTTTTGAGGCCTGTACATAGCTCCAACTGTGATTTTTCTTAACTCTGCGCTTCCTCAACTCTACCCACACAGATTCTGTACCATCTGACCCTACTTTGTTTCTTACTACTCATTTAATTTCATTTCTTACTAATAAGGCTACCCCACCCCATCTGGCCACCTCCCTATCTTTTCGATAAGATGCATATCCTTGGGTATTCAGCTCCCAATCCTGATTCCCTTGCAGCTAAGTCTCTGTGATGCCCTCCACATCATATCTGTCAATTTCAATCTGTGCCATAAGCTCATTTACCTTCTTTTTTATGCTGTGTGCATTCAGATATAACACTTTCAGTCGTGTGTTAACTGTCCATCTTCTCATTGTCATTCATTTATCCAGTGTGCTTGAAGTTTGATTCCTAACCTTTTCCAAACACTCTGTCCTATTTGTGTCTGTATGGGAGACTTCAATAACGTCTCCTGAGTTCTCCTTTCCTGACATTTTTTTCATATTTTTCCACACAGTGTAATCTACCCCTTCTGTTGTTAGCCTGCTGCTTTGTTCCCCACTGGAGGATGTTTTCCCCTCCCCTTCACCCATACTTTCTAGTTTAAAGTCCTGTTGACCAGCCTTTTTACCCTTTTCACTGGAGCATTGGTCCCAGCTCAGTTCAGGTAGAGACCTTCCCACTGGTACAGATCCCTCCTGTTCCAATGATGCCAGTGCCCCATGAAAAGTAGCCCCGCTTCCTTGTACCACTCCTTTAGCAACATGTTTATTTTCCTTATTTTCATGTCACTGTGCCAATTTGCATCTGGTTTGGGCAGTAATCCAGAGACTTTAACCCTTCAAGACCCGCTCTTTGGCTTTGCTCCTACCTCCTGTTAATCCTTGAACACGTCCTCATTCCTAGTTTTGTCTATGTTGTTTGTTCCAACATGGACCACTGCAACTGGATCCTCCCCCTCCTGCTCCAATATCCTTTCCAGCCGGCCAGAGATACGCCTTACCCTGGCACCGGGCAAGAAACACACCATGCGGGACTCTCGATCCTGCTTACAAAGGATACCACCTAGTCCCCTGCTTATGAAATCCCCTACAACTACCACGTGTTTTTTTGCTCCCCCTCCCCTCTTGAATGGTTTCCTGCGCCACGGTGCAGTGGTCAACTGGCTCACCTACCCTGCAGCCCTGTTCATCATCAACACTGGGAGCAAGCACCTCGTACCTTTTGGACAAGGTTTAGAGCTGAGGCTCCTCTGTTCCTGAATGCAGGACTCCCCCTACCTGCCTCGTTTGCAACCATCCTCTGCTATCGCTGGCCCCTGACCGTATTTGAAGTACTTAATCTACAAGGTGTGACTGCCTCCTGAAACACAGCGTCCAGGTACTTCTCCCCCTCCCAGAGTGTCACAGTGTTTGAAGCTCAGATTCCAGATCATCAAGTCTGAGCTCAAGTTCCTTGAGCAACCAACACTTGCTGCAGATGTGGTCACTGTTCACAATCGGATCAGCTAGTTCTCATATCATACAGCTACAACACATCACCTGTCCACTATTTCTATTTATTGAGTTATTTATTGATACTTTTTGGCTGCGCTCTGTTGCAAATTTAGTGCAGCTTTCCTACCAGGGATTCAGGTCTCAGCCTATATGCGACATCCTCCAGTTTTTTTCCTCGCAGCTACATTCTGCCCTGAGCTCCTGTCAGCTGGTGCTGGTGCTGGTGCTGGTGCTGGTGCTGGTGCTGGTGCTGGTGCTGGTGCTGGTGCTGGTGCTGGTGCTGGTGCTGGTGCTGGTGCTGGTGTGCTTCACAATAGTTTGCTTTGTGTTAGTTAGAGAAGGAAAGGCAACACTGAAGTTAAGTTTGGGGTGTAACTGTCCTTTGCCAATACTTCCTCCACAAACCCTGGTTCGGTATCGGTGACTGTGCTGATGCAAATCTTCGGCCCAACCACCAATCAGCATCGTTGCTGCCCTCTGCTAAATCCTTTACATACATTCATTCAACCTGGTTGAATTCAAGCTGCCACAAGCAGACAGTGGGCCATTCATGGCTAGATATGACCTCTCTGAGATAAGGAGAGTACGGGCAGCACGGTGGCTCAGTGGTTAGCACTGCAGCCTCACAGCACCAGGGACCCGGGTTTGATTCCAGCCTCAGGTGACTGTCTGTGTGGAGTTTGCACATACTCCCCGTGTCTGTGTGGGTTTCCTCTGGGTGCTCCGGTTTCCTCCCACAGTCCAAAGATGTGCAGGCTAGGTGGATTGGCCATGCTAAATTGCCTGTAGTGTTCAGGGGTGTGTGGGTTACAGGGAGATGGGTCTGGGTGGGATGCTCCAAGGGGCGGTGTGCACTTGTTGGGCTGCAGGGCCTGTTTCCACGCTGTAGGGAATCTAATCTAATAAGCTCACAGTAGGGATGGTAATGTGATATCAAGATGTGGGCCCACCTAACTTCGATCCCAGCTCTGAGCTTCAGCAAAGAATACATCTACAAGAGGTTAGATATCTGGATTAAGGAATAAATGGAGAAAAGATGCTGATCCCCCGCTTCGCCAGCAAAATATGACCCTACGTTTAGAAGGATACAATTTTACAACAGACATGTAAGGCATAATTTTCATTTCTAAGGCTAAGTGTAGACATGGACCAACAAAAGGGGATAACTGTCTTCTTTTAAGCTTATTACATATTCAAGTACAGATAACTGCCAAATTGATATGGACAAAGAGATCTGTCAGAACCATCTGGGCCTCAACCTCCAGGCACCATATTTAAAAGGCAGTCAGATAACACTTCACTCTTTGCAATTCAGAATTATCAGTGGGCTTCAGCTGGGCACTCTTGGAGATGCTACAGACCAACTCATGGGAAGTCAATGTCATGCTACAGTAATGCCTCCCTAGAGGTTTTATTGCAGACAATCACATGACATCAGTTATTGTCTACAGATTTATTTGAAAACATAAACTTTCGTAACCTCAGTCCTTCTTCAGTGTTAGTGAGAGAGATAGTGACAGAGGCAGAATTTATAAGTAAGAGATCAAAGGGTCATATTACTGATGAGGATGTACTAAGCAAACTTAAGATGCTATTAACAAATTGTGAAGCTGGATAAGCACAGCAGGCCAAGCAGCATCTTAGGAGCACAAAAGCTGACGTTTTGGGCCTCGGCCCTTCATCAGAGTCTATGTTCCTAAGATGCTGCTTGGCCTGCTGTGTTCATCCAGCTTCACACTTTGTTATCTTGGATTCTCCAGCATCTGCAGTTCCCATTATCTCTTAAGATGCTGTTAAATCTTTTATCAGTTGGAAGGTTTTACTTTAATAATTTGTTTCTGTAAATTCTAGAATTCCTTTCGAGTCATGGTCCTGAGAGAACTAAAGGTTTTTTTCTATATATTGAGGAGGTAGCATTTTAGCTCAGACAATGCACACACACACACGTGAATCTATGGGATGAATTTATATTTGCAGATACATTTTATTTAGTTCAAAAAGCATACAATTTATAGACAGTCAGTCAATGTTAGGAAATAAAACCTCCTTGGAGGTAAACTCCTCTAGGCCCTAGGCCCCAGGCTGTTAGAGTAGGCCCCACATTATCTGAGGCAAAGTGGTAAAGCAGTCTGGAAACATTTCCAAAGCTCAGCTGCAACTGCTAAAGAGGGGTAGGGGGAGCCACATCGTGGTACAGTAGAAGGAAAAGAAAGATGAAAGAAGATTGAATTCACTTCGGTTGCACAGTTGTATATCATTTGTAGAGTGCAACGATACATACAAAACTAAAACATTTATCTGCATTAAAACTGAAATAGCAACGGATGCTGTAAATCAGGAACAAAAGCAGAAGTTGCTGGAAAAGTTCAGCAGGTCTGGCAGCATCTGAGAAGAAAAATCAGAATTAACATTTCAGGTCAGGTGACCCTTCCTCAGTTGAAAACTAAGCTTTGCTTCATCCATTCAGACCCCATGTAAACCTGCAGAACCACATATTGATGATACGGCCAGCAAAATGAATAGGTGCTCCGTGGTACAATTGGAGCAACATAATGTAAAGTATATGACAATAATCTTTCACAGTTATAAAACAAACATTCCGTTGGGAGCAGTGATGTCTCAGCATCCAAATTATCTATAGCTTCTGCGTGCCCACAAACATTCATACAAAGTCATTCGTTCTCAGACTCAGACATATTTAGGTTCACTCAGGCCTACCTGCCCTCATCTCACTATTGCCCTGGCCTTCTCAGCATCAGTGTTGTCTCCCTCAGCATCTCTGTCAAATTTCCCTCTATCTTTCCAATAGAGTTGTCGCCGGTCCATTTCTCACCCAGCTGTTATGTGAGGTTTGTGCAGGGCACAGAAAGCAATGGTTACTCTGGAGATCCTGGCAGGCAGGTCAGTGCTCCTCCTGAGCAATGAACGTGCATCTTCACAAAACCAATTGGCTGTTGAGTTGTGGCTGTAGTGAGTGCATGGGCAGCATTGTGGTGCTGTTTATCATCAGCCTGAAGATTTGTTTTCAGGTCACTAACCATGACAATGGGGAACATGGTATGCCTTATCATCCATGAGCCAGCTCTGGAGTGATGTGAGAGAACAAACATTTGATGAAGTTGGGAGTTGTGCAGAATGTGCAAGCATGGTAACAGCTTTCGGCTTAGCAATTGCACAACTGTTGTAACTGTTTCCTATGATCACAAATGAGTTGAACATTAAAGGAGTGAATTCTCTGTATGCTCAGAAATTTGGCTTGATGGTAAGTGCCACATAAAAGCAATCAATTATCCCTTGAACCTGAGGGAGCCTGGCTATGACTGTACATCCTTTTGCTGTCTGTATCCTTTGGCTGTCTGGGTCCATGGTGAACTGAACTAACTGCAATGCTGTCCTATAAGAGGTAGTGGGGAAACTTATGAATGCCCTCATGGGCTGCTAATTGGGAGAGGGAATGCAAGTTTCCTTTTCAGCTTTGAATACAGCTGGTGGCGAGCAAGGTAAATGCTGCCGTGATCTTTAATTCCTCAGGTATAGTGCTCCTCCCAGACCTAACAGATTGGTCCTGCAGGGAATGGAGGATGTAGATGCCAGCTTGTCTTGCCATGCAAAGCTCTCTCCAGAACAGTCCTTTGCTCACATGCAGCTAGCCAAAACATTTTTGTACACCGTCCCTCTATAAGCCTGGCATTCTGAGGACCATGGTTCCTCTTTCCATGCACTGCATGTTCATCGACAGCGGTAGCACCTGAATCTTATGTCTCTGGTTCTGATGTCATTGCACTATCCATGCTGAGAATGGTCTTTTGGATTCTGCATTTTTATAACTAGGTTGTGGTAAACTTCAGCTTTGATTTTCTTGATATCTACCCTCATTCGTTTGAGTATAATTTCACAACATTTGTTCTGTACGGCTTTCTAGTATCTCCTTTCTTCTTCTTTGTTTTCATTCACTGTCTCCCTATTGACCTTTTAACTAATTCCCTTGACATTTCCAATCTTCCCTCTGGTCCCTCTCCCATAGAGGTCTGAATACAAAGCCTAGAACTAATATCACCTCATTCAGCTCCACTGCTCTTTCTCCTTCCTCAACACCCCAAATAACTGCACTTCTCCCCCACTGCTAATATCCAGCTCTCACTTGCTCTTGTCCCTGTTGCTCCAGTTACCTTTATTCTCCCATCTCAGTCACGGTTTGCTGCCTTCATTCCCCAGGATCCTTCCACTGCTCCCAATAGCCATGCCTTTTCACATTGTTTTCCCTTCCTTTCCTTCACTCTGTATGCCCACTCCTTCTATTCTTCTCCCTTTTTGGTTGCACCCCCCCAGTTAGTTTAATTCAAGTTCATGCCCCTTTTTAAGTGAAGGCCCAGTTGCCTGACAAGTCAGGATCTTTACTTGACGAGCTGGTTTGGCAGCATTGATTTAATTTTAAGTTAAATTTTGTTTAATCCTGTCAATTGTTTTCATAATACGGAGCACTTGTGTGTATTAGAAGCTATAAAAATTCATACATAGGGCCCTGCTCCTTGCAGACAGAAAGAACATATGTTCACACTGTGCTTGTTTCATTGCAACAACATAGGTGACAGCCATTTGCTGGTTCACTTGGACAATGCCCTGACCAATCTAGTTTAAAATTTATACAAAGCATGACAGTTAACTGTTTGTCATCATTAACTGGTGCATTCTCCATGGCCACATCTATACTAATCAGAAGCCATTTGCTAATTAATCAGCACTCTCCACTTTCACAGTATAAATGTTATTGTGCCTTTACTTTTTGTTTTGCAAATTGTCCTAATGAGAGCAAGATGAAAAGGTTTGATCAAATGTTTATTATTCAAGTTACTCAAGTTATTGTACTGCCAAATGGCTATTAGCATGAGCTATGTTGCTAACTCATTACTCAGCCCTGATGGTTTCTTTGATCAGTGGCTTTTTTAATGATCAAAAACTTATCTACAATAATTTAACATACAACAAGTCACAGGCAATCAAAATTTTTCTTTGACAGAGCATGAGCATTTGGAAACATTACTGGTTTATGAGCTGCTTGGCAACCCAATTCAGCTTTTCTATGAATAGGAAGATTGCTAAGTTCATGGTAATATATAAGAAAGACCTGCAGAAACTGGAGATCTGAAGCAAAAACAGAAATTGCTGGACAAACTCAGCAGATCAAGAGGCATCTGTGGGAAGAAAGCAGAGTTAATGTTTCAAATCCAGTGACCCTTCATCAAAACTGTTAAGAACAGATTGGAACAGTTAGTATTTCTGCAGAAGCTGAAGTGGGGGAGCAGCTGCAAGAAAGGAATGAGATGAGCAGATAGTAGATTATATCACAGATCACTAGGATCACAGATACCTCCATGATTTTCAACGTTCCATGGGAAGCTGCTCGCGCTGCATCCTGAGATCCACACTCAGTGCCATGTGGCATCACATGCACAATCTCAACCTTTCTCTCCCACAGCGTTGTAACACACTGGCTATACCACTCTGCAGTTCCACTTCATCCTCCGGATCAGTCGCCATGCTAACAAGTAACTTTTTCTTTTTCTTTCAGGCATCAAGGCCCACAAGATGCACCAACTCAAAAATGCCCATGGCAGTCTGGAATCTACCTCTCCTTCCCTTCCCTCTGACTCTGTCCCTTCCCCCAACACCCCCACCTCCTGTCAGGTATTTACCATCCCTCCTAACCTTCTGCTCTTCAATGCTGAACGCTTTGTACTCAGCAAAGGCCTCAGCTTTATCCCTCTGCGTCCCCCACCTTAATGAATTTTGGGCACGACATGACGCCGAACTGTTCTTCTGCCGTCTTTGCCTCCGTGCTCGTTTCTTTGGACAAGAGTCCTCTCTCCGTCCCACAGACCCCTTTGCCCAACTCCAACACTCTCTGTCCACCTGGAGCCCTCCCTCCTGCACTCGATCTGTTCATTGACAACTGTCAAAGTGGCATCAGCCGCATCAATTTCACTGCCGCTCTCCACAAAACCAACCTATTTCCCTCCGAACTGACTGCACTCCGTGTACTCAGATCGAACCCTGACTTTGTCATCAAGCCTGCCGATAAGGGTGGTGCTGTTGTTGTCTGGTATACTGACCTCTACTTTGCGAAGCTGAACGCCAACTCTCAGATACCTTCTCCTACCTCCCCGTGGACCATGATCCCACCATGACACCAACGGCCATTGTATCCACTGTGGTTATGGATCTCATTTCATCTGGTGATCTCCCCCCATCCGGTTCCAAGCTAATAGTCCCCCAACCCTGCACAGCTCGTTTCTACCTCCTGCCCAAGTCCACAAACAAGACAGTCCAGGTAGACCCATTGTTTCAGCCGGCTCATGCCCCACGTAACTCATTTGTTCCTACTTTGACTCAGTGTCCTCTCCCCCCGGTTCAATCCCTACCCACATACATCCATGATTCATCTGACGCCTTATGCCGGTTTCAAAGCTTCCAGTTTACCGGCTCCAGCCACCTCCTCCTTACCATGGATATGCAATCTCTTTACACATCCATTCCCCACCAGGAGGGTCATAGGGTTCTCCGCTTCTTCCTGGAGCAATGATCTGAGCCATCCCCATCCACCACCACCATCCTCTGCTTGGCCAAGCTTGTCCTCACCCTCAACAACTTCTCTTTTAACTCCTCTCAATTTCTTCAGGTAAGAGGGGTTGCCATGGGTACTCACATGGGCCCCAGTTGTGCCTGTCTCTTCGTGGGGTACGTGGAACATTCCTTGTTCCAGTCCTATTCCGGTCCCCACCCACAACTCTTTCTCCGATACAACGATGATATCATCGGTGCTGACTCCCTCTCTCGTCGAGAATTGGAAAACGTCATCAATTTTGCCTCCAATTGCCTCCTCTCCACCTATCTTCTTTTCTCTCCATCTTCAGTCCACCTCCCCCTCTCTCCCTATTTATTCCAGAACCCCCACCCCATCCCCCTCTCTGATGAAGGGCCTAGGCCCGAAACATCAGCTTTTGTGCTCCTGAGATGCTGCTTGGCCTGCTGTGTTCATCCAGCTCCACACTTCGTTATCTTATATTTTTCATGTGGCTGGTCTATTGGTGTATATTAGAAAACATAACAGTATGAGCTTAATTTATCTTTTAAAAAGGTATCTGAAGCAGGGCATTTAACTGCTTAAGCAGGATCTAAAGAACAAAAGATACAATTCCCTTTTTTATAATGAAGTAGCAGCTTTAGGCTTTATATATTAATTCATCCTTTGTGACAACAATACGTGCAGTGCAAAGTCTAATTACTTTGTTTCGTAGAAACCAAGGAAACAAATTATTCTCTTTACGGAAGAAAATTATAAGGCACCTATTTTAGATTCTAAGAATAATGACACACTAATGAAGGGGAGTTATGGTTTCAAACATGGCTGAGAATTTGAGTTAAGTGACAGGTCATTAGTTTCACAGAAGTACGATAATCTAGCACTTTGCTGTAAGAAAAGTAATTTCAGTTCTTTTTTATTTTATGATGTATCTCTTTTACAAACACAGTATCAACAATTCTCTTGAAGGTTTTTAATTAGTGGGAGTGACCATAAGTTGCTCGACTAGTCTTTGGATACCTTTTTCTTAAGATATCGCAGCAGTAGATGAAGGTTTAAAATTCTTGCTAAGGCTGCAAATTCTGAAGGGAACCCTACAGATGAACAAAAGTGATGTTGTGGCATTAACCAGCAGGGGGAGGTGAGGAGTTAGGTGAACTCATCTGACGTCTATTAGTTGACCTGGCAAGATGGTGTTGCAGCTTTTCTTTAAAAAAGCACACAGGGATTCCCTGGGGAGAATGCTTAAACACTCTTGTATCATAACCATAGTTTCAAAGGGAAATGGAAGAAAATCTATTTGCAAACCACATCAAAAAAATTTTATAAGTTGCTGGGTATATGGAATCTTGCAGCACACAGAGGGAGGCCATTCAGCACACTGTCCCTGTGACGGTTTTATGAAAGCTGTCTTGTCTTTTTCTTTCCCTACATCCCAGCACATTTTTCCAATTTAAATTCTTGTCCAACTTTCTTTTCAAAAGTTGCTTTCAAATCTGTACAGCCCGAACAGTGCACTCCACAATCATAACCTGTCATGATTTTAAAAGCAATTAGATTTTGGAATTATAAATGAATAGAAAATTTGAAATTATTCACATTTCAATATGTTTTGAGCAACAATGTGAACAAGACAAACCAAAACACAGCAGATTAACAGTCTCCAAATCAACGTGCTCAGAAAACTACATAAATGAAGTTTCTATGTTTCTGATGGATGAATGCTTAAATAAAGACAGGGCTGACATTTTATTCCTCATCACTACCAGGCCCACTGTGTATAAATGACAGCAGGAAAAGAGACGCATGTCAGTGGACAGTTTTCTCAATTTTGAAGATACAGGCATAAAAATTAAGAGAAAATTAAGAGAACCATGCAGAAGCATCCACTCCCTCAATCCTGGCTTCTAAACATTGACCTGCTGAGCTCCTTGGTCTGAGTTGAGGTCTTCATTGTAATAGCTGGTCCAATCTTCAAAGAACATGGACTCCATTCAAAAGCTCTCACCAGCAACACTGGTGCTGAAATGCCAAGTCAGAGCTAACAATATTTCCTTTTGTTTCCATACAGGATTTGCTGTTGCTGTGAAAATCTGATTCAGGAGCTTGCTGTAACTCAATAAACAAGGGAAGTGGGTTTGGGGGAGAGATCCGGAAGCCCATCCTAAAGACAGAAATACTAACCTGTTATAATTCATTTACTCAAGAATCCTTTTAAATAGAAATGCTAATCAACATTAGTTGACTCCTTCCTCATCACATATCTGTTTTCAAAATAAAAAAGCCAAGGTCAGGCATCGTTCCATTGTGCTTGGGAGTGGTGGAATTTGTCCTGCTGTCAGTTGTAGTGGGTAATCTTTCCTGTTTGTTATATCCCTTGACTAATTAATGGAGGAATTTCATCTTCCTTGTAACTTGCACCTTATTTTTGGTGAGACCTGTTCTGAACCATTGTATCTGTACTCATTATACAACAGTGTCAATTTATATGAATAGATCTGCAGACTCATAAATAAGTTTGCAAGTAATGTGTACCAGAAGGGTCTCTGTTTGATCTGTGAGCTTTATGATTTAATCAAACAGGTTCGAACCAGCAAAGGACGCACTGATGGTGGCTTCGATATCGTAGGCTACAAAGGAGGAAAAAAATTCAGCCAGCCTCTCCTAATCACTATTCCATAACTCATTCTGGAGAAAGCTGAGTATCAACATTGAATGACGGTAAGGCTAAGTTCCATTATAATAAAAAGAACAAAAAATGCTGGAGTTACTCAGCAAGTTAGGCAGCATCTGTGAGAGAAAAGGTGAGTGAATCAGCAAAATTTTCATTTTTGGGTCTAGATCCCAAGACTAGGGGGAAATCTGGCTCAGGACCTCAATCATGCCAGCATTGGCATCAGGAAGGTGTTTTCTTTTGAGGAGAAGGTCAATTTATTTGTCTCCAGGGGCCATGCCCAATTAAAGCTGAGGGCAGATTGCCAAGGTCAGTTTACCAATAGGAGTCCATTGGTCCAGCACTGATAGATTGGGAGCTCCATCATCAGAGCTGGCAATGAAGGCAAGTCAAAGAGACAGTGCCTCAAGACAAAGGTGCCCTCGAAAGACTTTAAGTAAAAGTGAGGCAAGAGCTGCATGACCACCATCCTGAAAGGGAATCCCCTCATCAGGACAACCTATTGCTGCAGCTAGAGCCATCGCAGCATGTGGTTATAGGGGCTCTGTGAGGTGAATTTGATATAGGAGATACTGTTTCACAACTCCCCAACTGATCTGCTGCCTGGTCGACACTTCCATAGATCAGTCAGACTACCTCAAAACACTGGGCTCAATAAGTTACTTGACTGCCCGAATAGACAACCCAATGAGTCGACACATAGTCATCACCACCAAACCTGCCTAAATCAAAATGGACTGGGGATGGGAGCATGCTGGCAACTCAGCATGCCACTCTTTCAGGGGAGGCGTTGGCCTAGTGGTATTATTGCTGGACTGTTAAACCAAAGACCCAGGTAATGTTCTGGGGACAGGATTTGAACTCCAGCACAGCTGATGGTGGAATTTGAATTCAATAAATATCTGGAGTTAAGAGTCTAATAATGACAGTGAATCTATTGATGATTGTTGGAAAAACCCAATTGGTTCACTAATGTCGTTTCAGGAAGGAAATTGCCATCCTTACCTGGCCAACATGTGACTCTAGACCCACAGCAATGTAGTTGAATTATAACTGCCCTCAATGGGTGGCAATAAATGCTGATCTAACCTGTGAATGAGTAAAGGAAAAACAAAAAACACCAATCTTTATGTCCCCAGCACAATTTGAAATTTTTATTCGGTGTTTCCAGTGAGTGCTGTTTCATTACAACATGAAACATTAATTCTATTTCTCTCTGCTCCGATATGGCCAAACCTGCTGAGTGCTTTCAGCATGGTTTCATTTTATTGGTTGGCACAGTGGCTCAGTGGTTAGCATGGCTGTCCGTCTGTGCCAGGGACCTGAGTTCAATTCCACCCTCAGCTGGTTGTCTGCGTTGAGTTTGCACATTCTCCATGTGTCTGTGTGAGTTTCCTCTGGGTGCTCAGGTTTCATCCCACATTCAAAGATGTGCAGGCAAGGTGGGTTAGCCATGGGAAATACAGGGTTATGGGGATAGGGTATGGAGTTGGATTTGGGCAGAATGTTCTCAGAGAGTAGTTTCAGATTTGATGTGCTGACTAGCCTATTCTGTCATCAGTGTCCAGAATCATATGCAGTACAGGTGAATAAGGTCTTGACAGGGTGCATGCTTGAGATTTTGAACTAGGGGTCACCTATTTAATACAGATGAATTCAATTTTTTTTCTCACAGAAGATCATGAGTCTTTAGAACCCTTTAAAGGATTGTGGAAACAAAATCTTTGGCAGGGATATTTTAGGGCAGGGATAGAGATTTTTGATAAGAAAGGAATGGAAGTAGGTAGGAAAGTTGAGGAATCAAGACAATGATGATCTTAATCCCTACTGTTAAAAAATATATTCATGGACTGTGGCATTTTCAGAAGAGGGTGGTATGTTGCTTGATTTTCTGTTTATTCCTATGTTTGTATCTTCTAAAGGTGCAGTCTTCCAGATCCTTCCATTAAGTTGAAAAGGTAGCGCATCTGCTCTGTCGCTTAAGAATGCTATTAGTGTGCATAATCAGGGCCCTAATTTGTGTGTGAGAGATAGTAGGAACTGCCAATGCTGGAGAATCTGAGATAACAAGGTGTAGAGTTGGATGAATACAGCAGGCCAAGCAACATCAGAGGAGCAGGAAAGCTGATGTTTCTGGCCTAGACCCTTCTTCAGAAAGCTCTAGTAAGACCTGAAGAAGGGCCTAGGCCTGAAACATCAGCCTCCCTGCTCCTTTGATTCTGCTTGGCCTGCTGTGTTCATCCAGCTCTACACCTGTTACACATAATTTGTATATAGTCTGTTGTATAATTTCTAAAACCTTGTCCTTGGTTATAAGAGACATGGATCATAGAAATCTCTTGAGGAGATCTTTGCTGCAATTTTGATTTCCTGCAGGTATTACAAACAAATGTTGTGACTCCTATATTCAAATGCCTACCATTACAATTTAGAACAAAATAGTTAGTCCAAAGACTGAGCGAACATTGGGATTCACCTCTAGCAGGATGAATGAACTGCAGCTGTCTCAGGTAAGTCACCAATTAAACAGCTGTATCGGTGGCAGTGACCTTCAAGTAGCTCATGTAAATTTACATTTGGGGCAGGGAGTGGAGCCTTGAGATGAAGCTAACAGTGACAGGCTCTGAGATTACAAAATGTGGAGCTGGATGAACACAGAATGCCAAGCAGCATCTTAGAAGCACAAAAGCTGACGTTTCGGGCCTAGACCCTTCATCACCAAGGTGCTTTTTCTGACGAAGAGTCTAGGCCAGAAACGTCAGCTTTTGTGCTCCTAAGATGCTGCTTGGCCTGCTGTGTTCATCCAGCTCCACACTTCGTTATCTCGGATTCTCCAGCAACTGCAGTTCCCATTATCAGTGACAGGCTGCTGCTGGAATTTTAATGTAGAGCTAGGAATATCACCATTTATTACGATGTGATATTAGGTCTCCTATTTATCAGAACAAGGCACCTAAAATTTGTTTCAGGGCATAGTTTCCTGGCAGCCTTATTTCAACTTTCGTCAATATGTCAAGTGTTGCCTGGAGTTCAGTCAGTAGGCCTCTTGCCTTTGAGATTAATGGTTCAAGTCAACCTTCAGAGTTGAGTGCAAAAACTAAAATTGCGGTTTCATGGTAAAACTGACAATGTACTGAAGTGGGTTGTGATGTTGTACTACAGCTTTGAATGCCCTTGTAGGCCATATAAAGAGCTCGTAGCATAACCTCCAAGAACAATAGGAGTGGTATCCATGATGTCCTGAGCAAAATTTATCCTCAATGATTATAACAAAAAAGCCCTGAGCTTTATATCATTGTTGATTGAGGGAGCTTGCTGTGTGGCTGCCATGATTACATTGAAAAATAAAGATAAAGCCTCCACAGTCTTTCCAGAAAATAGCACTGCTCTCTCCATAGAGAGAGATGACTGGTAGTGATTTAATCTAAGGGTCACCAGAGCTCAGAGAGGGTAAAGGTTGGGAAGAGGAGTCCTTCATAGTAACCTCAGCCAGTGTAGGAATTGACCTCACAGTGTTCGTGTCATACTGCATTATAAACTAGCCATCCAGCCAAGTGACCCGACCAACCCCCACACTGAAAAGTGATGACACTTCAAAAGTACTTTCTTGGCTATAAACCATTTTTGAGGTATCCAATAATCAGGAAAAGTTCCGTATAAATCCCAACCTTTTCTTTTTGATAGTCTGTAAATGCCTACTTTTCCATCTGTGAAAATTGCAAGGTGCCAGGGTTCTGGGGTCCTGAATTTGTATTGAAATGTAATAATTGAAATCAGTAAATTTTGCTCATTCTGTCACCAGTCAGGCAATTATAAGATTTATGCTGTTTCTGAAGTTACTGTTGATTCAACCACTGCCACCCCTCCAGGTGCTGCATTTTAAGTCACTTCAACTAGGGCTGCGTAACGATTCCTCATCATTCCTTGAGTTCTTTAGCCACTCATTTTAATTCTATGTCCTTTGGTTATTGACTCATTTGACAATTGAAAGAATTTCTTTTTGTTCACACTTTCAATACACTTCATAATTTTTAATAACTTTATTAAATCCATTCATAGTCATCTCTGCTCTAAGGAGAAAAATGTTTGGTGCTTTTGAAACTTTCCATCTTCCTCTTGCCTCAGATTCAAATTATAGACATAAGCACATCCTCCAGATATCACTGTTATTAACTAAGTTGATTGTGATTGAAGCATAAGATTTAAATCAGCGGTATGATATTTTAAAAATTCCAATTTAAACATTTTGCTGTTTACAAGGGTGAGAAAAGAAGGAAATCTGGAAATATAACTGTATTCATCATAGGTTTGTCACAAGTAATATGATCTTATTTTATTGTGTTGGGAGATTTTTGTAATGAAACTGACATTTTCATATCAAATTATTCTGTTGCACTGATAAAATATTCATAAATGGAGCCCAAAACTCTGCTTATCTGCCCAATGAAATTGCAGGCAGAGTAATTTTGGTGGAAGTTTGACATTTTCACAAGGACTGTACCCTGGTGTGAGATTAAATTGTAATGTTGAGTTTTGCTGTGATGTAATGCAGAGTAGCAATAATGTGGCCTGTAAATTAGCTGTCAAAATAGTTGACAGTGCATGTCTAACACACTGTTCTTTACTGCAGATAGCATAGTTATTGCTGAGCCTGCTTCTGGCTTTCCAGCCGTCTCTCCAGCATAAATTTTATTTTGGCAAGTGAAAAAGTATTTTTAAGTATGTCTGGCTTGGATTTTTCAAGATTAGTGACAGTAAAACTGTCAGCGTTCACCCTCATTACTCCTCTGAAAATGTTCGCAACTTCTGAACTCTGCACATGCCCAGTGAAACATGACGATCTAAAAGTTGCTGTCAGTGATTCTTCACTTTGTCATAGGCTGCACTCTTCAAGAGATTCCTCTTCCCACTTACATACTTCAATTAAATAGAAATCACTGAATTGTTTTGAACTTGCTCTTTGATTTTATTATGATCAACATTAAACAGTTGAAAAACTTAAACTTTGTTGACTGAAGTGTATTTTTAAAGTAATGTACGATGCTCAATATTACTGGTGAGAGGATCTGGGTGAATGAACAATCAGGGAAGCCAGACTTTATTTGTGACACTTTTTCATTCATGGTGAGAAATCACAAAGAATTGCCATTTTATTGCTGATTACTTTCATCTACCCTGCCTAACTGATTTACTTTTCATTACTGTTTTTGCATACTTTGCACACTCAGGCCTTTGGTTATTAGCAACACCTCCACATGTACAAATTTGTAAAAATTGTGGACAAACAGGAAAAATTCTTGGACTGTGGTCTCAGGAATGTTAAAAATTGGTAGATCAAGACTATCTGCATTGTGTCCCTTAGAACTCATCCCTGAAATTCAATTTTCAGATTTCAACAGAGGTCAGGAAGTTACAAAATGGTTCTGTCCCTCAACAGTGGCAACATGCTCAACATTCAACAAAACTGAAAAAAATGCGAGGTCAATATTTCAGCTTCTAACCTAATCCTTTAAAAAACAAAACATCATCCATTAGGCCTCATCCAGGAGCATGATAGAAGATTTCCTACTTACCTGGATGAGTACAGCTCAATCAACACCCAAGAAGTTCAATATCATCCAATACAAAGCAACCTGCTTGATCAGCACTCCACTTATCATCTTAGAATACTCATGCCCTCAGCACTGACCCACAGTGGCCGCAGTGAGCACCATTTCCATGCTGCATGGCAGCAACTCACCAAGTTTCCTTTCATAGTATCTCTTACGATCTCTGCCACCTGAAAGCACGAGGGACGCAGATAGATGAGAATATTGCCATCTGCAAGTTCCCTACCGAGTCACTCAACTGACTTGAAACTTTCATGCTGTACCTTCATCGCTGTGTAGTTTAAATTCAAGAACTCCCTCCCTATTGCACTGTGGGTCTACCTCCATCACATGGGAAGCTACATTCAGGGTAGTGGTTCTGCATTATCAACATGAGCAGATATGAACGGACAATTAATGTTGGTCTTGCTAGCAATGCTCACATCCCTAGAACGAATTTTTTATAAAACGTGTTACGCCTATAGGGAGCTTCGGTTTATAACTTAGTGACACCATTCCGACTTTGGAGCAGAATGCATTGTAAAGAAAATCATGGCAGGCAAAACTGTATTGATCTTATCTCATCTTAAACACTGAATGTGATTTTGGGTGTTATATTTTACACAATTAATCCTAGTGCATACAACAGTTCATATTCATTATCATCATGATCGTCATGCTTGTTTAAGTGTTGTTAAAATCTGAGCAGTAATTCCGAACTGTAATGGGATTACAGAAAGTTTGAGCAATTGTCGCCTTTCATGGGGTTCAATTTTCCCCTTTCTTCTTGGCCAAGCGTCATTTTCAGCAAGTCTCATCAAGGACTTCCCACCATGGCCCATCGGCAATTTTCCTCACAAAATGACCTACTCCTTTAACTTCTTAATTATGAATCCAGGTGCCATGGCATCCTTCTTATTCAATTATGTGGTCACAGAGCTGGGAACGTTCACCACTGCTGTGTTCCTCTGGTGTTGACACTGTCAGAACCTTGTTCTAACCTTAGCTGCACAACAGTTCAATCACTGCTGGCCAGGAACACTTGCATTCAATGTCTGATGCCTAACTGTTATTAAGGATGAGATGGCTGAGAAAGCTAAGTTGGTTCCCAGGTTCTCTGCTGATTCTGGCCTGGTGATGGGACAGAATATATTCAGGGGTGGTGATGGCATTGTCTGGGGTACTGTCTTTAAGGCATCGTTCCATAACTTTGACTATGCCTGGCTATTGTTTGACAGGTCTGTGAGTCAGCGTTTCTACTTACCAACAAGATACTTATCTCACCATTGAAGCCATAAGGAGCGAATTAGAACTGTTTCTTCTCAACCTCCAGCATCTGATTTTTCATCCACAAAATATTCTCCCACACTTCTCTCCATGGCTCATTTTGCTCATGGGCTGGGAAGATCCCATTGATGGTGTTTGTATAACTTCCCTCAGAAGCGGGGATGATTAATGTTCTATCTAATGAATCAGTCAGTCAGATGTACGCAGTTCCTTTAGGTGAATCAGCTCTTGACAATTTGAATTTTCTGCTCATCAGTTTAACCTTCAAAAGTTTACGATTAGTGCTTTTAGGTCTGAGCCTCTTCATATCACACAGGTTTTTATTTTTATCGCAGCCATTGGTTGCTTCACTCTCAATCCACTCCTCTACTCTTTTTGGAGCATGCCAATTAATTTCCCAGGAAGTGTGATATAAATTTGCCATGAGAGCTTTGTGGAGTGCAATGTTTTAATTTATAGACTTTTTCAATAAAATTGCTATTTTAGTGATTTCTGGTCCTGATTTTAGAAAGTTGCATTTGACATTTGAATGATTCGTCTGTTTTGCACGCTTCACTTTCAATAGCTTTGGATGATGTTCCAATGGATATTCAGCAGAGCTCAAATAAAATGTTTTGTTATGACAATACTGTGTGCCATTTTAGTTTATAATCCTGATGCAAAGAAGAATCTATAAAACAGGGACTTTTCAAACAATGCACAAATACAACAATAGATTCCGTTTTTTATACTTTCACTAAGAATTTAAAATCAAATTTCCTCAATCTCTTACCATAACTATGCAAAAGTGAATCTAGATGTTGAAGTCTTATATAGGGCTGAGGTCTTGACACCCAAAGAAGGGATGAATCAGTTGCAAAATGCTGAACTTGTTTATTCACTGAGAGAGTAATTCTGCTTATCTTCCAGATGTCACATCATTTCCATTAATTCTTTTTAAGGATTTGAAAGACCTTGGGCACAAAACACGCACAAATCAAATTTAAAGGTAAAAACCGAAAGAACTGCAGATGCTGTAAATCAGGAACAAAAACAAAGTTGCTGGAAAAGCTCAGCAGGTCTGGCAGCATCTGTGAAGGAGAAAACAGAGTTAACGTTTCGGGTCTGGTGACGCTTCCTCTAATTTAAGTGTATTCGTGTGATAACCACAGGAGAATTTAGTTTCGTCCCATAAATAATTTTCTTAATACTGGTATAGATTTTGGGAATCCTAAAAGGAGAACACACCATTTTGAGGAGTTTGTGACCACTTAGGGAAGCCTGCATAACTGAAAGATAGATATAACATGTTTTGAGACTTGCAATTGTCGCTATTATATTCTCTACTGTAACATAGATGTGTCTTTTTAGCAATGATTTATCATAGGAATTTGTTCTGTAAAGGAAAGTTAACCTTCACAGTGACAACCATTGAAAGAGTGCTGGCATACATCTCAACATTTTTTCCATTAAATAAACTGTCATTTTACATTATTAAATATGAAAAAAGCAATGTTCTGTCAGCCTTTGCTTTCATTTATAATGCTGCGATATAATGGAAAGTTATCAGTGTTGAAAGAAACCCTCAAAGTTGGGTGACTATTATGATCAGAAGCAGATATCAGGCAGGTTGGTAAGTGGGGAAGGTTTCCTGAGGTAGGCAGAGGAATTGGTTAAGATATGAAGCAACTTTAAACAAGCTGTTGTGAACTCAGCTGCCTCTTCATTCACTCGCTCAGATCTTTGTCATAGTTTGCAAACTGTCTTCTGAACCTAACCCCCGTATGATTCAGCAGAAGTCTTGGCAACGCGGCATTTGGTTCACTTGTGCACTGAGGAATGTACAAACATGCACAAGTCTGGTTTTCTCAAACTCGCAAGAAAATCTGTTCCCAGTAGTTAATCTACGTTTGACCAGTAGATGTCACCATATATGTACTGCAGGTGTGCGTTTCTTCACCGTGAACACAATCTCTTATAATAAAAGGATATACATTTTTCGAGAAAATATTTTATGCACTACATTCTGTAGGATAACCTATTTCAAAAAAAATTATAAATTTATACTTACCTGTCAATTTTAACATTTCTTCTATGTCTTTTAAATTGGTACTTGCCTAATGCGAGTATTTTCATATCTATATATTTGGGGAAAGGATTTCATTCAACACTTAGCCTTTTGACCTCATCAAACTAATTGCAGCCTTCGCGACATAAAAAAACTGTCGAGGTTGAAAGAGAGTCAAGACCTTTCATTAGCTAAGTTAATTATTTCTTGTTATTTGTTTTTTTTCCAATATTACATCAGCGATTATCATTCAGTGGAAAATGAAATAAGACGTGCCATTTAAATCTGTCAGGTGCTTTATATCTAGTTCTTCCACCCTTGTGTGCATCAATAAAATCAAAGATAAAGTATTATTTAAAGTACACAGATGCATTATGATTTTTATAATGAAGTAAGAATTTGCAATTTGAGAAGGGAATTAAAGCCCAGTTCTGAAAGCATTAGTCTGATTCCATTTTTACCTCACCTCTTGGAACTGTTCTCAGGTGGTTCTTATTCGCTTGATTAAAGCTTGCCTCCTCTGGGACCATTCTTGTTTAAATAAAGAAATTACTGTTCTGGAAAGGAAGGAATTTTCATAAGACCATGAGAAATTAGAGTAGGAGTCGGCAGAGGCTGGCAGTCTGATCAAGTTCACCTCATCCTGCTTCTACTTCAACTCTCTTCTTCGTTGCATCCCTTGACTCCCTTTGTCATAAAAATGGCCAATCTCGCTCCTTTATTATACTTACTGAGCATTCATAAGCCTCTGGGTTAAAGCATTACAAAGAATTATGAGATGCTTTGAGAAGAAATTTCTTGTCATTTCAATTCTATGCATTCAATGCTTTATGCTCAGGATAAAGATGCCCCTTTGTGACTCTGCTCCAGTGACTGGTGCATGGTAAGTGGGAGGCTGCTGACCTTCGGTGTAGGAGACTGCAGATGGTGCTGGAGGGCCTGGTTAGATATGGTAAGCCCAAAGGGCTGCATGGCTTACTTCTCCTTCTATTTTTCCAATTTTCCATACCCAATTTTCACTCTTGGAAGTTGAGGGCAAGTTAATACCAAACTCACCGAATGCAGACTCATACCCTGAGCATCCACAGGGGTTGGCAAACACCAAGGTGGGCTTTTTGGAAGGCCCATCACAGTTTTAGAGCCACAGAGCCATAGCGGGGAAACAGGCCCCTTGGTTCAACCAGTCCATGCTGACCATGTTCCCAAACTAAACTAGTCCTGCTTGCCTGTGCTTGACCCTCCAGACCTCTCCTATTAATGAATTTACCCAAATGTCTTTTAAATATTGTAACTGTGCCTGCATTCATCACTTTCTCTGGTAGTTCATTCCAAACATGAACCATTCTCTGTGTTAAAAAAAAATGCTCCTTATCTCCTCTTTTTTCCCTCACCTTAAAAATGTACCTCTGTTTTAAACTCCTCTATGCTAGGGAGAAGGCTCTTGTCATTCACCTTATCAATGCCTCTCGTAATTTTATAAACTTCAATGAGGCCACCCTTCAACATGCTACACTCCAGTATAAAATGTCCCAGCCTTTCCAGTCTATTTTTATATCTCAAGCCCTCCATTCCCAACAATATCCTGGTAAATGTTTTCTGAACCCTGGCTAGTTTAATATCTTTCCTTTAACAGGGTGGCCAGAACTAGACACAGTACTCCAGAAGAGGCCTCACTAACGGGATGTCCCAAGGTTTTCTCTCACACACATTGACCACGACAATCCTTTGAGCCTTTCATATCCACATGATACCTCCAGGCTAACTCATGTGACGTACATTCCCTTGCTCCCTCAGACTGTCATGCTATCTTTATCCCAACTTATAAAATCCCAGAATCAGGCTATTCAGCTGACTGAGTCTGCACTGACCATCTCAAGAGTATCCTCCCCACCCTATCCCCGTAACACTGCATTTGCCATCTAGTCTGCACAACTCTGGACGCTATGGGTCAATTCAGCATGACCAATCCACCTAACCTGCACACCTTTAGACTGTGGAAGTAAACCAGAGCACCTGGAGGAAGCCCATACAGACACGGGGAGAATGTGCAAACTCCACACAGACAGTTGCCCAAAGCTGTAATTGAGCCCAGAAGTCCCTGGTGCTGTTTCATAGAACACCTGCCATGCCACCATGTAACCTTCATAGCCCTTCATCCAGTATCCACTATGGGAGAACATAAGGATCTAGGTGACCATGAAGCTAAAGTTCCAATTATCTATCGCAGCTCTCAATCAAATTTTTGACAGTAAAGTAAACTGCCATTCTAGCCTTTAAATCTCTTTAGTTCAACTAGTTACAGATTAGCCTGTTAAATAAGCAAAGCTAAAAAGTTAATATCGAAAATGTGATGTTAAAATATTGTGGTACTGGGTAATTGATGGGTGGGTAAGTATATAAACCAAAGAAGGCTCTTATGGTGCAGTGATAATATCCCTGCCTCTGGATTAGGAGGCCTGGGCTCGAATCCCACTTGCTTCAGAGGTGTGTCATAACATTTCTGAACAGGTTGATTAAAAATATCTATAAAAACAAACTTTAAAGAGCTCTTCTGATGGCTTAGTGGCTTTACTTTCTATGTAACCAAACCGAACAGATTAGAATCACAAATCTTGCCTCCTGTTTGTGCTGAGTTAGTTGATTTTAGTCAAGCACCAGTAAGGGGATTGTAGTTGGCCTCCGTACCAATGTTACAAATGGAAGATTGGTCAGATTTTCCTACAATCAAAATTAACTGGTGATAACTTTTGGAAGGGCGCAAGATTGGATGGGAGTACAACTAGCATATAGTTGAGATGCCCGAAAATTAACCTGTACTGTCAAGGCCCCCACAAGAGGTGTACATTTTGGCAAAGTACTGGAGCGTGTCTGTTGTTCACAGAATTATTTTAGCAATGAGCTAACACAAGCAGGAGATAGGAAGAAGAGAGAAAAAAAAATCTGATGCCCTGTCCAATATTGAAGGGGCAGAATGACAAAGAAAGCCGGTTGAAAATGCTTCTTAAAGCTTCTGTCAGTTATCCATCAAAGTTAGAGTGGAAGGTTTTAAAAAAAGCCCTCAGCACCATTTGAAGGAGATTCCAAACACAGACCTTTTTCAGAGAATTTGGATTTAAATAGTAGAATGTCAGACACTTCTTGTGACTTTGGAATGACTGTCACCAGCAACACACAATCACAATAAATTGAATTCAGGAAACAGGGCCTACTCTTGAAACTATTAAGCCAATTCAGAACAGTCCACAAGTTAATTGCCTGCAGATTTTACATTGTGCATTTGGTTTACTTCTATTGCTGATGGGAAGAATTAACAAGAAAAGTACAGCTAATCCTAATGGGACTTGGCTCTGGTATCTCCTGATACATTCCTCACTTCCTGTTTAATTTTGTTCTTGGGCCTTTGTTTAAATCACTTTCCCCACTGAGCATTTGTTCCTTTTATTTGCTTGACATTCCTTTGCCTAATCCTTTTCCTTGATCTGATGCATTATTGCTCATCCCTGGCCTGTTAGTTCCTGCTTGGTAAGTGGATTTAAACTTCATCAAGATCCAAACAGCCACCTTTCAAGAAAAGTTTGACTCTCTAGGATTGTTTGAACCCACATACAATTCCCTAGATTAAAGATATTAGCATTTGCTCAAAACTCAAGCCATGGTCTCCAAACATCAAGAAGCTGTCATGCTGTTGGATGCTGTTAGCGATAACTATTTTGTGGTAGATTTCTGATCGACATGGTAGCTGTGAAAAATGAACTGCATTTCATAAAACTATGTCTCATTGCAACTAAACAAAGGTTAATATTTTCATAGATTTACATGCTAGTAAAAGGGAAAACCTCAAATGAGCAATTACTCATTCATTTCCAAACTACTTATTTTGAATTTGTCAATAAAATATTTATTTACTAGGAACTAATCATATTTAGCTCTGTAGTTATCTCTAAGGCTAACTTTTGCAGAAGTTTTTCAAAATTCCTTAAGTTGAATATTTAATCTTCCTCCACCTTTGTACTCCAGGGTCTTTCTTTCTTTGAAATACTGCACCAATTGTGAGCAATGACAGAGCTCATTTACACAGAGCTTGGCCCAGATATTCCAATGGCCAGAAATCATTGGAATAGCGTGAACTGGAGTTACATACTGGGAAATGAGGAAATGCCAATGCTTCCTATCCTTTGGGATTTGTTTTGAATTCCCGGCTGGAACTGGAACCTTCTGAAAGTGTCCATTTAAATTGGAGTATTCAGAGAGTTCCAACTGAACTTAGCTTAACATTTAACGAGGAAATGTGAGAGAATTAAGTCTCACTCCTGGCTTACTATTAAACTGACTCCCTAAATCACCAATAAATCCATACCCCAAAACACCAGCCAATACACATCTTTCACTGCTTCATCTCTTCCCGCTTCAACCTACAACTCCCATTCCTTCACCTCACCCACCCAATGCTTTGTGCCCTGTGTTGGTTTTCTTTACTCCCATCTCTCTCTCCTTGCTCCTTCAAATTCCCCACTGCACCAGTAAATGTTAACTGGCTGTCCCATGCTATCCTAATTGTTTTGCTGTGCTATTGCTGGGATATCATGACCAGGAATTGCATTGGCTTTGATGGATATTCAGATACAGTTGACCTAAACAGATAGATTGGATTGTTGTTGGAGTTGAAGGGCCAGGATGAAGGTGAGCCCCGTTGCTACTTAGTTTTCGTAAGCATGTTGCTGTTCCATGTGTTATGTAAAGAACAATGTGAAATGTAGTTTAAAGATTATTTTAATCAATGGAAGCATTTTGTTTGCTGTGTAATTCTGTAAGGGAAATGCACATACATTCAGAATTATTTAAACAATTTTAGTAATAGAGAACCATTTTGGGGTAGATTGGTATGTAAAATGTCCGGGAACTTTCCTGATCTTGGAGATTGTGAAATGGATTCTGAAAATAGTACATTCGGTCTGCATTATTCTAAACTGATATTTCACCATTCAGTGAAGTCTCACATTTCAGAATTAACTCTCTGAATTTTTTAAGGAGGAGATATTTTTCTCCTGATTTCAGCATTGACTGAGGTTGTTGGCTTGTTTGCCAAGCTGGCTGGTTATCGTACAGATGTTTTGTCACCATGCTAGGTAACATCATCAGTGCGGCCTCCAATGAAGCGATGTTGTTCTACTCCGCTTGGAATTTATATGATCTGGTCTGTTATGTTGGGTTGCGTCATTTCCAGTTCTTTTTTGCATGTTTTTTAATGGGGTCGAATTCCACATGTTTGTTGATTATATTACAGGTTAAAACCAGGTCTCTGGCAATTCTCATGTGTACCTGTGGTTGGCTTGAGCCAGGCTGGTCACATTGTCCTGGTTAAATTGATGATCCTCATTTCTGTGTGCACTGAGATGAGGGAAAGTTCATTGTGTCATTTTGCTGCTTGCTGATGTTAGTGTATCTTGATGGCTAGTTCCTTCTGGTATAGCCGATGTAATGTTTGTTGCAGTCATTGCAAGGTATATTGTAAACTACGTTGGTCCTGCAAGTCATGGGTATGGGATCTTTGTGAGTGCTTGTCGTAGTGTACCTGTGGGTTTGCGTTCCACCCAGACTCCTAGTGGTTGCAGGAATATTCTAGCTTGTGAAATCTCAGCTTTCACATCATCACTCTGAATACACATGCTCTGCTCCTCATCTTGTTGCCTGACCATGTTGTGATCGCTTACATTGCAAAGGAGGAGCTTGATTAAACTGTATCACAACGTAATTTAAAAAAAATCTTGATACCATTATATGCTAAGTAGGAATGAATGTAAGGCTATCATCCATTGAGGTACATTACTCACTGAAGATTGTTGCTATTCAAATGTTATTTATGAGGATTCATTACAGGAATTCAAGAAATACAGTCTGGACCAAGTTATGAATGGCATCAATAACAAACAGCCCATCCATAATCATACCACCAGCCCTATTTAATGCCTACACCTCACAATGACGGAGGTGAGATACTGCTGTAGATTTCTGTCCAGATGAGCTGAGTTTCAAAGCTGTGCTAGAGTATGAAAAGAACAAAGAACAAAGCAAAATCACTGCACAGCAACAGGCTCTTCGGCCCTCCAAGCCTGCACCGACATGCTGCCGTCACAACTGAAACCCCCTACCCTTCTGGGGACTGTATCCCTCTATTCCCTTCCTATTCATGTATCTGTTGAGATGCCACGTATTTGTCAAGAAGTTGCAGCCAATTCCAGCTGGGGAGCACTATCAGAGGCTATCAATAAGTATGTTTGGCTTTAGCATTTAGACTCCTGCCTCATACCTGGCTATCACAGCAGGCAGTGTAATAATTGTTGTGACTTGTCGAACATTCCAGACGAAGTGACAGCCCAGGAGCTGTATGTTACAATTAGAAGCATTCTAAGGATATTTTGGCTTTCAGGCCAGCACCACTGATTCAATTAATATTTTGCAAATGCTTTGTTCCTTCTTCACTGAAATTATGTACTTTGTAGCTCTTAAAACTCACACTGCATATTAAATCTACCACTTGTACTTATGGTTACCCCATCTCCAGTTTTAATTGTCTCCATTGTTTTAGGAACAGACAAGATCATGTGTGACCACTGCCAGGAATAGAAACATTATACACTGGAGTAGATCATTCAGCTTCTTGAGGCAGCTTCAAAATTCTATTACAGCACAACAATTTGACATTTCAACTCTCTTTTTGAACATTGGTCCAGATCTCTCAATTGTTTGAATTTGATGGGTCACTGGACCTGATTGTTGACTCTGCTTTCTCCCCATAATGGTGCCAGACTCGCTGAGACTTTCCAGCAACTTGCTTTTGTTGCTTAAAGTTCCACTGATTTCAATGCTGAAGGCATCAATTATACCAGGATTCATGGCCCTTGAGACAGATAGAGTCAAAATTCCACTACCCTCTGTGAATAATTGCTTTTTTTTTGTTTTTTATTATAGCTTTGTCCAGACAAGACGAAAGCCATTTGGCTCATTTAACTATTGAAAGGTTACTGTACAGAGTTGGCACTGTGAGGAAGTTAACCAACCAATCGCAATACCATGTCCCGTCCCATAACCCTGCAAATGCTTCTATTCAAAAAATATGTTTAGTTCCAATTTAAAGTTAACATTGAGTCTGATTTCACTACACTTTTAAGCACTCCAGATCATAACAGCCATCTACGCTTTTTTGTAGCATAACAGATTATTAGTTGTGAAGTTAATAGTAAAGTATACCTTCAGTGATGTTAAATGTTGTCACATCACATGAAGGCGGAATCCAAGGAAAAATGGTTCCAGTCAAATCCTGCTGAACCATATTTCTGTAAACCATATAAATAGTTAATAAATATTCATTATTTTCATCAGTATGGTTTCTAGCCCTCATCTTTCAAAAACACTCAGTTGCGGTGTTTACACATTTTTGTCAAGCATTGCTTCTAATTTCTACCCTGGATTTATTTTTTTTAACCAAGTGCTTTCAATCCCCTGGTTACCAAGAGTTCTGAAAGTGAAAGCTCTATTGATGAATATTTTTGAACACTTCTATTAAATCGCAGCAAATGTGTTTGTATTTCTTAAACAATTCCACGGATTTCCTTGTGTAGCTTTCACATTGTAGGCAGAAACTTTCATCAAGGAAATAGGTCATGTTTACATTTTAGGTCAGTTATAGCACATTCAAAAGATTTCTGACTTACTACAGCACTGTTTGTGTCAGTACAGGATAATTACCAGTTTTGATTCAAATCAGCAGGCATGCCTCATGATATTTCAAAGCTGTGCATAGTACACTTTGAATCTGAGGTCATCCTACATTTTCACATAACCCTTTCACCTTAAAGTGGTGAGTGTAAAGTTTTAGCCAATTGCTTAATTTTAATAAATATGATCTGGCCATAATCCTAGCTCACATAAGATCCCCATTGATTAATGAAGCTTAGAATTAGCTGTCATATGCCTTATGTGAGCCCTCAACTTATTGAGTATTGTCCAAATGAAAGCCATGGGAAAAGGGATTAATTTGTAATCTTGATCTTGTTTAAAAAAGACTTCTCAGCTTTCAAAATACACAACTTACATTAATAATCATCTAAAGAAAAGAATATTATTGTGTCTATGATAATTCTTGTTTAACTAAAGAAGAGTTTTCCATTCCATGATGTATGGATTGAATCTGTGCACATTGCACATTGAGTATTAATGCCACCCTGTTGCTATTTGACCTTTACATGGAAAGGTAACTACAGTGCCCTTTCGATGGATTTGAAAGCCTCTGTCATACATTGCCATTTGTGTATCTTGCTATGAGATGCTTCCTCCTTTGTTTCCCTTCCCCTGATACAAGCCACTCAGGCTTATGCTACATCAGCTCCAAATTGGTCAGTATTTTACTGTGAGAGTCGACAAGGTCTTCATCCCAAGATGGGAGAGTCCAAAACTAGAGGGCATAGGTTTAGTTTGAGAGGAGAAAGATTTAAAAGGGACTTAAGGGGCTATTGTTTTACGCAGAGGATGGTACATATATGGAATGAGCTACCAGAAGAAGTGGTGGAGGCTAGTACAACTACAAAATTTAAAAGGCATCTAGATGGGTACATAAATAGGAAGGGTTCACTTCCCTATTCCTCTTTTGGCCATGCTCACTCTGTCCTACCAGTAATCTTTCCATGTTTTCAACACAATGGACCTAGTATGGGAAATTTTTATAGCATGTAGCGAAGTAACAGTTTGGCCAGTAACTTATATCTGATATTGTTGTCTTGATGCTGAATACAGTAAACAGCAGAAAGCTAAATGAACTTGCTGTGATTATTGGTCCCTCACTAAAATCATCAAATTTCTCATGGAGTCATAGAATCATACAGTTGTACAGCATAGAAACAGACCCTTCCGTCCAACCCGTCCATGCTGACCGGATATCGTAGATAAACCTTGTCCCATTTGCCAGCATTGGTACCATATTTCGCTAAACTCTTCCTCTGAACTTAAACCTATGCCCTCTAGTTTTGGACACCCTCACCCAGGGGTGAAGACCTTATTTTCTCACCTTATCCATGCCACTCATGATTTTATAAACCTTTGTAAGTTTACCCCTCAGCCTCCAAGGAAAATAGCCCCAGACTATATACCCTCTCCCTAAGTTCAAACCTTCCAACCCTGCCAACATCCTTGTCAATCTTTTCTGAACCCTTTCAAGTTTCACACTATCTTTTCTATATCCGGGAGACCAAAATTGCACGCAGTATTCCAAAAGTGGCCTAACTAATGTCCTGTATGGCCTCAACATGACCTCCCAACTCCTACCTTCAATGCACTGACTGATAACATCAAGCATAGCAAATGCCTTCTTCACTATCCTATCTACCTCTGATACCACTTTCAAGGAATTGTGAACCTGCACTCAAAGGTCTCTTTGTTCAGCAACACTTCCTGGGACTTTACCATTAAGTGTATAAGTCCTGCCCTGATTTGCCTTTCCAAGATGCAGCACCTCATATTTATCTAAATTAAATTCCATCTGCTACTCCTTGGCCCTTTGGCCCATCTGATCAAGATCCTGTTGTACTTTGAGACAATCTTCTTCGCTATCCTGCCGTCAATTTTGGTGTAATCTGCAAACTTACTAACCATACCTCCTATGTTCACATCCAAATCATTTATATAAATGACAAAAAGCAGTGGACCCAACACTGATCCTTGTGGAACATCGCTGCTCACAGGCCTCCAGTCTGAAAAGCAACCTTCATCACCCTCTGTCTTCGACAAAGAAACAAAGAAACAAAGAAACCTACAGCACAGGAACAGGACCTTCGGCCCTCCAAGCCTGCGCTGATCAAGATACACTGTCTAACCTGTCATCTATTTTCTAATGGCCTGTGTCCATTTGCTCCCTGCCCATCCATGTACCTGTCCAAATATATCTTAAAAGATGCTAACATGTCTGCATCTACCACCTCCGCTGGCAACGCGTTCCAGGTGCCCACCACCCTCTGTGTAAAGAACTTTCCACGCATATCTCCCTTAGACTTTCCTCCTCTCACTTTGAACTCATGACCCCGAGTAATTGAGTCCCCCACTCTGGGAAAAAGCTTTTTGCCATCCACCCTGTCTATACCCCTCATGATTTTGTACACCTCAATCAGGTCCCCCCTCAATCTCCGTCTTGCCAATGAAAATAATCCTAGTCTATTTAACCTCTCTTCATAGCTAGCACCCTCCATACCAGGCAACATCCTGGTGAACCTCCTCTACACCCTCTCCAAAGCATCCACATCCTTTTGGTAATGTGGCGACCAGAACTGTACACAGTACTCTAAATGTGGCCAAACCAAAGCCCTATACAACTGCAACATGACCTGCCAACTCTTGTACTCAATACCCCGCCCAATGAAGGAAAGCATGCCATATGCCTTCTTGACCACCCTATTGACCTGCGTTGTCACCTTCAGGGAACAATGGACCTGAACACCCAGATCTCTCTGTTCATCAAGTTTCCCTAGGACTTTTCCATTCACTGTATAGTTCGCCCTTGAATTTGATCTTCCAAAATGCATCACCTCACATTTGCCCGGATTGAACTCCATCTGCCGTTTATCTGCCTAACTCTCCAGTCTATCTATATTCTGCTGTAAGTTCTGACAGTCCCCTTCACTATCAGCTACTCCACCAATCTTAGTGTCATCAGCAAACTTGCTAATCAGACCACCTACACCTTCCTCCAGATCATTTACATATATCACAAACAACAGTGGTCCCAGCACAGATCCCTGTGGAACACCACTGGTTACAGGTCTCCAATTTGAGAAACTCCCTTCTACTACTACCTTCTGTCTCCTGTTGCCCAGCCAGTTTTTTTATCCATCTAGCTAACACACCCTGGACCCCATGTGACTTTACTTTCTCCATCAGCCTGCCATGGGGAACCTTATCAAATGCCTTACTGAAGTCCACGTATATGACATCTACAGCCTTTCCCTCATCAATCAACTTTGTCACGTCCTCAAAGAATTCTATTAAGTTGGTAAGACATGACCTTCCCTGTACAAAACCATGTTGCCTATCACTGATAAGCCCATTTTCGTCCAAATGGGGATAGATCCTATCCCTCAGTACCTTCTCCAGTAGCTTCCCTACCACTGATGTCAGGCTCACTGGTCAATAATTACCTGGATTATCCTTGCTGCCCTTTTTAAACAAGGGGACAACATTAGCAAGTCTCCAGTCCTCTGGGACCTCACCCGTGTCTAAGGGTGCTGCAAAGATATCTGTTAGGGCCCCGGCTATTTCCTCTCTCACTTCCCTCAGTAGCCTGGGATAGATCCCATCCGGACCTGGAGACTTGTCCACCTTAATGTCTTTTAGGATACCTAACACTTCCTCCTTCCTTATGTCAGCTTGACCTAGACAAAGCAAACTTCTATCCCTAACCTCAACATCCGTCATGGCCCTCTCCTTGGTGAATACCGATGCAAAGTACTCGTTAAGAATGTCACCCATTTTCTCTGACTCAGCGCATAACTTTCCTTCTTTGTCCTTAAGTGGGCCAATCCTTTCTCTAGTTACCGTCTTGCTCTTTATATATGAATAAAATGCTTTGGGATTTTCCTTAACCATGTTTGTCAGCAATATCTCATGCCCTCTCTTAGCCCTCTTAATCCCTTTTTTCAGATTTGCTCTACATTCCCGATATTCTTGCAAAGCTTCGGCTGTCTTCAGTCGCCTAGACCTCATGTATGCTTCCTTTTTTCTCTTGGCTAGTCTCACAATTTCACCTGTCATCCATGGCTCCATAATCTTGCCTTTTCTATTCCTCATTTTCACAGGAACATGTCTCTCCTACATGCTAATCAACCTCTCCTTAAAAGCCTCCCACATATCAAATGTGGATTTACCTTCAAACAGTTTCTCCCAATCTACATTCCTCAGATCTTGCCGAATCTTGGTATAGTCGGCCTTCCCCCAGTTTAGTACTCTTCCTTTAGGACCACTCCTATCCTTGGTCATGAATATTGTAAAACTTACGGAATTGTGGTCACTATTTCCAAAGTATTCCCCTACTGTAATATCAACCACCTGGCTGGATTCATTCTCCAACACCAGGTCCAGTATGGCCCTTTCCCGAGTTGGACTGCATACATACTGCTCTAGAAAACCCTCCTGGACACCCTTTACAAATTCTTCTCCATCTTGACGCCTAACACTGAGTGAATCCCTGTCAATTTTGGGAAAATTAAAGTCTCCCATCACCACCACCGTGTTTCTCCTACACCTTCCCATAATCTGTTTACATATTTGTACCTCTATCTCACGCTCGCTGTTGGGAGGCCTGTCGTACAGCCCCAACATTGTTACTGCATCCTTCCTATTTCTGAGTTCTACCCATATTGCCTCACTGCTTGAGTCCTCCATGGGGCCCTCCTTCAGTGAGGCTGTGATATCGTCTTTGACCATTACTGCAACTCCTCCACTCCTTTTACCTCCCTCTCTATCCCTTTAAGGCAGTTTTGTATCCAAATGGTGAGTTCTCCCTGTATTCCATGTGATCAAACCTTGCCACCAGTCTATCATGAGGAATCTTGTCGAACAGCTTACTGAAGTTAAAATAGATCGCCTCCATGGCTCTGCCCTCATCAATCCACTGTTCCAAATTAATGGACTGCACTTTTCTTTGTTAATAGTTCTTTTCATTTCATACATGTTTAACGGCAATCTTGTAGGCTTTACTCACATGTTATTGGGTAAAATAACAATGTACAATAAAGCAACTGACTAATGTATCTTGGACAATTGTCAATTTGCCTCCATAAATGCATCTGTGGTACAAGGTCGCCTCGTGTACTTGTGCAGTGAGTTGTGGCTAATCTGCAAACCTATTAAATGAGAATAGTATAACATACCTACTTTCCCCAGACAATGTTTGCTATGTATCAATAACTTTACCAGCAATATACAAGTCATGTTGAACTTTGTAACAGGTGCAATGAATAAATGAGAATCAATTTGTTCATTTAATAACAACACTACGTTATAGATTATGTATCATTAATTGAATAGAATTTCCATTCGCATACTTCCCATTACACAGGGTCAATGTAAATTCAATATCTCGGATGGGTGTTGAAACCATTTACAACTTCAGTGTTTCCCTTCCCATATTTCTTAGGCAATCTTTCAAGACTAAGGATGATTTTCTTCCACTCCTTAGTTACGGGTCCTGAGGCGACTCAGCAGTCCAATGCTGGAACTGTTCATCTTTACAAGCGTTGTGAGGCATGGTGGCTCAATAGTTAGCACTGGTGCCTCACAATGCCAGGGACCTGGGTTCAATTCCTGCTTTGGGTGACTGTCTGTGTGGAATTTGCACATTCTCCTTGTGTCTATCGGGTTTCCTCCGGATGCTCTGGTTTCCTCCCACAGTCCAAAAATATGCAGATTAGATGGATTGGCTATGACTAAGTTGCCCATTGCATCTAAGGTGGGAAATACAGGGATGGTCTAGAGGGTGGGATGTTTCTCAGAGGGCTGGCATGGACTTGATGGGCCAAATGGCCTGCTTCCACACTGTGGGGATTCTATGTCACAGGATTCTAACTTGCTGCAGGTGGCACAGGTAGTTTTATTTTAAATTCACTCTTGAGATATGGGTACCACTGGCTCGATCAGTCTTTATTGTCCATTCCTAGTTGCCCCTGAGAACATAGTACAGAGGTATTAAAGAGGTGGGTGAGTGAGATAAATGGATTTTCACACACCTCTTCACCATTGGTGCTTGACCTCCACCTAGGCCTGTCAAAGATGCTCGAATTGGCTGGTAACTTCACAAATGCTTTTTCTCCAGTTGGGTGGTCGAGGCCAAGTGGTTACCCTTGATTTGGTGGATGTTACATTTTGAGGAATTCACGCATAATCCAGGTGCATGTGCTGGCTGCCTTCTTCTGTCTTGCTTCTTCTACTTCTCCAGAAGCGCTCACTGAATTTCTGGCAATACCAACTTTGCCCTCAAGACAAAGTTCGGGTGCCTGACAGTGATCACCAAAAATAGAGACATCATTCCAGCAGGTGCAGGAGAACAGCAACTGACTCAACAAGTCAATGGAACTGCAACTTTAGCACCCCAATGACCCACGCAATGAGTTTCCTCATGACAGCATGGGCCTCTTCATATGCGATGGTGGAATGGAGCCAGACGGAAAGTGGAGGAACCTTGAAACTGAGTAATACTCTTTGGATATGACCAATCATTGAAAGGTTGTTGGAACAGCACATGAGTGCTGAATTAATGCATCATGACTTGGAGCAGTACGGCAGGCATTCAGCACCATGGCCTGTTGGGAATAGTCGCACACTAACTGCACATTCACACACTGTTGCAGTTCATTCAACATTGAGATTCAATGCCCACGTGTTATGTTCCAAGAGGTGGCAGATCTCTGTGAGCAACTCCTTCTATAGGCCAGTTGATGTACAGTCACTTCTTGGCTTATATGGAGATAATAAAACTACCAGTACCTGAATAAAAACCAAAAGAACTGTGGATGCTGTAAATCAGGAACTAAAGCAAAGATTTTTTGTTTCTTTTTGGTTTTTTTTGTTTTTTTTTTCATCTCGCTCCACCATGCAACAATTGGATCTTCAGTTAGGAGTGAGAACCACAGCCCTCTCAGTCACATTCAAGGCCTTCACCACATAAAACATCACTCCCGACAGACATCACGATTTTAATAAACTCCACTGTGTACATGCAGCCCCATCACAAATTGAAACAAAATTAGTATGTGATTCTACGTCCTACTTTTACTAACACCAATACTTAAATTCTAGAACAAAAACAAAGTTGCTGGAAAAGTTCAGCAAGTCTGGCAGCAGCTGTGAAGAAAAAATCAGAGTTAACATTTTAGGTCCAGTGACCCTTCCTCAGAGCTCCAGTTCTCCAGAACACTGGACACAAAACATTAATGCTGTTTTCTCCTTCACAGATGCTGCCAGAACTTCTGAGCTTTTCCAGCAGCTTTGTTTTTGCTCCTGATTTACAGCAAGCACAGTTCTTTTGCTTTTTATTTATATTCAGGGGTTTGTTATGATGTCAAGTACTTTATAATTCAGTTTTAACAGGACTGTATTTACTACTAAATGGTTAAATCATTATCTCCCCTTCTCAGGGAAATCTAGCCATTCACTCACCCACAGAAAGTCTAAATCAAGCCAAGCTCAGTACCAGAGAAACATTAAGAAAACAAAAACATATTTATTCTAGACCGAATGGGACTTAGGACAGAGGAGCATATAGCCAATGAGCAGTAGAACTGGAATCTATAAAGGTTGCCGAACTTGACATCCAACATATTATCACATTTTCTTCAAAGGGCCTGTTAACAAAGTAATGTTATTTTAGGCTCACTGCCACAGTCCTGGGTGCAGTTGAACCTCAAGTCATGGGAATCTGGTCAAGCAACAGAATTGTAGCTAATTTTATTCTGCAGAACAATTGCTTGTGGACAATATTTACAACAAAGCTGTCATCCTATCGAATTTCACTATTTTCAAAACACAAAAGTCGATTTGCACTTAAAAAGAGAACTTAATTAAGCAATGAATGGAAGTGGGATATTTTCCAGAGAAAAAATAGATACAACATTTAATGAATCATTGTATGGATCTTTCAACTAACATCTGAATGTTATTTGCCCACAATCTCTGGTATCATACTTAGACAGCAGTTTTGTAAATACTCTGTGCTAAACTCCATCTAACGAAGATAACTTTACATGGAACTTTCTCTTATCGTGACTGATATATATAACTCAAGTTTCCTTTCCTAAAGGCATGCACACTTTGGTTACTACTCCAACTTCAGTCTCATCACTTCCACTTTTTAACTTATTATTTTCCTTCTTCTTTACATTTCTTTTCTCTCAGTGCCTCCTAGTCTCCATCAAATGTTATTAAGTCTCCTTTCATTTCTCGCCTCCTCCAGGTGTCTTATTCCAACTGCCTTTTTCCAACCCTTCAGCACATTTTATTTTTCCAACACTGTTGATGCCATCTGAGACTTGATTCCTCTGACACCAGCCTACGACTTCATACTGATCCCTTATTCGAACCTTCAGCAAGACCCCTCGAGGCATTTGCGACTGTCATTATAAATTGCAAATCCAGCTACCCCATCCTAGTTTCCTGCCAATTATCCACTCCGGTATGCAGGATAGAGGCTAATCCAGCCCATATCCTTTCGCCAATGCTCACTTCCCAGTGTTGATCTTTTGGTTTCAGACAGTGGTCCAGGTGTCATTACCCCTTTCTCCATCTCCCTGCAAAATACCCAATCATTTGTGAAGAAGACCTTTGCAATCCATGAACATATTGTGAATGATTCCACTGGCACCATGGCCTTGTGAGAAATTTGCTGAGGGGTGAGAAGGCCTTCCTTGTGGTGTAATATCTCATATATACTATGTCAGCATAGCTTTAAGAGACACAGGTATCAGTAAATCTTTCAGACACGTGTTCACAATATCATCACTTTCAGGTAAAGGGTAAAATCATCACAATCTTACCCGGCCATGGGACTGCTCTCTCATTTAAGAAAAATGACCTGAGGGTCACCATGTCTCAGGTAAGGGGAGAGATTGAGATACAGCTTCTTTCATAGTAACCTCGGCCAGTTTAGGAACTAAACCTATACTTTTGGCTTCATATACCAGTCATCCAGCCAACTGAGCTAACTGATGCCCCTACTATACCAGGGCATCTGACTTGAAGGTACAAAGGCTTCAGATACCTTCTTACTTTGGATCACTTAAAGCTGATGGAAGCCTGCTGCTCTGTAGAAATTAATAGATTAATGTGCGTTCAGACAGTGATATAACTCCGAATGTAGCTGTATATATGAGTGAGTTGTAAAAAAAACAAGCATTGTAATTTTCAGTATCACATTAACCATACCATGTTTCTTACTTCATGAGGGATACATAAGCATTGCCACATCAGGTAATATTCCTCTAAAACGCATCATTGTTAGTAGGGGTAACCATTCATAAAGAAAATAATTCAAGGTCTTTGCGCAGAATATTTGGAAAACTACTTGAAGGCCAATTAGGCCCCACCTTGGTCATCAAAAAAAATTGGTCAATCAGCCACTTCTGTTTCTGTGAGTACATATTTGAAGATTGTCCATTGACCAGCCAGAAGACAGAGTTCTTCTCTTTTTGGTGAAAATCTACATTCTTTCAAGACAGAAAAAATCTATGATTGCCTTATTTTAAAATGTGAATTTCCAGTACAATCAAAACGAAAGGCATTAGATTTATATCAATGAGTTCACTATCCCGCTTTGTCTTTTAATAAAATGAATGTCAGGCTATTGTTTCAATTTTGCAGAAAGCAGTTAAATGGCTCAAAAAGGATACCTCCAAATTAGTGCTAGAGACAATTACAGTGAAAAATGAGACTGTTTTTCCACTAAGCAATATTACCCATGCTCAGACTTCAATCAATTCAGCCATTTCCTTTTCTCACATCAGTGCCAAAAAGCTCATCTGGTGTAACCTTAAAATGGCATGAACTCTACCAATGGAAACCTGCTACTACAAACCTGCAACTTGTCTAATGACAAACGTGTGGAATCATAGAATCATAGAACTGTACAGCATGGAAACAGACCCTTTGGTCTAACTCGTCGATGCCAACTAGATATCCTAAATTAATCTAATCCTATCTGCTGGCATTTGGCTTATATCCCTCTAAACCCTTCCTATTCATTTACCTGTCCAGATGCCTTTTAAATGTTGTAATTGTACCAGCCTCCTTCACATCCCCTGGCAGTTCATTCCATACACCCTCCACCTTCTGTGTAAAAAAGTTGTTCTTTAGATTCCTTTTTATCTTTGCCCTCTCGCTTTAAACCTATGCCCTCTAGCTTCAGACTCTCCCACCCCTGCGAAAAAACTTTGCCTATTTACCCTATCCATGCTCTTCATGATCTTATAGGCCTCTATAAGATCGGCTTCCAGTGCTCCAGGCAAAATAGACCCAGTCTATTCAGCCTCTTGCTATAGCTTGAGGCCTCCAACCCTTGCAACATCCTTGTAAATCTTTTCTGAAAGAGAGATAATGCAGCTGCTGGAGAATCCGAGATAACAAAGTGTCGATCTGGATGAATACAGCAGGCCAAGCAGCATCTTAAGAGCACAAAAGCCTAGAAGGCCCGAAATGTCAGCTTTTGTGCTCTAAAAATCTTTTCTGAACCCTTTCAAGTTTCACAACATCCTTCCTGGAGCCGGGAGAATTGCATTCAGTGTTCTAAAAATAGCCTAACCTAAGCTCTGTACAGCTGCAACATTATTTCCCAACATCTATACTCAATGCACTAACCAATGAAGGCAAGCATACCGAACTCTTACTTCACTATCCTGTCTACATGGGACTCCACTTTCAAGGATATATGAACCTGCAGTCCAAGTTCTCTTTGTTCAACAACACACCCCAGGACCTTACCAATAATTGCATTAATGCAGTACCTCACATTTATCCAAATTAACCTCCATCTGCCACTCCTAGGCCCATTAGTCCATCTGATCATGGTCCTGTTATACTCTGAGGTAACCTTCTTCTTGAAGGATGCACGACCTCGAGGTAAATCCCAGGATGGACACCCAGCCTTGAGGTGAAGCCCAGAGTGGACACCCAGCCTCGAGGTAAATCCCAGGGTGGACACCCAGCCTCAAGGTAAATCCCAGAGTGGGCACCCAGCCTCGAGGTGAAGCCCAGCGTGGACATTCAGCCTTGAGGTGAAGCCCAGAGTGGACACCCAGCTCTGAGGTGAAGCCCAGCATGTATCTGAGTTGAAGCCTAGCATGGGCTTGTTGTGGTTGGTTGGCTGCTCCAAAATCTTAGACCAGCGTGGACTTGTCTGCTCCATCTGCTTTTTTTTTTCTCTGCCTCAGAAGGATTGTAGTGTTGAACTTTTAATTTTGTTTATTTTTCTAATTTATAACTAGGATTTTGTACCTCGGCACCATTATATCTAAGATGCTGCCAGAAATGGTGACTTTGTATTCCTGTATCCGTACACTTAAGTATGTGTGACAATAAACCTAATTCTAATTTCTTCCCTTGAGCATATATTCCTCTCTTGTTCCACTCCTGTCAACTCATATTTAAAATAGCAAAACATTATCACCCATGTACTATGTACTACACTCATTGGAGTATCTTCACTCATGCCCTCCCTCAGCCACCACGTGATTTCTCATCCTTAAAGACTTCAATTTCCATTACCAGTTATCATGCTCTATATCCTGTGAGTTCACTGTACACCTGTCCTTCTTCCACTTCTCCCATCATGTACACTTCCCAACGTATATTCACTACCCAGCTCTTGATCTTGCCATACAATATAACTTTGACACTCCTAATGTATCCATCATTTGTAAAGCCATCTTTGATCACTTCCTTGTATCATCTCCATCTACGCCATACTCCCGACACCCTGATCCCTAATCCTTCTGTATCCACTGCTAAAGTCTGCCCCAATTCTATTACAACTGCACTCTCAAAATCCCAACGTCTGACCTGTAACCCTCCAGTCGTCAGAAAGTTACTATTAACCACAGTCTCACCTCCACAATCAACACACTAGTTCCCATCACTCACTCCCTGGGCCTTCCCCCATTAAAGACCTCATCCTTACTGCTTTGACACCAAGAAATGCAGGCTTCAATGCATATTGTGAACAATTGGTTTGACTACTCACTGTTAGGTCTGGCTCGACGGCATCAAACAACATTAGGGCTGCTTTATCTGTGAAAATTCCTCACATTTCCAGAAAATGTAAAGGTAACCCCTACTTTCTTTTCATGAATACAAATCATCAATTTAAACTCTTGACTCCTGTACTGTCACCTGCAACTATAAGCATGAGGAGCCATGAAAAGCTCATGGACTTATTTGTCACAAAGAATGATACCATTTGATGAGGCATTTCAGCCAATTCCAATTCTTCACTAACTAGCACAAGGCTTCCCCTCAGCTTAGCTCCAAACTGTATCATTCTCTCATTTCTCTTTTACTGCCTTACCCTCAGGGCCTCATGGAATCCACCTGTTGACTTCTCAACTCGATTCCCACTGAACAATTAACCATCAAACATCCCTTTTAACTCCAATGCTAGCTGACAGTGTTGATGGTCTCTTCTCTGTAAACTCTGTCTCACTCCTTCATAGCTTCCAATTTCAATATCCCTTATTTTCCCACAAATCAATCTTTTGACCGCTTGTTTATTGGAAGTTGCCACCAAACCTCCAGCCTCCTTTTCTTCTCCAAAGTCTTTGAATTTGTTGTCACTTCCTAAATTTGTGTCCACTTTAACATTAGACCCCTTCTGATGTCTTCCAGTCACGTTTTTTTCCTTTCAATATGACATCAAAGAAGACCTCAATTTCAGTACTGCCTTGAATAAAGGAAGATTGCTGTGGTAGTTGGAGATTAATCAGCGGTGATGTGAGATATGTGATTCATCTATATTTTAATATCATTTGTTTTGCATTTCGTATTAATGGCAGCTGGGTTTTCTGTGTGCGTGGATAGTTTTAATGATTAAATTGCATGTGTTGCTATAGCTGTAGTGATTTCATTCCTGGGATGTAATTGAGTTTTGTTTTCATTCGGAGAGTGTTTACCAGTGAACACAACAAAGAGTCTTGCTTTAAGCTCCCAGCTTCAAATGTCAAAGATTGATGTTTTTCTCGTGATGAGGGGAAACACCCATTGCTTGGAAATAAATGCTTTTGGTTTATAATTTTGGTTTTGCAAAAACGTTGACTGAAACTGAATGTGTAAAACAGCTGTTCCTGATGAAAGGTGGTTTAGAACTGTTCAAGGATAGGTCACTTTTGTTTAATGACTTTAGTTTTAAAGTTCCAGACCAGAAGCATTTGGTTTAGAATCAGAAGGGGTTATTCGAAGATAAGAAACAAAATATATAAATAGAGATTCAAGGAAGACACTACCAGATTCTCCAGTCTGGAAACTGGAGCCATAGTTGAAGTAAGCTTGGTAGATATAAAATAGAAGGGAATTTTCTGTACTCTGTTGAGCACTATAAAGGGGTATTTTGGGGATTATGGACATTGTATTTTACTGCATGTTTTGAAATCTTTAAACTTATTTTATTTGCCTAACATGATCTATATAAACCCAGAGTTCATTCTGGGATCTGATTTGTCCAGTAATCAGCTGGGATCATAACTTATTGTAGACTTAGAATAGAACTGTAGGGTTTCTTTAGGGTATTATCAAATGCTCAACCAGCTTTGGCAGCTTATCAGTGATACTCCCTCTGCCATAAGCTCAGAAGTGGGATGTTTGCTGATGGTTTCAGAATGTTCAGCACTATTCATGACTTCTCAGATACTGAGGCAGTGCTTATCCGATAGGAGCAAGACTTTGAAAATATTCAGGCTTTGTCTGATAATTGGCAAATAACATTCCTGCCACACACAACGGTCAGTCAATACGAGAGAATCCATCCATTGCATGTTGACATTCAAAGGTATTACCATCGTTGATTTCTCAACAATCAACATCCCAGGTTTGACCAGAAACTGAAATGGATGAAACATATAAGTAAGAGATAATAGGAACTGCAGATGCTGGAGAATCCGAGATAACAAGGTACAGAGTTGGATGAACATAGCAGGTCAAGCAGCATCAGAGGAGCAGGAAGGCTGATGTTTTGGGCTGAGACTCTTCATCAGAAATGGAGGAGGGAAAGGGGATTCTGAAATAAATAGGGAGAGAGGGGGAAGCATATCGAAGATGGATAGAGGAGAAGATAGGTGGAGAGGAGATAGATCAGCCAAAGAGGCAGGGGTGGAGCCAGTAAGGAGGGGAGGTAGGGAGGGGATAGGTCAGTCCAGGGAGGACAGACAGGTCAAGGGGGCGGGATGAGGTTAGGAAGTAGGAGATGGGGGGATAGGAAAGAGGAAGGACTAGTGATGGAAGCGAGGGCAAGCTGGGCTGGTTTTTCGATGCAGTGGGGGGAGGGGAGATTTTGAGTGTTGTGAAATCCACATTGATACCATTGGGCTGCAGGATTCTGAAGTGGAATATAAGTTGCTGTTCCTGCAACCTTCGGGTAGCATCGTTGTGGCACCGCAGGAGGCCCAGGATGGACATGTCATCTGAGGAATGGGACGTGCAGTTGTTTAATGTGTGTAGGTGTTCTGCAAAGCAGTCCCCACGCCACCGCTTGGTTTCCCCGATGTAGAGGAGGCCACAATGGGTAGGGCGGGATGGGGATGAGGGGTGTGGTGTAGGGGCAGGTGTAGCACTTCTTGCAGTTGCAGGGAAAAGTGCCGAGTGTGGTGGGGTTGGAGGGAAGTGTGGAGCAGACAAGGGAGTCATGGAGAGAGTGGTCCCTCTGGAAGGCAGATAAGGATGGGAATGGAAAAATGTCTTTGGTGGTGGGGTTGGATTGCAATTTGCAGAAGTGTTGGAGGATGACGCGTTGGATCTGGAGGTGGGTGGGGTGGTATGTGAGGATGAGGGGGATTCTGTGACAGATAATGGAAACTGCAGGTGCTGGAGAGTCCGAGATAACAAAGTGTGGTGCTGGATGAACACAGCAGGCCAAGCAGCATCTTAGGAGCACAAAATCTGACGTTTCAGGCCTAGACCCTTTGTTAGAAAAGGGGGATGGGGAGAGGATTCTGAAATCAATAGGGAGAGAGGGGGAGGTGGATTGAAGATGGATAGAGGAGGAGATAAGTGGAGAGGAGACAGACAAGTTGAAGGGACGGGACGGAGCCTGTAGAAGTGATTAGAGGTGGGGAGGTAGGGAGGGGATAGGTCAGTGCGGGGAGGACGGACAAGTCAAGGGAGCGGGATGAGGTTAGTAGGTAGGAAAAGGAGGTGCAGCTTGAGGTGGTAGGAGGGGATAGGTGAGAGGAAGAACAGGTTAGGGAGGCGGGGTCAAGCTGGGCTGGTTTTGGGATGCAGTGGGGGGGAGGGGAGATTTTGAAGCTTGTGAAATTCCCATTGATACCATTGGGCTGCAGGGTTCCCAAGCGGAATATGAGTTGCTGTTCCTGCAACCTTCAAGTGGTGCGGGAAATGTGAGAGACATGGTCAAGGTTGTTCTCAACCACCGCGGTGGGGGTGGGGGGGGGGTGCGTTTCGGTCCTTGAAGATCGAGGACACCTGGGATGTACGGGAGTGAAATGCCTCATCCTGGGAGCAAGTGCAGCGGAAGTGAAGGAATTGGGAACAGGGGATGGAATTTTTGCAGGCAGGTGGGTTGGAGGAGGTGTATTCTAGGTAGCTGTGGGAGTTGGTGGGTTTGAAATGAATATCAGTTTCAAGGTGCTTGTCAGAGATGGAGACAGAGAGGTCCAGGAAGGTGAGGGATGTGTTGGAGATGGTCCAGGTGAACTTGAGGCTAGGGTGGAAGGTGTTGGTGAAGTGGATGAACGGATGCAATGCATCATCCTCCGACACTTCGCCATCTACAATCCGACCCCACCATCAAAGATATTTTTCCACCCCCACCTTTGTCTGCCTTCTGGAGAGACCACTCCCTCCGTGACTCCCTTGTCCGCTCCACACTCCCCTCCAACCCCACCACACCCAGCACCTTCCCCTGCAACCGCAGGAAGTGCTACACCTGCCCCCACCTTTCGCACCTACACTGGCCCTAATCCCCACCTCTTCCTCTGTTACATTGATGACTGTATCAGCACCGTCTTGTGCTCCCACGAGGTGCTCGAACAGTTCATCCACTTCACCAACACCTTCCACCCCAACATTAAGTTCACCTGGACCATCTCTAATACCTCTCTCTCCTTCCTGGACTTCTCTGTCTCCACCTCTGGCAACCACCTGGAAATTGATATCTATTTCAAGCCCACCGACTCCCACAGCTACATATAATACACCTCCTCTCAACCACCTTCCTGCAAAAGTTCCATCCCCTATTCCCAATTTCCTCACCTCTGCCACATGTGTTCCCAGGATGCGGCATTCCACTCCCATATATCTCAGATGTCCTCATTCTTCAAGAACAGCACATCCCCCCGCGGTGGTCAAGAAAGCCCTCGACCGTGTCTCCCGCATTTTCCACAACTCGTCCCTCACACCCCCCATCCCTCATAAACCAAAACAGAATCCCCCTCACCCTCACACACCACCCCACCAAACTCCAGATCCATGCGTCATCCTCCGACATTTCTGCCATCTGCAATCCGACCCCACCACCAAAGACATTTTTCGTTCTCCACCCTTATCTGCCTTCCGGAGGGAGCACTCTCTCCGTGACTCCCTTGTCCGCTCCACGTGCCCTTCCAGCCCCACCACACCTGGCACTTTTCCCAGCAACTGCAGGAAGTGCTACACCTGCCCCCTCGTCCCCATCCGAGGCCCCAGAAGACTTACCACATCAAGAAATGATCACCTGCACATTGGCTAATGTGATATACTGCATCCACTGTACCTGTTGTGGCATCCTCTACATTGGGGAAACCAAGCGGTGGCATGGAGACCGCTTTGCAGAACACCTATGCTCAGTTCGCACTAAACAACTGCACCTCCCATTCCGCAGATATCAAGTTGATCCTGGGCCTCTTGCAGTGACACAATGATGCCACCCAAGGTTGCAGGGACAACAACTCATATTCCGTTTCGGAACCCTGCAGCCCAACGTTATCAATGTGGGCTTCACAAGCTTCAAAATCCCCCCTCCCTCTACTGGATCCAAAAATCAGCCCAGCTCGTCTTTGCCTCCCTAACTTGCCCTTCCTCCCGCCTATTCCCTCTTCCCAACTCAAGACCCACGCCCACCTCCTACCTACTAAGCTTATCCCACACACTTGACCTATCCGTCCTCCTTGGACAGACCTTTCTCCTTCCTACCTCTCCACCTACACTCACCTTTACAGGCTCTATTCACACCTCTTTTACCTGTCTGTCTCCTCTCCACATTTCTTCTCCTCTATCCATCTTCTATCCGCCTCCCCTCTTCCCTATTTATTTCAGAATGCCCTTCGCCTCCCTCATTTCTGAAGCAGGGTCTGGGTCCGAAACATCAGTTTTCCTGCTCCTAAGATGCTGCTTGACTTGCTGTGTTCATCCAGCTCGACACCTTGTTACCTAGCCATATAAATAATATGGTTACAAGAATAGATCAGAGGCATGGAATTCTGGAGAAAGTAACTCACCTCATGTTTCCTCAAATGTAGCCAACAAAGCACATGTTAGGAATGTGATGGAATAATGTTTACTTGTCTGGATGAGTGCATCTTCAAAAACACTCAAAAAGTTCAATGCTTTCTCGGACAAAGCAGCCCATTTGATTGCTACCATGTCCACCAGCTTCGACACTCACTTCCTTCATCACTTTTGCAGAGGCTGCCATGAGTATCACCAACAAAATGCACTGCAACAATTCACCAAGGCTCCTTGGATATCACTTTTCAAAACTTGATTTCCACCAACCAGTAGGTGAAGGACAGAAGATGCATGGGAACACCACATCATGCATGTTTCCATCCAAGCCACTCATCACTCTGAGTTGTACCCTTCAGTGTCACTGGGAACTTCCTATTAAGTGGGTTTCGCTGTACCACATGGACTTCAGTCATTCAAAAAGGCAGATCAATACCTACGTAACATGAGAAGTGAGGAGTGGCCAAGTAAATAATGCCCACATCCCATGAATAAATAATTATGGAAAGAAATAATATCATGAAAAAGGACAAGGTCAACTTTCACATGTCTGCCGACAGTGCCTGGCACAGCCTGACCATATCCCCTTCATTTTTTCCATTGTGTTTGAATTGTTAGGCTCTTTGTACTGCAAGACCAGAAATTTCCTCCAAATAAGATTGGGAAGATTGCAGCCATTATTTTTGGGCCCACCATAATCTCTTTGCCATTATGGGCTAACCAAGGATGTTCTCAAACTTGGAGTTATGTTTGACTCAGATGACTGCTCAACCAAATACTTGAACCACCACTAAGGTATTTAATGAACTGGCCACCACCAACACCACCAGAAGTTGCCAGAGAAACTCAATGGATCAGGCGGCATCTGTGGAAACAAAGCAGGCTTAATGTGCTAGCGAGTTTTGAGAAGATTTGTAGCTCAGATTGAGGTTCTGGATGTGAGTTTGCTCGCTGAGCTGGAAGGTTAGTTTTCAGATGTTTTGTCACCATTCTAGGTAACATCATCAGTGAGCCTCCGACGAAGCCACTTTGATTGGGACAACACATCCATCCTAGGACACGCCAAACAGAGACACGCACGAGAATTCCTAGAAGCATGGCACTCCAACCAGAACTCCATCAACAAACACATTGATTTGGAGCCAATCTACCATCCCCTGAGAAAAAGAACAGGAAATGACATCACCAAAACAGGAAATGACATCACCAACTCAAGGAAGCCTAACCAGATAAATAGAAAGCGGGACATAACACCAGCGCTTCGTCAGAGGCTCACTGATGATGTTACCTAGAATGGTGACGAAACGTCTGAAAACTAACCTTTCAGCTCAGCGAGCAAACTCACATCCAGGCTTAATGTTTTGAGTCCAATGATTGTTCATCAGAACTGATAGCAGCTGAGAAAAAATGTTATTTATATTGAATAAGCGGTTGGGGGAAGGGAGGGGGAAGGAGAGGTGAGTGGATTGGTGGAGATGGAGCTGAGAGAGAAAGGAAAGGAAACAAGGAGATTGTGGATAGCTGGCTGGGCAGAAGAAAAGCTGGATAAATGATAACAAGAGCTGACATAGGAGGAGATAATGGGAACTGCAGATGCTGGAGAATTCCAAGATAATAAAATCTGAGGCTGGATGAACACAGCAGGCCAAGCAGCATCTCAGGAGCACAAAAGCTGACGTTTCGGGCCTAGACCCTTCATCAGAGAGGGGGATGGGGTGAGGGCTCTGGAATAAATAGGGAGAGAGGGGGAGGCGGACCGAAGATGGAGAGAAAAGAAGATAGGTGGAGAGAGTATAGGTGGGGAGGTAGGGAGGGGATAGGTCAGTCCAGGGAAGACGAACAGGTCAAGGAGGTGGGATGAGGTTAGTAGGTAGATGGGGGTGCGGCTTGGGGTGGGAGGAAGGGATGGGTGAGAGAAAGAACAGGTTAGGGAGGCAGAGACAGGTTGGACTGGTTTTGGGATGCAGTGGGTGGCGGGGAAGAGCTGGGATGGTTGTGTGGTGCAGTGGAGGGAGGGGACAAACTGGACTGGTTTAGGGATGCAGTTGGGGAAGGGGAGATTTTGAAGCTGGTGAAGTCCACATTGATACCATATGGCTGCAGGGTTCCCAGGCGGAATATGAGTTGCTGTTCCTGCAACCTTCGGGTGGCATCATTGTGGCACTGCAGGAGGCCCATGATGGACATGTCATCTAAAGAATGGGAGAGGGAGTGGAAATGGTTTGCGACTGGGAGGTGCAGTTGTTTGTTGCGAACTGAGCGGAGGTGTTCTGCAAAGCGGTCTCCAAGCCTCCGCTTGGTTTCCCCAATGTAGAGGAAGCCACACCGAGTACAGTGGATGCAGTATACCTCATTGGCAGATGTGCAGGTGAACCTCTGCTTAATGTGAAATGTCATCTTGGGGCCTGGGATAGGGGTGAGGGAGGAGGCGTGGGGACAAGTGTAGCATTTGCTGCAGTTGCAGGGAAAGGTGCCGGGTGTGGTGGGGTTGGAGGGCAGTGTGGAGCGAACAAGGGAGTCACGGAGAGAGTGGTCTCTCCGGAAAGCAGACAGGGGTGGGGATGGAAAAATGTCTTGGGTGGTGGGGTCGGATTGTAAATGGCGGAAGTGTCGGAGGATGATGCGTTGTATCCGGAGGTTGGTAGGGTGGTGTGTGATAACGAGGGGGATCCTCTTTGGGCGGTTGTGGCGGGGGTGGGGTGTGAGGGATGTGTTGCGGGAAATACAGGAGACGCGGTCAAGGGCGTCCTCGATCACTGTGGGGGGAAAGTTGCGGTCCTTGAAGAACTTGGACATCTGGGATGTGCGGGAGTGGAATGCCTCATCGTGGGTGCAGATGCGGCGGAGGCGGAGGAATTGGGAATAGAGGATGGAATTTTTGCAGGAGGGTGGGTGGGAAGAGGTGTATTCTAGGTAGCTGTGGGAGTCGGTGGGCTTGAAATGGACATCAGTTACAAGCTGGTTGCCTGAGATGGAGACTGAGAGGTCCAGGAAGGTGAGGGATGTGCTGGAGATGGCCCAGGTGAACTGAAGGTTGGGGTGGAAGGTGTTGGTGAAGTGGATGAACTGTTCGATCTCCTCTGGGGAGCAAGAGGCAGCGCCGATACAGTCATCAATGTACCGGAGGAAGAGGTGGGGTTTGGGGCCTGTGTAGGTGCGGAAGAGGGGCTGTTCCACGTAACCTACAAAGAGGCAGGCATAGCTGGGGCCCATGCGGGTGCCCATGGCCACCCCCTTAGTCTGTAGGAAGTGGGAGGAGTCAAAAGAGAATTTGTTGAGGGCGAGGACGAGTTCAGCTCGGCGGATGATGGTGTCGGTGGAGGGGGACTGGTCGGACCTGCGGGACAGGAAGAAGCGGAGGGCCTTGAGGCCATCTGCATGCGGAATGCAGGTGTATAGGGACTGGACGTCCATGGTGAATATGAGGTGTTGGTGGCCAGGGAATTGGAAGTCCTGGAGGAGGTGGAGGGCGTGGGTGGTGTCACGGACGTAGGTGGGGAGTTCCTAGACCAAAGGGGAGAAAATGGAGTCCAGATAGGTGGAGATGAGTTCGGTGGGGCAGGAGCAGGCTGAGACGATGGGTCGACCAGGGCAGGCAGGTTTGTGGATTTTGGGAAGGAGATAGAAACGGGCCGTGCGTGGTTGGGGAACAATGAGGTTGGAGGCTGTGGGTGGGAGGTCCCCTGAGGTGATGAGGTCATGAATGGTGTTGGAGATGATGGTTTGGTGCTCGGGTGTGGGGTCATGATCGAGGGGGCGGTAGGAGGTGGTGTCGGAGAGTTGGCGTCTGGCCTAGGCGATGTAGAGGTCAGTGCGCCATACCACCACTGCGCCACCCTTGTCTGCAGGTTTGATGGTGAGGTTGGGATTGGAGCGGAGGGAGTGGAGGGCTGCCCGTTCTGCGGGGGAGAAGTTGGAGTGGGTGAGAGGGGTGGAGAGGTTGAGGCGGTTAATGTCTCGATGGCAGTTGGAGATGAAAAGGTCGAGGGAGGGTAGGAGGCCTGGGGGTGGTGTCCAGGAGGAGGACTTGTGCTGGAAGCGGGTGAAGGGGTCAGTGGAGGGAGGGCTGGGCTCCCGGTTGAAGAAGTAGGCATGGAGGCGAAGACGGCGGAAAAACTGCTCTATGTCCAACCGTGACTGGTGTTTGTTGATGTGTGGTTGTAGGGGGGCAAAGGTGAGCCCCTTACTAAGGACTGACCGTTCGTCCTTAGTCAGTGGAATGTCTGGGGCGATGGTGAAGATGCGGCAGGGCTCAGTGTGGCTGTCTTCTCTGGGGTTGTGGAGGTTGTGGGCGGAGCGATGACGTCGTCGGCCGTGGGCGGGGTTCCGTCGACCGTGGGCGGGGTTCCGTCGGCGTTGGCCGTGGCGGGCCATTCTTTAGATGACATGTCCATCATGGGCCTCCTGCACTGCCACAATGATGCCACCCGAAGGTTGCAGGAACAGCAACTCATATTCCGCCTGGGAACCCTGCAGCCTAATGGCATCAATGTGGACTTCACCAGTTTCAAAATCTCCCCTTCCCCTACTGCATCCCTAAACCAGCCCAGTTCGTCCCCTCCCCCCACTGCACCACACAACCAGCCCAGCTCTTCCCCCCCACCCACTGCATCCCAAAACCAGTCCAACCTGTCTCTGCCTCCTTAACCGGTTCTTCCTCTCACCCATCCCTTCCTATCACCCCAAGTCGCACCCCCATCTACCTACTAACCTCATCCCACCTCCTTGACCTGTCCATCTTCCCTGGACTGACCTATCCCCTCCCTACCTCCCCACCTATACTCCCTCCACCTATCTTCTTTACTCTCCATCTTCGGTCTGCTTCCCCCTCTCTCCCTATTTATTCCAGAGCCCTCACCCCATCCCCCTCTCTGATGAAGGGTTTAGGCCCGAAACGTCAGCTTTTGTGCTCCTGAGATGCTGCTTGGCCTGCTGTGTTCATCCAGCCTCACATTTTATTATCCTGAAGTAGGAGGATCTGGGTGATCTGTACTGATTGCAATCCATATAATGTAATAATGGGAACAAACAATAGCCCTGTCTATTCCCATAACTGTTTCCCTACTACATTGGCAATATCATCCGTGCTGCTTCCCCCTCTCATCTGGAATTGGAAAAACTTCTCAATAGCACTTCTAATTTTTACCCTGCCCTCACCTTCAGCTGGTCTAACCTTGGCTTCTTCCTTCACTTCCTCAACATCTCTGTTTCCTTTTCTGGAGATAGGGTAGTCACCCATATCCATTACACTCACACACTGACTCCCACAGTTATCTCACATCCTGCTTCCTGTAAAGACTCTATTCCTTTTTTCCCAGTATCTCTGTCTCTGTTCCGATGATACAACCTTCTGCAGGGTTCTTCAACTGTGGATTCCCCCACCCCCAAACATGGTCGACAGGACACTTAGCTGTGTCCAAACCAATTCTCAAAAGTCAGCCCTCACCTCACCTCTTCTCTCGCACAGTAATGAGAGGGTCCCATTATCCTCATTTTCCACCCCCACCGGCATCCACATCCAAAGGATTATAAGCCACAATTTCTGTCACCTCCAACGGTGAGAGACCATTCCCTCCAGGAATCTCTGGTCCACCCCTGCTCCATTTGCAACAGTTCCCAAAACCTCCATTGTTACTTCCCATGTGATTGCAGAAGGTGTAACTCCTACATGTTTACTTCCTTCATCTTCACTATCCAAGGCGCCAAACATACCTTCCAGGTGAAGCGTTTATAATCTCTCAGAGGCTTATCAGAATGTAGTTGTTAAAGAACAGGAATGACAGTCCATGAAATCCATTGTGATTATACACATCACTATCCCTGGCCAAAAGATGAAACTAGTAATACAATGTTAACCAATTAGTATATACTCATTATCTTTTACCCATTTTAAACTTCTTAAAATTGCAGAACACTAAACTATAATTTGTTACTTTTTAGGAGAAACTTGCCAATTCTGTGTGAATCATTTTATGGCACACCTCAGTGCAGGCTCAGTTTAACAGGACTTGAGAAGCTATTATCATCTTTTATCCAGGAGTAATTAGCTTAGCCAAACATGTCCTCACCCTTAACAACTTCCCTTTCAATTCCTCCCACTTCCTACAGATAAAGGAGGTGGCCATAGGCCCAAGTTATGACTGCCTCTTTGTAGGTAACGTGGAACAGTCCCTCTTCTGTAGCTACACTGGCCCTAAACCCCACTTCTTCCTCTGTTACATCGATGACTGTAACGGCGCCACCTCGTGCTCCCACGAGGAGCTTGAACAGTTCATCCCCTTCATCAACACCTTCTACCCCAACTTTAAATTCACCTGGACCATCTCTGATACCTCTCTCTCCTTCCCTGAATGCTCTTTTTCCATCTCTGGCAACCACCTGGAAACCGATATCCATTTAAAGCCCACCGACTCCCACAGCTACCTAGAATACATCTCCTCCCACCCACCTTCCTGCAAAAAGGCCATCCCCTATTTCCAATTCCTTTGCCTCCGCTGCATCTGCTCCCAGAATGAGACATTCCAATTCCGAACATCTCAGATGCCCTTGCTTTTCAAGGAGCACAACATCCCACCCTCAGTGGTCGAGAACACTCTTGACCATGTCTCCCACATTTTTCGCAACTCAACCCTCATGCCCCATCCCCGCAATAAAAACCAAGAAAGAATCCCCTCATCCTCACATACCACCCCACCATCCATTGGATCCAATGCATCATCCACCGACACTTCCGCCATCTGCTATCCGACCCCAACACCAAAGATGTTCTTCCCTCCCCACCCTTATCTGCTTTCCGGAGAGACCACTCTCTCCACGACTCCCTTGTCTGCTCCACACTCCCCTCCAGCTCCACCACACCCGGCACTTTTCCCTGCAACTGCAGGAAGTGCTACACCTGCTCCCACACCACCTCCCTCACCCCAATCCCAGACACCAAGATGATTTCCACATCAAGAGATGTTCACCTGCACATCTGCCAATGTGGTATACTGCATCCGCTGTTCCCGTTGTGGCCCCCTCTACCTCGGGGAAACCAAACGGAGTCTTGGGGACCGCTTTGTGGGACACCTATGCTCGGTTCACACTGAACAACTGCACCTCCCAGTCATGAACCGTTTCAACTCCCTCTCCCATTCCTTGGATGACATGTCCATCCTGGGCCTCCTGCAGTGCCACATCGATGCCTTCCAAACATTGCAGGAACAGCACCTCATATTCTGCTTGGGAACCCTGAAGTCTAATAGTATCAATGTGGACTTTACAAGCTTCAAAATCTCCCCTTCCCTAACCGCATCCCAAAACCAGCCCAGCTTATTCCTGCCTCCCTAACCTGTCCTTCCTTCCACTTATCCCCTCCTTCCACCTCAAGCCTCAACCCCATATCCTAGTTCCCTCATCCACCCCCGCTTGACCTGTCCATCCTTCCTGGACCGACCTATCCTCTCCTTAACTCCCCACCTACACTCACCTTTAATGAATCCAAACCCAGCTCTTTGACCTGTCTGCCTCCTTTCCACCTATCTTCTTCTCTATCCATCCTCTATCCGCCTCCCCCTTTCTCCCCATTTATTTCAGAACCCCATGCTCCTCCTCCATTTCTGAAGAAGGGTCCAGCCCAAAATGTCAACTTTCCTGCTCCTCTGATGCTGCTTGGCCTGATGTGTTCATCCAGCTCTACACCTTGTTATCTCTGTAATTCCACACTTCAGTTTACAAGTACATTACTTGCATTGAATTTTTGAAAAAAAAAATACAATGCGGTCTTTTGACTATTGAACTGACTTAATTGCAAATCCTCATTGAAATATATTACATAATTAGATTATTTTGGTATGTAATCATAAAATCTGCCAAATGTCTGAAATTTCCATTCAAATGACATTATATATTAAGAATATACATTTTAATGAGGATCACACAGTTTGGAACTGCCTTCCCACCAAGTGTTTAACATAAAATCTCATGTGCAAGCAGCGCAGCGTTCCGCAGGGAATATGGACTCGGACAGCCCATCCTTAGAGGCTTTATAGTCAAGGGAAATCTTCTCACAAACTGACTAAACATGATTTAAGGTGCTAGTGTTGGACTGGGCTAGAGAAGGTCAGCAGTCAGACAACACCAGGTTTGGCCAAAAGGTTTATTTGAAATCACAAGCTTTCAGAGCATTGGACCATAACTTGGTCTCATCTGACTTCTGAATGAAGCTAAACATGGCTTGACTCGTGAAATAGAAAAACTATATGTTTATTAAGAAAAGACAAAAGAAATAATCACATAAAATGTTAAAACAAGTGATCAGGTTTTCAACCCATATTTAATCCTAACAAGGGTGTATTCTCAGACTCCAATACCTCCAAGGGATTGACCACATACATGTGTCATTCGGCATGCTCTCAATTCCATGCCTGTACAGTCTGGGCTGTGGGTCACGGTCAGTCCTGTGTCTCTACAACGGCTTGTCCGATCAAAAGAGCTAAAGCAGTTGGGAAGATGTAAAGGCATCAGTTTGGGGTCTGGACACTTCTTCTTTGGGGCAGTTTGGTTAGGTGGACCACGGTCAGTCTATTGGCTTCATCTACAGAAACTAAGGTGCATTGTTGAAGAAGGTGGGAGGGTGTTGGAAGGAAGGAAAATGTGTGAGGCATTGGGGGCAAATGAGAGTGAGTGAGAGAAGATGCTGCATGCAATAGGGAGAGTGGTAGTACACGAGCGGTCGTGGAAGTTGGGACCAGTGGCTGATGTAGAATGAGTGTGAGGTAACATAGAGATGCATGTGGCACTTATCCTGACCAAATAGAGGAATCCACCAGCTTTCATCTTAGCTTGCTGTCCATTCCCTCATACTTGGAGACTGTACTAACCCAAGTGTTGCCCTTGGACCAGGCTGTCAGGGTTGGGTACAGTGGCTTCCTCTGCTTGTCCTCCAGGAAGAGGATAGCCCTCCTCTACATCATTCAAATCACCATCACATCCGGGTGGAGAACTGCAGTGCCTGGTCTGACAACTTCAGAACTGTCTATCACCAAGCAAGGCAGCTTTGATGCGCTGATGCTTTGTCTGGGTACACTACAAACTTTTAAAGATAACACGGATGCCAGGTCCCTGCACTTTTGGGAGATATCTGGTGAGTGACCAGTTCTTCCAAGAATAAGGGGTGGTTCAATGCTGTTAGAATTGTGTGAGAAGGGCGCAGTGCACTCGAGGTGTGTAGTTAATGAGTCACATTTGGCAAGATGCTCTAATAAAACTTGTTCAGCCTCATAGCAAGAAACCTTCCATGAAAGCCAATGAAACTGACACATGGATGAGGGTAGTGTCAGGTTCATCTCTTAGAAAACCATTCAAATCCTAAACAAGAGATAATGGGAACTGCAGATGCTGGAGATTCCAAGATAATAAAATGTGAGGCTGGATGAACACAGCAGGCCAAGCAGCATCTCAGGAGCACAAAAGCTGACGTTTCGGGCCTAGACCCTTCATCAGAGAGGGGGATGGGGGGAGGGAACTGGAATAAATAGGGAGAGAGGGGGAGGCGGACCGAAGATGGAGAGTAAAGAAGATAGGTGGAGAGGGTGTAGGTGGGGAGGTAGGGAGGGGATAGGTCAGTCCAGGGAAGACGGACAGGTCAAGGAGGTGGGATGAGGTTAGTAGGTAGCTGGGGGTGCGGCTTGGGGTGGGAGGAAGGGATGGGTGAGAGGAAGAACCGGTTAGGGAGGCAGAGACAGGTTGGACTGGTTTTGGGATGCAGTGGGTGGGGGGGAAGAGCTGGGCTGGTTGTGTGGTGCAGTGGGGGGAGGGGATGAACTGGGCTGGTTGAGGGATGCAGTGGGGGAAGGGGAGATTTTGAAACTGGTGAAGTCCACATTGATACCATATGGCTGCAGGGTTCCCAGGCGGAATATGAGTTGCTGTTCCTGCAACCTTCGGGTGGCATCATTGTGGCAGTGCAGGAGGCCCATGATGGACATGTAATCTAGAGAATGGGAGGGGGAGTGGAAATGGTTTGCGACTGGGAGGTGCAGTTGTTTGTTGCGAACTGAGCGGAGGTGTTCTGCAAAGCGGTCCCCAAGCCTCCGCTTGGTTTCCCCAATGTAGAGAAAACCGCACCGGGTACAGTGGATGCATCCACTGTACCCGGTGCGGTTTTCTCTACATTGGGGAAACCAAGCGGAGGCTTGGGGACCGCTTTGCAGAACACCTCCGCTCAGTTCGCAACAAACAACTGCACCTCCCAGTCGCAAACCATTTCCACTCCCCCTCCCATTCTCTTGATGACATGTCCATCATGGGCCTCCTGCACTGCCACAATGATGCCACCCGAAGGTTGCAGGAACAGCAACTCATATTCCGCCTGGGAACCCTGCAGCCATATGGTATCAATGTGGACTTCACCAGTTTCAAAATCTCCCCTTCCCCCACTGCATCCCTCAACCAGCCCAGTTCATCCCCTCCCCCCACTGCACCACACAACCAGCCCAGCTCTTCCCCCCCACCCACTGCATCCCAAAACCAGTCCAACCTGTCTCTGCCTCCCTAACCGGTTCTTCCTCTCACCCATCCCTTCCTCCCACCCCAAGCCGCACCCCCAGCTACCTACTAACCTCATCCCACCTCCTTGACCTGTCCGTCTTCCCTGGACTGACCTATCCCCTCCCTACCTCCCCACCTACACCCTCTCCACCTATCTTCTTTACTCTCCATCTTCGGTCCGCCTCCCCCTCTCTCCCTATTTATTCCAGTTCCCTCCCCCCATCCCCCTCTCTGATGAAGGGTCTAGGCCCGAAACGTCAGCTTTTGTGCTCCTGAGATGCTGCTTGGCCTGCTGTGTTCATCAAATCCTAAACAAGCTGGATTCCCAGAATACAAAATATGTCTCCGCTTCTTTTAGTTTATGTTGCCCAATCTTTGATAAATAATGTAGTTACACTTGGGGTGTTCACACCACCTATCAGGCATTTATAAAATGGGCAGCACAGACCCCCATTGCATTGCATGCATTCATATTTCATAACGAAACATGTGCAGCCCGACTAACTGCACCACAGTGTAAGAAAAGTAATTTACTAATGATTCTTTAAATAAATCACAGCTACATTAATTGAATTGTAACAGCTTCCCCAATTTTTGTATCATTATTAAAAACCACTTGAGATTTCTCACGGTTTGTAATGTTGTCTGAGCCTCTTAATTGGATTACTGAATTGAACAATTGAGCTAGCCATTACCATTTGTACAGTTTGAGAGAGTGACCTGAATTTTCTTGGAAAATGTAAAAAAAAATCCTTATTTACCATCTCATTCTTTTGCTAATTGTATAAAGATACTTGAAAAATGAATTCTGACCTCTGAGAATGAAAACACAATGTGGGTTGAACTATTGGGAGTGAAGAGTCACATATGTTTTAGCTACCCATCAATTAAGCTGTGAACTCTATCTTTGGCTCATTCGATTGGCTCAATCCACATTGTGCTTTCATTCTTAGAGGTCAGAATTCATTTTTCAAGTATCTTTATACAATTAGCAAAAGAATGAGATGGTAAATAAGGATTTTTTTTAACATTTTCCGGGGCAATATTGTAGTCTGGACTTGATAAAGCAGATGCAAAATGTTCAAATCAAAATTGGACAAATATTTGAAAAGAAATTTCATAATATGGAAGATAGAGCATGGGAGTGGGACTAATTAGATAATCTTTCAAACTGTTAGCGTGGACATGGGAGGCTTCTATCAAAGTTGTATTGTTCTGCAGTCATGATCCTATTACCCTGCCTGAAATATTTAACAACTTTAAGAAGTAACTGAGTCTGTCCACAGACAGACAAATTATCTGTAACAATTCTGCATTGGAAAATAATTGTTGGTATAATTCATGAGCTGCTAATGCATTGCCTCAGCTAAATGAGGTGATTTCTTTCAATATACTTCCTGCAGATTCTGAAGAATATTCTACTGGAGTTATTTTAGTTTGGAGCCTTTGTCTAAGGAAGAGGGCCTTGAAGCCAAGTATATTATGGAATATTTCTGAAGCAATTCAATCGCATTTTTAGCAAATCAACATCCCACAGGCAACAGAAAAAGTCTTGCAAAAGTAAAATATAACTTGCCCTTAAAAAAATGTTGTATTGTTTGGAAGTAATTTCGTCTGCCCTATTACAGGACTATTGTTTTAGTGCAGCTACAGATAAATTGAGATAATGGGAACTGCAGATGCTGGAGAATTCCAAGATAATAAAATGTGAGGCTGGATGAACACAGCAGGCCAAGCAGCATCTCAGGAGCACAAAAGCTGACGTTTCGGGCCTAGACCCTTCATCAGAGAGGGGGATGGGGAGAGGGAACTGGAATAAATAGGGAGAGAGGGGGAGGCGGACCGAAGATGGAGGGTAAAGAAGATAGATGGAGAGAGTATACGTGGGGAGGCAGGGAGGGGATAGGTCAGTCCAGGGAAGACGGACAGGTCAAGGAGGTGGGATGAGGTTAGTAGGTAGATGGGGGTGCGGCTTGGGGTGGGAGGAAGGGATGGGTGAGAGGAAGAACCGGTTAGGGAGGCAGAGACAGGTTGGACTGGTTTTGGGATGCAGTGGGTGGGGGGGAAGGGCTGGGCTGGTTGAGTGGTGCAGTGGGGGGAGGGGACGAACTGGGCTGGTTGAGGGATGTAGTAGGGGAAGGGGAGATTTTGAAACTGGTGAAGTCCACATTGATACCATTAGGCTGCAGGGTTCCCAGGCGGAATATGAGTTGCTGTTCCTGCAACCTTCGGGTGGCATCATTGTGGCAGTGCAGGAGGCCCATGATGGACATGTCATCTAGAGAATGGGAGAGGGAGTGGAAATGGTTTGCGACTGGGAGGTGCAGTTGTTTGTTGCGAGCTGAGTGGAGGTGTTCTGCAAAGCGGTCCCCAAGCCTCCGCTTGGTTTCCCCAATGTAGAGGAAGCCACACCGGGTACAGTGGATGCAGTATACCACATTGGCAGATGCGCAGGTAAACCTCTGCTTAATGTGGAATGTCATCTTGGGGCCTGGGATAGGGGTGAGGGAGGAGGTGTGGGGGCAAGTGTAGCATTTCCTGCGGTTGCAGGGGAAGGTGCCGGGTGTGGTGGGGTTGGAGGGCAGTGTGGAGCGAACAAGGGAGTCACGGAGAGAGTGGTCTCTCCGGAAAGCAGACAGGGGTGGGGATGGAAAAATGTCTTGGGTGGTGGGGTCGGATTGTAAATGGCGGAAGTGTCGGAGGATGATGCGTTGTATCCGGAGGTTGGTATGGTGGTGTGTGAGAACGAGGGGGATCCTCTTCCGGCGGTTGTGGCGGGGGCGGGGTGTGAGGGATGTGTTGCGGGAAATACGGGAAATTCCTCCGCCTCCGCCGCATCTGCTCCCACGATAAGACATTCAACTCCCGCACATCCCAGATGTCCAAGTTCTTCAAGGACCGCAACTTTCCCCCCACAGTGATCGAGAACGCCCTTGACCGCGTTTCCCGTATTTCCCGCAACACATCCCTCACACCCCGCCCCCGCCACAACCACCCTAAGAGGATCCCCCTCGTTCTCACACACCACCCTACCAACCTCCGGATACAACGCATCATCCTCCGACACTTTCGCCATTTACAATTTGTAGGTTACGTGGAACAGTCCCGCTTCCGCACCTACACAGGCCCCAAACCCCACCTCTTCCTCCAGTACATTGATGACTGTATCGGCGCCGCCTCTTGCTCCCCAGAGGAGCTCGAACAGTTCATCCACTTCACCAACACCTTCCACCCCAACCTTCAGTTCACCTGGGCCATCTCCAGCCTGGACCTCTCAGTCTCCATCTCAGGCAACCAACTTGTTACTGCTGCCCATTTCAAGCCCACCGACTCCCACAGCTACCTAGAATACACCTCCTCCCACCCACCCTCATGCAAAAATTCCATTCCCTATTCCCAATTCCTCCACCTCCGTCGCATCTGCTCCCACAATAAGACATTCCACTCCCACACATCCCAGATGTCCAAGTTCTTCAAGGACCGCAACTTTCCCCCCACAGTGATCGAGAACGCCCTTGACCGCGTCTCCTGTATTTCCCGCAACACATCCCTCACACCCCGCCCCCGCCACAACCGCCCTAAGAGGATCCCCCTCGTTCTCACACACCACCCTACCAATCTCCAGATACAACGCATCATCCTCCGACACTTCCGCCATTTACAATCCGACCCCACCACCCAAGACATTTTTCCATCCCCACCCCTGTCTGCTTTCCGGAGAGACCACTCTCTCCGTGACTCCCTTGTTCGCTCCACACTGCCCTCCAACCCCACCACACCCGGCACCTTCCCCTGCAACCGCAGGAAATGCTACACTTGCCCCCACACCTCCTCCCTCACCCCTATCCCAGGCCCCAAGATGAAATTCCACATTAAGCAGAGGTTCACCTGCACATCTGCCAATGTGGTATACTGCATCCACTGTACTCGGTGTGGCTTCCTCTACATTGGGGAAACCAAGCGGAGGCTTGGAGACCGCTTTGCAGAACACCTCCGCTCAGTTCGCAACAAACAACTGCACCTCCCAGTCGCAAACCATTTCCACTCCCCCTCCCATTCTCTAGATTACATGTCCATCATGGGCCTCCTGCAGTGCCACAATGATGCTACCCGAAGGTTGCAGGAACAGCAACTCATATTCCGCCTGGGAACCCTGCAGCCTAATGGTATCAATGTGGACTTCACCAGTTTCAAAATCTCCCCTTCCCGTACTGCATCCCTCAACCAGCCCAGTTCGTCCCCTCCCCCCACTGCACCACTCAACCAGCCCAGCCCTTCCCCCCCACCCACTGCATCCCAAAACCAGTCCAACCTGTCTCTGCCTCCCAACCGGTTCTTCCTCTCACCCATCCCTTCCTCCCACCCCAAGCCGCACCCCCATCTACCTACTAACCTCATCCCACCTCCTTGACCTGTCCGTCTTCCTTGGACTGACCTATCCCCTCCCTACCTCTCCGCCTATACTCTCTCCACCTATCTTCTTTATTCTCCATCTTCGGTCCACCTCCCCCTCTCTCCCTATTTATTCCAGTTCCATCTCCCCATCCCCCTCTCTGATGAAGGGTTCAGGCCCGAAACGTCAGCTTTTGTGCTCCTGAGATGCTGCTTGGCCTGCTGTGTTCATCCAGCCTCACATTTTATTATCTACAGATAAATTGAACTAGGTTTCCTCTTTGCTAAAGTCTTTTGGAGTCTGGAAGGGCTATGCTGACTGGCTGCTGAATTCTCCTGGTGTGAGGCTGGTCCTTTAGTATTGGGTGGTTTGCAATGCGGGAAGAAAAGAGACATCCTGCTTGATGGAAGGAATATATTTTCCAAATTGGTGTGATGCAGGAGAACTTCAGAGTAGTTTTTTTAAAAATTTGCTCGTTGGATGTAGGACTCATTTCTTGCCCTAGAGTTTGATGAGCTGCCTTCTGTTGTAGTCTATGTGCTGTCAGTTCACTCATAACATTGCCAGGGAGTCACTTTTAGGGCTTTGACCAAGGAAAAATGAAGGAACAAGGTTAGAGTTCCAAATGAAGCAGTTGAATAGCTTGAAGGAAAATTTGAAAGCTGTCGTGTTCCCATGAAAATGTTGCTCATCTCCTTTTGTTTCGTAATGTTTATGAATTTTGCAGACGGTTCTGCTGGAGCCATGGTGAGTTGCGACAAGGCATTTTGTTGATGTGCACATAGCTGCTACTTATGCATTGGTGGTGGCAAGGGTGAATGTTTTCGGGATGCTGATCAAACCAGTTGTTGTGTTCTGAAGTTCTTTTTCTTTAATCAGTTACAGAATATGGATATCACTGGTTCAGCCTTGTCTTTTACACTGATGTACTGAGCATCTCAGTTGTTGAGGATAAGGATATTTGTGGAGCCTCCTCCTCCAATTAGTTGCTCAACCATGCTTCACAATTCAGGCCTGAATGTGACAGAAGTGCAGACCTTAAATCTGACCGAATGATTCTGGGACCCCTTAGCTGTTACGCAAACTGCTTACTCTACTTGGCATGCAAGCAGTCCTGTGATGCAGCGCAACGAGTTTGGTCCCTCATTATTAAATATGGTTGGTACTGCTTCTAGCATGTTAGCCTGCTCTCGGCATTGAAGCAGGGTTGATCCTTTACTTTGATGGTATTGGTAGAGTTGAGCGTATACTGGTCAAATAATATTACAGATTGTGGTTGTTTGCAGTTTTGCTGCTGCTGATGGTTGAGTCTCATGGAGGCCTAGCTTTCTGTGGCTGGTTCCTTTCCAAGTCTGACCTGCTTAGTATGATGGCATTGGAACACAATACAATAGAGTGTATTTTAGAATCTTTGTGGCGCAGTAGGTAAATGTGTTCAGCTGTTAAGCAGAAGGTTGTTGGCTCAAGACAAAGGCCTACCTCATCAATGGCACAGTGGCTCAGTGGTTAGCGCCACTGCCTCAGGGTGCCAGGGACCTGGGTTAAATTCCACCCTAGGGTGACTGTGTGGAGCTTGCACATTCTCCCTGTGCCTGTGTGGGCTTGCTCCGGTTTCTTCCCACAGTCCAAAGATGTGCAGGTTAGGTGGACTGACCATGTTAAATTGCCCACAGTATCTCGGGTGGTAAATGTAGCGGCTGGGTTTGGGAGGAATTCTGTTTGGAGGGTCAGTATGTGCTGAATGGCCTGAAGGCACTTTCCAAAGACTGTGCAGTGGCCATTCCTACCAAAATAAAATTATTGGCATAGCTCAATGCTTCTCTTACCAATAGAGAAATGAGGATGAAGTCAAGTGTGTTTTTCTCTCTTCTTGGTTTTCTCGCCACTTGCCACAGGCCCAGTCTAGCAGCAACACCATTTAGGACTTGGTCAAATCAGTCAGCAGTGGCAGTACCAAGCCACTTTTTGTGATGGGCATTGAAATCCCCACCCAATATACTCTGTGCCCTTGCATCTTCAGAGTGTCCTCCAAGTGGCATTCAACATGAAGGAACATTGAGTCACAGGCTGAGGGTTGGAGTGGTAGTTTGTGGTAACCTGCTGGAAATTTCCTTGCCAATGTTTGACCTCATGCCATAATACTTTATGGGGCCCAGAGCTGATGTTGAAGATTCCAGGAGAACTGCCTCCTGTCAGTATACTGTTGTGTCACTAACCCTGGGATGTCTAGCCAGTCAGTGATGTTAATAAGGTGTGCCTTGCAGGACCAGCAGGACTTTGTGTGCTATTTTCATTTCCAGTGCCTTCAGCAATGCCAGTTGTTCCATCAACTTTGATTCCATTCACCAGACGTTCTAGCAGGCTTTAATGAATCAACCACGTTCTTGTTGGTAAGATACAAGTAAGCCAGATTAGGTAAAGATGATAGATTTTCCTTCCCTAAAGTACAGTAATAGACCATTTTTTTAAAAACAGCAATGATTTCATTATCACCATTGGACTGGCTTAATTCCAACTTTATGATTTGAACTCAAATTTGACCATCTGTGGTGCTTCATCGGTTTTGTGTTTTGCACTGATGTGCTGAGTTCTGTCAAGATTGAGGATGGGGATATTTAGAGTGCCTTCTCTTGTTTGGTGTTCAATTGTCAATCAACATTCATGACTGAATATAGCAGGATTGCAGAAGTTTGATCTAATATATTGGCTGCTGAATCAGTTAGCTCTGGGGATAGTATGTTCCCTCAGTGGTTTAGCAGTCACGTATACCTGGCAAAATCGCCAGGCTGACAAAACAAAATATTTTATTATGCTTTAGTAAGTATCAGCAAGTTGGAGTAAGAAATGTCCCTACATTTTCTAGCAGCATGCTCTGGAGTTGAATAGAACAGCAAATTATTTCCCAAAAGCACAGTAGGGTGACATGGTGGCTCAGTGGTTAGCACTACTACCTCCTAGTGCTAGGGGCCTGGGTCCAATTCCACCCTCAGGTAACTGTGTGTGTGGAATTTGCACATTATCCCTCTCTCTGTATGAGGCTCTCCTGGGTGATCTAGTTCCCTCTCACAATCTGTATAGGTTAGATGGATGAGGAAATGTAGGGTTACATGGTGGGATGCTCTTCAGAGGTTCAATGTTGACTTGATGGACTGCTTCCAAATAGTAGGGATTCTATGAAAAAATGTTGCATGCCCTTACATCTTCCTCCATTAACTTTAAAGCATAATCAGTTAACTGAAGTCTTTAAAGAGCAAAGTCAATATTTCTTCTGACTTGAAGTGTTAAAATCTATTACATTTGTGAATCTTTATCATCATAAGGGTTGAGATTCTTCGCCTAGAATCATACACAGTGAAAATCAAGTTAGACGTAGGAGTGCAAATTCATAGATCCTTGAAAGTGGAGTAGAAGGTAGACAGGGTGGTGAAGAAAGTGTTTAGCTTGCTTATCTTCTTTGGTCAGTGCACTGAGTATATGAGTTGGGAGGTTATTTTGCGCTGTAGGACACTGGTTAGGCCAATTTTAGAATACTGTGTTTGGTTCTAGTCTCCCTGCTGTTGGAAAGATGTTGTTAAACTTGAAAGTTTTCAGAAAAGATTTCCAAGGATCTTGCCAGGAGTGGAGTTTTTGAGTTAAAGGGAGAGGCTGGATATACTGGGATCTTTTTCCTTGGAGTGTCGGATTCTCGGGGTAATATTACAGAGGCTTATAAAATCATGACGGGCATTGATAATTTAAATAGCAAAGGTCAATTTCCCAGGGTAGGGGAGCATAGGTTTCAGGTGAGAAGGGTAAAAATGACGTGAGTGACAACTTTTTCATGTAGGTGATGGTGCGTGTGTTGAATGAGGTGTTAGAGGAGGTGGTATGGGGCTGGTACAATTATCACACTTAAAAGGCATGTGGATGGATGCATAAATAAGAAGGGATTAGAGGGATATAGGCCAAATGCTAGCCAATGGTACTGGGTCAGTTTAGGATTTCTGTTTGGTGTTGACAAGTTGGACCAAAGGGTCTGTTTCCATACTGTGCATTTCTATGACTCTATAAAATTGCATTATTGCAAGGCCCCATCAGTTGTATTACAAGTAGAAACAGCAAGGGAGCATCAAATTCCAGCAGCCCTTTACATGTCAGAGGTGGTTTCTTTACTCAGAGAGTAGTAAGGGAATGGAACGCTTTTCCTGCAACGGTAGTAGATTTGCCAACTTTATGTACATTTAAGTCATCATTGGACAAGCACATGGACGTACATGGAATAGTGTAGGTTAGATGGGCTTCAGATCGGTATGAAAGGTCGGCACAACATTGAGGGCCGAAGGGCCTGTACTGTGCTGTAATGTTCCGTGTCTATGTCTATGTCTTGTAGAATCTTTTAAATGCTTTATGCCTTTAGGAATGAGATTGGATTATGAGGTGTCTGTTCTTCTGGCATTCCAGGCCAAGCAATTAGAGTGCAATGCTTCTGTCCTAGGCCATGTATTCTGGGCGAAATGAATTATAACCCAGCCTCCTATTCTCACAAAAATTGCCTTGTAAATGTGAATGGGAATTCTGGATCTATCACTGGGAAATTGATTTCTTCCCTAATTTTATTTTGCCTGCACAATCCATACCGGAGCAGCATTTTCTATATTAAAAAATGTAATTTCAATGATCTAGACTGTTTCTCTTCTGACTAAATGCAATATCAGGCCATATTTTAATTTTAAGTTATTGGAATCATACCTGTCATTTTGTCAAACTATCCATTGTGCTTTGTAATCAATAAACTAAAAAGACAGATTGAGCAAGTTTTGGCTCAGTCACACACATTTTTCAGTGGTCAGAGTTACCTTAGGGTTTTGAAATCCCCTTTATGTCATTCTGAAGGGATTGTTTGATGATATACTTTAGTCATAGTTGATACCAATCTTATAGATCGATTGTCACTCCATTGATTGGCATACTGGTCGAGATCTTGCAGTTATGACCACTGGTGGCTCTCAGGAGGCCTTCTTGTTGTGATACACTCTCAATCCCAGTTCAACTTCACTGTTACCCATCTTTCTTGGTGGGTCTGCTGAGGCTCCAGAGCTGTAGGTTCCCTGACTGGGTTAGTGACATTGAGAGCTCCAAGCCCAGTCATTAATAATACATCACATTTGGAAGCAGCCGAGTTCTAAGACAGTCCCTAGAAGGACTGTTCAGCTGATTTCACTCCATGCACATATGGCCTCATGATTCCCACTTTGCCCAGATGCTGAAGTCCTGAAGCCTGTCACGAAATTCATTCCAGTGTATGAGATATCTCAGCTTTGTTAAGGATTTTCTCACCAAATCTGCCACTTACTGCAACTAGAATTTTAATCTCAGAGCAGGATAGGGATAGCATGGCCAATGGCTATCAGGAGACCATGGTCATTAACCTTTTCACAGATTGCTTATTCCACCTGGTGCTGAAGATTGTAGCATTGATTTGCGGTACATGGATGCATAGGGGAGGACATTGAAGCTAGCTAATGAGGATGTTTTAATCATTGCCACTTTCCAGAAAAAAAAGACATAATTAGTATCAGCTTTTGCAAAGGACCCAAGCTTTCCCATCCATTGTTGACTACACATGCATTGCTTTATGTGCGCCTCATTTCAATACTGCTACATATTGGAACTAAAAGGAATACCAACATATAGTTGCTGAATAACTATAGCCAGAGTGACACAGACATTCAACTCTTTGCTTAGTGTTCTGCAGTGTTATGATGCATTAATTCTGCTTGCTAAATTCTCAAAGAATTCTAGGAATTTAGTCAAAGATGATTTCTCTTTCACAAAACCATTTTGACTCTGTTTTAGTGACTCATCTGCAACAATAATCTGTATAATTGTAGCTTTCCTTCCTATTTGTAGTGTGAATCAATCTTTTGTGATATCATCGCCCATCTCTATAGATTCTATAGTCTAGGACTTAAACTAAAACTTATACAGGTTGCCCCTTGTTATGAACAATAGCAGTTTGTTTATGGAAAAGTTGTTCTCTGGTTGTCTTCTTTCTGAATAAACCTGCATAACTCGGTTTGTCTTGAACTGTTCACTCTGCCATGGATCTAGTCCAATATTTTCTACTCCAAGGATGCTGAGGTCAAGATATGCATACAGACTTTAAAATGAAATGTAGATTATAATACCCTTTATTAATTCATGGAATGAGTCTGTCACTGGCTAGGCAGTATTTATTACCTATTCCCAGGTGTTCATTAACAGCTCAGAGTCAAACACATTGCTGTGGGTCTGGAGTCACGCCTATTCACCAGCCTGTTTAGTCACAACCCCAGGCAGATGTCACTCTTGAAGCAAGGGACTGCTGATGGTGGCTGCTATAGGTCTCAGGAGTGTGTGCTTATTTCTTCCTCCAATAAGAGGTAGCCCTCATGAAAAGTCAGGTTGACAGACTTGTCTGTAAATGCCATAGACATGTAAAGACCTATCATCACCATATGCATGAGCTCAAAATTATATGAACATAAAAAACTGAAGCCAGGGTTGGACACACATCTCCTTAAGTTTGCTCCACCATTCAATACAATCATGGCTGACCTTCAGTCTCAACTCAACTTTCATACTCAAGGAGAGTAGACTCAAATTTCTTCAAGATGTCGTTGAAGGTCATCAGCCCGGCAATCATTGCCAACTGTTGTGTTCAGAGACATTGCCCCTTGTGTCCCTTGAAGAGAATATTCTTTACTTTCAGTTGCTGGTATCCTTGCATATATTCTCATCTCTTAGAACCAGCTCTCCTGTCAGCTAGCATTGGCTTCATTCCCCATTTTCTTTTGGGCATATGTCCTTTTGAATACCCAGTAAGATGATAGCACTTAAGCCTTGACTCATTGCTGCCAACTTTAACCAGACATGGTTATAAAGACTGTGCACGATGATACAAGTTCTGCCATACAATCTTACCTCTGCTATCAGCCTTCCATGCAGGACCTTATCAAAAGCCTTGCTGAAGTCCAAGTGGACCAAGTTGAATGCTTTGCCCTCATCTAAACATCTGGTTATAAAAAAATCAATCAAGTTGGTCACCCATGACCTCCCCTTAACAATAGCATGCTGACTGTTCATGATTAATCCCTGCTTCTACTGGCAGATTAATTTTGCCCCTCCTATTTGTTTCCAATAGTTTCCATGCTAATGATGTTAGACTGACTGGAAAATACCAATGAATCCCATGCACCATTATATAAACTATGCCTTCAAATCTCAGTCGATTGCATTTATATTTTATTTAATTGCCTTATAAACATTCAGCTGATGTCCCACAGCCTTTTGGTTCCCTCCATCTTTATAGTCAATCAGATACAGCACCCTGTTTGCATCACCACTCCCATCCTATCCCAGGCCAGGTAAATCAAATTCTCAAAGCAGCAATGGATAGTGTTTCTTTATCCTCTATTAACGTTAGTTCTCTTCTAAATCAAATATTTGTACAGCTCTTCTTTTAAAGAGATCAACCACAGTAGTAACGATTTTATGATGTGGAGAATTTTGTCTAATTATTAGCCTTTAATCCTCATCAAATTGGAGTCTGTGTCACATAACCTTGCAATTAAACGTGATGTTCAAAAACTTTTTTTACATTTACATTATCCACGCACTTTGAATATCTCTACATTAATCTACTTTCTCCTGACAACAAACAAATGTTGTTGCACACATCGCAAAATCGAGGGTTTTACATTGTTCTCCTATTTAAGAGAGCCTGCCAAACTCCTGTGAGCTCCCTCCAAAGAATTAACACACTGCTGGGGACCACCTGTAAGTAATGGCTCATTCCCAGGAACCTCCTACGAATAGTAACACACTCAGAGGGACCTCCTGGGAGTACTGGCATATTTCCAGACTTCCTGAGATTGTTGATGCATGTCCAAAGACCACCAGTAGATCTTGGCAAATGGGATTCCCGCGACTCCATGTCTGCTTCACCCAGATTCGATTTCGGAAAGAAATGTTCAGCTACTCAAAATGACTGATAACCATGCAGCAGTGTGATTGACTCTTGGCTGCTGCCTGAAATGGTAGCTCCAATAACACTCACAAAGCTAGGCACCATTCAGGGCAAAGCAGCCAGCTTGAATGGCCCCGCAGCCTCAAATATCAACTTCCACTTGGAAGGACAATGGTAGCAGATACCTGGGAACGAGTTCTCCTTCAAGCAACTCACCGTCCTGACTTGGAAACATATTGCCGTTCCTTCAGTCTCATTGGGTTAAAGTCCTGGAATTCCCTGCTTAACAGCATTGTGGGTCTATCTACAGCACATAAACTACTGTAGTTCAAGAACACAACTCACCACCACCTTCTCAAAGGCAACTACAGATGGAGAAAGCATACAGTCATAGACTCACATGGCGTGGAAACAGACCCTTCAGTCCAACCAGTCCATGTTGACCATGTTCCCAAACTAAACTAGTCCCATTTGCCTGCATTTGGCCCATAAGCATTTGCTTATCCAAATGTCTTCTAAATATTGTAACTATACCTGCATCTATCACTTCTTCTTGAAGTCCATTCCACATACAAACCACACTCCTTGTAAAAAGGTTGTCCCTTATGTCCTTTTTAAATCTTTCTCCTCTCACCTTAAAAATATGCCCCCTAGTTTTGAAACCACGCACCCTGGAGAAAAGACCCTTGCCATTAATTTTATCTACGCCCCTCATAAATTTATAGACTTCTGTAAGGTTACCCCTCAACCTCCTGTGCTCCAGTGAAAAATGTCCTAGCCTATTCAACCTATTTTTATAACTCAAACCCTCCATTTTTGCCAACATCCTGGTGAATGTTTTCTGAACTCTCTCAAATTTAAATAATCCTTCCTATTAAATGACAATCAGAACTAGACACAGTACTCCAGAAGAGGCCTCACTGCATCCTGCACTACTTCAAAATGGCCCCACAACTCTTATACTAAAGTGTATGAGCAATGAAGGCAATCATGCTATTTGCCTTTTTAACCATCCTGTCTACCTGTAGCATAAATTTCAAAAGAATTATGTGCCGGAACCCCCCGGTCTTTCTGTTCTACAGCCCAGCCAGCAATATCAACATTCCAAGAATTAAAAAGCAAAATAATGTGCCAGTTGGTGCAAACTAAATTTCTTTTTAGATTTATTAAAATCTAAATATTTTCTTTAAAAACACAATAAAAAGGTAATACATTTTCACAGGAAAATCACCCGAACATTAGTTTGATTTATTTAGTGCCACGTGTATTTTGTTACAAAATACAGTGAAAGGCGTCGTACTGTGTCACCAGTCTGCAGCACCATCTTAGAACACAGAAAAATGAACCAAAAAAATGGATAATAAAGGCAGAAAAATAAAGAAATAAATAAAAAGTGTTCAACATTACAGTTCTTCTTGTGAAGTTGTTCCACTGACCGTGGACCTCCTGACCCAGAATAATCAACTTTACCTCACGGTGCTGCTGGAAAAAAATGTGCCAATCTTTGATGCCAACTCCTCTCATGAGATTGAAATAGTGTAGAAACAAAATTCAGGTTGACCAACACCTGAAATAGATTAATATTTCAGTGTCATCCTTCATGAGAAATGGTATAATTAGACAGACTTAGTCGCTCAAATACCTTGCTGAATTATAAGTTAGAACATGCAAAAGGAAAGAAAGAGCAAAACGGAGGGAAGGAGACGGTCTGATGTTTTATTTTATCTGTAAATCATATGGCCTGACCAAAGATGGCATAATCAAATGATATTCCTTTAGCGTGTGATTATGGGAACTGCAGATGCTGGAGAATCCAAGATCATAAAATGTGAGGCTGGATGAACACGGCAGGCCCAGCAGCATCTCAGGAACACAAAAGCTGATGTTTCGGGCCTAGACCCTTCATCAGAGAGGAGGATGGGGTGAGGGCCAGAACCCTCACCCCATCCCCCTCTCTGATGAAGGGTCTAGGCCCGAAACGTCAGCTTTTGTGTTCCTGAGATGCTGCTGGGCCTGCTGTGTTCATCCAGCCTCACATTTTATGATCTTGGATATTCCTTTAGTGTTGTCATTTCCAAAGATATTTCCTAACACATTAACTTGTTTCAAATGATAGTTAACATCAAGTATGTTCACTTAGCAATTCAGACTGCCCTATCTGTAGTTCATTTATTTCTTGGTTTGTATTTTCAACAAGGAAGTGAGCATAATTGCGGAACAAGATGGTATAGTTGGTTTGAAAGCCATTCCCTGCAGCTTTTGCAGCTGTGTCTAGGGGTTCAGAAATTTCTGTAATCTGTCAAGTGTAACGACATTTCCTTATAGTTGGAGATGAATTTGGAGCGGAAGAGATCCAATTGTTGTGATTCATGTAGGAACCAACTATGATGAGTTTGCCTCCAAGTGGATATTTTACTTGTTAAGATACCATGGGAGCTTAGCTTGATATCCTCGTTGAGATAAAACATCACCAGCAGCAGAATTAACAGAAGAGAGGTGTTTGTGGAGAGACCAGAGATGATAGAATATTACATTGTTTTGTAAAGCTCAGCCTCTTCTGCTCTATGGAGAACAAACCCAGCCTATTCAGAGTGTCATCATAACTGAGACTTTCCATTCTAGGTAGCATCCTCGTTAATCTCCTTTGCATCCTCCAATGACCCTTCCAAAAGTGTAGTGACCAGAAGTATTTCATCTGAGGCCAACAAATGTTTTATAAAGGTGGAGCAAGACTTCCTTGCTTCTATATTAAATGCCCCAGCTAATGAAAGCAAACATCCCATACGTCGTCTTCACTATCCTGGCGATCTCTGACGCTTTCAGGGATCTAGGGGCCAGTACATCAAGACCCCTTTGTCACTCAGTAGTTCACGTAGATAGTCCTACTAGAGTTGGGAAGAGTTAGACATAATCCTATTGAATGAAACTGCCTAAATGGTTGAAGTGTCAGTGAGGGAGCATGTTGTGGGTAGCAACCATAACCACAAGCTTCAAAGTTGTTATGGAATGGTATAAGGATAGGGCAGAAGTTAAGCATCTAAACTGGGGAGGTGATTGCACATGAGGAAAATCTGTTTTGCTGAATTTGTCTTTGTCAAAGGTGTGGTTATGGGATCTTGTTACTTTGCAACAGTTGATCGTTAGGAACTAAATGTTGTTACTTAGTTAGGAATTGCAATAGAGTTAATTATGCCAATTCTTCTTTTCTTTATTTTGACTGTGTTGGAAGAATCAAGTGTGTTTTGCTTTAAGCCTCATGGTGAAACAATTAAATCACAGCTTGAACACGACTTACACTTGTCTTTAAACAAAATAGCAAAAAGTTAGGGTCTGGGCTATCTCTTTGAGGTGTTTTGGTCTGGTCCATAACACTAATTATACCTTTTACATTCGCATCCAAATCGTTAATATATATTGTCAACTTGCCTTGGATCCCATGGGCTCTTGCCTTTTGGACCAGGCTTCCTCGTGGGACTTCACGGAGAACTTACAGAAGTCCATGTAAACTACATCAACCACACTATCCTCATCGATATCTTTAGTGACCTTTTCAAAAAGCTCTTTTAAATTAGACAGGATCTCCCTCTCACAAATGTATGCCAACTGTCTCTTTGATAAATTCCTAATTTCCAAATGTCGTTTAATCTGTCACTCAGAATTTTTTTGAATAATTTCCCTAATATTATTAGACTACTGGCTTGTAGTTAGGTCTATGTCTGCCACCCTTCTTGAACAAAGGAATCACGTTAACTATCCTCCAGTCATCTGGCACTTCACTTAGGGCCATTAAAGTCTTAAATATTGGACCCGTGCGTTTAAAAAAAAAATCTGAGGATATCACTAACATGGTGGAAAGGGGGCATCTTATACACATTTGCTATTTGAAAATGTAGGGACATTTTATAAGGGTCCACTGAGAAAATCATTTTAAAAATGAAAGTATATGAGTGTGGAGGAATTGTGACATAGGTTGGTAATGGAGTGATAGGAGGCCAGGTGTTGGAATGCTGAGTATTTTCTCTGACAGCATGTGAGTAACGGTTGTCAAGGAATTTGCACTGTGTCCTCAGCTTTTTACTCAGTTTTACAGTAACTGATATGAATGAACAGTGAGCTGTACATCCAAGACTTCTGCCAACACCAAGATAAGTGATGCAGTAATGCATGTGATATAGGTGAGAAAGTTATAAAGAATCATTTCTATACTGGGTGGACCAAACTGCATTAGGTGCCATTCAGCATGCATAAGGGCAACATCATCCACTTTGAAGCTAAGCAAGATCGATCCAGAATATTTTTAACAAAGTATGAAGTTGGAAACTGATTGGCAGTCATGAAATAATTTTAAAAGTTAATCAAATCTCAAAGGGACTGGAATATAAATGGGTTAGAAGCTGTGCTTCTGTTGTGAAATGCTTGTATTCACACAGTATTTGAATGATTTATTTCATTTCTGGGTCCTTTGACCTCAGGAAGGATATATTGGTCCTGGAGGGCAATGTAAATTCACCAGAATGGGACTGGGGCCTTAGGAAGTTGAATGTTTCATATCATATCAGTAAACCAAGATTGCATCCCTTTGAGTATTGAAGCTTAGTATCAATCTAGTTAAAGAATTTAGTATTTAATGATAATAGATTAGATTAGAGTCTGACTGTTGAGGATGTTGGGGGCACTTCTTGAAAAGCAGTATCAGGTTCCCAAAAAGCTGCTTTTTGGCTAGGCTATACAAAATGATTTTTGATAGTGTGACAGCATGACAGAGGTTAATACGGGATATGAAGCAAAGTGGTTTAGATTATGTTCAGATAAAGATCAGCTTTAGATCAGATAAGGATTTAACAACATGGGAACAAGTTCAAGCTCAGCTCCTGTAGTTACCAGTGGATCGGGATCATAGACAGTTTAACATATTTGAGGTATATGATTTTAAATGAGTGAAGAAATATGCCTGGGGAATGCAATGATTTACTCTTGTTGTTGTAAGCATGTATAACTGCTGAACATCAATTGCAGGTAGAGAATTCTTATGCGGCAAATCATCTAATCTTCCCATTCTTTGGGAGGTGACCACCAAAAATCATGTTCAACTCTGAACTATGTCATTGGAGCCTACTTTATGCCCAGGGACCCTTTTATAGAGAGTTGATATTACAAGGAGTGTCTCCCCATCACGGTATGTATCCTGGTGATATTAGTCTAACGCTAAATGAGACCTAAAAGTTTGCCAAATGCAATTTCATCACCGTGTGAGCCCCTTAGCTCAGGGTTCAGATGGTGACGTCACAATGCATCTGTTTACATCACAATGTGTATCATGGTGATATCATACATCACAATAACTTTTATCAACTGGACAAACTGGAGGCAGTTGTCTGCATAATTGGTTAAAATGATGGAAATAGGGCTACACCATTGCTGTTAGTAACTAAGTCATCTTTCGAGGAGTGAGTGTGATCACTGGAAGATTTGAAGAAGTTCACTCTTTTTGAAGAGAGATTGAAGAATGGTGGCTTGGAATTTATTCTAGTATTAAGAAAGCTTTGGTTTGGAGCACATCTGGAGCATAGAATTCACAAGTTCAAGATGGGTGAATTTGCCTGGGAGGGGTTGGGAGCTGTCACACAGTTAGATTAATTCACAACATGTAAATGTCTCAAATAAACACTGTCATATCCAGGGGCAGGGTTAGTTAATACTTTTCTAGGTTTCTGTCCCAAAAGAACCTCAGTGTTTCTGACTATATTTCGTTTGGGTTAATATCAATAAATTAAAATTATTATATTTAATCAAATATTTAATGTTAATCTAGTTAATGTATTTTAAAACTTAATGATTACAATAGGTTGGTTAGATATTATCTCTTGTGTAGGAGTCCTCAACAAGTATCAGTTTAGTTCATCTCTCAGCTCCTTTTTTTTACACTATTAACTACACTGACTCATTTTCTACAGGACTGTTACTGCACTTTTTTGATCCCAGTAATATTGATGCTAAATTGAGAGGTATAATTAAAGTTGTTGCTGCTACAGTTACCATTTTAGATCTTCTAGGTAGTCTGAGTCTTAGAATCTACTCTACTCTCATACTTAGCTAACGGCCCCCCACCAACCATCTGCTATGTGCCCTTTGAAATTGGTGCCCTTTCCCTCTTCTGTAAATGTATTTAACCAGGCAGCACCATCGCTTGCTGCTTTGCAGTGTGGACACTGTTAGAAACAAGGGTGGAAATTAATTTAGACATTTACTCCCCACCTTTTGCTCCCTACTGCTACCTGCACCAAAAGCAAGAATTGATTAGAATATTCAAAACATTTTCCAGCAAAGTAGTGGGCATGGAAAAGGCAAACATTCCCATCCCTGTGTGGAAACCTGTTTTTGTATTGTAGTTACATGACCATATTACTCATTTTGATATCCACAAATTATGTCATTGTGACCTAATTGAAGCCCACTGGTGTTTGCACAATACTTCCATCAAGATGTCCTGTAACTAGTTGTAGGAAATTGTAACAATACAGAGGAAGCTTCACTGTCAATGAGCATCATAGTAAGATTAGACATCTGTGCAGATTTACAAGCTGGGTAAACTTCCGGTTGGATGCTGCACAGTTTCATTTGATAAGAATTGCACTGACCTTCAGTTTCTCTGGTTCTTCAGGACTGAATGTAGATTTTGCAGAAAATTGAAATAACTTTACTTTGTGAAGGGAGCAGAGAGAGCAGAAATGCTGTTGGTAAGTTGACACCCAGAACATTGCTGCTGCGAAAGTTTCTTTATTACATTTGGTGCTGGGCCTCTTCTTTTGGAAATGACTGTTCGCTAGTTGGTGTACTTTTAGGGCAGAATAAGTGACAGGAATTGAATGAGTGTTATAGACCCAACAATTTACAGCTGCTTTGTCAATGACCCTTCCATCCATCATAAGGTTTTGAGTGAGGATGTTTGCCGATGATTGCAAAATGTCAGCACCATTCACAACTCTTGAGGTACTGAAGCAGTCCAAGACAACTGCAGCGAGACTTGAGCAATGCAGGTTTGGGCTGACAAGTGGCAAGTAACGTACTTGCAACCAGTGCCAGGTAACGACTATTTCTAACAAGAGAAAATCTGATCATCTCCCCTCGACCTTGAGAATACTATCCATTGACCAGAAACTGGGCCAGCCATAGAAATATTGTCACTTTAAGATCAGGCCAAGGTAAAGAATCCTGCAGTGAGTAACCCAGTTCCTGTCTCCAAAATGCATGTTTACAATCTGCAAGGCACAAATCAGGTTTGTGAGGGAGTATGCCCCACTTGCCTGGATGAGTGCGGCTTGTCCAGCTCAACAAGCTTAAAACCATTTGACACAACAGATCCATCCACCGTATGCTCCCGGAATCTGTACTCAATAATGACAAGTTATATACTTTTACTGATGAAGGCAGCTATGCATTACCAATTGCACTTGTAGCAATTCAATGTTTCCAGTGTCTGAATTTTGTCTTCTGCCACAGGTATAAAGTTGTCGGGAGAAGCTGGGCAAAATGAGGTTCTATTCCACCATCCAGGCTGTTCATGAGAAAGAAAACAAGGACAAGTGAATCTAATAAAGAGGAGGGAAAATCTCAAGCTAAAAAAAAACTCAATCCAGGATCGAGCATTGTAATTGAAGGTCCTGCGTCCCACCCATTTCCCAAGGTCAGCTGTGCATTGTTTGATTTGTGGTTTAATTGATGATTAACAACTACCCTGTGTGTAGGGTTTTTAAATGACTCAGGACATGGAATACTTCAGGCAAAGTCCATTGCAACTTTTAAGAGATGTTTGGAGAAATAGTTGATGTTGTGAAACTTGTTGGTCAGATTGTCAGGGCATAGCAAGACATCTCTTAGATATGAGTTGTGTTCAGACATTAAAGTAATTGAGGAACCGAACATGTCCTCAATTCTAGCTATGTTTGCATTTACAAGGCAAAAAGTACGGGCCTAAAATGTGCAGTTATTGGTGACTATTATTTACCTTAGTAAGGAGCAATAAAATCTCAATTTGAGTTTGCCAGGAATCATCAAGGTGTCTGTAAGTGGGGAGGGAGCCAATTGGATCCCCACAGGAACTGAAGGCTGAAAATTGGGTTTTGTTGTTAGGAGAATGGTTTAAGGGTTGACTTTCCTGCTCTCAGAGTGTGCAGCCTCTTCTGTTCTTCCTGGACTGATTTGTTCATTTAGCCTCTTCCTCTCACTCTTAGTGATGAACCTAGATCACACAGCAGAACACCAGCTCGGTTTCCAATAACCGACAGGGCCATCCGTTCTCCTCTCTGTTGTACTTGCTGAATCCTCGGGGTTTACTGTACCTTTCACACATTCAAACCTCTGCCAATGTCAAATGTTGTCCAGATGCTACAGATGCTAGCTATGACCTGCGATAAGATCCTGACCCGCCGAAGAAATCCTGCATTGGCTAATTCAGCATGTCAGTTTGCTCAGCCTCTCTGATTGGGTGGCAACCATAGAAACAAGATCTTGATGCAGTGTAAAATGCAGTATAAAATCTGACTGAATCAAACATGTTCCCGAACTCCTCCTGGCCTCAGAGCAGAGTACAACTCAGTTGGTGAAAATTCCACAATTAAATAGAGGCCTCAGTGACCAGTGGATAGCCCACATTGAGGGTATTCACTTTCTCCAGAATATTGATGGAGAAGCTAGTTTCAAACGATATTTTGCTGGTGTGTGAAATGTACTCTCAAAACACTGCTGTTGTCAGTCTGACCTCAGAAACATTGCACAATAATAATGTCATTTCATCGAAGAACATTACCCTCCTCTAATTTAGAGAATCCTTCCCTTTTCAAACACTGGTCCAGCTGGTAATTACCATGTGCATAAATGTTCTATTAGGCCAAACAGATAAACAGGGATGTAATCATGGACAGTGGATTGAAACATTTAAGCTGAATTTCTTGAATCTGGTACCTTCCAGTTTCTACAATCCTAGATGTTTGTGTGTGAGCCCATGCCTGAGTTTGTGTGTCTGCGTTTCTTGGAAGTCAGTTCAGGATCTTGCATTTTTTGAAATTTGCATGGAATTTCCTGCTGCTAGTGATTCCACAACGCAGAAACAGCAGTTTGTGCATTTCCACATTATTGTCTGATGACCAAGAGGATTTTTGACGCCAACAGATCCAGCAGATATAGGAGTAAAACTAGCAGCAGCAACAGCTGTCTCATCCTCAGCAACATGCTGCTCCATGAGGAAGAATGGCTGACAAGATCTTGTTAGATGGAGGTAAGACCCAACATTGTGGTCCTCAAGCGGAGAGAGTCAGCACATTCAACATCTGTCCTAACCCAAATCACAGAAGTATTAGATCCATGATGTGCGTCCCAAAAAAACAAAGCAGAGATTCTCAGACACATCTCTGGCGGACAGTTTATCAGAACATTTTTTGTTCAGCTGACTTTTGTCAGAATTTCCATGTGAGTGGAAACACGTAACTTAACTTCTTGCAAGCTATTTCATTGGTCTTGAATTTCTCCAACCTTGATGTGCAGTTCTGTGCTGTCAACCTTCACCACAGTGCCTACCTTTTTTATAACTTTTTTTGTTCACCTTTTAGGTGCCAGCCATCTGTGCATTTGGGGTAAGCTAAGAGATGGCAATGATAGGAGTCACTCACATTGGAAATAGTGTGTGTACGATTATCCATTGTTAGGACATTTTTTTTAAAAAATGTCATTGAACATGACATTGTACTTGAAGGGAATTTCTGGAGACGAACCCACCTCATGAATCCTGTTGAAAGTGTCATATTCTTGTTCTTTTCCAGCACTGTGAGCACTGTAGACCTGGAGCTGTGTCCTTCTGAGAGGTTGATGCTCAGAACATGCATCCAAGTGTGATTTTACAGCTTGACAGCTGAGTCCCAATTTCTGGAGAGTCAATTCATAGTCTTGAATTTCACTGAACTTCAGGTATGATGACATGCTACCAGCATATTCAACTATTCAGTCTCACATTCTCAGTTAACAAAGTGTGCAGCTGGATGAACACAGCAGGCCAAGCAAATGAGATGCTGCTTCGCCTGCTGTGTTCATCCAGCTCCACGCTTTGTTATCTTGGATTCTCCAGCATCTGCAGCTCCCATTATCACATTCTCAGTTGTAGCTTTTCAGCTCACATTAGTTATACTGCTGCACAAATGTGTCTTCATCTTTATCCTCAGTACTACTTAATTCGTTAGTGTATTAGCTTCAGCTCTTTTTAAATTGACCCATTCTGAAATCTTGCTTATTCCATATCCAATGCGACATTTTCCTGTTGTTTGTTTGCATTCCGGTCATGTGGGCAGTTTGTTATATGCATCTTTCCTCATTCAGAGATAGAGCTAGTTGCCAGCTATACTCCCTACAAACTGCTAAAAGTCACCAATTATGGGAACTCTCTATTTGTGGGAAGAGTTGTGGGAGTGCAATTCCGCAATGGTTAAAAAAGTTGTTGAAACAGCGATCCGGAGCAAAGAGAATTTCCCAAATTCAACTGTTATGGCCCAATGACAAGATCACATTCAGCTCCTTTCAGATAGGCTGGAAACTGAGGATCCATAACCACGTCACTGTGACCAGGTGAGGCACAAAGGCCTGTTCCTGAGTGTGTGTGGTTTCACGGCTTGACAGGTGATTCACAATCTCTTGCAAATCTTGGAGTTTTGAATTTGCTTGGCCTTTAATGTGTAGTTCCCCATGATGTCCATTCTCCGTCACACAGGAACGGCAGTTTGTGCAGCCCCACCTTGGCCACCTGATGGGGGCTCAGGCTTTCATGACCCCCTCATTGCAGGGAACAAGGCCCTCCATGCCAATGGAGCAGCTTGGTGCAAGTTGCCAGTGCTCTTCAGTGGAGTGTGTGACACCAGTTCTCTGACTTGTTCCCTGCAGTTCTGCCCTCTCTCCCTCTGTAGGAACAGAAAGCAGAGAACTGTGTCACCATCCGGTAACTTTCAACAAGGTTAAGGGACAACACTTCTTGCTCCTGCTGCTACTGTCCTCAGCATCTTCCAGCCATGCCTGATTGGTTTATTGGTTTGACCTCTGATTCTGTCAAACAATGCATCAGTTCAGACCTTGAGACTGCACAGCAGGACTCCAGCTAAGTGTCCAACATCAGACAGGGCAGCCTTCCCAGCTGGTGCTAAACTGTGAAGCAGTGTATGTCAGAGAACATGGGAGTGATGTGAATGAAATTTGCTGTGGGTTCGGGTATAAGTAGCAGAGCTTTGCACAAGCTCGTTCTTGTGGAGAGTGGATGATGGATGTCACCCAGGAGATGGTTGTTCAAAATAGAATCTCTGAGCTCAGGCTCACTTCAGATTTGCAATTAATTCAAGGCAAAAAACAATTATTAGCAATGAAACCATGCTGAATCTTCTTTTTCCAGATCCTGGAGACTGTTTTGATCAAAGTATAAGTGAGGTTTCACAATGCATGTAATCTTAATTTTCTTTTTTTAGTGATCATTTGATTGCTGCACTTACATAGGTAGCATGAGATGTTTTTCACCAGAACACTGTAATGCTTGAAAGGGATTATTGCACAAAGTGCCTAACACCCAAACAGAGTAGACCTATTAGCTGAATGCTCTAACCATCTCCAATCTTAGATTTGTACAGTTCATTGTCATCAGTGCTGTGACCCTTTTATCTTTTATTGATAAATTCTGTCTCACTAACACCTGAAAAAGGAGTAAGACTCCAAAAGAGATAATGGGAACCGCAGATGCTGGAGAATCCAAGATAACGAAGTGTGAAGCTGGATGAGCACAGCAGGCCACGCAGCATCTCAGGAGCACAAAAGCTGATATTTCGGGCCTAGACCCTTCTTGGCCTGCTGTGTTCATCCAGCTTCACACTTTGTTATCTAAGACTCCGAAAGCTTGTGATTTCAAATAAACCTGTGAGGCTATAACCTGGTGTTGTGCTATTTCTCATGCTGACCTCATCCACGTCAGTCCAACACCAGCACCTCCACATCATATCTCCAAGTAGTATATGGGCTGAGAGCAGCTAATTATGCTTGCTGAATATTTCTGCAGTTAAATGATTAAGGCAATTAAATCTCTACATGACTACTTTCTAATATTTACTCGCCAACTGAATCCTTCTAAATATTTGCGTAAAACAAGAAAAACTCAAAGATGCATCATCCATCATGTACGATGAGGTTTAGGAGATTATCAGAAAGAGTGACACCATTTTCACATGGTCCATTTCACATTCATGACATTCTCCAACTTAGTAACATACACAGTCAGGGTAATATGTAATTGCAATACTACAGTTGGGTTCACAATTCTTTGGCTGCATCTAAAATCTAATCTCATAATTTGGTGTATACACAGTAAGTCAAAAATTGTCAAGGGAAAGGTGCGAATGTCAGAGTGTATTGATGTTAAAGAACCTCCTGGCTATTTTGACTAATTGGCATGTTTAAGATGTAGATTAACATTTGATGAACCATTTTAACTTTTTATTTTGCACTACCAATGCTAATATTATTTTAGATCTAGCATTTTGCAATGAAACAATTAACAACATGTATTATTAATTCAGCAATTAGGGAACAGTGATCATAATGTGGTAGAATTTGAACCAAGTATTTTTTATGAGTAATACTCGTGTCTTAAATCTGAGCAATGAATTCGATATAAGATTAGGGATACTAGATTTAAAAAAAGTTATGGAAAAGCAACGGCAAATGTATAATTTATAACATATGATGAATTAACAGTCCTTGAGGAACAGAGAAAGAAAGTACAATACTGGCAAGAAAGAAAGTTAAAAGTAATATTTGATTAAAGGATGCAAGTTATAATCCTGTCAAAAAGAGTAGGAACTTTGGAAGTTGATAGGATTAGGGACAGGTTCCCTCTGGCTGTACTGTACCAACGAATTACACCTTGTCAGTCAAGCAACAGGCAAAGTTTATCACAAAGCTCACAGCAAGAAGACAGAGTCCACTAACAGTCTCCACAAACTATAGAAAACAGCATACAGGGCCAAAACCACATCAGTGTTGCTCAACAAAAAAAGTGATTTCTCGAGGAAGGTTTAGTAAGTGGTGGATAATTTCATATAAAATTATGTGTGTAAAATCAATGCTAGTGATTTATGGATGAAGTATTCCCCAGGTATGATTAACAGGGGAGTAACCAATCATCTCCAATCTGAGATAATAGGGACTGTAGATGCTGGAGAATCCGAGATAACAAGGTGTAGAGCTGGATGAACACAGCAGGACATGCAGCATCTTAGGAGCAGGAAAGCTGACGTTTTGGGCCCAAACCCTCCATCCTAAATGGGGAAGGGGAAAAGGGTTCTAAAATATATAGGGAGAGAGGGGGAGGCAGATCGAAGATGGATAGAGGAGATGCTAGATGGAGAGGAGACAGACAAGTTAAAGAGTCGGGGATGGAACTAGTAAGAGTGAGCGTAGGTGGGGAGGTAGGGAGGAAATAGGTCAGTCCAGGGAGGACGGACAGGTCAAGGGGGTGGGATGAGTTTAGTAACTAGGCGGGAGGAAGGGATAGGTGAGAGGAAGAACATGTTAGAGAGGTGGGGCGAGCTGGGCTGGTTTTGGGATGCAGTGGGGGGAGAGGAGATTTTGAAGCTTGGGAAATCCACATTAACACCATTGGGCTGCAAGTTTCCTAATTAGAATGAGTTGCTGTTCCTGCGACCTTCGGGCGGCATCATTGTGGCACTGCAGGAGGCCCAAGATGGACATGTCATCTGAGGAATGGGAAAGGGAGTTGAAGTGGTTCGCGACTGGGAGGTGCAGTTGTTTATTGCGAACCGATATGCAGGTGAACATCTGCTTGATGTGGAAAGTCTCCTTGGGGCCTGGGATGGAGGTGAGGGAGGAAGTGATGGGGCAGGTTTTAGTGCTTCCTGCGGTTGCAGGGAAACGTTCTGGGTGTGGTGGGGCTGGAGGGGAGTGTGGAGCGGACAAGGGAGTAACAGAGAGAGTGGTCTCTCCAGAAGGCAGAGAAGGGTGGGGAGGGGAAACTGTTTTGGTGGTGGGGTCAGATTGCCGATGGCGGAAGGGTCAGAGGATGATGTGTTGGATCTGGTGGTTGGTGGGGTGGTACGCGAGGACAAGGGAGTTTCTTTTTTGGCAGTTATGGCAGGGGTGGGGTGTGATGGATGAGTTGTGGGAAATGCGGGAGACACGGTCGAGGGCATTCTCTACCACTGCGGGGGTAGGGGGGGTGGAGTTGCCATCCTTGAAACACGAGGACATCTGAGATGTACAGGAGTGGATGCCTCATCTTGGGAGCAGATGCGGAGGAGATGAAAGAATTGGGAATAGGGGATGGAATTTTTGCAGGAAGGCAGGTGGGGGGAGGTGTATTCTTGGTACCTGTGGGAGTCGGTGGGCTTGAAATGGATATCGGTTTCTAGGTGGTTGCCAGAAATGGAGACGGAGAGGTCCAGGAAGGTGAGGGATGTGTTGGAGATGGTCCAGGTGAACTTGAGGTTGGGGTGGAAGGTGTTGGTGAAGTGGATGAACTGTTCGAGCTCCTTTTGGGAGCATGAGGCAGCACCGAAACAGTCATCAATGTAACGGAGGAAGAGGAGGGGTTTGGGGCCTGTGTAGGTGCGGAAGAGGGACTGTTCGACGTAACCTACACAGAGGCAGGCATAGCTTGGGCCCATGTGGGCACCCATGGCCACCCTCTTTGTCTTAGGAAGTAGGAGGAATCAAAAGAGAAGTTGTTGAGGGTGAGAACGAGTTCGGCTAAGCGGATGAGGGTGACCCCAAATTATAATATTACTATAAGTCGCCCTCCACTTACTCTCCGTGGTTAAAACAGAGGCCAGCTTCCCGATGTAACATTAAGATCAAGATTGCAACATTAATGTTCTGAAACTGGATAAAGTGTAACGTCAAATATCAAACTTCATCTCACACTCTCCTTACTTTTGCCACCACAGTGGAAATGAAATGTGGCATTTATACCATTTGCAGCAAATTAATAGTGCCTGGAGGCCTCTGTAATTCAATTCTCTGTTAAGTGGCAATTTGTGGATCTACAAAGCTCAGAGTAGCCCTTGCATAGTAATTTATAGCAGAAGGTTTTAAAGTGAAATTTAAAACTGAAGTTCAACAAAAATTCCCCAGCTGCAAATTACTTCTGTAATACCAGTCATATCCACAAAAAGGCATAAACTTGCAGAAAAAAACACAAAACAATGTTTTTTTTATTTTTCTGACTGGTGAAAATTGTTATAAGAGCCCTGCGAATGCATAAAACTTTAATGATATTCACTAATATCACACTAACTCTTGAAATGTTAATCAGTTGGGCAAGTTCTCAAACCAACCTATACGTGCTCAGGCTTCATGGTAGTAACATAGAAGTATATTACTGATTGCTAATTAATTATAACAAAGTGGGAACACATTTTGGAGATGCACATTTAGGGAGCTTGCGAGATCAGACATACTGCCTGCACAAAGCTGGCATCAGCAGACGCAGGAGCCAGATTCAAATGAATGCTTTTCTGGAGCTCACCAGTCCTGAAAGATTGGAAATTGTTCAATTTTTAGATTGTGGGACAGGAAGAAGGGAGGCACCTGGCAGGACAATATGACTATAGGAGTAGAATTAGGCCATTCAGCCCATCAAGTCTATGCCACCATTCAATCATGGCTGGTATATTTCTCAACTCCATTCTCCTGCTTTCTCCCTGTAATCTTTGATTCCCTTACTAATGAAGAATCTATCTATCTCTGTCTTAATTACACCTAATAACTTGGCCTCCACAGCCCTCTGTGGTAATGAGTTCCATGGATTAGCCACCCTCTGACTGTAGAAATTTGACCTTATCGCAGTTCTACAGTATCATTGCTTCACCCAGAGGCTGTGCCCTTGGGTCCTAATCTCTCCTACGATTGGAAATATCTTCTCTACATTCTCTCTATCCAGTCATTTCTGCCTTCTGTAAATTCCGATCAGATCTTTCCTCAGCCTTCCAAATTTCACTGAGTACAGGCCCTGAGTCCTCAACTGCTCCTCACATGATAAATCCTTCATCCCCAGGATCATTGTTGTAAACTTCTCAGGACACCTTCCAATGGACCCAGGATTAGAAAAATTAACATATGAAGAACGTTTGAGGACTCTGGGACTCAGTTGGCACTTAGAAGGACGAGGGAGGATCTAATTGAAGCTTACAGACTACTGAATGGCCTGGACAAAGTGGATGTTGGGAAGATGTTTCCATTGGTAGGAGAGACAAGGACCTGAGGACACAGCCTTAGAGTAAAGGGAAGACCTTTTAGAGCGGAGATAGGGAGAAAGCTTTTCAGCCAGAGACTGGTTAATCTATAGAATTCACTGCCACAGAAGGCTGTGGAGGCCAGGTCATTGAGTATATTTAAGACTGAGATAGTCAGGTTCTTAATTGTCAAGAGGATCAAGGGTCATGGGGAGAAAGTGGGAGAATGGGATTGAGAAACTTATCAGCCATGATTGAATGATAGAGAGACTTGATGGGTTGAATGGCCTAATTTCTGCTCCTATGTCATATGGTCTTATGGCAGCATACCTTCCCTCAGATATGGAGCCCAAAACTGATCACAATATTCCAGATACGGTCTGTCCAGAGCCTTATACAGCCTCAGCAGCACATCTCTACTCTTGTATTCTAGCCCCCTTGAACTGAATGCCAACATTGCCCTCTGGGTTCTCTGGTTTCCTCCCACAGCCCAAAGATGTGCAGGTTAGGTGGATTAGTCATGGGAAATTCAAGGTTACAGTGACAGGGTAGGGGAAGGGTCTAGCTGGGATGCTGTACAGAGGACTAGTGTATACTTCATGGGCCAAATAGCCTGCTTCCACACTATAGGGATTCTATGATTCTATGATCACATTTGCATTCCTAACCACTAACTGAACCTGGATATTAACTTTAAGAATTCTGAACCAGGACTCAAAAATCCCTTTGTGCTCCAGATTTCTTAAGCCTTTCCACATTTACAAAATAGCCTATCCTTCCCTCAAAATGTATAGACTCATGCTTTGCCACATTGTATTTCATCTGCCACTTCTTTACCCACTCTCCTAGCCTGTGCCAGTCCTTCTGCAGCCTCCCCACTTCTTCAACACTACCTGTCCCTTCACCTATCTTTGCATCATCTGCAAACATAGCAACAATGGCCTTAGCTCCTTTGCCCAGATTGTTAATTGTATCACGTGAATGGTTAAGGTCCCGACACTGACTCCTGCGGAACTCCACTCGTGACTGGATGCCATTTGAAAAAGTTTCTTTTATTCCCACTCTTCTGCCTTCTGCCAGTCAGTCGATCCTTTATCCATGCCAGAACCTTGCCCCTAGACCATGATTCCTTTCCTATTTAGTAGTCTCCTGTGAGGCACCTTATCAGGACCTTCAGGAAATCTAAACAGGTCACATCTACTGGCTCTCCTTTATCTAACTTGCTTGTTATTTCCTTAAAGGATTCAAACAGATTTGTCAGACATAACGTCTCTTTGACAAAACCATGCCAACTTAGCCCTGTTTTCTTGTAGACTTCCAAGTCATCTGCAACCTCATCCTTAATAATATACTCTAAAATCTTCCCAACTCCAACTCCAGTGGTTTTAACCAGAAAAGCAAAGCATAAAAGATTTTTCAGTGGTCCCCAGAATGGGACAGGTTTCTTTGTCATATTTTCTTAGAATAACAATTGAGAAGTTGAATCCGTCAGCTCCTCAGAACTGTAAAGTCTTTGAATAACTCAAGCAATTCCCACCAGCATTAAAAATCATCACTGCTGTTTCAGCCCTTCTAGGATCTTAGAAAGCTTTACCAAATGCAAAATCTTAAAATTTTTGAACTTTTCTTTTGTTTCCATTGCTAATGTTATCTCTCAAACAAAAGAAACAAAAAGAGGATATTTTGGGATTGAAGGATCTAACAGATACATATTAACAACTTTTATGTACAGGCATTACATTCCTTGGATGTGTATCTTGGCTAATATTAAGCTGTTAGGTTACATGTTTCCAACAGAGTGCCATACTTCAAGTGATCCAAGTTAAACTGGAGCACAAGACCTTTATACCTTCATATCATATGCCTGGCTACAATGGTAATATCATAAACATGTTTCTTAAGGGCACACTGACTGAGAGATAACTCAACATTATCTAAGTTTAGTGCATCTTCTGTAAATACCGTACAGTGGCTTATCCTCTACCACTAATTGCTAGGTTGGCTCAAGACAAAACAAAGAGAAAGAAGAAATTGGTGGAAACGAATTACCTCAAACATCCCTACCCAGTGCCACAAACTAGTAGAGGATAGTAAATACCTCAAGGTACCTGCAGGATCACCTGGGAAACTAGTACAGGTGATGGCCTACTGGTATTCTTGCTGGACTGTTAATCCAGAGACCCAGCTAATGTTCTGGGGACCCAGGTTCAAATACTGCTATGGCAGATGGTGGAATTTGAATTTATTAAAATATCTGGAATTAAGGATCTAAAAATGACCATGAATCCATTGCTGATTTTCAGGAAAAACCCATCTGGTTCCCTAATGTCCTTTAGGGAAGGAAACTGCCATCCTTACCTGGTCTGGCCTACATGTGACTCCAGACCCACAGCAATGTGGTTGACACTCAACTGCCTCTGGGCAATTAGTGACGGACAATCACTGTTGCCTAGCAGTGATGCCCTCATCCTGTGAATGAACATAGAAAAAAAATACCAGTTTTACATAGTTTCTGTAAGAATTTGACTTAACAGATGCAATTCTGTAAATAATGCGCTATGCTTTCACATTGGAGACCACAGAAAATCTGGTAAACTAATGTTGAGGTGACACTTTGTCATATACATATACCAGTCAACTCTTTTTATTAAAGATGAGATGTCATTTAACCTTGTACTAATCCTTGAGACATGGTGAAAAGGTGATGAGATGCTGCATATATGCTTACGTATGTTTATTTGCTTGTAGTTTGAAATAATTCCAGATTGCACCAATGAAAACCTGTGCACAAATTTAAAGATGGAATTTAACTTCTGAAGCTCATTGACTTGATTAAATGTAGTCATGAAATGTGACGGATAGATTTCTGTCGTTCTCCTTTGGTGTTAACCGAGGTAAATTGTTACATGAAAGTAGCATTATCACACAAATCTGTGTTGTGGTTTTAAAATAGATTACAAGGTGGTGTGATAGGAAGATGCATCAGTGGAGCTCGGCATGTTTGTTTGCTGACGGGGAGCCGGAGGACAGAGGTCTGTCTTTATGCAGCCAGCTCAGAAGTGCATTCAGCTTCAAAGACAGAAATTGCTGGAAAAGCTCAGCAAGTCAGGCAGCATCTGTGAAGAGGAATCAGAGTTATTGTTTCAGGCTCTGAGGAAGGGTCGTTGAGCCCAAAACTTTAACTCTGAGTTCTCTCCACAGATACTGCCAGACCTGCTGAGCTTTCCCAACAATTTCTATCTTTGTTTCTGATTTACAGCATCTGGATTTAGAGCAGGGAAAAGTTGCATTGAATTCCTGATCATGGTTTTTCCAGGGCATCAGACATACTTGGATGTGATCCAGGATGTGAGCAGCAGAAGTGAGTTGCCATGTCACTATATTCAATGCAAAAAGCACCAGTTCATGAAAGGCACATGAAGCTACATTTTCATCTAGATCGCACAATCTTCAAGATCCCAACTTCTGTCTCAGTCAATGATGTACCTCTGTTCCATACACAAACTTAATTTACATACGCAACACAATCTATATACACAAATATATCCTTCTCTTGAAATGGAAATGGATGCATAGTTACAGTACCACAAGTCTAATAATTCTGACTAATAATTCAGGGACTGAGATTCTTGTGAAGGACAAGAGGCTACCATGGTAGGTGGTGGAATTTAATGTCAGTTCGTAAATTAGGAATTATAAGGCTAGTCTCATGATGTGGAGGTGTTACTGCTGGACTAGGGTGGGCGAGATCAGAAATAGCATGTCAACAGTTTTACTTGAAAACACAAGCTTTCTGAGCCTTGCTCCTTCTTAGGGTGTTTGTGAGAGAGAATTTATAAGAAAAAGATCAAAGGTCACACCACTGATGAGGATGTATTAAACAAACCCAAGATGGTGTTTTTTCATCGGTTAGAAAGCTTTAATTGATTAATACGTATAGATAAATCATCAACTTGCTTTCAAGTCGCTTTCCTGAGAGAATTAAAGGTTTTATCAGTGTACAGAGGAAGTGACATTTTATGTCAAACAAATGCATGTTAGGTGTGAGGTCTTATTTAGAATCTGTTTGTCTGTTATTTGGAGTCAGACTGGTTTTATTTCTACAGCAGAAATTTATAAAATGTCACATTAACTGATTGTATTCAAAATGAGTGCTTTTTGATCAAAATAGAATCTATCTGCAAAAATTTAACTCAGCCCATAGATTCACGTGTGTGTGTGCATGTGTGTGTGCGCACATATGTGGCTCTCTTTCTCCCACATTCACACACACACACATACACAATCTGTCTCTCTCACATATGCATATTCTCCCTCTCCCACACACACAGACATGCGCACACACTTTGTCACTCTTCCCCCCAACACATGCACATACACATTCATTCCCTCTGTCTCCCACACATACACACACACTCACTCTGCGCCCCCTCCCCCCAAACACACACACACACTCTCTCTCCCTCCATCCACCCCAACACATGCACACATGCACACTTTTTCGCTCTGGCTCCCGACACAAACACACACATACACCAACATTCTCTCCCCCTCTACACACACACTTCATCTCTCTCCCACACAAACGAACTCACAACACACACACACATACACACACATACACACACACAGACACACACAGACACATATGCATTCAGGCACTCTCTCTCCACCCCACCTCACACACAGACACACAAACCCACACATATACACACTTTCTCACTCTGCCCCCTGACTGACATACACACACACACTCTTACTCTCCCTCACAAACACACACGCACACATGCATATACATATTTTCTCACTCTCCCCCTGACATACACACACTCTCACAAACATGTGAACACAAACAGTCTCACACACACATGTGCACGCACACAAACACTCCAGCTCTCTTCCACACAAACACGCACACACAAACAAACACACAGACTCTCTCTCTCTTTCTACCTCCCCATACACACACCCACATATACACATTTTCGTACTCTTCTACCTCACAGACACACAGACACACACACACACGCACACACACACACACACACACACACACACACACACACACACACACACACAGTTTCACTCTCTCTCTCTCTATCTCTCTCTCCACACCCACACACGCTTGCACACTCCTTCTCTCTCTTACACACACCCATACACACACACACACTCTCTTCCCATCCCACAAGCTCTGTCTTTCTCCCACACAAACACACTCGCACACATACGCACTCTCTCTGCCCCCCGCATACACACTCCATCTCTCTTCCGCACAAACACACAAACACACACTCTCTCTCACCATCACCCCCCCCACACACACACATATACACACTCTCTCAGTCTTCCCCCTGACGCGCGTGCACGCGCGCACACAAACACACACACACACACACACACACACACACACACACACACACACACTCACACACACACACACACACACACACACACACACACACACACACGCGCGCACGCACACACACAATGTTTAAAAGAGATTCAGATGAGCACATTAATAAAAAATGCTTGGAGAGATTTGTCAACCATAGGCAGGTGGGACAAGTTTAGTTTGGGATAATGGACAGCGTAGACATGTTGGGCTGAAGGGTCCGTTTCCATGCTGTATACCTCTATGACTGCGTGGACTTCACTGCTGCGGTCTATTCGGTGTGGGGGACATGCACAATGATGCCAAACAGTGATTTTAATCTAGTAACACAACAATATATTTCCAATTTAGGATGGTGAGTGGCTTGAGTTTCCAGGTAATGGTGTTCTGCCACTATTACCCCACAGCAGGGTTCATAAAAATTGGGTGGTGTGATTTCAGAGAGAATGATGACTTAGCTGCCTTCTGTCTTGGAACTTGATAGAAATTTCTAGAAACAGCCAGGTGGCCCATTCGGTGCTCAATAGCAACTGTGTTAAATTCAGCAAGGATCCATTTTAAAAATGGAGTGATCATTCAAAGTCCAAAATGAACATTGGTAACAAGGCCCATGGAATCGGCTAGCCATGGCAGGCTTCCGGCTGTGGCTGCTGCTGATGTTACAACATTTCAGATGCAGGCGCACCGTCACCTCACATTAAATGTTGTTGATAAGTGCTGACAAGTAGCCTGTGGGACTGCCCCAACTTAACAATGACAGGGATAATGGGAACTGCAGATACTGGAGAATCCGAGATAACAAAGTGTGGAGCTGGATGAACACAGCAGGCCAAGCAGTATCTCAGGAGCACAAAAGCCTACGTTTCGGGCCTAGACCCTTCATCAGAAAAGGGGGAGGGGAGAGGGTTCTGAAATAAATAGGGAGAGAGGGGGAGGTGGTTCGAAGATGGATAGAGGAGAAGATAGGTGAAGAGGAGACTGAGGGGGCAGGATGGAGCCTGTAGAGGTGAGTGTAGGTGGGGAGGTAGGGAGGGGATCGGTCAGTCCGGGGAGGATGGACAGGTCAAGGGGGCGGGATGAGGTTGATAGGTAGGAAATGGGGGTGGGGTTGTGGGTGCTAACTCTCTGACACCTCCTCTGACCACCCCCTGGATCATGACCTCACCCCCAAACAACAAATCATTATCTCCCAAACCGTTCACAACCTCATCGTCTCAGGTGACCTCCCACCCACAGCCTTCAACCTCATTGTTTTCCAGCCCCGCACTGCCTGCTTCTATCTCCTTCCCAAAATCCACAAACCTGCCTGCCCAGGTCGACCCATTGTCTCTGCCTACTCCTGCCCCACCGAACTCATCTCCACCTATCAGGACTCCATTTTCTCCCCCTTGGTCCGGAAACTATATCCATGACACCACCCACAGCCTCCACCTCCTCCAGAACTGCCAATTCCCCTTCCCCAACACTTCATTTTCACCATGGACGTCCAGTCCCTATACACCTGCATTTCCCATGCCAATGGCCTAAAGGCCCTCCACTTCCTCCTGTTCTGCAGGCCCGACCAGTCCCCCTCCACCGACACCCTCATCCGCCTGGCTGAACTCGTCCTCGCCCACAACAACTTCTCTTTCGATTCCTCCCACTTCCTCCAGACAAAGTGGGTGGCCATGCGTACCCACATGGGCCCAAGCTATGCCTGCCTCTTTGTAGGTTACACTGGCCTTTAAACCCACCTTTTCCTTCATTACATTGATGACTGTATCGGCGTCGCCTCGTGCTCCTATGAGGTGCTCGAACAGTTCATCCACTTCACTAACACCTTCCACCCCAAGCTCAAGTTCACCTGGACCATCTCCAACACATCCCTCACCTTCCTGGACCTCTCTGTCTCCATCTCAGGAAACCAGCTAAAAACCAGCATCCATTTGAAGCCCACTGACTCCCACAGATACCTAAAATACACATCCTCCCACCCACCTTCTTGCAAAATTTCCATCCCTTTTTCCCAATTCCTTCACCTCTGCCACATCTGCTCCCAGGATGAGGCATTCCAGTCCCATACATCCCAGATGTCCATGTTCTTCAAGGACCATAACATTCCCCCTGTAGTGGTCGAGAACGCCCTCGACCATGTCTCCTGCATTTCCCGCAACTCATCCCTAACACCCCACCCCGGCCAAAAGAGAATCCCCCTCATCCTCACATACCACCCCACCAACATCCGGATACAACGCATCATCCACGTCCGCCATCTACAATCCGACCCCACGACCAAAGACATTTTTCCATCCCCACCCTGGTCTGCTTTCCGGAGAGACCACACTCTCCGCGACTCCCTTGTCCGCTTCACACTCCCTTCTAACACTACCATACCCGGCACCTTTCCCTGCAACCGCAGGAAGTGCTACACTTGCCCCCACACCTCCTCCCTCACCCCCATCCCAGGCCCCAAGAACACTTTCCACATCAAGCAGTTGTTCACCTGCACATCTGCCAATGTGGTGTACTGCATCCGTTGGACACGGTGTGGCTCCTCTACATTGGGGAAACCAAGCGGAGGCTTGGGGACCGCTTTGCAGAACACCTCCGCACGGTTCGCAATAAACAACTGCACCTCCCAGTCACGAACCATTTCAACTCCCCCTCCCATTCCTCAGACAACATGTCCATCCTGGGCCTCCTGCAGTGCCACAATGATGCACCCGAAGGTTGCAGGAACAGCAACTCATATTCCGATTGGGAACCCTGCAGCCAAATGGCATCAATGTGGATTTCACTCGGTTTGAAATCTCCCCTTCCCCACTGCATCTCAAAACCAGCCCAGCTTGTCCCCGCCTCTCTACCCTGCTCTTACTCTCACCTATCCCCTCCTCCCACCTCAAGCCGCACTTCCATTTCCAACCTACCAACCCCATCCTGCCCCCTTGATCTATCCATCCTCCCCGGACTGACCTATCCCCTCCCTACCTCCCCACGTATCTCACCTCTACAGGCTCCATCCCTGCCCCTTCAACTTGTCTGTCTCCTCTCCACCTATCTCCTCCTCTATCTATCTTTGATCCACCCCACCCTCTCTCCCTATTTATTTCAGCATCCTCTCCCCCTCCTCCTTTTCTGATGAAAGGTCTAGGCCTGAAATGTTATCTCTTGTGCTCCTAAGATGCTGCTTGGCCTGTGTTCATCCAGCTCCACTTTTTGTTAACAATGACAGTGCCCTTACGGAGAATTACAACAAAACAGAACGTGCGTGACCCTTCCTCAGGACCATCAGGCATAGTGGCAGCTTATGATTGGAATACATATCTTGGGAGCATGCAATAGTAAGGCCAGTGTGGTGCTACATTTGGTGGCGACCATGTCAACTCCTCAACCTGTAAGAGACAGCAGCCTGGATGAAGGCAATAAAAGCTGCAGAGAGTGTGAGGAGAAGGCTTCATGAAGTGTAGTGGTGGCCCCAAGCCCTGAAGCAATCCCTGCTCTGGGATGGATGTAGTTTTCCATCATTTATGAGTGACTGTTGGCTTTGTCTTTACACATGCACGCTCCTTCTGCCACCTAGAGGACAAAGTATATGTAGCCTTTCAAAATTTAACAATTACTTCAAAAAATACTTAGGCTCTTCATGCCTTGCGGGTATGATATTATTTTGAGAAGTGTGTCATGCCTGAGGCCAATGGTGCAGAGAATCAAAGGAGGGGAATTGATTACTCATCTTCCACTGCATTTGTGAGGTTTGTCATATAAACAAGTTGTAATTTTGACCTTTCAAATTCTAAATGACATTCTGGTCCAGTGCTAATCTGAAGCTTGCTTGGAAGCAATCCCTGTAGTGGCACACAGCATTCATGGAGCATAACTTCTCAGTTATGATGGCAAATAAATTAGTCATAGGGTTGTGACGACCATTAGGGAAAACACACAAGGACTGTTCAGAATCTTCTGGTTTTGTTTAAGGTTTCCATCTCTGAAATATTTTGAACCTTACAGATTAATGATTAAACCTCTCAGAAGGCAAATCAACTGTTGCAGCATTTAATCTGATTTGAAGAAATTCTTATCATATATCTTGGGAAATATTAGAAATGAAGAAGAACAGTTATCCAAACAACTTTTCCTGACCAACTCATTGTTAAGTAAATTGGTACAGCATTTCAATTTGATTTCAGTTTCCTGATTTGATCACATACATCAAATGTAACCATGATGGAGATGAGTTTCCCCCTACTTTATATCGTAAAATGTCTGTATTAACTCTATTTCCTGCGAAATATCAGGAAGGCCATCATAGTGCTATTATGTATGATGTATGCATTATATATATAACTATTTTATATCTTCCAGCTAAATGGGAGTATGAATGTGGTATCATTTAATGTAATAAGAAACAACTTTCTTGACTGTCTACAAAGTGGACTAGTTTGGCACAAGTGAATGGTTTGCCAAAGCATTTCAGAGAGATGTTAAGAGCCAGAAGCTTTGAAATCTGGGTTATGCTCTGTGAAAGATCCAGATGCCACCTAAGACCAAAACTGCAAAAAATAAATGTTAGCCAGAATACTTCCAGTCACTTTTGGCACAGCCTGTGCACCATCTTGCCTGCCAGGTTGCTAGCATTGGCATTACATGGATTGGCAACAAAGTGGGGAAGCTTACCCAGGTATTGATCATAACAAAATAATAGCCACTTTTTTGACACTACACCCATGATCTTCGGTGAATACCGTTGCTAATCCTGTTATGTCCTTTTCGGCCAGGCAAAAGGATTTTTGTTGTTATGCCTCAAGCACTTCCCCCTGTCCCCTAGAGGAGAATGGGCAGGAAGGTACACTCTATGTTTTTGCTCTGACATCTCCAAACTGACATGATATGGATTTGGATGCTTGGAAGTAGGGTGGGGAGAATAGGCTGAGGCTCCTGTGAAATTATTAATTTTTGAGGTGGTGGTTGGGAGGAGAGGTTTGGGATGGGGAGTTTGCTGAGAGAGATGAAGGGCTGTCCAGATAAAACAGCTGAGAGTTTGAAAAAAGGAGGTCAATGTGGAAGTTGGAGTCTTGAATGTGGAGAGGCTCCACTTGTCCAGGCAGATCCTTTATAACCCATCTGGATTTGCCAAGCCATCAACTGATTTTGGGATCCTGTAATGTCCTTGCTTCGCAGTTGTGTGCCCACCTTTTAAGCTGTCAAATTGATCATGGGTTCCAGCTTCTGATGTGTGTGTAGAAGTCAGTGGAAGTAAGGCCATTTGGCCCTTCGAGCCCACTCCGCCATTTAATCATGGGTGATGGGCATTTCAACTCCACTTCCCCGTACATACGTTCGCAGCAGTTTCTCTTCAATGAGTACAGGAACCTGTTAAATGAGACAGATGAACTAAGTAGCATGGTTTCACCTGGCACTGTGTATATAGCTAGTCCGCAGTGTGTTTCACACTGGCATGCACGCTGAAACCAATTAGATAAATAAACAGCACAAGGTTTACCAAAAACTTATTTCAATGAAGCCTGACATGGGTTAATTGCATATTAAGATCCCAGTGCTCGATTAGAATGCTGAATTCAATTTTACCCCCAGAGTTTCTCTGCTGCTATTATTTTAAATAAGTCCAAATTCAGTCTTTTACCACAGAGCAGGGTGTGTTTAGGTCGCTTCAACAGACTGTTGGTCACAAGTCTCATATACCAAGGACAAATCAATGCAGTTCATTGAAGTATGCAATTAATGTCCATGACGACTCAGTGGTCAGTTTGCAGCAAGTCTCTCAAAATACAATGTAACTCAGAGAAACATTTTGGGGATGCAAAAGAGGCAGTTACAACTTCAATCTGATTTTCCTTTCATACTGCTCATTTGCGGAAAAGAGCAAGGAATTTTATTCCATAGTTCTTTGCTATTAAATAGATACTTAGTTTAGATTTGATCTGAATTAGCAGGCAATTGAAATTTGGATTGCAGGATTCAAGTATGCTATTAGAGAAGGGTGTAAGATTATTAAGTTAATATCTGGATATCATTATTCAGACAACAGCCATGACAAATCGAGCACATATTTCTTTTAGTGTTTCTCCATGGGAAGCATTATTAATTTCAAAACAGATACCTGCAGGATCCACTATCAAGAGCATCCGGTTTGGACAGCAAAAAATGAACCTTAGACACTAACAACTGAACAGGCACTTAATGACAGAAATAGGAAGCAGACAGCAATACAACTATGTCATCAATTTGTCAACTAAGTTCCAAGCTAAGTAATGCATCAGACACCAATTCAGTGTTGATTCTGGATTTTAATTGCGTTTCAACTGTTTGAAAGTTAATTGAAATATATTGCAATGATAATTTTATTCGGTTTTTAATTCATTTCTTCTCTTTTCTCGTGCCTCCTTATTCTAGATGTTGTTGCTTGAGAATAATTTCACCACCAGTTTTCTCCCACAATTCTTCAAAGGCCTTTCTTCATTTACTAGCCCATAGAAGCCATGCATGTAACAAAGGCCAGCTCAGCAGGAGCCTGGTGACTAATGGCAGGCCATTTAAATTCAGGAAGTATCACAAGTAAGCCTGCCGTGCCTTTATCCAGCATACAGGCGCAATTTCGTTTCCACCAAGTTTATCAACCACAGTCAGAAAGTGTATCCTATCAATAACTCTGTACTATCCTTTTTCATCCTGCCACAACACACCACCCACCACACACACACACACATACACACCCGTTTCTCCATCAACTAACTCAGCAGAGGAAGGAAACTGTTTGGCACAGTTGATAACCTGACCAACAGATTGTAGAATATTTTTACATGTCTCTTATCCACTTGGCTAGACATAATTTTTCTCCTTTCTTGGCATTTTTAGAGCAACTCTATCTTTGAAAATATTTATCATTCACTAGGTCTCGTTTATTTTAGGTTCAAACAAATGGCACGCTTGTGACCAATTGCCAAAGGCAAAGCCTTTAGATGAATGATCTGTCATTATATAGAGAGGAAGCATGTGCCATTTCAAAACAGTGAAAACAAATCAGGAAATGCATGTGAATTAAAAATGTCCCAACCCTCTGTTCTTGATATTCACACTCACTCAAGGCCAGCACCACTCAGATATTGATCACTGATCCCTTCAGGATTGCAAAAGTAACACAAAGTTTGAAAACATGTGCCTTCAAATAGTTTTGAAAAATGGCAATGTATATTAACAGCTCTAATCATGTATATACATCATTGGTCCTTGTCAGAGCTCAAAACCGGACCAATTATTAAATACTGTCACCATGAACATAGGATGGTTTTGCAAATCTTTCATGTCTCTTTGTTGAAAGGCTAGAAGAAGTGGGAAAGAAATGGAGAAGAAGATCAGCCACACTTGGACATTATAGACCTTGATCTGCTCTTTTAGGAAAGTGTGGGAGGGAAGAGAAATGCCACTGATTTTGATGATTGGGAGGAAGAAATCCTGAATATCGTTCAAGAAAACATAAACAACATTTTTTTAGAAACAGGACCAAATGGTAGCTCAGCGATTGCAAGCTGCCAGCGGAGAAAATGGCAAGGCAAATGAATTTCAAGTTCACCTTGGATCAAACCAATATTGAAAACCCAAAGGTTATTTTTCTGTGGATGTGTAAGCTGCAGTCTACAGTTGAATCTCAAGTGTCTTTCAGTCTAGAGCAAAGGTTCAAGGTACAGGGCCAGAGCAGTTTCTTAGAAAAGCTTAAGGTTGAGCATCAAATGGAGCATCAGAATATTAAAATTGAGATGTTGAATAACACAAGTATCTAAGAGAGACTGAGGAATTGAAAACCATATCAAGCAAGATTCACACACTAAAAATTGTACAACATTGAAAATTAATGAACTATAGTAGAGAAGAGCGTAAATGCTATATTACGTCTAAAGTGATTAAAACTTCAGCAGGAAATGCTGACAAAGTATCAAAAGGAGGACTAAGAACGGTATTGTCATGTTTCTGTCTGGTGGATTTATAACAAGAGATTAATTTAAAAAATCTTCACTTTGCACTAGCATGGCTGGGGAATTGTAGAATCATAGAAATCTATAGCATTTAAAAGGTCCTTCAACCCATCGCATCTCCACCAATAAAAATAAGTACCTAAATATTAGTCACACGTCCCAATGCTGTGGTATACAAGATAAGAATAGTTAGGCGCTTATTTTTGACTGGTGTTGAAGTAAGGGGCCGAAAGGCCTTTCTCAGTGTTGTGGATAGGACCATAGCATAGTGGAGCATGGGAACAGGAATAGACCATTCAGTCCTTTGGAACTGTTTGAATATACAATGGGATCATGTCTGATTTGTGGCCTAACTCTATGTACCTGCCTTTCGCCATCCCCATTAATATCTTTGCTAAGCAAAAAAACCTATCACAGACTTAAATCTTAACCACTGAACCAGCATTCACTGCTATTTGTGGAAGAGAGTCTGAAACATCAACCACCCTTTGAGTGTAGAAGTGTTTCCTAACGCCTCTCCTGAACTGTCTGCCCTAATTCTCAGGCTATGCCCTCTAGTTCTAGAATCTGCAACTTTGGTAAAAGTTTATCTTTATCTACCCTGTCTTTTCCTCTTAATATCTTGAAGATTCCCATCACCCCTTAACCTCCTAAATTCTAGAGAAAACAAGCCTAATTTTTCTAATCCCTCCTCATAATTTAACCCTTGAATAGATCTCTATGACTAATATGCCACAATTCATGTACCTCTGTTCTCCCTTTTGTATCTTGGGAGGTGCAAGCAGCATGTGAACAAACCCATGTCCAAGAGGAAGAGAGCCCAGATAACTGGAACAACAAGGGTGCCTCCTGAGCTGCTCACAGCTCAGATCCTTTCATCTCAGTGAGGACATTACCAAAATAAAGTTGGAAGCAGCTGCTGCAGAGCACTTCTCTGCCACATCTTCACAGGTGGCCAAGGCAGAAATGCCCCAGGCACCAATGCATTGGGACTCGAGCATGCAATCGTCTACCAAGTCTGAGAACAGGATGGTGACTGCCATGGACAACTAGCTCTCAGGGTCTGCTGAGTATGCAAACAAACCCTTGTCCTAGCCATTAGTCCTCAGCAGCCGTGGTGAGGTGACAGGCGAATGAAGCACTAAGTGCTCCTTTTTCACAAGATGACAGGGTGGTGCCAGTAGATACCTAGCTGTAGAAGGAACCATATACAGACCCATAGAAGTCTCTTCTTAAAGGGTCCAAAGATGGCTAGATCCTCCACCTCCACCCTATCTGTCACCCTCAGCCTTATTGGAGCTAAAGCCTGAGAAAGTGTGCTTGCCTCTAGGCAGAACATACCCAACAAGTCTGGGGTCTCTAAACAAAAATGATTCCAAGGATTGCCCAGTCAAATCTTCAATTCCAATGTGCTTTAATGTAGGGCAGGTTGCCTCCATCCCAGCTGCAAAACCTGGAATGTGCTGTGAAGTAGCGGGAGAGGAAAAAGAAGAAGTCCTTTGGAGGTCACCACTAATGGTAAATAAGTTCTCACTTTGTGAACAGTATTTCCACCATCATTCATGTGCACAAATGATGGGGACACAATGGCTTAGTGGTATTATCACTGGACTGTTATTCCAGAGACCCAGATAATGTTCTGGAGACCTGGTTTGAATCCTGCCACAGCAGATGGTGGAATTTGAATTCAATAAAATATCTGGAATTAAGTGTCTAATGATGACCATAAACATATTGTTAACTGTTCACTAATGTACTTCAGCGAAGGAAAATGTCATCCTTACCTGGTCTGGTCTACATGTGACTCCAGACCCATAGCAATGTGGTTGACTCTGAACTGCCCTCTGTGCAGTTAGGCATAGACAATAAATGCTGCCCGGCTAGCGACACCCTCATCCCCTAAATGCATTTAAAAAATCTCTTTCTGGCTATAAAATACAGCATTGATGGTCATTAACCCACACATCCTGTCCCCACATGAAGTTCTATAGACCAAGTGTGAAGTGGATAGCTCCTGAACTATGCCCAGGCAGTGAGTAAGCTATCAGTGTCTATTACCTTGGCAACCAGGCTACACTGACATTGTAATCACTTCAACTTCCAGTTTCAGAAGTCTTGCCACATTTGGACCTCAGAGGTGTACATGCCAACAAAAAAAATCTAGAGGAAGCATTGATCATGAGAGCTTGGAGCAAGGAGTTGGACTGCACACTGTAGGTCTAAGAGTCATTAGGAAAATAGTGTTCACTGATGTCTTCAGTATTTTAGGGTGTGTGTGTGTTACGATATTGTCCTTCGAAGGGCTTCACATCACTCAAATTTTTATCCCTCTCCCTCACAGAGCTAAGCACTTACCTTCTCTAGGTTTAGTCACAGCCATTTTGGTCTTGTTGCGCAATTGCTAATTATAGAATGGTGGTAAGCAATGTAGGTCCTTCTCAGAGAGTGAATTCCAGGCTGCGCTTCTTTGCGTAGGTCAACCAACAAGCATAATCAATGTATCAGAGATAATGGGAACTGCAGATGCTGGAGAATTCGAGATAATGAAGTGTGGAGCTGGATGAACACAGCAGGCCAAGCAGCATCTTAGGATCACAAAAGCTGATGTTTCAGACTATGGCCCTTCATCAGAAATGGGCTGGAGGGGAGAGGGTCCTGAAATAAATAGGGAGACAGGGGAGGCGGATAGAAGATGGATAGAGGAGAAGATAGGCTGAGAGGAGACAGACACATTAAAGAGGCGGGGATGGAGCCTGTAGAGGTGAGTATATGTGGGGAGGTAGGGAGGGAGGTCAATCATTGCCTTGCTGCTAGCAATCCCCATGCCAGACCTACTATCTGTGGTATGGAAATTATTGGAGTCTATTGTCAACAAATTCCACAACAAATTCAAAGAATTCAGTGGTAACTGAACACCTTGAAAATTTCCAGTTAATCAGAGAGGGAGCCTGCATAGACTCATGACAGCTAAGCCATGCCAGACAAATCTCTGATTTTTTTTTGAAGAAGTGATTAAAGTAATGGGCAGAGGAATGTCTATGGATTTTTTTTATGGACTTCAGAACACATTTGATAGAGTTCCATATAAGAGACTATTAATTAAGGTAGAAGCTCGTGGAATTAAAGGTAAATTATTGGCATGGCTGTGAAACAGGTTGAGTGGTAGGCAACAGCAAGTAGGGAGAATGGGTAGGTGATCAGAGATAATGGGAACTGCAGATGCTGGAGAATCCAAGATAACAAAGTGTGGAGCTGGATGAACACAGCAGGACAAGCAGCATCTCAGGAGCACAAAAGCTGATGTTTTGGGCTTAGACCCTTCATCAGAGAGGCTCTCTGATGAAGGGCCTAGGCCCGAAAGGTCAGCTTTTGTGCTCTTGAGAATGGGTAGGTAATTTGAATTGGCAGAATGTGGCCAGTGGCATCCCACAATAAACTATATTAGGGCATCAATTATTCATATTCTTTATTAACTACTTTAATAATAGCACAGAAAGCCATACATTCAAATTTGCCACATAATTAGAAAAGGAATATCAATAGACTAAGTGAATGGATAAAACAATGCCAAATGAAGTTCAACTAAGCAAGTGTGAGGTTGTCCATTTTGGACTGGAAAAATATAGATCAGGGTACTTTCTCAATGGGGTGAAGTTAAATACAGTATATGTCCAAAGTGTCTTGGGGGTTAAGGTGCATAGGTCTTTAAAATGCCATGAATAAGTGCAGAAAACAATCAAGAAAGCTAATGGAATGTCAGCCTTTATGTCTAGAAGACTCAAGTACAGGGATGCAGAAGTTATGCTGCAGTTATACAAAACCCTGATTAGATCCCACTTGGAATACTGTGTGCAGATCTGGACATTACACCTTATGAAAAATACATTGACCTTGAAGGAAGTATGATACCTGGGCTTCAGGGGTTAAGTTATGAGGACAGAAGGTAGAAATTAGACCTGTTTTTGTGGAATTTAGAAATGTTAAGAGTGATTAAACTCTTCATGACATATATAGGAAAAGAGAGGCTAGACAAAGATAAACTATTTTCACAGCTTGGGAATTCTGGAACTGAGAGGCATAGCCTCAGAATTTGAGCTAGACTGGTCAGAAGAAATGTTAGAAAGTACTTCTGTACACAAAGGGTGGTAGATGTTTGGAATTCTCTTCCACAAATGCATGCTGGATCAGTTGTTAGTTTTTAATCTGGGATAGATAAACCTTTGTTAAGCAAAGATATTAAGAGTTAGAGTTAGACCAGAGATCAGTCATGGTATCATTAAATGGTGGACTGAATGGCCTACTCTTGTTCCTACATTCTTATGTCTGGAATTTCACTGAGCCCAAAGATTGAACATCCCCTCCCACGAAGGTATACATTCTTTCAGCATTTAGCATGTTAAGTTCTCTCAGCGTTTCATACATCTCAATAAGAACTCTTCAGTCTTCTGATCTGAAATGAATACAGATCAAACCTGTCCCAACTTTGTTGACTAAGCAAAAGATAGCATCCCTCCCCTCCACTAACAATCTCAGGCATCAGTCAAATATACTCTGTCCAAGTTGCTTCTAATTCAATTACAAGAGCACAACTGTACACAGTACTCAACATATGATATCACTAATGGCCTGTAATTACTTTAATCAACCAGTTTGGACACACATCCGAGATATTTGGGACTTACCCAAGCATTGGGGTGGCACGGTGGCTCAGTGGTTAGCACTGCAGCCTCGCAGCGCCAGGGACTGGGGTTCGATTCCAGCCTCGGGCGACTGTCTGTGTGGAGTTTGCACATTCTCCCTGTGTCTGCATAGGTTTCCTCTGGGTGCTCCGGTTTCCTCCCACAAGTCCAAAGATGTGCAGGCTAGGTGGATTGGCCATGCTAAATTGCCCGTAATGTTCAGGGGTGTGTGGGTTATATGGGGATGGGTCTGGGTGGGATGCTTCAAGGGGCAGGGTGGACTTGTTGGGCCGAAGGGCCTGTTTCCACGCCGTAGGGAATCTACTCCTGGTTCAGAGACAGGGATATTACAGCTGAACCATAACACCTCCTTCACCAATACCCTACACAATTGTTGTAAAACATCCTCAACTTTGTGTTGCATGCCACAATAAACAATAATTGGATTTATAAAATACGCTAAAGATGGTGTCTAAAGTCAAGGTCAGGGGTAGAGAATCAATAGCATTCAGGGAGAAAGTTCCAGAGAGAATACCTAGTGCTCTGTTACAGATAATGTAACACTGGAAGAGGGTGCTGCAATTTAGTCATGCACCCTTCACATTCCAATCAGCCCCATCTTCAGAGGCTCCACTTACTTCGTGTGTCCTGTAGTTGTATTCAGAAATCATGCACTCAAGTTTTTCAAAGGCTCGCCTAGTTGATGTCCTTTTGAATATGCTTTCATCCATGCATTTGCATTCCTTTCCTCTGACAATGGGCTTCTCCTTGTCCCCTTGTGTGCCCTAACTGCGTGACTTGAATGTTCTGCTTCTGCGTTGCAGTTCCATTCAACACAGTTCAACTTGCTGTTTTTGTCTCTCACTGGTCCCAATGAGAAAGATTTGAGTTCAGATTAATGTGAATTGAAAAGTCCCAGGTGATAATTTAATAAAAATACTGACTGAGACACATGAAAATGTCATGCAGGGTCATTTATTAAAGTGTATGCATGCCTAAACATCAACTTCTCTGCAGAATATTGTTTACTAGTCTCGTGTGGAGTATTAAAGCCAAGCAGCAGGAAGCAAAGGAGGTGGAGAGCAAGGTAACACAGCACCAGGTGGAATATAAGCTGTCAGTTAGCATCGTGTTTTGCCATCATGTGTAACTAGAACACTTTACTGGTGTTTGGAGACATTTATTTGAGGAGATCAAGTTCCAAATGTTTATCTTGTTAAAACATGCAAAAATAAAGTCTGACATCCACGCCTTGGATCGATATTCCTTCAATCCTTCAGTGATAGTGTTAAGTCCTAAACGATATATGGTTATCTTGAAATAGCTGCTAGATCCTGTTATCTACTCTCCCCACAAGTGCAACTCTGCATTGTACTTACAAAGGTAATTTTAACTTTTACAGCTTTCAATTCTGTCTCATCATCTTTCCCACCTTTGTCCAGTTGTTGCACCCCTGCAACATAGAAAATAGCAGATCATTCTATGATTTTTGTTGAAAACCTGTGTTATAAATGGAATAGCAAGACATGAAAACAGACGTAACTGTGGCTCAGCCATGACATACTCGCTTCACAGTCAGTAGAGAATGAGTTGAAGCATTTTCCAGTCATTAGCACCGAATCTAGGCTAGCACTTGAATACATTACCATGGTCGTGCTGTACTAAAGTAGTGTAATCTTTCAAATGAAAGGCCATTGGATGGCCCAGGCACTTCAGACACCATGCCAAAATAAAGGTTGGATAGTAGATAAGAAGAGCTATCTGCCAACAACATGACTGATAACCCCAGTGTGCATTAACACACACAAGAATGGGACAGGCCTGCTGAATTCCCAACCATTAACATGCTGAAGAAATGATACTGCCACATGGGCTGCTTTGAAAGTACTCAATTCCTAGATGGTTGGCTACATGCTGCTATCATTGGGGGACTGTCCTGGCCATCATCTGTCAATTGAGGAGTAGAAGGAGGAGAAAGAGGCAGCAGGTGAGGAAGAAGAAAAGAGGTGACCAAGCCAACTCTGTGCTGCTGACACTGTTTATGAAGCGCGAATCAAAATGTGACAGCAGTAATTGCAAATCCAATTCCCCATCTACAGACATCCCTTATGTTTTATGTGTCATTGGTCATCACACTGTCCTTCTGGTCAAAATACAAAATAAAGCCACCATAAAATAATCATTCTAAATCAAATTTATAAGTTAAAAAATGTAACATAGAGTAAAAAAGTGAATCTTCCTTGTTCATCGCATTAGTGCCTGTCTTCTCTATCTTTGCCTGTCTTGATGGTCCTACACAATGCCTAGAAATGCTGCATCTAGACTATGGCATCTCAGCATGGGCAGCAGCAGTTTGGGCTGGTTTATTGCTGAGCATTAGCGAGGGCTTTAGGGGAATGGAAGTGCTCGCAGAATGAATTGTGATCAGAGATAATGGGAACTGCAGATGCTGGAGAATCCAAAATAACAAAGTGTGGGGCTGGATGAACACAGCAGGCCAAGCAGCATCTTAGGAGCACAAAAGCTGACATTTCGGGCCTAGACCCTTCATCAGAAAAGGGGGATGGGGAGACGGTTCTGAAATAAATAGGGAGAGATGGGGAGGCGGACTGAAGATGGATAGAATAGATAGGTAGAGAGGAGAGTGTGGGTGGGGAGGTAGGGAGGGGATAGGTCAGTGCGTGGAGGACAAACAGGTCGAGGGGGGCGGAATGAGGCTAGTAGATACGAAATGGAGGTGCGGCTTGAGGTGGGAGGAGCGGATAGGTGAGAGGAAGAACAGGTTAGAGAGGCGAGGACGAGCTGGGCTGGTTTTGGGATGCAGTGAGGGGAGGGGAGATTTTGAAGCTTGTGAAATCCACACAGCCCAATGGTATCAATGTGGATTTCACAAGCTTCAAAATCTCCCCTCCCCCACACTGCAACTCAAAACCAGCCCAGCTCATCCCCGCCTGCCTAACCCGTTCTTCCTCTCACCTATTCCCTCCTCCCACCTCAAGCCACACCTCCATTTCCTACCTACTAACCTCATCCAGCCCTCTCGACCTGTCTGTCCTCCACGCACTGATCTATCCCCTCCCTACCTCCCCACCCACACTCTCCTCTCCTATCTTCTCCTCTATCCATCTTCAATCTGCCTCCCCCTCTCTTCCTATTAATTTCAGAATCCTCTCCCCATTCCCCTTTTCTGATGAAGGGTCTAGGCCCGAAATGTCAGCTTTTGTGCTCCTAAGATGCTGCTTGGCCTGCTGTGTTCATCCAGCCCCACACTTTGTTGTCTTGCAGAATGAATGTTGTCTTTCTGAAAGGAGTAAGTAGGTTCAAGTACTACGGGGCCACTACCAGCCTCCTTTCAAAGTTTCATAAAGGGAATGGTTGTGGTGAGGAGAGAGGACACAGTAAGAGGGACATGCTTGCAAGGGTACCAGAATTGTTAGTGGATTCAACCCCACCACCAGCCATGGCTTCAGCAAATGCTAATAATTCCATAATGGCTCTTATCATTGTCTTTGTGGGGCTTAAAAAATACATCACAGTGATAGGCAATTCCACCCTACAGGCAAAATGTGACACACACAGTTACCATCTTTGGCCCATTCACAAAATTTGCGTGGCACATTAAGCTGAACTGATCAAGCTGATCAGTTTTCAGGTCTGTGTTCTCACTACTTCATTGTATGACTGTGAAGCATAGGCAACTTGCAGCAATGAAGGAAACAAGCTCAACAATTTCCAGAAGCAAAAGCAGAAATTGCTGGAAAAGCTCAGCGGATCTGGCAGTTTCTGTGGAGAGAAATTGGTGTTAACATTTCAGGTCCAGTGTTCTTTCCTCAGAAGTTCATCCATTAACAATTTTTAGTTTCATTGTCTGCAGTGCATGATAAGAACATCCTGGCAGGACTAATGTAGTCGTCCTCTCAAAGGCAGAGCTCTCAAAGATGTTAGCATTTGTCAACCAGAGACAGAATTTTGTCCAGAGATAATAAGAACTGCCGATGCTGGAGAATCTGAGATAGCAAGGTGTAGACCTGGATGAACACAGCAGGCCAGGCAGCATCAGAGGAGCAGGAAAGCTGATGTTTCAGGTCTAGATTCTTCTAGGGGATGCCCACAGGATGGAAAGTGTAGGAATTTTGGATGGTGAGGCACCTGGAGCCAGATAACCAGTAGGACCTCGAAGCAAAGAGTGTTTCTTTTAAGGTTTGCCCTCTTCACTTTTCAGCAAAGGTGTACCATGTGAAGATACCTCATACAAAGTGGACTGTTGGCTGCACGTCCTTCATCTTTCATTGATGGAAGTGTGTCAGATTGTTTGTGTGCTCAGTTTGTGAAGATGAGGTGAAGCTTATGAAAGCAAAATAGATGTCTGGACTAGTAGAAACTTGATAACTGACTGATGGGGTGTGGTGCACTGAATGGTAGCTGAACCTAGTAACTCACGTGGTAGGAGATGGCATTAAAAGATTTATTCACTGACCTGAAGTATTGTGCCAGCTGATTAAACTTCTTCCCACCTTGTCTTCCAGAGCTCTATGAGCTATTTGCTCCCACTGCTGCCCCACTGTGTGTTTAGAGACATGTTGATACTCACAGATGGAGGAAATCTCTCCCCCTCTTCCGCTCTATCGTCAAAACTCTTAGAGCATTGTATAAAATCTTGTTGCACTCTTAACTTCCATGCTCAGCCATTGTTGTTGAGCGTCAACATGTGAGATATATGAGATTGTGGCCTGCCCTATAGACACAGTGTATGATCTAAACACTCAGCATTGCCTTTGAGAAGTTCAGGCAGGCTTTAATTATTGCTAGCAAGCAAAAATCCCTCTAATTTCTTTTATGTAACCGGGTGATTTATTTAAATATATGATCCTTTAAAATGTTTAACATGTATGCTAATTAAAAGAGACTGAATCGTGCATGGCTGGCATTCAGACTCCAAGTTACTTTGCAGGCCACCCATCTTACTGGGTAACATTGCTAGTAGGTGACAATATTGGGGCTCTGCAGACATGTAGAGTTCATGAACAACACATGATACCTGCATTTCAATCAATTAACGTGTGCATCCTGATCCCTGTGTCTATTTTCTGGGCCGATCAATTTTAACCCCAAGATCTTTAAGAATCGAAACGAATCTGAATTATGAAGACAATACAGGTCAGATGGTAACAGAGTTGGTATGATGTCTTATAGGTGAAGACCTCAATATTGTACAGGTCTGATGTACGTTTCTGATGTAATTGCTGAACAAGGCTCAGAAAATGCGATGAATGATGCGAAAGAAAGCAAATGCTTCTAGTGGCAAAGAAAAATGCTTTATAGAAGCAGAAAAATTGGGAATAATATCAGAAAATTCTACAGAAACTTAACAGAACGAGCATGTTGAAGCATTTTTTTTTAGTAATTTAGAGATGACTAGAACTGAACAGCACTAGTTTAATATCAGTATTTAAATAAATGATCAGATTTTTCTCCAAGTTTTAGCAGTACTTTAAATCTAGAAACAGATGTAGCTGTACAGATTACAGTTTAGCATTGTTAAGTGATGTTAAAATGAATTTTCTCCTGCTAACATGATGATAGCTAAAGAACATATTCAGCGTTGGTCTACTTTGGCACCATTAGTAACTTCCAGCCATACAGCATTCTTAGATGTATCCAAATGGGTTCATGTTTTGAAAACAAAACTCATTACCCACTGTATTAATTAAGAAAGATAAAGTTAATTGTCCCACTTGTCTGTCATTTTTCTAGCGGATTATCTATGGATATGCCAATGGAATGCTGCGAATAATAGGTCTTCTGCAGCATTCCTGCCAGTTAGTCTGGACCAACAGGTAGAGCATTGTGGAAGTTCATTTACATAATGACAGAATAGAATTTGCAACAACAGTCTAAAGTTCAGAAAAAATATTTTTGACATTGTTGGCTTTATTATCACTGCTTGCATTTCCCATGAATGTTGACTATTCTAATCAAGTGTTAATAGCTTTTAACACAGTTACTCTTTCAGAACAAACCATGACCCCTCATCTTAACAACTTGATAGTCAGCAAGGCCTAAATGATGTGTTATGCATTAATACAGACTGGCAACTTATATAGCTAAACAACATTGAAATCCTTCCTGTCAAGGAGGATGAGATTTATTTGAATCAATTACTTTCAATGTGAAATCAATTTTACATTCCTGTTCTCTCATCAATTTTAGATTGTGTTGAAATCAGTACAATCACAGATATCAGTGAAAGATGAAAGAAAACATTGTTGATTTGTGCAACTAAACTTGAATATTCTTGAAAAGACAAACACGTAGTCAAACATTATTTTCTTGCGTTCATTAAACCAAACAGAAGAATACTAAATATCAAATGATGACAAGGCATACAAGGAGGAGGGGATGCTGATTTATTGGTAGAATAACTCGATTTGGCTGAAGCCTTTCCATGGAGAAATCGATGAGGCACCACAGGGCCAAATACTTGCAGGTAATTCATAGAAGGTGAAAAGCATGAATATATTCCCTTTTTTTTAGATAACATGGTCCAGCAGAGGAATGAAAACTGCTTCTAAATCAATTCATATATTAATTTGGTTGTTAGTGTAGCTACTGGTGCATTTAGGATTGTTCAGCCAGTGCTGCCCAATCACAAAATCACATCTAATTGTCGATGTTTCATCTTACATTTTGCATGTGTAGACAGGGCTGAAGGTTCCCATTGCAAACAGCAAGGAGAATATTTTTATAGAGTCACACAGCCATTTGGCATGGAAATGGGCCCTTTGGCCCAACATATACATACTGACTAGGTTTCCCTAACTGAACTTGTCTCGTTTGCTTGCATTTGGCCTATATCAGTCTATAATGTTACTATTCATGCACCAGTTCAAACGTGTTTTAAACGGTGTAATTGTACTCCCCTCCACCACTTCCTCTGGTAGCTTGCACCATACATGCACCACCCTTTGTGTGAAAAAGTTATCCCTCAGGTGCCTTTTAAATCTTTCCCCTCTCACCTTAAACATAGGCCTCCGGTTTTGGGCTCCCCTACCTTGGGGAAAAGGTCTTGGCAGTTCAAGTCATCTTGCCTCGGGAAGGTGATAGCCTCGTGGTGTTATTGCTGGACTGTTAATCTAGACACCCAGTTAATATTCTCGGGACCTGGGTTCAAATCCCGCCATGGCAGATGATGGAATTTGAATTCAATAAAATATCTGGAATTAAGGCCATGACTGTGAATCCATTGTCGATTGGCAGGAAAAACCATCTGGTTTACTAATGCCCTTCAGGGAAGGAAACTGTCATCCTTACCTGGTCTGGTCTACATATGACACCAGGCCCACAGCAATGTGGTTGACTATTAACTGCTCTTAGGATAATTAGGAAATGGGCAATAAATGCTGCCTTGCCAGCGATGCACTTCCCTGTTAATAAATAAAGGATGCTGGTGATGGTTTTATAGACCTCTATAATGTCACTCCTCAGCCTCCAAAGCCCCAGGGGGAAAAGGTCCTAGCCTATCAAACCTTTCCTTACAAGTCAAACATTCCAGTCTTCATAAACTCCCTGTAAATCATTTCTTTTGCACTATTTCCAGTTTAATAACATCTTTCTTACAACAAGATGACCAGAATTGTACACAGTGCTCCAGATGTGGCTTTACCAATACCTTGGACAGCCATAACATGATGTCCAAATCCTGCACTCAATGTACTGATCGATGAAGACAAGCGTGCCAAATGCTTTCTTCACCACCCTGTCTAACTGTGATGCCATTTTAAAGGAGCTAGGCACCTGCACCCCCAGGTTAAAATTGTGATCAGAGATAATGGGAATTGCAGATGCTGGAGAATCCAAGATAACAAAGTGTGAAGCTGGATGAACACAGCAGGCCAAGCAGCATCTCAGGAGCACAAAAGCTGATGTTTTGGACCTACAGCCTTCATCAGAAAAGGGGGATGGGGAGAGGGTTCTGAAATAAATAGGGAGAGAGGGGGAGGCGGACCGAAGATGGATGGAGGAGAAGATAGGTGGAGAGGAAAATGTGGGTGGGGAGGTGGGGAGGGGATAGGTCATTCCAGGGACGACAGACAGGTCAAGGGGTCAGGATGAGGTTAGTAGGTAGGAAATGGAGGTGTGGCTTGAGGTGGGAGGAGGGAATAGGTGAGAGGAAGAACAGGTTAGGCAGGCGGGGATGAGCTGGGCTGGTTTTGGGTTGCAGTGGGGGAGGGGCAGATTTTGAAGCGTGTGAAATCCACATTAATACCATTGGGCTGCAGGGATCCCAATCGGAATAGGAGTTGCTGTTCCTGCAGCCTTCGGGTGGCATCATTATGGCACTGCAGGAGGCCCAGGATAGACATGTCATCTAAGGAATGGGAGGGGGAGTTAAAATGGTTCGCGACTGGGAAGTGCAGTTTTTAATTGCGAACCGAGCGGAGGTGTTCTGCAAAGCGGTCCCCAAGCCTCCGCTTGGTTTCCCCAATGTAGAGGAAGCTACACCGTGTACAGCGGATGCAGTATGCTACATTGGCGGATGTGCAGGTGACTATCTGCTTGATGTGGAAAGTCATCTTGGGGCCTGGGATGGGGGTGAGGGAGGAGGTGTGGGGGCAGGTGTAGCACTTCCTGCAATTGCAGGGGAAAGTACAGGGTGTGGTGGGGTTGGAGGGTAGTGTGGAGCAGACAAGGGAGCCGCGGAGAGAGTGGTCTCTCCAGAAGGCAGGTAAGGATAGGGTTGGAAAAATGTCTTTAGTGGTGGGGTCGGATTGTAGATGGCGGAAGTGTCGGAGGATGATGTGTTGTATCTGGAGGTTGGTGGGGTGGTATGTGAGGACTAGGGGGATTCTCTTTTGGCCGTTGTGGGGGGGGTGGGGTGTGAGGGATGTGTTGCGGGAAATGCGGGAGACATGGTCAAGGGCGTTCTCGACCACTGCGTGGGTGGATGTTGCGGCTCTTGAAGAACGAGGACATCTGGGATGTGCGGGAGTGGAATGCCTCATCCTGGGAGCAGATGCAGTGGAGGCGAAGGAATTGGGAATAGGGGATAGAATTATTGCAGGAAGGTGGGTGGGAGTAGATGTATTCCAGGTAACTGCGGGAGTCGGTGGGCTTGAAATGGACATAGGTTTGTAGGTTGTTGCCTGAGATGGTGACAGAGCATGAGGGGCGATCATGCTCCCAAGAGGAGTTTGAACAGTTTATCCACTTCACCAACACCTTCCACCCTAACCTGAAGTTCACCTGGGCCATCTCCAACACACCCCTCACCTTCCTGGACCTTTCTGTCTCCATCTCAGGCAACCACCGACAAACCGATGTCCATTTCAAGCCCACTGACTCCCACAGCTACCTGGAATACACCTTCTCCCACAAACATACCTGCAAAAATTCCATCCCCATTCCCAATTCCTTCACCTCCGCCGCAGCTGCTCCCAGGATGAGGTATTCCACTCCCGCACATCCCAGATGTCCGCGTTCTTCAAGGGCCGCAAATCCCCCCTCCCCGCAGTGGTCGAGAACGCCCTCAACCGTGTCTCCCACATTTCCCACACCTCATCCCTCACACCCCGCCCCCGCAATAACTGCCAAAAGAGAACCCATAGTCCTCACATACCACCCCACCAACGTCTGGATACAACGCATCATCCTCCGACACTTCCGCCATCTACAATCCGACCCCACCACTAAAGACATTTTTCCATCCCCACCCTTGTCTGCTTTCCAGAGAGACCACTCTCTCCGTGACTCCCTTGTCCGCTCCACACACCCCTCCAACCCTACCACACCCAGCACTTTCCCCTGCAACCGCAGGAAGTGCTACACTTGCCCCCACACCTCCTCCCTCAACCCCATCCCAGGCCCCATGATGACTTTCACATCAAGCAGATGCTCACCTGCACATCCGCCAATGTGGTATACTGCATCCGCTGTACCCGGTGTGGCTTCCTCTACATCGGGGAAACCAAGCAGAGGCTTGGGGACCGCTTTGCAGAACACCTACACTCGGGTTGCAGTAAACAACTGCACCTCCCAGTCACGAACCATTTCAACTCCCCCTCTCATTCCTTAAACGACATGTCCATCATGGGCCTCCTGCAGTGTCACAATGATGCCACCCGCAGGTTGCAAGAACAGCAACTCATATTACGCCTGGGAACCCTGCAGCCTAATGGTATCAATGTGGATTTCACTAGCTTCAATATCTCCCCTCCCCCCACTGCATCCCAAAACCAGCCCAGCTCGTCCCCGCCTGCCTAACCTGTTCTTCCTCTCACCTATCCCCTCCTCCCAACTCAAGCCACACCTCTATTTCCTACCACTAACCTCATCCCGCCCCCTTGACCTGTCCGACCTCCCTGGAATGACCTATCCCCTCCCTACCTCTCCACTTATGCTCTCCTCTCCACCAATCTTCTCCTCTATCCATCTTCGGTCCACCTCCCCCTCTCTTCCTTTTTATTTCAGAATTCTCTCCCCATCTCCCTTTTCTGATGAAGCGTCTCGGCCCGAAATGTCAGCTTTTGTGCTCCTAAGAGGCTGCTTGGCCTGTTGTGTTCATACAGCTCCAGACTTTGTTATCTTGTACCCCTAGGTTTCTCTCTTCAACAACACTCTCCAGAGCCCTACCATTAGTTGTTTAAATCCTGTCCTGATTTGTCTTATCAAAATTGAACACCTCACATTTATCTGCGTTAAACTCCATCTGCCATGCCTCAGCTCGCCGGTGCAGTTGATCAAGGTTGCATTGTAAACTTAGATAACCTTCTTCACTGTCCACTTTACCACCAACTTTGGTGTCATCCACTAACTTACTAACCATGCCTCCTATATTCTCATCCAAACGTTTATATAAATGACGAGCAGCGGACCCAGCACCGATCCTTGCAGCACACTGTGTTGGATTCAATCAGCAAATCACTGCGCTGTCTGGCCTTATTGCCTGGGATTGTGCCAGCACTGAAATTCATTCACATTGTTGTTCTGTTTTGTGGTAGACAAAACATCTTTTTGGACTGATAGTATCCTCTTAGCAGAAAAACAGCACTCATATCGCCAGTGCAGAGCAACAAGGTAAACATATTTCTCACATTTTTCAGATGTTGGCCTTACCAGGGTAATTTGAGGTCAGCTGAGATCTTTTCAGAACCTGAATGTTCATGATGCATAACAAGCAATGGTCGAATCAGTTAAGCATTGTCTGACCGGTTAGCATTGATGTGCCCTATTTTTTCTTGAAGCTTTGAAAGTCAACAAATGTATAAGGGCCTGCTTATAGGTTGCTAACAGGCCACGTGGGCAGCATGGTGGTTCAGTAGTTAGCACTAAAGCCTCACACCATGAGGGACCCGAATTCAATTCCAGCCTCGGGTGACTGTCTGTGTGGAGTTTGCACATTCTCCCCATGTCTGCGTGGGTTTCCTATGGGTGCTCCGGTTTCCTCCCACAGTCCAAAGATGTGCAGGGTAGGTGGATTGGCCATGCTAAATTGCCTGTAGTGTTTAGGGGGGTGTGGGTTATAGGGGGATGGGTCTGGCTGGGACACTCCAAGAGGTGGTGTGGATTTGTTGGGCCAAAAGACCTGTTTCCACACTGTAGGGAATCTAATCTAATCTATATGTGTGGAGGTACATGAACCCCAGTGTTTATATTTTTTGGTGGAGTAGGCTTGCATGAGACTGCAGCATAAAGAACCCAAAAGCAGATTTCTAATCAGCGTATTTAAGAAAGGGAGTATGTTAGGCAGTCCACCTTAGAAGTGACTTTGAACTGAGATAGAAAACATTATAGTGCGTAAGGGAATCCTTGCACATGGTTGAAGGTTCCAAGATCAGAAACATATTAGCTACGTTTTGGAAATATGCACTGGTAGGGTTCATCCTATCAAAAACATGGGAAACAGGAGAGTTCTTCCTGGTTCAGCAACACATGCTCACTGTAGCTGACTCCTTCCCATGTCTTCTCTCCACTTGGGGATTAGCTGGGGGCCACTGACAATGAGATGAGCTTCCCTAGTTTTATGTCTTTTCTTCAGATGGTTATGGAAACAGTAGAGATGCTAGCTTTGGTTTTTAAATAAGAGCCAAGAAACAAATTCCAGCATTTCATGAGAGTACTATCTTTGGATGCTGCTATTATTCCACTGACAACTAAGAGTCGGCTCCATCGAATTTCCAAGCTCTTGCTGTCAATTTGTGGTATACTATAAATAAAAGATAGCATTTTAAATTACAAACTAAGGCTGGAGTTTTACCAGCCTCTGGGAGATGGAGTGGGAGGAAGCAGTAAAATCACATGGAGATATTTTGAGTCACTTGTCTTTTGTACTTCACCAATCGGGACATTTTACAATGATGTGACCAGGAGCATTAAAACTTCCTGCCTGCCCCTTGCTGTTATGATATGGTATAAATGGACTATCAATTTCAATTCCCATATTCCGTATATGACCATTCATAGACTGTAATAGTTTTTTAGAAGGGAATATACTATTTAAGCTGGCCACAGTGATATTCCCAAAAACCAATATTCACTCCAAGCTGTGTGGCTGGGAGCACTTGTAGCATTCTGATGTTGCAGCATCAGGATGAATCAGAATTGACTCCTGGCTTCACAGGCTTCAGAGGTCTGTGCAGCCAAGAAGCAAATCAGAGGGAATACTGACCAGTTTGAGCCAAGTTTCATGAAACTATAAATAAACCATACCCAGAATAAACTGAAAGTGGCATGTCACCAAAGTAGGATCACTGGACCTGAAACGTTAAGTCTGATTTTTCTCCACAGATGCTGCCAGATCTGTTGAGATTTTCCAGCAATTTTGTTTCAGAATTCCAGTATCCACAGTTTTTTCAGTTTTCTATGTCAACAAAATGACTGAAACCAAACAGTCAGATCAATACTTCCTGTTTGATTTACAGCTTTCTGGAACTTTCACCTCCCAAACTGAAAGACTCTCCTGTAGACTACCCAGCTTGAAGAAAACAATGAAGTCAGATGCAGGAATACACAAACAAGCATTTTTTGAGGTCACAGTTTTTGAGCAGCTAGCAACTTTAAAACAATAGAAATATAAAGCTTGCTTTTTTTCCTGTTTTCTTTCAGTGCCCCTCAAAGAACCACACTCTGCAATAAAGCAAGTTAGAGAAATGTCAATCTACCAGGAAAGTAACAATGTAAATGTCAATTTACCAGTATGTAACAATTCCAGCACTGCTGAGTATGCAAGTCACCATTTAAACAAACATTGTTTGCAGGCTAAATAGATAATAAAATTCCTCTTTCTTTCATTTGAAATTGGCTTCTTAATTTTAAGCCTGGAGACTGTATTTTCATGGAAGTTTGACAGCAGTAATCGACAAAAGATGAAAGACTGTTGCAGTCAACCAAGGGGGTCAAAATGAAGGGAACCAACTCACCCCTTTACACCCAGTCAGAGCAACATGGGTGTGAGATTTATGAATTTCTTGGCCAACCTTTTTGAAAATCATTCTGCTCATTGTGTCTCTGCTGGCAATTTGCTAAAGCAATCAAAATGTCATTCCACCACATTACTCTCCTCTCTTTAATCCTATATTTCCCTCTGCTTCCAATATGCATCTTCATTTTGAAAACAGAAGCTCCTATGCCTTGTGTGTTGTTAATGAGATCTTCACGTTCTGTGAAATATTGCTGTTAAAAATATTACTATTTATATCACTGATGGTATTCATAATGTGTGCCATCAGATCATTCCAGCAATATTGTTTAGTTAATTGAATTCAACGGTACACATGGGAAAAATTCCATTGCAAATTATATGAATAATGAGAAAAGCAGTGAAAGTCAAAATGATAATGATGAACTCTCACTGATTTTATTGCATGATATTTTCCTTTGTCAGGCTTTTCACATTTTACTGAAAAGACAGTATTATTTTTGTGACAGTTATTTTACATAGACCATTAAACTAGACTCCTTTCTTGATTTCTTGAAAAATGAATATTAGGAAAGAACCTTGACGCATATTGGAAGTATCAGAACCTTTAATTTTTTACATACAGCTGTTTACCCAAATGTATCTTGAGGTTTAAAGGTTTCATATTTGTGATATTACTTGACAACAAAAGAGTTAGCTCGTGTATTCTTGACAAAAATGAACTATGCAAGGTCACTCATTTAAATACACACATTATGTCTGTGCTTTACCACTGAAAGAACTTGCATCTGAGGTCAAAACAACCCATACTTTAATGTTTATGGAGGGGTTTCAAGGTGACATTCAATCATGTCTGAAAAGTACTGAAAAATAACACATGATCGAATGCAAACTATTGAATTACTGCTTGTGAGTTTTATAAACCCCTTCACAATTTAGAGCAGCATCATGTGAGAGCTCAAAGGATGGCTGTCCTTGGTCTTTTATAACATACCACAGGACCATGTAATGGTCCTATGATCAGGATTTCAAACCATTGCCAATTGTGAAAGCAGCCTTTTAGAATCATAGGGCCATTGAGTCACGCAGCACAGAAACAGACCCTTCATTCCAACTCGTCCACGCAAACCAAGTTTTCCAAACTAAACTAGTCCCATTTGCCTGTATTTGGCCCATATTCCTCTAAACCTTTCCTATTCAAGTATCTGACTAAATGACTTTTAAATGCTGTGACTGTACCCGCATCTGTCGTTTCCTCTGGCAGTTCATTTCATAAACAAACCAATTACTGTGTGGAAAAAGTTTCCCCTCACACCTTACAAAATATGCCCTCTAATTTTGAATTCTCTTATCTTAGGGAAAAGACCCTGCTAAATGATCCTCATGATTTTATAAACCTCTACAATGTCACCCTTCAACCGTTATACTCCTATGAAAAATGTCCCAGTCTGTCCAACCTCTCCTTATAACTCAAACCCTCTGGTCCCAATAACATCTTTGTAAATCTTTTCTGACCCATGTCCAATTTAATAATATCCTTCATATAGCAGAGTGACAAGAAGTATAAACAGTCCTCCAAAGTAGCCTCACCAATGTCCTGTACAAGCACAGCATGGCATTCAAACTCCTTAATTCATTGGTCTGAGTGATAAAGGCAAGCATGCTAAATACCTACTTATCCACTCTGTCTACCTGAAACACAACCTAAAAGAACTATGCACCTGAAATCCTAGGCCTCTCTGTTCGACTACACTATGCAGGTCCCCGCCAAGAACTGTCTAAGTCCTGCTCTTGTTCATTTTACAAAAATGCAACACCTCACATTTATCCAAATTAAACTCCATCTGCCAATTCTCAGCCCATTGACACAAATGATCAAGATCCCTTCGTAATCTTAGATAATCTTGTTCCCTGTTTACTACACCACCAATTTTGGTGTCGGCTGCAAAATTACTGCTTCCTAAATTCTGATCCAAATCATTAATTTAAATGACAAACAACAGTGGACCCAGCGCAGATCCCTGTGGAACACCGCTGGTTACAAACCGCTTGTCCGAAAAACAATCCTCCACCACTACCCTTTGTTTCTTACCAACAAAACAATTTTGTGACCAGTTGGCTGGCTCTCCCTGAATCCCATGTGATTTAACTTCACTAACAAGCCTACCAAGCAGAAACTTGTCAAAGGTTTTACTAAAGTCCATGCAGACAATACCTACCGCTCTGCCCTCATCATTCATTTTGGTCACGTCCTCAAAAAACTCAAGTTTGTGACACAGTTTCCCATACACAAAGCCATGCTGACTATCCCTAGTCAGTCCTTGCCTTCTCAAATACGTGTAGATCCTGTCTCTCGGAATCACCTCCAACGATTTATCCACCACTGATGTCAGACTCACTGGACTATTATTCCCAGGCTTCTTTCTACAGCCTTTCTTAAATTAAAGCACAACATTGGCCATCATCCAATCTTCCAGAACTTCACCTGTGGCTATAGATGATACAAATATTTCTGCTAGGGGCCTCACAACTTCTTCCCTAACTTACCATAGCGTCTGAGGATACACTTGATTATGTCCCAGAGATTTATCTACCTTTATGATGAACTCCAGCTCCTTCTCTTCTGTAATGTGGAAGAGGAGGTATTTTTCAAGATGGCAAGATTTACTTCCCCGAGTTCCCTAGCCTCAACGTCTTTCTCTGAAGTAAGTACTGAAGCAAATGATGGAAGGGCTAGAATCTCAAGGAACAGTGGCTTCTTGCCATCCAAGAACACCTTTGAAAGGGAATTTATGTTCCATTTAAGCACACACGAGGCAGACAAAGGAAAATCTACTTGTATTCTTCTCCCAGTCATGTTGCTCATTGAAATTGAACACGGTAGGACAGTAAAAGCAACTGAAAAGAAAAGTGCAGGACCATATGGAATGGAGAAACGAAGAGATGACCTGCCCTCAGGCAAATCATCGCCATTAGTACAGGGGGTCCCTGATTTCTGACTTATGTTTGCTCATACTTTCAAGCATGCTCCCATTTGCATTTTGCTCTGAGTTGCAAGCAAATTGACTTGAGATCAGAGCTCCAGGATGGAACCCGTTTGAACCCAGGGATTGCCTGCATGTCATAATTATACAATAATTGCAGTGATTTTTGGAGATCACTTGCATGTCATGGCATCTGAAGCAAGCTTTCTCTAAGGGTTTCCAGAACATTCAATCCAGATTAAATCAGGGTCAGAATCTTGTGCTCTATGAGAGACAGTTGCTTAGCTGTGATTTCCCATAAAATGATCAATGATTGGGCCAAAGGCAAGTTCACCATCCATGGTCCATCCACCATCTGTGGATGGCAGGGAGACTTTCAAAACTGGAGGGCCAATGATGGGATATCATGGTAAGTAAGTGAGAGACTGGGTCTCCTGAAATGGAGGTGCCTTTGCTTCAATGTTTTGAATTTTGATTCAAAATAAAAGCTAGTCATGGTGGTGGGAGGTGACGTGCTGAGGTGGCAGTGGTAGTGAACTGTAAGATTTGTCAACAGGACTGCTTCAGGTTTCTGCTGAACGATAGCAGGCAGGAAAGTGCTTGAAGCTTACCTGGCCTGTTGCCCATCAGCCTGCTGCACGGACGCCCTCTCTTGCAAGTGAACATGCTCTGTCACATGAGAAGACCTGAAAGTTTGCTGGAAAGTCCCAGTCAGCCTCCAGCAATAGGCCTCAGTTGATCTCTAACTATTTCAATTGACTACATGCCACTTCTTTTGTAGAAGTGGACAGAGTTAGGGAGCTGTCACATGAAGTGGCAACTTAATTTTAATTTCAGTTCTGAGGAAGGGTCACTGGATCCAAAACGTTAACTCTGTCTTTTCACCTTCACAGATGCTGCCAGACCTGCTGAGCTTTTCCAGCAACTTTGTTTTTGTTCCTGATTTACAGCATCCACGGGTTTTTTGGTTTTCACTCAATTTTAATGCCTGTCTCCTTCTCTTCCCAGCTCCAATGGAGTCTAAAAGTCCTGCCTCAGGATTAACAAACCTTATTCAACGCTGGATTCAAATGGGTCCACTAAATTGGGTTGTCAGAAGCACAGGGCCAGAAACTGCTGACCTAAATAGATTTGACTGGGAAGTTTCAAATTCTGGTGGGCAACATTCTTTGCTCCATTCACGTCTTTGACACTTAGTTACGTAGGTAACCAGAAAATGCTGGGTTGATGAAGAATATTCAAAAGTGTGTGTCACTGCAGAATTGATACTCCCATGGCTCACACAGAGTCCTGACTACCCCACCTCAACTTACCCCTCTGAACACTCCAAAAGCAGTTACTGTTCCAAATTGGTTTGTTTAGCCCCAGTCACCAAATAACCCCTCGAACACCTGGTTGCACTCAGGGCTGGCTACACCCTCGGCCTTCTACTGCTGCTCACCTACCTACTGCTTCATCTATATATCAACCTCACTGATCTGCCACTCTACCTACCAACTACCTTACTCAACACACCATTTCACCCACCCTACTCAATTACTTGACAAATCTACCCACCCTACCCATTCACTCATTCATCCACTCACCCATTAACCCGTTCACCAATATTCAAACAGGATATCTAAACATGCTCGATGGCAACTAGTGGCACAAGAAAAGTGGGGCGAGGGTGCTATCCTGTCTTCCATTGTGATGGTGCAGTCTGAGGAAAGTTGCACCGACTGCTTTTCGTAAAGGTAATCTCAAAAGACCTGCCAGAAATGTAAAGCCCTCTAGTCTAGACTGTCCTGTGTAGGGAGACATCCTTTCAGCATTTACCCTATCAAGACCCTTAAATATCCTATATGGCCCTCCAGAATCTAATATCCTAGTGGCTGCTATTAATTAGAATGGGCTCAGCCTCTGAAATTCCCTAGTCAGAAAGAAAAATCTCTCTCCTGCTCATTTCTCCTGCATTGTGATCACCAGGATCAAACTTTCCCTTCTCTCAGAATAACAACTGGTGATCCTGAAGTGATCTGCCTCTGCATTCTCTTTTGTTCCAGTTTTCAATAACCCTGAATTCCTGTGAATTTTTCCTTGACACTGGAAGGAGAACAGAAGTTGAAATATTATTTGGAGGGAGGACAGAATATATTAATAAAATTGTGGAACAATCTAAAAGGACACATGTTGTTGAAGGTAGTGTATTAGTATTGATAGAAGATTGGATAATTAATAGAAGACAAAGAGTTGGGATAAAGAGGAAGCTTTAAGGTGGCAAATTTAAACTGATGGAGTGCGACAGGATTCATTACTGGGACTACAATTATTTGCAATATACATTAATGACTTGGATAAGGAATGTGACTGCAATATAGCTAGATTTGCAGATGACATAGAAATAGGTGGAAAGACAAGTGGGTGAAGACACAAAGAGTCTGCGGAGGGATATGGACAGATTAACCGAGGAGACAAAATTTGGCAGATAGAATATGTTGTGGGAAAATTTGATGTAATATACACTGGATAGAAGACTAGAGAAGATGAATATTATTTTATATGAAGAAATACTGAAGAAAACTACAGTACAGATGGATTTAGGGGTCTTTGTGTGAATATCTCAAAAAGGGGGCATACAAGTTCAGCAGGTAACAACAAAGGTGAAGGGAATGTTAAATACTAATGATCTAGATGAGGGAACTAAATGTAATATCTCCAAGTTTGCAGTGCATGCCATTCTGGGTGGGAGGGTGAACATTTCGGAGAATGTAGAGATGTTTCAGTGTGGAGTGAGTGGGAAAATGCATGGTAGATAAAGCATAATGTGGATAAATGTAAGGATATCCACTTTAGTAGCAAAAGTATCTGAACAGTGGTAGATTGGAAAAGGGAGAGGTACAAAGGGGCCTGTGCAACCTTATGCACCAGCTGTTGAAAGTAAGCCTGCAGGTGCAGCAGGTAGTGAAGAAGACCAGCTATATGTCAGCCTCCATAACAAGAGGACAGATATTTGTGATTAGATGCCTTCTCTTGTTCAGGGTGATGGCTGACAGTGCAGTCTTCTGGGAAAGATGAATCAAGCCCTGGACCAGGCAGATGTTTTTATTTATCCAGTCAGAGATAGGGTAGGGTGAACCAAGTGGTCCAACATGGTGCCATGCTGGAGGGTATTGTCTTGGTCAAGATTTTGGGCTCCACATTGAAGAGAGAGCGCTGGCAACTGGTCTTTAGAATGTGAAGATTGCCTTTCTTTGACAGCAGAACTAAAATGACCCTAAACCATGAGAAAGCTATCATCCTGGTCACTAAACTTCCCAGGGACGCATCATAGCCATTCCTCAGGAAAGATTGGGAGACTAGTTAATAAAGCCTATGGTATTTATTAACTGTGGATTACAGTACAAGAAGAGGAAGGCTCTGTTACACCGACAACTTACTAGTTCTGCCTCAGCTCAAGTATTGTGTCCAATTCCGGGAGCTGCAGTTCATTAAGGATCTGAAGATGTTGGAAAGAGGGCAGATGATGATTGTAAGAATGTGATGAAGAATTTCAGCAATGAAGCTAGAGACTGGAGATAACTGGGATTATTTCTGTGGGGAGAAGTAGCTTGAGAGGGAGCTCTGATTAATGCATTCAAAACCAAGAAAGGGTTGAATAGAGTAAATGGGAGAAAATGCTCCTACATGTGAAAGGGTCACAAAAAAGTGAGCATAATCAGTAAAAGAAGAGATGATAAAAAGATAAAGCTTTCTTGGCTGGTTACAGTCTGGAATGCAGTACCTAAAAATGTTGTGGTGGTAAGTTCAACTGAAGCACTCAAAAAGCAGTCAAACTGTTATTTGTAAGGAAAGAATGTACAGGGATACAGGGAAAAGTTAGGGAAATGGCACTAGTTGAAATGATCATTTGGAGAGCAGGTAATTACACAATGGCTTGAATGGCCTCATTCTGTGCTGGAAGAATTTTGTGATTCTAACTAAAATCAGACACTTCATCAAGGATTATACATCTTACTTTTTTCCACCTAATCCCATACATTTGTATCACTTTCCATTTTAATTCTATTTCATAAACGTGATAATCATTTTAAATAGGAATACAACATCTTTTTTGCACATCTGTATGATAAAATCAATTACAGCAAAATGGGGAGGAAAGCTATTCTTAGTCAAATGACATTCCACATTTAGAGCTCCTGTCAATGAAGATCAATTCTTCATCTCTTCACATTTTAATTCTCTGTAACTCCGTCTGCTGGCCTGTCACATTCATTTCTGTTAAAACTATGTTGTACAGTAACACAAATGCTCTCTAAAAAGGCTGCATTTCAGACGTATAATGTGGATGTTACAGAGTGAAGTACATACTCAACAAATGCCAGGGTCTGCTGTATTTATTAAGAAAACTATGCTTTACCCAGCAGTACTACAAATTTTTCTGAAAATTGAAAAAGCATAGGCAGTTGTCATGTTGCCTACCCTGCCGGTAGGTGGCATGCACTGCCTGGAAATATTATTGCACAAGTTATTGTCCTGGTCATTGCTATTTTCCAATGACTGTGGTAAAATTTTAGGTGTTATATAGCAACAGTTCAGAAATTGCTCACCTGAGCCCATTATCGTCAGATAAATGGACCATGATGCTACAAATAAAAAAGGGGTGCTCTGGATCAAATATGGTATTTCAGTTAATTAGCTATAAATAGTTTATTGACAGTCTTATCTTACACCACTTGCTAACCATTTTATCCAAGTGTTATGCCATATTTTCATGCTATACATCTCCCTGCAACAGTACAAATATATTTCAAACTTAAAAAGCAAGAAATTACCTCTCAGTACTGTCAGACAAATTTTGAATCACCCTTCTGTATTGGGTAATTAGCATCATTCGATTAAGTAATGTCTAATACTTAGTTGACCTTTATTTATAATTAAGGATTTCCATGTTGCTCAGCTAATCGGAGTTCATAACAGTGACAAACATATAAATATATGAATTAGGAGAAAGTGAAAGTCACTCTGCCTCTATAAGCCAAGTGTTGGAAAATGGGATTGGAGTAGATAACTGATGTGGGCATGATAAGCTAAAGGACTTCTTTCTATGCTATATAATTCTATGCCCTATGATTATGAGAAAAGTTGTAGATAATGGAATAAAGAGAACATAATCATATGGGTACAAATTTGTCTGAATGATAGAAAATGCACAGTCATTGTTAATGAGGATTTTTCAGGCTGGAGGAAGGTTGGCATTGGGGTTCCCCAGAGGCCAACATTGGAACCCTTACTTAGAAAAGTTGGGTGCATTGTATACTGTGAGGAAACCAGTGTAGAATTTCAAAAGGGCATAGATAATTTGCTGGATAGGGTGAAAAAGTGGCAGACGAAATTCAATATGGAGAAATGTGACTTGATATATTTTGGTACAAAAACATGGAGAGACAGTATGAAATTAAACACTCTAACAGGTGCTTAGGAGCTGCAAGAGCTGGCAGTGTATGTGTAGAAATCATGGAATGTGGGAGAACAGATAGAACAGTTAATAAATCACACGCTATTTTTGGATTCATTAATAAGGGCCTAGAGTACAGGAACAGGTTATACTCAACTTATTTAGGTCATGATTTGGATCTTAGCTGGAGTATTGTATTCAGTTCAGAGTGCCACACTTAGGAAGGTTGTGAGTTAAGGGAGTACAGAAGTGCTATATAAGAACAGTTCCAGGAATGAGAAATTTCAGTTATGAACATAAACAGGAGATGTTGGGGTGTTTCTTTGGAGAGGAGAAGGTGAAGAGGTAGCAGATAGAAATGTTCAAAATCATGAGAAGTTGGGACAGAGTAGATATAGAGAAACTGTTCGCTCTTGTAATAGAACCAAGAATCAGATGGCACAAATTTAAAGTGTTTTGCAAAAGAAGCAAATGTGCTTTGAGAAAAGGAAACTTTTTTCAACAAGTGATTTGGCTCTGGAAAATGCTGTCTGGAATTGTGATGGAGGCAGGCACAGCTGAGGCACTCATGAGGGGATTGCATGTTTATTTAAGTCGAAATGTTGTGCAGGGTTAAAAAGAAGAAACAACAGATTGGCACTAAGGCCACAGAGTTAGAGCAGACACAATGGGTCAGATGGCCTCCTGATGCATTGTAACCATTCTGTGAATTGATGCTATCATATATTTGCCCACTCATTCAACCTATATTTCCTTGAAGTCTCTTTGCTTCCTCCTAATCACTTGAAATTCCTTCTAGATTTGTGCTGAGACAAACTTCAAAATATGATATTTGATTCTGTCATTCAAATTATTGATATATATTATGAATAACAGGGGCTTAAGCACTGTCACCACAGTCCCTCACTTATCAGTGTCTTCCAATTCAAGAAAGGTCTACTTTTTCCCTATTCTATTTCCTGCCTGCTAACTAATTCGCGATCCATGCCACTATATTACATCAAACCTATGTGCTTTAATCTTGCATACTAACTACTCATGTGGGACTTTATCAAAAGTTTTCTGAAAATGGAAAATCGATTTTCCACTTAAGGCTTCAATGATTCACTGAGAATTTTTCTAGTATGTGATTAATTCCAGGAAAGGAACTTAGTAGATTTAAAATGAATAATAAAATGAAAATAAAGAGACTTAATACAGGCAAATCACCAAAACTTAATGTTTTCAACTCCATTCCTTTGATAGAAATATTTGAGGAAATTTAAGTGTTTTTTAGTCATCATTGTCTTGAGAAGAATTCACAAAATTCTCTAGATGTTTAGATTTAGAAATTGCAAATGTTACTCCATTATTTTTCAGAAGAACAAGTGGGAGTAATCAGATAGCTACAAGTAAGTATTGTTAACATCAATTGTCAGTAAGTTAACAGCATATGTTGTTATAGACAGGGTGATACAGTGTTACAGCGAGTTAGAGTAATAGAGAAATACAGCAAGGAAACAAAGCCTTCGCTCCAATTCGTCTGTGCCGACCAGATAACCCACTCTGATGGAGTCTCGTTTACCAGCATTTTTCCCAAATCCATCTAAACCCTTTCTGTTCATATAATCACCCAGATGCCTTTTAAATACTTCAGTTGTACCCACCTCCACCGCTTCCTCCAGCAGCTCATTCCATACATGCATCGCCCTCTGTGTGGAAGGGTTACTGCTCAGGTCCCCTTTAAACCTTTCCGTTTGCACCTGAAGCCTATGCCCTCCAGTTTTGGACTCCTACACCTTAGGTGAAAGACCTTGGCTATTCACCTTATCCGTGCTCTGCAAGATTTTATAAATGTCAATAACGTCACCCTTAGCCTCCAACTGAGTAAACGTTTTGCAAAATAGAAGCTATTTAAAGATTGCCAAACTGGATTTGTGAAAAACAGGGAAGTCTGATGAAACCACTTGAATTTACAGAGAATGGCAGTAATAAGATGAATAGGATTATCCATGGCTACTATCTAAACAGAGATCCAGGATGCAATTTCTATAGTTTCATACAAAAAATTACTGCAAAAATTAGACTGCACCAGATTAGAAGTAGGTTTGAGGCAAGTGTTGGTATTTGTTTGGGAAGTAGGAGAGTGTGGAGTAAATAGTAACATATGAATATATAAATTAGAAGCAGGAGTAGGCCATTCAGCCCCTTCAGCCTGCTCCACCATTCAATAAGGTCACGTCAGATCTGATTGTAACCTCAAATCCACATTCTTGTATAACCCTAATAACATTTCACCCAGAGATAACAAGGTGTAGAGCTGGATGAACGCAGCAGGCCAAGTAGGATCAGAGGAGCAGGAAAGCTGGCGTTTCAGGTCTAGACCCTTCTTCAGAAATGGGGGAGGTGAAGGGGCTTCTGAAATAAATAGGGAGAGAGGGGGAGGCAGATAGAGGATGGATAAAGTAAAGGATAGGTGGAGAGGAGACAGACGGGTCAAAGGAAGTGGGGTTGGAGCCAGTAAAGGTGAGTGTAGATGGGGAATTGGGTGAGGATTGGTCAGTCCAGGAAGGACGGACAGGTAAAGGGGGGTGGGATGAGGCTAGTATGTAGGAGATGGGGGTAGGGCTTGAGGTGGGAGGAGGGGTTAGGTGGGAGGAAAGACAGGTTACAGGGGTGGGGACAAGCTGGGCTGATTTTGGGATGCAGTTGGTGGAGGGGAGATTCAAAATCTGTCCATCCTCCCTGAACTGACCTATCTCCTTCGTAACTCCCCACCTACACTCACCTTTACTGGCTTCAACCCCGCCTCTTTGACCTGTCTGTCTCCTCTCCACCTATCTTCTCCTTTATCCATTTTCAATCCACCTCCCCGTCTCTCCCTATTTATTTTCAGAATCTCCTTCACTTCCCCCATTTCTGAAGAAGGGTCTAGACCCGAAACATCAGCCTTCCTGCTCCTCTGAAGCTGCTTGGCCTGCTGTGTTCATCCAGCTCTACACCTTGTTGTCTTAGATTCTCCAGCATCTGCAGTTCCTACTATCTTGGTAACATTTTACCCAGTTGTTTAATAAAAATCTGCTGCTTTAAAATGTTTCCACTTTTTCATGAAGAGGGTTTCAAAGACTCATGACACTTAGAAAAAGATTCACTCAATCTCTATTTTAATTGTTTTAAAACAATGACCCTAAGTTCCACATCCTCCCATAACAGGTAATATTCTCTCCACAGCCAACTTTTCAAGATCCTCCAGACCTTATATTTTCAATCAAGTTCAGTCTTACTCTTCTAAACACCAGAAGATCCAAACTCAACCTGTCCAACCTTTCGTCATAAGATAACCTTATTCCAGGTAACAGTCTGTTGGCCTTGCCTGGTCTGCATCCAGTATAGTTACATCCTTCCTTGAATAAGTTGACCAATAATGAGCATGGTTCTCTCGGACATTTTCAGGCTGCTGTGAGGTAACAAATAGTTTTTTTCTTCCTAGCGCTAACACTGGTACCTTAGCATTTCACCACCTATATTAGTAAATTGGATGAAGAAACAGAGAATTGCATATCCAAGTTTATTTAATGCACAAAGTTGAAAAATACCATAACTTGTGTCAGATGACAGCAAGTGGTTTCACAGGGAATAAAAAAGCTAACTAAACCAAACTGTGTAAACTAAGAGAAGATAAACAAAGCTATGAGAGATGGGGTGAAAGAGCAATGTCATTCATTATGCATCCAAGAGCATTTGCTACTTCTACTTGTATCTAATGTTGACTAATAGTTGTTAAATGTAGTAGGATCAATCATCCTTTGACTTGGGCCTATTGTGATTCTTGGTAAAGTATAAACCTCTGCAGAATATTTACAGAGGAGGCAAATGTAATTACATTTGGTAAGCCATAGTTATTAGGAACTTATAGATCTGGAACATTTATGTTTGTTTTTTATCCCAGATTTCTGCATCAGGCAATCTCTTTCTAAATGGAACAGATAAAATTATTTTTGTAGTATTCCTACAAATTTAGATTGCGCAGTTTCTTCTTTTTGACAATGTTCTGAATCTGTGGACATTAGCTGGCTCCCATGGAGTTCCTGATCAGTTTGGACATCTGTCATCCTCTGTGTTTATTTGACTGGTGAATTGGACCTCAAACTCTCAGTGGTCTCACTGAAATATTGCTGCTCACTCAGTACTATCTCTGCCAACAACGTTGGCTGTTTTGTTTTCTTAAAGTGTTAATCAGACTGTGGTGCTGTCAAAGTGTAGTCAGTTCATCAGTGAGCTCAGGTCAGTTGTACTGTTCATTCTTGTACTGATTATTTCTTTCTTCTGGAAAACTTTGGTAAGTTTCATCTTTTCATCTGTCAGCAACAATGACAGGATTAATTTCAAGCCTGATAATCTTGTTTAATAACACATTTCAAAAAAGATTACGGCATATTGAATCACTTTTATACTCTGGTCATTGCACCACTGATTTGAGTCCTATCTGTCCACCTGGTGATTTTGAAATATCTAGACATATTTTTCTCAATTTAACTCCCCAAAGAAAAGCTGAAATAACCAGTTTTTTAAAATCACAACTACAAACCCCTTCATGATTGTGAAATGCTGTTCATGCTCAGTGTATGTGTTCTCAGACAACTTGCAGGATTTTTGGTCTGGCCGTCCTTCAGTACAAGATTGATGAATGTTTGCACAGCTCTGGTTACTTTTCTAGTCTTGCTGAATTTGTTTAAGCCTTTTTGGCTTGTTGGCCACTGAGTTTTCTCAGCCTTAAGAAATATTTCTCTCCTGCCATTGTAGGTCATCTCAACAGATTCTTTCTTCTTTTCGGTTTTGCTGAGTCTAAGAAGCCCAATGGTTTGCCCCTGACTGGTTGTTTGACAAAGGTTTGCATCTGAACCAGTTGAGAAACAATCAAAATCCTTCTGCTCTCTGAAGGAAGTTGAAGTTGCAACATCTCTGCAGACTTAAAAGCAAAGATTGTTCTGGCCAAATATCTGGAATAAACAGGTTGCCATTTGATGAAAGACTAAACAGGATGTCTTCCAGAGTGTATAAAAACCAGAGATGACCTGTTTGAAGTATATCAGATCCTGAGGGGATTTGACTGGCTAGATATTGAAAGGATGCTTCTTCATCGGAGAAACCAGAAGTAGAGGTCGAAGTAAGGGAGCACCCATTTAAAACAGAGGTAAAAAAATATTTTTTTCTCTCTCTTAAAGGTTTGGAATCTTTGGAATTCCCTTCCTGAAACATCAGTGAATGCAGGATCTTTAAATGTTTTTAAGGCAGAGATAGATAGATGATTGATCACTGAGGAATTTGCAGGAATATAACGTGGAGCTGGAGAAACACAGCAGATCAGACAGCTTCAGAGGAGCAGGAAAGTCAATGTTGTAGGTCTGGAGCCTTCGTCAGGACTGAGATGCCAGCTCCACATTTTATCAATACTGACTTCCAGCATCTGCAGTCGTTATTATCTCTGTAGTTGCAGGAATATAGCATTGTGGTTAAAATCAGACCAACCATGATCTTAGATAACAAGGTGTGGAGCTGGATGATCACTGCAGGAAAAGCAGCATCAGAGGAGCAGGAAAGCTGACGTTTCAGGCCTAGAAGGGTCTAGGCTTGAAAGATCAGCCTTCCTGCTCCTCTGATGCTGCTTGGCCTGCTGTGTTCATCCAGCTCCACACCTTGTTATCTCAGATTCTCCAGTGTCTGCAGTTCCTGCTATCTCTCTCCTCAATGTGATCTTGTTGCAGCAGGCTCAAAAGGTTGAGTGACCTACTCTTGTTACTTGTTCAAATGTTTGTGCGCCCATATGTTCATACGTGTGTTGGTGCGAGCAATGTAAGCATTTTCAACTGTCTTGTGTTGGTGAAATTTGTAGCATTCCCATGCTTTTGATAGTTATTCCAACAACATCACTTAGTCGCATCTCTGCAGACGGTATTTGCTACCTCTTCAGCAATGGTAACTGGTCAGATAGGGTAGTGGCCTTGATATTTGTATCAGTCTTAAATGTAATGGAATGGCGTACCTATTAACATTAACAAGTTCTTTACAACCTGGATTAGTGGGATCACTAACTTCCCCTTCAAATGCAACAGTTACCTTTTCTAAAGGAGATTGTTGTACCATATTGAGCTCTTTACGTATGTAACTTCTTCCTGTTCTTCAGTGCTATAACTTCGACTCCTTCTGTGTTTGCTGTTTGATTTTGAAGCATTGGCCTGTGGTGCCAATGAAGTCTGATCTTGTGTCTGCATGATCAACCTCTGATCTTGAATTTGAGAGGCTGTATTATGCCTTTTCCCATTTCTTATCAAGTTGCTGATGAATCTAAGTACAGTAAAACTGTTGTATACCTGCACAATTTCATTGCTGTTTGTGATCTGCTATTCCTTAAACTTGTTTTATCGAATTCATGAATTTTATTTTAAATTGAATTAACTGTTGACCTAGCTACTCTGTGCAATGTTCCCCTTATTAAACACTTTTCTGAATGTCTTCTCCTGATGTTTGGGGGTCAGATTCACACTGTTGCAACAGTGTGGTATTTTCCCAGATGACCTCTCCAGATACCTTGCAGTATTTGCCACCTCCAGTTGTATGTCGTACTGAGCAAGGATTGTTGGGGTGGGCCTTTTCCACCATTCTTCCTTTGTATTTATCTTATTTTGGGACTATGTCATGATGAATGTAAAGGATAAATTATTGTATCTATATAAGAAGGCACTGTTCTTAGATACCAAGAATTTTTGTTGCATTGTAAAAATAGCATAAAGACATGTGGTCAGACTTAATTACCAGGACCTTAGGCATCTGCTAGACACATTTGCTCCCTTGAAAAGTTATAGCAGAATTCCTTTTCTAGTTGCCATCAGTTGAATGGGTGAAGCCAATGTGACATGAACGTTAACTTCTCCTAAGCAATTTCCTTATATAATGGAAATCATACTTCTTTTAAATGGTGAAAGATTAGGATTTGTGGTGGAGCAAAGGGATTTGGATGTCCACATGCACTGATTGTGAAGAATTCTAACAAAAGTACAAAAAGTAATCAAAAGATCTCCTTGAACATTGACCTTTAATTGAAGGGTGTTAGAAGACTAAAAATGAGGAAGTGATGCTTCAGGTGGATAGAACATTGATTAGATGTTGTCTTCAGTATTGGTAATGTCAGGAAATATATACTGAACTCGGAGGGAGTAAAAATTCAAGAGATACCTTGCTTTAATGAGTTAAATAATGAAGATGTGTTCCTTAAACTTGGTTTGTATCCTATTGAGCTTAGGTAGCCGTAGAAAATTTTTCTGAGATTTTGAAATGACACAGGGTTACTGAAAATTGGAGGATGGGTGGTTTTGAGAACAATAGGAATAAACTTAAAATTAGCGATTGACCATTATGGAGTGAAATTTAGGAGACACTTTCTCACACGCTGTAAGGTGAAAATTTGAACATATTTCTCAAGAAGGCTGGGTCAATTGATATTGTAAGGCTGAAGTATAGCTTTGTTGTTTTAATTTTTTCAAGGGGTTTGGAGCACAGATTGCTCGATAAGTTTGACTTGTGGATGACTGATGATCAAACTGAACATTAGAATATGCTCAGTGTTGAATGACCTACTTGAATTTCTTTGTTGGTGAAATTTGATTTTGATAATAGGAGCAAACAAGCCCATATTAAACTTGAGTTGATTTTTGTTTTTTTGCTGACTTCAATGGAAAATTGTTTTAAACCTGTTTTAACAAGTTGTTAAAGGGGTTGTGCACATATTTATCCCATAAAAGACTTTTGTTGCATTGTACAATGCTCCAATAATAAGAAGCTTTCCTTCCATTGTTACATGTAAAATACCCAAATGGAATGAGGACACAAAACAGTGATTTTTTTATTTGCTTTTCAAATTAGTAGTGATTTGTCTAATTTTGGTTTTAGCATTGCTCGTCACATTGGCTCTGCAACTCTTTCATGGCAATGAGGAATAAAAATGTCTTCTTCCTAAGTAGTATTTTGAAATTTGAACAGGTGCTTTACTTACCAAACAAAACTCCTGAGTGAGAACAGCTAAACTCACCTTTGACTGCCAACCCAGTCAGTTGAAATAGCTAGTCCCCAGGAACAGTTCAATAGCCAGCTGCCCACTCATTCTGGCAGATGACCCATAACAATCGTGCGACCCATGTGACACAGGCTTTCAAAGAAGGCAAGCATGACAAAAATAAAACAAACCTTCTATTCTGGCATCTTCTTTAGCTGAAATATCAGCTGAAACATTGTTGGGACAACAGTGTAATTGCTCACTCAGGTCAATCCCAAACTGTCAATTCTGGGATTGCCTGGTTACAGAACTACAGTGTGCATATCAAAAGAGGGTTATCACCTGACTCAGGTAGGCACCCCACTTGGTCGTCCCATTGCTCTCTGGTGCCAATGAGACAGTTAGCCATTGGGAATGGAGCCCATAGCTCTGTATTTTTGAGGTGCTGCTTCCATGTTTCTGATGGGTAGAAGCCCTAAAATATTCCACATATTGCTTAATGTTCCATCCACTATCAAGAGCTAGATATCATGGAGAAGGCTAACCATTCAGATAATATGGTGATTTGAATTTTGATCATCAAGTGCATATCCCAGTTCATTAATCAATTGGACCCTGAGCTGTAAAATACATCCATTTTAAAATTAATATGGAATTAATGTTGAAGAAACAACATTGCATGGAATCTTATATTACTATTGAGAAAAGGCATTGTCTGATTTGTAAAATGATTTTAATTATACAAATTAACCATAAAGGTAATTTTATCAAGAGCGAAGCAATAAAATTTTAAGAAGTGTAGATGCTGGAAATTAGGAGCTAACACATAAATGGCTGGAAAATCTCAGTAGGTCTGGCAGCATCTGTGGGGAGAGTTAGAGAGTTAATGTTTTGGGTCTAGTGACCCTTCTTAAGAACTCATGGTAGCTTGGAACAATGATAATGGGAACTGCAGATGCTGGAGAATCCAAGATAACGAAATGTGAGGCTGGATGAAGACAGCAGGCCCAGCAGCATCTCAGGAGCACAAAAGCTGACGTTTCGGGCCTAGACCCTTCATCAGAGAGGGGGATGGGGTGAGGGTTCTGGAATAAATAGGGAGAGAGGGGGAGGCGGACCGAAGATGGAGAGAAAAGAAGATAGGTGGAGAGGAGAGTATAGGTGGGGAGGTAGGGAGGGGATAGGTCAGTCCAGGGAAGACGGACAGGTCAAGGAGGTGGGATGAGGTTAGTAGGTAGGAGATGGAGGTGCGGCTTGGGGTGGGAGGAAGGGATGGGTGAGAGGAAGAACAGGTTAGGGAGGCAGAGACAGGTTGGACTGGTTTTGGGATGCAGTGGGTGGGGGAGAAGAGCTGGGCTGGTAGTGTGGTGCAGTGGGGGGAGGGGACGAACTGGGCTGGTTTTGGGATGCGGTGGGGGAAGGGGAGATTTTGAAGCTGGTGAAGTTCACATTGATACCATTGGCTGCAGGGTTCCCAAGCGGAATATGAGTTGCTGATCCTGCAACCTTCGGGTGGCATCATTGTGGCACTGCAGGAGGCCCATGATGGACATGCCATCTAAAGAATGGGAGGGTGAGTGGAAATGGTTTGCGACTGGGAGGTGCAGTTGTTTATTGCAAACCGAGCGGAGGTGTTCTGCAAAGCAGTCCCCAAGCCTCCGCTTGGTTCCCCAAATGTAGAGAAAGCCGGGTACAGTGGATGCAGTATACCACATTGGCAGATGTGCAGGTGAACCTCTGCTTAATGTGGAAAGTCATCTTGGGGCCTAGGATAGGGGTGAGGGAGGAGGTGTGGGGGCAAGTGTAGCAATTTCTGCGGTTGCAGGGGAAGGTGCCGGGTGTGGTGGGTTTGGAGGGCAGTGTGGAGCGAACAAGGGAGTCAAGGAGAGAGTGGACTCTCTGGAAAGCAGACAGGGGTGGGGATGGAAAAATGTCTTGGGTGGTGGGGTCGGATTGTAGATGGCGGAAGTGTCAGAGGATGATGCGTTGTATCCGGAGGTTGGTGGGGTGGTGTGTGAGAACGAGGGGGATCCTCTTGGGCGGTTGTGGCGGGGGCGGGGTGTGAGGGATGTTTTGCAGGAAATGCGGGAGACGCGGTCAAGGGTGTTCTAGACCACTGTGGGGGGAAAGTTGTGGTCCTTGAAGAACTTGGACATCTGGGATGTGCGGGAGTGGAATGCCTCATCGTGGGAACAGATGCGGCGGAGGCGGAGGAATTTTGAATAGGGAATGAAATTTTTGCAGGAGGGTGGGTGGGAGGAGGTGTATTCTAGGTAGCTGTGGGAGTCGGTGGGCTTGAAATGGATATCAGTTACAAGCTGGTTGCCTGAGATGGAGACTGAGAGATCCAGGAAGGTGAGGGATGTGCTGGAGATGGCCCAGCTGTACTGAAGGTTGGGGTGGAAGTTGTTAGTGAAGTGGATGAACTGTTCGAGCTCCTCTGGGGAGCAAGAGGCTGCGCCAATACAGTCATCAATGTAACGGAGGAAGCGGTGGGGTTTGGGGCCTGTGTAGGTGCGGAAGAGGGACTGTTCCATGTAACCTACAAAGAGGCAGGCATAGCTGGGGCCCATGCAGGTGCCCATGGCCACCCCCTTAGTCTGTAGGAAGTGGGAGGAATCGAAAGAGAAGTGGTTGAGGGTGAGGACGAGTTCGGCTAGGCAGATGAGGGTGTCGGTGGAGGTGGGCTGGACGGGCCTGCGGGACAGGAAGAAGCGGAGGGCCTTGAGGCCATCTGCATGCGGAATGCAGGTGTATAGGGACTGGACGTCCATGGTGAAAATGAGGTGTTGGGGGCCAGGGAATAGGAAGTCCTGGAGGAGGTGGAGGGTGTGGGTGGTGTTACGGACGTAGGTAGGGAGTTCCTGGACAAAAGGGGAGAAAATGGAGTCCAGATAGGTGGAGATGAGTTCGGTGGGGCAGGAGTATGCTGAGACAATGGTCGACCAGGGCAGGCAGGTTTGTGGATTTTGGGAAGGTGATAGAAGCGGGCCTGCAGCCCAATGGTATCAATGTGGACTTCACCAGCTTCAAAATCTCCCCTTCCCCCACCGCATCCCAAAACCAGCCCAGTTCAGGCCCGCTTCTATCACCTTCCCAAAATCCACAAACCTGCCTGCCCTGGTCGACCATTGTCTCAGCATACTCCTGCCCCACCGAACTCATCTCCACCTATCTGGACTCCATTTTCTCCCCTTTGGTCCAGGAATTCCCTACCTACTTCCGTAACACCACCCACACCCTCCACCTCCTCCAGGACTTCCTATTCCCTGGCCCCCAACACCTCATTTTCACCATGGACGTCCAGTCCCTATACACCTGCATTCCGCATGCAGATGGCCTCAAGGCCCTCCGCTTCTTCCTGTCCCGCAGGCCCGTCCAGCCCACCTCCACCGACACCCTCATCTGCCTAGCCGAACTCGTCCTCACCCTCAACCACTTCTCTTTCGATTCCTCCCACTTCCTACAGACTAAGGGGGTGGCCATGGGCACCTGCATGGGCCCCAGCTATGCCTGCCTCTTTGTAGGTTACATGGAACAGTCCCTCTTCCGCACCTACACAGGCCCCAAACCCCACCGCTTCCTCCGTTACATTGATGACTGTATTGGCGCAGCCTCTTGCTCCCCAGAGGAGCTCGAACAGTTCATCCACTTCACTAACAACTTCCACCCCAACCTTCAGTACAGCTGGGCCATCTCCAGCACATCCCTCACCTTCCTGGATCTCTCAGTCTCCATCTCAGGCAACCAGCTTGTAACTGATATCCATTTCAAGCCCACCGACTCCCACAACTACCTAGAATACACCTCCTCCCACCCACCCTCCTGCAAAAATTTCATTCCCTATTCAAAATTCCTCCGCCTCCGCCGCATCTGTTCCCACGATGAGGCATTCCACTCCCGCACATCCCAGATGTCCAAGTTCTTCAAGGACCGCAACTTTCCCCCCACAGTGGTCTAGAACACCCTTGACCGCGTCTCCCGCATTTCCTGCAAAACATCCCTCACACCCCGCCCCCGCCACAACCGCCCAAGAGGATCCCCCTCGTTCTCACACACCACCCCACCAACCTCCGGATACAACGCATCATCCTCTGACGCTTCCGCCATCTACAATCCGACCCCACCACCCAAGACATTTTTCCATCCCCACCCCTGTCTGCTTTCCAGAGAGTCCACTCTCTCCTTGACTCCCTTGTTCGCTCCACACTGCCCTCCAAACCCACCACACCCGGCACCTTCCCCTGCAACCGCAGAAATTGCTACACTTGCCCCCACACCTCCTCCCTCACCCCTATCCTAGGCCCCAAGATGACTTTCCACATTAAGCAGAGGTTCACCTGCACATCTGCCAATGTGGTATACTGCATCCACTGTACCTGGCTTTCTCTACATTTGGGGAACCAAGCGGAGGCTTGGGGACTGCTTTGCAGAACACCTCCGCTCGGTTTGCAATAAACAACTGCACCTCCCAGTCGCAAACCATTTCCACTCACCCTCCCATTCTTTAGATGGCATGTCCATCATGGGCCTCCTGCAGTGCCACAATGATGCCACCCGAAGGTTGCAGGATCAGCAACTCATATTCCGCTTGGGAACCCTGCAGCCAATGGTATCAATGTGAACTTCACCAGCTTCAAAATCTCCCCTTCCCCCACCGCATCCCAAAACCAGCCCAGTTCGTCCCCTCCCCCCACTGCACCACACTACCAGCCCAGCTCTTCTCCCCCACCCACTGCATCCCAAAACCAGTCCAACCTGTCTCTGCCTCCCTAACCTGTTCTTCCTCTCACCCATCCCTTCCTCCCACCCCAAGCCGCACCTCCATCTCCTACCTACTAACCTCATCCCACCTCCTTGACCTGTCCGTCTTCCCTGGACTGACCTATCCCCTCCCTACCTCCCCACCTATACTCTCCTCTCCACCTATCTTCTTTTCTCTCCATCTTCGGTCCGCCTCCCCCTCTCTCCCTATTTATTCCAGAACCCTCACCCCATCCCCCTCTCTGATGAAGGGTCTAGGCCCGAAACGTCAGCTTTTGTGCTCCTGAGATGCTGCTGGGCCTGCTGTCTTCATCCAGCCTCACATTTCGGTAGCTTGGAACAAGTTTTTTTTTATGCAGAAGATAGAGTGTGGGGAGGGAATGAGAATGAAATAATAGGTGGGGATTGAGCCCAAAGAGAGAGAACAGTTGGACAGGTGAAGGAGTAGCGAACGGTCAGCCTAGAAAAATGAATGGTTGCTCATAGACTCAATTAGTGACTAACAATGGGTAGTGTGTAATAGCAGACCATCTCATAACAGGGTCTGGTGAATTGAAGTTGGGGCTAAAGATGTGGAGAAAATTAAGCAATAAAATTACTGTGTGGAAAACTATCATGCAACTATGCATAAGTGAGCATGTTGTAATCATTGTATCTCAGGCGAGTCTATTTATGCAGTCAAATAATCTAATGCTATCAATAAAAAAAGCAGAACACAAACATATTGTTCTCATTCTGGCCACTGAGTGGAGTGAGAGCATTTGATATGTCTGCCAGAGATTCAGGCTTCTCAATTTCTTGGTAGCAATCCCAGGGGATATTCCAGATCAGATTTGAATGTACACTTCAGCACTGATCCTCCTGGAGTTCCAGAGGTCAGAGGGTAGACCTCAAAACCAAGAGGGCATACTCCTTCATCTGCCCAACTGTTCTCTCTCTTTGGGCTCAATCCCCACCTATTATTTCATTCTCATTCCCTCCCCACACTCTATCTTCTGCATAAAAAAAACTTGTTCCAAGCTACCATGAGTTCTCAAGAAAGGTCACTAGACCCAAAACATTAACTCTCTAACTCTCTCCACAGAATGCTGCCAGACTTACTGAGATTTTCCTGCCATTTCTATGTTAGTTCTTGACTTCCACCATTATTACCATTTGACAAGCAAAAGATCGCTTTGGGCCCATCTCTGGAGGTCACATGATTGTGATTCTGGGATACAGCATCATCTTTCTTTTGCGTGCGTAGGGGTGCGGTGTCTGACTTTCCATGCCCTCTTGGTTTTGACCTGATAAATGCTCTTTTCAACTCCCTGTACAATCTTGCTCAATTCAAAATGAAATGTTTTAACCTTTGTGAAAGCTCAAGGGTGTTTGCCCTGCAAGGACGGCAGGAGAGGTCTTCAAATTCCAGACACTGGCTGCAGTGGAGGTGGCACCTGTATAAGTCAAACAGGTTATGGCTGGAGAGAACTGGGACTGAGTTCCTCATGGGCTGCTTCGCTAGTGCTTTCAAGGATGCTTTAAGAAACACTGCAGGAGTGCGGCAACCACATAGTGTGTAACAAAGTATTAGCAAAGTCCACAAAATATTTAGAGAGACATGGACAGCACTAGACCAGAGAATAAACAAATTAATAGGTGGAGCTGGAGTAAGCAGGAAATAAAAATGTCCTAAATTGGTGACATTGCATGAATGTGAGTGCATGGAGTGTAGTAAATACGATTGCTGAGTTACTGGAGCAGGTTGGAATGTGGAATTATGATGTTGTGGCAATAACAGAGACGCTGGCCGAAGTAAGAGCTGAGTCTAAGTATTCCTGGTTTCAGGGTGTTTGGCAAGACAGGATAGGAAGAAAAGATGATGGTCTTCGAAATAACTCCACAGAGGCCAGTATCCTGTCACCGAGACACCCTTTATTGCATGTGCATAGTACTTGACACTGACCCATCTCTCTCAGAGCTGGCTCCTACTGTGAACAGAACCTCTGACACTCCTGTTTATATCTGTCAGCCAAGGCTCCCTGAGTGGACCAGATAAACAGTCCTTATTAGGGAATTCATATTCTATGAAGTCCACCCAAATTACTTTGTTCCAATCATCATAGTTTTGCTTAAGGAAAGCACTGCACGTAACAGAGAAAGAGGGCTCAAGGGCTGTATCAATTAGGCTAGAACGAAGGAAAAAGAAGGGTGCAATTGCTTTGTATAATTTACAGACCTTGTGTTAAGAACATAGGGCAACAAAGCTGCAAGGAAATCACAGAGAGGTGTAAGCCTTACAATGTATTTATAGTGGGGGATTTCCATTACTTGGACATACTGAGTTCATGATAGTGGTAAGAGAAGAGAGGACTAAGCATTCCTAGACTGTGTCCAGGAGGATTTTCTGCAGCAGCAGAAACAAGAATGGAGCATGTCGAAACATTGTTCTTGGAAAAAAAAATGGTAGGCCAAGTCCATTAAGTGTCAGTGGGCAACATTTAAGAATCATAAGGCTGATGGTCAAAAAGGACAATGGAGAATCCCGAGTAATGTAGATATTAACCTAAATTTTGCTGGGTTGGCCGAAATTGAATGGACTGCGAAAAAAAATCATGAGATTCGAAATTCACTGATCTTAATGGTCCTGTGTCGGAACGGATATGTGTTTGTTGTGCTATAACTCAACAGTATTGAGCTAGTCTGTCATAGTAAGTCTGAAAGGTTAGAGTCTTGGTTTAAAACAGACCATCAGACATACAATGTGGCTAACTGTTAAAGATAGAGCGCTGGTCACAGAATCATGGCATGTAAATCTCATACAGTTGATTAAATTACATAAAGATGACAACTGTGCATGCAAGCTATGGATAAAGCCAAAGGTTATTAACACCAAGAAATAAGCTCCTTTCCAGGAAAAACAAGCAAGAAATGGACAATTGGTCAAATTGACTGTGGAAAACATAACACATTTTGTGGTGTTTGCCAATGGTGAAACTGATCAAATCTCTGGAGACTGGACATTGTCAAAGTTTGAACATAGCCTTGCTTGCATAGGGACAGGATACAAGATAGTCTGCCTCAGAGCTTGGTTTGCTATCTCAGGAGGTCATCTGATCAATGGCTGGAGATTGAGATGGAGCCGACCAAAAATTGCCTGTTTTGGTCTGGAACTTAGACAAGTCACATAAAATTCTTGCAGTTGTAACAATCATATAGGTAAGCTTGTATTGTATTATTTTTGTTATTTTTGCAATATTCTTTATTTGATTTAATGAAGACCACTTGGCATAGCCCAATGTTAGAACCGCCTTGAGCTATTGGTATCCAGTGTAAACCCAATCGAACAGGGTAAGTAGGAATGCACACCATGGCACAGAGGCTCAGTGGTTAGCACTACTGCTTCACACTGGGTTGGATTCCGCCATCGGGGAACTGTCTATGTGGAGTTTGCACATTCTCCCCGTGTCAGCATGGAGTTCCTTTGGGTGATCTGGTTTCCTCTCACAGTCCCACAGATGTGCAGGGTAAGTGAGATGATCTATGTTGTCCAGGGGCATTTAGGTTAGACATGGGAAATGCTGGGGTAGGGGAATGGGCCTGGGTGCGACGCTCTTCTGAGGGCTGGTGTGGGCTTGTTGGGAAGAATGGCCTGCTCCCCACACTGTAGGGATTCTATGAAAAAGACTACAGTAAGAAGAATTAATTGGAGAACAGCCAAAGTCAAAGAGGCAAGAATGGAGCTGGGCTGCATTGAGTGGAAGTTTGTGGTTTGTGGGGGAATACTGTAGCTGAACAACATGCTACTTTTAATGAAGAGATTTGTTCAAACACAGTCAAGATATATTCCCTCTAAAGGGAATGGTAATGCAAACAAATGCATAGCAGCATGAATAAAAAGGGATTTAAATAAAGACAAGTAAGAAAAGTGTTTATGACAGATGTCAAGTAGAAAATATACAATGGGCATGTCTCTTAAAGTTATATTGGCATACTGACTGTAAGAAATAATATAACATTACCCTTGCTGCAAAGATAAAATGGACTTATCCCAAACGTATATACAGGGTTACACAAGCAGGTTAACAAATTTAATGTTTTAAACTTCAATGTAAAGTTTTGGAGGTTGGACAATTTGCCCTGATCTGGTGATCGCATACACAACAAAGGTACATACTCTCCTCTGCTGCCTTATTTGGTATTTTCGTTGCCTTGCCACACAACCATAGTTGTTGGTGTATTCCTCCTCACTTGGCCATGTTCAGTGTGTTCTACATTGCTCTGAGCTAGTTTCTGTTCTTTTACACTATAGCACCTCAATCAATATAATGTGGGCTCATTACATATTTATAACTGGCACTCTCTATCCAGTGCACAATTTTGGTAGCTCTCCATCATTACTTGCTCAATCATTACTTATCTCTTTCATCCTCCAAAGCCTTTGAAGAAGATCTTCCTAAACCTCAGAATAGTTCGACAATTGATTGCTGGGCAAGGTCGCTGGCACTCAACAGAACCTATGGTGGGAATTGTAATTCTTTCTCTATTAGTGTTGTGTGAAAATGCAGCAATGCAATACAAAAAAATCTGCTTTTTTGTTTGACATCTGATGATCATTGATTTTGTAGCATGTAACAAATATTTGTCTAGACCATTTCAGCATTGATTGTGAGGTGTTGATGTGATATAAATCACTTCCCATTTAGTATGTCTTGAAATTGCTTGCCAGTGTTCTGTGGTCTGTTGTCAGACATTATCTGATCTAGTATGCTGAATAAACTGAAAATAGTGCTCATTATGTCAGTGACAGTCATGCTTCCTTTGTCGCTAAGCTGATAAGCAATAGGAAATTTGGAGATGTGATCCATCACATAGCTGTAAATTTCTCCATGTCCTGTGAATGGGACTGTTGTTATCTTCATTCAGTAAGTGGATGGATAGAACATTGTATGAATTTAAAGACTCCCTTCACTGCTGGGTTTGGTAGGTTTGCCACTCCTGACAATACATTCACAAGTTGCTGAATATTGATCCCCAGGCAATGCATAATTCACATACTAAGCTATATTGTTTGTTCAATACCCATTTATCTGTAGTGTAAAATGGACATGTTATGAATATTAACTCTGTTTTCTCTCCACAGATGCAGCCAGCCCTGCTGAGATTTGGCAGTAACCTCTGATTTTGTTTCTGTTTTTGAGCATCCACAGTTCTTTGTTCTTTTGTTATTTAGCATGGACATGCTGTGCCTTGGTGTAATGCTTTTGGTATAAGGAATTGTTTTCCATTCAAGGTGGCTTGCCATCTTCATCTCTGTATGGCTAAAGGAACACACTTCCTTGGGAATTTTTTAAATACAGGTGGTCCGTCCCTTGATGAAGATCTTTTGCAACTCTCGCCGTTGCTTATATTCTGACATTACAGCTAACAACTGTTGACACTAGTACTGGCCAAAATTTAATGGATCAGCCTTGAGAATCTTCAGCTTCCTAGTTAAGAGCACCAACGTGTAGATCAAGAAGAATATCTTACTGTTTGCATGTTGGGCAATTTACTCAATATGTCAGATATAGCTAGCTCATATCTCACTTAAATTGTAATGCTGGAGACCATTGACTGACTTGATTACAACAGTGATTGTCATCAGAATCACTTGAATTATATCTACGCTGAGATCTGTACAGGAAACCCTATCACAGCTGGACCTTGTTATTTATCAGGTAGAAGATTTTGGGAACCCAAAATGAGCTTAGCTATTGGCATTATAGTGGGAGTCTGCCAATGCAGTGAATTGGTAATCCATTCTATATTGTGAGATGATCTCCCATTACCTGGAACAAGGAGCACAACAGAGATGGGCTGAGAGGTGGCAGATGGAGTTCAACCTGGATAAATGCGAGGTGATGCATTTTGGAAGGTCGAATTTGAAAGCTGAGTACAGGATTAAGGATAGGATTCTTGGCAGTGTGGAGGAACAGAGGGATCTTGGTGTGCAGATACATAGATCCCTTAAAATGGCCACCCAAGTGGACAGGGTTGTTAAGAAAGCATTTGGTGTTTTGGCTTTCATTAACTGGGGGATTGAGTTTAAGAGTCGTGAGATCTTGTTGCAGCTCTGTAAAACTTTGGTTAGACCGCACTTGGAATACTGCATCCAGTTCTGGTCGCCCTAGTACAGGAAAGATGTGGATGCTTTGGAGAGGGTTCAGAGGAGGTTTACCAGGATGCTGCCTGGGCTGGAGGGCTTATCTTATGAAGAGAGGTTGACTGAGCTCGGACTTTTTTCATTGGAGAAAAGGAGGAGGAGAGGGGACCTAATTGAGGTATACAAGATAATGAGAGGCATAGATAGAGTTGATAGCCAGAGACTATTTCCCAGGGCAGAAATGGCTAACACGAGGGGTCATAGTTTTAAGCTGGTTGGAGGAAAGTATAGAGGGGATGTCAGAGGCGGGTTCTTTACACAGAGAGTTGTGAGAGCATGGAATGCGTTGCCAGCAGCAGTTGTGGAAGCAAGGTCATTGGGGTCATTTAAGAGACTGCTGGACATGCATATGGTCACAGAAATTTGAGGGTGCATCAATGAGGATCAATGGTCGGCATAACATCGTGGGCTGAAGGGCCTGTTCTGTGCTGTACTGTTCTATGTTCTATGTTCTAACTAAAGTTCATGCCTTTCAAGATGTGTAGTGGTAATGTATTGACATTGATGTGTGTTGTCTTGCCTTTTCCAGACCATTAATATTGAAAATTGTAAAAGTTCTGATTACCTTATGCTGTGGGTATGATAACTAACAATACAGAAAGCTTAGTCATCTTCTGAAACTTGTCTTTCACTTGGTTGGTTGTGAATTCCCTTGATGCCCTTGCATTTGTGCATCTTCTTAACACTTGCCTTGCTGCTAGTGTTGTGGTATGGTACTGTGTTGCTGTTCACCCGTGCCTTGTGATGGAATCTGTCTTGGCCTTTGAAACCAGATTTCCTGTGTATGTGTGCCCAATGTCTACATGCATTACAGATATCAGGAAAAGATGGTCACTTTTAGTTGTTCCTACAAACTTCAACATTTGTTACCTTAGTGTACGTTGTTGACTGTAGCAATGATGTAACTGTTATTAACCTAATATTATGGCTTCATACCTCAGTAAAGAAATGGAAAAATTCACTTGGAAAGGGTATGAGGAGGATCCTCAGGTGCTAGATTGATAATTGAATTGTTTTCTAGACTCATTAAATAGTTAGAAGTTCTATTAATGACTCCTTCTATCAGCAACCAGCTGATCAGAAGGAAAGAAATAATTGTTGCGGCTTCAAGATCAGCTGAATCAGATAGACCATTCACTTGCTACTGGAGGTTTAAAGAGGACTATTGATAAACATAAGGAGATTTTCTGGGACACTTTGTCAAGATGTTACCAACACACTGTAAATATTTTTCCTGGAACTTCCCTGAAACTTCATAACACATATTTTCACAACTACATCACACTAGGAATGGACAAGTTGGATTGAAGAGATGTTTCCATAACTTATCAAGTCTATGGATAGTATATACAATTGTGTTCCTTTTTCACTAGCTGTGCAATTTGCACCATTTCTGGCTATGATACTAAATATTTTTAATCAGATGCATTAATATACATCTCTGGAGCTGAAAGGACTTAAATTCAGGACTTCTGGCTCCAAGCCAGGGACACTACAGCTGTCATTGAATCTTCCTGCCCAGTAATTAGAGAAGGAGGGTGTCTCACCAGTTCATGAACCTGATCTAGGAAATTGGTTTGAGGCCATTGTAGGATTGGGGTAATGGATTGAGCTTCTGCCTCAATTATTCTTGGATGCTACAAAGCAAGTCCAGGCTATCACATCCAGTGAAATTTTTACCACTTGACAAGATTTTGAAGTTGCTGGTTTGTGGTAAAAGTGAAAGGTATTAACTGAGTATTGTAAATAACGTGGAACACAGCAGATAGTGAGGAATATAAATCTACATTCAGTTGTTGCTATGGGTTACTAGATGGTTCACTGTTTTCAATATAGTTGCTCCACAATTTAATAACTCAAGTATCTGCCCTCTTTATATGAGTAGTCATAATTTGTAGTGGTTAATTATATTTTAACAAGAACATGACTCAGACAAGGGATAACTTGCATTTACAACCTCAGTATATCCTAAAGGCCTTTATAACCAATTAATTTTAATAGCATGTGTAATAAAAGGAAATGTGACAGCCAATTTGCACACAGCAAACGCTCACTAGCAACAAATGTAGGCATAACCAGAAATGTCCACATCCAAATTGAAAAAAAAACAAACAATAATGACTAGATAATCTATCTTGGTAAAGGTTGATGTATATATATTAGCCAAGACTGTCCTTGCAATGTTGTGGGGACATTCGTATCCACCTACAAAACTGGAGTTTCTTGCTTATTGTCAAAAAGAGCTTTTATTTAAAAAGAAAGAAAGTTGAAAGACATAATACCTTACCATTTCTGTTAGAAATGTCTCAAAAATATCTAAGAACTAATCATCTGAATATCCATTGCCCTTGGAAGACATTTCTTAATGAAAACAGATAATGGGGAATGATGGATATATTTCCAATATATGACTTTTAGTGGAATTACTCAGGGCTTCCTGCCAGAAACACACTATTGAAAACTTGGCCACAGAATGTGCACACACAATTGATTCGTTTGAAGTATTTTGAGTGTTGTTATGTAGGGAAATACAGCATCTATGCTGCATGTACTAAGATCTTACAAGCTGTTCATATAAGTAATCGATTTGTCTGGTTTTGCAATCCTTTGTTAAGGACGGAATGATCGCCAGAGCATTAGGAGAATTCTTTGCTGAAACTGTTATTCCATAAAGAATGGTCAAATGTGTATATTTCTAAAACGTTGCCACCTTTGTACCTAGAATTCTCAATTAATTCTTTATTTGACGTCCTTAGAGTTTAAATTTTTCTGGGTCTGACAAGTCACAAGAGGTCACTCTACATTGAGCATGTATCCAGAGACAGTGAAGGATTCTTAGGTTAATCTTGGCAATAAATTTTAGCTTATTCGACAAACAAGAAGCTTTCTACTGCAAGTTTGGCCCGCTGTTGGGTTTTTGAACATGCTGCGGTAAATTAGTAAATTTACCATGGAGAATTATACAGACACAGAGTGATACAGCAAGGAAGCAGGCCCTTCGGTCCAACTAGTCCACACTGACCATGTTCCCAAACTAAATTGATCCCACCTGCCTATGTTTGTCGTGTGTCCATCCAACCCCTTCTTACTCATGTACTCATTCAATGTCTTTTAAACATTGCAACTATACCTGCATCCGTTACTTAGTCTGGCAGTTCATTCTATGAACTAACTACTCTCTGCTTAAAACAGTGTCCCCTCATGTCCTTTTTAAATATTTCTCCTTTCACCTTAGAAATATGCCTCTTAGTTTTGAGGTTCTCCATCTTGAAGAAAAGACCTTTGTTGTTCACCTGTCTGTGCCCCTCATGATTTTATAAATTTCTATAAATTTGCTGCATCTAGTGGGGAAAAAACCTCAGGAATAGATGAGCTGTCCATACAGTTGCTTTAATAGGGATGTGGACAGTAGTGGCTGTGGCACAGGGTCTGTAGAATAATCAAAGATGGAGCTCTGCATGAAATCCTTCTCCATGGCCCTTGACAATGGCAGGATGATTGTCTGGTAGGCTAGCCAATAATCCAGTATCTCAATGCGCATGCAATGTTCAACTTTTTCCTACATGTTGACCCAATGAAGTTTTTGTCTGAGTCCTAACCTAACCCTCTGGAGAGCCAGCAAATGAACAATTCTTTCTTCCTGCTCTTGTTGCAGCTGTTGACTCATGATGTACCAATCATACTACTGGACACCTGGGGTCAACTTGTGCACAGCACAAATAACAATATGATGGCAACCAGATCATCTGCTCCTTTTGATCGTATTTGGTACATGAACATTCATTAGAATGTTGGGAGGAGCTCCTCTGCTTTCTTGAAAATAGTGCCTGGAATTGTTCACATTCACTCAAGAAGGCAGATATGGCTTTAGTTTAGCATCTCACCCACAAGGCACCATGTCTCACATTGTGGCATTCCTCAGCAATGCACACTCCCACCATGTCTACCCTTTACTCATCTCTGTGACATGTGCAGGCCACCAATTCTATGGAGGGAATCAGGGGTTATGATGAAAAGGGAAAAAAAAACTATCACATTAGACATCACCTCAATGAACAGTAAAGCAGATTTAGTGGGCTGAATGGTCAACTTCCACTGCCATGTAATCAGGTCTTATGGTCTTATCTTACAAAGTGGCCTCCCTGCAACAGGCCTGGAGTTTTAGAGACCTAAAAATATGCTGGAGGCGGGGGCAGTCTGGGAAGAAGTCTGGGCATGTCGCTCTCCCAATTCTTTAAATATTTCCCTTTTTTTAAAGAAGAAAAATCACTTCACTGACCTGGAGGCACCCCAGAAGCTCCTTTCTTCTGCAGCTGTACCTACTTTTACTGGTTGGGCTATTAAAGCTTCAGAGTTGCTGGATCTGTGATAGGCTGCCAGAATCAAGAGACTGCTCACCGCTTTAACTCAGAGGATTTGGCCAAAAGGCGGTGACCTGCAGTGACATGGCTAACCTAGTCCCATAGCCCCGGTTAAAATTCAATGCTTTGTGACACTGTGGTCAGTTCCTTGGATTGGCCCTTGGGGTGATGACCACACTGGTCATCAACAAAACCCACTTGCTTCTCATACCAATCCTTGAAGATGCCTGGCATCCTGAGAAGCCGTGTGGATGGCAAGGGGGCTCAGGGCGGCACAATGACTCAGTGGTTAGCATTGCTGCCACACAGCACCAGGGACACAGGTTCGATTCCAGCCTCCGGTGACTGTCTGCGTGGAGTTTGCACAACCTCCCTGTGTCTGAGATAATGGAAACTGCAGATGCTGGACAATCTGAGATAACAAGGTGTGGGAACACAGCAGGCCAAGCAGCATCTTAGGAGCATAAAAGCTGATGTTTCGGGCCTAGAACCTTCATCAGAAAAGTGGGAGGGAAGGAGGTTCTGAAATAAATAGGGAGAGAGGGGGAGGCGAATTGAAGATGGATAGAGGAGAAGATACGTGGAGAGGAGACAGACAAGTTAAAGAGGCAGGGATGGGGCCAGTAAAGGTGAGTGTCGGTGTGGAGGTAGGGAGGAGATAGGTCAGTCCAGGGAGGACGGACTGGTCAAGGTTGGGGGGTGATGAGGTTAGTAGGTAGGAAATGGGGGTGCGCCTTGAGATGGGAGGAGTGGATAGGTGAGACAAAGAACTCGTTGGGGAGGGGGGGATGAATTTGGCTGGCTTTGGGATGCAGTGGGGGGAGGGGAGATTTTGAAGCTTGTGAAATCCACATTGATACGTAGGGCTGCAGGGTTCCAATTGGAATATGAGTTGCTGTTTCTGCAACCTTCGGGTGGCATCGTTGAAAGAGAAGTTGTTGAGGGTGAGGCTAAGCGGATGAGGGTGTCAGTGGAGGGGGACTGGTTGGGCTTCTGGGATAGGAAGAAGTGGAGTGCCTTTAGGCCATCTGCATGGGGAATGCAGGTGTAAAGAGACTGGATGTCCATGGTGAAAATGAGGTGTTGGGGACCGGGGAATTGGAAGTTCTGGAGGAGGTGGAGGGCGTGGGTGGTGTCACGGATGTAGGAAGGGAGTTCTTGGAACAATGGGGAGAAAATGGAGTCCAGATTGGTGGAGATGAGTTCAGTGGGGCAGGAACAGGTGGGGACAATGAGTCGATCAGGGCAGGCGGGTTTGTGGATTTTGGGAAGGAGATAGAGGCGGGCAGTGCGGGGTTGGGGAAGAATGAGGTTGGAGGCTATGGATGGGAGATCACTTGAGGTGATGAGGTTGTGGATGGTTTGGGAGATGATGGTTTGGTGCACGGGAGTGGGGTCATGATCCAGGGGGCGGTAGGAGATGGTGTCGGTGCCTGCCTACTCTGGTCGACGCATTGTCTCCGCCTGATCCTGCCCCACCAATCTCATCTCCACCTATCTGGACTCCATTTTATTTTCCTTGGTCCAGTAACTCCCTTCCTACGTCTGTGGCACCACCCACGGCCTCCACCTCCTCCAGAATTTTCAATTCCCCGGTCCCCAATGCCTCATTTTTATCATGGATGTCCAGTCCCTATACGCCTGTCTTCCCCATGCAAATGGCCTAAAGTCCTTCCACTTCTTCCTGTCCCACAGGCCTGACCAGTTCCCCCTCCACTGACACCCTTGTCCACTTAGCCGAACTTGTCCTCGCCCTCAACAACTTCTCTTTCGATTCCTCACACTTCCTACAGCCAAAGTGGGTGGCCATGGGTACCCGCATGGGCCCAAGCTATGCCTGCCTCTTTGTATATTAAGTGGAACAATCCCTCTTCCGCATCTACTCTGGCCCCAAACCCCACCTCTTCCTTCGTTACATTGATGACTGTATCAGTGCCGCCTCGTGCTCCCATGAGGAGCTCAAATAGTTCATCCACTTCACCAACACCTTCCACCCCAAGCTCAAGTTCGCCTGGGCCATCTCCAACACATCCCTCACCTTCCTGGGCCTCTCTGTCTCCATCTTGGGCAACCACCTAGGAACCGACATCCATTTCAACCCACCGGCTCCTACAGCTACCTAGAATACATCTCCTCCCACCCACCTTCCTGCAAAAATGCCATCCCCTATTCCCAATTCCTTCACCTCTGCCGCATCTGCTCCCAGCATGAGGCATTCCACTCCTGTACATCTCAAATGCCCTCGTGTTTCAAGGACTGCAACATCCCCCCCACAATGGTCGAGAACATCTTCAACCGTGTCTCCCACACTTCACACAACTCATCCCTCACACCCCATTCCTGCAACAACAACCAAAAGGGAATCACCCATGTCCTCACATACCACCCCACCAACCTCCAGATCCAACGCATCATTCACCGACACTTCCGCCATCTGCAATCCGACCCCACCACCAAAGACATTTTTCCCTCCCCACCCTTGTCTGCCTTCCGGAGAGACCACTCTCTCCACGACTCCCTTGTCCACTCCACACTCCCCTCCAACCCCACCACTCCCGGCACGTTCCCCTGCAACTGCAGGAAGTACCACACTTGTCCCCACATCTCCTCCCTCACCCCCATCCCAGGCCCCAAGAAGACTTTTCACATCAAGCAGAGGTTCCACCTGCACACCTGCTACTGTGGTATATTGTAACCATTGCACCCGTTGTGGCTTCCTCTACATTGGGGAAACCAAGCGGAGGCTTGGGGACCACTTTGCAGAACACCTACGCTCAGCTTGCAGTAAACAACTGCCCCTCCCGGCCGTGAACCAATTCAACTCCCCCTCTCATTCCTTGGACGGCATGTCCATCCTGGGCCTCCTGCAGTGCCACAACGATGCCACCCGTAGTTTGCAGGAATAGCAAATCATATTCCGCTTGGGAACCCTGCACCCCAATGGTATCAATGTGGATTTCACAAGTTTCAAGACCTCCCCTTCCCCTATCACATCCCAAAATCAGCCAAACCCGTCCCCACCTCCCTAACCTATTTTTCCTCTCACCTATCTCCTTCTCCCACCTCAAGCTGCACACCTATTTCTTACCTACTAAACTCATTGTGCCCCCTTGACCAGTCCGTCCTGCCTGGGCTGACCTATCTCCTCCCTACCTCCCCATCTACCCTCACCTTTACTGGCTTCATCCCCACCTCTTTAACTTGTCTGCCTCCTCGCCACCTATCTTCTCATCTATCCATCTTCAATCCACCTCCCCCCTCTCCCTATTTATTTCAGAACCCTCTTCGCTTCCCCCATTTCTGATGAAGATTCTTGGCCCGAAATGTCAGCTTTCTGCTCCTAAGATGCTGCTTGGCCTGCTGTGTTCATCCTGCTCCACTCCTTCTTAAATCCCTGTGTCTGCTTGGGTTTCCTCCAGATACTCCAATTTCCTCCTTCAGTCCAAAAACGTGCAGTTTAGGTGGATTGGCCATGGGAAATGCAAGGTTACAGGGATGGGATGGATCTGGGTGGGATGCCCTTTGGAAAGTTGGTGTGGATTTGGTGGGGTCAATGGCCTGCTTCCTCACTGTAGGAGGTCTGTACATTTCTTCCATTGTGTTCCTCCTCCGTCACTAACGCCTGGAATACTACACATATTACACCAGTCCCGTTATTTATTTAAACTTCAGCAATACATAACACTGTTGCTGTCATATCAAGTGTGAGATCTTGCCTTTGTCGAGAACAATCTGACTGCACCTCATAGTTTGTGACCAACACATCTCATCTCTGCTGTTTAGTGCAATAACAGCTGGTAACACCAAGAAGAAACCAGAGTAGGATCTACTTAGCCACTAACTACAATGATTCTGAGATAACAAATTTTGGAGCTGGATGAACACAGCAGGCCAAGCAGCATCTTAGGAGCGCAAAAGCTGACGTTTCGGGCCTCGACCCTTCATCAGAAAACTGATGAAGGGTCTAGGCCCGAGCCATCAGCTTTTGTGCTCCTGAGATGCTGCTTGGCCTGCTGTGTTCATCCAGCTCCACACTTTGTTATCTCGGATTCACCAGCATCTGCAGTTCCCATTATCTCTCAACTACAATGATTCTGATGAGATGAATGTACCATATTTGTGTACCACTCATCACAGTCTGAGTGGATGCTATGAATTATGACTCCTACCCGTCCAACAATTACAGTGACCCACTTTCTAGCCTTTGGAGCTTGGTTCAATGTTCTATCCTTGTTCAACATCAGGTTATCTGTGTCACTCCTTCATTCAGTAAGTACAATAAAGTCCATTTTCTATCCCTCTGATTCTATGTTCTCTATTTTTCCAGGAGGAATATTCAAAAAAGAATAAAGATGCAGATTAGTTGAAGTCATTGTAGTCCTAAAATCTAATGTCAATGCTGAGTCAGTAGAAGTGATATTTCCTTCCACAGTGACCCTGACTAATGTAAGTTCTGATGTAGCCAATGGGTGCTCCTTGCTGAATTAGAGTGTTATGTTCACAAAGTTGAATTCCTTTCAATTTTTGATCATGGGCTCAAATCGCCAAACCACAAGTTGAAGCTAGAGGTAATTTTTCAGGATGTATTCCAGTCTAATTTACATGAATCACTGCGCATTGAATGATATGTACTGGATTCTATCAGCACTCCAGATATGATCCATCTGTTACATCTTTACTACTAACTGCAAGTAGCTCATCGAACACATTCAGAAATGTCTTCTGTGACTGATCTGAAGTTTCGCTTCTTTTATTGCCAGAGAAGTCATCATAAACAATCTAACAGTACGAAAACCTGTCCGTTGTTGATAGCTGGCTTTTAAGTAAATTGACAAGAACATCATTTCTAACAAAAGATATCTTGGCAACCATAGTAGAATGTCAGCATTTAAAAAGAAGTGTAATTATTCATACAGTAAGTACACTTGGATAATTGGAATCTTCTGTCCATGTGTGAAAGGGAGAAGATTGGCAAGGGCGAATGTAAGCCTCTTACAAGTGGGAACAGAAGAGTTTATCATGGGCAACAGTGAAATGCCGGAGAAACTAAACAGTTACTTTGTGTTTATCTTCAGAGAAGATCCAGAAAATCTCACAGAAGTATTAGGTGTAACTGAACAGTGAGACAAAATTAGTCTTCATAAAGAGGGAATACTTGACAATTAGCTGGACTGAGCGTTCATAAACCTCTTAAACCAAATGAATGTCACTCCAGAATGTTGAAGGAAATTGCAATAAATGTAGTGGATGCACTGGTGGTTATCTAGACTATGGAAAAGTTGCTGCTGAATAGAAGATAGCAAATATAAAGTCATTATTTAATCGGGTGCAACAGAACAGCAAATAGTTGCAGACCTGCTAATTTAATGGCTGTGCTAGGGAAAATTCTAGAAACTATTATAAGGACGTGATACTAAATATTAAGAAAAAGAATGACAAAATTAGGCAGGGTCAAAATGAATTTATGAAAAGCAAAATGATGCATGACAAATGTAGTGTTTTTTGTTTATGTTACAAGTATTGCTTTCAAACAAATAATCAAGAAGGAGGAAAGGCGCTCAGTGGCTGGGAAATGGGGAAAGAAGTTGATGGCTGAGGGTAAGCTTGACCGATTAAGACTCAGGTGATGTGATGGAGGTCAGGGACTGGGGGTGGAATGGTAAAGAGTGGGTAAGAAATGGATTATCCTTCTGGTTTTGGAAGAACCAAACAGATTAATGTTGGATTCGGGAGAAGAAATCAAAACTGGAGCTAGAATGAAGAGGAGAGGACAAGGGATTGGTGGCAAGGAAGCATGGTTATGGGTGGAATCTTACAGGATTGGGATAGGCTATGGTGAAATTTGAATTTCATGAAAATCCTGAGAGGTCAATGTTGATGTCAGAAGCATCTCATTGCATCTTTTACTGTTTTGCCAAATGGAGAGACAAGTTTCTCCAGCATGTTCTGTTTTGGTTTCTGATTTCCAGCATTCGTAGTATTTTATGCTTTCATTTGAGGAAAGTGTCTCACAAAATAGCATTGAGTTGCTAATTAAGGGGGATTATAGCTTGTTAAATAACCAACCAAGGCTACAACTCACCTAAATAATATTCACTTTCTTCCTTACCGAAAGCATTGAGCATGCTAGCGATCACGCATTCTTTACATGGCTATCAGAATGCCCTAGCCATCTGGTAACTTCATCTTGACTTCCTGCAACCAGCCTCTATGATTTTTACCTCTGCTTAATTCAAACTGACATTGATTATGATTTAAACAAAATGACCGCACACATTGGTTTACATTTCAGATATAACAACAGTAAAAATTAGCATTAATAGACTATTATTGGACATATTGGAAGTAGTTTTCAGCAGTACTTTGACAGCTGTAAAATGTCAAAGTAGACGGTGTAATATAAAGCACACAGAAATGCTATTACAATCCTGTAGGAAGTGTACATCAGCACGAGTAAATAAGATACTGGAAAAATAGTGTTAACTAGAAAGAAAATACGAATATTAAAAACAAGTGCCATAATCCTAACAATCAAACCACTTAGAGGACAAATATCAGAAAAGACCTGATGCTAAGAATGCTGTTAAAGTTATAGCTGCAACCGGCCTCTATGCTGCTAAGCACCAATCAGCATCTTAGGCCATGATCTGTAGCCACTAGCTGTATGCAACTCTTGTCCATAGAAATTGGCATTTGACATTTGCTAACCCCTCATGACCATCACAGTGCCTCTTGTATGCCATTTAGGGAGCACAGACTGTCGTTGCAGGGCACACCAGCCACTAGAGCTGAAGGACTGCAGCACAGACAGACACCCAGCTCATGGGCTAGACCAAACTGCATCTCAGGGCTGGTCGTTTGCTCTCTTAGTGCTCAATCGCTTAGTGCCCATTTGCATGCTAGCAGCATCTACGCCTTCCCTTGCCTTGTCTTGTCTTGTCATCTAAAGTCTGTCAATAATTTCTCAGCATCAACTGTAAGGTGTAGGGGAACAAGGGATGCTGACCTCAGTCTGGATGACCCCCCTCACAAGGACATAGGATGATGCTAGTGCGTCTGCTTTCATTATCTCCTCTGGCAGCACATTCCAAGCACTCACCACCCTTTGTGTGATAAACTTGCCTCGCATATCCCTTTTAAACATCCCCCCCACATTTTGGACCTGTGTCCCCAAGTAGTTGACCCCTCCACCCTGGGAAAAAGCCTCATACTTTCCATGTCATTAACAATCTTATAAACTTCTATCAGGTCACCTCTCAACCTCCTGCATTCCAGTGAAAACAAACCTAGTCTATCCAACCTTTATGCATAGCAACAATCCCCCATACTCAGCAACATCCTGGTAAACCTCTTCTGCATCCTCTCCAAAGCATTCTCAATTTTTTCCCCGTCACCCACGTCATTCAAGGGCTGAGAAACGTTCACCAACAATAAAGGAAAAAAAAATTCCACCCAATAAAACAAATGGCCTTGCAGTATACTTAACTCAAGGGAAACTAGAAATGGACAACATGTCCTGGCATTATCAGAAACAATCAGAATAAGGAAAGAATAAAGTAGAGGTGCTGGAAGGGAATCAAATTGATTTTTAAGGAAAAGCTAAGTGGTCTACTTTCTCGTTAGTACCTTGCGGTGTGGTATATGCTTAGCCTATGGTGAGAGCCTTAACTCACATCAATTATATTCCACTTTCAACATCATCAGAATGTACTTTGTAAGTCCATGCAGATATTTTCCAGGTATGATGAGCATTGTATTTCTGATAATCATACTGGGTTGTTAGTTGTCCGGCTAGCACTGACAAACTGAGTTGGATGGCTGAATTGAAAGCTATTTGCCGGTTATATAAAAGAATCAGATTCTGCTGAACCTCACTTAATAGAAAAGAAAAGCACTCTAAATTATGTTCTAACATTTCCAATATCAAAATTCCAATCACGTTATGTGCACAATGTTAAGAGGTTTCTAAAAAAGTTCACATACACTAAGTTCCACAGTCTTGAAAGATTCCATTGTGTCTATAATCTTCAACATCTATCACTGACTGATGAGATTTCAAGTGAATCCACCATTCTACTTATCTCTTGTCTCCTTCGAGACAAAGAGGCTGAAAACAAGCAGCACGACTTTATAGGTCAACTTACTGGTTATACATGAAAAGGATCTGTAAATATGTATCGCTCCACCGATTCTTTAAAAAGAGGTCTTTTAGTAGAAAATGTTGTCCACAGCAATAATTTGTATTTACCATACATATTGGCTAACATTGGTTGAAATTTCCTTCAGATTTTTCTTGTTGGGCATATTGACAATTTTGCCTTTGCAGAAGTTGGCTTTAATTGGTAGTCAGTCATCTAGCAATCGCCAAAGCTTAAATGTAAGTTGTCCAGGGAACAAACAGGATGTGTCAGCTCAGTTCAGGGCTGACACTCCCAGCTGTGAGTCATTGAACAACAGGTTGAATATCAGTCCAACTTGTGAATATAAAGCTGATGGGCTGATATTTTATTTACATACTACCTTGTCAGGTATGTGGAGACATGGGATCTGACTGCTGCCTGGTGGGTGGTTTGGATGAGGTGGTGGGGAGAAATAAGCCCAAAGTAACAGAGTCATGAGCAGGAGATGACAGCAGACCAGAATAGCGCTGTTATTGGAAAGTCAATCTGAATTTCTGACAGAGGATATGGAACTTTCAACAGGTCTGCCACAAATAAAGTTATTTGTTTAATTAATAAACAAATGTACGATGGATCCAAACAGTTACATTGTTATTTATTTTTAATTCTTTCATGGGATGTATACAGCACAGGCTAAGCCAACATTAATGCCCATTCTGTATGATCTAGAAAAAGTGGCAGTGAGCTGCTTCCTTAGTCTGCTGCTAGCCTACATGTAGGCACACGCTGCACAAGGAAGTTCCAAGTTTTTGATTTGGTAATGGGGAAGAAACAGTAATCTATATCCATGACAGGATGGTTTGTCGTTGGGAGGGAAGGCGGAGTTACCATGCATTTCCAGGCCTTGCCCATCTTGATGGCAGAGTTCAAGTGTTTGGAAGGTGTTGTTTGAGGAGCCTTGGTGAATTTCTTCAGCACACCTCATAACTAGTGCATGTTGCAGTGAATGAGCTGTGAATGTGGCATGAGCAGACCTTGTTTGATTAGGTGCCAGTCAATTGGGCTAGGTGGTGACAAGCTTCATGAATATTGTTGGACCTGTGATCATTTAAGATAAAGAAGAATATTCAGTCACAGTCTTGACTTGTGCTTTGTAGATGGTGGACAGGCTGCAGGAATCCTACCTTTTGGCCTGCTATTATAGCCACAGTATTTTATGTGGCCATTCCAGTTGAGGTGTTGTCTTTGGTAGCAACTAGAATGTTGATAGTGGAGGATTCAGCATTAGTTATGCTGTTGAATATGAATGGGAAGTGATTAGATTCTCTATTGTTGGATATGTTCATTACCTGTCTCTTGTGTGGTGCAAAGGCTACTTGCCACTTATCAGCCCAAGCATTGATGTTGTTCGGGTCTTGCAATGTTTGAACATTGTTGGCTTCAGTATCTAAGCAGTCATAAGTGATGCTAAACATTATGCAATTATCAGCAACCAACCTGGCACAGCAGAGATAGTTGTATTTGTTGGTGGTCAGTCATTTCAACTCCAAGGACATCTTACCTCAAGTTCCTCAGAGTAATATCCTAGGCCCAATCATCTTCAACTGATTCATCAATAACCTTCCCTCCATTGTAACGTCAGAAATGAGGATGTTTGTTGATGATTGCACAATGTTCAGCATCACTTGCAATTCCTCAGATGCTGAAGCAGTCAATTTCCAAATGCAACAAGGTCTGTACAAAATCCAGGGTTGGGTTCCCAAGTGGCAAGGGACATTCACACCACACAAATGTGAGGAAGTGACTGTGTCCAGTAAAACACAATCTAACCACCATCCCTTGATATTCACTGGCATTACCATCACTGAATCTCTCACCATCAACATCCTGGGGTTTACCATTGACCAGAAACTCAACTGGACTCACCACATTAACAAGAGTGGCTACAAGAGCAGGTCAGAGGCTAAGAATACTGCAAGAGTAACTCATCTTCTGACTCCCCGACTGTCTGTCATCTACAAGACATAAATCAGGAGAATGATGGAATATTCCCCACTTGTCTGGACGAGTGCCACTCCAACAACACTCAAGAAGTTTGACACCATCCAGGACAGCACTGTCTCCTTGATTGGCTACACATCCGCAAACATCCACTCCTACCACCACCAGTGCTTAGTAGCAGCAGTGTGGACTATCTACAAGATGCAGTGCAGGAATTCACATAAGATCATTGGATAGCACCTTCCAAACCCATGACCACTTCAATCCATAAGGATAAGGGCAGCAGATACATGTAAATTCCACTTCAAGGCACTCAGCATTCTGACTTGGAAATACATTGCTGTTTCTTCACTGTCCCTGGATCAGGTTCCTGGATTCCCCTCCCTAAATGTGTTCTGTGTCAACCTACAACTTTTGAATTGCAGCGGTGTGATAAGGGACTTCCCTATCACCTTCTCAAGGGCATCTAGGGACTGGCAATAAATGCTGACCAGCCAGCAACACCCACAGGTGAATTTTACAAAGCCCAAATGTGAAGGTGCAACTTAGTCTCCACAGGACCATGCAGTAATCACTCCACTGATACTGTCCTGGATAGATACATCCACAACAGGTAGATTGGAGAGGGTGAGTTCAAGTAGATATTTTCCCTCTTATTGGCTTCTTCATGACTTACCGCAGATGCAAGAGTATTGTTAGAACTGTGATCATTTAAGAAAAAGTAAAGTATTCTGTCACACTTCTGATTTGAGCTTTGTAGATGGTGGACGGGGTCTGGGGAGTCAGGACGTGAGTTACTTGCTGCAGGATTCCTACCTTTTGACCTGTTCTTATAGCCACAGTATTTAGCAGCTATGTCATTTAGGACCTGGCCATTTTGGTCACTGGTGGTGCTACTAGGCCTATCTCTTTGTGATGGGCAATGAAGTCCCCTACCCAGGTTCCATTATTTTCCCTTGCCATCCTTTGTACTTCCTCTATATTTGCTTAACATCGCAAAGATGGATGCATCAGCTGATTAGGTGGTGATAGGTGATATCAGCAAGATGTTTCCTTTCCCATGTTCAAAATGACACCATGAGATTTCATTGGATCCAGAGTCAATGTTCCAGGATCAATAATGAGGGCTCTCAACAGAGCTACTTCTGGACTGTATACCTCTGTGCTCCCACCTCTGGCGAGTCTCTCCTGCCAATGAGGTAGGATATTCAAAGAAACGTTGAAGGTGATATTGGGGACATAGTCGTACTAATGGAATTCTTTACTCAGAGAGTGGTAAGGGCGTGGAACGGCCAGCCTGCCAATGTAGTTAACTCAGCCACATTAGGGGCATTTAAACAGTTCTTGGATAAGCATATGGATGATGTTGTGATAGTGTAGGGGGATGGGCTTAGAATAGTTTGCAGGTCAGCCCAACATCGAGGGCCGAAGGGCCTGTTCTGCATTGTATTGCTCTATGTTCTATGTTCTATGAATGAAAGCTCACAGATAATGTTGTTTTGTTAGTCAAGACATCAGACAGGTGTCACGGTTTTTGACAAGGCTCTGTTTGCCATTGTCATCTCTGATGCTAAATCATCCATTTGGTTTCATTCTTTTTCAATTTGTGATGGGTTAGAAGAAGTCAGTGGCTTGTTGGCCCATTTGGTGGGCAGACTAGTATCAAGTTCATTGCCATATGTCTAGAATCCATAAGAGGCCATGAAACGTAGGAGCAGAAGTAAGTCATTTCAGCCCATCTAGTCTGCTATGCCATTAAATGAGATAATGTTTGATTTGATTATCTTCAACTCCAATTTTCTGTTTCTCACCCCATAAGCCTTGATTTCCTTTATTAAAAACTCTATCTCAGCCTTGAATATACTTAATGATCTAACCTCAACAGCCCTCTGTGGTGATGAATACCATAAGTTCATTACCCATCCAGAGAACAAATTTATCATCATTTCTGCCTGAAAAAAGTGACATTTTCTGAGATATCCCCTCTGGCCCTAGCTTCTTCCCATTAGTAGGAACAGCTTTTCTGCATTTATCCTGTCAAGAATATATAGTTCAATAAGCTCACCTCCCATTCTTCTAAGTTCCACAGAGTACAGGCCCAATGTCCTTAACCTTACCTCAAAAGATAGTCTGTCCTTAACTGTTACAAGCATAGAAATTTCTGGAGAAACTCAGCAGGTTTGGCAGGATTTGTGGAGAGAAAACAGATAAAGTTTCAGGTCCAGTGATCCTTCTTCAGAACCTCCTTACCCATTATCAGCCTCGAGAACTGCGCAGGACTGCCTTCAATGCCAATACATCTTTCCGTGGACAAGGGGCCAAAACTCTCCACAAGATTTCAAGTATGGTGTGGCTAGAGCCTTGTATAATTTACCTGCCTGCATCTTTACTCAATTCCCTTTGAATAAAAGACCAAAATTCCATTTGTTTTCCCTATTGCTGGCTAACCTTTCATAATTAATGGACAACAATTCCCAAAACACTGTGTGCTATCTCTCTCTGCAGTCTTTCTCAACTTAAATAATATTCAACTTGTCTCTTCTTCACGCCAAAGTGCATGCCCTCACATTGTTTTCTAACTACCAAGTTCCGGCCCACTCAATTAACCTGCCAACATCCTAAATTCTTGCCTTGCCACTGGCTTTTGCTTCATCTGCAAACTTGGTCATCGTACTCTCACTCCTACTGTCAAAGACGTGAATGTATATTGTAAATAATTGTAGCCCCAGCCCTAATTCCTATTGCAGTCCTTTACTTAGGGTTGCCATCCTGAAAGCTTCCCCCTTCTCCCAATTCTGTCTCCTATTATTTGGCCAATCCGGCTATCCATGCTAAAATATTACTGCCAAATATTAAATAGTTCAACATGTGATATCAAATATCTTCCGAAAATTCAAATACATTACATCCAAAACTTTCCTTTTACACATCCTATTTGTTACCTCCTCCAAGAATTCCAATAATACGTCAAGTATGATTCCTTCCTTAAGAAGCAGATGCAGATTCTAATTGATCATTTTATGTGTTTCTAAATGTTCTAGTATTACATCCTTTAAAATAGGCATTAATATTTTCCCAATAACAGGCATAAAGCGAACTCATCTATAGTTACATTGTCAGTTTATGAATACTCTGGGGCTTTTCCAGAGGAAAGGATTCTTGGATGATTACCAAGAGTGCACTAATTATCTCTATAGCTCCCTGCTTTAGTATCCTAGGGTGTAGTCAATCAGGTCCAGGAGACTTATTGGTCTTTAATCCTTTTTGTTTCCCAAGTAAATTTTCTCTAGTGATTGTTATGCATTTATTTCGTCTCCTCTTTTTGCTCCTTAATTATTTAGTAGTTTTGCAATGCTATTAGTGTACTTTACCCTGCAAAATATGTATTTAACCCTTCTACCATTTCTTTGTTTCTCAGCTTCATTTTCAAAGTAACCCAGGTTTACTTTTGCCTCTCTTTGCCTTTCTAAATATTTGAACAAGCTCTTGCTGTTTGCCTTGATATTATTCACAAGTTTCTCTTCTCCCTTTAACATATAGGCATACCAGCTAAGGAGGGAAATTTACCCTCCCTAAAATAAAGGACACTGGTGAGTCTGAATAGTTTTGTTTTTTACCTAGTATCTAAAGTGTTACATGGCTACCATTAGCTTTTAAATCAAAATGATGAATTCAAATTACACCATCTACCATGGTAGGATTTGAACCCATATCCCCAGAATATTAGCAGTTAACTGACATCACCAGGCCATGACCTCCACTTGACAGATAAATCCCTAGAAAAGTAGCAGAGATAATGTATTCTTGTCAAAGCAAGTGGGCCTATTAACTATGATCTTTCAAAAAATTCTAGATTCTGGAAAGGTGCAAGCAAACTGAAATGTTATAAATGTGACACCACTATTGAAGGAGGAAGGGTGAAAGAGAGCAGCGTAGTTGCTGCTGTTGGGAAATTCTGGAATCCATGAGTAGTAGAAATTGTATTTTTAAAAAAAGTATCAAAATACAATCAGGTGGATTCAACATGGCTTCATGAAAGGAAGTTGTTGTTGAACAGAAGTTAAAAAAAAGTAGAGGAAGGTGAAGTTGTCACTAAAGTTTATCCGTTCAGATTTCCAAATGACAGTAGATCTAAGCAGTGTCCTTTTACCCATATGATGCTTCAAGTGGTCCGAGTTACGATAGGGTCTGAGACCATTACGCCATCAGGTCACCTGCTATGACGCATGGATGATATTGTGAGCAGAAATCTGTCAAAGGTAGGCTAACATCCAGATATTTAAAAAAATACTAGTCTGCTGAGGACAAATGTTTTTCTTTCACAGGTTTATTAACCTGTGGAATTTCTTCCTCTGAGAGCAGTGGAACCTGTGGCAGTGAATATATACAAGATGGAGTTGGATAGATTCTTTTGATCAAGAACAGAGGCAAAGCTTATACCAGTACACAGCAAAGTACAACCATGGCCACGAATCAGATCGACTACGATCTTAGTGAATAGTGGAGCAGTCTTGAGGAACTCAAAGGCAGACTTCTGCTCTTGTGTTCTTGGATGTGGTACAGCTTTCAAGAAGGTGTTTTTCTTGTGGTTAAGCAAGAGCACTGTCAATTAGATAAAAGAAAACTCTTTCCAGTCAGCAGCAAGATGCTAGCATCATATTCGGTTTTAAACAGGAAATTTTTTTAAAAATTCAACTTGAAGAAGTTAATGCAAATCTTTTTAGGAAGAGCCTTGTTTATGTGAAATTGAGAATCTGGAACACACTTTATGAGCTGCAGGCACATTATGGGGCTTTATGGTAATTTGAATAAAATTGGGAGCCTAATGATCCTTACACGCAGTTGGAGGTTTGGTTTGAAATCTCAAAGTGCTTTTGGGTTGCATTCCAGGCAAATGACCTTTAACAATTTTCTTTCCTTATTGCTCCTTTCTTTTGATGCATGCTGGGGCACCACACTGGTAACTTGCTGGTGCCTCACATGAACGATACTTCTTTGAGTCTTTTTCTCTAAAAGCTAATCAGTTTTGCAACAATAAGGCAAGAAAGTTTGAGGCTCTCCTTGCTAGCCACCAGGCGTACATTGTTCCAACTGTGGAACAATCAGCAGTGAGAAACTTAACGTTATCACCCCCCTCTCTAGCCTGGGGTCAGTGAGACAATTGGAGTGTCACTACCATTGCAAATGAGATCAGTGAATTCCAAATGAGGCTGCACTTCACTGAACTTCATGGCTTGGTGACAATTCACATAGATTTACTAAGCCCACATGGCAAATTTAACAGTGCTTCCTGAATTAAACTTATGACGTACAGATGCTGGTGTTGGATTGGGGTGGGCAAAGTCAGAAGTTACATGACACCATGTTATAGTACAACAGGCTTATTTGAAATCACAACCTTTTAGGAGTGCTCCGAATGCTTGTGAATTCAAATAGACCTGTTGGACTATAACTTGGTATACTGTGGCTTCTGGCCTATTTAAAGCTGGCATTGTCACTGCAATGTTTCGACGAATCTTCAGTGCCAAAAGAGGCTTTTTAGTCCAACGTGACTCTCATTGTGTTATTGTCCACACAAAACCAGAGAATTATCACCTATCCCCTCCTCCCACCTCAAGCCGCACCCCCATCTCCTTCCTACTAACCGCATCCCACCCCCTTGAGCTGTCCATCCTCCCCAGACTGACCTATCCCCTCCCTACCTCCCCACCTACACTCACCTCTACTGGCTCCATCCCCATCTCTTTAACTTGTCTGTCTTCTGTCCATCTATCTTCTCCTCTATCTATCTTCAATCTACCTCCCCCTCTCTCCCTATTTATTTCAGGATCCTCTCCCCTTCCTCTTTTCTGATGAAGGGCCTAGGCCTGAAACATCAGCTTTTGTGCTCCTGTGATGCTGCTTGGCCTGCTGTGTTCATCCAGCTCTACACCTTGTTATCTCGGATTTTCCAGCATCTGTAGTTCCAATTATCTCTTAACTATTTGAATCCCATTTTCCTACTTTTTATCATTATCATTTAGTGCCAACTTCTGAAAAGCCAATTGATTGATTTAATTTCTTGGAAAGATTACAGGTATGGCCCAGTGAAAATCAGTTCAAGTTTTTGAAGATTACAATGACAAATATGACAAATTCTGGGTGCCCCATACTTTAATGGCTTCTGCTTTCATGCCTCAAGAAAACAGGTTGCTTGAATATGCTAAGCCAGTGTGTAAAGGCTACATAATATATAAATACGTTTCTTCAAACAAACCGCTTTCCTTCACATATGCCCCCTGCAATATTCATATCCTGACCTCTGGCCTGGGTCTCTCTGTTGGCCATTCTGGAAATATTTATCCTTTTCTCCTTCTTGGTAGGCTCGGACAACTTCTCACCATTGTGCAAAGCAAATTTCTTGGTAAGACTCCTTTTTGCTCTCAGCAGATGTGTTCTTGTGGCGGGATCTCTTATTTCTAAATAAATTGTTCCTCAATTCAGTGCCTGAATTCTCAGATTCAAGCAGATGTGTCAATACAGTCATATGGTCATCAATATTCTCTCTCTCTCCCTCTCTCCCTTTCTACGCTCTGATGTTTTGAATAGGTCTTCTGGGCCTTCAGAATGACTCTAGTCTGATTTTTCTGCCTCGGCAAGATTTAAGATGCAATATAGAAGTCTTGCAACATAAATGATACAGGCTTAGTGTTCTTAGTTAAAATAAATCATTAACTCTTTAATTTCTTTCTTCATAGAAGCTACCAGGCCTGCTGAGTTTCTCCAGCAATTTTTTTTTACATTTCAAATATGGAATATTTTGTGCTTATTTGTTGTTCTTGTTGTTTAGGCTTTTTTTCAACTCTGTGATTATTGCTTTGAGACTTGAATTGGTTCCAACCTTGTTACAAATCACTGTTCATCTCCACGAGAACATGGGCAACAAAATTTAATATCATATGGCTCACCCAGTTGCATAAAACTATTTCTTCAGTATCCTCTGGTGCTTCCAACAGTAGCTGGCTCTTATAGCTCTCACAAATTTCTGCTGCACTGTTTTGACACCATGTTTCAAGTGTTGACTTTAATGACTTTCAACTGTATGCCTTGAAACAGAAACAGAGGTCATATGACTAAGGCAAATCAGAGGACAAATTAGAGCATTCAAATAAATTTCTATGAACACTATTTATCTCAGCAATGTAGGTTCTAAAGCAAAACAAACATTAAACTTTTGAACTCAATCTCATAATGCATTTTTGCATCTTTAAATTCCAAGGTCAAATCTTTTTCCTAAATTTTATTATGATAATAGAAACGTATATAAATCAATGAATAGCGAACAAATTACTCATAAATTTAACCTGAAACTAATGGTAATACAGGAAAATGTTCTTATGCGCAAAAAATGTACTTTGGTCTTTTGAATGTTTTTAGGCAGAGTGCATCTTTTTTTGCCGAAGCTAAAACATAAGAAATAAATCTTGAACACAGCAGGCCAAGCAGCATCTCAGGAGCACAAAAACTGACATTACAGGCCTAGACCCTTCATCAGAGATAAGTGCTCAGTATGATAGCGCTTGCATGTCTTCTCTGACTTCTCACTTGAAGCATATAAGAAAATGGACTTTTCACTAAATACATGGAAAGCAAATGCCCTCTTCCATTTGACTCCTGCGGCACAACACCTCTCACCTCAATTATCAATCGATGATGAAGTTAGACATCGATATCAAAGTTCATCACCGTCTCCAATGTTCCAGTCAGCCTTCAGTCAACTAAGAAAACGGTATTGGAGGAACAGGATCTCAAACCCAAGACTAAGGTCATGGTTTACTAGGCAAGTGATTCCAGAGCTCCAATATGCTTCTGAGACTTGAATAACCAGCAGCAGGCACATTAAAGCACTGGAGTGTGTGGTCTAACAGCCGTGTACTCTCAAGCCACCCTACCTGGTTAGGAGGCACTAATAATGTAAAGCCAGCTTTGCTAAGTGGAATATACTCTTTGTATACCTGACACAAAACTTGTGGAGCAACTTCTCTGCTCAGACCTCAGTTGTGGCAACAGAATCCCAAGAGGCCACAGGAAATCCCTTTAGTATCTTCAAGGCATCCCTGAACAAATCAAAAATATCAGTTAACTCTTGGGGTGCTCTGGTCAGTGGCTACGCAAAATGGAGATTGTTCACACCGGAAACCAATGACTGCATCACACCCTTGACCAGAAGTCGTGTGTGGCAGAAAGAAGAGAATATGCATTACAATTGACTAACCTATTCCAACCTGTTGAATAGGAATGGAAACAGATTAGCCACAATTCTTAGAGACTGCTAAGAAGCTTATGAATTTTCCTTAATTCAGCAATAACTCAACAACCCCAAGTATCACGAGTTTTTACTTGAAGTACAAAACATTTCAAATAAGACTCTAGGTAAAATCTCAAAACTAGTTCGAAAATAGGGGGTGCTCCAAATTGTACACAGTCATTTCAGTGATCTGTGTACCTGCCTAGTGAGATTGCTCACTTGGAACAATTTCAGCATTTGGAATGCACAATGCAAGCTAATACTATCATACTCTATTACAGCAGTGCTACATCGCCAAGAGTGCTGTAAATTGGACAAATGTCAAAGAGAGGTGAGTTTGGCTAAACTGCTGGTTGAGTTGGTTTCAGAGATTCTATGGTAGTTAAATAATACAAAGGATTTTATCATCTTAACTAACTTAAACAAAGCAGAATAATCAGTACCAATCTGTATTTCTGCTCACAATTTTATTCATGCCAAATTGTCTTCTATGCTCCCATGCCTAAGAAAGTAGAGGTACTTTACTATCTAAGTACTTCAAGAGGAAAGCATTGGACAAAGGGTGGCTGGCAAGAATCTGACATATATCGATATAAGATGACATACTTAATTTTCTGAAATTGAAAAAGTAGCCTGCTGAGTGCATTTCAAATTAACACATTTCTGAAACAAATTGAAGACTTATGATATTGTAGTGTCTTAGACCATAAGGCATAGGGGCAGAAATGAGGCCATTTGGGTCATCGAGACTGCTCCGCCATTCAGCCATGTCCAATAAGTTTCTCAACCCAATTCTCCTGCTGTCTTATCTCTAACCACTTAAATTCAAACCTTATTTTTAGACAACTTAATTTAAGACAACAGTATTGTTTTGAAAAACATAATTTTGAAAGCATTTTATGAGAAATTATTTACACTGTATGTGATCTATAAGATGTACATATTCTTTGCACTGTTTGTTAATAACTCCAAGTTGCCATTTTCATTCCTGTGGGAAAATCCATCAAATTTCTCTTTGCAGGAATTCTAAATGTGTTTGAGTAATTTCAAGCATTTACTGAAATGTTGACTCCTTTACAATGTGCAAATTATACACAATGTTTTAGTTCAAAAAGTAACACAGAATGAGATCATATACATGCACTTACATTAATTATCAGCAAATTATGCATCAATATGTACATAATGCCAAAAAAAATTCAAAAAAGCCATTAATGTTGAAATTTTAATTCAGCACTGATGTATTTGACCTATCTTAGTTTATTAATGACAGATACATACTATTAATTCCATTTGCTATAGTTGGAAGATTCATTTTCACTTCCTTGCTGACTCTGGCGTTAAATGATAATTTGGTTAACAATGACTTTGCTCTATGATTTGTTCACAGATTTAATGATTACAGAAAAAATGAAATTGATAAAATGAACGAAATGGTGGTATGGAGGCTCAGTAGTTAGTGCTGCTGCCTTACAGTACCAGGGACCCAGGTTTGGTCTCACCGTCTGGCGACTGTCTGTGTGAAGTTAGCTCATTTTCCCTGTGTTTGCATGGGTTTCCTCCGGGTGCTCAAGTTTCCTCCCACTGTCCAAAGATGTGCAGGGTAGGTGGATTGGCCATGCTAAATTGTCCATTGTGCCCAGGGATGTTTAGGTTAGGTGGTTTAGACATGGGAAATACAGGAGTGGGGGAATGGGTCTGGGTGGGATGCTCTTCAGAGAGGCAGTGTGGATTTGTTGGGCCAAATGGGCCATTTCCAGACTGTAGGCGTTCCATACACATCGTTCAGTTTGGATTGTGATATGTTAGCATTTAAAGCAGTTTTGTGGTAATGTCCTGAACCTGGTGCTTGTTAAATGGGACAGGTTTATAGGAGGGTTGACATTGATTGGTTCAAATGTAGAAGATGTGAATTTTAGCCAAACAGCATTTACATCATTGACGCCTTCCAGTGTTACTGCTGGAATCTTGATCTTGAAAAATCGGTATATTATCTCAGTGGCCAGCACAATAAGAAATACTTGCATTATATCTTTAATGTCAAGAAAGTTCCAAGCCCATTTAAAAATACTAATTACTACTGTGGGGGACATAAAAGAATAAACCTTTCAGGAAATAATAAGGTAGTGTAAACTTCAGTTGTTATAATGAGTGACTGAAGTTTACCCATATATAGACTGGGCTAGTGTTTTTGTAAGGGGTAACAAGGGGTAGTGAAAGTGAAAGGTAAGAAAAATAGATCCAGAGCTACTTGAATGAAAAAGGATGCAGAAATTAAGCTAAAAGAAATAGTATGCTTGCAACCGGTATCAGGCAGAAAAATACAATAGCTGAGTACTGGAGGGTCAGAAAGAAGGTGAAAAAACCGCTATGAGAAGGAAGGAGTAAGTATCAAAAATATTGGCAGCTAACATAAAAGAATATTCAAAAGTCTACAAAAGCGCATAAATATGTACAAATTCCTTTTGCAAGAAAGAACAAACAAGACAAGTGGCCCTTTATGGCCAGCTAAAAAAAGTAAGAATAACATTAGGTCCAAAGTGGAATCGTACAAAGTTGCTTTAAAAAGTAGCAAGCTTGAGATTAGGAACAGTTAGAATTCTGGAAAGGGGAACATTGACATTTATAGTATATGCAAATAAAATTGGAAGAAACAAAAAAAAAGTAGAAGAAGAGCTTCTACAAACATTTAAAATAAGATTACTACAAATGTAAGCTCCTTACTGGCTAATACACAGAGGAATTGATAATAGCACACAAAGAAATCGCAAAGCAAATAAACAACTGTGGAGACTGAAGTGAAATAGAAAACACAAGTAACGTTCCAGAAATATTTGGGAAGTAAGGGTCTGCTGGGAAGAAGGAATTGAAAGAAATTAGTAAAATAATAGTGCTGGAGAAATTAATGGCACTGAGAGGTAATTTAGCGCCAAGGCCAGACAATCTACATCCCAGTGTGCTAAAGGAGGTGGCCAAGGTAAAAAAAATGGATGCATTGGTTGCCATCTTTCAAAATTTTATATATTTTGGAATAGTTTGGTCAGATTGGCAGGTGATAAATGTAACCTCACTATTTTCAAGAAAATGAGAGAGAAAACTACAAATTACTGACTGGTTAGCCCAACTCCAGCAGAAATGAAAATGCTGAGGTTATCATAAAGGACAGGTGATAAAAGAACACGTAGAAAATGCCAACAATATTGCAAAACATCAACCTGGATAGATTAAAGGGGACTCATGTTTGATAAATTTGCAGGAGTTTTTGAGATGTAATTTGTGGAATCAATGAGGAAGAGCAGGTGAATGTAATGTACTTGGAATTCAGAAAGCTTTGATAAAGTCCCACAGAAGATGTTAGTTTTCAAAATCAAAACATAAAGGATTGGCAGTAGCCTACCGGCAAACAGGAAAATGTAGATCTACGTGGATCTTGTTTAAAGTAGAAGATAGTGACCAGGGAGGTACTGCAAGGATCAGTGCTTGGGCCGCAGCTACTCACAATATACATCAATCAGTCAGTCAAAAGCAATGTTTCCCAAATTTGCTCTGTGCAAAAGTAGGTGGATTTGATGTAATATTATGTGGATAAGTGTGAAGTTGTTCACTTCACGAGTGACAGATTGGGAAAAGAGGCAGTAGGAACTGCCAATGCTGGAGAATCTGTGATAACAAGATGTAGAGCTGGATGAACACAGCAGGCCAAGCAGCATCAGAGGAGCAGGAAAGCTGATGTTTCAGGCCTAGACCCTTCTTCAGAAACGGGAAAATAACCCTGTTTCTGAAGAAGGGTCTAGGCCCAAAACGTCAGCTTTCCTGCTCCTCTGATGCTGCTTGGCCTGCTGTGTTCATCCAGCTCTACATCTTGTTTTCACAGATTGGGAAAAGTTGACATATAACAGAGAACTGGGTAGCCTTGTACAGCTGTCATTAAAAGCAAGTATGCAGATGCAGCAAACGTTTAAAAAGGCTAATGATATGTTGGCCAACATTGCAAGAGCATTTGATTACAATGGCAAGGAAATCTTACTGGAGCAATTTTGGGCCTTGGTGAAACCTCACCCGGAGCATTGTGTGCAGTTTTGATCTTGTTGCCTTAGGTAAGGTCATGGCTTAGTGGTATTATCGCAAAAATATTAATCTGGAAACAGAGGTAATGATCTGGTTTCAAATCCTGCCATGGTGGAATTTGAATTCAATAAAAGTAATCTTGTCCAATGATGATCATGAAACCATTGTTAGTTGTCAGGAAAAAATCCATTTGGTTCACAAGTGTCCTTTGGGGAAGCAAACTGCTATCCTTACCCTGTCTCGGCTACATGTGACTCTAGACTCATAGCAAAATGGTTAGCTTCTAACAATCTCAAAAAAAACTTAATTTTTTTTTACATTTTTATGAATAATTCACAATCCAGTGTTACCTTGGGTTTAAGGTTGTCACTTAAAGTGCTACAGGCATCAAGCATGAATTTTCTACAATTTCAAGGCTTTCTGATATTATCTTTTCAAATGAATAAAGCTGAAGATCTGAGTAGGGTCTCTGATGGCACTGTAGTAGGGCCAGCAGATCTGTGTTCAAGTCCCACCTGCCCCAATCATGTGTCATAACATGCCTGAGAGATAGTAGGAACTGCAGATGCTGGACAATCTGAGATAACAAGAGCTGGATGAACACAGCAGGCCAAGCAGCATCAGAGGAACAGGATAGCTGATGTTTTGGGCTAGACCCTTCAAAAGGGTCTGTGTTCATCCAGCTCTGCGCCTTATTATCTCATAACATGTCTGAACACATAGATTAACAATATCTAAAATGGGAAATCCAGAGAATTCCCTATGAAACTTTACCCCATTATTTGATATTTCAGTAAAAGCCACTGGCTCCCACTGGAGAATTGGCATTCATAAAGAGCATATGTCAATACCGTTCAGTCTCACAGCCACCCTGAGGATGTGCATTGACTTGTGGATCATAGCCTACTGCAACAATACCAAAGTGACTTTAATAGAAGACAGATTGGTCTGGGCACGGGCCTATTTAGAGGTGAAACCATCTGACCCTGCAAGATCTTAACTCTCAGATCTCATCCTCATGCTCAGCCTCACAGTCATATAGTTATGGAGACCTACTGCACAGAAAAAGGCCCTTTGCATTTTTGTGGGTCAAAAACAACCACCTAACTATTCTAATTCCATTTTCTAGCACTTTGTTCACACCTTGCATATCTTGGTGTCACAAGTGCATATCTAAATACTACTGAATGGCAATGAGAGTTTCTGCCTCTACCACTTTTACAGGCAGTGAGCTCCAGATTCTCACCATCATCTGGATGAAAATGTTTTTATGCTCATCTCTTCGGAACCTTTTGCCCCTTAATCGGAATCTATAGCCCCTGGTTTTGAATTCCTCGAACAAGGGGAACGTTTCTTCCCATCTATCCTACATATGTCTCTCTCATTCTCCTCTGCTCCAAGGAAAATAATGCCAGTCTGTCCAATCTCTCTTTGAACTGAAACTCACCAGCCCAGGCAATATCCTAGTAAATCTCCTTTGCACCCTCCTCAGTGCTGTCTCAAGCCTTTTATAACGTGGATATCAGAACCACACTGAATACTCTAGTTGAGGCCAAACCAATGTTATATACAGTTCCAGCATAACCTCTCTGCTCTTAAACTCTATACCTTGATTAATAAAGGCTAGAATACCACATGCTTTTTTAATCAATTTATCCACCTGTCCTGATGCCTTAAGAGATAGTGTATATGTACACCAATGTCCTTGTGATCCTTGGTGCTTCCCAGGTCCTACTATTACTTTGTTTTCCATTGCCTTGCCTGACCTGCCATTTGGATTGAATTCCATGTGTCAGTCTCTGATCCAAACATGATGGTTAGCTCTACCTGCCCAATGGCATTGGAGCAGGATTTTGGCAGAAGCAAGTCATTGGAGGTGATCCGACTGAATGGTATGCAGTAAGAATGTAGAACAGAGGCTTTTTAGCTGCCTGATTAGTCTCTACTCATTCAGTTCATGGCCGCAGGTTAAAGTCGGCATGAAAAGGAAGGTTGTTTAGGAGCTGGATCTCATTGGCAGCTTTATGTTCCCTGGACACTCGGAAGAGGAAACGTAATACCTCTTGTTTCTCTGAAAATCTAATTTAACAGTGAGTAGAAGAGGGAAGAAAATACGATAGGGAGTTCCCTAATTTGTGGGAAGTATAATAGGCAGTAAAAAGATCAAAAGGCAGGAATTAAAGCTGGCAGATCTGAGGGAGAAAGATTTTCTTCTAAGCCCTTAAACACTTTATTTTCTTGTCAATTAAGGATAAAGTAGGTAACTGATTTTTTTTAAAAATCTGCTAAATCACCTGCTCAAACTTTGTTAATAAACTTCCAGAGAAAGATGAAATAGTTTTACCATGGAGTTTCTTTTTGTTCTCAGTATATTTTAATTCAGGCACAGAGCAACAAAATCCATTGATTATAATTGTTGAAAGTGATTTTTTTGGAAATGCCACTTTAACTATTTATGTTAACATTGGTGGGAGAAATCTGAAAAGAATGCAGACTTCATGGACCAAATATCAATTCCACCACATACTGCTAAGCTTTTAAACAAGTTAATGATCTATGTCTTGCAACAATTAGCCTGTCAAACAGCTTTTGGCTCAATAATAATCATTTATACAAATGAGCAACAAACTAGTGAATCACCTGATGGATTGTTTAATTGTAAATTATGTTTTCCAAAGGCAAATGTTAAATGTTGGATGCTAGAACTAATTGTTACAAGAACAAAAATGATCAATATTCACCAACAATTTAATATGAATGGCACCAGTGGCAGATAAGTATCTTCGATCTGATAATAATCTACATCTTATGATGCTTGAAAAATTGTGGCTGAAGAGATAATGGCTGTGCTGTTTGTAATCTTTCAAACTTCCCTAGATTAAGGAAAAAGTGCAGTAGACTAAAAAAATTGTAAACGTAAAATAGAAGAAAAGTGAAAAGCTGAAAACCATAAACCAGTTAGTCTAACAGTCATTGGGAAAATACTGGAATATAGCTTTAAGGGAATATTAGCAAGACATTTAGAAAATCATAATACAACCAAGCAAGACTGATATGGTTGTGTAAAGGCAAATATTGTTTGAGAAAATTTTTCAGAACTCTTTGAGAATGCAAAAAGCAGGGTGGTAAAGGGAAACGAATAAACATAATGTATTCCAAATGATATTCCTGAAAAAAGTTGTTGCATGCAATGAAAGCTCATAATGTTAGAAATAATATATTGTCATGGATAAAATATTGACTGACTGACAGGAAACAGAGTTAGAATTAATGGATAATTTTTGTGTTGGTAAATGTTAATGTGTGTGATGATACAGGAATTAATGTCAAGGCCTAGCTATTTGTAATCGTTATTAATGACTTGATTGAATGGAACCAGTTTGATGTAAATAGATTTGATGATACCAAAACAAGTAAGAAATTTTCTGAAGAAGGGTACAGATATGAAACATCAGCTTTCCTGCTCCTCTGATGCTGCCTGGCCTGCTGTGTTCATCCAGCTCTATGCCCTGCTATCGCAGATTCCAGCATCGGCAGTTCCTACTGTTTCTAAGAAAAAAATTGGGATAGAAGCTAAAGAGATCTGCAATTATATGTAGACTGATTAGGAAAATGGACAAAATCTTCTGGAGGAAATGTAATGCAGGCAAATATGAACGTTGTCCATGTCACCGGGAAAGGGTAAGAGTTGGGGTGGATGGTCAATATTGCTGGAGTCTGACAGCCCAGGCCAAATTTCTTCTCATGAAGTGTTATTCATATTTTGAACTCCCTACCACTCCAAAATTACAGAGGTGATGACTTTCAGATGAGGTATTTAACTGAGGCCTCCTTGTTTCTCTTAGGTTGATATGACAGATCAAATTACACTATTGTGATGAAAAAGAGGTACGTTATCCCCAGAGCTCTCAGCAATATTGATCGATTAATTTACATAAAAAGAAATCAGATTACCTAATTGTTGTCAGATTGTATTTGTTAGAACTTGCTGTGCCCAAAGCAACTTGTGTGTTTACTACATTACAAAAATGCAGAGAAGCAGCTCATCTAGTACCAAACATTTTGGAGTTTCCTGTGATCCTAAAAGACACAATATAAATGTCCTTAACTTATTTTACAGAGATGGCAATGAGTAGAGGTGTCTGTGCTGAGTGCACTAACTCTTGTTAAGATAGACATTTTTTCCTTTTATTAACCTATTTTTCCCCCTTAATCAATCTGTTCAGAGTTACTATGCACCTCTGGAGTAGGTGGGATATGAAGCCTAGCCTCTGAGTCTAGGGGCAGGGATACTACACTCTGCCACAAGTAGGCCCTGCTTGCTGCTGCTCCTCAGGAGACTACTTGAAATGCTAAAATTATTCTCTTGATGAGCAATTACCTCACCATGACAGCAAAATACACAAGGCATTAAGTGTGGCAAAAATCACTAAAACAATAATTTATAGATCTAATCTTTGTTTATAATTATTTAATTTGAGTCAATTGAAAATAAATCCTTGCTCTGAATTCCAATCTTCTAATGAATGGCATCAGGTGTTTATAGAAACTAAAATGAAATCTGTGTCATGTCCCATAAAGCAGATATAAAAGGCAATTAGTTTTACAAGTGATGACGGTCAGACAGAAGAGTGCACCCAATTGGATGGCTGGCTCGATTATTGCAGGGAAAAAAACCATAAACAAATAGAGTCTCAATCTTTAGCTGATTCTGTAGGAACATTCTTTGCACTGAAATTAAAGACATTTACCGAAAGCATTAAAATTCACATCAATCATGAAGGTTGACCTCAGAAATAAATGGAAGTGTCAATATTGTGATAAAAGCTTTCTAGTTCTAAAATCAAATTGTCGGAAGAAGTGTGGTGGATGATTCAAATGAGGTTTAGAAGGGAATATCTTTTGTGAAAAATAATAGTGGGTTCATTATGTATGCTATTATCAATAAACAAACTGTTCATCAATTTCAGGCAAAGGAGTAATATGCTATTAGTTGTGAATTCCCATAACTTGTTGTTTAATTTCTGCTATGCTGCTGTATATCTCTCTCACACAGCAGCTCACCCTCAATTCCTCGATATTTTAAATAACTTGCTGAGGATTTTTAAAATTCACACATGGAACATGGATGTTGCTGGCTGGCCCAGCATTTATTACCTATCTCTAGTTGCCCTTGACAAGATGGTGGTGAGCTGCCTTCTTGAAACACGGCAGTCCACGTGCTGTGAGTAGACCCGGAATGTTGCTGAGGGACTTCCAGGATTTTGAACCAGTGACACAGAAGGAACAGCAATATGTTTCAAAGTGAAGGATGTCAATAGGTTCGAGGGAAGCTTGTAGTTGGAGGCTTTTCAGATGTTGCGCCCCTTGCAGAAACTTAGGGCTCAATTACCAAAATGGTAAATTTGTACTGACAAAATTTTTAATACAATTCAGATCAACTTTGGCTCTGAAAGGAAACTATTCACCTATTTGTCTCATTCCTGAATATTATCAATTCATTAGAAGAATTTTGCATATTGAACATTTGAAATGCTTAGGCTTTTTTTCCCTTTTCCTTTCTATCATCTTTCAAATTCACTCATGAACTTCCTTTTTCAACCATTGCAGTCCTTCAGCTGTAGGCACATCATCAGTGCTGTTAGGGAGGGAGCTCAGGATTTTGCTCTGGCAATGCTGAGAAATGGCCTTTTATTTTCACGTCAGGATGGTGAGTAGCTTGGGGAGAGCCCAGCTGATGATGGTGACCCCCTGTATTTTCTGACCTTGTCTTTTTAGACAGTGGGTTCAGAAGTTATTGTCTGGGGAGCCTGGTGAACTTTTTCAATGCATCTGTAGATCATACCAATTGCTTCAACAGAGTGTCAGTGGAGGACATAGGGAATGTTTGTGGATATCCTCTCACAATAATGGACCACTTTGTGCTGGATGATGTCAAATGCCTTGCATTTATTCAGGCTTTCCATCACATTCCTGATTGTTGCCCTGTAGATGATGGATATGCTTTGAGGAGTCAGGAGCAGAGTTACTCATTGCAGGCTCCCCATCCTTAACCTGCTCTTGTAGCCATAATACTTATATGGCTAGTCCAGCTCAGTTTCTGATCAATGGTAACCTCTAACATGTTAATAATGGGGATTCAATTATAGTAATGCTATTGAAATGCCAAGGAGCTATGGCGAGATTTACATTCGTTGAAGATGGCCATTCCTGGCATTTGTATGGCACAAATATCACTCGCCACTCATTAGCCCAAACCTGGATATATGCATTTGAACATGGACTGCTTCGATATCTTTCTTTGCACTCAATCTTTTCCTAACTTTCTCTCTGTAGTCGATTTAATTCCAATTCACCTACTCTAAATCATCCTCTGTCTCCTTGTTCCTGTGCTTGTTTCTCAATCATTAATTCACTTGTACATTACTGGTGTTATTGCTCATTAAATACTTCAATTGCCTACTATTATTAGTTTGTACTTCCTGCAAGTCATGGCAAAACTAATATGATCTGAAATATGCAGGAAAAAGGCTGATTTATTGCTTCTGCCAAGCCATGCATTATTATAACATACCTATAGAAAACAACTTATTACCGACACAGATTGATTTTATTCAATATGCTAAGGCCATTTGCACAATCAAACCAAGGTGTGGTTCAAGCCCCAAAATACATTTTTAAAAATCAATTTCCAGATGGACACTGTGCACTGCTACATATCACACATATTATTATTCAAAATAATGTCCAGGTATATCTAATACTTCAGTCTAGTAAATAAAATCTACATCAAAAAAGACAAAAACTGGTAAAATTTGAATCATGTTTGTATGCTATGTAACTTCTGCTTCTTCATACAGCATTTTAGCAAGTTTTGGTGTTAAATATATGCAGTATTTCTAGAAAGTACAGATAGAAAACAGTGTTAAGTGAACCATTTGTTCTGTTAACAAAGTGTGGAGCCGGATGAACACGCTAGGCCAAGCAGCATCTTAGTAGCACAAAAGCTGATGTTTCGGACCTCATCCAGCTCCACACTTTGTTATCTTGGATTCTCCAGCATCTGCAGTTCCCATTATCTCTGATCACATTTGTTCTGTTATATTGTTGTGTCTGAAACCATTGATTGGAATGAATGAAAAACAACTAGTTAAGATCCATATGTAACAGCAATTGTTTCTCAATTCAAGGAGCTTTAATTGGCTCTTAACAGGGAACTGCACAAAAACTGATTTAATCCCACTGCGGACCAGAAAAATTATATGCATAATTTCTTGAAAAAAATTGTTTGAATAATGTTTGCTATTTCAGTGGAGTAATTTACAGGTATTCTTGAACTGAGACAATTTATCTATCAACTAGAAACTAACGTATGGCTACTGCAAGAGAATATGGAGACTGTAGATGCTGGAGAATCTGAGATAACAAAGTGTAGAGCTGAATCAACACTGCAGGGCAAACAGCATCTTAGGAGTACAAATGCTAACATTTTGAGGGGATTTCTCAAGCTTTAAAATCTGGCCTCCCCCTACTACATCCCAAAAGTCCTGCCTTCACAATGAGAATAACTTCCAACGTGTTGTGTGGCACTATCACTGTGCTAAATAGGACAGATTTTGCATAGATCTAGTAACTGAAGACTGGGCACCCATGAGGCGCTGTGGGCCATCAACAACAGGAGAACTGTATTCCAGCACAATCTATAATCTCATGGCACGGCATATCCCCCACTCAACCATTACCATCAAGCCAGGGGAGCAACCTTGGTTCAATGAATAGTGCAGGAGGGCATGCCAGGAGCAGCACCAGGCATACCTGAAGATGTGGTATCAACCTGGTGAAGCCCACTGAACAGGATTATTTGCACGCCAAACAGCATAAGCAGCAAGTGATAGACAGAGCTAAGTGATCCCAGGAACAATGGATCAGATCTAATCTCTGCAATCCTGCCACATCCAGTTGTGAATGGTGGTGGACAATAAAAAAACTCAGTGGAAGAGCAGTTTCCACAAATATTCCCATCATCAATGATGGAGGAATACAGCAGATCAGTGCAAAAGATAAGGATGAAGCATTTGCCACAATTTTCAGGCAGAGGTGCCAAGTGGATGATCCATCTCAGCCTCCTCCAGTGGTCCCCAGCATTACAGATACCAGTCTTCAGCCAATTTGATTCACTCCACATGATATCAAGAAACAGTTGGAGACACTGGATACTGCAAAGGCTACGGGTCCGGACAGAATTCCAGCAATAGTACTGAAGGCTTGTGCTCCAGAACTTGCCACTCCACTAGCCAAGGTTTTCCAACCCAGTTACAATGCTGGTATCTACTTGACAATGTGAAAAATTGCCAAATATGCCCTGTATATAAAAAAAACAAGAAAAATCCAACCTAGCCAATTACTATCCCCTCATTTGACTGTCGATCATCAGTAAAGTGATGGAAGGTGTCATCAACTGTGCTATCAAGCAGCACCTGCTCGGCAATAACCTGCGCAGTGATGCCCAATTTGGGTTCCGCCAGTGATAATGGGAACTGCAGATGCTGGAGAATCCAAGACAACAAAGTGTGAAGCTGGATGAACACAGCAGGCCAAGCAGCATCCCAGGAGCACAAAAGCCGACGTTTCGGGAAACGTCGGCTTTTGTGCTCCTGGGATGCTGCTTGGCCGGCTGTGTTCATCCAGCTTCACACTTTGTTGTCTTGGGTTCCGCCAGGGCCACTCAGCTCCTGATCTCATTACAGTCTTGGTTCAAACATGGACAAAAGAGCTGAATTCCAGAGGTGAGGTGAGAGTGACAGCCCTTGATATCAAGGCTGCATTCGACAAAGCATGGCACCAAGGACCCCTAGCCAAACTGGAATCAATGTGTATCAGGGGGCAAACACTCCAGTATTTGAGACCTGAACATGCGAAGATAGTCCTGGTTGTTGGAGGTCAGTTATGTCAGCTCCAGGACATCTCTGCAGAAGTTTCTAAGGGCAGTGTCTTTGGCCCAACCATCTTCACCTGCTTCATCAAAGATCTTCCCTCCATCATATGGTCAGAAGTAGGGATTTCGCCGATGATTGTACAATGTTCAGCACCATTTGTGACTCTTCAGATAATGAATCAGCCCATGTTCAAATGTAAGAAGATCTGGACAATATCCAGGCTTGGGCTGATAAGTAGCAAGTAACATTTGCACCACACAAATGCCAGGCTATGACCATCACCAATAAGAGACAATCTAACAACCATCCTTTAACATTCAATGGTCTTGTCATCACTGAAACCACCACTATTAACATCCTGGAGATTACCATTGACCAGAAACTCAACTGGATTCACCACATTAACACAGTTGCTACAAGAGCAGGTCAGAAGCGAGGAATGCAGTGATGAGTAACTCACATTCTGTCTCCATAAAGCCTGTCCACCATCTACAAGGCACAAGTCAAGAATGTGAAAGGATACTCCCCACTTGCAGCCCCAACAACACACAAGAAGCTTGACACCATCCAGAACAAAGCAGCCCATTTGATTAGCATTACATCCACAAGCATTCACTCCCTCTACCACCGACGCTCAGTAGCAGCAGTGTGTACAAGATGCACTGCAGAAATTCACCAAAGATCTTCAGACAGCACCTTCCAAACCCATGACCACTCCTATTTAGAAGAACAAGAGCAGCAGACATATGGGAACACCACCACCTTCAAGCTCCCCCCTAAGCCACGCACCATGCTGCCATGCTGACCTTTAAATACATCACCGTTCCTTCACTATCGCTGGGTCAAAATGCTGGAATTCTCTCCCTAATGGCATTGTGGGTCACCCCACAGCAGGTGGACTATAACAGTTCAAGAAGGCAGCTAACCACTGTCTTCTCAGGGCAACTAGGGATAAACAATTGGTGCTGGCCAGCCCAGATCCCACAAATGAATAACAAAAAAAAAGGTACTGAGGATGAAAGGGACCTTGGTGTGCATATCTAAAGAACCTGTAAAGCTAAGGTGTTTAAGAAAGCTCACTTGAATCTTGCCTTTATGAGCCATGAAATAGAATGAATGGAACAGAATTAAGTGCATGAAGATTCTGCTGGAACTGTTTAAAATATGGGTTAGACTGATTAGTATTTAGATGTTCACTGGCATCGCCATCGCTTCCAGGCTTATGGGGACAAAACAGGAAAATGGGATTTTGTGTGGTTAGATCTGACCGACATAGACATGGACAAAAGGCCTCCTTTTGAGCTATAAATAACTGAGATACCGTAAATGCACCAAATTCCATTACTCACTTTACAACAGCCCTTCCATTTAGATACTTTGTCTAATTCTTATACACCAACTAATTCTACCAGCCATATATCCACTTCTCACCTATGCACATGTGTCCAACTATTCAGTTATGGCTGGCAGATCAACCAGACACAATGGAACATGATCTTCCTTTTCTCTTCAAGGACGTAGCAGCACTCAATAAATGGAATCAGGGCAGAGCTTGGGACAACGTGGCTGCATTTTCTCAGTCAGAGAATCATAAAATCCCTACAGTATGGAAGCAGGTTATTTGGCCAATCAAGACCATACCAATCATCTGAGCAGCATTCCCCCCTAGACTGACATCCCTACCCAATCCCTGGCATTTTTCCTGGCTAACCCACCTAACCACCCTATACTTGGACACGATGGGACAATTTCACATGGCCAATCCACCTAACCTGTGCATCTTGGACTATGGGAGGAAACCAGAGGACCTGGGGAAAATCCATATGGACACAGGGAGAATGTGCAAACTCCACATAAACAATGCCCTGAGGGTGAATTTGAGCCTGGATCCCTGGTGCTGTGAGGCAGCAGTGCTAACCACTAAGCCACTATGCTGCCACCCCCCACCCTTTAGAGGAAATGCCTCTGAGCATCATGTATCTGTTGTTCTCTGGTAAATCCTGTATCTCCCTGTTACATACCAATAAACACTCAGGAGAACTTCTCACTGCTTCTTCATAGAAGAAACCCTTCAGTTTGATCTCATTTGCAACTTGGGTGCCTGGTCCCATAAATGGTTATTAACGTTAGATCACCTGGGATCCAGGAAGAACTAAACAATTGGATAAAATGAAATCTTGAGGATAGAAGGCAGGGTGGAGCGTTGTTGTTTAGACTGGAGTCTGTGACCAGCGGTATGCCACAAGGATTGGTTTGGTGTCCACTGTTGTTCATCATTTTACATCAATGATTTGGATGAGAAAGTAGGAGCTATGATTTGTAAATTTGTGAATGACACCAAGATTGGTGGTATAGTGGGCAGAGATGAAAGTTTTCTAAGAGTACAATGAGATGTTGATCAGATGGACTAGATGGCCCGAGAAGAGGCAGATGGAGTTTAATGTAGATTAATGGGAGGTATTGCATTTTGGTGAGGCAAATCAGGGCAGGACTTACATGGTTAATGGCAGGGCTCTGGGGAATGTTGTCAAACAGAGAGATCTAAGGGTGCAGGTTCATAGGCTCTTGCAAGTGGTGTTGCAGGTGAACGGGATGATGAAGGTGGTGTTTGGCACACTTGTCTTCATTGGTCAAAACACTGAGTACAGGAGTTGGGACAACATATTTCAGCGGTACAAGACTTTGGTGGAGCCACTTTTAAAATTTTGTGTACAATTCTGGTTGCCCCTCTACAGGAAAGATGCTGTTAAACTAGAAAAGGGGCAGGAAAGACTTACAAGGATGTTGCTGGACAGGAGTGTTTGAGTTATAAGGAGAGGCTGGATAGACTGAGACCTTTTACCCTGGAGTTTCAGAGGCTGAGGGGTAACCTTACAGTGGTTATTAAAACCATGAGAGGCATAGATAAGTTGAATAGCCCAGATCTTTTCCCCAGGATGGGGCAATCTGAAAACAGAGGGCATAGTTTTAAGGTGAGAGGGGAAAGATTTAAAAAGGACCTGAGGGGAAAATTTTTTGCACAGTGTGTGGTGTGTGTACGGAATGAGCTGCCAGAGGAAGTGGTGTGTGCAGGTGCAGTTACAACATTTAAAAGACATTTAGACAGGTAAATGAATAGGAAAGGTTTAAAGAGATATGGGCCAAATGGGTTGATCCAGAACATCTGTTTTTGTGCTACATGATTCCAATACTCCATAAATTCTGCTTAAATGCTCAGCCTTGATGAATGACATACAAATTAAATGAATGGAACCAGAGAATCCAGATTAGGAGAAAAAGCAGCCAAACTTCTGAAGGCAGGATGCCACCTATTCAGATTTTTCTCACATTTACAGGAGATACAAGCATGAGTGTGTTCCTTAAGTTGGCATGTCTGTCATAGAGGCCATGTCAAAATCAGCTGATGGACTGGCATCAATCCCTAAGAAAGTGAACAGTTTCTGTAATGATGACTCTAATTGTATGAAGTTTGACTGCATTAACTTTGGAAACTGACGACACAGAGGGTAGTCATTTTCAATCCTATAATTTCATACTTTCCTCTGCATTCACCTCGGAGCTAAAATCATGTCAACAAACTTGTATTTGTAAGGTGTGTTTAGGAGGGTTTCCTAACGCATTACGTTGACAGGCTGACGAGGGGAGAGGCCATTCTAGACTTGGTGCTCGGAAACGAGCCGGGGCAGGTATCAGATCTTGTGGTGGGAGAGCATTTTGGTGATAGTGACCATAACTGCCTCACATTCTACATAGCTATGGAGAAGGAGAGGATTAGGCAAAATGGGAGGATATTTAATTGGGGAAGAGGAAACTATGACGCGATTAGACACGAGTTAGGAAGCATGGACTGGGAGCAATTGTTCCATGGTAAGGGAACTATAGACATGTGGAGACTGTTTAAGGAACAGTTGTTGCGAGTGATGAGTAAATATGTCCCTCTGAGACAGGCAAGAAGGGGTAAGATAAAGGAACCTTGGATGACGAGAGCGGTGGAGCTTCTTGTGAAAAGGAAGAAGGTAGCTTACATAAGGTGGAGGAAGCTAGGGTCAAGTTCAGCTAGAGAGGATTACTCGCAGGCAAGGAAGGAGCTCAAAAAAGGTCTGAGGAGAGCCAGGAGGGGGCACGAGAAAGGCTTGGCAGAAGGAATCCGGGAAAACACAAAGGCATTTTACACTTATGTGAGGAATAAGAGAATGGTCAAAGAAAGAGTAGGGCCGATCAGGGATAGCATAGGGAACTTGTGTGTGGAGTCTGAGGAGGTAGGGGAAACCCTAAATGAGTTTTTTGCTTGTGTCTTTACGAAAGAAACGAACTTTGTAGTGAATGAAACCTTTGAAGAGCAGATGTGCTTGCTGGAATGGATAGAGATAGAGGAAACTGATGTGCTGAAAATTTTGTCAAACATTAAGATTGACAAGTCTCCAGGCCCGGACCAGATTTGTCCTCGGCTGCTTTGGGAAGCGAGAAATGAAATTGCTTCGCCACTTGTGAAGATCTTTGCATCCTCGTTCTCCACTAGAATCGTACCTGAGGACTGGAGAGAGGCAAATGTAATTCCTCTCTTCAAGAAAGGAAATAGGGAAATCCCCGGCAATTACAGACCAGTACGTCTCATGTCTGTCGTCTGCAAGGTGTTAGAAAGGATTCTGAGGGATAGGATTTATGACCATCTAGAGGAGCATGGCTTGATCAAATACAGTCAACACGGCTTTGTGAGGGGTAGGTCATGCCTCACAAACCTTATCGAGTTTTTTGAGGATGTGACTTGAAAAGTTGATGAGGGTCGAGCTGTGGATGTGGTGTATATGGACTTCAGTAAGGCATTTGATAAGGTTCCCCATGGAAGGCTCATTCAGAAGGTCAGGAGGAATGGGATACAGGGGAACTTAGCTGCTTGGATACAGAATTGGCTGGCCAACAGAAGACAGTGAGTGGTAGTAGAAGGAAAATATTCTGCCTGGAAGTCAGTGGTGAGTGGGGTTCCACAGGGCTCTGTCCTTGGGCCTCTACTGTTTGTAATTTTTATTAATGAGTTGGATGAGGGGATTGAAGGATGGGTCAGCAAGTTTGCAGACGACACAAAGGTCGGAGGTGTCGTTGACAGTATAGAGGGCTGTTGTAGGCTGCAGCGGGACATTGACAGGATGCAGAGATGGGCTGAGAGGTGGCAGATGGAGTTCAACCTGGATAAATGCGAGGTGATGCATTTTGGAAGGTCGAATTTGAAAGCTGAGTACAGGATTAAGGATAGGATTCTTGGCAGTGTGGAGGAACAGAGGGATCTTGGTGTGCAGATACATAGATCCCTTAAAATGGCCACCCAAGTGGACAGGGTTGTTAAGAAAGCACATGGTGTTTTGGCTTTCATTAACAGGGGGATTGAGTTTAAGAGTCGTGAGATCTTGTTGCAGCTCTATAAAACTTTGGTTAGACCGCACTTGGAATACTGCGTCCAGTTCTGGTCGCCCTAGTACAGGAAAGATGTGGATGCTTTGGAGAGGGTTCAGAGGAGGTTTACCAGGATGCTGCCTGGACTGGAGTGCTTATCTTATGAAGAGAGGTTGACTGAGCTTGGTCTCTTTTCATTGGAGAAAAGGAGGAGGAGAGGGGACCTAATTGAGGTATACAAGATAATGAGAGGCATAGATAGAGTTGATAGCCAGAGACTATTTCCCAGGGCAGAAATGGCTAGCACGAGGGGTCATAGTTTTAAGCTGGTTGGAGGAAAGTATAGAGGGGATGTCAGAGGTGGGTTCTTTACACAGAGAGTTGTGAGAGCATGGAATGCGTTGCCAGCAGCAGTTGTGGAAGCAAGGCCATTGGGGTCATATAAGAGACTGCTGGACATGCATATGGTCACAGAAATTTGAGGGTGCATACATGAGGATCAATGGTCGGCACAACATCATGGGCTGAAGGGCCTGTTCTGTGCTGTACTGTTCTATGTTCTATGTTCTAAACTTGGGGCTTGATTGGAATATGAGTTGCAAAGGTAACTAACAATCAGACCAAAATCACAATGAGGAATGATTGAGGCAAAAAAAATTCCTTTGTACAAGTTACGGAATATTTTATTATAAGCATTGAAATGCTATTCTGTTTGGTTAGTTCAAGTTCATCTTCAGTGACCAAGATGTGGCCCAAATAATATTATACATAGCTCCATTATAACATCCTTGCTCTCGTATCCAATGCTTTGACTAATAAAAACAAGGATTCCAAACGGTTTGTTACCTTCTTCCATGGACTCCACTTACACAGCTTACTGTTGTGGAAAGACTGCCAACATTGTCAAAGACCCCTCCCACCCTGGTAACACTCTCCTACAACCTCTTCCATCAGGAAGAAGACACAGAAGCTTGAACGCATACAACAACAGGTTCCACTACAGCTTTTCCCTGCCATTAGACCGATGAATGGACTCTCTAACTTCAAATGAACTTGATCCTGTTAATTTTGATCTTGCTTCATGCACTTCCTGCATAGTATAACCTGTATGCCTCTCTCTGTCTAAGCACCCTATGATCTGTGTGTCCTTGCTTATTATGATCTACGTGTACTCCTTGCTAACAAAGCTTTTACTGTACTTAGATATGCATGACTACAATAAATCCAATCAAATTAGTGGTGGGGTAGCAGATCCAGAGTGAATGAAACAGAGATATCAGGTCCTGAATATGGTAAGTCGGGAAATGGAAGAGATTAGTGGGAGAGGGACACAGGGCAACCAGCTGGAGCAGGGGCAAAAGGTGATTAACAAACCGTTTAGGATACTTGTTTTTATTAGTCAAAGCATTGGATACAAGAGCAAGGATATTATAATGGAGCTATGTACAGCTTGGTCACTGTGGTCAGTTCCGATGGCCACACAATAGGAAGGACGTGATTACACTAAAGAGGGTGCAGAAGAGCAGTATGTCACCTGGACTGCAATAATTCAGCTATGAAGAGAAATTAGATAAGCTGGCCAAAACTAGAGAACTGCAGATGCTGGAAATATAAAACTGTCATAAATTGCTGGAGAAACTGAATGGATCTGGCAGCATCTGTGTAGAGAAAGTAGAGTCAATGGTTTGAGTTCAATGACCCTTCCTTCAGAACGGATAGTTTGATGCTGTTTTCCTAGCAGCACAGGAACCTGAAGTGGTGGAGGAGGGAGGGTCTGACTGAGGTGTACAGGATTGAGGGTCAGATGCAGAATAAATAGGGAGAGACATTTCCCCTTAGTAGAGTGATCAATAATCAGGAGGCACAGTTTTAAGGTAAAAGCAGGAGGTTGAGAGGGGATTTAAAGATTATTTTTTCACATTTATGGCTGTGGGTATCTAGAACTTACTGCTTAAAAGGAAAGTAGAGATGGGGACCCTCGGGAAATTAAAAAAAATATATTTATATGAACACCTGAATTACCAAGGCATACAAGTGCTGAAAAATAAGGTTAGAATAAATGGATGCTTGATGACTGAAACCAAGCACAATGGGCAAAAGGGCCTCTTTCCATGCTATGAAACTCTATCACTTCATATTTAAATCCATGCCTTTTAGCCATATTATCAGTAGATTTTAAAACCTTTGAAAACTGCCATTATTGTCCATCAAGAAAGAAACATAAAAATTCACAATGCTTAGCCTATTCAGAAGATAAGCATTTGTTTATAACCAAAGTGTGTTTTCATTATTTCCAAAATATTGTGGACTTAGAATAAAACTGTCACATTCTCAAGTACATGTCATATGACATACAAACCAATGACAACTGATGTATTCCCAGGTTCATGTTCCAGCTGTCACCATTTTCAAATCTTTTTAACGTCTTTTACCGTCAATCTGTTAGCCAGGTTCAGTGCAATCTCTGTTTCTTCATCATCCTGCAAATGGGCTGTTGTATGATTTGAATTGTGATATTTTAAAATCTGTCTCCATATGGCAGCAAATATTTGATGCACACATAACATTTTTTTCTCCGTTCACTTTGTATTGTGGAGGCTTACATGAATTTCTCCCTAGAATACATGTTTTGTACCTCAATTATGGAAGCAAGCGAACTCTGTGGTCTTACTGCGCAGACTACAGAGCAGAACGATTTGCCTGAATGCTGAAATTTCTGGCCAGTGGATGATGAACAGTACAGATTCCCACTTCAACTCCCTGCCTCTGGCTCTACTGATCTCAGCTCACTCCTGAGGAATGGGTCCCTAAGTGAGGTAGGTAACCTCATCTAAGTGAGGTAGGAACTTGCCATGGCTGTTGCTACATAGCACAGTTTTGAGGCCTGGAGCTGAGATTCAGAATGTAGCGTAAAGAAAATTGAAGAAAAAGTATTGAACCAAGACTATATTGATTAGCAACTGCAACTAGCGCTCTTATTTCTAAGATACCAAGGTGTGCAGCTGGATGAATACAACAGGCCAAGCAGCATCAGAGGAGAGGGAAGGCTGACATTCTGGGCCTAGACCCTTCTTCAGAAATGATTTCTGAAGATTTCTGAAGAAGGGCCTAGGCCTGAAATGTCAGCTTTCCTGCTCCTCTGATGCTGCTTGGCCTGCTGTGTTCATCCAGCTCTACACCTTGGTATCTCAGATTCTACAGCATCTGCAGTTTCTAACTATCTCTTGTTTCTAATCTGTTATTTCTTGTTCATGTTGCTCTGAAGAGTCTTCTTGCTACAAATTCATTTGCATTCACAGCTGAAAGAAACTTGAAGTTCAAGAAATGAATCGGAAAGCAAAGAATAATGAAACAAATTGGAACAAGCAGAAGTCGACATGAAGAAAGTGCATAGCTGATCTGCAGTATGTATTTGACAGCTAACACAGATGACTTGACAGAAAAGTCTCTCCCACTCTCTCCAATTTTCACCCTCTTGCACTCTGCAGACTTCTCACTGCCACATCTCAAAAGCAATAATCATTGACATTTTTTTATCAGTGATCTGAATGTGGTCCACGTGATTAATAGTAAAATGATATTTGAAAAGCATAAATGAATATGACCATGTAACAAAAACATCTTGGGTCATGTTTGGTATAATTTGAAATGGGTGAAAGTAATCAAAAGTATGCATGCTAATGAATGAAAATGCTTCAAAATAGTTGGGGAAGTGATGGCCTAGTGTTATGATTGTTGGACCTTTAAACAGAGACCCATATAACACTCTGGGGACCTGGGTTCAAATCCCGCCATGGCAGATGGTGGAATTTGAATCCTGTAAAGATCTGGAATTAAGAATCTAATGGTGACCGTGAATCCATCGGCGATTGTTAGGAACAGCGATCTCAGGGAAGGAAACTGCCGTCTTTATCTAGCCAGACATACGTGTGACCCCAGGCCTACAGCAATGTGGTTGACACTCAACTGCCCTCTAGGCAATTAGGGATGGACAATAAATGCTGCCTAGCCAGCAACACCCTTAGCCTGTGAATGAACAAATGAATAAAGTAACGGAAAAATAACAGAAAAAGCCTTTACTCGAACATTACTAAACGTTTCAAGTAATCTGCCCAAGCAAGAACATGAAGACAGGACATGGAGGTTATAAAAATATAATTGGATGCTTTGATCAGAAATTAATTATATTGAAGAGCCTTGTTGGGCCAAGATGGTTTTTCTTGACATTTTATTTGGTTACGTTCGTTAGAGAGAAGAAGGTTGAGAGGTGACTTAATTGAAACATATAAAATAATCAGAGGGTTAGATACAGTGGATTGGGAGAGCCTTTTTCCTACGATGGTGACGGCGAGCACGAGGGGGCACAGCTTCAAATTGAGGGGTGAAAGATATAGGACAGATGTCAGAGGTAGTTTCTTTACTCAGAGAGTAGTAAGGGAATGGAACGCTTTGCCTGCAACGGTAGTAGATTCGCCAACTTTAGGTACATTTAAGTCATCATTGGGTAAGCATATGGACGTACATGGAATAGTGTAGGTTAGATGGGCTTGAGATCGGTATGACAGGTCGGCACAACATCGAGGGCCGAAGGGCCTGTACTGTGCTATAATGTTCTATGTTTCTATGTTTCTATGTAGCCATATGACTGAATGCTTAAGGCAAGGTGGGGATTTGTTATTTCAGTTACTGGCTGGACAGCTGGTTTATCATCATAATAGCATCACCAGCATAGATTCACTTCCCACCCCAGCTGAGTGCCTTCTTAACCTCACCCCTTGTCTGAGGCATGGTGACCCTCTTGTTAAAACAGTGTCATCTGTCCCCAGTGTGAAAGTGGGACTATATCATACTTAATGTGCCAACATCAGCATTAGAATCTGACTTCACATATTTCTGTAAGTAATAGTGGGACTGAGCTAGTGGGAAGCCACACACAATGTCATTGTTGGAGAAGCTTTTCCAGTAAAACAGCATCATTATTACATATGTTCTGGATTTGTTCTCAACACCTCTTTTTTTTTAAATTGTGGGTAGGTGATGGACTAGTGGTATTATCACTGGACTTTTCATGCAGAAACTCAGCTTAATGTTCTGAGTTCAAAACCCACTATGGTAGAACTTGAATTCAATTTTAAAAATCCGAAATTAAGAATCTACTGATGACCATGAAAAGCCATCTGGCTCATTAATGTCCTTCAAGAAAACAAGTCCTCTCTGATGAAGGGTTTAGGCCCGAAACGTCAGCTTTTGTGCTCCTGAGATGCTGCTTGGCCTGCTGTGTTCATCCAGCCTCACATTTTATTATCTTGGAATTCTCCAGCATCTGCAGTTCCCATTATCTCTGCTATCCTCACCTGGTATTAGCTATACGTGACTCCCAGACCTAGAACAATGTGTTTGTTTATCAACTGTCCCCTAGAATGGTCAAGCAAGCCACTTAGGTCAAGCATGGTTTGGGATGGGCAATAAATGCTGTGACCAGCCACTAACACCCATGTTCCATAAATGAATAATATGAAAGTTCAGACATAATCTGTGAATAATTTTCTGATCAAGTAAATGAACTATCTAAGCAGTAATTTGTACTCAGTCTGAAAATGAATTGCCAATATGTGTTCCCAATAGGTGTCATTTTAAATCACTTCCCCATCAAATTTCTTTAGTTCTCAATCTTGCTCAATTTCCATTAAGTTAGCAGCTATGGGTTTAAATCCCACTCCAGGACTGAAACACATAAACCAGGCACTCAAGTGAAACTAATCAAAGAAATGTCCTTGGAGCAAAGAGACATTCCTTCTCTGTAGATTACATATCTTTGTTCCAAGAGCAGTTCATGAGAAGCTCAGACATATCCCAGACACAGTTTGAACATTCACAAAGAACCAAAATGGGCTGACAAGAATGCCAGGGCCTGAACATTTCACTATTTGAAATATTTGTTAGTGTTTGAGTATTTGTTAGTGTTCCTGACTTTGCAGGGTGAATCACTGAAAATCTGGTTCAGTTGCCCATTTACGGAAGCCAAGATGACTGATGAACTGAATAATTTGACTGATATCCCAGACCACAGCATGCTCTCATCGACATACTGAAACAATATCACAGTCAACAGGAGGATGAAGCTCCAGTGTGCCACAATATAAGGACAATTGGAGGATGAAAAGAATAATGAGACTGAGCCAGTGGGAAGCCTGGACAGTTCTCAGATTGAGCATCCTACTGTCTGATTATATAACACCAGTCTACTAGAAAAACTAGAAATCATACTTCTACATTTAGATGTGATTTAGCAAGGCTGCTGACATCATTTAAAGAAGCCTGTGCGGACAAACCAGTGTGAATGATCTTGGCCACACACAATGTTGATGTTGGAGAATCTTTTCCAGTAAGACAGCATCTTTATTACCTAGGTCCGCTGAAACAGGGTCAGTGAAAGCAGAAATCCAAAACATGTCATACCGTCATAGAGCCATGCAGCATAGAAACAGAACCTTTGGCTCATCATTTCTATGCCAAACAACAAATGCCAATCTATATTAATCCCATTGACCTGTGCTTGGTCCACAGTCGACTATGCCAAGTTTTTAAGTGCTCATCTAGATGCTTCTTAAGTGTTGTGAGAATACCTGACTCCACCACCCTCTCAGAGAACATGTTCTAAATATCCACCACCATCTGTGTGACAAAAAACCTTTTCTCGGATCTCTTTTAATCCCTTACGCCCTCTGGTTTTAGACACATCTGCCATGGAAAAGAGGCTCTCGTAACCTGCTCAGTCTGTGCCTCACATAATTTTGTATAGCTCGATCAGATTCACCCTCTCAGCCTCCTGTGTTCCAAGGTAAACAAAGCTAGCCCAGCCAGTCTCTCCTCATAACTTAGACTTTCCATCCCAGGCAACACCCTGGTGAATCTCCCCTGCTCCCTCTCCGGTGTAATCATGTCCTTCCAATAGTGTGGCAACCAGAACTGCACATAGTATTCCATCTGTGGCCTAGCCGATATTTTGTAAGTTGGAACAAGGCTTCCCTGCTCCTATCTTATATACACCAACTCGAAAACGTCAGCTTTTGTGCTCCTGAGATGCTGCTTGGCCTGCTGTGTTCATCCAGCCTCACATTTTATTATCTTGGATTCTCCAGCATCTGCAGTTCTCATTATCTCTCAAGCATACCATATGTCTTCTTCACTACCTGACTACATTTGCTGAAACCTTCACGGATCTATGGACTTGTACATGAAAGTCCCTTTGTTCCTCACTATTCCTTCGCGTTCTACCATTCATTGTGCATACCTTTCCTTATTCAACTTTCTAACATGCGCCACTTTGCATTATCAGGATTAAATTTCATCTGCCATTGCTCTGCCCAACTTTTCAGCTAATCAGTATCTGCAGACTGAGACCATCCTGCTCATTAAGAAAAACACCAACACTTTTCGTATCATCTGCAAACTTGCTTATTTATCTTTGACATTCATATCCAAGTTGTTGATTTACATAACACACAGAAAGTGTCCCGGCACTGATCCCTGAGCAACACCACTGGTCACATGCTGTTAATCACAAAAACCTCCATCATCACCCTTTACCTCCTACGTGTCGGGTCATTTTGGATCCAGTTTGCTAAATTGCCCTTGAACCCATAGGCTGTTTCCTTTTAGAACATAGAACATAGAACATAGAACAGTACAGCAGAGAACAGGCCCTTCAGCCCACAATGTTTTGCCGACCATTGATCCTCATGTATGCACCCTCAAATTTCTGTGACCATATGCATGTCCAGCAGTCTCTTAAATGACCCCAATGACCTTGCTTCCACAACTGCTGCTGGCAACGCATTCCATGCTCTCACAACTCTCTGCGTAAAGAACCTGCCTCTGACATCCCCTCTATACTTTCCACCAACCAGCTTAAAACTATGACCCCTCGTGCTAGCCATTTCTGCCCTGGGAAATAGTCTCTGGCTATCAACTCTATCCATGCCTCTCATTATCTTGTATACCTCAATTAGGTCACCTCTCCTCCTCCTTTTCTCCAATGAAAAGAGACCGAGCTCAGTCAACTTCTCTTCATAAGATAAGCCCTCCAGTCCAGGCAGCATCCTGGTAAACCTCCTCTGAACCCTCTCCAAAGCATCCACATCTTTCCTATAATAGGGCGCCCAGAACTGGACGCAGTATTCCAAGTGCGGTCTAACCAAAGTTTTATAGAGCTGCAACAAGATCTCACGACTCTTAAACTCAATCCCCCTGTTAATGAAAGCCAAAACACCATATGCTTTCTTAACAACCCTGTCCACTTGGGTGGCCATTTTAAGGGATCTATGTATCTGCACACCAAGATCCCTCTGTTCCTCCACGCTGCCAAGAATCCTATCCTTAATCCTGTACTCAGCTTTCAAATTCGACCTTCCAAAATGCATCACCTCACATTTATCCAGGTTGAACTCCATCTGCCACCTCTCGGCCCATCTCTGCATCCTGTCAATGTCCCGCTGCAGCCTACAACAGCCCTCTACACTGTCAACGACACCTCCGACCTTTGTGTCGTCTGCAAACTTGCTGACCCATCCTTCAATTCCCTCGTCCAAGTCATTAATAAAAATTACAAACAGTAGAGGCCCAAGGACAGAGCCCTGTGGAACCCCACTCACCACTGACTTCCAGGCAGAATATTTTCCTTCTACTACCACTCGCTGTCTTCTGTTGGCCAGCCAATTCTGTATCCAAGCAGCTAAGTTCCCCTGTATCCCATTCCTCCTGACCTTCTGAATGAGCCTTCCATGGGGAACCTTATCAAATGCCTTACTGAAGTCCATATACACCACATCCACAGCTCGACCCTCATCAACCTTTCTAGTCACATCCTCAAAAAACTCGATAAGGTTTGTAAGGCATGACCTACCCCTCACAAAGCCGTGTTGACTGTATTTGATCAAGCCATGCTCTTCCAGATGGTCATAAATCTTATCCCTCAGAATCCTTTCTAACACCTTGCAGACGACAGACGTGAGACTTACCGGTCTAAAATTGCCGGGGATTTCCCTATTTCCTTTCTTGAAGAGAGGAATTACATTTGCCTCTCTCCAGTCCTCAGGTACGACTCCAGTGGAGAGCGAGGATGCAAAGATCTTCGCAAGTGGCGAAGCAATTGCATTTCTCGCTTCCCAAAGCAGCCGAGGACAAATCTGATCCGGGCCTGGCGACTTGTCAATCTTAATGTTTGACAAAATTTTCAGCACATCAGCTTCCTCTATCTCTATCCATTCCAGCATGCACACCTGCTCTTCAAAGGTTTCATTCACTACAAAGTTGGTTTCTTTCGTAAAGACAGAAGCAAAAAACTCATTTAGGGTTTCCCCTACCTCCTCAGGCTCCACACACAAGTTCCCTATGCTATCCCTGATCGGCCCTACTCTTTCTTTGACCATTCTCTTATTCCTCACGTAAGTGTAAAATGCCTTTGTGTTTTCCCGGATTCCTTCTGCCAAGCCTTTCTCGTGCCCCCTCCTGGCTCTCCTCAGACCATTTTTGAGCTCCTTCCTTGCCTGCATGTAATCCTCTCTAGCTGAACTTGACCCTAGCTTCCTCCACCTTATGTAAGCTACCTTCTTCCTTTTCACTAGAAGCTCCACCGCTCTCGTCATCCAAGGTTCCTTAATCTTACCCCTTCTTGCCTGTCTCAGAGGGACATATTTACTCATCACTCCCAACAACTGTTCCTTAAACCATCTCCACATGTCTATAGTTCCCTTACCATGGAACAACTGCTCCCAGTCCATGTGGAACCTTGTCAAAGAATTTCCTGATCTCCATGTAATCCACATCAAGTGCATTACCTTTATCAATGTGTTGAGTTACCTTTCAAAAGACTCAATTAAACTAGTTAGATAGGATCTCCCTCTAACAAATCTATGCTGATTATCTCTGATCAATCCCAGCCTCCAAAATATTGAAAAATCCTGACCTTCAGATTTTTTCCATTAATTTCCTTAACATTGCCATCAGACTAATGGTCTCTAATTACCTGACCTACCGTTGCTGCTCTTTTAGAACAAAGGAACCACATTAGTTATCCTTTAGTCATCTGGCACTTCACCTGCGGCTAGCAAAGTTTTAACTATCTTCACCAGAACCCCAGTAATCTCCTGTCTCCTCCTTTATCTCCCATAGCAGTCTGGGATATATCTTATCAAGCCCTGGGAATTTAAACGCCTGTCTGCCAGCTAACATATCCAATAAATCTTTCTTATTAATTATAACATATCCTAGAACATGTTCCAGAAGGGTTCACAATTTCAAGACTGTCAGCAAGAGAGTGAGGAGTGAGATGAGGAGAAACATCTCTACTCAGAGAGTTGTTAGGGTTTGGATTGTGCTTCCTGGGAGAGTGGTGGAGGCTGATTTCTAATAAATTTTCAAAAGAGAGCTGGATATATATTTGAAAGTGATGAAGTTAGAGCGCTACAGAGATAGGGCTAGAGAGCATAACTAGCTGGGTAGCTCTTTCAGAAGCCAGTGCAGGTAAGATACATTGAATGGCCTTTCTGTGCTGTAAAATTCAATGATTCTATGAACATCATCACCCCATTTAATATCCCTGCTACACTTTCACGTGAATAAACCCAGTAAAAGTAGCTGCGATTCCCGAGTTGTGCTTGTGCCTGAGTCTGTTGGCTTTGTTCTGCTTGGATTACAGAAAGCATGATGTTATAAATATGGCAAATTTTCACTATGTTTATAGGCAGCATACCCTCTAGGTTTCATAGCTGCACAGGCACACCAAAGCTCTGAGCAAGGTGATCAATGTTGGCACTCTTATTGTAACATTATATTTTGGTTTTGGAAGTTATTCCCACACACTGACCTCAGATGTTCATGCAACTAGAAAGAAAATCAGTAAAATAGATCTGCTGAAAGGATACTGGTAGGTTACCTTAACACTCTGAGCTGAGTAAATAATGACTTTTATCACACCAAACAAACTTTTCCAATACTGAATGATGCCATCTGGACAAAATAAATATTTTATTCTGTTTTCAGAGGGTATTGAGCAAAGTAGTAGCCACATAATTCCGAGACATTGTAACATACCTTTGTGATGAAAGTTATACAGTGACATTTTGAGGGGCCACTAGAAACGGCTAGAAGCCTTTTCTGAAAGATTACGGTCAGCTCACTTAATGATAGACATAATGGGAACTGCAGCTGCTGGAGAATCCGGGATAACAAAGTGTGAAACTGGATGAACACAGCAGGCCAAGCAGCATCTCAGGAGCACAAAAGCTGATGTTTCGGGCCTGGAGCCTTCATCAGAAATGGGGGAGGGGTGAGGGTTCTGAAATAAATAGGGAGAGAGGGGGAGGCGGACCGAAGATGGACAGAGGAGAAGATAGGTGGAGAGGAGACAGACAGGTTATAGAGGCGGGGATGGAGCCGTTAGAGGTGAGTGTAGGTGGGGAGGTGTGGAGACTAGGAACCTCATCCTGCCCCCTTGACCTGTCCGTCCTCCCCGGTCAAGGAACCTCATCCTGCCTCCTTGACCTGTCCGTCCTCCCTGGACTGACGTATCCCCTCCCCACCTCCCCACCTACACTCGCCTCTACAGGCTCCATCCTCACCCCTTTAACTTGTCTGTCTCCTCTCCACCTATTTTCTCCTCTATCCATCTTCAATCCACCTCCCTCTCTCTCGCTATTTATTTCAGAACCCACTCCCCCTCCCCCTTTTCTGATGAAGGCTCCAGGCCCAAAACATCAGCTTTTGTGCTCCTAAGATGCTGCTTGGCCTGCTCTGTTCATCCAGCTTCACACTTTGTTATCACTTAATGGTAGACCTTGCTAAGAATGAGTTTGCAAAGGCATGGGTAACCTATATTGGGGTATATAAGTACTAAAAGTGCTGTTAAGAACAGCAAATGTGGATGCATTGGTGGAGTTTCTTACTTCTAAAACTGAGCAGGAAGTCATAAGGCTTTTGGAGATACTGCAGCACTTTAGCTGCTTCTCTGATGGGCTTGTTTCAGAAGAAAACCATGATAGGGTAGGTGGGGAGTACCAAGTATAAGTTGAAAGGCTGAGTCATCTAAATCAATGAATTGGTGACAGTTGGTCCTTATTCTTCTGAGTCCTGCAGGACAGCAACTGGTGCCAGTGACATGAGGGTACTTCAGAAAAGGTTGGTCAGGCACAGAGGGACCAGTGTGATATTCCACCCAAAAGTTAAATCAAAACCAAAAGAGATACTTTATTGTGGAGAAGAGTACGAAATATACATCTGGCTTGAGAGATACTGGAATACAGTGATGGTAAGGCTCTAACATTTTTGGGAAAATTCAAAAACCAGAAAACCAGATCACTTTGATTTTGATATATTAGCCTTATCAATTACAGATTATTCACATTACAAGGAAAAACAGATTAATAAGTGATTTTTTTTCTCAGAATTTCAGGAGGAAGTAATGGCCTGGTGGTATTATTGCTATTCTACTGATCTTAGAAACTCAGGTAATGTTCTGGGGGGCCTGCGTTTGAAACCTGGAATAAATATCTGGTTTTGACTGTAATGTACGGCCATGAGATCAGTGTCAAATGTTGAGGAATAAACCTTGGGTTCACTGATGTCCTTCAGAGAAGGAAACCTACAAATAAGTTGCCCATTGCAAAAAATCCTATGAAATCTCAAAAAGGAAATGAATTCCCTGCTAATGTAGAGTAGTAAGGGAATGGAACGCTTCGCCTGCAACGGTAGTAGATTCGCCAACTTTAAGTACGTTTAAGTCATCATTGGACAAGCATATGGACGTACATGGAATAGTGTAGGTTAGATGGACTTCAGATCAGTATGACAGGTCGGCACAACATCGAGGGCCGAAAGGCCTGTACTGTGCTGTAATGTTCTATGTTCTATATAATGACATTGTGGATCCACCTCCAGCACATGGACTGCAGCAGTTCAATGAAGCATCTCAATACCACCCTCTCAAGTGCAACCAAGGACAGGCAATAAATGGACCTAGTCAGGGATGCCTATGTAACACAAGTGAATTTAAGAAATAAGCATTGGTCAAAATTATCTGAGTATAAAAATAGGAAAAAAGTGTAATAGTTTCAATTAATCCATTAGGTACACTTTAAGAATGTATGTTTAATTTTTATTTTACATGTCCCCTTATGTTTTGACGCCTTGTATTGAAATGCGAGTATGCTATGATTTATTACCCCCAAGGATAGGAATAAGAGTGGGATGTTTGACCCTTTGAGCCCTCCCAAACATTCAATATATTTATGTGGAGTCATAGAAATGTGTCTTGAACTTTTAAACAAAGAACAGTTTGCTCAGGATAAAAGGGACGAGGTGCAATATCAAGGATGCAGGACTTGTGAGAAGCAGAGAACTTGAATAGAGCTATACAATCTGGAGAACCTGTAGATAGAGGTCACATGATTCATTTTGAGGGTGGAATAAAATTACTGTATTTCTTACCTCAGTGAATGAGAATACGATTTCTGCCTGTGAAGTAACAGCTCATTGCTCTCTCTGTCTTTCTTTGCCTACGTGAGTGAGCTGTAAACTCATCAGAAATCACCTGCATCTTTTGAAGCAAGTTCCTGGTGATGATTTCTTTTCCCAAGAGCACTTAATCAGGTAGGTACTCCAGTGTGAGCAACTTGTGTACACAGAATAACTTTGGAATCAGGATAACATTTTGCGACAGTTTCTAACTTATTGCTTCTGTTTTTGAAAGGATAGATACATAGAACATAGAACATAGAACATAGAACACTACAGCGCAGAACAGGCCCTTTGGCCCTTGACATTGCACTGATCTGTGAAATCAATCTGAAGCCCATCTAAGCTACACTATTCCATTATCACCCATATGTTTATCCAATGACCATTCAAATGTCCTTAAAGTTGGCGAGTCTACAACTGTTGCAGACAGGGCATTCCATGTCCTTACTGCTTTCTGAGTAATGAACCTACCTCTGACATCTGTCCTATATCTATCACTCCTCAATTTAAAGCTATGTCCCCTCGTGCTAGCCATCACCATCTGAGGAAAAGGGCTCTCACTGTCCACCCTATCTAATCCTCTGATCATCTTGTATGCCTCTATTAAATCACCTCTTAACCTTCATCTCTTTAATGAAAACAGCCTCATGTCCCTAAGCCCTTCCTCATAAGACCTTCCCTCCATACCAAGCAACATCCTGGTATATCTCCTCTGCACCCTTTCCAATGCTTCCACATCCTTCCTATAATGCGGTAACCAGAACTGTACACAATACTCCAAGTGCGGCCGCACCAGAGTTTTGTACAGCTGTAACATGACCTTATGGCTCTGAAACTCAACCCCTCTACCAATAAAACCTAACACACCATACACCTTCTTAACAACCTTATCAACCTGGGTGGCAACTTTCAGGGATCTGTGCACCTGGACACTGAGATCTCTCTGCTCATCCACGCTACCAAGAATCTTACCATTAGCCTAGTACTCTGTAATCCTGTTACTCCTTCCAAAGTGAATCACTTCGCACTTTTCCGCATTAATCTTCATTTGCCACCTATCAGCCCAGCTCTGCAGCTTATCTATCCCCCTCTGTAACCTACAACATCCTTCCACACTATCCACAACACCACCAACTTTAGTGTCATCTGCAAATTTACTAACGCATCCTTCTACGCCCTCATCCAGGACATTTATAAAAATGACAAACAACAGTAGCCCCAAAATAGATCCTTGCGGTACACCACTAGTAACTGAACTCCAGGATGAACATTTCCCATGAACTACCACCCTCTGCCTTCTTACAGCTAGCCAATTTCTAATCCAAACCGCTAAATCACCCTCAATCCCATGCTTCCATATTTTCTGCAATAGCCTACCACGGAGAACCTTATCAAATGCTTTACTGAAATCCATATACACCACATCAACTGCTTTAACCTCATCCACCTGTATGGTCACCTTCTCAAAGAACTCAATAAGTTTTGTGAGGCATGACCTACCCTTCACAAAACTGTGTTGAGTACCCCTATGTGAGAACCTATTTGTCAATATGTCATAGGTGAAGTATGATTCTCTTGTTGCCATGATCAGAATTCTTCATAAAGAAATAAAGATACGTAGAAGATAGGAGCAGGAGCAGGCCATTTGACCTTTCAAGCCTGCTTCACATTCATTATGGCGACAGTCGATTATAGAGCTCAAGACCCTAATCCCACCTTCCCCCTATATCCTTGATCCATTTAGCTAGAATTCAACAAATAACTATTATAAATAAATAAAATAAAAACAGGCATTGTTTTCTTGTGGCTATTTCTGGAAATTTGTTGAAGCCAAGCAGCTCAGCAAGAGTAACCAAATACAAGAGGAGTTCTTACATTTTTAATATAATCCCTCCATGGGGGCTTCAGCACTCTCTTGGTCAATAATCTTGTCGAGGCCTACAGTACTCCAAGGTATTTGTGTACCTCCAACTTTGGTTCTTCGATCACCTTAAATTTTGTTCCATCTTTGGTGGCTATTCCTTTAACTGGCCTACACCCCAATTCCAGAATTTCTTCCCTGAACCATTCTGCCTCTTTAGTTCTTTCCCTTTTGGTAGAGGGTCCTTAAACCTGCCCTGACTAAGCTTTTAATCATTTGCTTCTATCGCTTCGTATACTGTATCCAAGGACTGTTTAAATGCCCCTAATGTGGCTGAGTTCACTACATTGGCAGGCAGGGCATTCCACGCCCTTACCACTCTCTGAGTAAAGAACCTGCATCTGACATCTGTCTTAAATCTATCACCCCTAAATTTGCAGCTATGCCCCCTCTTACAAGCCGACATCATCATCTTAGGAAAAAGACTCTCACTGTCCACCCTATCTAATCCTCTGACCATCTTGTATGTCTCTAATAAATCCCCTCTTAGCCTTTTCCTCTCCAATGAGAACATACCCAAGTCACTCAGCCTTTCCTCATAAGACCTTCGCTCCAGACCAGGCAACATCTTGGTAAATCTCCTCTGCACCTTTTCCAATGCTTCCACATCCTTCCTGTAATGGGGCGACCAGAGCTGTACGCAATATTCCAAGTGAGGCCGCACTAGCGTTTTGTATAGTTGCAGCATGACATCACGGCTCCAGAACTCAATCGCTCTACGAATAAAAGCTAACACACCATAAGCCTTCTTAACAGCACTATCAACCTGGATGGCAACTTTAAGGGATCTATGTACATGGACACCAAGATTCCTCTGCTCATCCACACTACCAAGAATCTTTCCATTGACCCAGTATTCTGCCTTCCTATTATTCTTCCCAAAGTGAATCACCTCACATTTATCTGCATTGAACTCCATTTGTCACCTTTCAGCCCAATTTTGCAGTTTATCCAAGTATCCCTGAAACCTGCAACATTCTTCCACACTGTCCACCACTCCACTGATTTTAGTGTCATCTGCAAACTTACTAACCCATCCACCTATGCCTGCATCCAAGTCATTTATAAAAATGACAAACTGCAGCTGTCCCAAAATGGATCATTGAGGCACACCACTAGTAATCGGACTGTAGGCTGAATATTTTTCATCAACCACCACTCGTTGCCTACTTACAGAAAGCCAGTTTCTAATCCAAACTGCTAAACCTCCCTCAATCCTGTGCCTCTGCGTTTTCTCCAATAGCCTACCATGTGGAACCTTATCAAAGGCTTTACTAAAGGCCATGTACACCATGTTAACTGCCCTTCCCTCATCCACATGCTTGATCACCTTCGCAAAAAACTCAGTGAGGTTTGTGAGACACGACCTGCCCTGGAAAAATCCATGTTGCCTATCTCCAATCAAATTGTTGCTTGCTAGATGATTATAAATCCTCTTATAATCCTTTCCAAAACTTTTTCTACAACAGTCGTAAGGCTCACAGGCCTATAATTACCTGGGTCATCCCCACTGCCCTTCTTGAACAAGGGCACAACATTTGCAATCCTTCAGTCCTCTGGTACTAAACCTGTAGACAATGAGGACTCAAAGATCAAGGCCAAAGGCTGCGCCACCTCCTCCCAGCTTCCCAGACAATCCTCGGAAAAATCCTATCCGGTCCAGGGGATTTATCTACCTTCACTCCTTCTAGAATTGATCACACCTCCTCCTTACTAACCTCAATCCTTTCAAGTCTAATAGCCCATGTCTCAGTCTTCTCCTCTACAATATTCTCCTTTTCCTGAGTGAAAACAGATGAGAAATATTTGATTAGCACCTCTCCGATCTCCACAGGGTCCACACACAACTTCCCACTTCTGTCTTGGACTGGCCCTATTCCTACCCTAGTCATCCTCTTATTCCTCACATACCTATAGAAAGCTTTAGGATTCTCCTTTATTCTACCTGCTAATGTCTGCTCATGTGCCCTCCTTCCTGTTCTTAACTCTCTTTTTAAATCCTTCCTAGCTAATCTGTAACTCTCCATTGCCTCATCTGAGCCACCCCGTCTCAATGTCACATAAGCCTCCCTCTTCTGCTCAACAAGAGATACAATTTCTATAGTAAACCACGGTTCCCCTACCTTATCACTTCCTCCCTGCCTGACAGGGACATACCTATCAAGGACACACAATATTTGTTCCTTAAACCAGCTCCACATGTCGATTGTCCCCATCCCCTGCATTTTGCTACCCCATTCTATGCCTCCTAAGTCTTGCCTAATCACCTTATAATTGCCCTTCCCCCATCTATAACTTTTGCCCTGTGGCATGTTCCTATCTCTTTCCATCATTAAACTAAACCTAACCAAATTATGGTCACTCTCTCCAAAGTGCTCACCTACCACTAAATCAAACACCTGGCCTGGTTCATTACCAAGTACCAGATCCAGTGTGGCCTCCCCTCTTGTTGGCCCTTTGACATACTGAGTCAGGAAACCCTCCTGTACACATTGGACAAAAATTGACCCATCCGACGTACCGGAGTTATAGAATTTCCAGTCAATGTTGGGGAAGTTAAAGTCTCCCATAATGACCGCTCTGTTCCTTTCACTCCTGCCCAGAATCGTATTGCCAATCCTCTCCTCCACATCCCTGGAACTTTGTGGAGGCCTATAAAAAAAACTCCCAGTAGTGTGACCTCTCCTCTCTTGTTTCTGAGCTCAGCCCACACCATCTCAGTGTACGAATCTTTGTCAAAAGTTCTTTCAGCCACCATTATACTGTCCTTGACTAATAAAGCCACATCTCCCCCTCTTTTACCACCTTCCCTGAACTTTATGAAAGATCTAAACCCTGGAACCTGCAACATCCATTCCTGACCTTGCTCTATCTATCCATGGCTGCAAAATGGCCACGATATCGAAGTCCCAGGTACCTATCCATGCTGCAAGCTCACCTACCTTATTCCAGATACTCCTGGGCGTTGAAGTAGACACACTTCAACCCAGCTTGCTGTCCACCAACACACTCCTGTGACAGTGAGATCCTGTCCATGTCCTCCCTACTCTCATTCTCCTGTGTACTGGAACTACACCACAGTTTCCCATCCCCCTGCCGAGCTAGTTTAAATCCACCTGAATAGCACGAGAAAGTTTCCCACCCAGGTTATTAGTGCCGCTCTGGTTCAAATGAAAACCATCCTTTTTGTAGAGGTCCCACCTTTTCAAGATGAAGTTATGAAATCCAAAGGGCACTTTACTGATGAACTTACTGATGAACTGGTTATCAGCCATTAGAAGATTTTTAAACTGGACAGATGAGTGGTACTTTCCATTCTCTTTGATACCGTGCCCTGACTGGAGACTGAACATCTCCAACCATCTACATTTTGACTCCATGGCCTGGACAGGGTGCAAGATACGTTGAAGGGTACAGGGTCATATGGCTTTCACGCCTCATTACAAGGGCAAAAAAAGAACTGAAGTCCTTTCTAGCATCTATAATTGGGAACTGTCAAAACTGAACTGCTGTTTCAAACTAAACCTATGTCTTACCTGCAATGTTGATGAGCTGAACAATTAGCTCAGGCCAGATAAGTTCAACAGAAAATTTCTGAAGATGATAGTAACATTCAGAATATCTGGCATCATCTGTCGAGAAAGAAAGAGTGAACATTTTGAGTCCAACATTGCTTTTAGAGACAAAACAGAAGTTGTTGGAAAAGTTCAGCAGGTCTGGCAGCATCTGTGAAGAGAAAATCAGAGCTAATGTTTCAGGTCTGGTGACTATTCCTCAGAACTGAAGTTAACTCTGATTTTCTCTTCACAGATGCAGCCAAACCAGCTGAGCTTTTCCAGCAGCTTTTTTTTTGTTCCTGATTTACAGCATCCACAATTCTTTTGGTTTTTTTATCAATTTTAAGAGGATATTTATGGGATGTAAAGTGAAGAAGCTGCAGAAGGTTGGACCTAGGCAGTTGCCCTAAGGAACTCCTGCAGTAATCCCTTTAGGCTGAGAAGATTGGCTTTCAATCATAACAAACATCTTCTTTTGAACTGGTTAAGGCTGTAGTGAGTCTGACTACAAACTAATTTATATGAGAAATACTTTAGGCTGAACCTATACAAGTCATTGCAAGTATCAATACAAATTGATGATGCTGTCTGAAGTGGAGATGAGGTCATGTTTCATAAGTAGTGACATGTTCGTTGGTATTAATTCCAAATTGGATTACAGAGTTAATGTGTATTAAACATTAAAAATAAAATAATAATACAACTTCAAATCATAATAAATTTGACTTTGTCATTCAGCAGTGTGGTTTGTGTCATATGGATGATGGAACACATTTCATTAAGGCATTGATGACAGTTTTACTGTGCAATTCAGATTCTGATTTGGATTTAACATTTGCCTCAACAGTTTTCCTTCAAATTGGCTTGGCCAGTGAAAGTGTTGCAGGTGTGCCGCTTGAAGAAACTCAGTGCCTTTTCTGGAATGTCTCATGAACCAGAACAAGAAATATTCCGGCAGCTTGTCAAAAAAAGCTTTTATGCACTCCTCACCTCTTTGTTGACCCTCTCACAATTATTAATTCATTCTCTCTCTGACTAAACTTCTGGCCGTCCTCTCTCCCAATATGGATCCTCATCAAGCCTTAGCTCTTGCTCCGTCTCTGCCTGGTTATCAAGAACCATCCCTCCGGCTTCTTGGCTTTGGCCTCTTTTTATGTTTTCCTTCTCATCAGCAGAAAAGGATTTCAATTTTGTCAGATGCTGGATAGGGAAAGGAAAGCAATCATTATATTGATGCTTCACTGTTAAACTGGCTAGACCTCTAAATCACTTCTTTACCCTTTCTAGTGCAATCACTTTATTTCTATAATCCGGTAACCAGCGTTTTACCCTGCTGCAATCGAGCCTCTTTGTGTTTCTATTCTATGCTCTGGTTAATAAAGTAAGTGTCCCATATACCATCTTAACCATTTTATTTACCTGCCCTACTCCCTTCAGGGATTGTTGAATATACACACCAAGGTCCCCGTGATGTGCGGTACTTTCCAGGGTCTCACCATTCAGTATATAATTCTATTATCTATGGATTTGAGGAGGCCACACACAACACAAAATCCAACCCATACTCATATGTTGTCTGAGGAAGAGGTCTGTTATGTCAATTGACTGAAAATAAAAACTATTTTATTTTATCTCTTTCAAATTGTATCTTTATCCTTTTTTTTCTCTTGAGGACTGTGGGAATTGATAGGGCATGAAAGGAGATAATAAATAGTGATGCGTTTTAAGACAAGACAGCACTCAAATGACAGGTGGCTAAGGTTCATTAACATTTAGTCATTTTTAAAGAACTTCGCATAAAATGAGACTTAAGTTACAGATCGTTTGTGAAATCCAAGCAAATTGCTGCTGATAGTGCTATTGCAGCAAATACAGCCAATTGACAAACTAGCAGAGTTTGTATAATACCAGTCCACAGCCAAGATTTAATTTGCATGTCAACTGTCAAGCTAAAAAAAATGCACAATCGATGTGCTCTTGTTGCATTGAAACAAGCCCAACAGAAGTTGTTCTTGAGATGGGAAAGGAACGGATGAGTACATTTCAGAATTAATTAAAAGTTTTAGCTATGCATCATTGGATCTTGGGTTCATTCACAGGACAAAGGAGGCCAATTAAACATTACTATTACTATTATACTATTGGTACTATTGTATCATTTTAATATAATTTCAACCATTTAATCATCTCTTGTTTTCCATTTTAGAGTTTTATATTCTTTTTAATGTCTGTTTTTCATGAATAAAAAGAAATGTTGGTAATGGAATTTGTATGGAAGATGTCAAAACAATCCATTTTCTTTGCTGTAAGGGAGGAAGCCTGTGATTTTTACCCAGGGTGGCATATATGTGACTCCAGACCCAGTTCAAAGCCAGTAAATTTTAAAGGTTTTATGACATATCCTTGAAAACCATTATGGCAGCTCACCACAACCTTCCCAAGGGTAATTAAGGATGGGCAATAAATGCCAGCCTTATCACCGGAACCTGCATCCCATGAATGAATACAAAAAAAGTGTGGCTGGCCTTCAAATTTGCTTCCTTGTCTGTAAATTGTTTGTGATGTCATGCGATCACTTTATATCTATTCTTTCTTATTTCTGAAAGATCTTGTGCTTTTCCTGTTTGTCACTGTTCACAAGTCCATGTTTCCATCTAAAAACTGTGTGTATTCACCATATTGCATGGAATTAATACAATTTCCTCATTAACTCTTTCAGAAGCATCACCTTATTCAACTCCACCCCCAAAGCATTTTTATTTCCATTTTGTTGACTAATTTTACAATCATGTATATGACTAAACTATATTTTTCACAGTAAAGTCACCAGGGTCTTCCCAGAATATAGAGTTGCTGTCCTATTAGAGAGACAACCAGTAGTGGTTTAAATAAAGAGACACCACACCTCACAGAGAGACCTTCATGGTAACTTCAATCACAAATGGAATTGAAGATTTTGTGATTCAATTTGTGCAAGATCTCACCACGTTATCTCGTTTTCCCTTAACAAGATCAGTGCTGCAGCCTGGGTTAGCCAGGTTGACTGAAATAGCTTGCTTCGCCTAGGGTACTGCAGATAATGCACATGTTATATCGAGACTGCCACATTATATAATAGTTGAATTCATTAATAAACAAATGTTCCATTTATCCAACTCAGCTTGTCATCCCCAGAACTCTCTGTGATGTCTGTGCTTTTCTAACTCTGATCCGTTATGCATTCCCCATCAAATTTGCACCAATGTTGTTGGTCATGTTTTCAGTTGCCACGGTTCTAAATCCCAGAAATCCTACCTGCACCTCTATGTCTCTTTATCTTACTTTCTTCCATAAGGCTTTCCCACAAACATACTTTATTGAACAAGGTTTTGATTACCTGGTCTAAAATCTTCTTGATGTCATAAATTGTTTGAAAAGGCTCCTGTGGAGCCCTGTTGGGCATTTTTTAAAATATCTAGTTAAATGCAGTTAACATTGTTGATATTAGAGTTGAAATTTTATTGGAACATTATAAATTGTGATTAGACCACAATGTAAATTGGATTTATATTGGTGCCCCTTAATTCTGAGACTACTCCTTCCTGTCCTCCAATCTTATACCATAAGAACATAAGAACTAGGATCAGGAGTAAGCCATCCGGCCCCTCAAGCCTGCCCTGCCATTTAATAAGATCATGGCTGATCTTTGAGACTCAGCTTCACTTACCCGCCCACTCACCATAACCCTTAATTCCTTTACTGTTCAAAATTTTTTCTAGCCTTGCCTTAAAAACATTCAGTGAGGTAGCTTCAACCGCTTCACTGGGCAGGGAATTCCACAGATTCACAACCCTTTGGGTGAAGAAGTTCTTCCTGACCTCAGTCCTACATCTGCTTCCCTTTATTTTGAGGAAATGCCCTCTAGTCCTAGTTTCACCTGCTGGTGGAAACAACCTCCCTGCCTCCACCTTATCTACTCCCTTCATAATCTGATATGTTTCTATAAGATCTCCCCTCATTATTCTGAACTCCAATGAGTATAATCCCAGTTGACTCAGTCTCACCTCATAATCCAACCCTGTCAACTCTGGAATCTACTGAGTGAATCTCCTCTGCACCCCGTCCAGTGCTAGTATATCTCTTCTCGAGTAAGGAGACCAAAACTGCACACAGTACTCCAGGTGTGGCCTCACCAGGACCCTACGCAGCTGCAGCATGACCTCCCTGTTTTTAAACTCCATCCCTCGAGCAATGGGAGACAAAATTCCATTTGCCTTTTTAATTACCTGCTTCACCTGAAACCCCACCTTCAGTGATTCATGCACAGGGACACCCAAGTCCCTCTGCACAGCAGCGTGCTGCAATTTTTTACCATTTAAAACATAGCCCATGTTGCTGTTATTCCTACCAAAATGGATGACCTCACACTTATCAACATTGTGCTCCATTTGCCAGATCTTTGCCCCCTCACTTAGACTGTCTATGTCCCTTTGCAGACTTTCAGTATCTTCTGCACACTTTGCTCTACCACTCACCTTTGTGTCATCTGCAAATTTTGACACACCAGAATTAGTCCCTAACTCCAAATCATTTATGTAAATTGTAAACAATTGCAGTCCCAACACTGATCTCTGAGGCACACCACTAGCCACTGACCACCAACCAGAAAACATCCATTTACCCCTACTCTTTTCTTTCTACTGGTCAACCAATCCTCTATCCATGCCAATACATTACCTATAATACCGCGCAACTTTATCTTATGTAGCAACCTTTGGTGTGGCAACTTGTCAAATGCCTTCTGGAAATCCAGATACACTACATCCACAGGGTCCCCATTGTCCACCACACAAGTAATGTCCTCAAAGAATTCTATCAAATTAGTTAAACACGGCCTACCATTCATGAACCCATGCTGGGTATTCCCAATGGGGCAATTTACATCGAGATGTCTCGCTATTTCTTCCTTAATGACAAATTCAAGCAGTTTCCCCACTCCCAAAGTTAAGCTAACTGGCCTATTTCCTGCTTTTTGTCTACTTCCTGTTTTAAACTGTGGTGTCACATTGGGTGTTTACCAATCTGTGGGAACTACCTCAGAGTCCAGTGAATTTTGGTAAATAATTACTTGTGCATTTGCTATTTCCCCCATCAAACCCTGGGATGCTTTTCATCAGGGCCAGGAGACTTGTCTACCTTTAGCCCCATTAGCTTGCCCAGCACTGCCTCCTTCATGATAATGATAGTTTCTAGATCCTCACCTGCTATAACATTCTTGCCATTAGTTTTCGGCATGTTATTTGCATCTTCCACTGTGAAGACTGACATGAAATAACTGTTTAATGTCTCGGCTATTTCCTCATTCCCAGTTATTAAATTGGCCTTCTCATCCTTGAAAGGACCAATGTTTACCTTCACCACTCTTTTACGATTTACATATGTATAGACTTTTGCTGCCGTTTTTATATTCTGAGCTAGTTTACTCTCATAACCTATCTTACTTTTCTTCATAACATTTTTCATGGCTTTTTGTTGGCCTTTAAAGACTTCCCAGTCTACTAGTTTCCCACTAATCTTTGCTTTTTTGTATGTGTGTTTTTTCAATCTGATACTTTCCTTTATTTCATTAGACATCCATGGCTGGCTCTCCCTTTCATTTCATCTCTCATTCTTCTAAACTCCAGTGAGTAAAGTCCTAACCTCTTTAACCTTTGCTCGTTAGACTGTTGACTTGGACCAGGGGTCTTCTAAACCTCTGAACTGTCTCCAATGAAACAAAACTTTTCCTTAAACAAGAAGACCAAAGCTGCTCACAGTACCCCAGATGTAGTCTCGCCAGCACTTTTTCAGTTGCAGTAAAACTTCCTAATCATGTACTGCAACCTCCTTGAAATAAGGCCCAACATTCTAAAATTCTAACAATAGTCTAACTTTTGTCAAAGGGTTGTCAGCCTTTGGAACTCCTTGCTACAGAGAGCTATGTGGGCAGAGTGCTCATACATATTTAAGACTGAGATAGATTTTTGATCATTAGGGTAAACAATGGTTACAGGGAAAAGGCAGGAAAGTGGATGTGAGGCATGTGGGATCAGTTATGATCCTATTGAATGTTGGAGCAGGTTTGAGGGGAGGAATGACATACTCTTGTTATAATTTCTTATGGTTTTATAGTCTAATTGATATCTAAATTGATCAAGAAAACAATCATGCTCTCAGGCTAAAACCTTACACTTCAAGGACACCCTAAGGACTTTACACTCCATGTTCTTTCAGCTTCATTTTGCACTGGATATTATCATTTTTTAATTTGTACCTGTAAACCCGTATCCTTGATGTTGCATCATTATTACTTTTATCAGTGTTGACTCATAATAAAACTGCTCTTACTTTTACACGAGAAAACCTTGTAATTGCCTTCTTGACTGGCACAACAGATTTTGGTTAACTACATTTTATTAGAGAGGTGTATTGCCTTGTGCGAAAAAAAATGTAAGTCCTTCTTGCGGCCAAACAAGGAGGTTGAAAGCGTGAAGCTGATTCATTCCTCCTAATCGAATCCTAACCATGTCCTTGAGTTGATGCAGAGAAGATTTATCAGAATGATTTCATGGATGAGAGGCAGCATTAGGCTGGAGAAGCTGGGGTTGTTTCTCTTAGGTTGAAAGAAGTTTTGGGAGATTTGATAGAGGTGTACAGGATCATGATAGCTTTAGGTTAGCTAGATAAAACCAACTGTTTCTATTAAGCCTGTGATGAAAGGGTTAGGATGGGCATAGACTTACGATTTTGAGTAAAGGGTGCAGGGGACAAGAAATTGTTTGCACAGTGCATGGTAATGAAGTGGAGATAATGAATGATTTCAAAAGGAAATTGAATTGAACGTGTGACAAGAGATATCCTTGCATAGTGATGAATATAGAGTAGGAATGGGGTTAACTAAATTGCTCTACAGATAGCTAGTATGGACTCAATGGGCTGAATGGCTACCTATTGTGCCATGAATTACTCCATCACTGAAAAGAAATCCAGTGCTTGTCAGGCTAATTAGAAATTTTATTCTCAATGATTTAGTCCTTTTGCAGAGAAAATTAAGTTTAATTTTGTTTTTGTTTGGATTCATTGATAATAAGCCATTCATATTAATACCTCGCATTCATTAAAAAAATTCAGACCATGAACTCTTCTCAACATGCTGCACAATATGAATATTTCTTCTGTTTGCAAGTTAAATAAACTGACATTTGAGGGACCCCACTGAGACTTGCTTTGATAGGAATATTCATCGACCGCTCCAAAAGGCAAAGTAATTATTTCTCAGCAGAACCTGAACAAAAAATGCGAGCAAAAGGGTCAGAAAGTTTCAATGACATTGTGACAAAAATTAAAACTGACTATGAAGCAACATTTTGCAAAACATTGAATCCTTCAAGTTAGCACTGCGTCTTTGTGAAAAAAGCTAAAACATATTTATGTAATTATCTAATTAAAGCTTTGATTTTTTTCAAAAAGTGCTTCATATATACTTGCAGCACCTAAATGAATGCATGCAATAATATTTCTTCTGTTTGAATCTTGCATGAGATGTACATAGCATATTTATTACCCTTACATATTTTTTCAGTATGAATTATGTCAGAGAGAGGGCAACAATTTCAATCTATAACACCACAATTTGTAATCATTTTTTGTTATATAAGATAATGATTCTGGAGGGGTTAACGTTCTTGTTACATTAGCTCCACTCATTCTGCTGATGTCAAACAGTCTGTGGGTGGAGACAGGAAGATCTACACTAGCTTTAGGCGAGAGCAGATGTATCTAGACTTGAAATGTTAACTCTTATTTTCTCTCTGCCAGACTTGCTGAGTTTTTCCAGTGCTCTCTGGGCATGTTTTGTTCAGACTTTGTTCCTGGTCATCGTGCTTGACCAAATGTAATTTTATTAATTGCTATCATACAAATAAATCTTCTTGTTGCCTAAGATCAGTGCCTCCTCTGTAGCTACCCCATGATGTGCACTCTCTATCACTAATCATTAAGTAAGCCCAAGACAAAGCAAACACAAAACAGATTGGTGGCAGCAAATTACCTCTCACAGCCCTTACCCAGCACCAAGCACTGATGGAGGTGTAAATACCACAGGAACCAAGAGTGACATCTAGGAAAACAGCACAGTTCCTTTAGGAGGTGTTTGCCCGAAAAGATGTGCGTTCAGCACCACCAAGTAATGGCAGTTTTTGACATTATGTTTAATTTGTTAGCTAGCAACAGATGATTGCATTGAAAATAGCTCAATGGTTGTTAAAACTTTACTGTTTCACTTACAGTTTACTATGTAAGGGCTATCCATTAGGTCATTGATTTGGGGCCAAATCTTACAATTTTTTGGCTAAGTCTACTGAGTCATGCCATGTTTTGTGGAGTGATTCTAGCTGCAAGGCTGAATGGGTTTTCTCATTGTATCTTATCAAACTCACTACTTTAATTGGCGCGTCAGTCCTCATGGTGAGTATGATGTCCAACCTATCCCCATCCTATCACACTCAGTGTAACTCACCAGAATTCCCAGAATTGAGCCTTATCCCTGGCATTGTGCCATCTTTCAAAAGGCTGTTGTGCACCAAGATAAATTCTGTCAGTCTAGAGCTGACCTGGACATTGCAGGCAGGAGAATTTGCCTTATTGTTTTGTGGGCAGTGTCATGTGGATCCTGCTTGGGGGGGGGGTGGTGCAAATGTGGGACCTCTTGCCCCAGGACCATCAGTGGAGACCAGAACACCAGACCATGCCAGCCTGGTCTGAAGTTACCACCTGGATAAAGTGGTCTTGGCTAGGAGGAAAGCTGAGTTCTGTAAGAGGAAGGTCAAAGTCCTTTTCCACCTTACCATAGTAAGTGCCACCATTTCTCTGCAACACCTCCCACTCACGCTCTCTTGTCTACTAAACCAACCTCCCATCAAGGCTCATGCTCTACCACTCTTAGGAATGTTTGCAACATCTTCCCCACTCACTCCCACCTTTTCCAAACTGCAACAATACTGTCCCATTTAATGACATATTCTCCAAGGCGTGCGATACTGCAATAGATTATTCCTGCCACCTCTAAAGCAGGTGTGTCTTCAGAGCTGTCCATGAGCTAAGAATTAGCGTTTGTCATTTTTATCCCCCTTTGAGTTCTTCAGTGTTTCAGTTTTAAAAAGATCTAGAATGAAGGTTAGTGTTAAACAAAACAAAAGATGAGTTTATTGCATAATTAACATCGTATCTCGTCCAGTAAAAGTGATAATGTTATTTGCTAAGACTCATGTGTGTATATATGTACATACACATGATGAAAATATTTTTAAAAAGTATATACTTGTTGAGGTGCCACATCAAAGTAAATAAAAACCACATGGTATAGGAGCTAGCACATTGGCATGGAAAGAAGGCTGCTTGGGTAACAAGAGGCAGACAGTAAATGAGTTTTTACTGGTTGGCAAAATATGATTAGTTGTGTACTCCAGAGATTAGTGCTGAAAACTCAACTTATGGTGTTGCTTATATTGTTTGGCACATAAATTGTTGTCTTTTGTAGCTGCACTAGATTGACATCTCATTTAGGTATGCATTGTGATGGTCTTCGCATATACTCCCACAGTCTTTAGTGAATGAGGACCAATGACCGAGCTTCGTGGTAGTGTCAAGAGTGGAGAAATATGCCAATCCATGACACTGCAGGTTTTACTTAAATACAATTCTGCTGCTGCTGATGGCCCACAGTAATTCGCAAAATTCCAATTTTGCATCAATAAGTCTGTTTGAAATAGAATAAAGTACAAATAAAATTACAGCGCAGAAACAGGCCCTTTGACCCTTCAAGCCTGCGCCAATCCAGATCCTCTATCCAAAACCTGTCGCCTATTTTCCAAGGATCTGTATCCCTCTGCTCTCTGCCCAGTCATGTATCTGTCTAGATACATTTTAAATGATGCTATCATGCCTGCTCTACCACCTCCGCGGGCAACCCGTTCCAGGTACCCAATACCCTCTGTTAAAGAACTTTCCACATATATCTCCCTTAAACTTTTCCCCTTTCACCTTGAAATTGTGACCCCTAGTAATTGAGTCTCCCACACTGGGAAAAAGCTCCTTGCTATCCATCCTGTCTATAGCTCTCATGATTTTGTAGACCTCAATCAGATCCCCCTTCAACTTCCATCTTTCTAATGTAAATAATCCTAACCTACTCAACCTCTCTTCTTAGCTAGCATCCTCTATACCAGGCAACAGCCTGGTGAACCTCCTCTGTACCCAGTCCATGCATCCACATCCTTTTGATAATGTGATGACCAGAACTGTACACAGTCTTCCAAAAGTGGTTGAACCAAAGTCATACACAACTGTAACATAACCTGCCAACTCTTGTACTCAATACCCCGTCCGAGGAATGAAAGCATGCCATATGCCTTCTTGACCACTCTATCGACCTGCATTGCCACCTTTAGGGTACAATGGACCTGAACACTCAGATCTTTCCGTGCATCAATTTTCCCCGGGCTTTTCAATTTACTGTATAGTTTGCTCTTGAATTGGATCTTCCAAAATGCATCACCCTGCATTTGCCTGGATTGAACTCCATCTGCCTTTTCTTTGCCCAACTCTCCAATCTATCTATATTCTGCTGCATTCTCCGACTGTCCCCTTCACTATCTGCAACTCCACCAATCTTAGTGGCATCTGAAAACTTGTTAATCAGACCATCTGTACATTCCTCCAGATCATTTATGTATATCACAAACAACAGTGGTCCTAAAACTGTTCCCTGTGGAGCACCACTGGTCACAGTTCTCCATTTTGAGAAACTCTCTTCCACTACAACTCTCTGTCTCCTGTTGCCCAGCCAGTTCTCTATCCATCTAGTGAGTACACCCTGGACCCCTTGCTACTTCACTTTCTCCATCAGCCTACCATGGGGAACCTTATCAAACACCTTACTGAAGTCCATGTATATGACATCCACAGCCCTGCCCTCATCTATCGACATTGTCACTTCGTCAAAGAATTCTATCAAGTTGGTAAGACATGACCTTCCCTGCACAAAACCATGCTGCCTATCACTAATAAGCCCATTTTCTTCCAAATGTAAATAGATCCTATCCCTCAGTATCTTCTCCAGCAGCTTCCCCACCACTGTTGACAGGCTCACCAGTCTATAATTACCTGGATTATCCTTGCTACCCTTCTTAAACAAGGGGACAACATTAGCAATTCTACTTAGTTCTCATTTAGAACTTTGATAGTGTACAAATTAGTGTAGACAGCTTCAATATGTAGACACAAATATGCTCACTACAAGGAATGTGTGCTGGTTTATCTTACCAATAGTATCACCGTGGAATCCATAGTTTCCTCACGGTGCAGAAACAGGCCATTTGGCCCAACAAGTCCACACCACCTCTCTGGAAGGCATCCCAACCTGACTCACCTCCTACCCTTTCCCCATAACTCTGCATCTCCCATAGCCAATCCACCTAACCTACACATCCCTACACACTATGGGCAATTTAGCATGGCCAATTCAACTAACCTGCACATTTTTGGACTAGTTGGCATGTCTATGATAGGAAATCTGAAAGGATCAGGTCAAGTATGCTTCTGTACGTTGTTGGTTCTCCACCCCACACCAAGTGCAGCAATTATGTCTTTTAGAACTTAGCCAGCGCAGTCAATAGTGGTTCTGCCAGCCACTGCAGATGGTGGACATTTTAGTCCCTCACTCAGAGTATGTTCTGAACACCTCCCACCCTCAGTGCTTCTTACAAGTGTTGTTCAGCTTGGAGGAATACTGATTCTCCCTCTGAGTGGGGGTGGAGGGCATTGTGGTTGCTGGTAATCAGTAGGAATTTCCTTGTCCATGTTTTACCTGATGTCATAAGACTGGTAATAATGACAATGACTAAGGATTACTACTTGAGCTATGGCAAACTGGGATAAAGTATACAAAATCAAGGAGTTAAATGCTCGAGATTGTTGTAGGAGGAGTGGGTTTCAGTTCATTCAGGACTAGTACCAGTACAGCAGTAGCAGGGGTTTGTTCTGGTGGGATGGATTTCACTTGAACTATGTTGGAGCTAATGCCCTGGCAAATTGATTGAGTAAGTTTGTAGAAGCTGCTTTAAGCAAAGTATAGATGGAGAAGATTTCTGGAGAAGAGATACATAGGCTTACAAAGCAAAATCTTTATCATTACTGCAGGATGGCTATTTAGGTTAGCCATTTCAGATCAGCCATTTAAAGATAAATTTAATACCTACTATTGTAAATGCATAAAGGCTAAAAAAAGGAATAAAAGAGGCATTGTTGTCAAAAGGCCAAAGTAAAACTAAAAGTAAGCGTATAAAAGTGCAAAAGATAATTTGAGTCATGGAAGGGAATGGCAGAAGGAGACAATAAAGGGCTGCAAGAACCACACTAAGGGAATCAGAAAATAAAATTGTAAAAAAGACTAAGATTAACACAAAAAAATTTACAAAAACACTGAAAACTAATGTCGACATTTAAGTAATATGTTGGTAATATTGTAAATGAAAACAAGGATTAATAGACTTCTTGAATAATTATTTTGTGACAAAATTGACAAGTATGGAACAAGATAGTAAACAAGAAATTCTAGAGAATATAGTAACGAATCAATGATTAGAATTCTCCAGAAGTTAATGTAATCTTGAAAATAAGATAGTAAAATAATATCCTTATGGAGTGAAACCTGACCAGGATGTGAAGGTTTTTACCTGGCTGTTAAAAGTAATGGGTAAGAGGATACAGTTATTTTAGCTATAATCTTTGAAATCTCTATTGATTCAAAAATTATGCTTTTGAAAGTGGCAATGCAACTCCATTACATAAGGAAGATCAGAGAGAAAACCAGGAAATTATAGCACACTAATCTGTCATGGGGATGCTATTGGCCTCTATAATTGAGGACAGAGTCACTGAGCACTTAGAGAAGTTTGAACTGGTTAGAAAGAACCGTAATGGATTTCAAAAGACGAGGACATGCCTGTGCACATTTCTCTTTCAGAAAGAAACCAAATCAGTAGATGAGGGAATACACTAGAATGCAATTTTATAGACTACTTGAATTCATTTAATAAGATTACATAGAAGATACTGTTAACAAAAGAAAGCCCATAAAACTGTAGACGTGTTGTCAATTTAATATGGAGAGTGATTAGGAGGTAGGATAATGATAATGAGTATGGCCTTGAATTGGAAAGATGTGATTAATGATCTTCCATGTGAATCAGTATTAAAAGCTCGAGTTTCACCACTTTATAAATTATTTAGGTAATATAGCATTTTAGGTAATTTAGCAATTATATATTAAGTTTTCAATGATAAAGTGATTGGTGAACTGGTAAGCAATCTTAAGCAGGTATATTAAGGTAGCGAGAAAATGATAGATAAAGGGATGAATCAAAATAGTGGTAGAAAGATTTGATGTAGATGTGTAAGAAATTACCTAGTTTGGACTAAAAGGATAGACAGATAGATAGGTAAATAGATAGATAGATAGATAGATAGATAGATAGATAGATAGATAGATAGATAGATAGATAGATAGATAGATACAAGTAGTTCATCAAAGTTGAAAAAAAACTAGAAAAGTGGAGGACCAATCAAATTTAAGGCGGTATATACAACACATTGGTAATGAAAATGAAACTATCAGCTGAAAGAAAGCAAAAATGTAAATTAACGGCTAGTCATTATGTCTAAAAAGCTAGATTAGAAAAGAAATATGTTTTACTGCAACTGTACAAAGCCTTGGCTGGATTGTATTTGGAGTATTGCATACAGTTCTCTGCACAATATCTTAAAAAGGCTACTTCATTCTTGGAAGGAGCACAATGCAAATCCACCAATGTTACATGCTACATCGCCTACTCCAGCCCTAGCTCCTAGACTTTATTTAATCATATGGAAAAACTTTGCAGTGAATAAACAAGGTGAAAATTCAGGAGAACAGATTGCTTAAGTAATTATGACATCTTGAAAACCCTTTGCACGTCGATGTCTAGAACTGCAATAGCAGTGCTCTGAAGCCTGTGGGCTTGCACTTGTCACATAAGGTGTCATACTTTGAAAGGATTAATGCCGAGGGATGCATTAAACACCACGCTGTATGTCACACTGATATGGGCAGGGGAGCAATGATATGTCCCTTTCAGGAGTTATAACTACCATCTTGGTTTCCCTCTTAGTAAAAATGTCTGTCATAGCAACGTAACGTGTACCTGATTACTATTGTGAAATAAACTGCACTTGTTTAAAATGAGAATCTCTTCTCATTAGATCCCACACTGAAAAGGTGATGGTGACATTATGTCTAACTTATGGTGATTTAAAAGCCCAGATAACACATAGAACATGATCAGTAGTGGTGAGGATCCATCATACACCATCATAAACATCAGAAGCATTTTAAAGACATACTTTTATGAGAATCACTAGCTCAGGCAGTCAGCAACTAAAGAGTTGAACAATCCAGAAGCAAGTAAAAGAACAATTTATGGCAAGATTCAACACAGCAGAAATTGCAACAATGGAAATTGCAGATATCTGCCTTTAAATGGTGTTTTCACCAAATAAGGATTGATGAAATTGTGTCAGTTTAGTTTTCATTTTGCCACCGATTTGGAGGATTATTGTATTGTATTTTTGCGTTAAGTTGTATTTTTTTCCACAGTATGTTTTCAATACCATTTAAACATGACATTTGTCTCAAAATCACAACAGTAGGCTGTCTGTTTATTTTTCAGAATAGCGATGTGAAACATTCACTTTGCTTCTGTACAGATATGTAGTCTTTAGTCTGTTTGTGTTTGCAATCTAAGTCCTTTTATTTGTAATCCTTCAAAAACAAGCCGGTGGGCAATGTCCTATTTAGAGATATCACAACTGTCTGTAATCTGATACTATTGATTGTTGAAACTCTCTGATGTCCAAAGCTGTTGTCTGGTTTGTTTTCTTTTAGTTTCTTAAACTTCTACTACCAAGATGTTGTTACATTTTTAAGAGGTAGCCACAGTCATGATGTAATTTCGCCTCCGGCAATGTATTTTACCTGATGCAGTGACCTTTAAATTACTCTCATGACATAAGAAACTGGAGTGTGGATATTGTGGTATTGAAGGATCTAACAGAGGTTTAATACCACTCACTATGTTGGATGAACACTATATTAACAGATACTTAAATGTCTGTGCTAACATGAAGCTATTAAATTGCAGCAGCGTAGAACTGAATGGAATGGTAATTTATTGCCAGTTATATGTTTACAAAAACATTCAGTGAAAAGTGTGTAAGTCACTATTCTCCATTGCCTATATTAATAACAGAAATCAGAAACAAAAGACAAAGTCCACCTTAATTGAATTCACAGCTCAAGGGGTCCCAGGGATGAGGAAAAGACAGGAGCCACAATCTCCACCACTGCAGAAAGCCTACATTGCAGCTACTAAATCTCATAGAGTCATACAACGCAGAAACAGAACCTTCCGTCGAATTCATCCAGGCTGATCAGATATACTAAATTAATCAAGTCCCATTTGACAGCATTTGGTACATATTCCAATAAATTCTTCCTATCCATATTCAGATGCATGTTAAATATTGTAATTGTAGCACTCTTCACCACTTCGTCTGGCAGCTTGTTCCAGACATGCACCAGCATCTGCGTGGAAACCTTTCTCCTTAGATCTCTTTTAAATCTTTCCTGTCTCACCTTAAACACATGCCCTCTAGTTTTGAACTCCCCTACCCAGAGAAAATAGCCACAGCCTATTCAGTCTCATAACTCAAACATTTCAACCCTTGCAACATCCTTCTAAATTTTCACCTGAACCCTTTCAAGTTTAACAACAGTCAAATTTTATCTGCTTAGGCTTCTAGAAAGTACCAATGTCACCTCCATTCTGATTGTACTAGTAGCAAAAGTGTGTACCATCTACAAGATGCACTTTCAAAATTCACCAAGGCACCTTAGACATCTCTTCAAACTCACGGCCACTTCCATCTAGAAAACACAAGGGCAGCAATTCAATGGGGACATTACCACATTCAAGTCCTTCCCAGCCAAACACCATCCTGACATGGTAACATATTCCTTTTATTCAAAATCTTGGAACTCCCGCTCTCACAGCATTGTTGGCCTAACTACGCCAAAGAATGCGGCAGTTCACTACCATCTTCCCAAGGCCATTTAGGGATGGACAAAAAAAATTGGTCCAACCAGCAACAGCCGCATCCCTGAACGAATTAAGAAACAAACCTGATATGAGCTCTTGAGGCCTAATTAATTTAAAGTAATTAAAATTTCCCAGCTGCTGTCACCCAGAGTTGAACCCATGCTATAAGTTCCAACATTTTGAAATTTCATAACATTTATTAGCTCTCTAACCTACCCATAACATTGTTATAATCACATGTTATATAGCAAAATAAATAAACATGTGTTTCAAAGTCTATTACCTTTATTATTCAAGGTTGATCGAAATCTCAGAATTCACAGGAGATCAATGTGACCAACATATTCAAAGAATTTGGGAACGTAACAGTTCCTGTTACTGTTTCTGACAAGGAACTAATTTCAATAAGACTCACTGAAGTCCAACCTGACACTGGCTATTAACATCACCTAGCCAACGGGAGGGAATCAGAATTCACTCACAGGAGGCTGCAGTTAAAAATGCTCCCTTGTAGTCTCTGGGAGGAAAAGTTCTATGATCTTAGGTGAGTAGTAAGTAAGGAGGGTCTGGGGTTGGGCCCCTCAAGCTTGGAAATCAGGTGGCAGGAAAATGGAGGTTTATGTATAGAAAGACAGTGAGTGGTGTTTATATAATTGCATATTGGGGAGGATTTTGAAGACTGAGTCACTTATTTGCACTAAATATTGTTCAGCTGTTTTTTTTCAACTATTGGTTTAAAGCCTGAGGGCTCAGTATTTGTTGTTATTACATTGGCAGAGGACAGATAGGAACATCTTGTGGGGAGGATCAGTTACTGATAACTGGACTACTTTAATTTATTTTGGAGTTAAAATAATTGAACGCAAATCCTGCAGGATTGGTATTTGCCAGTGTGATCCTCCCTGTCAGAGTTTCCACTGTGCTGCCTGACAGCTGATGCTTATTACTGAAGCTATAATGAAGAAACTCCATCTGCCTCTTGGCCAGATAAAGTCTGTGTTCAGCTCTTCTCAAAAAGAAAGATGAATCTCGTAGTGGGACTTGGTGCAAGTTTTCTTAAAGATATTTCCAGTTTGATCAGCTACCCATTTACTACCATCCCTTATGAAGTTATTGAGCTAGACCAAGTTCATATGATCACCATGTTCATATTACAGTTACTGGTGTAAGATGTAAGATTATCTGTTAAGATCAATTTAGTCTTTCTAACCTTTAGTCAGAGATTGGTACATTTAATATTCGTTCCGAATTTGAGGACCATCATAAGTATTTATGGGAAAGGATTTTGACCTAATTCAGAAAACTAATAATGGGGCTTTAAGGATGAATTGAGAATGAATAAGTCTGACTGGAACTGGACGTATGAACTATGTCACACATGATTGAATGGATTTAGCACAATCCTATTCCTTCTTATTACCAGTAATGAGAACAAAATGCCAGTTATCTTTCCCATCTTGCACTGTTACATCTATACATATCTATATATCTCGAATGAATCCTATATCTCTGTTTAGTGGAGATGATCCAGCTTTTTGAAGTAGTATCTAGGCCATGCATATTTTTGCATAATTTTCTGTGCACTTTTGAAGGCTATTAAAAATTTATGATTGATCACTTTTCCCTTCCAGTGCTATGACTGCATTTTCATCTGAATGGCAAAATTGGTGCAGATTTGTGTTATTTACGCTATCATTCCAAACAAATAGGTCCCAAATGCATTCAAAAACCACATTGCACTTGGTATTTTAGAAGTCTATCGATCAACCAGAATTTTTTTTAAAAAACTGCATGATTCGAAAGTCCTCAAATTCCCAGTAACTGCTGTCAAAGGCTTGTAATAACTCTTCCAGTGCTGATTAAAAATTGTCAGCAATTGCATGACTTTTCATCAGTTGAGGTACATCAGCAATTTTATTGGCAATTTTTCACCTCAAAACAACTGCTAGTAGTATTGATACGGTGAACTCTGGCATTAGAGTAATTCATTCCCAGGTGGTCAGAGTTAACAAGCAGCTTTGTGTGAAAATATTGTACTTAATTGGACTCCAGGTCATAGGATATAAATTAAAATTGGTGTCACACTATGCCTTTGATGACTGTAACAATTGTGGGCAGATTACTTCCATATTTTGCTGAAGGTATCATTCAGATTGCCAACCCTTCAATAAGGTCCTGCAGAATGGCAAATGAATCTTTGCTGCATTGATGTAAGGGACATGAGGAACAAAATCATTCCTTCATATAAGAAATTATGCAATCTAACCACATCGCTATCATATGTGACACAACAAGGTGTAGAGCTGAATGAATACAGCAGGCCAAGCAGCATCAGAGGAGCAGGAAAACTGATGCCTCGGACCAAGACCCTTCTTCAGAAATGGGGGAGGGGAAGGGGGTTCTGAAATAAATAGGGAGAGAGGGGGAGGGGGAAAGAAGATGGATAGAGGAGACAATAAGTGGAGAGGAGACAGACCGGTCAAAGAGGCGGGGATGGAGCCAGTAAAGGTGAGTGTAGGTGGGGAGGTAGGGAGGAGATAGGTCAGTCCAGGGAGGACAGACAGGTCAAGGGGGTGGGATGAGGTTAGTAGGTATGAAATGGTGGTGGGGCTTGAGGTAGGAGGAGGGGATTGGTGGGAGGAAGGGCAGGTGAGGGAGGCGGTGGCGATCTGGGTTGGTTTTGGGATGCGGTAGGGGGAGGGGAGATTTTGATGCTTGTGAAACCCACATTGATACCATTGGGCTGCAGGGTTCCCAAGCGGAATTTGAGTTGCTGTTCCTGCAACCTTCGGGCGACATCGTTGTGGCACTGCAGGAGGCCCAGGATGGGCATGTCATCTAAAGAATGGGAGGGAGAGTGGAAATGGTTCATGACTGGGAGGTGCAGTTGTTTAATGTGAACTGAGCATAGGTGTTGTACAAAGCGGTCCCCAAGCCTCTGTTTGGTTTCCCCGATGTAGAGGAGGCCACAACAAGAACAGCAGATGCAGTATACCACATTAGCAGATGTGCAGGTGAACCTCTGCTTGATGTGGAGAGTCTTCTTGGGGCCTGGGATGTGGGTGAGGGCAGAGGTGTGGGGGCAAGTGTAGCACTTCCTGCGGTTGCATGGGAAAGTGCCGGGTGTGGTGGGGCTAGAAGGGAGTGTGGCGCGGAAAAGGGAGTCATGGAGAGAGTGGTCCCTCTGGAAGGCAGATAAGGGTGGGGAGGGAAAAATGTCTTTGGTGGTGGGTAGGGATTGCAGATGGTGGAAATGTCGGAGGATGATGGGTTGGATCTGGAGGTTGGCAGGGTGGTATGTGAGGATGACAGTGATTCTGTTTTGGTTTTTATGTGGGGAGGGGGTGCGAGGGATGAGTTGTGGGAAATGTGGGAGACATGGTTGAAGGTATTCTCGAACACTGAGAGGGGGAGGTTGCAATCCTCGAAAAATGAGGACATCTGAGATGTGCGGGAGTGGAATGCCTCATCCTGGGAGCAGATGCAGTGGAGGCAGAGGAATTGGGAATAGGGGATCGCATTTTTGCAGGAGAGTGGTTGGGACGAGGTCTATTGTAGGTAGCAGTGGGAGTCTTGAGAAACAATGTTATCATGTGTGTTGTCTTTCTCTCTTCACCAACTAAATCCTTATACTTAGCCATTTTTTGAACCTGGGATACATTTCTTCAGGCCCTGGAGATTTACACACCATTATGTCTGCTGAAACATCTACCACCTGCAAGGTCCCCATCAAGCCACTCACTTTCCTGATTTGGAAATATATCTCTGGTCCTTCACTGTGTCTGGGTCAAATTCTCCATGAAGGCATCCATGAAGCGCTGTGGGCCATTAGCTGCCGTAGAATTACACTGCAACAATCTGCGAGCTCATCGTTCAGCATATCCCCCACTCAGCGATTGCCATCAAGCCAGGGGATCAGCTCTGGCTCAATGGAGAGTGCAGGAGAGCACTTCAGGAGGAGCACCAGGCATACTTGTGAGCCAACCAGCATAAACATTAAGTGATGGACAGAAGTAAGTGAACCTATAACCAACAGATCAGATTGGGGGCACGGTGACTCAATGATTAACATTGTTGCCTCAGAGTGCCAAGGACCCAGGTTTGATTGCAGCCTTGGGTGACTGTCTGTGCAAAGTTTGCAAGTTCTCCCTATGTCTGTATGGGTTTCTGTCAGGTGCTCAGTTTCCTCCCACAATTCAAAGATGTGCAAGGTATGTGGATTGGCGATGCTAAATTTCCCAGTAGTGTCAAGCAATGTATAGTCTATGTGGGTTAGCCACGGTAAATGTGGGATAATAGGGGTAGAATGAATGGAGCACGTGAGTCTGCATGTGATCCTCTTTAGAAGATTGTATGGATTCAAATGGACCAAGTGGCCTGTATCTTCACTAGAAGGATCATATGATTCTATGAGGCCTAAGACCTTGCATCCTGCCACATCCAGTCATAAATGGTGATGGACAATTAAACAACTCACTGGAGGAAAGAGCTCCACAAACATCCACATCCTCAGTGATGAATGACCCCAGCACATCAGTGCAAAAGATAAGCCTGAAACATTCACAGCAATCTTCAGCCAGAAGCTCCATGTAGGTGATCCATCTCTGCCTCCTCCAGTAGTCCCCAGCAACACAGATACCAGTCTTCAGCAAATTCGATCCACTCTGTGTGAAGCATTAGGGACACTGGATACTGACAAAGCTATGAGCATTTAAGCAATAGTACTGAAGACTTGTGCTCCAAAACCTGCCACTCCCCTAGCCAAGCTATTCTGGTACAGTTACAACACTGGCATCTACCTGACAATGTAGTATTTTCCCAGGAATGTCCATAACACAAAAAGCAGAACAAATCCAACCCAGCCAATTAGTCTACTGTCATTCACCAGTGATGTGATGGAAGGTATCGTCAATAATACTATTAAGTAGCACCTGCTCAGCAATAATCTATGCAGTGATACCCAGTTTGCACTCTGCCTGGCCACTTAGCTCCTGATTCATTACCACCTTTGCTCAAATATGGACAAAAGAACTAAATTCCGTAAGCGGAGTGAAAGAGACAGCACCTGCTATCAAGATCGTGTTTGACCAAGTGTGTTGCCAAAGAGGTTTGGCAAAACTGGAATCAATGGATATCAGGAAAAAACTCTCTGCTGGTTGGAGTCATACCTGGTACATGGGAAGATGGCCATGGTTGATGGAATTCAATCATTTCAACTCCACAATATCTCAGCATGAGTACCTAGGTCTAACCATCTTCAGCTCTTTGTCGATGACCTTCTCTCCATCATAAGGTCAGAATTGGAGATATTCCACAATGTTCAGCACTGTTTGTGATTCCTCAGATACTGAACCAGTCCACATTCAAATGCAACAAGATCTGGACATTATCCAGACTTGGGCCGACAAGTGGCAAGTAACATTTGCACTACACGAATGCCAGGCTATGATCAGTACCATTAAGAGACAAACCATCGCCCCTTGACATTTATTGAGGTTCCATCGCTGCATTCTCCCACAAGCAACACCACAGGGGTTACCATCGATGAGAAACTCAACTGCACTGCCACCTAAATACAAGTGGCTATGAATGCATTACCAGCTAAAAATACCATGTCAAATAATTCACTTCTGGACTTCCCAGAAACTATCCACAATCTACAAGGCTCAAGTCAGGGCTGTGATGGAATACTCCCTACTTTCCAAATTGAAGGCATTGACTGTGCACACTCTTACTCTTTAAGCTGTTGCCAAGCCATTCAATATATCTATTTTATTATGTCTCACCTGGGTCTGGGTCTGAGCTCCTCATGTCAATCCTCGTTTACTGTCCTAAATGGGTCAAAAATAAGTAAATTTTGGGAAAGGCAACACTGGCAGTTTCTGTTCCAGATATGTCTCAATCCCACTGGTACCAATTGCTGGTGCATGTTGTTGAACAGGGATTTGATTGCGAATTTTAAGACTGCCCCATTTTGCAGCCCTAGTGCAGTCCACAGGTGAACCAACTTCCCATGTGCCAGGTATGACTCCGACCAGAAGAGAGTTTTCCCCGATACCTACTGATTCTAGTTTTGCCAAGGCTCCTCAGAGTGAAGGGTTGACACTTTAGAACTGATTTGAGGAGGAATTCAGCCAGTGCATCGTTGATCTACAGGGCTCATTGCTGCAGAAGGCTGTGGAGACCACATCAATGAGTGCACTTGAGACAGAGATAGACAGCTTCTTGACTAGTATGAGGATCAAGGCTTATGGGGAGAAGGCAGGAGAATGGGGTTGAAAACTGTAACTGCCGCCATTGAAAGTTGTAGCAGACTTAATGGGCCAAATGGCCTAATTCTTCTCAGTTTTATGTCTTATGGTCCCTGGGAGGCCTTTGATTTGAAGTACTTGTATAACGTCTGCAGTTGAACACAGCAATCCTGCCATCCAGTTGGAGTTTTGAGGCAGCGTCACCGCACCTGAAACATTAACTCTGATTTTTAATCCAGAGATACTGCCACACATGCTGAGCTTCCAGCAGCTTCTGTTTTTGCTCCTGACATCCAGTCTGAGCCTGGTTTAAGAGGGCACCTGCCCCGTGTGACAGACAGAATTCAAGCTGAAGAAAGGTTTCCGACTAGTGATGAGACCATGAGCTACGGATGTGTGGAAGACGAATGGCCAGAGTTAGTACAGGGTCAGGGACCCACAGGAAGCAGTAAAAGAAACTGAATACTGGGTTAGAGGACCCACAAGGTGGTGAGAATCCAGATATTGGAGTTGGAGACCCACATGATAAGAAACAGTGAAAGTGAAAGGGTTGGGAATCCAGAGTTGCAGAGCAGAAAAGCAACTAATATAGGCTTGGGAGCCCACAAAAGAGAGCAGCAAATTAAAAGGGAGTGGTAGCAGAACTGGCAGAGTGCATGGAAACACTAAGACAGTTTTTTTACTCTCTAATGAGATGAGGGCATCACTGACTAGGCAGCATTTATTGTCCATCCCTAACTGCCCAGAGGCATGCACATTGCTGTGGGTCTGGAGTCACACATAGGCCAGACAAGGTAAGGATGGCAGTTTCCTTCCCCTAAAGGACAGTAATGAACCAGATGGATTTTTCGTCACAATCGGCAGTGGATTTATGGTCATCATTAGACTCAATTCCAGATATTTTATTGAATTCAAATTCCACCATGTGCTGTAGTGAGATTCAAACCCAGATCCCCAGAATGTTATCTGAGTGTCTGGATTAACAGTCCAGTGATAATACCTCCAGGCCATCACTTTCCCTTAGGTATTTTTATAAGAAGTGGCCCATGTGGGTTGACCACTTCAATGAGCAAACATCAGGTCCAGGACAGAAATGCTGGGATGAGGTGCAAAAAGCTGAGGCAAAGTGTACTTTAAACCTCAGCACAGCTGCACAATAACCAGCTGCACAGAGTAGCTGAGGGGTAGAGAATGAGGGAAGGTGAAGTTGAGTAAGGACCTGGAGAAAGCGAGGCAGGTACAGGAGAAATTAAAAGTCAAAGCATTAGAGTAAGAGCAGAGGAACCGGGCAAACGTGGTACACTGGGGATTACGTGAGACCCAATGCAATATAATGTTCTGAGTGGTGGTCAGTGATCAACACAGCCCAAAAAGCTGTGGATAAGCTCACTTTGAAATGTTAGCCTTGCAGGTTGTTCTCAGAATCCTGTAACTTTCAGTAAAGAAAACAGAACCCGCACTGCAGACCATTGAAAATACCAGTGTGAGATTAAAAATTACCGCACTAACTTTCTGTGCAAAAGGGAATGACATGAATCTTTGGGACATCAGAACCAGAAGGGGACAGCAGTTATGGGATAGACTGGGAGGTAATGGAAGAGCAACCTCATAGGCACAGTGAGAGCGGATACTGTTGTGAAATCTCACCTCCCCTTCTAGAGGGAGTAGATCCTTCAGCACCCCAGGTTTTTACCCTGCCCCAATGGATCCACTGACCACAACACATCAGGATGACCAGAACATTAATCCAATTACATTTACAAACCCAATTTCAGTGGTACAATTGGCAGAGATAACATAAAATATTTTGGTTTGTGACAACAGTTGACCACTCATATTCAATTCCACCCTCAGGCAACTGTCTGTGTGGAGTTTGTATGTCCTCTTTGTGTCTGTGTGGGTTTCCTCCGGGTGCTCTGGTTTCCTTCCATAGTCTAAAGATGTGCAGGTTAGGCGGATTAGCTAAATTATGCTAAATTGCCCATAGTGCCCAGGATGTGCTGGCTATTTGGATTAGCCTTGGGAAATGCAGGGCTACAGGGATAGGGTGGTGGATCTGGGTGGGATGCTCTTCAGATGGTCAGTGTGGACATAAGGCATTTTCAAAGGGATGCAGATAAGGCTAGGTGAGTGGACAGTATTGATAGCTTGAGTAAATTGTGACAAAATGTTATCTTGTCCACTTTAGCAGGAAGAATAGGAAAGCAGAATATTATTTAAATGGAAAGAGATTGTAGAATTCTCACGCCCAGACACATCTAGGTAGCCTGGCTCATGAATCACAAAATATTAGAATGCAGTTGTAGCAATTGATTAAGAAGGAAAATGGAATGTGGTTTTGTTTTTTGCAAGGCAAACAGAATAAAAAGTTAGGAATATTTTGCTATAATTGTATCGGACATTGGTGATTCTAAATCTGGAATGTTGTGGGACATTTTAGTCTCCTTATTTAAGAAAGGATATGAATCCATTCGAGCTAGTTCAAAGAAATTTTGCTCAATTGATATTTGGGATACAAGGGTATCTTTTCAGGAAAAATGAGTTAGACTGGGCCTCCATCCACTGAATTTTGAAAGAATGAGAGATGAGCATAATGAAACATAGAATATTAGGAGACTTGACAGGGTGGATGCTGTGAAGAAATGCCCGCTTGTTGGAGAGATTAGAATGAGGAATTCTACATTAACAATGTAGAAGAAGATGATTTTTCTCTCAGAAGGTCCTGAGTCTTCGGAACCCCCTTCCTCAAAGAGTGAAGATACAGGGTATGTTTAAGGTAAAGTAGATAGATTTTTGACTAACAAAATGATTCAATGACTATTGGGATAGGCATGAAAGTACACCATAGTCTAATTAGCCATGATATTACTGATGAAAGCGCAGGTTTGAAATGCAGAATGATCTACTCCTGCTCTTGATTTTCATCAGGATCCATCTGTCCCACATGTATCTGGCACATACATGCACATATACATGGTCACAATCAGTCAGCCACAGCATAGTACACGAGCTGCCTGAAATGGAATGAAGCAATCCAGCCAACTTATGTGGTAATTGCAATCTTCCCAAGTTCTCTAGATTCTGGCAATTGTGGTGATCAATTGTTAATTTTAAATGTGGGATTAAACCATTTTTGGTAACCAAAGCCATTAAAAGACATGATTCTGAAGTCAGTTGCAGATAGCCATGATCTGGTTGATTGGTGGGACCGCACTGAGTATTTAAATGGCATAATCCTGTTGATACGACCCAAATTTGGATTTCAGTAGCCCTGGCACATCTGAATTTCATGGCACTACTGGTTGTTTTACAAAATCCAAAGAATACACCTATGAATTCGAATGGTAGAAAATCTGATGGGAGAGAACTATTTAAGGGTTAACTGGTCACTCTCCTGCTATTGTTTATTGATCATGTGCAGTGTTTTCTTCATTCTCTACCTGTTTGATGGACAGTTAATTAGAGATGACCCCGTACTAGCAAGAAGAATAAAAACCAAGGACCTTGATCGTACTCTTGATTATATTTGACATTATCATCCTTAATTGATGCTGTCTGCGGGTCTTCCTAATGCAAATTAAAATCTCTGTAATTGATTTTAGTGACAAGATTCTAACTCTGGAGTCAGTGTTGTTCTCTTGGTGTCATATAATTCTGCTTGGAATGGGCCTGTTAATAGGTTATTTGTCTGTAAAGTACTTTGAAAGAATTGTGTATTTGAAATTTCTACTTCCTTTAATAGTAGTAGGAAAAACAATGAAGCTATCAATGATCATTATTATTTAAGAGCAAATTGGAAAATAATTTGCATAAACTCATAAATCGATAAGTTGCTGTCAGATTTGTCCTGCTCCTTTCTAAGCTTCACTACACCAGTGTGTCATCAACTGACTCAACACTCAAACAGACGGAAGGTGTGCAGTTACAATATTTACCCATTAGATAAACATTAAGCGTACTTGAAAATAATGAAATGTGAGGCTGGATGAACACAGCAGGCCAAGCAGCATCTCAGGAGCACAAAAGCTGACGTTTCGGGCCTAGGCCCTTCATCAGAGAGGAGGATGGGGTGGGGGTCCTGGAATAAATAGGGAGAGAGGGGGAGGCGGACCGAAGATGGAGGGAAAACAAGATAGGTAGAGAGGAGAGTATAGGTGGGGAGGTAGGGAGGGGATAGGTCAGTCCAGGGAAGACGGACTGGTCAAGGAGGTGGGATGAGGTTAGCAGGTGGGAGATGGAGGTGCGGCTTGGGGTGGGAGGAAGGGATGGGTGAGAGGAAGAACAAGTTAGGGAGGCAGAGACAGATTGGACTGGTTTTGGGATGCAGTGGGTGGGGGGGAAGAGCTGGGCTGGTTGTGTGGTGCAGTGGAGGGAGGGGACGAACTGGGCTGGTTTTGGGATGCGGTGGGGGGAAGGGGAGATTTTGAAGCTGGTGAAGTTCACATTGATACCATTGGGCTGCAGGGTTCCCAAGCGGAATATGAATTGTTGTTCCTGCAACCTTCGGGTGGCATCATTGTGGCACTGCAGGAGGCCCATGATGGACATGTCATCTAAAGAATGGGCGGGGGAGTGGAAATGGTTTGCGACTGGGAGGTGCAGTTGTTTATTGCAAACCGAGCAGAGGTGTTCTGCAAAGCGGTCCCCAAGCCTCCGCTTGGTTTCCCCAATGTAGAGGAAGACACACCGGGTACAGTGGATGCAGTATACCACATTGACAGATGTGCAGGTGAACCTCTGCTTGATGTGGAAAGTCATCTTGGGGCCTGGGATAGGGGTGAGGGAGGAGGTGTGGCAGCAAGTGTAGCATTTCCTGCGGTTGCAGGGGAAGGTGGCGGGTGTGGTGGGGTTGGAGGGCAGTGTGGAGCGAACAAGGGAGTCACGGAGAGAGTGGTCTCTCCGGAAAGCAGACAAGGGTGGGGATGGAAAAATGTCTTGGGTGGTGGGGTCGGATTGTAGATGGCGGAAGTGTCGGAGGATGATGCGTTGTATCCGGAGGTTGGTGGGGTGGTGTGTGAGAACGAGGGGGATCCTCTTTGGGCGGTTGTGGCGGGGGCGGCGTGTGAGGGATGTGTTGAGGAAAATGCAGGAGACGCGGTCAAGGGCGTTCTCGACCACTGTGGGGGGAAAGTTGCGGTCCATGTCCATCATGGGCCTCCTGCAGTGCCACAATGATGCCACCCGAAGGTTGCAGGAACAGCAACTCATATTCCGCTTGGGAACCCTGCAGCCCAATGGTGTCAATGTGGACTTCACCAGCTTCAAAATCTCCCCTTCCCCCACCACACCAAAACCAGCCCAGTTCGTCCCCTCCCCCCACTGCACCACACAATCAGCCCAGCTCTTCCCCTCCACCCACTGCATCCCAAAACCAGTCCAAACTGTCTCTGCCTCCCTAACCTGTTCTTCCTCTCACCCATCCCTTCCTCCCACCCCAAGCCGCACCTCCATCTCCTACCTGCTAACCTCATCCCACCTCCTTGGCCTGTCCGGCTTCCCTGGACTGACCTATCCCCTCCCTACCTCCCCACCTATACTCTCCTCTCCACCTATCTTCTTTTCTCTCCATCTTCGGTCCGCCTCCCCCTCTCTCCCTATTTATTCCAGAACCCCCACCCCATCCCCCTCTCTGATGAAGGGTCTAGGCCCGAAACGTCAGCTTTTGTGCTCCTGAGATGCTGCTGGGCCTGCTGTGTTCATCCAGCCTCACCTTTCATTATCTTGGATTCTCCAGCATCTGCAGTTCCCATTATCACAGCGTACTTGAAAATGTCTGGGATTGTCTGTTTTGCGTAAATGGTTTTGTTTTAGTAGTACGATAAGTTTAAGTTAATATTTAACCTCAATAGCCCTGGAAAATTACTTCTGCTCATATGGCACGAATTTCCTTTAGATTTTACTTATTACAGATTTTTAGAAATTGAAGCTGTTATTTGCAATCTTTTTGTAATAACAGTGAATGGACCATGCTTTCCTAATTGTTTGTTGCATGTTAACTTATTGTGATTTGTTAACCTGACCCAATTCCTAAACCTAACCCTAACCCTAACCCTACCCAATCTTTGAAAACACCAGTATTTCCCATTCCTCCAACTTTTTAAGAAATTCTGATTTTCCATTATTTTCCTACCAAATTGAACAACTTCAAATTTCTCAGCATCGATAGTCCATCTGTCATTCTGTCTCCCCACTGTTGCTTGGTTGCCAGCCAAGAATGCATAATGAACCTTGGCTAAGAACCTGTCTGGCAATTATTCTCTTGAAACATCTTAGACCCTGTTAGATTGACAGATCTGGCAGCTATCAATTTCACAAGATTTCTTTGTACAAACTGAAGTAATCATAGGTGCCTTGGATACTGAAAGCTTTAAAGGGTTAAATATGATCGATTAATCTTCTTACAAACTGTTGTAAATGGAGTTAATTTCAACGTTCAACAGTCATTTGGGCGTTCATCGTTTCAATACATTGAACAGTGGGAGAATATGAATGAGGTGCCAGGTGGTTATGGTGAGTGAAAGTTGCAGAAAATTTTGCTTGAGAGCTGGGAAAAATCCAATAGCATTCTGGTGGGCCCTTTAAACACCCCACCTCCACTGACAGTGGCCCCTGTGGCTGCCTAGAAATCTTCGCTGTGGTCACTTGGATTAACTTCAATCAGAACTTCCCTCTCAGCAAAGAAGGTCATGCTTCTGAAGATATTTCCTGAGAAGCCAGGCCAGGAATTTTTCTGCTATCTGTCATGGGTAATAAAATCCGACCCTTTGTGCTGTGTACTGGCATATGCACATTATGACAATGTAACCGATGTGATTTTGACATGAGTAATAGGGATTCAGACAGAATAGAGTAGAAGAAGCACACAAAGAGAGGTCTTAGGCATGCACTAAAGAGATGTATTTAGTAACTACCAATGCATCTATTTAAATAAGAGTCTGATATTGGTGAGCTCAGTTGGCTGGATAGCTTATTAATGATGCCAACAGGATGGGTTCAATTCCTGCACCAGCTGAGGTTACCAGGGAGAGTGCCCATTCTCAACCATCCACCTCATTTGAGGTGTGGTGATCTTCAATTTAAGCCATCACCCATTGTCTCTCCAATGTGGGAATGAGGCAATGGTGAACTTATTTGGTTATTCTAGTGTGACGCACACTCCTGGGCAGCATGGTACATGTGGTAAGTGCTTAATTCTAGTAAGTTTTTCAGATTAAGAAATTCTGCTAGTTTGATGTTTTCCAGAGCTTGTTGATAGCTTTCAGATACAAGAGAAACCACTTCTTGCTGTGTGCCCTAATACCACTGCACACCCTGTTGGAAGTCACGCAACACCAGCTCATAATCCAACAGGTTTGTTTGAAATCACACGTTTTCAAAGCACTGCTCCTTCGTCAAGCGAAGTCACTTCACCTAATGAAGGGCTAGAGCTTCAAAAGCTTGTGATTTTAAATTTCAAATGAACTTGTTGGACTATAATTTGGTGTTGTGCGACTTCTGACTTTATCCACCCCAGTCCAACACTGGCGCCACTGGTTCACCCTTAGCCATGAACAAGCGTAAAGGCTCATACTCTGACAACAAATTAAGTAAGAGCTATCTCAAGGTAGTTCATGAATCCAACAAATTATTGCATAGATTTCACATCTACAGGCCATTGCATCCCCATGATGTTTCTACTGTTCTTGCCTATTCAAGATCACTACCAATGCATTCCTAATTTCCTCAGCTATCTCCTTCAGAACTCTAGGGTGTGGTTCATCCAATCCAAGTGATTTATCCAAATTCAGATCTTCTACATTTCCCTGCACATTCTCCTTAGTGGTAGCTAAAATATGCACCTCTGCTCCCCCGACTCCCTTGAAGCTTTGGTATGCTTCTGGTAAGCATCTGGTAAGTATCTGAAGGCTGATGAAAAGCACCTATTCAATTCCTCTGCCATCTCATTGTGCCCCATTACTGCTTCTCTATTCTCATTTTCCAGCAGCCCAATGTCCATTCTTGCCTCTCCATTAACTTCTCCTTATTTAAAAAAAAACGCATGTAATCTTCTTTTATATTACTAGCTAGCTTTCCCTCATATTTCATCTACTTTCCCACATTTTGCTTTTTAGCTGTCTTCTGCTAGATTTTATAGGCTTCCTAATCCTTTGGCTTCCCACTAATCTTCATTGTGTTGTTTCTTTTTCTTTTGCTTTTATGCTGTCGCAGACGTCCTTTGTCAGGCTTGGCTGCCTTGACCTTCCCTCAGTTTGTTTCTTCTTCCTTGTGATGAATCTGCTGTGCCTCCAGAAACTCCTGCCATTACTGCTTTACTATCTTCCCTGCTAGTCTGCCCTTCCAACCAACACTAGTCAGTGCATCCCTCATATTTGTGGATTTACCTTCACTCAGTTGTAATGTCGTTACATCTGATTCCAGCTACTGTCTCAAACTGCTGGGTGAATACTATTGTACTGTGGCCATTGCCCCCTAAGGGTTCTTTCACCTTAAGCTCCTTAATCATGTCTGCCTCACCGTACATTTCAAAAGCGAAAATTCCCTGATACCTAGTGATGTTTACCACATGATGCTCAAAAAAAAATCTTGTAGATATTCCTTTTCTTGGGATCTGCAACCAATCTGATATTGCTGTTCCATCTCCAAATTGAATTACTCCACGATTATCATAATAGTGCCTTTCTTACATGGCTTTTCTATCTCTGATTTACTTTCTGCCCCACATGCTAACCATTGCTAGGAAGTCTGTACACATTTCCCATCGGAGTCTTTTCTCGTTGGTGATTTTGCAACTTTAGCAAAGCAGATTCTACGCCTTCTGCCCTAATTTTCTTCTTGCTAGCAATTTAGTTTCATTCTTACTAACAAGTTCACACCGCCCCTCTGCCCATCTGCCTGCCCTTTCAATTGGATGTGTGCCCTTGGATATTTAATTCCCTGTCTGATCCTTGCAGCCATGGTTCTGTGGTATGTGCAACATCAGGGTTGTCAATTTCAATCTGCCCGACAAGTTCAACTACCTTGCTTCATACACTGTATGTATTCAAGCACAATGTCTTCTGTCCTGCTTTAACTGACCCACTTCTCATAGTTGCTCACTTATCTGCTGGGCCTGAAGTTAGATTCCTGACCCTTTCTATAAACTGTGTTCTATTATCTATTCTGGAAACTTTAATAACCTCTCCTGAGCGCCAAACCCATGTCCCACCACCTTTTGACCCTTGCCTCTATTTACATGTTTAAAGCCCTTGATTTTTTTTGATTCACTCCTTGTCCTAATTGTTCTTCAGAAGGTGGTGGTGAGCTGTCTTCTTAAACCACTGCAGTTCATGTGCTGTAAGTTGATTTTCGGATGAAGATGAACTTCGGATCATTCAGAGGCATAGGGGGTTATTGAGAGGAGTTACAGGGAGATGGTCACTCCTCAGGTACAAGAAAAAGGCAGATGGGTTATGGTTAGGGTCAGAAAGGGAACCGACAGGCAGTGCAGGATCCCCTGTGGCTATTACCCTCAACAATAAGTATACCGTTTTTGATACTGTTGGGGGGGACGACTTACCAGGGGAAAGCGGTGAGGCACAGGTCTCTGGCACAGAGTCTGTCCCTGCTGCTCAGAAGGGAAGGGGGAAGAGGAACAGAGCGGGAGTCATTGGGGACTCCATAGTTAGGGGGACAGATAGGAGGTTCTGTGGGGACAAGAGAGACTCACGGTTGGTGTGTTGCCTCCCAGGTGCCAGGGTATGTGATGTCTCTGATCGTGTTTTTGGGATCCTTAAGGGGGAGGGGAGCAGCCCCAAGTCGTGGTCCACATTGGCGCCAATGACATAGGTAGGAAGAGAGATGGGGATTTAAGGCAGAAATTCAGGGAGCTAGGATGGAAGCTGAGGGCTAGGACGAACAGAGTTGTTGTCTCTGATTTGTTGCCTGTGCCACATGCTAATGAGGCGAGGAATAGGGAGGGAGAGGAGTTGAACACGTGGCTACAGGGATGGTGCAGGAGGGAGGGTTTTAGATTCTTGGATAATTGGGGATCTTTCTGGGGTAGGTGGGACCTCTACAAGCAAGATGGTCTTCACCAAAACCAGAGGGGTACCAAAATCCCAGGGGAGAAATTAGCTAAGGCTATTCGGGTGGGTTTAAACTAATTCAGCAGGGGGATGGGAACTGAAATTGTAGTTCGAGTATAGAAAAGGTTGAGAGTAGGGAGGTCCGAAATAAAGTTTCAGGGACGCAAGATGGCACTGGTAAGCAAGAAGTTGGTTTGAAGTGTGTCTACTTCAACGCCAGGAGCGTCCAGAATAAGATGGGTGAACTTGCAGCATGGGTTGGTACCTGGGACTTCAATGTGGCCATTTCGGAGACAAGGATAGAGCAGGGACAGGAATGGTTGTTGCGGATTCCGGGATTTAGATGTTTCAGTAAGAACAGAGAAGATGGTAAAAGGGGCGGAGGTGTGGCATTGTTGGTTAAGGACAGTATTACAGTTGCAGAAAGGATGTTTGGGGACTCGTCAACTGAGGTAGTATGGGCTGAGGTTAGAAACAGGAAAGGAGAGGTCACCCTGTTGGGAGTTTTCTATAGGCCTCCGAATAGTTCCAGAGAGGTAGAGGAAAGGTTAGCAAAGATGATTCTTGATAGGAGCGAGAAAGACAGGGTGGTTGTCATGGGGGACTTCAACTTTCCAAATATTGACTGGGAACACGATAGTTCGAGTACTATAGATGGGTCAGTTTTTGTCCAGTGTGTGCAGGAGGGCTTCCTGACACAGTATGTAGACAGGCCAACAAGGGGCGAAGCCACATTAGATTTGGTACTGGGTAATGAGCCTGGCCAGGTGTTAGATTTGGAAGTAGGTGAGCACTTTGGTGATAATGATCACAATTCTGTTATGTTTACTTTAGTGATGGAAAGGGATAGGTGTATATGACTGAGCAAGAGTTATAGCTGGGGGAAAGGCAATTATGATGAGATTAGGCAAGATTTAGGGGGCATAGGATGGGGAAGGAAACTGCAGGGGATGGGCACATTAGAAATGTGGAACTTATTTAAGGAAAAGCTCCTGTGTGTCCTAGATAAGTATGTACTTGTCAGGCAAGGAGGAAGCTGTCGAGTGTGGGAGCCGTGGTTTACGAAGGAGGTGGAATCTCTGGTCAAGAGGAAGAAGAAGGCTTATGTTAGGATGAGATGTGAAGGCTCAGTTAGGGCACTTGAGGGCTACGAGGTAGCCAGGAAAGACCTAATGAGAGAGCTCAGAAGAACCAGGAGGAGACATGAGAAGTTGTTGGTGGATAGGATCAGGGTAAACCCTAAGGCTTTCTATAGGTATTTAAGGAATAAAAGAATGACGAAAGTAAGATTAGGGCCAATCAAGGATAGTAGTGGGAAGTTGTGTGTGGAGTCAGAGGAGATAGGAGAAGCGCTAAATGAATATTTTTCAACAGTATTCACTCTAGAAAACGACAATGTTTTTGAGGAGAACACTGAGACACAGGCTACTAGACTAGGTGGGATTGAGGTTCACAAGGAAGAGGTATTAGAAATCCTTCAGAGGCTCAAGATAGATAATTCCCCTGGGCCGGATGGGATTTATCCTAGGATCCTCTGGGAAGCCAGGAAGGAGATTGCCGAGCCTTTGGCATTGATCTTTAACTCATCATTGTCTACAGGAATAGTGCCAGATGACTGGAGGATAGCAAATGTGGTTCCCCTGTTCAAGAAGGGGAGTAGTCACAACCCTGGTAATTATAGACCAGTGAGCCTTACCTCGGTTGTTGGTAAAGTGTTGGAAAAGGTTATAAGGGATAGGATTTATAATCATCTAGAAGAGAATAATTTGATAGGGATAGTCAGCACCATTTTGTGAAGGGAAGGTCGTGCCTCACAAACCTTATTGAGTTCTTTGAGAAGGTGACCAAACAGGTAGATGAGAGTACACCAGTTGATATGGTGTATAAGGATTTCAGCAAGACGTTCGATAAGGTTCCCCACAGTAGGCTATTGTACAAAATGCAGAGGAATGGGATTGTGGGAGATATAGCAGTTTGGATCAGAAATTGGCTTGCTGAAAGAAGACAGAGGGTGGTAGTTGATGGGAAATGTTCATCCTGGAGACCAGTTGCTCGTGGTGTACCGCAAGGGTCGGTGTTGGGTCCACTGCTGTTTGTCATTTTTATAAACGACCTGGATGAGGGCGTAGAAGGATGGGTTAGTAAATTTGCAGACGACACTAAGGTCGGTGGAGTTGTGGATAGTGACGACGGATGTTTTAGGTTGCAGAGAGACATAGATAAGCTGCAGAGCTAGGCTGAGAGGTGGCAAATGGAGTTTAATGCAGACAAGTGTGAGGGGATGCACTTTGGTAGGAGTAACCGGAAGGCAAAGTACTGGGCTAATGGTAAGATACTTGGCAGTGTAGATGAGCAGAGAGATCTCGGTGTCCATGTACACAGATCCTTGAAAGTTGCCACCTAGGTTGACAGGGCTGTTAAGAAGGCATACAGTGTTTTAGCGTTTATTAATAGAGGGATCGAGTTCCGGAACCAAGAGGTTATGCTGCAGCTGTACAAAACTCTGGTGTGGCCGCACTTGGAGTATTGCGTACAGTTCTGGTCACCGCATTATAAGAAGGATGTGGAAGCTTTGGAAAGGATGCAGAGGAGATTTACTAGGATGTTGCCTGGTACGGAGGGAAGGTCTTACGAGGAAAGGCTGAGGGACTTGAGGCTGTTTTCATTAGAGAGAAGAAGGTTGAGAGGTGACTTAATTGAAACATATAAAATAATCAGAGGGTTAGATAGGGTGGATAGGGAGAGCCTTTTTCCGAGGATGGTGACGGCGAGCATGAGGGGGCATAGCTTTAAATTGCGGGGTGAAAGATATAGGACAGATGTCAGAGGTAGTTTCTTTATTCAGAGAGTAGTAAGGTGATGGAACACTTTGCCTGCAACGGTAGTAGATTTGCCAACTTTAGGTACATTTAAGTCCTCATTGGATAAGCATATGGACGTACATGGAATAGTGTAGGTTAGATGGGCTTGAGATCGGTATGACAGCTTGGCACAACATCGAGGGCCGAAGGGCCTGTACTGTGCTGTAATGTTCTATGTTCTCTGTTCTCTGATCCATTCTGCCCTTAAGGAGGCAATGCCAGGATTTCAACCCAGCGATAGTGAAGCAATGGCGATATTGCAGTTGGTTGGCTCCTCGAACTGATTTGTTGCTCCTCAGACATTTCATTATCCTGTTGGGTAACATCATCACTGCAGCCTCCAATGGAGAGCCGTTGTGTTTTCCTGACTGTTGTTTAAACTCTGGAGCCCGTTGAGCTGGATTGCCTCATTTCTGGTTTTCCTTCACAGTGGAGTGTATATGGGGTTGAGCTCTATGTGTTTATTGATGGCTTTCTTTGTGGAGTGTCACACTTCCAGGATTTCCCGTGCTTGTCTCTGCTTTGCTCACCCCAGAATCTTGACGTTGTCCCAGTTGAATTGGTTGGTCTCCTTATCCATGTGAATAGAGATGAGTGAGTATTGGTCATGTCTTTTTGTAGCCAGTTGTCATGTACCCTTGTTGTTAATTTCCTTCTTGTTTGTCCAATGTAGTAGTTGTCACAGTCTCTGCAGGGAATTTTGTATAAGACATTGGTCACGTCCATAGTGGGTCTTTGGTGAGCAGTTGTCATAGGGTTGATGTGGGTTTATGTGCTTTTTTTTGACCAGTGGTCGTAGGATTCTTGTGGACAGTTCAAATGAGTTTCTGATGTAATGTAGCATGATGAGTGTGTCGGAGCATGTAGTATCTTCCTGATGTCGCTCATGTGATAGGCATCTTCTGACCCAGTTTTTTGGCTATCCATTATCCTTGAATACCTGGACGAGGTACTCTTCCTCCTTACGGCGTAACTCTGTGCTGCTGCAGTGTGTTGTTACCTATGTGTTAGGATGGTTGCTGTTGAAATTGAGTATTTGGTCAGCGTGTGTGGCTCTCCTGTGTACCCTTGTCCAGAATTCCCCATTTGTCCTGCACTCTACCATGACATCCAGGAATGGGAGTTGTTTGTTCTTCTCCTCCTGTCTAGTGAACCTGATCCTGGTGAGGGTGTTGTTTATTAGTTCATGTGTCTCCTCCAGTTTGGTCTGTTTAATAATGACAAAGGTGTCGTCCACGTAAGATATCCATAGTTTGGTTGGATTAATGGAAGGGCCATACTTTCCAGTCTTTGCTTCAGCTATTAATCCGGAGATAGGTGGTCCCATGGGCATCCCATTGATCTGCTCATATATTTAGCTGTTAAAGGTGAAGTGGGTGGTGAGGCATAGGCCCAGTAGCTTCAGCATGTTGTCTGTGGAGATAGTGTCACTGGGGCCTTGTTCTTGTTTTTGCATTGCTGTCACTGCTTCTCTTGCTAGTGGTACATCTATCGAAGTGAATAGGGCAGTAACATCAAATCATACCATGGTCTCGTCGTCATCTATTCTTAAGTCCTTGATGGAATTGAGGAACTCTTGGGCTGAGTGGATCGAGTGGGGTGACTTGTTGACAAGGATAACAGGTGGGAAACCACAATGGTACTTCATCGGAGGCTACACTGATGATGTTAACCAGCAGGTAACGAAAACGTAACAAAAATATCCAAACCCGAGCTACAAATCTAATCTGAAACCTTAGAATAGCAATATATTTCCAAGTCAGGATGCTGAGGGATTTGGAGGGGAATTTTCAGGTAGTGGTGTTCTCATCTGTCTTGTCCCAGATGAAAGTGGAAATGAATTTGTAACATGCAGTCTGGGGATCATTGCTGAATTTTTGCTGTGAGTCCTGGTAGATACAGATATTTCTCATATAATGTGACAGTTTGCGTTCTTGCAGGAACTTGCGCCATAGAAGATCACCATAGAAATCGTGTTATCGGGAAATCGCTGTAGAAAATTGCTATACCTGTACAGCAAAAAATTTGCTTTATCCAAACAGCGTCCCCTTTCATCAATCGTGTTACAGCCAATTCACGTTAACAAAACATGCGCTATAGCAGAATTACATGTAGTATATATTGCTGCCTTGGAAGTGAATGCTTATGGATGTGATGCTAATCAAGCGGGCTACTTTGTCCTGGATGGAGTCAAGCTTCTTGAGTGTTGTTGGAGCTGCACTCATCCTGGCGAGTGGGGAGCATTCCAAGACAGCCCTAACTTGCACCTTGTAGATGGCGAACACGCTTTGGGAAGCCAGAGATGAGTTACTCTTTGCAACTTTTCTTGCCTCTGACTTCGATTTACCTTATTCATGGCATCAGTTCATCTACCTTATTCTGCATGCTTTGTGCATTAAGATATGAAGCCTTTAATTTTGTTCTGTTATCAAGCATCTTTACATTTTCATGGTTCCTTGTTAAAATACGACATTTACACATTCCATCCCTTCCTTTTGTTTTTCTGGTACCAAAGAAACCCAACAGATTGCAATCCTACCTTCTCCATTACCTTTGATTTTATAACGTTCCAGATACTGAACACCCCCACCCTCTCCACTAATTAGATTAAAGCCCTATCTACAGCCTGCGGCATCCTAAACATGTGACCGAATCTTCAGTGCTGGTTTCAGGTGATCATGGCCTTGATGCTAGTGCTGTTGTTTGTTTTAAGGGCACTGACGTTAGCATGCTTGACCTCCTAGCTGATAGGGAGAACCCATCTCAAAAAATGTTGAGGGAACTTCTTAAGTTTCTTGAGTTGGTGCTTCTACACAATCCAGGTTTCAAGCCAAATGGAACAGTCAGAAGCAAGACTGCCTTACCTTAGTGTCAGTATAGATGTCACAGTCATCAAAGACTCTCATCCCAAGGTAGAAGAAGGCATTGCTTGCTGTTTTGATGCGATCTTGAATCTCTGCTTGATGTCAGCTTTAGATGAGAAGTAGCTTCCTAGCTAAGGGAAATGTCTCATGTTTGGGAGAATTTCTCCATTGATTTTAATGGAGAGATGGACCTGAACTTGATGTGTGACAGATTGGGAAAGGATTTGAGTCTTCTTGAGGATAAGGCTGAGGCTGAGGCCAATTTGTCATTATGTTTCTGCGAGGGTTTTAAGTGGGTCTAGAAGATTCTTTTCTGAGAGAACAGAGATGACATTGTCATCCACATCCTGATGTTCCACTTGTGAGATCTTTCTAGCCACAAAAGACCAGCCTTTTCACTAAACCGTGGAATCATGATTCATATCTCAGTTCACCTTTCATCACTATGCATGATAGCATGTGACAGAGAGGTCGATACTCCATCTTACCACTTTTCACTTGAAGCATGACAAGCAACTAGAAGCATGCTGCTCTGTTATAATAGTTTAATCCTAGTTCAGACACTTCTTTGCCTCATGAATGTGATGTTTACGCATAATAGTTGGTTGGAATAAATATTGTTAATTTCTTCAATGTGATACTCAGATCCAATTGCTTTTGTTGTGGGAGCTAACACCAATCTGGTCACTTCAAATAAAACATTCTATTGGGGGTGAACTCACACTATAAAACACATAATGAATAACTTTTTCTCCTCAGAGCTTCATTTCTCTCACCTAACCTTCTATCATGAGAAGTCTTGGCTAAGTTATATAAACATAAAAAATAGGAGGAGAAATAAACCATTTGGTAAAACTCCTTTTGACTGTAAAGGCTGCTGTCCAGATGTCAATGGCACATAACGGTTTGGGTACAGTTCTATTTAATGTGGTGGATCTTTGTTACACCTTTGCTAAACAATAGTACATATTCACAATGACACTGGTTGTTTTGAAGTCTCATGACCCAGGATCTCAGGTTGTCAACCCATCAACTGATCTTCTGGCTGGATTTCAGAGCAGCTGACCAAACTGCTGTACCTTGGCTGAAGAAGTGAGTCATTTATAATAAATTTTTATACCTCTTCTTCTGTGCAAGGAAACACCTTGTTTCAGCTCATTCAGTTGGCTTTTCATTGCAAAACTGTCCTGTATGAAGATATCAACACAGATGCATGGTCTCTTCAAATGCAAGCATGAAGCAACATGCTGTTTGGGATGTTATCTCCAACTCCCTTATCATTCACAATTGTCTCACAGTATCAATACTGTGTCGTTCACTTAGCAACTTTTGACAAAAGTCTGCATATTTTTCCAAGCTGCCTCACTGCTGTCTACCCATAAAACATATCCTTGGTCAGGATGCCAATTTCTTCTTCAATGCCCATCCTTCATCTGCACCATGAAACAACTCCAACACATAAAACTTCACCACATCCAGTTTAGATTCCTTAACAGGCAAGAAATGAAGGCATGGTTACATGATTCAATGTGATTAATGCAGTACCAACCTAAATAATTTAGAGGATTTGTGTGTACTTATGTAAGTGTATTGGATTACACATATGGCCCCTTGATGCTGTTCTGGCATTCAATAAGACGATGGTTCATCTGTTTGTGTTTTGAATTCCACATTTCCGCATATACTCCAATAACCCTTGATTTCCTCTAGTCTACCAAGTATCTATCCATCTTAATATCAAAATGATTTCATTAGCTGGCGTTTGAGGTAGAAATTCTAAAGTCGCACTATTTCTGATAGCTCTCAAGAGTTAGGGTTCTAACTGTAAGGAGTGTGCAAACATTTCTTTTGGAAAGTGAATCTTAAATTATATTGGGTTGCTAGTCACTCTCTGAGGTTGCACATTGAACCTATTGTTTTAATTTACTTTAATGTTAGTTTCTCTATCATTTAAGGACACGCAATTTGAATCAGTTGCTGGCAATTTTCATACTATTCAAGAATGCTAAATGAGTTTTTAAAAAATGTTAAATGTAGCATTTGGATTATTCAGTTAGAAAAGAGGTTATTTACTGGTGGTGGTAAATAAATGAAAAAATACCAAGTATGATTTAGTGATGGAGATAAAACATTATGTTCTGGAAAGATAATGTGGGAATTGAAATGAAATTCCAGAAAATAGAGAAGGAACTTTGATGCCTGAAATATGATTGATATGAAATGTGTGCAGTGTATTATTTTATGGTCGAGACTGCTGCCAGGGAGAAAAGCGACAGGACTCATGCAGTCGGCATGTTGACAGGAGACATGTGCTCTACCATAAATTTTAGTTACTATATTTCTTTCAGTTGCATCATCAATCCATGCAGTGTCATTACAAGTGCTGAAAGCTTGACAATTCAACTCAGACAAACTACAGTAAACAACAATAGTCAAAACATGCCAGCTACTGGAAGTGGTCACGATGTCACTTGTATAACTGATACGCTGCATCTAAGTCTATAAAATGACAGATGCGATAATAAGCCAATTTCAACTGTCACTGTCCCACACTCCCGGGAGGAGTCTGGCCTCAACATGCAAGCTAGGGAAGTGGATTGAGCAGCTCTCATTTATGCAGGATGGTAGTTCGCTGGAACAACATGCAATGTATTGCAATTATTATTTATTTACACTTACCTCACTAGCTGGTAAAATTCCTTTTTTCTACAACAAGTACATAAAAAGTGATTTGTAAACAATTTAATTGACTGCAAGGAATCTCCTTTTTCAACCAACAGAACCCTAGTCAAGACAAAAGACATTCCACTGCACCAGACATTCACCAGCTTCAAAATCTCCCCTTTCCCCATCGCATCCCAAAACCAGCCCAGTTTGTCCCTTCCCCCACTGTATCCCAAAACCAGCCCAGTTCTTCCCCTCCCCCACTGCATTCCAAAACCAGCCCAGCCTGTCTCTGCCTCCCTAACCTGTTCTTCCTCTCACCCATCCCTTCCTCCCACCCCAAGCCGCACCTCCATCTCCTACCTACTAACCTCATCCCACTTCCTTGACCTGTCCGTGTTCCCTGGGCTGACCTATCCCCTCCCTACCTCCCCACCTATACTCTCCTCTCCACCTATCTTCTTTTCTCTCCATCTTCGGTCCGCCTCCCGCTCTCTCCCTATTTATCCCAGAACCCTCACCCCATCCCCTTCTCTGATGAAGGGTCTAGGCCCGAAACATCAGCTTTTGTGCTCCTGAGATGTTGCTTGGCCTGCTGTGTTCATCCAGCTTCACACTCATCCAGCTTCACAAATTCCACTGCATCACTGGTTTTAGATATTTTTAATCAGCTTGCTCAAATGTGTTATGACACATGTCTGGGGCACATGAGGCTTAATTTCAAATATTTGGGTGGTGCTAATGCTCTCCAGAAATCATTTTTGTATGTGCTACATTCTACTATGCACAATTTAACACATGGTCATCCCAATTTCCTTTAAAGTTGGGTTTCTCATGAGTTGACATATCTGTGTATGTGCTACAAATGTCTCCCGCACTTCCAGCTTGATTTATCATGCTCACTGTCATCGAGTACTTTCACATTTCTGGGCACAATAATCTACAATGTAGAGAGCTGATCAGAGCTAATTTGTGTTTTTTATTCTTTTCGGAGGCTATTTGCACCTTATGAGGAAAAGCTTCTCTTTGCTCCATAACGTAAAATAATATTGAAAGATTCAATTGTTGTTTATTATAGTTCCTGGTATATTCATATGTTACAGGGCTATCACAAAGCTATTTGGTTGAAAGTATGAACTTTCATTGATGTAATATCTTACAATTTGTTTATTATATTCCACATTGTTTGCCACAGGCACCATTTCCCATACTGACCATAGGAGGACCACATTCCAATCACTTAATCTGAACTATTAACACCCTTTCTCCCTCAGTACTCCAAACCCAAACCACACCCCCCACCAACTATTGTACAAATGCTGTGCCCTCCACACTTCATGTCAGCTCTGATGAAGAGTTGTCTAAAATGGAAATGTTAGCCTGCTTTCTCTCTGTGGATGCTGTGTAACTGGCTGTGACCTCCAGCATTTGATGTTTTCAGCACAGATTCCAGCATCTGTGTAGTTTGCTCCTGGACTATAGGAGGACTCAAGTATACAGGTTAGCTCCACATTTGTTCAATCAGTTTCAGAGGCAGAGTCTATCTTAGGCTGGTTATATGGAACTCTGTCCAATTCAGCCCAAATCTGTCTTAACTCTGTCCAATGCATAGGTGTACCAGCAACCTTTTTAGCTGGCAATCATGAACCCAAATATTGTTTGCCTTTCATTCTTGAACAATACACAAATTTTCTATTCTAGGCCTTTTTGTCATCCTGTTTACAGGAATCTGTTGACACTATCTAGTCTGGTCTCAAAGCTGATGGAGACTTTAGGATGTATGAGGTTCCTTTCCAATTATCTCTGCTGATGCAGTCTCTTAAGGTGCTGTAGAGCCATGTCTTCTAAAATGTGCCTTAAAGTACTTGCTTGTACTGTTTGTGGTCCATTGCCTACACAGCTTATAGGCAACATTGATTAAAAGAAAGCCCTTAATATCAAGAACTAGAAAAATAATCACAAAACCTTGGTTGATTCTTGGTATCTTCGATACAAGGCTAGCCTTGGTGCCAATTTGAACTTGGAGATTGATGTGATTGAATAATTAGTGCTTGTCAGTATAAGGTGGGCAATTTATTGACATGTTAATATAATTTAGGTTTGACTCTTGAAGTTTGAATATGTGGTACAAAATGCTTCTGTGTTTCCAAATGGGTTTAATAATTAACTTGTAAATATTTCAGTAACCACGGTGATTTCATTATTAGAGATTTCCTGGAGAGCTGACAGGGATTGTTTTCATTGGAACAGTTTGAATGAACAAAGTAAAACAGTTTAGGGCATTACCCTTTCAGATAGAAGATTCTGGAATTTTTTGGAGGGCTATGGGTTCCCATAACTTGGCAACATAGTTTTTTGTTTCATTTTGGGATAGTTTTTCAGAAGTCTCTGCTGTCACTGGATGTGTAAATTTATTGCTCATGAGAACAGAAGTTAGTTTATGACTCTTAAGAGTTTGAGTGTTAAACAAAGTAAGCAGCTTAGTTTAAAAGTTCCAGACCAGATGTATATGGTTAAAAGTCTAAAGAGTTAATTGAAGCTAATTAAGTTTGAACCAGTTATATGGACCAGTTATGGACTTCAGTAAGGCATTTGATAAGGTTCCCCATGGTAGGCTCATTCAGAAGGTCAGGAGGAATGGGATACAGGGGAACTTAGCTGCTTGGATACAGAATTGGCTGGCCAACAGAAGACAGCGAGTGGTAGTAGAAGGAAAATATTCTGCCTGGAAGTCAGTGGTGAGTGGAGTTCCACAGGGCTCTGTCCTTGGGCCTCTACTGTTTGTAATTTTTATTAATGACTTGGATGAGGGGATTGAAGGATGGGTCAGCAAGTTTGCAGACGACACAAAGGTCGGAGGTGTCGTTGACAGTGTAGAGGGCTGTTGTAGGCTGCAGCGGGACATTGACAGGATGCAGAGATGGGCCGAGAGGTGGCAGATGGAGTTCAACCTGGATAAATGTGAGGTGATGCATTTTGGAAGGTCGAATTTGAAAGCTGAGTACAGGATTAAGGATAGGATTCTTGGCAGCGTGGAGGAACAGAGGGATCTTGGTGTGCAGATACATAGATCCCTTAAAATGGCCACCCAAGTGGACAGGGTTGTTAAGAAAGCATATGGTGTTTTGGCTTTCATTAACAGGGGGATTGAGTTAAGAGTCGTGAGATCTTGTTGCAGCTCTATAAAACTTTGGTTAGACCGCACTTGGAATACTGCGTCCAATTCTGGGCGCCCTATTATAGGAAAGATGTGGATGCTTTGGAGAGGGTTCAGAGGAGGTTTACCAGGATGCTGCCTGGACTGGAGGGCTTATCTTATGAAGAGAGGTTGACTGAGCTCGGTCTCTTTTCATTGGAGAAAAGGAGGAGGAGAGGGGACCTAATTGAGGTATACAAGATAATGAGAGGCATAGATAGAGTTGATAGCCAGAGACTATTTCCCAGGGCAGAAATGGCTAGCACGAGGGGTCATAGTTTTAAGCTGGTTGGTGGAAAGTATAGAGGGGATGTCAGAGGCAGGTTCTTTACGCAGAGAGTTGTGAGAGCATGGAATGCGTTGCCAGCAGCAGTTGTGGAAGCAAGGTCATTGGGGTCATTTAAGAGACTGCTGGACATGTATATGGTCACAGAAATTTGAGGGTGCATACATGAGGATCAATGGTTGGCACAACATTGTGGGCTGAAGGGCCTGTTCTGTGCTGTACTGTTCTATGTTCTATGTTCTATGTTCTATGTTTATATGAAGAATCAAGGCTGAGGCTATCAGATACTCATGACCAAGAGTTGAAGCCACAATTAAGTCAAATTCTATGTGGACATAGAAGAGAATTTTTCTTGACATTTTGAGTACTTGCCTGATACTTGAGTACTGAAGATACTGAAATGGGAATAATATGATTTAATGCCTTTTGAAGGGTATTTCTAAATCTCCAGAATTGTGTAATATGGAAAACAGTTTGGTTTATTCTGGTTTATTTTCATTTCTTTTGGATAATAACTCTTGCTTCATTGTTAAACCTGAGCCTGCAACATTGTGTGTTTGTATTTCAATGAAAAAAAATGCAATAAAAATGAGCCAGAGTTCAGTCAGGGATTTGAATTGTTCAATGAAAACATCAGCTGACTTCATAATGATAAATGTTTATAATCTGCCACATTGAGAAATCTATGTGCTATTCATGGCCCCCTTTTGCATTATTGTGTCTTGTTGGAGAGACCTGCGGTTGTAACTACAACATTTATACATGACTTGTCCAGTTCAGTATCTGATGAATGCTAATCCATTTGATGCTGATGGATTGTATTCAGTGAAGGTATTACCATTCAAAGTCAAGAGGAGATGGTGAAATTCTCTCTTGTTGAGATAGCTAATGCCTGACACTTGTGTGACATGAATGGCACTTGCACATTCTCAACCCATGCCTGAATATTATCTGGCTGTTGCTGAATATGGACTCATCATGCATCAGTACCTGAGGTGTCTTGAATGATGCTCTACATTAGCAAACATCTCCACCTCTGACTTTATGATAGAATGAAAATCATTGAAGTCGATTAGGTCATATACACTGCCCTAATGGATTTGTACAGTGAGTTCCTGAGATTGACATGTATGGACTCTAGCAACCACAAACATCTTCCTTAGTAATAGCTATGATTCAAACCAATGGGGAAATTACATCCATGATTCCTATTGACTCTGATTTTTAAGACTTCTTCATGCCATGCTCAATGTAATCTTGATGTTAAGAGTAATCTTTTCAACTTTGGTGTTCAGCTCTTTTGATCAGGTTTGGACAAAAAAGAAGTGAAGTTAAAAAGACAAACATCACAGTTTCTCTCCAAGGGCTCACAGCAGCAGACCGACACAGGGGACCTCCACATGGTCTGACCACTGGCCGCAGTCCCCGGTCTGCTTGTCAGTGTCCTCACTCCCTACCTGCTCCAGCTGCTGATTGTCGTCATCCCAGTTCATGTCACCTCTCCATCTCCTGTGCTCCAAGAAAATCCATCCCAGTTTGTCCAATCTCTCTTCATAACTAAAAGTCTCCAGCCCAGGCAACATCCTGGTAAATCTTCTCTGCACCTGCTCCTGGGCTACCAAATCTCTCCTATAATGTGGATTCCAGAATTTCATACAATTTATATGAAGACTATGCTGTAACATGCGAGACTATGGGCCAAATGCTGGAAGATGGGATTAGAGTAGATAGATGCTTGATGATTCATAATGACATGTTGGGCTGAGGGATCTCTTTTCATGCTGTAAAACTCAATCACACTCACTCTATTAAGTCTGCATTTGAACAAGTGAGACGTCATGGAGCCTGAGCAACATAGGTGTCACTGGGAAACGGGGGAATGGAATTCTCCGCTGATTAGAGTCCTGTCTCATGCAAAGGAAAGTTGTTGTTGTTGGAGATTAATCTTGACATTTTGACAACATCCCTGCAGGAGTTCCTCAAGATAGTGAGTGCGCTAGGCCTAACCATTTCCAGCTGCTTCATCAATGACCTTCCTTCCGTTCATAAGGTCAGAAGTGGGGATATTCATCAATGATTACATAATGCTCAGCACCATTCGCAAATCCAATGCTGAAGCAGTCCATATTCAAGTGCAGTCAGTGCTGGACAACACTCAGGCATGAGCTGCTAAGTGGCAAATAATATCCACACTACACAAGTGCTGGGCTATAACCATCTCTGATAAGAGACACACTGACTACTGCCCATTAACTTTGACTATCATTGCCATTTCCAAATCCCTTACTTACAACATCCAGAGGTTTGCCATTGATCAGAAACTTAACTGGACTGACCATATAGCTACGATGGTTACAAGAGCAGGTCAGAGGCTAGAAATTCGGCAGCGAATAACTCACCTCCAGATTACCAAAGCCTGTCCATGATTTAGAAAGCACTAGTAGGGAGTGGGATGGAATAGTCTCACTTTCCTGGATGAGTCCAGCTCCAAATACAGTCAAGAAACTTGACACCATCCAGGAATACGCAGACTGCTTGATTGGCATCAGATCTACAAATATGCACTCTTTCCATCATCGGTTCTCAGTATAGCAGTGTGCACCATTTACCAGATACACTGCAAAACCATGCAATAAATCTAAATCTCCTTGCTAATTATCTATCCTATCTACCTATCCATTTACAATTTATTTATTGTCACATTTATTTTGTTACAAAATACAGTGAAAAGTGTTATACAGTGTTGACACTCTCCAGCACCATCTTAAAAGGCAGAGAAAATAAAGCAAAACATAGAACACAAAGAAATAACGATATAGTCCTTCTTGTTAAGTGCTCCACCACAGGACATGAGCCCCTTCACCACTCTGTCGCTACTGGAACAAAGGTAGTCATGCTTTAGCTCCAGCTCGCATCCACCAACACCTCTGGCACTGACAGCCCTCACAGAACCTCACCACTGCATCTGTCACTGATGCTGCCAGGTTGTGCACCAGCTCAAACCTGACTCTATCACCGCCATGAGTCCATTCTAGGCCCCTCTCGCTGAAACAGCGCTGTCAGTAGTCTGTCTCATACTGGGCCCAAACACACTTCTGCTGCTACCTCCATGAATCTGCACTGGATGCAGATGTTGCTGGGTACCCCAAATCACCTCCAGCTCGGCAGCCATTAGCTGGCGCATTGTTGATGCAGAAATGCTGGGCTCACTTTGAGGCCATGCTGGCTCACTCAGCGCCACACTTTTGCTGCAACTGACCTCTTCAACAAGAGGTAAGTAAATGTAAAGGAGAAATAGGATGAGACAAAAGAGGAAAAGATGGAAACAGAAAGAAAAGCAGACCAGCTCCAGCTCAGGAACCCTGCTCCACCACCATTTTAACAGAAATGAAGAAATGTAGAACAGTCAGAATAGTACCTCTTCTGTAGCTGCTCTCCCGCTAAGCATTGGGTCGACTGAAGACAAAAGTATCAGGAATCTGGGAAAATACTACACTGAATAAACATATGAACACAGCACACTCTCTTCCATAAAGAAAAAACAAGTCATTTATTGCGGTGACTAAGGAAGTGACAGTGTGTTGTCAGCCAGAATTACAATCCATACAAAGCAAGTATTTTGTTCTATGTCATCAAATTTTCTTTTTGTGTAATTTGGACAAGTAATTGTGTTGTAAACAAAACTTTAAGGTAATTGATATGATGATGGATTTTCTTTGACATCCATCACGTTATTATGAGTTGGATAGCAAGGAGCGTGATGAGGGCAAATTTAATAAAAGCATTCAATAGGAAACAGGATATCTACTCGGAAGAGATATTTTGCATATTTATAAGGAAAGGATCTGGGACTAATCGATTTCTTTTTAAAATGCTGACATGGTCACAATGGACCAATGGCCTCCTGCTATGCTGTCTGATTCTACAATTTAAGATAATGTGAATTTCACAAAGTTTAATACATCCCTAGATTGCTGATTCAATTCTGGCTCAATGGAGTCTGAACTTTTTATCGTTAGTATCCCTGCCTACCATATGGGAGTGTTCAGTTCACTGCCGGGGGTATTTCTTTTACTTACAGCATACTGAAAGGCCTGGATAGTGTGGATGTGAAGAAAATATTTCCACTGATCGGAGAGTCTAGGGCACAAGGGCACAGCCTCAGACTGAAGGGATGACCCTTTAGAATTGAGATGAGGAGGTTTCTTCAGCCAAAGGGTGGTTAATGGGCAAAACTCATTGCTACAGCGGATTGTGAAAGCCAAGTCATTGAGTGTATTTAAGACAGTGATAGATATGTTCTTACTTGGTAAGGGGATCAGGGGTTATGGAGAGAAGGCAGGAAGATGGTTTGAGAGACATACCTGCCATGATCGAATGGCTGAGCAGCCTCAATGAGCTGAATAGCCTTATTCTACTCCTATATCTTATGGTCTTACGGTCTTGTGCCAAAGAGGCTCACCAAGGCAATACTTTTCACAAACAGGTTGAGCACTGCTGTCATCTGGTAAATGTGAGTGACATGGCATTTAAGTGGAATAGTTTTTTGAGATCAGGACAAAACAGAACTGGAATGTGATTTAACCATGAAGCTTTTTTAGAACTCTCTTCAGAACTATTAAAAACTATCAGGCAATCAGAAATTGAATTGTAAAATGACAGTAATTGTTAAGCAGTCAAGTACTTTGCTGGTGTTTAAAAAGAATCTTTCCATTTGTCACTTTTCAAATGTCACATTTTCACTGTGCCGCTGTCTGGCTACGGATGATGAAAATTACTACTTTAATTTTACCCCACTGTGGAGATATCTGGAGATTTATTTTTGACATGAATTCTGACTGATTTTCCCAGAGATTAAAACGAATGTTTAGTGCACTGGCATATTCACTCACTACATAATCTGGAATGATAAAAATAATAATATTTGATAATACAAATTGTACCACTAACTGCACTGACATTTTCTATTAACATACTTAATAGTCTTATCCTTAGAATTTTTTTGGATATCGCATTAGATCCCAAAATGGGTTTAAATGTGATTACTGTTACTTCTGGGATGTAAACTGGTGTGTGACCTGATTGGAGTCTCCAGTAAGAGGTTAAGTATATCCTGTCTGAAATGTTTGACATCAATTTTGCTTTCATTGATCTTACAAATATCACAGCTATCGATGTTATTTTTCGAGATGAGTAGTTATCACTCATAAATACAAGTATAAGTTTGACGGGTTATACCAGAACCAAAATGGGACCAACAACCTTAGTGGGGGGGCAGGTGAGGTGGTTCTCCTGTGGTTAATGGGACTTTAAACTAATTTGGCATCTGGATGGGAATCTGAATGGAGGTACATTAGGGGGTGATGCATAGATAAGTATAGAAGAAGAACCGAGTCGATCGAGAAGGCAGTACAAATATAGTCAAGTCACAATAGACCATAGCAAGGGTGGATGACATTCATTTAATTGTATGGAGTCTTGCAAGAAAGGCAGCTGAATTGAGAATGTTGATTCATGCATGGGGATAAAGTATCATTGCAATCGCAAAGACATGATTGAGGGAGGGATGGGGCTGACAGCTCAATATTCCAGGGTACGGAATTGTCAGGTGAATGGGCATGCAGGGAGGGGTTCTGGGGGGCTGCAAAAGAGAAGGTGGTGTCACAATCTTGATCAATAAGTTAATTACTGCAGTAAGGGGGGGATGATATTGCAAATGATCCTCAAATGAGGTCTAATAAGTGGAACTTAAAAATGAAAGAGGAGCAATCACTTTGCTGGGCACGTACTGAGGATTCCCAAACAGTGAGGGAGTGATAATATCTCAGAGAAGTGTAAAAATGATAAGTTAATTGAAGTAGGGATTTCAACTTCCCTCATATTAACTAGGATAGGCAAAGTGTAGACAAAGGCTTAGAAAGGGGTGTTATTCTTAAACCGTGTCCAGGAGAGTTTTTGAAGCCAACAAGTAGATAGTTCAGCAAAAGATGGGCAGTGTTTGACCTAATTTGAGGGAAAACCAGGCAAGTGGTAGATGTGACAGAGGGTACAGAGGTGGGTGTGGGGTTGGAGTTGCTTTTGGAGATACTGGCCATAATTCAATAAGATTCAAGACCATAACAGACAAGGGCAAAGATGGAATGGAGATAAAGGTTCGGAAGGGATATCCCTTGTGGAACAAAGTTTGTGTTCCCATCCCTGGTCCAGGTGGCCTGGGTTCAAGTCCCACCTGCTCCAAAGGTGTGTAATAACATCTCTGAACAGGTTGATTAGAAAAATAGATACATAAAAGTTCTGAATTGGAGGAGGAGTGACAAAATTAGATAAGCTCCACTCAAAATGAATTGGAAGCAGTTACTTGCTGGAAAATCTACAGCAGAGGATTGGGGGATGTTCAGAAAGGTGAAAATACATGGCAAACATCTTTCTGTAATGGTGAAAGGCAGACTAACTGATAGAGAAAACCGTGGATATCCAGAGATACACAGAACTGAATAAAAATAAAAGATACCAAAGGTTCAGAAAACAGATGTTCTCAAGGAGTACAGAATGTACAGGGGGATTGCTTAACAAAAAATTAGGAGAGAGGGAGGAGGGAAACATGAATAAACACTGATGGGTAACATTAAAGAAAATCCAATGCGTGTTATTAGTATATTAGGGCCATGAGTACAATTAGGGAAAGAGAAGGGACAATAATTGTAGTATAGGTATGGAGTTGGGAGTCAGATATGTAACTTTAAATGAGTGTTTGCATCTGTATTCACAATAATGAAGGATGTCATTGATCCAGGGAGGAGATCTACAATACACCTGAACAAATTAACATTGAAAGGGGAGAGATATTAATGATTTTTGCAAGCTTGAAAGTGGATAAATCCCCAGGTTCAGATGAGAAATCTCCAAGGCTGCTGTGGGAATCAAGGGAGGTGATTTCAGGAGTTCTGATACTAATTTTGAAATCTTCTCTGTCCACAGGAAGGAAACAAGAAGACTGGAGGATACTAATGTGGGACCATTATTTAAGAAGGGTGGAAAGGATAAACCAGATAACGACACACCACTGAGTCTAACATGTCTGACAGGGAACGTATTAGAAAAAAATTCTGAGAGACAGCATTAATCTCCACTTGGAGAGGCAGAGATTAATGAAGGAGAGTCAGCATGACTTTGTGAGCAGAGATCGCATCAAACAATTTTGAGTGTACTATTCATGTGGTGGCTTTATAGATAGAAAGTGACACATTGTGATTTCTTTATTTGACTCTGGAAAATATATATGAAAAAAATCAGTGTACAAGGAGAGGGCAAAAGTTTGTAAACTTAAATACCAGTTTCATGCCTTACCACTTTTTCCATGGACCAGTATTGGAATAATTATTGCCAGTGCGATATTTGCACAATTGAGACTATAACTCATGCACTAATTGAAACAATGTAAGATTACTTGACACCTACAAGATGCAAGATGGTCCATTTTAGACCATGAAGCCTGTTCAGTCACTCTACAGCCAATGAAAACACCTGATGTCACTGCATTTTTCAATATTTGGGACTGAGAAGAAACAAAACAAAACTTACCATTTAGCCTCAAGATCTGGACCATGACATTTCCTTGCACCTTTTATTCCATTTCAATGTTTCACATTGACTCTGGTCTTCTTTGTATGAAATGGTCAATGTTTGTGAGGTCTACACTTAGTCAGAACACCATGAAGAACTTCCAACAATTCTTAGACAGCTCTGATGGGGGTTCGTGCAAAGACAAGAGGCAATGGATTATTTACATCGGGAGGGGCTGCATAGTAAACGTTTGGAGAATCTGCCAACTGCTGAGTCAAGAAAACAAGGTCAGAACCTTCAATACAAAGATTCTCTTTATCTTCAATCTGATGTCCCCATGGTACCTTTCTTTCTCACACCCCCACCTCCTCCTCCACCCCTATATTCTTCTCTGCTCGATTCTGCCCCACACTAACCCACCCCTCCCCTCACCATGGCAGCTACTGGACTCCCTGTCAACTCCAACAAACTTCTATGACTGGCTGTCTCATAAAATCTACAGCCTTCTTCAGCTACTATTAGCTCTCCTCACGATCATGTTGTTTCTCCCCATTCCCAATCTCTCCCTTCACCCTCCTTCCAAAATTTCTCCTTCTCCCTTCCACAAATAACTCCTTTCCCCCATCACTCTTAACTATTCACTGGTGGGGTAGCTGGGGGTAGTGTTATAGGATGTGGGCAACAGTGTAAGGGCTGTACGTTTTTTTCTCTGTCCCTTCTTTATCCTGCTTCTCATTGCCTTTCCACATTTTAATTCTTTCTTTAAATTCCTGTTTTTAAAAAAAATGTTGGGGAGATGGAGAGACAAGGAGTCGGGGCAGGGTGGAGTTTTGGAGACACCCGGGGCAAGGAACCACTTGTGCCACACAAATGTCAGGATGTTGATAATGGGGTTTCAGTGATGCTAACATCATTGAAGTCAAGAGTGCACTGGTTAGATTTCTCTTATTAGACATGGTTATTGCCTGGCATTTGCGTGGCATGAATGTTACTTGTCACTTGTCAGCCCAAGCCTGTATATTGTCCAGATCTTGTTGCATTTAAGCATAGACTGCTTGTGTATCTCAGGAGTTGTGAATGGTGCTGAACATTGTGCAATCGTTGGTGAACATCCCCACTCCTGAACTTATGCAGGGAAGGTCATTGATAAAGCAGCTGAAGATGGTTGGGCCTAGTACACTACCCTGAGGGATTTCAGCAGTGATGTCCTGAAGCTGAGATGGCTGAGTTCCAACGACCACTAATATCTTCCTATGTGTCAGTTATTATTCTAACCACTGGAGGTAACTCTGAATCTCAAGACAGAACTTTGTGATCATAAGGATTGTGTGGTGGTCATTCTTTTGACACTGTCATGGACAGATGCATCATGAATGGAATTATGTTTACTTTATCACTGAGAAATTTAACGTGAACGGGACTGGAAGTGTGAAATTTCTAGAGAAGGAATATGTAGAAAGATCATTGCAGATTGCATTGCTCATTGAATATTTTTCAACAGTACTCACTCCAGAAAACGACAATGTTGTCGAGGAGAATACTGAGACACAGGCTACTAGATTAGGTGGGATTGAGGTTCACAAGGAAGAGGTATTAGAAATCCTTCAGAGGCTCAAGATAGATAAGTCCCCATGGCCGGATAGCGTTTATCCTAGGATCCTCTGGGAAGCCAGGGAGAAGATTGCCGAGCCTTTGGCATTGATCTTCAACTCGTCATTGTCTATAGGAGTAGTGCCAGACGACTGGAGGATAGCAAATGTGGTTCCACTGTTCAAGAAGGGGAGTAGAGACAACCCTGGTAATTATAGACCAGTGAGTCTAATCTCAGTTGTTGGTAAAGTGTTGGAAAAGGTTATAAGGGATAGGATTTATAATCATCTAGAAAAGAATAAATTGATTAGGGATAGTCAGCACCGTTTTGTGAAAGGAAGGTCGTGCCTCACAAACCTTATTGAGTTCTTTGAGAAGGTGACGAAACAGGTAGATGAGAGTAAACCGGTTGATGTGGTGTATATGGACTTCAGCAAGGCGTTCGATAAGGTTCCCCACAATAGGCTATTGTACAAAATGCGGAGGAATGGGATTGTGGGAGATATAGCAGTTTGAATCGGAAATTGGCTTGCTGAAAGAAGACAGAGGGTGGTAATTGATGGGAAATGTTCATCCTGGAGACCAGTTACTGGTGGTGTACTGCAAGGGTCGGTGTTGGGTCCACTGCCGTTTGTCATTTTTATAAATGATCTGGATGAGGGCATAGAAGGATGGGTTAGTAAATTTGCAGACGACACTAAGGTCGGTGGAGTTGTGGATAGTGACGAAGGATGCTGTAGGTTGCAGAGAGACATAGATAAGCTGCAGAGCTGGGCTGAGAGGTGGCAAATGGAGTTTAATGCAGACAAGTGTGAGGGGACGCACTTTAGTAGGAGTAACCAGAAGGCAAAGTACAGGGCTAATGGTGAGATTCTTAGTAGTGTAGATGAGCAGAGAGATCTCGGTGTCCATGTACTCAGATCCTTGAAAGTTGCCACCCAGGTTGTCAGGGCTGTTAAGAAGGCATACAATGTTTTAGCTTTTATTAATAGAGGGATCGAGTTCCGGAACCAAGAGGTTATGCTGCAGCTGTACAAAACTCTGGTGTGACCGCACTTGGAGTATTGTGTACAATTCTGGTCACCGCATTATAAGAAGGATGTGGAAGCTTTGGAAAGGGTGCAGAGGAGATTTACTAGGATGTTGCCTGGTATGGAGGGAAGGTCTTACGAGGAAAGTCTGAGGGACTTGAGGCTGTTTTCATTGGAGAGAAGAAGGTTGAGAGGTGACTTAATTGAAACATATAAAATAATCAGAGGGCTAGATAGGGTGGATAGGGAGAGCCTTTTTCCTAGGATGGTGACAGCGAGCATGAGGGGGCATAGCTTTAAATTGAGGGGTGAAAGATGTAGGACAGATGTCAGAGGTAGTTTCTTTACTCAGAGAGTAGTAAGGGAATGGAACGCTTTGCCTGCAGCAGTAGTAGATTTGCCAACTTTAGGTACATTTAAGTCGTCATTGGATAAGCGTATGGACGTACATGGAATAGTGTAGGTTAGATGGGCTTGAGATCGGTATGACAGGTCGGCACAACATCGAGGGCCGAAGGGCCTGTACTGTGCTGTAATGTTCTACGTTCTATGTTCTAAGTCAGTAACCTGTTTTACAACACATATGATTCTCAAGAGATTTTTCCATTGGCTTCATTCTTGTACGTTAGTATATTTACCTTTTATACTGCTCCACTCGGTGCTATTATGAGTTTTGTTTTAATCTGCTGAAAGATCATAATTAAGTTGTGTTGAGTGGTAAATATTGAGAATACATTGTCATGAGAAGCACCAATACACAAAGTCTGCAGTCTTGCTAATAAAGAAATCACAGATGTCTTCTGGCTTCTTATTGGTATAGTCTTAGTTGTATAGAGTTTTACTGAGATCTCACCTGGGGTAGGGTGTGCAATTTCTGTTGCCACATTTAAGAAAAGATATGATTACATTGCACACAATGCAGAAACGGTTCACTAAATTAGCCCCTGAGGTGTTTCCTATGATGTGAGACTGAACAAATTGATCAATAAGCTGTGGAGTTGTGAAGAATGGAAAGCAATCTCCTTGAAACATTTCGGGTTCTGAAGGACCTTGACATTACAGATGCTGAGAGGTTGTTTCCTCCGGATGGGGTATCTAAAATGAAGTACTGTTTAGGGATGAGGCCTACCTTTTAGAACTGAGATGAGGAGAAATTACTTCACTTGGGGCTTGTGAATCTTTAAAATTTTCTATCCCTGGGCTGAGTATATTTAAAGACACATCTCTGAGCGACAACTATATACCCTGTCTGCTTTGTCACTCGAAGAGATTGTGGTTGATCAGATAATCTTCAACCCTTAGAAACATAGAAACATAGAAGATAGGAGCAGGAGGAGGCCATTTGGCCCCTTGAGCCTGCTCCACCATTCTTCATGATCATAACTGATTGTCGACCTCGATAGCCTAATTCTGCTTTGTCCCCGTAACCTCTAACCCATTCACGTCGAGCGCTATACTTAGCTGCATTTTGAATGCATTCGGTGTTTTGGAATCAACCACTTGCTGTGGTAATGAATTCCGCAGGCTCACTGCTCTTTAGGTGAAGAAATATCTCCTCATCTCTGTCTTAAATCGTCTACCCTGAATCCTCATACTGTGACCCTGATTCTGGACACACCCACCATCAGGAACATCCTCCCTGCATCTACCCTCTCCAGCCCTATTAGAATTTTATAAGTCTCTGTGAGATCCCCCCTCATTCATCTGAACTCCAACAAAACGATCTTACCCTAGTCACTCTGTCCTCATATGTCAGTCCCACGATCCCTGGAATCAGCCTGTAAATCTTTGTTGCACTCCCTCGAGAGCAAGTACACCCCTTCTCAGAAAAAGAGACCAAAACTGCACACAATATTTCAGGTGTTGTCTCACCAAGGTTCTGAAACGCATCCCCACTCCTGTTCTTAAAACCTCTCACAATGAAGGCCAACAAACCATTTGCCTTCTTTACCGCCGGCTGCTACTGCATGCTTACCTTCAGCGACTGGTGCACAGGAACACCCAGGTCCCACTGCACACTCCCAATTTAAAAGCATTCAGTAGTAATCTGCCTTCTTGTTTTTGCTTCCGAAGTGAGTGACCTCCAATATTTTCAAATTATACTGCATCTGCTATTGATTTGCCCACTCACCCAAAGGTTTGAGATTATGCTGAAGGATCTCTGCATCCTTATCACAGTTTCCCCTTCCAATTAACTTGGTATCATCTGCAAACTTGGAGATGTTACATTTTGTTCCCTCATTCAAATCAGTAACATATATTGTGTATAGCTGAAGTCCCAGCACTGATCCCTGTGCCACCTCACTAATTACTGCCTGTCTATTTGAAAGCTACCCATTCATTCCTACTCTTTGTTTCCTGCCTGCCAACCAGTTTTCTATCAATCTCAATATACTTACCCCAATCCCATGCACTTTAACCTTGCACATTAATCGCTTACATGGGACTTTGTCAAACACTTTCTGAATGTCCAGATATATTACATCAACTGGCTACCCCTTGTCACCTCTACTAGTTACATCGACTTGGAATTCTAATAGATTTGTCAAGCATGATTTCCCCTTCTTTCATCCATGCTGACTTTGCCTGATTCTGCCACTGCTTTCTAAATGCTGTACTATAAAATCCTTAACAATGGATTTGAGAATTTTTCCCCACTACTGATGTTAGGCTCAACGATCTATAATTCCCTGTGTTATCTCTACCTCCCTTTTTGAATACTGAAGTGATATTAGCCAACCTCCAATCTGCAGGGACTGTTCCAGGGTCTATAGATTCCTGGAAGACGATCACTAATGCATCTGTTATTTCTGGAACTACTTCCTTAAATACTCTGGGATGTAGTTTATCAGGCTCTGGGAATTTATTAGCCTCCAATCCTGACAATTTTCCCAGCACCATTTCTTTACTAATATTGATCTCCTCTTACTAAGCCTTACACCCTCCAACAATTCTGGTATCTGATTTGAGTCTTCTCTTGTGAAGACAGAACTGATGTATGTATTCAGTTCCTCAGCCATTTCTTTGTCCCCTATTATACATTCCCCCCTTTCTGTCTGTAAGGGGCCTACATTTGTATTTACCAATCTCCTCTTCACATGCCTATAAAAACTCTTAGTGTCAATCTTTATGTTCCCTGCAAGCTTACTTTTGTTCCCTATTGTCCCCTTCATAATTAATCCTTTGAGCCTTCTTTGCTGAATTCTAAACTTCTAACTGTCAGATTTATTACGTTTTTCGTCCAATCTCTGTGCTTCTTCCTTGGATCGGATCCTATCTCTAATTTCCTTTGTAAGACATGGAGTGGCCCTCTTACCCAGTTTGCTTTTGCGATAGGCAGGAATAAACATTGTTGCAATCCCCCCAAGATTTTCTTGAATGTTTGCCATTGCCTATTCACTCTCATCTCTTTAAGTCTCTCCCAATTCTGTCAAGGCCAGCTCATGCATCATACCTTCATAGTTCAGCACCCTAGTCTCCGAATCAACTACCTTACTCTCCACCTTAATAAATAATTCTATCTTGTTATGTTCACTTTTCCCCGTGGGATCTCACATAGCCAGATTCACAATCATTCCTTTCTCATTATACAGTACCCCGTCTAAGGGAGCCTGCTCTTTAGTTGGCTCCTCCACATATTGGTCAAGAAAACCATTTCATATACACTCCAGGAATTCCTCCTCTACGGCATTGTGGCTAATTTGATTTGCCCAATCTCTGTGCAGATTAAAATCACTCATGATCACTGATATTCCCTTATCACATGCACCTCTAATTTCCTGTGTAATGCCTTTCCCAACATCACCACTGCAGTTTGGGGGTCTATGTACAACACCTTTATCCATACAGGCTCCATATTGGCAGAGCTTTACGAATTAAAAATCAGTTACTAATTAAAAGTATCGCTCAGCCTTGAACATACTTAATGACTCAGCATGCTAGGCCTCTGCAGTAAAAAAATCCCACAGATTCACAGTCCTTTAAGAGAAGAAATTCCTCCTCATCTCTGTCTTAAAAGTGTCTTAAATTCTGATCCTACATTGTCCCACAAGAGGAAATAACCTGTCTGCGTCGAGCATGTCAAGTCCTGTAAGGATCTTTCACGTTTCAATCAGGTCACAAATAATTCTTCTAGATCTCAAGACAGTACAGACCCAAGCTACTCACCCTCTCCTCATAAGGAAGTTCCTCCATACATGCTATCAGCCTAGTGAACCTCCCCTGGGCTACCGCTAACGCCAATCTATCTTTCGTCAGGTAAGAGGCCCAAATCTGTTCACTGTATTCCAACAATACCTGGCTGGTCCTCTGGGTAGTTTTTAATAAAGCCTTCTTACTTTTATACTCCACTATCTTTGAAATAAAGGCAAACGTTCAATTTATCTTTTCCATTACCAACTAAACATGAGATATGAGTGTAGACTTGCAAATTCCTCTGTGCCAAAGCTTGCTGAAGTCTTTCTCCATTGGAGTAATATTGATTTCCTTTATTTTTCATGCCAAAGCACATAAGCTCACATTTTGCAACATCATATTTCATCTGCGATGTTTTTGCCCACTCACTTAAGCTGTCAATATCCCTCAGCAGACTTGTGTCATCCTTATTACTTGTCTTCCCACCTACTTTTGTGTTATCTGTAAACTTAGCTATACTACACTCACTTTCCTTATTCAAATCAATAATACATATTGGAAGGAATTGTGGTCCCAGCACTGATCTCTATGGTACATTACTAGTTACAGGTTGTCATCTTGAAAATGCCCCATAACCCCAAGCAGCTACCTTTTATTGGTTAGCTAATTCTCTGTCCATGCGAACATAATACCTCTAACATCATAGACTCATCTTATTAAACAGCCCATTGTGTGGTACCTTTTCAAACACCATCTGAAAACGCAAATATTTTGCATCCCACACTCCCCTTTTATCTGTTCTGCTAGTTACATTCTCTAAGAATTCTAGTAAACTTGTCAGGCATGATTTCCCTTTCATGAGGTCATGATGTCTCTACTTCATCATAGAATGGATTCCTAAATGCTCTGCTACTACATCTCTGCAATATGCTTGAACATTTTCCCAATTATAGATGTTAAGTGAACTGGCCTGTAGTTAGTCATTTGTCTCCCCTTTTGAAATAAAGGTGTTACTTAAACCAGAAAATGTCACAAATACAGCAGACATGTTTACTGTTGAAGAGGGGTGTTGTGGGAGCAGTCATAGATCATAGAATCTTTACAGTGTGGAAACTGGCACTTCGGCCCAACAAGCTCACATCAACTCTCAGAACATCCAACCCAGACCCATCCCCCTATAACCCACCTAAAGTACACATCCCTCAGCACAATGGGCAGTTTAGCACGTCCAATCCACCTAGCCTACACATCTTTGGACTGCAGGAGTTAACCCATGTAGACATGGGGAGAATGTGCAAACTCCACAGACGGTCACCCGAGGGTGAAATTGAACCCAGGCTCCTGGCGCTGTGAGGCAGCAGTGCTAACCACTGGGCTACTGTGCCACCCCATGGTGTTGGGTGGGCGGTGAGGGCGTAAGGAGAAAACCAGAGAGTGGAATGTGATTGGTTTAATAATAGATGATTTTTTTTTCAGATTACACATGAGGAGATGTACACCAATGGTTTAATGGTTATATCAGTGACCCTGTGAGGAAAATAATTGTGTAAACACACTGTTTGAATAGGGGAGACCACCAGGAAAATAGGGAATCAGGTTTCCTATCATGGCCTCATTTTTTATTTACTCCTGCGACATTGGCATCACTGGCTGAGACAGCATTTAGTGCTTGCTCCTAATTGCCTTTAAGAAGGTAATTGTAAGCTGCTTTCTTGGACTGCTGCAGCCCATATGCTGTAGGTAGACCCACAATTCAGGGAATTCCAGGATTTTGACCCAGCGACGCCGAAAGAACACCAAACCTGTTGGCTGTAATAGCTGTAAATGAATTGTTTAAAGAAAACTTGAGTGCAGCCAATGTCCAAACCAGTCACTGAATGCGAACAATCTTGTTCACCTGCAACCTACATGAAAATGAAGACAGCCATCGCAATGTAGTTGAAATTGCTTATTAAACAGTGGGGTGTTCTACTTTGGTTAGAACACCCATATTTCAATAAAAAAGTACAGAAATGCATGCTCCATGCATATTCTATGCATTTGTACAAAAAATTGAGATACCAAACTTTAAACTGCTGCAGGCAATTGAAAAATAGTCCTGAGAAAAGTTGGCACTTAATTTTGTGGCTTCAGGAAAGATAACATTGTTTGGTTTAGGTCCACACATAATTCTGTCCTTATGCAGCAGCTTACTATCAGGAACCCTTCAAGTCCAACTGACTAGATATTTCAATGTGACTGTCATCTGACTTCCCGTCTTCCTGTAACTGCCGAAATACCGTTAGGTAAATTTTCTTTCTCCTAGTTCTCTATTTGCAATGCTTCAGACGCCATGGTTGAAACATGAAACTTTCTCACTCCACATGAGTTACAGGCAGACTTTTTTTTAATCTTCAGGCCTCAAACAACTTCAACGGTTTTGTAATGAAGTATCATGATTTTTCAGACCATGTTACCCCTCTCTAAGAGACCAGAAACAAAGCCATGACAAAGTGCTCCACTAGCCTCTCATGAGTTGCGAGGACTCGTCCATACCCAGAGACATCTTTCTTTTACCGGGGGCTAGAGGACAGATAGATGATTCAGCAAAGTTGCTAGCTGAGATTATTGGTGGAATCCAGGAGGGGAGAGGTGCAGAGTACAACACTGGTGGCTGACAGCAGTTCACTTGCTGCTGCACTTGACTCGACAATAACAGTTTGAAACTTTATTTTTTCCATGATAATCTACAGCAGTTCCCTTAATAATGAAGGAAGGCAATGGCCTAGTGGTATTATCACTGGGCTCTTAATCCTGGGTCCCAGGTTCAAATCCTGTCATGGCAGGTGGTAGAATTTGAATTCAATAAATTTTCTGGAATTAAGAATCAAATGATGACCAGGAACCCATTACCTATGGCTGGAAAAACCCATCTGGTTCACTTAATGTCCTTTAGGGAAGGAAACTGCCACCCTTACCTGGTCTGGCCTGCATGTGACTTTAGACCCACAGCAATGTGATTGCCTCTAAACTGCCCTCTGGGAAATTAGCAATGGGCAATAAATGCTGTGGAGCCAGCGACACCTGTGAATGAATAAAGGTGGGGGGGGGGGAATGCTATTGATATAGTTACCAAACACTTGAATAAATAGACAGTAGCAATCACAACCGGTATCATGAAGAAACTAGAAGTGGGCTTATTTATAGAAACCAATATCTTTAAGGAGCAACACCAGGCCCTTAATCAATTACCAATTTGGCAGTAGTTACACTTGCAAACAAACAAAGTGCATGCATGTAGCTTACTTGATTGAACTCTTATGCATGGTTTTTACATGTAAATGAGAGCAGTATGTTCCAATTTCTAAATCATGACATTTTACTAATTGTTTTTTTAAGTTATATATGTTTAGAAGAAGAAATAATGAAGAAATCTCAAGAGATATTGGGCAGATTTTAATTACAGCCAGAAAGCTGATGTGAGAGGATCCTATTCTTGTTGTTAGGGAGAATTTGCAGTGTGCTGCAGTGGATTTATAATTAGATCCAGGCATGTCAACCATCATCTTTTCAACATGACAGTTCAAATTTCAAACTGAATGGCGTATTTTGTTAATATAAGAAAAAAACAATTTAATTTCATGTGTTTACTGGCTGCCAGTATTGATTCTTCATTTCTCTGCATCCTTGCAACCCACGCCACAAAAAGTCTTCAATGATCTTTTACCTGTGCCCAGGACACTCTTCATTCCGAGACCTTGAGTAAATGATATACTGGCAACAGTGTCTACAACTATCTGCTGCAAAATATAATGGTTTCTGACAAATGCATATCAAAATCGCCTCATTAGCTAGGAGTGTCAACTGGAAGACCAAAACTACTACAGCTGCTAAACTACTGATTAAAACCACTGGCTTGTTTGAATCCTTTTTAACCATACAGCTTTGATATTCTTTTCCTCAATCTGTTTGTAACATCTGAGATTAAGAATTTCCAAGCTAAACAACTGCCTTTGATCTCAAAATGTCTCAAAAGTATGATCTCTAGAAAGAAGTACATGCTTCATACGTGAGGTGAACGAATTCTCAGCTTACAACCACTATGCCTTCACTTGTAATTTGACTGTGGCTAACTTCTTACTTCTGTGTATAAGTAACCAAAAGAACCTTTAACTGGACATTGACTCACTGGACTCGCTAATTCATGTGAGCTAATTCGGATGTTTTTGATTTTAAGTGGCTTGTAATTTGCAACTTTTCTTTCCCTTTCTCTGCTCTTGGATCTATGTGTATGTGAATACATGTCATGCATCATTCCCTCAGTTTTTGAATGCAGATTAAACCCGGCTATGGGCACATTCTGAACAATGTGGGCTGTGGTGAGAAAGTTGGGACAACTTGGGTGAGATGCCCAGCATGGACTTCCCAACTTCAAGATTAAACAATCCATTGTCCAATGTTTGATGGCATGACAAGATTCTTACTAATTCCACCCTTAGCCGACTGTCTGTGTGGAGCTTGCATGCTCTCCCTGTGTCTGTGTGAGTTTCCACCGGGTGCTTCAGTTTTCTCTCACTGTCCAAAGATGTCCAAGTTCGATGGATTGGCCAACGCCTGTTGCCCCATAGTATTCAGCAATGTGTAGGTTAGGTGCATTAGCCATGGGAAATGTAGGGCTACAGGGAAAGGGTAGGGGAATCTGGGTGGGATGCTTTTTAGAGGGTCGGTGTTAACTTGTTGGGGCAAGTGGCCTGTTTCCACACTGTAGGGATTCTAATAAACACCAAGATGATTACTTACATGGATTATCAATCATCAACGTCCTCTTTACTAGCTAATCGCACATCTTTAAAATGCAGATATCCGTTATTCCACTTGTTAGATAGAAACAAGCTGCCAAGAATTGCTGAGATACAAGTCAGAATGGTCATCTAGTGAATCCAGCTCACCCTGGGAGAGATTGGCCAACACCCTTGAAGCATTGTGGGTGATAAGCAATAGGCTAATTGTACTCCAGCACAATCTGTTACCTCACGGCTTGGCATATCCCTTATTCAAACATTACCATCAAGCCAGGGGATCAATTCTGGTTCGATGAAGAGTGCAGAAGTTCATGCCAGGAGCAGCACCAAACATACCTGAAGATGAGGTATCAACCTGGTGAAGCCACCAAATAGGGCTTCTAGCGTGCCAAACAGCGAGAGCAGCAAGTGATAGACAATGCTAAGTGACCCCACAACCAACAAATCAGATCTAAGCTCCGCAGTTCTGCAACATCTAGTTGATGTTGGTGGATGATTACACAACTCACAGGAAGTGGACTCTCCACAAATATCTGCATCCTCAATGATGGGACAACCCAGCACATCAGTGCAAAAGAAAACCCTGAGGCGTTCACTACAACCTTTAGCTAGAAGTGTCAAGTGGATGATCCATCTCTGCCTCCTCCAGGGGTTTCCGGCCTCTCAGACACCCCTCTTCTGTCAATGTGATTTACTTCCATCTGCTATTAAGAAAAGTTTTGAAGCACTGCATACTGCAAAGACAAAGGACCCTGACAAAATTCCAGCAATTACCCTGCAGATTTATGCTCCCGAAATTGCCAAATTTCCATGCTGTTCCAATGTGGTTACAACTCTGGCATCTACCTAGCTGCGTGGAAAATTCCCAAGTATTTTCACGTTGCCAAAAGGCAGGATATATCCAACCCCGCCAATTACTGACCCATCAGTCTACTCTTGGTCATTAATATAGTGATGGAAGGTGTTAACAACAGTGTTATCAAGCAGCACCACTTCAGCAATAACCTGCTCACTGATTTCCATTTCATGTTCTGCCAGGGCCACTTAGCTCCTGATCTCATTCCAGCCTTGGTTCAAACATAGACAAGAGAGTTGAATTCAAGAGGTAAGGTAAGAGTGATAACCCTTGACATTAAGGCCACATTTGCTTGAGTGTGGCCCCACAGTCCCCTTGAAGAATTGGATTCAATAGGAATCGGAGGGAAACCTCTCCATTGTTAAGAGTTATTCTCTGCACATAGAAAGATCATAGAATGCCTACAGAATGGAAGCAGGCCATTTGGCCCATCAAGTCCACCCAGACCTTCTGAAGAGTGACCCACCCAGGCTGCCTCCATTTTACACTGACACAGCGAAAACATTGCAAACTCCCCACAGACAGTCACCTGAGAATGGAACTGAGCCCAAGCCCCTGCTGCTGTGAGGCAGCAGTGTTAGCTACTGAGCCACTGATGATTGTGGTTGTTGGAGTTCAGTCATCTGAGCTCAGGGATATCTCTGCAGGAGTTACTTAGAGTGGTGTCCTGGGTCCAACCACCTTCAGCACCTTCATCATCAGACGTAAGGATATTTGCAATGACTGTACAATGTTCAGCACCATTCACAACTCCTCATGTACCGAAGCAGTCTTCATCCAAATGCAGCAAAATCTGGGCAATATTCTGGCTTGGTCTGAAAAGTGGAAACTAACATTAATAACATACAAACATCCATTCCTTCAATGTTGCCGGGTAAAAATTCTGGAACTCCTTCCTAAACAGCATTGAGGATTTACTGACACCAAATGGGCACAGCATTCAAGACAGCTCACCACCATCTTCTCAAAGGCACCTATGGACAGCCAATAAATGATAGCACAGCCAGCGAAGCCTACATCCTGTGAGTGAAAATAAAAGAAAAGCCCATGATGCGGGGTTATCCCAATGGTGATGAGTTCTTCTGCCTAACCCCAATGGGAAAATCAGGCTAGCATTGAATGATGTCGAGTCGCTGCAGTAATGGTGGCTCAGTGGTTACCACTGCTGACTCACAACGCCTGCAACCCAGGTTTGATTGCACTCTTTGGTGACTATCTGTGTGGAGTTTGCACATGTACCCTGTGTCTGCGTGGGCTTCCTCTGGGTGCTCTGGTTTTCTCCTACAGTCCAAAGATGTGCGGGTTAGGTGGACTGGCATTGCTAAATTGCCCCTAGTGTTCAGGGATGTGCAGATTAGGAGGTTTACAGTGGAATGGGTCTGGTTGGGATGGTCTGAGGGTCAGTGTGGACTTGTTGGGCCAAAGGGCCTGCTTCTACATTGTCGGGATGCTATGATGATGATTGGGGTAACTTGTTAATGAGGTGAGTTGAGTATAATAAAACATGAGAACTCATCAGAGGGAAATTTTCAATGAAATGCACCAAGCACGACGCTTAGCCAGTTTCAGATAAGGTACAGCCCTTAGTTTAACCAAAAAAAATCTGCATCTCATTTTAACTTGGAATTCTCAGAGTTTGGTCAACAGTGTAGTCTATGTTTAAAATGAAAAGAAAAAGTTTAAAAGTAAGACCATCTCTGCTATAAGCAGAGGAGGAGTGAGCATGAACAATTGAATTCAGCTTTCAGAGATAGCAAGAACTGGAGGTGCTAGAGTCAGAGACCACACAGTATGGAGCTGGAGGAACACAGCAGGCCAGTCAGCATCAGAGGAGCAGGAAAGTTGGCATTTTGGGTCCTGATCCAAAACATCAACTTTCCTGCTCGTCCAATGATGCCTGGCCTGCTGTGTTCCTCCAGGACCATGCTGTGTTGTCTCTGAATTCAGCTCTGCCTCTTTGGCCATGATAAAGGTGAAACATGCAAAGGCAACAATATAAAAATGCTGCAAAAATCACATTGTACTCCTCAAGAAACTAACTGGCATGCACAGCAAGATCCCTTTGACTCAAGTCAGTGTGAGTCATTCATTTTATTACAGGGTCGTGTTCATCTGTGCAAGGTGAACGCTGGGTTTTGGTGGCATTTTGGTTTAGTAAAGGTGGCAGTAAATTAATGTTTCGCATCGATTCACAATATCATCTTGCTATCCTGCACACTACCTGCAATTGCTATGCACGAGTATTCAGATCTTTTACCAAGATATTTATTTTAAATGGTTAAAACCAATAGCCTGTTATGTGATCGTGCACAACGGAGGTCTAATGGGCAACTGCTTTTGTCTTTTGAACATCACATGCTCAGACAGTTGGAATTACAGAAGCTATTTATTCACAAATTAGCAGAGAGGGAAAATATTTTTACCTTGACTGCCTGGAATATGGAATGCCTTATTAATTTTGGTGAAAATGGGCTCCTGTTAAAAATGACCAAAGTTTCTGTGAAAGACGAGGAGAAATTCAGATAAAATTCTGTTCTGGTCTTCATTTTTTAATAAGACAAGATTTACAACAGTTTCTGGCCAGTCAGGGTTTCCTTTGAAGATATTGTTCAGTTTTTGTTCAGTTGATATGTATGAAGTTCATTCAGCTGATAAATAAAGTTCACTGATATAGTAATGGCGTAAAAGCATTCTATTCTCAATATATAAACTATTGCTGAATATTGCTCTTGCTAAAGGATAAATCAGAGAACAACTTTTAAAGTTTGCACATGCACAAATCAAAATGAAAACCAGGAATTCCCGTACAATTTACATTTTTCTTACAAAACGTTGAATATCCCAGAATGTCTCTATGGTGTTGAATGATAAAGGTCCCGGATAGTGGGAAGTTGTAATATTTACTCAACAGTTGCTAACAACATTCACCTGAAAAAGTTAGGATTTATCAATTCAAGAGTCACAATCTAAGAATCGAGGGTAGGCCATTAAAGTCTGAGATGAGGATTAATTTCTTCACCCAGAGAGTGGTGAGCCTGTGGAAATTTCTTCCACAGAAAATAATTGATTTTCGGCCATGATCATGTTGAACAGTGGAACAGCCTCAAAAGGCCAAATAGCCAATTCATGCTCCTATTTTCCATGTTTCTATGTAAACTTTTAATGCTGTGATAACCAATGTTTCTACATTTAATTTATGTAGAGACATGAGGCAATTTAAAATGAGCCACTCCATTCAAGATTTTAGCATGTAAAGGAACGTGATAATTTACAATGGCTGACATGTACCCTTCAGTGCAAGGACTTATGTGCAGTTTCTTGGTCCAGTTGCTACACAACTTATAGGGATTGTTGATGTTAAGTGTTACCAACTGCTAAACAGTGCTGGAAATTCTGTTAAACAAATGTAGAATATAACAAACAAATGTAGAATATAACTGTGATAATGGGAACTGCAGATGCTGGCAAATCCAAGATAACAAAGTGTGAAGCTGGATTAACACAGCAGGCCAAGCAGCATCTCAGGAGTACAAAAGCTGACGTTTCGGGCCGAGACCCTTCATCAGAATATAACTGTACTAATTTTATTTACATTTTCCTTTCTGTCTTTTGTCTCTCTCACTCTTTTAATCCCATCTTTCTTTCGCACCCTTTATTTTGGTTTCCAAACCAGATTTAACATTGAACTAAATATTTTAACTAACACTCTGGTTTAGATTCTGTCTGCTGCTACCAATTATTCTTCAATCTGATCAGTCAAGGAGATGCATAGCTGCCTTCCTTGTTAACACATGTCACGGATATCCTGTAGACAGCTTCAGACTAGTATGGATTTCTAAGTATCTCAATTCCCAACTCACAATACCAAAACCTGTGAGCAAGTGTTACAATGACAGCAAACCCAAGCCACCCCCATCTCAAATTAAACGGTTGCCAAATCTTCTTGTTCCCTTTTTGTTTATTGGCTCATTTGGGGATGATGTATTCGATGCGACAATGAAAGATTACACAACATTTCTTTACAGGGTATCAGAACCATTACTTTAGAATATCCTTTATTCCCACATGCGTTCGGATGAGTGAAAAGTTTGTAATGTCACTCTTGGCACCAGAACTTAGGTACAGGTACTTTAAGTGTTTTCACAGAATTGAGACAGTGAAAAAAAATTAGACTACCATGGGAATACATAGTTTAAAAAGTCCAGAATGAGAGTAAAAGGTTAAAGTCCTTTTTCATTGAGTCTGTGCTTTGCCGGGCTTCAGAAAACCGTGCTGCCTCCACGCTTTAGCCTCTATCCAGGACTCATCCCCTCCCCGGCCGGCCCATGCTTGCTCTGCTCCCACTCCGGCCCCAGCCGTGACTCAGCTCCCAGCTCGGCCTGCAATTGTTCTGCTGCTGATCTGGCTGCGACTCACTTGCAGGACTCGGTCCTCAGTCTCTCTGCTCCTGCTCTGGCCCCAGCCGTGACTCGTTTCCCACACTGGACTGCCCTCGGAATCTGTTCTCCATTCCATCCAGGTAGGGTACTTTAAGAAGTTTAAAGTTGTCGTGGGTGGGGATAGAACACCTGCAGCAGGAGGTGAGAAAGGGAAAGGAAAAGGAAAAAGAGCTAGTGAGCAAGTGAGCTCCAGCTGGAGCGTCTAACTGTGCTGCCATCTTAGTTTGTCCAGATTAAAGATAACTTACTCCTTAAAATATGCACAATCTGCATTTTCACTGTAGTATATAATTTAATTATAATATTTTTCATTAAATGTCTTATCCAGTGGTCTGAGTTTATTCATTTGTTTGACAATTTAGACAATTTTATTTCACATTCTCCACATTTTTGTTTGCTCTCATTTTCTCACACTCTCTCATTCTTTCTCTCTCTTGAATTTCTCTTTCTTTAATCCACTTCATTTTTCTTTACCTCTGAAAGAAGAAACCAATGCTGGTAATGTGAAGCTGAAACAGTTAAAAATAAATAATCTATTTCTGAGCTTGATGGTATCAAGGATCCAAATAAAAATGAAGCCACTTTGTCATTATATTTAAGGAACCCTATTTCAGAAAATAACTCTCAAGAAAAGCTTGGATACAATGGAAACAAAGTTAAAGAAATACGAAGAAGTCAGGTTGAGAAATGGTTTGTTACAGAGATCTGACTTTTCATTTTCAAATGCTCCCTTTGTCATCCAGTTTTGGAAAATTATATTCTTGAAGAGTGAACTGTAAAATACAAATGAATATTAAAATTAGTCTAGGAATTCTGTTCAGCAGAGGGCACTGTTCGTTTGCTAACTGTTACCATTTCTCCGAAATAATCGAATATGTTCAACCTCAGATGCACACGTGTGGAATTGCAAATATTCAAAAGTACTGAGAGAATGTGCATTCAAACAGTCAATTAAGGCTGTGGCATTTGAGAGAGAGACAAGCTAACTCATTCTTGAAGTTCAAATGTCAGCACCAGAATATAGGTAAACTTGAATGCATGTCTCTGGACCTTTATCAGATATAATAAATAAATTATGTATGGCCAACAAAAACAGAAGTTGCTGGGAAAGCTCAGCAGTTTAGGCCGCATCTGTGAAGAGAAATCAGCATTGATAATTCGGGTCCAAAGACGACTTCAGATATCATATGTAGCATTAATTTTACTGTCCATCATTTAAAAGAACAAAAGAATATTCACTGAATGCACTGCTTTTTCTAACTTACATTATGCAGTGCATTATATTTCTTCAATTAATTTTGTGGGTTTATTTCATGTGCAATCTTCCTTTCCAAATCGATTTTAAAACACAAGTTAAACCTGAACATTGTTCATCTTATCCTATCTGCTTTTACTTGTGCTAAATGGCCCCATGCTGCACTAAGATTTACATACACAGTACATGAAGCATTCAGAGATCATTCTGGCCCAACCACTCCATGCTAGTGTTTATGAAGCTGTGTGGGGATAGTTTAGGAAAGTGCTGAACTGGAAGATCAAACATGATCCAGTTGAACGCCAAAGCTGTCTTGCGGGGCTGAAAGCCCTTCTCCCGCTCTAATTTTCAGTGTTCCTAAATCTATCACTGTAATCCATTTGTGGTCTATCATATTCTTGTCTAGCTTCCACATTAATACATCGATACCATCAGCTTCAGCCGCTGTAGCAGCAGCTTCCACATTCTAAGCACACTTTAAATAAAGAATTTACCTCTGATTTTCATTTTGAATATTTTACATTGGTGGTTTCTAGTTGTGTTTTATCCTACAAGAAAAAAACTTCTCATTCTAATAAAACCTTTCATAATTTTAAAGACTTCCAGTAGTTCCTTCCGAGCCTTTGCTTTTCAAGAGAAAAGAGATCCAGTTTGTCCAGCCTATCCTTTATGTGTCTTCAATTCATTTCTAAAGGGAATAATTCTTGATATGCAGGGCTTTGGTTCCAGTACTTACCCCAGCATCTAAGCTCAAGAGACCAACTTTTATGCGCACATTAATGAAATGTGCCTATTTTCTTACATCCACATAGATAAATTTTCAAACAGGAATTACAGAGTGGCAATAGGGAGCAGGAGATCTGCTTTCTCCCCCACCAAACCTACTGCAGTGAGATCAAATACAGTGCACCACTGTGCAACTGACATCGGATTACTCTGCACGCAGTGGGAATCGAACTTATTGAATATGAACCTTACTTTTCTAAATGACTACTATTTACTGGTCAAGCAATCAGAGTGTTTTCTTTAAACTATTATGCTTAAGCACAAATAACATTGGCATCCCATGGAATATCAAAGATCGTTCAGAACCACAATAGAAGTTGACCTTCCTATCCACGCTATCATCCCATGAATTAATAAATGAAATTTCTCACCTAGACAAAGCGAACTGTGTACTAAATAAAAATGTTGTAGGCAGCAGTACTGAAGTCTAATGATGCCCCAAAAGCAAGTCCCTCCTTCAGCACTAGTTACATATTACAGAAGGAGGAGGCATATGAAGACAATAATAACTGCCAACAGAAAATGCTTACTTCTAAAGAATGTTTTGGGTGTTTGGAAGATTGTGTTTTAACCAAAGCCAGTTCAGAACAAATGTGTACACATGTTATCTCCTTCGTGTGCTGAGCTCTGTGCAATCATTTTTGCAGGTTTATTGTATTGTTGTTTATTCCCAAAAAAAATGAAAATTAACTATCTGCCTGAAATACTGTGCTCTACGGTTTATCAGTACAAAAAATGTACAAAGTAATTTTATATTTTAATTTTAGGAACTGTGCGTTTTTTTATCTTCAAGTACAAGTAAAGCTGTTTTGAGAAGTTATATTAGAATTGAAGCAAAATCTTGAATTATGCAAAAATTCAAAATGCCTAAACAACACCACAGGACCTTTTTGAATTTTCATGAATTATAACCCTGATGAATTAAATGCCCACAAGGACATAAAAGATTTGAGCAGAAATAGGCTATTCAGCCTCTAGGTGAGATTTTAGCTAATCTGATAATCCTCAACTCCACTTTCCTGCCTTTTTGCTGTAACCCTCTATTTTCATATTGACTAAAAATCTGTCGATCTTGGCCTTGAATATGCTTACTGACCCAAACTCAACAGCCTTCTGTCATAAAGAATTCAATGGATTTACAATGTTCTGAGAGAAGAAATACACAAGATAGAACTGCATCTCTAGGCTGGTGACTTGTCAACAAAGGATCTTACAAATACAGGCTATAGTTGATGAATATTTCACTTGTTTTCTCTCGGTTTACACAATACCAATGCATGTGGGTGTTCAAAATTAATCTCATCCAGCCTGAAATTGTTGCTCAAGTAAGCATCTTCATCCCACATAACATTGGATTGGCTCTAGTGGATTCTGAAGACATTAGAAGTCTCAGACCTGAAGCCAAATTGTCTTTTGTATGTCTTTCTCTGAATTTCTGCTTAATTAACTTGGCCATTATTCCAGAAACTTCATGGAAAATGTTTAGGAGTAGTTGAGATTGATTGATTCTACAAAAACCAGTGATTGAACCTGGGTTGTTTATAATATGTATTTTGAAGAACCAAATTAGCCAATCCATTTATACCTGGCCTTGCTCTCATCATTTTTCATTCCTATTCAGACCTAACAATGTTTTAGCTTCATCCACTTATAGGTTCTATACCATCATTGTGCCAGTCCTTCAACACAGAGTTACATATGTAACAGTTTCTATTTGAATAACATAATATATTATCCCAAAATGGCTACAGTAGTACTTTAAATAGAGATAAAATGTTAATTTTTTATTGAAAGGGAACAACTTTCTTTCTCTTGCCAAGTGGTAATGGTTTTGCCTCATGATGAAATATTGTTTCAAGAATGCCTGCAACTCTGTACCTCACCAGAGTTTTTAACATGTCATCTTTAACAGTGAATGCTTCAATTTAAGATTAGGCATAAAAGGTATTACAAGAGAACCACATCCGGTCTTTATTTATTCACATATACTCAAAATTTCCACCAGAGGCCACTGTATGGCAATCAACATCGGGAGTGCAAGTTGGGATATTTTTGTCTTACTTTGTCCCCTGTCAATGTAGTTCTTGAAGACTCTAGTATATCCCAGCCTAGACGTGCTAATTCCATTGTTGGTTGGAACTTAGGTTAGAAGCCGGAACTGGAAATTTAGCCCATCAAACCAATCTGATGTTAAATAAGTTCATGATTAATCTCATCAGGACCTGAACTTTAATCTTCTAATCGTTGCCTATAATCCTTGATTCGCTTGTGAATCAACAACCTGTCTAACAAAGCCCTGAATACATTCAACAACTAAACTCTCAGGGATAGACACATCTAAAGACTGGTGATGCCATTAGAATTTTTTTTTAACCACTGACATAAATGGGAAGCCCTTATTTTGAAACTGCGTCCCTAATTCTCAATTCCCCCTTAAGTAGAAACAATGCCACAGGGATCGATGATAACAAAGTGTGGACCTGGATGAACACAGCAGGCCAAGCAGCATCTTAGGAGCACAAAAGCTGACGTTTCGGGCCTAGGTCCGAAATGCCAGCTTTTGTGCTCCTAAGATGCTGCTTGGCCTGCTGCGGTCATCCAGGGCCACACTTTGTTATCTTGGATTCTCCAGCATCTGCAGTTCCCATTATCACTGACCACAGGGATTGATGCTGGGTTCCACTACTATTTGTGATCTATGGAAGGTATGGTTAGTAAATTTGCAAATGACACCAAAATTGGTGGTGTAGTGGACAGTGAAGAATGCTACCTCAGACTACAACAGGATATCGATCAGATGGACCAAGGAGTGGCAGATACTGTTTAATCCAGATAAATGTGCTGTGCTACACTTTGGTAGGGCCAGTCATGTCAATACACTAAATGGCAAGGTTCTGGAAAGTGTTGCCCATCTCTCAAAGGGACCTTGGAGTGCAGGCTCATTGATCCTTGAAAGTAGAGTCATAGGGTAGTTAAGAAGGCGTTTGGTATACTTGACTTTATTGGTCAGTGCATTGAGAACAGGAATTGGAAGGTCATGTTGCAGATTCACTGGGCATTGGTTAGGCCACTTTTGGAATACTGCATTCAGTTCAATTCTCCTTCCTATAAGAAGGATGTTTTGAAACTTGAAAAGGTTCAGAAAAAATTTATAAGGATGTTGCCAGGGTTGGAGGGTCTGAGCTAAAGTGAGAAGCTGTATAGTCTGGGCTATTTTCCCTGGTGCATCAGAGGCTGAGGTGATATCTTATAGTGGTTTATAAAATCATGAGGGGTATAGATAGGGTAAATAGGCAATGGAGCTTAAGATAAGGAACCCTTAAGAGAGAATTTACTCTGCAATTTGAGAGGGAGAAGATAGAATCAGAGGTAATGGTATTACAGCTGAATAAAGGCGACGACAGAGGTATGAGGGAGGAGCTGCGTAGAATTGACAGGAAGAGGACCCTAGCAGGAAAAACAGTGGAACAGCAATGGCAGGAGTTTAGAACATTGAACAGTACAGCCAACAGTCCTATTGGCCCAAGAATGTTTACCCTAAACCTAAGGTCTATCTAACCTCCACTTATTCTATTTAACAGCCGCTTAAATGCCCCTAATGAGGCCGACTCCACTACTCTCTCCGGCAATGCATTCCAAGCCCCAATCACTCTCTGAGTAAAGAACCTACCTCTGACATCTCCCCTCCACTCACTTTAAAACTATGCCCCCTTATAATGTCTACCCCCACCCCAAAGAGTCTCTGGCTGTCCGCTCTATCTATACCTCTGATCATTTTGTACACCTCTATGAAGTCACCTCTCATCCTTGGTCATTCTAAAGAGAAAAGCCCTAGCTCTCTCAACCTTTCCTCGTAAGACCTGCCCTCCATTCCAGGCAACATCCTGGTAAATCTCCTCTGCACCTTTTCCAAAGCCTCTACATCTTTCCTGTAATGAAGCTACCAGAATTGGACACAATACTCCAGATGTGGCCGAACCAGGCTTTTGTATAGCTGGAGAATAACCTCACGGCTCCTGAACTTAATCGCTCTATTAATGAAGGCTAACACACCATACACCTTCTTAACAACTCTCTCCACCCAGATGGCAGCTTTCAGGGAACTGTGAACATGAACCCCAAGATCTCTCTGCTCCTCCACACTGCTTATAATCTTTCCATTGATCCTGCTTTCACGTTTGTCCTTCCAAAATGAATCACCTCACGCTTTTCAGAGTTAAACTCCATCTGCCACTTCTCAGCCCAGCTCTGCACCCTATTAATGTCCCTTTGAACCTAGAACAGCCCTCTGCACTGTCCACAATGCAACCCACTTTTGTATTGCCTGTGATCTTGCTAATCCACACTTCCACTCCTTCATCCAGTTTCTGGGACTAATTCAGGAGACGCAGCAAAAATTCACCCCCAAGGAAAAAGTAGCATGGTACAGTGAGGATGAGGCAACCATGGCTGACTAAAGAAGTCAGGGATAGCATAAAAGCAAAAGAGAAAGAATATAATGGGGCATAGGGCAGTGGGAAACCAGAGATTGGGAAGCTTACAAAGACCAACAGGGGGCAACAGAAAAGAAATAAGGAGAGAGAAGATTAAATATGATGGTAAGCTAGCCAGTAATATAAATGAAGACTGTAAGAGTTTCTTTAGATACATAAAGGCCAAATGAGAGGTAAAAATGGGCATTGGACCACTGGAAAATGACGCTGGAGAGATGGTAGTGGCGAACAAGGAAATGGCTGAGGAACTGAATAATTACTTCACGTCAGTTTTCACTGTGGAAGACACAAGTAACCTCCCAAAAATTCAATAGAGCCAGGGGGCAGAGCTGAGTATGGTGGCCATCACCAAGGGGAAGGTGCGAGAAAAACAGATTGGTCTGAAGGTGGATAAACCACCAGGACCAGATGAACTGTACCCCAGAGTTCTAAGGGATATAGCTGAAGAGATAGTGGAAGCGTTAGTGGTGATCTTTCAGGAATCACAAGAGTCAGGCAGGGTTCCAGAGGACTGGAAAATCGCTAATGTGACACCCCTGTTTAAAAAGGGAGTAACGCAAAAGACAGAAAATTACAGGCCGACTAGCCTAACCTCGGTGTGGGTAAGATTTTGGAGTCCATTATAAAGAATGAGATTTCTGAATACTTGGAAGTGTGTGGTAAAATAGGGCAAAGGCAGCATGGCTTCATCAAGGGGAGGTCATGCCTGACAAATCTGTTAGAATTCTTTGAGGAAGTAATGAGCAGAGTAGACCAAGGAGAGCCAATGGATGTTATCTACCTGGACTTCAAGAAGGCCTTTGATAAGGTGCCGCACAGGAGACTGCTGAGTAAGACAAGGGCCCATGGTGTTAGAGGCAAGGTGCTAGCATGGGTAGAAGATTGGCTGTCTGACAGAAAGCAGAGAGTACGGATAAAGGGGTCTTTCTCAGGATGGCAGTTGGTGACTAGTGGTGCTCCACAAGGATCAGTGTTGGGACCGCAACTTTTCACTTTATACATTAATGATTTAGATGAAGGAACTGAGGGCAGTTTACAGAAGATGCAAAGATAGGTGGAGGGACAGGAAGTATTGAGGAGGTAGGGAGGCTGCCGAAGGATTTGGGCATGTTAGGAAGTGGATAAAGAAGTCGCAGATGGAACATGACATGAGAAGGTGTGAGGCCATGCACTTTAGTAAGAAGAATAGAAGCATGGATTATTTTCCAAATAGGGAGAAAATTCAGAAGTCTGAAGTGCAAAGAGACTTAGGAGATCTAGTCCAGGATTCCCTCAAGGTAAACTTGCAGGTTGATTCAGTAGTCAGGAAGGCAAATCCAATGTTGGCATTTAATTTGAGTGGGCTTGAATATAAAAGCAGGGATGTACCAGTGAGACTTTATAAGGCTGTGGTCAGGCCACATTTGGAGTATTGGGAGCAGTTTTGGGGCCCATATCTCAGGAAAGATGTACTAGCCCTGGAGCGGTCTTATGGTCTTATTAAGGTATTTTCCCCAGGGTAGTGGAGTCCAAAACCGGACGGCATAAATTTAAGGTGATCGAGGACAGTATTAAAAGGGACTGAAGGGTAAATCTTTTACACAGAGCATGGTATTTGTATGGAATGAACTGTCAGGAAGTGGTGGAGGCTGGTACAATTACAACATTTAAAATGCATCCGGATGGATATATGCATGTGAAGTGTTTAAGAAGGATATGGGGCAAATGCTGGCAAATGGGACTAGACTAGTTTAGGTTATCTGGTCAGGGTAGATGAGTTGGACTGCAGGGTTTGTTTCCATGCTGTACCTCTCTATGGTTCTATGACTCTATCTTCTTAGCATCTACTCTATCAAGCCCTCTTAGGATCTTACATGCTTCACAATGCTATAGTGTATTAAGGCTTTCAGATCCGTGTTGCTTTAATAGCTGGATATGCTAATTAACCAAGGGATCAAATGAAATGACATGCTCCACTGCAGCCCAGCAGAAGCATGCTACCAGGAGGTTACATACCTGGTTATCTACAACTGTAAGTCATAGCCTGAGCTGTTAAATAAACCCTCTCTAGGATTATCAAGTCAACTGAAACCATGCTGCTTAATCTCTGTCATTTACTATTAACACAAGAAATATAATAATATCATCTCTTTTTTTTAAAGCTCCAGTCAGTTTAGGCTTAATCTTCTGAGACTTTCCTCATAAAACAACCTCGTCAACCCAACCTTGAACATTCTCTGGGTTATTTCCAATGCAAGTGCATCCCTTCATAAAAAAGGATACCCCAAAACTGTATGGAATACCCTGTTCGCAATCTCACCAATGTCATGAACAGTTGTGACAACACTTCTGACTTCTATATACCATTCTCTTTGCAATTAAGACCAACATTCCATTTGTCTTTAGAATTATTTGCTGTATCTGCGTGTTAATGATTGTTCCCTTCCCACCAACACTAACAACTTTATATTTTTCTACACTATGCTCCATTTACTACATTTCCTGAACTCACTTAACCTGTCTCTATCCCTTTACAAACGTTATGGCCAGAAATCTGTGGTATCGGGGGTTTTGCCTGATGGCTGGAGAGCAGGTTTGAAACCCATGATGCCTCTTTATGGGAATTCCCCCCAAATCACACCCCAACCACAATGACGCAAGGTCACCAATAGGCACTGGCCTAGAATCAAGACACTGGAATTGTAAGTTCCACTGCTGTTGGTGAGAGATGCCAGTAACTCTTGCACTCAGTAACACCACTGAAGAGGCCATGCTACTGCTGGAATGATATCCATCCCACAGTCCCAGGATGGCAGAGGACCGAGGCCACCAGATGAGGTAAGTAGTATACTGAGGAAAGGGAACTTTAGGGAAAGGAAGGTGATGAATCAGAAAGATAGTGGTGTGGCTCTTATCAGTCCACATGCTCCCCAATGCTCAATTGTATTGTGATTTTTTTATATGTCTTTCTACCACTTTCTTAATATTAGATTCCAATAGAATCCCAGCGATAGATGTTAACTAAACCACACAGCAGCTTCATGTTCTCGGTCTTCCTTGATTCCTGAATAGTGGTGCTACATTTGTGGTTTTCCATTGAAACCTTTCTAGAATCTGGGGAATTTTGGAGGATTATAACCAATGCTTCTACTAACTCTGCAGTTATTGTTCTGAGGCCGCAGGATTCAGGCTGTCATCTCCAGAGGGCTTTTCAGACTTACTCCCAATAGTTTTCCATACATTCTTTTCTCCAGTAGTAGTAATTAGTATAGGTCCATAACTCCCATTTTTCCTCTGGCTTTTATGCTTTTTGAGTTTTGTGCTGTGAAAATAGAAAAAACTTGTTCGGAGTCATCAGCATTTCCTTATTTCCTATTATTAGTTCCCCAGTCTCACCTTCTAAAAGGGCCGTGCTAACTTAAGCTATTCTTTTCCTCAGCTACTACGCAAAGATTTTGTTAATGTCTTGCTAGTTTATTCTAATTTTCTAGGATTCTAATTTTTCCCTTCTTCTTACACCATTATCTGCCATTTTCAAAAATTTTCCCACTCTTCTGGCCTAACACAATCTTCAGAGCATTGAAAGCATGTTCTTTCAATTTGATATCATCTTGTTCTTCCTCAATTAGCCACAGATTTTGCATTTTTCTCATCGAGCCTTTGCTTCTCCACAGAAGATGTGTCTGGCCTCTATGTACAGCTCAGTATTACAATATCTTATTAACTAGCAAGCTACCCGAAATTCTCAAAGTGTAAGCATTTAAACTATGTTGATAACTTCGTATAATAGTCTGAAACTCTTAAAAAGAAATAGTTAGATGTAATCATAGATCTTACTTTAATGGAATAAAACCAAATGAGTTTATTTCTTTTCCGATGATCATTTTAGCCTTGAGCTAATTTTGTTTGCAATCATAGCTGTACTGTGTTCTGATTAGTTACCCCATTGACAAAAAGTGTTCTTTCTGTGGGTTCATTAATCTTCTTCGTGTAAACTTTGTAAATAGGATTCTTGATTATGTAAGTGTTTCCCACAGCATGCTCAATCTATATCTCATCAATAACACATTAGTCTTTGTAGGAAAATAGTTACATTCAGTGAAAGCTTTTTCACATTTGACCATTGTTGCTTCGTTGACAATTCCATTTATCACAGGCAACAGATGATTTATAATGATAGTAGGAACTGCCAATGCTGGAAAATCTGAGATAACACGGTGTGAAGCTAGATGAACACAGCAGACCAAACAGCATCAGAGGAGCAGGAAAGCTTGACGTTTCGGGTGGGGACGCCTCTTCAGAAATCTCGACCCCAAACGTCAAGCTTTCCTGCTCCTCTGATGCTGTTTGGCCTGCTGGGATCATCCAGATGATTTATAATATTGTTTTTGTAACACTTGCTGTCAATTTTTATCTAATCTGGGAATTACTTCTTATCTGCCCTGAAATTGCTGTTAGCCAGGTACTGTGAAAAAGAAAAGGATGAAAAAGGGGATGTAAACAAGAAGCTCCATATACTGTGCGAAGGTGTTACTTTAAGTTCTGTTAGCTGCCTTTCTTCCTGTTTTTATGGCCTATGATTATACTGTGCATAGCTGTAAAGTAACATTTTTTCTTCATTTCTCTACTCTGTAACTGAGGATTGTACCTAGGTACTCTTTACCTAAAATTGCACTATGTATTGGTGACATGGTTACAATATAACCAATCTGTAACTGAAAAAGCTGTATCTAGGTGCTTGGTACCTAAGATGGCACTGTAAGTAACAACTTATCAACTTTTCACTGTACTCATTTGGGTACATGTGATAATAAAACTAATTCATTCATGAGTTGTTGGAATGCTGCTTGATTGACCTGTGATATGTGAGTTCTTCTGCTATATAATGAAGAGTGCTCATTTTGTTTCAGGATGTTACATCTTTCTGCATAGTTCTTATCAAACCAGCCTGAGTGACAACTATGCTCAGATCCATTGGTCTAGAGGCAGGGGACTCATGCAACTGACTTCATGTGATCCCACAATTCCGAAATTAAGTTGTATGGTTGAAAGTTTTCCAGATTGGTTGCTAGCTGCACTTGGAATTTCTCTCATCGGAAGAGCTACTTTAGGAGTGAGGCATTAATCTTCTTCCTTCTGGATTTCTGATTCTTGCAATACCTTGTTGCTGGGTAATTGCTCATCAATGATTGAACAAATCGCCAATCTGTCCAGCGGCATTAGTTTGACCCAAAGATTGAGAGACACGGCTTCTCTCAGGCCTTAAACTCGAGCAGTAGAATAACCGAGGAGATGCTAATGTTTTGCTCTGGAGTATCTCCTAGATCACCTGGGACATGATTTTGTGTTTTGTGCCTGGCAGGAGATTGTATTTGTTATAATCAGACCATGCTGAACACACACATTTACATGAGAAGGACAACCTCTGTGTTGGCCTTTCCAAATTGTTTTCCCAATTATTCCTCTGCTGACTTTGGAGTCATAGCCAAGGATGACATTTCCTTTTCTTGGGATTCCAAAATATAGGTATGGATAAAGTATTATGAGTTTTGCAGTTATACAATTAAACAGTTTTGGCAGTACAACAAAGCCAAATCTTTGGATGTGAAGGTTGCTGGTACCTTTTCCTTTCCAGAAGAGGTTCTATCCATATCCATTGTTTGTTCTTTCAGAGCCCCTTCCCAGAAAGCAGGGTCTCTCTGAGAGTGCTAACCTCATAGGACTGTTGTTCTCTTGTCTGAACAGTCACTACCATGTTTATCCATGTGTGTTCTAATATTTCAGGTTGCAAAATTGAAAGCTTTCTTTCTTTAACCACAAAAAATGGTTATCTTCAAGGGTGTGGTTCCCCTGCTGGGGAATGGAAGGCAGCATATTTTTAGGGCACTTTTTTGCAGACCACTCATCAATTGGAGTGAGCAGAGGATATCATGAAGAGAACTTCTCAATCGAAGATGCTACCACCCAAAAACTCCTCCATCCAAACTCACATCCTAGAGGGAAAGACCTGTAAAAAAATTAATACTTGGAAATAAATACACTGATGGTACTGACCCTGGTTTGACATACTCAAAACAAGTGTGAGCAGTATGCCTCATTTGCCAATTTTCTTGCTTTTCTTTCTGGGGTGTCCAATGATCATCATGCGTTTGTCATATACATGCATATTCCAGAGGAGGGAGTCCCAGGTTCACAGCTCTGACCCCATCACCAATTCTCCATCACCACTGGAATTGTCACATTGCCAAATGGTGGAAACTGACATATACACTGGCTTTATGTGGGACCTTCAGCCGCTGACTTTGTTCACACAAGCTTTGATAGGTTGTTGAACAGATTTCAGTTCTGTGTCTAGACACGTTGACTGGGACAATCTTCTTTCACCAAAGCCAATGGGTACCATTTGGATTGCACACTGTCCGGTACCTCACCTTGAAGCTGTCATCATGGGTTGCCCTTCCAGGAGCAAGGAACTTGTGACAACATTGTTCCAGGAATTGTCGGTGCACACAAGCCTCTCCACTGTCTCAAAGAGACAATCCACAGAGGGAACCAACTCCTCTGCTGGCCCAACACTCCCTCCACACTGCTCTGTATTTGCACGCTACAATTTTGAGCTCAGTTTCCAGAAGTGGGACTTGACTCCAGGTACTCTGAGGCAAGAGTGTTATTAACTGAATAAATTGGAAGATAAAAGACATGTTCTGGGAAGGGACTATCTAAGTGTATTCTTGCTGTGCACAGCAGGGAAAATCTTGATACAGATTCTCCTGAATCAGCTACTTCTTCTGGCTGAGGAAACCTGCCAGTGACAGCATGTGGTTTTAGACCATTCACAGTAATGTCTGAAATTGTCCTTGTTGCCAGAGAAATCCAATAAAAATGCCAAGAGTAGCATCAGGCCTTCTGCATTGCATTGATTAAATTGGACAAAAGACTTGCCTCAGTCAATCGAGCACTCTGTAAATTGTGTGCCAGAGACCTGGATGTCTAAGAAACTTGTTCACAATCCTGCAAATACTGTTGATGGCATGACTGCAACTGTTTTTGATTGCAGGGTCTGAAACAGAAAGGATCAAAATTCAGAGCAGTGGCCAAGCAAGGCTCAATATTGCTTACCTCATCAAAGAATAATTGCCTTCTGGTGCAAGTGTTAAATATCATTTAGCAGGAAAACCTCAGTTATATCTGTGCCAAAGCTAAATTGACCAGCATGCACAATCTACAACTGGGAGATGCCTGCAGCTCACTCTACACGGATTAGTAGGAAGGTCTTGATTTCTTCAATTATGTACACACAAGACTTGGCCTGTCCTTGTTGCCAAACTAAAACTCACACATACCTAGACCTGGCCAGTCAAATATTCCATCTCTCATTTATGCTGAAGGAAAAAAGAAACTCTAAAGTATGTTGAGCTCTTCCTTTGCCTTGGTAGCCATCTCTCTTATCAGTCACAATTGATGGGTTTTGTTTTAGGTCATTTCATGGGATATGGACCTAATTGGTTGGGCAAACACATATTATCGTCTCTAGTTGCCCTTTGGCAGGTAGTAGTGAGCTGCCATCTTAAACCATTGCAGTCCATTTGCTTTAGGTAGACCTCCAATCCCAAAAGGGAGAAAGTTCCAGGATTTTACCCAATGATCGGAGGCTATTCAGAGAAAGTTCACTAGATCAGTTCCAGAGATGTGAAGCCTATATTAGGAGGAAAAGTTCAGTGGTTTAGGGCTATACTCACTAGAGTTTGTAAGAATGAGAAGATATTTATTGAGGTATAATGTGGAGTGGATGTTTCCCCTTGTGGAGCAATCTAGAACAAAAGGTTACAGTTTTAGGCTATGGGTTGGCAGATTTAAAACCAAATCAAAAGGAAGTATCAGAGATAATGGGAACTGCAGATGCTGGAGAATGAGATGCTGCTTGGCCTGCTGTGTTCATCCAACCTCACATTTTATTATCTCAAAAGAAAGTAATTCTCTCTAAGGATCATAAATCTGTGGAATTCAGTGCCCCATACTTCAGTGACTCTGGGACGCTGAATACATTTAAGGTGGAGATAGACAGATTTTTAATTAGCAATGGGTTGAAAGGTTATGGAAACTGGGCAGAAAAGTGAAAGTGAGTTTGAGATAAATAGTTGCATTAAATGGCGGAAGAAGCTCAAGGGCCTGGATTAACTGTTCCTGCTCCTAGTTCTTAGATTCTTATGTTTTAATGTTAGTCTTGGAGGGTGAGTAATGCACATTCATCAAAGTGCATTGGGTACTTGGTTCATGAATATATTCATGCTGAGACAGACAGATTTTTAATCAAAAGGAAGTCAAGGATTAAAAGGAAAAGGCAGGAAAGTAGAGTTGACGTTTTTCAGATCAGCCATAATCTCAGTGGATAGTGGTGCAGACTCAATGAGCTGAATAGCCTACTTCTGCTCCTATGTCTTGTGGTCTTATTGTCAATGTTATTAGCCATGGAGAATGATGAGGTAAGTCACTCATTGCAGTATTCCATGCTTCTGATGTGTTCTTGTTAGCCGTAGTATTTAGATGAATAGTTCAGTTGAGTTTCTGGTCAATGGTGATCCAAGGGTGTTGTTAATGAGGAATTCAGTGACAGTCAGTGACAGTAATTCTACTGAATGTCAAGGGATGATGGTCTCTCTTGTTGGAGATGATCATTGCCTATTGCTTGTATGGTGCAAATGTTACTTGCAATTTGTCAGCCCGAACCTGGACAGCTCCACTAGATCAGCATTCAATGTCAGCAAATGTTAGGTAATAAAGACCACTGTCAGTTTTAAAAAAAAGGTCCTAGTGTACACAGCAATTGTCATCAATTCACTCCTGTAATGCAGCAAGACCAATCTGTGTATCAGCCACAAGTGCTAATAATGCTAAAGAAATTCCAGCAGCATTCCCTTTATTTCTGGCTTCAATGGTTGCAGCTTAGAACAGAAGCCAGCATCCTTCCTGAAGCCAGCTTGATGAGCATTCAGGAACAACTCCTGCAAAATAAAGGATTATGGAGTGAATAATGTGCCTGGATGCTTGAAAAGTGTTTTTTCTATCAGGTCCTGTTTTCTCAACTCTCAAAGGTCAGTGTTCCAGAGGAGTATAAAGAAAATAGATTAAAGATACTCTGACGTTCTCCTTCAAACAAAGTAGCATTGATATTAATGATATCAGTGATAATGGGAACTGCAGATGCTGGAGAATCCAAGATAATAAAATGTGAGGCTGGATGAACACAGCAGGCCCAGCAGCATCTCAGGAGCACAAAAGTTGTCGTTTCGGGCCTAGACCCTTCATCAGAGAGGGAGATGGGGTGAGGGTTCTGGAATAAATGGGGAGAGAGGGGGAGGCGGACCGAAGATGGAAGATAGGTGGAGAGGAGAGTATAGGTGGGGAGGTAGGGAGGGGATAGGTCAGTCCAGGGAAGACGGACAGGTCAAGGAGGTGGGATGAGGTTAGTAGGTAGGAGATGGAGGTGCGGCTTGGTGTGGGAGGAAGGGATGGGTGAGAGGAAGAACAGGTTAGGGAAGCAGAGACAGGTTGGACTGGTTTTAGGATGCAGGAGGTGGAGGGGAAGAGCTGGGCTGGTTGTGTGGTGCAGTGGGGGGAGGGGACGAACTGGGCTGGTTTTGGGATGCGGTGGGGGAAGGGGAGATTTTGAAGCTGGTGAAGTCCACATTGATACCATTGGGCCTCCTGCAGTGCCACAATGATGCCACCCGAAGGTTGCAGGACATCATGGACCTCCTGCAGTGCCACAATGATGCCACCCGAAGGTTGCAGGAACAGCAACTCATATTCCGCTTGGGAACCCTGCAGCCCAATGGTATCAATGTGGACTTCACCAGCTTCAAAATCTCCCCTTCCCCCACTGCATCCCAAAACCAGTCCAAACTGTCTCTGCCTCCCTAACCTGTTCTTCCTCTCACCCATCCCTTCCTCCCACCCCAAGCCACACCTCCATCTCCTACCTACTAACCTCATCCCACCTCCTTGACCTGTCCGTCTTCCCTGGACTGACCTATCCCCTCCCTACCTCCCCACCTATACTCTCCTCTCCACCTATCTTCTTTTCTCTCCATCTTCGGTCTGCCTCCCCCTCTCTCCCTATTTATTCCAGAACCCTCACCCCATCCCCCTCTCTGATGAAGGGTCTAGGCCCGAAACGTCAGCTTTTGTGCTCCTGAGATGCTGCTGGGCCTGATGTGTTCATCCAGCCTCACATTTTATTATCTAGCATTGATATTAATGACTGTGAGGGGCTTGCCACAAAGTGTTCAGAATGAAGGCGACTTAATCATCAAATTGTATCATGCCTTGAATCCAAACATCTTAATGATCAATCAGAGGGATGGCAGTGCAGGAAAGAAAATTAAAGCAAATCTTGCAATCCTGAATTCATTCCCTCTCAGGACATCCTGCTCTGTACTTTCAAAGATCTGTGAGTTGAGAGTTTGTCTGTTCAGGTGCATCCAGTCCCAAAGCAGAAATTCACAGTGCTGAGCAGATTCCATCCTCGAATCAAAATACTGCCAGAGGAAGTGGTGGCAACTAGTACAATTACAACATTTAAACGGCATCTGGATGGGTATATGAATAGGAAAGGCTAAGAGGGATGCAGACCAAGTATTGGCAAATGGGACTAGATTAATTTAGGATATCTGGCCAGCATAGACAAGTAGGACTGAAGGCCTGGCAGCATCTGTGAAGGAAAAAAGATCAGAGTTAATGTTTCGCGTCTGGTGATCCTTCCTCAGAAGTTCTGAGGCAGGGTCACCGGACCCGAAATGTTAATTCTGATTTTTTTCTTCACAGATGCTGCCGGACCTGCTGAGATTCCAGCAACTTCTGTTTTTGCTCCTGATTTACATCATTCATGGTTGTTTCAGTTTTTATTTAAGAAGGACCAAAGGCTTTGTTTCCATGTTGTATATCTCTTTGACTCTATGACTGCAACTGATGGTAATTATAACTTTATAAGTTTTACACTAATGTGCATGTAATTTATTTCAGGTATCGTAATGTGTCACCCCTATTTTGATAGGTAAGCATATTGTTACAGACAAAGAGGAAATGGGGATTAATTTTTAAATTGTCATTGTCATTGCTGTTCTGCTCCTCGGCCCAAAGCAGTCAGAGATAATTTGCTTTTCATTCACATTTTTATCTATTCATGGAAAGGATGAGGACATCGCTGGCGGGGCAGCATTTATTACCCATCCCTAATTGCCCAGAGGGCAGGTAAGAGCCAAACATATTGCTGTGGGTGTGGAGTCACATATAGGCTAGACCAGGTAAGGATGGCAGTTTCTTTCCCTAAAGGACATTAATGAACCAGATGGATTTTTCCCGACAATCAACAATGGATTCACGGCCTTCAATAGATTCTTAATTCCAAACATCACATTGAATTGAAATTCCACCATCTGCCATGGCAGGATTCGAACCTGGGATCCCCAGAACATTATCTGAGTCCCTGGATTAACAGCCCAGTGATAATACCTCTAGGCCATTGTATCTCCCCTGTATTATACATCCCGTATTTAGGTAGGCCTAAGGGAATTCCCTAATCTCTGGTTTTCCAATCTTTGAAATAAACACATAGGACGAAATCACAGGTACTGTTTATTCACAAAATATTCACAGTGCAAGAGATTGTTTTACTACTTCATTCATGGACAAATGTACAAGATAGGAAGAAACAAGAAGGCAAAGGAATGAGGTTATAACATACAAATTTCTAAAAACTGGAAGATGTTGGTATAAATTTATACAGCTTAGAATCCAATAAGGAGGCTGTCAATTGGCTGATCCTGTAACAATTTTTTTCCAGGGAGGGAGCTGGGATACAGGTGAATGGTAATCAAAGATGTAGTAATATTTTCTTGACTCAGTGAATTAGTCAAGTTTGGCAAGTGTGAGATACTTCCTGTCGATGAGAGTTTTGAAAGAAAAAAATGAAAAGCAGACCCTCTAGCTGGAACTATTCTTCCTGTGATGTTAAGACAGAATGCTGAGTTAGAATTCCAGAACCGAATATTTAAATGTTGTATATGCAATAAGCTCAGATGTCAGGCAGGTGACAAAGGTAGGCCCTTTGGGTGCAGATGGTCCATCTTCTTGGGTTATTTGGAAGTTCATTAGGGTAACAGTGTATTTTTACTTCTATTCTGAGGTCAAGAAGTAACTGTAAAAGCGTTAGTGCCCATTTAACACAATGGGTTGCTCCTTTGGCAAGAGTTGGCTGACAGCAGACAGCATGTCTCCAAGTCCTTTATGCCAGCTTGAGCGAGAACGCCTATCTGAAGCAGGAGGCTCAGAAGCTTCTGAGAATACAATTATGAAACCAGCCTCAGCTATTTTTATTATTACAATGATCTAGTTTTAAAAGATAAAATGGAAACATGAAAAAAGAAAGTACAATTTCTTTTGGATTTCCCTTCATGTCATTTGACAGTGGCAATCTCAATGAACTGGTCTTCATAGAGTAGGCAGAGACTGTATGGGTTGAATAGCCTCCTTCTATGCTGTCTGATTCTATAGTTTAATTATTCAAATAAGGCTAGAATAAAAGTAACAGTGACCATGGAACTACTACATCATTGTCATAATCCAAAGAAAGAAAATTGGCTGTCCTTTTCAGTATGGTTTGCATGTGATTTCAGGCGTACAGCAGTGTAGTTCACTCGCGCCTGTCCTCTCTATAGCCTGGTTAACCATTCCATTGCATTTAGAAAGTCGATTCACCACCTTCTGAAGGATAATGAAAAATAGGAACTGGCAGTGATGACTGCATTCTGTGAATTAATGAAGAGATAATCTCAGCACCACCACCTTCCACAGTATACCTTCCCTTTGAGAAGTGTTGTAGGGCTTTCAGTAGGGCTAAGCATTTCACTACATGGGTACTCCTGTTGCCCTGAGGATTTTACAAACAGGCTCAGTGAATGCTGGTTGCATGCAGAAATCATGCACATGAACAGGCAGCAACAAGTTAGCATCCGGCCTGCATTTCAATTAATGGGCATTTGTTAATTACACATTGAGATCCCCGTGCCTAAATGTGGTGGAACTGGTATGGGTGCAGGCACGGTGAAGAGAATTGCTTTTTCATAGAAATTTCTAACATATATCTGCAGGTTTTCAAGACTTCATTGATCTTCCTTTATATTAGGAAAAGTATTGGCTGATTGTCATACCATTGCCGTGTAATGCGGCAAAATCAAATTTGAGTTCTAAACATTCCAAATCATTGTGCATTGAACAAGTTTCTGGCTCAAGTGCCTACATTACAGCAGAGTAACAGGAGCATTGAGTATTTTAACTTCTATTACATTTCATGTGAGTTCCACTGTTGATTGCAGCAACACAACATTGGTAATGAGAAGATAATACAGCAGCTAATGGATCAGCAATTTATACAACATTTCATTAGACAAGGCCCATTGTCTGCCAGCAGCATTTATAGATTCCACCGATGAGCAATCAACTGAGAAAATTAGAAAAACATTGTAGAAACCAATCCATTTCCAGTGCTTCAGGCAGAGTTTCCTTTATACTGGATGAAGAAAATTCTGAAAGAAGTAACAATAAGCTGGCTGAATGCAGTGCCATAAGCTTTTCCATTAGGTGAACTATTTTATGTTTTGATCTCCTCCATCTTACTTTTGTAATGTACTCCTACATTTATCTGTATCTCACACTGGTGATATTATCTGTTATCAGACTGTGCTCAATATTCCCAATATATTATTCTGTCAGTCAGATATTTTATCACATATTCCAATCTAGAATCTAATTTGCTGAATTCAGCATTGCCATTAAGGAACATGTTTTATCAGAACTAATACATAAACAAAATCTTAAAAGTAATATTACTTCTTACTAAGTTAAAATTTATCATCAGTTTTGATGAGTCAGTAATATCATTCACTTTTCAATCAAAATATTTCAAGCTCTATTTTCAAATTGGGTATGAGTTCCTGCAGAAGTCTGTTGTTGATAAATGTGTGTCTGCATTTACAGCACTGGCATAATTCTGCCTTTGTAGCACTGTGACTGGGGGCTTGCTTTTTGCAGAACAAATCAGATGCTACTGCATTGTTTAAAGCATAGAGTGGGTGAGAAGGGTCAGAGATAATGGGAACTGCAGATGCTGGAGAATTCCAAGATGATAAAATGTGAGGCTGGATGAACACAGCAGGCCAAGCAGCATCTCAGGAGCACAAAAGCTGACGTTTCGGGCCTAGACCCTTCATCAGAGAGGGGGATGGGGAGAGGGAACTGGAATAAATAGGGAGAGAGGGGGAGGCGGACCGAAGATGGAGAGAAAAGAAGATAGGTGGAGAGAGTATAGGTGGGGAGGTAGGGAGGAGATAGGTCAGTCCAGGGAAGACGGACAGGTCAAGGAGGTGGGATGAGGTTAGTAGGTAGATGGGGGTGCGGCTTGGGGTGGGAGGAAGGGATGGGTGAGAGGAAGAACCGGTTAGGGAGGCAGAGACAGGTTGGACTGGTTTTGGGATGCAATGGGTGGGGGGGAAGAGCTGGGCTGGTTGTGTGGTACAGTGGGGGGAGGGGACGAATTGGGCTGGTTTAGGGATGCTGTAGGGGAAGGGGAGATTTTGAAACTGGTGAAGTCCACATTGAGACCATATGGCTGCAGGGTTCCCAGGCGGAATATGAGTTGCTGTTCCTGCAACCTTCGGGTGACATCATTGTGGCAGTGCAGGAGGCCCATGATGGACATGTCATCTAGAGAATGGGAAGGGGAGTGGAAATGGTTTGCGACTGGGAGGTGCAGTTGTTTGTTGCAAACTGAGCGGAGGTGTTCTGCAAAGCGGTCTCCAAGCCTATGTCTTCCGCTTTGTTGGTTTTCAAGGCAATAATATTCTTTGCTGTTTCAAAATATCTAAAAGAAGTTTAGCAGTGTATTTAACATCAAATGTTTACAACAGATGCATTCTATTGAAGGAAGCAAAGTTGGTAAAAGTTAGGAATTTTACCAGGTTAAGTCAAGTTGATCTCACTGTTACCTTCTTTCAATCAAGGCTGCTACATATCCATGGTACTTATTATTAACTCTCTCTGACTCAGTCATTAAAATACTTACAATGGTGGCCATAGGCCACACTTTGCATTGCCTCCTGCTTGATGTCATTCTGAATTCCCATGTTGCAATGTTAACTTCCTAAATAATGAACCTGACTTACGTCACACACTGCGGTAGCATGCTGACCATTGACTATCCCCATACAATCTCAATTTATAACTAAACTCTAGTTCTAAGAGAGAATAGACCATTCAAAGAAAAAGAGCAAGATCATGAGAAAAGGCAACAGTATTGCAGTGGATCTGGAGTTACACGTAGACAAGATGTAGAAAGGGCATTAAAGAACCATTTCTGAAGAAGGGTCTAGGCCCGAATCATCGGCTTTCCTGCTCCTATGATGCTGTTTCGCCTGCTATGTTCATCCAGCTCTACACCTTGTTATCTCACATTAAAGGACCAGATAGGTTTTTGCAACTATTATTAATAGCTTCTTGGCACTATTACTGAGACTAGATTTTAATAAAGGTAGTTCTCCTATAGTGCGATAGTTGCGTTCTTGTGTGACATCACCATTTGAAAATTGCGTTATAGAAAATCACCACAGAAAATCACATTATTGGGAAATCTCTATACCTGCATAGCAGAAAGTTTGCATTATACAAACAATGTTAGCTGTTCATCAATCCCATTACAGCTAATTCGCATTAACAAAACATGTGTTACAGCATAACTACCTGTACCAGACTTTTATTAATTAATTGAATTCAAATTACACCGGCTACCTTGGTGGAATTTAAGAGATAGCAAGAACTGCTGATGCTGGAGTCAGAGATAACACAGTGTGGATCTGAGGGAACACAGCAGGCCAGGCAGCATCAGAGGAACAGGAAAGCTGATGTTTCGGGTTGGGACCCTTCTTTAGAAATGCAACAGTACCTCAGAACCCACTGCAACATTGTTGCCTTTTCTCATGATCTTGCTCGTTTTCTTTTAATGGTCTACTCTTTCTTGGAGTTGTACAAAAGTTATAAATTGGGATTGTATGGGGATGGTCAAGGGTCAGCATGCTACCTGTAGTTTATGACATAAGTGAGGTTCATTATTTAGGAAGATAACATTACAATTCAGAAATTTCTGAAGAAGGGTCCTGACCCAAAACATTAGCTTCCTGTTCCTCTGATGCTGCCTGGCCTGCTGTGTTCCTTTAGCTCCACACTGTGTTATAGTAGAATTTAAACCTGTTTCCAAACTATTAGCTCTAAGTATTGGGTTTCAAAGTTACTAGTCAGTTAATATTAGGAAAAACATCACCACAAGAGAAACAGTCTCTCCATGTATTGGCATTCAGAGGATGATAATGTGGTTTTACTGAAATGTAACTAGATTACAAAGCTTAAATCACAAAACTAAATTACACAAAATAGGCTTGTAGTCCTTGGAATTTTAGAGACTAGGAACGATGGAATAAATTTTTTCAAGGAAAAATATTAAGAAAAACAGATTGATTAGATAGAACAAATTATTTTGGCCAATTTGGAAGGATTAGGAGCAGCAGGAAGGACAGTGAAAAAAGAAAGGAAAGGTAACTCTGCTGATGAAATCTTCATGCTGTCTGTAGACTAGGAATGGGGAAAGGGTGAAAGCTGAATTGAATCTGGTTCCTTGCCTCTAAATGCCCTAACAGAGGCTGCCTGTTGCAGAAGATGCTGTTTGAAAGACCTGCCTTGGTTCTTCAAGACTTCATACTTTAAACATTGTTAAGCCTTAGGCCCTCTATCACTTGCTCCTCATGTCCTTCATCAGTCACTCATTCTCAAAACAAAAGATGCCAACTCAAGCCAGTCTGTGCATTTCACCTGCCCCTAAGATCCCTATGCAAAATTAGTGTAAACTCATGTCAACTAATAACTCCCTCCATTGATTCTGTGCCAACTTAGTGCCAACTCATGCTACTCCATCACATCACAACCATCTAACGTTCTTTTCTCTTAAATCCTTCCTTTCCCCCCAAGCTGTTAATTCTAACTCAGTCATTATTTGCCATGGACAAGCTGTAGGATTCCTCTTGGGGCGAATTAAAATAAATTCTAAATACTTTTTTGTAGATTTCACTGTATACAAAAAACAGCATTATTCATAATAATCCATTCAATATATTACTTAATTACTTAATACCTTATCAATACAAACAGATTTGTATTCACAATTCTACAACAAAGAGACTAATCTTTCAATAACTTGTTTGAGCCTATAGCCTGCTCACCCCCTACAACTGTGATAATAAAAATTTGCAGAAAGTAGACAAGCATCATTACTGTAAGAAAGATGAGACTTAGAGTTAGGTTCATAAATATCTATTGAAAATGGTAGAATCGTTTGTTTTTCAATGTTCACAGAGGCAGGCAGTTTTATTTTTATTTTTCATAGCACTGACAATTCAAATAACTTAACAGCTTGACAATTCCACAGATCTTATCTTGAAGAGCATTTATGAATTCTCTAAAGGTTCATAACTCCTTTAACTCTCAACACAGTGCTCAAATAGCCCTCCTGAGTTTTGGGGTCCCATATATCGAAGCTATGTCCCACCCTCAAATCCCTTCACAAAATCTATTGAAAATAGGGTGGAAACATTGGATCCACAACCCACCCACCGTTTGAAAGACTCTGAAGCCTCTGCAGCTCCAAATAAAGCCCATGCTCTACAGTCAGAGAGACTTGGAGAATGAGACAGAAACAGAGATGATGGGAGCTGCGGATGCTGGAGAATCCGAGATAACAAAGTGTGGAGCTGGATGAACACAGCAGGCCAAGCAGCATCTTAGGGGCACAAAAGCTAATGTTTCTGGCCTAGACCCTTCATCAGTATGAAAAGCAGAGCAAAAGTCTATTGTTGTAATAGCCACCCACTGGACTGAAATGGAGTTTGCTCTGGAGAGATCGTACTTACAGAAACTTAAAAGTGAGGCAGCCCCCTGTTCTAGCAGTCAATTTAAGGATATTCAATAAATGAGTGAAGTGACTTTCAAAAGAAATTTTCTCAACTTCTCAACATTCCTCTACAGGATGAGGATGTCACTGACCAGGCAACATTTATTGCCCATCTCCAATTACGCAGAGAGCAATTATGAGTCAACCACATTGCGGTGGGTCTGGAGTCACATGTAGGCCAGACTGGGGTAAGGATAGCAAATTTCCTTCCCTAAATGATATTAGTGCACCGGATGGGCTCTTCCCAACAATTGACAATGGATTGAAACACGGCCATCATTAGACCATTAATTCCAGATTTTTATTGAATTCAAATTCCACCATCTTCTGTAACATTCAAACTGGGTACTCGGAACATTATCTGGATATGTGGACTAATAGCCTAGCGATAATGCCACTCGGCCATCGCCTTTCTCAATTCTCCCTAATCCTGCTAATAATCCTGTAACCCCGTGTTCAATTCATATTCTGATATCTGGATGTCATGGCCTGGCAAATCCTTGTGGAAAGATACCATGGCAGCTGATCCTATAAATTTTTGTGGAATTAGGGTGAGGTCTCATGACACTAATGCCTTTGATGGCTTAGCTGTACATCTGGAAAACTCACTCATCACAAAAGAGAACTAAAGTCTTGGCTGAAGAGTTCTAAAACAGTGGGGATTGCCAGGTTCTCTCGAAACCCATTAACAACTTTGGCTCCTTTGGTAGTATAAAAATAAATTACAGTCAGATCTTTGTAAATTTAGAATTTAATCCTGATCTGGATTCTGTGTTAGGTCCCAGCCTGTGCATGAGACCGTGTTCATCCATCCAATATAAACAAGGCCCAAAAGCCCAGAATGCTCTGCTGTCCTTTACATCAATTGCATTATAAAGTTTGTATCGACAAAATCTTTCTGGAGCCAAGGGTGTGGCGTGGCATTTCTGAGTCTCTGATTAGTTTCCAGCAATTCTGGTTTAATCCTAAAAAGACTACAGCATGGGTCCACAGAAGCAGCGGCAATTTTTCAGCATCGTGCTGTGGAAATTTACTATCTTAATATTTCTCATACAATTTATATTGGATGGCTAATTTGTAAAGAATGCCACTGTAATTTCTATTCTTCTTCAACATTTTGGTGTCAGACACAAAGTTGACCCAATGCAAACCTTTCGCAGCACTCTATACTTCACAATGATAATTTAGATTAAGTTGCCTGAGATGAATTACACATCAAGCTGCAGGCTAATGAGCAAAACATGATTTAGAACGAACAGTGAGACCGATTGAAGACCCGGAGCCAGCTACTGAGATAGCCAGCTTGTGTTATTCTTTGAATGATATATCAAAGATTCCAACCATCATGGAGTCTGCACTTAAAAAATGATTATTACAGAGCATCATAAGCACGTAAGAAATAGGGGAAGGCATAGGCCATTTGGCCCTTCAAGCCCGATCTACCATTCAACAAAAACATGGATGCTTTGGCTTGGGTTTCACCCATTCTTTCGTGCAAGCTCAACGTAACCCTCAACTCGCAAAAATCTATCTACTTCCTGTTTAAATATTTTCAATGATTGAGCCTCCATCATTCTGTAAGGTAGAGAATTTCATACATTCGCTACCAACACGGAGAAGAAATTTATTTGTACCTCAGTGTTAAATTAGTATTCCACTGTTCTGTAACTACATGCCCTAACTCGAGATTCCCCCATTAGTGGAAACATCTTCTCAACATGTCTTGTCAAGCCCCTCAGAATCTTACGTGTTTCAGTAAGATCGCTCCTTCTAAACTCTAATGCATAAAGGCCTATCCTATTTAGCCATTGTTGTTAAGTCAACCCCTACACCCGACGAATTAGCCAAGTGAATCTTCAGAATTGCTTCCAATGCCATTGTATACTTTCTTCAATATGCGGACCAAAATTGTACACAGCCATCCAGGTCCAGCCTCACCAACACCCTGTACCATTGTAACAAGACTTCCCTGTTTTTAAACATCAAACATTAAAGGCCAAAATTCCATTTAACTTCTTAATTACTTTCTGCACCCTTGTGCTAACTTCTTGTATTTTCTGTGCAAGAACACTCATCACATTTTTAGACTCTCTTCATTGAAGTAATAATCTGACTTTAAATTCTTCTTACTAAATTCATGACCTTATACTTTCTTTCAAATATCTGTATAGTCATTATTAAATATTCCAAATGGTGCGCTGCTGATATTGTGATTTGCATAGATGATTTCACTAGCCTCAAGTAAGTACTGTTGCATGACAGCTTCCAGGGTATCCACAGCAGGATTCCATGTGGCATAAGCTTTGGGGAAAGTTGTTTCAACCACAAATGTATGACTGCTGCTTTTGAGATCATGGCCTTTGGAATAGATAGGCTAAATCTTCTAGCTTTAGGGAATGACCTCAAAGGGCCTTGAGATGCTGTGACTAGGGAAAGAGCTATTGCCTTTCCTAATACTTGCATTGACCTCTGAAAATACACACAGTTTGATTGACTACACATTTGCAGCATATGCAGAGCTTACAGCTGGTCCATCTCAGCACACAGGCCACTTGCTTCCCAAGAATCTCCTTTCAGTGCGTCATAAATAGCGCTTTGCACATTTCTGTCCCACTCAGAATGCTAAAATAAGGCAACAGATTAAGGTAAAAGATGCTGTATGTCACACGTTTTCACAGAGAAGAGAATGTGAGAATGAACATAGGTATTCACACATCCATTCAGACTGGACAAATGCATATTTTGCAGTTCTTCAGAGTCAATGTTAGGATTCTTACTTTCATTGATGAACAACAATAGCTTAAACTTAAACTTAGATTTATAGAGCACAGTTTCAACATATGGGACAGTGTTTGTGAACTATAAGGAAGAGAGTGATAAACCTCTAAAAGATACAGATAGGTCAGTGAAATAGAAAATAAATAGCAGGCAAAATTTATTGCAGAGAAGTGTCGAATGATTCATTTTAGTAGGAAGACCAAGGCGAGAAAATTTGAAGTAATAGATTCATTTTTACATAGAATCCCTACAGTGTGGAAGCAGGCTATTTAGCCCATCAAATCCACACTGACCTACTGAAGAGCACTACACCCAGACCCATTCATGCCATCCTGTAACACTGTATTTCCCATGTTTAACCTACCCACTGGGCAATTTAACATGGCCAACCAACTTAACCCGCACAGATTTGGACAATGGAAGAAACTAGAGTGCCTAGAGGAAGACCACATAGACACAGAGAGAACATGCAAACTCCACACAGACACTTGCCTGAGGGTGGAATCAAACCCGGGGTCCCTAGCACTGTGAGGCAACAATGTTAACCACTGAGCCACCATCTGTCCCATTTTAAAGGTGATGCAGGAACAGAGGGATGTTTAGAACAGGTTCAGAAAGCATTTAAGATCCTGGGCTTCACAAATGGCAGCTACCTGCCAAAAATTGGCCATAGATTGTGAGGCTTGATATGCATCTCTTTATGTTCAAAATGACAAGATCCCCCATCAGGGGCTGTCTAATCTCTTTGCACTCATTTGGAACTGTAGAAACAGAGAAGCAGTTATAGCATGAGAGGCTTCACTCTGCATAAAGCATGGCTGACCAAGAATCTCCCCTCCTCTTACCTCCTGCCATGAGTGGAAAGTGTCAGCAGGTTAGTTTTCAAACTGGTTGACCGTGTCAAGAAACCACCTCCATCGCCAACAAATTCTTGAACAGCAGGTGAAGTCAGAGCCTCTGGCTCCAAGACAGGATGTTAACTATAATCTCATAAGCAGAACCTGTTAATGTATTTTCCAAACTGTGACAAACTAAATAGAAAATGCACTGCTGAAATTTTGCAGACATCTGCATTTACTTTATGGAGTTTAGATATTTAAAGATGCTCATAACAGTGAATGAAATGTCTGCCAGACATGATGGAAATAATTGAAAAATGCAAAACTCAGAACTATATCTTTGATTAAACCTTTAGCTGCTTTTGAAGGAAGCAGTCATTGCAGTGCAAAAAAAATCACATTGTCTGATGTTTAATCCATTCTGAGGAAAATAATTTATGACCTCTTTAATTGACATTGCAACAGGGCACAACCAGGGGCAACTGAAACTAGATGAGCGACTCAGAAATTGAACCTAGTAATGCTGAGATGGGGAAAAGAAAACTTAATTCCCAAGATTGACTAAGTGTTACAACAGCACTGATTCAGCAAGTGGTGATTTGCAGGGACAATGTTCTTGTGCAATTGAACTCTATCAAGCTTTTACTTCCTGGCCTCAGCAGTTCAGCAAAGTAAATGACTCTACATTACAAGAAAAGTACACATAATAATTAAACGTAATGTTTAATACTTATTTTGTCTGAATACTTTATCATTTTTAGTGTCAATGTCATTTTTAAATATGAAAGAGATCAGTTGTGCTTAGATATGCAGTTCATCAAGATTGTGCCTACTTCTTACATCCCTCCAGGGCATCAATTTGAAATCAAAATTTCTTGGCTGACAAGCAGAATACCATATTCAATCAATCGGATGTCAGTTTTTAACTGATTTTTCTGACTAAGCATATTAAAAATGAACTTGCCTTAAATTTATTTTGTGCAAGGAGAATCATGTGACAGGCTAGAAAGGAGTGACAAATACTGAAGTTCAAATTTTAAAAATTCATATTATCATTAGCATAATGCTGAAAATTTATCTATCTGCCTGGCTCATCCTCTCTCAACAGCAGCGAGTGCTGGAAGGTTTGCTTGAGTGATGCAGTTGAAGTTCAACTTCCACTGAGCTGCCAAACTCACAAGTCTCAAAACTGTGGCTTCCCTCTACCTAAACCGCTGATTATTCCAGACTCCATAATTCAGGAACTTGGATTAATTTACTAAAACATACATTAATTCTTAATTTTTTGAGTGCTGCTTGCAGTAAATGCAGAGCTGTTAGCATGGGATTGGCATGCAGTGTTTGTGATTATTTTGAAGATCTTACCCCTGTGCTTTTTGTAACCACGAAGAATGTAGTTTTTTTTCCCCCACGTTGCTTTAAATACTACATTGTTGTAGAAAGGAACAAATATAGGAGCAGATACAGAGATAACTGTAGTAATAGGGTGTATTTTAATGTACTACTTATAGTTAGTCACCCTGCTGATGACACAGTCACAGTTCTACTTTTCCTTCAGAAAATTAGAGTAAATGTTGCTTCATGTGCTCCTGTCTTTCATCATTTTTGCATATCCCAAATAATTCCCCATCATCTCTCCATTGTGCACTTTCCATTGGAGTTTGTAACCTTTTAAATTCTCACCGCAAGAACTCTTCACCCTCTCAGATGTATTGAACTGTCTCTTTTTCAAGTTTAAGATGAGCAAAATCAGTTAAACCTGATGACCCTGGGTTTATTTGCCACATATTTTATCAATGACACATTCCTGTCTCTCCTTGAGGTGGCATTTTTGTTTCAGTTCAAGTTTATCAGGAGAAATTAAACAACACTCATAACAAGCAGCAAGTTGTTTTGGCATTTGTTTTATATGCCACTTCATACTGGTATAAGACTGGAGTCAAATTCTATTTGGTAACTATTCATTTGATTTGAATTAATGTGGTGAGTTATAGTTGTCCAATGTGTATCTCAGTGGACCGTATGTCAATATGACCCACAGTTAGATGTAGGAGAATCAAAGCTGATGGAGGGAAACCTGGGCTAGCAATGTGGTCTATTATACATGTTCAATTAGGAGGATCCATCTGACTGCTTGCATTTCTATAAAAATATTCAGGCAAAAAGAATATTGTGAAACTTTTCAGCAGTCAACACCAGGTCCTTTGATTACCAATAGTTCAGTTACTCCAGACATGGTACAGTAGTGGAAGCAAGCTCAACCCATTTGTTTCTGAATTTTGCAATGAGATATTATAGCATTTAAGTCAGTTTTGCAGGTTGAGGACGCATTTGTAGATTTTCCTGAATGTGGCATTAATTAGACCTTCACTGAAAATGAGGTCTTCAGCTTTTTGTCCAGATCTGTTTTGTAGGTTGTACAATAGATAGCCATGATTAGAATTTCTTCCCCTATATTGTTTCCTAATAACACCAATCTGTTTAGTCTGTTCCGTCTTCTATGCTTACTTTCAATATTTTAGAAGTCCTAACTTTTAGTCTGTTCCTACCTTTCAACACTTTCCTGAGACTGAGAGTGGCCTGATAACATAGTAATTGGCAGGGCTGAGTTTGTCTCTTAATGGGCAAAGGCTTCTGCATAAATGACTTTCTCTCACACAGTGGACCAATAGGCCTTTCTTTTGGAATTAAGCATAACTGTAAGAATCAGCAGAGTCCACACAGAACATGAGAAGCTGTTAGAAGGCAATGAAGGAGTCGTAAATAGAAGGATTGTCAGAAGACCTCAGTTAGGTCCCTGGAAGTCAGTGGTGAGTGGTGTTCCATGGGGCTCTGTCCTCGGGCCTCTACTGTTTGTAATTTTTATTAATGACTTGGATGAGGGGATTGAAGGATGGGTCAGCAAGTTTGCAGACGACACGAAGGTTGGAGGTGTCGTTGACAGTATAGAGGGCTGTTATAGGCTGCAGTGGGACATTGACAGGATGCAAAGATGGGCTGAGAGGTGGCAGATGGAGTTCAACCTGGATAAATGCGAGGTGATGCATTTTGGAAGGTCGAATTTGAAAGCTGAGTACAGGATTAAGGATAGGATTCTTGGCAGTGTAGAGGAACAGAGGGATCTTGATGTGAAGGTACATAGATCCCTTAAAATGGCCACCCAGGTGGACAGGGTTGTTAAGAAAGCATATGGTGTTTTGGCTTTCATTAGCAGGGGGATTGAGTTTAAGAGTCGTGAGATCTTGTTGCAGCTCTATAAAACTTTGGTTAGACCGCACTTGGAATACTGTGTCCAGTTCTGGTCGCCCTATTATAGAAAGGATATGGATGCTTTGGAGAGGGTTCAGAGGAGGTTTACCAGGATGCTGCCTGGACTGGAGGGCTTGACTTATGAAGAGAGGTTGACTGAGCTCGGACTTTTTTCATTGGAGAAAAGATGGAGGAGAGGGGACCTAATTGATGTATACAAGATAATGAGAGGCATAGATAGAGTTGATAGCCGGAGACTATTTCCCAGGGCAGAAATGGCTAACACGAGGGGTCATAGTTTTAAGCTGGTTGGAGGAAAGTATAGAGGCGATGTCAGAGGCGGGTTCTTTACACAGAGAGTTGTGAGAGCATGGAATGCGTTGCCAGCAGCAGTTGTGGAAGCAAGGTCATTGGGGACATTTAAGAGACTGCTGGACATGCATACGGTCACAGAAATTTGAGGGTGCATAAATGAGGATCAATGGTTGGCACAACATCGTGGGCTGAAGGGCCTGTTCTGTGCCGTACTGGTCTATGTTCTATGTTCTAAGAAGACTGTGTCTTCAGCGTATAGGATGTATAAGGCTATGGTCGGACTGTATTTCGAATATTATGAGCAGTTTTTGTCCCTGCACCTAAGGAAGGATGTGCTGGCATTGGAGAGGGTCCAGAGGAGGTTTACAAAAAATGATTCTTGGGATGAAGGCTTTGCCATATGAGGAGATGTTGAGGACTCTGGGTCGGTACTCAATGGAATTTAGGAGGATAAGGGAGAATCTCATTTTAAGTTACTGAATACTGAGAGGCTTGGGTAATACGGACAGGGAGAAGATGTTTCCTCTAATAGGAGAGACTAGGACCTGAGGGAACAGCCTCTGAGTGAACTGACAAACTTTTAGAACTGAGGTAAGGCAGGTATTTCTTCAGTCAGAAGTTGATGAATCTCTAGAACTCATTGCTACAAAACGCTGTGGGGACCACGTCATTGAGTATCTTCAAACTGAGATAGATTGGCTCTTGGTTGGAGGGGATCAAATGTTACAGGATGAAGGCAGGAGAATGAGTTGGTTTGAATGTTTGATCAAATGGGCCATATGGCCAGACTCTGCTCCTGTATCTGTGGTCTTCAATATCGGCTGGATACTGTTTGTGCTGCAGCTTTGGCTATAAACCACTACTTGCTGGGTGACTCCACAGGTGAGTCTCCAGATGTAGCCACCATTGCCATATTGCAAACAATGTGATCTAAACTCAGCATAAAGCCTTGTCCCAAGTTGGTGAAGAACTCTTCCAATCTACTGAAACGTTTTTCAGAAAGACTTTCCATTGCACATAACATCAGTATGTGAAAGCTGTTTGTAGTCTTTTGTACAAAAGTCATCATCCAATCCCTCTGCAACACAAGTCCGTAGTCCTGCACATTGGCACCTTATCCCTTGTCTTGTTGCATCATACTTGATATATCACCACTTGCCAATGCTATCCTTTAAAATACGCACTGTATTCTTGTCTGAGTTGTGAACGTGACAGCAAAATGAGTGAATGTGTCTCCCCATCTTCTAACTTAGCTATGAAAGGATTGTCAGCATGATTATTTCAGTCCCACTAATGCCCATAATCAGCAGTGATCCTTTCCATAGTGACCATCATGGGGATTAGAACATGGAGTTGCAATCTCCCTGGCAGGTAGTTTATACTTGCTTCTACAACAGAGAAGGAAGTGTTATGGAGAGCATTTTGCAGTCTGTTTGGGCAATGTTGGGCTAAAGGTTGCAACCATGCCTGATGTGTGTGGTTAAGTTGAAGAATAGAAATGTTCCATGTGGTGGAGATCATTGGTGAATTAATGATGGTAATTGAGCAGTGGTTGAAGTCAATGAGACGTTGAATATGTCATTTGAAGATACATTTGACGACTTGCGTGAGATCATTGAACCTGAAAGCATGTTTCTATCACTCTACAGGAAAAGTGAAATAAAGCATCCCTCTTCAATTGTTAACAAGGTGTGTAGAGCTGGACGGTCACAGCAGGCCAAGCAGCATCAGAGGAGCAGGAAAGCTGATGTTTCGAGCCTATACCCTTCTTCATTTCTGACCCTGCTCCTCTGATGCTGCTTGGCCTGCTGTGTTCATCCAGCTCAACAACTTGTTATCACAGATTCTCCAGCATCTGCGCTTCCTACTATCTCTCCCATCACTCTTCAATAACAGCTTGATAGTAGATTGTGGCAGCATACACACAAACAGATTAGAGTAACCAGCCACCACTTCTGTTCTTTTGAATTTATCATGAAACTTGGGGATTAAAATATTTTCTGTTCATTGGTGTGTTATAGAATGCTATCAGCTTTATTATATATTGATGCAACTTCTGAGTAAGATAAGCTAAACTTAACACACGGAATGTCTTTGAAGATATGGAATGGCATGTAAGATTGATTGTTATATTCAGCAGCATTTCTACAATAGCCTGGTCCAACCCCATCCATTGAGAGCAGGCCAATTATTCCGGGAATATGGCCATAATGTTTCTGCATGTATCATGATGAAGTAGCAAGTTTTTGAGAGCTGATTGATTTGCTGTCCTTCATGCAATGTATGGTGGGAAGAAACAGACAGGACAATTTGTCATGCAGGTATTGTGTGAGATTTAAAGCTGAGCAAAATATGCCAATGTAAAATTGCATTCCAGTTAATTTCTGTAAAATGTGATATGTGCATTTGAAGAGTTCATCTATGATGTCTGACACAAAACAATGCAACCTCAACCCTGAAACAGCCCAATCTACAGTGGCCTTTTTTTGGATTAGCATTTCAGATCAATGCCTCCAAACTTCATAGAAGAATTATAGAATCCCTACAGTGTGGAAACAGGCTATTTGGTCCAACAAGTCCACACCAACCCTCCAAAGAGTATCCCACCCAGATCCATCTCCCTTCCCTGTCCCTGTAACCCTGCATTTCCCATCACTACTGCACAAACCTACACATTCCTGGACACTACAGGCAATTTAGCATGGCCAATCCACTAGCCTGCTCATCTTTAGACTGTGAGGAAACTGGAGCGAACATGAATAAACATGGGGAGAATATGCAAACTCCACACAGACAGTCACACACGGTGCCCATAATGTTCAGGGATGTGTAGCTTAGGTGGGTTGTATGGCGATGGGTCTGGGCGGTGTTCTCTGAGGGCCAGTGTGGACTTTGTGGGATGAAGGGCCTGTATCCACACTGTAGAGAACCTATGGTTCTATGAACTTCTGGAGCAAGGAATTCAGAACAGGCAAACGGGAACAGCAAGTCTTAAAATATCCTGCAGAAATTTACATTGAGGGTATATTTGAAATTTTACCACCAGGTTCCTAATCTAACAGTCAGATGAATCGATAGCCAGCCCATCAGTAGGTCAGGAAGATCTGAGGCAGGAAACAGTTGTAGGTCATGGTGGTGGATCTAGTGTCCATCATTGGTGGTGGGTGGAGTGGGGGGGAAATGTTGAAATTTGTTGTCAGGAAAAGGAGTGAGATGGAGCTCAGGTGTTGAGAGACAAAAGATTGTGGTGGGGTGATAGTTTGTGGTCATTGTGCTAAAGAATGGTCAAAACAATAAAGGAGGTCATTCAGTCCCGAATGCACTCTGTGAAGAGGGCTTCAAAGATCATTACCAAGATAGTACCTCTACTAACTGAGCTGGCCAAGTCTTAAAGCAATTAGGCAAAAGATTATGCCTGTGACAGGTTTTGAGGGAATCGACAATACGGAAAATATCTCCTTGATCTCATCTCCACCAACTTCGCCATTGCGTATGTGTCTGACTATGATAGTTTTGATAGAAGTGGTCACCACACAATCCTTGTGGGGACTGAAATCCCTTCTTCATATGTAGAAGCCCTCTCATATGTGTGGATCCAACAACGCACTAATTAGGAAATTTCAAACAGATAGAGTAACTCAAATTTGAGCATCTATGGCACTGTGGGACATCAGCAACAACAGAATTCCATTTAACTGCAATCTGTCATCTCACAGTTTGCATCTCCTCTACCATACCATCAATCCAGTGGATCAGCACTAATTCAATGAAGAGTGCAGAAGGGCTTGCCAAAAATTGAGATGTCAATCTGGTGAAGTTAAGACACAGGACTAGATACAAGTCAAATAGTAGAAACAGCATGCAATCGACAGCGTTAATTGATCCTGCAACAAATGGATTACACTTAAATTCCATGTCCAGTTCAAATGGTGGTGGGGAATTAAATAACTTACTGCTGGAACAGGGTCCACAAATACATTTTATCTTTAATTAAGGGAAAATCCATCACATCAGTGCAGAAGATAAGGTCAATGCCTTTGCAGTCATCTTTGGTCAGAAGTGAGTGGATGATCCATTTTGACTTCTCCTTGAGGTCCCCAACAATATACATTCTAGTCTTTATCTTCAGCAGATTGACACTTCATTGCTGGGTTAAAATTTTAGAATTCCCTCTCTAGGGAATATGGGTATATCTGCAACATATGAACTGCAACAGTTTTAGAAGGCAGATCACCACTACCTTCACCAGAACAAGTAGGGACAGGCTATAGATGCTGCCTTTCTGGCAGTGTATTCTGGATCAGAACAACCCATTGTACAAAACAATTCTGTTCATTTCAAATGACGTTTCCTGGAACCGATGAGAGTGATGTCATCCACCTCATGTGCCAGCAGCTCAAATTCATGACCAGTTCTGCTCTGTGCCATTCACTGTGTTCCTTAACTTACCTGCCATGGATATCCTTCATCTATTGTTTGAATATCTGCTGTGTGTTGTAATGTGTCAACAGCATCAGATATAATGGAGCCTGTGACTTTTGCCATTGTCACATTTACAAAGCGTGAAGAGGAAGAGAGGTTGGACGGCTCTTCTGAGAATCAAAATTGACATATCTCATATTAATGGAAGTAGTGATATCAGGGATTTGTGACATGGCTGACTAAGGTAAAGCAGAATGAAAAGAAAAAGAAGCAATGAATCACAGAATGATACAGTTTAGAAATAGACCATTGAGATGGTGCTTTCATTTATGAAAGAGCTGTACAATTATCTTTATTTCCTCATTGCTTTTTCATTAGCTTTGCACTTTTCTCATTTATCAGCATGAACTCACAGTTGGCACATACCCTACTTGTAAGCTACTTTGTGATATCTTCCCATTTCAGATCTGAAAGGTTTTCTCTGGATGCAATAATGACTTGCAAGGATTCCCATGGAGGATAAAACAGTCGAGATTTCCTTTGCGTGGGAAATGGTTAGTGCTGGGTCAGTCATTTACTTCAAACAGTGAAGTATGAACTGTGAGATCTCAACCAAAGAAAATTGTAGAAATGGGAGAAGGGCAAAGTGAGTAGGAGAGGAGGGGAGAATAGAAGAGGGAGGAATTGTTTGGAAGAGAGCATTTAGAACTCCTTGCCACAATCAGTTGTGGGGCGGAGTCCCTATGCATATTTGAGGCTGAGATAGGCAGATTCTTGATCAGTGGGAGAATCAAGGTCTGAATTGAGACCTTCTGGGCCTATCGAATACCAGAGCAGGCTTGAGGTGCTGAACAGACTATGCTTTATATCTTGTGGTCTCATTTGCACTTTACTACTAGGGCTGACTATTCACCACACTGATCATTTCGCATTGCAAACGCAGAGGAAATTTCTAAGATTTATAAGGCAAGACCTATGTTTTGAATGTAGTCAGTGACGCATGTTAGTATTCCACTGCTAACTGGTCTAATACTTCCTGTATTATCATTTCACAGTCCTCAGTCCAAACGAAAAGCCGCTCTAAATCACCCACTTTAACTTCTTCTCTTGAACTTCTTAAACTTGGAAATTTCAGGCAGAAACTCTATGCTTCAGAAGTTAGAAGTTGCCAATTTTTGCAATCTACAATGTTACTTCAGAAAAACTGAAAATAAAACAGTAATATAAATTAAATAACACTCCTTAAGGCCTGTTCACTTATTGCAAGAAGTATGGCTTATGAACAGCTGCTGGCACAGATCAATCATTCTCATTCTCCATGAACCGAACAATGTTGGCAAGCTTAATACCTCTTCTGACTGAATAAAAAAAAAGTCAGTTTGAAGTATGTATCATTATAATTTTGTATGCCAGCCCTGTCAGCATATTGTAAATCTTTGTTTCTGCCAGGACTGTTTGGGATATCTTTGATTTACCACGACTAGGCCTTCTTGATGGAGTCAGCCAAGCTGCGTAAGCCATGTGGGGTAGAATGTCCACACAACACCTGAAACAGTCAAGGTTTATTACCTATTACTTAGTAGCTAGTTGCATAACATTTAATGTCTCTTGTGACACATCTAGTTTAACTTGAGAGTAAACACACATTAGATGGGAAGAAAGTGTGGGGCAAGAGGATGGAAGGGCAGAGCAAAATCATACACAGCCAGGAGAATGATGAGCGAAAAATTGGCAGAACATAATGACTGAGATGAGGAAAGTGAACGTACAGCAGCCAACTTAGTGGATAAAGTAAAACTATGGGGGAAAGTAAATGATGAGGATGACACAAGGAGCCTGCAGAGGGATAGAGCCAGGTTAATAATGTGAGCCAAAGCTCAGCAGATGGGATATAATATGGGACAATGTGAGGTTATGCATTTTTGCAGAAATTATTTTTGGTTCAGAAAGCAGCAACACAGAAAGATCTGGGTGTCCTCATCCACGAATCACAAAAAGACTACTATCCAAATTCAGCAGATAATAGGGAATGTTGGCTTTTATTTCAAAGGGAATAGGCTGTAAAAGACAAGAGGTTTTTCTAAAACTATACAAGGTGCTGGTCATAACACAACTAGAATACTGCGAACAGTTTTGAACCTCTCATTGAAGTAAACATTTACCTGTGTTGGAGACAATCCAGAGAATGTTCACTCGATGATCCTGGCACTAGAGGGCTTGTCTTATGAGGAGAGGTCGGAATAGATTGGGTCTGTATTTGCTGGAATTCAGAAGAAATAGAGGTGACCTTATTATAACATATAGGATTCTTATGGGGCCTTGACAGGGGAGATGTGGAGATGTTGTTTCCCCTTGTTTGGAGAGTCTAGGGCCTGAGGGCATCATCTCAGGGTAAGGACTCACACATTTAAGACAGAGATGAACAGGAATTTCTTCTCTCAGAAGGGAGTGAATCTGTCAGATTCTTTATCATTTAGGGTTGTCAAGGCTGATTCCCTAAGTACATTCAAGGCTGAGATACTTAGATTTTTCGTCAGTAAGGGAATGAAGGGTTATAAGGAAATGGCAAGAAAGTGGAGTTGAGGAAGACCAGATCACCCACGATCACATTGCATGGCAGAGCAGACATGATGAGCTGAATGGTCCATAACTGCTCCTACACCTTATGGCGTAAAATTCCCGCTCGAACATTTGGTGCCTAATTACTCCTCCGTTAACTCTCAATTCAGAATACAAAGCTATCAAAGAGCAACTGAACTGCACAGACTCTTACAGATGAAAGAGTGTAGAGACCACACCACAAGCTTCCTGACTGAAATTCCGAAATAATAAATCCTCATTGAGCTAGTGTTTGGGCGAGTTGGACTATAATCAACTCTTTCCTCCCAGTCCCACCCAATCTTCTGAGCAAATTGTAAACCTGAGTTATTGCGCATGAGGCACTCTGGGCCTTTACAAGTGAGCCTGGATTGCAAGGGCCAACAGCTATTAAACTGCAGGGACATCACATCCGTATCTGATTCTGCCCTCCCTGAGCAATAATTGGAGCACACTTACATCCTGACTATTCAAGTATTGTTGTCTCCATCAAGGCCCCTCAATCCAGGTGGAATTACATGGCCCTGCTCCATCTTCTCCCCATTTCTCACAATCTCACTCACCCTCCAGTCGATCAAAATCCTACCCACCGCCTCCCCATTTTTCATAGCCCCACCTATTCACTTTTCTCCAAAAGCCCTCAGTCCCCACCTTCCTCCGATTTCCCTCAAACTAACCCTGCCCTGGACAGTATGGTGGCTCAGTGGTTAACACTGATGCCTCACAGCACCCGGGACTTTCGTTCGATTCCACCCTCGGGTGGCTGCCTGTATGGAGTTAGCACATTCTCCCCATGTCTGTGAGGGTTTTGCTCTGGTTTCCTCTCACAGTCCAAAGATGTGCAGATTCAGTGGATTGGCCAATCTAAATCGCCCGTAGTGTCCTGAGATGTGCAGGCTAGGTGGTTAGCTATAGGAAATATGGGGTTACAGGGACAGACAAAGTTGGTGTGTCTGGGTGAGATGGTCTTCAGAGGATCGGTGTGGACCCGATGGGCCAAATGCCCTGCTTCTACACTGTAGGGACTCTATGATAAGCTACTTTAGCTGTACAGTGCTGACAGGAAATATGTCTTTCTGGAGCTCTGTGTAACTCTGATGAACACATGCAAGCCTCATAGGACACAGCATTTGGATCCTGATGGGAAAAGTCCTTTATATCCTTTTGGGTACAGATGAGCTTCTGATGTTGGTTAACCCTTCAATCTTTTTACCTAGTTCTTTGGAAATGGCAGCAGACTAGGGTGCCTGAGACTGGGACTCATCCACTCCTATCAAATTTCTAGCTTTGTTTTCTTTATAGTTTGGCTCTTTTCCTTGTTTGTTTCTTTTTTCTTTGTTTCCTTTTATTTTAAGTGTCCAGCAACGGCAGCACAAGGGCAAGCCGAACGTGGCCACACCTTAACCCAGGATATCCTGCCAAGTGAAGGGCAGGTCCTGGGCTGACTTCCCTGGCCTTGAATCGCAGGCTAGGCCAACTCTCCAGGTCTGCAGGTAGGCCTGAATGCCTGAAGAGGAGGAAGACAGTTCTGTGAGGTGGTGTCCCCATGTGGCGGTCTCCCTCTGTAGTGGTCCCCTGGTGTAGTAGTATTATCCCAGTGTGGAGGTCTACTAACAAAACTTGATTTTATTTTGATTGTTTTATTGTTGTCACAATGTAAGTACAGGGAAAAGTTTTGTTTTGTGAGCAGTACAGGCAGATCATCACAAAAAAGGACACACAGACCATTGATAACAAGGTGTAGAGCAGGATGAACACAGCAGGCCAAGCAGCATCTTAGGAGCAGAAAAGCTGATGTTCTCTGTGAAGCCTCTTCTAGGGATGCCTAACCTGAAGAAGTTACTCCACCTATCTTCTCCTCTATCCATCTTCAATTCGCCTCTCCCTCTCTCCCTGTTTATTTCGGAACCCTCTCCCCCTCCCCCGTTTCTGATGAAGGGTGTCGGCCCAAAACGTCAGCTTTTCTGCTCCTAAGATGCTGCTTTGCCTGTTGTGTTCACCCAGCTCTACACCTTGTTATCACGGATTTTCCAGAATCTGCAGTTCCTATTATCTCTCACACAGGCCATAGGGTGCTTAGACTGAGCGAGGCATACAAGATTACGACTGCATAGGAGGAGTTCAACAACAAGGTCAACATTACATTTGAAATTAGACAGAGATAACAACAGGGAAGAAGCTGTTCTTGGACCTGTTTGTGTGTATGCTCAAGCTTCTGTGTCTTCTGCATGAAGGAAGAGGTTGGAAGAGAGTATTACTGGAGGGGCATGGGTCTTTAATGATGTTGGCAGCTTTTTCATGGCAATGAGAAGTGTAGACAGAAACAAATAAACATACAAGATCAGAGCAGGAAGAGGCCATTTGGCCCTTTGAGCCTGCTCTGCCATTCATTACGACCATGGCTGATTGTCCAACTCAATAGCCTAATTCTGCTTTCTCCCCATAACCTTTGATCCCATTCACCCTAAGTGCTATACCTAGCTGCCTTATGACTACATTCAATGTTTTGGCATCAAGTACTTCCTGTGATAATGAATTAGACAGGCTCACCACTCTTTTGGTGAAGAAATGTTTCCTCATCTCCATCCTAGATGGTCTACTCTAAATCTTTAGACAGTGATCCCTGGTTCTGGACATATTCACCATCAGGAACATCCTCCCTGCATCCAAGAGCTTGGATAGGAAAATGGCTTCAGTGATGGTTTGGGCTGTGCACATAGCTTTCTGTAGTTTCTTACTGTCCTCGGCAGAGCAGTTTCCATGATGCATCTATAAAATTTGCTGATGGTCCTTATGAGTATGTTGAATTTCCTGAGCGTCCTGTGTAAGAAGAGATGTTGTTGTGCCTTCTTGAGCATCACATCTATGTGGGAGGTCCAGGATAAATTGTTGGTTATCATTGAGTGCAGAGCTTATGTAAAAATAGGCTAAAAATTTTAGAAGTGTGATTTTTGCCTGTGGATGACAAAACACGCTGTTGCTTACTTTTTGGTGTGGTTGGTGAATTTATGATTCGTTGACTTTGCAAATACAGAAGATTTACCATACTTCACAAATACTCTAAAAATTCCTTCTGTCACATGTCTTCTGAACCATTCAATTAAACAAAAATAACAGGGCACCTTGATCGTGACTGGAAATACTATGCATTGTATGGACTCAGAATGTGCCACACTGTGTACTTCAGGAAAAGTGCAAAAATGAAATTTCAAGTATGGTTGATTCTCATCTAGGTATCTAACTGCCTGAGTTGGATTTTAAGTTACAGCAGGGTTCCCATGCCCCCAGTGAGACAGTTTGTAGTGAACACACCTCTGCTCTGGCAGGTCACCCTGCACGCTGCAATGATAGTGGGATGCTAACTGGGTCAGGGAGACACTTTCACTCATGTCTGGGGTGACATCTCATCTCTGAGGGTTGCCAGCAAAACGTTTGGCTGGCAGCTGTCTCATCCCAGTAATTTGCACCGGAAGCTTGTTGTAACCCTAAATGCTCTTTCTAATTTGTCCTCTATAACTAACTTCGAGCATTAATTTATAGAAAACATATCAGGAAAATCAGGGATTTGTGTGAGATTCATGATTCACTCAGCACACATACACCACCCCCAACCCTCACATGAGGAAACCACCCAGAAGAAGGAACCGACCCAACTAAGTAACTCTTGTCAAAGGTATTAGCTCTTCCTTCATCAAACTGTCGTAGAGCTGCTGAGAGGGTCTAACACATTTGGCGTCAGAACTACTAGCCTGAGATTCAAAGACTCTGAGTTCAGCCACATGGCTTACTGCCTTTCTCTCTTTCTACTTTTAACCAAATGTCTAACCACTACTAGCCTTTTGTCTTGTCTGTCAGGTTTAAGTGTTGGCCTGGCGTACAAATGGGCATTTGTGGCTAATTGCCTGGGTGGTTATTAGTGGTTTAAAAAGCTTGTATCATTGCCATTCCAGGAATTCTGCGAAGTATCATTCGTTGGTAATAAATAGCTATTTCTACTTTATGTAAAACAGATGGTGTCAAAAGTCTGCCTTATTGGTCTAGCTCAGGGACAGTCAACTGAGAGACAGATATGAGGAGTGATTGCAATAACTTCATAAAACTTTCGTCACATGTTACAGACCTGCGGTTCTCAGTTTTGTGTTTATCCATGCAGTTAATTCAGTGGCTGTGTACAAGCTGGACCTGGCCTGAGGGCATTAGCTGAGGACAATTTGGCCACTGAGAGGCCTCAGTTGGTCCAAGGATCAGAGGTCCACTTGATTTCTCCCCTTCCACAACTAAAACTGCAGTGTAGTCAGGGCAGGCAGGAAGTCACCAGCAATGGCGCTCAGAACATTACACCCACTTGCGAGCCTCTTGCCTGTCTGTCAACCTTCTGTCACATACTCAGCAGAATGTAAATCTCTGCCCCTTATTAATAAGCATCGAAATTTCAGATAGCAAGGAGAAAGCTGTGGCTCAAAAATTGTTTATGCTTTGGAGAATATTTTAGATTTTGATTATGCCATTTTCAATTTTGATTGCTCCTCGTAATGTATTTGTGGTTTTATTGGTTTTGATATATAGCGTTCCTCAGTTAATCGTTGTTACTGAGAGTGAGGCCGTATTATGTTGTGCTTTTCACCTGAAGTCCCTATAATGCCAGCAATAGAATTCAAACCTAATCGAATAAAAGTCTACAGCACAGCTCATGAAACTCACCCAATACATTGAAACAATTACATCTCAACAGCTACTTAGTAGAACGCACAACACAGTCAGGAAATATTTGCTCTTCCACACTCCTTGGTAAATTGCTACTCAATATCTCCCAAATAATACAAACATCACAGTTAATAATAATGTAATTGTTAGGCTCCAGTCAATAAGTCTTAACTATTCTCTTCATAACAAGCAAAATCAACTTCTGCAAGGGAGGCCAATGAGAATCAGAACGGGTGAAATATTTCAAACAAAGTGACTCGCTTGTATAGAGAAATCAACCTGGGATTTTTCAGTGATAGTAGGAACTGCAGATGCTGGAGAATGTGAGATAACACGGTGTAGAGCTGGATGAACACAGCAGGCCAAGCAGCATCAGAGGAGCAAGAAGGCTGACATTTCGGGCCTAGACCTTTCTTCTGAAGCCTTCCTGCTCCTCTGATGCTGCTTGGCCTGCTGCGTTCATCCAGCTCTGCACTTTGTTATCTGGGGTTTTTCAGTGATCTGAATTCATACATAACCATCCTTTGAGCTACCTTGTGTTTTTTTTCACATATTCGAATGAAACTTCACTGAGCTGTCAAGTGAGAATTTTACTTTACAATTGGCATGTTTCAGAATCATCTTTCCGAAAGAGCTTCAGAGCTAAATTAATGCTTAAATGCTGCATTTTTATGCGTAAAGCATTAACAGAAGCTTTTGGAAAAGCACTGAGATAGTTGATGGTTAATGGAAAGTTGTTTTCTAAAATTGTTTTGTTCTCTCAGGAATCAGTAAACACCTCAGATGGAAGCAGTCAGATGAATCAGTAAAAGAATGCACTGTGCCTATCTGCTGTCCAACCAGAGTAACCAGTTCTAAATAAGATAAACAGAAGGACCAGTAAAACTAACTAGGAATAACTTTGTGGCTGAATATATCAACACACCTTGGCTGTGACAGGCTGCGATTTACCAGCAACATGTAATGTGAATTGGGGATTGTTTGTGTGGCTCACTCGCACTCTATCAATTATCTCATAGATTTGTTCCCATTCACCCTCACTCACTCACACCCTCAATCATGCTGGCAGGATAATGTGGGCAGGAGGCCAACACTTTGGAACTGAGAAGATACTGAGAATGCTGGAAAGCTACCCTGGGAAGTGGGGCTGATAGAACTGAGCCTAGGAGAATGTAAGAGAGTCCAGAGGAAGCAACAATCAACCGAATTGGCAAAGGGTTCTGGCGACAATCGGTACGATCGACAAGAGACAAAAGGTACAACACTATCTGAGACCCAGAGGAGCCAAGGTTATCCATGTAAATAGAGCATCAAGACTAGGAAGCTACCTGTGTTGTAGCTGATCACCATAGGAGACGTCTATCACACAGCATCTGGAAATGAATGAGGAAGTCACAGTAAACTCACAAGAATCGCCTGATGAACATGCGATGTACAAGGTGATATGAGTGATATGTTGTCCTCATGTATTTGATTAAATAATTCTCACAATTTAGGACTTAGTCATCTGAATGAAATCTCAAAGCCACCTTATAGTGTTAAGGATGGAGTTGTCTGGCACTCACTCTTTTAGGCTGTTATTTGGCCCAGCAAGCCACTAGTCAGGAGCCAGATGTTCCTTTTCTGAGTCATTATTGAAGCTGTTAGCTGACGATGCCTGATAGTCCTCTTTGTCCTTATCGGCCAGTTATTTTCCTTTGCGTGATGCCAAATTGCACAATGTACAACAGATAATAATGACCAAGGAAACTTGGCCTGATGTCTACTGCAAAGCACAAATTGTGCGATAGAAGCAACAAAATCTCATTCTGAGCAGACTAATGGTCCTAACTACAATCACTCTACTGGAGAAATGGCTAAAACTGTACCTCTTCTTTACCTGAGACTGTGGATCCTGGTGGGTTTATCAAGTCGTTTCCTTAATTGATAGCCCAATTTTCCCATTAACAGACATTGCATTTTGCTGGGGCATGTAGTGCTATGGCCCATGCAATGCTGAGGGTATAGGGATCCTGCATCTTTCTCAGCTTGCCCTCCATTCACATACAGGGGGTGGGCACATACTATCTACATATTTATGGAATGAATTCCTTTCTAATTCACAAATGCTCCTGACTGACCTCCAGCTACCTTGATGATCACAGAGCGGCCCTTTGCTCCATCGAGAACCCTGCACTCACCCCGAAGTAACTTGCTCTCTTAGTCTGGCTGACATCATCGCCTGAAAACCATATAAGTATCTCCAGTCTTATGATCAAGAATTATTGAAGCAATTAACACAGCTGTGGGGTGATGATTTGAGATACCATAGAGATCTCCTGTTGATTCCTGAAAGGATTGTGAGGAATAGAAGTGTTGAATCACCATTACCTTCAACGTCACAGATGTCAGATGCCTGTCCCTTTGTGTGGAACTTAGCTGCCTTGCATACATCTTGCAGATAGATGTTACCATTTCTCTAAAGAATTAGAGCCTTCGACAACACTGATGTTCTATTATCTGTTCATAATTTGAACACTACCTGTGTCTTGTTTCGTCACTGATTGTGTCACTGTGTCACTGATTGTGACTTTTCCTTGGATAGCCACTCCCACACTCCTCCCCGCAGTCTTCCATGTCACTATGCTTGCATGTGGTTTTCAAGCTAATTGCTTCTGCCACATGCTGCAGGAATAAGTCTTTGCATATTGATAAAAAAAGCTAAAAAGTCAGTATCAATACTATCCAAATAGTTTTCAAAGTGTCACAAGCTCCTAGGATTCCTCTGGTAAATGTATAGACAAATATCTATGCCTTGCTCTAATTTGGATTGGTCTAGATTTGCTTTGGAAAGTCTAGAATTCTTCTAGCATCGACAATTTTAGCAGGTATCATTTAACTTAAAATTTTAAAGCATGATGTATATTTTATGGTGGTTTTTTTTGTAACATACAATGTTGGAGTTGTACCCTGTTGTGTGGTGGTTGACCCTCTGAATTATACTATTTCACTTCATTCAGTTCTCTTTGAAGCTTTCCTGAATATGCACTCTCCTCGTCTTTGGAGAGCTGATAAAAGGATAAAACAAGAAACTGTGGATGCTGGAAATCTGAAGCAAAAGAACAAATGCTGGAGAAACTCAGCAGGTCTAGTAGCATCTGTGGAGAGAAAGCAGACTCAATATTTCAGTTCCAGTGACCTTTTGTCAGAACTGATTGCAGCTCTGAAAAAATGGCATGTATGCTGGTTATATATGGTTGTGGCAGCCATTTTTATCTTCATTACGCAGTTGCATTGTTGGATGAAGATGGATGGGTGAAGGGGTGGGGTGCATGGGAGGATGCCATTAAAGGACTGAGAGGATGGATTGAGATGGAGCCCAGAGGGAGAGGAAGACAATTAGATGCACAAAGGGATGGATAATGGTGAGCCAGGGAAGGGGAAAATCTGATAATGGGGATTCTAGGTAAAGGTTAATGGGTTGGCTGTGCTGATATCAGTCCAGATGATGACTGTGTGTGTGTGTGTGTGTGTGTGTGTGTGTGTGTGTGTGTGTAAAGGTCGTAGAAGACGCTCAGGCCCTAAAATTGTTGAACTTGGCATTGAGTACTGAGTGCTGCAGGGTTCCCAAGTGGAAAACGAGGTGTTGTTCTTTTAGCTTTGCACTGAGCCTCATTGGGGCACTACAGCAAGCCCAAGACAGAGATGGTGGCTAGGGAACACCATGGTGTGTTGAACTGGCAGGCATTAGGAAGCTCAGGGTTATTTTTGCTGACAGAACGTGAAACAGTCGTCTGGCCTGTGTTTTGTTTCCGAGTGTAGAGGACAGCATATTGTGAGCAATGAATCCAGTAGATTAGATTGAATGAAGTGTAGGTACATGACTGCTTCACCTGAAAGATGTGTCTGGAGTCTCCAGTAGTGAGGAGGGAGAAGCGGGGAAGTAAACAGGCAGATGTTTTACCTTTCTGCAATAAATGGATTTGCATCGCTCTTAATATGTAATATTACATCACCCTTATTATTGCCAAATGCCTCAAATCAGTCTGGGTATAGGTGTTTGTGATCGTTGATTACCTCTACATCAATGTAGCACATCATTGCCCTGATTTTGACAACCGTTGCTCAAGCTTTTCGACACACATGCAGCAGGAGATAATCTGTTGGCAGGCACTCCCTCAAACCCCAACTACACAAGAAAGGCGACATTATATCTCTGAGATAATGGGAACTGCAGATGCTGGAGATTCCAAGATAATAAAATGTGAGGCTGGACGAACACAGCAGGCCAAGCAGCATCTCAGGAGCACAAAAGCTGACGTTTCGGGCCTAGACCCTTCATCAGAGAGGGGGATGGGGGGAGGGAACTGGAATAAATAGGGAGAGAGGGGGAGGCGGACCGAAGATGGAGAGTAAAGAAGATAGGTGGAGAGAGTGTAGGTGGGGAGGTAGGGAGGGGATAGGTCAGTCCAGGGAAGACGGACAGGTCAAGGAGGTGGGATGAGGTTAGTAGGTAGCGGGGGGTGCGGCTTGGGGTGGGAGGAAGGGATGGGTGAGAGGAAGAACAGGTTAGGGAGGCAGAGACAGGTTGGACTGGTTTTGGGATGCAGTGGGTTGGGGGGAAGAGCTGGGCTGGTTGTGTGGTGCAGTGGGGGGAGGGGACGAACTGGGCTGGTTGAGGGATGCAGTAGGGGAAGGGGAGATTTTGAAACTGGTGAAGTCCACATTGATACCATATGGCTGCAGGGTTCCCAGGCGGAATATGAGTTGCTGTTCCTGCAACCTTCGGGTGGCATCATTGTGGCAGTGCAGGAGGCCCATGATGGACATGTCATCAAGAGAATGGGAGGGGGAGTGGAAATTGGTGCAACATGTTTTGTCCTTCAAGGTATGAAGTGTGCAGTTCCTCAACCTTGCACAGGCTTGGGAGGGTGATTGCTATTTTGGCAACTTTAGGATGAATTTTTCCAGGGCACAAACCATTGCTTGTACCTCAGAAATTTGTAGGAAAGATTCATAATGTTGCATGATGTGGTTAAGCGTGCATGGGCCTGGATTTGTAGCCAAAGCACGCAGCCAACGTGTAATAAGAGGTAACATGGTATAGAGCTGGATGAACACAGCTGGCCAAGCAGCATCAGAGGAGCAAGAAAGCTGACGTTTCAGGTCAGGACGCTTCTTCAGTAAAATGTTTTCAGACCCAAAACATCAGCTTTCTTGCTCCTCTGATGCAGCTTGGCCTGTGTGTTCATCCAGCTCCACACCTTGTTATCTCTGATTCTCCAGCATCAGCAGTTCCTTCTATCTCTCAGCCAATGTACAAGGCTCTCATACAACATTTTGTGATCACAGGCCTCTTTCTGTGTGCTGTGTGGGTGGTTGTTTAATTCAATTGCCATTTGAAGGGCCTCACATTGGACAGAAGTGGAGCCCACCCCTCCCTTCAATGCATGAAACGCTAACTCCATCCATTCCTGGTGCTGTGGTAGACAGTTTCACCTCCATTGCACACTTTTTGGATGAGGGGAGAAAAAACAGCAGCCATGGTTGACGGGGTGAATCACAGCCTCAGCCTCTCAGTCTTAGTGAACACCTAACTTTACATAAATCTAAATCAGCAGATCCAAAATGTTAACTCCTTCACAGATGCTGCCAGAACTGCTGAGCTTTTCTAGCAACTTTGTTTTTGTACCTAAATCTACACGTTCCCTTCGTGATTGTCCTCCCTTTCATTCTACATTCCCGTTCAACTTGCTCATTTAACTATCCATCCCCCTGCTTTATCCACTGAACCCCAGGCATACCACATCTCCATGACAGACACAGTGCCACGTTGTCCACTTATTGAAGCTAAGGTGGTGCTGAGTACAAATAACTCCCTCCACTCTTGCGCATCCACATTCTATAACCTCCAATCTCCGTTTACAATTATTATCCCCACTGCCTCCCAGCATGCTGCCTCTAATCCTCACAATTACGTTCTTCAGTTTCTACCGTTAGTGGACGGACACACAGCATTGACCATGGCCTACCCTCTTGACCACTTGGGCCAGCAGCCTAATTGGCCAGGAACTGAATTCCTGACTGATCACTGAGCAGCTCTCAACTGACTTCTAGTGATAGGACTGACCATGTTCAATGCTCTGGGATGTCATTATACGATCCACTGACCCTGATTTCCCCAAGTGACTGATTGTTCCTTTTCACGTCCCTAGACTGATAGCTGACACTACATTATACTTGTTGTGCTGGGACCCTCTGATTGAAGGTTGTATCCTTTGAGGACTACTCCCCTTAGATTTTAAGGGATGACCATTTGTTTAAAGAGCATACCGTGTTTACCACTTACCTGTCGGCAAATAGTGCAGATGTGACATTGACATTACATGTTCAATGCAGCAGCAACTTGACTGATTACCACTAACAACCAGCACAAGCTGGTACAATTTCCACTGGCAACTTCCATGGACTGAGGAGGACACAGGCAATCACCGCCCATGGGGCATGCCTTGAGATGTTGGTAATGGCTGTCCAAGGCGGAGACTTGGAAGAGGAAGCAATGAGCGAGAGTCACCAGGTATTTGCTCTGACATTCATATCAGAAACTGTCAATACCTAGTTTCTATCCAGCAGTTGGGCGAATGGGAATCTTCATAGAAATGAAACCAGGCTAGTTAACAATGGAATGCAATTGTCACAAGTAAGCCTCTAAACTGCTCCTTATTGAGATTCTTAGCTTACTGTTCAATACTTGATTGCAAATTTGGACTTTTATTCTCTATGTTGAGAATCTAATTTCCCCAAATCTGATCTTATTGTCTCAACTGATTCATCAATGTCGACATCACAGAGGGGCTGGGAAAAATGTGCCCATTTTGTCTGGATTAGTTTAAGGTTATGTTATTACAGAGAACATAATGAGAGCATGTCAAGCACCAAGTGATTGTCTTTAAGTTGGACTCAGCATCGATAGCACGAACGTGTCCATTAAAAGCATACTACCACATTGACTGTGAGACAAAGCACAACATTTTATCATTGGCCTGATTTGGGAATGGCGAGCTTTCTAATGTTTTATACCACTCACTATCTATAATATTGCAGATGAGTGTATTGATATCCAGAATCTGACCTGACATTACCACATCCCAATTGTGAAATTGTGCCCAGATGATATAAACGATCACATTGAGCAATGGTTATAAAGTCTTCAAGGATCTCAGAGAGAAAACTGAAGAATTTCTCACTGAAAGTAAGGGGCTGGAGATGTTGAAGAATAATTGGAGATCATTTTGTTCAAGTAATATGATCTGATCGTGTGGGAAACTATGCAGTGTTCATTTTATGACATACAAAGATAATTGTATTGATTGAATTGAATATACAGACCATCAGGGGAAACAGAATGGTACAGTTAAACAGTGTGTGAGAGTCATCAACAATAGAAACTTTCAGTTCAAGTGGAGCGATGGATTTAACACAGCATGTGAGAAGGAATAACTGCAGAGCCAGTACAAGAAATGACAGGATATTAAAGATAAAACACAAGATCAGGGTAAAAAGATCAGGAGAAACCATAAAGTGCAACCTCACAGTCAGCACAGAGCGGGTTTCAGTTTCTTAGTTACTAATTTTGTTGATTGTTATTGCTATTATTTTGGCAGTTAGGCACATAAAAAACAATTTTATTGGTTAATGTTAAAGCAGGGTGGCACCCTCAACATTTAACAATCTCAAACTCTCATTTATCAACAGCTAGTTGTCCCAGCTGACAGTTTATTATTTTGTAACTGATAAGGCCTCCCCCACTGTTATCCTCTGATTTTAAACTTTAAATGCAGGAAAAGTTGCAGCTGGGATGGTGAGTCATGGGGCTGTTTTGGCCTGTTGGTCAAAAGTGGAGATGATTTTGATAAAAATTTTGAGCTAATGCTGTTATAGTTAATTTTTAATCCTTGCCTTCTAGCATTCGTTGATGTCAGCCACTTCAATAAGTGTTCTGAGCATATTATATTTTATGAAATTTGATTCACACTGTCCTGTATTGACTTGTATGAAAGAATAATCCAGGAATGTAACTATGGTAACTTCTTGCAACACCCACAGGTACCCTCATGCCTTTGGAATCATAATAAAGCGAACATGCGGAGCAGTAATTATGAACGAGGAAAGGGAATGTAACACAAAAGATATCATTCTAAAGAAGTTTCAGGAGCAGAGAGACCTGGGGATATGTATGTGTGTTTGTGTATTCAATGGGGCAAGGCAAGTTAAGAAAATACCAAGAAAAATCTGTTTTTCAGATTTTTAGCATATGCTGAAATACTCTGTGTAATCTGTCCTCTTAATTTCGCTATTGAATTCAGGCATAATTTCTGATAAATTTATATTACACTCTTAGGCCAATATATCCTTAAGGTGTCGTGTCTTCCACTGCTCACAGAGCTCCAGGAATCATCCACAAGTACCACTGTGCTTTTTATACAGAAAAGCACAGTGTAGAATTGTGACAGAGATTATGATGAACTTTTAGAAATCGTTGATTCAATTTAAATTTAAGCATTGCACTTTAGGAAAGGTATAAAGATTTCAGAGATCATACAGAAAAGATTTATGAAAATAGTTTCAGAGATGAAGGTTTTCAGTAATGTGTGTAGGTTAGAGAAGCTGGATATATTCCTCTTAGAAGAAAAGTATGAGAAGAGATTTCATGGAGGTATCCAAAAGTGTGAAGGTTTTAGACAGAGTAGACAGTGAAAAAATGTTCCAGTTGGCATGAGGGTTGAGAACCAGAGACAGTTCATTTTAAATGGACTGTAAAAGAACCAAAGATGACATGAGATCTTTACTTCGGAAGTGGTTCGGTCTGAAATGTGCTACTTGACTGTGTGATTGAGGTAGATTCAAGTGTGGATTTTAACAACATTTTGGATAATTATCTAAAATGAAAAGATATCCAAGTTGATGGGGTAAAAATGGAGTGGGGCTAACTGAGTTATTGTAATTGAGAATCAGGCGAAATTTGACGACAATCTATGATTCTGTGATCAGATTTGTTTCCACATCCAGTATTTAGGACAAATTGCCTGTCATAACCAAATGAACAAAAAAAAGGGGCACATCATTTACTAAGTCTTAAGTCTTTATGCCATTCATCATGTTAATGACTCCTTTCAGGCCTAGATCCATATAACCACCTTCAGATAACCAGAGCATCATGAGGGAACGTGGTTTTAAGTTTCCTGCAATCATTGATTCTATATGCAGTCTGTGGGCCTTCACATTGTCTCAGCGTGTTGACTGGAGCAACTTTTCATGAGGGAGACTCCTCAATGGCTGCCTATATTTTCACCATCCAATTAGGACTGACAGGCAAAGCAGTTAACTGCGGCATCCCAAGGGAAAGCAGAGTGTCCCGATTTTCAGCCCCATTAAGAGAGATGAACAGAGTGCACTTTAGAATAGTATCAGAGATAATGGGAACTGCAGATGCTGGAGAATCCGAGATCACAAAGCGTGGAGCTGTATGAACACAACAGGCCAAGCAGCATCTTAGGAGCACAAAAGCTGACATTTCGGGCCTAGACCCTTCATCAGAAAAGGGGGATGGGGAGAGGATTCTGAAATAAATAGAGAGAGAGGGGAGGTATTTCTGAAACATTTGTCTGTGATGCAGAAGATGATAACTTATCATAAAGAGTCTCGTGGTGGAAAATTGGAATCTCCGGATGAGAGCCTGTTTCTACTCTTGGACCACTATTGGAATTTCAGCCCGCTGACATTGTTAACTAATTTCTTCATGAGAGTCTGACAAAGTACAGGTCAGCGCTCCTTCTACAGTGTTGCTGGGCCCCCACCCCATGTCAGGGAAGTAATAGCATGGGGTAATAATGAGCCTTGATCCTGACCTTATCGATTTCATTGACTGCATCCATCTGAGATTCCCATGGTTTCCTGCAATTTTTCCTCCTGGTACCAAGCACAAATCAATGGGGCCAGGAAAATTCAGCCTGATAACTGTTTTATCACTCTCTGTAGATTCTGCCTGACTAGCTGAATATTTGTAAGTCTTTATTTTGTCTGTTTTTCAGATTTTTAGCATATGCTGAAATACTCTGTGTAATCTGTCCTCTTAATTTCGCTATTGAATTCAGGCATAATTTCTGGTAAATTTATATTACACTCTTAGGCCAATATATCCTTAAGGTGTCGTGTCTTCTACTGCTCACAGAGCTCCAGGAATCATCCAACAGGAGGTAACACAGTGTGGATTTGGAGGAGCACAGCAGGCCTGACAGTATCAGATGAGCAGGAAAGTTGACGCTTTGGATCCCGACCCGAAACGTCAGCTTTCCTGCTCCTCTGATGCTGCCTGGCCTGCTGTGTTCTTCCAACTCCATACTGTATTATCTCTGACTCCAGCATTGACAGTTCTTACTATCTCTGATCATCCTACAAGAGCTTTGTATAGTTACAGCATGACACATCACCCCTTGTATTTAGATCCCCCAGGTACAAAGAATTACGCCATTTATTTTTTAAAAATACTTTTTACACATGCTCAGAACATTTTAGTGACATAAGTCTGTGAACCGTAAGATAATTGAGCTCTCCTGCCAACATACTAATTTAGAGACCTTCTGACTTTCTCATTTATCCTCTCCAGTCAGACCCTAACCCAGGGCAAATATCTCTCAATGGTAGAGTTCCTTGACATCTTAACAGTGGTTCCGTTGTCTCAAGAAATGGAACCCTTCTTTCCCACATCACTTCAACCTTAGGTTCAGATGTTTAATCTGTTTATTCGTGTGCAGATTTGCACATGTTTCAGGTCGTAATCCAGAGGTTGTAATCTTCCGAAATTTTTTTCAAAACCTCCAGGGTTGTGCGAGAAATGCAGTTTTAGTAGCAAAATGTCAGCCAGACTTGTCAAGTTCTTTTCTGCTATATTCTCTGGAAATCATTGTCTTGGTACTCGCATTAGCACGGGCATGGGCTTTAGGAACATGAGCTGAAGGTATGCAGAATAAACGGTTTGTAAATCTGCCTTGGCAACATGTCGCCATTATCACATTTACTATTCTAACCTATACCTCCTACTCAGCACAGTTGCACATGTATTTTGCATCAAAATCAACCTTGACCATTGGTAAAAGGATCACTAACAACTTGCAGGTTATTCAGCGACAAGGTTAAAGGCTTGGATGACGAGCAGGATAAGCAGAGGAGTATACAAGTAGGCTTTGATATTTACTTTGGCCTAAGAACCTACCAGAAAGAGAGAAGTGAATTTCAATGCAATTTTACCTTTTAAATGCGATACAGGAAATTGTGGGGCCTTATTTTCTCCTTTTAGCCAGTGCTGAGTCTGGAGTTGAGACTGCACTGCAAATTACAGAGGTCAATTCTTTCTGAACAGTCAGCTGAGATTTGTTTTACGTTCTGTGCCTGCAAGAGGGCAGATTCCAATTGCTGAATTGTTTGTTTCTTAATAGGTTTTGCTGTGCCCGCCTGGGGCTTATTGAATACAGTAAGTCCTATTTTTGCTGATGAACATACTTGCTTGACTTCATGCTTTTTGACTCTAAAGGTCATTTCACGTCTTCGATGTAATAGCTTTTGTAAATGCAAAATAATGCATTTCCGCTCTCCTTTTACAAGCCTTCAATTTTTTTTTAAATAACAAAAGTAAGATGAATAGTTCATTAAGCCTCAACTTTGAATAGTCAACCTCTCAAACAAGTGTAGAAAAATAAAGATCAATCTCACAAAAAGGAAATTTCAACATAATAGTACAGTCAGACATTAATCTTAACTTAAAAATTCTCAAATTCTCAAATTGTGCGACCCAGATTCGTTTAACTCTGGATACTTCCAATTACTGGTTTGGGCCAACTTAGATTCAGAGGATTGTACAAAGGGATCTGGGAGTGTTGGTCCAGGATTCTCTAAAGGTTAACTTGCAGGTAGAGTCCGTAATTAAGAAAGTGAATGTAATGTTGCCATTTATCTCAAGAGGGTTGGAATATAAAAGCAGCAATGTGCTTCTGAGGCTTTATAAAGCTCTAGTTAGGCCCCATTTAGAATACTGTGTCCAATTTTGGGCCCCACACCTCAGGAAGGACGTACTAACCCTGGAGCGTGTCCAGCGGAGATTCACACGGATGATCCCTGGAATGGTAGGTTTAACGTATGATGAACGGCTAAGGATCCTGGGATTGTACTCATTAGAGTTTAGAAGGTTGAGGGAGATCTAATAGAAATTTACAAGATAATGTATGGTTTAGAAGGGGTGGACGGTAGGAAGTTGTTTCCGTTAGGTGGGGAGACTAGGACCCTTGGGCACAGCCTTAAAATTAGAGGGGGTAAATTTAAAACTGAAATGAGACGACATTTCTTCAGCCAGAGAGTGGTGGGCTTGTGGAATTCATTGCCCCGGAGTGCAGTGGAGGCCGGGACGTTGGATGCCTTCAAGGCAGAGATCGACAAATTCTTGATCTCAGAAGGAATCAAGGTCTACGGGGAGAGTGCAGGGAAGTGGAGTTGAACTGCCCATCAGCCATGATTAAATGGTGGAGTGGACTTGATGGTCCGAATGGCCTTACTTCCACTCCTATGTCTTATGGTCTTATGCAGGTTGAGCCCCACTTTGATAACTAAAAGCGAAACATCCAAAGAGACTTGCTTCAACAATAATCTGTTAAAAGAGCCCCCCAAAGTTTTGTAAAGGAGTGTTAAATAAAAATAAGCCTCTAACACTCTCCTTATAATCAACAAGTAACAATTTATTTGTCTAATTCTAACATGAACAAACTGACCACAATGTTAACAAACCCTTCTAACTACTAATCTTTCCCAAATAAAACAAAATTCTAATGGTATGCTCTACCAATAAATAGAAGTCCCACTTATATAAACCAAAATAAAAAGAAAATTAGAACTTAGTCTTCAAGATTGCCAAGTTAATGACAAACTTTGCCTTCCACTGTCTCTCAAAGAACTCTGCCAAATGCTCCATGTGATCTTTCCACGAATGGCTAAAGACCATATGTCATCTATAAGGACGGCATAATTAGCCAATCACAACACAACTCTGTTCATAAATCTTTGAAAAGTGGCCATCCTACTTCATGTCTGAAATTGATACAGAACCCCATTTGGGGTTACAAAAGCAGAAACTGCTTTCCCTCTCTCTGACAAAAGTACTTGCCAGTAACCGCAAGGTAGCCCAACTTTGTGATGTAAGTGGCTTGCCCTACTTATTCCAAACAATCCTTCAGCATTGGAATTGGGTATGAGTCAGATTTTACCACAGCGTTGACCTTCCAATAATCTATGCAAAATCATTAAGAACCATCATGTTTAGGAACTAACATGATTGGCAAACTCAACGTGCTTTGACTCAGCTCTATGATGTCTTCTTGAAGCGTCATTTCTACTTCTTCTGAACTTGTGTTGCTTTGAAAGGATTAAGCCTGCAAGGGTGTTGTTTTATCAGAACAACATTCCCCACATCAACCTCATGTACTACATCTGTCCTCATAGGACTGGAACAAGTCTTTCAATTCATTTCTCTGTTTCTGGGACAGATAGTTCACTACCCTATCTCATTCTTTAAAGACTTACTCATTATTAAATTTAGTATGAGGCACATCAAAGTCTGCATTATCTGGATTTGACTCCTCACTCTGAGCGGCGATAAATACAACCTGTTTCACCGGATGCGATTCCATTACTACCAGTTCCCCATCCCTGCCAAAGTGAGGTTTCAGCATGTTCACATGACATACCCATTTTTTGCCCCTATCATGCATCTTTACCAGGCACCAGATCTTTACCTGACTTAACTTCTTTCAATCTGATAGGGACCAGGAAACTGTGCTCTGAAGAGATCTCCTACCAATTGGAATAGCATCAATACTTTACCCCCATGGGCAAACACACAAATTTTAGATTTTGTATTTGTTTCCTGCTTCAGTATGTGTTGTGCCACTTCAAATGTTGTCTAACTAATTCACCTCACATACATAGTCCAACTGTGAGATCTCTGACTTTGGGGATGTCAACTTTTTCTTAGTTAATTTTAAAGGCCCCCTGACTTCATGTCCAAATATCAATTCAAATGGTGTAAATTGCATTGAATCATTTGGAGCATTTCTAATAGCAAACAATATAGATGGGACATTTTTATCCCAATCATTTGGGTAATCCTGACACTAAGCCCTCAACTTTGTCTTTAGTATCTGATACCACCTTTCCAATGCTCCCTGGGATTCAGGATGGTATGTACTGAATTTAAAGTAATTGCTGCCTTAACTATCTACGACCTCCTTAAACAATTTGGCAATAAAATTGAACCCTTGATCTGACTGAATCTCCCTGAGTGGTCCAAATGGGTAAAGAAGGCAAACTATTCCTCCATAACCCTCTTTGTTTTCACATGCCGTAATGGAATTGCCACCGGAAACCTGGTGGATATATCCATCATGGTTAATAAATACTGCTTCCCACTTACATGGAGGAGACGTACACAATCAATCATAAGCTAGGTGAAAGTTACATCAAATGCAGGAATTAGTATCAAAGACGCTGGCTTTATTACTGCCTGCAGCTTTCCTATGATTTGACATGTATGACAGGTATAGCAAAATACACCCATGTAGACATCCTTCTGTATCTTAGCCTGAGTCTTCCTCACTCCTAAGTGACTTCCCACAGGTAATTTGTGTGCTACTCACAATACTTCCTGTCTGTATTCTACCGGTAACACAATCTGGGGAACATCCAAGATAACTAAGTGTGAAGCTGGATGAACACAGCAGGCCAAGCAGCATCTCAGAGCACAAAAGCTGATGTTTTGGGCCTAGACCTTTCATCAGAGAGGGGGATGGGGAGAGGGAACTGGAATAAATAGGGAGAGAGGGGGAGGCGGACCGAAGATGGAGAGAAAAGGAGATAGGTGGAGAGAAGAGTATAGGTGGGGAGGTATGGAGGGGATGGGTAGGTCCAACATCCATTTGTTTCTCATCGGTCTTAACCTGCTAAGGCCTCTATTTCCACCTTAAGGTTTTATTCTTAAGGCAATAGCACATTGGAATGCATTCTGATTCCTTTTTCTTCATAGACTTTATGATATAAATCCTTAATCGTGTTATTTTTCTATTGCAACCCCATTAATCTTTCAGAGCTAAACACCTCTGCCTGATCCTCTACCTGTTTAAGCTTTTCCTTTACTATTTCTTCAAACAAGGTGTCAGCTAACTGGACCTCAGCTCCTTCATCTTTCTCTTTTGTTTTCCCTCCTTGTTTTAGTTTACGGCTATGGGATCTTGTCACCACACAGTCTGTAAAACATCCAGGATATTTTTCTTTTAACTCATCAGTTCCCTGGTTTTCCTTTGGCCTCTCCACAACAATGGGCATCACTCCCACCTGTGAACTAGCTATACCATTTCCAAGAACACACTATATTCGTGGAACAGCCAATTTTTCCATCACTCCCACTATCACTTCCCCAGTCTAGCTAGATTCTCTAGCCTTATCTTACACAGGGGAACATTAATTCTCTCCCCATTTGTTGCACAGATTATCACTCTCTCAGACAATATTTCAGAAGGAGTCCAAAGATTTTCGTCTCTTACTGTTAGAGATTGGCAAGATCCCCTATCCCTCAACATGTTAACTTACTTATCTACTCGCCATGTTCTACCTGAGTAAAGGTGGAGTCTTTGAAAAGATTGGGTGCTATCTTATTATTCAATCCATGACTAGGCTGTGCACTCTTCTGCAGCTCCTCGACTTCTCTTGTGATTTCCTTCACGACATCAACTAATCCCACTGGTTTAGCCTCTTTTAGCACATCCTTTTGCCCAGTGTCTCTCTTTAATTACCTGGTAACAGTGGCTTTTTTATTACAGTGAAAACACCTGAGGTCTTTTACCTCTTTTTCAACCACTTGAGCTTTCTTTTTCACATGTGGTAAACTGTTCCCAGTGTGATCTATTTTTTGTCTTTCGTTGAAGGATCTCCCACTTTCACAGTTTCTATCCCGCATGGAATGAAATTGCTGTCGGAAGCTAGATTTTGATTTATGCCTTAATGCATATTCATCCACCATCTCTGTAACTCTTGCTGTTTTAATTTTCTGCTCCTCAACACGAGTTCTTATCACTTCTGGAAGTGAGTTTTTAAACTCCTTCAGCAAAATAACATCACTAAATAGTCATATGTCCTTTCTCTCTTTAACACTCTTATCCATCTATCCTAGTTACTTGGTTTAATTCTTTCAAACTCAAAATAAGTCTGACCTGGCTCCTTTCCTGTATTTCTGAACCATTGTCTATAAGCATCTGGTACCAATTCATAAGCACTTAAAGAAACCTGTTTTATTTCTTCATATTCTCTTGATACCTCCTCTGACAGTGCTGCAAACACCTCATTAGCCCTGATAATAAAACGTGAGGCTGGATGAACACAGCAGGCCAAGCAGCATCTCAGGAGCACAAAAGCTGACGTTTCGGGCCTAGACCCTTCATCAGAGAGGGGGATGGGGAGAGGGAACTGGAATAAATAGGGAGAGAAGGGGAGGCGGACCGAAGATGGAGAGTAAAGAAGATAGGTGGAGAGAGTATAGGTGGGGAGGTAGGGAGGGGATAGGTCAGTCCAGGGAAGACGGACAGGTCAAGGAGGTGGGATGAGGTTAGTAGGTAGATGGGGGTGTGGCTTGGGGTGGGAGGAAGGGATGGGTGAGAGGAAGAACCGGTTAGGGAGGCAGAGACAGGTTGGACTGGTTTTGGGATGCAGTGGGTGGGGGGGAAGAGCTGGGCTGGTTGTGTGGTGCAGTGGGGGGAGGGGACGAACTGGGCTGGTTTAGGGATGCAGTTGGGGAAGGGGAGATTTTGAAACTGGTGAAGTCCACATTGATACCATTAGGCTGCAGGGTTCCCAGGCGGAATATGAGTTGCTGTTCCAGCAACCTTCGGGTGGCATCATTGTGGCATTCAGGAGGCCCATGATGGAAATGTCATCTAAAGAATGGGAGGGGGAGTGGAAATGGTTGGCGACTGGGAGGTGCAGTTGTTTGTTGCGAACTGAGCGGAGGTGTTCTGCAAAGCGGTCTCCAAGCCTCCGCTTGGTTTCCCCAATGTAGAGGAATCCACACCGGGTACAGTGGATGCAGTATACCACATTGGCAGATGTGCAGGTGAACCTCTGCTTAATGTGGAATGTCATCTTGGGGCCTGGGATAGGGGTGAGGGCGGAGGTGTGGGGGCAAGTGTAGCATTTCCTGCGGTTGCAGGGGAAGGTGCTGGGTGTGGCGCGGTTGGAGGGCAGTGTGGAGCGAACAAGGGAGTCACGGAGAGAGTGGTCTCTCCGGAAAGCAGACAGGGGTAGGGATGGAAAAATGTCTTGGGTGGTGGGGTCGGATTGTAAATGGCGGAAGTGTCGGAGGATGATGCGTTGTATCCGGAGGTTGGTAGGGTGGTGTGTGAGAACGAGGGGGGATCCTCTTTGGGCAGTTGTGGCGGGGGCGGGGTGTGAGGGATGTGTTGCGGGAAATACGGGAGACGCGGTCAAGGGCGTTCTCGATCACTGTGGGGGGAAAGTTGCGGTCCTTGAAGAACTTGGACATCTGGGATGTGCGGGAGTGGAATGTCTTATCGTGGGAGCAGATGCGGCGGAGGCGGAGGAATTGGGAATAGGGGATGGAATTTTTGCAGGAGGGTGGGTGGGAGGAGGTGTATTCTAGGTAGCTGTGGGAGTCGGTGGGCTTGAAATGGACATCAGTTACAAGCTGGTTGCCTGAGATGGAGACTGAGAGGTCCAGGAAGGTGAGGGATGTGCTGGAGATGGCCCAGGTGAACTGAAGGTTGGGGTGGAAGGTGTTGGTGAAGTGGATGAACTGTTCGAGCTCCTCTGGGGAGCAAGAGGCGGCGCCGATACAGTCATCAATGTACCGGAGGAAGAGGTGGGGTTTGGGGCCTGTGTAGGTGCGGAAGAGGGACTGTTCCACGTAACCTACAAAGAGGCAGGCATAGCTGGGGCCCATGCGGGTGCCCATGGCCACCCCCTTAGTCTGTAGGAAGTGGGAGGAGTCAAAAGAGAAGTTGTTGAGGGTGAGGACGAGTTCAGCTGGGCGGATGATGGTGTCGGTGGAGGGGGACTGGTCGGGCCTGCGGGACAGGAAGAAGCGGAGGGCCTTGAGGCCATCTGCATGCGGAATGCAGGTGTATAGGGACTGGACGTCCATGGTGAATATGAGGTGTTGGGGGCCAGGGAATTGGAAGTCCTGGAGGAGGTGGAGGGCGTGGGTGGTGTCACGGACGTAGGTGGGGAGTTCCTGGACCAAAGGGGAGAAAATGGAGTCCAGATAGGTGGAGATGAGTTCGGTGGGGCAGGAGCAGGCTGAGACGATGGGTCGACCAGGGCAGGCAGGTTTGTGAATTTTGGGAAGGAGATAGAAACGTGCCGTGCGGGGTTGGGGAACAATGAGGTTGGAGGCTGTGGGTGGGAGGTCCCCTGAGGTGATGAGGTCATGAATGGTGTTGGAGATGATGGTTTGGTGCTCGGGTGTGGGGTCATGATCGAGGGGGCGGTAGGAGGTGGTATCAGAGAGTTGGCGTCTGGCCTCGGCGATGTAGAGGTCATTAGACCTCATTAGCCCTGTTTGGTCTGAATTAACACTACCTACATGGACTCTGTCCAGTTCATCTGGTTAGTCAATTTCACAAAGGAAATGAAAAAGGCTTCTAAACATTTTCCATTGAATTTTGATAACGTTTTGATATATTTTTATATATCTCTGCCAGGTCTTTGGCGATGATGGGTTTGCTCATCATCACTCTCCTCCTCACTAAGCCTATCTTCTACCTTCATCTCCATCCTTTTAAATTGACTTTCCTGGCTAATTACCATCTTTCAAAGTTCAAACACTCTATCTCTTTTGCTTTTCATGTTTTAGCTGATTCATCTTTTTCAACTCAAACTTTCTTTCCTTTCCTTTCTCTTCTGGTTTTAACTCACTTTCCTTCCTTTTATTCTCTGATCCAGTTGTTTTATTTGCAATTTAATTTTTTCTAACTCCACTGCATTTGACAGTTTCTCTGGTATCTTTAAATGCCTGACTAACTCAGTTACAATTTCAACTTTCTTCTTACCCAGTTAAATCCAACACTGGCCTGTCTGCTAATTCTAAAAGTTTCCCCTTTTCCTGTCTTTCTAAAGATTCCCGTCAAATTTGGGAAGCATCTTCAACCCCAAGAACCTCTTTAGCATGGTTAAGAGCCATTTCCCCATTTTTTATTTAACGAACAACAAGGACCCAAAATTAAACAGATTTTTCACTTCCCACTTAAGTTTTATTTATAGATCTGGGACACTAATCCCCAAATCTGTTTAAATTTGGTGGGACTTTTTGAATCCTAAATCTGCCCAAATCTATCCAAATCCATTCAAAAGTGGAACCTATCTGTCCCAACCTGTCCAAATCCTGGAGCTGAGCTCTCCATTTCGTGGACCCAAGATTTTTTTTGAGTGTCCAAGCATCTGGTTTAAATAAGTTGGCTAAATTCAAACTTGTTTTCATATCAAAATGAAACTGTGGCTTGGCCTGCTAACTATCCAGCCTTTTGATACAAATGTCACAATTCAATTGCCCTGTGCACCTGCAAACCCATAAGTTGTCCTCAGGTAACAAAGTGTGGAGCTGGATGAACACAGCAGGCCAAGCAGCATCTTAGGAGCACAAAAGCTGATGTTTCAGGCCTGGAATTGTCCTCAGACTGTTTTTTTAATCTCTAAGCCTAGAAAAAGCGTACTGTCTCCTAAAAGGACCACACACTGCTTTCTCCCCTATCAGTTTATAAGTATCAATATTTTACAAACGCCAACATTTTACAAACACCAGATTCTAACATCATGCCTTTCTATCCACAATTACTCTACCCAACTTTGCAACAGAGTCGTAGAGGCAGACAGCATGGAACGACCCCCTTGGTCCAACTCGCCTATGCCAACCAGATATCCTAAATTAATCTAGCTCCATTTGCCAGCATTTGACCTTTATCCTTCTCAACCCTTCCCATTCATCTATCCATCCAGATGACTTTTAAATGTTACAATTGTACCAGTCTCCACCACTTCCTCTGGCAGTTCATCCCATACAGGCACCATTCTCTGCATGAAAGATTTACCCTTTAAACTCTTTTAATTCTTTCCCCTCTCTCCTTAAACTTATGCCCTCCAGTTTTGGACTTGCCTACCCTGGGGAAAAAGCCTTGACTATTCACCCCATCCATGACACTCATGATTTTATGAACCTCTATAAGATCATCCTTCAGCCTCGGGCACTTCAGGAAAAATAGCCCCAACTTAAACAGCCTCTCCCTATAACTCAAGCCTTCCAACCCCAGCAACATACTTGTAAATGTTTCCTGTGCCTTTTCAAGTTTAACAACATCTTTCCTATAGCATGGAGACAAGAATTCAACAGAATCTTCCAAAAGTGGCCTAACTAATGTCCTGTACAGCGACAACTGACCTCCCAACTCCTATCTTCAATGCACTGGCCAATAAAGGCAAGTGTACCAAAAGCCTATCCTGTCTAACTGCGACTCCACTTTCATGGAACTATGAACATGCACTCCGAGGTCTCTGTTTGCTAACACTCCTCAGTACCCTACTATTAATTGTATAAGCCCTGCCCTTATTGGCTTTTACTTATGATCTGCAAAATAATGTATTGATTTACACATTCAGTTCTGTTTTCCCTTGGGTGATATTGGGGAGAAAAGTGCTCCCTACTGCAATCCTGACTGATGTGACAAAGACCGCATACCAAATTCAACTTAGACTCTGTGCTGAACTGTGCACAGATGTCATGGCCATGTCGTAATGTCAGTGAAATTATGAAGATGGTGACTAAAAGGTGAATCAGGACAAGTAAATTGGAGCATGAGTATAAGCTAGCTAGAAATGTATAAACCAGATCGCAACAGGTTTAGTACATGACCTAAAAGGGAAAAGATAAGTGAAGTGAATTTTGGTGCTCCAGAGGGTAAAAATTTAATAATGCATAATAAAGAAATGGCAGCTGCAATTAATAAATATTTTGCTTCTGCTTTCACTATTGAGAATGTAAGAATTATTTCAGTAATACATAATAAATCATCGCTATAAATTAGGGGGTTGAGGAAGAGAGAATTTTTTTGAAATTATAATCACTCAGGAAGTGATTTTGAACAAACTGCTGGAGGTGCAGGTTGGAAGTCTTCAGGTCCTGATAGACTTCACCCTTATCATCTTTAATCAGTTGGCTCATGAAATAATAGGAGCATTGGTGTTAATTTTCCAAAATTCATTCAATTCTAGAAAGATTCTGGTCATCTAGAAGTAAGAAGTGTTGGAGGAAGGTGGGGTGCAGAAAACAGGAACCAATACCTGCTAGCTTGATATCTGTCTTGTGAAGGTATTAGTACTGATTATTATTAAGGAAGTTGTACTCAGACACTTGGGAAAACAAGTTATTGGGAAGAATGAGTATAGTGTTCTAAAAGGAAATCATGTTTAACAAATGTATTGGAACTTTTTGATGAGCAACATGTGCTATGGATAAAAGGAAACCTGTTGAATGTACTGTACTTAGATTTTGAGAAGGCGTATGTCAATGTTCTAGAGAACTTGCATTCCCAAATAGATATCGCACCATCTGGCGGATGGAAAATGGTGCAGTGGTCACATGTGGAAGACTCCCAGTAGCAACTCTACAACACCAAAAAGATGCAAAGGTCCTTATAAAACCATTCTAGTAAAGGTCTTAAGAAATCCAAATTTCTTTATCTTGTTGGTTGTTGGCAGAGAGTGTGAAAATGGCAGCTTTGTCTTGACTGAGTTATTTGATTCTGAATTTGCATGTCGCTGTATAAAGTTCCTGCCTGTTTATATCAGAAGGTGCAGCTGCTAGGATTCAAGCCTACAAGAAAATATAGATGAACTTCAATGCAGCAGTATGTTTACAGTGTGACTACAAGTTGTTTGATTTTGATCCAAATACTCACTTGTTTCTGAGTCTAAACAAGATATTAGTCACTTGGAAATCAGTTGAGTTTATCAATGTTTTTTCCCCCCAGTGTATAATAATGTCCACTAAATTGTATTAATCCACTATTGTTCAGCCCACTGAAAATTCTGTCCAGATGCTTGTATAGCTCCTTAACTGCCATATTAGACTGATCTCCTGCTCCCTCCTTATCCATCTCTTAACATTATCACATTTAATCAAATTGCTGATTATTTCTGAATTGTAAGTGAGGAACAGTCAGGGCATAAGTTGCATTCTCTGGGTATTCAATTCATCTTATTAGCCTTGCATTACTTCTCTAACTAAAATCATGTTTCTTTTACAACTAATTCTTTACCTACACCACAGGTGGAATCTTTCAGATTTGGCACAAGCCTGGCATACTGCCTGAAAATAATGCTCTTGTTCGCTCTGAGATGGATGGCTCATTGCATCCCATGCCCATCCGGCACAGTGAGGAAAAGGGCAAGCCTTGCTCCTAACTGAGGATCTCAGTGTATGAAGTCCCATGCACCTAGAGCTGCAAACCAATGCAAGACACAGAGCTATAGCTTTCAGCAGCACTGTAGAAGGAGCACTGATTGGTCCTATTACAGCACCCTTAGAATCCCAGGGTTAAGAAATAAATAAGGGAAAAGAGTTGTCAGGGCAATGTGGAGACCATGGGGAGAAGGGGACCTTGAGGGTTGGGTGCAAGGACAGATGGTAGTTATCAGCAGCCACCTGCCACCCTGTGCCCATGCTCCTGCTCATGATCAAATTAATGTGGAGTGTTAGACTCCTGACCTTCCAGTTATCATGCAAACCACATGATTCAATTAGTCATGTAAGATGCATGTCAACAGGCCTGACTGGAACTGGGAACATTGCGGAAGAGGCAAGATGCAGTCTTTTAATGGTCATTAAGTGGTTGTTAATTGACTACTTAAGCAATGGATGTTATATATTTGCTTTCTAAGAAGGCATTTTCTAAGGTATCACTCATTAGGCTACTTAATGAGATAAGAGCCCATGATGTTAGAGGTAGTGTACTAGCATGAATAGAGGATTTGCTAATTCTTAAAGACTGAGAGTTAAGTTAGAAACCTGCAACCAGTTGTGTTCCACAGGGATCAGTGTTGAGGTTGCAATTATTTACAATGTATGTTAATGGCCTGGATGGGGAAAGTGAATGTAGTGTAGCCATGTTTGTGGATGACACAAGAATAGGTTGGAGGAAAATGATGAGGATGATTCAAAGAGTCTGGAAAAGGATATAGCCAGCTTAATTGAGAGTGCAAAATCTTGGCAGATGGACACTGTTGTGGGGGTTTGTGAGGTTATGCACTTTGGCGGGGAGAATATAGGAGTTAAAATGGCTTACACAGAAAAAAAATGCAGAAAGCTACATAATAGAGGGATTTGTTAGTCCTATATTCAGGAACTTTAGAAAAAATTAGCATCAAGGTTTAACAGATAATGTGGAAGGCAGATAGAATGTTGGTCGTTGTTTCAAAGGGATGGAATATAAAACATATAGTACAGTACAATACAAGAGCAGGCCCTTCGGCATCTGTGCTTACTGTGATGCCATTCTAAACTAATCCTATCTGCTTACTCATGATCTGTATCCCTCTATTCTCTGCCTGTTTATGTCTTTGTTTAAATGCCTCTTAAACATTGCTTTTATATTGGCTTCTACCACCTCCCCTCACAGTACGTTCCAGGCAGCTACCACCCTTTGGAAAAAATGTACAGACCCAATCCACTCATTCTCTCCCCATAAAGCAGGCTCTCTATACCTGGTATTAGCCTTGTGCAACTTCTTTGGGCTTCTTCCAGTTCCATTACTTAGAAAGGAGGCCTAAAACTGTTCACAATACTCGACCTTAGTCTGATTTATGCCTTATATTTAGCAAACTTTCCATTATGCTATAAGTAGCAGGCTCCTTAGGTACACTGATATACAGAGGAATCTTGAAATGCAAATCTATAGTTCCCAGAAAGTGGATAAGATGGTAAAGAAGCATACAGCATGCTTGCCTTCTTCAATCAGATCAATGAGTATAAAAGTTGGCAAGTTATGTATGCAGCTCTGCTTGTCAAACTATAGAAAGGACGTGGAGGCTTAGGAGAGTGTGCAATTGAGTTGTACCAGAATGTTGTATCAAAGATAATAGGAACTGCAGATGCTGGAGAATCCGAGATAACAAAGTGTGGAGCTGGATGAGCACAGCAGGCCCAAGCAGCATCTTAGGAGAAGAAAAGCTGATGTTTCGGGCCTAGGTGTTTCAGGTCTAGGCCCGAAACGACAGCTTTTCTGCTCCTAAGATGCTGCTTGGCCTGCTGTGCTCATCCAGCTCTACACTTCTTTATCTTGTACCAGAATGTTGCCTGGATTGGAATGTATTATCTCTGATCACAATTTTAACCTCACTGCGAAGCCTCTTCCAGGGATGCCTTTCCATATAGCTAATATATTCCAACTATAGACTCGTATTTCAAGATTCCTCTGTATATCAAGGTACCTAAGGGGCCTGCTACTTATAGTATAATGGAAAGTTTGCTAAATATGAGGCATAAATCAGGCTAAGGTCGAGTACTGTGAACAGTTTTAGGCCTCCGTTCTAAGTAATAATTGCCTGGCACTGGAAGAAGTCCAAAGAAGTCGCACAAAGCTAATTCCAGGTATAGGGGGCCTGCTTTATGGGGAGAGAATGAGTGGATTGGGTCTGTACTTATTGGAATACAGAAGACGGAGAGAAGACCTTATTTAAAAAAACAGGTTTCTTAGAGGACTTGACAGAATAGGTGCATAAACGTTGTTTCCACTTGTGGAAAAGTCTAGGACCGGAAGACACAATTTCAGAATAAAGAGTCGCACATTTTACACAGAGATAAGGAGGAATTTATTCTCTCAGAAACTTGTGAAGCTATGGAATTTTTTACCAAAAGGTTATTGAGGCCAGGTAATTCAACATGTTCAAGGCTAAGATAGACATCTATTCTGTAAGAGAATCAGGGTTATGTCAAAAAGGTAAAAGAATGGAATTGAGAATTATTAGATCAGCTCTGATTTCTTTGAATGGTGGAGCAGACTTGATGGGCTTTATAACCTAATTCTGCTCTTATGTGACATGGCCTTATGATCTTTCATGGCTCTATACCACACAATTGTTTGAACAGTTTTCTATATGGAACCAGATCAGAAATATTAAGCAAACTTAGGATCTCTACTTCATGGAGTTTCATGTAACGTTGAGATATCAATTGTTCAAAAGGAACAAGGAGTTTGGATCAATAGGATCTTCTTCTCCAAAAAACAGGATGACCAACATTTATTAGATTCATTTATACGTTTAATCTTCTGACTCAACATCAAGGAAGAAATTTATATTTAGTAATGCTTCACTACCCTTGTTAGAATAGTCCTAATTCTTTCTTTCCATTCACTGAATTATACTGTTGCAGAAGATGGTTAATGTTATATTAGATTATTAAGGATTAGTCCTGTTCTGGCATGTTTTTTAATATGAAGTTGTTTCTGCATTGCAGAGATTTTCAACAGCACAGATTTCTTGTCCAACGCACATACAATGCCTTACTGAAAGTCATTAATATTATGCTCAGGGGCAAACGCATAGTACAGCAGCCACTGCACCATTGCAATGCAAAGTTTTGAAATGCATTTTATTTTTCACTTAAAAATGGAGAGATTTGTATTACAAAATGTGGTTATGACATGATGATCTGATACACTTTTCTTGAACTGTGAATTCAAACCATAAATTATTCCTGCAAGATGCTTTATCTTGTAACAATATCTGTATGTTTGCTGTTAAAATATAGTTAGCAGTGATTTGCTTCTTAACTGTGGAGCTGTAATTTTCTGATCATCTTATCTAACACCTTGACAACAACTTTATTTTCACTGATTTTCTGTTGTCATTTCTGATGCACTGTATGTAATGTAAAATGATGATGTTTTTCTAGTTAGCTTATTCCTGGCCTTTTCAAGCAAAATTTGCAGCAAATTCCCATTGAGGCAAAGATCTTTGATGTAAGGAACAATGCTGTAAAACATGATGTGGTCAGACAGAATATACCTGACATGAAACATACTGTCAGAGAAATTATTTAAAGTGGCTCTTATGGTTTAGAATATTATTTGAACCCACTAAGCAATAAGCATTGTAAGCCTGTATAAGTCATTCAGTCCCCACATCAGCTTCCCCATCTTTCAATATCATCGGAAAAGATTTTCAAAGGCACTATGAGAAAAATGTTAATGAAATTTCATTGGTGGGGTTTGGTTTTCACTTTCACCTCCAGGCTTGAGTATAACCCAGTGGTATATGCTCCTGAGATGCTGCTGTGCCTGCTATGTTCATCCAGCCTCACATTTTATTATCTTGGTATGTATTGAAAATTTGGTTTCACAATAGGCATGTGATTCTGCCTACAGGATTACAGTATAGGGCACAGGGAGGAAAATTCCCATGATCGCTTTCATGTATTGCTCTTACAGATTTGTTTGCCACAGACACAGTTTGCAAGGAGTTAAATTCCTGAAAGTTATTTTACAGCTCGAGTTACAGACTGGTCTTTGTGGGGACATTACACTGTATTTTTAATTCAACTGCTCCAACCTATCAATTCAATGTTACCCGCTTTGGAGATATGAAGCTGGCAAAACCTTTCAAGTTTGATGTATTTAGCTGCCTGAAAAGTCCGAAGAAAAATATATCTATCACCAGTGGAGCCTCCTAATGTCCTTCCGATGTGATTAAATTAATATTAAATGATATACGCAAACAGTGCATAATACTTGGAGTTTGATAGGGTTACAAAATCATTAAATTAATTTGAGGGGTGTTGTAAAAGGGGACAGAAAGGAATGCTGAAAATGCAGAAATTTTATTCGTTCTGAAATGGCTAGTGATGTAGCCAATACCATAAATAACTGTGATTGAATTTTGCTTTTGAAAAGCAACAAAGTTTTGTCTTTGTTTTAATACATGCTCTCTCTTAATTGGAAGGTACAGAATTTAAAGGAATTTGTGATCTCTAAATGATTCTGACTCTAGCTTATAAAGTTAATGAATATCAGTAAATACTTAGATACATATTCTTAGAGGGCCAATTCAATCTTTCTGTCATCATACAACAGTTTCTTAATTCATATATTGGTATATTTGTTAAAAAGGGGCAAGGAAACGATAAATTTTGCACAACATCAGGTATGTATTATGCATTCAAATATTTGTTCAATTAAGCACATTGAAGCTTTCATAGCAATTAAACAATTCAGAAAACAGTAGATGTATGCTTGGTATGGAGTAAACTGTTTCAATTATATCAGAGATTAGTGCAGGCTCTTGTCTACTTAAATGAATGAGTCAACCTGAAATGTTTTTCAGTGCAAATCCTTGCAGTAGCATAGCTGCTAACTGATTTTAGTTTTTAAACTCTCTAGAAATTTGCTGAATTTCCAACTGCAGAAATACAGTCAACCAAGAAGGCACTTTCAGTCAAATCCATTAGTGATGCAATTGAGTGATGTTGAATGAGGAACAAGACCTTGCATCTGTACATCCTTACTTGGCAATTCTTTGATCTCAGCCAAGCTATTAGAAAACCAGTTGAGTGGGCCTGGGGATGAGGAGGATAGATAGAAGATCTCTATTTGTGGCAATACTGTAACTATTGCTTATACTATAAATTAAAACCAGAGAGAAAATACCTCCTTGGAATATTTCCCAACAGAAAGATGTAAAATCATGAGACAAATACCTCATCCTTCTCTCCTAATATCTTGTTTTCAGGTTTTGGGAATGACATGGAGCCAAGCAGCTTTGCCAGTGAAAAATATGATGCTCTTGGTAGAAGACTGCTGCCACAAACTTAAGATGCAGCTTGTTTGGATTGAAATGCAATCATATACAGATGTCCTTCCTGGTCTGCTTTAGTCATGAGATCACTCCCATCAGGCACAACTGGAGGCAGTCATCTTACAAATTTACACAAGACTGTGGCCCTGTAAAGACAGGACATGGTGTCAGAAGTGGAATTGAGATTGAGCATTGAAGAGCTATAGTTAAACAATGCAGAAATCTTATAAAGGCTCTGAACAATGCCGACTTTGATTAAATGTGTGGTAGAATCACACAAGAGGGTCATCTTAAAAGCTAGATTATTTTACCGCAACTGCTCCTCTTTACTCAAGCAGTATTGGGCAATTCTCACTAGGGAGTGTTGAGTTCCCAACTAACATTTATTATTGCTTGTAAAATGTGTTGTTAACAGCCGAACTAGTCATGGGATAAGATCTTACCAAACACACCATACAAACTAGCCATTGGGAAAACATAACAAGTAAACAAGAGGGGTTAATGATAATAAAATGTGAGGCTGGATGAACACAGCAGGCCAAGCAGCATCTCAGGAGCACAAAAGCTGACGTTTCGGGCCTAGACCCTTCATCAGAGAGGGGGATGGGGGGAGGGAACTGGAATAAATAGGGAGAGAGGGGGAGGCGGACCGAAGATGGAGAGTAAAGAAGATAGGTGGAGAGAGTGTAGGTGGGGAGGTAGGGAGGGGATAGGTCAGTCCAGGGAAGACGGACAGGTCAAGGAGGTGGGATGAGGTTAGTAGGTAGCGGGGGGTGCGGCTTGGGGTGGGAGGAAGGGATGGGTGAGAGGAAGAACCGGTTAGGGAGGCAGAGACAGGTTGGACTGGTTTTGGGATGCAGTGGGTGGGGGGGAAGAGCTGGGCTGGTTGTGTGGTGCAGTGGGGGGAGGGGACGAACTGGGCTGGTTGAGGGATGCAGTAGGGGAAGGGGAGATTTTGAAACTGGTGAAGTCCACATTGATACCATATGGCTGCAGGGTTCCCAGGCGGAATATGAGTTGCTGTTCCTGCAACCTTCGGGTGGCATCATTGTGGCAGTGCAGGAGGCCCATGATGGACATGTCATCAAGAGAATGGGAGGGGGAGTGGAAATGGTTTGCGACTGGGAGGTGCAGTTGTTTTTTGCGAACTGAGCGGAGGTGTTCTGCAAAGCGGTCCCCAAGCCTCCGCTTGGTTTCCCCAATGTAGAGGAAGCCGCACCGGGTACAGTGGATGCAGTATACCACATTGGCAGATGTGCAGGTGAACCTCTGCTTGATGTGGAATGTCATCTTGGGGCCTGGGATGGGGGTGAGGGAGGAGGTGTGGGGACAAGTGTAGCATTTCCTGCGGTTGCAGGGGAAGGTGCCGGGTGTGGTGGGGTTGGAGGGCAGTGTGGAGCGAACAAGGGAGTCACGGAGAGAGTGGTCTCTCCGGAAAGGGTTAATGTTGGGTTCAACTTGCAGTTTGTTCTGAGAGACCTCTGTATTGGACATGAGACATCAACAACTCAGATAAGCTGCTTAGGCAACGGTCACATGAACCCCGCATTTCAGATATTGGCCTCTAAATGTGCACATGGCACATCTATGTACCATTTGGAGAATGTTTCTACATTTGAAAACTGAACTTTGGGCTGCACTAGCAATTGTCATTGTAATGTTGAGGCAATGGCACTGTGCTCAAGGACAGGCACCCAGCCCATGAACTGGGCCAGACTGCATCCCCAGTTTATTTGATTGCTGGCATTGTGCCATTCACTCTGAGCTTACCTGGAAACTTGCAGCACTCCTGCTTTGCATATTTTGGACTTTTCCCCTTCGATCAGAGATATCTGGCTGATATTATTGCTGTCATGCGGTGCCATATACTGCAGGAAGCTTATCATAGTTTTCAGCAGGCCTTAGTCCAACCAAGGGGAATTGCCTTTGTTCAGGGGATTCTGGCACAATAAACCAAAGGCAGCCTCTAGTACACATTGAAGCCCTGCTTAGAATCATATCATAGAATCCTACAGTGTAGGAGCAGGCCATTCAGGTCATCAAGTCTACGCCAACCCTCCAAAGAAGAGCATCCTACCCAGATCCACTGCCTACCCCATCCCTGCATTTCTCACCCTAGACACTATGGGCAATTTAGCATGGCCAATCCACTTAACCTGCACATCTTTGGGCTGTGAGAGGAAACCAGGGAACCTGGAGGAAACCCACGCAGGCACGGGAAGAATGTCCAAACTCCACACAGATAATCGCCCGAGGCTAGAATTGAGCCTGGGTCCCTGGTGCTGTGAGGCAGCAGCGTTAACCACTGAGCCACCAGTGTGGTCGCAGCTGGGACCCTCTGCTGATAAAGGGTAAGGAGCCAAATGATGGGCTGCACACCACATGCCTTAACTAGTTGTATCCTCCTGTGGGATACTGAAGTCAAGACAATAGCCAAGAGGCAGCCCACACTAATCTTTGATAATAATAACTTCTTAAAAACAGTTTACTCCACAACATTGGGCTATTGTGTTTTGTTCCTGAAGTGAAAGTTAGGTGGGTACTACAGATGATGAAGGCGTGTGGCGCAGCTAGTATTGTTGATGCAGATGGGCAGCTTTCTGGAACAAAAGCAAGTGAGTTGGTAGCAAATAGGGTATGCAGGGTTAGCATTGCCACAGCTTGGGATGTGTGAGCGTGTATAGGGAAGATTAAAGAATTTCCCCAGTGTGGAAGCAGGTTATTTGGTCCATTGAGTCCACAACAGACACTGGGTGGAATGGTCTTCAGACCATTCCACCCAGGCCCACACCCCCACACAATCCCTGTAATCCACATTTTCCATGTCTTACCCACCCAGCCTGAACACCCCTGGACACTTTAGCATGACCAATCAACCTAACTTGCACATATTTGGACTATAGGAGGAAACCAGAGCACCCAAAGGAAACTCCTGCAGACAAAGGAAGAATGTGCAAACTACACACAGCCAAGGGTGGAATTAAACCCAGGTCCTTGTCATTGTGAAGCAGCAGCGCTAACCATTGAGCCACCATTCCACTCAAGATGTTGCAGTCATTAGTGAGAGTGGTAGAAGCATACACCTGGGTTGGAGTTGAGTCCAATAACAGAGACAGAATCAAAAAGATGACAATGACTTCACATTGGTAATGTGGTGAAAACCTTCTTCCTACAATGTTGGGCATTCTTCCAGACAGCCGAGACTGCTTTATCCAGTGGTAACCTTGGACCAGGCTGGCATGGTGTAGCGGTGGACCCGAGTGAAAAGGCAAACCTGCCTACTCTTCACACAACCAACTAGGAACACCAGGTGAATGCCCACAGAGCAGAGCAAGGAATTCCCCCATTTGCTATGTCCCTGCCTGGTGTCAGGACAGTGCTTGTCCAGGCATGCAATGGCCTTTTAAATGTTTTGTTGGTACCATAAATGCCAGTCAGTTCCAGGGTCTCCAGTGCCTGGGGTTCGCACATTGTAAAATGTCACTGGAGTAGGGTGTAGTTCTCACTGCAAGAGCTTAAAGTGTAATTAAAGCATAACTTTGATAAAATAAAGCAAGAAAACTCAATTGGCCTCGTAATGAAAACCATTCCACCAAACTGGTTATGATTTTCACATAGCCAAAAAGAGGTAAGATTCTGCGCACATATGGGCCTGAACAACATGGGCTATGTTCAGATACATGGCAGAGTGATGCGAAAAGTCCAGTAAAGAAATTCTTGATATCATTTACAACTCACTATATCTCTCAACTACATTCCAGGCTTGGGACAAGATTCTCACTAGGCAGTGGCAAGTTGTCAATTCAGAGAAATCATTGTTTCAAATCATAACCACCATATTTACTACATATCTCACCTGCCATGAGCAAACTCAACACCAGGAAATCTCAACATTGGAAACCACAGTGCAAACATGGCAACTTCACCTCACTAGCTGCTCCGAATGCCCTCTATGTTGAACATCAGTCACCAACATTTGAGGGTATATTCTATGGACACCAGCCACATGCATCTCATGTCTATAGACATTGGCATCCAATAATTGTCATCCTCTAAGAGCACACATGGTATCTCTCTAAGCTACTTACAGGACCCTTCTGCATTTCAACCTGTCATTGTAATGCTGCAGCAAACACACATTGTGCTCGGCACCTATACCCAGCAGGACCAGGCTGTATCTCTGAGCTGCCACTTGCTCTGGCTCACTTTGAGCCTACCTGCATACGTACAGCATCCTTGTCTTGACTAAAGGAAAGAGGTGTCTTGGAAACAGCATAAATCAGCAAAGTCAGATGAAAATATTTCACATTTGAACCAGAGAGCACTTTGTTCCAACCAAGATACTGGAGAAGAAACCAACAACCCATACATGTACAATTGCAAGGTGCAACCATGTTAAAATCCAAGTGTGGAGATAAAATCAAACCAGAACTAATCAGAGTAAACAGCAGGTGTCAACGCTTGAGAACTGTTGTTTGTATTGTGAATGCATAATTTTTTTTTGATAGCACACATATGATTGGGGTCCAATGAATACAGGATACTGTGCATCAAAATTTGTCACTCAATCAGTAAGCTTCATGATTTATCACAGTTGGGAGTGAGCAAAAGGATTGTACAAATGTATGATTGCCGAAATATCTTAATGACCATTAGTCACAAAATTGTCCATATCATAACACAAGGGGTAGGGCATTGCTGTAATGCTATATATCATAGGGTAGGATATTCCAACTCAGTCAAAAACTGGGAGAGCCTCCTGGAGAGAAACTCGCTGCCAACAAAATGAGCAAGACTGCCAGATCTTCCACCAATCAGGCAGTTGATTAGTTTACAATGAGTTTTCTGCCAGAATATGACCCAGGACCAAGAAATCCTGATTGCCGAACCTTCCAGTCAATCAGAAACCAGCCGCTCCAGACTACGACAACATCCACTGGATTTCCAAGATGTAGGATCATCCATAGAAATGTAAAATGTTATTTGTGGGAGGGTCAAAGTGGCTGTGTACACAGGCAGAGGGTGACAGGTGTGTTGTGCGAGATAGAAGGGCATCAGAAGGAGGCCCCCTGCCCTAGGCCCCATGTTTCATGCATGCACAGATCAAGGAATCCTGCCCATCCACTCCCCCCAAAACAGAGAGTCTGCCTGAACTGGTTAAGTAGCCAAGGGGACAGCTCTTTCTCATCCCACCTGGAGCTTGAATATTGCACATCAGTTGGGATGAGACCTTTCAATGGTTATAAATTGATCCATTTGATGATTTCAGTTGGTGGTGAGGCAGGAATTGCACATCGAGGGTTCCCAACCAGAACCAAATTCAAGCGAGGATGAGAATTTGACATGGCTCTGTACAGCTACTGCCCCTTCTATTTGGGCTCACTTCCTGCCTTTAGAGCTCTGTCTCAGGGCCAAAAAATTCCCAGACTAGAATAAATGGATGATTTCAGCACAAAGTAAGGCCACTCAGCCTATCGTGTCTATTCTGACTGACTGCATGAGCAATTTGCACCACTGCTTTCTAACCCTGCTAACCTCGGGCTTTTTTTTAATGGAAAAGGCCCCTGGAAACAACAACCACTTGCATTTCGATTGTGTTTCTTCAGGGCAATTCAGACTTTGTGAATGATGCTTGTGTATTAGCTGCTGGTTTTACCTCGTTCCAAATTCTCATTTCCATTGGCTTTCAACAGAATAGCACGCACACAATTTTATGGAAAAGCCCAAAACCCCACATCAACCTCCACCACATCAAAAGAACCCACATAACTGGCAAAGCCTTTAATGTTAAATGAAATACAAATTAGAAGGAAGATGGGAAATTAAAGTGGAAAATTGTTACCTTCATAGAACATAGAACATAGAACAGTACAGCACAGAACAGGCCCTTCAGCCCACAATGTTGTGCCGACCATTGATCCTCATGGATGCACCCTCAAATTTCTGTGACCATATGCATGTCCAGCAGTCTCTTAAATGACCCCAATGACCTTGCTTCCACAACTGCTGCTGGCAACGCATTCCATGCTCTCACAACTCTCTGCGTAAAGAACCTGCCTCTGACATCCCCTCTATACTTTCCACCAACCAGCTTAAAACTATGACCCCTCGTGCTAGCCATTTCTGCCCTGGGAAATAGTCTCTGGCTATCGACTCTATCTATGCCTCTCATTATCTTGTATACCTCAATTAGGTCCCCTCTCCTCCTCCTTTTCTCCAATGAAAAGAGACCGAGCTCAGTCAACCTCTCTTCATAAGATAAGCCCTCCAGTCCAGGCAGCATCCTGGTAAACCTCCTCTGAACCCTCTCCAAAGCATCCACATCTTTCCTATAATAGGGCGCCCAGAACTGGACGCAGTATTCCAAGTGCGGTCTAACCAAAGTTTTATAGAGCTGCAACAAGATCTCACGACTCTTAAACTCAATCCCCCTGTTAATGAAAGCCAAAACACCATATGCTTTCTTAACAACCCTGTCCACTTGGGTGGCCATTTTAAGGGATCTATGTATCTGCACACCAAGATCCCTCTGTTCCTCCACGCTGCCAAGGCAGGCAAATTTTGAGAGCTTCATGAGCAGCAGTCATATTAAGTGACTATGTTGGCATATCACAACCTGATATTTTGGACAAAATGCTTGCGACACGAATACCCATCTATTATAACTGAGTATTGACTATGTTAAGTACATATCCTGGGAACACCCATGTATACTATTCAGGTAAAGATGATCAGAAAAATTGCTTTCTTGTCAACCTGCTTGCTACATCATGAAAAACAGGTAGATCTCTTAGCTGTCCCACTGAGATGCTCCTAAAATGTGTTTTTCTGTCCTGCCACTGCTATGAAATTCCACTTCATTTTTGGCTGAGCTGCCCATAGAGCCACAGCTGGAGGAACTTGCATGGCTTCCCAATACTCGCTAGCCAGTACTGTATAAATGGATGACCTAAACATTTAAATCAGTGTATAAATGTCAAAATACCGATAAAACTTCTTTTTTTTGTTTCTATTAAAAGCTTTTCTGCAGTATATATTGCTTCTGTAGAACAGAAAATTTTTGAATAATTGCAGGCCATTGCAAATGTTGAAAAGTTACCCATTTGTTTAAAGTTGTAATGTCAGATTATTGTGATAGTTTACTGAAAAAGTTGGTACTGAAAGGAAGGAAAACAAAATGCAATCTTCCCTATGCATCTGCAACATTTACTAGTTGTTAGAAAAAAAGTTGTTTGTTGTTTTCACTCATCTGTCCAATCGTGTCGTTTTCCCTCAAGACTTAATTTTCAATCTCAGTTCTTCAATTTGAGGTCATGTGCAGATTGGATTTGTTAATATATTTGTAGTTTGCCCTCCTGGGAGCAGAAGCTAGATTTGCTGGAATATTCAGTCACTTGCAATACATTTCTTTTTCTTCATGACGTTGCTGCCCTTAATGTCAGCATATTGCTGCTACTTCACCTTGTGGCCCTTTAGACAATAACACCATTTTTTCCAGGGAAATATTTCATGTGCCTGTCCAACTATGACCAAAATGTGTTTTTAGAAAACTTAAACAGTGCTTGTTGTATATACTATAAGGCATAACTTGGTTGCCTGGAACTCAGTCATATATATCGATACTTCCTCCAAATACATCAGACTTGTATCTGCAACTTCCCCCCCCCACCCCGCAGTGGTCGAGAACGCTCTCAACCGTGTCTCCCGCATTTCCCACAACACATTCCTCACACCCCGCCCCCGCAATCACCGCCCTAAGAGAATCTCCCTCGTCCTCACATACCACCCCACCAACCTCCGGATACAACGCATCATCCTCCGACACGTCCGCCATCTACAATCCGGCCCCACCAACCAAGACATTTTTCCATCTCCACAGTTGTCTGCCTTTCGGAGAGACCACTCCCTCCATGACTCCCTTGTTCGCTCCACACTCCCCTCCAACCCCACCACACCCGGCACCTTCCCCTGCAACCGCAGGAAGTGCTACACTTGCCCCCACACCTCCTCCCTCACCTCCATCCCAGGCCCCAAGATGACTTTCCATATTAAGCAGATGTTCACCTACACATCTGCCAATGTGGTATACTGTATCCATTGTACCCAGTGTGGCTTCCTCTACATTGGGGAAACCAAGCGGAGGCTTGGGGACCGCTTTGCAGAACACCTCCACTCAGTTTGCAATAAACAACTGCACCTCCCAGTCGCGAACCATTTTAACTCCCCCGCCCATTCCTCAGAAAACATGTCCATCCTGGGTCTCCTGCAGTGCCACAATGATGCCACCCGAAGGTTGCAGGAACAGCAACTCATATTCCGCTTGGGAACCCTGCAGCCAAATGGTATCAATGTGGACTTCACAAGCTTCAAAATCTCCCCTTCCCCCACTGCATCCCTCAACCAGCCCAGTTCGTCCCCGCCTCCCTAACCTGTTCTTCCTCTCACCTACCCCCTCCTCCCACCTCATGCCGCACCTCCATTTCCCATCTACTAACCTCATCCCACCTCCTTGACCTGTCCGTCGTCCCCTGTACTGACCTATCCCCTCCCTACCTCCCCACCTATACTCTCCTCTCCACTTATCTTCTCCACTATCCATCGTTGGTCCGCCTCCCCCTCTCTTCCTATTTATTACAGAACCCTCTCCCCATCCCCCTTTCTGATGAAGGGTCTAGGCCTGAAATGTCAGCTTTTGTGCTCCTGAGATGCTACTTGGCCTGCTGTGTTCATCCAGCTTCACACTTTGTTATCTTAGAGTTGTATCCATGTTCATTTTAACTGGTGATTCCAAATTTCTTTTTGATCTCATGAATGTGATTTGTAATACACAAGAAAGGTCATTGTAACTGGTTAGAATTTATAATAAATTGTCTCATTCCTCTGTAATCGTTGGCAGTTCTTTTTCTTTGCTTTCACTCATGAGAAGTTAATGCCATGTTATATCATAACATTTGTAAACCAAATTAAAACATTGCTCAAATTTAACTTAATATCTAATATGCCCTGTACCCATGGAAGTATCTGTGTGGAAAATTATCAAACAATCAATATCCTGTGTTTCTAATAGAAAGGCTCTGCGACTGGGATTCAGCATCGACAACTGCATAAATAAGGGTTAGTCTGAAATTATGTCTATTCTGTAAGGAATGCAACAAACATTCAGAAAAAGTTTGCTTCTGAATTAAGACATTATCAAATTTCATGTAGCATAATTAATTGCACCACACTTGGGATTTGCAGCAAAACTAGAGTTTATCTTAGTTTTATTGTGAAATCTCAGTGGGAATTTTCAACTTAAGGAGGGTGAAAAGTCATGCAGCTCGGTTTTCTGCATATTTTGTCCAACCAATTTAACTGAAACATACCAATTTTTACAAGCATAATTATTTTTAATTTAGTAGGTGTGTGATTTCTGAGCAAAATGAGTATTTATGTCTCTAAAAACAATTTGAAATCTTATATTTTACTTATAGCCGCAACAATAGGTGTTTATTTGTGAGACCAGATAAAAGCCTTGCAATTTGCTCTTATTATTTCTATGAAAAAGGAAGTTCAAAATTTCAAGCAAATACACTAAACATCCATGAAGTACTATCCCTCAGCACAAATTTGCAACCAAACATATTATATGTTATATTGCATAAACATGTTATATTTTTTATTATTACATAGATTTCACACCAGACAGGCAGTGTACCTTTCTTTCATAACATGTGACACTCCAATAAAAAGGTACCTTACCTTCAGACACACTTTCAATGAAATGGAGTCAGTGTAGTGCATTCAGGCGGTCACTTGTATATAAGAAATGTACAATAATATGATAAAGCACAGAACCCAAACGATGTATCAGTCTGTGATTGTACAGCAGTGTAAATAGTTATTGGTTTTAATGAATTTCAATACATCTTCTGAACAAAAATCCATTATTTGTAGTAGATGATATATGAGCTAAAGTATGGTGCAGCATTCAAACCATTTCATACTGCTACTGATGTTTGCCCCAAGAAACCGTAACATTATATAATACATATAATCAGAAAGTAGTTTTTTATAACACATAAATCAGCCGATCTAATCCTTTAGTCAACATTCATGACCTGATTTATCAACTATATTTAACTGTATTGAACAGTAAAGGAATTACGGGTTATGGTGAGTGGGCGGGTGATTGGAGCTGAGTCTCAGAAGGATCTTATTAAATGGTGGTGCAGGCTCAAGGGGCTGGATGGCCTACTCCTGCTCCTAGTTCTTTTGTTCTTATGTTTTTATGAAGTTGAATAGATTTCAGTTGTAGTTAAAAAGTAAACTGAATTAATCAGGAAGTTGTCTGTTCCCAGTTCTGAACGAAACCAATTCTGCAATATTCCATGATAATACCAAATTATAATATTATCTCTCCAGATCACGCTTCCTTACCTAATCATAGAATACTGTGAATTTTGCTACCTTGAAAAGATGCCTGTTAACAGGGTAGTAAGTTTGCGAAAAGTCTGAAGAAGTTTTAAACAGCAATTGGATCAGACTTTAAAAGTTGATTCAGTTTCTCTTTCCATGGCTTCTGCCTGTCCTGCTGAGTTTCTCCAGCATTCTCTGTGTTTGTTTCAGATTTCCAGCACCCACAGTAATTTGTTTTTGTTAGCATGATAAAGAGTCAGCTTGCTAACAAGTAGCAAAGTGGGGGGAACTGCAGGAAGGGGAGCAGGTCATTCAGTTTGATGAACATACTCTGCCTTTAATGCAATTATGGCTGATCAAACACTTCAAAGCCTTTTACCCATGCTACCCAATAACAGTTTAAACTGTTGGTAATCAGAAATCTCAATTTCTATTTTAAACATACTCAAATACTAAGCTTTCCCAAGCATCTGGAGCAAATATTTCCAAAGATTCAGAAGTCTCTGGGTAAAATGATTTCTCCTCAGGTTAGACAGAGTGGCATTCTCCTTAGTTTTAATTTGTGCTCCCTGGTTCTAGGCTCCCCAACCACAGGCAACATTTTACCTTTATCTACCCTGTCTATCCCTTTGAAGTGGTTTGTAAGTTTCAATGATTTCATCTCATTCTTCAAATCTCTAGAGAAGACTGTGCAGGCTAGGTGGATTGGCCATGCTAAATTGCCCGTAGTGTTCAGGGGTGTGTGAGTTATAAGGGGATGGGTCTGCGTGGGATGCTCCAAGATTCGATGTGGACTTGTTGGGCCCAAGGGCCTGTTTCCACGCTGTAGAGATTCTATGATTCTATGGTTTTATGAATACAAATGCAGTTGTATCTTCTACCAAATGAAGTGACCTCACTTCCTCCACACTATATTCCATCTGTCATGCTCCTGTCTACTCATTACGTCTGTCCAAATTCTTCTGAAGATATTTTACATCATCCTCACAATACATGTTCCTGCTTAGCTTTGTCTCATCTTCAAATTTGGAGATATTAAATTTGATCATTGGTCACTTTTGGGCTTTAAACTAAAACTGGTGAAGTGGCACAGCTACCTGGGATCTTAGCTATTTGGATTTGCTATCAATGATCTGAATGATGGGACCAAGCTGGCTGACAAGAGGAGGAAGTCTTCACAGGGAGATATACAGATTAAGTGAGTGGGCAAAAATTTGGGAGATGGAATTTAACATAGGGAAATGTGAACTTCTTCATTTTGACAGGAAGAGTAGAAAAGCAGTATACCTTCTAAATGGAGAGACACTACAGATATTGATTACAGTGCAATTTAGATGTTTTGGGGCTTTAAGTTAGTATGCTAATAAAGCAAGTGATTAGGAAGTCAAATGGAATGTCATTGTTTATTTCAAGGGGAATGGAATATAAAGTAGGGATGTTATATGTTAGCTGTACAAGGCGTTGGTGAGACAATGTCTGGAGTATTTTGCAGAGTTTTGGTCTCACTTATTAGAATGTAGAAGTACTTCCCAGGAAGGTTTTAGATGCTAGGCTTTAAAATGAGATGAATTTTTGATACCCAGGAATCCATGGTTATCAATGCAGGCAAAAAATAGAGCTGAAGCATAATCAGAACAGCAAATATCTTACTGAATGGCTGAGGAGGCTCAAAGGGCCAACTTATGCTCCTAAGTGTTATGTTCCTTTACGCATTCTCAGAGTCTTTAGAAATGATGTGGAGATGCCAATGTTGGACTGGGGTTGACAAGGTCAGAAATCACAAGACACACCAGTATAGTTCAACAGATTTGTTTGAAAATACAAGCGTTCAGAATGCAGCACTTTCCTCATGTGAGAGAGTGCGAGAGAGGATGTAAGATATAGAATTTATAAGCAGAAAGGGGACAAACTACAACTGGCCAACTCTTGTTGAATCTTTAATCAGTTAGGAAGGAGGCTACTGATTAAAATGTAAAATCCAGATTCCTCTCAAGACATTCTTCCAAGATAATTGAAGGTTTTATCGATGTATACAAGAGGTGACATCTCAGGTCAGAAAATGCATTTAAGGTGGGAGATCTTGCTTAGAATCTGTCTATATGTTGATAATGCCTTTAATTATTTCAGGACAATGACTTGAGAGGAATCTGGATTTTGAATTTTAATCAAGAGTCTCCTTCACAACTGATTAAAGATTCAACAAGAAACGGCCAGTTTAAAGGTTGTTAACTTTCTGCTTAAAAGTTCTGTGTCTCATATCCGTGCTCTCATACTATGCTTGAGGGAGGAGCTGAGCTAAGAAAACTTGCATTTTCAAATAAACCTGTTGGCCTACGACCTGGTGTTGTGTGACTTTCGACCTCAGAAAGTTTCAAAAAGCAGGCTAACTTAATGACAACCAGTGCCAATTCCAAAGGGAAAGACAGTCATGTAAAAGTAAATAGTAAAGTAAGGCAAAGGAAACTTCAGGCAAGTGGCAGAGCAACATGAAACCTCATGCCTTGATCGATGGCTAATGAATATTGTTACAATTAGACCCGACTCCGATTCCTCGACTCATTGCTGTTCCAAACAAGATACCCCAAATTGTTAAGCTCCCAAGTGAGGAGACATGATTATGCAGCCATCCCATCGAACAGTTAATAAAATGTGAGGCTGGATGAACACAGCAGGCCAAGCAGCATCTCAGGAGCACAAAAGCTGACGTTTCGGGCCTAGACCCTTCATCAGAGAGGGGGATGGGGAGAGGGAACTGGAATAAATAGGGAGAGAGGGGGAGGCGGACCGAAGATGGAGAGTCGCCTCCCCCTCTCTCCCTATTTATTCCAGTTCCCTCTCCCCATCCCCCTCTCTGATGAAGGGTCTAGGCCCGAAACGTCAGCTTTTGTGCTCCTGAGATGCTGCTTGGCCTGCTGTGTTCATCCAGCCTCACATTTTATTATCTTGGAATTCTCCAGCATCTGCAGTTCCCATTATCCCATCGAACAGTTATACTGATGTAAATTAACAAAAGGATTCCTTCTCTTGTAGGTACCTTTCTCCCATACCCCTTTGAACTTATGTTTTAAAAGGAACCAAATTACAGTGGCAAAGACAATTTTTGCTATTCCTGCTTTTGTAGGCTGGAGAGGCTCCTTCGTTCTAATTCCTTTGTTTAGCCAGCTGGCAGCAGTCAGAGCGAAAGAGATCCTTTACTAGTAACACAAGTGTTAACTCAGGGATAGTTCTTTGACTGTGACCATCACAGCATATTAATGTTCTAACCTAGGCTGCTACACAAGGTGGCATTCAGCCTCACTGGTACAGCCCAGTCGAGTTGATATTGATTGGTTAACCTCTGTGCTTGTGCATTCGTCAAATGAAAACAAAACGATTATAACATCCCAACATGTTATGGAAACAGGCTACTCAGCCCATTGAATCCACGCCAACGCTCTGAAGAGCATGCAACCCAGATCCACACGCCTGTTCTTCAAAATGGTGGTGGACTAGAATGCTTCAACCAGAGCTCCTCTGCTCTATGCCTGTAGTTTTAGACATATTCAGGCGGGGGGAGAACTTTATTGATACTTTAGGTGATATGTGTCATTAGTTTATCTCTCTCTGACAGCCAATTAGCTTACATTCACAGGCGTTTTTCACCACATCAGCCCCCTTTAAAAAGAAAAGAAGGCATGGATTTTCTGAGCAATGCCTCTCAACTCCTTTTTCTCATGAAATGAAAGAACCCCGTACTTCTGACAGGTGATTTTGATCAAGGCTGCCTCAGAAAACAAAGACTGAGATACGGGCTATTAGACTTGAAAGGATTAAGGTTAGTAAGGAGGAGGTGTTATCAATTCTAGAAGGTGTGAAGGTAGATAGTTCCCCTGGGATGGATGGGATTTTTCCAAGGATTCTCTGGGAAGCTAGGGAGGAGGTGGCGCAGCCTTTGGCCTTGATCTTTGAGTCCTCATTGTCTACAGGTTTAGTACCAGAGGACTGGAGGATTGCAAATGTTGTGCCCTTGTTCAAGAAGGGCCATAGAGATGACCCAGGTAATTATAGACCTGTGAGCCTTACGTCTGTTGTAGGGAAAGTTTTGGAAAGGATTATAAGAGATAGGATTTATAATCATCTAGCAAGCAACAATTTGATTGGAGATAGTCAACATGGATTTGTCAAGGGCAGGTCGTGTCTCACAAACCTCACTGAGTTTTTTGAGAAGGTGACCAAGCATGTGGATGACGGTAGGGCAGTTGACGTGGTGTACATGGACTTCAGTAAAGCCTTTGATAAGGTTCCATGTGGTAGGCTAATGGAGAAAATACAGAGGGACGGGATTGAGGGAGATTTAGCAGTTTGGATTAGAAACTGGCTTTCTGTAAGGAGGCAACGAGTGATGGTTGATGGAAAATACTCAGCCTGGAGTCTGGTTACTAGTGGTGTGCCTCAAGGATCTGTTTTGGGACCACTGCTGTTTGTCATTTTTATAAATGACTTGGACACAGGCATAGGTGGATGGGTTAGTAAGTTTACAGATGACACTAAAGTCGGTGGAGTGGTGGACAGTGTGGAAGAATGTTGCAGGTTGCAGGAAGACCTGGATAAACTGCAGAATTGGGCTGAAAGGTGGCAAATGGAGTTCAATGTGGATAAATGTGAGATGATTCACTTTGGGAGGAATAATAGGAAGGCAGAATACCAGGTCAATGGAAAGATTCTTGGTAGTGTGGATGTGCAGAGGGATCTTGGTGTCCATGTACATAGATCCCTGAAAGTTGCCACCCAGGTTGATAGTGCTGTTAAGAAGGCTTACGGTGTGTTAGGTTTTATTGGGAGAGGGATTGAGTTCCGGAGCCGTGATGTCATTCTGCAACTGTACAAAATGCTTGTTTGGCCTCACTTGGAATATTGTGTACAGTTCCGGTCATCCAATTACAGGAAGGATGTGGAAGCATTGGAAAAGGAGCAGAGGAGATTTACCAGGACATTGCCTGGTCTGGAGAAAAGGTCTTATGAGGAAAGGCTGAGGGACTTGGGTCTGTTCTCATTGGAGAGAAGGAGGCTAAGAAGGGATTTAACAGAGACATACAAGGTGATCAGTGGATTAAATAGGGTGGGCAGTTGGATGAGATAGGGTGGGCAGTGAGAGTCTTTTTCTTAGGATGATGAAGTCGGCTTGTACAAGGGGGCATAGTTCCAAATTGAGGGGTGATAGATTTAAGACAGATGTCAGAGGCAGGTTCTTTACTCAGAGAGTGTTAAGGGCGTGGAACCCCCTGCCTGCCAATGTAGTTAACTCAGCTACATTAGGGGCATTTAAACAGTAAGAAAAGTTTCTTTGTAGCAGAGGACAGTCAGGGAAGACCAAACTACAGTGACCTCCACCTTTTTCACAGATAATGGGAACTGCAGATGCTGGAGAATCCAAGATAATAAAATGTGAGGCTGGATGAACACAGCAGGCCCAGCAGCATCTCAGGAGCACAAAAGCTGACGTTTCGGGCCTAGACCCTTCATCAGAGAGGGGGATGGGGTGAGGGTTCTGGAATAAATAGGGAGAGAGGGGGAGGCGGACCGAAGATGGAGAGAAAAGAAGATAGGTGGAGAGAGTATAGGTGGGGAGGTGCGGGGGGGTGGGGGGGGGGGGGGGGGATAGGTCAGTCCAGGGAAGACGGACAGGTCAAGGAGGTGGGATGAGGTTAGTAGGTAGGAGATGGAGGTGCGGCTTGGGGTGGGAGGAAGGGATGGGTGAGAGGAAGAACAGGTTAGGCAGGCAGAGACAGGTTGGACTGGTTGTGTGGTGCAGTGGGGGGAGGGGACGAACTGGGCTGGTTTTGGGATGCGGGGGGTAACACCATTGAATGTCAAGAGACTGTGGTTAGATTGTCTCTTACTGGTGATGGTCATAGCCTGGCTTTAGTGTGGCGTGAATGTCACTTGCCACTTTGTCAGCCCAAGCCTGGATAATGTCCAGATCTTGTTGCATGTGAACATGAACTGCTTCAGTATCTGAGGAGTCATGAATGATGCTGAACATTGCACAACCATCGGTAAACATCCCCATTTCTGACCTTATGATGGAGGAAGGCCATTGATAAAGCTGCTGAAGTTGGTTGGGGCATGGACACTACCCTGAGAAACTCCTGCAGTGATGTCCTGTGGCTGAGATGATTGGTTTCCAACAACCGCAATCATTTTCCTGTGTGTCAGGTATGACTCCAACCACTGAAGTGTTTGCCCCCGATACCAGTTTTTAGTTTTGCTCGGGCCCCTTGATGTCATACTTGGTTGAATGCAGCCTTGATGTCAAGGACTTTCATTCTGACCTCACCTCTGGAACTCAGCGCTTTTGTCAATGTTTGAACCCAGGCTGTAATGAAGTCAGGAGCTGAGTGGCCCTGGTGGAACCCAAACAGGGCGTCACTGAGCAGGTTCTTGCTGAACAGGTGCTGCTTGATAGCACTGTTGACGACACCTTCTATCACTTTACTGATGATCAACATTAGGTTGAGGGGGTGGTAATCGGCCAGGTTGGATTTGTCCTGCTTTTCGTGTACAGGGCATACTTGGGCAATTTTCCACATTGTCAGGTAATGTAACTGTATTGGAACAGCTTGGCTAAGGGATGAGCATGTTCTGGACCCCAAGTCTTCAGTACAATTGCTGGAATATTGTCAGAGCTGAAAGCCTTTGTTGTATTCCATGTTTCCATCCGTTTCTTGATTTCATTTTGAGTGAATTGAATTGGCCGAAGACTGGTACCTGTAATGCTAGGGACCGCTGGAGGAGGCCAAGATGGATCATTTTTGGCTGAAGAATGCTTCAGTCTTATCTTTTCTACTGATGTGCTAGGCTTTCCCATCATTGAGGATGGGGATGTTTGTGGATCCTTTTCCTCCAGTGAGTTGTTTAACTGTTCATCACCATTTGTGACTGGATGTGGCACATCTGCAGGGCTTAGATCTGATTCATTGTTTGTGAAATTGCTTAGCTCTGTCTATCACATGCTGCTTTTGGTCTTTAGCATGCAAGTAGTCCTTTTTGGTAGCTTCATCAGGTTGATACGTTATCTACAGGTCGACCTGGTTCTGCTCCTGGTATGTCCTTCTGCACTTTCCATTGAACCAGGATTGATCGCCTGGTTTGGTGGCAATGGTTGAGTGGGGGATATGCTGGGCCATGGGGTTACAGATTGTGCTGGAGTATAATTCTGCAGCTATTGATGGTCCACAGTGCCTCATGGTTGCTCAGTCTTGAGTTGCCAGATCTGTTCGAAGTCTGTCCCATTTAGCACAGTGATAGTGCCACACAAGACGATGGACATTATTCTCAATGTGAAGATGGGATTTTGTCTCCACTAGGATTGTGTGATGGTCACTCTTACTAGTACTATTATGGACAGATGCAACTGAAGCTGGCAGATTAGTAAGGATGAGGTAATGTATGTTTTTCCCCACTTGTTGGTTACCTTACCACCTGCCGCAGGCCCAGTCTAGCAGCTACGTCCCGTAGGACCCAACCAGCTTGATCAGTGGTGCTGCTGCCCAGCCACTCTTGGTGGTGGACATTGAAATCTTTAACCCAGAGTACATTTTGTGCCATCGCCATCCTCAGAGCCTCTTCTAAGTGTTGTTCAACATGGTGGAGTACTGATTCATCAGCTGAGGGAGGATGGTATGTGATAAATTGCAGGAAGTTTCCTTGCCCATGTTTAACCTTAAGCCATGAAACTTCATTGGGTGCAGTCAATATTGAGGACTCCTGGACTAACTCACTCCTGCCACTGTGCCACCCTCTGTGCTGGGTTGTCCTGCTGGTGGGATAGGACATATCCTCTGATGGTGGTATGAGATGTTTGTTGCATTGTCTGTAAGGTATGATTCTGTGAGTATGACTATGTCAGGCTGTTGCTTGACTAGTCTGTGAGATAGCTCTCCCAATTTTTGGACTAGTATCCAAATGTTTGTGAGGAGGACTTTGCAGGGTTGAAAAAGCTGATTCTTGATATTGGTATATAGAAACTATAAGACGCTAAAATACAGGAGTAGAATTAGCCATTCAGCCCACAAGTCTTCTCCGCAATTTGATCATGGCTGATATTCTTAACCCGAGCCTCCTGCCTTCTCCCTCCGTGGAGGTGGAATGTCAGCTCCCAGTGAGGAACAGGGATGTTAAATCTTGAGGATGTAAGGGTTTTGGGAGAATGTAGTTGAGGGCATGTGAGGTAGGATTTTGGGTCAGTCAAATAATTACAGAGGAGTTAGACTGGCCATTTAATCATCTAACTTTTCCCCAGTAACTGTTTAAGTAATTGCAGCAGGATCTTCCAAATTCTCTAATTTAATTGGAAACTTTTCAAGGGCTCCAGCATTGAGGAATTGCCAAGTGGAATTTTCAATTTCTCAGTCAATTCCTTCGTAGACTGCTCCAGTGGGAATTTTGCAGGGACCCCATGTGCAACATCTATCGACGCTTTAGGAACAACAATCTGGCAATTGGAAAATCTTAACTAAGAAACACGTTTTGTGGTAATATTCCCTCTAGGCTGTGCAGCACTTGGGAAGCACTGTGCATGCCAATCTCTGAATTCACTCCGAAAACTGAATTTTCTAAATAGATCCTCTTAACTCACTTCTCTGGAGATCATCACTGACAACTATTAATATATTTCATTACATTCCAATTCTGTACTAATACAAGGGCTGCAAAATCATGTTGAAATATTGTGATAAAACTCCTCTGTCAATTAGTATGTGAAGATCCCACTATTTTGGAAAGCGCTTAACCGACGTACAGAAAGTGGAAATTCATGATGCTCACTAAAACATCTGATCTCTGACCATTTAAAAAGCCCACAGGAATCCATTTACACGTGTTTCTGTGTGCATGAAAATATCATCACGGTCAATGCTATAAGGTCCAAGAAAGTGAACCTCACTGAAGTCAGGCTAATAATGCTCTTTGTTCCAAATACTATGTACCTCCATGTGTGATTACAGTTGCTAACACCAGGTTTGTACTCAGCGGATATCATCAATAAGTAATCAACTATGTAAACTTTGTATCATTTCCTATTCCATCTTTGATGTTGTATATTTAATAGATGTCTTTGCTGAAATGTACATTGTGCCTTTTGCACACTAAGTTGCATGCTGTTTTCCAATATGTCATTTGTCCCTGCATCAGTTATGTCATCACATAATTGTGCGATGATTACAATTCTGATGGTTTAGATTAATTGTAATTTTCACTTTAAAAACCACAAAGGATCCCAATGGAATCCCAAATAACTTGTCACTCATATTAATATGAATCTAAACTTTTGAAGAGAACAAATTCAACATAAATAAAATTCCTGAAAACTATGCTGTAATAATGGTATTTTTTTCTGTACAATCCTTATTATTACGGTTAAACAATTTAAGTAGTTTTAAAGCCATTACCTGACAATTGTTGTAATGACTTGATCATAATCATTTGAAAACAGGTTTGCTGCTGTTCTGCCAATGAACCATGATATCAATAGACGACAGTGGGCCTGATGGCAAATTGAAAATCGAACAGGAATAAAACTTTAATTCATGTAAGAATGGCCAAGAACTAGGGCCTTCCAGAAAGATTGAACCTTGTTCTGGTCTAGTTGACAGTTTTAATGCAGTGTGTGTGTTTTCTAGCCTGTTAATGATGCTGCCCTGAGGATAAACAAATACCTTGAGGGCCAAATGAATCATAAATTCAAAAGATTACTATTACTATTACATTTATAAGTTGCTTTTTTATGCTGAATATATTTTTAAATTTCATCAGAAAGTTTAAATTAATTTTTAAAAGCCTTTTAGTGTCTCAGTATAATGCTACGGCAACTGTCCATTCTGATGGAGAAAGTGAAAATTGTGCAATGATTAATCTGCCAATTTTGTTCGCGAAATTGAAATTGGCTGGAATTTTAACATTTCAATATATTTCCACTCTGATGCTTGATTGTCTGCAGTCATTGAGCTGTTTTCATCAGTAAGCTTAAAGTCTCTCGATAAGCATCAGTGATAATTATAATTTTACAATGAGGTCATGGAGTTCCAGCTTAAATACCTTTCTCTTCTGTTTAGAAGCATGGATAACCATTCGATAGTAGTTTGAGCACAAAGCATAAAACGGAGGAGATGAATTCAGCTCTTTAGTTCTGTCACTGTTATTGTGGGATCACAGCATTCAACTTGTGTACTCACTGTGAAAGAAACACTGTCTGTATGCATTAATTTGGCTCCCACTGTTTTTAATGTAATGAACAGTTTTCTCTTTCACTAAATGGTTCCATCACCTTTGCTGCGCACTCTTGTGTTGTCATTAGGAGCAATTAATACCATTCAAGGGAAAGATTAATTAGGCATGATTGCACTTTTATATAATCAGCATATGGTAAAGTTAGCTCTGGATCAAAAATTACTGATGCAATGGTCCTTAGAAAGTCAGATTAGTAAGAGTAACATGAACATAATCATACTGGGAAAATGTTCTGTATTGAAAAACAGAAATTTCAATAAGAAAGAAAATGATTAACAGGCAAAAAATGATTAAGAAATTCAAAATCTATTTATATTTTTCTCAAAGTGAAAATGGCTATGTGCAGTTTTTGACTAGATTTTACTTTCTCCAAAGCAGCAATGCAAAGCCTTGGTGGTACCATGCCAGTTTTGCAGCATAAGGGATACATGTGATATATTTATGTGACAGAAATTTGTTGTGTGCAAGAGGGAAGGTGTAATTTTTAGATTGTTTTGAGATAATATACAAAGATGAATGCTGTAAACCTGGAACTAGAAATACATGTCCTTTCTGTGAGTAAAATTCACATTTATAGCAAGTAAGAGACCCAATAGAGGTCATCAGCCTTCTTACACAAGAGGATAAAGACCCAATATGTAAATATACATTTCTGGAATGAGTTGTTGCAGCCATATGTTCTTTCATATTTTTTAAAAGTCATTCACAGGATGTGGATGCTGCTGGCTAGGCCAACATTTATTGCCCATCCCAACTTGCCCAGGGAGCAGCTATGACTTAACCACATTGCTGTGGGTCTAGCATCACATGTAAGGCAGACTAGGTGAGGAATTTAAATTAGGGAAGGAAACAGTTGGATTTTTATGACAATCAGCAGCAGTTACATGGTCACCATTAAGTTAGCTTGCTAATTTCAAAATTCTTTAAATTAAATTCAAATTTCACCATCGGCTCTGGTGGGATTTGAACACTTATCCCTGGAACATTAAACTGTAATTCTAAATTACTCATCTACTGACATTGCCACTGCACCACTGCCTCCTCTCTGTATAGCCTGTGTGAACAAATAATCGACAGTTCCAAACTGCTAAAATTCAGTTATCAAAAAGAATCACCATTTTCCCAATTTCAATCAATGTATTTGATTTGAAACTAATTATAATTTCAGTTTTTTTTTGGTTTGGACAATTCTTAACTGACCGCAGCAAGATATACTTTAGACAAGAAGTGTTTTAACAACTTGAGCATTTTGACTTTCATGAATGGAACAAACAGACTTTCTCAAAGGTTTAAATTAAAAGAGAGAATAAACATCTGTTTTCTCAACACCAGAAAAATAAGTGCAACAACACTCATGCACTCATTTATACAAGATATATACAGACAAGAAAAAATGGTCACAAGAGATGCAGCATGCACTTAGATTTTGTAAAGTGTCAAAAAGAAAATCACTTCCATTTTCATTAACAGCAGGTTTCTGTGTTTTCCTGAAATAGATTCAGACAGATCTAACAATTCATAACTGATATCCATTAGCCATAATATACAATAAACAACTGCAGATAATACACAGCCATATTCTGTAAACCCGTGAGGCCACATTTTTCTCACTCCGGTATTACTGTTTTTATTTCCTCTCTGACCAAAGGAGAACAGCTAGGGGAGTGAAAGACAGTTAATGTGGTTCCACTTTTCAAGAAGCCAGGGGACAATAGACCAGTGAGTCTAACATCAGTGGTTGGTAAACTATAGGAAAAAGTACTGAAGGACAGAACTAATCCCCATGTAGAGAAGCAAAGTTTTTTCAGGGATAGTCAGCATGGCTTTGCCAGAGGGAAGCCATATCTAACAAATCTGGTTGAATTTCTTAAAGAGGTGACCAGGTGTGTAGCTGAGGGTAATGCAGTTGATTAGTTTATGTGGATTTCAGCAAAGTCTTTGACAAAGACCCACATGGGATATTGATAAAGAAGGTAAAAGTTCATGGGATTCAGGGTAACTTGGCAAGAATGGTGGTTGAAGGCTATTTGTGTGACTGGGGGGTCAATATCCAGTCCATACCCCAGGGATCGGTGCTGGGCCCTTTATTGTTTGTAATATAGAAACAATGTACATGAAAGTTTACTGGGGACAATAAGTAAGTTTGCGGGTAACACAAAGATTGGCAGTGATTGACAGTGAAGAAAGAGGTCTTAGTTTACAGGAGGGGACAAATGGTTTGGTCAGATGAGGACATCAGTGACAGCTGGAATTTAACTCTGATAGGTGTGAGGTGATGCTCTTTGGAAGAAATAACAAGACAAGAGAGCACTCCTAAAATGGCTGGATACTCGGAAGCTCAGAGGAATAGAAAAGTAGAGTCATACAGCTCAGAAACAAATCCATTGGCATGACTCATCCATTGCCAACTGGGTTTCCAAAACTGAATTAATCCCATTTGCTTGTGCTTCACCCTTATCCCTCTAAATCTTTCCTATTCATGCACCTGTCCAAAGCCTTTTAAATGTTGTAATTGTACCTGCCTCTACCACTTCCCCTGGCAGCTTGTTCTATATACGTACCATCCTATGTGTGAATAAGTTGCCCCTTCGGCCCCTTTTAAACCTTTCCCTCTCCTACGACCTCTAGCTGGATTCCTCTATCCTGGAATAAAGATATTTACCTTACCTATGCCCCTGTTGATTTTGTAAACCTCTGCAAGGTCACCTCTCAGCCTCCTATGCTCCAGGGAAAAAAATGCCAGCCTATCCAGTCTCACCTTATAACTCAAACTTTCCAGTCTTCGTAACAACATTGTAAATCTTTTTTGGAGTGTTTGTCCACAAATTTCTCAAATGGCATGTTAGTCAAAGGCAAACAGGATGCTTTGTTTTATCAGTTGATGCATAGATTATAAGAGCAGGGAGATTATGTTGGAATTGTGTTGAACTTTGATTTGGCCTCAGCTGGAGTATTATGCGAAGCCCCATACCTGCACTGTAGTAAGGATATGATTGCACAGGAGTGGGTGCAGAAGAGATTCACCAAGATGTTGCTTGGAACGAAGCACTTCAGCTGTGAAGAGGAGTTGGATAAAGTCAGAGATAGTAGGAATTGCAGATGCTGGAGAATCTGAGATAACAAGGTGTAGAGCTGGATGAACACAGCAGGCCAAGCTGCGTCAGAGGAACAGGAAGGCTGATGTTTCGGGTCTAGACCCTTCTTCAGAAATGGGGGAGGGAAAGGGGATTCTGAAATAAATAGGGAGAGAGGACAGGCGGATAGAGGATGGATAGAGGAGAAGATAGGTGGAATGGAGACAGACAGGTCAAAAATGCAGGGGTGGAGCCAATAAAGATGAGTGTAGATGGGGAGTTAGGGTGGGGATAGGTCAGTCCAGGGACGATGTACAGGTCAAGGGGGCGGGATGAGGTTAGTGGGTAGGAGAAGGGGGTGTGGGTTGAGGTGGGTGGAGGGGATAAGAAACATCAGCTTTTCTGCTTCTCTGATGCTACTTCATCCAGCTCTACACCTTGTTATCTTGGATAAGCTCAGGGCTGTTTTCTTTGGAGTAGAGAAGATAGATGGGGGACCTGACTGAGATGTATAAAATTATGAGGGGCATGGACAGGGTGTTTAGAAAGTAGCAATTCACCATCATTGAAGGGTCAATAGCAAAGAGGAATAAATTTTAAAGTGAAAGGCAGCAGATTTACAGCGGATTTGAGGAAAGTCAGGCAAGTATACATTCAGGTTGTTATTGTGTTGGTCAGCAGTGTGGAGTAATGTCTTGCTGTATGGCACACTGAGACATCAGCTTCACAACTTCCTGCACAGCAAGCACACACCACGCCTGTATTCATCCAAATAGTCATGTCGGAAACTGGGGACCCTTAGTCCATTCAAGAGAAGCTGCTGTTGGACAGGGCCCCAGCTCTGTCAGGCAGGAACACAACCCATATACAGTGCAGGGGCGTGGCTACAGTCAGTTATCACTTTGGGACAGTCATCATCAGGGGATCTGCTGATAGCAGTCTGGGAAGTCTGCAGCAGTCTGTCCTATAGGGACCTGCAGCAGCATTCAGGAGAATGATAAACTATCAGTCAGGAAGCTGCAAACACAAGAGTTCAGCATCTGGTCAATCATGTCTAGAGGCTGCTTTTTACAGTCAGTCAAATGCCTGGAGTGAATTTAGTCCTGGGGGTGCTTTAGGTGATAGTAAGAAGGGTTTAAACGGTCCTGGAGAAGAGGCAAGGGGATCACTGCCAAAAATGGTGGGTGAGTCAGGGCTAGGGGAGGGAAAGCAGGGACATCTGTTGAAGTGGGAACAATTATGTTGATGGGAGAATATCAAAGTATATTGTGGGTTCATGGAAGTATTTTGAAGGGCATGGTGGCCTTTGGATAAGTGGGCTATTGGCAATCACCAGCGCAGGGCAGCACACAGGAGTAGGATGGGAATCGTTAAGGTATAATGTCAGAGTTCACTGACAGGAAAGATGTTGTAGGTGAAGTTAAATGTGTTGGGTTTCCATATGTGGGAAATGGATAGAAATGGGCAATCAGTATAGAACAGATAATAGGGGGCATGGGGGCTTTGGGATCATACCTGGCAACTAGACAGAGCTTAGAGATGATGGTTTCCACCTTGAGCTGCATTCTCTGCCATCATTTACCATTTTCCAGATGTAAAATCAAACTAAAATGGCTAGGACTATGCCCGAGTCGATTCAGTGTTAGTTTGATGGATGAAAGTGAGGCTTCCATGTCTGCTGGATATTAAAAAACACATGAAGTACTTGTTTGCAAGCTCCAGCCATATTTGATCTGCAAACATTTCCTCATATGTATGCCATGTGAGTAGAGTGAATATGCTGTTGGTTCAAACGCTGGTCAAAGGCTGATTGTTCCATGCCATTGGTGTTAACAACTTAACATGGCCATCTCAGTGATGCAGAAGGCAGCAGCAATAACTTAAAGGCAGCATAGCAAAATGCCTAGCAGTCCAGTCTGCTTCAATACAGACTTACTTCTGCATATCTCTGAAAAGCACAAAAGAAATGAGCAGCACTCCATCAGTACTGAAATTATCTACTTGCAATAGCTGCATCAAACATGCAGAATAAAAGCACAAATTCTCTATTGAATCCCAGATGTTTTATTCAAGTTATCACTAATGATGTAAATGGAGTTACACTCAATAGAAGCTCAGGATGGGCTGGAATATCATCAGTTTTGTGAATAATTTTCACATTCACTATTCTAACCTGGATGGCCTGAAGCTTGACAGTTCTTGCAGTTCCAGCTATCCCTAGGAGACTGTTGAATATCAGGCTGCTTTACTCTTGGAGCAGTTGTCAAAAGAAAAGGACAGTTTCACTGTTGAAAGAAGAGTTGATAAAACAGCTGAAGGTGTTACCCTGAGGCAAATTGTAACCATTGAACTCCAAATGCAACCGATTTCTTCTGCATCAGGCATGACTCAAGCCATTTGCAAATGTTAACCCACTACTGAATTTGTTTTTGTCCAAAACTAAGATTCAAAGATTCTTTCATGTAAAAGCAACATCTGATTTTGATAAACTCTTCTCAAAGCTGCACATTCACATAGCAATTAGAAATGTGCAGGAAACAAACAGGAAACAGAAGGACCAGCGATGATAAAACTCCGCCACAGGTAGTCTGCAAATTTTCAGTTCTGCATTGAGTCTATCTGATTTAGCATGCCGCTAATAACCACACATCTGTCCGCTCAGTTGGCTGCAAAGCTGGTTTGCAATACACGTGATGCCAAAAGAATGGATTCAATTCCCACACTGGTTGAGGTTATCATGAAGGACTGTCCTCCTCAATCTCCCAAGGCACGATGACCGTCATTAGTCTTTTCTCTAAATGAAGAGCGCAGCCCTGTGGTCCAATAGGATTACAGCGGCTTTACCTTTAAATAACCACACGCTACACAACAAAACATGCAGTCATTTTAAAAAGGTAGGCTTTGCCTTGTTAGGAGGTGTCTACCTACCAACTATTGAACAGTCAAATCTGACGGAGGCTAGGAACAAAAGGTCAAATAGATTGTCAGTCTACTAACTTAAGAGCACATATCAGACAAATGCATTTTTACAAAAAATACAGGCAACACAGTGTGGAGCTAGAGGAACACAGCAGGTCAGGCAGCATGAGAGGAGTAGGAAAGTTAATGTTTCGGGTCAGGCCCCTCTTCAGTTCTGACCAGAAGCATCAACTTTCCTGCTCCTCTGATGCTGCCTGACCTGTTGCATTCTTCCAGCTCTACGCAGTGTTGGCTCTGACTCCAGCATCTGCAGCTCTTCCTTTCTTCTTTAAAAGAAATAGCTGTTGTGTTGCAGAATCCCAGCAACTTACCAATAGACATGCAGAGTGATGACCAAACATCTTCAGCACACCAATCAGCAGAAATAGGAGGACAGTTTATTACAGGACAAGTGGAGTTTCCAGACAGCACTGGTCCTAAACCATTACTTCTACCCGCAACTGCAATGAATACTGTCTGAAATCCATCACCGTCATAAATGGAGGACAGTGCTGGCCAAAAGGACCCCATCATTTGCAGAATTTCCAGGGGTGAAATAGGAGTGGGGAATGTCATTGCGTCATCTATCATGTAAGTATAATGATGGAGTTTAAAGAATACACGAGGAAGTGGAATGCTTGTTTTAAGTGTGGAGTGGGAAGAGGGTTGTAGAGCAGTAGGAACTCCATTTAGGATGTCATGGATTGCTCAATTAGCCGGAGCTGCACCTTTAATACTTTGATGGATACACTGTGACCAGAAACATGGTGGAGCAGATGATAGGATTTCTAAAGGTATGGTTCCACAGTTTGGAAGGGGATGGAGGCTGCTCCAGCATAGTCCAAACAGAATGTGCCATATCCTCCTGGTGTGCTTCACTATTCACAATTTAAACAGGCAACAGGACAATATGACAGGTGCGGAGCAGCTGGGGCATGGGACAGTCATCCCAGGAGCAGGATAAGGACATTGAGCCGGAAGATGTTCTCCTTGTGCATCAACCCCTTCAAGGCAGGCAGGACATGATTGATACCAAATTCCAGTAGATCAGAGCTGGGAGCAGCAGACCATCATGGATTGTCAATGTCATGATTCCAGCATTTGGTTTGCATGGTGAGTGTGAACTGCAATTTTCATTCATTCTACTTGTGTTCACTTTTGCTGGCTGTCAATAACAGCTCATGTTGGACCTTTCACTTTCCTGTGGTTGAACCTCACATACAGGCATGCTTTCAGACAAGACACAAGTCTGCAGTGAACAGTGAGCAAGATTAATGGTGGTTCAGAGAAGGCGGTTAGACTGGGTGTAGCTAAGGACGAGTAAAGTGTGTGGTCAGGTTGTTAAACAGAGATTAGGATGAAGGAATGACGTTGTATATCTGACAGAGTGTCAGCTATGCTAACTACGTGGGCTGGGCAAAGTGACTTTATGACTGTTGTGCCAAGACACTGCCGGTGAGGGGTAAAACTGGATTGCCAATGCTTACCTGGGCTCACGGCATCCTTTCAAAGATGGTGTGGTCTCAAGGGCTGCCTGTCTTTCGGTAGATATCTCCTAAGAAACACGTTGTTCTGAAATAGCACGTGGTAAGCAAGGTTAGAACCGGACATGAGAGATGCCATATGGGTGAGATGGGTATTTAACGAGATTTGTTAAAATTAAAGCAAGACATATCTGTGGGCATTGGGTGGCAGATCCTTCAAAAGTCTTGAAATAATTCCCACTTAGTCATACAATTGTAAGTTTCAGCCCTACGTCTTTTCCACATTTTAAATAAAGCTCTTATTTTAAATGGAATAATTCTGAGTAACCACATAGAACATCAAGTAATTTCTTTGGGTTCAACTCGTCTATTTTCTCTAAGTATAGAAATACAGATTTTTGAGATCGTAAGGTCCTTGATGTTTATAAATTATTTTTTTCTGAATTTGTTGCAGTGGTTCTGTGTGGCCAACCTGAAGACGCGGATGATAAATATTATCCTTAGGAGAAAGAAATGAATCCCCATTATCACAGTCCTCAAAATATCTTGGTCTGCACACTGTCTGATAAGACACTGTACAGATCTCAGCTGGAGTATTGTGTCCTGTTCTGGACGCCACATTATAGGAAAATTTGAATCCTTTGGAAAGAGTACAGAAGTGGCAAACATGAATGGTTTCAGTGATGAGCAACTTCAGTTATGAGGGTAGATTGACAAAGTTAGGATGATTCTTCTAAGAGAGAGAAAAGTTAAGAAGTGATTTGACACAGATCAAATTTCAAAATCATGAGCAGGGTGGGTAGAATAGACAGGGAGAAACTGTTGCTAATATAAAAGGAATAAGAACAAGAGAATATTCATTCTAAGAGATTTGCAAAAGAAGCAGGGATAAAATGAGGAAAAACGTTTTCACTCAGTGAGTAGTAAGATATGGAACACACCACCTGGAATTGTCTCCTGCATTTCCCGCAACTCATCCCTCACATCCCATCCCTGCAATAACAACCAAAAAAGAATCCCCATTGTCCTCACGTACCACCCCACCAACCTCCGGATCCAACACATCATCCTCCGACACTTCTGCCATCTACAATCCGATCCCACCACCAAAGGCATTTTTCCCTCCCCATCCTTGTCTACTTTCCAGAGGGACTGCCTCTGTGACTGCCTTGTCTGCTCCACACTCCCCTCCAACCCCACCACACCGGCACTTTCCCCTGCAACCACAGGAAGTGCTACACCTGCCCCCACACCTCCTGCCTCACCCGTTTTGATTTGAATGCAATATTGAACATCCAATTGTGTTTCCTTTGTCCTGAATTCCCACAACATCCTGGAATAAACTTAATCAGGTCTCGGAGATTTATTCACCTTTATGTTTTGTCAGACCTCCAACGCTTCCTCTTCCGTAATGTGGACTGTTTTGACGACATCAGTATTTATTTCCTTGAATTTTCTCGCCTCCATTTCTTTCTCCACAGTAAACGCTGATGTAAAGAGTTCAGTTAGCATCTCTCCCATCTCCTGTTGTTCCACACATAGGCAATCTCATTGATCTTAAACGACCCCATTCTCTCCCTCATTGCTGTTTTTGGATCATCCTTAATCTTACTTCTGGAATTCTCTGAAGCTTGCTACATATCTGCTGTTCTATTTCTCTCTTCCTTAGAGTGGGGTCTGACATGTAAGTACCATCACAAAAGGTAAAGTGCCAGGCCACTTTAAGAAAAGTAATTCTTATTTGCCCTGCTGACTTCCCTCTTAAGACTGTCCCTACACCATTTACACTCTTCAAAAGATTCACTTGATCCGAATATACCTAATATGTGACTCCTTCTTATTCTTGGCCAGACCTGAAATATGTTTAGACATCCATTGTTCCCTACTCTTACTAGCCTTATCCTTCACTCTAACAGGAACATGGTACCTCTGAATTTTCATTTTCTCAGTTTTGAAAGCCAGTCATCATCGAGATCTCTCTTCTGACTGAAACATGTAACTCCCTGATAATGTTTTTCTCTGTGCCTTCTAAAACACATCTTCAATGCATAATTCTTACTGAACGTTTGTCACAGTAGGGACACTCACAGGCATTCAGCAAATGTACAAACATAATGTTCCATTGCTGGCGGATTCTTGGCCACAATGTTGACAAATCTTCTCGTTCACTTCAGAATCAAAAAAAAACCCTATGACTCTAATATAGGTGGAGTTCCAAAGGCTTTATCACATGGATCTCATTTGAAAGTTTGCTCACTGTTGCATGATAGCAGATGTCTCTGTAGTGAGAAGGGAATCTGGAACAAAGACTTATGCACCCCATACTGAAATTATCTCAGTTTGAAGTGTGCCTTTTTATGCACATTTGTACGGGTAAATTATTACCATAAGAATTACATTTCTTAAAGTGGCCTGGCACTTTAACTTTTGTGATGGTACTTACATGTCAGACCCCACTCTAAAGAAGAGAGAAATAAAACAGCAGATATGTAGCAAACTTCGTAGAATTCCAGAAGTAAATTGGAAAATAGTAGATAGTTGTGACTTCAACTTCCCTAAAGTTAACTGGGGTATTCATTATGTGCAATGCTTAAAAGGAGCAGAATTGTTAAACTGCATCCAGGAGATTTTTTTTCAAGCAGTTATAGAGATGACCCTACAAAATAAGATGTAATTTTCGGTAATGAAGCTAGGCAAGTAGTTGATATGGAAATATAGGAGTATTTTGCAGGCAGTGATCATAACTCTGTTAGGTTCAAGATCACTAGGACAAAGGACAGGAATGGGCCTGAAATCAAAGTGCTGAACTGGGGAAGGCTGATTTTAATAAGATTTGGTATGATTTCGTCAGAGAGCCTTTAGATTGGGAGCACATACTTTTAGGTAAATCTGCCAGAGCAGTGGGACACATTCAAGAAAGAAATCAGGAGAGTAAGGGCCAACATATTTTAATAAAGATAAAGGAAAGGACCAACTAATCTGGTGAAGCCTGGATACCAATGGATATGTAGGATTCTGTGTGGCAACTTTCTGCGGTCTTCCCGTTTTCTTCCTGATCTCACCAAGATCTTAACTGCAGTAAGACATTCCTATTTCTGAACTCAAGTCTTCTTGCAATTAAGGCCAACAATTCACTTGCGTTCCTAATTGCTTATTACAACCACCTATTTATTTTCATTTACTGATGCACAACAACACCCAGATTTTCAATGTAGTCAACAGTTAATAACACACTCCCTTTCTGTTTTCCACACACATATAACTGCACAGTTTTCCATGTTATGCCACAACAGGAATGTGTTTGTCCATACACTCAACTTGTCTCAAACACCCCAAAGCCTCTTTGCATCCATCCCATAATTCACAACCCTGCCTTTTTTTGTGCTGTCATTGCTGGAATTGACCATTCTGGCAAAGCTACATTTGTTGTCTTTCCTTAATTCTCATTTAAAAGGTGGAGGTTCTTTTTAGATCATTACAATCCATCTGGTGGAGGCACATCTACAAGTTGGAAAGGAGATTCAAGATATTGACCCTGTGACAATGAAAGAACAGCAATAATGTTCTATCTCAGAATGACCGGTGCTTTGAAGAGATGGGTGCTTTGAAGAGGGCCTTTGAAGAGGTTTTTCCATTATGATGTGATCACAACTCCAACATGTCAACCTCAATCATCTGGCACTAACTAAGAAAGGAAAAAGAGAAAAGGGTTTCCCCTGTGTTAGAGATAGTAAGAACTGCAGATGCTGTAGTCAGAAATAACACAGTGTGGAGCTAGAAGAGCACATTGCCCTTGTCATCCTAGGGAAATTGCAAATTTGAAATAAACTGTCAATGACAACTTCATCACTTCCAGCAGAGAAATGTAGATGGAATATACTGCTACCACTGCAAGTAAAATGTTGTTAGTTGATGGGCTACTGATTAAGCCGGTTGCTTTATCCCGGATGGAATTGAATTTCTTGAGTGTTTTTGCTGCTCTCGTCCAAGCAAATGGAATGTATTCTATCAAACTTCTTATTTGTGCTTACAGGTATAACTGCTTTGTCATCCGAGATGCTGTGAATGGAATTGAGCATGTCACACCCATCAACAAATATCACCACTTCTGGCCTTAAGATGGAAGGAAATTCATTGATAACACAGTTAAAGATGATTGAGTCCACCCTAAGGAATTCCAAAAGTGACTTCAAGGAACATAAATATTTTGCTTTCAATAATTTCAACTATCTTCCTTTGTGCTATGTACAATCTATCATTACATACAGGACTTTTGATAAAATTGGGAGCTGTTCCAAGACTAGTCAAACAATAATTACACTCACTGAATCATATCCTATAGCCAATGTCCCAGCCTCTTCCACCACTGTTCTAGAATATGTTCTCCCCTACCACCTAAACAGACTCAACAAATGTGGCAGCAACAGATGTGGGAGTAGACAGGATGGATTGCTCTTGGAAGTCCTCAACATTGATACTTGAATTTCCCATCATTGTTAAATCAGAAGTGGGGATGTTTACTATTGACTGCACAGAGTTTATTACCAAATGTAACTCCTTTGACAATGAGGTATTCCAGAGCTCCATTCAGTCGGACAACATTCAGGATTGGGCTGAGATTTGACAGTAAAATTTGCACCACACAAGTGGCTCTCCACAATGAGAGGTATTTGAAGTACTTTTTGTTTTCACTTTAAATGTCATTGCCAGAAATGAATCCTTTATCACAACATTTTGGTGGTTACCTTGATCAGATACTTAACTGGACAAAAACAGAAAATGTTGGATAAACTGTGTCCCCTAGTTCTGATCTCTCCCACAAGATGAAACATCATTTCAGCTTCCAATCTGTCAAGTTCCTTCAGAATCATGCATGTCTAAGATCACCTCTTACTCTTCTGAACTCCAACTGATACAGGCACAGTATCAGTTGAGTGAAACTTCCCTGAACTGCTTTAAACAGATCATTAAAAAAGGACAAAACTGTACATGACTATGATTTCACCAATATCCTGTGCATCTTCAGCAAATTACTCTCTTATATTATAATCCTCTTGCAATATATAGCACTCAATTTGCCTTCCCCATCACTTGATACACCAGCTACTAATATGTTGTGATTCATGTACGAGGGCACCAGGTTCCTCTGTTCCTCAGAGTTCTGTGATCCCTCTTGATTTACAGTTTCTATGGTTTTCTAATGTTTCTGGTCCAGTGACCCTTCTCAGAACTTCAAGACTGCAATTTAAAAGTGGCCATATGATGCACAACCTCCTTTTCCAGCGAGATGAAAACCAATCAGACTTCCATAGGATGAAGTAACACATCATAAACAAATAGTTTTTTTTACAGTCAAATCAAATAAAGAAAACTCTTAATGTTCAACATAACTACTAACCTGCAGAATAGAACATAAACACAGAACATAGAACAGTACAGCACAGTACAGGCCCTTTGGTCCACGATGTTGCGCCGACCCATTATCCTACTAAGATCAATCTACCCTGCATACCCTACAATTTACTACCATCTATGTGCCTATCTAAGAGTTGCTTAAAAGTCTCTAAAGTATCTGACCCCACTACCACTGCTGGCAGTGCATTCCACACAGACACAACTTACTGAGTAAAGAACCTACCTCTGACATCTCCCCAAGACCTTCCTGCAATCACCTTAAAATTATGCCCCCTCATAATAGGCATTTCTGCCCAGGGAAAAAGTCTTTGGCTATCCACTCTATTTATGCCTCAACACCATTATATATGATGCTCATTTAAAATATTTTAACGTGTGAAATATATTTGCAAATAAAATAATATTTAAAAGAAATGGGGTTCAATCCTTTTCAACGTATTTCATCTGAAGAGTTGAGTCTTGTTCTCTTTTGAAACTCTTGCGACTGGTATAACATAACTTCTATTATTTGATCTAGACGGAAAAATAATGTCATTGACGTGAGATTATAATACCTGATATCAAAATGATGACTGATGCAATATTTAATATGCTCATTGAAATGAAACTTCGGGATCTAAAAAAGAAATTTTAAATGTCAGGGCTGGAAAGCTTATTGAATTATCTTTCAAAATATTCACCATTGTTTTCCTCAGCTTAGCTTATTGTTGACTCAACAATATAAATGAAGCATGAATCTACTTACTGATAGCTAACTTTATGTGTCATGTTGAAAAGTTTCAAGAAAAATTGCAATAATTACTCTGTATAGTAAATGATTGATATAAAGTAGGTCGATTATATTGGACATAGCATTGAAAAATATAGAATTATAACTCTTTTACCAATGCCCTTTAATAAAGATAATCTGAGGTTTTTATCCAATTTGGTCTGCATATGATTCACAACAATGTGCTGGATTCTTAGCTTCCCTCTGAAATGGAGTAGTAAGTCACTGAATGATATAAAATTGCTCCAACAAAGAATAATAAAGCAATTAAAAAGGATAAACAAGAGCATTGATTTGGACAGGAAAAAGACAGATACAGCCAGCTGACCCTGCAAAGACCTTTTCACTAACATCTCGCTGCATCATTTGGGAGACATGTCCCACAGACTAGTCGGGCAATAGCTTGATATAGCCACACTAAGAGAAATATATTTCACAGTTGATACCTCAGGCTTGTCCATCACTATCCCCGGATATATCCTATCAGATTGGCAGCACAGAACCACTAGAGTTCTTTTATTATTTATTTATTTGTGGGATGTGAGCATCACTGGCTGGGTCAGTATTAATTACCCATCCCTAGTTGCCTTTGAGAAGGTGATAGTGAGCTGCCTTCTTGAACTGTAACTGTGACATAGTTACGAGGAATGGCTTTATGATTCCTCAATATTAAGTGCAGACGTGGCAAACTCTCACAGCAATAGGTCACAAATGGCCAATTAAACCTCCTGCTGATTACCAACTATTGCCCACCCTCAGCTGACAAATCAGTGTTCTTTCATTTTGAACGTCAGGTGAAAGAGGCATTGAATGTTCCAAGGGCACAGAATGTACTGCAAATGAGGAATTTCAATGTCAGTTCACGAGTGTTCAGTACAACCACCGCTGACTGAGCTGGCTGTGTGCTGAAGGATATTATTATTACTGGACTGGGTTTACAGTGGGTCATCAGAGAACCAACATCAGGACAAAATGTACATGGCCTTATCCACATCAGAGTCAGAATAAATTTTTGTATAATAGTTGGACATCATGTTGAGATTCGTTTTGTCTAGTTTGTCTCTTTTTCTGCTCAGTGTGTGAAAAACAGAGTGGATAAAAGTAAACATGTAGATATACTGTATTTTGATTTAGCCCTTAAGGCATTACCACACAGAATAAGAGCTCATAGTGCTAAGTCTAATATATTAGCATGGATAGAGAAATGATTGACAAACAGGAAATTGAGAGTTGGAATAAAAGGATTATTGACAGAATGGCAAATTGCAATTAGAGGAAAATTCCTGGGATTAGTGTTGGGCCGTAGCAATTTATAATCCATGTTAATAATCTGGCTGAAGGGCCTGAATTTATTGTAGCTAAATTTGATGGCAACATAAAGGTACAGAGGAAAACTAGTTGTGTGGAGAACAAATAAATGGATACAGGTGGACTAAGCAAGTAGTCATTAAAAAAATTGTTAGAGCAGGATAATGCTGGGGAATCTTAGGTTTTCCACAATGATGTGATAAATAAAAAAGTGAAATGTCACATTAATGGAGAGGAATTGCAGAACACTGCGGGATCTGAATATCTTAGAACATAGAACATAGAACATAGAACAGTACAGCACAGAACAGGCCCTTCAGCCCACAATGTTGTGCCGACCATTGATCCTCATGGATGCACCCTCAAATTTCTGTGACCATATGCATGTCCAGCAGTCTCTTAAATGACCCCAATGACCTTGCTTCCACAACTGCTGCTGGCAACGCATTCCATGTTCTCACAACTCTCTGCGTAAAGAACCTGCCTCTGACATCCCCTCTATACTTTCCACCAACCAGCTTAAAACTATGACCCCTCGTGCTAGCCATTTCTGCCCTGGGAAATAGTCTCTGGCTATCGACTCTATCTATGCCTCTCATTATCTTGTATACCTCAATTAGGTCCCCTCTCCTCCTCCTTTTCTCCAATGAAAAGAGACCGAGCTCAGTCAACCTCTCTTCATAAGATAAGCCCTCCAGTCCAGGCAGCATCCTGGTAAACCTCCTCTGAACCCTCTCCAAAGCATCCACATCTTTCCTATAATAGGGCGCCCAGAACTGGACGCAGTATTCCAAGTGCGGTCTAACCAAAGTTTTATGCATCTTCATGCACAAATTCCGAAAAAAAAGTTACCATGCAGGGAATTAAAATGGAAATTTTCTTGTTAAAATTAATACAGTGTGATATTCTGGAACCCATCTGAAGAAGGAACCTCATACAGGCCCTCCAGGAGTTCCCTCCCAGGGCATTCCAGAGGTAGGTGGGCCCTCCACATGCAGCCAGCCTACCTGCCTCAACACTACAGGCATTCAAATCCACGAGTGTGAGCCTCCAATGAAAACAAAGTTGCTGGAAAAGCTCAGCAGGTAAACACCTCTGGTCTCAGATCTCCAGTCAGTAAAACATCCTTCCATCACTACTCTCTGTCTCCTCTGGCTAACCAGTTCTACCTCCATCTTACCAACTCACCATTGGTCCCACGTGTCATCAACTTTCGCATCAGCCTAGCAATGAAGGGACCTTGTCAAAGGCATTGCTAAAGTCCATATAATCAACATCTACCATCCTACCCTTATCAATCATCTTTGTCACTTCCTCAAAAAAGCTTAATCAAGTTTGTGAGACCTGACCTTCCTCACATGAAGCCATGCTGCTTATCACTAATTAGTCCATATTTTTCCAAATGTAAGTGAATCTTATCCCTAAGAACCATATTCATTAATGTAATCCAACATTGGCTAATCCCCAGTTCTGTGGAACCTGTCCTGTGACTAAAGAAGATACAAAGATTTTGTACGAGGCCACAGGACTTTTGTTGCCTGCCTCCCCCAGCATTCTGGGATTCATTCAATCAGGCCCTGAGGACTTGTATATGTTAAAGCTTTTTCAAAAAACCCAACATTGTTTACATAGATATACCCTAGAATATCAACATATCCTTCCTGAGGCCATTTGTCATCCATGGAACTCTCAGGTATTAAAAATGATGAAAACTGAATATTGGTAATAACAAGAAATGAAGGACATTGTAATATTATTAATTTATGAAAACATTAACATTTTCCCTCTGAGAAGCCTACTGGTCCAAATAACAGCAGCCAAAAAGCAGAGGACCCTAGATGGCATTTATGTGCTGTTTTCCTATTCACAAAGCCAAAATGAACAGAACAAAAATCATAGAAAATCACAGCATCATAGGAACATGTAGTACAGAGAGAATCCATTCAGTCTGGGAGTTTATTCAACCTCTTAGAAAGAGAACTTGTTATTCAATGGACTCTGTACTTTGCAAAGTCTGATGGGGTTTATTGCCTAACAGGTGACAGGTAGCTGCAGCCTCCTGGGCAGGTTGATTCATCTGTAGAGCAGAGCACCAGCCTTGGGGTGGGGAGAAAGGTCTAGGACCTCTGCCAATCCTGGCAACAGAATATTGCGAACCAACATGAAACACCAAATTCAGGTGGAGGGAGATGAAAAGCACAAAAGCCTCACAACCACGTGATGAGAGGGTCCATTGAAAAGGTGAGCCCGAGATGAGCCTATGGTGTTTTTGCAAAAGGTGACCATGAAGCTGGAGCTGAGAGGGGGCCAAAGAGATATATGACCACTTTCACTGCGTCAATTTTTTTTTAAAAGCTGATTGACCAGAACTGACCACAGAATGCATAGGGCCATTTGGTCCTGGAAATTGTTGTGAGTAGAGCTGAGAAGGTTCTGCAGAATGCACCATTTTAGTGAAGACCATGCATGTGGAACTCAGGTTGATTGGGAATAGCTATTAGATTAGAATTAGTGGTCATATCCTTGAAGAAAACGAATTAAAGTTCTATTTGATGGAGATCAGCATCTTAAAAGATTTAATGGCTGAAATCAGCACATACACTGAGCGGACAATACACTGAATCTATAAGATCTATCTTTGTACCTTCGATTTAGTTTAATTTACAGTTCATATTGATTAAAACTTATCTGTTAATTAAGTTAGATTTTTGCTGATTTTGGTTTGGGTGAAGGTAAACGTCAGAAAAAGTGAAATTTCTCGCATTTATTTTCTCTTTGGAGTTACTTTGTTACTTTAGATTTTTGTATAATTTGTTATTAATGGGGATTATTTAGGCCTGCAGCCTCAATTTATGTATATAAATCTCTAGGTTTCTTATCCTCCAGTACCCATTCAATACTTAAAAAATATTTATGCAGTTGGCTTTCATCGCCTTTTCAAGTAAAGCACTTCCAATCCTGACAACCATCTGAATGAAATTCTTTCTCATCTCCCTCTAAATCTATTGCCAATAGTTTTCATTTAATTTTTCCTTCACAGGAAGTGGGCCTCAATGGCTGGACCAGCACTTAGTGCCGATTCCAGAGGGCAGTTAAGAGCCAATTACATTGCTGTGGGTCTGGAGTCACATGTAGGCCAGACCGGGTAAGGATGGTAGTTTCCTTTCCCTAAAGAACATTAGTGAGCCAGATGGGTTTTTCCCATCAATCAACAATGGATTTGTGATCATCATTTGACTCTTAATTACAGACATTTTTCAATTGAATTTAAATTCCAACTTTGGCCACGGTGGGATTTGAGCCCGTGTCCCCAGAACATCACTTGGGAATTAACAGCAATAATGCCACCAGGTTATTACCTCCCCAATATTTCATATTTATTAGTTCATATTAATTTTCTTTCTATAGACATTAACTATTGACCTGCTGTTCAGAGATTTCTCTTTCAACATTGGTCTTTTTATTATCCTGAAAGTGCTTCTTCATTTACCATTTGTACTTCTCTGTCCGAAGAGAATAATCTCAATGTTTCGATGTGCTCCTACAAAAAAAAAGCCCCTCATCTACAGTAACTTCTTGGTAATTTCATGACTATGGGTCAGAATCCAGGACTGTGGGCATTTTTAACTCGTAATTCCAGAATGTGTATTTATTTTAAAGAAGGCTGATGTACCTACAAGTCATAGTGAATGTAAATTTAGTGGTTGCCCAAAAAAGAGAGAGAAAAATAGAATGTATCGCATTAAGATGTGAAAGGAACTTCAAACAGCAAAGGCAAATAAGTAAGTCAGAGCAGATTGGCCTATGATCTTTGCTGGCCACAAAGATAATGAAAGGCTGATGATGCCCTACTCAACTGCATGCCACCTTCTTGGGACTGTGGTCCAAATTGCAGGCACATTTTCTGTTTTCTCCTTTGAAGCATAAACAAGCGCGGGTGTTAAAGGCCAGTTTCAACACAACTGCAGTGCACTGGTTGGACTGAACATTTTCATATGTAAGTGGGCTAAGATACCCATGTGTACCAGCCTCAATGAGAGTCCAGATTCGGTGACTGCTTCACAGAACACCTACTTTCTTCATGCAGAAGACGCACTGAGTTTCCATTTGCCTGATACTTCAACAGATCTTGTACCCCATTTAACATCTCTGTCTCAGACTTGTTGCAGTGCTCCTGTTAAGCTCAGTGCAAGCGAGAAGAACAGTACCTCATTGTCCATTTAGGAACTGTACTACATTCTGAACTCAATATCGAGTTCTATAACTTCAAGGTTTGAACTCTCCCCATGTCCTCACCCCAACCCACACATTTGTTATCACATAGCCTGTTATTACACATGACTTTTGGTTAGCCACTAATAGTCCCCATTAGCAGCCATTCTTTCTCCCAGACTGATCATTATTGATTGATTGATTGATTTGATTTATTATCATGTGTACCTAAGTGCAGTGAAAAGCTTTGTTTGTGATCAATGCAAAGAGATCGTAATGAGCAAGGCTACATAGCTCATAGGGTGAAAAATAACTTGGGCCTCAAATAAGAGAAAAATAAGAGTGAGGCATGCAGGCTACATTGTGCAGGACATGTGCAAGGCAAGAACAACATTAATAAGATCAGCATTATTTGAAGTTAGAGAATCCATTCATCAGCCTAATAATGACAGGGAAGAAGTTGTTCTTGAACCTGCTGGTGTGTGTGTATGCTCAAGCTTCTGTATCTTCAGCCTGATAGAAGAGGTTGTGGGAGAGCATTACCGGGTGGAATGGGCCTTTGATAATATTGGCAGTATTTCCGAGAGTTGAAATTTGAGTCCATGGATGGGAGATTGGCTTTTGTCATTGTCTGTGGTTTCTTAAAGTTGTGGGCAGAGCAGTTGCATTACCAGGTCATTATATACCCGGACAATATGCTTTCTATGATACATCTGTAGAAGTTGGTGAGGGACCTTATGGGCATGCCAAATTTCCGGGGCTGCCTGCGGAAGCAGAGGCTTTGTTGTGCCTTCTTGACTGTCACATCAACATGGGAAGTCCAGAACATGTTGTCCGTTTTTGCCACTCCTATTCACTCCTTTGTCTGGCCAACTGTTCTTCTCTGTTTTTGGGCTCTTTTTCCACCTATTGCTTACTCCTTACTCCCTCCCCTGCCAAACCTCCTGCGTAAAAGCCAACAATTTCCTTGCCACTCTCAATTCTGAAGAAGGGTCATTGGACCTGAAACATTAACTCTGATTTCTTTCCACGGATACTGCCAGGCCTGTTGAGATTTACCAGTAATTTCTGTTTGGTTGCTAAACTAAAAATTTTGAAAGCAACGGTTTAACTGCCCATTAAAACATGACCCGCAAACTCGACTGCAACAGCTGCACTGATCAACCATCTGCTTAACACGAACAATTCAGAGACAGATCTATTTTTTTTTCAAGATTTTACCTTATTGGTGTCACTTTATTTCTAATCTATGCGTGTTGAGTTACTGCCTTTTCAGACCGACTCTCTTCTACTCTTTTTGTGATTTGTCAAACTGTAGTAGAATTAGTGATCAAACTAGTAGCTTAAACAAAAGTGCAATATTCAACAAACTCACAATCATGAACAAGTTTAGAGGAAATAAATCAATGAAAATCAACTGGCAACATTTTTTAAAAAAGATATAATGACTCAGGAAATTATGAAAGGCTTATAAAATGGTGTGCATTACTTATAGTCACATTTCCAGACCTTTTGTGCCATAAAACTGATACCATGACGATGCAACTTTTCGGTGACATGAGTGACCAACAGAGTTTGAGCTATTGATCCTATATCTTTATAATATTTGTGGCTATTGTATTTTCATGTCCATAGCACATGATGAGAGATCATAAGTTGTTTGAAAAATAATTGTTCCTTACAGCAAGAAACAGATGTTTCGGTCCAACTCATCCATGCTACCAGACAACCTTAATTAATCTAGTCCCATTAGCCAGTATTTGACCCATTTCCTTCTATACTGTTTCTATTCATATACCCACCCAGGTGCCTTTCAAATGTTGGTATTGTACCAGCCTCCACCACTTCCTCTGGCAGCTCATTCCATACACGCCCCACCTTCTGAATGAAAATGTTGTCCCTTGGGTCCCATTCAAGTCTTTCCACTCTTAAACCTATGCCCTCCCACCCTGAGGAAAAGACCTTGCGTACTCACCCTATCCATGGACTTGATAATAGAACATAGAACATAGAACATTACAGCACAGTACAGGCCCTTCGGCCCTCGATATTGTGCCGACCTGTCATACCAATCTGAAGCCCATCTAACCTACGCTATTCCAGGTACGTCTAAATGTCTATAAGGTCACCCCTCAGCCTCTGATGCTCCAGGGAAAATAGCCCCAGTCTATTCGGCCTCTCCCTATAGCCCAAACCCTCCAACCCTGACAACATCCTAGTAAATTTTTTCTGAACCCTTTCATGTTTTGCAGCATCCTTCCTACAGCAGAGTGACCAGAATTGCAAGCAGTACTCCAAAAGCGGCCTAACTAGTGCTCTGTACAGCCACAACATGACCTCCCAACTCTTATACTCAGTGCACTGACCAATAAAGGTAAGCATAGCAAACGCCTTCTTCACTGTCCGATCTACCTGTGACTTCACTTTCAAAGAGCAGTGAACCTGCACTCTATTCAGCCACATTCTCTAGTCATTAAGTGTATAAGCCCTGCCCTAATTTGCCTTTCCAAAATGCAACACCTCACATTTATCTAAATTAATCCCCATCTGCCACTCCTTCACCCATCTGCCCATCTGATCAAGGTCCTGTTGTACTCTGAGGTAACCTTCTTCGCTGTCCATTGAAATTCCAATTTTGGTGTCATCTGCGAACTTACTAACCATACCTCCCATGTTCACATCCAAATCATTTATATAAATGACAAAAATCAGTGGACCCAGCACTGATCATTGTGGCATACTGCAGGTCACAGGCCTCTAGTCTGAAAAGCAACCTTCTGCCACCACCTTCAAACCAGTTCTGTATCCAAATGGCTATGTCTTCCTGTATTCTATGTGATCTAACCTTGCTAACCAGCCTACCATGAGGAACCTTGTTGAATGCCTTACTGAAGTTTACATAGATCACATCTATTATTCTTCCCTCATCGATCCTCTTTGTTACTTCTTCAAAAAACTCAACCAAGTTTTTGATACATGATTTCCCACACACATTTCTTGCTTAATTTGCCTTGTTTGTACATGGGGTGTGGATTTGCTGATCATGCCAGCATTTATTGCCCATTCTTAATTGCTCAATGTTTAGATAAGAGTTGCTGTCCACTAACACAAAAAGACCAACAGACTGGCTATATCCCCTATCAAGTCCGAGCATTGGGAACAATTAGAATTCAGCAGGCTTGAAATGGTTTTAAGGGCTCACAATTGATCTCATGCAAACATTCTGGCCCGAGAGACAGAAACCAGTTGTTGCATAGGAACTGTGATGAAAATGAGTGATCAAGCAACACCATTACTCTATGAAAATTGCTTGAAATTTAAAAATGATTTCATAATGCATTTCCTGATTCTTTGTTTCAGAATGTAAGAGCAGTGAACATTCAATCTGCTTTTTATCGTTGAGTTTGCTTGCAATTGGCCTTCTATATTAAAACCAGAAAAGACTTCACACTGAGCTAATACAGTGTGCAGCTGGAAGAACACAACAGGCCACGCAGCATCAGTGGAGCAGGAAAGTTGACATTTTGGGTCGGGATCCTTCTTCAGAAATAGGGAGGGAGAAGGGAGCTGGAAAATAAAATAAGAGAAGGGGATGGAGCTGGGGAAGGTAGGTGGGGTAGTAACAGGTGAGTGCAGGTAGGCAGCGGTGGGGTTTGGTCAGTGGGAGTGGTGGGGTGGATAGATGGGAGAGAAATTGGACAGGCTGTGTCACATCAAGGAGGCAGGGATGAGGGGGCGGATTGGACATGTGATAAGGCTAGGAGCAGGGGGATGAACATGGTGAATTCCGTGTTTAGACCATCGGCCTACAGGATTCCAAGGTGGAATATGAGGTGTACCTCCTCCAGTTTGCAGCTGGTATCATTGTGACACTGGAGGAGGCCCAGGATGGACATATCATACAGGGAGTGGGAGGTAGAGTTAAAATGATTGGCGATTGAAAGGTGTTGTCGTTTGTTGCGTACCAAACGCAGATACTCTTTGAAATGCTTGGTCTCACTGATGCCAAGTCCCTGCCATCTCTTCAAACTGAACTAAGCCTGTCTCAGACTTTAACTGCCTGAAAACTTGGTTTTTGGAATAAATGTACATTTGCCAGAGAAGTGAATCATCTCCATATCATTGTTGTCTTCAGCAAGTAATTCTTCCATAAAATCCTGCCTTCCTCCAATTGTACCCACCTGCATCCATGGAAAGGGGCTGCCTCTGGACACAAACTTTCTGAAACCAGACTAAAATGGATGAATTAATGTCTATTTTTTTATTCTCAACATTTTAAACTCTTCTTTTCCATTTGTTTTCTTTCTCCCTCATATACTTCGGTGTGCATGTTTGCGTCAATGATCCGCTGGTTTTAAATGCATAAAGAAATTATACTTCTCCTTTAACCCGGAAGAATTTATTGCAAGTAACTTATTTTTTAAATTGAACTTTAATACTAGAGGCTTTGGAAAAAATGCAATGCAACTGTTTCAAAAGAGAAAAGAAATGAGGAAAATAGGAAAACACCTTCGCTTATGGGCAGAAGAGGAAAAGATATAATTAAATCACTCAATTCAAAGCCCCCTCTTGTCAATGGCAAAGTGGAAGTCAGGACTCTGTTCATAACCATTTCTATTTCTTGTATTGGAACTTGCATTCAAGTTTAATATGCTCTTCAGAATTGCTTTCCAACCTCGTCTGGGACATGGTCAGAAGTCACATTACACCAAGTTACAGTCCAACAGGTTTACTTGAAATCACAAAAGTGATTTAAAAGGCGCTTTTAAAGGTGAAGTCACCTGATGAAGGGACAGTGCTCCAAAAGTGTGTGATTTCAAATAAACATATAATCTGGTGCTGTGTGAATCCTGATTTTGCCCACCTCAGTCCAACACTGTCACCTCTATGTCATGGCTACTACCTGGGACATGGTATTGTGTTGACCTTGTGATGGTCCCTCAGATCTGCTTCACCCATTATGTATTGGTGGCTTTCCACTTCATTTATGTATAAGAGCACCTCACGGTTCTCTCAACTCACTTGCTATGATCTGCAAATTTTTATTTACACCTGTCTTGTTGTTCATTGAAACTGTGTGCCTGGCAGTCAGATTATCCCTCAGCATGCCATATGTGCCAATTAATTTTGTTGTGTACCTAATTAAATAGAATCCTTGCAGTGCCTTCCATTTGGCTACTCAGTTCTGTACCTTAGTGAATTCAAAAGGAACTAAGCTACAATATGGAGAATATATTTCAAAAAAACAAATCTTTTAAATCCACAAGTGTGCTTGAAGAATGAGGGAGCTAAATGCAAACATCAAAAATTCTCTGTAATGTTATTAGTACATGTTTTGCACTAAACCATTAAAATAAATTAATATGGTACTTACCTGATATTGCATTGTTTCTTCTGTGTCTTTACAATCAATATTGCAAAATAACCTTCAGTCCTGTAGCTTATGTTTTTTTAATGCATGCCACTGACTGGGAAACATTGCTTAGGCCAGGACGGAGTTAGTAGTTCCCTGCCAGTATAGTAGTCATCAACTGTGTTTATTTCCCTGACATTTGTTCTTGGATCTTCTTCCGATGCTGAGCAGCCAATTTTATTTGGCTCATCAGTCAGCTGGAAGGAAGGAAGTCTCAGCAAGTTCTCCATTTCAACTTGTGCTACAAGGTGGCTGCAGAGATGCACAGGCAGGAAGCATAGAATTGACTGATCACAAATCCATTTGCTTTTCCAATGGTCAGCTTTAAGGCTGCAAGCCATATCAGTAGATGAGAAGTATAGGCCCAGTTTTCCTCTCTCGAGAAAAAGACCTAGCAAGCATGATGTGTCTGTAATTCTGCATTAGCAGAATGGATAATTAGCTCATTAATTACATTATAATATGCTCCCTTTTCATTTTGCCATCGCAGCACACAGATGGAGAATCTGGAAAAATGCCAAGATAAGATTTACTAATTTTAAATGGAAGGATTTACTGGACATGATATTAGCTGTGTTTCCTGGGCATAACAAAAACAATAGAACTTATCAATTCCTGATGTATTAAGGACCTGTAAGACAGAAATGGTGCTCTCCATTTCAACTATGACACTGGCACCTGCTAGACATCATCTAAGAATGGCCTCTTTACCAAAAACAGATTTAATCCAGCAGCCTCCATCCCCTCCCTACCTCCCCACCTATACTCTCTCCACCTATCTTCTTTGCTCTCCATCTTCGGTCCGCCTCCCCCTCTCTCCCTATTTATTCCAGCTCCCTCTCCCCATCCCCCTCTCTGATGAAGGGTCTAGGCCCGAAACGTCAGCTTTTGTGCTCCTGAGATGCTGCTTGGCCTGCTGTGTTCATCCAGCCTCACATTTTATTATCTTGGAATTCTCCAGCATCTGCAGTTCCCATTATCTCTTAATCCAGCAGCTTCCCTTCAATCATCAGTAACATAGTCATTTATAATACCATCAAATAACATGTTCAAGTCATCACGGTCTACAGCACAGAAAATGGCCCTCTGGCCCATCGAGTCTACACTGGTCTATAAACAGCCACCTAAATATTCTAATCCCATTTGCCCTTCAACCTTATATACCTTGGGATTATGAGTGCACATCTAAATTCTTCTTAAAGGATGAAGATTGTGAGGATTTCTGCCTCAAACACCTTTGTAGGCAGTGAGTTCCAGTGTTTTCCACTCTCTGAGTAAAAAAAAACCTTAATCCCTCCAAATATCTTGCCCGTTACCTGAAATGGTCATTGAGCCATCCTTCAAGGGGAAACGTTTCTTCGTCTCTATCCTATCTGCATTCTTCATTATTTTATGCATCTCAGTTATGACCCCTCAGTCACCTTTGATCCTACGAAAACAGCCTCAGCCTCTGCATACAAAAACTGAAAGAACAGCGGATGCTGTAAATTAGAAACAAAAGCACAATTGCTGGAAAAGCTCAGCAGGTCTGGCAGCATCTCTGCAGAGAAATCAAAGTTAATGTTTTGGGTCCGGCGACCCTTCCTCAGAACCCTTCCTATGCACCGTCTCTTCCCAAATAAAATTCTCCAACCCAGGAAATATCCTAGTAAAACTCCTCTGCACCGTTTCCAGTGCAATTACATCCCTCCTATAAAGTAGATTCCAGAACTGTACACTATAGTCTAGCTGTGGCCTAACCAATGTTATATACAGTTCTAGCATAACTCTTAAACACTATGCCTCAGCTAATGAGGACAAGTGTCCCAAGTAACTTCTTAACTTATGTGGGGAAGGGATGTCCTAGTGGTAATATCACTGGGCTGTTAATCCAGAGACCTTGGTGATACTAAGGACTGCAGATGCTGGAAGTTAGAATCAATAAGATGTGGAGCATGAGGAGCACAGAAGGTCAGTCAGTATCAGAGGACCAGGAAAGTTGATGATTCGGGTCTGGGGCTGAGTCCTGATGAAGGATCCAGACGTGAAGCAATGATTTTCCTGCTCCTCTGGTGCTGCTTGACCTTCTGAGGTCTTCCAGGTCCACATTGTATTGTGCCCAAGGTAGACCTAGGTAATGTTCTAGGGTTCAAATCCTGACATGGCAGTTGGTGGAATTCGACTTCAATAAAATCTAGAATTATGAATCTATGACCATGAATCCATTGCTGATTATCAGGAAAAATCTATTTGATTCACTCATGTCCTTTAGGGAAGGAAACTGCCACACTTACCTGGCCTGAACTACATGTGGCTCCAGACACACAGCAATATGGTTGACTCTCAACCTGATTGCCTCTGGGCAATTAGGGATGAGCAATGAATGCTGGTCCAGCCAGTGACACCCTCATGCAGTGATACCTGATATATAACTGCCCCGTTACCTTAACAAACTGGAGGACATGCTCACATAGCCACAATACCATGAGATAGAGGAGCAAAATTATTTCTCCCCTTTGAGTCTGCTCTACCATTCAACCAGGGTTGTACTGCTTCTCAATTCTATTTCCCTGCCTTCTCTCCATAACCCTTGATCCCCAGAGATCCCCTTACTAACCAAGAGCCTATCTGTTTCTGTCTTAAATACACTCAGTAACTTAGTCTCAACCACCTTCTGTGATAATAAGTTCCATAGTCTCACCACCATCTGGTTGAAGAAATTCTTCCTCAGCACAGTTCTAAAGAGTTGGCCCTTCAAGCTGAGGCTGTGCATTTGGGTTCCAGTCTCTCCCACTAGTGGAAACATCTTCTCCATGCCCACTCTATCTAGGCCTCTCAGCCAAGGCTGCTTTGATCCTCAGTGTTTCCCCGGGTGCTACTGTTCATCATGTATTCCCGTGCCTTGTTTGTCCTGCCCAAGTGCATCACCTCACTCTTACCCAGATTGAATTCCATTTGCCATTGATCAGCCAATTTGTCCAATTTAATTATATCCTCCCAAAATCTAAGGCTATCTTACTCACTATTTACCACCCCACCCATTTTTGTATTACCCATGAACATAGTGATCGACCCTCCTAGTCTAAATCTATTTCTAAATCAAGATCTGATTATATACATCAAGAACAACAAGGGCCCCAATACTAATCCTTGTTGACCTTTACTGGTCACACTATTCCAGTTGCAAAACCATCCCTGGACTGTCACGCTCTTCCTGCCTCTCAGTAAATTCTGGATTCCATTGGCAAATTTCTTTGGATCCCATGAGATCTTGTCTTTGCTATCAGTCATACGTGCAGGGCTTTACTGAAAGCCTGCTAAAATCCAAGTAGACCTCATCAAAAGCATTGCCCTCATCTACACATCTGGTCACCCCCTCAAAAAATTTAATCAAGTTGGTCAGATATAACATCACCTTAATGAAACCATGCCAACTGTTCTTGATAACCCCTGCTTCTCCAAGCAGGGATTAATTTTGTCCCTCAGGGTGAGGTTAAGTGTGAAGTTATATATTTTGTACCAATAAAGGATAGTTTGGGGTACTTTCTAAATGGTCTAGCTGCATCTGTGGAGAGAATTCGGAGTTAGCTTCCTTCCTCAAAACTGAAACATTAATTCTGATTTCTGTTTAGAGATGCTGCCAGACCAGCTGAGCTTTTCCAGAAATTTCTGCTTTAGTTTCTGATTTCCAGCATATGCAGTTCTTTCAGTTTTTACTTTCTAGATGGTCTGAAGTTAAATGCAGCGGATGTCCAAAGATGGTTGGGTATTCGGGTACACAGATCTTTAAAATGTCACAAACAGGTGCAGAAAATAATCAAGAAAACTAATGGAACACTGACCTTTATATTTGGAGGACTGGAGTGTAAGGGTGCAGGCATGCTGCAGTAGGTCACCATATTTCAGGCCAGGGGAGATGTTGAGAAGGAGAGCTCTTCCTGGTAACCTCAGCTGTTCATAGCAAGTATTATCAAATGTATAAGCATCAAAAGGGAAGCAACAAAACAAGTCTTTGGCATTGCATTTCTGACTTTTCACGCAACACCAATGGAGAAGTGATCAGCAAACTGCAATGGTCCAAAGGTAAATGCAAATGAACTTGCATAGCAACTAGTTGTCTAACCATTTTGTGAAGGGAATCAAAGAGTTGAACTATCCATGAGCAAGTAGAGAATTACCATGACTATACACTGGGCAGAGAATGTGAGTCAGAAATCTTGTTACCATTACCTGGATACCAGAAAATATTTCTAAAGTGTGCAGCCAGCTCAGATTATCTAAAGCCAATATTGATCATGAAGTTATATTGCAAAGAGAACAGAAGCCAGCTCAGACCAATGTACAATATTCTAACTATAAGTGAAGAGACTGAGGAAGAAGACTCTGATAATGATTGTACAATGATGTCGAATGATTGCAGCAAACTGCAAGACTACCAAGTTGTCAGCCAAGGGCAACAAGCACAGCATATAACTCTCCAGATGGTTATGATGGCACCTGATCGGGATGAGCTGTCAAACTGCTAAAGTGCTATCGTGAAAGTTTGAATTGTTAATTTTTACTTCGTTTTTACCATTTGCATAATGATATAAATGACAACGTGTGCCTGTGGAAAATCATGTATTAGGATAATTTTCATCTGCCTGTGTGGTTTACAATTAAGAGTTTATTGTATCATATCATGTGACTAGAAATTATAAATGTCTCAGGTTCTATCCTAAGTGGGATTGCTTATAGATGACATGCTGATGGTAGTGTACCACTGTTTGAAGCCAAATAGTTTTATATTGGTTCAGGCATTGAAGAGCACGTGACTGCAATCCATAAATGACAGGGGCTGTAATAAATACCTGTTGAATCTCGAAATAACAACTATGGAACTCATTGCCACAGAGGGCTATGGAGGCCAAATAATTGAGTGCAAACTTAAAGCAGAGGTAAACAGGTTTTTAAAGAGTACGGGATTCAATGGTAATGGGGAGAAGGCAGAAGAATGGAGTTGAGAAACATATCATCCATGATCGAATGGCAGAGCAGACTCATTAGGTTGAGTGCCCTAATTCTGCTCCAATATCTTATGCTTGTATGGTCTTAATTGGCCACTAATTTCTTTTAGTTGGCTACCTGCTTTTCATCACACTCTAATTTAGTAAATCACTTGTATGGTAATTGCATGGAATGTTTAATGATTTTCTCTCACAATTCTTTCTGTTCTAATTTTCTTCTCTCCTTTATTTCAAGGTGGTGACTTATTCTGATGTTTGGTTCATATAGGTCATGATCTAGAATGCAAACATTGTTTCTGTTTCCACAAATGTTGCGTCACATATTGAACAACTCTTGCGTTTTCTGTTTTCGTTCTAAACTGTTCTTCTTCATTTCCTGTAATGAACATTTTCTGTTGCAGAGCATAGAGAGTAATTATGTGCAGATTTTACAAATCCCTACACAATTCCACCTTGAAAAGGAGGGAGGTAATCTGGTCCCTTGCAAGCAAGAAGTACAAAGGATCAGGCTCGGATTTACCATATGATTTTATACTCTCTTTATAGGCATAGACTGGCTTCATTCTATTCTGAAATTAAAGGCAAAAATACAATCAAATGCAAAACTACAGATATCAACAATTGTGTTGTGCTCTGCTCCATCAATTTCCTTGCAGGAAACATTTTACTAGTTTCTATCTGAATATCTTTCACTTGGTTGAGCCTGAATACCATTGTTATTTGCCACTTGTTTTCAGACTGAGATTTTAGTTCTCATTTCTGTGCTTTCAGAGCCTCTTGAGTCTCCCTAACTGTATTGTTAGCTTGAGTTAGTTTAAAAGGATAATTCTTAACTCAGAACTTTGACATGTTGAAATGAATTTTGTTGAGCACATAGATTATTTCCTGTAGCAGTCTCTGGATGCAACCAGCTCAGTTACATGGTTTATTGTATGATCTCCTCAACAGATCTGTCACAAGATACCTGCTTCTCATTAGCTAACTAATGTAATTGACAAGCAATTGAGGCATATGTTCATCATCATAGAATCCCTACAGTGGAGAAACAGGCCCTTCGGCCCAACAAGTCCACATCTGACCCTCAGAACATCCCACCGAAACCCATTCCCCCTTTAACCCACATAATCTAGACATCCCTGAACAATACGGGCAATATAGCTTGGTCAATCCACCTAGCCTGCACGCCTTTTGACTGTGGGAGGAAACCCAAACAGACACAGGAAGAATATGCAAACTCCACACAGACAGTCGCCCGGGATCTGATCGAGCCTAGACCCCTGGTGCTGTGAGGCAGCAGTACTAATCACTTGAGCCACTGTGTCGCTTCTGAGTGTCCACCAATATTTTCAGCACATTCTTTGATCTCGATTTTACTTCTCTGCCATCTAGCATTCTCCCAGATCAAGGTTTCTCTTGTTCGCTATCATCTTTTAAAGGTATGGTTATGCTTTCTTATTGTTTTTGTTGGTGGCACGTATGTGGAATGGATAAATCGCAACTATAAGATTCGATGGGCACCGCTCTTACTCTGTACCACACACCGTGCAATGAATCAGTGTGCGGGCTACCTTCTGAAGTGACGTTATGTGAAAAACACAAGAGCTATTTCAAAGAATAACAATGTAATCAAAGTGGATTTAATAAATAGGCTGTTGTGGCACAGTGGTAGTGTCCCTAACTTTTAGCCAGCAAGCCTGGGTTCAATTTCCACCTGTTCCAGTGGTGTGAAATAATGTCTTTGAACAGGTAGATTAAAAAAAGAAAATTTGTATTTGAATAAAGTAAAATGCAATTGCCTATCTGCTTTAGTTGAGACTGTATTGTATACTCTAACTATTAATTCATGGTGAACCGAAGTGAAGTTTTTATATGTGTCATTATTTGCTACTTTTGTTGCTGTTTTTGATTTTTTTCCCCTTTAGCACCTTTATTTTGCTTTGTTTAAGTGAAATTATATGAAAGGTGATTATAGTTGAAATATTTGGAATGGTCAAACAGAACATGCAAAACGTAGGAGTAGAAAAGATCTCTTAAAATGCAGAAGTGACCTAATGCCATGTCCATTCATCAAACAAAATCAAGTAGATTTCAGTATTGTCCTATATTCCTTCCCTTCATTTTTCCTTGATGTGCACACTCTGGGTGATTGCCATTGCTAAAATGTATTCAAGTTAGATTTGCAACTTTTCAGTTGTGAAAAGGGAGTCAAATCAATAACAGAGATATGTACACTGCTATTTAATGGGAATAGTTAATAGAAATGTAAAGCACAAAAGCAAGAAAGTAAGGATGAATATTTACAAAACATTGATCAAAATGGAATATTGTGTCCCACTCTGGATACTACTAGTAAGTAAGATGGCAAAAGCTTTAGAGGGGTTTCCAAAGCAGTTTTGTAAGGACTGTTCCAAGGATAATAAACTGCAGTCACATGAATATGCTGCAGAAGCTGTGCCGTTATCATTAGAAAGGAGAATGTTGTGAGAAGGTCTGATAGAGATGATCAACTTCACGAAAGATCATATCAAATTTTGTAGAGAAAAGCCGTTCTCATTGGCAGGAAAGTCAAGAACCAGAGGATACCAATGTAAGTTATAACAGCAGAACCAAAGCCAAGACGGACAAACACTGCTTCATGTTGCAAGTGAGAAAAACATGCCGTGCACTGTGTGAGAGTGTGGTGGAAACAGCTGCAATCAAGGCTTTCAAAAGGAAACTGAATGAGCGCCTGAAGAGAAATAACTCACAGACTCTAGGAAAAATGTAGAAAAGTGGGTCTGGTTTAAACTGCTTTTGTAAAATGAAGCCAAGTGGGAATAAGGGCACAAATGAAAATTTCATTAGTAGATAGGCTGAGATAGGGAGGGAGGAAATCAGGTGATGATATGGAGGTTGAAATCAGTGATCTCACTGATGGGATGAATATAAGGTCGGAAGTTCATCACGCAATAAAATTAATATCAAGGTTGCAATTATGATGTTGCTATTAAAAGAAATTGATTACTTAAATGAAACAGGAACTTCCTGTTTCAGTATTACTGTTGCATCCTTGTTAGTTAACTTAGATTGCTCTTTGATGACGAAACTTGAACCTATAAAATTAAAGATAACAAAGTGTGGAGCTGGATGAACACAGCAGGCCAAGCAGCATCTCAGGAGCACAAAAGCTGATGTTTCGGGCCTAGACTCTTCATCAGAAAAGGGGGATGGGGAGAGGATTCTGAAAAAAACAAGGAGAGAGGGGGAGGCGGACTGAAGATGGATAGAGGAAAAGATAGGTGGTGCAGTGGGAGAGAGATCCCCTGAGGTTGGTCCGGAAGGAGGAGGGTAACTTCTTCAGGTTAGGTATCCTGGAAGATGCTTCGCAGTGAGGTTAAAATTGTGATCAGAGATAATGGGAACTGCAGATGCTGGAGAATCTGAGATAACAAAGTGTGGAGCTGGATGAACACAGCAGGCCAAGCAGCATCTTAGGAGCACAAATTCAATAGGTTTGGTTACAGTCTGACCTGCTTAATAACACAGGACAAGTGGTTGTCTTATAAACAGAAAATGCAACATGCACAGCAAGCCAATCAGCATTGAGATGAAAAACAAAAACACAAATAGATTCAAATAAAACCCGAAAGCACTGCGGGTACTGTAAATCAGAGACAAAGAAAAAACAGAAATTGCTGGAAAAGCTCAGCAGGTCTGCCAGCAAGTGTGGACAGAAATCAGAATTGACGTTTCACATCAAGTGATTGTTCCTCAGAACTGACGGCAGCTAGGAAAACGCTGGTTTAAATGCAGAAGACAGGGCCGAAGAATGGGACGAGGAGTAAATGAAAGACAAGGATGGAGCACAAAGAGAGAAAAGAGCAGTTGGACAGACAAAGGAGCGGGTGACGAACCGGCCATGAGAGTGAATAACTATTACTGTCAATGGCTAACAATAGGTAGTGCATAATTGCAGACTATGTTGAATAGGTTAGAACAGTACAGCCTTTATTGTCACAAATACTTAATGAGTATAGTGAAAAGTTGAAACGTCACCAAATTACAGTGCTGACTTAGGAACAAAAGTACCAAGGCACAGCTTCTTTTGTTATAACAAGCCCTGTGTGTGTGGGGACTGGGATAAGGACAAGGAGGTCTCAAGACCTAAAGTAATTGCACTTGATATTGAGTCCTGGCGGTTGCAGGATCCCCAAGTGGAAAATGAGGTGTTGTCCTTCCAGCTTGTTCTGGGCTTCGCTTCTCTGTCTCAGGCTTGCGGTCACACTCCATCAAACAGTCTGCTATTACACACAGCACATTGTTAGCCACTAGCAGTCCCCATTAATAATTATCCACCCTCTTGGCCAGATCATTACCTGCTCCTTTGTCTGTCCAACGGCTCTTCTGTTTCTTTGGCCTCTATTCCCATGTATCGTTTACTCCTTACCACCACCCCCGCACCTTATCTTCTGCATATAAATTGACATTTTCCCAGCTACTTCCCAGCTATTTTCTACAGTTTTAAGGGAGGGTTATCGGACCCAGAGCATTATCTCTGATTTCTCTTCACAGGTGCTGTCAGGCCTGCTCATCTTTTCCAGCATTTTCTATAAATAGATTCAAATCCCTGACATAATCGTTTAATTGGATTTGGCCAACAGAAGTGAGGCTGATGTTAGGTTTTTGTATTCCTTGTTTCCCTTGAGAATATGACGGTGAGATGTCTTCTTAAATTGCTGCAGTCCATACATGTAGATACATCTTATGCTGTTTGTGAGGAAATTTCAGACTTTTCTCTCAAATCGCCAGACTACTAATCCAGGATTATAAATTGCCATTCTCGTAAAGTTGCCATTTGGAATCATTCTGTTTGATTAAATGCACAGCTAGAATCTGGTAGGGTCAACTGTTAAGATTTGATTACAAGGATTTCTGCTAATAAAAGTAAGATCCCAGGCAGCAGAACAGTTGTCCACTCCATATTCACTGCAGGGGGGCTAAGGAGGAGCTGGCCAAAGTTCAGTGGTACAATACCCTAGCAGGGATGGCAGTGGAACAACAATGGCAGGTATTTCTGGATATAATGCAGAAGGTGCAGGATCAGTTCATTCCAAAGAGGAAGAAAGATCCCAAGGGGAGGCGGGGGCAGCCGTAGCTGATGAGGGAAGTTAAGGACTGTATAAAAATAAAGGAAAAGTATAACATAGCAAAGATGAGTTGGAAGCCGGAGGACTGGGAAGCTTTTAAAGAGCAACAGCGGATAACTAAAAAGGCAATACCCAGAGAAAAAATGAGCTACAAAGGAAAACTGGCCAAAAATATAAAGGAGGATAGTAAAAGCTTTTTTAGGTATGTGAAAAGAAAAAAAATGGTTACGACTAAAATTGGGCCCTTGAAGTCAGAAACGGGTGAATTTATTATGGGGAACAAGGAAATGGCAGATGAGTTGAATAGGTACTTTGGATCTGTCTTCACTAGGGAAGACACAAGCAATCTCCCAGATGCAATAGTGGCTGAAGGACCGAGGGTAATGGACGAACTGAAGGGTATTTATATTAGGCAGGAAATGGTGTTGGATAGACTGTTAGGACTGAAGGCCGATAAGTCCCCGGGACCTGATGGCCTGCATTCCAGGGTACTTAAGGAGTTGGCTCTAGAAATTGTGGACGCATTGGTAATTATTTTCCGAGGTTCTATAGATTCAGGATCAGTTCCTATGGATTGGAGGGTGGCAAATGTTGTTCCACTTTTCAAGAAAGGAGGGAGATAGAAAACAGGAAATTATAGACCGGTTAGACTGATGTCAGTGGTGGGAAAGATGCTGGAGTCAATTATAAAAGATGAAATTACGACTCATTTGGATAGCAGTAACAGAATAGGTCAGAGTCAGCATGGATTTACGAAGGGGAAATTGTGCTTGACTAATCTTCTGGAATTTTTTGAGGATGTATCTATGAAGATGGATAAGGGAGAACCAGTGGATGTGGTGTACCTAGACTTTCAGAAAGCCTTTGATAAAGTCCCGCCTAGGAGATTGGTGAACAAAATTTGGGCACATGGTATTGGGGGCAAAATCCTGAGTTGGGTTGAAAATTGGCTGGCTGACAGGAAGCAAAGAGTAGTGATAAACGGGTCCCTTCGGAATGGCAGGCAGTGGCCAGTGAGGTACCACAAGGTTCGACGCTGGGGCCGCAGCTGTTTACAATATATATTAATGATATAGACGAAGGCATTAAAAGTAATACTAGCAAATTTGCCGATGACACAATGTTGGGTGGCAGTGTGAAATGTGAGGAGGATGTTATGAGAATTCAGGGTGACTTGGACAGGCTAGGTGAGTGGACGGATGCATGGCAGATGCAGTTTAATGTGGATAAATGTGCGGTTATCCACTTCCGTGGCAAGAACAGTAAGGCAGATTACTATCTAAATGAAGTCAAGTCAGGTAAAGGGGAAGCACAACGAGATCTAGGTGTTCTTGTACATCAGTCAATGAAAGCAAGCAAATAATAAAGTGTGAAGCTGGATGAACACAGCAGGCCAAGCAGCATCTCAGGAGTACAAAAGCTAATGTTTCGGGCCTAGCTCCTTCATCAGAGAGGGCTTTTGTACTCCTGAGATGCTGCTTGGCCTGCTGTGTTCATCCAGCTTCACACTTTATTATCTTGGATTCTCCAGCATCTGCAGTTCCCATTATCTATGAAAGCCAGCACGCAGGTACAGCAGGCAGTGAAGAAAGCTAATGGCATGCTGGTCTTCATAACAAGAGGAACTGAGTATAGGAGCAAAGAGGTCCTTCTGCAGCTGTACAGGGCCCTGGTGAGACCACTCCTGGAGTATTGTGCGCAGTTTTGGTCTCCAAATTTGAGGAAGGACATTCTTGCTATTGAGGGAGTGTACCGTAGGTTCACGAGGTCAATTCCTGGGATGGCAGGACTATCATATGTTGAAAGATTGGAGCAACTGGGCTTGTATACACTTGAGTTTAGAAGGATGAGAGGGGATCTGATTGAGGCGTATAAGATTATTAAGGGATTGGACACTGTGGAGGCAGGCAGCATGTTTCCGCTGATGGGTGAGTCCAGAACCAGAGGACGCAGTTTAAAAATAAGGAGTAGGCCATTTAGAGCTTCTTCACCCAGAGAGTGGTGGATATATGGAATGCTCTGCCCCAGAAGGCAGTGGAGGCCAACTCTCTGGATAATTTTAAGAAAGAGATAGATAGATCTCTTAAAGATAGAGGAATCAAGGGTTATGGGGATAAGGCAGGAACAGGATACTGATTGTGGATGAATGAGCCATGATCATAATGAATGGTGGTGCTGGCTCGAAGGGCTGAATGGCCTACTCCAGCATCTATTGACTATTGTCTATTGACTGAGTTACAGTGACATCTGAGAACACCAGAAAAAATCCATTAGTAATGCCTCCTGCCTTATTGTCTCGTTTCAACAGGACACCACCAAAAAAATCACGAGAATCCTTCTTGAAAGCTGCTCCCTGGATATTCTGGCAAAACTCTGTCTTGTGCAACTGGAAATCTGAGTAAAAACAGAAAAAACAGGAGAATTTCAGCAGGTCTGGCATCTGTGCCAACAGAAACACAGTTAATTTTTTGAGCCCAAGGCTCTTCTTCAGAATTGAAGAGTGCTGGAAAATTGTGTGCTTTGTGTTGTTAACAAAAGGGAAGGACGAATGAATGGAAAGTTTGGTGAGAGCATTCAGGACAAAAGATGATAGGAGTACTAATAAAGATAATTCAGTTGTTGAGGTATAAAATAGGTGCTAATGACAGTTGAATAGGAGGAAAATGGGTCAGACCTGCTAAGAACAAACCAAGACAGAAGTGCTACACTTGCCCCCACACCTTATCACTCACCCCCATCCCAGGCCCCAAGATGACTTTCCACATCAAGCAGATGTTCACCTACACATCCGCCAATGTGGTATATTGTATCCATTGTACCCGGTATGGCTTCCTCTACATTGGGGAAACCAGGCGGAGGCTTTTTTGCAGAACATCTACGCTCGGTTCGCAATAAACAACTGCACCTCCCAGTCGCAAACCATTTCAAATCCTGCCCCCCGCCTCCCATTTCTTAGACGACATGTCCATCCTGGGCCTCGTGCAGTGCCACAATGATGCACCTGAAGGTTGCAGGGCCAGCAACTCTTATTCCTCTTGGGAACCCTGCAGCCCAATGGTATCAATGTGGATTTCACCAGCTTCAAAATCTCCCCTGCCCCCACTGCATCCCGAAACCAGCCCAGCTCGTCTCAGGCTGCCTAACCTGTTCTTCCTCTCACCTATCCCCTCCTCTCGCCTCAAGCTGCACCTCCATTTCCTATTGACTAACCTCATCCCACCCCCTTGACCTGTCCGTCCTCCCTGGAATGACCTATCCCCTCCCTACCTCCCCACCTATAATCTCCTCTCCACCTATTATCTCCTCTATCCATCTTTGGCCCGCCTCCTCTTCTCTCCCTATTTATTTCAGAATCCTCTCCCCATCCCCCTTTTCTGATGAAGGGTCTAGGTGCGAAACATCAGCTTTTGTGTTCCTAAGATGCTACTTGGCCTGCTGTGTTCATCCAGCCCCACCGTTTGTTATCTCGGATTCTCAGCATCTGCAGTTCCCACTATCTCTGATCGAAGTTGTGGGGTTCGGGGAAATGGTATTGGTTGTAATGCAAATGAGGGACAGGTTTCTTGATCTGAAGTTGTTCTACACAATGTTGAGTCCTGAAGGCTACAAGTGCCTAAATGGAAAATGAAGGGTTCTTCCAGTTTGCAAGATAACAAAGTGTGAAGCTGGATGAACACAGCAGGCCAAGCAGCATCTCAGGAGCACAAAAGCTGACATTTCGGGCCTAGACCCTTCATCAGAAAAAACAGCATCTGCAGTTCCCATTATCTCTTCCTCTAGTTTGCCTTGCGTTTCACTGGAACACTGTAACAGACTTAAGTATTAAATGTAACCATGGGAGCATACAAATTATAACATATGTTTATCACCAGCAGCTGGAAGATCAGAGTTATTCATGTGGACAGAGCAGAGGTATTCCTCAATTCAGCCACCAAGTCTGTGATTGGTCTAACTGATGTAAAGGAAACATTGTTGTAACTAACAAACAAATTAGATTGAAAGAAATGAAACTTAATCACTACTTTGCCTGGAAGGTATGTTTGGGGTTTTCAACAGTGAGGAGGGAAGAGGTAAAAGGGCAAACATTACACTTTCAGTGTTTGTATAGTAAGGCACTGTTGGGGAGTGAAGAGGTTAGAAGTGATGGAAGAGTAGACCAGAGTGTTGCGGGGGAACCGTCTCTCCAGAATAGTGACAGTGGAGGGTGAAAGATATATTTTCTGGGGGCACCATCTTGGAGATGGCAGAAGAGAACCGTTTGAATATGAACATCAGTGGTGGGGTGGGATGACAAGTGAGACAAGGGAAACTGTGTTGATATTCTGAGAAGAAGGGGAAGGCCCGATGGCAAATGTGTAGGGGTCCAACACACTGTGGAAGGTGGTATCTCATAAGTGATACTGAGTGACAGAAAAACTGAGAGAATGGAATGGAATTCTTGAAAGAAGCAAGTTGTTACATATAGGTAAAGCTGTGTTGCAAGGGGTTCAGAATTGGAATTTCAGAGGACAGGATAATTAAGATCTATATATTTTATACCATCTCTGTCTGCACCATTCTACCTGTGAAGCAGAAGACTATGCTGCAAAAGAGAAAAGTGGAACATGAAGGAGGATTAGGCATCAGTATGTCATCACTTTCAATCATTTTAGTCCCAGTCCCAATGGTCACAGCCTAAGAAATGGTCTCGTTAACACAGACTTCTTGCTGAAGGCTGGGGTATTTGGTTTACCTGCTCTGTCCATTTTGCTTTTGTTATCTCTAGTCACGCCTGATCTTGTCTTGCAACAGAGAGGCAGCCTTGTTTGTGGGCATCATGCAACCAGTTTGGATGATATGGTCATCATGATCGAATAATTTGATTCGATGCAATCTTTGAAATGTGGATGTTGTTAGTTGCAGTATTGTGAAGTGCTGAACAAGAGAGAAAGAAGCTTGGAATTCAATTTTCATGAAATTGGACTGAGATCATAAGCTGCTTCATAATTTAAGCAACAATTCTCAACATATACTTTACTTGAGGTTCGCTGCAGCTGGGAATTCAGTAACTGCAGTGGCTAAATAATCACTATTCCTACCCCTATATAAAGCACAGAGCTGAAACAAAACTGAATAAATCTCATAAAATATTTAATTAGCACTAATTATGCAGCTTGAAGTTTGCTACTTATTTAATCTTTTATAATGAAAGCTAATTACCATAGTTAAAAAATAAAAATGACATATATTGTTCTGAATCAGCCACCTGATTTTATGGAAATAGTTTGTTCTTCTTAAGCTGCAATCAAACTTTGAACATCAGTATCAAAACATGCAAAATACTGAAGTATTTTAAAATTCAAAATCACTGCTTATTGTTTCAATGTACGTGAACATTGTTTCAGTGTCTTAATTATCCTGTCATACAATTTGAACAGTTATCTTCCATATTATGGAAGCAAATTGTTACATGTTGTTGCCACCTACACCAATTTGCTGCTATTGTTATGGACACATGATTTTCAGACCAGCACAGAGCATTGAACATGCACTCCAGTGTTAGTTTAGTGAATTCATGCCATGTAAGCAGTCTGTCTATAACATTCATTTCAGTGCGTTTCTGGTTTAATCAATTAATATCGGGTATAAGAGGTCAATAGACCTGACTTCCTGATCGCTCCAAGTAAATGTGTTTGGACAATAATCATCGCACATTTAGAAATTCAAGAAGTTTAATAGCCTTGCGGTCAGTCTGACATTTCTGTTGTTAAGATTTATTCCAGGTAAGGAGCACACGTAGCTCATTTGCCAAGTTGTTCGGCAATTGTTTAAGATTGTTGAAAGCAAGAGATATTGAAGTCTCAATGTGGTCTTCACAAGCTTCAAAATCTCCCCAAGCCCGACTTCATCCAAAGGCCAGCCCATCTCGTCCCCACCTCCTTGATCTGTCAGTCTTTTCTCCCACCTATCTGCTCCTCCCACTTCACTGACCAACCCCCACCCCTACTACCTACCTACACTCACCTGTATTGGCTCCATCTCTGCCTCCTTGACCAGTCCTTCTTCTCTCCACCTATCTGCTCCTCTATCCACCTTCTATCATCACCTCTCTCTCTCCTTATTTATTTCAGAACCCCTTTCCCCTCCACTATTTCTGAAGAAGAGTCCAGACCCGAAATGTCAGCTTTCTTGCTCCTCTGATGCTGCCTGGCCTGCTGTGTTCTTCCAGCTCTGCACCTTGTTATCTCAGACTCCAGCATCGGCAGTTCCTATTGTTACTGAGATATTGAAGTGGCTAGTTCAAATAGTTACAGTACCCTTGCCGTTTATATTAGTTACATTTAATATTGCTACTAAATGCAAGGTAGACTGATTTTACCTTGTCCTTTGTAACAACGAAAATGTATATCTGATGGGACACTAGATATTGATAATTGCTTCCCTTGAGCCAGTGAACCTGATGAAAGGTATAATCCTGAAATGTCAACTCTCCTGCTCGTCTGTGCTACCTGACCTGCTGTGTTCCTCCAGCTCCACACTGTATTGGCTCTAACTCCAGGATCTGCAATTCTTGCTATTTCCTGTTGTTTTCCTTGAGCAGTTTTAAGTTTTAGTAAAAGATATCCGAAAATTATTTTCCCATTTCAGAGCCAAAATTCAAATCCCTCATATGGCTTTCTAAAGCTATTTCTCGATTTAGGATAGATCTTGCTCTCTACACTAGAACTTGCTAGATGGCAATATCAAGCTCTGTGTAATCATTGATGAGCTAATATGTAACTGGATGGTAAGATCAAGCTTTGTATAAACGTTGATGAGCTAATATGCAACTGCTACAATGCATTTGTTCCTGAAATATTAGCATTTCCCATCCATTGTTGTACCTTTTAATCAAGTTGCCCAGTCTAACATATTCAACATACCTTTGTAGTTTTAGCTGCTTAGATTTAAGGCCTTAAGTTTCTGGTCAAACCACCTAAACTGTGTACCCTTGGATTGTGGGAGGAAACTGGAGCACCCAGAGAGAACCCATACAGACACGGGGGGAATATACACACTCCATATAGACAGTTGCCTGAGGGTGGAATTGAACCTGAATCCCCAGCATTGCAAGGCAGCAGTGCTAACCACTGAGCCCCCATGCCTCTGGCTGAGAGGAGGGAAATGAACAAAGCAGATTGAGAAGGTGGGGCCACTGCAGTTATTAAATTCAGTCCTTGCTGTACACTCTAATCCATCTGCCAATATGGCATTTGCTGCACTTTGCAGACTGTACATGCCATTTTGAAACCTTAACAGGATTTGTAGCAGCCAAAAGGTATGCGTATAAAGACAACTTTTGGAGGCATGGGGTTGACAACACTGGGCAGGCAGCCGTGCTGAAATCTGCACAGATTTAAGAGATAATGGCAGGTACCAGATGACAGAAAAAGGGTGATAAGGCAATCAGAGTGGGAAACTGCTAAATAACAATGAAAGACTGATCATTATGGAAAGCAATCTTTTCTTAGTTAGTCCTCGGTGTTTAAATTAAATGCTTGAATCTTCATTTGGGATTATCAACTCGTAATCAAATGAGCAAGTGACTTTTTATTCAAATGTTCTTTGCTCTTCATAAATTATGCATCACAGTTATGTGCTTGCATGATCAGGCATATGCATACGGCTTCTTTAGACGTTACCCTAAATGCAAGTTCAGAAATATCAGTTGCCTTAAGGCCATTATGTTTCCAATGCAAGTTTGTCTTCTGCAATGCTGAACAGTGAAGTTACTGCCTGTTATTAATCTGGTATTAACCCAACTAAAGCAAGTTTGTCTTCTGCAATGCTGAACAGTGAAGTTACTGCCTGTTATTAATCTGGTATTAACCCAACTAAAGCAAGTTTGTCTTCTGCAATGCTGAACAGTGAAGTTACTGCCTGTTATTAATCTGGTATTAACCCAACTAAAGCAAGTTTGTCTTCTGCAATGCTGAACAGTGAAGTTACTGCCTGTTATTAATCTGGTATTAACCCAACTAAAGCAAGTTTGTCTTCTGCAATGCTGAACAGTGAAGTTACTGCCTGTTATTAATCTGGTATTAACCCAACTAAAGCAAGTTTGTCTTCTGCAATGCTGAACAGTGAAGTTACTGCCTGTTATTAATCTGGTATTAACCCAACTAAAGCAAGTTGGTCTTCTGCAATGCTGAACAGTGAAGTTACTGCCTGTTATTAATCTGGTATTAACCCAACTAAAGCAAGTTTGTCTTCTGCAATGCTGAACAGTGAAGTTACTGCCTGTTATTAATCTGGTATTAACCCAACTAAAGCAAGTTTGTCTTCTGCAATGCTGAACAGTGAAGTTACTGCCTGTTATTAATCTGGTATTAACCCAACTAAAGCAAGTTTGTCTTCTGCAATGCTGAACAGTGAAGTTACTGCCTGTTATTAATCTGGTATTAACCCAACTAAAGCAAGTTTGTCTTCTGCAATGCTGAACAGTGAAGTTACTGCCTGTTATTAATCTGGTATTAACCCAACTAAAGCAAGTTTGTCTTCTGCAATGCTGAACAGTGAAGTTACTGCCTGTTATTAATCTGGTATTAACCCAACTAAAGCAAGTTTGTCTTCTGCAATGCTGAACAGTGAAGTTACTGCCTGTTATTAATCTAGTATTAACCCAACTAAAGCAAGTTTGTCTTCTGCAATGCTGAACAGTGAAGTTACTGCCTGTTATTAATCTGGTATTAACCCAACTAAAGCAAGTTTGTCTTCTGCAATGCTGAACAGTGAAGTTACTGCCTGTTATTAATCTGGTATTAACCCAACTAAAGCAAGTTTGTCTTCTGCAATGCTGAACAGTGAAGTTACTGCCTGTTATTAATCTGGTATTAACCCAACTAAAGCAAGTTTGTCTTCTGCAATGCTGAACAGTGAAGTTACTGCCTGTTATTAATCTGGTATTAACCCAACTAAAGCAAGTTTGTCTTCTGCAATGCTGAACAGTGAAGTTACTGCCTGTTATTAATCTGGTATTAACCCAACTAAAGCAAGTTGGTCTTCTGCAATGCTGAACAGTGAAGTTACTGCCTGTTATTAATCTGGTATTAACCCAACTAAAGCAAGTTTGTCTTCTGCAATGCTGAACAGTGAAGTTACTGCCTGTTATTAATCTGGTATTAACCCAACTAAAGCAAGTTTGTCTTCTGCAATGCTGAACAGTGAAGTTACTGCCTGTTATTAATCTGGTATTAACCCAACTAAAGCAAGTTGGTCTTCTGCAATGCTGAACAGTGAAGTTACTGCCTGTTATTAATCTAGTATTAACCCAACTAAAGCAAGTTGGTCTTCTGCAATGCTGAACAGTGAAGTTACTGCCTGTTATTAATCTGGTATTAACCCAACTAAAGCAAGTTTGTCTTCTGCAATGCTGAACAGTGAAGTTACTGCCTGTTATTAATCTGGTATTAACCCAACTAAAGCAAGTTTGTCTTCTGCAATGCTGAACAGTGAAGTTACTGCCTGTTATTAATCTGGTATTAACCCAACTAAAGCAAGTTGGTCTTCTGCAATGCTGAACAGTGAAGTTACTGCCTGTTATTAATCTGGTATTAACCCAACTAAAGCAAGTTTGTCTTCTGCAATGCTGAACAGTGAAGTTACTGCCTGTTATTAATCTGGTATTAACCCAACTAAAGCAAGTTTGTCTTCTGCAATGCTGAACAGTGAAGTTACTGCCTGTTATTAATCTGGTATTAACCCAACTAAAGCAAGTTGGTCTTCTGCAATGCTGAACAGTGAAGTTACTGCCTGTTATTAATCTAGTATTAACCCAACTAAAGCAAGTTGGTCTTCTGCAATGCTGAACAGTGAAGTTACTGCCTGTTATTAATCTGGTATTAACCCAACTAAAGCAAGTTTGTCTTCTGCAATGCTGAACAGTGAAGTTACTGCCTGTTATTAATCTGGTATTAACCCAACTAAAGCAAGTTTGTCTTCTGCAATGCTGAACAGTGAAGTTACTGCCTGTTATTAATCTGGTATTAACCCAACTAAAGCAAGTTGGTCTTCTGCAATGCTGAACAGTGAAGTTACTGCCTGTTATTAATCTGGTATTAACCCAACTAAAGCAAGTTGGTTGTCGTGATTCCCTACTTTTCACTGATTTTAATAGTTTTTTCAATGAACGTTACAAGAAAATGTCACAATGGTATAATGCTATTCAGGAACTCAAAGTATTTTCAAATGCTTCATGGTTTAAAGATTACCTTTGAAAGATACTGTCAATGAAAAGCAAGGAATCACAACAGCCAATTTATATGAGGCAATGTTCCACAAACAGCAATGAGGTAAATGATCAGACAGTGAGATTTTTTGAGTGGTAAGCGTTGACCAGAACACTGAAGGACCCTTTTTTTTTCCAAATAATAGATAAAAAAATGTTTATTTCCACCTGAGAGGGCAGCTTAATGTCACATCTTAAATTCAGCATGTCTGGTACTGCAACGGACCCTCAGTACTGCAATAAAATGGCAGCCTGGATTATACGTTCATGCCTCACGAGCGAGGCTTAAGCCCAAACATTTCTGATTCACAGCATGTGGCCTAAAATTTTGATCCACAGTTCCCCAGACCTGCAAACTTAAGCTAGGAAAAAACTGGCTAGTCTGTTGAATTTCATTCTGGATAGGCAGGGTTTCCTGAATGAGAGTGGAGATTGCTGGCTATATATGCAGGCTGGGTGAAAGCATTGGGACTACAATGTAATTTGATAAGAAAGGGAATTAAACCAAACACAACCTTCTAGTCCTCATTCTTCAAACACCATCAACCCAGATTCATCATGCCGTATCCATGCCAAACCATGCCATTTCATAGTTCCCATGACATCCTCTTTCTCTCTACTCACTCCACAGCTCCTCATGCCCCTTACACCACTATATCCTCTTTAATCATTCTGATGGACCCTCATACATCAATGAAAACCTAAGCCCCCATAAGTTCTTAATTATATAAACATTAAACACGTGGAAATTCTCTCAACTAATCTCTAACAACAATGAACATTTCATGTAACGCTTAATCTCTTACAGAAACAAGCATTTTACTGATGTGTTTAATCTCTAAGTAAAACAGACATGTCTATGCTGAAAGAACTTGGTAGTGTCCATAATACTTGACAGGCACTCCACTGTAAAAATGATAGGTTGGTACATCATGCAGCACAAATCTAATAGTGTCTAATATTACTGCACAGAGTGAATAATCCAGTGTTGTATAAGACAGTTTTCACCTGAAGATATTAACTGACATAGACTTTGCTCATAAGGATATAAAGTACTGCTCCTGGGATGAGCTAACCAATTTTTTATTTGTTATTGATTCTGCATGAGAATATTTCAGTAATAGCTATCTGAACGTCTAGACAGAGTGTGATACCTCACAAAAGATTATCATGTATCTCAGGAATATTGCCATTATCTATTACATAATATGTAAACCTAGCATTGTCAACAATTCGTCATAAGACAATAACACCATAAGACATAGCAGCAGAAATTAGGCCATGCGGGCCATCTGGCCTGCTCTGCCATCCAATCATGGCTGTTAGTTTCTCAATCCCATTCTCCCACTTTCTCCCCATAACCCTTGATCCCCTAACAATCAGAAACCTATCTATCTCTGCCTTAAATGTACTCAATGACCTGACGCCCACAGCCTACTGTGGCAGTGAATTCCATAGATTCACCACTCTCTGGCTGAAGAAGTTTCTCCTTATCTCCATTCTAAAGGGTCTTCCCTTTACTCTAAGGCTGTGCCCTTGGCTCCTACCAATGGGAACATCTCCTCAACATCCACTCTATGCAGGGCATTCAGTATTCTGAAAGTTTCAGTTAGATCCCCCTCATCCATCTAAACTGCATTATGCATAGACCCAGTGTCCTCAAACTTTCCTCATATGTTAAGCCTTTAATTCCTGGGATCATTCTCGTAAATGTCTTCTGGACTCACTCCAGGGACAGTTCATCTTTCCTGAGATAGAGGGCCCAAATCTGCGCCCCATACTTCAAATGTAGCTTGACCAGAGGCTTATAAAACCTGAGAAGTGTATCCCCACTTTTACATTCTAGCCCTTTTGAAATAAATGCCAACATTAGATTTGCCTTCTGTCTTTGGCCACAGAGTACATCGAAGCGGTTCCTTTCGGATTCGGTTAAATATAGCTCGGAGAAGATTCGACAATAGCAATTTGCTTAAACACCAACATTTATTGAGTAACAATAAAAGACGAGAAAGGAAAGGAACATTTATTAAGTAAATAAAAAGAATGAAAAAGAGAGGAAACAAACAATAAGCCATATGCACTTCTGCACATCGGGAACCCCTCGATCGATGGCTGGTCTGGAGCCTGAGGTTGTTCCTAGCACTGTTCACAATCCTGGCCTGAGATGAGGTCCACAACCTGCAATAAAACTCTCTGTATTATACAGTATAACAAGCAGCCAGGCACAGAAAGAAAATAACTACAGAAAAACACATCGATTGTGCTGACTTCGGCATGTACAGGAACGTTCACAGGACTCATTCAAAGTCATGCAGCTGTCAAATATCATCAACAAGTTTTACCCTTCAGTCCATCCTATAGACCTTCCTAACTATTGACTCAACTTGCAAGTTTATCTTCAGAGAAACATGTATTAGTGCTCTTAACTCGCTTTGCACTTCAGATATATGAATTATCTCCCCATTGTAAAAAATAGTCTCAGTCTCTATTCCTCCTACCAAAGATGCACAACCTCACAGTTTTCCCTGTTGTATTCTATCTGCCACTTCTTTACCCACTCTCCTAACTTGTCCAAATCCTTTTGCAGCCTCAATGCCTCCTCAATATTACCTGTCCCTCCACTTATCTTTGTATTATCTGCAAACTTAGCCAGAATTTCCTGAATTCCATCATTTAGATCATTAATATATAAAGTGAAAATTTGTTGTCTGAACACCGACCCTTATGGAGCACCATTAGTCACCAGCTGCCATTCTGAAAAAGATCCTTTTATCCCCACTCCTTGCTTTTTGTCAAACAGCCAATCTTCTGTCCATGCTAGCACCTTACCTCTAACACCATGCACTCTTATCTTACTCAGCAGCCTCCTGTGTGGCATCTTGTCAAAGGCCTTCTGAAAGTCCAGGTCATTAGCTGTCCTTGGTCTAACCTGTTTGTTACCTCCTCAAAGAATTCTAACAGATTTGCCCAGCATGACCTCCCCTTGATGAAACCATGCAGACTTTGCCCTGTTTTGCCATGCACTTCCAAAATCTTACCAACGTCCAAGGTCAGGTTAATTGGCCTATAATTTCCCCTCTTTTGCCTTACTCCCTTTTCAAAAGGAGGTTTACATTTGTGATTTTCCAGTCCTCTGGGACCCTCCCTAACTACAGTGATTCCTGAAAGATTACCATTAATGCCTCCATGATCTCTTAGCTATCTCCTTCAGAACTCTGGGATGTAGTCCATCTGGTCCTGGTGATTTATCCACCTTCAAATCTTTCCGTTTTTCTAGCACCTTCTCCTTGATGATATTGACTGTATTCATGTTTGTCGCACGCTCCCACCACCCCCCGAACTCTTTTGAATTTTTGAGATATCACTCATAAAGTACTTATTCAGGCCCTCAGCCATTTCTTTGCTCCCTATTACTAATTCAGCATCATTTATCAGCAGCCCAATGTCCACTTTTTCTAGTCTTTTCCCATTTATTTACTAAATAAATTTTTTGCAATCTTCCTTTATATTACACGCCAGCTTACCCTCATATTTAATCTTTTCCCTCCATTTTTTGTGGCCCTTTGTTGGTCTTTGTAGGCTTCCCATTGCCCTTTGCCTCAATATATGCTTTCTGTTTTGCTTTTTTGCTGTTGCTGACTTCACTTGTCAGCCATTGTTGCCTCATCATCCCTGTACCATGCTTCTTTTTCCGAGGGATAAATTTTTACTGTGTCTCCTGAATTAGCCCCAGAAACTCCTCCATTGCTGTTACTCTGTCTTTCCCGCTAGGCTCCTCTTCCAGTCAGTTCTGGTCAGGTCCAACTTCATGTTCCTATAGTTGCCTTTATTCAACTGTAATACCGTCACATCTGATTCTACTTTCTCCCTCTCAAATTGCAGAGTAAAGTCTATCATATAATGGTCACTGTCTCCTAAGGGTTCCTTCACCTTAAGCTCCCTTATAAAGTCTGCCTCATTGCTCATCATTAAATCCAGAATTGCCTGTTCCCTAGTGGGGTCCACCACAAGCTGCTCCAGAAAGTCATCTCACGGACATTCTACAAATTCTGTTTTTTTTCAATCCTGATACCAATCTGATTTTCATGTAGGAAGCAACTTCTGTTGAAGACTTTATGTAGGCACCCTTCCCTAGATGATATCACCTAATACCAGCAAAAAGGATTATAGCAGTGAAAAGACCCAACGTTTCTTTGCTGAATTATTACAGTACCTGGTACTCCATTTTTTACCCCACATTTCTTTTGACAGTCTTTTGGGTTCTTTGATAGTTTGATAACTCCAACGGCCATACAGGTTTTTAAACAGAATTATGCATATTTTTAATAATCCCAAAGTGTATCTGACACCAAACACCCCCACACTCCCCTAAAAATAGAAAAGTGATACCCTCCCCAACATACCTTACATTCCTAAAGGGAATCTGTTATCCTCTTTTCTCCCCACCCACCATTATCACTGCAGTTTTCCTGGAAGCTTTGTGCAGAAGCATTGTGGCTCACCAGACAAATCCACAACTTTCAGGACTGCTCCAAGCAGGTCTAAGCTATATACTCCAGGTTCCATGCTGCAGTGGAGCCAAAATGCCACTTCACTGGAGACAGCTATTGACTTAAAAACGCCTCTGTAAGTGCATGCTTGCAAAATGCAGCCTGACTCCACTCCCACACCTGTGAAAAAGAAAGGTTTCACATTTGTGATCAGGACTTGTGATTTCAGGTCACCTCTGTCGTTTTCACTACAATAGCCACTCGGCTGTGATGAAAATTTGCACCAATGTTAAGGAAACCATCGAATACAATTTACAATAGTCTTTCCTTAGCTTATGCTCTTTTTTATGGATTATATTTTAACATATATTTTAATTTTTTTTATAATTTATCCTTGATTTAAATTATGGCATACTTGAGTGGCTTTTTTCAATAAATTATAATTGATGACAGGTACTAATGATTGTGGCTGGTCTGAGAGCCACCTTCTCTGCAAAAATAGAAAGGTTAAAACTCTGCACAATTAGAAAGCTATTGAGTTAATATAATAAAAAAACATGCTTCAATTAACAGAAGAGCAATTAATTGAACATCATTCTGACAGATATTGTAATTTTAAGATAATGGGTTATTGTCATGTTATTCATCAGATTGTTGGTTGACTGGTGAAGTTAAGTATGCATTAATTGAAAAGGTAAAAGTGCCCATAGTCCTTAATGTTCGCTTAGTGCCACATAAAATGAAGGTATAAGCATTCTAATTTCAGGCATGAAGGTATCTGTTTGTTTGGAGAAAATGGTAAAAATAATTGTGTGGATCATGGAATTATACAAAGAAATCGACACTTCTTTATTGACACAGCTAAATACAATCTCTCTTTATTCAAAATTCATTCCGTATCTTAGGATTTGTAACTTTCATTTCACTTTATTTTCTATAATTGTTGTCATGAGTTTGTTAATACACTAAATAGTGGTCAGTATTCTGATAGTACGTGCTATCAAATAGTCTCAATTCACTACTCTAAACATTCAGTTTCTATTGAATGTGAATTGCAGAATTACTCTTTCTTGCACTTGCACTCTTTCTCTTTTTCCCTTTTTTTTCTATCATTTGAATTGGCAGAAACCAGGCTATCCTTCAGAGATAATTGGTAAACAATATTTACTATTGCTTCTTTTATACTTGTGAGATTTTAATTAGAAATCTAATTGCATACTAAGTTCATACTTGTCTTTTTTCAGGAATTGAATTTTAAATTAATGCAAATATGGCCCCCGTCGAACAGCAGATAACATTTTTATACTGCACAATATTAAATGGAAAATGTGAAACTAATTTTCTGGTCAACAGTGCCATACAAGTGAAGAAATTGAAAAAACTTATGAACAAATAAATAAAATGTCATTTGTACATGAACACTGTTTTGTGCTAATCACCAGATTTGTAATAATAATACAGTTGGCATTCATCTTGGGCTTTCTATGCATTCATCTTAGATGTACAGACTGAAATCTAATTATAGAAGACAAGTGGATTAGGCAGAAGAAAATTCATTTTGGCATCCAACACATGAATTGTACAATAAGCAAGTACACTTTCTGCAATGTAAATTCTCCTCAACTTGTGGCCTGTCATATTTCACATTGCGCAGAACGTTTCTAAATACACAAATGGTAAGACAAACAAACATCAGAGGATTTGCTGTTCAATATTTATAACATTAACATAAAGAATTTTTTTTGATTCAGCTCCAAGTGGAAAACAGAAGAAATTGTCCCTTGTGGAATAAATACACTAAAATGCTGTCCTGCGAAGAATAAACATGTAACAATTTAAAATGTTTCAAAGCTATTCTCATTCAAAATTCTTTTGTCCGCAACAGTAGTAATTTGAAAGAGCTATGAGAAATAAGCTATAATCTCAGACTAGTAGAATACTGAGAGTTAACAAAGTGTGGAGCTGGATGAACACAGCAGGCCAAGCAGCATTTTGGGAGCACAAAAGCTAAAGTTTCGAACCTAGACCCTTCATCAGAAAAGGGGGACGGGGAGAGGGTTCTGAAATAAATAGGGAGGGGGGGACACGGATTGAAGATGGATTGAGAGTTGCCTAGTGCTTTCCTTACTTCAGGCGTTTACTCTCTTAAGAGTTACAGAGAGTACTTTTATGAAGAAAAATTTTTCTTTAACCGTCCATTCCCCAAAACACTTGTACTTTTACCAAATGTGTGAAAATAACTGTCATATCCATGTTTGAATCAAATTTGCATTCATTTCTCAGAGGAATGAGTACTGTTTATATTCCATTTAGATCATGTAACAAGATTTTTCAAATGAACTATGACATCTCATAAATAACCGCCTTCCTCAATCTGGAAGCAATATATCCTTGCTTGCTGATTTTTATGTATAGCCACAATCGATGTGATGTTAAATCATCCTGAAGCAATATTTATAAATTACAATACAAGATCATCTTTAGAAATAATTGAATAACTGTTAAGCAATTTTATAGGCCCAATTTTGTCTTTCATTTGGCAATGCTTTTTAATGATCACATTGGTGTATTGTCTGTTACACATGTAAATCTCAAGTAAGAACGTTAATTTATGGTCTTTTTTAATTGAATAGGGTCCACTGAGTTGATCCAACCTAACTAACTGCCTTGTTTATTGATGAATAAATAGTTCATTCACATTTTCCCTGGTGGTTTAAACTGAACAGCAGTGAGATGACTCTTATGACAGCACTATATAAGACAGCCTCAATGTTAGCACTATGTAGGACACTTAATGGAAGCACATCTCTGCCCACTATCTCTGTGATCCATAATATTTCACATTTTGGAGAATTAGATTTTGTAAATAAATCCTTACAACAAGTAAATAACAAAAAAAAATTCTCAAATCCCCACTTGAACAATATTTCTTCAGAAAATCTTGTGACATGTCATTACTGAAAACAAAATTTGTAAATTACTACAGCGCCATATCTATTGCAATTGGCATCTCTTCTGACAATTTCACCTCTTACGTTTGGAAAACGGTCATCGGAAAGTGGCAGGTCCTAAGCAAACTATGAAAACACAACAGTAGTAATAATAGGTTACCAGGACGTTATTACTCACAATCTCGAAAACTGCGCATTACACAATGTGAGACCACACAATTCAGGCTGAAGCTACTGATTAGCATGTTTTAGAAGCCAGAAGAAGAGCAAAATAGACCAATCTTAATTTAAAAAACTTAAAATTATTCCGCATTATTAAGATTCTTCTGCTCTGAAACACATTGTCCTTCTGCCCTAAATGAAACTTTTTACTTGGAGGGATATATCTTGTGCAACCAACTCACATGTGTTGCAAGAACTGTATCTGCCATGTTCACTTAGATAGCCCCAGGCAATTCTCATGTGCAGCATAGGTCTTGAAGATTTCTGTTTAAGACACATATATTTCAGGAATGCATTGAACTAGAAAGTGCTACTGCAGTCCATCTGGCTAGTATCAGTTTGCTTTTGTCATTCATATTCAGGAGTCCTTTGCATTGCCCAATTCCCATCACATTGCCCACTCATGGACTTAAGTCAAACATCATCACTGAGTTGGTTTACTCACAAAGAAGCTCAGTCTACTGGCAGATAATGAATGCATGACATGACTTTTCATCAGAAAGATTGAACGTTGCATTATCACAAAGAGCGGTATTGAACGGTTTCTCCAATAAAAGGACAGTATGTTCGTAACTTAAGAATTAACTTTTAAGCTCTGACCTGTTTGAGATCAATAACACCTGTAGATGGTTGCCTTTGCAACATTAGCTGGGTAAGCATCACCTGATACTTTGTTGATTGACACTCTCTAGGCTTGCTGCCTGCATGTGTACCTGAGACATGCTTCGGCATCTTGTTGTCATGTAATATTTTCCACCATACTTGGAATACAACCAGTGGCTTCATTGAAAAATCAGTTCACTCTACAAATTCTTGCATTGATTTCTTGATGAGCATTTTTAAAAAATTAAGTAAGTTGACCACAGGTTTCTTTTTATTTAATGACTTATTAATTTCTTATTGGATTATACTGATACTGAGGCATATTTTTTGTGCATTTGTGGAAATACCATACTTAACCAGAAGAGTACTGGAATGCTGCTTTCAAAAATTCTGTCCTCACTTCCAACACTCCTTGCTACAAGTGGAGCACAAGGTAATGGAACAGAATGTGATTTCCATAAGGAGACACACAAACCCAGTAGGTGCTATTTGAACTCAGCACTGGGTTCAAGTAGATCTCATTCTTTCCAGAGCACATTTCCCACAGTGTTTGACTTATGACTTTTAAGAGTGGACATGAATGCAGGAAAAAAGTGAATATGATCCACAAAACCCTCAAACTGTCAATTATGTGTATCCCTCGCTCTTTAAGTTTAGAAACAAAACAAACTGGTGTGTCTGAGTTGAAAAATAATTGGTGCTTGCAACTTCAATAGCCATTTGTTGGTATATTCCTGACAGCCATCCTATTGTTATAACTGCTTGATTGATTTTAAAACCTATTGTTAACCTAACGGGTGATGACGGAGGAGATCTATTCGTTATGACTTTATTGAAGGATCCAAATGATTGTATAAGTATCACCCTCTTTGAAATGGGGCTATGAATACAAAAATATTTATCTCAATAGGCATTAAATCTTCTCTTGTTCATCAGGAAAGTAATTGTAAGTGTCATCAAAGTGTACTTGCTTAATAATACCTACTCCCCTGCACCAACTTTGTGTTCCACCACCATCTCCTGACAATATTGCAGCCCTTGGTTCAAACTTGGACAAAATAATTTAATTGTAGAGGGAAGAGAAAGTGACTACCCTTACATCAACACACATTTAACCAACTGCAGCATCAGTAAACCAGAACAAAACTGGAATTAATGGGAATCAGGTAAAACTTTCCAACAGTTAGACTTATAGCTGGCACAAAGCAAGACGGTTGTGGTTGTTGGGTGTCAGTCATCTCAGCCTTAGGATTACTCTACAGAAGTTCCTCATTATAGTGTCCTTGATCTAATTACTTTCAGCTACATTTTCAGTGACATTCCCTTCGCCATAAGATCAGAAGTGGGAATTTTCACTGATAACTGCATAATACAAGGAGACGCGATGGCCTAGTGGTGTTATCGCTGGACTGTTAATCCAGAGTCTAAGATAACATTCTGAGGATCCAGGTTTGAATTCCACCATGGTTGATGGTGGATTGAATTCAGTAAAATATTTGGAATTAAGAAACTGATGATGACCGTGAATCCATTGTTGTTTGTCACAGAAACCCATCCGATTCACGAATGTCCTTTAGGGAAGGAAACTGTCATCCTTACCTGGTCTGGCCTACATGTGACTTCAGACCCACAGCAATGCGGTTGACTCTTAACTGCCCTCTGAGCAATTAGGAATGGGCAATAAATGCTGGCCAACGAGAGATGCCGTCATCCTGTGAATGAATAAAGGAAAAAAAGCATTCATGATGCTTCAGACATTGAAGAAGTTAATATACTAATGCAGCAAGACATGGACAACCCATTTCCATCCAGAAGGACAAGGGCAGCAGATACACAGCAATGCCACCACTGGCAAGTTCCCTCCCAGCCTTTACCAATCTGACTTAGAAATATATTGCTGCTGCTTCAGTGTTCGAGGGTTAAAATCCTGGAATTCCCTCCCTGATTAAATTGTGGGTTTACTTACATAGAACATAGAACAGTGCAGCACATTACTGGCTCTTCGGCCCACAATGTTGTGTTGACCTATTATCCTACTAAGTTCAATATACCCTGAATACCCTATATTTTACTATCGTCCATGTGCTTATCCAAGAGTCACTTAAAAGTCTCTAAAGTATCTGACCCCACTACGACCGCCGGCAGTGCATTCCACACACCCACCACTCTCTGTGTCAAGAACCTATCTCTGACATCTCCCCTATACCTTCCTCCAATCACTTGTTAATTATGCCATCTCATAATAGTCATTTCTGCCCAGGGAAAAAGTCTTTGGCTATCCACTCTATCTATGCCTCTTATCATCCTGTACACCTCTATGAAGTCATCTCTCATCCTTCTTCGCTCCAATGAGAAAAGCCCTAGCTCCCTCAACCTTTCCTCATAAGGCGTGCCCTCCAGTCCAGGCAGCAACTTGGTAAATCTCTTCTGCACCCTCTCTACAGCTTCCATATCATTCCTACAATGAGGCGACCAGAACTGAACTCAATATTCCAAGTGTAGTCTAACCAGGCTTTTATATAGCTGCAACATAACCTCACAGCGCTAAAATTCAATTCCCCTGCCAATGCAAGCCAACATTTCATATACCCTCTTTACAACCCTGTCAACTTGGGTAGCAACTTTGAGGGATCAATGGACATGGTTCCCAAGATCCCTGTGGGGATCAGTATATGGATTTCAGGCTCAAGAGGCCAGCTCACCACAACCTTCTCAAGAGCAATAAATACAATAACAACACCAGAAAAAGCTGGAAAGATTTAATAATTCTGGCAGCATCTGTGGAGAGAAAACAGAGTCAACATTTTGGCACTAGTGATCCTTCTTCAAAACTTGTTTAGAATAAATATTGTATCAGAGATAATGGAAACTGCAGGTGCTGGAAAATCTGAGACAACAAGATATGCTTCTAAATCTCCCCTTCCCCCACCGCATCCCAAAACCAGCCCAGCTCGTCCCCGCCTCCCTAACCTGTTCTTCCTCTTACCCATTCCCTCCTCCCACCTCAAGCCGCATCACCATTTCCTACCTACCAACCTCATCCTGCCCCCTTGACCTGTCCGTCCTCCCTGGACTGACCTATCTCCTCCCTACCTCTCCACCTACACTCACCTTTACTGGCTCCATCTCTGCCTCTTTAACTTGTCTGTCTCTTCACTACCAATCTCCTCCTCTATCCATCTTTGATCTGCCTCCCCCTCTCTCACTATTTATTTCAGAACCCTCTTCCCCTCCTCCATTTCTGATTAAGGGTCTAGTCCCAAAATGTCAGCTCCGAAGATGCTGCTTGGCCTGCTGTGTTCATCCAACCTTGTTATCTAGAATAAATACTGATCTGTCAGCAAGTAAAAATGTGCTTGCAGGACTGAAATGATAATATATCAGTGTCAGCATGGATCTTGAGGTTGGTCTATACTCAATATTGTGTAAACTGTCGTGGAAGATTTAAAGGCAAAGCATGGTGGATGTTGAGCATGAGATAGAGTAAGTTGACAATTAGTTGGTTAATGGGCTGTAAGGATCCATGGGGACAAATGTTAGCATGTTGAACATAAGAGGCATGAAGGAAGGATGTGAGCATGGATGGAAAGTGAATGGTGAGGGCTGGAGGGCCTAACTTCTTTCAGTACAGATGGGGCTGAAGCCTGGATCACTGAGTGGTCCTTCTCATCAGAATGTCATGGTGTTGGAAAGTTCTTGTTGCTGTTTCCTAACTTTTCAAAGGGTAGTGTAGGCTGGACAGAAGCATACACCTGAAACTCTGACTGAAAATCCATGTATTCAGGCTGCTTTTCCTGAAGTGGGTCTGGCAAGTCATAAAACTTCCTGACCATCCACACCCTGCCCAGGGAGAAATGTTTGACTGTAAAACTTGTGTTTCTATCACATAGGATCTTGTGTGGCATGCTAGCCATGACTCTCAGCCTCACTGGCAAAATAGTGACAAACTCAGGACTGAGGTCGAACCAGATTCTTGCTGGTTTTTGAAGAAAAAGAATTAACCTTTTTAATTTAACAAATAGGAGGCAAATGAAATCAAGTGAATGCATTTTTATTTAAGTTTGTAAATAGAATATATCATAGTGGTGAAATGTTGTTCACAAAATTGATAAAAACTGACTCAAAACCTGTGCTAGATTCAATCCATGTGCATGCTTGTGGAGTTACCAGAGAGGAGCAGCTTCATGTGTGTGTAGAAATGAGATCTAACAGCTACTTCACTCACTTTCAAGCACATTGACAAAGTAGATCTCACCAGCTAACAGTCAAACTGAGAACTCTTAGTCTGGTTCTCCTTCATTGTATGTTGTTTAAAATGTTAATTTGAAAATTACTGTAAGATGCTCTTGGGAAATCCTATCTTTCTGAGTGCAAGACAATCTATTTTCCTCCATCTTCCTTAATATCCATGATGAACAGTATCAAGGAGCTGCTTTGTGAATCACTGTACTGTTAGATAAGGTCAAAGGTCAAAACATATGAAGCGATCAGCAAATGAAGCTGATAATTAGCCTAGAATACCGCCACGCCAATGCGGCACCCAGCCAAATTGTTCCAAGGTTTTATTTTGCTCATATAATAATTTAAAATAATGAGTGGTAGTTGAGAAAAATATCATGGTTTTTGGACATCTCTGGTTCTCAGAATATGGCACACTATTTATTCCATCATCAAAAAATTGAGAAATGCACAGTACTGCATTTTATATATAAACAATCCTCAACTAGTTGTAGTTTTACCATTGTCAGATTATATCCTGTATCACATAAGACAGATGTGGATAATTCTTGTTACTAGGTAGTGATACCGCATCAGAATTCTCCATGCTTGAATTCAGTGCATACCATATGCTTTTATTCATAACAGTGACAAGACTCTCCATTGGGACAGAAGTTGATTTGCTATGTGCCCAACTAAAACATTTAATTTCCCATGGCCTCACTGAGATCTTGTTAATTGCCCCATTGCAAGGTTCAGGTTCATCATTTGGTTCACTGAGTTGGCCAATTGTCAGTTTTACGAGGCATTTGTCCAGGCACCTGCTCACGAAGCCACAAAGTCCATTAAGCCAGCTAATTCGAGATTCAATGTTTCCACTTAAGCAGCTGTAAGTTTAAATTATTTAGATCCGCTTCAAAAAAAGCAAATGACAGCATGCACTGACATTTAATTTTTAACCAAATGCAGTCTTCCCCATTGTCAAAATTTACAAATATGCTCTTTTTGCACTTCCAACTATTTTCAAGTAAGTTGGAGCTTAGCACTATTTCTTCAAATTCATTGACAGAGATCTTACTCTACACAAACTACTCTGTGATATTATTTGAAATTGGACACACATAATCAATGAAATTTTACTTGCTAACTTAAGGTCATATGAAAATGTGTTTTGTTTTTGTTTACGATGATTCAATGTCAACCTGTAAATTGTACAAAACATGTGCAGCTGAGAGAGCTGGAGATTTCCTCCCTCCAGAATTGAGGCTCTCCGACCAAACCCTGAGATCAGTTGAACATAGTGCAGCTCATAAAATTAACAAAATTATCAGAGAAATTGTCAAAATGCACAAAAGATCTTGAAAATGTGTAATTAGATCGAGATAATGAATCTTCTTTGCTAACTGCACAATTATAAATCTGATTTGCTATCACAAGCAGTATTTTGTATGCATCTTATGTTGGATGCACACTACAGATCAGTGTATAAATCTGTTTTATTGTACTCCGGTAATAAAGAGTTGTAATTTTTAAGGGAGGTTTCAAGTGTCTAGAAAATTCAATGAACAAGTATGTTCTATGACATGTGTAGCATAGCTTGGCTCATAATTGCTCAAAGCTGTTGAAATATAGATACATTGAGAAGCATGCACCTGTTTGTTACATTTATAAGATGCAAGTTACTGTGTATTACATCATTGTATTGGCCAGATTCCTAGAATTGTCTTTCACAATTCTCTCCAATTTAAGATGGACATGCTAAGCATTCAGACCAAACATATGTTTGGATTATGTACAGATTATCTGCCCATTTGAAACAAAACTAATTAACAAGTTGAAATATGTTATTTTAAACTTTAAGGCCATGAAATTTGATAAGAACAACATAAAATGTGGGGATCTTAATGTGCATTCAAACTGCACGTTTACATCCATTGCAATCTGCACAAATCTTCAAACATTATGCAAGTTCCCCAATTGTATGATTGCAATGTGCAGCCTGTAGAAGGCTGTTTAGCATCTGAGCTGGGGCTGCAAAATTACAAAAAGCTGTAGCACAATATCAAGCAAGCCTGTATTATGTCAAATCAGCCTGCTCCCCTTAAAGAAAGGAACAGATACGGAAAGTAATTCTGTGGTGAGTTTATGCTATGAAAGACTTAAGAGTATTGAAAAATGGCAGAAAGCAAGCTTGAAGGTTCTCTGACGTAACACTAAAGACCTCAGTTCTGACATTGAACTGATGGAGATGTGTCCTCTATCAGGAGGGATAAGAAAGTTGTCCAAACAGCTATGCCAGGAATCTGGCATTTCGCCAGTCTATCCTTTCCAGCAGTTTGCTACTATCAGGTTCACCATTTAATCCATTTTCTCATTCTGTATCATTCACGCACTTTGAAAACATGTTTCACAAATTCAAGTCTAAGTGATTTCTTCAAAACAAGTAAAGCTGTATTCCTGGTACTAACACTTAGATTTCTGTATATTTTTCCCCAATATGCATTCATCACTATTTTCTGTATCTTTTCCTTTAGCCACTTATGTACAAAGTTATCACCATACTTTTAGTTCTATGTACCTCTATATTCTGCTAAGTCTCCTGTCAGACCCCTTAATAAATACCTCTTGAAAGTTCTAATTAGTTATATTTTCATTTTATTACCTCCAAGTTATTAACAAAATATTGCCTCAGTTTGGAGAACTGAAATTAGAAAGGCTGAATATTATTGCAGCATCCACAGGCAGACACTAAGAGTAGTTGGTAATTAACACTAATATCACTGCAAATAAGGTCAAGCAATTCACAGGCAATTCTTTCTCAGTTACTTAGTTTCTGTCTAAAGATGTCAAGGAGCCTATTAGTTTTCTTCACATGAGTTCATCTGCTATAAATCAAAATATGATGAATTTTTATAACGTTCTCAACAACTGTGGGAGGCAATGATGTAGTGTCAGTATCCATTTTTCAAAGATAAATAGAGTGTTGGTTCTTCTTATCACTGGGGTTGTGGAAGCTGGACACCTATTCTGGGTCCAACTTCATCCAAATGCTGCTAATTAATGTACAACATGAAAGGATTCTGTGCCATAAAATGGAGGTAAGCTGATTAAGATTTTGGAGATGATTTAAAATATATAGGCCTATTTATCAGAAATTCAGCAACTATTAAATCATTGCATGGTCATCTGAAATAAACATTTCAGTGAGGTAGAAATAACTAAAAACCAAAAGAACTGAGGATGGTGTAAATCAGGAAACAAGACAAATTGTTGGAAAAGCTCAGGGTCTGGCTGCATCTGTGAAGGAAAAAACAGAGTTAATGTTTTGGGTCCAATGACCGTTCCTCAGAACTCAGTAGAAGTAACTTTTATTCCTTAATTACCATATTCTCATCTCTCAGTTTCTGTCCCACTTTCTGCAGTTTTTCAATGAGGATTCCTTCAAATGATATTTGACATTCTGTTAAGTGCAAAATCTAACTGAGCCTTTCCACTGATCTGGCATTTCTTGCATAGGTATTCCTTCCTGAGGCTCAATGAGCTCATCTTACTCACAAAACAACATCAGCAGATTTGTAAAAACTGGAGTGCTGTTAATAGAAATAATTTGACATTTCGTCAGTTGAAGGTCAGTTTTAATGGGTTTCAGATGTGACCAGCTCATTATTAGCAATGGCTCTGATTAATCTGTACCAGGACAAAAATTATAGACCACAGTGGCAATTTCCACATAGTCAATATATGCGCCTATAAAACCACAGAAGCAGTTGTGATAATATTGCATGTTAGATAAATAGGATACCCTGGTTAGCCGTGATTTTTCAGGAGGTATTAGGATCTGTGGGTGGTGGTAATGAGGCCAGAGAGGATAAATGACAGCAACAAGAGATTAGAACTGACAGTTATTGTCATGAATTGACAAAAAAAATCACAGTGATATAAAAAAACCTCAGTAATTTGAGACATTAACTACGTTATATGACACAACCTTAACCTGCATTAAAATCTTACATCATTGAAGAAAGACCAACAAGAATACAATGTGTTCTTTGCCCCTTTCCTATATTGCAACATTGATTGCCCTTCAAAATTACTTAATTGACTGTAAAGAACTTTGGGCTATCCTGAGGCCATGTGGGATACTGAATAAAAACAAGTCCTTTTTCTTCCTGTCTCTGTGCACTTCATGGATGACAGAGTTTAGGCTTCAGTTGACACTTAATGGGGCTCCCAGACATGAAACAAACACTGAAAAGCTATGTGAAGATGTCAATGAACTAGTCAGGTGAAAAAAAAATAGTGATTAATCGAATTCAATCTGGCAATGTTAAGTGATAATGAGAACTGCAGATGCTGGATTGGGAACTGCAGATGCTAGAGAATCCAAGATAGTAAAGTGTGAGGCTCTCCCCTTCCCCCACTGCATCCCAAAATCAGCCCAGTTCGTCCCCTCCCCCCGCTGCACCACACAACCAGCCCAGCTCTTCCCCTCCACCCACTGCATCCCAAAACCAGTCCAACCTGTCTCTGCCTCCCTAACTTGTTCTTCCTCTCACCCATCCCTCCCTCCCACCCCAAGCCGCGGCTCCATCTCCTACCTACTAACCTCATCCCACCTCCTTGACCTGTCCGGCTTCCCTGGACTGACCTATCCCCTCCCTACCTCCTCACCTATACTCTCCTCTCCAACTATCTTCTTTTCTCTCCATCTTCGGTCCGCCTCCCCCTCTCTCCCTGTTTATTCCAGAACCCTCACCCCATCCCCCTCTCTGATGAAGGGTCTAGGCCCGAAATGTCAGCTTTTGTGCTCCTGAGATGCTGCTGGGCCTGCTGTGTTCATCCAGCCTCACATTTTATTATCTTGGCAATGTTAAGTAATGTCTTTCAGGAGGACAATCAAGGCAAAGGAATATAAAATACAAGGCAAGGTTCTGACAAATGGAGTCGATCACAGAGGCCTTCACATGTTTGGAAACAGATTCAGGACATGTATATTAGACAGTCAAGTGGTGTATCACTCACTTGCCTGCATTGAACATTCTCTAGAAAATTTAATGTTTTATTATGAGCGCTCACCACTGCTCCTCATATTGCCTGAGCCATTTAGAACTGTCTGTCAAAATAAAGTAGATTTACAGCCACCATCTTTCTCATGGATGGAGCCTATATGGCCCACTTGATCTATAATTCCAGAGGAAAACTATTAAGCAGTGTAATGAGGAGAGCCTTTTACAGAAAAAAAATGCAAAAATAAGAATATAAGAATTAAGAGCAGAAGTAGTCCACTTAGCGCTTTAAGCCTGCTCTGCCATTCATTTAAGGCACAGTATATGTGTTTGAATTCTTCATTCTCTTATACCCGATTTTCATTACTGAACAAATAAATGCCTACCTCTGCCTTAAAGATATTCAACAACATCACTTTCATCCCTTTCTAATGCAGAAAGTTCCAAAGCTGCACAACCCTCTTAAGGGAAATAAATTCTCCTCACCTTAGTTCCAAAAGCAGCCTCTGGTCTGGGCTCACCCAGAAGGGGTAAATTCCTTGCATGTCTTCATAGAATACTCTCTTATCTAGCTTGGTGCTATCTGCAACTTAAGTTGCTATGTTTTCACTCATTTCATCAAAATGATTGATTTTGATGTAAAACATTGAAACCTACGCATAGACCCCTGCGAGATTCCAATCATCACTGTGCCCAGCAGACAAAAAAAATCTTTTAGAGTCATAAAGTCATAGAGATATACATCACAAAAACAAACCCTTTGGTTCAATTCATTCATGACAACCAGATGTCCTCTATAAATCTCGTCCCATTTGCCAGCATTTGGCCCATATCCCTCTAAACCTTCCTATTCATATTCCCATCCAGACGCCTTTTAAATGTTGTTGTTGTACCAGCTTTCACCACTTTCTCTGGCAGCTCATTCCATATGTGCACCACACTCTGCATGAAAAAGTTGCCCCTTAGGTCCCTTTTGGAGCTTTCCCCTTCCACCTTAAACTTATGCCTTTCAGTTCTGGACTTGCCCACCCCAGGAAAAGACCTTGCCTACATACCCTGTCCATGACCCTCATGATTTTATAAACCTCTGTAAGGTCATCCCTCAGCCTCCAACACTGTGGGGAAAATAGTCCCAGCTTTCTTAGCTTCCTTCTATAGCTCAAACCTTCCAATCCTGGTAACAGCCTTGTAAATCTTTTCTGAACCCTTTCAAGTTTCATAACATCCTTCCTATAACAGAGGAACCAGAATTGCATGGAGTATTCCAAAAGTGGCCTAATCAATGTCCTGTATAGCCACAACATGACCTTCCAGTCTCTATACTCAATGCACTGACCAATAAAGGCAAGTAAGCCAACACCTTCTTCACTATTCTGACTACCTGTGACTCCACTTTCAAGGAACTATGAACTTGCATTCCAAGGTCTCTTTGTTCAACAACACTCCTCAGTACCTCACCATTAAGTGTATAAGTCCTGTACTGATTTGCATTTCCAAAATGCAGAACCTCACATTTATCTAAACTAAACTCCATCTGCCACTCCTTGGACAACTGGCCAATCTGATCAAGATCCCAATATACTCTAAGGTAACCTTCTTCGCTGTCCACTACACCTCCAATTTTAGTGTCATCTGCAAACGTCCTAACCATACCTCTTACGTTCACATCCAAAACACTGACATAAATGAGAAAAAGCAGTGGTCCCAACACCGATCCTTGTCGCACACCACTGTTCACAGGTATTGAGTCTGAAAAACAATCCTTCACCACCACCTTGTCTTCTACTTTTGAGCCAGTTCTGCATCCAAATGCTTTGTTCCCCCTGTATTCTATGCAATCTCACCTTGATAACCAGTCTACCATGAGGAATCTTGTTGAATGCCATACTGAAGTCCATATAGATCACACCCACTGGTCTACCCTCATCAATCCTCTTTGTTACTGCTTCAAAAAACTCTATCAATTTAGTGAAACATGATTTCCCATGCACAAAGCCGTGTTATGGCTGCTCTCTGTTTTCTGCCACTGTACTCCTGTTCCAAAGAACTCAGATAAATCAGTTGAACATGATTTACCTTTCACTAAATCATGCTAAGTCTCCCTGATTGCATTGTGTTTTTCAAAGTGCCTATCTAAAACATAGTTAAGAATCAATTCTAATACTCCTTCCATGACAGATGTTAATCTAACTGACTTGTGGTTTTCTACTTTCTGCCTCCCTCCCTTCTTGAATAGCAATGGTTAAATATTCATATTTCCTATTAAGTTTCCACTACATTTGATTAAACATTGCTTAATTCCCTGTGTACCTACTCACAAAGCCTCACTTTTTATCTTTCGGCAATAGAAAAGCAGATATAATTTTCCACAGAATCCAAGCGTCTAAGTTTGATTTACAAAGTTGAATCATCTACTCATGAACATTCCAAGTTAATTCTTTTCTGTCTTCCATTTCCATTTCTAAAGATGTAAAGCTTGTCAGTGTGAAACAGAAACACAGCATGTGAAGAACCAACAACATCAGCCTGGTCATTACAGTTAAATCAGCAATACCATCATTAAATGAAGCAAGAAATCATTTACAGCAATCATTGCCCAAACCAAACTAAAATATAAGTACACCTACAGAGAATCCATGAGGGGGTTTCGTTTGGTTAGTTTCACAGAACAAAGCAGCACTAGCTTTCAGTGACTGTTGGAGCTTTCTTTTTCCAATTCGCTGTCAATAAAACACTTAATACAACCATACATAGAAAATGAAGTAAGAGAAAACTGTGGAATATCCAATAGAGTTATAATTAAAGAGGTATATCACTTTGGATAGTCATTGATGGCTGTGAAAAATTTCATGCTATATTGGAGCATGGGATGCATTATAATGACATGACTATACACAAGTAAAGCACACCTTGTAATAGAGAAAATATTATTTAAATTTAAGTTAGTGCAAGTTGAGACGGTATTTGGGAATGAAGGCTAAAGTTTGGAAGAATTCTGATGTCTACAATCTGTTATAGATTATATCAGGCTGAATTTCTTTATCCTTTCAAATGCTGAGGGAAAGACTGGCATTTGTTGTCCATCCCTCAATGCCCTTGAATTGAACGGCTCATTTCAGAACACATTTAAGAAGCAGTCACATTGTTGCGAGTGTTGGAGTCTTGTATCATTCAGACCAGATAAGGGTAAACCACATGTCTTTCAACAACAAAACAAATGACAGCTATCGTGGTTATTGATGCAACCAGTGTATAATCTCAGTTTTATTACTTGACATTCCCCCAGTTGCCATGGTGAGATTTAAAACCCTAGCCAATTAGCCTTGGCCACTGAAAGAGGTGCTGCAACTATTCAAGGTGTTGGTGAGACTAACTTGGAGCATCGTGTACAAATGTGGTCTCTTTACCTGAGGAGAGATGTAATTGCAATGAAGGGAGTTCAAAGGAAGTTTGCTAGTTTGATTCCAGGGATGAGGGGCTTTATCTTATAAAGAAAGTTTGAGCAGCTTAGCTTACTGTCTGGAGTTTAGAAGAATGGTAGGAGATCTAATTGAGGTATATAAGATGCCGAAGAGGACTGACAAAGTAAATGAAAAAAGAGTGTTATCTCATGTTGGGAAATCTGGAATGAGAGGTCATAGTTTTAAGATAATGCAATTCATTAATAATAAATCAAGCAATTCAGCAACAACGGGAGGTGATAGCCTGGTGGTATTAACACTGGTCTATTCATACAGAGAACCAGGTAATGTTCTGGGTGCCCAAGTTCAAATCCCACCATGGTCGATGGTGTAATTTGAATTAAGAGTCAGATGATGACCATGAACCATTGCCAATTGGGAAAACCCATCTCATTCATTAATGATTTTTAGGGAAGGAAACTGCCACCCTTTCCTGGTCTGGCCTACATGTGATTCCAAACCCACAGTAATGTACTTGACCCCTAACTGCCCTCTGGGCATTAGGGATGAACAATAAATGCTGGCCTAACACCCATATCCTGTGAGTGAATAATAAAAAAATGTACTTTGTTGGCAATGTATATTCAGCAAGTTTGCATATAACATTCATGCCACACAAGTGCCAGGTTGTGACAGTCTCCAACAAGAAAAAAAACTAACTTTTGACATATAATGGTATTACCATTATATACTGAAGCAGAATTTGGCCATTCACCCCATTGAGTCTGCTCCACCATACAAACATGGCCGATATGTTTCTTAACCCCATTCTTCTGTTTTCCTCCTGTAACCCTTGATCCCGTAACTAACCAAGAACCTACTTACCTCTCTCATAAATATCCTGAATGACTTGGTCTCCCCTGTATTCTGAAGCAATGAGTTTCACAGAATCACTACCCTCTGGCAATAGAAATTCCTCTTCATCTTAGTTCTAAAGTATTGCCCCTTCACTCTGAGTCTATGTTCTAGGATCCCAGACTCTTCTACTAGTAGAAACATCTTCTCCACATCCACTTTATCCAGGCCTCTCATTATTCTCTAAGTTTCAATGAGATCTCCCTCATCCTCCTAAACTCCATCAAGACTAGACCCAGAGTCCTCAACCACTCCTCATTTGATAAGCCCTTCATTCCCAGGATCATTCATATTGAATCCCCCACTATCAACATCCTGGTGGCTATCATTGTTCAGAAGCTACACTGATCTAACCATATAAATACTGTAGTTACAAGAAGCTGGAGACTTTGCATTGAGCAACTTGTCTCTTTTCCGTCGAAGCCCATCCATCAATTACAGGTCAGGAGTGTAATGGAATAGCCTCCACTTACATGGATGCATGCAGCTCCAATTACATGCAAAAAGCTGGATACCATCCAACACAGAGCAATCTCCTTAATCCCTCTATCCATATCCTTAAACATTCATTCTCTCCATAACTGATGCACAGTGGTAGCAGTAGGTACAACATACAAGCTGCACTGCAGACGTTCACCAAGTTTCCTTGCAAAGAAGTAAGTACTATCAATGAGAAAGATAGGAGCAACAGACACATTCAGACTCCACAGAAAAGTTCCTAAAAAGCAACACTATCCTGACTTGGAACTATATCACCATTCCTTCACTGCTGCTGGATCAAAATTCTGATCTCCCTTCCTATCAACACTGTGAATGTCCCTGCAGCTGACAGGCAAGTGCAGCTCAAAGCATTGAGGTGAAAACTGCTTTCTCAAGCAGAATAAGAACTGACAACAAAGACTCACCATCCTATTGACAAACGCATAACATGAAAGTATAATTATGAAAAAGAACATTCCATTAAAAATGCATTGCACAAACACAAATCACACTCATAGGTGTCAATATATTTGTATAAAAGATATTTCTACCCTCTCCACGTCAACATATGTAACATAACTTAATTTAGTTTTATGTGTGTACTATAGGTACAACTTGACTTCGCTATAATTTCTGACTATTCTGTTAACATCATCATCGTAATTGCACTATAGGATTTGAAATCTTTCTTTGAAACTCATCGTCCATGACAATGTAATTGAAGATTCTTACCAGTAGATTGATTTTCTACACTAAATTACTCACCATTGTTTACGTTAGGAAAAGATTATACGAGACCTGTTAATTCTTTTACAGTTGTAAAAGCCTTAAATCTACGAATATTTCCTTTTGTCACAATTTGAGTGGCATGTTGGTATAGTGGTGATGTACTGAATGAGTACTCCAGAGCAAAAGCCAAAAGAATTGCATGTGCTGTAATTCAGAAACAAAAGCAGAACTGGAAAAATCCAAAGGGTCTGGCAGCATCTGTGAAGAGAAATCAGAATTAATGTTTCAGATCTGGTCACCCTTCCTCAGAACTGATGGTAGCTGGGAAATTGTTGGCTTATGTGCAGGGTTTAGGGTGGGGAGAGGGCGTAAGGAGTAACCGACAGGTGGGGATAGAGCCCAAAAAGAGAGAACAGTGGGACAGACAAAGGAGTGGATAATGTTCTGGCTAGGAACACTATCACATTATCTATTGTAAGCCACTAACAGCCTCCATTAACAGCTATTCACTTCCTCACCAGATTGTTATCCACTCCTTTATCTGTTCAATGATTTTCCTCTCTCTTCGGGCTCTATCCCTATCTATTGCTTATTCCTTACCGTCTCCTCCCACCCTATCTCCTGTAAATAAATCAACATTTTCTTAGCTACCATCAATTCTGAGGAAGGGTCACCAGACCTGAAATGTTAACTCTGATTTCTCATCACAGATGCTGCCAGACCTGCTGAACTTTTCCAGCAATTTCTGTTTTTGTTCGTGATATGGAAGGAGTTGTCCTGCGAAACCTCAACATGTACTCTGGATTCCATGAATTCCTATTGTACGGTCAAACATGGACAAAACTTTCTGCTTCTTACCGCCTATTCTCCCTCCCACTGATCAGAAAATTATCGAATCATACAGTGCAGAAGAGGCCCTTCAGCCAATTGAATCAACCCCAACAAGAACTACACTAAATCTACGCTAGTCCCTCTTTACAGCAATTGTCTCAAATCCTTGAGTATTATAATATTCAAAATGTGCTTTCAAGTGCTTTTTAAAAATTATGAGGCTTTCCTTCTCAACTGCCCTCCCAAGAATGTTCCCACCACTCAAAAAAAGTTTCCTCAAATTCCCTCTAAAACCATGCCTTTCAACTTAAAATTATACCCCTTGTTATTGAGATAAGAGACAATGGAACTGCAGATGCTGGAGAATCCAAGATAACAAAGTGTGAAGCTGGATGAACACAGCAGACCAAGCACCATCTTAGGAGCACAAAAGCTGATGTTTCGGGCTTAGACCCTTCATCAGAGAGAGGGATGGGGAGAGGGTTCTGAAATAAATAGGGAGAGATGGGGAGACGGATCGAAGATGGATGGAGGAGAAGATAGGTGGAGAGGAGAGTATAGGTGGGGAGGTAGGGAGGGGATAGCTCAGTCCAGGGAGGACAGACAGGCCAAAGACGCGGAATGAGGTTAGTAGGTAGGAAATGGAGGTGCGGCTTGAGGCGAGAGGGGATAGGTGAGAGGAAGAACAGGTTAGGGAGGCGGAGTTGAGCTGGGCTGGCTTTGGGATGCAGTGGGGAAAGGAGGGATTTTGAAGCTTGTGAAGTCCACATTAATACCATTGGGCTGCAGGAACATGAGTTGCTGTTCCTGTAACCTACGGGTGGCATCATTATGGCACTGCAGGAGGCCCAGGGCGGACATGTTGTCTAAGGAATGGGAGGGGGAGTTAAAATGGTTCGCGACTGGGAGGTGCAGTTGTTTATTGCGAACCGAGCGGAGGTGTTCTGCAAAGCGGCCCTCAAGCCTCCGCTTGGTTTCCCCAATGTAGAGGAAACCACAACGGGTAGAGTGGATGCAGTATACCACTTTGGCAGATATGCAGGTGAACATCTGCTTGATATGGAAATTCATCTTGGGGCCTGGGATGGGGGTGAGGGAGGAGGTGTGGGGGCAAGTGTAGCACTTCCTGCGGTTGCAGGGGAAGGTGCTGGGTGTGGTGGGGTTGAAGGGGAGTGTGGAGCGGACAAGGGAGTCCCAGAGAGAGTGGTCTAGCGGACAAGGGACGAAACGTCAGCTTTTGTGTTCCTAAGGTGCTGCTTGGTCTGCTGTGTTCATTCAGCTTCACCCCTTGTTATTGACCCTTCTTTTAAGGAGAACAATGGCTTTCTCTCCATCCTATCCATGCCTCTCAAAATCTTGTGCATTTCAGCCTTCTCTACTCTATCGAAAACACCACAAGCTTACCCAGCCTTTCTTCATTGCTAACCTGGTCCAATTCCAGGCAATATCCTGGTGAATCTTCTCTGCATCCCTCCTTTGCAATCACACCCTTCCCATAGCGCATGGCCAGAACTGCAGACTGTACTCCAGCTGTGGCCTATGCAAAGTTCTATACAGCTACAACATGACCTCCTTGCTCTTACAATCTATGCCTCAACTGATAAAGGTAAACATCCCATATACCTTCTGAACAACCTTATTAACTTGCCCTGTTGTCTTCAGGGACTTGTGGACTCCAAGATTCTTCTGCTCCTCTGAGCTTCCTAATGTTTCTGTCAATTAATGACTTGTTTTGTTATTCCTTCTAAAGTGCATCACCTTGCATTCATCGGCGAAAACGTCATCTACCACTGGTCTGCCCATCTGACCAATCCATTTATATTGTCCTGCAACCAAAGACATTCTTCCTCACTTCCACCAGTCAGTCAGTCTTCATGTCATTAAGCTTAGAACATAGAACATAGAACATAGAAAAGTACAGCACAGTGCAGGCCCTTCGGCCCACGATGTTGTGCCGTGGAATATTCCTAATCCAAAAATAAAATAGCCTAACCTACATTCCCCTCAATTCACTTCTGTCCATGTGTATGTCCAGCAGTCGCTTAAATGTCACTAATGACTCCGCTTCCACGACTACCACTGGTAAACTATTCCATGCGCTCACAACTCTCTGAGTGAAGAACCTCCCTCTGACGTCTCCTCTACACCTTCCTCCTAACACCTTAAAACTATGACCCCTCGTGGCAGCCAATCCTGCCCTGGGGAAAAGTCTCTGGATATCGACTCTGTCCATGCCTCTCATTACCTTGTACGCCTCAATCAGGTCACCTCTCTTCCTCCTTCTCTCCAGAGAGAAAAGTCTGAGCTCAGTCAACCTCTCCTCATAAGACAAGCCCTCCAGTCCAGGCAGCATCCTGGTAAACCTCCTTTGCATCCTCTCCAAAGCCTCCACATCTTTCCTATAATAGGGCAACCAGAACTGGACGCAATATTTCAAGTGTGGTCTCACCAGGGTTTTGTAGAGCTGCAGCATAACCTCGCAGCTCTTAAACTCAATCCTCCTGTTAAGGAAAGCCAAAACACCATATACTTTCTTAACAACCTTATCCACCTGGGTGGCAACTTTGAGGGAGCAATGCACTTGAACACCAAGGCCCCACTGTTCCTCCACACTGCCAAGAATCCTGCCTTTAATCCTATATTCAACATTTAAGTTTGATCTTCCAAAATGCATCACTTTGCAGTTATCCAGGTTGAACTCCATCTGCCATTTACAGACCAGTAAGTCTCATGTCTGTCGTCTGCAAGGTGTTAGAAAGGATTCTGAGAGATAGGATTTATGACCATCTGGAAGAGCATGGCTTGATTAAATGCAGTCAACACGGCTTTGTGAGGGGCAGGTCATGCCTCACAAACCTTATCGAGTTCTTTGAGGATGTGACTAGAAAAGTTGATGAGGGTCGAGCTGTGGATGTGGTGTATATGGACTTCAGCAAGGCATTTGATAAGGTTCCCCATGGTAGGCTCATTCAGAAGGTGAGGAGGAGTGGGATACAGGGGAACTTAGCTGTCTGGATACAGAATTGGCTGGCCAACAGAAGACAGCGACTGGTGGTAGAAGGAAAATATTCTGCTTGGAAGTCAGTGGTGAGTGGGGTTCCACAGGGCTCTGTCCTTGGGCCTCTACTGTTTGTAATTTTTATTAATGACTTGGATGAGGGGATTGAAGGATGGGTCAGCAAGTTTGCAGATGACACGAACGTTGGAGGTGTCGTTGACAGTATAGAGGGCTGTTGTAGGCTGCAGTGGGACATTGACAGGATGCAAAGATGGGCTGAGAGTTGGCAGATGGAGTTCAACCTGGATAAATGCGAGGTGATGCATTTTGGAAGGTCGAATTTGAAAGCTGAGTACAGGATTAAGGATAGGATTCTTGGCAGTGTGGAGGAACAGAGGGATCTTGGTGTGCAGATACATAGATCCCTTAAAATGGCCACCCAAGTGGACAGGGTTGTTAAGAAAGCATATGGTGTTTTGGCTTTCATTAGCAGGGGGATTGAGTTTAAGAGTCGTGAGATCTTGTTGCAGCTCTATAAAACTTTGGTTAGACCGCACTTGGAATACTGTGACCAGCTCTGGTTGCCCTATTATAGGAAGGATGTGGATGCTTTGGAGAGGGTTCAGAGGAGGTTTACCAGGATGCTACCTGGACTGGAGGGTTTGTCTTATGAAGGGAGGTCGACTGAGCTCGGACTTTTTTCATTGGAGGGAAGGAGGAGGAGAGGGGACCTAATTGATGTATACAAGATAATGAGAGGCATAGAGAGAGTTGATAGCCAGAGACTATTTCCCAGGGCAGAAATGGCTAACATGAGGGGTCATAGTTTTAAGCTGGTTGGAGGAAAGTATAGAGGGGATGTCAGAGGCGGGCTCTTTACACAGAGAGTTGTGAGAGCATGGAATGCGTTGCCAGCAGCAGTTGTGGAAGCAAGGTCATTGGGGACGTTTAAGAGACTGCTGGACATGCATATAGGCACAGAAATTTGAGGGTGCATACATGAGGATCAATGGTCGGCACAACATTGTGGGCTCAAGGGCCTGTTCTGTGCTGTACTGTTCTATGTTCTATGTTCTATTTCTCAGCCCAGCTCTGCATTCTGTCAATGTCTCGTTGAAGCCTGCAATAGTCCTCGATACTATCAACGGCACCTCCAACCTTTGTGTCATCAGCAAACATACTAGCCCACCCCTCAACATCCTCATCCAAGTCATTTATAAAAACTACAAAGAGCAGAGGCCCAAGAACAGAGCCCTGCGGGACACCACTCAGCACTGACCTCCAGGCAGAATACTTACCATCTACAACCACTCGCTGCCTCCTGTCAGCCAACCAATTCTGAATCCAAACAGCCAAATCACCCTGTATCCCATAACTCCTGACTTTATGAATGAGCCTGCCGTGGGGAACCTTATCAAATGTCTTGCTTACTTAATTTCCCCTGTATTCTCCTGATAAACACCACTTGGAGCAAACATAAGAAATTATGCAAGAAGCACTTGGGTGCAAGTGTTAAATATCCATCACTAAGAGTGGTGAGATAACACCACTGCCAACTGATGAAGCTCTGATGCACAGTTTGATGAAGTCATCTAAACTCGAAACGTTAGCTTACTTTTTTTCTTCATGAATGCTGCTTGATCTGCTGTGATCTCCAGAATTTGTTGTATTCAGTACAGATTCCAACAAGGTATGGAGCTGGATGAACACAGCAGGCCAAGCAGCATCAGAGGAGCAGAAAAGCTGACGTTTCGGACCTAGACCCTTCTTCAGAAATGGGGTAAGGGAAGGGGATTCTGAAATAAATAGGGGGAAAGGGGGAGGTGGATAGAAGCTGGATTAAGGCGAAGATAGGTGGAATGGAGACAGACAGGTCAAAGAGGTGGGGGTGGAACCAGTAAAGGTGAGTGTAGGCGAGGAGTTAGGGAGGAGATAGTTCAGTCCAGGGAGGATGGACAGGTCAAGGGGGTGGGATGAGGCTAGTGGGTAGGAGATGGGGTGGGGTTTGAGGTGAGAGGAGAGCATAGCAGGGAGGAAGGACTGGTTAGGGAGGCAGGGATGGGCTGGGCTAGTTTTGGGATGCGGTTGGAGGAGGGGAGATTTTGAAGCTTGTGAAATCCACATTGATACCATCGGGCTGCAGGGTTCCCAAATGAAATATGAGGTGTTGTTCCTGCAAACTTCTGGTGGCATCGTTGTGGCACTGCAGGACGCCCAGGATGGACATGTTGTTTGAGGAATGTGAGGGGGAGTTGAAATGGTTCATGACTGGGAGGTTCAGTTGTTTTGTTTGGTATGAAGCGAGCGTAGGTATTCCGCAAAGTGGTCCCCAAGCCTCTGCTTGGTTTCCCAGATGTAGAGGAAGCCACAATGGGAACAGCAGATGCACTATACCACATTAGCAGATGTGCAGGTCTGCTTAATGTGGAAAGTCTTCTTAGGGCCTGGGATGAGGGTGAGGGGTGAGGGGTAGGGGCAGGTGTAGCACTTGCTGCACTTACAGTGAAAAGTGCAGGGGGTAGAGGGCTGGAGGGAGTGTGGAGAGGACAGGGAAGTCACAGAGAGAGTGGTCCCTCCAGAAAGCAGACAAGGGTGGGGAGGGAAAAATGTCTTTGGTGGTGGGGTTGGATTGCAGATGACAGAAGTGTTGGAGGATGATGCATTGGACCTGGAGGTTGTTGGGTTGGTATGTAAATACTAGGGGGATTCTTTTTTGGTGGTTATTATGGAGATGGGGTGTGCGGGATGAGCTGCAGGAAATGAGAGAGACACAGCTGAGGGCATTTTCGACCACTGTGGAGGGGAACTTGCAGTCCTTGGAAAATGAGGTCATCTGAGATGTACAGGAATGGAATGCCTCATCTCAGGAGAAGATATGGCAGAGGTGAAGGAATTGAGAATAGGGAATGGCCTTTTTGCAAGAAGGTGGGTGAGAGGAGGTGTATTCTCGGTACCTGTGGGAGTCGGTAGGTTTGAAATGGATATTGCTTTCCAGGTGGTTGCCAGAGATTGAAACAGAGAGGTCCAGGAAGGAGAGACAGGTATCAGAGATGGTCCAGGTGAACTTAAGGTTGGGGTTGGAAGATGTTCGTGAAGTGGATGAACTGTTCGAACTGCTCGTGGGAGATCGCAAGTGGGCTTCACAAGCTTCAAAATCTCCCCCGACTGCATCCCAAAACCAGCCCAGCTCATCCCCGCCTCTCTAACCTGTCCTCCCTCCCTCTTATCCCCTCCTTCCACCTCAACCCCCAGCCCCATCTCCTAACCACTAGCCTCGCTTGACCTGTGCATCCTCCCTGGACTGACCTCTTCCCTCCTTAACTCCCCACCTACACTCACCATTACTGGCTCCACCCCTGCCTCTTTGACCTGTCTGTCTCCTCTCCATCTATCTTCTCCTTTAACCATCTTCAATCCACCTCCCCTTTTCTCCCTATTTATTTCAGAACCTCCTTTCCCTCCCCCATTTCCGAAGAATGGTCTCAACCTGAAACGTCAGATTTCCTGCTTCTCTAATGCTGCTTGACCTGCTGTGTTCATCCAGCTCCACAACTTGTTATCTCAGAATCTCCAGCATCTGCAGTTCCTACTATCCCTCCACTATTACTCTCTACCTCCTGCTGTTAAGAATTTTTTTTTATCCATTTGGCAAGATCACCCTGAATCCCATGTGTCTTAACATTACTAATTAGTCTACGATGTGGAACCTTGTCAAAGGCTTTACTAAAATCCAAATAAACAATGTCTACTGTTTTGTCGTCATCAATCTTTTTGGTGACTTCCTCAAAAAACTCAATCAAGTTTGTGAGACATGATTTTCCTCACACAAAACCATGCTGACTATCCCTAATCAATGACCATAAATCCTATCTTTTATAATCACCTCCAATAATTTACCTGCACCGAGTCAGGCACACAGGTCTGTATTTCCAAGATAATAAAATGTGAGGCTGGATGAACACAGCAGGCCCAGCAGCATCCCAGGAGCACAAAAGCTGATGTTTCAGGCCTAGACCCTTCATCAGATGAAGGGTCTAGGCCCGAAACGTCAGCTTTTGTGCTCCTGGGATGCTGCTGGGCCTGCTGTGTTCATCCAGCCTCACATTTTATTATCTTGGATTCTCCAGCATCTGCAGTTGCCATTATCACAGGTGTGTATTTCCACTGTTTCTGCTTTACAATCTTTCTTAAACACAGGTACAACATTAGCCACCTTCCAGTCAACAGGCATCTCATCCATAGTCATGGATGATGCCAATATTCCTGCAAGGGGTATCATAAGGAAATTATGAATAATGACAGATGGAGCTCAACCTAGATAAATGTGAGGTATTGCATTTTGATACAACAAACAAGGGTAGGGCTTAGAAAATTAATAGTAGGGCCTTGAGTAGTGTTGTATAGTAGTGGGGCCTAGGGGTGCTGGTACATAATTCTTTAAAGTTTACATCCAGATAGACAAGATGATTAAAAAAGCATTTGGCGTGCTTGCCTTCATTGCTCAGTTCTTTGAGTATAAGAGTCAGGACATTAATTTGAAGTTGTTCAGGACATTGGTGAGGCCTCTTCTGAAATACTGTGTCCAGTTCTGGTCACCCAGTTAGAGGATGGATGTTATCAAGCTGGAGAGGGGTCAGAAGAGATTTTCCAGGATGTCCCTGGAAGGTTTGAGTTAGAAGGAACTTCTGGGTTGACTGGAACTTTTTTCAGTGGTGCATAGGAGATTGAGAGATGACCTGATAGAAGTTTATAAAATAATGATCAGTATAGATGGAGTTGATGGGAGTGTTTTTTCCCCAAAATGGGTAATTTCAAGACTAGGAGGCACATTTTTAAGGTGAGAGAAGACAGAGTTTAAAAAAGACAAAACAGGCAAATTTTTTACATAGTGGGTGTTTATGTATGGAAAGAACTTCCTGATGAAGTGGTGGGTGTGGGTACAAATACAATGTTTAAAGGGCATTTGGATGAATATATGAAAAGGAAAGGTTTGGAGGGATATGGGCCAGGAGCAGGCAGGTGGGACTGGTTTAGCTTGAGGCAATGTTCAGCATGGACTAGTTGAACCGAAGTGTCTGTTTCTGCGCTCTATGACTCCACCTGCAGTAATGTGCTCCTACCAACTGAGCTGCCGAGTCCAAATCTACAGCAGGTAGTGAGGGAGCCAACAAATGGGAAAATTCTATAAAGGCTTTGTCTCAACACTGACACATCCTTCCGTGTTAGTATTGGTAGGAGTGACCACCACATAGTCCTTATGGAGGTGCAACCCATCTTCACATTGAGGGAATACTTTATCATGGTGCGTGGCACTATCACTGTGCTAAATAAGATAGACTTTCAAATGATCTAGCAACTCAAAAACTCTACATCCACAAGCTGCTAGGCCATCATCAGCAGTCAAATTATATTCAATTATTCCTTGTCCATATTTTTACCGAAAATGATGAACTACAGAGGGGAGGTGAGAGTGGCTGCCCTTGACATCAAGGCTGCATTTGAATGAAAGTGGCATCAAGGATCTCTAGCCAAACTGGAGTCTACGGGAATTAGAGGGAAATTGCTGCATGAGTAGGACCCATCTCTGGTACAAAGGAAGGTGGTTAGATGTCAAACATCTCAGCCCGAGGACATCTGTACTGGAGTTCCTGAGGGTAGCTCCTGAGGTCCAAGCTGCTTCATCAATGACCTTGCCTCCATTGTAAGTTCAGAAGTGGGGTGCTTGCTGATGACTGCACAATGTTCATTGTCATTGTTTTCTCATCAGTTCATGTCCATATGAAGCAGGATCTGGACAATATCTGGCTTGGATGGATAAATGACAAGTTATATTCACATGACATAAGTGCCAGGCAATGATCCACACCAACAAGAGTAAATTCAAACGTTACCCATTGACATTTTATAGCATTAGGATTACTGAATCCTCCATCATTAACATCTTAAGGATTGTCATTGACTGGGATCTGAACTGGGCCAGCCATATCAATTCAAGACCAGCACGGAATTTAGGGATCATATGACAGGCAACTCACCTCCTGCCTCCCTACAGCCTATCCACCATCTTCAAAGCACTACATTAGAACACTCCCTATTTACCTGGATGTGTAAAACTCAAGAAGCTTGACACCATCTTGGACTAAGCATCCCTCTTGTTTGGCATCCTCTCCTTCACCTCTATCATTCACTCTCTCCGCACACTGAATCATGTATAAAATGTAGTGCAGTAATTCATCACTGTTTCTCCACAAACACTCACATCCACCAGCTGCAGTTCTTCTCTCAGTCACATACCATCTGACTTGGAACAATATCACCATTTCTTCATTGTCACTGGGTCAAAATCTCAGAAGTCATATCCTGCTGTGGACTGTAACAGTTCAAGAAGCACTTCACCACTAGCTCCTCCAGCATAGTTAGGCATAGGTAATAAATGCTGACTGAGTCAGTGATGCCCATGAAAATACATTTTAAAATAATCTCATGCCACGATTTAATCATGTAATTCCCATGGTTTGACATATGAGGGCAATGTCTTTGTAATGCTAACTTATCTTTGTTTCTCTTACTTCTATAAACTACAGTCATCATTATATTTGCCCGTCCATTCGCCCACAAATAAACAGTACTAATGAACAATAAGGTAGGGTGGAGGTTAGATAGACCTTAGGATTAAGGTAAAAGTTCAGCACAACATCGTAGGCTGAAGAGCCTGTAGTGTTCTATGTTCTAACAATGAACCACAATTCCTTTCTCTTCTCTTCCATCACCTATCCTGTTGGCTCAGAGCCTCATAATCAAATTTCATCTCTGACATCAAGATGTGGACAAAACTCAATTTTCTCTACTTGAACTTTGCAAAACAGAACCTACCCTTTCTCATAAAAAATAGGAGCAGGAGTAGGCAATTTAGCCCTTCAAGCCTGCTCCCCCATTTAATATAATCATGGATGATCTCATCTCAGCCACAACTCCACTCTCCTGCCCACTCCCCATAACCCTTAAACCAACTGCTAAATAAAAATTTGTCTAACTCCGCCGTAAATTTACTCAAGGTCTTATGGTCCACCACATTCTGAAGTAATGAATTCCACAGATTCATAACCCTTTGAGAGAAGTAATTTTTCTGCATCTCTGTTTCAAACCTGCTACATTTTATCAAAGAACTACAGCTCATGTCCAGATTGCCCCACATGAGATTTTAAACTCGTAACATATTATCAAACTGCATTTTGGGAACAGCTTCACCATGATTGACATTCCATTAAGAAGGCCTATTACCAACAGCCAATGGACATCCAGGGTGAGCAATAAAACCTTTATCCACATTTAATAGGAATGTGAAAAGGGAAATTGCTGACTACAATGCTTGTGAAAACTTTGTGCACTATCTTGAACTCATTGCAGACAAAGCAAATGCATCACTTTATTTTCTATGCTTTTTATTTTTAACCCTAAACTTTCTTTGAAAGGTTAATTACTGGAAGTTATAGGGCGTTATTGTCAGATCAGCCAATTTGTTCTGTATTCATCTGGTCAGCAAGTTAGCAATGCCCTTATTGCTCAGACTGTGCAATTATGCACAGTTTGCTGGTGCTCTAGGAATGGCCCTTGTGGAGCACACCCTTCTTGGTTATGCAGTCTGCATTCATGTCCCACCTACCCCACATGCATCTTAGCAAGTTGGAACTGCTCCAGCAGATATAACTAACAGAGCTCTCAATTTTCCAAATTTGTTAGGCTTCCCAGCGTTGCCTTGAGTATAAATTGTAAACATGGATCATTCTACCCAAATATAAACACTTGCATTTTAATAAAGGGTCTAGGCCGGAAACGTCAGCTTTGGCGCTCCTAAGATGCTGCTTGGCCTGCTGTGTTCATCCAGCTCCACACGTGTTATCGCAGATTCTCCAGCATCTGCAGTTCCCATTATCTCTGCATTTTAATGAACGTGTCTTTTCCCTCAATATGCAAGTTATAAAATCATGAGGGGCGTGGATAGGGTAATAGCCATGTCTTTTTTTCCCAGGAAAGGGGAGTACAAAACTAAATGGCATAGGTTTAAGGTGAGAGAAGCAAGAATTAAAATGGACTTCAGGGATAACTTTTTCATGCAGTCAGTAGTGTGTGTATGGAATGAGCTGACAGAGGAATTGGTGAAAGTGGATACAATTACAACATTTGAAAGCATCTGGATGGGTACATGAACAGGAAAGGATATAAGCCAAGACCTGGCAAATTTGGGATTAGGTCTGGTCAGTGTGGATGGGTTGCACCAAAGGATCTGTTTCTGTGCTGTATGACTTTACAACACCCTGAATCTGTTTCACATTGATCGATGCAGTTGCTGTGAAGTTATGACATGCTGGGAGATACGATGATATCTTTACACTCTATCAATTTACCTTATCAGGTTTATTCCAACAAGAAGGCAAAGGTCAGAATGATTACTGAATGATGAGAAATGTTTTTTTCTCCATGGCTCATGACAATACTTAATGTCTCAGAGCAGCAATGCAGCAGACAAAAGGCATACTTAATAGTTGAACAAACCATTAGTGATTGCCGGTTTAAAGTTCTGATGCCTGTTAGATACTTGTGGTGATGAGAGTTCTAGCAATCTATTTATATTACATTTTTTTTCATTTGGGGATATGGGCTTCACTGGGCTCGAGGACCAACATTTATTGCCAATCCCTAAAGTATCTCATTGCAGTGGCTGTGAATAACATTGTAATCAGAAAATGATTGATGCGTCATCTCCCAAGCAATGTTAGGTGATTTGGCGGTAACACTGCAGAGGCTGACAATCCAACCCATGAAGAATGTGGCACAGATTGAAGCAGTCATAGGTCATTTCCAGAGGGCATGATTTATTTGGCGAACCTGATTGTACGTGCACTGAAGGTATTTGTTAAACGGAGTGGTTTGCTAAACAGAGTAAAGACAGAAGTTGGTGACTGAGAAAATTAGACGTTGATGAGGAAGTGAGGTCAGTGCTTTAAACAGTAAATACTAAATAAATAAACAAATAAATTGTTCAAGACATAACATTAACATTAGTTAAGTAGGGATACCAATACAAAAGTTCATCATTGGCAATCACTCACTAATGAATTTGCTTGACCTGTAGGAAATTGGATGCCACTAGTCTTGAGTTCTGTGGTTGTTTGTGCGACCGACGAACTTGATCCTAGAGCTGCATCTCTGACCACACATTCAGCAGGTATTTCCAGGAGGTGGAGTGGTTCATGGCCTTGAGATCGTTAGAATCCCTTTCTCTGATTCCTTTTCCATCCTACTCTTGCCAATGAGTGTTCTTGAAGAATTATGTTCCTTCACATAGGAGTTTCCTCTAAATCAGGCTCTACATTGACATCGATGGTCCATTCCTCGAGGGCCACCTTCAGGAAGCCTTTCTTTGTCCTCCTTTTGTTTGAGTGTCTTCCTTGAGCTGGGTGAGGAAGATTTGCTTTGGTACTAAAAGGATCCAAACTGGATTAAGTAAAAGTACAGCATACATACTTAACTGACAAATAGAAGCATTAGATACTGAAGCAAAAAAGTAAACAGACTTTTAAGCAAAATTGTGGGGGCTGCTGATTCACGCTGCCTGAAATTCTTCATTATACGAGAACTGAGGATACTTCATATGTCCCGGATAATCAGTCGTATTGTAAGTTTGAGCTCAAGATTTCTGTGCAAGTGACTGGCAGCACTGCGGGGCATAGAGGACACCATCATTTGTTGAACTATACATTCCACTTGGTGATCACTTTGCTGCTATGGAGAGTTGAGAAAGATAAAAGAATAGTAGCCATTCTTTAGGCATAGGAAAAAAGGCACAGATTAGAAGAAGCATCCAGGAGTATGGCACTCACAAAACCAGTTTTGTTTACTAAATACCAGTGAGAGGGTTAGGGACTTGGGGGAATAGATTCTGGAGCACATTCATGGAACTGTAGAGCAGAAAAGAAGGATTCATGCTACACACAACAGAGTGTAAAAATGCAATGCTTATAGTTTCAGAGACAGGCAGATTGAAAGTGTAACATTCAGGTAATCTCATTTCATGGATTCATGGGAAATGGACGTTTTAAATTCTGAAACAAAAAATGGAAAATGGACAAAATCGAGTTGAGTGATTAGATGATCATTTTCTATTCTGTCAATATGCTGAGTAGCAGTAGTGTTCACTATCTACAAGATGCATTGCAGAAGTTCACGAAAGATGGAGACAGAGTTGAGTACGGTAGGCATTACAAAAGAGAAAGTGCTAGAAAAGCTAAAGGGTCTAAAAATTGATAAATCACCTGGCCCCGATGGGCTATGTCCTAGAGTTCTGAGGGAGGTGGCTGAGGAAATAGCGGAGGCTTTGGTCGTGCTCTTTCAAAAGTCACTGGAGTCTGGGAAAGTCCCAGATGATTGGAAAATTGCTGTTGTAACCCCCTTGTTTACGAAAGGATCAAGGCAAAAGATGGAAAATTATAGGCCAATTAGCCTAACCTCGGTAGTTGGTAAAATTCTAGAATCCATTGTCAAGGATGAGATTTCTAAATCCCTGGAAGTGCAGGGTCAGATTAAAACAAGTCAGCATGGATTTAGTAAGGGGAGGTGTGCCTGGCAAACCTGTTACAATTCTTTGAAGAGGGAACAAGTATGTTAGATCAGGGAAACCCAGTAGACGTTATCTATCTAGACTTCCAAAAGGCCTTTGATACAGTGCCTCATGGGAGTCTGCTGAGCAAGGTGAGGGCCCATGGTGTTCGAGGTGAGCTACTGGCTTGGATTGAGGATTGGCTGCCTGATTTTTCTGGTTGCAGCAGCAGCGCGAGCAGGAGCTTGGAGCAGGAGCCTGTCGGGCAGACGGTGAGTCACTGTTTTTGAATCTTTAAAAGGCTTACCTCGAGTGCCGGTGCCTTCCATTTCTGGTTGCAGCAGCAGCGCGAGCGGGAGCTTGGAGCAGGAGCCTGTTTTGAATCTTTAAAAACCTCGTGAATAGGTGGAGGTACGCTGAGCAGGAGCCGGCACGGGACTGGTGGGTGAGTGAGGTAATATGTTTGTGTGGTTGCGTTACCCGAAACACTACCCGGGTAGTGTCTCCCACCCATCCTCCTCCTCTAACCAAAAAAAAGGTTCTGTGTGCCTGATTGGGAAGGTAACAAGTTTATTGTTTATTCTTTATTTTTTAAGTCTTGGGAATTTAGAATAATGGGAACAGAGGTCAGGGCAGTTGAATGTTCCTCCTGCAGAATATGGGAGGTAAGCGTCACCACTAGTGTCCCGGCTGACTATATCTGCGGGAAGTGCACCCAACTCCAGCTCCTTGAAAACCGCGTTAGGGAACTGGAGCTGGAGCTGGATGAACTTTGGATCATTCGGGAGGCAGAGGGGGTTACTGAGAGGAGTTACAGGGAGGTAGTCACTCCTCAAGTACAGGAAAAAGGCAGATGGGTTACGGTCAGGGGACAGAAAAGGAACCAGCAGGCAGTGCAGGGATCCCCTGTGGCCATTCCCCTCAAAAATAAGTATACCATTTTGGATACAGTTGGGGGGGACGACTTACCAGGGGAAAGCAGTGGGGCACAGGTCTCTGGCACAGAGTCTGTCCCTGCTGCTTAGAAGGGAAGGGGGAAGAGGAGCAGAACATTAGTCAATGGGGACTCCGTAGTTAGGGGGACAGATAGGATTTCTGTGGGGACGAGAGAGACTCACGGTTGGTGTGTTGCCTCCCAGGTGCCAGGGTGCGTGATGTCTCTGATCGTGTTTTTGGGATCCTTAAGGGGGAGGGGGAGCAGCCCCAAGTCATGGTCCACATTGGCACCAACGACAGAGGTAGGAAGAGCGATGGGGATTTAAGGCAGAAATTCAGGGAGCTAGGATGGAAGCTGAGAGCTAGGACGAACAGAGTTGTTGTCTCTGGTTTGATGCCCATGCCACATGCTAGTGAGGTGAGGAATAGGGAGAGAGAGGAGTTGAACACGTGGCTACAGGGATGGTGCAGGAGGGAGGGTTTTGGGATCTTGGATAATTGGGGCTCTTTCTGGGGTAGGTGGGACCTCTACAAGCAAGATGGCCTTCACCTGAACCAGAGGGGCACCGATATCCTGGGGGGAAATTTGCTAAGGGTATTCGGGTGGGTTTAAACTAATTCAGCAGGGGGGTGGGCACCAAAATTGTAGTTTGACTACAGAAAAGGTTGAGAGTAGGGTGGCCCGAAATAACGTTTCAGGGTCACAAGATGGCACCAGCAAGCAAGAAGTTGGTTTGAAGTGTGTCTACTTCAATGCCAGGAGAATCCGGAATAAGGTGGGTGAACTTGCAGCATGGGTTAGTACCTGGGACTTCGATGTTGTGGCCATTTCGGAGACATGGATAGAGCAGGTACAGGAATGGTTGTTGCAGGTTCCGGGATTTAGATGTTTCAGTAAGAACAGAGAAGATGGTAAAAGGGGCGGAGGTGTGGCATTGTTGGTCAAGGACAGTATTACAGATGCAGAAAGGATGTTTGGGGACTCATCAACTGAGGTAGTATGGGCTGAGGTTAGAAACAGGAAAGGAGAGGTCACCCTGTTGGAAGTTTTCTATAGGCCTCCGAATAGTTCCAGAGATGTAGAGGGAAGAACAGCAAAGATGATTCTTGATAGGAGTGAGAGAGACAGGGTAGTTATCATGGGGGACTTCAACTTTCCAAATATTGACTGGGAATGCTATAGTTCGAGTACTATAGATGGGTCAGTTTTTGTCCAGTGTGTGCAGGAGGGCTTCCTGACACAGTATGTAGACAGGCCAACAAGGGGCGAAGCCACATTAGATTTGGTACTGGGTAATGAGCCTGGCCAGGTGTTAGATTTGGAAGTAGGTGAGCACTTTGGTGATAACGATCACAATTCTGTTATGTTTACTTTAGTGATGGAAAGGGATAGGTGTATATGACTGAGCAAGAGTTATAGCTGGGGGAAAGGCAATTATGATGAGATTAGGCAAGATTTAGGGAGCATAGGATGGGGAAGGAAACTGCAGGGGATGGGCACATTAGAAATGTGGAGCTTATTCAAGGAAACGCTTCTGTGTGTCCTAGATAAGTATGTACCTGTCAGGCAGGGAGGAAGCTGTAGAGTGCGGGAGCCGTGGTTTACGAAGGAGGTGGAATCTCTGGTCAAGAGGAAGAATAAGGCTTATGTTAGGATGAGATGTGAAGGCTCAGTTAGGGCGTTTGAGGGCTACGAGGTAGCCAGGAAAGACCTAAAGAGAGAGCTCAGAAGAGCCAGGAGGAGACATGAGAAGTTGTTGGCGGATACGATCAGGGTAAACCCTAAGGCTTTCTATAGGTATTTAAAGAATAAAAGAATGACGAAAGTAAGATTAGGCCCAATCAAGGATAGTAGTGGTAAGTTGTGTGTGGAGTCAGATGAGATAGGAGAAGCGCTAAATGAATATTTTGCAACAGTATTCACTCTAGAAAACAACAATGTTGTTGAGGAGAATACTGAGATACAGGCTACTAGACTAGGTGGGATTGAAGTTCACAAGGAAGAGGTATTAGGAATCCTTCAGAGGGTGAAGATAGATAAGTCCCCTGGGCCGGATGGGATTCATCCTCGGATCCTCTGGGAAGCCAGGGAGGAGATTGCCGAGCCTTCGGCATTTATCTTTAACTCATCATTGTCTGCAGGAGTAGTGCCAGATGACTGGAGGATAGCAAATGTTGTTCCCCTGTTCAAGAAGGAGAGTAAAGACAACCCTGGTAATTATAGACCAGTGAGCCTTACCTCAGTTGTTGGAAAAGTGTTGGAAAAAGTTATAAGGGATAGGATTTATAATCATCCAGAAAAGTATAAATTGATTAGGGATAGTCAGCACGGTTTAGTGAAGGGTAGGTCTTGCCTAACAAACCTTATTGAGTTCTTTGAGAAGGTGACGAAACAGGTAGATGAGAGTAAACTGGTTGATGTCGTGTGTATGGATTTCAGCAAGGCAGGCGATAAGGTTCCCCACAATAGGCTATTATACAAAATGCGGAGGAATGGAATTGTGGGAGATATAGCAGTTTGGATCGGAAATTGGCTTGCTGAAAGAAGACAGAGTGTGGTGGTTGATGGGAAATGCTCATCCTGGAGACCAGTTACTAGTGGTGTACCGCAAGGGTCGGTGTTGGGTCCACTGCTGTTTGTCATTTTTATAAATGACCTGGATGAGGGCGTAGAAGGATGGGTTAGTAAATTTGCAGACAACACTAAGGTCGGTGGAGTTGTGGATAGTGACGAAGGATGCTGTAGGTTGCAGAGAGACATAGATAAGCTGCAGAGCTGGGCTGAGAGGTGGCAAATGGAGTTTAATGCAGACAAGTGTGAGGTGATGCGCTTTGGTAGGAGTAACCAGAAGGCAAAGTACAGGGCTAATGGTAAGATTCTTAGTAGTGTAGATGAGCAGAGAGATCTCAGTGTCCATGTACACAGATCCTTGAAAGTTGCCACCCAGGTTGACAGGGCTGTTAAGAAGGCATACAATGTTTTAGATTTTATTAATAGAGGGATCAAGTTCCGGAACCAAGAGGTTATGGTGAAGCTGTACAAAACTCTGGTGCGGCCGCACTTGGAGTATTGTGTACAGTTCTGGTCACCGCATTATAAGAAGGATGTGGAAGCTTTGGAAAGGGTGCAGAGGAGATTTACTAGGATGTTGAATGGTATGGAGCGAAGGTCTTACGAGGAAAGGCTGAGGGACTTGAGGCTGTTTTCATTAGAGAGAAGAAGGTTGAGTGGTGACTTAATTGAAACATGTAAAATAATCAGAGGGTTAGATAGGGTGGATAGGGAGAGCCTTTTTCCTAGGATGGTGACGGCGAGCACGAGGGGGCATAGCTTTAAATTGTGGGGTGAAAGATATAGGACAGATGTCAGAGGTAGTTTCTTTACTCAGAGAGTAGTAAGGGAATGGAACGCTTTGCCTGCAACGGTAGTAGATTCACCAACTTTAGGTACATTTAAGTCGTCATTGGACAAGCATATGGACGTACATGGAATAGTGTAAGTTAGATGGGCTTGAGGTCGGTATGACAGGTCAGCACAACATCGAAGGCTGAAGGGCCTGTACTGTGCTTTAATGTTCTATGTTCTCAGAGGCGGAGAGTTGGGATAAAAGGCTCTTTTTCAGAATGGCAACCGGTGATGAGTGGTATCCCACAGGGTTCAGTATTGGGGCCACAGCTGTTCACCTTATATATTAATGATCTGGATGGAGGGACTGGGGGCATTCTGGCGAAGTTTGCTGATGATACGAAGATAGGTGGACAGGCAGGTAGTACTGAGGAGGTGGGGAAGCTGCGGAAAGATTTAGACAGTTTGGGAGAGTGGTCCAGGAAATGGCTGATGAAATTCTATGTGAGTAAATGTGTGGTTTTACACTTTGGCAAAAAAGAATACAGGCATGGACTATTTTCTAAACGGTGAGAAAATTCGCAAATCAGAAGTGCAAAAGGATCTGGGTGTGTTGGTCCGGGATTCTCTAAAGGTTAACCTTCAGGTAGAGTCCGTAATTAAGAAAGCGAATGTAATGTTGTCGTTTATCTCAAGAGGGTTGGAATATAAAAGCAGCGATGTGCTTCTGAGGCTTTATAAGGCTCTAGTTAGGTCCCATTTAGAATACTGTGTCCAATTTTGGGCGCCACGCCTCAGGAAGGACATACTAGCCCTGGAGCGCGTCCAGCGGAGATTCACACTGATGATCCCTGGAATGGTAGGTTTAATGTATCATGAACGGCTAAGGATCCTGGGATTGTACTCATTAGAGTTTAGAAGGTTGAGGGGCGATCTAATAGAAACTTACAAGATAATGTATGGTTTGGAAGGGGTGGACGTTGGGAAGTTGTTTCCGTTAGGCGGGGAGACTAGGACTCATGGGCACAGCCTTGAAACTAGAGGGGGTAAATTTAAAACTGAAATGAGGCAACATTTCTTCAGCCAGAGAGTGGTGGGCTTGTGGAATTCATTGCCACGGAGTGCAGTGGAGGCCAGGACGTTGGATGCCTTCAAGGCAGATATCGACAAATTCTTGATCTCAGAAGGAATCAAGGGCTACGGGGGGAGTGCAGGGAAGTGGTGTTGAAATGCCGATCAACCATGATTTATATGGTGGCGTGGGCTTAATGGCCGAATGGCCTTACTTCCACTCCTATGTCTTATGGTCTTATGGTCTAAAGATCCTCAGACGGCACTGTTTGAACCCATGACTACTTACATCTAGAAGGATAAAGGCAGCAGATACATGAGAACACCACCGACTTCAAGTTCTTCTTCAAACTACTCACCATCCTGATTTGGAAAAAGATCACTGTTCCTTTGATGTCACTGGGTCAACATCCTGGAATTCGCTCCATAATAGCATATTGGGTCAACCCCCAGCAGGAGGACTGCAGCAGTTCAAGAGGGCAGCTCACCAATACCTTCTCAAGGGCAGCTAGTGATGGGCAAGAAATGCTGGCCATTTCTTGAGCCCACCTCCCATGAATGAATAAAAATGCATGAAATTAAAATGTAATTCACATTTCAGCCAGAAGGTGTTAACCTGCAGCAACCCTTCTTTTAGACTAATCTTAGAATCCCTACAGAGTGGAAACAGGCCCTTTGGCCCAACAAGTCCATGCTGACCGTTGCTGCATCCCACGCAGATCCATCCCTCTATAACCCACCTGCACCCAAACATCTCTGAAAACTACAGACAATTTAGCACAGCCAATCTACCTGACCTGCACATCTTTGGTTTATGGGAAGAAACTGCAGCACCCGGAGGAAACCCATGCAGACACAGGGATAATTTGCAAACACCACACAGACAGTTGGCCGAGGATGGAATTGAATCCAGGTCCCTGGCACTGTGAAGCAGCAGTGCTAACCACTGAGCTACATTGCCAGCCCATGACTGCTATTATCTGTATAGTTAAGGAAAACTGATTCACAATGGACTTACAGATTTCTGGTCTGTGATTCAGAATTCCAAAGAATTGGTGTGAAGAAAATAAATTCTACTCCAAGTGTGTGAATGAGTGCAATGCAAGTGGTAAGCAAATAAGCAAAAAAAGAACAAGCATAGGCCATTTAACCCTGAAAGCCTCTCCTCCCACTTTATAGACCCCTGGCCTCAATCCCTCTTTCATACCCTCAACTCCCCAGAACTTAAAGATCTACCTCATAAATACTTTCATTGATCAAATCTCCACACGTCTCTGGAGTAGAGGCTTCAACATGTTCACTACTATCTGAAATTCCTCCGCATCTCAGTTTTAAAAGAGTGTCTCCACATTCTGTAATTACGTCCCTGAGTTTGAAAGTCTCCCACTAGTAGAAATATCTGTTCAACATCTACGCTGTCAACCATCCTCAATCTTTTGTGTTTCAGTAGGATTCCCCCCGATTCTGCCAAACTTGAATGAATAAAGGTCGAATAGATTTATCCATTTGTGATAAATTAATCCCTACACCCCAGAAGCAGCCTAGTGAATCTCTTTTGAGTAGCATCAATGTCAGTGTAACCTTTTATAAATACAGGAGCAAAACTAGACACTCTTCTCCCAGAGCCGTCTCATCTATACCCTGGACAATTGCAACAACACTTCCCTATTTTAAAACTCCAGCCCCTCACAATTAAAGCAAAAATTTTTAGTGGCAGTCTTAATTTCTTGACGTACCTGCGTGCTAACCTGTTGAGCTTCATGCACAGAAAAGAGAGTTCACCACTCTCCCAGGCAGCACGTTCCAAACCCTAACAACTCCCTGAGTAAAGAATCTTCGCCTCATCTCACTCCTAGCTCTCTTGCCCATAGTCTTGAAATTGTGACCCATAGTTACAGACATACCAACCGGTGGAAATAAAATATCCTTCTACAACTTGTCAAAATTGTTCATAATTCTGAAGTTCTGAACAAAGTCACCTCTTAATCTTCTCTGCTCCAACATGAATAAGCCTAATTTCTCCAAACTTTCCTTACCTCCGGAATCCCTCATTCCTGGTACTATTTCAAGAAATCACCTTTGAACTACATCCAGGGCATTAACATCATTCCTTAAATAAGGTGCCCAGAGTTGAACACAATACTCCAAATGACCAGTGATTTGTAGAGGTGTAGCATCAATTCCTTGCTTTTATATTCAGTTCCTCTATGTATATACCCAAGAATGCTATAAGCCTTCAAAACAACTGTTTAAGTTTGCCTGGTAACCCTCAGAGAATTGCATATTACAATTGCAGGTCAGGCAGAGGAGGTCACTACTATTGGGGTAAAAGAGTGAATTTATAAAAAGAAAATCAATATTTATTACTTAACCGATAGCATGTAATTGCAATACAAGTGCCTCATACTGTCACATTCATGCACAAATACAGATACATAGAACTAAAAGGTGATTACAAGATTGCTAGCATGCACTTAGGTAATATAAATCCAAAAATTCACTGTAACACTTTCCTTCTTTGTGATGGGGTTTTGAAGTGTTGAATATCTGTAATTCTAGTTTCAGTCCATAGAAAGAGAAAGGTTTAAGGTTGATGAACAAGAAATTACAGTGGCATGTTGCTTGTAGTAGCATGTTTTTCTGGCTTCACTCCAGTCAAGGTATAGTCAAATCCCGATAGTAAAAACCTGGTCTGGTTCCAAAAATAGGAGGGTAAATGCTAGCCTGTAGTCTATGTTTTCTGATCTGTTTTAGGCAGATTCCTATTTTTTTGCTCTATTTCTCTACTATTTCAAAATGGGTCTTTTCAAATGTACTTTAAAGGAACCTAATTTCTAAAAAAATGATTACAATACTTGCCTTCATAAATGGTTTCTGGTAGAACACAACCTGATTGCAGGGCTAGGCATTTGTCTCTTTAAGCTTGCTCCACCATTCAAAAAGATTATGTGCGATCTAACTGTATTCCCAATTCCACTTTCTTGTCTTCCCTCCACAACCATCAACCCATCGTGTATCAAAAATCTACCAAACTCAGCCTTGAATAAATGCAATAATCCAGCCCCCACTGCTTTCTACTGAAGAAAATTCCACAGGCTAATAATTTTTTGGTAGAAAATATTTCTCCTCATTTCAATTTGAAAAGGGAGGCCTCTTAAAATATTAGTTCCAGCCACCCCTTTCTACCACCTCCCTTGGCAGTGCGCTCCAGTCAACTACACCCATCCGTGTAAAAAGCTTGCTTCACTCATTTCCTATATATTTATGCACCTCTCATCTTAAATCTGTTCTTCCTACTATTTGACTTTTTCAACCAGAGGGAAGACAATCCACACTATCCATGCCTTTCATGATTTTATATACTTCTTTCAGGTCACTCCTCAGCTGACAATGGTCGAGCAAAAACATGCAAGTTTTTCCAATCTCTCCTCATAGCTAATACACTCCAATCTAAGTAATATCCTGGCAAAACTTTTCTGTCCCCTCTCCAAAGCCTCCACATCTTTTCTTTAGTGCACTGGCCAGAACTGTGCGCAGTAGTCCAATTGTGGGCTGACAAATTCTTATACAACTGCAACATGACTTGCCAACTTTTGTATTCAATATGATGAAGGCAAGCATACCACATGCCTTCTTTGCCATCTTATTCATTTGTGTTGCCACTTTCAGAGAGCTATGGACCAGGACACCAAGAACCCTCTGTATGCCAATGCTTCTAAGGATCCTGGCATTTACTGAATCCTTTCCCGTTATGTTTGATCTCCCAAAATGCATCACCTCATATTTGTCCAGATTAAACTTCATCTGCTTTCCAGCTGATCTATATCCTGCTAAATTCTTTGATATTCCTCCCCACTATCCACAACTTCATCAATCCTTATGTCATCTGCAAACTTATTAATCAAGCCATTGAAATTTTGATCCAAAACATTTATGTTTATGACAAACAACAGATGCCCGGACACTGATCTTGCAGAGCACCATCGGTCACAGACCTCTAGTCAAAAAAAACCCTCCACAGCTACCCTCTGCCTTCTGTGGGTATTCCAACTTGCCAACTCACTATGGATTCCATGTAACTTGGTCTTCTGAAACAGCTTACCATGAGAGACCTTGTCAAATCCTTTAGTAAAATCCATGTCGACAACATCCATTGACCTCCCCTTATCAATTAACTTAATCAGTTCCTTAAAAAAACTCAATCATATTTATGAGAAAAGACCTTGCCCCGCACAAAGCCACGCTGGCTATTTCTAATAAGCCCATTCTTCTCCAAGTATGGGTAAATTTCTCCAATAATTTCCTTGCCACTGATAAAAAGTTAGATTAGATTAGAGTAAATTCCCTACGGTGTGGAAACAGGCCCTTTGGCCCAACAAGTCCACACTGCCCCTTGAAACATCCCAACCAGAACCAGACTCCTACCCCTATAACCCACACACCCCTGAACTCTACGGGCAATTTAGCATGGCCAATCCACCTAGCCTGCACATCTTTGGACTGTGGGAGGAAACCGGAGCACCTGGAGGAAACCCACGCAGACATGGGGAGAATGTGCAAACTCCACACAGACAGTGGCCTGAGGCTGGAATCGAACCTGGGTCCCTGGTGCTGTGAGACTGCAGTGCTAACCACTAAGCCACCATGCCGCCCCTTTTTTTTTCTTTTTTTTAATGATTTATTGACAAAAAAATTACTTTACACCAAGATACTCATGACGCAAACAAAACACACCAGAGTTTAGACATATTGCATTTGAAGTAATATTGAACTTCGTGATTTCAACCAGTTATTGAAACAGATTTTACAATGGTTTTAAACAAACACTATGGAGCTCTGTGTGGTCAATTTACACTCATCCTTTCAAGGCAATTCCTCTCAGTACTGACTTTGCAAGCACTTAAGATTGCTGCCAAGTGATCATCCTACACAAGAGGCTAAACAGTGGATGTCGGCAGTCTGGTTTGTGAAGACGGGGGGTTTTAAAACAAAAACAGTCAAGCCTGATCCCAACTTCAAAAATCTTAAAATGTAGATTTTGCCACTTTCCTGGTCCCTCACTCAGAGGTGCTTTTACTTTTAAAACGGTGAGATCAGTATCATCCCAACTAAAGTAAGTGAACTAATCGTAAAGGGTCTTGGACCACATGGCTGTGTGTTTCCAGTATCTTGGTTAAAAAGAAGTACTACTCTAGCAGCTTCCAAAAGACAAAAAAGTACGATAATAACACCCAATAGCAATTATTATTCAGCTAGAAAATTTATTCTATTGGAAATGGCATCCTTTTGTAAAAGGCATTTTAAGCACAAGGAATGTTTATCCAAAATCAAGAATTAGAAACCTGCCCAATTCAAGCAGTTTGGGTCAAGCTATATAGCTAGATGAATGACAACTACAACAACAACACTTTGCCTCAACCAGAGGGAAAAAAAAGCGCTTACTTGCAACAATGGATTTCTTCACCTGCAACCCTTGTCATATCACATATCAAGCACTGAACTTGCCAAATGTTGCAATGTCAGGAGTACTGCACTGTAGGTTCATCCCTACAACCTAAACTTGATTTGGAAATACCAATAAACATTTTGTACATGGCCCTTATGGAAGGCAGGAAGTAGACACACTTTTATCCCAACAGGATTTGAAACCAGGAACTGAATAAAATTTTAATGAAAATTAGCTGCAAGAAAACCCTAATGTATTGAAATGCAAGAGCTTTGGAACATCAAATGATCAAAAACAATTTGTGAGAACCAGCTGAGTGAGCTGCTTGTCTGCAAAACGGAAAAGTGATAAAAAAAATCAGGCATTAAAGATAGAATATAGATAAAAAGGGCATCAGGAGGGATCATTTTACTCATTACAACATTTACAATGTCACTTGAAATGAAAGGATTATTTTCAGTGTTTCAAAACATGACAGGGTACATTCCTAACACTGTTTGATACTGGTGGTGAATGCCACACTGCTGAACTCGTGCGTTTCAGATAACTTGGCTTGCTTTTGCCAAAGATGTTCTCATGGTTTGGGGATTGAATGATACCGAAGAATTTGTCTGCATCAAGTGGGTGATAATACTGCTTTACAGTTGCTTGTTGCAACTGGCCACCATTAGTCCAAGTAAGGATGGGTTTACGTGGTGCTCCCTCACCATCTGTTGAATCATCACTTTGTAAATCCACCCCATGTTTCCAGAGTGTCTTCAGACAACTTGATTTTGGAATAGCCATTGGGAGTCATAGTGTAAGACTCCAATGCTGGTGAGTGATGCACCTCTACAGTTACATTCAGTATATTTTTGGTGGGGGCCTCTTCCTGTGCTTTCATGTCTTGTTCTTCCTTGCGTTTTCTTTGATCTACACAAAGTCCATCCTCATATTTTGGCTGCTCTGGTTCCATCTTTAGACTTGCAGTTTCCTCATTTGCTAAAGACAGACTTCCCAGCTCTTTCAATTGCTGCTCTTTCAGCTTGCTTTCTCTCTGCTGTGCTGCCTCACAAAGCCGTCCCTTTTGTAGAGCCAGCAGTACAGCATCCTCTGCTGTGGGAAGCTCCAGCTTCTGCTGCAACTGGGCAGCTTTTTCTTTCTCTACATGTTCACATTCTTTCTCTGCTTCGATGTGCTCTTGTTGCCTTTTTCTTTCTCACTGCCTATCTGCAGTCTATTGCAGCTCATGCAGTGTATCCAACTCTAGCTCAGTTTGTCGCTGCTCTTTAAGCTTTCTGGCTTCTGCCATTTTACGTTGTCTCTCCAGTTCTTCCTCCTGTTGCAGCAGCTCTTGGTGCTCCCCTTCCTGCTCAAGACTGTGTTTTCGGGCTGCTTCCTCTTGTGTCCTTTGGGTTTCTGCTTTCTCCATCCCCGGAGTCAGCCTATAATCTCCCAGATTATCCTTGTTGTCCTTCTTGAATGAAGGAACAATTTTGGCTATTCTTCAGCCTGCTGGATCCTTGATTGTAGCTAAAGAGGACACAAAAAGTTCAGCCAAGGCCCCAGTAATCTCCTCCCTTGCCACCTTCTGTAACGTGCTATAGGGTCCTATCTACCTTAAGACTTCCAACACCACCCCATTCTTAATATCGACATGTCTAAGGTATCAACAAACCCCACTCTAGATCTATCATCATCCATGCCTTTCTTCTTGGCGACTACTGATGTAAATCACTCTTTAAGGACCTCACCTACTCCCTCTGGTTCAACATTAAATTTCCTCCTTTGTCCTTTGTCTCCCCCTCCTAATATATGTATAGAATGACTTGGAACTCTCCTTAACCTTACTTGGCAAGGACATTTTATGGTCACTCCCAATCCTCCTAATTTATTTTTTAAAAATTCTTTTCTGCTTCTTTTAGACTCTTCAAGGATCTTGTTTGATTTCACCAAAGAAACATAAAGGGGAAGATAGCCTTGCTTGGAACATCAGGGCTATGTTTTGACTGTGAGCTACACCAATGCAAAATTAGGAGTGTTGCTTTGCAAGAGAATAGATCCGCCAGCACTGAACGAATTTACATGTCCATTATACCTTTGATTCAGAAGTGGAGTCAGATACTTTACAGACTTTAAAGCGACTCTTGGATAGGCACATGGAGGATAGTAAAATTTAGGGTATGCAGGGTAGATTGATCTTAGTAGGATATTAGGTCGGCACAACATCGTGGGCCTAAGGGCCTGTACTGTGCTGTACTGTTCCATGTTCTAAAAGTGCAGGTGGCCATCGTGTTCATGGAATGGTCTTTAATGGTAACAGGGAATTGATAAAACAAAACTCTGAGGCCTATTGCAAACTCGAAATGTCTCATTTCTCATAACCCTATATTAAATGAATGTTTTTCCACCGTTATTTGTGGGCCCAATTTATATGCCAAAATTGAAGATAAGGATCACTTGTACAACATTCTAAATGATATTCCATGCTATCTGGCAAATGGAATAAAATCCTAAAATCGCCGGGAATAGTATGAGTTGGATCAAACAGAGATTCATTGCAACTAAGCCTCACCCATCATTGGGAAGATGAACAAAAATGGATTGCAGTGACTACCACTTTGTGTATAGTGTGGACTTTGTCTTGCCAACCCATTCCTCCAGGGCAAACATCAATATGATGTCTTGGTACTATCCAAAATTCATTAACTTGGATCAACATGAATTTATAATCACACAAGCTTTGGTCTGTCCAGCATTGCTCAATCTCTCACCTTTGACAGTGCAGACTATGATTTTGATCGCTGTCTCGGCTGCTGTAGCGTTAAAGTGCAGCCTTGGAAAATACACAAGTCTAAACAATGTCGTTCCATGCTTCCATTTTCACAACAATGCAAGAGATGATGCCAATGCCTGAAGGTCTTAGAAGCTTTTAGGCAGTTCCTTCCAACTGAGAGCTCTTGAGATTACATTGAGGAAATGGAGAAGTCTTTGTAGTCAGCCATTTACAAAGTAACTACATTTGGAAAAGCAACAAAGCCGGAATTTGAAACCTACTTTACAGAAATGACTCCTCTCATTTAGGTGAGCTCACCTTGCTTAAGTACCTGGTATATAAAGTGCTCTGCTGAACCATAATCAAGTGGACAGAATAACTGTTGAAAATAATTTCCAGTCTTACTTCCTGGTAAAACTGGGATATCAGAGAAGTTAAAATTAAGGTGGTCGATTTCTGGGCTTGTTCTTAGCTTATATCCGCCTTACTTCTGGACAGACTTTGCATTCACCTGAATCAAATCTAGCTTCACCATTAATATTTGAAATGAAATCTCTATTAATTTCATAAGCTATTAAAATAATCCTGTGGCCCTACTGGGCAGAGCATGTATTAAGAAACATAGGCAAAAAGGGGTTATTGATAAAATGTGGAGCTGGAGGAGTACAGCATGTCAGATGTATCTGAGGGGAAGAAAAGTCCACGTTTTGGGTTTGGACCCTTTATCAGGACTGGGGAGGGGGAAGGAAGCTCAGAAATAAATGGAGGTGGGGTGAGGTATAGATCAAGGTCCAGGGTAGGACAGATAGATGAGAAGGAGGATGGACAGGTTGTGTCAGGGCAAGGATGTGGGGATGAGAGGGAGGGCAGGACATGGGATGCGTCCAGGGGGAGCGGAGATTTTGAAGCTGGTGAATTCTATGATGAAGCTGAGATAGTGGGAACTGCAGATGCTGGAGAATCCAAGACAACATCTAAGGAGCACAAAAGCTGACTTTTCAGGCCTAGAGCCTGGGCCTGAAATGTCAGTTTTTGTGCTCCTAAGACGCTGCTTGTCCTGCTGTGTTCATCCAGCTCTACACTTTGTTATCTCTATGTTGAAGCTATTGGGTTCTAAGCTCCCCAGGTGGAATATAAGGTGTTGTTTCTCCAGTTTGCATGTGGTCTAATTGTGACAGTGTAGAAGGACCAGGATGGACATGTCACCTAAGGATTGGGAGCGGGAATTGAAATGGCTGGCAAGCAGAAGGTGGTGTTGATTCGAGCATACAGGGCGCAGATGCTCCACAAATTGGTGACTGAGTCTGCGCTTGGTCTCACCAATGTATTTACAGGCTCCAGCTCATGTCATACATTCAGCAACCCCAAGAGTCTTTTAACCAGTTTGTCAGAAGATGCTGCAGCAAAGGCCATGAGTGGGATTTTTCCAAGGAGGAGAAAGGTGCTTTGAGTCAGTCTTTGCCTCTACCCTATTAAAGCTTTTAGGAAAGATATTTTGGGCAAGAGAAAAGGGCCATAATATTGATAAATCACTTGAGGATTGGGACATGTTTGCAGCCATAGTGTCAGTCCAATAACAACTACACGCTTTAGGTGCAACCAATATCTCTAACGGGTTCAGCTTGTCAATCCTTATCAAAAGCTGCCCAACTTATCTTAATATCTATAAAGTAGATATACTTTAGGTGGCACCAAGTGACACTGAGAACATAGATGAGTCCAGAATAAATTACAATGACCAAAAAGATTTTACATCACGACAACACTGAAAGCAGGGAAAGTGTAAATATTGCCAAAATGTAATCACATTAACAAAATTCAGAATCCATTAAGCAATAGACAAATTTCAACAGGTGACCAAGCCTTCCATATTGTTAATCTCTCACGCCATGTTGAAGATACAAAGTGACAAAAGCATATACAAATATCCAACGGCCTGTAAAGGTAAGATTACACATACTAAAATCTAAAATCAATGTAGGAAGTTGCGGCAAGATGTTACCACCACGCATCCTGAAAGATACACACGTCAGCAAGTGTTTCTCCACAACGCAGCCTATGGAAGATTGTCCCATTGTACATAAAAGACGACCAATTCCTTGCTTTGGCAGAATTATGTTGCAATGCCAATACATTAGACCACCACTGGTTCACAAAATCTTCCAGCTAGCATTCACCAGCGTCCAGCAATGGCAGGAATACCACTGTGATCAGATGTGGTTTTAGTCCAAATTCATGAAAATGAAATCAGACCCACTGTGATGGACCAGACCACATGTGCTGCAGTTAAATCTGTCAACAATCTGAAAGAACATGACTTTGAAATGAAGAGATAATGGGAACTGCAGATGCTGGAGGATCCAAGATAACAAAGTGTAGAGCTGGATGAACACAGCAGGCCAAGCAGCATCTCAGGAGCACAAAAGCTGACGTTTCGGGCCTCGACCCTTCATCAGAGGGTCTAGGCCTGAAACGTCAGCTTTTGTGCTCCTGAGATGCTGCTTGGCCTGCTGTGTTCATCCAGCTTCACACTTTGTTATCTTGACTTTGAAATGAAATCTGGTAAACCTTATCTCAGGATGATTACTTTTGACACATTGAGCAGATTATCCAATCCACTCAAAGACCAAGATATTACACTTGATCAAAACATTAATGTCCTAGACAATGAAGTTGAAGACATTTTTAAGGTTGATCTCTTTCATTTTGGTCAGAGCCAGTATGAACACAGTTGCAGTCAGCAACTGCTGAAGATGAGCAACTATAAGTGTTGCAAATAATCATTATCCAAAGATGTTATGACAATATTAAAGAGGTAACTGCGAAGATTCAGTCAACTTTGCTTTGCAGAGATAAATATGGTATATCATGGCCATATGGACATGGACATATCTTAGCATAATACTTTATTGACTATGCCATGTTATACCATGTTTGACTCTGTGCAGCCTAAATGGGTGAATGTTCTTACGAGATTCCTTAATAGTGTCAACGCACATCAGATAATAATGATTCCAGACGACATTCTCAACTGCACCTCCCAGTCGCAAACTATTTCCACTCCCCCTCCCATTCTTTAGATGACATGTCCATCATGGGCCTCCTGCAGTGGCACAATGATGCCACTCGAAGGTTGCAGGAACAGCAACTCATATTCCGCTTGGGAACCCTGCAGCCCAATGGTATCATTGTGGACTTCACCAGCTTCAAAATCTCCCATTTCCCACCGCATCCCTAAACCAGCCCAGTTCGTCCCCTCCCCCCACTGCACCACACAACCAGCCCAGCTCTTCCCCTCCACCCACTGCATCCCAAAACCAGTCCAACCTGTCTCTGCCTCCCTAACCTGTTCTTCCTCTCACCCATCCCTTCCTCCCACCCCAAGCCGCACCCCCGTCTACCTACTAACCTCATCCCACCTCCTTGACCTGTCCGTCTTCCCTGGACTGACCTATCCCCTCCCTACCTCCCCACCTATACTCTCTCCACCTATCTTCTTTTCTCTCCATCTTCGGTCCGCCTCCCCCTCTCTCCCTATTTATTCCAGAACCTTCACCCCATCCCCCTCTCTGATGAAGGGTCTAGGCCCGAAACGTCAGCTTTTGTGCTCCTGAGATGCTGCTTGGCCTGCTGTGTTCATCCAGCCTCACATTTTATTATCTTGGAATTCTCCAGCATCTGCAGTTCCCATTATCTCTGACATTCTCAATCTCATTGTCTAGAATATTCACATGTAGACTAGGACGTCCCTCTTGCTCTTTGCATGAGTTGGATATCTACTCAGTGTGTCAGAGATAATCAGCCCAGTACCTGGTTTGTATCTGACTTCAAAACCATATCCTTACACTTTGACAAGCAGACACTGCAAATCTGGTAGTCCACTTGCTAATGATTTATGGCAGATCACCTCTATTGGCTTATGGTCCAATACAATGCTGAATTTCTAGCCAAATAAGTTGCTGTGAAATCACATGATGCTCCAAGAAACTAGAGTTAATGTTTCATGCTCTACGCTGAACTAAAGGACTTGCATAGATGCCAGGGCTCACTAGCCAGTGTGCTGCATAATCTTAACATGTTATGTTCTGTGTAATTGGAGCAGGCAAAAATGAGGATGTGATGGAGGCTGGTGAGCTGGGAGAGTGGGAACAGTTTGCGAGAAGGAAGATGTGGACATTGAACAAGAGTAACATCACCTTCTACATGATAACTCACATGAACTTTAGGCTCAAGAAGCCAAGCTTGACTTAATTGACACCCAATTCAAGAAGGTGACAGCTGGGTTTAGTGATTATTCATTGACAATAAAATTGTTACTGCTCAAATGGCAAGCATTTCATTTGGCATTACAAATGTAACATCTATTTGCTTGTTTTCTGTTAGCTTTTGCTGTTTCTGAATAAAAGTGAATGGTTTGAAGCTTTTCAGCCTGTGATGGTCCATATTGAACAATGATAGGCTGTTGAGCTGCAGTGGACATTGGGGATGGAATAGTAGTGATTTAGAGAGGGATGTAAGATAGGATGGTCCAAGATAGGTATGCTGTATAATGAAAAGTGTTGGAATGTATATGTGCAGGAAGTATACATGTGCCACTTATGTGCCCTGAGAAGTGTTGGTTCATTGATAGTATTCCACTAGGTGAAGGGCAACATAGGACTGCCAACACTTGGATACATGGCAGATGTCAAAGATCGCACTTGTGCCAGAGGTCCACAGCATCCCAGAAAGTAGTTCCATCAATGGCGAATGGGAGAATCAGGCTAGCAGTAGATGAATGGGCCACTATAGGGGTGTGGTGCTTAGTTAATGAGGCGATTTGGGATCTCGGTGCAAGAAAACCACTTGACCTTGTAGCAAGAGAAACCCTGCATGGAATTTGACAAAAATAACACTTGGCTGATTTGTAGTAAGACTAAGAGCTTGGCTTCTTTCAAATTGGGTACCAGCCCAGATAATACCAAGATATTACTGATCACTGATTACAGTGCTACAGTGTGATGGAACAGAAGTCAGCTTAGATTGATACAGGCCACATCCGTCGTGCATGAAGAAAGTGAGAAAGAACACTAACAATGATGCTGATGATTATGCAGTGATGCTGAATAACACCTTTAAGAAATATGTTTGTGGCCCCATCAATCCAAAACACATATCAAAGCATTTGACTTAAAAGGTGTAAAGATCGCAAATTCCATGTTAACTTGGATCATTTGAAGCATGACACTCAGTGCTGTTTTGTGGTCCTCTAATGTTTGTATATAATTGTTAGCTGGAATAAATGTCTACTGGATACTTCATTGACACAATATTCACACCTGGTTCCTTATCATGGAATCTTTAAATATGGAAGCTGGCCATTCAGCCCATTGGGTCCAAATCACCCCTCTGAAGAGTATCCCACCCAGGCCCACAGCCCTAAACGGTATCATTCCATTCCACATGGCTAATCCACATAGCACATCCCTGGATACTATAGGCAATTTAACATGGCTAATCCACTTAATGTGCATTATTTTCAATTGTGGGAGGAAATCGGAGTACCCAGAGGAAAGCCACTCAGACACAGAGAGAATATGCAAACTCCACGTAGATAGTCGTTCAAGGCTAGGATCAAACCTGGATCCCTGGTGCTATGAGGTAGAAGTGCTAACGATTGAGCTATTGTACCACCCTAATAACGATATTAGGGAAAATATAGACATTTTCCTATCTGAAATAATATTCATTTGGAGGCAAAAATCACATCAAGGTTAACAGCATCACTATTCTAACAATAGTTACTGATCATGTAAAAAAAAGTCATTAGTACATCAAATCACATAGGTCAGAGGGTGGATGTAGAAGGCACGAGCAAGATCTCCTTTATCATGCTTTTATTTATAGATTATTGGCAGTAATCATTAACAATTTATATTTGCCTTATATTCAGCACTCATATGTCTCAATCTCCCAGATGCTTCTGCCCAGATTTATGCCAATTCCCTGTGGGAAGCCAATGCTAAGGGCAACTGTGTGTGATCAAATTTTTCTCACTCATGTGAGGCACAAACAAACATCGATGATGTTTCAGTGTTGTCGGAAATAAAAGACATAACCAAGTAAGGATGCTGTATAATTTGTATTTTCTATGCAAATTACAATGTTACGAACAAAAAAAAATCCAGAAGACCTATTTACCTGACATCATTAGAAAGCCATCTGTTTTGGACCTTGAAATTTTTTTGTCAAATAATTCAGAAAATTCTTACATGCGACTTCTTGAATGCTTGTTTACCAGAGAACAGTGGCTCATTGCTGTTTTGCAGACAATATATCAGATTTGTTGAAGGAAATTCTTCTCTTTCACACACATATCACTGCTTCAGAGATGGTCTTGTTAAGAGTGATTGATTTGATATTGATTTGATTTATTGTTACATGTACTGAAATATGCTGAAAAGCTTTGTTTGTGAGCATTATAAGCAGATCAGAGTAAACAAGGACGTACAGGTTGTAAGGTGAAAATAAACTTGGGCAGAGGAGGCATACAGGGCACATTGCATAGGACGTTAATGAAACAAGATTACCATTAACAAGATCAACATTATTTGAGGCTAGAGACTCCATTCATCAGACTAATAATGGCAGGGAAGTAGCTGTTCTTGAACCTTTTGGTGCATGTGTTCAAGCTTCTGTATCTTCTGTCTAAAAGAAGAAGGTGTAGGACAGCATTAATGGGCTGGGATGGGTTTTTGATGAAGTTGGCAGCCTTTCCACGTCAACATGGTGTGTAAATGGAGCCCATGGATGGTAGTTTGGCTTCTGTGAGGTCTAGGCTATGCATACAACCTTCTGTAGTTTTATACAGTCCTGGGCAGAGCAGTTGCCATACCAGGCCATTATGCAGCCGAACAGTATGCTTTCTAGGTGTATCCATAAAAGTCAGTGAGGGCTTTTATGGACATATGGAATTTCCTAAGCCTTCTGAGGAAGATAAGGTGTTGCTGTGTCTTCTTGGCTGTCACACCTACATGGCACTTCCAGGACAGGCTGATTGTTATCATCACGTTTAGGAACTTGATGCTCTCAATGCTCTCAATGCTCTCAACCTCCACGAAACTGATGTAGATGGGGGTGTGCTTTCCTCCTTCCTTCCTGCAGTCAATTATGAACTCTCTTGTTTTTCCAACACTGAGAGAGAGGTATTTATTGTTGCACCACATCACCAAGCCTTCTATCTCCTTTCCGTATTCTGACTCATCATTGTTTGTTATCCGTCTTACCATGGTGGTGTCATCAGCAAGCTTGTGGATGGCATTCATTCAGAATTTGGCTACACAGTCATGGCTGTGTACAGATGAGAATGCGTCGGGGGTTCCAGTGTTGAGTGCTTTTGCGGAGGAGGTGCTGTTGTCTGCTTTCACTGATTGCAGTCAGTGGGTCAGAAAGCTGAGTATCCAGTTGCAGATGGTGGAGCCGAGAACTAGGTCTCTGAGTTTTGAGATCAGCCTGTAGGGGATAATGGTGTTGAAGGTGGAGCTGCAATCAATGATCAGAAGTCAGACATAGGTGTCCTTGTTGTCTAGATGTTCCGGGTGTGAGTGCAGGGCTAGGGAAATGGCATCCACTGTGGACCTGTTATGTTGGTAGGCAAATAGCATGGGACCAAGGCAGTTAATGTGGGCCATGACCAGCACCTCAAAGCACTGCAAAGCACTGTCAGAGCCACTAGGCAGTAGCCATTAAGGCACGTTGCATGTGCTTTCTTAGATACTGGGATAATGATTTCAGCAAGGCGTTCGATAAGGTACCCCACAGTAGGCTATTATACAAAATGCGGAGGAAAGGGATTGTGAGAGATATAGCAGTTTGGATCAGAAATTGGCTTGCTGAAAGAAGACAGAGTGTGGTGGTTGATGGGAAATGCTCATCCTGGAGACCAGTTACTAGTGGCGTACTGCAAGGTTCGGTGTTGGGTCCACTGCTGTTTGTCATTTTTATAAATGACCTGGATGAGGGTGTAGAAGGATGGGTTAGTAAATTTGCAGACGACACCAAGTTTGGTGGAGTTGTGGATAGTGACGAAGGATGCTGTAGGTTGCAGAGAGACATAGATAAGCTGCAGAGCTGGGCTGAGAGGTGGCAAATGGAGTTTAATGCAGACAAGTGTGAGGTGATGCACTTTGGTAGGACTAACCAGAAGGCAAAGTATTGGGTTAATGGTAAGATTCTTGGGCATGTAGATGAGCAGAGAGATCTCAGTGTCCATGTACACAGATCCTTGAAAGTTGCCACCTAGGTTGACAGGGCTGTTAAGAAGGCATACAGTGTTTTAGCGTTTATTAATAGAGGGATCAAGTTCCGGAACCATGAGGTTATGCTGCAGCTGTACAAAACTCTGGTGCGGCCGCACTTGGAGTATTGTGTACAGTTCTGGTCACCGCATTATAAGAAGGATGTGGAAGCTTTGGAAAGGGTGCAGAGGAGATTTACTAGGATGTTGCCTGGTATGGAGGGACGGTCTTATGAGGAAAGGCTGAGGGGCTTGAGGCTGTTTTCATTAGAGAGAAGAAGGTTGAGAGGTGGCATAATTGAGACATATAAAATAATCAGAGAGCTAGATACGGTGGATAGGGAGAGCCTTTTTCCTAGGATGGTGATGGCGAGCACGAGGGGGCTTAGCTTTAAATTGAGGGGTGAAAGATATAGGACAGATGTCAGAGGTAGTTTCTTTACTCAGAGAGTAGTAAGGGAATGGAATGCTTTGCCTGCAACGGTTGTAGATTCACCAACTTTAAGTACATTTAAGTCCTCATTGGACAAGCATATGGATGTACATGGAATAGTGTAGGTTAGATGGGCTTCAGATTGGTATGACAGGTTGGCACAACATCGAAGGCCGAATGACCTGTAGTGTGCTGTAATGTTCTAAATGTTCTATGTTCTATGATAGTTTTCTTAAAGCAGGTGAGGACTTTAGCTTGTAGGACAAGGAGGTTGAAGATGTCAGTGAATACCTCCTCCAAATGGTTGGCACGGGATCTAAGTGCACTGAGGGGGGCTTTGTCCAGGCCCATTGCTTTCCTTAGATTGACTCTTTGGAAGATGGAACTGGTGTCTGCAGCTCTGACCAAGGGAACAGGTGTATCCAGGGCTGTCAGGCAGATGACACCATGCCACTACCATTCTGCTCAAACCGAGCACAGAAAGCATTGAGCACGTCCGGGAAGAATGTGGTCTTTGTCTGCTATTTTGTTCTGCTTCATGTTGTCTCCCACAATGTTGTTTAGGTCTTGCCACTGACGATGGGCATCCGTACGCTTGGTTTGGGCCTCTAACTCAGTCCACTACTGCCTCTTAGCATCTCGGATGGCTTTGCAGAGGCCATATCTGGATTTTCTGCATTGGTGTGTTGCACGCCTGGCCTTCAGCAGGCTGTAGATTCCCCAGCTCATCCAAAGTTTCCAGTTGGGAACACCTGGATTGACTTCTCTGGCAAGCAGTCCTCCACACAGTTGCTAATGAAATCTGTGACAGTGTGCTGTACTCATCTAGGTTTTCCCGCTGAGTACTTGAATACTCTCTGGACCACCGATTCCAAGCACTCTCAGAGATGTTCTTCCACTGCCACAAGTCAGCATTGTATTTCTTTGTGTGAAGTATTGTCTCATTTTAGTTTCTGTTTGTAAGCTGGGAAAAGGAACACAGCATTGTGATCTGATTTTCTGAAACGTGGCTGGGGAATGGAGTAGTAGGCATTTTTGACAGATGTGTAGCAGTGGTCCCAGGATGTTTGGTGCTCTGGTGCGGCAGGAGATGTGTTGGTGGTACTTTGGCAGGATTGGAAATCTGGTTTTATTTTGCATGAGGCAGAAGTAATCCGAAGTGGACTGGCTCAAGTTGATTTAGCCATTTGTTCTCATTTGGCTAAATTTAAAGAATTGCAGATTCTAGTTGATCCCCTGATCAATTTATACCAAGGTTACAAAAGAATTACACTCTAAAAATAATTCCTTAGTTACAAAACATTCTAACACATTCGAACGAGGTGCTGTAATGGCCAGTTATGTTGTTTTTTCCTAAACAGGTTTTCTCATCAGCAGGTATCTCCATTTTCTCAATCTCTTTAGCCCTCTATACATATGTTCATATCAATTTTCCATCTCACTCACTCTACTTCAGCAATTTTTGGTCATTTTTAACCTTAGAATGTGCAAAATTGAAGATTTAGGTTGATGTTGTTTGCTGAAGAAATATTTTGAAATAGTGGAGCGAGGTTTTCTGAGTGTGGGTTTTCCTTTGTACGATAACCAGATTTCGATCTTGCCTTTTCTGTTATTATTACCAGAGGTATTTTAAAAGATCATTATTGACTTTGACCGCTGACCAGATCAGTTTGTTGCTATCTGTGTTCTTACCTTTTTTTAAAATTTATAACTTATAGTAAACTACAAACAGATATACCTTGACTTCATTCAGATAACATTATCTTTTATGTCCAAGTTTGTTAATGCACCTAAGGCTTTTGCAATAGAAGTTTAAATTGTTGTGGATTGTTTAAACTGGAATACATAAATATCTGACTTGCATTTATTTTAGAAAGAAATAATATTTGGTGTCCTTGCAAGGAAGTCAATTATTTTTATGTTGAGAAAATCATTAAATTCCAGTGCCTCCACTCCATGATTGGATGCTCTACAGTCACTCCGAACGCAGCTTTTGAACTGAATCCTGCAAATCCCAAAGAGGGGGTAAGGATATGTATGCCCAGGGTCTTGGCAATGATCTCTGAAAACGCAGAGTTTTCACTCCAATGACAGGGGTGGGGGGGGGGGGGGCGCTTTTGGAGCTGAAGATTTCTCTGCTTTCAGTTTTTTATCTTGCTACAGATGCCCTGAGCCTGTTGCAACAATGTTCTCACTCTGTTTTAAAGTAATTCCTTTGCTTGAACTGGAGAACTTGCCCACAAATGCAAAACATTTTTAAGTACTAGAGATGTGGCCAAGGTCAACAGTGCAATTTCCATTCCACTAGAGATGTACCCAAACAAAAAGGTGGAATTTAAGTTGGAAGGAAAGCAGTTGTCTCTGTTGTCTTAAAGCTGTTCCACCTATTCTAAGGTCTTGCAGCTGTTATAAATTATTTTATTGTTACAGACATCTACAAATTAAATAGACCTGCACTGTCGAACCCTTCACTTTGAATATGTTGTTCAATTAACAGGGGTTTTTCAGTCTAAAGTAAAAATTAAAAATATTTATTTGAGATATGGATTTGAAAAAGGAGCAAAAAGAATTCAGCAAGTGCACATAATAAAATAAAAGCATTTGCAGTATGGAATGAATTTGTCCAATTTTTATCTTTTTTTTGAATTAGTGAACACTGTGAAAGGAAAATCAGCACAATTCCAATGTCTTAAGCTTTAGAAAACAGTTTTGATATAAAAGAAGCAGCCACAAAAATTAACCTTCACAGACACAAAAGCAAAAGATCACAGAAGGTGTTTGAATAATTGTTAGGTCAACAGGAAAGCACAGTATCCTTGTGGAAACAGAAGATGACCTGCTGAGTGGAACAGATGTCGGCAGCTTTTCTGCTTTAATTACGATGCCTTTCCGCTGGTAATTGTTTTTTTGTGGAAATGAAAAAATCAACAAGACTGTTAGTTAAGCCAGCTTCCTGCCCACATGCAGAATTGTCCAGTTGACTGGATGCAGATGGTCAATTGAGCCCCATAGGGGGAGCCCTCTAGCTTGAAAGTAACAACAGGATACCATGTCAGATATGCAAGGGAGAACAGACATCCCAAATTGGAGGCAGAAGCAATTAATTTATTTTTACAAAAATAGCGTTATAAATAGATTCAGCGTCTTAGCCATCATTGAGGTGAAATGTTGGAGGTCGTCCCCACACAGTGAGCTGCAGCTCCTGTTGAAGACAGACTGATAAGGATATTCTCAAATCCAACTTATTAGACTCCTGGCCCCTTTGTCTCCTGTTGGGAGACCACTTCCAGATAGCTTATCAGCTCTTGCAACCTAAGGAAGACCTAATTGGCCTGATACAATCCAACTCTCATGGCCAATAATTAGCTGAATTGGTTATTTGCTGTGGTGAGCCCTTTCAGCCTTACTCCTTCCCTCATCCCACCTTCAAGAAAATGATCCAGGCCAGGGCAGAACCTGAGAATTAATAACCAGTGCTGCAAAATTCAGTGCCCACCCTCCTCAGTACCACCTCCCAATGAGGCCTAAAAATTGAATCCCTCATTAGCTGATACGGGCAGATATAGTTAATGAAGTGAGTAGTGGTTCAGATTTCAGGAAAGGAAAATTGTGCTCAGATTTTTTGGAACTTTGCAAAAGTCTGTCACCCACTTAGTCACAGAGATGGGGTAATTTGTTGCCAAAAGTGTTCCCTGACAGGCCGTTTGATAGCTAATAAATACAAAGTTTATTTATTGAAATCACTAAAAAGTAATAGGGAGCAAAGGATCCAATTTTCATACAGTCCTGAAGATTTCACAAAACATATATGGCATTGATTCATATCTCCCACTCCCCATTTTCAACAACATCCATTATTTGTCAAAGGGTGCAGGATGGACATAGAGACAGGAGGTGACTCCTAAATAGAAGGAACCGAAAAGAAACAAAACAATTTGATTTCAGTGCTAAGTTCAAACAGATGATACTTTCTCTGACAGTAAGATTTCATTTTGCTTTCGGAATTACAGATTTTCAGAGAGGTATTAAATGAAGGAAGAAGGCTAATGTCTGCAGCTCTATCAGACTGTTAAGTTATTTCAATGGTGAATCCTTCAAAAATTGAAAAACACAACTGCTCACCCCTTGCGTCCGTAAATGACTGTTGCAGCAATTTCAATAGCTGTTTATTGTCATAACAATAAATGCTACCATTAAGATAACAAATGTTTGACCACTTTTCATAAACTAAATTTGCTTTGGATGGTTGTAAGTTGATAACTTGATGTACTGCTCAAAAAGGTTATTAAAGGGTTTAAAAGAGTGTTATGGATTCAGAGCTGTTGATTTTGATGTGGAGTGAGCGGGTTCAAATGTGTAGAATATACTTTTATAAACGACTAGTTCTCGCTGAAGTGAATTGTGCAATAGATATTTGGATCAATATTTTAATTATTTACAAAATTGCTCAGGAGATCTGCTTTAAGGATAAAGTGGGTGGTTTGGCACAGAGGACTAAAGTGAAAAGGGTGATGTGTGTGTTGGTATGGAATGAGTTGGTATGACTTAGCATTAGGCTGACTGTATGGATGCAGAAGGATGGGTGGGGGCATGGTTTGTCCTTTATGTTATGAGGAGCCAGTAGATTAGAATGTGGGCTGTGAGTTGGCATGGAAGGTATGAAGGGCTTTGGGGCTGGAGGCCCTTATGGATAAGTGGTGGACAAGGGATGAGCATATGCGTGGGGTGACGTGAGAGGGTTAGATGACCTAATAGTTAACAAAGCAAATAAAGTCGCAGAGAACAGAAGTCAGTTGGTCTTTAAACTGGCCTGACTCAATCCTGCATCCAGCTCTCTACAAATGAACAAAAGTCACTCCACTCGGGGCACCTTTTCCCCAAAGAAAATTAGGAAATTTCACAATATAAGGTAAGCATGTCTAGAATGAAAATCCCACCTTTTTTTGAAGTGGCTTTTTTAATTTTGATTTTTTTACAATGTGAAAATGATGCTTCCATAAGCAAGTCTAAAACTTGTGTTAGGAGGGTAAGCAAACTTTTGACTTTAGGGGATAGTGTCAAATACGTGACATTATTCCAGAGCCCTTTTGAAAATCACTGGAAATACAAACCAGGAGATAGGTGTAACATATAATTGATAATGTCATCAATGTTACACTATTGGCCAAACCCAAAATTGCACCCACACCACCACCATTTTTCAAAAGTTGCAGTCTGCCCTTCCTGTGTGTGATGCTACATGCTCACAATGAACAATTATGTCCTACTTACAGAACGTAACTACTCGAGGGATTATACTGAATATTCAACATGTGTCTCCACCCTTTAAAAAGGCAGAAAGTGTGCCAGAGGTGTTTCAAAGTATGAAATAAAAAGAAGAATAACGCAAGGTTTGATGTCCTCTAATGTTAGGACTGTTATAGGTAAGACAGATGAATTATGAGCATGGGCTGAAATGTAGAATTGCGATGTTGTTGCCATCACACAGACATGGTTCGGGGAGGGCCAGGCCAGGCAACTCAACATTCTGAGGTATAAGATCTTCAGTCAGGATAGGGAGGATATGAAATGGAGGGGTTGAGATATAAAAATAGACTGGGAATGCTGGGACCTTTTTCACTGGAATGTGGGATGTTGAGGAGTGTTCTCGTTGAGGTTTATAAAATCATGAGGGGCATAGATAACTTGAGTGACTAAGGTCTTTTCCCTAGGGTGGAGGAATTCAAAGCTAGGACACATATTTTTAAGTTGAGAGGAGAAAGATTTGAAAAGGACATGAGGAGCAACTTTTCTAACCGAGAGTGGCTTGTGTGTGGAGAGAACGACCAGAGAAAGAAGTGGATGCAGGTTCAATTACAACATGGGTAGGAAAGGTTTGGAGGGAAATAAAAATCAAAAGTACTACAGACGCTGTAAATAAGGATCAAATGCAGAAGTTGCTGGAATAGGTCAGCAAGTCTAGCAGCATCTGTGAAAAAACAAAATCAGAGTTAATGTTTTGTGTCCAGTGACCCTTACTCAGAACAGAGAAACAGCAAGGTTTGGAGGGATAGAGGCTTAGCGCTGGCAAGTGGGACTCATTTGGTTTGGGAACATGATCAGTGTGGGCTGGTTGGACTGAAGGATCTGTTTCAATGCTGTATGGCTCTATGACTCTATGGTGTTGCATTTTTAACTAAAAGGTCAGTTACTGTAGTATGGAGGGACAATATCTCTTGCAGGCCTCCTTATGTGGCTTTGTGGAAGCACTTAAGAATAAAAAGGGGTCAGTCGCACTGCTGGGAGTGTAATATAGACAACCAAACAATCAACATGCTGTAGAGGAGCAGATATGTAGGCAATTCACTGTGCAAAACAATTAGATTAACAAGGGTATTTCAACTTCCACAACATTAATTGTCATAGCGTAAAGGGTTTAGAGGGGACAAAATTCTTGAACGGCATTCAGAAGAACTTTTCATATAAACATATAAAAGGTCCATCAGGAGACGATGCAGTGCTAGACCTAATTCTGGGGAATAAAGTCAGGCAGGTATTCAAGGTGGCAGGGACACATTTTAGTGATGGCTATGACAACATCATGCATTTCAAGTCGTTATGGAAAAGGGAAAAGGTGGCTTGCAAATAAAAAATGCTTTTGGATTGAGGGAGAATATATTTTATTAGAAAGGGCGGAACTGGCCAAAATAGACGGAAACAGCTACTTCTGGGGAAGTCTCCCCCTTTGGGAGAAGGCATTGCAGTTGGAATGTGCGAAATACGAACCCCACTTGCTACGTTTAAGGTAAAATATAGGGGCAACAAGCTCAGAGAACCCTGGATGTCCAGGAAGATTTAGGACTGGATAAGAAGGAAAAGAGCGGCTTTAGAAACATGAAAAGGAAGGAAATCAATGGAAGCCCTAGTGAGTGGGGAATTTTAAAAGGAAAGCAACAAAAAGAGTGCATTTTAAAAATACTGGCAGATAAGATTAGGGAGAATCCCAAGATATTCAATTAGTATATCAAGGGAAAGTATATAAGCAGGGAAAGTGTAGGGCCCATTTGGGACCATAGCAACAATCTGTACAATGGCAAGGTGTGAACCAAATACATCTCATCTGTCTTCACACCGGAGAAGCAGGATATGGGTACAGAATTTGGGAAGAGGGAATTCTAGAGCAGATTGACGTAAGGCATGAGGAAGTATTGGAGATTTTGGCAAATTTAATATTAGACAAACCCCCAGCCCTGGATGAGTTCTATCCCAGGCTGCTGTGGGAGATGAGAGGAAAAACAAATTACAGGAGCTCACACCCAAATTTTTGATTCTTCTCTGGCCCAAGGCGAAGTGCTAGAGGGCAGGAGGGCAACTCATGAGGCTTTACTTTTCAAAATGGTGGTAGAGTTAAATCAGGAAAGTATAGACCAATGAGTCTCACAAATTATTAGAAATTATTAGACAAAATTCTGAAGAAGAGAATTTTGAAAGACAAAATTAATCTCCATTTGGAGAGGCAAGGTTTGATCAGGGATAGTCAGCTTGGCTTTTTCAGAGGCACATCATGCCTAACAAATGTAATTGAATTTTTTGAGGAAGTGATCAGCTGTGCTGATGTGGGCTGTGGAATTGACGTAATTTCTAAGACTTTGCTGAAATCCATTGACAAGCCCCACATAGGAGACTGATAATGACATGGGACAAAGATCCAAAATTGGGTTAGTAGAAAAAGACAGAGGGCGAGTACCTGCAGCAGGTGATTAAGAAGGCAACTGGAATATTGTCCTTCGTTGCTAGAGGGATGGAGTTTAAAAGCAGGGAAGTTATGCTGCAGCTGTGAAGGGTGCTAATGAGGATAAACCTGGAGTGCTGCGTGCGGCTTTGGTCTCCTTACTGGTGAAAGGATATTCTGGCACCGGAGGGGATGTACAGGAGCTTCATTGGGTTGAATCTGGAGTTGAAAGAGTTGGTTTATGAGGAGAGATTGCTTAGACTGGCATTACACTCATGGGAATTTAGATGAATGCGGGGAGATCTTATAGAATCATATATAGTTATGAAGGGAATAGATGGGATAAAAGCAGGGAATTTATTTCCACAGGTGGGTGAATCTGGAACGAGGGGGCATAGCCTCAAAATAAGGGGGAACAATTTTATGACTGAGTTCAGGAGCAACTTCTTCACACAAAGGGTTGTGAATCTATGAAGTTCCCTGCCCAGTGAAGCAGTTGAGGCTGCCTTGCTGAATGTTTTGAAGGCAAAATTAGATTTTTGAGCAGTAAAGAGATTCAGGGTTATGGTGAGCGATCAGGTAAGTGGAGCTGAGTCCATGAAAAAATCAGCCACAATTTTATTGAATGGTGGAGCAGGTTCATGGAGCCTGACGGCCTACTCCTGCTCCTCTTCCTTATGCTGTTATGGTAATCTGATGTTTTGTGTGACTGGAGGCGAGTATCTAGTCATGTATTCGGGGATCAGTGCTGGGTCATTGTCTGCTCACGATATATATAAATGATATTGAAGAAAACCTAGATGGTGACGATAAGCAATTATGCAGATGACAAAGATTGGCCAGTTTTGCTTAATACTGAAGAAGGAGGTTTAAGAGTATGGCAGGATAAGATGGGTTGGCCAGATGGAGAGATCAGTGGCAGATGAAGTTTAACCATGATAAATATGAAGAAGAAGTAACAAAAAAGGGAGTATATAATGAACACATTGCACAATGAATCACACAGAAACAAAAGGTCATGGGATAGTTATCCATAAAATCCTGAAGGTTGCAGGTAAATAAGATAGTTTGGAAATGATAAAACACCACTACCTTTAATTAGTTGTGGCATAGATTGTAAGAGCAGTGAGGTTGTGTTGGAGCTGTATAGGATTTTGGTTTGAGCCACAACTGGTTCACTGTGCACAGTTCTGATCACAGCACTATAAGAAGGATGTGATTGTGCTGGAGGTGGTACAGAGGAAATTGCCGAAATGGAGCAATTAAGCTATGAAGAGAGGCTGAATAAGCTCAGGTTGTTTTCTTCAGAGCAGAGAATGCTTATTGGAGACCTGAGTGAAATGTATAAGATTACAAAGGACATGAACTGGGTGGAGAGAAAGCAGCCACTCCCATTAGTTGAAGAGTCAATAACAAGGGGCATAATTTTAAGGAGAAAGGTGAAGATTTAGAGGGGATTTGAGCAAGAATAGTTTCATCCATAGGGTGGTGAGAATCTATAAGGCACTGGCTGGGAGGGTAGCTGAGGTGGGGAACCTCACAACCTTAAAAAAAAGCTTGGATGAACACTTCAAATTTCACAACAGTCAAAGTTGGGCCATGTGCTGGAAAGTGGGACTAATACAGATTTAGTTTTGGTCAGTACAGACGCAATGGGCCAAAGGGCCTCTTCTGTACTGTATAATTCTAAATAATAGTTTATCCATGTCCCAAACTGCAGCATGTTTTTTTAATGGAGTATTTTATATTCATTAAGCAAAAGGGTTAAATTGAAAGAAAATCAGCTTTATTTCAGTTCCCTATATTTACTGCACGGTAGGTCTGAATTATCCCATATTCTATTTAAAGAATATGTTGAGGCATTTTCTAAAGCTTTCCACAATCAGTGCAATGAACTAGCTGCTTTCTTTAGAACTATATATTATCAATGACAAAGTTAGCACTGAATAGTCTTAGTGCGCCCCAATTAGAGGCAATTTAGAATGGGTTCCACAGTGAAAGGCCAATTCTTGCAGTCACAAATGTGGATAATTTTAGCAACAATTTTATGCACTTTAATTGCACAGATACTTAGTACAATCTTTACCCTTGACAAAAGGTTTTGAATGGGATTTAAGGAAGTACTGTTGCAATGAAGATCCTCGTTTCACTGCAAATTGGAAGGTAAGGAGTATCCAACAACAGAATTACCATGATTGAAAGGATTGGGCCATCTGGCAGAGTGGCAAGTGAAAGGTAGTAATGATAGTATTGGAGATGTTATGGCACTAGGGGGAAATACATGGAATTATATGGAATGGTGAATCAGAATGGAGCAGCATGAGAGGGTTGGACTGGAATGTTTGTTCTAAATTTCATGTCAATGTTATTTAAGAAAGGAAATTAAATGAAAACTTTTCATTTCATTGTTGACTTTATGTCTTCTTAATCCCATTCTTGTTACTCCCTTTCTTTGCTTTTCAATCTGATTTGGCTTCTGGTTGTGTTGCACTTTTCAATACAATTCATCCAGAATTGACCAAACCTGCACAAAAGATCACCGAATTCAAACAGCAAAATAAACACAGTGGAAGCTGAACTTCCCTGACATCTTGCAATGGTTCAAAGTAACATTGTTGTAGATGCTGGCCTCAGCCATAAAACAGATCACGCCACTTGCTCAGATTAATCGCCACTATAAGTTCCAACAATTGCTGTAATTTCATGTCACTAACTGAATCTACGTTTCCTCTTTAACTTCCTTTCTGCCTCTGAGCCCACATCTCTCGCTGAAACCTGAAGAAGGAACGAGACTCCGAAAGCTTGTGGCTTCAGATAAACCTGTTGGAATGTAACCTGGTGTCATGTGATTTTTGACCTTGTCCACTCCAGTTCAACACTGGCACTTCCATATTATACATTCCTTTAGGCATCTTTTGATAATAACTTAAATCAGCACTGGGCACCAAAATTGTAGTTTGACTATAGAAAAGGTTGAGAGTAGTGTGGTCCAAAATAAAGTTTCAGGGAAGCAAGATGGCACCGGCAAGCAAGAAGTTGGTTTGAAGTGTGTCTACTTCAATGCCAGGAGCATCCGGAATAAGGTGGGTGAATTTACAGCTTGGGTTGGTACCTGGGACTTCGATGTTGTGGCCATTTTGGAGACATGGATAGAGCAGGGACAGGAATGGTTGTTGCAGGTTCCGGGATTTAGATGTTTCAGTAAGAACAGAGAAGTTGATAAAAGAGGCGGAGGTGTGGCATTGTTGGTCAAGGACAGTATTACAGTTGCAGAAAGGATGTTTGGGGACTCATCAACTGAGGTAGTATGGGCTGAGGTTAGAAACAGGAAAGGAGAGGTCACCCTGTTGGAAGTTTTCTATAGGCCTCCGAATAGTTCCAGAGATGTAGAGGGAAGAACAGCAAAGATGATTCTTGATAGGAGTGAGAGAGACAGGGTAGTTGTCATGGGGGACTTCAACTTTCCAAATATTGACTGGGAACACGATAGTTCGAGTACTATAGATGGGTCAGTTTTTGTCCAGTGTGTGCAGGAGGGCTTCCTGACACAGTATGTAGACAGGCCAACAAGGGGCGAAGCCACATTAGATTTGGTACTGGGTAATGAGCCTGGCCAGGTGTTAGATTTGGAAGTAGGTGAGCACTTTGGTGATAGCGATCACAATTCTGTTATGTTGACTTTAGTGATGGAAAGGGATAGGTGTATAACACTGGGCAAGAATTATAGCTGGGGGAAAGGCAATTATGATGAGATTAGGCAAGATTTAGGGAGCATAGGATGGGGAAGGAAACTGCAGGGGATGGGCACATTAGAAATGTGGAGCTTATTCAAGGAAAAGCTCCTGTGTGTCCTAGATAAGTATGTACCTGTCAGGCAGGGAGGAAGCTGTAGAGTGCGGGAGCCGTGGTTTACGAAGGAGGTGGAATCTCTGGTCAAGAGGAAAAAGAAGGCTTATGTTAGGATGAGATGTGAAGGCTCAGTTAGGGCACTTGAGGGCTACGATGTAGCCAGGAAAGACCTAAAGAGAGAGCTCAGAAGAGCCAGGAGGAGACATGAGAAGTTGTTGGCGGATAGGATCAGGGTAAACCCGAAGGCTTTCTATAGGTATTTAAAGAATAAAAGAATGACAAAAGTAAGATAAGTCCCAATCAAGGTTGGTAGTGGTAAGTTGTGTGTGGAGTCAGATGAGATGGGGGAAGTGCTAAATGAATATTTTGCAACAGTATTCACTCTAGAAAACGACAATGTTGTTGAGGAGAATACTGAGATACAGGCTACTAGACTAGGTGGGAATGAGGTTCACAAGGAAGAGGTATTAGAAATCCTTCAGAGGGTGAAGATAGATAAGTCACCTGGGCCAGATGGGATTTATCCTCGGATCCTCTGGGAAGCCAGGGAGGAGATTGCCGAGCCTTCGGCATTGATCTTTAACTTGTCGTTGTCTACACGAATAGTGCCAGATGACTGGAGGATAGCAAATGTGGTTCCCCTGTTCAAGAAGGGGAGTAGAGCCAACCCTGGTAATTATAGGCCAGTGAGCCTTACTTCAGTTGTTGGTAAAGTGTTGGAAAATGTTATAAGGGATAGGATTTATAATCATCTCGAAAAGAATAAATTGATTAGGGATAGTCAGCACGGTTTTGTGAAGGGAAGGTCGTGCCTCACAAACCTTATTCTGTTCTTTGAGAAGGTGACCAAACAGGTAAATGAGAGTAAACCGGTTGATGTGGTGTATATGGACTTCAGCAAGGCATTCGATAAGGTTCCCCACAATAGGCTATTATACAAAATGCGGAGGAATGGAATTGTGGGAGATATAGCAGTTTGGATCAGAAATTGGCTTGCTGAAAGAAGACAGAGTGTGGTGGTTGATGGGAAATGCTCATCCTGGAGACCAGTTACTAGTGGTGTACCGCAAGGGTCGGTGTTGGGTCCACTGCTGTTTGTCATTTTTATAAATGATCTGGATGAGGGCATAGAAGGATGTGTTAGTAAATTTACAGACGACACTAAGGTCGGTGGAGTTGTGGATAGTGGCAAAGGATGTTGTAGGTTGCAGAGAGACATAGATAAGTTGCAGAGCTGGGCTGAGAGGTGGCAAGTGGAGTTTAATGCAGACAAGTGTGAGGTGATGCACTTTGGTAGGAGTAACCAGAAGGCAAAGTACAGGGCTAATGGTAAGATTCTTAGTAGTGTAGATGAGCAGAGAGATCTCGGTGTCCATGTACACAGATCCTTGAAAGTTGCCACCCAGGTTGACAGGTCTGTTAAGAAGGCATACAGTGTTTTGGCTTTTATTAATAGAGGGATCAAGTTCCGGAACCAAGAGGTAATGATGAAGCTGTACAAAACTCTGGTGCGGCTGCACTTGGAGTATTGTGTACAGTTCTGGTCACCGCATTATAAGAAGGATGTGGAAGCTTTGGAAAGGGTGCAGAGGAGATTTACTAGGATGTTGCCTGGTATGGAGGGAAGGTCTTATGAGGAAAGGCTGAGGGACTTGAGGCTGTTTTCATTCGAGAGAAGAAGGTTGAGAGGTAGCTTAATTGAAACATGTAAAATAATCAGAGGGTTAGATAGGGTGGATAGGGAGAGCCTTTTTCCTAGGATGGTGATGGCGAGCACGAGGGGGCATAGCTTTAAATTGAGGGGTTAAAGATATAGGACAGATGTCAGAGGTAGTTTCTTTACTCAGAGAGTAGTAAGAGAATGGAACACTTTGCCTGCAACGGTAGTAGATTCGCCAACTTTGGGTACATTTAAGTCGTCATTGAATAAGCATATGGACGTACATGGAATATTATAGTTTAGATGGGCTTGAGATCGTTATGACAGGTCGGCACAACATCGAGGGCCGAAGGCCCTGTACTGCGCTGTAATGTTCTATGTTCTATGATCCTAAATTGCCCTCTGCTCTTTCAGGAAGTGCTCCACTCCTCACCCTGGTGATACAATGTCAATAGATGCCAATTACAGGCCTTTTGGGAAACTGAAAGTTGAGCTGTTTTTTGAATGCCAGGACTTTAATAGACACTTTGAAAAATATTGTAAATGTAATGCCTTTGAAAGAAAAAAAGTGACGCCAATACAATTAGCAAATGATCCTTTATAATTTTTAATTGATTTTAAGTTCTTTAAAAATCACAGGTAGTTTCTCTGATGAAAAAGAGTTTAGTTTTTGGCATAATTTAATTTACCCAAATATCAATTGAACTACACCAAATTAGTACTTTTAATGTCATGTTTATTGAAGTAATGTTTCTTCCCAAGTTGATGTTCCAAAATGTTACCTGATTGCAATTATTTTAGGCCGATTTCAGCACCTAGAATTTATAGCATACTTCCATGCCACCCTCATAATCTTTTCATCAAGATCTTTCAAATTTAGCCACTTAAGTGTCTTGTCCCATTATACAGAAGGTCTGGAGAAGCTGGAATTTTTTTCATTGTAATTGAGTAATGCAGTGATTTAGTGTGGTGTTGAAAATTGACAGCTTTTTCATACAAGAAAACAAAAAAATTGTCTTCACATAAGCACCTTAAAAGTAACGAATGATTGAAGTGTAGGCACTATTCCGAAGCAGGCCCCAAAGTGGCAATGTGGTACTGACCAGAAAATTATGGGTAACAGCCGGGTGGCTGATCAGCGGACACAGATTTAAAAGTGATTTATGAATGTAGGCAGTTTTGTTTTTAAAAAGCAAGGTTTTATGATCTGGAATCCTTTGCTTGAAAAGGGTACAGGAAGCAGGTTCAATAATGATGTTCAAAGGGACCTGGATAAATACTTGAAAGGGAGAAAAATTACAGGGCTGTGTTGAAGGAACAGGGGAGTGAAACTAATGGAGGGCTCTTTCAATAAGCTGACACAGGAACATTTAGACAAACAGCCTCCTTCTTTCTTGTGAGATCCTGTGATTAGCTTTACATTCTGCTTTTGTGAAACCTGACCACTTTTCTCCCTATGCAGTTGTATTCCCTGTACCACTATGTGACTCAATTTCCACTAGAAGCATTGTGCTGTGATTGCTTCATTACAAATCTACACAAATGATATGTAAATATTTCATGCTCGGCTGGATGATTTTAATAGGCTTCTCTTAACAACAACTAATGTGACACAATGCAAATAAACCAGACTGGAAACATTCAGTCCTTCATTATGAAACTTATTACTGGCTGTTATTTTTCTGAGAAACAAAGTTATATCATATTCAGTCCAATTAAAGAAAGGCCACACTGCACAAGGAGTAAGATGCCTGAAGACTTTTCTTTTTCTATAACTAGAATATAGTTTGCAATTCTTTACAATTACTCTTTGAAGAGCAACAGATTAATTGGAACTGTTGCTCACTATCTGCATTATGAAATATTTTCACATCCATTTTTTTCAAAAGTTAAAATCTGAAAATGTTTTAAATATAATTCCCTCAACTACTTCGTCTGAGTCATTCGTATGCAAAGCATCAATGTGCAAAATCACCTTGTTATAAGCTTCTAATTAATTCAACAGTATTTTATGCACGTCAAATTGATCTGCTTAGCACATTGAATCCAACTATCCAATTACCTTATGCTTAGGCCTGGAGTTCATGATCTGTGCTTAAGACTAGACACAATGCACTGCAAGCATGCCTTTGAATTTGCATTGGCTTGTGTAGGAGTTGTTGGTGTTCTCTTTAAACCAGAGCTTGAAGCAATATTCAATTTATCTGAGATAATGGTGGGGAAACTCGATTGTTGTGGGATTCAAAATAGTTTCCAGGTGCAACAAATGCCACATCAATCTAGCAGTTTGGGCTACCTGAAATTAGTCTACTGGCCTCATTTGCCCGCTACCAGAGAGCTGAGAGCACTGATAGGTATTTGGCTATAGATCTTTTCTAATCAAGGTGTTCAGATATGTTAGCCCACATCTCTGGTGCAGGTGGGACTTGAACCTGGGTCTCCTAGCTGAGAGGTAGTGACATGATCACTATGGCACAAAAGCCCTTTTATGGGATTATAGTGATAACCTATCATAGAGAACCAGGATGCCTAACTCAAAATAAATGCAAAATACTGCATATGCAGTGAATCTGAAATACACACACAGAGCTGCAAAAGTTGGGCAGGTCTGATAGCGTCTGTGGAGAGGGAAATAGTTGATATTTTTAATCCAATATGACTTCTTCAGAGTTGAAGTTCCTAAATTACTTACTAAAAACCCTTTTTCTTTGTACAATTGACAGGATCATTGCTGATCAGCAGCTCCTTGAATGACCATGTCTTCCCTGTGAAAGACTGCATCCATGCCTGTTGCCCTTTCCCCAAATACGTCAGTCATCTTGCGCGGTGAGACCACTTTGATTGTGGACATATTTGTGAATCATTGAATCCCTACAATATGGAAACAGGCTATTCTGCCCATCGAGTCCACACCGACCCTCTGAAGAGCGTCTAACCCATATCCACACCCCTACTCTTCAAGATGGTGGAAGAGTAGGACGCTCCAGCCAGAGCTCCTCTGCTCCTGTTTATTTCCTGCTTCCTTCTCCTTCATTCTCCTTTTCTCTTTTATCCCCCATTTTGGTGCTTTACCCCATTGGTGCTCACCTCCCCAGTGGTAGGTCCTGTCTGGTCTCTCGGTGGCTTCCGGTGGGTCCCGCCTGGTCACTCGGAGACCCTCAGTCTGGTCTCTCAGCAGCTCTTGGACTAGTCTCTTGGCAGTATGTCAGCTGGATTCTTGGTGGCTCATGAAGATGCCTCAGCTCAGCATGAAAGTGGATCCTGCCCAGGCATGTTCCCAAGGCACCCTGGTGAGATCAGAGAGTCAGCAGTTTCAGCAGCAGCGACGGTATCTGCAGCGGCGTGGAGAACAGACCGTTGAGGTCTCCTGGAAACCAAGAAAAACAGAGGACTCTTCAAAGACCTACAAACTTTTAACTTATTCCTGTATTTTCCTAGTTTAAACTATGAAAGACTTTAGTAGTAACTATCACCTTATTTATTTATCTACTATTCTTCAACGTAATGTTTAACTTTATAACTCTTGTCTCTCTTACTACTTTGCATCTAAGTTTTTTGTACCTATGTTCTTGGTACCTAATATGATGCTATGTCTAGTGACATCATACGCTTTTCACTGTACTTATGTGCTTCAGTACACGTGACAATAAAATGTAAAATTTAAATCTCCTCTATTCCTGTAACTTCCATGGTCAATTCACCTAACCTACACATCTTTGGACAGTGGGAGGAAACCAGAGTACATGGAAGAAACCCAAATAAGCACTAGGAGAATTTGCAAACTCCACACAGACAGTTGCCAGGGGGCGGAGTTGAGCCCAGGTCCTTGGCATTGTGAGGTCATAGTGCTAACTCCTGAGTCACCATGCCAACCAGTGGGTGCAACTTCTTTGGAATGAAAGGGAACAGAGTTAACAGTTTTCCATCTAGCAGTATCTGAGGGCGCTAAGCCATACTGAAATGGGGTGGAATAATAACATAGCAAAGCAATGTAAAATTCTACATTTTTCCTCAAAGGTGACTTCACGGCCTGGGCCCCAGGCTTGGCTGTTCCATATGAAGATGGGTACTTCTCAAGTTGTCACATGATCAAATTCAGAACAAAGTGACTGAAACAGTCATCAGCAAACTGTGGCCTGTTGTCCAACATAGTTATGTGAGTTATACCATGCATTGCAAACAACTTTTATTGAGGTTGGTGCTGGAGAATATGATTGGTGCTGGCACAATGGGCTGAATAGCCACCTTCTGAACTGTAACAAATTGTGATTCCATATGAACAGTGCATGCTTCGCAGGCCACAAGGTTCATAGTCGGCTTTGAGATCCTCAATCTCTTCCAACATTCCTGTTCACCACATTGCTGATCCAGCTCAGGTACATGGCAATTTTCAAGCGTCCCTTGTGTATCTTCTCTCGGATAACTTCTTGGGAATGACCAGTCTTTCATTATATATTACTAAGTCATCTCCAATCACCAAAATGCTGTTGATGCTCAAAATAGGTGTTTGTGATCAACACACTGGACCCATGGTCAGCCTACCCTATGTGATAAAACCGACGACTAGTAGCACCTTCTCAACCTGCATTCTGTTTCTGTCATATTTAGTTGAACTGATTATGGCTTACTGGGCTCCATTCCATGGCCTGAGGATATGACCAAATTTCATAGAAAAACTCCTCTTGTAAGGCTGTTGGCTATTAAGATCACATCCACCATTATCAGTACTCATCCCTGTAAGTATTCTGATAGGTAAAGCTTACAAGGCAGAATTAGAATTTCTGTATCCTAGTCTAATAGAAGGCTCAATGGTTTTTGTTCTGCCTCTATGAGCATACTCATTACCAAGGATGTCATCTGAAAATCTCTCGCAAACCCAACTGAAGGATCTACCTTGTCTGTGGCTCGATGCTGTGTCTTCGTGCCTGGACAATAATTTCTAACCTCCATTTCATTGCTCCTGAAACAACAGAGAACCTAAACCCATAGCTAATGCATCACCAGATGAGATTGTTGGAAAGGATTGGTTGTAACAGGCTAGGATATCTATGGACATGAACATGCACTTGATCTTTTGAACAGCATGTTTCTGTTGCAGGTTCCAGCAATATTATTGCATCTTCTTGAGGCAACACTTCAAGGGTTCTTTTATCCATAAAACCATAAAACATAGGATCAGAATTAAGCTATTGAATACATTGAGTCTGATTCACCATTCGATCATGGCTCATATGTTTCTCAAGCCCAAACTCCTGCTTTCTCACCATAACCCTTGATCCCTTTAATAACAACTTAAGAGGGGAGCAGTAGCCTAGTGGTATTATCACTGGACTGTAAATCCAGAAACCTGGATAGCATTGTGGGAAACCAGGTTTGAATCCTGCCACAGCAAATGGTGGAATTTGAATTCAACAAAATATCTGGAATTAAGAATCTAATGATGACCATGAATCCATCGCCCATTATCGATTGTCAGAAAAAGAAACCATCCAGCTCACTAACGTCCTTTAGGGAAGGAAGCTGCCATCCTTACCTGGTCTGGCCCACATGTGATTCCATACCCACAGCAATGTGGTTGACTCCGAAATGCCCTCTGGACAATTAGGGATGGGCAATAAATGCTGCCTAGCCAGCGACACCCTCATCCCATGACTGAATTAAAGAAAAACCTTAATATATAGGAACAGAATGTCTCTAAATAAGGCAAAAATCTTGCTAATTTGATTTATCATCCCAAAATTCTTTGCAGACCATGAACTAATTTCGAACTTCTTGATAGCTATTGTTTTCTGTGGGTTTTCATGGTCAACAATTAAATGATAATGTGTCCCCAAAAAAACCCAAATTTTTGGAAGATTGGTTTAAACTAGTTATTCGGATAAAGTAATGCCTACCACTGGTACAATGTTGTGTAATAACTCTCACCACAGCTCATCATTGGGAAAGATCCATCTGATTGATTTGTTGCCTTTCTCTTGATAGAAATCTGCGAAGCTTGGTTGGCCTCATGAAAACCTATGTGACAGTCTAGTCTTGTTGTAAAGAAGATGTTGTTTATAGCATGATAACAAGGAGGTAAAAGTTACATCGGTATGCCAACTGTTGATACAAGACTGTGAGGCAAACCTTGATATCAGGTCTTGATCCTTTGAGATCTAATTCTTTTTTTTCCTCCTCCTTGAAGTCTTTTGCCATCTTTATGATGAGCTGTCCTTAAGGCATTTCCCAGCATTAGTCCTTTCAGACCCTGACATGTTTGTGTAACACGTAGGCCTGGAAATCTAAATGGCTAGCTCTGTCTCCCTTTTACTACATTGAGCACCATCCAGTCCTCAATTACATGCTGAAGTATAATTGGAAGAGCAGGGAAGAGCAGGGTTATTAATTCCCCTATTTTAAAATCTGGTAAATGCACATGCGTCTCCTTTACTTCATAAACATTTCTTATAGTTTTTGTTATTTTATATTTGTCCCACTTCTGAATACACTTCTTCTGCAACAGTCTTCTTCTTTTGTAAATATTGAAAGAAAAACTTTGCTTGCCAATTTATGTTTAACTTACAACCTGACTATTCTTGTCTTCGAGGAATCCTTTCTGACATAGAACACCTCTCTTAAATAATGTATTAAAGAATAGCTCGTTGTTATTTAATATGGTTATTTAGAATTCTTCAGTTTACCTCCTCACTGATTTCTTAATCCCTTTTGTAGTATCCTTCCCTATGTTTTCATATTCTTTCTCATTGTTATCATTGCTGCGAGCCTTCTCTTCAAGACGAGAATGCTTATACCCGAATTAAATGCTTTTGATTGGTGATAAGTAATGATATATAGCTCTTATGTGTCTCAATCAACCTGTTTGGAGATGTTATTGAACACCTCTGGAGCAGATGGAACTTGAAGCCAGGCCTTCTGACTGAGAGCTGATGACACTACCACTATTCAACTATAGCTCCTTTTTGTGAATATTAAATTAATTTTGCCTGAGGCCTAACCAGTTTCAGCTGTTTCAATGATAATGGGAACTGCAGATGCTGGAGAATCTGAGATAACAAAGTGCGGAGCTGGATGAACACGGCAGGCCAAGCAGCATCTTGGGAGCACAAAAGCTGATGTTTTGGGCTTAGGCCCTTCTTTACAAAAGGTCTAGGTCCAAAACATCAGCTTTTGTGCTCCTAAGATGCTGCTTGGGCTGCCGTGTTCATCCAGCTCCACACTTTGTTATCTCAGCTGTTTCAATGATCTGCTCACCAACGTTAGCTTTGAAGAAAGATTGTACTGTCATCAGTACCATTTGAAACCTTTCAAATTCTGAAGTAATCTTTGGCCCATGCAGCAAGACCTGAATGGTAAACTGTGCTTTTGGAGAGCCATGAAGACTTCACGATTTTTTAAAAATGCCAGGCATGGTGATGATGTAGGAAGTTGCACTTCTGATAGGTCACATTTTTTGCTGGTAGGGGAAGCAGGTGGAAATAATTCACGTGGGATGGAAACTCAGGCTAAGTTTATATGGATACCAATTTGGCTATTTCTAGGGATCTTAAACCACAATGTGGCAGCCATGGTATGATGGAATAGACAGAGATGCTTTTCAATGGTGGATAAGATCTGTTTAGCCATCAGCATCTGTGAGTTTTCAAATTGTCTCTAAACTGCAAAAGAATGACTTTGGATACAACTTTTAGGTGATTTGTTTTAAGGATTTTTTTGGAAAGCTTTGATGTGTAAGTCAGCTGATAAAGCATCTGTCCAGATGGTTTCACATTGACATTTTTCTAAATGCTTTGCATTATGAAAGCTTGGTTGAGTTTCAAAAGTTACAATTATCTCAATTGGCACGTCTGAATTCACAGTTTGATTGGCAGCTTAAAAAGCCACTTAAGGAATTTGAGTTTGAAGAAGAAATTCATTTTCAAAGAGATTAATCACTTGAGGAGATTGAACAAAGTGTTAGCATGTCTTTAATATCAAGTTTGCATAGTTAGAGCTGCCTTACATTTCATATGTTTATTTTGTTTTATCATCACATGGTTACTGATGCCTGTCTACGGTAGAAATTGAGTGAGTGGCTATGGAGTTGCCTGGAGAGTATGAAGGGCTGCAGCAGGGGTGGATGGAATGATGGGTGGGTGCATGGCAGGATGTGTGAAAGGGTGAAGGTTCGAGAGCCTAAAAACATCTAAAATAACAACATCTACAGAGCTGAGGCAGGCCTTCTAACAAGCCTGTCTCAGCTCTCATTCAGCCTGTGCTGTCTTCCCAAGTGTGGCAGGCCCAATACCCTTCCAGGCCTCCCTCCCTAGATCACAGTCATGTGATTCGGAACTTTCTGCCACATCTCAACCTCCACCCACCTCCAAACGGATGTCCTGACTCTGTTAATCATCTAGATGGCCAGAATGTGGCCCAACATTCAGGTTATTGAAGAGTAAATCAAATGCTACCTGCCACTTAAGCATCAAGAAATGACCATCCTCAGCAACAGGAGGAATCTAATCATCTCACTTTGAAATTTGATAGCATATATAATTGCTGTATAAATAAATCAACATTTTCCTAACTACCATCATTTCTGAGGAAGGGTCACCGGACCTAAAACATTAACTCTGTTCTTTCCTTCACAGATGCTGCCAGACCTACTGAGCTTTTCCAGCAACTTTGTTTTTGTTCCTAGAATTCACTACTGGCCATTAACTCAACTGTTCCAACTGAATAACTAATATGGCAATAAGGGCATGTCAGAGGCTAGCAATACTGTGGGGAGTAGCTCATCTCTGGACTCCCAAACTCGTCTTTATAAAACACAAGTCAGCAGTGTAGTGGAATACTGTCCATTTGTCTGACTGAGTCCGGCCCCAATATTGCTCATAGACTGACTCTATGATTCTAAGTTCACTATCATCCAAAACAAAACAGTCACGCACTGCTTTAAACATTTATTCCCTCCAACAACAGCAGGTAGTGGTAGTCATAGGTGCCATCTACAAAGCAAATTACGAATGTTCCTTTAATAGCACTAACCATGCCTGTGACATTTATGATCCAGAAGAACAAAGGCAGAAGATGCAGTGGAAGAGATAGTAAGATCTACTGAAGCTGGAATCAGAAATAACATTGTGGAGCTGGAGGAACACAGCAGGCCAGGCAGCATCAGAGGAACAGGAAAGCTGGCGTTTCGGGTTGGGACCCTTCTCCTTAAGAATAGGGGAGGGGTAAGGGAGTTCTGGAGTAAATAGAGAGAGGTTGGGGTGGGGCTGAGGAAGGCCGGTGAGATGGTGATGGGTGACTGCAGGTAAGCAGTGGTGGGGATGGGTCAGTGAGGTGGGAGGAGCAGATAGGTGGGAGAGAAGACAGGCAGGTCAAGGAGGTGGGGATGAGGGGGAGGGTTGGCCATGGGATGAGGCCAGGGGTGGGGACAATTTGAAACTAGTAAAGTCCACATTGAGACCATTGGGTTTTAGTCTCCCAAGGCGGAATATGAGTGCTGGTTCTCTAGTTTCTGGGTGTCATTGTTGTGATACTGGAAGAGGCCCAGGATGGACATGTCGTCTAGGGAATGGGAGTAGGAGGGGGACTTGCAGTTGTTTGCGACTGGGAGATGTTGTCGTTTGTTGCAAACAGAGCGCAGGTGCTCTGCAAAGTGGTCTCCGAGCCTCTGCTTGGTCTCACCGATGTAGAGGAGGCCACATCGGGAATGGCAGATGCAGTAGACACATTAGCGGATGTGCAGGTGAACATCTGCCTGATGTGGAATGTGGAAGATGTCGTGCAACACATCTACCTGAAAGTTTCCCTACATAGTACACCTCACCCTGACATGGAACTTTACTGCCATTTGTTCACCGTCACCAGATTAAAATCTTGGAGTTCCTTCACTTGTAGCCCAGTTGCATACACCACTTTGATTGTAGCAAATCCAGAAGGTTGTTTACTACCATCAGGGCTGTTGGGGTGGCAAATTAATGGTGACCTTGCCAACGATGATCTCCTTTTCCAAAACATCTCATGTTTCAGCACAAGAGATACAAGTTTACTAATCTCAAGATGTTACAATGAGCACCCAACAGCCAACCTTCACATGTGGCTTACTGTTCCCATTGAGGAAACAGTCAATGGATAGATTCTGAATGACACTGTTGCCAAGGAGATGCATCAATGGTTTTTTTTCAAATGTATCTAAACATAGAGCAAAGATAGCTTCTGAAAAGCACTGTTACCAAGGAGATAATATCACAATAAAAACACTAAACACATTTCAGAAAGTCATTAATAGGAAATGCATTTTTGCAATTAACTTCCCAATTTGTTCAAATTGCATAGTTGTCATTGATTCCTGGATGAATGTTAACTCTTGAGTTTGTAGAACACTGCAGTTGGGTAAAAACAATTGGGTATGAACACCATTAATTCATTCATCTCCTTCCTACCCTGCTAAAAGTAAACTCTGGGAGAAAGGACATCTAATGGTATATCTTGGGGTGCATATCTCAAGGAGGAGTAAGTCTAGTCATATTATTAAATGGAGCTTCAAACAGATTCAGTCTAAGTTTCACTCTAAATTTCAATGAACTGATGTCAGAGTACAGTGGAGTGTATTTAATTTTGATAATAAAAGATGACATGAGCAGAATGAGGGCTTGAAAGAGCAGGAAGTAGAATCAGAGATAATGGGAACTGCAGATGCTGGAGAATCCAAGATAACAAAGTGTGAAGCTGGATGAACACAGCAGGCCAAGCAGCATCTCAGGAGCACAAGAGCTGACGTTTCGGGCCTAGACCTCAGTATGGTTAGAGCTAAGAAATAATAGATGCGAGAGTACTTATAAGTCCCCAGACAATAACCATACTGTTGCAGACCATTTTAGTTAATAAATAAAAAGAGCTTGTAATAATGACAATGCAGCAGTCAAGTAGGACTATAATTTTAATGTAAACTGAACAAAATCAAACTGACAACAGGATTTGGAGGATGATTTAATGTAATGCCTTCACAATTATTTCCTAAAACAATACATTTTGAAACCGTCTAAGGAAGAAGTGAATTTAAATTGTTATGCAATCAGTTTAATTAGTAACCTTATAATAAAGGATCCTCTGGGAAAGACTGATCATAATTGAGCAATTTCATATTGAAGAGTCATGTATGTAAGTCTGAAAGTGGAATATTAAATTTGAGTAAAAACTATTACAGAACTGTATGGGGAAAATTAGTGATGTGGTAGAACAAAAAAGATTAAGAGGTATGATTGTAAAAGAGAAATTGCGTACAATTAAAGAAATAATCATCCTTTTCAAAGAACATTAGTATCATTCAAAACCTCCAAGGGAAAATAGATCCATCCCATTGCCAACTAAAATGAATAATAATAGCTCAGATTTATGACTTTGTCAACAAGTGTAATAAGCATGAGAATCAAGAAAGTTTTAGATACCAGAAAAGAGTGGCCAATAATTAATCATGAGCAATAAATGGAATAAGTGTGGGGAATAAGGGCATGGCAGAGATATTTAACATTTTTTTATCTTCACAGTAATAGACAATAAACATGCCAGAAATAGTGGAGAGCCAAACATGTGCGAGCAACAACCTATTGTCATTAACTGTGGTAATATAAAAGTACGGGTGAAATTACTAAATCAAAAGCTGGTAAATCACTTGTTGATCATTTATATTCTAGCTTTACAACTGCTGTGGTAGAGTAATTGTCCTCTAAATCAATATCCCTAAGCTCTATGCTGTCTGCTTTTCCTCCCTGTTCCAGGGAAAAATGCAGCATTGTAAATTATACACAATTTGCTCCAGAAAACATGACTTTAAAAAATTCAGACATCTTTAAATTAAAGCAGTAGTTTCCTATTTTAGTCAACGGTTAAAAATCAAAAAAGGAAGTATGAAAGATTTGGTCATATATGATAGCAAAACGTCATTTGAGAGACTGCTATAAATGCTGAATGCTCACGTTACTAAGGTCCTGTTCTCTTTCTGATATTCTCCACACAGGCTCCTTTTCAATAAATTTGTGATGATCATCAATCCAAGGCAGCCAAATATCCTGGAAATAGCCATGTCCTGTACATATTGGAGCACTCACAGGTGCCTGTCACTTTTGAAGTTCCTTTGTGCACAGAGAGATGCCCATTGAGTGATAAAGGGGCACTCCCCCATCTAAGTCTGGTTTGTGTCACCTGTAAAACAATGTACAGACCCATGTAAAATATAGTTACAATACTGATCAGTCTTCCACTTCCATCGTGTCCATAGACCACTTAAAGATGAGGTTGATACCTGGACCACTCCTGTGGGACTTTGCAGTATAAATCAGACATGATGCCCCACAGCATTGTGGCATGCTTTGCCCTTCACAACTTAGAGGATCAAAGGGGTACAATATTCCTGCGTACAGCTCTCCTGTATGGGGAGGCAATGGCCTAACGGTATTATTGCTGGGCTGTCGGCCCAGATAACATCCTAGGGGTCTGGTTCGAATCCTGCCATGGCAAATGGTAAATTTGAATTCAATAAAATATTTAGAATGAAGAATCTAATGATGACCGTGAATCCATTGTTGATTGTCAGAAAACCCCATCTGGTTCACTTAATGTCCTTTAGGGAAGGAAACTGCCATCCTTACCTGGTCTGGCTTACATGTGACTCCAGACCCACTGCAATATGGCTGACTCTTAACTGCCCTCTGGGCAGTTAGGGATGGGCAATAAATGCTGCCTAACCAGTGCCATCCTCATCCCGTAAATGAATAAAGAAGCTGAAATGAGGCAGCAAGAGCAGTCCCATGAGGAAGAAGAGGTGGTAGAGAATTAGGTGAATATCCAAGAAGGCTACCACAGGAGGGGGACAGTAAACCAGTGAGGCCAGAGCCAATTGTATTGCTAGCAGTTTCCACAGTGACTAAGCTGGGTTCAGACCTCGCTCACTTGTGCAGCTAAGTTACACAAAGACCTGGCAGCTCCAAGCTTAATATATAGGAAATATCCAATTTGTTGATTTGCTGTTTTTCCTTTTTTGTCTTGCAGATTAAATGTTGTTACAGCCAACTTTGGAAAGTGCAGTGACTCTTAATCTCCATTAGTTCCAGGACAATTGTAAAAGATAACGATTAAATCAATGTACGTAAAGTTTTCAGGAGGCACAGGGCGATCTGTACACTAATTGCAAAGTCTCTTAGTTACTGGTTTAAAACAGCAGCTTACAGAAACTGGTGGCAGAAAATAAGTGGTTTTCTTGAGGCTACAGGTAGTTTTACTACGGAGAGATAGAGGCACAGAATCTGTTCTTCCGAGACTTCTACCCCGTCTATTGTTTATATCCACAAATTGCTCATCCACCCAGGAACCAGAGATGTTGTCAGGATGATGACCTTTGGTATCCACAACTGGTAACATTTGCGCAAGTCAATCAACAATTTGGTGCGAGGAAAATCTGGCCCTGCATCCCCATTTTGTCTCATGCCTTTTTGTCCCGTCTTCCTGATTGTTGCCAAACCAGCAGTGTAAACAACGTACAATAAAGTTCCAGTAATTTAATTTCAAAAAATGCAGCAATTCCCTTCATGGTCCTTGGTTTTGAAACAGTCCTTTGCCCATTTCAGAGCACAATCAAAAACAAAATGATAGTCTTTATAATGCTATGTTGTCCATCTTAATGTGCGATGACATCTTCCTTTGAAAATGAATTAAAATAGCTCACCTGCCCAACATCATCGCAATAGGAGAAGCATCAGACAGTGCAGTGACATTGAATTGTGCTAACATTATGTTGCACTGAAACCATCTGTTAGGGTATGACATAATAATGTACAAATATCCTGTATGGCAATTCCACATGAAGCCACCAGATTGAAGTGAATCCTGAGAAAACTCCCTTTGACCCTTCCTTCATTTGTGTCTCATCAATGTTTCTGAATGTGCAGGAACTGGACAGTTACCATGATAAGCTTAAACGTCTTTTATGTTAGCACTCTTTCTGTTATTCATTCAAGGGAAGAGGACGTTGCTGGCTAGTCCAGCATTTTATTGCCCATCCCTAATTGCCCAGAGGTCAATTAGCAGTCAGCAGTATTGCTGTGGGCCTGGAATGACGTGTAGGCCAGGCCAAGTAAGGATGGCAGTTTCCTTCCCTAAAGGACATCAGTGAACCAGATGTCTTTTTTTCTGGACAATTGACAATGGGTTGACAGTCATCATGAGGCTCTTAAATCTAAATTTCTTATTGATTTGAATTACTACCATCTGCCATGGCAGAATCTGAACCTAGTCCTTACAACATTGTAAGCACCTCCGAATAAATAGTCTAGCAATAACACTACTGGGCCATCACCGTGCATGGTGGCCCAGTGGTTAGCACAGGAGCCTCACAGCACCAGGGACCTGAGTTCGATTCCAGCCTCGGGAGACTGTCTGTGTGGAGTTTGCACATTCTCCCCATGTCTGCATGGGTTTCCTCCCACAGTCCAAAGATGTGCAGTGTAGGTGGATTGGCCATGCTAAATTGTCTGTAGTGTTCGGGCGTGCGTGGGTTATAGGGAAATGGGTCTGGGTGGGATGCTTCAAGGGGCGGTGTGGACTTGTTGGGCCGAAGGGCCTGTTCCCACATTGTAGGGAATCTAATCTAATCATATCCCTGTGAAAGGCAGCATTTTGTATAGCTTATCTCAATAGATTGCAGTATCTTATGGGACAATGGACATGAGACTTTACCATAAACATGTCCCAGCTTTGAACATGTCTGTGTTTCCTTGAAAATTTCACGTACAGAAACAATATTGCCTTGTTAACATGTTAGCATCACCACTGATTCCACATTCTGACCCTAAAATCTGCACCAGGGGTCGAGGGAATCTACTTTCTATCATTGGCCCTGTTGACCTGGAAGGCTTGCATGATGATCCCACAATACCATTTGGCCTAGAGGGCCTTGATTGGTTGACAGTCTCCTGACCAAATACAGGCTCACTCACAGCTTGGACTGGGATCACAAGCAAGGTAGAGGGGCAGGCATTGTTGGAACGTCCCTGAAAAGAAGCTTCTGGGGGTCCCTGAGAGGAAGGAGCACCTGTACTGAGGTCAAGCTTACTGATTTCCCCCGGTGCCATGACCATGGTGCTGAGTATCTACAGTTAAATTGATAGAGTAATGGTATGTGCACAAATCTGGTAGCCACCGAGCATTCTAGTCAACCTAGGTCTCCATGGCAGCCACCTACCTTTCCATACAGACGGCCAAGTGTTCATAGGATGGAGCCACGGCAGTAGTGAAAACATAGGAGGCCTCAGTTATCTTTCATCCTAGCCTTCTGTGTGCCTCTGGTACACTTGCTACATGTTCCTATGCTTTTCTCTGCAGGGCCAGCCTGTCTCTTCTGACCAGGAATGGAGTGGAGGGGGCCATCTTCTGCCTGAGTCTGAACAAATGGCCTCCAAGTTCCAGGAACCTCAGGTTTTCCCCATGGTCAGAGAAGATGACATATCAGTGATATTCTCACCAGAATGTGCTCCCAAAGCTAATCTGGAAAGAAAAAACCCACGAGGTGAAAGTATCTGAGTTGGTGGATCATGCCTGGCAAACTGGATGCCAATTTTAAGGCAACAAAAATGAGGTGGATATTTGATATAATTATCTTATTAAATATTATGACATAATTAAATGCACCCAGTTTAATTTATGACAGGATACTTTTGAACTCAAATGACACACTGGTGTGTACCAAAATCCAGTGTAATAGAAACAGAAGTTGCTGGAAAAGCTCAGCAAGTCTGAGAAAGGGTTACCAGATCTGAAATGTTATCTCTGATGCTTCTTCACAGATGCTGCCAGACTTGCTGAGCTTTTCCAGCAACTTCTGTTTTTGTTTCTGATTTACAATGTCCCCAGTTCTTTTGGTTTTTCTCCAACATAATACATGCTGCTCCATTTCTTGCTTCTACCACCACAATACAAACTAATTTTGTAAGTTGACACAAAGAGAAAAATCTAGGTTCCCACTTTTCTACCCCTCAAGGACGACATTCATCCACACAAAGTTAAAGATTAAATAAATTGTTAACAATTATGAATATTGTCGACACTGCTGTGCATTATCAAATGTGATGGTTCTTCAGGGAGCTACAATTTAGTTCAGAAATGGACAGAAACACTAATCCAGTGTTCAACAAACACAACTGTGTGTCACCGCATCTCATAAACATAGCAGTGCTGCTAGATTGATGACAGCTGACCAGCCAATACTGTGGGTGTTTGAAGGTTATTTGATGTTGCTGTTGGCACATGAATTGAAACTTTGAAATGTTTCCCCTTCAATTAAAACTGCATTACTTGACCATTGCTTAAAAAGCAGTCATGACATCACAGTTCTGTCTTGCATTTACCATGAAAAATGCAAGAATATTAACATTGCAAAGGGAAATTGTGCTGATTGGCTGGTGAATTCACTGATTGGTGGAGACGTTACCATGGAGATTTCACCAATGAATGATTGTTCCCCATTCTTTTGTTTAAGGCTACATTTGCAGCCACTCTAGCTGCAAGGGCATACACATGGAGTCACAGTGCCTCTAGCATCACTACAGACAACACCGCAGGTAACTGCTCGTATCAAAGAATAAAACCAGTAAAAGAGGTTTTTCTTCCCCTTTGAATATTTAAAAGTTTAAGTATATTAAAGGAAAAGAATAACTAGAGAGAGAATTGGATCCCTCAAGGACCAAAGTGGACATGTATGTGTGGAACTGCAGGAGATAGGCGAGGTCCCCAGTGAAGGTTTCTCCCTGGTGTTTACCGTGGAGAAAGTCATGAAGACTTGGGAGATAGTAGGAACTGCCGATGATGGAGTCTGAGATAACAAGGTGTGGGATAACAAGGTGTAGAGCTGGATGAACACAGCAGGCTAAGGAACATTTGAGGAGCAGGAAAGCTGACGTTTCAGGCCTAGACACTTCATCAGAAATGGGGGAGGGGAAGGAGGTTCTGAAATAAATAGGGAAAGAAGGGGAGGCGGGTTGAAGATGGATAGAGGAGAAGTTAGGTGGAGAGGAGACAGACAAGTCAAAGAGGTGGGGATGTAGCCTGTAAAGGTGAGTATAGTGGGGAGGTAGGGAGGAGATAGTCAGTCCAGGCAGGATGGACAGGTCAAGGGGCAGGATGAGGTTAGTAGGTAGTAAATGGAGGTGGGTCTTGAAGTGGGAGGAGGGCATAGGTGAGAGGAAGAACAGGTTAGGGAGGTGGAGATGGGCTGGGCTGGTTTTGGGATGCAGTAGGGAGAGGAGAGATTTTGAAGCTTGTGAAATCCACATTGATACCATTGGGCTGCAGGGTTCCGAAGCCGAATATGAGTTGCTGTTCCTGCAACCTTCGGGTCGCATTGTTGCGGCACTGCAGGAGGCCCAGGATGGACATCTCATCTGAGGAATCGGAGGTGGAGTTGAAATGGTTCACGACTGGGAGGTGCAGTTGTTTATTGCAAACTGAGCAAAGTGGTCCCCAAGCCTTCGCTTGGTTTCCCTGATGTAGAGGAGGCCACAACAGGTACAGCGGATGCAGCGTACCACATTGGCAGATGTGCAGGTGAACATCTGCTTGATGTGGAAATTCTTCTTGGGGCCTGGGATGGGGGTGAAGGAGGAGGTGTGGGAGCAAGAGTAGCACTTACTGCAGTTGCAGGGGAAGGTGCCGGGTGTGGTGGGGTTGGGGGGGAGTGTGGAGCAGACAATGGAGTCATTGAGGGAGTGGTCTTTCCGGAAAGCAGACAAGGTTGGGAAGGGAAAAATGTCTTTGGTGGTGGGGTCAGATTGCAGATGGCGGAAGTGTCGGAGGTTGGTGCGTTGGATCTGGAAGTTGGTGGGGTGGTATGTGAGGACGAGAGGGATTCTCTTATGGCGGTTATTGCAGAGGCGGAGTGTGAGGGATGTGTTGCAGGAAATGCGGGAGTCACGGTCGAGGGCATTCTCAATCATTGTGGGGGAGAAGTTGCTGTCCTTGAAGAACGAGGACATCTGAAATGTGTGGGAGTGGAATGCCTCATCCTGGGAGCAGATGCGGCAGAGGCGAAGGAGTTGGGAATAGGGGATGACATTTTTTGCAGGAAGGTGGGTGGGAGGAGGTGTATTCTTTTTAGCTATGGGAGTCGGTAGGCTTGAAATGGATATCGGTCTCTAGGCGGTTGCCCGAGATGGAGACAGAGAGGTCCAGGAAGGAGATAGAGGTGTTAGAGACGGTCCAGGTGAACTTTAGTTTGGGGTGGAAGGTGTTGGTGAAGTGGATGAACTGTTCAAGAGGTGGGGTTTCGGGCCAGTGTAGGTATGGAAGAGACTGCAGTGGTTCAAGAAGGCAGTTCACGGCTATTGATTGTCAAGTTGAGTTCTTTCATTTCTTAATTAGATTACCTGATGGTGCTCCTCTTGTGCCATTGTTGTAATGTTCTAAATTGTCATTTGTTAATGATATAAATCCTGTTATAAGCAAAGATTACAGGACAGTATATAAACTGCTTCAAAATCTATTGTTCAAGTTGTCTCTTGGGTTGCCAGCTGAGGTTGTCTGCTTGCTGGCCTAAAATAAAGATACTTGATGTTTGAATGAAAAGATCCTGTGCTGATGTTGGATTCAAATACTCCAAAATGGCCGGCCGGCTTGTTACCTCCTGGGCTATCTGGCTTTCAATACCGCAGCCTTCCTCCTGCTCACTGAACTGCTCTCCCATTGTTTGTCATTCCCTGCAAAGTGCGTGTCAAAGTTCTGAGCTACCAAGAGACAATTTGTTCTTTCTTCTTGAGATTTTATTTTGTAGGAGATTTTAAAAAGTTAACTCTTGCTATCACATGTATCTAAGTGCTGTGACAAGTTTTGTTTTGCGAGTGGTACAGGCAGATCGTAACAAATAAGGGCATTCAGAGCATAGGATGTTCAGACAGAGCAAGGCACACAAGGTTATGTCTGCACGGGAGATGCATAAAAGCAAGATCAACAGACCAAATTAGGGATGTCCATTCAGCAGTCCAATAACAGCAGGGAAGAAGCTGTTTTTGAACCTGTTGGTGCATGTGTTCAAGCTTCTGTATCTTCGGCCTGATGGAAGAGGTTAGAAGAGAGTATTACTGGTGTGGGAGGGGTTTTGTTAATATTGGCAGCCTTTCTGTGGCAACGAGAGGTTTAAATGTAGTCCATGGGTGGGAGATTGGCTTCTGTGATGGTCTGGGCTGTGCTCACCACTTTCTGTAGTTTCTTATAGTCCTGGGCTGTGCAGTTACTGTACCAGACTGGTGTACAGCTAGATAGAATTTTTTCTGTGGTGTACCTACAAAAGTTGTTGAGGGTCCTTATGGACATGTTGAATAGATACATTGAATGCTACATTAATGAATTTATTTATCCTTATAGATCTACCACAAATCATATGCAATTTCCTTTATACTTCAATAGGAAAAATAAAAATATCAGTTATACTTTGAAAAAATAAGAAATTGAATGGCATCAAAAGTCAAAGTGATTTACAGGTATAGGTGAGTGCATAGAGGGGAGTGGCAGGGTATACCATCTAAAAGATGCTCTTCAGAAATTCACCAAAGTCTTTAGGCAGCACCTTCCAAACTCATGACCACTTCCATCCAGAAGGGCAAGGGCAGCAGATACATGGGAATGCCATCATCTGCAAGTTCCCCAACAAGCGAGTCACCATCCCAACTTGGAAATACGTCACCGTTTCTTCACTGGCACTGGGTCAAAATCCTGGAATTCCCTCCTTAAGAACATTATGTGTCTACCTACAACAAGAGACTGTAGTGGTTCAAGAAGGCAGTTCACGACTAACTTCTCAAGGACATAAGGGATGGCCAGCGACGCCTATATCTCATAAATTTTATTTCTAAAAATCATTAAAAGCAGATCAGCAATGTAATTGACATGACAAACACAGTACTGAGATTTATTTCTCAGAGTCCAAAATTCAAAAATAGTAAAGCTTTGTTCGACTTGCATAGATTTCCAGTCAGGCTGCACAAAGCACTGTGCAGAGTTCTGGTCTCTGTCTGCTTAAAAAACATCAGCAAACACTTGCTACTGAGTATAATTGTCCATTAAGGAAATTCCATGTTTCTGGTCATAGGTTCCGTGGGTTCTTGTGTGTCTGATGAGCTTGATCTTACAGTTGCAACTGTGACCACACATGTGGTAGGTGTTTCTGAGAGGTGGAATTGATTCCAGGCATTGAGATTGCTGGCGTTTCTATCACTTGATCCTTTTCCATATTTCCTCTTACTGATGGGTATACTCAGAGAAGTAGGTCTGTCACACAAGAGCTTCTTCCGAGATTATTTCTTCTGAACAATAGTCCCCCACATGTTGATTTCTTGAGGGAAGTCTTTGAAATGTTTCCTTTGTCCTCCTCTTGATCAAGTGCCTTACTTGAGATAGGCAAAGATGATTTTCTTTGGTTGATCATAACGCAGACATCCCAAGCACGTGGCCAGCCCAGCAGAGTTGGTTTCGAATTATCATGGTCTTAATTGTGGTGCTGTTAGCTGCTTCAAGAACGCTGGTGTTAGCATGCATGTCCTCCCTACTGATACAAGTAATCTATCTCAAATAGCATTTTAGCATTTCCTGAGGGCCCTGAGGTGATGTCTTTATGTAGTTCGCATTTTGGAGCCATATAGACGAAGTGGAAGGATGACTGACTTGTACACAAGTACAACAAAGTATTGGAGAATGTGCAGTAAATATTGATGAAGGTATTACAGGAACTGAGAGATTGCAACTATTACAAAGGAAATATCAGGAAGTTGTGATTTTTCTTCTTTGGAACAGAGAAGATCTACAGATGACATGAATATTAAGGGATTGGACATTGGCCATAATAGAAAACAGCTTGTCATAAATGCAAAAGGCAAAGTCGAAAGAAATTGTTCAGAAGTTGGTCAGAATATGGATGCAACTGCCACAGAAAGTGATGGAAGCAAATTGTTTTCATGGTTTCTCAAGGCAGCTAGTTGAGTAGATAAGAATTAGTGTGTGCGGGTAGAGTGCCTTTACTCAAATGGTTAAGATTGAATGGTAGGGGACCTGTACATTGTATAAATGCCAGCATATCAGTTTTGCTGAAAAGCCTGTTTCTATATTATTTTATAGAATTCCATGAAAGCAATTGTAGTTTTGAGAAATCAAAAGTCAAAAGGATTAAGAAATAGGGAGAGGCATAGGTGATCTGAAGTAGCATGGGATTGACTGGGCACTGAGAGGGCAGGATGCAGCACGCTGGTATGTGGGCTGAGAGGTGGAATCTGAGGGATTTTGGTGGCCATTAAAACAAAGAGATCTGAATTGCTAAAGAGAAGACTAAGTTGGTATTCTGACGGACCTAGCTTCACTCCTATTATCTGATGCAGTTTGCAAAATGTACAGCAAACACAGCTCCTGGAGAAGTCACAAGGAATGATAGCGCATTTTGAAAGTGCAAAACTGTAGCAGCTATGGTTTTCCCAAACACAGGGAAATCCACGAACTGGTTTCAAATTTTCAAGCAATAAAGCAACGTTTTGCTCAATAATTACATTACATCCATGGCATATTCTCAAAAAATGGACAGTGATTAAGAAATCACAGCCAGGCAGAAACAGAGCAGCTCTGCTGTACTCTTGTTTCCTTTGCTCACTGCCACAGCCTCACCATCTCTTTTGCTGTGCCAGTCTTCCTGTTGATTAGGCAAATGTCCCAAACCAGATAGTGTAACTTAAAATGAAAATTGATGGTTTGGAGCATAATTTAGGACAATATTGGGCAGAGCAAGTGCTGTGTTAGTTCAGAGATTTAGGGTAGCCTATTAAAAATATCAGTAGAGTACTAGCTCAACATGAACCTGAAGCAAGCTGGCCATTGATGCAAGCAGTAATAACAGTGAAGAAGTGCGGTGAAAGGCAAGCATCATCCTAGTCAAAGAGATTGCTTAGGTAGAATTAAGTCAATAAATCAAAATTGATTAAATGCAGCTGAAAGAAATATTATCAATCAGAAAACGTTAATATTTAGAAGTTGCATAGTTATAATATTTTGTCTCAAGAAGGTTATTACAGGAAATCGCACAGGGTCCAGCTAAACAATCATACATGGAGGGTACTCCTGGCTGGTGAATGTAACCCATGGCCAATCCGCATGTGCTGTTCAGCAGGATGATACCAAATACTGAGACATTCTCAATAACTGTAGCTCAGAGCAGGGTAAAGTGAAGGGTGTTCTTAGAAATTTCCTTGTCTTAGCTGCTCATTGCATTTCTTGCACGTTTGTTTATTGATCTGTCTGGTCACCGTATCCCTAACATCACCTCCATTCGGGGGTCCTTTCTAACATTTTTGGGCTGGCGAAGATTTGCTGTAAGCAAGTAGTCTATCCTTGTTCAGCTCCTTGCAAGCTGCCTCTGCTGATATTTCTATAAAATTACAGCCATCGCTGAGATACTGGAAACAACTTATTAACTAATATTTCAAGAAAAGAGATGGAAAGAAAGAAAGAAATATTCTACTTACCCACCCCACCCCCGCCCCCCCACTTGACAAACTCACTGTGAGGAATGACATATTTTGTAGCACTGTTTCTGTTAGATCGTTGTTAATAAATCATTGAGGTGGCCACATCAATTCTTGGAAGACAGCAGTGTTCAAATTAGATTTCCTGCCTATTATCTTTACCCTTTGACCTCTGACACTCAGCCAATTTTCTAGGCAGTCAAATAATTTTATTCCATTTAATGACTTGGACGAGGGAATTGAAGGATGGGTCAGCAAGTTTGCAGACGACACAAAGGTCGGAGGTGTCGTTGACAGTGTAGAGGGCTGTTGTAGGCTGCAGCGGGACATTGACAGGATGCAGAGATGGGCCGAGAGGTGGCAGATGGAGTTCAACCTGGATAAATGTGAGGTGATGCATTTTGGAAGGTCGAATTTGAAAGCTGAGTACAGGATTAAGGATAGGATTCTTGGCAGCGTGGAGGAACAGAGGGATCTTGGTGTGCAGATACATAGATCCCTTAAAATGGCCACCCAAGTGGACAGGGTTGTTAAGAAAGCATATGGTGTTTTGGCTTTCATTAACAGGGGGATTGAGTTTAAGAGTCGTGAGATCTTGTTGCAGCTCTATAAAACTTTGGTTAGACCGCGCTTGGAATACTGCGTCCAGTTCTGGGCGCCCTATTATAGGAAAGATGTGGATGCTTTGGAGAGGGTTCAGAGGAGGTTTACCAGGATGCTGCCTGGACTGGAGGGCTTATCTTATGAAGAGAGGTTGACTGAGCTTGGTCTCTTTTCATTGGAGAAAAGGAGGAGGAGAGGGGACCTAATTGAGGTATACAAGATAATGAGAGGCATAGATAGAGTTGATAGCCAGAGACTATTTCCCAGGGCAGAAATGGCTAGCACGAGGGGTCATAGTTTTAAGCTGGTTGGTGGAAAGTATCGAGGGGATGTCAGAGGCAGGTTCTTTACACAGAGAGTTGTGAGAGCATGGAATGCGTTGCCAGCAGCAGTTGTGGAAGCAAGGTCATTGGGGTCATTTAAGAGACTGCTGGACATGTATATGGTCACAGAAATTTGAGGGTGCATACATGAGGATCAATGGTCGGCACAACATTGTGGGCTGAAGGGCCTGTTCTGTGCTGTACTGTTCTATGTTCTATGTTCTATGTTCTAACCTTCAACTTTAGCTAACAGTCTGTTATGAGGTACTGAACAATTTTCTCCTGTCAGCCCAGGATTGGAATTTTACAGAAGACAATAAAGTCCCACCAAATGGTGCTACCCTGATTTAGAAGGTGGCACGATCCAAGGATGTCAATTTGCCAGTGGCAGCTGATTAAGGAGCCACCCCTGGGTTGGCCTAACTGAGGATGGTGGTCAGGCCCATGTGCTGCTCACCCAATTAAAGGGTCAGCAGCTCAGCAGTGACATTGGGGTAGTTGTGGAGCTGTATCAAAGATGGTGACTCAAAGCACACTAGCTTGAAAAGCCAGGAACCTATTCATGGAATTCAGTGCCAGGCCCTGGCAACTGGGTGGCAGATCATGGGGCACTAGTTGCACTGTTGGCTCAAGGGCAGAGATTGCTGTTAGAGGATCTCACCATCCCATAAAGAAAGACCTGTCAAACATGCAAGTAACACATTCTAGTTGGACCTATTTTATAACATTCAAAACAGAGGTCCAGTATGGCCAGTACTTTCATTTCCAAGCACTACTGTGTTTATACTGTGTTTTATTTCATTTTGGAATGGGCTACAGAGTTCTTATAAAGCCCCCATTGGGAACCTGCCCAATATAACTAACATGCATAGACTTTCTCTCTCCACTGCCTGAGCCATCAGGCTGACAGCATTGTGAGTGGGGCTTTCAATCCTGCTTGCAGAATTCCCTGGGCAGAATCTTACCAGATCCCAAAAGGAAGGGAAGCCAGCAAAATCAATGGGAGCTGTGTCAGATTAACTTGCTGACTATGTCCTGCTACCAAGGGATTTGTTCAACATTGGAACAGGATTGTAGGCTCCTCCGCTCACCCCTCAAAATGCTGGGCAGCAGAGCTGATGCATACACAATGAGCTGAATGGTCTTCTTCTGTATCTAAATGATTCTATGTTTCAATGACAGGCTTTTGAAAGTAGAAATGCCCGTACCGATAACAAACATCTTAGCCTCTGGCCTGCTCTGGTAGCCATGGTATTGTAGCTGGTCCAGCACTGTTTCTTGTCAAAGGTCACACGAATGATATTGGTAGTGAGAGTTTCAGCAATGGTAATGCTAACAAAAGTGGCTGGATTGTCTGATTTTGGTACAAAGACTGAAATTGCTGGAAAAGCTCAGCAGGCCTAGCAACATTTGTGGAGAGAAATCAGAGTCAATGTCTAGTGATCCATTTTCAGAACTGGATCTGAAACCTAATCTGATTTCTCTCCACAGATAGTATAGGTGGTATAGATGAGTGTAGTGCCCGAAGATTGGAGGGAGGAAAACATTATTTCCTTGTTCATGAAAGGGAATAAGGTAGCCCTGGAAATTACAGGCCAGTTAGTCTTACATCAGTGGTGGGCAAATTATTGGAAAGGGGTCTGAGAGACAGGATTTATGACCACTGAAAATGCACAGTTTGATTTGTGATAGTCAGCATGGATTTGTGAAGGGTAGATCATGCCTCACAAACCTTATTGAATTCTTTGAAGAGGTGACCAAACACATGGATAAAGGTAGAGTAGTGGATGTGGTAAACATAGATTTAACTAAGGCGTTTGATAAGATTCTCCATGGTAGGCTCATGCAGAAGGCAAGGAGGCATGCGATGGGGGAAATGTGGCAGATTGGACTGAGAATTGGCTAACCCTTAGAAGACAAAGGGTGGTAGTGGCCGGAAAATATTCAACAAGGTGCTCAGTTACGAGTGGTTTACTACAAGGATCTGTTCTGGGTCCTCTTCTATTTGTGATTTTTGTAAATGATTTGGATGAAGGAGTGGAAGGGTGGATTAGTAAGTTCGCAGATGATACGAAGGTGGGTCGCGTTGTGGACAGTGCAGACAGCTGTTCTAGGTTACAAAGAGGCATTGATAGGATGCAGAGCTGGGCTGAGAAGTGGCAGATAGAGTTTAACCCTGAAAAGTGTGAGGTGATTCACTTTGGAAGGACAAACTTGAAAGCAGAATACAGGGTTAACGGAAAGATTCTTGGCAGTGTGGAGGAGCAGAGGGATCTTGGGATTCATGTTCACAGTTCCCTGAGAGCTACCACCCAGGTTGATAAAATTGTTAAGCAGGTGTATGGTGTGTTAGCTCTCACTAATATAAGGACTGAATTCAAGAGCCGTGAAGTTATGCTCCAGCCATACAAAAGCCTGGTTCGGCCACATCTGGAGTAATGTGCCCAGTTCTGGTTGCTCCATTACAGGAAAGATGTGGAAGCATTGGAAAAGGTGCAGAGGAGATTTACCAGCAGGTTGCCTGGAATGGAGGGAAGGTCTTACGAGGAAAGATCGAGAGAGCTAGGGCTTTTCTCTTTAGAACAATGAAGGATGAGAGGTGACTTGATAGAGGTGTACAAAATGATCAGAAGTGTAGATAGAGTAGACAGCCAGAGAATTTTTCCTTGAGTGGAGGTAGCTATTATGAGGGGACATAGTTTTAAAGTGAGTGGAGGTCGATATAGGGGTGATGTCAGAGGTATGTCGGGGCGGCACGGTGGCTCAGTGGTTAGCACTGCAGCCTCACAGCGCCAGGGACCCGGGTTCGATTCCAGCCTCAGGTGACTGTCTGTGTGGAGTTTGCACATTCTCCCTGTGTCTGCGTGGGTTTCCTCTGGGTGCTCCGGTTTCCTCCCACTGTCCAAAGATGCACAGGCTAGGTGGATGGGCCATGCTAAATTGCCCGTAGTGTTCAGGGGATGTGTGGGCAATAGGGGGATGGCTCTGGTTGGGATGTTTCAAGGGGCGGTGTGGACTTGTTGGGCTGAAGGGCCTGTTTCCACACTGTAAGGAATCTAATCTGTACTCAGAGAGTGGTCGGGGTGTGGAGTGCACTACCAGAGAGGGTAGTGGAGTCAGCCTCATTAGGGGCATTTAAGCAGCTATTGGATAGGCATATGGATGATAGTATAAGCTAGGGGTGGAGGTTAGATAGGCCTTAGGTTTAGGGTAAAAGTTTGGCACAACATTGTGGGCCGAAGGGCCGAAATATGCTGTACTGTTCTAAGTTCTATGTTCTAGATGCTGCCAGATCTGCTGAGCTTTTCTAGCAATTCCTGTCTTTTTTCTCTGATTTCCAGCATCCATGGTACTTTTGGCTCTGATTTTGGTGATAGTCATTGCCTGATATGTGTGTAGCGCAAATGTAACTTGCCTGAAGATTATCTTGTTCTTGCTGCACTTAAATTGCTCATATGGAAGAGTTGTGTGAATATTTTTAATCAACCTGTTGAGGGATGTAATGACATTCTCCTGAGTAGATGGTTCTTGAATCCAGGTTTTCTGGCTCAGAGGTAGGGACAGTACCACTGCACCACAAGAGTGCGGAAGAAACCATGTTTACATATAGACCATCACACAGACATCTCCCAGTTCCCCGAGGGAACTGAACCCTGGGCCATTGCATGGCAGGCGGGATTACTGGCCATTGTACCAAAATGGAAATTTCAAATGTCACCATCTGCCACGGTGGGAATTGAACCCATGTCCATACAGCAGTGACCTGGGGTTCTGGATTACTAGCCCAGTGCCATTCACACTATTTCCCTGCCTCCACTCTTTTGAGGAATCTTGACAAAGCCAGTTTGGGGAGGTACAGGGGACTGACCAGCATGAAATGCTGCACCCAGAACACATTTCGGTCAGTGGAATTTTCCCTCTAATCCACAAGTCTAACAGCTTGTCCCCTCTGAAAAGTTACCTTTAAATATTTGTCTCTGGACTATTTTGAATCACCAGCATATTCCCAACCTGCCTCTACAAAGTTTCCTGATGAAGTTGTTCACACTGTAGAGTTGTCATTCCTCTGTTTAGTACAACAACAGAAATAATCTACCTACCATCCTTAATCAATTGCATAGAGAAATAGAAGATAGGAGTAGAAGTGGGCCATTTGACTCCTATTCTCCCATTCACCATAATTGCAGCTGATCATCAAGCTCAAAAAACCTAATCCTACTGTCCTGCCATATCCCTTGACTCCTTTAACCACAGAAGTTAGACCTACCTCCTTCTTGAAAACACAATGTTTTGACTTCAACTAATTTCTATGGTAGTGAATTGAACAGGTGCACCGTTCTCTGAGTGTAGACATTTCATCTCAGAACTCTTAGCCTTAAATTGTGACCCCCTGGTACTGGGTTCCCCCAGTTTGGGAGCACCTTGTATTTAACCTGTCTAGTCTTATTAGATTTTCATAGCTTTCTATGAGAACCCCCTCATTCTTATAAATTCCAGTGACTATAATCCTAACCGACTCAATCTCTCCTCATAAATTAGTCCTGCCATCTCAAGAATCAATTTGGTAAATCTTTGCTGCACTCCCTCCATAGCAAGAACATCCACCCTCAGGTAAGGAGACCTAAACTGCACACAATATTCCAATGTTACTTCACCAATGCCTTGTAAAATTACAGCAAGACATCCTTGTTTCTGTATTTGAATCTTCTCATTATGATGGCCAATATGCAGTTTACCTTCTTTACTGCCTGCTGCACCCACAGGCTTACTTTCATTGACTAGTGCACTAGGACACCCAGATCTCAATGAACATTCTCTTCCCAATTTATTGCCATTCATATTATAATCTGCCTTCCTATTCTTTACCACCAAAGTGGATAACATCACATTTATCCACATTATACTGCATCAGCCACGCATTTACCAACCCACTTGGCCTGTACAAATCACACTGCATCCTCCTCACAGTTCATCCTCTCACACTGCTTTGAGTCATCTGCAAATTTGGAGATATTACACTTAATTCTGTCAACTAAATCAGTCATGTATATTGTGAATAACCTAGTACCGATCCTTATTGTTACCATTCAGAAAAAGACCCTTTCTTTCCTGCTCTTTGTTTCCTGTCTACCAAACATATTTTTATCCATTTCAAAACACCAGCACCAATCCCATTTGATTTAGTGTGGCCTTTCTGAAAATCCAAATAAACCACATCTGGCTCCCTCAATCAAATTTACTGGTTAAATCCTCAAAGAATTCCAATAGATTCGTCAAGCATGATTTCCCTTAACTAAATCCATGCTGACTGCTTCTGATTCTACCATTGTTTTCTAAGTGTTGTGCTATAAAATCCTTAACAATAGAATCTTGCATCTTCCCCAATACCAACCTCAGACTCTCTGTCTCTAATTCATTGTCTTCTTTCTACCTTCTTTTTTAAACAGTGGGCTTGAATTAGCTACCCTCCAATTCGTGGGAACTGTTCCAGAGTCTAAAAAATCTTGAAAGGTGACCACCAAAGCAGCCGTCATTTCTCAAGCCTATTTTCTTAAGTAATCTGGGGTGCATATTATTATTAGGCCCTGGAAATTTATCAGCCTTCATCCATTTCTCCGACATCATTTCTCTACAAATACAGATTTCCTTCAGTGCCTCTCTCTCACTAAACTGTGTGATCCCCATCATTTCTGTTGTTATTTGTGTCCTTCATTGTGAAGCAGAAGTGAAGTATGAGTTTAATTTGTCACTCATTTATTTGCTCCCCATTTTAAATTGCCCCATTTCTAACTGTGAGGGACCTATGTGTTTTCACCAAACTTTTTTTCTTAACATAATCATGGTAAGTTTTACGTTCATTTCTTAATTTCCCTAGAAGCTCGCTTTCACCCTCTATTTGCTCCTACTTAATCAGCTCTTGATCCTCCTTTGCTGACTTAAAGGCATAGAGCCATGGAGATATACAACAGACCCTTCAGCACAACTTGTCCATGGTGACCAGACATCCTATATAAATCTAATCCTATTTGCCAGCATTTGGCCATGTCCCTCTAAACTCTTCTTATTCATATACCCATCCAGATACCTTTTCTAAACTGTTAACAAACTGAGGGCTGCTGTTTTCTTTTCTTGCCAATTTATATGCCTCTTTTTTGCATTTACTACTATGTCTAACTTCCTTTGTAAACCATGGTTTGACCACTGCTGACTTTTCAATCTTGCACCAGACAGAAATTAACAAATTTTGCAGCTCACCGATTCGCTCTTTGTTCTTCCAATCGCAAACGTAGACGTGGCCAACATATATTTTTCACCAGTTGCCTAACTGTTTTTGACAGAGTCCAAACACCATTGGAAATTCCAGTCCATCATGATAGGACATGGAAAGTCAGTTTTATATGTTATACTTTATAAACAAATTCGTAGATATGAACATTCAGATCCTCTGGGGCAAACTCTTCATGCATCTCAGTAGAAACACTACTTACCAGCAATTGTCCAGATAAAAAATATAAATAAAATATAAAGGATATAAAGAAAATATGCACGAAAAGAAACAAAGTAGTACAGGCTGAACTTATTATTTCACATTTGCCTTAGGACAGATACAATGAAGTCTCACATTTACATTTAGAGTTTAAAATCTGGCTTTCTCCACTCCTGTGAAGTCCAAGCTGGATTCACATAAATGGAGGGTGAGATATGAGGGCATTTGGCAAGAGCCAGAAGGGAATCCAGGTCCAAAGTAAAAATAAAAACTGAAAAAACAGCAGAGGCTATAAATCAGGAACAAAAACAGAAGTTTTTGGAAAGTCTCACCAGGTTTGGTAGCATCAGTGAAGAAAAAATCAGAGTTACTGTTTTGAGTCCTGATGGTAGCTGGGCAAACATTGGTTTATTTGCAGAAGATAGGCTGGGGGAGGGTGTAAGGTGAAAATGATAGGTAGGGATAGGGCCCAAAGGGAGAGAAGAGCAGTTGGATAGACAAACGTGTTGATAATGATCTGGCTAGGAGGGTAAATAGTTGTTAATGGCTACTGTTAGTGGCTAACAATAGGTAATGTGCAATGGCAGGCTATGTGGTTAAAAGGCCTGGTGTGTGGGGTAGGGGGCTAAGATATGGGAGAGTTTAGGCCCTAAAATTATTTAACTCGATATTGAGTCAAGACAGCTGCAGGGTTCCCAAGTGGAAAATGAGGTGTATTTTTTCCAGCTTGCACTGAGCTTTGCTGGAACACTGCAGCAAGCCCGAGACAGAGATGTTGGAGATGGAACAGGGTGGTTTGTTACATATATATTGATACATCAATGTCTCTTCATAGGATATTGGAACATTCCTTGTTCCAGTTCTATTCCAGCCCCCACCCATAACTGTTTCTCCGATATAGTGATGATATCATTGGTGCTGCTTCCCTCTCTTGTCTGGAATTGGAAAAGTTCAAAATTTTCCTCCCACTTTCCACCCGGCCCTCACTTTCACCTGGTTTATCTTTGACTCCTCCTTTCACTTCCTCGATATCTTTGTTTCCATTTCTGGGGATTGGCTGGCCACTAATATCCCTTATAAACCCATTGATTCCCACAACTACCTGAACTATACATCCTTGCACCCTACTTCCTGTAAAGACTCCATTCCATTCTCCCAGTTCCTTTGTCCCCATCGCATATGTTCAATGATGCCAACTTCTACAAGGGAGCCTCTGAAATGTCCACCTTCTTCCTCAACCAAGGATTTCTCACCACTGTAGTCGACAGGGTCTTCTACTGGACCTGACCCATCTCCTGCACTTCCGCATTCACCCACTCTCTTCCCTCAGAGATAGGGTTCCCCTTGTCCTTAACTACCATCCCTCCAGCATCTGCATCCAGAAGATCACCAGCTGACATTTTCACCACCTCCAGTGAGATTTACACTGATGATTTGGAGTTGGGAACTATATGTTGTATGTCAAAGCTTGTAGATGACTCTAAGGTGAGCGGTAGACTGTAGAGTGCAGAGGGCCCTGAAAGTTTGCAGAGGGATATAGATAGTTTAAGTGATTCACAAAGGTCTGGCAGATGGAGTACGATGTTGATAAATGTGAAGTCATCCATTTTGGTCAGAATAACGTTAAAAAGAACTGTATGCTGCTGTGCAGAGGGATCTCGATGTCCTTGTGAAAGAATCACAGAAGACTGGTTTGCAGGTACAACTGGTAATTAAGGAGGCAAATGGAATTTTGTCCTTAAATGCTAGAGACATCATATTTTAAAGGAAGGACGTTATGCAGGGTGCTGGTGTACTGGGAATACTGGAATACTGTGTGCAGTTTTGGCCTCCTTACTTGAGAAAGTATGTACTGATCCTGGAGGTGGTTTAGAGGAGATTCACTAGGTTGATTCCAGAGTTGAAAGGATTGGCTTGTGAGAAGAGATTGTATAGACTGGGATTATATTCATTGAGTTTAGCAGAATGAAGGGGGATCTCACAGAAACACATACATTTGTAAAGGGAATAGATAAGATAGAAGCAGAGAGGATATTTCCATTGGCAGGTGAAACTAGAACAAGAGGATGGAGCCTCAAAATTAGGGAGAGCAAATTTAGAACTGAATTGAGGAGGAACCTCTTCACCCAAAGTTTTGCAAATTTGCACAATCCCATGCCCAGTGAAGTAGTTGTGACTTTCTTGTTGAATGTTTTTAAAGTTAAGTTAGATAATTTTTTGAACAGTAAAGAAATTAAGGGTTATGGTGAGAGGGTGGGTAAGTGGAGCTGAGGCCATGGAAAGACTGGCCATGATCTTATTGAATGGTGGAGCTGGCCCAAAGGGCCAGGTGGCCTACTCCTGCTTCTGGTTCTTATGTTGTCATGTTCTTTTGAGATGCCACCACCACATACATATTCCCTTCCCCTTCCTATTTCATCTTCCGCAGGGACCATCCACTTTTCCTTCACACCCAACACCTCCCCACAGCTCCATGGCACCTTCCCCTGCAACTGCCAAAGATATACCACCTGGCCATTTACCTCCTCCCTTCTCAGTATCCAAGGGCCCAAACACACCTTCCAAGTGAGGCAGTGCCTTACCTGCACTTCCCAGAATCTAGTCTAATGCTTTCGCTGCTCCCAATGTGTACTCCTCTACATTGGGGAAACAAAGTGTTGACTAGATGGCCTCTTTGCAGAAAACTTTGCCTGCAAAAATGACCCCGAGCTTCCAGTTGCCTGCCACTTTAACACACCTACCTGTTCCCTGGCCAACGTCTCTGTCTCAGGAATGCTGCAATGTTCCAGCGAAGCTCAGTGTAAGTGTAAAGAGCACCTCATTTTCAGCTTGGGGACCCTGCAGCCCTCTGGACTCAATGTCAAGTTCAATAATTTTACGGTCTAATCTCTCCCATGCCTAACCTCACACCATACACTGGGCCTTGTGATCACATACACAACAAAAACAGAAGTTGCTGAATGAATTCTGAGGAAGAGTCACTGGACCCAAAATGATACTCTGATTTTTCTTCACAGATGCTGCCAGTCTTGCTGAGCTTTCTCAATGTAACAAAGCCAGCCAAGAAGTCCAGCATCATATGCTGTATGTATTTCAAACTGCAAAACTAACACATTTATGTTAGATTTTGCATTGGGATTAATGTCAGTACGTTTCTAATTCTCCTTGCATGGCTATCATATAGCGGAGTTGGGCAGGTTAAGAGATGCAGAGTTCGACTTTGGTCCTCCAATACACCCTTTTAATGTGTGGAAAATTATGGGCTGCAGAAGCTCAATATCTATCTCTGAGATCTGCTGAGGATACCAGAATATGAAATCTTTTCTGTGAACGCATTTTTAAGGTTTATGGTTTGTGTGTTACAGGTCTGAAGTTCTATATTGTAGTCTTCATTTAAAAAAAAACTTGTGATTTGGAAGTTCATTAAACCTACTTTTCTGAAACATGTTTTTCAAACTTTTTTTTTATTTTTCTGTATTTAATTGACCAGGTAGACTGAATCCAAATGCATTAACAAACAGGAAAGTTGAAGCTTTTGTGCATTTTAATAATCTCCTGTCTTATTTTGCCCATATTATTGTCTGTACAACTCCCATTTACCAGAGAGTGCTTACAATTAAATGATAACTGCATACCTTCTTGTTTGTTATTGCCAGCTGACATAAGTATTCCTATTAGATACAATGTATACTGTACATATAGTTTTGAAAATTTTAGTGTAATTTTTATACAAAATGTTACAAATGTACATGAGTGACTAAAAAAGTTAATATATACATAGATTAGTTACTTTTATTAAGTAGCATAAATAATGAATTAACTGAAACATTTGCTCAACAACCTATCCTAACACAATTTAGTTCTGTTGAATATGCTTATATACTTTTACTTGTCAGGGTAACAAACAAGTGACAATAACACATAACGAAATGTTACTGGCTGTTAAAAGGGCTCACTTTCGAGTTCCCATTTTCAGAGGGCAATTCATTGGGTTTTATTCTGGTAATTACATCTACTGGTTCCATTCAATGTTGAATCTATTGTATTTGCAGAGTTAGGGGGAGAGGGCCTTACTGGCATGGATCAAGCAGGCAAGTGAATGTGCCACTGTGGGTGTATCTCTAGGACTTAACTGTCCCATGCTACCAGAAAGCCCACTGCCTCCTGTCTATGGGGGAAGTTTGGGGGTGTGGGAGCAAATTGCCAAACCCTCACAACTTTCATTCTTGGTCAATCTTACCTAAGCTTGCTGTTTAAGCTTTCTAGACCCAGGATGTCTTCCACTTGGTGGAGTCCACTTGCACCTTTCTGGTGACCACTTCCTTTGCCTTCTCATTGTACCAGCCGCCAGCAGAAACCAGGACCTCTGAGGCTCAGACGTTCAGATTCCTGGCGGATGAAATCTCTGCTTCTCGCTTGGCCACCACCATTACCCTACCCTCCAGTGATGTTTGTCTCTGTTTCTCACAAAAATTGCGTGAAAAGTCTAGAAATAGAGATATTCTAGTGTTGTGAAGAATCCCTACAGTGCAGAAAGAGGCCATTCAGCCCATTGAGTCTGCATCAGAGCTCCTAAGAACATGCCAGTCAGACCAATCACCCACCCTACTCCTGTAATCTCACATTTCCCGTGGGTAATCCACCTAGCCTGCATATCTCTGGACACAACAGGGCCAATTTAGCGAGGCCAATCCACTGAACCTGCACATCTTTTGGCTGTGCAAGGAAACCAGAGCACCCAACAGAAAGCCACTCAGACATGGGGAAAACGTGCAAACTCCACACAGACAGTCACCCAAGGCTGAGATCAAAGCCAAGGCCCTGGTACTGTGAGGCAGCACGTGCTAACCACTGAGCCACCGTGCTGCCCTATTATTTTCCCTGTCGTATTCTGATGAGTTTCAGCAATCATAGCAGGAGACCAATAAAACCATAATGGATTATTAGTATCTTTAAGAAAAAGCCTCACTCATTTCAAATGATTTCACCCTGAAATGTATATATGCATAGTCACAAAGTCAAGTACCAAAACACAAAAATACCCAGTAATAGACTTTTGGAATTAAATGCTGGGTTTGAAAAGTTGCGATGCGTAGGTTCTGAATGGAACTTGCTTCCGAATGTGTAATGCAATGTTAAAAAAGAGATATTATTTAAGATGGCCAAAGTATTTTTTATAAGTTAGTTTGATGATATAGATGTTTTATGATTAGTAGATTTCAAAGTCCAGCTGCACTTATCATTGATAGCAGGAACTGCAGATGATGGAGAATCTGAGGTAACAAGGTGTGCAGCTGGACAAACACAGCAGGCCAGGCAGCATCAGAGGAGCAGGAAAGCTGATGTTTCAGACCTAGGCCATTCTTCAGAAATGGGGGAGGGGAAGGAGGTTCTGAAATAAGTAGGGAGAGAGGGGGAGGCGGATAGAAGATGGATAGAGGAGAAGATAGGTGTGAGAGGAGACAGACAGGCCAAAGAGCCGGGGATGGAGCCAGTAAAGGTGAGTATAGGTGGGGAGTTCTCAACTTATTTTCTCCTCTATCCATCTTCTATCCACATCCCCCTCTCTCCCTATTTATTTGAGAACCCCTTTCCCTTCCCCCATTTCTGAGGAAGGGTCTAGGCCTGAAACGTAAGCTTTCCTGCTCCTCTGATGCTGCTTGGCCTGCTGTGTTCATCCAGCTTCACACCTTGTTATCTCTGCATTTATCATTGACAGTGTCAACATTTTATCGTACAGAAACTGCACCCAAAACCAGCTCCTCATTGGTTATATTGACCATATTGTAACTTTATGTTCAAATTTAGCTGGACACTTTTTTTTATTGCGGGACCTTCCATTTTACTGAATTAAATCATGCCTCCCAGATTAGCTCTGAAACTTATTGATCATTTAAAACAAAAAAATCGGTCCCTGGCCAACTGTCTACATACATTTGAATTGATACGTAATTGAAACAGTTTGATGAACTGACCTTGCAAGTTTGGTTCAGCACATATGCTTCATTATAACTCCCGTTTGTGTGTCTCAGGCTCCTTATAAATTGCCACCACATTGTAATTCCAGGCTAATGAGGTGTAACCAAGCCATTATCACCTAACCTACTAAACTGTTAACGTTTTGATTAGTACTCATGAATTGTGAACAAAACATTGGGCTAGACATGACCTTGAAGATAGGAAGGAAGACTGCTCTGAAGTTGGGTAGAGCAGATGAACAGGACCCAGCAGGTAACTGGAAGTTTACAACTTTTGCATCCAGCATTTCAACTGGAATTCCAGTATTCCCTTGAATTGTCAGATTTCTTCAAGGCCTGGAGAATTGGGCCACTCAGAGTTAAAATTAAAATAGTAGCAAATATGAGACATGTATCCTCATTATGAAATTTAAATTGCCACTCTATCTCATGGGAGTGTAATGATTGCCACCACACCACTCTACCCATCCTGCTTCCACTGAAATGGGAAGTGTCATGTTTTAGATGATATTATGATTTTAACATTTAATTTTATTGTCCCACCTGACCTAAACCTACTTGATTTTAGCAAATTAAAATTACATCCATTGTTTTTGGATCAGACTCTCGAAGGGAAGTGAATGAGGATGGTACATATATGTTCAGACTGAAACTAAGTCTGAAATTTATTGGTGCTTAATCACATGCATGAGAAGTATTAACTAAAACAATTCCTAAATAGCTATTTGTGAACTGTTTTAATTCTTTTTTGTTTCACTATTATTGGTGTGGAGGGAACCACATCCCCATTTTCAGGAATACAAAAGTGCATCTTCAGAGAAGGTACTTCTTATCAAAATTCATTGTTCTTTCTATGCTTCACTTAGCTTGTTGCAAAAGAACATTGCAACAAAAGGAAAACATTTTAAATGCTTGCCAATGACCACCGGATGTCAACCCCTCTGCAAGCACAGTTAGTAGAATGCCTATCTCTGACCTAGTTGGCCAAGGGTCTGTTGATTGCCAACACCGTCTTGATTTGGAGGCGGCTGCTTTTGCTGGAAGAAAATTGTAGCCAAATCCGTTTTGTGTTTTTTACTTTGGAAGTTAAAAATAATTTAGCTGGCAACTTTTCAAACCTGTTCTTTTTAATCCATAAGGGTGCAATAAGTTTGACAAGAGGGCTAATAACCCTTAGCTATGGTTAACAAGACATACAGCTCATTTCTTATAAGTAGAAAAAATGTTTTAATTTTACATAAAGCAAGAGACATAAGGTACAAAAGCACAGCTTTTGTCATTTTGGCAATATTGCAATTTTATAAACATTTGCATAGAATGTGTAAGAAAATAGTTTCCTTTATCATTCAGATTAAATTTCTCATACATAAAGAAAATGTACTTTAATGAGATCAGTAAAGAAAGCAAGGAAAATGGCTAGCAGGCCTGGTGTAATACAGAAAAGATTACCTGTGATGTCCTTTAGGGGTGAGTGTACATCCAAGGTTGAAATTAAGTGGTTCATTAGAGCCAGGCCAAACCAAGCTTTGCTAGGTTCAGGGAACACTACTTTTTTCAGTTTGTTGGAGAGAAAATGACAAATTAAAGATTTGAAATTTGGTCTTGATTGGGGCTGACCCTGGATATACTGGCTAGATTTTTGACCAGGTTATATCTCGTGGGTGTTTTTCAGCTCGATTTATGAGGTGGATGTTCGCTCATCCCTCTAACAAATCCTTAAGAATCTCTTGATGCTAACTTACTATTTAGTAGCAGCTGCATTGTGCAGGTTGGAATTTACATCACATGGACAATTCTTTGGTTTATACCACATCACACAAAAAAAAACAGTAATACAAAACCATCATTACCGTCATTAATGAGAGATCCTGGAGAGTTTGAGTTGGTATGATTCCTTTGAAAAATAAGTCAAGAATGAACAATTGATCCATTCCTTTCCAAATGAATGACATGCAAATACCAACTGATATTTAAATGTTCAATCAAAGCTACTAAGGAATTTTTTTGAACTCCAGTTTATTATTATATGGTAAAACCAAAGTCCATTTAGATGTTTGAAAGGGAAATAAAGTTCTGAGAAATTATTTATTATTGTATTTGTGGTACTAAATGTTCAATTCTTTCATAATCAGGTCCTGCTAACAATAAAAAAAACTATGTGCTTTACTTAGATTAGCAAAGGCACCTGTGTATTTCTCCCTCTTTCTGGTAAATGTTGGTATCCAGGGTCCCCGAGCAGAGGCATGTCTCCTCAGCGACAGTTCATACGCCAACTGGTCCGTTCCCATTTGAAGCGTAGCCACATTCTCCTACCAAGCAGCAGTAGAGACTTTGTATCATCATTGTAGTTCCTGATTCAACGTGAGAGTCAAAACAGATGCCAAAGGGATAGTACAGGAAAGGCTTTTACGGTGGTAGAATCATGATAGCGTCCATGGGCTTAAATCCGCAAACAGACATTGCTGTTCGACTGGCAAGTGGACCCTGCTGCTGCTGGAGATAGAAAGAGTTTGCCATTGGGACACGCACACACCTCGTATACAGTCTGACGGAGGTTCAAAGGACTGGTTGAGGGTGAAGAGCTGGAGCCCTGGGGGATGTTTCCCAATCGGATTGTTTTTGCATTTAAGAATATCTGAAGGGAAGAAACAAAAAGAGAAACCTCACTCACTATTTTAAGTATTTGGTACTGGTAGGTTAAACAAAAATAGACTGGAGACATCAATTAAACAAAATGAAAATTTCATTCCATTTATTTACCAGCCACCACCTGCTTAGAACTACTGATAATGATGTACAAGAGATGTTACAAAAGGTGAGGAATTCGCAAATGTCTTGGAGAAGAGGAAGTTAAATTACTCCTTATATAATTTTAGAGAGATCGTCTTCTTTAACATAGGGGTAATGATGGGATAGTATCGGGGGACGGGCTTAGATTAGTTCACAGGTCGGCGCAACATCGAGGGCCAAAGGACCTGTTCTGCACTGTATTGTTCTATGTTCTATGTTAACCAGATTCCAATACCTCCAGTAAATATTCTGTTACATTTTATCATCTCCAAACCTGTAGACTTGAATTTGGAAAGCGCCATTGGGACAATCTTGGGCAGCCTGTCCATTACTGGGATTTAGTTTTGCTCACTTCCAGCCCAAGTGGTATAGATGGTGCTTGGATGGGATGAAAACTGCATCCATCCAAAACATAGGCCCTCCTGTCAGACAATGCAGGGTTAGGAAAAAAAAATCTGCTTTGAAAGTTTCAATAGACAATAGTCAACAGGTGCAGGAGTAGGCCATTCAGCCCTTCGAGCCAGCACCACCATTCATTAGGATCATGGCTGATCATCCACAATCAGTATCCTGTTCCTGCCTTATCCCCATAATCCTTGATTCCACTATCCTTAAGAGCTCTATCCATCCCTTTCTTGACTTTGGGCTGTGTCAGGTTAAGTTGAAATAAAGCTCAATTCCGCGATCTGAAGTAATCTATCCTTGCGATCTGGCCAATCTAGATGCACATTAAAATCGGAGATTAATAGTAAGAATTTAGGTTTCAGTGAGTACTTAGATAGACTGGACTTCAAAGGGTTAGGGGCTATGGATATGGCTGTAACAATTATCATTGTAGCAGTTACTCCTTAAAAATAAGTTGCTCTGGGATTAACTAGCTGCAGGTGCAAGATGACTAACAGCCATTGGTTTCTCGTTATTTAAAAAAATATAAAAGGAAGAACTGTGCAATTTGAAGGTGTGCACATTGTTATCCCTCATGAGCCCTCTACCCTGGGGCATTTGAACAAAGAACGATTATTATTTGTTAAAATATAATCAAATATATTCCCATCCTGTTGTTTTCCACTATTAAGCTTGGTTGATTGCAATTCAACATTCAATTTTCTATAGTGCAGTCTTAGAATTTCTCCTCTGTTAGCATCGGTGAAAAGCGTACTATTGAACCCAGATTCTATTTACAACTAGCCCTCTGTTATCTTTAAGGTCCATAGATAAACAACCAACAATAGGAACAGATAATATTTGTGCTAAGACAAAGACGATAGGGGAAGGGAGTTGTTGTGTGCGGTAAGGCCCAATGTTATGGGACTGGGCGTATGGATGAATTTTGTAATACTTCTGGGTTTTGGGGTTTACCTTTTTGGTTTGGCTTCCTCTCCATGAAGAAGATCTGTAGATGACACCAGGCAGGTGAATGAGTACATGTATGTGAGTAGGCGATTTGGAGAATGATTCGCATTATTCTCAATTGTACTTTGTAAACTGCTGTTTAAATATTGAAAATGTTAATTCTTCCTTATGCCAAGTAAAGTCACATAACTATAATCAAAATGGTATCAATGGCAAAGTACTGAAAAGCAGTCGAAAGCAGTTCCCCACTGTATGAAAAGGTCTTTTACAGAGGGGAGGCTTGAGTAGTTTGCTGGATAGAATTCTCACAGCAACCCAGCAGTTCCTACAGTAGGGTGTAGTAAAATATTGTTTAGGTTTAGAGGGGAAGAATGTTGACTGTACTACCAATGAGTCAAGAGCCTGGGCATAGGAAAACAGCGATTGTGTACCTTGGTTTGTGCTCCTGAGATGCTGCTTGGCCTGCTGTGTTCATCCAGCCTCACATTTTATTATCCTGGAATTCTCCAGCATCTGCAGTTCCCATTATCTCAGTTCCTACAAATATTCTGCTTTGGGAAAGGCAAAATGTCTACCCAGTCCTCCTTACCAGAAAAGGTCTGAAACTATAAAAATGGTCTGTGTTCCAGTGAAACACAGTTAAATCAAAATTGCAGGCAGATGATGTGTCCCTTCATATTTTGAGTATTTCATGTCAGTGGTGCCTGCGTTGAAGTAAATGCAGAGTCAAAAAGACGGCTGATGTTAGGGAGGTCTTTGGGATGGAGAATCTTGGGCTGGAAGCACGCAGATCAGACGATACAGTCGACAATCTGAATTTTAGCACGAGGCAGTAGTTGGGAAGAGGGTTGTTTGTGGTTAGGATGCAGCATTTGTGGCAGGGACGAAAGGCTGTCTTTTTCAAAAATATTTTGGTAACTAATTGTAAAACTTTGCTCTTTCAGTACAAAATTGTGTTCGGACTCTGTAACTGCCTAGGTTTTAACTAGCATTTCCTCACATTTTCCTACAGTCTTAGAGGCTTCAGGCCAAAGGCACAACAGTACTAACCATGATTCTATCTATAGCATCAAGTAACTGACAACCCTGTTAAATGGCCACACAGAGGACAAATTAAATCTCACTACTCTGATCTGGCAAATCCTAACCGACCTGATTATGCAGACTGGCTTTAATGATAGACTATCATCTTTTAAAGAACATATTAAGCTTTATAATATATGTTATAATCAACCTGGTTAGACATGCTGCGAGATTCCATGAGGAAGGGTGGGACTTGATACATTTTTCTGGATCAGAGCTAGGGACACATTCACTGCACCACAAGACTCACACAAGATTTGCTTTTGTCACAACTTTATTACTGACCCAGTATAATTATAAATGAGAGCTTATCATCTGTAGATGTGCTCTTCAGTTGCTTAGTAGTTTACATTATTGCTGAAAATGATCCTGATTTAACCACTTAGCATGAAAGATTGACAGTCATGGCTGTGAAACACAACAAAAACATTCTACAGAATGACTACAAGCAAGTAATTTAACCACAGATGATATCCATAAATCATTTAAGCTTCTGTTTGTGGTTGATTACTTGACTATTACTTGACTTAATTAAACGAGAGTCTATTATTTGCATCCAAACAACAAGTCAAGGCCAGTTTATACAGGACTCATAATGCTTTTGTAAATTAGATATGAAACTGAAGCAGAAGTCCCTGCTTCTGCCCTCCTTTAAAACCTACAGCATTATTCAGCAATAGCCATAGTGGTTTGGAACAACCAATCACGTGATTTAATCTGCAAAAATTTAAAACAGTTTCTCCCGCTATAATGCAACTGTCAATCTATAGGAAGATCGCACAATATTATCCCAAAATCAAGAAACCTAGAGTGACACCTTGGCGGTAACTGCAAGAAATAAAGGATATCAAATGCCAAAATTTATGTGAGAATGGAAAAAAGGCCCTGAAAATCAGTACTCTGTCAAAGTAGCCATTGACAAATGGGTAGCTAAGCTTCACATGGATATCTGGGGCTTGTGTTGAACGCATCTGGCATGTATCTGTCTATGCAGCTACAAAATTCAACGTCTATCTGCATTTGTTAAAGGCTGGGCACACAACCAGCCTGTGACGTTGGTTGTCCCAAGATCCCAAACATCTCCTGTATTTAACGGTCAGATTACCAAATAGTTCTAGACAAAAACAAAACTTCTGGATTCTTTTCTCCTCTGTGCCTAATTCCCAACCAGCATTACCAATTGTCCATCCCCTGCCCCAACCCATCCCATCCCAAAGATTTTCTCAAGGGGCACTTTTAAAGTTTTTGGTGCTACCTTTCAGTTTTCAGATTTTTTTTTGTCATTCTGTATTTATATTCACACAGGGGTTATTTGGACTCAAGCTGCAGCTGAATTAGAAAAAAAAAATCAATATTCTCCATAATTAACAACCTCCATTAACATCTACAAGAAAATCGTAGAAACCCTATAGTGTGGAAGCAGGCCATTCGGCCCATCAAGTATACACCGACCCTCTGAAGAACATCTTACCTAGACCCAACCCCCATCATATCCCTGTAGCCCTGCATTTCCTATGGTTAATCCACCTAGTCCAAATATCTTTGGACTGAGGGAGGAAACCCAAACATCCGGAGGAAACTCAGAACAGACATGGGGGGAATGTGCAACTTTCACACAGACAATCACAAGAGTTGGCTGGTCATGTTACAGTTGTATAGGACTTTGGTTCGACTACATTTGGAATACTGCGCACAGTTATGGTCACAACATTAGCAAAAGGATATTGATGCTTTGGAGAGAGTGCAGAGGAGGTTCACCAGGATGTTGCCTGGTATGGAGGGCACTAGCTATGCAGAGAGGTTGAGTAGATTAGGATTATTTACATTAGAAAGATGGGAGTTGAGGGGGGACCTGATTGAGATCTACAAAATCATGAGAGGTATAGACAAGGTGGATAGCAAGAAGCTTTTTTCCTAGAGTGGGGGACTTAATTACCAGGGGTCATGATTTCAAGGTAAGAAGCGAAAAGTTTATGGGAGATATGTGTAGGAAGTTCTTTATGCAGAGGGTGGTGGGTGCAGGGAACGCATTACCAGTGGAGCTGGTAAAGGCTGGCACGATAGCGTCATTTAAGATGTTGAGGTTGTTTGGATCGCCAAGCTAGTTTGTTGTTTTGCAGACGTTTCATCACCATTCTTGGCAACGTCCTCAGTTCAGTCGAGCATGTCACCAAGATGTTACCCAGCATGTTAATGAAATGTCTGCAAAACAACAAACCAGCTCGGCGAGCCAAACAACCTCAACACCCACAACCCAAGCTACAGATCTACTCCAAAACCTCATTTAAGATGTATCTAGACAGATACATGAATGGGCGGGGAGCAGAGGGAATCAGACCCTCGGAAAATAGGCAACAGGTTTAGATAGAGGATCTGGATCTGCACAGGCTTGGAGGCCAAAGTGCCTGTTCCTGTGCTGTAATTTTCCTTGTTCTTTGCTCCTGAAGTTATAACTGAAGCCAGGTCCCTAGTGCTGTGAGGCTGCAGTGTGAACCACTGAGCCGCCGTGCCATCCATTAATTTCCTAGCTACTACAGTGTTTAAATTAGATAATAAGGCAAGCATAAGTTAGCAACAAATATCTTTTTTCAAAATAACTGATATATGTGTTTGCAGACAAAAAGCAGCCACCCTAAACACACCTCGCAGAGAGGGAAGGTTGCAGTTAATTTGTTTCCATGACATATTGGGAGGCGCAGTGTCTCAGTGATTAGCACTACTACCTCTCCGCAGTAGGTTTCAGGTTCAACCCCACCTCGGGTGATTCTCGGTGTGGAGTTTACATATTCTCCCTGCGTCTTCATGGACTTCTTCCAGATGCTTGGATTTCCTCCCACAATCCAAAGATATGCAGGTTTGGTGGACTGGCCATGCTAAATTGCCCATAGTGTTCAGGGACATGCAGGCTAGGTGGAACAGCCAGGGGAAATGCAGGGTTACAGGGGTAAGATAATCCCACCCAGACTCATCCCTTTAACCCAGTGAATCTACATATCCCTGAACACAATGGGCAATTTAGCATGGCCAATCCACCAGCCTGCACATCTTTGGACAGTGGGAGGAAACCGGAGCACCCGGAAGAAGCCCACGCAGACACAGGGAGAATGTGCAAACTCTGATCAGACATTGGTCAAAGGGTGGAATCAAACCTGGGTCCCTGGTGCTGTGAGGCAGCAGTGCTAACCCCTCTTCATCCACAAGTGTTTCTGCGATAATGCATGTTTTGTTAACACAAATTGGCTGTAACGTGATCGATGACTAGCGGGCACTGTTTGGATAACACAAACGCTGTGATTGCAGGTATAATAATTTTCTGTAGAGATTCCCCTATAGTACAATTTTCTTTGGTGATTTTCTATTACGTGATTTCTGATATTGCAAGGTCACACGAACACAACTATCATGTTATAGGAGAATTACCTTTAGAATTACCTAATTTAAAAGCTCAAAACTTTTCATTTAAAATACACTGATACCTGTGTTAAATTGGCAGAATTTTATATGATGGCATACTGTGTTTTTCCACCAATACCACCAACTGTAATTACAAGGTGCAGATCTACAAAACTCCAGCTAACCTTTAATAAGCTTGGAAAAGGCATTTTTAAAAATTTAAAATCCACTAAACTAGCAGGCACATCTACCAAATGTAGTGAATCAAACAAAAGTAACATTCTAATGACAATCTATTAAAGTGCAACATTTTTCTTTCAAATTCCTTCAAGGCATTAATTTCTTTAAAAAAATTCTTAGCTCAAGGAAACGTTAAGGGACCCTGTCCACAGCAATTTCCTAAAAATCATCACTTCACAAGCAATTTGTATTTCACAGATATTTTGGAAAAGGCACCCATTAATTATGAAGGGAATCTGACCTGCATTCTTCCAAATACAGAACAAGACTAAAGGTTATTGAACAGTTCTGTCTTCAACATGCCGATCAATGCATGATTGTACACTAGGGTTATATTGTTTCCTGATAGCTTGCGTTGAAATCTGGATCTGTAATTAAATGGGATGTTGGAGCTTACAAATCTGCAATTTTTGACAATAGTCTTTCTTTAATATTATTCTAATCATTCTAGGATTTTATTTACATAAAAATGATGTCTACATATACACATACATACATATATTACATTGAGGGCAAATGGGCTGAGACCATGTTATTTGATATTTCTTTCTTCAGTGCAATATTCTGAGGTTGTCCAATAATTCAGCCTGTACTTGGGTTAGATAGAGGCCCAGTGTTGCTATAATAAGGCAGGTGGAGGGGGAAACAGGATATTTCCAGCAATGCCTCATTGTTCTCCGCATTTCACTTGTTCAGCATCCTGCAGAGAGAGGTATATGGGTGGCAAAGATGCTGGGTCTGGGAAGGAACTGAATAAGTCATTGAAATGTACAGGAATGAAACTGTGCTCATCTTCAGAATGATCTTTGGATTTTCAAGTCCCAAAAATCCTATTCCCTTGGTTATTTTTAAGAACATGAACTCAGCCACAGGATCAGCTGATCACTGTTGCTCCACCCAAGCCATGCAAAGTCTGAAAACATAGAAATAAAGGACAGATGTAACAATTGGAGATCCAGAAGGGCATGCTGGTCAGCTGTACGTAGGCCAATGAATAATAGCCTCAGCCACTTTTATCCCCAGCAGAAAAGTTTCTGTACTGCAATTTGAGCCAGCTCAATGACTCTCACAAATTCAGAAAAGCACGGGCAGGATATTGATCTCATCAAAATGGAAATCATACACATATACCTAATAATCATTGGGAGCTATTATACATTTTGTACCTGGAACTATTTGAATATGACACGGCCAGGTTTAACTAATCAAGTACAGTTTGCTTCAATAGCGAATAGTCTCACGTAATCAAACATTGAAAACATTGAATGCTACACGTGTGCAACCCAACGTTTCTCACCTATTGTTAGGGAAATTGCATGGAATCCTTAATTAAATTTAGGACTAACATGAATATAGTACTACTTCAAAATTACATAAAATCTGCAGTGAATATCTCCACATGATTGTCTCTTTTCCAGAAAAAAAAACTTTCAATTTTCTGAGTCTTTGCTAATGGTTCTGCTTTTTAAAAGTTCTGGTAACAGTTTTAGAAATCCTCACATCATTTATTTCCAGAGAAAGAGGAAGAAGGAAGAGAAGTGTGCTGTGTGAAGGGGGGCTGGGTGGGTGAGTTTAGGGAGATATTGGGGGTGGAGAGAGAGAAAGATAGAGTGAGAGTGAAACAAAGAAAAAGATTGGGAGAAGAGAGAAAGGAAATGTGAGAGAAAATGAAAGGGAGAAATGATGACATTTTGTTAATGTCTCTTGAGTAGAAGTAGACTTCCCGAGGGTAATGTTCTGGGGACAAGAGTTCAGTTCTCATTGCTGAAGCTAATGGGATTTAAATGTTAAAAATTTGAAATGCTAGTCTCAATAATGGTGACCATAAGAACTTCCACTGATTATTGTAAAAATTGATCTGGTACACTAATGTTCTTCAGAGATGTAAACCCACGACCCTTGCCCAGTCTTTTCTGTTTATCACTCCAAACCTATAGTAATGTTGTTGAGTTTTAAGTGACTTATGGAATGGCCTAGAAAGCAATTCAGTTCAAGAGCAATTAGGGATGGGCAACAAGTGCTGGTGTTGTTTGCAATACCCACATTCCATGAAAGAATAAAACAAAATAATTTGCCTGACTCATAACTACACTCAGGAGACCCAGCAAGCTGCTCAGGGCAAGGGTAATTGTGGCAACAAATTGTGGCCCCGCCAGCAATGACTACATCTGATGAAAGAATAAAGAATAATGGAAGTTGCTACATAAATTTAACATTAGCTGTTTAGTTTGAAAGGAACCACTGTATTTTGTTTACAATTTGTTGCGTCCAACTCAGGGACAGTATCAAATCTTGATATAAGAAGATAGGCGTAGGGCAGATTTACACATGTGAATCTACATCAGGCAAGTTTACCTCCCCATCTGTAGACTGGAGCTGTAGTTCTCTTCGACAGGTTGCCTTGAGGTCTCCTTCAGCTGCAGTAACGTGTACTCCCTTTGGGGCTTCCATTGTCAGAGTGCGAGTTGGAGATTCCAGCCTGCAAATTTCATTTGAAAAGCAAACTCATGATGAACAAAATGCCTTCTAATAGCAATGCATTTCAAGAGCACCTGCAGAACTGTGATAAATGAATTGTCAAATTACTCCATTGATTTGTTAGGCTATTGAAATGAAAATAAAAGGGTGCTGCATGAGTTCAGGAAGCTGTGGGCATTTTAATCAAACAGTAAATCAAAACATCAGAGGGCTTATTTGGACCAGATTTCAATACATTTCATACAAAACATGTGTCTCGATAAGCTTATTTTTGCAATTTGCATTCCAAGTACATCATGATGTTCTAAGAAACTGAAAAAAAAGATAACTGTTCTCTTGAAATCAGAACCAAGGCTTACTCATGAGTAGCGGTGCTCCATTTCAATCTCATCAACTTCAAAAAACTCTGGAAACCACCAAGCCTAAGTGTCATATTCAATTTGAAATGTTAACTCTGTTTTTGTCTCCATGAGCGCTGCCTTGTCCTGATAGAGCATTCGCTGTACTTCTCATTTCTATTTTGGGACAAAATAGTTTTATGATGACAACAAAAACAACAGAGAATCAAAATTATTGTGGGTTAAGTGAGAAACCCAAATCAATTGTACAAGGAGAAATGAAACGGTCCAGAATCGTGGCCAAGTTAATACGTAGCCTTGAGAACCATCCAATTCTGGAATTTGTGCTAATCCCAAGGAGACAGCCGAATGGTATTATCACTGGACTGTCCATTCAGCAACCCTGGTAATGTTCTGGAGGCTTGGGCTTGAATCCCATGGTGGCAGCTGGAGAAATTTCAATTCAGTTTTAAAAAGAATCTGGAATTATGAGTCTAATGATGAACATAAATCCATCGTTGATTGTCAGAAAACACTACCTGGCTCGCTAATGTCCTTTCAGGTTTGCATGTGGCTCCAGATCCTCAGTAATATGGTTGACTCTTAACTGTTCTCTGGACAATTAGAGATGGGTAACAAGTGCTACCTGAGCCAGTGATGCTCTCATTTCACAAATGAAAAGAAGAAAATGTGGCATCTCAAAACTGGACTTTCTTTTTACAATGTTCCCTTATTGGCATGTGGAGCTTTGGCGGAGAACTATTGAGTACTAATACCTTGCAGTCATTCAGCTATCAAATTGTTGTCTCAACTCCCATCAGTTAAGTCAAAGTGACTTGAAAATTTTATTTTATAAATATAACGTTTCATAGCTACATTTGTCTTTGTTGTGTAAAATGTCCTTTTAAAAATAATTTTAAAAAGCCTTGATTAAATAGCCCTTTTATTGGTGTGTATATTGATATTTCCTTGTTCTTGTCAAATTGTTGTGTTTCCATTTTTCCACTTATGCAAGTAATAATAGACACTAATTTGAAGGAGCAATGAAAAATTAAATTTAATCTTTTTTTATATATAGAGATATGATTGGTAAGTGCATGCTATTACATTTTAAACTGCCATCATAATTTGAGAATTTGAACCTATTTGATAGATGAAAATTTGCTTCTATACTCTAAAAAGACATCAGGCACAGAAAGCAAATTCTGAATAAAATATTTTATTCCAACGGTATGGGGAATATGTTAAGGAACATCCAGCCTCAGGCTTTCTGTAGATTTGGTGTGACATGTCATCAGCTTAACAGGCCTCTTGTCCTATGTAAGTTGGGGTAAAAATCCCCATCAGTTGATGGATATACCTGGACTAAAGCACTCTAAAAATGTAAGTTTATGGAAATAACATTGAGCCAAAATTTACGGAACTTTCAGAGTCAAGAAACCATGGGCCTCCACCGAACCAGGAAAAGCTGGCTGGTTCACCCTGGGTAATCTACAAGCCCAGGGGCAGATATCAGTTTCTACTGTCTCTGGTACAGGGGTTAGCTTACAGAAAGTAAAGGAAGACCCCATTCATGCCCCAGCTTAAACAACAAAAACCATATTTCAGGAAACAAATAATTTTAGACTTTCTGGAGCCTACAGAGGTACAAATCCTTTCAATTTCCAATCAGTGCTCAGGCACAGAAATATCAAACATTCCACATTATTGTGCTACATGTAAACCTGTTTCACCTTTGGATGTAAGAACATTCACACTACTATTCAATACTTATGAATACCCATCGAAGGGAAATACTGGACTTTCCAAACCATTGAAACCATTCACCTCAATCGAAAAACCATTCACACCTCCACCAGTGATCAGAAAGCTCATTCAGCCCCGAAAGGAGGAACAATAGCTCGGCAGCCGAAACCAGGTTTGGCGGGAGATAAGGGGGACTGCGGTTGGCTGTAACTGGAGACCCCATTCCCAACTCTGTGCACTGTAATACCAGCAACATGCCCTGATGCCAACTGGGTGTGAGCTCTGAGGTGGGCTCTGTGTGAGTGGTTCGCGAGAGAAATCTGAGAGTCTGAACAAGAACCAGGCCCTGCAGGTGAAAGAGCCCTTGGGCCAAAGCCGCAAGGAAGGGAAAGGAAATCAGTCAGACTTACTGATCGAGAGATAAGTTCCAGCAGTCATGGACTCTGCAAACCCTCCACACTGAGAGCAATCCCTCGCGACCATCGAACACCATCAACCAACCACAAATCTCCCATCGACATCTAGAGGCGACCGAGAGCATCCAGAGACACAAGGCACCAACTGGGGTAACACCAGCAACATCCACCACCATCCAACACCACACCTGCTCACAAGACCCACCAGGGAAGGAAAGAAACCCAAGTTACTCACCTGTCAGGTCCAACGCACCTAACCGCATCAGCGGACACCACCAGACTGACAATGTCAGCACTCATGGCCTCCATCTCCACGGAGCCCCAGCTACAGCAAGAGACTATGGACAAGAGGCAGTCAAAATTGTGTTCCACTCCAGGGGTGAGCCTAATATCATCGAGACCCTCTAATCTAGCTTGGCTCGCCTAAGATAGGAGGAGATGGGGCTTGGGGGCAAATGGTGTTGGCTTCCCTAAGGAAGGGAAGCGGGGCAGGACTTCAGGTTAGCAAGAAATCTCTTTTTCTGTTCTCTCTCTCTCTCTCTACCACAATCACCCTCTCCCAACAACCTCCCCCACCCCACCAATCCCACCATCCACATCACTGTAAGCCAATTGGTAGCAACCATTCACTTCAATGACTAAACACACTGTATCAAGTCTTGGCTGTAAGGCTTAACTGGGGGTCAGGTTAACTGTCAGACAGGTCTCTGTCATTAAGAGTTAGGTTTGATATTCACTTCCCAGTTTTTCTGTAAATATATTCAATTTGTTTGTTTTTCAATAAAATTCAGAGTTTTCTTTGCCTCTGAAACATCTGTGTCCTGTGTTATCCACCACACCACATTCCACCACATAAACCCAATGTCAGAACCAGGGAGCTGGTGAACAATGAACCCGGCAGCACTCCCTACATCTGGCTAGTTCCAGTGTATAATGATGCAGCAGTTATAGAATGGGATAGAAAGTTATTGTCACGTGAACTTTAACTTCAACAATACAGTGAAAAGTTTTATAAGTTGCCCTACCATCGTGCCTACATCAATGGCTGAAGTTATTTATAATAATAATAACATGTAAAATTAAGACAATGTTCATCACGGTTCAGTTAATGGCTCCTCGGCTGGGAGAAAGCTGATTAAGGAATGGAATACTTTATAGGAGACGGTAATTTGCTTTGAGTCTTTTGGGAAGAGTTTAAGCATTCTATGCCCCTCATTCAGAATGACTAACAACTTTTTCCATCAAGAGCAGCAGCAGGACTTAACTGCAGGAAGTCATGTAACAACTTTCATTCCTTTCATCAGGACCATCCTGACTCACCAAGTCAAATGCCAACAATTTGCAAGAGCCAAACATTGTGGGATTATCACCACCTCCAAGCTACTCAACATATTGCCTTGGACAAATATTGCATTTCCCTAATCATCACTGGATCTGTATACTGGAATACCTGAGCTAACAGCATTGTGCAGCACAAGGGTTGTTGGTCCTTGCAGGAGATCCATTAGCACCTTCTCATTGAAACTAGGGCATGAATTAAATTTAAGATTCTCCCATGATCCCAAAAGGAAATAAAAATCAACATATTTTTCACTTGACTATGCTTGTTGGTTGATCAAGTAAAGCGATGCAGTCCAGAAGGTAAAGCAATAGATATTCTTGGTCTTTTACCACGTTAATAAAAAGACATTGTAAAGCAGTATTTGATGTGTATGCAAATGCCTATGGAAAAGAATGGCAGAAAAAATTTAAGGAAAATTAAATGCTTTTCAATCTCAGATACTGATAATGCCAAAAGACCTGAGGCTGACCAATGTGTGTATGCAACATGCGTCTGCTTCTGATACTTGAAGATGTGAATGCACAAGGTTAAATTAGAATGACCCTGGTCAGATGACCAAAGGTTCAGTGGGGGAGCATTACAGGAACAGTGAACATAATTCAGTAAGTTGTTAGTTACTTACAGAGAAGGATAAGAGTAATCCTCGTGTGAAAGCACTAAACTGGAGAAAGGCTAAATGCATCACTATTATGCAGGAACTAGGGAATGTAAATTGGGTGCAGCTGTTTGAGGGTAAATCCACATCTGGCATGTGGGAATCTTTTAAAGGCATGTTTGTGCGAAAACGAAGGGTAAGGATGGCAAGATTCGGGAAGACATTTTTCCCTCCTCACCCTTACCTTCTTTCTGGAGAGACCACTCTCTCCATGACTCCCTTGTCCGCTCCACACTCCCCTCTAGCCCCACCACACCCGGCACTTTTCTCTGCAACTGCAGGAAGTGCTACACCTGCCCTGACACTTCCCCCCTCACCCCCATCCCAGGCCCTAAGAAGATCTTCCACATCAAACAGATGTTCACCCGCACATCTGCTAATGTGGTATACTGTATCCGCTGTTCCTGTTGTGGCCTCCTCTACATTGGAGAAACCAAACGGAGAACTGGGGACCACTTTGTGGAATACCTATGCTCGGTTCGTAGTAAACAACTGCACCTCCCAGTTTCGAACCATTTCAACTTCCCCTCCCATTCCTCCGATGACATGTCCACTCTGGGCCTCCTGCAGTGCCACAGTGATGCCACCCGACAGTTGCAGGAACAGCATCTTATATTCCGCTTGGGAACCCTGAAGCCCAATAGCATCAATGTGAACTTCACAAACTTCAAAATCTCCCGTCCCTCAACCGCATCCCAAAGACAAACCTGCTTGTCCCTGCCTCCTTAACCTGTCCTTCCTCCCACCTATCCCCTCCTCCCATCTCAAGCCCCACCCCCACCTCCTACCTACTAGCCTCATTGCACTCCCTTGACTTGTTTGTCCTCCCTACTGACCTATTTTCTCCCTAACTCCCCACCTACACTCACCTTTATTGATTCCATCCCTGCCTCTTTGACCTGCCTGTCTCCTCTTCACCTATCATCTCCTTTATCCATCATCTATCCACCTCCCCCTCTCTCCTTATTTATTTCAGAAACCCTTTCCCTTTCCCCATTTCTGAAGAAGGGTCTAGGATCGAAATGTCAGCTTTTCTGCTCCTCTGATGCTGCTTGGCCTGCTGTGTTCATCCAACTCGACACCTTGTTACCTCTGAAGTTTTTAACAAATTTTTTGCATTGGTATTCCAATCCCATTTGCGTTCTAACCAGCTCAATTTGATAAATTTGTCCTGGATTTCCTGATGGATCATTTATTTAAAGCCCTTGGTTCTATCTTCTTCCACAAGTGTGAACCTCTTTATATCCACTTACTTTTCACAGTGTTAAAAGCATCTGTCACTCCTAAATCTCCTTTCCTAAAGAAAATACTTCCTGATTTCTTTAACTACTCATAGCTCATATCATCTGAAGAAATATTTCTTGAATAGGTAGAACATCCATTTTATTTCACTTACACAGTGAGCTTCTTTAAAAATACGAATCTCCTTCTCCTTGTTTTTTTTTCACAGTGTGAAAAAATACGAGGAATGAAACAACCTTCTTCCAAATACATCAATAGGTTGAAAAAAACTACCATCTAGGGAAAACCATTACTGCAAAATGTACCCATTTTTTATGCTGGAGTTTATAAAGACACTGATAATTCTGGATAGACGAAAACCTGATTGAATACAATTACATTTTAAACTTTATCTCTATAATGTGCCACTGAACTAATGATAAATGTGGAACAAAGTAATTTACTGAACAGGAAAGGCAACATGAACTCTACAGTGTACTACTGAGCTTTGGAGTGAAAAAAAAAACAATCCCAATACAGATTTAAATAGAAAGGGAAACTTTAATCAAATGAAAGTTCTTTCCGAAGCAATTTATATTAGTGTGTCCACTGCGTACTTAATGCCATTATAGAAATGTAAGATTGTTGCATTCTGGATCCCCACAGCGTGTACATTTCTATGAAGGCATTAACTATGAAGCCACACACTGTAATATATATTGCCAGTTGGAAGACTTTTCATTCTATTAAATTCTCCCTTCCCATCTATTGAGATTTACCTTCAGACTCTGGTGATATGTATAGTTCGGCAGAACACTGCAGAGTTCATGTTATGTACCTCTCTTTGCAGTGAAACATTTTGTTACACAGCTATCAGTGGAACTTGGTTCTTTTCTATGGTGCAGTGTGGAGATAAAGCTTGAAGCAAAAGTGTGTTCAATTAGATTTCCCTTCAGCCGGAATTAGTAATGTCCTCACAAAATCAATTATAAATGATAACAGTGTCCCATAGTAATTGTTTACTGTGATGGTCCTTCTGATCATTCTACTCACTGAAAATACACAAATTGTTCCTTTTCTTCACACAATATTTTAAGATTTTTAAAATTCAAGTCAATCAGTCACTTGCTGTAATAAAAGTTTGGGGAATCTGCATTCTTACAGCCCTGGAACGGGCCACAGTCAGAGTTGCAGGTCATGTCTAATCAGTCTAGGAGTTGCTGGTAAATCAGTAGGGGAATTGCGCAGAGATTTGCAGGAGGGTTGGTTCTTCATCAGTCAGGTTGTCCTCTCTAGTCATTCTAGCCTGAGGTGCAGTTACTGATATGAAGGCGGTGTCATCCAAGGAGCAGTATTGTGTTGAGGAAATTGTACAAGTCAAGTTCAGGAATTGGAGGCAGTATGCTGGGATGCAGGGGAGACAATCTGTGCAGTTTTAAATCTTTATATAAGACTTGGGTATAAGCTAGCATAGGAAAGCACAAGGTACATTGGGAGGGGACATCATTGAAGGTAACCACCTCACTATCTTCGAGGGCGTGACAGTGAGTGATAACATTGGTCATGAATAATCAGTCAGTTTGCGCCTCAGGGGTAAATTCAGGACATGATTAGTCAAAAAGAGGATCGGGAAGGAATGTGGAAAGCTTCAACATTGATGGGATTGATAGAGACTGCAGTGCAGAAGGGAACATGAAGGCAAGGGAAGGGGGAATTTAGAACAACAAGCAGGTCCAGCAACTCACATTGTCAAGTGCAATGTATAAAACTTTCAAACTTCAACTGAATTGCAATGGAAAAAGGAAAAGGAAAATTGACTCCCAGCACACCCAGAATGGGCACAGTAAATTTGTCTTCTTTTGTCTCTAGGAGTAGGCTCCACTTATGAGCAATGTGAAACCCTTTTAAAGATGATGAATTAATCAGTTATTTAGGGATTCAATGATAAGAACATCAGAAATCACAAAATTCTGCATGTGTATCTTACCAGTTAGGTAGATAAAAAGTCCTGGCTGTAAATAATTATGACTATGACAACGATCACTCTAAATTAAGCTCAGAAATCCTTTTGAAGCAAAAGTGATCATTGATGAATTTTAAAGTGCAGCCAATAGCCAGCAATTCCCAAATGGATTGCAAAGTCTATGAGAACATCCTCTCGATACAGTACCTGGTGGATTGAACAAGTTTTATGTTCATCTATTGCATTTATAATCTCCTATCATGCTGCATGATTTGGCCTCTGCTGTATCCATCTAAATACATATAATATTTTACACATCCACGTAGAGGTATCCAAAAGTCCTCTTGGTTTGAGCCCCCCCCCCCGTCATACTGTGTCAAGACCTATGGAAAATTCTCATTTGTGTGTGCTACAGGTGAAGACTGTGCATGTTATTGTGTCATTTCTGATATTCCCCACACAGAGTTATTAGAATAAACTCTAATGGATCCAGTTAGAGGAGCTTTTTCTTATTATCGTTGTGACTGCTAAACAACAAAGGCACAGACAAATTGAGAAGATTTGTGTCAGTAAACCCAGGATCAGCAGCTGCTGAATAGCCTCAACCTGATAAAATCACATCAGAAGATCCCTCAGATGTGGAAGTGGTGCAGGAGGGGCAGGGTCTGCCTCTTCAATGTCATTTCCTCCAGGCAAATGAAGCCCAGTGCTCCTGCCAAATGATCATGGCCTGGGACATCATATCCAAACAGTCATGCGCTGAAGCAGGATACACAATTTGAAGAGGAGTGTGGTCATCCTATCACTGTGACTGTCAAGATGATAGCTGCCTTAAAATCTTACGCACTGGCTGTTTGAAAGGATCCATTGGGGGTTTGTGCGAGTTATCTCAATTCTCAACACACAAATCTGTCAAGGCTGTTGCTGACACAGTTGGTGCAAGATCAGGCTGTTTCATCTCATTTCCTGATGATAAGGTCAGAGCTACAGTCCAGGTAGGGGTGTTGGCCAATGTAGCTGGCTGGCCCTAGGTCCAGGAGGTTGTAACCTCCAAAGTAATTTGTCACTGTTTCACAGAGATGGCAGAAAGCATTAAAATCAACAATACAAATTATACTCTGTGGGTTAGTGTTGTACTCTCATTAATTAGGTAGCAGCCAATAAGAGAGTGCATTTTCATATTCGATTTGATTTGATTTTTGTCATGTGTACCTAAGTACAGTGAAAAGTTTGTTTTGCGAGCAGAACAAGCAGATGAAAACAAACAATGACATATGGATCATAGGGTGTTTTGACAGAGTGAGGCATACCAGGTTACAGCTGCACAGGAAGTGTGCAAAGCAAGATCAACATTAGATTTGGAATTAGGCAGGTCCATTCAGCAGTCTAATAATAGCAAGGAAGAAGCTACTCTTGAGCCTGTTGTTACAGGTGTTCAAGCCTCTGTTGGAAAAGAATATTACTGGGGTAGGAATGGTCTTTGATGACGTTGGCAGCCTTTCCATAGTAACAAGAAGTGTAAATGGAGTCCACGGATGGAAGGTTGGCTTCCGTGATGGTCCGGCCTATGCACATGATCTTCTGTGGTTTCTTACAGTCCTGGGCAAAGCCGTTGTCAAACCAGGCTATTATGCACCCAGTTAGAATGCTTTCTATGGTGCATCAGTAAAAGTTGGTGATGGTCCTTAAGGACAATATTGAACTTCCCAAGCCTCCTGGGGAAGAAGAGGTGTTGTTGTGCCTTCTTCACCATTGCATCTACGTGTGAAGGTCCAGGACAGATTGTTGGTTATCATCACTCCAACGAACTTGACGCTCTCAAACTTCTCCATCTCTGCTCTGTTGAGATAGGCTGGTGTCGTCTTCCTTTCCTCCCAAAGCCAATGGTCGGTTCTTTCATTTGGCTGACATTGATGGAGAGATTGTTATCACTGCACCACGACACCAAGCACTCTATCCCTTTCCTGTATTCTAACACATCATTGTTTGATATCCAGCCTATAATGGTGGTGTTGCCAGCAGATTTGTACATGGTGTTTGTATGAAATTTGGCTGCACTGTCACAGGAGTGCAGGCAGTGCAGTAGGTGGCTCAGTACACATCCTTGCAGAGCACCAGTGTTGAGGATTATTGTGGAGGAGGTGCTGTTGTCCTTCTTTACTGATTGTGGTCTCTGGGTCAGGAAGCTGAGGATCCAGTTGCAGAGGGTGGAGTCAAGGTTGAGGTCTCAGAGTTTTGAGATTAGCCAGATAGGGATTACGGCATTGAAGTTGGAGCTATAGTGGATAAGTAGGAGCCTGATGTAGGTGTCCTTGTCATCCAGATTTTCCAGGGACAGTTGTAGGGTTAGGGAAATGGTGTCCACCATGGACCTGGTTTGCTGGACGTAGGCAAATTGCAGGGGATTGAAGCGGGCTGGGAGGCTAGAGTTGATGTGGGCTGTGACTAACCTCTGAAAGCACTTCATGATTCTGGGCTGTATTTGTTGAGGCATGTTGCATGTGTTTCTTTTGGCACCAGGATGATGCTGGTGTTCTTGAAGCAGGTGGGACTTCAGATTATGGCAAGGAGAGGTTAAAGATATCAGTGAATGCTTCTACCAGCTGGTCCATACAGAGTCTGAGTGTAGATTATCATCCTCAGCTTCTATAAATGTTTTACTCTGATGCTGGCAGTGCAGCTTCTAATTATGTCATCATACAGCAGTGTAGAATTATACAAAGAAAATAAATTGTTGAGTTCAAAAGGTATGATTTATAGAATCCCTACAATGTGGAAACAGGCCCTTCAGCCCACCAAGTCCACACCAACCTTTAAAGAATCCCACCCAGACCTAGTCCCCTATACCTCTCCCTAATCTACACATCCCTGAATACTATGGGCAATTTAGCCTGGCCAATCTACCTGGACTGCACATCTTTGGGACTGTGGGAGGAAACCGGAGCACCCAGAAGAAACCCATGCAGACACCGGGAGAATGTGCAAACTCCACGCTGACAGTCATCCAAGGGTGGAATCGAGCCCACATCCCTCATGCCTATGAGGCAGCAGCGCTAACCACTGAGCCACTGTAATTGGATTAATTTCAGATTTCTTTTCCTTCACTTGTGTAGAAATTATGATTCAATCAATTGATTATTATCACAACAAACATATCAATTAATTAGTAATGGATCACAAATGCATTTTACTTTGGATACACAGGAGAGAAGTTGCCATTTTGGAACCCACTGCAGTTTCAAAATAAAACAGGAAGTCTTGGAAACCTTCAGCGAATATGGCAGGAAATATAAAGAGCAAAACAGAGTTGATGCGTTGAATTTTACATCATTTTGGCTTGGTTCCAGCTGCATCAAGTTTTCTGGAGATATGTCTGAATGAGGCCAAGTGAATTTTCTCATTGTATCTTATCAAACTTGGCTCCTTAATAACCTACTTTAATGCCACCATCTTCTCTCCAATACCTCACGCTCACTCTGTTTCTGCTACTGTACCCAAATCACAGCAAGGCTCATTACCTACCACTCTGACGAATGCCTACAACATCTTCCTTTACTCACCTGTCAGTCCCAACCCCTGACGGCACTAACCTTACCCCCACAGCATGATCTAGTTACTCTCTCGAAACAATTCCCCACCTATCCAAAAAGTAACTGCTGTACCAGTGTCTTATTCCCTCCTGTAATACCCACTTGGCAGTCATTCCAGGAGGAAAACATATCCCAGTAGGGCAGAAAATCTCAAGATGGATGGTAAACTGCCCAACATTCAGCTTCTCACCCGTTATGTAAGACAGCATGCTGACTCTGGCTGCCTTAAATGGCTGACTGATTCTCTCCAACTGGTACTGAAGGCTAACCTTAACTTACTGTACCAAGGCCCCCAGTGGAAGGCTATCTTTGTTGACTTAACTGAGGATTGTTAATAACTACGATAAGCTTACCTCCTTTGTGTCTGCCTACTGCAGAAAGACAAGACAGAAGTAATTTAAGCATGGTATATTTGGCCAAGGGGGCAAAGTACAAAAAGGCCAGGCAAGACCTTGCAAGGCTGGGATGTCCTGAGCATCCAGGTAAGTGCAGAGTGAGTTAGCACTACACCAGTGTGCGAGAAACGTGGATGTGCAGCCCAACCCATCCCATGATCTGGGTGGGTGTCCCTGAGTGCACAATGTCCTTTTATTGCAATGATTGTTGCTAATGCAGCTCAAGATGCAACATTGAAGTTCATTAGTGTCCTGTAAATAGATTGGAGATGTGCTACAAAGGTCCCCAGAGGCTGTCAATTGTCTATGTGTCATGTGTGGTCAGTGTCCATGGAGTGTGTTCTGAGATGTTGGTACCTGGTGTCCAACATGAAAGTCCTTTGGAGGTAAATTGTGAGCTGAATTCACTGCTCTGATTTTCATGTTGAGTATTCTCAACATCTCACTTCATTGGTGAGTTTCGTAAAGTAAAACAATGAATATTAATTAGTTGGGTTGTTAGCAAGACATTTAGCAGGCAATAACTCCATTTTTGTTGACAACTTGCCACAGCCTCGTGAAAAACTTCATATGTCTCTTGTCAAAATGATAAAACATGGAGTGAGATGCTCCTGACACCAAGGTTGACCTTGTGTGAATCTGCTACAATCACATTTTAGCCCATGTTGTTCAGGCGCTGTAATATTCTGCACGACATTTCAGAATAAATCATCAGAGAACTCAATTGGTCTGTTGCCTTTTCTTGAATGGTCCAGATCATGCAATTAAACACTCAGATAAGTGTGTTATAGTAAACTGCAGGAAGCCTCATGACAGTAAATTCTCTAGTTATAGTTTTCCCAGTTTCAACGGAAGTTCAAAAATGCTTGCATCTTGGCTCTGTGATCCAGCACTTCGTCAATCTTACAAGGACATGCAGCAACCCAGCCAAAGCTTACCCAGCTGGTGCTGAATTCTAGCAGCCTGCAGCTGGATCAGCAGCTATTATAGGTTGACGTGTCACAACCATTATGTGGCTATAACAGAGGTACAGCAGCATTCTATACTCCAACCTGTAACCACCAGAGATATGCCTCACACAGATACCAAAATAAGTAAACACTCAAGATCGGTAATAAATTATTGTAGAAGACTAATTTGTTTACAGATATGGCTCGTATAATCATTTTCCAAATCAACATTAAAGATATTCTAAGTGTAATGGTTTATCATAGAATCCCTACAGGGTGGAAACAGGTCCTTCGGCCCCAAGAGTCCACACCAAACGTCACAGCATCCCACCCAGACCCATCCCCCTATAACCCACCTAATCTATACACCCCTGAACACTATGGGCAATTTAGCATGGCTAATCTACCTAGCCTGCACATCTTTGGACTGTGGGAGGATCCTGGAGCACCCAGAGGAAACCTACACAGACACGGGGAGAATGTGCAAACTCCACACAGACAGTCGTCCGAGGGTAGAATTGAACCTGGGTTACTAGTGTTGTGAGGCAGCATTGCTAACCACTGAGCCACCATTCTGCCCCAGTGTTATTTTGTCATTATTATTTTTCACTAAATTCATTCAAGGGAAATGGGCATCTTTAGCAGCCAATATTAATTGCCCTCCCTGGTTGCCCTTGAGAAGGTAGTTGTTCTTGAAATTCTGTGATCGGTTGGCTGTAGGTAATTGCTTGTGATGTTAGAGCTGCAACTGAACGCCTTGTGAAATTTCACCTTTGGTATACACTGGTATAGTGCGTCAGGTCTGGATTAAATGAAAGGAGGGCATGTTGCTGCTTGGAAGATTGTGTAAAGATGCTTCAGTATTTTCCTTATTAATTTGCCGTTTTACAGTTCTGTCAGATTGCAATAGTAGTGGCCCTTTTTTTTCCCTAGGTTTTGGCCCCCTATTCCCTTCAGTTGCCTATTCCAATTGCTATGCTGCCCCCCGCCACCCAGACAGCAGTGTGAAATATACGAGAAGCAATTATGAATTTTGACAAATCCTCCGAGCTGCACCAAACGATTGCTCAAAAGATAACAGATCGTTTGTTCGAGGACTGGTTCACTTCATCAATACTCTTTTGCACGATTAGAATTATATTGCTCCTTATTCCCCAGCACCCAGCTGTCAATCGATAATCTGAGAGGAATGGTATAATAAACAATAGTACAGAATTACTTCAATCATTAGGAAAATAGGTACGTAACTGCATGAGACTTGCTGCCTGTAGCCAAAAACAAGTTGCACATTGGGTGAACAGAAACCCTTTCTGAACAAAATTGGAGCTAGTCCCTGGCAGGGAGCATGCAAACTGTGATGCTTTACAACTGCAGGAGTCCAGCAATGCAAGCTATTTCACTGTTCTTCCTTCCAGTTTGTCAGCCTCTCCAACAGTGCCTAAGTGACCTGCTGAATTGCAGCCTACAAAATATATCGGCCGCAATTTCTGATGTCACCAAAGCTGTTGGAAGGAGCTGCAGGCACATGGTGATCTTCACTGACACAGTGTGGTCAATGGCTTGCTATCAGGTCCCGCTCCAGCAGGTGGTAGTGTGAAATCATGCTTTTGCTGCAGTTGTGCAACCACCGGTTCCTTCTGCTTCAGGTACAATGCTGTGATGCCTCCTGCTGTACCTTTCCCTTTCCTCTGACATCCTCTGCAAAAATATTCCCAGCCTTAATTAGTGCTCATCATTCTCCTTTCTTTGGCAGGTACAGTGCTGGGTATAAGAACAATCCTATATTAATCCACTGAAACAAGAGCAGAGCGGTGAAACTGTCCTGCACTTCACATGCTCACATTCAATAAAAACAGGTAAAACCTGGCTCAAAAGCACTGCAGAAGCCTAAAGGGTCTAACCAGAGGATTACTTTAATAGGGATGAGGATCTCTTCAAAGTATGCTTGTGTAAACTACTTTCTCACTGCTTCCTGCCAAGACTTATTAAGCTCTCTGATGAAGGCTGTAGGCCCGAAACGTCAGCTTTTGTGGTCCTGAGATGCTGCTTGGCCTGCTGTGTTCATCCAGCTCCACACTTTGTTATCTTGGATTCTCCAGCATCTGCAGTTCCCATTATCTCTTATGTCTGCTTGTGTATCAGTTTCACAAAAGGATCATGATTTAGCTGCAGGAATCTTGTTCGCATATTCAAATGTTAATTTAAATATGTAATTTGTTTCAGACAGTCACCAGGCACACACACATAGCTTGAGTAGATGACAAAGAAAACTGATGAAGGCAGAGTGGTAAAAGTGGTCTTATATTGATGTCAGCAAAGTGTTCGACAAGGTTCTGCATGATAGGTTGGTTAGTGCGGTTAGATCACATGGGATTTGGGGTGCGCCTAGCCAACTGGACACAAAATTGGCTTGATTGTAGGAGACAGGGTGGTGGAGGAAGTTAGCTTTTCAGACTGGAGGCCTGTGATTGCAGGATCAGTGCTGGGCCCACTGATTTTCATCATTTATCATAGAATCCCTGCAGTGTGAAAACAAGTCATTCGGCCCAAAGAGTTCATACCGACCCTCCAAAGTATATCCAACCCCGGATATCCCTATCCTAGTAACTCTACCTTTCCCATAGCCAATCCACCTAACTTGCACACTCCTGGTCACTATTGGCAATTTAGAACGGCCAATCCACCTTACCTGCGCATCTTTGGACTGTGGGAGGAAACGCACGCAAACGCGGAGGTTCGGGGGAAAGTGCAAACTCCACATAGCCAGTCACCCAAGGGTGGAATCAAACTTGCGCCCCTGATGCTGTGAGGCAGCTGTGCTCACCACTACGTCACCGTGCCACCAAGTGTAAGTGATTTAGATGTGAATACAGTAGGTATGGTTTGTAAGTTTGCAGATGACACCAAAATAGGTGGTGTAGTGGAGAGTGAAAAAGATTATTTTATGACATTGATCAGACGGGCCAATGGGCTGAGCCGTGGCAGATGAAGTTTAATTTTGATAAATGTGGGGGCTTATACACTTAATGATAAGGCACTGTGGAGTGTTGCAGGACAAGAAGATCTAGGGGTTCAGGTACGTCGTTCCTTGAAAGTGGAGTCACAGGTAGACAGGGTGGCGAGGAAGGCATTTGGTATGTTTCCCTTCATCGGTCAGAGCACTGAGTATTGGAGTTGGGAGGCCATGTTGCAGCTATACAGGACATCGGTGAGGTCACTTTTAGAATAAGGTGTACAATTCTGGTTTTCCTTCTATAGGAAGGATGTTGTTAAACTTGAGAGGGTGCAGAAAAGATTTACAATGATGTTGCCAGAACTACAGGGTTTGAGTTATAGGAAGAAACTGAATTAGCTGGGGCTTTTGTCCCTGGAGCATCAGGGGCTGGGGGGTGACCCTGTAGATGTTTGTACTGTCGTGAGCAGCATGGATAGGGCGAAGAGCCAAGGTCTTTTGCCCAGAGTTGGGGAGTCCGAAACTACAGGGCATAGGTTTAAGTTGAAAGAAGAAAGATTTAAAAAGGATCTGAGGGGTAATTTATTCTCACAGAGAGTGGTGCATGTGTGGAATCAGTTTGCCAGAGGATGTGTCGGGGGCTGGTACAATTATAACATTTAAATGGCATCTGGATGTGTGTATGAATAAGAAGGGTTTAGAGGGCTATAGGCCAAATGCTGGTAAATGGGACAAGGTCAGATTGAGATGCCTGGTCAGCATGGACGAGTTGGACCGAAATGTGTTTCCATGCTATATGTCTCTATATATCTATCGTCTGATCCAGTATGGTTTTGGCTGCATTATCAGCAACTTCCAGCAAAACAACAAGCTAGATTTCAAGTTTGTGATCCTCTTTTTGAATTGGAAATGTGAAAATGTTGAATAATTTCTTCCTGCTTTTCATGAGATTTACCAGTACGTTTAACACTGGGAATAACATCCCTCAATATAAATGTATAAAAGCAGTTTTGCACTAAAGGCACAGTTTTAACTAAAACATCATTTAGTATTATACTATCATTCTCTTCTTATGCATTCACTGAAAAAATATCTGAGAAATTAGATGTATTCCAGTTGGTGAAAAATACTTTTTGTACAACGTGATTAGGCAGTGAAATATGCTTTGAGTGACAGTGCTGTAAAATAAAGTCAGTATTGCATTCTCATTTATCATCTTTCTGTGCATGCTGCCTTTTTTATTCTTTTCCCTTTTTTTGCCAGCCTTCGGCTGAGATCTACTGTTACACAAGATTTCCTGTGCATGCAGAATTTTGTTTTATTTAAACTACCAGATACTCGCTCAATTATTTTCAATCCTACTTTCTTGAGAGTTCATCTTCATGTTCAACAGTGTTGATATAAACCCTGCCTGACTTTCATTTACATTCAATTGAGTTAGTTAATAACAGTCGTCATTCCATTGCCACTCACTGTTTGCCATTGTCAAAATTTAAAACAGCCTTTTCCCCTTTCTTGTTTGCCTATATTTTTCACTTATTTTCCTTTTCCTTCAGTCTGCTGGTTTTTTTTTCCATTTTAGTTTTCTTAAGATGATAAATGCAGTAGGTTCAATGAAGCAATTTCTTTTGGTGGGGGAATCATGAACAGCTACACCATTTTGAAATGAATTTATTAAGCAATTTTTCACATAAATAGGGCAGTGGAAATCTGAAACTCTTTCTCCCCCCAGAAAAAGTGCAATATTGGATCAACAGAAATTTTTGAGACTGGGATCGATAGAAGTTTATCAGGTTCAGGTTTCACAGGATGTAGAGCAAGGGGGTAGGTGGACATTATGTACTGATCTTCATGATCGAATAGAAGAGTGGACAGTCTTCAGTGGTTGAAAGGACTACTCGTTTCCTATACCTGTTTTTGTGTGCCAACTGTTTTTTATTCATTCACAGGGATGTGGGTGTCACTGGCTGGGCTAGCATTTACTGCCCTCCCTAGTTGCCCTTGAGAAGATCGTGGTGATCTGCCTTGTTGAGCCATGCCATATAGTTAAGATAGATTCACAATGTCATTAGGATGTGACAACTCTGAAGTGCAATGATATGTTTCTAGATCAGGATGGCGAGTGGCTCAGAAAGGAACTTGCAGCTGGTGGTATTCCTATGTATCTACTGCTCTTGTCCGTCTAGATGAAAGTGGTAGGGGATTATGGATGTACATTTTTTTAGGAGCCTTGGTGACATTCTGCAGTGCATCTTGCAGATGACACACACTATCTGTGTGCTATTGAGTCTGCTGCTCAGTGTAAGTATTTGAAGGGAGTAGATGTTGTGGATGTGGTGCCAATTAAGCTGAAAGGCAACAGGCAGAGATGAAGGTAAATGGCATGCTGGTCTTCATAATGAGAGGGTTTGAATACAGGAACAGGGATGCCTTCTTGGAATTGTACAGGGCCTTGGTCAGACCACACCTAGGATGTTGTGCACAGTTTTGGTCTCCCTATCTGAGAAAAGGTATTTTGGTGGAAATAGTGTAATAATACCACATTGATTGCTGGATGGCAGGAATGATGCTTGAAGAAAGATTATATCAGTTAGGACTATATTGAATGAAGTTTAGAAGAATGAAGAGGGATCCCACAGAAACCTGAAACATTCTACCAAGACCAGTCAGGGTAAATGCAGGAAGGAAATTCCCAATGATCAGGGAGTCCTGAACCAGAGGCCACAGCCTAAGGGCCTGTAAGTCATTTAGGACCGAGATGAGGAGAAATTTATTCACCCAGTGAGTAGTGAACCTGTGGAATTCTCTGCCAATGAAAGCATGTGCATCCACAAAGTTTAATATTTTCAAAGAGGAGGTAGATATAGTTTTCAGGGTTAAAGAGATCAAAAGGTATGGAGCAAGAGCAGGAACACAGTCCTAAGTAGGAATATCAGCCATTATCATTTTGAAAGGTAGAGCAGTGCAAGAAGCCAATGGTCTACTCTTGTTCCTATTTCCTGTTTCTATGTTTATGCTGCTTCTTGGAGCTACATTAATCCAGGAAATTTGGGAGTATTCCCTCACATTCCTGAGCTGTACTGTATTGATAAGGACTCAGGAGGTGAGTTACTCCCTTCCCGCTTCTAGTTCTTGACCTGCTCTTTTAGCCACCGTACTTATAACTCCAGTCCAGGTCAGTTTCTGTCAATAAAACCCCCCAAGATGTTGATGGGCTTCAGTGATGATTACTCCATTAAATGTGAAGAGGCAATGGTTAGATTCTTTCTTGTTGGAGATGGTTCTTCCCGAGCACTAGTATGATACAAATGGCTATGCCTGGATATTGTCTCCACCTTGCTGCATTTAGAAATTGACTGCTGCAGTACCTCAGGAGTTGCAAATAATGCCAAACTTTGTTGCAATCCTCAAAGAAAATCCCCACTTCTGAACTTATAATGGAGGGAAGGTCACTGAAGTAGCAGCTGCATATGTATGGCCTAGAGCACCAACCTGAGAACTGAGATGACTGACCTCCAACAACCACAATGATCTCCCTTGTGCCACATTTGACTCATATCCCAGCTTTTGGTACAAGTGACAGAACTGCAGGTTCCATTCATTTCTCTGAATTTTCAGGAAAAGAAACAAAAGAAATGGCACAACAGTGGATTGAAGCATCTTCAAGTACAATTGATGATCAATTACTATGGGGCAGTAATCAGTAAAGCAATGATGAACAATTATTTCAGAATTGGGGAATGCAGCAATTTAGACATACTGACCTCTTATTTGAGGAAGACACTACACCGGAATAAATCATCTCAGTTTGGGAGGACAATGGAAATCGAGTCAAAGACTGGCTTATTGAACTGGATCAAGCTTCGGTCAATCAACTGAAATTTGTTTTAATCAAGTATCAAGTCTGTTCATAAGAGTAGTACAGTAAAAGCAGCATTACAGAATTAAGGCAATAATTTCAGTAAAGTCTTCAGTGATTTGGTCACAGATTCAAACTGGGAAAAGGAAGATTCAGAGGAAGAAACAAGAACATCAAGCCTCTTTTCATTCTAAAAATAAAAGACTTTTGGAATGGATTTCCGGTCAGGGTAGTTCATTTGGAAACCATTTAAGAAATAGTAGGACTCTGTGATGAGAACTTCATATTTCTCTGAGCAAATAAATTATGTTGAACTGCTTTACTCATCCCTGTTTATGATCTGAAACAATGCTGGCAAGTCTGCCAATTAGACCATAGCAGCAGCTTTTAAGGATTGCAATTAGCTCACAGGCAATTAAATATGAACTTATGCTGAAGAATACCGGTATATCTATTTTCATTACTATTGCTACAACCTTCATTATTCAGGTTTGTTTCCAACAAGCTTTTTGAATCCCCTGGTAATCTTTTAACTTTACCTTGAGAATTATTGATGACTTACAGAGGTTATAGTTTTATATATCAGGGATAAATATTATATACTATTTAATTATTAAAGCCACATGAAATAGGGTGAAAAATAAAACGGCATTAACCACTGTGTGCCCAGTAGATTTGTAATAAAGATGAATATTGGAAACCCTGCAGACCAATGGTATCAATGTGGACTTCACCAGCTTCAAAATCTCCCCTCTCCCCACTGCACCACACAACCAGCCCAGCTCTTCCCCTCCACCTACTGCATCCCAAAACCAGTCCAACCTGTCTCTGCTTCCCTAACCTGTTCTTCCTCTCACCCATCCCTTCCTCCCAACCCAAGCCGCGCCTCCATTTCCTACCTACTAACCTCATCCCACCTCCTTGACCTGTCTGTCTTCCCTGGACTAACCTATCTCCTCCCTGCCTCCCCACCTATACTCTCCTCTCCACCTATCTTCCATCTTCGGTCCGCCTCCCCCTCTCTCCCTATTTATTCCAGAACCCTCACCCCATCCCCCTCTCTGATGAAGGGTCTAGGCCCGAAGCGTCAGTTTTTGTGCTCCTGAGATGCTGCTGGGCCTGCTGTGTTCATCCAGCTTCACACTTTATTATCTTGAATAACATTCGAGGCAGGTGAAGATGAAACGTGGTTTCCAATGTCAATGTGGGAAACATATTTTCTTATTCTTGCAAGATCTGATATCTTAGGCCTGAACAATATGAGGGATTAACATCCTGATCTACTCACAGAATCCTGCAGTGCAGAAAGAGGTCATGTGGTCCTTTGTGTCCAAACCAACCACCAACCCTCCAAAGAGCATCCCACTCAAACCCTATCCCTGCATTTCCCATGACCAATCCACCTAGCCTGCACATCTTTGGACTGTGGGAGGAAACCAGAGCACACAGAGAAAATCCACGCAGACAACAGGGAGAATGCACAAACTCCACACAGACAGGAATTGAACCCAATTCCCTGGTGCTTTGAGGCAGCAAAGCAAACCACTGAGCCACCGTGTCTATTGCTTTTGGAGCAGACAGTGTTGAAATTTGTGCTCCTTAGTTGTTTGAATCATTGTGGCATGCAGCCAATATCCAGCTTGCTGCTGATGCATGCCAGATTAGGTAGACCACAATCATGGCTGGTTGGCAAGAATATAAAGTAGTCTGCACTGCTAAAAGCCAGCATTTGAAGGGAGATGCATTATAAAACCGAGAGTTTCTTGGGAAAGACATAGGGAGAGGGCATGTTCCAAGATTTTCCAACACTGACCCACAGTTTTTCATTGAGAAGAGGCAGAGGAGGAGCAATCACATCTTTCCAGAGTGATCGAGAGCAGACCACCTATGAAGGCAATGAACACAGCTAACTAATCAGGTGTAACCCCAGCATCTCTTGCTAGATCTAACTTACAAGAAACACGTACTGCTGCATGGCCTTACATTTCCTGAGTTTTTGAAATTCCAGCAGTGGAAATGAAGCAGGGAATGCTACAGAGAACAGCTATGTGACATTTTTTCCTAGTGCTAATTGTGGGTGAGGATGAGTGGAGTGTTTTTCTTGGGCCAACTAGCCACCTGCTTCAGCTATCTCATCCAGAAAATTCATGCCCATCTTTGTCCACCACCAAATAATCCTGGGCTCCTCACCCGCCTTATTCATTTCCTCAATGCAATCCCTTTTGCTCCTTCCCTCGTCTCAATTTTCTCCTCTTTTCCTCCAGTCTCTTCAATCATCCACAATCTTCTCTCCTCTTCCTGATTTTGCTGACCTCCCACAATTTTTTTTCCCTTCCTAAAGCAGAAAATCACACAAAAAGGATTGAGGAGACCAGAGGGAGTGGAGAGAGGAGTGGAGAAAGTCATGGAAGTGTCTGGAGAGATCTGGAGTGGAAGGGAGAAAATCACGGGCAGTCAAGAGTGATTGCTGACCTTCTACAAATTTTTCCTTTCCACTCCAGGTCTCTCCAGACACTTCCATGACTTCTTCAAATCCTCCCTCCATTCCCTCTGGTCTCCCCAATACTTTTAGTGATATTTCTGCATTCCTGCCCTGATCGTTCCCACCTAGTCCTGTGTACTCCCCAGAGTCAGCAAACAGGCCAACCAAACCTCTCAACACGATCAACCCCTCAAAATGACCAACCTCTCAAACTGACGAGCAGAGCTGGGAAATAGATTCCAAAAATGCAAATCAAATCCTGTTGTTAACTTCATCAGGTCCTGAGTATTTTGAATATAGCCCCCTTTAAGTGCAACCTGTGTCTGCTGCTTTGACACCACTTGTTAAAATGGCAAGCGTAAAATAGGTTGACATTTTTCACATTGCTTAATCCCTTTAGAATCCTATAAACAACAACCAAATTACCTCTCTTTTTTTCATCCAGTGAAAATACACCCACCTTAAGTAACTACTCTATTCTCTCTACCATTCTAGGTGCTCTCTTCATGTCCTTACAATAACAATATCCTTCGATTACTGTGGTAACTAGAATTATATACACTATTTCAAGGATGGTTGCACGAATCATTTATGAAATGGCAGGATTAGCTCACTACTTTGGCTTAATATTGATCTTTGGACACATTCCAAAATCTGATTTACTTCACTCAATGGTGCTGAACGCTGTTGCAATAGCTTCAATTTAATGTCCTTCAAGAGGACCAGATTGTTTTCATTTTCAAGGTATCTTGGCTTGGATTTTCGGATATCCAGACAATTCCTTTTTCCAACATACATAGGAGTAGTGCATTGGGAGCCTGCTGAGTCCCCATTGTAGCAGACTCTGAAGGAATTTCCTGGGAAGATTCCACATATCAATTCCCCTACACCCAGAAACATCCAAAAGTATTCAATTAAATCAGAGCAGTTGCTTTAGTTGATGAGAGGCAGGGGAGGAGAGATACCATCTTTCCACAGGAATTGCTGCAGAGAACAGCTCTCATCTATGTTGCTCCCTAAATGATTGATATTATCACTGGACTATTAATCCAGAGACCCAGATAACGATCTGTGGTCCTGGGTTCAAATCCCACCATGGCAGATGGTGGAATTTGGATTCAATTAAAAGTCTGGAATTAAGAATCGAATAATAACCATGAGACTTGTATTGATCGTCAGGGGTAAAAAAAAAATCTGGTTCACTAATGTCCTTTAGGGAAGGAAACTGTCATCTTTATCTGTCTGCCCTACATGTGACTCCAGACCCTCAGAAGTGGGATTGCTTCGTAACTACACGCTGGGCAGTTAGCTTAGGCAATAAATGCTGGCTAGCCAATAATGCCCACATCCTGCGAACACATTAAAAATGTCTGGTTTCCAGTTCTGACTGTGGGCTGAGATAATTGGAGGTACAGTTCTGGAACTGTAGATAGCTGTTTTGGAAATGTTAAACTATTAAATACTTAGTCTAACTCCTGTGCAACTAGCAACATAACCCAACACCCACTTTCCCTAGGACATAGCACCACTCCCTCTCCCCACCATTAGACTCAATGCCCCACCTCTTTACCAAGGAACTGAGTCTCCTTTCCCCACCACCAGACAAACTATCCCTTCTTCCCCACTCCTGTGTTGATTATTTTCCCTTCCTCCATCTACAGACCAAATCCACTGCCTGCCCCTGCTTGCTTCCCCACTTTTTCTATCACTGGACCCAACTCTGGAGCTAGCAGCCCTGCCTTGCCATCAGAACTGACCATTCCCCATGCTCATGCCCTGGGAACAGAGACCTACTCCCTTTCCTAGCTCCTGATGCTCTCTGCCCTTTGCCAGCTTCAGATCTGAGCCCCTCTCCTTTCCATCCAGACCCAACCCCTCAACACGCATAGTCCACCACCTCCACTGGATATCTGACCCCCATTAGGCTGACACCAACCCCCAACACCCAACCCCCACCCAGCCATGCTGTGAAGAAACCTCACATGTATCGATACTGACTGGCTGTTAACAATGAATGCTCTATCTGTTGCATGGTAGGTCATTTCCAGAAAATTAACAAAACGGAACCGTTTCAGAAAAGTGAGAAATCAAATTACCCACAAAGAAAAGGTTAACGTGGTCAAACAATATATCACAGAAGAAAAACTCAATTGTTCTTAAGGAAAAGAATCAATCCAAACCTTACATTTTGGCAAGAGATTGTTTAGGCCAATGGTCTTCTCACAAATTCTAAGTTAGATACCTGCTAGTATCATTATATTATTAAACCAGGAATTATGGTGAAGGAAGTGCCATCAATACCCACGATAGTGCAAATACGCATGATCCAGGAGACATAGTTTTCAGAATTTTGCTATGAAATAAGACTAATTAAGGATCACATAGTTAAGATCCTCTAGGGAAGAGTAATCATAGCATGCTAGAATTTCAAATTTTGTTCGAGGAAGAGAAACTTGATTCTCACGCTAGAGTTCTGGTGTCAAACTAAGCCATAAGGACAGATTTGGCCCTAGTGGATTGGGCAGGAAGGCTAAACAGTATGGTAGTTAATGAATAGATGTTTAAGGGTATATTCAATTCCACCAAACTAAAACATATTCCAGAGAGGATAAAAGGTTGTAATGGGAGAGAAAGCACCCATGACTAAGGAAGGAAACTAAAGCTAACATTCGGGCATAAACTGAGGCATACTATATTGAAAACATCAGTGGTTAGGATTGAGAACCTTTAAAAGATCAACAAAGGGTTACTAAAAGGAAATAAAAAGAGTAACGTTTAATTATAAAAGAAAACAAGCATAAAACAGAAAATGGATTGATCCCGTAGAGGGTGAGACTGGAGAGTTGATAAAGAGGAACACAGAAATAGCAAAGATATTAAATCAATATTTAGCCTCAGGTTTCATGGTGGAGAGCACTGAAACCATCCCAAAAGTGACAAGGGATGCAGCTGTTATAGAACAGGTGGAGCTTAAAACAGTTGCCATCACTAGGGAAAAGTACCGAGCAAATTATTGAAATTAAAGGCAAATATGTTCCCAGAACTGATCGGCCTATTTCCTAGGATCTTAAAGGAAGTGGCACCAGAGAAAATAGTTGCATTAGCTGTTGTAATGACAAAGTAGACATACAGCAGATGTTTCTCCTTCTTGGGCAATCAAGATCAAAAGGTCATAGCTTCACGGTAAAAGGTAGCAGACTTAAAGGCAGTTGAGGAGGAATTATTTCTCTTTAAGGGCCTGTGGAAATCTGTGGAATTCACTGCCCCAGAGTGCAGTGGATGCTGGGATACTGAATGAATTTGAGGAGAGAGACAGATTTTTAATTAACAATATGTTAAAGATTGTGGATTTGGGTAGAAAAGATGGCTCAAGGTCAAGGTGAGGTCACCATGATCATATTGAATGGTGGACCAGCTTTGAGGAGCTGTATTGCTAACTCCTATTCCTGTTCTTATGTTATAATGTATAGAATTTAAGATTAAAGATATGCAACATGCAACTTTCTGATATAGGGGAAGCCACAGAGTAAAAAATCTATATATACTTCAGAATTAATATTCTCACTCTTGAATAGGGAGGCATGTCTTGATCTCTGTTTTATTCAAAAGATGAAAGAGGTGAAACAATGGAAGTTGAGGAGTTCCTCTGAGTAAGAATATTGAAAATTAATTCGAGTAATACAGAAGCAGAATATTGAATATGGAATTAAGTTGAAGAAAGTCACAAGACCCATATGTCCCAATGTATCCAAGAAAATTCCACATCTTTTAACGTAGCAGTTTGAGAGTAACTTGCAGCAATTACAATAATGGAAGTCATTCCCAACTCACAAAACAAACTGTAAGAGGCTGGGTATGATTATTATACGCAAGCCAAAAGTTATTGTTTGAATTTGTGTTGACTATGCAAATCTCATCAAAGCAGTGGCGAGTGAAATCCAATCTACATTTAGATAACAGGTTAGCTACATTAACTAGATGTGGAACTTTCATGAAATTTGATGCAAATAGTAGATTCTAGCATCTTTGGATGAACAGTAAAGAGTGCATGCTACATCCGTAACTTTACTTGAGAGGTTTTGTTTCAACGGATTCATGATAGGGATCGCCTCAGCCCTAGAGATTTTCTGATGGACGTATCTAGTATTTTCAAGGACTTCATGCAGTCATATCCACATAGATGAGGTATCGATGCAAGGGAAACCGTTCAAGAACATGAATGGAAATACACAAAACCTAAATTTGCTTACAAGCAATTGGCTCAACCCTAAATATAAGAGTAAATTTTCCAAAAAAAAATCAGTCCTTGGCGACAAATTGTCAAGAGTAATGGTATAATAGTAGATCATCAAAAGACCTCAGTCATTACTATTCCTGTCTGTGAAATCAAATCAAGATCTTCAAAATAATCTTAGGGAGGTAAAGCTCTTGGCAACATTTTTGACTCACTTGGCAACTTCTACATAATTCTTGAGACAACAGCCACGAAAATGAAGGATGGTGTTAGAAGTCACATCAAAGGAATGCTTTTCAGAGGATCAGGAATGCGTGGCATTCACAGACGTCCTTTCACACTGTAATCCATCCTTTTCAACCTTCATATCAGTTGATGTTTGTTTCAGTGACAGCTTTAAGGAGAAATGTTCTTTCAGGAGCAACCAGATGGGAGTCTGAACTGGTCTATTATATATTAGTATCCTTCTTGCGTTCAGTGTTGGGAGTGGTGAGAGTGTGAGCCGGGAAGTGAAGTAGTATATTCGGGCATCATCTAAACCTGAAACACTACATGTGTAGTGTTCCCCACCTATCCTCCTCGTCTAACCAAAACAAAAACATGGTGTGGAAGGTCGGTAAGGTAAGTTTTTTTTTATTCTCCTGGAAATCTAGAGTAGAGCGAATGGAAATGAGGGCAGTTGCATGCTCCTGTTGCAGGATGTGGGAGGTAAGGGTCGCTGCTGGTGTCCCCTCTGACTTCACCTGCGAGAAGTGCACCCAACTCCAGCTCCTCACAGATCATGTTAAGGAACTGGAGCTGGACCTGGATGAACTCCAGATCAATCAGGAGGTTGAGGGGGTGATAGAGAAGAGCTACATGGAGGTGGTCGCACCCAAGGTACAGGACAAAGGTAGCTGGGTGACTGTCAGGAAGGGGAAAGGGAATAGGTAGACAGCCGTGTGGCTGTTCCCCTCAATAGTAAGTATACCATATTGGATACTGTTGGGGGGGATGACCTACCAGGGGAAGGCCATAGTAGACAGGTCTCTGGTACTGAGCCTAGCTCTGTGGCTCAGGAGGGAAATGGGGAGAATAGAAGAGCGATAGTGATAGGGGAACAGACAGGAGGTTCTATAGTATTGAATGAAACTCCCGAATGGTATGTTACCTCCCAGGTGCCAGGGTCAGGGATGTCTCGGATCGAACCTTCAGGGTTCTTAAGGGGGAGAGAAAGCAGCTAGAAGTTGTGGTACACATCAGTATCAATGATATAGCTAGGAAATGGGATGAGGACCTGAAAAGTGACTATAGGGACTTAGGATGGAACTGAAAGCTAGGACGAGTAGAGTACCAACCTTGGGATTACTACTGGTGCCACACGCTAGTGAAGCTAAAAACAGAGAGAGAGGGTGCAGTTGAACATGTGGCTACAGAGCTGGTGTAGGAGGGACAGCTTGAGTTAGTGGATTATTGGGATACCTTCTGGGGAAGATGGGACATGTACAGGAAGGTTGGGTAGCACCTGAACTGGAGGAGTACCAGTATCCTGGGTGGGAGGTTTGCTAGAGCACTTCGGGAGGGTTTAAACTAGTTTGGCAGGGGGATGGGAACTGGAGCTACAGATCAGAGGATGGGGTAGCCGGTGTTCAGGAAGATAGAGCAAGCAGAGAGCCTGTGGGGAAGGATAAGCAGGTGATAAGGCAAAGTGGCAGTCAGTGCGACGGGTTGAGGGGTGTCTACTTCAAAGCAAGAACTATCAGGAATAAGGGTGGCGAACCTAGAGCATAGGTCAGTATTTGAAACGACAATATTGTGGCCATTACGGAGACTTGGATGACACAGGGGACAGGAATGGTTGATGGTTGTTCCAGGGTATAGACGTTTCAAAAGAAATAAGAAGGGAGGTAAAAGAGTTGAGGGAATGGCACTGTGAATCAGGGATGGTATCACAGCTGCAGAAAGGGAGGTCATGGAAGAGGGTTTGTCCACTGAGTCAGTACAGGTGGGAGTCAGAAACAGGAAAGGAGCAGTCACTTTATTGGAAGTTTTATATAGACTCTCTAATAGCAACAGAGACACTGAGGAACAGATTGGGAGCCAGATTTTGGAAAGATGCAGAAGTAATTGGGTTGTTGTCATGGGTGACTTCAACTTCCCAAACATACATTTGAACCTTTTGAGTGCAAACAGTTTGGATGGGGCAGATTTTCTTAGGTGTCTCCAGGAAGGATTTTTGACACAATATGTAGATAGGCCGACTGGACGGGATGCCATATTAGATTTGGTGCTTGGCAATGATCTAGGTCAGGTGTCAGATCTCTCTGTGGGAGAGCATTTTGGTGATAGTGATCACAACTTCTTGAGTTTTACTATAGTCATGGAGAGAGATAGGAACAGATGGTATGGGAAAGTATTTAATTGGTGGAGGGGGAATTGCAATGCTATTAGGCAAGAACTACAGAGCACCAGTTGGGGTCAGATGTTCTCAGGGAAATGCACAATAGAACCATGGACTTTGTTCAGGGAGCAGTTGCAATAAGTGCTGGATTGTTTTGACCCACTGAGGCAAGGAAGAGATGGTAAGGTGAAGGAACCTTGGACAACAAGACATGTTGAGCACCAAGTCAAAAGGAAGAAGGAAGCTTACTTAAGGTTGAGGAAGCAAGGATCCGACAGGGCTCTAGAGGTCCAGATGGTAGCCAGGAAGGAACTGAAGAATGGGCTTAAGAGAGCTAGAAGTGGGTATGAGAAAACCTTGGTGGGTAGAATCAAGGAAAACTCCAAGGCATTCTATGCTTATATAAGCAACAAGAGGATGTTCAGAGTGAGGGTAAGACCAATCAGGGATTGTGGGAAAACTTGTGTGCAGAGTCAGAGGCGGTAGGGGATGTCTTTAATGAATACTTTGCTTCAGTATTTACCAGTGAGAGGGACCGTGATGTTTGTGATGACAGCATGAAACAGGCAATATATTCCAACAGGTTGATGTTAGGAAGGAGGATGTGCTAGATATTTTGAAAAAAACCTGAGGATAGATAAGTTCCCTGGGCCAGATGGGATATACCCAAGGTTTTAATGGGAAGCCAGGGAAGAGATTGCTGCCCCTTTGGCAATGATCTTTGCATCCTTGCTGTCCATAGGAGTAGTACCAGATGATTAGAGGGTGGCAAATGTCATTCCCTGATTCAAAAAAGGGATTAGGGAAAATCCTGTGAATTACAGACCGGTCTGGCTTACTTCTATGGTAGGCAAATTATTGGAGAGAATTCTGAGACATAGTATTTATTATTATTTGAAAAAGCACAGTTTGATTAGAAATAGTCAGCAAGGCTTTGTGAGGGACAGGTCTTGCCTCACAAGCTTTATTGAATTTTTTGAGGATGTGACAAAACACACAGATGAAGGTAGAGCAGTGTATGTGGTGTATATGGATTTTAGCAAGGCATTTGATAAGGTTCCACATGGTAGGCTCATTCAGAAAGTAAGGGGGCATGGGATTCAGGAAAATTTGGCTGTCTGGATACAAAACTGGCTGTCCAATAGAAGACAGAGGTGGTAGTAGATGGAAAGTATTCAGTCTGGGGCTCAGTGGCCAGTGGCGTTCAGCAGGGTTCTGTTCTGGGACTTCTGCTGTTTGTGATCTTTATAAATGACTTGGATAAAGAAGAGGAAGGGTGAGTTAGTAGGTTTGCCAATGACACGAAGGTTGGTAGACTTGTGGACAGTGTGGACGGCTATTGTAGGCTGCAAAAGGACATTGACAAGATGCAGAGCTGGTGCAAAGAAGAGGCAGATGGAATTCAACCGAGAAAAGTATGAAGTGATTCATTTTGGAAGGTCGAATTTGAATGCAGAATACAGGGTTAATGGCAGGATTCTCGGCAGTGTGGACGAACAGAGGGATCTTGGGAACCATGTCCATAGATCCCTCAAAGTTACTACCCAAGTTGATAGGATCGTAAAGAAGGTGTGTGGTGTCAGAGATAATGGGAACTGCAGATGCTGGAGAATTCCAAGATAATACAATGTGAGGCTGGATGAACACAGCAGGCCAAGCAGCATCTCAGGAGCACAAAAGCTGACGTTTCAGGCCTAGACCCTTCATCAGAGATTGGCTTTCACTGGCAGGGGAATTGAGTTTAAGAACTCTGAGGTTATGCTGCAGCTTTATAAAACTCTGGTTAGACCACACTTGGAATATTGTGTTCAGTTCTGGTCACCTCATTACAGGAAGGACGTGGAAGCTTTAGAGACAGTGCAAAGGAGATTTACCAGGATGTTACCTGGACTGGAGGGCAGGTCTTCTGAGGAAAGGTCAAGGGAGCTAGGGCTTTTTTGATTTGAGTGAAGAAGGATGAGAAGTGATTTGACAGAGGTTTACAAGATGATGAGAGGCATAAGAGGAATAGATTGAGTGGATAGTCAGAAACTTTTTCCCAGGGTGGAAATGACAATTACGAGGGGCATGATTTTAAGGTGATGGGAAGAAAGTAGAGGGGAGATGTCAGAAGTAGGTTCTTTGCATAGAGAGTGGTGGGTGTCTGGAATGCGCTGCTGGCAGTGGTAGTGGAGTTAGATACATGAGGGACTTTTGAGCGACTCTTGGGTAGGCACATGGAGGATAGTAAAATGTAGGCTATGCAGGGTAGATTGATCTTAGCAGGATAATAGGTCGGCACAACATTGTGGGCCGAAGGGCCTGTACTGTGCTGTGCTGTTCTACGTTCTATATTCTATGTTCTATCAGACACAGAAATATGATCTGCTGTGATCGAGAAGGAGGTTCTCTCAGTTATGTAAGCTCAAAGGGCAAATGGCCTACTCCTGTTTTTATAATTTACGTTTCTACATATCAAAATATTTACATGGATAGATAGGTTAGATGACTATTTCCCTTGGTTAGACTTGAACCAGGAGGCACAATTTATAAAGAAATAGATTGCAACTCAGGTCTGAGAATTTGAGAATTTTGTTTCTACGCAGAGGTTTGTGAACTCTTGGATTTCTCTATCACAGAGAGTTGTGGAAGCTCAGTCTTTCAGCAAGTTTAAGGTAGAGATTGATAGTTCTCTGATTACTACTGGTGTCAATGGCTACCAGGTTGGGGTTGGTGAAGGCGCTGAAGCATATGATCAGCTGTATGATCACATTGATGGTCCAGCGGACTCAATGAAATTCCAAGGCAGGCAAGGGCCTCAAAAGTAAAATGTAACCAAGGTTGTAAAGTTTTTCAAAGATATTGGTGCATAAAGAGATCCAAAGTTTTTTTAAAAATATGTTTCCCTGTGGGCTTACAGAGCCTGGTATGATTTTCTAGTGGAAATCGCCAAAGAAATCTGATATCTTCACCAGTTTATACACTCGAAATACAGAGATTCTTTTTTTTTATACAATGAACTATCCCAAATCTTCCAGGATAACTAACCAGGAATGGTTTTTCAATTGCTTGAATTCCTGTTGGTTCTTCCAAATAATTACCACTTCTTCAGGCAGAGGTTGAGGTTCCAAAAGTTAAGGTGAGCCCTTGAGTTAAAAGGCTAATTCTGATGCAGTCAAAACTCACTATGTCCCTACCTACCTTAGATCAAAATCAATCGTGTTACATCTCGTAACATTTGCTAGAGGTTCTAATGTACAACGTGAAATCTTTAATTAAATTTGCCGGTTCGCATGTAAATGGGCATATAAAAAGTCAGGAATGAGAAAAACCATTTCATCAACCTTCACTCATTCATCAAATACATTAATTACCTATCAAGGCAGCTCATTGTTTTTGTTCCTTCTTCGGTTATCTTGTTGATGAGTCTGGTGCTCATCGATCTACATTTAACAAATACATTTTCTGTATCAGTGTGTGTGTAGCTTCATTCAACAAGAAGTGAAATTACACAATGAGACGTAGAGGGCAGTTGAGTTAAAAAGCAGGTCTCCCTAGTTTCAGTTTCAAAGTTGAAAGGGACACTAATTAGAAACATGTTTTCTACATCTAAATTCTTAATGACCACACTGGTTGAGCGAAGTTGTTGTTGGGGAGGATTAATATGTTATGATTTATACAGTACATACAAAATGGTCTGTATCTTTAAACAGCAAAACCACTTTTAATTAAGGCAGTTTTCATTTTATTCACTGCTGGTTATGAGTATTGCTGGCAAAAACAAAATTTATTACTAACCCCTAATTGTCCTTGACATGGTGGTGGTGAAATTTCTTGATGCACTTAGTTGCATTTAATTTGGTTGATCTAAATTTTTTTCCTGGTTGTGATTTTTATTTTCACTGCTAATACCTTACATGCTGTGTATGTCTAAGCACTTCCCTGCATGAGTAGCATTTGGTACACATCAGGTACGCCACTTTTACATCCACACATTTTTCCTAAACTATGTTACATAATACTAATATCTTGGTGTTCTTTAATTATGTTCTTTTTGACACTTTGTACCAAGTCTTCATTGTGATAAGTATCATGCTTATCCATGACATGAGGCTGGACTATTATACTCAAGGCAGATAGTGGAAAGTTGGAGAAACTACAGGTTTCGAATTGCTGCCTCTGGAAATACTGTCTCTGGAGGCATCATCTTCATTGCTACGGTGTGGGTTTTGATAAAGTCTGCCGAAACAACCCAGGAAGAGGTTCGGGCACAGCTACAGGGTTGGCTGATGTAGAGACCAGCTATTTAGAATGTCCACCTTGATTGCTGTGGGAGTTTCAGCCAAACTGAGAATTCAGATAACTATTAGATTGTTCTAACAGCTACGTCCCAGCTTTTGAGAGACAGCTCTGGCCTGCTGATCTCTATCGACTGTTTGCTTACATAAATGTAAATGGTTTCCAGTGTCTTGTAGTCTAATGGATTTGAACATTAAAATCTGGATGATTGATAGTTTTATTATTCGATGGTAGAAGGGGATTTTTCTTAACATGGTGAAAAGGTATAAATGTTCTTTACATATACAACTGCCACTATAGAGTTCATTGAAATTATATAGTGTATAGTAGGAATGGATGTGGACTTACAGTACCTTGGCAAGAGGCTATGAGAGGTCATGGGGTTGTGAGGAGGGGCATAACTTGACATGGCGACACCAAAGATCTTAGGAAGTGCACGTAATCTTTAACTTGGTGGGTGAAATGTGGAGTACATTTTGAAATTATCTTTCAAAAGGATCCCTCAAACAGATATTGTTTCATGAAACCTCTGAAGTAAACCACAACCCTTTAAAGATCACAACTCTGTGAAATTTGCAGAGTAGTAGGTCATGTCTCTTTCTGCAAAGACTCAGCCAAGTTAGAAGTTCCTAGGCCAGGCTCATGACCTAAGCCAGCCTGCCACCTTAAAAGACCATGATAAAAATCAAAAAGCTCAGGAGTAGAATCAAAAATCCCAGATTCAGGTTTTTTTTTAGTGGGCCCCTGAATCAATGTGACAAAGATACAGTTCATATTGCCATGATTGTTCGTTTTACAACTTGTTGAGAGTCCATGCTTCTAGCAGTGGCTCAATGACAGAATGGCAGTGAAAATACTCTTCCTGAATTTCAGAATCTTCATACACTTCATAAATTGATCACTGAGCATTTCATAATTTATGCTAATGTAATAGCTTGATCATTATTATAGTATATTGTTGTAACCAATTTACAAACCACAACTTAATGCTTTTTTTCTCACTGTTCAAGAATAGTTACAGCACACTATTTAGCAGAAACGAAAGTATACTCATGTTTTTTCTTGAAACTCTCCTTGAAGTATGGTAGACCATGAGTTTCCATAGCATGAAATGGCTTCTGCTGTTAGTTATACTTGCCCTTGCACACCTTTTTTTTATATTTTAGCATGGAAAGTTGTTAAAAATGTGAGTGAGGAATACTGGGAAAATGGGGGAGGCAATGGCCTGGTGGTATTATTGGTGGACTGTTAATCCAGAGACCCAGATAACATTCTGGGGGCCCAGGTTCAACATGGCAGATGGTGGAATTTGAATTCAATAAAATATCTGGAATTAAGGGTTTAATGATGACCATAAATCCATTGTCAATTGTCAGAAAAACATATCTGGTTCACTAATGTCCGTTAGGGAAGGAAACTGCCATCCTTATCTAAGATAATAAAATGTGAATGAACACAGCAGGCCAAGCAGCATCTCAGGAGCGCATCCTTATCTAGTCTGGCCTATATGTGATTCTCGACCCACAGTGATGTGGTTGGCTCTTAACTGCCCTCTGGACAGTTAAGGATGGACAGTATATGCTGCCTAGCAAGCAATGTCCTCATCCCGTTAATGAATAAAAGAATAAAGCATGGGACCTGTTTGAACATGGTAAGCAACTTTTTCTTTCTTACCAATCACATTGGAAGTTTATAAAGTAAGGAAATTTCAATTAGAATGAGTTTTCAATCAAATCAGACAAGAACAAGGGAAGTGTAGAAAAGAGATTAGATTAAAAGACTCAGAAAAACAAGGAAAAGTTTTATAAAAATAAATTTTACATTTTTTCACAATTAAAATATCCAACAACAATTAAAAACTGAAGAACTGAGAGTTCATTTTCAGTATCTTTCAGTATGAGAGAAATTGACCAGCAGTAATTTACACTTATCATGCGAACCAAACATTTCAACGTGAAATGACAGCACTTAACTTGTGGTGTGTTTGGTATAATTCCACTTTGCAAATATAGTAATTCCATCCTATTCAATGGATTTCAAAGGTGAACTAAATGGTGAGATGTCTTCACAAAGCTAATGGTAGAGTGCTACAAAAGGGACAGCAATTTTTGGGCTTCTGCATGGTGCCTGATATTGCCGTACAATTTGTGCTTAAATAATACTGAACATCATTAACTTCACCATTATTTTGAGAGCAAATTCTGGCCCACTGAAACCAACCTCAAAAAGAAACAGGCTCCTTAATAACAATCTCAACCAATCATTTATAAATATTTTGCTGAGATTGACATCTTTTGTAGTTAGTTTGCACTGTGGTGTACTGGTAAAATTTGTGTCATGTTATTAAGTAATACTTTATATTGTACTATGGTGCAGGTATAATCAACCATGGTGCTGTTGTCAGCAGGAAGTATCAACTCCAGAGATATATTTGGAATGTTTTTCAAGTGTAAATGTACAAACAATGACAATATATTTTTCCAGATGTTAGTTAACAGAACACATTAAATAGTTCTTTTGACTGTCAATAAAAAACAAAACAGAAAGTTTAAAGGCAAAAATGTAACTATCGTAGGAACAGCAGGAGGTAACATCTTTCATCAAAGTACCAGCCCAAATTTTCCAGAGTGCTGAAGGAGGAGTACCCAAAGCTGACTGTGATTTAATCTGGTCACTTACCATTTTACACTGGAACCTTTGCACCTTCCAAAGCCAGCTCTATTGGGATGCAGAGTTGAATAGAGACAGTATACTTGGCATAACCACACCCTCTTTCCTTGTCATGAACTAGAGTCATGTTGCTTAAAGTCCATAATCAGTTTGTTAGCCTACATTGTTTCAAATTGTCATGAACCCTGAAGTACTTTGGACATTTTTTTTACTTGTAATTGCAAAATATACCTTTAAAAAGTGGATTAATAGAGCCAGAAGTGGTTGCAGTTGTGAAGTAATTGGCTGTCTTGAGAAAGAAAGACCACAGAATTTTAAACCTACGGATGGTTGAAAGAGAATGAAGCTGTCAGTCTCTAAAATGTACAGCTTTAACCAAATAACAATGGAAACTCTCCCTTATTCCCCAGACTATCAACAAACCACAAATATTTGTCCTACCTCCTTTGTCACTGCTGACAGTATTCACCCCTTTGAATTTGCAAAGGAATAATGTGAAATCAATGCTGTTGTGAGTGCACTGCAACAGACTTTATTGAACGTAACTACAAACGGAGGATGGAAAGACACAACATCGTATTTGGAGATAATGGGAACTGCAGATGCTGGAGAATCCAAGGTAACAAAATGTGAAGCTGGATGAACACAGCAGGCCAAGCAGCATCTTAGGAGCACAAAAGCTGACGTTTCAGGCGTAGACCCTTCATCAGAGAGGCGGATGGGGAGAGGGTTCTGAAATAATAGGGAGAGAGGGGGAGGCGGACCGAAGATGGATAGAGGGGAACATAGGTGGAGAGGAGAGTATAGGTGGGGAGGTAGGGAGGGGATAGGTCAGTCCGGGGAGGAGTTGCAGTGGGAGAAAGATTCCCTGAGGTTGGTCCGGAGAGAGGAGGGTAACTTCTTCAGGTTAGGCATCCCTGGAAGAGGCTTCACAGTGAGGTTAAAATTGTGATCCGAAATAATGGGAACTGCAGATGCTGGAGAATCTAAGATAACAAAGTGTGAAGCTGATGAAGGGTCTAGGCCCGAAACTTCAGCTTTTGTGTCCTAAGATGCTGCTTGGCCTGCTGTGTTCATCCAGCCCCACACCTTGTTATCTTACATCGTATTTGGAGCCTTACATATCAGGCTCCAGTTCCATGAGGGCTGATGTCATTTTGTCATAGCTCCCTGTGCACTTGCTCAATAGCTATGCCCAGAGCGATGGTACAATTCCCTGTACTCTACAACATCTGCGAAAATGCTCAACCCTCCCCATCACCCCTACCTCCATTTTAGCATCTTACAGTTTCTGAAAACACTGACTCTTCTGACATCAGCCAGGCAGGAGTTGGGGATTCTGGAAAGTGTGTGATTAGAAGACACTGTGACAGCAGGATAAGCTCCGTTCAGGGACAACAGTGGTCAACACTATTGCTATCATTTAATAAACTACATTGTGTTGTTTATATCCACACTGTGTTATCTCAGACTCCAGCATCAGCAGTTCCTACTATCTCATTGTGTTGTTTATGACATGTGCCTTTTCCAATTAAGGACTCAGATTTGGTTTATCCTTTACCACCTCGAATCAGATAGATGCTTAGGTTCAGCGTACAAAGGGGGATTGCCTTCTGAGGTCGAAGGAAACTGCAGGGACTGGAGTGTATCTTTACCTCGAATAAGAATATTTTGATTTGATTCTCTGTTTCAGTTCTATAAGGTTCCCTTGACGACTAGATTTTATTTTTGTTACAGAGCCCCTCAGGACCTGTCTGCTCTCATTGTGTTTAATTATATTAGTATTTAATTTAGTGGAAAGGAAGATTTGTGGACAGGGCCAGGCCAATGCAAAGGTCTGCTTATGGATCTGCTCCTGGGCCTGATGATGGTAACCATGAACAGGTTCAGGCAGCAGGCTGTGGAGATGTTTCTTACACCTGGCTGCCTGCCTGCCTCTGTTCTGTGATTTAGTGTGTACCTGGGTGTCCTTGGAGAGGGAGCACTACTGTCCACAAGCAAACCTCAGGCTGTCTGTGTCTGGTGGTTTCCACAGAGACCAGGTTATATCATCACCCTTTCATAATAAAATAGTAACTTTCGTCTCTTTGTTTCATTTATGGTTTGGACATTGGTTACAGTTTCTTTAAGTGGCTGCCAATATTCATTGTTTAATTGGTTCAGATGCGTATGATTTCAAATAGTAGAAAGGGGATTGGTGGTGACAGTCCACCCCATCCACAAGCTGCCAATGATTGGTATTGTGACATATCACAATGAACATTACTGGGCGGGAGGTGGGTGGGCTGGAGTGCTATGGTGGTTCTTGTACATTGGCACTTCAGCTAATTTACTTCAGGTTACACTGTGCAGCGGGTATTAGACCCTGTTGTGAAAAGCCCTCCATAAATCCCTGTAAAACAGCTCGATGATTATGTCATTGAGACCATGGAACATTCTGGCTATGTTAATTTGGAAAGCAGAAATTTTAAACTTTCTCTGCGAGTACCACAGAAGTCTGCATGTTGTGACTTTTTCAGTGTCTTGATGCACATCGGTTATTTATGTTGAAGTAGAGGCATCTTCCCATATTGGAAGATTTAAGCCATTATATTTTTCCTGGGAGCCAGTAAGTCCAATTGTTTAGAACAACATCGAAAACGTGGATTCACCTCTTGGTTTGGCTGAGGTGGTATGGACACTTGACACCTTGCTCTACCTTTGAGAGTGGAAGGCAATAGCAAACTAACTGACCACTGACAAAGCTGCCATGTAAAAGCTCAGGAAAAAAACATCAGCAGCCAATGAGCAAAGGCTGTGTCTAAGGCTGAGCACTCTTGTGTTGAATGAGGAATAGCCAGGTGTTTCACTAGAAAGCTATTTTTCCTTCACAAGTTGTCATACTTAATATGCTGTTAGAAATTAAATTGAATGGGTGTTAAGTTGCAGAATGCACCTTTCACAAGGCTATTATGCGCTCAATCAATTATGAACCTCAATCAGCTGGGTAGAAAATAAATATCTGAAAGTAATCTATTTTGTGACAATATGTGAAGACCCTTTCCTCAGATTTTCGGAAACAGATGTTGGGACGACTTGTGGGTCCCAAGACTGTATTGATGAGGAAGGCAGTGACTCTTTGGCACTGTTATGGGGAGGCCTCCTTAATAGACATGGAGATAGGATCCCAGTCCAATTATGGGTGGCAGACAGACTCTCAAAGCTGAAATGCCAGTCTGAGGCCTTTCAGCATGGAAAGATCAGGAGGATGTATTTATTTATTCATTCATAGAATATGATTTGGTTTGATATATTGATATTTTTATGAGCAAAATAAAAGTGTTGTGTATTGTCGTCACTCTCCTATGCCATCTTAAAACACAGGAAAATAAATTAAGACGTGGAATATAAAGACAGAAAAATAGCGAAAGTAAAGAAAAAGTGTTCAACTTTATCATCCATCTAGTTTAGTGCTGTACCATGGGCATTACTAGCTAGGTCAGCATTAATTGCCCATTATTAATTGCACAGAGGTCAGTTTAGTGTCAACCCATATTGCGAAGGCTCTGGAGTCGTATGTGGGAATTACATTAGTAGAAGGACATTACTGAACAAGATGGGATTTTTACAACAATTGTTCATGGTCACCAATCATCTGGCATTTTTTAGTTCAGACTTTTTTTATTGGATTCAATTCTTACCATTTGCCATGTTGGGATTGAAACTGATGCCCGGAGAACATTAAGACGGGTTTATAGATGTAAGTGCAGTGACAGTGCTACCCTGACCCTGACTGCTGCTACCTGCAAAAGGCAAGTAACTGAGAGGATGTTCCAATATGGAGTTGCCCACCCTCCAATCATTTTGAAACTTTTGAATATAGCAGTCACTGGTAGGAGTGGTGGGATTGTGGAGTTGCAGGTTGAGAGAGCTGGGGCGTGTGAGATTGTTGAGAGAATCAGGAATGTTTGGTTACAGAAGCAGGCAGCGAGGTCGAATAGATTTCCTGTAGTGCTGGCAATCCAACCTGTTGCTAAGTGCCTGTCTCCCAACTATCCACCTTCATGTCAGAGAGCTGCAGGCCAACTGGACAATTGGGGTAAGGTAGTCCTGCCATCCGCAAACCTACCTTGGCAGAAGTAGCCAGCATTGTGAACAGGGTGGGGAAATCAACATGCCACTAGGCCTAGTATGTTCAGGGCAAGCTCACCTCCATTCCCTTCCTTAAAGAGGACCAAAAATCCAGTCCCACGTGTTGATAAAGCAAAGCTTGTGTTAATGTTAACTGTTACTGCTGTCCCTAGATTACATATTATGTTCCTCTTTAGTTTTATGTTCTCTGCATTATCCAAGATGATTGTGCTCTTATGTTTCATAGTATTTACTGCCATTCCCTCATTTTCCTTGAGAAGACACTTGTGATCAACGTCCTCGAACAGCTACAGTCCATTTGATAAATGTACCCTCACGGTACTGTTAGGGCAGGAGCTAACCTAATGCTATTGCCCTGCATTATTCATTTTCTGCTGTAAAATGGTTATGATCTTCACCTAAATGTACAGGATATTTTCTGTTTTTGCTTCTGTTTCGTTTAGTCACCAGATAGGGGCATCACTGGTGACATGATTTTTGTTGCCCATTCCTAATTGCCCCATACGAAGTGGCGGTGAGCTGCCACTTTGAACTGCCACAGCCCATTTGATGTAAGCACACATACATTGCCGGCAGTTAGGAAAGAACATACAGAATTTTGACCAAATGGCAACAAGGTAATGTGATATGGTTTCAAGTGAGGAAGGTAAGCAACTTGGGGAGAAAATTTTAAGTGGTGGTGTTCCCATTTATTTGTTCTCCTTTTTGTTCTCGGTGTAAGGTCAATATCCTGGAACTCCTGCCCTAACAGTACTGTGAGTGCACCTACATCAAATGGACTGTAGCTGTTCGAGGGTATCGATCACAAGTGTCTTCTCAAGGATAATGAGAGAATGGCAGTAAATACTGGGCCAGCCATTGATGCCGACATCCCTGGAATGAATAAAATACATTTTTGCATTTTTGGCAGGGATTATATGAAGTGGATAACGTGTTATTCTTTTCTTTACAAGATTCTGATAAATTTACATTCAAAGGTTATGAAGTTTCTGGATTTGAATACTATTCACCCAATTCATGATGAGGGTGGGCAACCATTACTGTGGTAACTGAGTCCCTGCAAGCGTATGTAGCTGGGTGGGGGTATTTAGCCAGTTTCAATATTCAAAATTTAATGTTTTAAAACTGCAAATGCAAAAGACTGCACTGATATTCACCATGTTTGCTCTGCAAATCAACTGTATGCAAAGTAAAGATTTAAATGAGTAGCAGTATGTCAAATCTAACATTACTAAACATATCCAAGTCATTTACTCACTTGAGTTCTTGTGAGGATTCAGCTCTGATATGAGGTGTTTCCACTGATTGTTCAAACACTGCACCTTCTGGACCTGCGAGAGAAATATCGGGTCAATCATAACCACAAATCCAGTCAGGAAAAATGAATGATTAATTGATTGATTTATTGATTGATTGATTTATTATTTGTCATGTGTACCAAAATGCATTGAAAATTTTTGTTCAGAAGTGGTACAGGCATATCGTAGTAAGCAAGGGATGTAGAGATCAAAAAGACTAAGAGACAAAAAAAGTTGCGCACTCATTAAATTACATTGGGCGTGCACTAGGTGAGATCAATGTTAGTGAGGCCAGCTTTATTTGAGGCCAGAGTGTTCATTCAACAGTCTGATAACAGCCAGAAAGAAGCTTTTCTTGAACCTGCTCGTGCATGTATTCAGGTTTCTGTATCCTCTGCCTGACAGAAGAGGTAGTAGGAGCTTATTACCAGAATGCAATGGGTCTTTGATGATGTGATAATGGGAACTGCAGATGTTGGAGAATCCAAGATAATAAAATGTGAGGCTGGATGAACACAGCAGGCCCAACAGCATCTCAGGAGCACAAAAGCTGACGTTTCGGGCCTAGACCCTTCATCAGAGAATGGGATGGGGTGAGGGTTCTGGAATAAATAGGGAGAGGGGGCAGGTGGATCGAAGATGGAGAGAAAAGAAGATAGGTGGAGAGGAGAGTATAGGTGGGGAGGTAGGGAGGGGATAGGTCAGTCCAGGGAAGCCGGACAGGTCAAGGAGGTGGGATGAGGTTAGTAGGTAGGAGATGGAGGTGTGGCTTGGGGTGGGAGGAAGGGATGGGTAAGAGGAAGAACAGGTTAGGGAGGCAGAGACAGGTTGGACTGGTTTTGGGATGCAGCGAGTGGAGGGGAAGAGCTGGGCTGGTTGTGTGGTGCAGTGGGGGGAGGGGACGAACTGGGCTGGTTTTGGGATGCGGTGGGGTAAGGGGAGATTTTGAAGCTGGTGAAGTCCACATTGATGCCATTGGGCTGCAGGGCTCCCAAGCAGAATATGAGTTGCTGTTCCTGCGGGTGGCATCATTGTGGCACTGCACGAGGCCCATGATGGCCATGTCATCTAAAGAATGGGAGGGGGAGTGGAAATGGTTTGCGACTGGGAGGTGCAGTTGCTTATTGCGAACTGAGCGGAGGTGTTCTGCAAAGCTGTCCCCAAGCCTCCACTTGGTTTCCCCAATGTAGAGGGAGCCACACCGGGTACAATGGATGCAGCATACCACATTGGCAGATGTGCAGATGAACCTCTGCTTAATATGCTTAATACTCCTGCACATCCCAGATGTCCAAGTTCTTCAAGGACTGCAACTTTCCCCCCACAGTGGTCGAGAATGCCCTTGACCGCGTCTCCCGCATTTCCCGCAACACATCCCTCACACCCAGCCCCTGCCACAACCGCCCAAAGAGGATCCCCCTCGTTCTCACACACCACCCCACCAACCTCCAGTTACAACGCATCATCCTCCGACACTTCCGCCATCTACAATCCGACCCCACCACCCAAGACATCTTTCCATCCCCACCCTTGTCTGCTTTCCGGAGAGACCACTCTCTCCGTGACTCCCTTGTTCGCTCCACACTGCCCTCCAACCCCACCACACCCGGCACCTTCCCCTGCAACCGCAAAAAATGCTACACTTGCCCCCACACCTCCTCCCTCAACCCTATCCCAGGCCCCAAGATGACTTTCCATATTAAGCAGAGGTTCACCTGCACATCTGCCAATGTGGTATACTGCATCCACTGTACCCGGTGCGGCTTCCTCTACATTGGGGAAACCAAGTGGAGGCTTGGGGACCGCTTTGCAGAACACCTCCTCTCGGTTCGCATTAAGCAACTGCACCTCCCAGCCGCAAACCATTTCCACTCCCCCTCCCATTCTTTAGATGACATGTCCATCATAGGCCTCCTGCAGTGCCACAATGATGCCACCCGAAGGTTGCAGGAACAGCAACTCATATTCCGCTTGGGAACCCTGCAGCCCAATGGTATGAATGTGGACCTCACCAGCTGCAAAATCTCCCCTTCCCCCACCGCATCCCAAAACCAGCCCAGTTCATCCCCTCCCCCCAATGCACCACACAACCAGCCCAGCTCTTCCCCTCCACTCACTGCATCCCAAAACCAGCCCAGCCTGTCTCTGCCTCCCTAACCTGTTCTTCCTCTCACCCATCCCTTCCTCCCACCCCAAGCTGCACCTCCATCTCCTACCTACTAACCTCATCCCACCTCCTTGACCTGTCCGTCTTTCCTGGACTGACCTATCCCCTCCCTACCTCCCCACCTATACTCTCCTCTCCACCTATCTTCTTTTCTCTCCATCTTCGGTCCGCCTCCCACCTCTCCCTATTTATTCCAGAACCCTCACCTCATCCCCCTCTCTGATGAAGGGTCTAGGCCCGAAACATCAGCTTTTGTGCTCCTGAGATGCTGTTGGGTCTGCTCTGTTCATCCAGCCTCACATTTTATTATCTTGGGTCTTTGATGATGTTGGCTGCCTTTCCATGGCAGTGAGCTATGTAAATGTAAATGTAATCCCTCATGGTCCTGGGCAGACTATACCAGGCTGTTATGCACCTGGACAGTATGCTTTCAATGGTGCATCTGTAGAAGTTGGTGAGAGTCATTATAATCATGCCAAATTTCCTGAGACGTCTGAGGAAGAAGAAGCGTTGTTGTGCCTTTTTGACTGTTGCATCTACATGGGATGCCCAGGACAGGTTGTCAGTTATCGTCACTCTGAGGCACTTGATGCTCTTCACCCTCTCAACCTCAGTTCCGTTGCCATTGATGGGGGCAAGTTCTCCTCCATTCTTTCTGAAGCCAGTGATCAGTTTTTTAAATTTTGCTGATGTTGAGAGACAGATTGCTTTCATGTAAGATTGAAGTAGACATGGGGACTATTCTTGAATAAAATCACTGACTGGAACAATACCATGCAAGTTGTCAGATCATATATAAATTAGCAAGATCTATTTATAATGACTTTTGGGGATAGATTTGTAAATTGGCCAGAATATGGACTGGAAATGGGCAGGCAGGCAATATGGTGCCACAGGTCATTATGCTGATTCACTACCACAGAACACAGAACAATAGAACAGTATGGCACATCAACAGGCCCTTCAACCCAACATGTCTGTGCAAACCAGGAATGCTATACCAAACAAATCTCATCTGCCTGTACATGGTTCATGTCCCTCTTTTATGTGTCTGTTTAAATGCCTGTTAAGTTTAGCAATTGTATCTGTTTCTACCACTTCCCCTGGCAGCATGTACCAGGTGCTTATCACCCTCTGAGAAAAGAAATTCTTCGCACATCTCTCTTAAACTTACCTCCTCTCACCTTAAAACCTATCCCTTCCAGTATTTGACATTTCCACCGTGAGAAAGAGACTCAACTATCCACTCTATCTATGCCTCTCAATCTTTTGTTTACTGTTATCAGGTCATTGGTCAAACTCTGACGCAGTATCAAGAACAACCTAAGTTTATCCAACCTAGCTAATCTATATATAATGTAACATAACCTGTGTAGCAAATAAACTCCAATCCAGGCAACATCCTGGCAAATATCTTTTTGCACCCTCTCCAAACCCTCCCTACCCTTCCTATGGTGTGGTGACCAGAACTGTAACAATAGTCTAAATGTGGACTGACCAAAGTTTCTTACAGCTACACCAAGACTTGCTAACTTTTATACTCATTGTCCCAAGTGAATAAGGCAAGCATAATCCTGACCCAGTACCATTTTGAATCAAGATGGCTGAGGGTTTGATTTGCTCCCTGCCAGGAAGAGGTAGGTGCCCAATGAGGCTGATTATTTTAAATTAAAAACGCCTTTAATGTTCTGACTCCATGTTAGCATATATCACAGCTAAGGGTGAGGGAGGGAGGAAGGAAAGGGGGGGTTGGGGAAGCGAACAAACTGTTGGCAATCTGAACTTTCTAAATTGTCGAAATTAAGGGGTGTAATTAGGACCTCAAAAACAGAGTAAATACATATCATTACTGCTCCAATAATATTGATGTTGTGGCCACCTCTTTCATTACATTGCCTGCTGGTGACCAGAGTGTCTGCCTGCTTCAGTTGATTGGTTTTATTTAACATGCGAATTGTAACTTTATTACATACATCGTTCCACTGTCAAAAAGTTAAAATATATCTTCACTCTGGCAATTCTCGACTACTCATTCAACGCTGCAAGCAGCCCTAATGGTGTTGGAACCTGGCAATTGTAGTCTCTTAGATACAATACTCTTTTGAACTAGAAATCTTGCAATATGCTCACAACAATGGCCATGATTCAAACTTAGCTGCAGGGATTGCTGGTACCTGAATTTTCCCTGAAAACTCTGCTACTGAGACAATAAAGTTAAAATTATACAGATTCATAGAGTCATTCAACATTGAAACAGGCCCTTCAGCCTGCCATATCTATGCCAACCAAGAAAAAAAAACAGCCAGTGAAGTCTCTCCTCATTACTGAGACCTCTCATTCTAGGCAATATCTTGGTGAATCTCTTCTGCATTGTCTCTCGTGCAATTACATCCTTATGATAATACGGCAACCGGAAATACACTGTGTTCCATCTGTGGTCTAACCAATGTTTTATAAAGTTGTAATAGGACATCACTACTCCTATATTCTTCACCTTGGCTGATAAAAACAAATGTTCCATATAACTTCTCCATCACCCTGTCTATCTGTGCTGGCACCTTCAGGGATCTATGGAGTCGTTAATAAGATCTCTTTGTTCCTCAGTTCTCCCTAGGGACCTATCTTTCATTGTGTACATCCTCCTCTTATTATTCCCAAAATGCATCACCTTGCACTTCTCAGGATTGAATTCAGGATTGAAAAAAGAAGAAGAGGAGGAAGAATGTGAAAACCTCAACAGCCCCTTCCTGTTCAAGTTACTATTTCCCCTCTTAAGTGCTCAGCACATTGCACTCTTTGCCATAATACATAAGTAAAGACAAATGTAAGGTGAACAAGACAAACTAAAATTTATAAATTGAATTGTCATATTACGAATATAAACTGGTCACTCTGTTTCGTGACAAAGATGAAGAAAATTATTTTTGGCCAGAATGTCACACCTGGGTGGGCAATTTAGATGGCGAGTCCTCTCAAAGTGCTCAACAACATTATAAAATTGATAAATGTTTATAGAATTAACCATGAAACCATTATTATGATAATTGCATAGTCATAGTAAAGCATTACATTCAATAATGAAACCAACAACACATTTAGCCATCATTATTTTCAATAACAACAAATTCACTTTTTCTCTCTTCACATATGCTGCAAACCTGCTGGGTACTTCCAATCATTTTACATTAATATTGCACATTTTGGTTTTTTTTCTTGCTATATGAATGCTGTTTTACTGTGACCTGATGTTGCAAGAACGACCAAGGCAAAAACAGGAAAGAAAAAGAAAATGTGGGGAGACAAAAGGCATTTCACTTATGGGTAGTACAGTGTTCTGCATCCTCTTTCTCTATCTCATTCCTAAAGCTGAAATTTAATAACCTTGAAGTGCATTTCAAAAGGTGTTAACAAACCTATAATCTGTTCAACATACTCTGTAGAACATTCTACTAATTTTCAATTTTTTAGAATCACAAAACCTTAACCTAAAACTGCACACCCTTCACGTTTTATTATATTCAACATCCTTCTGCTAAAATTTGTAACTTCAGTTGCTCCTCCGGCTGCACCACAAGATGTATTTTCAATACTAAGTGCATGAACAACCAAACACTGATTGCCACCTCAAAACATTAAACCTAGATTGCTTGTGGAGTTCTTCAGTCAAACATACCCTGGGATTCATTGCAAGCATCAGCATTAATACTTCAATATTTCAAGTCTTTGTCCACAAGTGAAATTGTACAGAGCTGGATGAACACAGCAGGCCAAGCAACATTAGAGGAGCAGGAAAGCTGACATTTCAGACCTGGAGTTCCTACTACCAGTGAAATTGTAGAACATGTTTAAACTTGGTCTATTGCTGGATTTTGACTTGAAGATAGGCAGCGGAAGTCAGGAGGTTTCTCTGTGTGGCATGACCACTTAGAGAAATGCCCACAGAGGTGAAGTTTTCTGCAGTTTTAAATAAAGAATTTGTGTTATTTAAAAAAAGAAAATTAACATCATGTTCCCTTGCATATGCTGAAAGTGTGACCAGTTGATATACTTCAGAAAATAATGCAAATTAACACCATCTTCATCTCCTACAAAATAAAGAAAATATCCTAAAATGGAATTTCCAGAGAAATGTAAACCATGCAGCAAGGAAATAGTTCAAGAAGTTGATATTAAAGAGTAAAAGATAAGGTGAGGTCTAAGAGAGTCAAAACAGATCTGAGTCATCAACTTGAACATAAAACAGTTTGAAGTAGAATCTAAACACAACACAGGGGCAGGTATTTTTAATGCTGGCAGACGGGTTACCATCATTGGAGTCTAAGACAGTCAGACCAGAGAATGTAAATGACAATTCTAGCAGGCATAGGCTTTCAGATACTTGGGTAAATTATCATGAAGCTCAGTCACAAAGCACAAACTGTCCTATGAGGGAGGGAGTTCCACGACTTTGACACAACAAGACTGAAGAACCAGCGATACATTTTGGGGTCAGGGTGGTGAGTGGCTCGTAGATGGTTGTGTATCTCTTGTCCTTCTCCTAGATGGAAGTGGCCATGAGTTTGGAAAGTGCTGTCAAAAAGCTTTAGTGAATTGTGTACTTTGTAGATGGTACACACTGCTGCTACCAAGCATCAAGGCTGGAGGGAGTGGAAGTTTGTGGATATGGTGCTAGCCAAGCAGGCTGCTTTGTCCTGATAGTGACAAGCTTCTTGAGTATTGTTGGAGCTGCAGTCATCAAGATAAGCAGAAGTATTTCATCACACTCCTGACTTGTACTTTATAGATAGAGCACATGTTTTGTAGAGTTAACAGCTGAGCAGCAAAATTCTAGCTCCTAGTCTGCTCTTGTAGCCACAATACTTATATGATAAATCCAGTTCAGTTTCTAATCAATGGTAATGCCCAAGCTATGGATGGCATGGTGGCAAAGTGGTTTGATACTGCTGCTTCACAACACCGAGATTGGGTTTGATTCCAGCCTTGAATGAAACTCTGTGTGGAGTTTGCACATTTTCATTGCGTCTGCATGGGTTTCCACCCAGTGCTTCATTTTTCTCCCACTGTCTAAATATGTGTAGCCTGGGTGATTGGCCAAGCTAAATTGCCCTGTAGTACTGAGGAATGTCCAGGATAGGTGTGTTAACTATAGTAAAGGTGGGGTTATGGGTATAGTGTGGGTTGCTCTTTGGAGGTTCAGTGCAGACTCATTGGGCTGAATTCCTTCTTCCTGAACTGTAGGAATTTGTATTGACAGTGGGGGCGATCCTGTTAAGTAATCCCATTGAAAGTCACGAAATGATGCTTAGATTCTCCCAAGTTGGAAATGATCATTATCTGGCGCTTGTGTGGCACCAATGTTATTTGTGGTAGGGTTGATCCCCAATTTAACCAGTCTTAACTAAGAAGCTTTGAACACAGGACAATAATGGAATTGGAGACAGGAACAGATTGTAGCTTTTGAAAAGATTAAAGGCAATTGATTCCCAAGGATGCTTTACCACATTACAATCCCAAGCTATTCAGGAGAGTAATTGTGGATGCATCATCCAAAGGATGAGGAATAGTATTTGTACAAGTGCAACCTGACAGACAATGAAAACCAGTCTATTTTATGTCAAGAGCTTTAATCTCCATGATTATCTGCTTCCGTGCCTTTTGAGCCTGGAGGGCTTCCTGGCCCTGCCAGGACTCCACAGCAGCACTGGAAAACCTTGGTGTTTGCTCAAAACATCAGTAAATGAGACGGCAGCACAAAAATGCTATGCTCCCACAATACATCAAATGGTTACAGGTTAATGATGCATCGCAGTCCCTGTGCTTGTTTGCAGGCACTTTTCATTGTAGTTCCCATTGTGTGAATAGAACTGCAATTAATTCACCATGAAATCCTTGTTTTAGATGAGTTAAATGATAGCATGCAACTGGGAACTGAGCAGCTGAACCAATGCCAAATCAATAGCACAAATAGTTCCCAGTGGTAGCTGCTGAAAATTCATAACAGCAATTCCACAGATGAGGAATTTCAGTTATGTAAATAGTTTGGAGATGTTAGGACTGCTTTTCTTGCAGTGAAGGTTGAGAGGAGAATTGATCAAGGCATTCAAATCATGCAGAGTTTGGCCTTAGAAGAGAGGGGAAAAATTCCCATTGGTGGAAGGATTGAAAGGCACATATTTAAGGCAATTGTCAATGGAAGCAGTGAGGTGAAACGTTTGCACACAGTGATTGGCACCTGTACTGCACTGGCTGAGAATGTCGTGGATGCAGGTTCAACCAAGGTGATCGAAAGTGAATTATTATCTTAAAAGAAGCAATGTGCAGGTCTACGATGAGCAGTCAGGGAGTGACATTAATTGAACTGTTCACTTAGAGAGTGCAGAGGTAATGGGCTGAATGATCTTCCTTCTGTGCTGTAACAATTACAAACCACGGAATGCCATGTCCAAAACTAGATTAGTAGAAAGATGACCAATGTCTGGGCAGGTAGGAAGTAGGGTTGTGTTGGGAATACTTGGAGTCCTAACCTTGGTTACACCCAATTAAATCTGACTCTCTAAATTTAGACACATAAGATGTATCCCAAATGTAAGAGAGTGCACACTTTGTAATCCAACGATCTTTGTTTGCAATTCCCAACAGCTCAGTTTGGAAAATCTTTAGCACTGTAATGAGTTTCAGCATTTGTCAGTCTTAGTTGCTGCAAAACGTATAGTTTTCCAAAGACCTTTTCAAATCAATGTAGAATTTTTCATCTCTGTGTAAGCATTTATCTAGCAATGATTATTACTTTGCCACTGAATTAATCATGTTATTATAGTTTGTAATAGTAGAGCTTATGGAGTTATTATTAATGAAAAAAAAGTGTTAACATCGTATACCTTTTTACTTCTTGTCATTTGTCCAACCAGATCATAGCTAGTGATTCAATATATCATAAATAAATATAGTTTGAATGCAGTGACTTGGCAAATAATCAGACTGCTCAGTTTATATGGAAATAAATTTTCAAAAGACTGAAAACTTTTTCTTTATGCTTGACAGAAATGTAAATATATGGAATTGTCTGTTTTGTGAATGTGCTGTTAGCTTGTACTTTCTGCAGATGAACGTAATACCACATAAAAGTGTGTATGCATGAAAAGAATCACTATCAGTAGTTGTTTTTAACCTCACTTATTCAAACTGTTTAATGTTTTCATATATTTTCTACCTACACAGTAGTTTTTCCATCTAAGTAACTTTCAGAAACTGGGCTGCATAGTGGCACAGTGGTTAGTTCTGCTGCCTCACAGTACCATGGACCCAGGTTCAATTATCCCCTTGGGTGATCGCCTGTGTGCAGTTTGCACATTCTCCCTGTGTCTGCGTGGGTTTCCTCTGGTTGCTCTGGTTTCCTCCCACAATCAAAAAATGTGCAGGTTAGGTGGATTGGCCGTGCTAAATTGCTCTGTAGAGTCCAGGGATGTGCAAGCTAGGTGGGTTACAGGGTATGGCTGGGATGCTTTTCACAGGTGCATACTCTACAGGCTGAATGGCTTCTATCTGCGCTGTGGGGATTCTGTGATTGAAAAGGCTAGTTCAGAAAACTAGCCAAAATAAAATCAAATGTTGCCTATTACATTTTTCACCACTATTGATAACTTGCATACGCAGGACATCAATAAGCTTGCCAGTATCTCTTAGATAGATTTTAATATGTTTATTTTCTCAGGTACCCACTGTGAAACATTTGATTGCTGTGCAAATATTCAGAGTGTAGATTAAAACATTACCTAGCATTAAAACATCAACAAAACCAATTTGCACCGAGCTTAAAATATATTAATCAGATGTGAACAACAAATGATGCAGTTTTTTTTAAGAATTCCAATGAATTAGCTTTATGTACTGTCAGTAACTGAAGAAGTGAAACCAGATTCCTGAGAATGAGTTTATCAATCACAACACAGATTAGGTAAAGAATGATCTGAATCAAAAAGGTTGCATGCCTATTACTTTTGCATATATTTGCACCAAACAAATTAAATCACTCGAGCTAACTCCAGATTCAGCTTGAGATGCTTGAGATAGACTGTCCGGTGTTATCTCAGTAGGGCATTGTTTATAAAACTAAGTTCAACAAGGCGTAACTCTCAGATGCGAGGAATGAAAATGTCCTTTTTAAGAAACTGAAAGAGTGAGATGAGGATTTAGACCACCACCAGGAGTCAACTCAACTGTAGGGAAGCAGATAGTTTACATGGTGAAAAACGGCATTGAGGGAGGTGGGGCTCACCAGTTACAGGAGGAGGGAAGGGGATGGCCACAGTTTGGGATGTGATAATAGAAATCATCAGGAGTCACAAATACAGTTCTCACACATGGAGGATCTTACTCTCCATTTGTGAATTCAAAGAAATAAAGAAACAAAGAAACCTACAGCACAGGAACAGACTCTTCGGCCCTCCAAGCCTGCGCCGATCGAGATCCTCTGTCTAACCTGTCATGTATTTTCTAACGGTCTGTGTCCATTTGCTCCCTGCCCATCCATGTACCTGTCCAAATATATCTTAAAAGACGCTAACGTGTCTGCGTCTACCACCTCCACTGGCAACGCATTCCAGGCGCCCAACACCCTCTGTGTAAAGAACTTTCCACGCATATCTCCCTTAAACTTTCCTCCTCTCACTTTGAACTCATGACCCCTAGTAATTGAGTCTCCCACTCTGGGAAAAAGCTTTTTGCTATCTACCCTGTCTATACCCCTCATGATTTTGTAGCCCTCAATCAGGTCCCCCCTCAATCTCCGTCTTTCTAATGAAAATAATCCTAGCCTATTCAACCTCTCTTCATAGCTAGCACCCTCCATACCAGGCAACATCCTGGTGAACCTCCTCTACACCCTCTCCAAAGCATCCACATCCTTTTGGTAATGTGGTGACCAGAACTGTACACAGTACTCCAAATGTGGCCGAACCAAAGTCCTATACAACTGCAACATGACCTGCCAACTCTTGTACTCAATATCCCGCCCAATGAAGGAAAGCATGCCATATACCTTCTTGACCACCCTATTGAGCTGCGTTGTCACCTTCAGGGAACAATGGACCTGAGCACCCAGATCTCTCTGTTCATCAATTTTCCCTAGGACTTTTCTATTTACTGTATAGTTCACCCTTGAATTTGATCTTCCAAAATGCATCACCTCGCATTTGCCCAGATTGAACTCCATCTGCCATTTATCTGCCCAACTCTCCAGTCTATCTATATTCTGCTGTAATTTCTGACAGTCCCCTTCACTATCAGCTACTCCACCAATCTTAGTGTCATCAGCAAACTTGCTGATCAGACCACCTACACCTTCCTCCAGATCATTTACATATATCACAAACAACAGTGGTCCCAGCACAGATCCCTGTGGAATACCACTGGTTACAGGTCTCCAATTTGAGAAACTCCCTTCTACTACTACCCTCTGTCTCCTGTTGCCCAGCCAGATTTTTATCCATCTAGCTAGCACACCCTGGACCCCATGTGGCTTCACTTTCTCCATCAACCTGCCATGGGGAAGCTTAACAAACACCTTACTGAAGTCATGTATATGACATCTACAGCCTTTCCCTCAACAATCAACTTTGTCACGTCCTCAAAGAATTCTAATAAGTTGGTAAGACATGACCTTCCCTGTACAAAACCATGTTGCCTATCACTGATAAGCCTATTTTCTTCCAAATGGGAATAGATCCTATCCCTCAGTATCTTCTCCAGTAGCTTCCCAACCACTGATGTCAGGCTCACCGGTTGATAATGACCTGGATTATCCTTGCTGCCCTTCTTAAACAAAGGGACAACATTAGCAAGTCTCCAGTCCTCTGGGACCTCACCCGTGTCTAAGAACACTGCAAAGATATCTGTTAGGGCCCCGGCTATTTCCTCTCTCGCTTCCCTCAGTAACCTGGGATAGATCCCATCCGGACCTGGGGACTTGTCCACCTTATTGTCTTTTAGGATACCTAACACTTCCTCCTTCCTTGTGTCAACTTGACCTAGACTAAGCAAACATCTATCCCTAACCTCAACATCTGTCATGTCCCTCTCCTTGGTGAATACCGATGCAAAGTACTCGTTAAGAATGTCACCCATTTTCTCTGACTCAGCGCATAACTTTCCTTCTTTGTGCTTAAGTGGGCCAATCCTTTCTCTAGTTACCCTCTTGCTCTTTATATATGAATAAAAGGCTTTGGGATTTTCCTTAACTATGTTTGCCAGCAAGATCTCATGTCCTCCCTTAGCCCTCTTAATCCCTTTTTTCAGATTCGCTCTACATTCCTGATATTCTTGCAAAGCTTCATCTATCTTCAGTCGCCTAGACTTCATGTATGCTTCCTTTTTTCTCTTGACTAGTCTCACAATTTCACCTGTCATCCATGGCTCCCTAATCTTGCCTTTTCTATTCCTCATTTTCACAGGAACATGTCCCTCCTGCACGCTAATCAACCTTAAAAGCCTCCCACATATGAAATGTGGATTTACCTTCAAACAGTTTCTCCCAATCTACATTCCTCAGATCCTGCCGAATCTTGGTATAGTCGGCCTTACCCCAGTTTAGTACTCTTCCTTTAGGACCACTCCTATCCTTGTTCATGAGTATTGTAAAACTTACGGAATTGTGGTCACTATTTCCAACGTAGTCCCCGACTGTGATATCAACCACCTGGCCGGGTTCATTCCCCAGCACCAGGTCCAGTATGGCTCTTTCCCGAGTTGGACTACATACATACTGCTCTAGAAAACCCTCCTGAACACACCTTACAAATTCTGCTCCGTCTTGACCCCTAACACTGAGTGAATCCTAGTCAATGTTGGGAAAATTAAAATCTCCCATCACCACTACCCTGTTTCTCCTACACCTTTCCGTTATCTGTTTACATATTTGTACCTCTATCTCATGCTCGCTGTTGGGAGGCCTGTAGTACAGCCCCAGCATGGTTACTGCATCCTTCCTATTTCTGAGTTCTACCCATATTGCCTCACTGCTTGAGTCCTCCATGGGGCCCTCCTTCAGTGCGGCTGTGATATCGTCTTTGACCATTACTGCAACTCCTCCACCCCTTTTACCTCCATCTCTATCCTGCCTGAAGCATCGATATCCTGGGACAACTAGTTGCCTGTCATGCCCTTCCCTCAACCAAGTCTCAGTAATAGCAATAACATCATACCTCCAGGTACCGATCCAAGCCCTAAGCTCATCTGCCTTGTCTACTGTACTACAGCCCATTGTTATGGCAGCTGATGTTGCAGCGGTTGATTTATGTAGAGTACCCTTCTCGTTTTGACACCAGCCCAAAAGCAGGAACGTGATTTGCGCAGTATAGGGGGTAGTGTTTTTCATGGACTGCGCCTCACTGGAACCTCACAAGCAAAAACTGAACATTGCACCACTATCATAGACTAGGAGGTTCAATACTATGATATTGACATCACTGCTCTGAATGAAATCTAATAGTCAGCTCAAAGGAAAAAGTGGCAGCTACACGTTATTCTGGAGATGGAGATCTGAAGCAGAACCCTGACTCAAATAGGGTTTGTTTCACCATTAAAAAAAACAAATTAGCTGACCATCTCACTAAGCCCCTCTATGCAGTAAGTGAGTAAGATTAGGCCCTATCAAGGATAGTAGTGGTAAGTTGTGTGTGGAGTTAGAGGAGATAGGGAAAGCACTAAATGAATATTTTTCGACAGTATTCACTCTAGAAAACAACAATGTTGTCGAGGAGAATACTGAGATACAGGCTACTAGACTAGGTGGGTTTGAGATTCACAAGGAAGAGGTATTAGAAATCCTACAGAGTGTGAAGATAGATAAGTCCCCTGGGCCAGATGGGATTTATCCTAGGATCCTCTGGGAAGCCAGGGAGGAGATTGCCGAGCCTTTGGCATTGATCTTTAACTCGTCATTGTCTACAGGAATAGTGTCAGATGACTGGAGGATAGCAAATGTGGTTCCCCTGTTCAAGAAGGGGAGTGGAGACAACCCTGGTAATTACAGACCAGTGAGCCTTACCTCAGTTGTTGGTAAAGTGTTGGAAAAAGTTATAAGAGATAGGATTTATAATCATCTAGAAAGGAATAATTTGATTAGGGATAGTCAGCACGGTTTTGTGAAGGATAGGTCATGCCTCACAAACCTTATTGAGTCCTTTGAGAAGGTGACCAATCAGGTAAATGAGAGTAAACCAGTTGATGTGGTGTATATGGATTTCAGCAAGACGTTCGATAAGGTTCCCCACAGTAGGCTATTGTACAAAATGCGGAGGAATGGGATTGTGGGAGATATAGCAGTTTGGATCAGAAATTGGCTTGCTGAAAGAAGACAGAGGGTGGTGGTTGATGGGGAACGTTCATACTGGACACCAGTTACTAGCGGTGTATTGCAAGGGTCGGTGTTGGGTCCACTGCCGTTTGTCATTTTTATAAATGACCTGGATGAGGGCGTAGAAGGACGGGTTAGTAAATTTGCAGACGACACTAAGGTTGGTGGAGTTGTGGATAGTGAAGAAGGATGTTGTAGGTTACAGAGAGACATAGATAAGCTGCAGAGATGGGCTGAGAGGTGGCAAATGGAGTTTAATGTGGACAAGTGTGAGGTGATGCACTTCGGTAGGAGTAACCAGAATGCAAAGTACTGGGCTAATGGTAAGATTCTTAGTAGTGTAGATGAGCAGAGAGATCTCGGTGTCCATGTATACAGATCCTTGAAAGTTGCCACCCAGGTTCACAGGGTTGTTAAGAAGGTATATGGTGTTTTAGATTTTATTAATAGAGGGATCGAGTTCCGGAAACAAGGGGTTATGCCGCAGCTGTACAAAACTCTGGTGCGGCTGCACTTGGAGTATTGCGTAGAGTTCTGGTCACCGCATTATAAGAAGGATTTGGAAGCTTTGGAAAGGGTGCAGAGGTGATTTACTAGGATGTTGCCTGGTATGGAGGGAAGGTCTTACGAGGAAAGTCTGAGGGACTTGAGGCTGTTTTCGTTAGAGAGAAGAAGGTTGAGAGGTGACTTAATTGAGACATATAAAATAATCAGAGGGTTAGATAGGGTGGATAGGGAGAACCTTTTTCCTAGGATGGTGACGGCGAGCATGAGGGGGCATAGCTTTAAATTGAGGGGTGAAAGATATAGGACAGATGTCAGGGGTAGTTTCTTTACTCAGAGAGAGAACGCTTTGCCTGCAACGGTAGTAGATTCGACAACTTTAGGTACATTTAAGTCGTCATTGGACAAGCATATGGACGTACATGGAATAAAGTAGGTTAGATGGGCTTGAGATCAGTATGACAGGTCGGCAGAACATCGAGAGCTGAAGGGCCTGTACTGTGCTGTAATGTTCTATGTTCTATGTTCTAACACATGATGACCCTTTAGCTCATTCAAACCCAGAAGCAGTACAATACTGTCACCAGTACATATGTCACAACCCTATGAGAAAAAAAACAAAGCGAAATTATAGTCTGGATTTTCTCAGTTGTTGTCCCATGTACCAAACAGAGATAAGCTGATTCTCCGTGGTCATTTCAATGTCAGAGCTGGAAGGTACAAAAACCTCTGAAAGAACATGAGAGAAAAGGAGGGCATTAGAAAGGTAAAGTCTGATGGTGATGTCCTCTTGACAAGGTGCCTAGAACATGGCTTGATCATAACAAACACCTCATTTCAGCAAAAAATCACAACATCATGGTAATACCCCCCACCCAAGACATTGGTGTTAACTTGATAGCATCATCATACAAGTGAGGGACCATAAAGATGTTCATGTCACTCATGCTGTGACAGCAGCCGACAACTGCTGGCCCACCCATTGTTTAGTCTGGTCTACCATCTCCAACAGCCTAGCTCAAAACAGCATCAAGAGCAGAAACCCTGCCACAGGACTTTTGGTGTAAGTGGATTCAAAGGCTCTGGTAGAAAAACTTCAATCAGCATCTCACAGTCAACCTGACAACACACAATGAACAGGAAGCACAGAATATCCACAGCATCTCACCTGATGTTAAATCGAAGACAAACAGTGTCTGGGAGGACATTTTCTGTACCAGGAAATATTAGGCTTAATTTTTGTAATTATTTCAGTAGTTACAAAAAGCCTCATACCCATAAGAGTGAGTGAGATAGCAAGTTGGCAACTTAACTTTCGCTGAATTTAATGGCTGCTGCATCCACTAGATAGGACACAGTGGCAACCCAAAACAGTTATTACTAAGCGTGCCGATGGGATTAAATGTCAATTAGGTGGTTAACTGCATACCGTTGTCATTCCTTGATAGTGTGGAGTTCATCTTGAACAGCAGCAAACCAATTAGAAGCCCAGCCACACCATCTTCAAGAGATTCAGAGCAACCGCAAAGATGGAGACTGTAGAAGATAACTGATGGCTTCAGTAGGAGCAGTTAGGCAAGATTAGACAAGGTTAGGTGTGAGGGAGCTGCTGTGGACAGCATCAGTAGTAAACTGTCAGGGCATATCTGGTGGCCTCTCTTTGCAGGATATGTCTCCTTTCCCCCCACAACTGGTAGAATGCCAATGAAGGTGAGATAAAACCCTTAAGTGGTCCTTAATTAAACATTAAGACCATCAGTTGTTCTAAAGATTGAAAGATTGACCTTGACTCTTTCTACTCCTTACGTTTATAGGGGGGGGCAGTGTCATTCCGTGCTTTCTCTCCCAATTATCCACGGCCCATGCCCCAACCAAAGAGGGGCATTAAAATCTGATCATTTTGTGCAACATAAGCTGGCATAGATATAGGCTCCACCTTCTGTGTTTAATTCAAGCAGTGTATGCCACATGTAACTAGATGGTTCTGTGTGAGGGGACCATACTTCAAAACAAAATGTTAGTTCCTTTCTGGGTTGAGGCAGTACAGTCGGGATATGTAAGAATCCTGCTTCCCGCAGCTGCTGTTTAGTTATTTATAAACATGAAATCCAGAAATTTAACCCCATCACGTCTTCTGTTAAATAAAACTGCAGAATTAAGATTTGGGAAGCATGACTTCTGAACTGTTGTTTCCTCTTGGAAAGTTAATCGAGAGAAGTTAAATTTTACTTAGTCAGCGAACGGTGTTTTATTTATGAAAAACAATTGGCTATATACTTTAAGTATCCATGTCATTCACCAATACGCCATACCCATATTGGCTTTTAAAATAGTATAAATTACAATTTCCCTGTCAGCTTATATACAGTTCCTTATCTCAGGCTGTATACTTCGACCTTGGAAGGGGCGAGGTGCAGATTCAAAGCATGATGCCAGGACATGAAGGGTTAAATTGTGAGGCCAAATTTTTTAAACCTACTTTTTTTTCTTGAGAATAAATAATTGAGAGTTGGTCTGATTAAGATATTCATGACATTTAAATGACATGAGAAGGTATAAATGGAAAAGCTACTTCCTCCGGTAGGAAATCAAGAATAAGGGTACATGATATTACGTCCAGAGACAGATCAATCAAAATTCAAATTGGGAGAGATTTTCACAAAGATAATAGATCTCTGAAAGTTACATTACCAAAGGGTATGAACCCTACAAAACTATGATCAATAGCTTTAGTGTAGGTCAGGAAACTAAAAGTATGGCACAAGATGGATAAGAAAGTGAGCCAGTGACTGTGGTCCAGATTACCCATGATCTAGTTGAATTGCAGGGCATGTTCACAGGCTGAATGCCCAACTCTCAATGGCTGCTTGCAGGAGCTGAATGAAGGCAGCAAGCATCTCTCAATGCAAGCCTGTATGTGCCTGTAGTGAATCAGAATTTTCAAGCAATATATCCGGCTAGTATTGTTTACACTTTTCACAGTAATATTATTTGACAAATGATTTTCCACTTCACTACTAGTCCAAGCAGTTTGTTCAGTCCATCAAGCTAGCTTTATAATGAGTGTATTATGATTGTATTCTGATAGGCATTCTTGAAAAAGCCAGCATTGGATGTAAGAGACACACACATATTCTGTATTTATATTATGAATTTTCATGAAAAAAGCATGTGTGGATCCTTGATAAATTTCACAAATTGTGACTTGCAAATTAGAGTTCTTTTAAACAAGGTTTTGAATTATTTAAAGAAGGAAAGCAGGACCAGCCATGTTTTATAGATGATGAAAGCAGCATGGGTAGAGTCAAGTTGTTTCTCAACAAATGTTTGGAGGACTACATAATATTAATGACTATTATTGGGAGGTGATCACTGACAAAACATAAAATCTTCTGGTTGCAAGAAAAAAAAATCAGGTTCAGCATATTTTTATATTTGACCTTCAAAAAGACCTATTGATGAACATTTGTTTTTATCAAATGTTAAAATGATAACATCCTCACATTGCAAGCTTCCATTGTACATTCTATGGGCCAGATTTTCTCTGGTGTACACTAAACGTGCCAGTTGCAACTGACAGTCCAGATGTGTGTCCTGTATTAACTAAATGGATATTTTTCAGCTGACTCAACTAAGCTGCTTTTAAATTAATCCAAAGCCTGAGACAAATTCCTATTGTGTATTCTAATAAACTTACAGGCTTTTAGCCAGGAAGGCTAATACACATTTCAGTTAGCAGACTCTGCCCAGGTCAAAGGATCACTGTTGAAATCAGGGAAGAACAGCAAAGCCAATGACACAATTGCTGAAGCAATCGTGGTGATGATTAATGGTGATATGATGCAAATCATTCAACATAGAAATTTAATTAGAATTAGTTTAAGCAAGAGAGGTATTAAAGATAACTCCATCCTTTATGTTGCTCATAAGATATGATTGTAAATAAAACATGATGAGTAGAAGAATTGCTGCTAGCCTGTTATCAGGGACACTCTTACCCACAATCAGAAACAAACTACAAAAGAGAAACTGCACTGTGGTCATTAAGAGTCCGAACACTTAATCCTCTCAACTGGTATTAATAATTTCAGATGGCTTTTTGATCATTAGTGCTCTGTGCAAATTGGCCATTCCTAAACTGCTAATGATCTCAATATAACGAGATTTTAGTCAGGGAGCGACCTTTGCACTGATGATGAAAGTTTGTGTTGCAGACTCCTCAAGCTTAACGTACAATGAGTCTCAAACATTTCAAATGGAATCAATGGAGAGAGAGATCAAAGGAAATCACAGGAGTTTTATAAATTTAAAATGACATCTGTAATAATTATACCAGCTTTTGTCAAATGAAACTTACAAGAAAACTTTCCTTCATTTTTGTGGATGGGTGAGACAGGGCGGGTATGGGGTAATCAGCAAGGAAGAATATATCCAGACTTTTCACAGATTGCTTCATGAGTATGTTACTCCTCGAATTTAGCTTGCATTCTACATCCTGTATAAGTTTAATTTTAATGCTACAGTTATTGGGCAATTTTAAACAAGCAGGTTCGTTCCTGACTTGCATACTGACCCACTGCTGCTGCTTCTGATGCTTATCTCCAGGTGAATGAGATATTGGTTCAAGCAGACATGAGAGTTTATACAAAACTGCAGTCGTGTTATGTCAGTAGGGATAAAAACATAAATTGCTGATAAAACTCAGTAAGTCTGGTAGCATCTGTGGAGAGAAAGCAGAGTTGACGCTTCGAGTCCAGTGACTCTCGATTTAGCTTGATTTATTTATTTATTGTCACATGTACCTAAGTACAATGAAAGGCTTTGTTTACAGGCAGTACATGCAGATCATAGTATGCAAAGTGATACAGATCATAGGGTGAAAAAAAGCTTGGACAGAGGCATATATTGCACCGTGTGTACTAGGCAAGATCAACATGAGCAAATCAGCATTATTTGAAGTTAGAGAGTCCATTCATGTGCCTAATAACGGCTGGGGGAAGAAGTTGTTCCTGCACCTGCTGGTGTGTGTGTTCAAGCTTATGTGTTTTCTGCCTGACAGAAGAGGTTGTAAGAGATCATTATGGGGGTGCAGTGGGTGTGGATAATATTGGTAGCTTTTCCACAGCAATGAGCCATGTAAACGGAGTCCATGGATAGAAGGTTGGCTTGATGGTCTGGGCTGTGCACAGTGTGTAGTTTCTTACAGTCCCGGGCAGACCAGTTGCCATACCAGGCCATTATGTACCTGGCCAGTAGGCTTTCTATGGTGCATCTAGGAGTTGGTGATGGTCCTTACAGACATGCCAAATTTCATGAGTTGCCTGAGGAAGAAAAAGCGTTGTTGTACCCTCTTGACTGTCGCATTTATGTGCGAAGTCCAGGACAGGTTGTCGGTTATCATCACTCCTAGGAACTCGATGTTTTCCAGCCTCTCAACCAGACTCTTCATCAGAACTGATAACAGCTTGGAAAAAGTGGTATTTATGCTGAAGATGAAGTTGGGTTGGGTTGGAGGGAGCGGTAAGCAGATGGGTAGAGAAGAGCCCAGAGAAAGTGAGTGAGAAATGAAACGGGTTAGTAATTAAGGAGGTTATTGATATTAGACCAAGGCAAAAGAGAAGGTAAATAAATGATGATGAGAGTTGAGAGTGGGGGAGAATGGGTAAGCAATGCTGAAAGCAACCTCTGACATGTAACAATAATCTGAGTGTGGGTGAGAATCGGTTAGCAATCGAAGGCCCCAGATACGCCTTGCTGGTGAAGTGATGATTAACCTGTGCTGCCTACTGTGTTCGCTGCTCACAATGTGATCTCCTCTATACTGGGGAGGTGAAATGGAAACTGAGTGACTGCTTTGCAGAGTACTTATTGTCCATAAAAATGACCCTGAGCATTCAGTTTCCTGCCACTTCAACATACCATTGTGTTCCCACTCTGACATTTCTGTCAGCGGCCTGCTGCAGTGTTCCAGAGAGCCTCAGTTCATCACGAAGGACAGCATTTCATTTTCCACTTGGGACCCTGCAGCCTCTCGGACTCAACATCGAGTTCAATAACTTTAGAGTCTAATTCCGTCCTTCCATTTTTGTAGCCACCCCCACACCCTGTCTTTCAGCAAAGCCAATCTATTCTCTCCTGCTTTCAGCTTTCATGATCATTTATTTACCTCTTCTTGTGTCCTGGCCTACCATCAACAAGCCCCTTGATTGGCTACTCCTTTCAGAGTTTGGTCTTTCTTGGCTCCATTCCCACCTATCCACTCACTTCTCCCTTCCTTCGCCCTACCCCAAATTCACCTTCAGCATAAATACCAGCTTTTCCTCACTGCAATCCATTCTGATTGAGAGTCACTGGACTTGAAACGTTCAGTCTGTTTCTCCCACAGATGCTGCCAGACCTGCTGAGTTTCATCAGCAATTTCTGATTTTGTTTCAGATTTCCATCATCTGCGGGTCTTTATTTTATTATTACACGTGTGGGATCCCTTTTTTTACAATCAGGGAGGTGAGTTTCACTGACTAGTCATCATTTACTGTCCATCCCTAATTAACCATAAGAAATATGGTGAGTAGTAGGCCATTCAGTCCCAATAGCCCACCCTGCCATTTATTCGGTTCATGGCTGATCTGAGCCCTGCAACAGGGGGTGGTGAGCAGTCTTTTTGAACTGCAGTCATCCTTAGAGTGCAGGAACACTTGCAAAGATGTCAGGGAATATGGCCCAGTCATACTGAAGGAATGGTGATATGTCTGCCAGTAAGAGGGCTTGCGTATGGTAGCATTCCAAAGTATCTGCTGTCCTGCCCCTCCATGTTGTATTGGTTGGGAGTTTGGAAGGTGCTGCCTCAGTGAGTTTCTGCAATATATGTTTTAGATGGTACATACTGCTGCTATTGTGCATTAGCCATGGAGGGGGGAGTGAACGTTTTTGGATATGGTGTCAAAACAAGTGGGCTGATTTACGCAGGATGGTGTCAAGTTCAGTGAAGGTGTTATCGTTGCACTTCTGATTTTGTCTTTTAGATGATAAACAGGATTAGGGGAATCAAGAAGTGACTTACTCACTGCAAGATTCTATGCCTCTGATCTGCTCTTGTAGCCATAGTGTTGAGATGGCTTGTCCAGTTCAGTTTCTGGTGAATTGTAACACCTAGGAATTTGATAGAATCCCGACAGTGTGGAAGCCAGCCATTTGGCCCATCAAATCCACACTGACCCTCCAAACAGCATCCTATCCAGATCCACCCCTTACCCTATCCCTGATTTTCCAACCCTAGACTCTAAGGACAATTTAATATTCAATCTACCCACACCTCATTGGACGGTGAGAAGAAACCTGTGCACCCGGAGGAAACCCACGCAGACATGGGGAGGATGTGCAAACTCCACACAGACAGTCACCCAAAGTTGGAATCGAACCGAGGTCCCTGGTGCTGTGAGGCAGCAGGGCTAACCACTGAGCCACCGTGCCACCCCTAAATAGCAGGAAATTCACTGATGGTAATGGCAATGAAAGTCAAGAAGCAATGTTAGATACTTGCTCATTGGACATGGCCATTGCCTGGCACTATGAGCACAAATGTTATTACTACTTGTCAGCCTCTGCAGCTTAGATGCAAGGTCAGTGCAGGTAAAATTTTTCACCTGAAAGAATGAATGATTTAGTGTCACATATATGAAGGGAGATACAGTGACAAGTGTTCTGTTGCCACAATCTAGCACCATTTTGAGGTGCAAAAGAATAAAAAGAAAGTACTTAAATAGAGTTCATCGTTATTGGCGAGGGTCCAAAAAAGATGGCTCCAGGACTTCTGCAAGGTCCCCTTTCAAGTCTGTGGAGTCCAAAACTAGTGGGAAAGTTTAAAAATAAGGGGATATGGGTGGGACACCACTTATGCCTGAGCTGAGGATTTGTGAAGAAGGGTCCAGGCCTGAAACATCAGCTTTCTTGCTCCTCTGATGCTGCTTGGCCTGCTGTGTTCATCCAGCTCTACGCCTTGTCATCTCAGATTCTCCAGCATCTGCAGTTCCTACTATCTCTGAAACAATTACTTTACTCAGACGGTTTTGAACTTTGGAACTCTTTACTATAGACAGCTATGCAAGCTCAACCTTTGAGTATGCGTAAGGTGAACACTGATAGACTTCTGATTACCAGTGGTGGACATTGTTATAGGAATGTAGTGAGCAGAAGTCATTCGGATCAATCTTGATCGTAATGAATAGCAGAACGAGGTTGATGGGCTTCATAACCTACTCTTCTTCCTATGTTCCTTGAACAATGCAACAGTATAAATACCTTAGACAATGAGTAACAGTAACTTGCTTTCAAAAATGCAATGTTTCCTTCAAGAGTCCTTGGCTTTAAAAGAGTCTCTTTCATTTACTTTCACAAATGGAAAAATAGCATACAAAATGATGCAGTCTACAAGATACTAGGGAAAAATACAATTAGGACTGAATTCTCATGTGCATCTGCAAATATGACTGAGTTCCGGCCAGTATGGGCATAAATTGGGGGAAATACTAAAAGAAGGGCACAAAAGATCAAAGCTCCAACAGCTTAAACTGGAGACCCATTCCAAAGTTACCATAATGAGAGAAACAAAATGAAATTTAAAAGCTTGAGGTCATTTTTGAACAAAATGTATTGCACTGCATGAAATGATTAAAAAGTCAGAAATATTGTGTATTTATTCTCTACAGTTAAATACAGGGTGAAACATGATAGCAATTTTAACCATATTAAAGTCAGTTACAAATGCATTTTAATAGAAATGTAATGTGATTAAAAAATAGAAAATCTGGAATACCTCTGCTGGCTGCAAATATTGATTACATCTTAGCCTCCATTATTTATAACTTGCAAGCACCAGCATACTCTGAATGCTTCATTTCTGATTTATCATTCCAATGCTATCTATATTTTGTCACCTCTTTAGCAAAATTGAATTTCCAGCCTAATCTGAGTTGACCCCACAATGGCACAGTGTTAAAGGAGCAAAAACAGAGGATGCATTCTCCATCTTGATTTCTTTTTGGTACATCAATGCTTTCCTATATTTGGAGCCCAAAAGTCCTTGAACAAAATGATCTTTAAGTGCCATACCAGAATCAGTTTGACTTGGAATATCAAGACAAAGTCCTTCTTCATTTAACATAGTATTGCTGCCGCTTGCACATCAAAATCTATTAGGTTTCATTATTCATTTTACAAAGAGAGCATTTTGTTATGTTAATCCAATGAAGCAGGGCAAGTGGCTTACGTGCTATCATCATTTCATTCAATACAATGTCATTTAGACGTTTTCAGAACATGATTGAATCTTTCCTCAAGACAAATTTACATCAGGACACACTGCTCCAGCCAATATTGACGTATGCTGCTTTCTTCACTTTAATTACACAACAGTTTTCTGTAACTGTACTTTTGCGGAGTGAACAGAATAGAGGGAAAGAGAAGCATCTACTTCTGACCAATGGAAGGGTTCTGTGTATACAATATATACATATGACTTCATCCATTAACTTTAAAAACAATATTGATAATGGTGTATCCAGTCCAGGGAGTTACCAGTTCTATGTTTGGAAATGGCCATATATACGGACTTAACGTCTGGGCTATAAAAAGGAAGTCATGACTGCTTTCTTATCCCAAGTTCATCTCTAGTGAATCATTACTGGTCCGGAATTACGTGCGGATATGCCCTTATTTTGCCTGGCAATGGTTTCAATGGTGAATTAATCACTGCAGGGGTGAGTACAAAGGCCCAAGTGCTTATGTTTGAGCCCAGTATTAAAATAGGCCACAACAGTCATTACTTCCACTGCTTTTTTAAAGCTTTGCTTTCAGCTTAGATTGAGAGAAATGTGAGGTTTTTTGGGAGAGCCAGCGGCCTTGACCCCTTAATATTCTGATGTTGACCTGTCCTCCTTGGGGTCACAAGGGAGAATATGTAAGCTCCCTTCTTGTAGGATAATGGCAGAAGGTTACCCACTCAGACTAAGCAGGCCTGGATGGAGAGCCAGCTGACAAAGTCTCCAGAAGGAATGTAGTATACAAAAATTTAAATCAATATTGGAAGCTGTTTAATGACCTGATACACTCTGGCAAGATGCATACTACACCCAATGATTAGAACAGGCCTTTGGGTGTTCACTCTCCAGCAGACACAGGAGCTGAGGGGCATAGACCCTGAGACAGAAAGACACATCATGACCCAATAACAGGGGTCAGGGCTCTAAGGAACCTTCTGTGCTTAGGTTGGGGGTGAGATCTGACACTTTGATAATTGCAGCTTCTAATGAATAGATGTGGCTAGTTTGGCCAGCAGTGCGTTAGCATCCTCTCTTTTAATCTTTCTGGATAGGCTGAGCAATAATGTCCATGAGATGGGCACCCTTCATCTCATCATTGCCAATGGAGGCAGCAATAGAAGCTGCCAGGGACTTGCACTAATGGTGGGTAAGGCAAGGTGAGGTGGCTATTTGCATTGGAGATGGTGGCTGGAGAGGCCAAAAATTGGGACCAGAGTGTCAGTGTGTGTGAGAGAGCAAACAAGAAGGTATGGGCAAACGAACAATATTGCTGACACTTACAACTATTTTAGTTATGTTACTGATTTCCCAACTCTTTTTTGTTGAAAACGTTCACTTCTTGAACCTTCCTCCTGGACCTGGCTTTCAATTTTAGACAACACTGCTTGAACAATAACAATCGAAGAATGAAAAAAAAACAAAATTCCAACAGTTTTCTTCCCTTTCCATGTTTGTCCAGTAAGTTATACATTTTTAGGAGTAAAGTTTAAATTAGAGGGATCTGGGGCTAGGTGAAGTTAGAAAATGCATTTTTTTCTGTTCCCCTTAGATTTCTCTTTAAATGTTTCTGCTATACAAATGTCCGTCAAAAACCTTGTTTTGGCTCTTGAAGGTGTGCACTTTTTTTTGAAAACAGTGTTTTGATCTGTGGAAAATGTGGGGAGTCCAGTCAATTGAGAAAAGTCTGACTTATTTTCATGGCCTTGAGTTTGCCTTACTAACAGCTACTGGTGCAAGATGACAGGCTTGGGGAGCTTGGGATGGGAATGGAGGTAACCTATTTAATGGTTGAATTCTTGGTTGTCTGCCCAGTATAGAGTCTCTGACTTCCTTAAAGTACTTAAATGCAGGTGTAGGCTGAGTCTTCTTGCTTTGAGAACAGCTTGGTTTCGAGCTTAAATCTTTATATCTAAGGAGTCCCTGAAAAGAATGTGATGTGACCTCTAGAAATCAAAAGATCGTACTCCAGAAAAATCTCAGCCAGAGCCCTTAAAAAAATACATTTTGTTCCTCATGAGATGGTTTCATCATCCTTGGCTTCCCAAGTGGAGAGAGCATCTCTGCAGCAGGAATCAATAATTCAGGTTACCCATATATTAATATTGATGAAGCAGCCCTCAACTACGGTTCCACAATGAGAAAAGTGACAATGTTCACAGGCAGACTCATGTGAGTAATCTTCCTTCCCTATTCCAACAGCACAACGAAAGCATCAGGTATAAGGTGGTTGAATGAAGAGCCTCCCATCACAACCTTCCAGTTCCTTGCACAATCGAGGTACCTCACCTTTGAGCATCCTCCCTTTTCAACTCCTCCTCTTCCTCTTCCTTCAATGCATTGAGTTTCCCCAGGATCTCACCCTTTGCAAAGTGATCATCTCTCTGAGGGAATGACAGGACACCATCCAATCAGTTCAGGTACTGGGACTGTATCTTCACAAGCTCAATAGCTTTTCTAGTGTCCTAGTGAGCTGGCAGTTTTGTGCATCATCTTTGCGCCATTCTCTGCAGCTCTATTAGATGAGTAAGCAACTATCTCTTCAAGGAATATTCATCCACATACCTTTCAGGGCATAGAGTGAAGAACACAGGCTGGCAGAAGATAACAAAGTCATTTCAGCGGCCGTGAAAGTGAATACACACATCTAGAAATCTCTTATTGCACTGTCTGAGTAAATGTAGAGGGAGTGAATCTCGTCTGTTGATGGAGTTCTCAGTCAATCCTATTTTGAAAGTACAATTCCAATGTCCACACCCATTATCCCTCTCTGCTGCTGTCTTGATGCCCAAAGCTGTGCCCTTCCAAAGGTAAATGTTGCTCCGCATTGCTCCTGAACCTAAAAGCTGACAGTCATGTATGTCCACACTGCCAGTGACAACCTTTGTTGTACCCAAGTGATCTCCCATTTATCTTTAATAATCTTGTCCCCTCATCTTACAGCTCTCCAGTGCAGTAAACTAACAATCTCTGCTCACTCTCCATCCCGACTGTATTGACCTGTTAACTATGTGTCAATGGCCAATTTCTCCTCAGTGCTATTCCAGCTTATTTGGGGTCTACATGATTCTTTGAGGTGGCCATGAATGGATCCTTACTGTGCAACTGCCTCCATTCACTTGGGCTTTGCCAGAAATAATGTGCAGCCCACACATTACCACAAAAGGTAAAACATGCCCATAACAAGCACTCAATAACCTTTTTAACTATGTTACTTTGGTTTGTATTAGATCAGGTGGAATCTCAGCGTCCTCTTCTTCCCGTGCTTGTGAAACTCACAATGCCGGGAATGACATTGGCTAATTGGCACTATGGATTGGATTGTACTTTTTCCCATCAGGCTTTCATTCTCAGCCTTGTTTTTATTCATTCATGAGATGTGAATGTCTCTGGCTGGGCCAGCATTTATTGCCTGTTCCTAGTTGTCCTTGCGAAGGTTATGGTTTGCTGCTTTCTGAAACACTGCAGTCCATATGATGTAGGTAGATGCACGATGTCCTTAGGGAGGGAGTTGCAAAATTTTGACAGAACAGCACTGGAGGAGTGGCGAAGTCGGGATGGTGCGTGGTTGGAGGGGAACCTGGTAATGTTGGAGTTCTCATGTCCTTCTCGATGGAACTGGCTGTGTATTTTGAAAGTTCTTTCTAGGAAGATTTAGTGATTTGGTACACATTGCAACTACTGAGTATTGGTGTTGGAAAGAGTGGGTACTTGTGGATGAAGTACCAGTCAGGTGGGCTGCTTTGTTCAGGATGAGGATCAAGCTGCAGTTGCACTGAGGAGGCAGTGGTCTAGTGGTATTATTGCTGGACAGTTAATCTAGAGACCTAGATAATGTTCTGGGACCTGGGTTTGGATCTCACCATGGCAGATGTTGGAAGATGAATTCAATAAAATATCTGGAATTAAGAATTGAATGATGACGTGAACCCATTGTCAATTGTCAGGAAAACCCATCTGCCTCACTAACGCCCCACTGGGAAAGAAACTGCTATCTTTACCTGGTCTGGTCTACATGTGACTCTAGACCCACAGCATTGTGGTTGACTCATAACTGCCCCCTGGGCAATTAGAAATGGGCAATAAATGCTGCCTGGTCAGCCACATCCTCATCCTGTGAATGAATAAAGAAAGAAAACGCTCATCCAGGCAAGTGAAACGTATTCTATCACACTGGTGATCATACCTTTGCTGCAATCTGAAAATTCGGCCCAAGAATCTACTTCAATTAAAAATGGAAGCATTAACCAGATAATGCCATGAACAATCATTTAACCCTACAATAGCACATTCCCATTTCTTTTGATTGACAAAATCTCATTATGAAAACAAAGCTTTACGATAATGATCCCCAAGTGTCTCCTGGTGTACTCTGCACAGAAGTACAATTCTGAGGTTGCACTTCTAAAACAGCCGATTGAAATAAGATAATTTAATGCAAAATTTGTTTGTCATATGACTTTAAATGTATTTTATATGCCTTGTAATTTTTTTGTTATAGAGGTTTCACAATACAATTCAACCTTACACTTCATTTCCCACCAGCTAACCTCATGCCACCTCCTTGACCTGTCCGTCCTCCCCGGACTGACCTATCCCCTCCCCACCTCCCCACCTATACTCTTCCTCTCCACCTATCTTCTCCTCCCCCTCTCTCTCTATTTATTTCAGAACCCTCTCCCCATCCCCCTCTCTGATGAAGGTTCAAGGCCCGAAACATCAGCTTTTGTGCTCCTGAGATGCTGCTTGGCCTGCTGTGTTCATCCAGCTTCACACTTTGTTATCTGGATTCTCCAGCATCTGCAGTTCCCATTATCTCTGATCAACCTTACACTGTTTGGTTCCATTCTTGTGCTGCCATATGCAATTCGAATTAGACATGGGAGAAAGCCACTTGGCTCACTCACCAGCTCTATCATTCAATGAGGCCATGGCTGACGTGACTGTGGCGACAAAAACACATTCTGAGCCACCTTTTGACTCCCACGTTAGTCAAAATATGCACTTCTGCCACCCATTTAAGATCTACCCAGAGCAAAAACACGTGATGTAATAGTAAAATGATGGCTTTTGGTTAATTTGCAAAGTAGAAAAAAAAACTTAGAGAAGTTGCAAGGGCAGCACCAAGAACCACTTAAAAACTCCCATAAGTGAGAATTTATTGGCATTTTCTCCAACTTAGAAATAACTACATAATGCCAAAAAATCATTTTAAAAATCGAGTAATGTCTATAATTCTGACAAGGTTGATTTTCAAACGTAAACTTTTGATAAACTCTTCAGAGAAAAAGCAACATAGAATATAGTATGACAGAAAATCTCTCGCTCTAGTGCAGAGCTTCCAGAAAGTTTCAGCATTAATCAGGCTTTGGTGTGGCCACAGTGGTCCAAGAAATTTGCTGTTTTGTGCTGGGTCTTGTCTCACAGTGAATCTTGACTGTGAGCAGGTCAATATTCAGTGGGTGACTGTGAATTACATTTTAGTTACCTTGCAGTTCTTTCAGGGTAAAGACACATGTATCAAAGTTATTAATTAATTGAAGACCGATTACATTCTCAGCAAGTGACTGAAATGTGCAAAATTTCACAACTGTTACCCTGAGACATGGGGAATGTTATTGATGCAGTTAATAATGATTTGTATTGATTAACAAAAGACTTTAAGTATGGTAATCTAAAAGAGAAGCTAATTTGCAACAGAATAGTTATTGGAGTAATGAATATGAGTTTTCAGAGATAATGGAAACTGCAGATGCTGGAGAATCTGAGATAACAAAGTGTGAAGCTGGATGAACACAGCAGGTCAAGCAGCAGTTTAGGAGCACAAAAGCTGACGTTTCGGGCCTCGACCCTTCAGCTCCTTAAATGCTGCTTGGCCTGTTGTGTTCATGCATTTTCAGATACTTGCAGCCCTGAGAAGACCGGATCCTTGTGAATATGATCCTATTAACTCGGCAAACTGAGATTAGGTGACAGGATTGATCAGTTGTCATAGGAAACAGAGAAAGAAACAGAGAAAGAGTCAGAGAGAAAAAGGGAGAAGGGCAAAGAGAGAGAGAGAAAGACAGAGATGGAAAGAGAAAAAAAAACCCAAATCCCAAACTGAACAAATGGAGCTAAAGTCATCAACACGCAAAGAGAAAATGTATAAAAAGCAGTAGAGGATTCACAAAATATGACATACATATCTTGAGAGAGATTCTAAAAGTAAGTGTGACTTATTACAGCTCAGAGATCGTGAAAGAAGGATGCAGGATACAATTTAAATTGGATACTGAAAGAGCAGTTGAAATTCTTTCACATGTTGAACCATGAACAGGAGATTCTTTTTTCAACAATTTTGCAAAAAAACTGCAAGAACCAAGAGGAGCAGAGCTGAAGATTCTGGGAGAAATAGCAGATACTTAAAAGCATAGAGGGAAAGTAATTATTGAAAAACTGATCATAATTTATAACCAGAGACAATGGGAACTGCAGATGCTGGAGAATTCCAAGATAATAAAATGTGAGGCTGGATGAACACAGCAGGCCAAGCAGCATCTCAGGAGCACAAAAGCTGACGTTTTGGGCCTAGACCCTTCATCAGATATAACCAGACTTGTTCACACTTATACAGAAAGGTGTATGGAGTTGAATCTATTTCTTCCTTGCTGTGTGTTTAAAAAAATGTTAAAAGTTGTCCAGGGAACTTCAGAGCAGAATTTCTTAAGTTATGTATGGTATTATCAAAACCAAAATCAGTATATCACATTGCACGAAGACGGGATGAGAGAAATATGCTTACACGCACCGAGAAAAGTTCCATGTGTTTTATTTCCAAAGGTGAAGAAAACAGTCGGTGATCAGCCATGGAATATTTCACCCATAATAGAGCCTACAATTTGATACTCAACATGGTTGAATCCAAAACAGATATATGTTGTCTCTCATAACTTAAAGCTGTCAAGAGAGACGTCCATTCTCTGGTATTAGGGATGAGAGTTTATCAACATTAGGGAAGTGCTCAATATTCTCTAAAATGGTCACAATTAGAGCAGATTTTGACAAATACCATTAGACAAGTAGTCCAAGCTTCTCACTACTTGGATAACATCATTTAGAAGATTCTATTTTAACAGGTTAGCCTTTGAAATAACATCAGCAGCAGAGATCATTCAAAGAAAAATGTCAAATGTTTTAGAGGCATACATAGAGTTGCTTGCCAGATGCGTGATGCATGGCAATGTTTCTGTAAACCCTGAGAGAGATTTCACTCATATGAACGTTTCTCTAACATTTGCTGTTTACCACTGTGAGATTAACCATGTACCGTTGTAACCATGTATGTTGTAATGCCATTTAAAAAGGGTACAGGCAGATATCATGGCACTGAAATTAGGCATCTGAAAATCAAGGTTTGTAAATAGAATGGTATGGCTTATCAAAATGTTGCATTTACACAGCAAAATAACTTTCATGCCAAAGCCATGCAGGACAGCTTCAGAATAGGATAAATGTTACACATAGGTGCACACAGTTGGCTGTCAATGCATAGCACAAGGAATAAAATATTATTTTGAATACTCACTTAGCCCTGTATTTGAGAGGACACTAGGAATACACCAGATGGCACTCTTAGAGCATTTCTACAAAGTGGAGTTGGAATGTAGCAAGTGAGGCTGTTATGATGTAATGAATGAGGCCAGAAGAACTCTGCAAGACACCTGTGGTGATGCCTGATTACAGCGTCAGAATCATATACAAAGAACTATTCGAGCAACCTATGCCCTAAAATTGCTTTGCCTTCAATATGGAACCATGTAAACATGTAAAAGTGTAAGACAAAATGATGTTGGGTATTAGAATTCAGACGTACACTTTCTATATTGGGAAAAAGTTCTATTCTTTGCTATTCTTAACAAAACCTGAAACACCATTATACTCAGTTGTAAACTTTTATTACAAATGTCAGAAAAAAAGGTTTTAAATGCTTTATAATTTAAAATAACATTGGACTTTGTGTCAAAAGATCAATTCAGCCAATGTTACAACCTCAGATCTAGGATTTTCTGATAGTTGAGCTCAACAGCTTAGCACCTTTTCTTTGCTTGGCCACCAAACATTATCAAATTTAAGTATACAGAGTAGGGTAGCACAAAAATTGATCGGATATTGTTTCACTACAGAAGGTGGCATGAGATTGTACCATAATGTGCTAGTACATTAGTAATATTTAATGTAATCCTATTTGTTTCTCTGACAATGATGACATTTAAAAGTCAATATAGATTTTTCTGTGGTGTTTATTCTGGAAATATTTGATTTCAGTTAAAGCAGTTGGCTTACTGTCTCTATATGAAACCAAAGTAAAACAAAAAATCACTTCTGAATAATAATTATAGAAGTTAAATGATAAATAGTTTCTAGCAGGAACTATTCTTCACCACATACACTTCACTCCTACTTAGGCCTTGAATTCTTCTTATCAATTTTAGTGTTCTTGATCATTCTATCATGTGTGGCTTCACATTAGTGCCAAAATGTAACATTGCATTGCTAAACAGCACAGTTGTTCAATCTTTCATGTGCAATTCAATGAAAGATAAATAGATGAATTACAAAAGGTTGTTTTATGTAATTAATGTTACCTGTCACACGTAGTTTGTCAACCCCGATGGCAATTTCACTTTCATCTGCAGAAAACAGTACCTTCTTGCCATCCTGTGCTTTCACTTCAAATTTTCTGCACTGGGCCTCCACAGAATTAGAACCTGGAATTAGACAAGACAAAAAAAAACATTTTATGGCAAGTTCTTCACTAGCTGATAATTATAAGACAAAGTAAAACCACTTCAACTTTTTCTGTAACAGGTTTTTATTTTGTGTTTCACTCATGGAGTTAAAAATAATAAACTTTTAGAATTGAGGTTATGATATGTTCTGAATCTCTAATTTGACTTGTTATGCAATTTACTAGATACATTAATTAATGTTACATAGCATCATGCTCACTATTCTTCCCTTAATGCACAATGAATTTCAACCAGCTTTAATATTATGTTACTGGAACAGAATACAATACACTGTCAGCCAAATAAGCATAAGAATAGGCCATATTTCCTCAATTAGCCTCAGACTCAACGCTCCTTTGCAACTATTGCTGTGTGCCTAAAACAGAATGAAAAGTACCAAAGCTCCATGAGTACCTTGAAGAGTTTTTTATTTTTAAAGAAGGTTATTCTAAATTAACTAATAATTCTTGTACTACTTGGCCAACTCACTATTCACAGTGGCTAATAACTGCTTTTGGGTATCACATTTTCCTCAGCTCCAAAGGCAGACAGTTCTTAGTTCCCCATTCCCCAATGTCAGATATTGAAATTCAAGTCAGCATAACAGTTTACATTAATATTTTTTAAAAAAGGCTGACGGAGGTGCCAATTTTAAGATGAGACAATAAATCGAGGCCTCCTCCACTGTCTCAGGTGGACGTAATGGAGACAAAATGACTCCATTATGAACTGGAGCAGGGGGTGTTTTATTTATTTCCCTGACCAATAAACATAATATATTGATCAACAACATGAAAAAAAAATCACGTTGCTGCTGTGAGAGCCTGCAGTGCTCAAATTAGCTGTAATGTTTCTGACATTACAACAGTTTCTACACTTCAAAAAGTACTTAGTTGGATGTGGAGCACTTCAGGGTGACTGGTAGTGGTAAAAGGCGCTATTTAAATGTAAGTCTTTTGTTGTACAATTTCATATGGTTGCTTCATTTTCAATTTTACTGTTTCCCCCTACCATTTTTTTCCATTCAAATAATACCAATTCGATTATTTATTTTCTTTTACGTGCTGGCAAAATTATACGACAAATTATTACTTACATCTATAATATAATATGAATGATTCACTTTCTACACTTACTTTGTGTAGTTTTATAACTGGATCAAGGTAATTCAAGGTACCCTGTAAAGTCAATCCAGCAAAAACCAATTTTATAGTATTTATGTAGAAGCATTCCAACAGTTATCAGTTTATAAGAAGGTGAAATCAGCTTATCTTAAGAGGTGTTAGCATGAGACTGGTGGCAGGGATTACCACATACTGATAGTTAGACAAAAAAAATTGTATATTGAATTTGGAACACTTCTACTGAGTCTTCAGCCCGTAACACAAAACAACTATGCAATTTTAATTCAGGGAAGCACTTTGCAGGAAAGTACATAGATCTTTTTTCTGAGTAGAATGCAGCTGTCTGACCTTGCTATTTCATCTTTGCCACTGAGTGTTGCATTCAATTTAGATGGATTCAATTAATTGGTTGAAAACTCATATCCACATATCGCAAACAATGGAGAAGCATAATATTGACTAACGAAACTTCCCTCAAGTTAAACTTTAATGAAGGCAATCTTTTAAAATCTTATCTCCAAAACTTTTCTTTTGAAAGTGATGATTGAATACTGCTGGGAAGAATATTGTATTTAACAAAATATGCTTTCATGGTTGATGTAAAATTAAATGCTAAAAATACTTTAATTGTTCCAAAATCTGGAAAAAGCCACATGTTATGAAAGTTCCAGATCAGATCTATAACACAGAGTACAGTAAGAAAATGTTGAAACATTAATTTTTAAAAAAACCAAATCACAGAATTGTTATAGCACCCATTCAGACCATGATGGCCACATAGCATCATTACCTAATAATATCCTGCTTTGTCCCCATATACTTGGTCAATATTTCTATCCAAATAATCACCTAATGCCCTCTTGCATGCCTCAATTGAACCTATTCCTGACACACTTCCAGGCAATGTATCCATTCTCTAATTACTCATTGAGTGAAAAAGTTTTCTTTTCACACATCAGCCTTATTTGTTTTGCACATCACTTTAAAGATGTGCCCTCTTGTTCTTGTTCATTTACAAACAGGAACAGCTTCATCCCACACCAACTCTGTCCAGCCCACTCATGATTTTGGAAAGCTCTGTCAAATCTCCTCTCAGCCTTCTCTCGAAGAGAACATTCCTCATATCTTCAATCTATCTTTGTAACTAAAGTTTTTTATTCCTGGAGTCATTCTAGTAAATCACTTCTGCAATTTAACATAGAACATAGAACAGTACAGCACAGTACAGGCCCTTCGGCCCACAATGTTATGCCAACCTATTATCCTACTGAGATCAATCTACCCTGCATGCCCTACGTTTTACTATCCTCCATGTGCCTATCCAAGAGTCGCTTAAAAGTCTCTAAAGTGCCTGACTCCACTACCACTGCCGGCAGTGCATTCCACACGCTCACCACTCTCTGTGTAAAGAACCTACCTTTGACATCTCCCGTATACCTTCCTTCAATCACCTTAAAATTATGTCCCCTCGTAATAGTCATTTCCACCCTGGGATAAAGTTTCTGACTATCCACTTTATCTATGCCTTTTATGCCTTTCTCCAATACATTCACAGCTTTCCTATAATATGGCACCCAGATCTGAACAATGTAGGTCAGTTGAGGTCTAACAAGTTTCTGACACAAGTCCAACATCACCTCCTTTCTCGTGTATTCTGCGTCAGCAATAATAAAGCTAAGGACACTGTCGACTTTATTAACTGCTCTTCCCACTTGAACTGCCACCTTTAATTATTGGTGCACATACACACCCAGGTATCCACTATTTTATGTTATCTTTCAATGTTCTACTAACCAAAATGCATCACCAGAACATGTCTCCACATTGAACCTTTATCTGCGATATCCATTTACTCTATCAACTTGTCAATGTCCTTTTGGGATTCCAAAATGACTTTTGCCACAGAACTTGTGACTCAGGCTCGTAGAAGATGGCTGCCCAGGGTCTTTGTTTTCACCGAGAGACTTGCTATTACAAAGACCAGGCACAGTATAATTCTGCATCCTGAATATTGCTTTCAATCCAATTGCTAAGGAGCTGAGACAACAAAGTGTGGAGCTGGATGAACACAGCAGGCCAAGCAGCATCTCAGGAGCACAAAAGCTGACGTTTTGGGCCTAGACCCTTCCCGAAACGTCAGCTTTTGTGCTCCTGAGATACTGCTTGGCCTGCTGTGTTCATCCAGCTTCACACTTTGTTATCTTGGATTCTCCAGCATCTGCAGTTCCCATTATCTCTGTTAAAGAGCTGAATTAGGTTTGGAGTGTTTCAACACAGTCACTCAAGATAACAAATCCACGGCACAAAATTGACCACAGTACTCAGACACATATATATTCTGGTACTCCTATTTCATTCTTGATTAATTCACAATGTTGTGAAACAAATCAGTTACGTAAATACACAACTTAAAGAGATTAAATAGCTCAGTCATGTATTCCAGCCAGTGAAGAATATTAATAAACAATTCTCACAACCTTGTCAGTAATTCCCTAAAAATATGCTGAATGATTGTGTACGTATAGAAAAAAAACTCTGCTGTTCTTAACTGAGAATAGCTGTCATTTGAGAAACCAATTCACCAACAATATTGAAGTTACAAGGTTTCTCAGGAAAAGCATAATCAAATGCTGCATTATGAAAATTAAGAAAAAAAATTGAACTACAATAAATAATTATCCCAAGAAGCATTGATTTATTTGCAAGGATCAAATCATGTTAGCATTTTGTGAATCATTCAAGAAGTTTCCATTTGTAGATAGATATTGTTGTAGAAGTTCTGACCAGAGTGGATGATGGTCATCAGCAATGTTTTTCACAGCAGTCCCAAAATCCTCACATTGTCTGTGCACAAATCAGCCCCATAAGTAATCATACATGTGATATTGCACAAAATGTTTTTTTAAAAATTCATTTGTGGGACATGGGTGTCGCTGGCTGGCCAGCATTTCTTGCCCACCCCAAGTGGCACTTGAGAATGTGGTGGTGAGCTGCCTTCTTAAACTGCTGAAGTCCTCCTGCTGTAGGTTGACCCACATGCTATTAGGGAGGGAATTCCTGAATTTTAACCCAGTGAAAATGAAGGAAGGTGATATATCTCCAAGTCGGAATGGTGACTGACTTGGATCTGGTGGTGTTCCCGTATGACTGCTGCCCTTGTCCTTCCTGGTGGAAGTGGTTGTGGATTTGGAAGGTGCTGTGTGAGGATCTTTTGTGAATTTCTGCAGTGCACCTTGTTGATAGTACACACTGCTGCTACTGAGCATCAGTGGTGGAGGGAATAGATGCTTGTGGATGTAATGCTAATCAAGCGGGCTGCTTTGTCCTGGATGGTGTTAAGCTTCTTGAGTGTTTTTGGGGCTGCATTGATCCAGGCAAGTAGGGAGTATTACATCACACTCCTGACTTGTGCCTTGTAGATGGTGGGCAGGCTTTGAGGAGTCAGGAGGTGAGTTACTTGCCACAGTATTCTTAGTCTCTGACCTGCTCTTGCAGCCACTGTGTTTATGTGGTGAGTCAAGTTGAGTCTCTGGTCAATGGTAATCCCCAGGATGTTGATAGTGGGGGTTTCACTGATGGTAACACCATTGAATGTCAAAGGATGATGGTTAAATTGTCTCTTATTGGTGATGGTCATAGCCTGGCATTTGTGTACTGTGAATGTTACTGGCCACTTATCAGCTCAAGCCTGGATATTGTCCAGATCTTGTTGCATTTGAACATGTACTGGTTCATTATCTGGGGAGTCACAAATGGTGCTGAACATTGTACAATCATCAGCGAACATGCCCACTTCTGACTTTATGATGGAGGGAATGTCATTGATGAAGCAGCTGAAGACGGTTGCGCCTATGACACAATCCTGAGAAACGCTTACAGAGACGTCCTGGAGCTGAGATGATTGACCTCCCACAACCACGACCATCTTTCTATGTGTCAGGTATGACTTCAACCACCGAAGACTTTGTCCCTGGTACCCATTGATTCCAGTTTTGCTGGGGCTTCTTGATGCCACACTCGGTCAAATGTTGCTGTCACTCTCACCTCACCTCTGGAATTCAGCTCTTTTGTCCATGTTTAACCCAAGCTGTAATGAGGTCAGCAGCTGACTGGCATGGTGGAACCCAAACTGGGCGTCACTGAGCAGGTTATTGCTGAGCAGATGTTGCTTGATAACACTGTTGACGAACCTTCCATCACTTTACTGATGATTGAAAGAAGGCTGCTGGGGTGCTAATTGGCCCGGTTGGATTTATCCTACTTTTTGTGAACAGGATATACTTGGGCAATTTTCCACATTGTTGGGTAGATACCAGCATTGTAACTGTACGGGAACAGCTTGGCTCGGGGAGAGGCAGGTTCTGAAGCTCAAGTCTTCAGTACCATTGCTGGAATTTTGTCAGGGCCTGTAGCCTTTGAAGTATCTAGTGTCTACAATTGTTTCTTGATATCATGTGGAATGAATCAAACTGGATGAATTCTGGTATCTGTAACATTGGGGACCACTTGAGGAGGCAGAAATAGGCACTTCTGCCTGAAGTTTGCTGTGAAAGCTTCAGCCTTATCTTTTGCACAAATGTGCTGGGCCCTTCCATCATTGAGGATGGGGACATTTGTGGAGCCTCCTCCTCCAGTGAGTTATTTAATTGTCCACCACCATTCACGACTGGATGTGGCAGGATTGCAGAGCTTAGATCTGATGGTTGGTTGTGGGATCACTTAGCTCTGTCTATCACTTGCTGCTTTCGCTGTTTGGCATGCAAGTAATCCTGTTTAGTGGTTTCAGCAGGTTGATACCTCATCTTCAGGTATGCCTAGTGCTGCTCCTGGCATGCACTTCTGCACTCTCCATTGAATCAGGTTGATCCCTTGGCTTGATGTTAATGTTTGAGGAAGGGATATCCCGGGCCATTACAGATTGTGCTGGAATACAATTCTGCTGCTGTTGATGGCCCACAGCACTTCATGGATGCCCAGTCTTGAGTTGCGAGATCTGCGCAAAATCAGTCCTATTTAGCACAGAGATAGTGTCACACAACACTTTGGAACTTATTCTCAATGTGAAGGCAGGACTTGTCCCCACAAGGACTGTGTGATGGTCACTCTTATCGATACTGACATGGCAACAGATATAGAGGCAGGATATTGAGGTTTCCAAGTAGTTAGCAAACATTATTGTGATTTTTCTTGATATCACCGTTGGATTTCTGAACATACACCTTTAGGCCTTTCCGTAAATATGCCGTCTTTAAAATGTAACAATTTACTTCATATTGTTTCTCCATATCTTTTTCTTTCAGAAATGCATCACTACATTTCTGAGCATTAAATTTCATCTTCTTTGTGGTGCATCTATATCTCAACTATCTTTTTCAAGCCTGGTACTATGTTCCTTTAGGTTTTCTACATTTTGTGCATGTTTTACTTGAAAAGTGCTTGGATCTTCACCCAATTTGATAATGTTATAAGGAATTGGGCGAGGAAAGACAAAACAGCTTGGGTTCTAAAAGGAGACAGGCCTACCATGGAGATATTGTCATAATTTTAGTAACAACATCCGCATACCAAAGTAACCTGTACTTAGTTGTTATCACACAGTAAACTGCAGATCAAGATCCGTTTCTGGTTTGACCACCTCGTGATTCTCCTGCACCACACTAGAGAAAACAGTCTGTGTAGATATCCACATAAAAAAGGAGATGATGTCAGTGTATCTTCGTCATGGTTATGTTATTGCAGAGATTACAGACTAGACATTCAGTGTATCTTTAGGACAGTGACAGTACAACACAATGTATGATATCCCAGTGTAAGGTACCTAATTCGCCTTCAGTCAGACTCTCCGTGCAGTGGGGCCAGCATAGTGTATTCAGTCAGTCAGTAATGTCACTGCAATATACGTAACATCAGCAAACATAGAACCCAGGTTATGTGTAAATCTGTGATCAGGGTCAGAAATCCTGCATCGGACTCTGATCCAATTAAAAATTGCCTACCTTCAGGTGTCTCCTTTACTAGAGATACCTCCATCAGGACATACTTTTACAGAACTGTCTAAGAAGCTAACAGTAGAGAAAAATGTCATGGAAACCATATCTTCCCTTACAGCTGTCAATGAGTATGGTTCTTATAGATCCGTACAGTATGGAAGCAGAACCTTAGGCCCACCATGTATCTGTCAATTAACAAACACCAAACGACACTAATTCTGTTTAGCTGCATTTGGTCCATTTGCCTACTTTGCCCTGGCATTTTAAATCCTCATCTACTTATTAAATGTTGTGAGAATACCTGCCTGCTCCACCCTCTCAGGCAGCATGTTCTATATTTTTACCACCTTCTGGTTGAAAAGAAATCTTTCACAGATCCACTGAAAAGCTTCTCACCTTAAACATATGCATCAGGTCTAGTACACACCTGTAATTGCGAAGAGATTCTCAGGATCCACTTTATCAATGCATCTCATAATTTTGTATCCCTCAATCAGATTCCCCCTCAGCCTCCTTTGTTCAAATGAAAACAAACCCAGTTTATCTAGTCTCTCCTCATGGCTGAGACTGTTCACCTCAGGCAAAGCCCTGGTGAATCTGTGATTTAAAAGTCCAGCAACACAAACATTAGCATTTTTCCTATCTATCTGTGCCAGATCCTTTATCAACGCATTGAATTTTGACCTCTTCTTGTTGAGTACCTTTGCTTCATTTTCCATATCTTTTTCCATAATTACACCAAATGTTCCATTAAATATGTTAATTATATAACATTCTATTATGTCTTAAATTCATTTAAAATAAAACTTGATTTGAAAGGCCCTGTGATTCTTCCTGTACACTTGGACTTAATGCAGTAAAATTTTAACTGGATGGTGCAATGGATCAAATGTTCGCCTGAGGAACTGGTTTTTGAATGCAACACATGTTGTTGGGATAAAGCATCATCTCTTCAGCAGCCATGTGTGAAGTGAGTTGGCAATCTTCATACAGCTTCCAACAGGCACAGGCCCATAACACTTCACTGTCCACTATTTCACACTAATTGATGTACTTGCTTATGGCGATTGCAGGCAATGCTTCCTTTAAGATTTCCTTGTTGTATTTAGTATTTTTTAAAAAATGTAGCTTCCTTTAATTTGCTTGACTATGAACACAAGTTATTCAACACAATGAAAGTTGCAAAGATGCTCCCAGTTTTCCTGGTGGAGTGGGAGTCTTGATGGATGAACCCAGAAAGGAAGAGACCACAACAAAGAGGGGAAGAGCATGGGGTTGGGTGCTGAGCATGGATAAGGAGTTTTCGAGGATGATACTGCCACTTCCCCTGTCGCCCAGGCAGAGTAAACTGCTATTTGATGGAATTGGCTATTGTGTTTCCTACATTGTAATAATGATTGCACTTCAAAAGTATTGTATTGGCTGTAAAACATTAAGATGTTCATTGGTCACAAAAGTTACCGTATGAATGCCATTTGCCTGTTTCCTTATAACTCCTTCGTAACAAAGGAGATTGTTTAGAGGTTATCATTCTGTAAACCTTGGCATCATAAACTTGGCGATTACTGTTTCATATAACTTTGTTTCTTGTTTGCCTCAACCAGCTATTTTAGTTGTCCTTGCTTGATAATTCAACAGTGACAGCAAATGAAATCAAGTGCCATAAACTAGTGACATTTTTGATCTTTACTAAATAGCAAAATGAAATGGTCTACAGTTTGCGAGCAGTCTCTTTATTGCATCTTTGTGTAAAATCTAATTAATAATTCATTTTTGTTCAGCTTCTCTTAAGTGATTTCTCATAGGAAATCCATAAGTAATAGCTCACTGAGATAACTGTTTTATTAGAAGCAATTCTGTGCACAGTGGTGGAATGAAAATGTTAATCAGCATTTACCAAAAATCGGGAATGAAGTGCAGTTTAATAATGGCTTACAATCTGTGACAACGCAATGCAGGATGCATTATCAAATGATTGTTTCTTATAGCTATGTCCTATCAGAGCAGCGTCAAATGCAGTCTTCCAAACCATGTAAACTTTCAAATAAAGCAATGCAGACATTGTTGAATTAAAAATTTGGCTCAATACAGTTATTGTCAATATTAAATATAAAAGCCTCATTACAATCTACATAAGTGTTTAATCTCTTCAGACTACACTACATTAAATGAATGCCAAAAAGTAATAATAACTCAAAATTGAGCAGTTACTTTTCATTTACAAATCTTGAACTGTAGGCCAAGGTCTTGTTGATCATGCAACCAGCTGTGCAATGTTATTAATTCAATGCTTTCATTCTTTAAATAGAATTACTTTGATACCTCACTCTCAGAGTAACCACCTGCATCTGCAGTGATAAGAAAGATAATTGATGTTACCATCAGGAAATGGAAAAGCTTCCCTTTAATCTGAACAGGGTGCCCAACTTTAAACAAGTCATGCTCTGTTTGGAATGTGGTATTCATTTTAAAGAATGCCAGTATGACAATCATCAAGTACATACTTATAACTCCAAATATTTTCAATAACTTCTGAATAGCTTTTCATTTAGACTTTACAAAATGGAAGCAGTAAAAATGTTGCTAAGCTCAGAAATACGCCTTTAATATTTAACTGCTGCATTCAAGGTATCCTGATTTTCAAAGGCTCTTTTTAGTAGAAGTTCCACATGACAATTAGATGCCGAGCAGGAATTTCACTCCCCAGTTGAGTTTTCACCAGCTGCTTGTTCCTTTTTGAAACTTGAGTATTTGAGCTTCTTGCCTCACCAGAGCCAACATAAAATGAGTTCAGGGAACGTGAAGTGAAGAGGTAACAGAGGTGTGCATGCAGAATTGGGATACCGTGGAGTCAGGGAGTATAATTGTTTGTCTTGGATCCACAGGGTCATTATCAACATTACCTCCTCCGAAATGTACTTGTTTCGTGGTTATTGCTTGGCAGTGGCTGCAGATGGTAGGCCACTCTCCGTGAGGTATAACCCCTGTTTAGATCGTGACTGGAATTTCAAGTTGGGGATCTTTCAGACACCTTTAGAAACAGATATTATTCCTTGAAACTGATGTTGATTTCAACTCTTTGATATTCTAAAATAGGTGAGACAATGTCTAATGTCAACTCCATAGTAGTGGAGCTGAAAAGACCTTTGTACAAAAGGACAAACAGCATCACATCATTCAACACTACACGCCAAAATGAGGCCTGTGCAAAATTGTGCATATATAAAAAAAACAAAGCTTTTCTGACACAGAACAATGTCAACATTATATTATAAAGAAAGTAGCAAACAATAGAAATGAAAAAGAACGATTTGCCAGTAACATAATACCCTTTGTGGTGGCTGAATGAAAGCAATGGAGAAAAAGATTTCCACGTGTCAGCCTGTTTTATCTCCAACCTCACTGAGCTAGCATTTAATGAAAAGACTGCCAAATAATAGGAAATTGCATTGTGTAATAGATACTAATTCCTTGACCAAAGTACGCTCCATAATTGCCTGGAGCAAGAAGCTGCAAGATTTGTGGTCTTCAAAGGATGTGGTGCTGGAAATTGATATAGATGAAGGAACTGTGGGCATTCTGGCTAAGTTTACAGATGATACAAAGATAGGAGGAGGGACAGGTAGTATTGAGGAGGTGGGGAAGCTGCAGGAGGATTTGGACAGGTCAGGAGAGTGGGCAAAGAAGTGGCAGATGGAGTATGACATGGGTATGTGTGAGGTCATGCACTTTAGTAAGAAGAATAGAAGCATGGACTATTTTCTAAATGAGGAGAAAATTCAGAAGTCTGAAGTGCAAAGAGATTTGAGAGTTCTAGTCCAGGATTCTCTCAAGGTAACCTTGCAGGTTGAGTTAGTAGTCAGGAATGTAAATGCAATGTTGGCATTTATTTTGAGAGGACTTGAATGTAAAAGCAGGGATGTATTACTGAGGCTTTATAAGGCTCTGGTCAGGCCACCTGTGGAGTATTGTGTGCAGTTTTGGGCCCCATATCTCAGGAAGAATGTATTGGCCCTGGAGCGGGTTCAGAGGAAGTTCTCAAGAATGGTCCCAGGAATGAGAAACTTAACATATGAGGAATGTTTGAGGGCTATGGGACTATACTCATTGGAGTTTAGAAGGATGGGAGGTGGGGTCTAACTGAAACTTACATAACACTGAATGGCCAAGACAAAGTGGATGTAGGGAAGATGCTTCCATTGGTAGGAGAGACTTGAACCCAAGGGCACAGCCTTAGAGTAAAGGGAAGACCTTTTAGAACGGAGGTGAGGAGAAACTTCTTCAGCCAGAGAGTGGTGAGTCTACGGAATTCACTGCCACAGAAGGCTGTGGAGGCCAGCTCACTGAGTATATTTAAGACTGAGACAGATAGGTTCTTGATTATCAAGGGGATCAAGGGCTATGGGGAGAAAGTGGGAGAATGGGGTTGAAGAACTTATTAGCCATGATTGAATGGTGGAACAGACTCGATGAGCCGAATGGGCTAATTTCAGCTCCTATATTTTATGGTCTATTGGAAATAATAAAACTCATAGTTATCGTTCTAGAAGTCATATATTTTTAGGGGACCTAACCATGTCAACAAACTAAAAAAGTAACCAAAGATAACACGGTGTGAACCTGGATGAACACAGCAGGCCAATTAGCATCAGAGGAGCAGGAAAGTTTGACGCTTCGGATCGGGACCCTTCTTCGGAAAATTTTTTTCAGAAGATTCTCAGCTGCCAGTTGTGAAATGTCAACTATGCAGGGGAGGCAGTGGCCTAGTGGTAATCTCACTGGACTGTTAATCTAAAGACCCAGGCAACTTTCTGGGAAAACAGGATCGAATCCTGCCACAGCAGATGGAAGAATTTGAAGTCCAAAAAAGAAATCTGGAATTAAGAGTTTAATGATGACCATGAATCCATTGCCTAATGTCGGAAAAATCCATCTGGTTCGGTAATGTCCTATAGGGAAGGAAACTGCCACCCTTACCCAGTCTGGCCCACGTGTGATTCTAGACCCAGAGCAATGTGGTTGATACTGAACAGACCTCTGGGCAATTAGAGATGGGCAAGAAATGCTGCCTAGCCAGAGACACCCTCATCCTGTGAATGAGTAAAGGAAAAAAGAAAGTCTGATCAGGGATTGCCAGCATGGCTTTGTCAGAAGAAGGTTATGCCTCATAGATCCGGTAAAATTTTTTGAGCAGATGACCAAGTATTTAGGTCAGAGTAGGACCATTGATGAGGTCGATGTGGATTTTAGTAAGGCCTTTGACGAGGTCCCACATTGGAAACTGATAAATAAGGCAAATATTCATGGGTGCAGGGTAACTTGGTGAGATGGACCCAAAACTGGCTTAAAGACAGGGGACAAAGGGTGGAGGTAGAAGGTTGTTTGGGTAACTGGATGACTGTGTGCAGTGACGTACCTCAGCAATCAGTGCTAGATCCCTTATTGTTTGTAATCGATACATAAACAATATGAATGAGAGAGCTCGGGCATGATAATTCAATTGCAGATGACACAAAGATTGGCTGGATGATTGACAGTGGGGAGAAAAGTGTTAGGTTGCAGGAGAAATGAATGGATTGGTCAGATGAGCAGATTCATGGCAGATTGAATTTAACCCTGGAAAATATGAGATGATGCACTTTGGAAGGAATAAAAAGCGACTGGGTGCACAATGAATGACAAGACAACAGTAAGCTCAGAGGAAGAGCGGAATCTTAAGATGCTTCTCCATAGATCCCTGAAAAGGAGCGGGAGGGAATAATAGAGTAGTGAAGAAGGCAGAATAGATACCTGTCCTTATCTGCCATGATGGAGATTAAAACAAAAGGGATGTTATGTTGATGCTGTGCAGAACTTTGGTTTGGCCACAGATGGGATACTTTTGCAGTTGTGGTCACTGCACTATAGGAAGGATATGATTGCACTGGAGGGGGTGCAAAGGAGATTTGCCAGGATTTTACTTGGGATGAAGCATTTCAGCTATAAAGAGAGGCTGGATAAGTTCAGGTTGTTTTCTTTGAAGAAGTTTGACAAGAGATCTGATCGAGTTTTATAAGGTTGAGGGGCATGTATGGGGTGAATAGAAATCAGTTGTAAGAATAACAAGCGGGCATAATTTAATATGAAGGTCAGGATACTTAGAGGTGATGTGAGGAAAAATATTTTCACCTAGCGGGTAACACAGTGTGGAGCTGGAGGAACTTAGCAGGCCAGGTAGCATCAGAAGAGCAGGAAAGCTGATGTTTCGGGTCTTCTGAAGAAGGGTCCCAGCCCAAATCATCAGCTTTCCCATTCCTGTGATGCTGTCTGGCCTGCTGTTTTCCTCCAGCTCCACACTGTATTATCTCAGACTCCAGCATTGGCAGTTCTTACTATCCCTGAGTGAGTTATTCACCCAGCAGGTGGTGGGGGATGCGTAATTTACTGCCCAGGAGAGTAATTGAGGTGGAAAACCTAACAACCTTTGAAAAGTTATTATCTTGGAATCTCCAGCATCTGCAGTTCCCATTATCTCTGAACCTTTGAAAAGTACTTGGATGAAGTGTTGTAACTCTCAAGGCTATGCGTCTACTGTGAGAAAGTAGGACTAATGCCGGTGGTAATAAAATGTGAGGCTGGATGAACACAGTAGGCCAAGCAGCATCTCAGGAGCACAAAAGCTGACGTTTCGGGCCTAGACCCTTCATCAGAGAGGGGGATGGGGGGAGGGAACTGGAATAAATAGGGAGAGAGGGGGAGGCGGACCGAAGATGGAGAGTAAAGAAGATAGGTGGAGAGAGTGTAGGTGGGGAGGTAGGGAGGGGATAGGTCAGTCCAGGGAAGACGGACAGGTCAAGGAGGTGGGATGAGGTTAGTAGGTAGCGGGGGGTGCGGCTTGGGGTGGGAGGAAGGGATGGGTGAGAGGAAGAACCGGTTGGGGAGGCAGAGACCGGTTGGACTGGTTTTGGGATGCAGTGGGTGGGGGGGAAGAGCTGGGCTGGTTGTGTGGTGGTAATGTATTTTGGGGCACAGGCATGGTGGGTTAAAAAGCCTCAAAGTTGTAGGCTGCATTTTATTTGCTTCTTTCTTTTGGTAACTGGATCTCTCACAGCTCTAAAAACCAATATGTTTTCAGTCCGATAGTATCAATGTGGACTTCACAAGCTTCAAAATCTCCCCTCCACCTACCGCATCCCAAAACCAGCCCAGTATGATTCTATGAATCTATGATGGAGGTGGGGGGAATTCTATCATTTTCAAGGGCTCTTTGCCAAATAACCTGGTATCTGAAGAAGGAGGTGGTGTTGGGGAGTGTGCGGTATTAAATGCACATTAGGATATCAAAGTGGAGCAGCTGAAAATATGAGATAACAAGGTGTACAGCTGGATGAACACAGCAGGCCAAGCGGCATCAGAGGAACAGGAAGGCTGAAGTTTCGAGCCTAGACCCTTCTTCAGAAATGGGGGAGGGGAAGGGGGTTCTGAAATAAATGGGGGGGAGGGGGAGGTGGATAGAAGATGGCTAGAGGAGAAGATAGGTGGAGAGGAGACAGAGAGGTGAAAGAGGTGGGGATGGAGCCATTAAAGGTGAGTGTAGGTTGGGGAGTTAGGGAGGGGATAGGTCAGTCTAGGGAGGACGGACAAGTCAAGGGGCCGTGATGAGGCTAGTATGTCGGAAATGGGGGTGGGGCTTGTGGTGGGAGGAGGGGATAGGTGGAAGGAAGGACAGCCTTATAGAGGTGGAGACAAGCTGGGCTGGTTTTAGGGTGCGGTAGGGGGAGGGAGATTTTGAAGCTTGTGAAGTCTACATTGATACCATTGGGCTGAAAATATATTGGCGTTTAGAGCTGTGAGAGATCCAGTTACCAAAATAAAGAAGTAAATAAATACAGCCTACAACTTTGGATTTCTACGTGAGTGAAAATGGCCACCATTTTTCTACTCTCTACTGCTGTGGGAGTAAAAGGAGGAAGAAGACAGAATTAGACATTCTTTTTCATTCTTAGTACCACATGTATGAAATAGCTGTCGAAAAGTTGATTAGAAAACGTAAACATTTATGTTTTAGCCCTGCTATTGGTGCTGATAAAAGAATACTACAAGGTGTATTGCAACATAACGAGCAGAAAAGCCAGGTAGCCGAGATTTTGAAGGTTCTGAGAATAGAATTTAATGCAAATATTTTGTTTGATGTTTAATAATTTACACCTTGGCCCTTTTGTATGCAGTATACTTTTGAAATAGCTTTTGAATTTTCCTTATCAGTTTGTTGTTGTGGGTTGAATGGTTTTAATGTTTATTATTCGCATAGTTAAAGAAGTGGTGAGGTAGATGGAAAAAATAATTGACGCGCAGGGGTTTGCATAACTGTACTGTGAACAAGAAGGTTAAAAGTTGTCTTGTACAATCAACACTTTCCTGCTATTTCTGGTGCCCAGCTGTTGTACCATACAATCGTCTTCTGTTTCTTCCCCACATTTAACCAAGTGCTCCTTGTCAAATACTGAGTATTCCTTTCCCACTGCTTCTTCCCTGTGTCACCCTCTTTCGATTGCAAAGTTGTACAGGATGCAGCATGGTGCTATAATCTAAGGATCTCAAATATGCCAGGGTGCTGGTGGAGGAAGATACATCAGGGGTGTTTAAGGGGCTTTTAGATCAACACATGAATTTGCAAGAAATGGAGAGATATGGACCAAGGGAAGGCAGACTGGATTCATTTAATTTGGCGTTATGTTTGACATAACATCATGGGTTGAAAGGCCCATTCCTGTGCTGTACTGTTGTGTGATCTACGTTCTATCATAATTCAGTTAAAAATATCAACGAACGCCCTAGTTTTATGCTTCTCTTTGTACCCCAGCTATTTAAGGACAGTTACAGAAATGGTTGTGGCCCTCAGCCCTCACAGTCATCTTTTTGTATTCTCCAATGAATGGAATCGTGAGGTGAAAATTGACTGGGGAAAGATAAAAGAATTATGCCAGTTTCTGTTCTTAGCACAAACCTTAATGATGTTGTTGTGGTGATCACAGATCAGCTACACAATCACAGAATGAAACTGTTTCATATGAACTCCGATTTCTAGTTGCTGATCCGATTCCTCAATGGAGTATTTATAATGAAATATTCCCTTCTGTATAAGTAAAGGAACCACCACAATAAAACCTGTGTCCTTTTCGTTTTCGTTGCTCTTGTCAATCCATTAGCAAGGCACTGTGTTTGTTGCTCAAAGAGGATAGGTTGCACTTTAGACGGTAGATTTACATTTGGGTTTTAGTGTCAAGGGTACTCAAGTACAAGATGCAAGAGTACAGTGAAAGTGTACAATGTCACAACGTATGACACCATATTAGGTACAAATTCTCAGGAAGCAAAATAGAAGAATAAATAAATAAGTGTAAGAAGTTCACCACTATGGTCTTCTTAGAATAAAAGTAGAAAAATAAAGAAGTAAAGTTAAAAAGCCAAACATTACTGTCTTTTCTTAAGCCATCAGCCCTGCAGATGCTTCAAGCTGGGCTTTCCCCAAGAGGGCTCACTCTCCCCTACACTGGGCTAAGTCCTGCCTGTCATTAAAAGACATCTTTGTGCCAATCTCCATCGGGCACGCCACCCTTCACTGCCACTCACAAGGCCTGGGCCCTGATCGCTGCTGCCACAGTCCTTTACCATCAAACACTTCTGCTGCCGTACTTTATTGCCCGGCGGCCGCCTCACCGCTGTCACCACTTGGGCTCATGCTAGGCCGCAGATGCTGCCATGTTTTGTTGCCAAGTTAGCAGCCTCGCTGCAGTGTCCCGCAGAACCTGGTACACCTCTGGACATTGATGAAGCGACGCCGCTGACCACGATGAGCCACCTTGTGGCTATCTGTCAACCCTCCCCAGGTGCAGCTGTCACCACCGTTCAAGCTCCCTCCAGAAGGTAAATAATGAAAGAAAAGAAAGAACTTAAAGAAAGAAAGCAAAAAGCAAGAAAGGAAGAAAGCAAGAAGTAAGAAAAGCAGTCAGAGAGGACAATCTTTGCTGCAGACATCTCCTCTGCTGCCAACTTGCCTGTTCCCTGGCCATTGCTAAGGCAGTTATGAACTTTAGGCTGTGAATTACGGGAATATACCCTCGTACAACTTTGGAATGAGTTGAGCCACCAAGCTTAAAATCCATGGGAATTTTAGAAGCTGCAGCAGTCAGAAAATATTTTTGCAGTTGGCTCCAGAGGTCAATGACAGCCTGTTAGAGGAAACACAGCCTCTTCATGCATTGCTTTTCAGATAGGTTCATGAAGCTCAGTCGCAGCTTATTGATCCTGTGGGCTGGGTTAGATCTTTTTTGTGTGGTCACCCTCACACGTGTTATCTCCTGCCTAGTGCAGTTGCTGACAGAAACAGGCCATTTGACCCACCTTTTCAATCTCCCCTATCCCTGTAACCCTGCATTGCCCATTGCTAATCCAACTAATCTGCATATCCCTGGACACTGTAGGCAATTTAGCACAGCCAATGTACATAATCTACGCATCTTTGGAGTGTGCAGGTAACAAGAGCATCTGGAGAAAACCTACGCAGATACGGGGAGAATGTACAAATTCCACACAGACTGTCACCTGAGGAATTGAACCTGGGTCCCAGTGCTAATCACTGAGTCACCATTTTGCCCAATCTTGGCAGCAGTGCAACCTGATGCAACTACTATTACTGTTCCTCTTCTTCTTCACGAAACAAAATCAAAGGAGCAACAATGGTTTCTATCTTAGGTTTTGAATGCTTACTCAGAATGTGTGAGCTAAACTACATTCAGAAGGAAACAATTTCTAAGCCACATTATAAAACCACAAAAATAGACATATCTCTATGATTTGGGTGCCAATGGGCGAGTGCCCTTTTAGATATTTCTAGAAAACAGGACTGGAAACCTCCATCTGAGAAGGTTTACCTCAGTCGGTTTGATGCTAAGTGGGACAATTTGAGCTAAAACAACACTGGAACTGAATGATATGGGGCACCCTGATTCTCATGCATGTATGAATATCTCTCCTGGTCTGTCCTCCCACACAAACTGATCTCTTGGCCTTCCTCATTGTCAATGAGCAGGTAATTTTTAAATCCTCTCTTATCTGTCAAGAGGTAATATTCAGGCTGTATTGTAAAGCTGAGAGGAGAATATAACATTGAGTTTCAGACTCCAGTTGGAGGAAGTTGAACTCTAAAGCTTGTCTCCTTCAAAATAAACTCATTAATGTGATTTCTTTGGTTCCACTGTTTCCTTCACTCAATGACATATTGATCCAAAGGCCGAGTACAGGAATGAGATTTGTTCCAGCATTTGACCTTTAGCTTAAATCATCTGATTAATGCTGCACTGTTGCACATTGATTATTGTGGTATTCTACACATAAATAAGACATAGAAACAGCAAAAGAACACAAACAATGATTCACCAGATCTCCAGTTCTATTTTGTAGTATTTGGAATTGGAGGCAATATTGCAAGGTTGTATTAATTTCCTAACCTAATTGCCTTGACAGCATTTAGAGTGAGCTATAGAGCATGAGACTGGAATCAAATGAAAAGCAGATGAGGTCAGAATGGTAGCTGTATGCTATGAAGGACATTAGTGAACTAGTTGGGTCTTTTTTATAATCGTGTCTTTCTCTTGTAGCTGTACTTGCCAGCTGCTCAGTGCAGAGGGAAATTTAACAGACCAATTCAGGGTCAGCAGTTTCCTGAAGAAGTCTGCACAGTCAGAGGCAGCTCTCCAGCCTCTGAAGCATTACCTGGAGAGGTGAGAGCTTTCAGGCAGTTCAGGGATTTTGAGGGCATCTCACCACATATCCTTGAACAGAAAATATTATTTTTTTTAGAATTATTTGTTCATGGGATGTGGGAATACCTGGCTAGGCCAGCATTTATTGCCTGTACCTAATCCCAGTCAAAAGTCAACCTGTGGCACTGCAATCACATGTAGGTCAGAGCAGAGAAGACTGGCAGATCACCTTCCCTAATTTAAAATTTCTAATAGATATGGAGAAAACCCTCACCAATCATGGGGGAATCTTTTCTGGCAGGATCATTGGGAATGCAGGAGCTTTCATTTCTGCCTGAAGCCTCCTTTCTTGTGCCATCGATTTTTCAGTTCCAATAGCTTAAGGGGCCTCTGCAGAGAGGCAAACACACTTCTCATGCATTGGCTGGTGGTGAAGGGTTTGAGGCCCAGCTTTCTGGCCCAGAGCACGGGCTTTAATGCTCAGATTGGCCATCCAACTCAGTCCAACAGGCAACTTATCCATATCATAACTGTCCTCCTGCCCGCCACTGGGAATCCTGTCCAGCAGCAGCTCTGGGAACTATCCCAATCTGATCTCTTTTAAGATGTGGAGTGTACTTCCTGAGGCTGTGGTGGAATCAAATTAATTGTTGCTCTCAAAAGAGAATCGGATGAACAAATGAGGAACAAGTAAATTATAGAAAGAGTGCAAAAGGCAAGTGTGTGCATCTACATATCTACATATGTTGCTCTTGAAGAGAGTTGACAAAGTTACTACAAGCCAAATGACCTCCTCTGTGCTGTCTCCATTCCAAGATCAGACTTGAGTGAAGAAAACCGGTGTCAACGCAATGCCAAAAAAGATGATAGCTAAATCAGGAAAGGGGTCGACAGGTTAAGAGGGGAGCAGGAGATCCAAAATTCTAGCAAATAATAAACAGCCTTCAATGAGAAAATAATAAACTGTTAATAATTATTTTTTACATTGAGCCTAATTTATAGTTTAAACAAATAGTCCCAGCTTACACATATTAAATAATTGTGAATAATCAGAATGAGTCCGTAAGCAATAACTTTAAAGATTTTTGCCGGCTAAGGCATGTCAGGGATAGAGCCCAATGTGATTGCCTGTTTCGTGAATGACGTGATGTGAACCTGCATGGGCCGTCTCCCATACCATGAAAGATGCACAGTTGAACCTAGAAGGGTTGAGCCTCTGTTGTTTCCATTGATCATGACTGTCAATGCAGGCAGAGGACAATTAAACAAACACAGAAGATTTCTAAATTTTAAACATGAGTTAAACAAAACCACTTCTGATAATATTTGATGTGATCTTTTTGAATTTTGATTCAAATTTCAAAATTGCTGAGTCAGACCCCACTTACAAAATCTGTCACATCCCAGTGTATAATTGCAAGGCTGTTTCGCTGATGACAGATTAGGAAAAACCTTTAAATTAGACACTTTGTGGCCGCACAAGCAGAGGGAGGCACATTTTAAAAGCTTTTTTTATATATGAAAAGGAATTGGCCAGAACCTTCTAGTCAGCAGTCCTGCTGCAAGCATTACCACTGTCCGTGAAGATTTTCCTGCGTCAATGCTATTGGCTGGGGACTTGGGTTCAAATCTGTCACGGCAGATGGTGAAATTTGACTTCAATAAAAATCTGGAATCAAGAGTCTGATGATGACCGTGAAATCACTGTCAATATTAGAGGATGCAAAAAAAACCAGGTTCATTAATGTCCTTTAGGGAAGTAAATCTACCATCATTACGTGGTTTGGCCTCCATGCGACTCCAGTCCCACTGCATGGTGGTTGATTCTTAACTGCCCTCTGTCCAATTAGGGATAGGCAATAAATGCTGGTCTGGCTAGTAATGTCAACAACTCACAAATGAATATTTATTAAAAAGGGTCGCAGCAGAAGTCCTGACATGCACCTTCTGTCATACATCTAAAAGATTTGGATCATTGAATTTAGTAAGATACTGAAGGGTATAGTGTTGAAACTATTAATTCGGAATAACCTTTTTAAAGTTGTTTTCATTGATTTTAAATCAGATTACTCACAAATGAAAAACTGGATGCTGTTTAAAAATCCTTTGTGCTGGTGATAATCCAATTGTCAGTTATATTAATGAAGTTGCACCACTCTTGAATGAGCTGAAGAATACTTTTTGATAGAAGGAAAACACAGACTCAATCACATTATACAATGGTGCTGATTCATGGAAGATATAATGTTTGTGGTTCTGTCAATGAAATTTAGCAGATAGCTGAAATGCAACTAACCCAGCACAATTTTGGATCAGAGATAATGGAAACTGCAGATGCTGGAGAATCCAAGATAATAAAGTGTGAAGCTGGATGAACACAGCAGGCCCAGCAACATCTCAGGAGCACAAAAGCTGACGTTTCGGGCCTAGACCTTTCATCAGAGGTCTAGGCCCAAAACGTCAGTTTTTGTGCTCCTGAGATACTGCTTGGCCTGCTGTGTTCATCTAGCTTCACACTTTATTATTCAGCACAATTTTGGAGTAATTTAAGAACTGCACCCAAAGCAGAAACTCTGCACTGAAGCAGAGAACAGTTGCACATTAACAGATATTCTGCAACATTCAGGAGGGGAATGTTTTCCAATCCAGACATTCCAGAGGGGAATCATCCTATAGGTTGATAGAAGTAATGAAGCTGGTAACAAGGAATTCTGCCATGTAGTTTCAAGAGATAAATTCTAGATTGGTAGTCACATTACTTTTACTCACAATGCTATTCTTTGCACTACTTAGGGAAAAATTCACATTATGTTGATTTTCATTGAGTCCCAATGGATATGGCAATGCCATAAACCATTGTTGAAAAATGTTACAAGTGGAGTGGAGGTAAAATGGCCTCAAGCACTGCTTGGCCCTGGAGAATAAATGGAAATTAATTCTCTCCAAAGATGTCAAAGGGAGGTGTTTGCACTCCTGAGGCACTGACACCACTGTTAGAACCATGCAAGGCAACCTGCACAGCTAGAATGACATTCACCTAAACAAGTGTGGATCTTAGGTGCTGAGAAAGGGTCACTAGAACATGAGGGGAAATTTAAATAATAAGGGTTTGGGAAGCAAAAGTCAATGTCATAAGTCAAAAATCTGAATAAAAGAGCAACAGAATGTAGGACTGGGTAGGGACATATACCAACAGCATTTTGTCCATGAATAACTATAAATTGGCCCAGAAGACATTAGTGCTGCAATTATTCTATGACTGTATGTAACATAACTGAGGTAGAAGAATAATTCTGGTTGAAATGGGGTGATGTACAACCATCGAGCCAAACAAAGAAATATAAATTGAGAATGATCATGGGCTAAATATTGCAGGCTATAAGACCTTAAGAAAGGATCAGGAAACTGGAAAAAGAGGCACAGGAGCAGGAGCTGCAAGAAGAGTGTAGGGATGTTCACTGAAAGCATGCAATGCACTATAGCTTTGTCTGGTCAGCAGTCATATTGGTGCAAAGATATTTGGAGGGGGTGCACCCCAGTCAATGATTCTTTCTGGCAGTCTGTACTGTCAGCCAAAGGCAGATGCAGTTGCTGTTGATAATAAAGGTTTCAGCCTTCACTTGACAGCATCCCCATCATCTGCCTTTTTGGCCCTCCTGACTGAGTATTCATCTTTGCAGCAGAGCCCAATGCTGCAGCACACCCACAGCTCACTGCACTGACACTGGTGTAGCAGTCTCTGAACTGTCATCTCTACATTGAGGATATCCACCATGTATACCTCAGCTATATCAGAGACACAATATGCAGGCTTTCTCCACCCCATCGGAGGCCACGAGAGAAAATTACAAAGAAGTGGCTGCGAGTGGAGGGTGCTGTCCCAGGAAGACCACTAAGATATTGACTGGGATTTCTTTCACCTGTAACAATATTTCAAAATGATGAAGGCTCTACACTTGTGAGCGTCCTTGTTTTAACAATGGGACCAGAAAAGAAAGATGAAATATTGAAGAGAAATAAAGATTCTGAACAAGACTGTGAAGCCTCTGCACAGAAGTGCATCATTCATTGGCAGGAAGAGTAGGTCTATTCCAACCTACATCTACAATGGAATTTTTGCAGAATTATTTTGATACTACCTAAGTTGTGAAAATAACCAAAGATGCGCCCATTTTAAATCTTGTATTATTTAGTGAGACACAGTTAATTAGTAACCTCATAGTAAAAGATCTGCTAGGAAATAGCAATCTTAATATAATTGAATTGTGTATTCATTTTGAGACAAATTTTAGTTCTTAAACATACACAAAGCTATGGTGTTGGATAGACTGTTAGGTCTGAAGGCTGATGGCGTTGGACAGACTGTTAGGTCTGAAGGCTGATAAGTCCTGGAGACCTGATGGTCTGCATCCCAGGGTACTTAAGGAGGTGGCTCTAGAAATCGTGGACGCATTGGTAATTATTTTCCAATGTTCTATAGATTCAGGATCAGTTTCTGTGGATTGGCGGGTGGCTAATGTTGCTCCACTTTTCAAGAAAGGAGGGAGAGAGAAAACAGGGAATTATAGACCGGTTAGCCTGACGTCAGTAGTGGAAAAGATGCTGGAGTCAATTATAAAAGATGAAATTATGACTCATTCGGATAGCAGTAACAGGATAAGTCAGAGTCAGCATGGATTTACGAAGGGGAAATCATGCTTGACTAATCTTCTGGAATTTTTTGAGGATGTATCTATGAAGATGGACAAGGGAGAAGCAGTAGATGTAGATACCTGGACTTTCAGAAAGCCTTTGATAAAGTCCCGCATAGGAGATTGGTGAACAAAATTAGGGCACATGGTATTGGGGGAAAAATACTGATTTGGATTGAAAATTGGCTGGCTGACAGGAAGCAAAGAGTAGTGATAAACGGGTCCCTTGCGGAATGGCAGGCGGTGACCGGGGTGGGGGTGGGGGGGGGGGGGGTGCGGTGGGTGGTGGTGGTGGGTACCACAAGGTTCGGTGCTGGGACCGCAGATGTTTACAATGTACATTAATGATATAGACAAAGACATTAAAAGTAATGTTAGAAAATTTGCTGATGACACAAAGCTGGGTGGCAGTGTGGAAAGTGAGGAAGATGTTATTAGAATACAGGGTGACTTGGACAGGCTAGGTGAGTGGACGGATGCATGGCAGATGCAGTTTAATGTGGATAAATGTGCGGTTATCCACTTTGGTGGCAAGAACAGGAAGGCAGATTACTATCTCTATGGAGTCAAGTTAGGTAAAGGAGAAGCACAACGAGATCTAGGTGTTCTTGTACATCAGTCAATGAAAGCAAGCATGCAGGTACGGCAGGCAGTGAAGAAAGCTAATAGCATGCTGGCCTTCATAACAAGACGAATTGAATATAGGAGCAAAGACGTCCTTCTGCAGCTCTACAGGGCCCTGGTGAGACCGCACCTGGAGTATTGTGTGCAGTTTTGGTCTCCAAATTTGAGGAAGGGCATTCTTGCTATTGAGGGAGTGCAGACGAGGTTCACGAGGATAATTCCCGGAATGGCGGGACTATCATATGTTGAAAGATTGGAGCGACTGGGCTTGTATGCACTTGAGTTTAGAAGGATGAGAGGGGATCTTTTTGAGACGTATTAGATAATTAAAGGATTGGACACTCTGGAGGCAGGAAGCATGTTTCCACTGATGGGTGAGTCCAGAGCCAGAGGACACAGTTTAAAAATAAGGGGTAGGCCATTTAGAACAGAGTTGAGGAAAAACTTCTTCACCAGAGAGTGGTGGATATATGGAATGCTCTGCCCCAGAAGGCAGTGAAGGCAAACTCTCTGGATATTTTCAAGAAAGAGATGGATAGAGGTCTTAAAGATATTGGAATCAAGGGTAATGGGGATAATGCAGGAACAGGATATTGATTGTGGATGATCAGCCATGATCATAATGAATGGTGGTGCTGGCTCGTAGGGCCGAATGGCCTACTCCAGCACCTATCGTCTATTGTCTAATTATATAGGGGGAAAAGTTAGCTGATTAAGGTGGGTCATTTGAATTCTCTAATAATGTGGTAGTAAGTGAACATTGGGAATATTGACATAACCAATTTTTTCAACAAGATCATATTGCATTGAAAGCAAATTACCTCATCAAGAATGAATTATTCATGACTTACAAAGGAGGTCAAAGATAATGTTAAACAAAAAGAAGAGGCTGATAGTCTTGCAAAGAATTGTGGTAAGTTAGAAGTTTAGATAAATAAAATGGCAAAAAAAGAGGTTAAACTCACCAGGAATATAAAAACAAATCATGAAACATTTTACAATCAAATAAAAAGGAAGAGATTGACTAACATTTTAGAATCAGCGAAAGGAGAAATTGCCACAGCAAATGAAAAAAAACCACAGAAATATGAAACTCATATTCTGCACCTGTATTCATAGTCAAAGTCGGAAGTTGGATGCAAAAACAGTGTCAGAAAATTAACGTATTCAGCAGCAAAAAAGCCTTCCAAAAGTTTGAGGAGCAAAAATCCAACAAACCTCCAAGATCTGATGATCCTATTGTAAAGAAAATAGTTGCAGAATTAGTAGGTGTCATGTTTATGATTTTCCAACATTGCCTAAATTGTTGAGTGGCCTCAGTAGACTTGAAGTTACTAAATGTTACACTCCTATCAAGAAGCCGGTGGGGGGAAAGAGAGAGAGAGAGCGAGAGACAGAGAAAGAGAGAAAGAGAGAGAGTGAGGGAGAGAAGGCAATGAACTACAGACCAGTTAGGCTAACTTCACAATGTTGAAAGTTATGATCAGGGAAGCCTAACCTACGTGTTTAGTGTTATCAGATAATGCTACATGGTTTTATGAAAGGGAAGTACATAGAACATAGAACATAGAAAAGTACAGCACAGTGCAGGCCCTTCGGCCCACGATGTTGTGCCGTGGCATAATCCTAATCCAAAAATAAAATAACCTAACCTACACTCCTCTCAATTCACTGCAGTCCATGTGCATGCCCAGCAGTCGCTTAAATGTCACTAATGACTCCACTTCCACGACTACCACTGGCAAAGTATTCCATGCGCTCACAACTCTCTGAGTGAAGAACCTCCCTCTGACATCTCCTCTATACCTTCCTCCTAACACCTTAAAACTATGACCCCTCGTGGTAGTCAATCCTGCCCTGGGGAAAAGTCTCTGGCTATCGACTCTATCCATGCCTCTCATTACCTTGTACACCTCAATCAGGTCACCTCTCTTCCTTCTTCTCTCCAGAGAGAAAAGTCTGAGCTCAGTCAACCTGTCCTCGTAAGACAAGCCCTCCAGCCCAGGCAGCATCCTGGTAAACATCCTTTGCACCCTCACCAAAGCCTCCACATCTTTCCTATAATAGGGCGACCAGAACTGGACACAATATTCCAAGTGTGGTCTCACCAGGGTTTTGTAGAGCTGCAGCATAACCTTGCGGCTCTTAAACTCAATCCCCCTGTTAATGAAAGCCAAAACACCATATACTTTCTTAACAACCTTATCCACTTGGGTGGCAACTTTGAGGGAGCTGTGCACTTGAACACCAAGATCCCGCTGTTCCTTCACACTGCTGAGAATCCTGCCTTTAATCCTATATTCAGCATTTAAGTTCAACCTTCCAAAATGCATCACTTTGCATTTATCCAGGTTGAACTCCATCTGCCATTTCGCAGCCCAGCTCTGCATACTGTCAATGTCTCGCTGAAGCTGCAATAGCCCTCGATACGATCAACAGCACCTCCAACCTTTGTGTCATCAGCAAACATTCTGACCCACCCCTCAACCTCCTCATCCAAGTCATTTATAAAAACCACAAAGAGCAGAGGCCCAAGAACAGAGCCCTGCAGGACACCACTCGGCACTGACCTCCAGGCAGAATACTTACCATCTACAACCACTCTCTTTCTCCTGTCAGCCAACCAATTCTGAATCCAGACAGCCAAATCACCCTGTATCCCATAACTCCTGGCTTTATGAATGAGCCTGCCGTGGGGAACCTTATCAAATGCCTTGCTGAAGTCCATGTACATCACATCCACTGCTCGACCCTCGTCAACCTGTCTTGTGAACTCCTCAAAGAACTCAATAAGATTTATGAGGCATGACCTGCCTCTCACAAAGCCATGCTGACTCCCTTTAATCATGCTATGCTTTTCCAAATTGTCATAAATCCTATCCCTCAGAATTCTTTCCAAAACCTAGCTGACCACAGACGTAAGACTGACTGGTCTGTAATTTCCAGGGATTCCCTTTCTTGAAAAGAGGAACAACATTTGCCTCCCTCCAATCTTCCGGTACCACTCCCGTGGAGAGTGAGGAAGCAAAGATCTTTGCCAGCGGCTTAGCAATTTCTTTTCTCGCTTCTAGGAGCAACCTAGGATAAATCTGGTCTGGCCCTGGGGACTTATCAATCTTAATGTTTGCCAAAATTTCCAGGACATCAACTTCCTCAATCTTGATCTGTTCAAGCCTGTTTTCCTGCTCCTCAAAGTTCTCATTCACAACAAGGTCCCTTTCCTTCGTGAAAACCGAAGCAAAAAACTCATTTAGGGCTTCCCCTATCTGCTCAGGCTCCACGCATATGTTCTCTATGCTATCCCTGATCGGCCCTACCTTCTCCCTGGTCATTCTCTTATTCCTCACGTATGAGTAAAATGCATTCGGGTTCTCCCTAATCCTTCCTGCCAAGCCTTTCTTGTGCCCCCTCCTGGCTCTGCTTAATCCACTTTTGAGCTCCTTCCGAGCAAACCTGTAATCCTCTAACGCTGTGCTAGACCCTTGCTTCCTCCACCTTACGTAAGCTGCCTTTTTCTTTTTGACGAGAAGCACCTCTGTTCCCATCATCCAAGGCTCCTTAACCTTACCCCTTCTTACCTGTCTCAGAGGAACAAATTTATGCATCACTCACAACAACTGCTCCTTAAACAGTCTCCACATGTCTGTTGTGCCCCTTCTGTGGAACAATTGCTCCCAATCTGTACTTCCAACTCCTGCCTGATAGCGTCATAGTTTCCTTTTCCCCAGTTAAATATCTTCTCCTGGTAACTGCTCCTTTCCCTTTCCATGGCTCTGGTAAATGTGAGGCTGTTGTGGTCACTGTTGACAAAGTGTTCTCCCACCGCGACATCTGACACCTGTCCTGGCTCATTGCCGAGCATCAAATCCAAAATAGCCTCCCCCCTCGTCGGCCTGTCCACATCATGAGTAAGGAAACCCTCCTGAACACACCTGGCAAAAACGGCTCCATCCAAACCATCTGCACTAAGAAGGTTCCAATCGATATTGGAAAAGTTGAAGTCACCCATAACAACAACCCTGCTACGTTTGCACTTTTCAACAATCTACTGGCCTCTGAGTTCTTCGATCTCCCTCCTGCTATTTGGAGGTCTGTAGAAAACCCCAATGAGGTGCCTGCTCCCTTGTTGTTCCTAACTTCCACCCATACTGACTCAGTCGACAAACCTTCCTCAGCAACCTCAGTAGACGATTCCTCATCAAAAGTTCTTTCAGCCGCCGTTATACTGTCCTTAAGTAATGTTTGACAAATTTATAAGAGGTTTTGCGATTGTAACTAGTAGGACAAGTAAAGGGGAATGAATAGATGTAAAATTCCTGAATTTTTGGAAGATGTTCACAGAGGTGTTGTACAAAAAAGTAAGGTACAAATGAAGAGATCATGGAGTTGGAGCTAATATATCTTCATGAACAGAGGGGCCATCATTCACTGCAGTAATGTTAAAGAGATATGTGAAACACAACCTTACGTTGTACTCTAGTGAGAACACCAGCTCTGAGGAAGCCCTAGGCACCTCAGAAAGCCTTCCTTACACACAGAGTTAACATACTGTACCCGCAGGACAGGAGTTTAGCAAAGCTACTGATTCATCCAAAAGACAAAGTTCTGTGTGCTGATTCCTGAACCCATCAAGCATGGGAAGCTGGCACTCCTGCAGCATCTATATCCATCTATGCTGCAGGAAGGAGGCAGCAGGCTAGGATCTGAAAGGATTGTAACCCTACACAAATAGAAACATAGGAGCAGGAGGATGCCATTCAGCCTTCTGGCCTGCTCTGCTATTCTTCACAATCATAGCTGATTGTTTAGCTCAATAGAGATCCCATTTGCCCTAAGTGCTATATCTAGCCACGTCTTGAACACATTCAATGTTTTGGCATCAAATACTTCCTGTGGTAATGAATTCCACAGGCTCATCACTCTTTAGGTGAGGAAATGTCTCCTCATGTCCGACCTAAATGGTCTACCCCGAATCCTCACACTGTCACTGGTTCTGGGCACATCCATCATCTTGAGCATCCTCCCTACATCTATCCTGTTGAGTTCTGTTAGAATTTTATAAGTCTCTATGAGATACCCCCTCATTTTTCTGAAATCTAGCAAAAACAATCCCAACCGAATCAATCTCTCCTCATACATCAAACCCCATCCCCAAAATCTACGTTACCACCTGCTACAGCTGCATGCATACCTTCAGTGACTGGTGCACAGGAACACTCAGGTCCTGCTGCACACTCCCCTCTCCCAATTTACAGCCATTCAGGTAGTAACCAGTCTTCTCGGTTTTGCTGCTAAAGTGTACAAGGATGACCTCTACAATTGCAACAAATCTCAAAACATCTCTCCATTGAGCATAATGGGAAATATTTTTGCTTGCATTGTCCTTGTCAAACTGCAGATTGTTGCTGGGCGCAGCTACGCTGCATTCTAATCTGGTTTCAATACAATTAGCTTTGCATTTTGGCATCAGCTTCACAGTCTAAAAGCTAATGTAGAGATGCCACAAACAAAAGAGAACGGAAAATTTCTTCATTGGTCTGACCAAGGCATTCAACTGTCTGAGCAGAAGCAGTTTTTTTCAGCTGCCAGGGAAGATTGGCTGCGTACTGAAACTGCTCAGTGTGTTCCCTCTTGTCATGACAGCACTATATTTAAAGTTGGCTATGATTGGGTAAATTGCAGAATCCTTTGAATTTTACAGTGGGTTAAGCAATTTTCTAGCATTGATACTCTTCGACATATTGCTCCTTTTGCTGTTCTATGTCTTCAGGTCATGTATAAATGTTATCTACTTACATTTCAGAATGAGCAGGAAGCTGTTAAGCTACGATCATCTGAGATTAAACACAAATTGCACACGACATGGAAAATGTCACATGTAGCATCCCATTGTAAGGAGCGCCTGAAGCATGAATAAATAGATACACTCATTTCTGGAAAGAGTTTGATATGACAATTAGTATCAATAAGGTAAATATCATGGTCCAGGATATTGTTATACTGTCATCCATCAACAGTGACAATGTGACACTTGGAGAACTAATGAAGAGTCACTTTAGACTCAAAACATTAGCTCTAATTTTTATATCTACAGATGCTACAAGTTTCTATGAGGAATAAGGGAAATAGTTACTAAAATAATGGGTTATCAGGAAAGTCAGCCTGGAAATTGGATATAAGAAAATGGTGGAAGCATTGAACAGATGTTTAAAGACACAAGTAACATTCTAGTATCACTTGTAAATCAAGAAGTGAAAGGGAGGGAAGAATTTAAGATATTTATAATTGACAGTGAAAAGAAACTGAAAAATATATTAAACTAAAGGCTAACATGTCAACTGGTTCTGATAGACTTTTTCTTAAGGTCCTAAATGGCTGAGGGGAGAGCAAATTTCCCTTAACCCAGAAAAAAAAATCCATTTGATTTGGAAGTAGCATGTCACATTCAAGAAAGGAAGAAGCCAGGAAGAAGCAAGCCCTTTGGACCAACATCTGTCAAAATTACTCACCCTAGCTCTTGTCTCTTTCACAAAAACAATCCTCCTTTCAGCAATCACACTTTTAAATCCCCTCAGGATCTTTTATGTTTCAATAAGACCATCATTCATTCTTCAAAATTCTGATGGATCCAGATCCAACTTGTTAAATTATTACTATAATAAAGCCCCTCATTGTAAGAACTTTAGCCATCAAGCCTACTCCTCCATTCAATAAGATCATGACTGATCCAAGTGTAACCTCTAGTTTGCATTCCTGCTTAATCCTATAGCCTTTCACTCCTTCCTTGAGAAGAATCTATCTACCACTGCCTCAAATATATTTAAGAACTCTGTTTCCAAAGGCTTATCATTCTCTGAAGAGGATAAAATTCAACATCTTTCTGTTTTAAATGGGCAATTTTTAAATAATTTTCTTTAAAATACCCTGTATCTGCATATGCCCTTCCATGATACACGCATCAGAACACTCAAATCCCTCTGTACCTCACAGCTCTGAAATTTCTCATCCCTTAGATATTATGCTTGTTTTTTAAAATCTTCCTTAAAATTTCAATTTTTCCACATTATGCTCCATGTGTCAGATCTTTAGCCATTCAGCTAACCTATCTATATCTTTTTGTAGCGTCCTTGTGTAATCTCCACAACTTAGTTTCCTACCTATCTTTATATTATCAGCAGATTTGGTATACGTCTTCCGTCCTTCCACCTAAGTCATTGAAATAATTGTGAACATTTCAGGCTCCAACACCTAACCCTATGGCATTCCTCATGTAACATCCGGTCAATCTGAAAATATTCCAACTATACCTAGTCTCAGTTTCCTGTTAGCTAGCCAATCTTTTATCCATGCTCATATGTTGCCTTTATAACATCAGATGTGATTTTCTGCAGAAACCTTTGATATTATACTTTACCAAATGACTTCTGGAAACCTAAGTGTAGTATATCCACTGGTTCCCCTTTGTCAATAGCATATGTTACCTCCTCAAGAACTCAAATGTATTCTTCAAACATTATTTCCAATTCACTAAACCATACTGCCCCTGCCTGTTTACCTGGAACATATCCACGTTCCTTCCTACAAATTCTTTAATGATACATTCTAAAAAAAGCCTGCTTACAAAATAGCAGCAGTTGAGTAGGTTGCATCCAGGCTTGTGAGTCCAGATTTCATCCACTCTGTCTCTTTTGTGTTTTCTTTCCTCTTTTTCTTTATTTCTCATTTTTTTTTGTTTTTAATGTTTCCTACTTACATTCTGGAGGCCGTGGAGACCGCAGCAGTGACAGGGTGTGGCAGCAGCTGGGAGGCAGTGTGAGCTCGGATGACGGCAGTGGTGAGGCGGTCACTGGCGAAGGATGGGGTCAGTGGCAGTGGGCCGTGAGGGATGGCAGCAGTGGTGGTTAGCAGCTATACGGTAGTTTGGGCTGAATGCTTGCGAGTGGTGGCAAGGCCTGGCCTGCCCAGGCTCGTCTTAGCCCAGCGTGGGTGAAAGCATGCCCAGCACAGAGGGAGAAACGATCCCTCTTGAGCAAGCCAAGCTTTGAGCAACTGCAGGCTCATGGTTCAAGAAAGGACTTTAATGTTTGAATTTTGAACTTTACTTTTATGCTAAGCGGACTTAGTGCCAATGCTTTTCAACTTATTTCTTTATTTTACTATTTCTGTAACTAATATTTTGCACTTAAGTTATTTGTGTCTAAGATGGCACTCTGTGTGGCGACATTGTACATTTTTCAGGGTAAGCTTGTACCCAGTGTTTGAGTGCACGTGACAATCTGAAAACCTAAATCTAACACCTTTACTATGATTATTCTTAAAGTAATTGGCCCATAGTTTCCTGCCCTTTGCCTCCCTCCTGCTTTGAATAATGTATAAACTTGTGCTGTCTTCCACAACTCCGCAATATCACAGAGTTTGGTATTTGATTGTGTTATATCCAGAAAGTTCAGGCAGATCGAAGCTAAATCTACACAGATAATGGGAAATGCAGATGCTGGAGAATCCGAGATAACAAAGTGTGGAGCTGGATGAACAGATGAAGGGACCAGGCCCAAGACATCAGCTTTTGTGCTCCTAAGATGCTGCTTGGCCTGCTGTGTTCATCCAGCTCCATACTTTGTTATCTCAAAGCTAAATCTTGCAATTTTTTGTTAGTCATGAAAATGTTTATCAGTACTTCAGAATGCTCTGTAGATTAAGAACATCACTTAGTGCATTCTGGCAGATTTTTAAGTTTAGTAAGATGTTGAGGTGTCACATAAAGTTACTGGATGGAGTCTTTTTCCATCTTATGGACAAAGCAGATTAGATCAAAAAATAATAGCAATGACCTCTCAACTTGAAAAATACAAGAACATTCACAGCTCCCAAGATTGACTTATTAGGGCACAGATTGCAGCACAACACATACAATAACATCCAGAGATAACACAGTGTGGAGCTGGAGGAGCACAGCAGATCAGTCAGCATCAGAGGAGCAGTAAAGTTGACATTTCGGGTCAGGACCCTTCTTCAGAAAAATCAATAAAATATTTCAGGGACTGATGAGCCTGAAATTGCTTTCATTATCTTTCTTGAATTTGTTTTTCAGTTGATTTTCATGTCCTATAGTTCTGTTATCCTCTATAGAATCAAATTTCCTGAATTGGTCCTCTACATTCCCAACCTTTGTTTAATATGAATAAGCCCATCGTATTGTCTTCAGTTTTTTCTCTGAACACCAATTTCAGTTCTTTGTGTCTGCCCTCATGTTTTATTTTCCGGCCTTCACTTTCCTGCTGCAGCTGTCACTTTCAGTGAAAGCCTGCCCGATGGTAAACTTTATGAGAAGGAGTGGAGATTAATTGTCCAATTTCTCTTGAGTTGAGGTCATTGGTTCCCCAGAACTGCCCAAAAGAGACACATTAAAGGAGGAATGTTCTGGACATGTAATAACAACTCATTTGTTGCAATGGTTGTGATACTTTAAAATAAACCAATTACCACTACCAGTTGTCTCATGCCCTAAAAACATAAATATCTATGATTCAAGAATTAACAGAGAATCAAACAGCTAAGAATATCCACTGCTGACAGTTGGAATCTCCAAGAACTAGAATGGAAAGAAACTAAATGGTGTAGTTTACAAAGAGACTCCTGTATATTTTGGAAAAATTGAGTTCTGGGAAAGTAGAAACTCTTGCACTCATATCCTTGACTTTTCAATGCTGCTGATTCTGCAAGGTGTAGATACAGGATACACATTTCCTGGTACCACGTCAAGAAATGGCAACTTCCCTGCTCCTCTGATGTTACCTCGCCTGCTTTTCTCCCCCAGCTCCACACTGTGTTATCTCTGACTCCAGCTTCTGCAGTTTTACTATCTCTTACAATAATATCCATGCCATTTATGTGCAATTGATCCCACATAGCATTAGCATTGTTTCTTGGTGCATCCAATTTCTGGCACAATTTCATTTCTAATGGCAGCATGGTGGGCCTGTGGTTAGCACTGTACTTCACAGCACCAGGGACCTGGGTCCAATCTTACACTTGGGTGACTGCCTTTGTGGAGTTTGCACATTCTCCCTGTATCTGCATGAGTTTCCTCCCACAGCCCAAAGATGTGCAGTTTAGGCACATTGGTCAAGTTAAATTGTCCATGATGTTCAAAGATGCACGGGCTATGTAGACTAGCCTGGGAAATGCTGGGTTACACTGATAGGGTAGGAGGCTGGGTCTGAGTGGACAAAATGTGGAGCTGATGAGCACAGCAGGCCAAGCAGCAGCTCAGGAGCCCAAAAGCTGATATTTCAGGCCTAGACCCTTCATCAGAAAAGGGAGACGGGGAGAGGAATCTGAAATAAATAGGGAGAGAGGAGGAAGCAGACCGAAGATGGATAGGGGAGAAGATAGGTAGAGAAGAGAGTATAGGTGGGGAGGTAGGGAGGGGATAGGTCAGTCTGGGGAGGACAGAGAGGTCAAGGGGGCGGAATGAGGTTAGTAGGTAGAAAATGGAGGTGCAGCTTGAGGTGGGAGGAGGGGATAGGTGAGAGGAAGAACAGGTTAGGGAGGCACGGATGAGCTGGGCTGGTTTTGGCAACTACTCTTTCGATTTCTCCCATTTCCTACAGACAAAGGGGATGGCCATGGGTACCCACATGGGCCCAAGCTATGCCTGCCTCTTTGTAGGTTATGTGGAACTGTCCCTCTTCCACACCTACACTGGCCCTAAACCCCACCTCTTCCTCCGTTGCATCGATGAATGTATTGGCGCCGCCTCATGCTCCCAAGAGGAGCTCGAACAGTTTATCCACTTCACCAACACCTTCCACCCCAACCTTAAGTTCACCTGGACCATCTCCAACACATCCCTCACCTCCCTGAACCTCTCTGTCTCCATCTCAGGCAACCACCTAGAAATCGATATCTATTTCAAGCCCACCGACTCCCACAGCTACCTGGAATACACCTCCTCCCACCTACATTCCTGCAAAACTTCCATCCCCTATTCCCAATTCCTTCACCTCCGCTGCATCTGCTCCTAAGGATGAGACATTCCACTCTCGTACATCCCAGATGTCCTCGTTCCTCAAGGAGCTCAAAATCCCCCCCGCGGTGGTCGAGGACACCCTCATTTGTCGCCCGCATTTCCCGCAACTCATCTCTCACACCCCGGCCCCGCAATAACTGCCAAAAGAGAAACCCCTCATCCTCATATACCATCCCACCGACATCCAAATACAATGCATCTTCCTCCGACACTTCCACCATCTACAATTCCACCCCACTACTAAAGATATTTTTCAATCCCCACCCTTGTCTGCCTTCCAGAGAGATCACTCTCTCCGGGACTCCCTGGTTTGCTCCACACTCCCTTCCAACCCCACCACACCTGGCACTTTCCCCTGCAACCGCAGGACGTGCTACACCTGCTCCCACACCTCCTCCCTCACCCCCATCCCAGGCCCCAAGATGACTTTCCACATCAAGCAGATGTTCACCTGCACATCTGCCAATGTGGTATACTGCATCCATTGTACCTGGTGTGGATTCCTCTATATTGGGGAAATCAAGCAGAGGCTTGGGGACCGCTTTGCAGAACACCTACTCTCGGTTCACAATAAACAACTGCACCTCCCAGTCGTGAACCATTTTAACTGTCCCTCCCATTCCTTAGATGACATGTCCATCCTGGGCCTCCTGCGTGCCATAATGATGCCACCCGTAGGTTGCAGGAACAGCAACTCATATTCCTCTTGGGAATCCTGCAGCCAATTGTATCAATGTGGATTTCACAAGCTTCAAAATCTCCCCTCCCCCCACTGCATCCCAAAACCGTCCCAGCTCATCCCCACCTCCCTAACCTGTTCTTCCTCTCACCTACCCCCTCCTCCCACCTCAAGCCGCACCTCCATTTCCTACCTACTAACCTCATCCCACCTCCTTGACCTATCCATCCTCTCCGGACTGACATGTCCCCTCCGTACCTCCCCACCTATACTCTGCTCTCCACCTATCTTCTCCTCTATCCATCTTCGGTCCGCCTCCCCCTCACTCCCTGTTTATTTCAGAATCCTCTCCCCAACCCCTGATGAAGGGCCTAGGCCCGAAAGGTCAGCTTTTGTGCTTCGAAGAAGCTGCTTGGCCTGCTGTGTTCATCCAGCACCACGCTTTGTTATCTCGGATTCTCCAGCATCTGCAGTTCCCATCATGTCTGGGTCTGAGTGGGATGCTCTTCAGAGGTTTGGTGGTGACTAGATAGGCTGAATGGCCTGCTTCCACACTGTAGGGATTCTATGAACTATTTAAAAATTACAGAGCCTCTGTGGATTTTACTGTGAAAAGATGTGCAATGGAAACAGGCAATCATGAACAAATTTTGCTAAATTAGGTAGAGCGAAGACAACGTTTTTGTGAATCTGGATGCATTTATACCCACATTCAGAAATACATGTCACAACAGCTGCGTCAGGAAGTGCAGATGGATCTATATACCCATAGTCCAGTGAAGGAAGTGAATTAACAATCATTTATGCATCACACTGTTGTTGGAAACTGGAGGCAATCATTACTGGAGATTGGGAAGCACTTATCTATATCTGTACTTGCAGAGATTTGCATATGTATCTCTATGCTAGAAAGTTCACTCTTCATACAGATCTTGAAGCTATGACAACATTTTTAGTTATGTAAGGATCTGCCAGTCTATCTTTACACATCCACAAATGGTCAGATTGTCTTACTCACCACAACTTTGAGATCAGATATCTTGCACGTTCTTGCACCTGAGCAGCTGACATGCTTAACCGTACTAATATTGCAGACAATTTTAGCAGCTCTAAAGAATAATGACAAGGGAACAGGAGCAAGGTAACTATACTTTAAGATTGGTTTTGGGTTCGCAACCACAAGACGACATAATCTGTAATATGAGGTGAAACGAGGTCAAACAATTACATAGCGATTCTCCAGCATCTGCAGTTCCTATTATCTCTCTCTCTCTACATAGCGATTTCAACAAGTTTCATTGCACCATCAGACTTACCATTGACTATTCTTCAAAATCATTCTCATTCCTGGACACACGGATCTCCATCAGGGGCTGACACCTCAGTACATCACTGTACCGTCAGCCAATGGATAACCTCACTATGTTGCACGCTTCTTGCTTCCACCCTAAATGTATTAAAACAGCCATCTCCTGCACACAAGCCCTGTGCATACACAGGATCTGCTCAGATGAGGGAGAACACGATGGACACCTGAAGGTTTTGAAGGCACCCACATAAGAATGGGATGCAATGCTCAACTCATCGATCGACAGTTCCAATGTGCCACAGCGAAGAAACGTAGTGACTCCTCAGAAGACATACACGGGATACCTCTGATAGGGTACCCTTCATCATCCAGAATTTCTCCGGAGCAGAGAAACTACAGAATGTTGTTTGCAGCCTTTAACACATCATCACTGATGATGAGCACCTTGCCACGATATTCCCCACACCTCTGCTTCTCACCTTCAAACAATCACCAAACCTTAAACAGACCATAGTATGCAGCAAATGACCCAGCTTTCAGGAAAACATTGATCACAACACCACACAACCCTGCCATGGCAACCTCTGCAAGACATGTCAGATTATCGACAGGGACACTATCATCACACGTGGGAACACCACCCACCGGGTACATAGCAGATACTCATGTGGCTTGGCCAATGTTGTCTATCTCATATGTCGCAGGCAATGTTGCACCAATACATAGGTGAAACCATGCAGATGCTATGACAATCGATGAATGGACATGGCGCAACAATCATCAGACAGGTATGCTCCCCCCCCGCCCAGTCGGAGAAAACTTCAGTAACCAAGAGCATTCCATCTCCGGTCTTTAGGGAAATGTCCTCCAAGGTGGACTTTGGGATACACAACAATGCAAAATTGCCAAGCAGAGGTTGATAGCCAAGTCCCCATGAGGACAGCCTCAACCGTGATTGTGAGCTCATGTCGCATTGCAGGTGAGCCCACCTCACTGTATGCTCGCACTTACACACGTACACACCCACTCACACACACACACGTACACACCCACATACTTACGCGCACACACACACACACACACACACACACACACACATACACACCCCCTCTCTCACACACGCGCACACACACACACACACACACACTCACACACACATACATACACACACACATACACACCCACTCTCTCACACACACACACACGTACACACATGTACACATCCACTCTCTCACATACGTACTCACACACACACACACTCACCCACTCTCTCACACACGTACTCACACACACATACTCACACATACACACACACACACACACACACTCATACATACACGCACGCGCATACATACACACATACACACACATGCACACACACACACACACATATACACACAGATGTACACACACACACACACACCTTCTCACACATATACTTATAGAGTCACAGAGTAATGGAGAAAAGCATGAAAACAGGCCCTTAACCCCAAGTTGGTCCATGGTGCCCAATCAGCTAGTTCCAAGTGCGCTTATTTGCTCCAAGTGTGGCCTTACCAATGACACATATAACTATGACATAACTTTCCAGCTCCAATACTGAACTCCTTGACTAATAAAGGCCAGCATGCTTATTGCTTTATTCATTGCCCTGTCTACCTGTGATGCTGCTTTCCATAACCTATATGCTTGTACTCCAAAGTCCCTCTGTTCCTCTAAAGTCCCTCCTCAGGGCCTTACCATTTACAATGTAAGTCCTACCTTAGTTAGACTTTCCAAAGTGTAATACCTCACACTTATCTGTATTGAATTGCATTTGCCAATCCTCAGCCCACTTCCCCATCTGATCGAGATCCCTCTGTAATTTTTGATAACCTTCCTCGCTATCAATGTTACCTTCTAATTTTGTATCATCTGCAGACTTACTAATCATACCTTAAACATTCACATCCAGATCATTTCTGTCAATAACAAATAACAGCTGACCCCGTGGCTCACCACTTGTCACAGACCTCCAATCTGAGAAGCAACCTTCAATCATTATCCTCTGCTTCCTACCATTGAACCAATTTTGAATCCAATTAGCTAGCTCTCCCTGGGTCCCATGTGACCTAATGTTCATGACTAGCCTGCCATGCGGGAATTTGTCAAAGACCTTACCAAACTCCAGAAAGACAACATCCACTGCCCTACCCTCATCGGACCTCTTGGTTACCTCCATGCAAAGCTCTAAAGGATTTGCCAACATGACTTCCCATGCACAAATCTATGCTGCCTATCCCTAATCCCTCACTCTCACACATTCTCTCACAAGCAAACTCTCTCTCTCTCTTACACACACACACACACACACACACACATACACACACACACACACACACACACACACACACACACACACACACACACACACACACACACACACACACACACACACACACAAATCTGTGGGTGAATTATTTCATCCAAGATGTTTGTCTATCTGCAAATAACATTCTATTCCGTTGAAATGAAAATAAAGTCTGACTCTATGTTAAAACACAGACAGATTCTAAACAAGACCTCACATCTAAAATGCATTGTCTAACCTGAGTTTTAACCTCTTGTACACAGTGATCGTACCTTTAATTATCTTGGGGACATGACTTGTAACAAATTCTGGAATTTGCATTTTAATCAATAGAAATCTGCATCTCCTTTCTAACTGATTATAGATTCATCAGGAGGTGGTCAGTGAGTCATTTTCTGCTTATGAATACAAAGTCATTATACCTCCTCTTCCACAATACACATGAGGAAGGAGCAGAGATCAAAAAGATAATGTTTTCAAATAAGCCTGTTGGGCTATAGCCTGGTGTCATGTCATTTTTTGACCTTGCCCACCCCAGTTCAACACCAGTACCTCCATATCATGGCTACTAAATTGAGGCGATCCAATAGGGTTTAATTATGATGACTATTTTGGTGAATTTTATGAAGCATAGCTTTATTTTAACTAAATGATTGTTAATTTATTTTTAAAACAGGAACAAATAATATCAATTTATACATGGCCTTTTATGATCTTAGGATGTCCCAAAACACTTTAAATTTTCTTATGTACATTTGTAATACTAACACGAGTCTCAAACCCAGTGCAAACCCTAGTCATCACTTTAGAAATAGACAATGTTTACCTGGAAGCTTTTCGAATTATCCTTTATTTTCAAAATGGACACTAGATATGTGGCAAAGGTGATCAGGTGACTTTGGCAGTTCCTGTCTTGAACTTCTGGAAAATCGCTTATTGAACGTCAATGATCGTAAGCACCCACAAGAATGGAAATACCCAGATAGGAATTATTTGTGAAATTTGCCATGACTAATTGGTTCTGATATACCCAAGACCCGATGCTTAATGAACTCACAGATGTCTTGTTGAAGGCTCATGTATCACGGTGGTAGTATTCCTTACCTCTGGGCCAGATGGCTCAGGTTCAACTCCATAGTTAACTAAGGTGAACTGAAAAGCCCATAAGGGTTATTAGGAACTGCAGATGCTGGAGAATCCAAGATAACAAGGTGTGGAGCTGGATGAACTCAGCAGGCCAAGCAGCATCTTAGCAGCAGGAAAGCTGACGTTTTCTCATGAAGGGTCTACGCCCAAAACATCAGCTTTCCTGCTCCTAAGATGCTGCTTGGCCTGCTGTGTTTATCCAGCTCCACGCCCTGTTATCTTGAAAAGACCATAAGTTATGTGTGTCTGACGGTAGGTGGCAGAATAACAACAGGAAGAGATAGTGATCAGAGATAATGGGAACTGCAGACGCTGGAGAATCTGAGATAACAAAGTGTGAAGCTGGATGAACACAGCAGGCCAAGCAGCATCTCAGGAGCACAAAAGCTGACATTTCAGGCCTAGACCCTTCATCTTTGCTTAAGAACTTATTATATCTAAAGTCTTCAAGAAGCCTTGCAGCCTGATTCCTGACTCCAAGTCCACCCTTAATAAATTGGACCCCCTGGAAGCTGCAACTACCTTTTGTGATCTGCTGGATATTCGTCCCCTTAAGGGAATCCTAGAACAATCTGAATAGCTGATTTTAGCCTTTTTGAACTCATTTAAATTACAACACAAGAGTCAAAAATATTCCTTTCTTTACCAAAGCTTCTGTGACTGCTTTCCTACAACAAGTCAAACACATGAACTATGAACTATTTTACCTTTATGACTTGTAAAAATGTACTATTCTCTTTCACCATTTCTTTCTTCTGGGTATGAGTAGTGTAGGGTTTATTGTTTTGGGAAGAATGTGCAAAAGCTAGCTGCTACTATTTAATGTGACGGCGCAAAACTAAAAGGCCAAGAAATGTGTACATCTTCCCCTCCTGAAACCACACTGATTAATGAAAAAGGGGAAGATACAAGGGTTTTGATTCTTTCCTCACTCTGTCTCTAGATGTGCAAATGTGGTGTTTAACACAAGAGAAAAGCAGCTGTGCAGAATCCACTGGTTCTGCTCTCGCCTAAAACTAAAACTGAAAGCAAGATACAGGCTGTGTTTTGAGTTATTTTTCCAGTTTTACATCTGATTCTTTTTTCATCCCTAGAAGGCACAGCCAGAAGACACTGTCTGGCAGAAAAGGCATTGTTTATTTGTTCCACTTGTCCAATGAAACTCTGATAGATTCACAACACGTATGATTCATCACCAAAACTTCCTCTGACCTTGCCCCAAGCCGCCCCTCAGACAACAGAATGGGGTTAGGTGATTAATTTCTAGGATATCTCCTTTTTTCAATTACATTCATTTTCTATTGGGAGATGATGAACATAATTATAACACAATTTCCCTGTGGTTAGAATTAAGCCTACTTCCTAGCATCTTTAATACTTATTCAATGCAAATCCAAAAGTTGTACAAAGCACAAAACTGTAAGCTACAACTCGCTTCTTTATTTTCTTCAGCAAGCAATATATTTTGTATAATTTTAACTTCTGAATTTTCTCTTCAATTAAGAGTAATTTTCTTCAGTAAGCAATGTATTTTCTATAATTTTAACTTCTAAATTTTCTGTTCAATTAACAGCAATTTTCTTTTGTGAATCTCTCAGTGATAATGGATCGTACTTCTATGTTGTTTCTTTACATGACAATGAAGAATGGTTATCTCTCTAATAATCGCATAGGAATTAATTTTAACTTTTTAGTGAGATTCTTAAATTTCAGATTGAGCACCAGTCCACAGCTCTCCTGCTTTTGATCCTATTCAAGTTAGTGACCTAAAATGTCGCTCTTTTTGTACTAGCAAAGAGGCTTGTACTAGGCTTGTATTCTTTCGAGGTTAGAAGGATCAGAAATGACTTAATTGAAACATGTAAGATTCTGGTAGAGTTGACTTGGTGGTTGTTGAAAGGATTCTCCCTCTTGTGGGAGAATCCAGAATTAAGAGTCATAGTTTAAAATAAGGGATTGTCCTTTTAAGACTGAGGAAAGATGAGAAAGCTTTTTTTTTGAGGATTGAGAGCTTTTGGAATTCCCTTCCTAAAAAGCCATTGGATTCACAATCTTAAAATATTTTAAAGGCAGATGTAGATACATTGTTGATTCCCAAGAGTGTGAAAGGCTGTTGGCGATATACAGAAATATAGAGTCAGGATTAAAATCAGATCAGATATGATCTCATTGAATGACGGAGAAGGCCAGGGAATATGTTTTCTAAAGTGACAATTAGATGTAAAACAGTTCAATTTCAGAGGGTCACATGCCACATTCTGCAAATGTTTGCCAAACCATTCAGACCTCTGTTTAGTTAGGGATTTTTCAACCATCAAATCTGCTGTTACCTAAGACAGGCATTAAATCTGAGCATTGAAAAAGTCTGTTTCAGCATTACTTCTGAATTGGGTAGGTACCAAGCTAGCTCTGTTAAGGAAAACTGGATCAAAATGTGACCAAGGCAATAATCTGTTTTAGGATTGTAAAAAGTTGTCACCATGAAGCTTTGTTTATTAAAACACAATTTGAAGAATTTGGAACCCAGAGCCAATCCTCTGGAATGGTATGGAAGGCTGCCCTTAACTTTACTCTGCCAGGACCTCTTGAATTACAGGTGCCTCCACAGAATTTGTTAAAGACTCTGCTCAGACTTTGAGACATTACTGCTGGTTGCTGCACATGCAGTGTGTTTGCTATGTAAACTGTTGGAACATTGCGCAGCTTTGGGGCTGATGTAGCATGGTGCCGTTCAGGAAGGTGAATACCACCTTGACTGAAGATTGCCCACCAGCAAGGCAAACTGCCTAGTTATGTGACTGGCTGAGTTAGCACAGCAAGGAAATGGAGGGGAGGGCAAGGCAAGTTATGGTTACTGCCAGCATGCAAAGTACGTGCTAAATTAGTAAGCGCTGACAGAGAAAGAGAACAGCCCTGAGATGCAGCCTGGTACAAACGATGTGTTGGGTGCCTCTCTATGTATGCAAAGTATTCCTGTTGCAGCCTTTTAATGCTCGTTACAGGTGTACCCTGTAATGCAAGTCCGTGTTTCCACAGCAGCCTGCAATTCTATCACAGACATGCCATGATGGTCATCAGAGATTGGCATGTGCTGGATGCCAATGTTTGTGGAGGAGGGATATGCATGGTGGAAGCCTGTGGATAGTATGGTGAAGTGCAATAGAGAGATGGTTTGGAGAAAGTGGAAAGCTGAATTTGCTGGGGATCCATGATGGCTTCTATGTCCAGTCTTCCCAATATCTAGCTTGTTTGGAGTGTTTGGTAAGATAGAAAGCTGAATACCAATGGGACAGGGTTGTTGCATTTAACAAGCAATAATTCCTCTTAATTAACAACTCACCACTGCCTAGCGAGAAACTGTTCAGACCTCTTTTGAAAGAGATGGAGCAAGATGCTGTGGGTGTGAGATTGTTGCCTTCTCCTTTGATTCTGACACAATTTTGGCCATAGTCAACATTGCTCAAACCCCTTTCAGATTCCATCCAGTGAATCTACCAAGGCATCCCCACTAATTGCAGCAACCGGGCACTTCTCTGAGGTCAGTTATTAATAGCTTTCACTTGATTTGCAGCATTGCCCACAAGCTGTCAGGGAATTCATAATAGACTTCTGCACATAGACTAATTGAAAAGAGGCCCAAGGCAAAATTTAATTGGGTCTCAAGCCTACCTGTTGTGGTACAAGGATGGATCCCAGGTCCTAGATTGCATCACTAGCCCATCTGATCCTTATCATGATGGAAATGAATGCCATGAGGTTTATAACTGGCGACTGGTTTGTCATCATATATTTACATCATTGGTGGAAGTCAAAGCTACCCTACAATCCGTACTGATGGATTATTGTGATGCTCACTGTTATCTTGTGTCTGTGATGATGGATGACTGCTTCACAGTTGTTACCTTGTCCTTGTATCTGAAATGATTGATGTTCTGTTTTCTGCTGATGTTTATCTCCATCAGTGATGAGTGATAGCTGTCTCTGTTATTTTCTGAATAACTTTATACTATTTCTAACCTCTCCAAAAAGGATCATCTTCTTTTCTTATCGCTGGTCCCTCTGATTTCTCCTTATTATCTTACAGTCTCTCTTTATTTTCCAAAGCATTCATAACAAACAGAACAAGTAGTTGTAGACATTATAATATTTGAGTGGAAAAGTCCAATGTCATTTTTGTGATTCAGTGCTAAGCTTGCTACTTTGTTAGTGACTTAGTTTTGTCTCTTTGTCTTTTTAGGAAAAAGTGAGAAGTATTGGAAAGATCAGCAAACTGATTATTAACCTGTTGGGCTGCATCATTTCATCTTCCAGTGGGCAACAAGTCCAGGAGCTTGACATGAATTCAAACATTCTGTCTTCGAGAACTGGGTGCCACATATGAATAATAAGACCTGCACATTAATCACTTCCAGTCATAAACAAAGGAAGGTTATACCTTCAAAGGAAATCTTTCTTAATCTATCTTTTCAGTCTCAAGCCCATGACAAACTTGTGAAGCTTATTTTAAAATCATGTTCTTTTTTTCTCTTTTAGACAGACAAGAAGGATAGAAAGCGTGGTTCAGAACTGCCTATTGTTTCCGTATTGAGTGTGGCACATGGTGTCAAATCAGCCACCTCCCAATTTTCATTTCCATAATTTACAAATAGATTTCAGGGGAGCAAGCCTGGTCAACCTCAAACCCATTTATCGCTGGATTGGTTGGAGATCAGTACCTCAGCCAATGTCTTTAAACTAGCACAGTCCACACCCATCAGCAGAAAGTTTTGTATAGAAGGACCTCAGTAACTTACAGGTTACGTACTGATTGGCAACTTCTGGCTGCTGCTAAAATTTATAAATATTTACAGTCTTCCATATTTTATCCAAATGGCCAAAATTTACATTGTGATACTAGAAGACTTCAAGGCCTCTTGCACAATGAGCTTCTCCCAGACATTGTACAGTTATATACTATCTGTCGCTGTGAGAATTAAACACTGGTACCAAAGTGAACAAGATAATAAAATGTGAGGCTGGATGAACACAGCAGGCCAAGCAGCATCTCAGGAGCACAAAAGCTGACGTTTCGGGCCTAGACCCTTCATCAGAGAGGGGGATGGGGAGAGGGAACTGGAATAAATAGGGAGAGAGGGGGAGGCGGACCGAAGATGGAGAGTAAAGAAGATAGGTGGAGAGAGTATAGGTGGGGAGGTAGGGAGGGGATAGGTCAGTCCAGGGAAGACGGACAGGTCAAGGAGGTGGGATGAGGTTAGTAGGTAGATGGGGGTGCGGCTTGGGGTGGGAGGAAGGGATGGGTGAGAGGAAGAGCCGGTTAGGGAGGCAGAGACAGGTTGGACTGGTTTTGGGATGCAGTGGGTGGGGGGGAAGAGCTGGGCTGGTTGTGTGGTGCAGTGGGGGGAGGGGACGGACTAGGCTGGTTTAGGGATGCAGTAGGGGAAGGGGAGATTTTGAAACTGGTGAAGTCCACATTGATACCATGTGGCTGCAGGGTTCCTAGGCGGAATATGAGTTGCTGTTCCTGCAACCTTCGGGTGGCATCATTGTGGCAGTGCAGGAGGCCCATGATGGACATGTCATCTAGAGAATGGGAGGGGGAGTGGAAATGGTTTGCAACTGGGAGGTGCAGTTGTCTGTTGCGAACTGAGCGGAGGTGTTCTGCAAAGCGGTCCCCAAGTCTCCGCTTGGTTTCCCCAATGTAGAGGAAGCCGCACCGGGTACAGTGGATGCAGTATACCACATTGGCAGATGTGCAGGTGAACCTCTGCTTAATGTGGAATGTCATCTTGGGGCCTGGGATAGGGGTGAGGGGGGAGGTGTGGGGACAAGTGTAGCATTTCCTGCGGTTGCAGGGGAAGGTGCCGGGTGTGGTGGGGTTGGAGGGCAGTGTGGAGCGAACAAGGGATTGCCCTCCAACCCCACCACACCCGGCACCTTCCCCTGCAACCGCAGGAAATGCTACACTTGTCCCCACACCTCCCCCCTCACCCCTATCCCAGGCCCCAAGATGACATTCCACATTAAGCAGAGGTTCACCTGCACATCTGCCAATGTGGTATACTGTATCCACTGTGCACGGTGCGGCTTCCTCTACATTGGGGAAACCAAGCGGAGACTTGGGGACCGCTTTGCAGAACACCTCCGCTCAGTTCGCAACAGACAACTGCACCTCCCAGTTGCAAACCATTTCCACTCCCCCTCCCATTCTCTAGATGACATGTCCATCATGGGCCTCCTGCACTGCCACAATGATGCCACCCGAAGGTTGCAGGAACAGCAACTCATATTCCGCCTGGGAACCCTGCAGCCACATGGTATCAATGTGGACTTCACCAGTTTCAAAATCTCCCCTTCCCCTACTGCATCCCTAAACCAGCCTAGTTCGTCCCCTCCCCCCACTGCACCACACAACCAGCCCAGCTCTTCCCCCCAACCCACTGCATCCCAAAACCAGTCCAATCTGTCTCTGCCTCCCTAACCGGCTCTTCCTCTCACCCATCCCTTCCTCCCACCCCAAGCCGCACCCCCATCTACCTACTAACCTCATCCCACCTCCTTGACCTGTCCGTCTTCCCTGGACTGACCTATCCCCTCCCTACCTCCCCACCTATACTCTCTCCACCTATCTTCTTTACTCTCCATCTTCGGTCCGCCTCCCCCTCTCTCCCTATTTATTCCAGTTCCCTCTCCCCATCCTCCTCTCTGATGAAGGGTCTAGGCCCGAAACGTCAGTTTTTGTGCTCCTGAGATGCTGCTTGGCCTGCTGTGTTCATCCAGCCTCACATTTTATTATCTTGGAATTCTCCAGCATCTGCAGTTCCCATTATCTCTGATACCAAAGTGAACATCTTGGTCTTGCACTTAATTCAATTACAATTGCCTCGATCTTCCAGTTTCTGGATCATTGGAGGCCAGGCCTATGACTCAAAATGTGTGTAGGGATGTTGCAGAAGTCTTGACATACTGAACCCCGTGGGAATTGCCGGGAAGTTTAAACTTCCAATAGATTGTCCCCAAAATCTCAGTCTCCAAGTTTGAACTAGACGCCACACAGCACCATATGTGAATAGGTACCCCTGAAGCCATTAAATCAAAAAAAAATTGTTTAACTCTTATGTAACTATAGAAAGGACCTCCCAAACACTCAAATGTATCTATATCATCTCATCTTAAAGCTCCAAATAACCACACCAGCCCACAAACTACACCTAGCCCACTGCCTCATCTTTTATTTAATCCCATTCTGGTCTGAGTCAACTATTTCTTAACCTGACCAAACTATGCTGACCCTGAGGCCAGATTACTCCTCCGACGTCACACTGGGCAACTAATCTATTACACACCCTCCAACACCTAATTTCTTCTCCTCAACCTGGCTTGATTGGCCATTAACCCACCTCACCATCCGCCTAGCTCACACATACTACCCAGTCGCTCATTCATTTACTCACCTTCATATTGAACATTTAAAGCTTGCATTCAGCAGCTAATGCTATATAAACAAAAGTCGGACCCCTCTTTGCTCCTCCAATCTAATGCAGATTTAAGAAGCCATTGCTACATGTTTTTGGAGAAGCTGCTTTGGGAAACCTAGTAAGAAATGTGGAGAAGGGTCAACTCAGAGGAAAGTTTGAATGAAGTGGCAATCTGACAATTACTGCTCCTTGGAAGATCTGGGCCACTATTTCATCTGACGGAAAGATGCAAACATTTGTGTATATGGAAGGGGTGATTAAAAATATCTAACATTCTGTGGTGCAGATCCTTCCTGTGCTCTTTTAATTTGAAATATGTAATGCTCAGTTGATGAGGTAATAACTGGCAACTGCAAAGGAAAGCAAGCTGTCAAAAAGAATTTTGCTGGTATACTTTCTGTGACAGCAAGATTGAATAATAAAGCATGGGTGTTTAGTTCAATCATTGGGCTGTTGTGCTTTTTGGGACTAGGGGTAGAAACCACATCTCAGACATACCTTATTTTATCTCACATCCTTATATTTGCACTCTCTAGCAGGTCTCCAGGCAGTGGTCAGCTGTCAGTACTCAGTGGGACCTAAGGCTCCCTAACCAAGGAATTCTAAGATCAATTAGATCAACGTGACCATAACCTGCTGAATTCAGCCATTTCACATTGACTAAACTGGGATATTCTGGGTTGGATGACTCAACCACAAGTTCAGTTGATTAACTGAGCTACTGACTGTTTTTTTACACATTGCAGAGATGTAGGCATGCCATTTTAATAAGACATACTTCGATTTCTCAGAGTGTAGTACTGCACACATTAAAATTCACAAAAAAAACTGTTAAGCAAATTTATCTATCTTTATGCAAATAACATTATTCCTTCACAGGCCTCATTCCATAATTCAATAACCTTCTGATGATTGTTCCTGTTTGACATGTAGTTGCATATTCACATTAGAAATGAACTGAACAAAGAGAAAGCACTGACTTTATTCACATTTTAAGCCATTTGAAGATTAAAGCTTCTTTAAAAGTCAATTAAAAATTAATTGACTCACTAGAAATCAGCAGCAACATGCATAATATGAAATTTTGATCTTCTGTCAGATCTCTCCTCAAGTGTCGGATGTTACATTTAATTTCACTGTTCTAAAAGAATGTTAGAAGATAAAATGGCGATCATATTATAAATCTAGTAGATAAACATGCTCTGAGAACGATTACATTGATGGCCATGAAAAAGCAGTCTGATAAAAAGGTGTCTTTTAATTAAATATTATGAATAATTTGAAATGAACGCTAGCATAAGCATGTTGATAAGTAAATGATCAAAAGCTGGAATATCTTCAATCAAAAGAAAGTAAAGCTATTCACTTATTTAGTTCAGTATTGCTGTGGACATACTTTGATATAAATGTGATGAGACTTGAGAGACTGTGAGCTGGCATTAATCTGAAACAATTTAATATAAAAGCATATCATCCAATTAGCTGACAGATAGAGTGATTCTAACCAAAATGCACAATTTCAGAGTAGCAAACTCACCAACTGTCAGTTGCCCAGTAATCTGTCCAAGGTTATTGCGAGCATTCACGGTTACATTTCTGTCAGACTGCAACATCAGTGGGCTGTCCTGAGAAATAATGACAAGAGAGGAAAATGGGGTGGGAAGGATAAAAATGAAACGGAGGTGACTTTGAAGAATGCAACTTAAAATCACCAGAAAAGGTTTACAATTTCCTCCTCCCAGTTCAAAGTCATTTAACTCAAATCATCTGCAATTTATTTTTGCAGGTGTTAAATTTTCACTTGACTGTGTCATTGCAATGTTATTTACATTACATGGTTTTAACCTTTAGATAATTCAACATTTTTAGCATTTAGAAATTATTGAGTTATCAAGTGTAGTTGGCATTCATCTTTTATAGGAACCTATTTTAAGGCACTTTAGCAAAACATTTACATTCTTATAAAATCATTTCTCTTGTGGACATTGTTAGACGCACAAAAAGGAAATTAGTGACTCAATTTAAAATGATTTGTTTTCTAAGCAACACTTTGGATCCAGCATAACTCTATCTGTTTCTGTTCATTGAAATACACAACGGCAGTAAATAAGAGGAGAAATCAAGCTTGGTGGATCCATTCATGTATGTGAATTGCACACAGGTGAGCAAAGTAATGTAAACATTATGTTTATTTGTTCGGGGATGTGGATAGTACTGGCTAAGCCAATGTTAATTAATTTCCCATCCTTTATGGCCCTGGAGAATGTGCAGCTTTGTTGAACAATTGCAGGCTTTGAAGTGTAGGGACACCGGCAGACATCGATAGGATTCTGATCCAGCGACAACGAAGGAACGGAAATACAATCCCACCATATAGTGGCATTCCCATGTGTCTGCTGCTCTTGTCCTTTTAGATGCTGAAGGCTGCAGGGTTGGAAATTGCTGAGAAATGAGCCTGAGGGAGTTGCTTCAGTGTGTCTTGTAGATGGGGTATATTTCTACGACTCTGTGTTGGTAGTGGAGGTGAGTGCCAATTAAATGGGCCTTATCCTTGGTGTCAAGTTCTTGAGTATTGTTTGATCTTTATCAATCCAGTCAAGTGGAGGTTATTCTATTGCTCTCCTGACTTCTGCCTTGTGGACAAGCATTTTAGAGAGAGACAGCAGGTCGGCACAGTGGCTCAGTGGTTAACACTGCTGCCTCACAGAACCAACAACCTGGGTTCAATTCCCTCAGGCAACTGTATGGAGTTTGCACATTCTCCCCAAGTCTGCATGGGTTTCCTCCAGGTGCCCTGGTTTCTTCCAACTGTCCAAAGTTGTGCTGGTTAGGTAAATTGGCCATGCTAAATTGCCTGTAATGTTCAGGAATGTGTAGATTAGATGGGTTACAGGGGAATGGGTCTGGGTGGGATGCTCTGAGGTTCGATATGGACTTGTTGGGCCAAAGGGACTGCTTCCACACTGTAGGGGTCCTATGATCAATGATAAGAGAGAAAGGAAGTGCATTATTCTTGCTGAATGTATAATCTTTGATCTGCTCCAGGCATGTTGACATGGTCTAGGCTAGGATCAAAGAAAGGAGCCCTTCACTTTCTAACTCAATAACACAAGCCTCTGCTAAAACATGCTTATTAAAATACTGTTTTAATTTGTTCCGAACTATTCAAGCCTAATTTACACATTCAGTCTCTGAGTAAGCTCTACAATGTGCACCTCCTCCGAACTCTGCCTGGTGAGTGCACAAATTTTACAAATAATACCATTGGCACCTTGCTGTAAGTTATTGCAATTGCCTAGTACTTGAAGTTGGAGTGGGGTCAGAGTTCGAGCTCACTGGAAGTGAGTACTTTCACTTTCATTAGAACTATAGAGGTAGATAATGATTGTTCCATTTATTTATATTTATTGAGAACAGAGGAGAAAAGCCCACTTGATGGTTAAATATAAAAATAACCTTGATTACTGTCTTTCACAAAGTTTGATATATTTTGATATATGTGAATATTATAATAACAATGGGAAATATTGTTATTTTGATTTCCAAACTGCGTTTAAAGTTATACAAACAACAAAATACCTACTTATAAAATTGCAGTCTGATGGACCATAAGGTGCTGTTCACACTTCATTTCATTTAGAATTTGCAAAATAGAAGCAAAAATAGACAATTCTGCTCCAATACTGCTATATCACTCAGAGCTTGTTTACATCCCAACAACCATTGCATTGGCTTTGGAATTCTTGAAATCCTTATTAAACAAATTCTATCATAGCAATCCTGTGTTACACAGAGTTACCCATCTAACACCCTCTGACATTGCATCTTGATGCCAATTCGCACATATTCCATTATAGGTAGACTTTAGGAGCTTTGCTGAAATTAAACAAAGATCTAAACGCATTTGAAAGAATCCAATGTATACAGTTCAATTCATGAAATGCACATGTCGACTTAAAACCGTGTTCTCTTATAAAATATAGTTGCATTTATAACCCCACATCAAAAGCAATTAACTTGCTAAAAATCTATTTCAGCTGCCAATCAAATTATGAACTTCCAAACACTTCTCCATTCCCCTAGCAGCAAGCGCAAAATGCTTCAGAAACCGCAGCCGAACATTGACATCTGGATGCTGTCCAGCATTTTTAAAAATCATTGGAGCCTCCACAACTCCATGGAAATCCAGATGATGAGGCTGGCCAACACCATTTTGAATATTTGCATGTGGGTCCATAAATTCCTTGTTGGAATTTTCTGCCGTTATTTAATGTAAGACTGGTAGAATCCCAAAGAAATTACAAACAGCCATTTGCAGCCACTTGTGTTGCTTTTGGTGGGTTTTGCTTAGTCTCCCATTAAAGCTCTGGCAAGATCCAGGCGGATCTCTGCAAAGCGTTAGGGGCTCAAAGTCTATGAATGAGCTGCATCCACATGCAGTTGTGTATGTAAGATTTCAAATTATGTGTGGGGTTGTGACAGGAACATACAATGAGTCAAGAATTAGGATGAGAAATAACAGCTGAAGATTGACAGTCATGTAACCTTAAACAGTGGGGTAAATCGATATTTGGGCAAATGAGAGCCATCAAAAGTCAGTTGCACCAAGCAGCTAAGCTACTATTTCAGGATTCATCTCTCTGTCAAATTGTGCCCTCTCTCCTCTTATAAAGAGATTAATTCTTTAAGTGGAGGATAACAGCAAGAATGGCACAGTCAAGCTTTTGCTCGAATGGTTAGGCACTCACATGTGAGACTTGAACACTTATATAACAAGGCTGTCCAGATGGCAAGGATAACACATTCAAAACTAATCTTTTCAAAACTGCCATTCACCCATGCAAACTTTATTTAAATCTCACTCTAGAGTGAAATGTAAAAACATTGAAAGAGATTATATTCATCAAAAATTGAAATAAAACAATTTATGATAACTCACAGGATGTCAGTTAATTTCTGTAGTAACTAAATATAGGTTATTACGAAAATAAAATACAGCACGGGTTTGAGCATTCAAATAACGGAAAATGTTGGATACAGCAGCTCAGGCAACATTGATATTTTCACTTTCTATACTGTCTCGATGCAAAGCTCAAGTCAGAAAACTTTCCTGGCTCACCATGAGGAATCCATATATGTTTTTGACTCCTCCAAGCCGCAAAAGGATTAGGTCAGTCATGGACTGCTTTCCAGTTATGTTCAAGTCTGTTTAACCTTCTAGCACACAACCCTCATACGACATTAACCAACCACCCCCTCTGCTTGTCACCCATGCCAATCTATCCACTTTTAAAAGAGAAAGGGCCTGTTTTCACAGTCTGAAGTGGATGATTTACTTTGATTGATTAAAATTTTTATATGGTAAACATAAGCCATTCTTCCTATGATCTGTGCTTATTCAATGCCTGTATCTTTGTACAAAAAGAGCTTTAAAAAAATTCTGTACTTTTGATTGTGGACTGAAATAGGTATAAAATTGTTTTAAGAGTCCAGGATTGCTAAAGGATTACTGCAATTTTTAAAAATAAGTATCTGGACAGTCATTGTAGTGCTGTTTACACAGCTGTTGGTTCAAGCGGTATTCAGAGAAGATCCAAGCACTCTGCAGCTAAGGGTTTGTACAAATGGAGATTCAGTTGGCAACAGGTAGCTGATTGGTCCGTTGGCTGCCAGTGATAACTTTGGCCTGACAACAACTATGTGATTAGTTCGCAGGATAGTTGAACAACTGGGGACTGTGAACAAGTTCAGAGAAGTATTTACATCTCCCACAGATCAGGAACTGTGGCTTTTGTCTGCAGCAATATAAAACGCCTGAAGAAAACCAACTTATTTTTCCTTCAGTAGTTGCTATTATTTATGACTTTTGATGGACAAATCAGAGACCTTTTATAAATGTGAAACAATCACCCTGTGTCTCCTGCAAACCAGTGTGAACATTCAGAAAATGAGGGTCAAGAAGCTGCATCCTGATCAGGACAAGAACCATTTCAGCAGATCATGTGAACAGAGATCTCCCAGTTTTATGACGACAGCTCATAATTGGTTACCTGTAGCTTGAGTCTACTTATCTGTAATAAATAGCAATTCTTGCTGAGTACACAAAACAAGTTAATATTTTCTAACAACATGGGTTTAAAAGGCAGTTAACTTGTGGAATATTGCATATTTTAAAACATGTTTAATATTTGCGGCAATTCTATGAATAATGGGGCTTTATTTAGTTACTTATCACATTTACCATTTCTCCACTCTCCTGATTCCATTTTATCTTCTGTTTAGGGTGTAACTTCTCTTTATTTTATACTTCTCTATTGAGACCTGCAGCATCTAAAACTAACTCTGCAGTGAAATTCAGCTGTAAACCTACATTCTACTAATTTGCAGAATTTGCTTTGAAGCTTGATTATGCTAATCATCTTTACTGCTATTATATTAAAAGGCTGTCTAATTTAAAGAGTTTAGAACTGTGCCACAGTGATAATTAGAATGTCAACTGTCCATTAGATTGTGAAACATCTAGCAAAATAAATATTGGTTTCTATAAATAATTATAACATGCTGTTTCATGTATTTTAATCGACAAATACTGAGGCAGAGAGAATAAAAAGGCACAGCATTGGAATCAATGTCTGCTCCACCATTGATTTCAAAGTGAAGATCTTGCATTTATTTAACATAAACAGGAGTTACTGGAAAAACTCCACAGGTCTGGCAGAATCTGTGAAAAGAAAAGTTCTGAGCAAGGGTCATCAGAACTGAAAAGTTAACAGATTTCTCTTCACAGATGCTGCCAGGCCTGCTGAGCTTTTCCCGCAACTTCTGATTTTGTTTCTGATTTACAGCATCTGCATTTTTTTCTGTTTTTATTTTGCATTTATTTAATGCCTCGTGACATTCCTCAAAGATATACCAAAGTGCTTCTTTGACAATTAATTATTTCAAAAAGCAGTTACAGAGTAGTTGAACTCTGAAAAACAATAAGCAATCACAGTGAAATGCTTTCTGCTTGCTGTCAAAATACTTCCTTGTATTTCCACATGGAGAGCTTTTATCTTACGGATTCCTTCGGTACTAAACAGACAATTATATGTTAAGACATGATCAATCATTTTACGAGTTACCATTGACCAGAAATGAAATTGGGCTAGCCATTGAAATATTATTGTTTCAAGACCAGGTCAGAGCCAAGGAATTCTGCAACAATAACTCACCTCCTGTCTCCCTAAACATCAGTTGTCTATCTGCAAGGCCCAATTCAGGAGTGTGATGGAATACTTTCTAGGTCAAGGTTTTTGACAAGATTTATAGCTTGGGTTATTGATGCGGTTGTTGACTTGCTTGCCGAGCTGGTATATTTGTCCACAAACATGTTGCCACCATGCTAGCTAACATCATCAGTGCATGTCCAGTGAAGCATTGGTGTTCTATCCTGCTTGCTATTTGTCTCTTGGCTTGTTGGGTTGGGTAGCATCACTTCCAGATTTATTTCTTAGAGATTGGTATAGTTCTACATGTTTGTTAATGGAGTTCCAGTTTGAGCATCAGGCCTCCAGGAATTCTCGTGTGTGTCTACACTTGTCTTGCCCTGGGATGGCTATGTTGTGCCTGTTGAATTGGTGTCTATCTTTGTCCATGTGTATTGAAATGAGTGATAGTTGGTATGTCTCTTGGTAGCTAGTTAGTGTTCATGAATCCTAGTTTCCTTCCAGTTTGTCTTATGAAATGTTTTTGGCAGTCTTTGCATGGTATCTTGTAAATAACGTTGGTTCTGTTAGTTGTGGTTGTTGGATCCTTTATTCTCATCAGTAGCTGTCGTAGCGTAGCTGTCGGTTTGTGGATTATCATGATTCCTATGAGGGGGAGTAATCTGGTGGTCATTTTAGATAATGTATGAAAGGGTGATTAGTGTCTCTGGATGTGTTATGCCTTCATGTTGTGGTCAAAGGTGTGGGTATTGAAAAACTAGACTTTTTCGGTAACTGTTGTTTCTAAAGACACCGTATAGATATTTTTCCTTGGCTTTGCGTAGCTCCGGAGTGCTGCAGTGTGTTGTGGCTTGCTTGAACAGTGCTTTGATGTAGTTCTGCTTGTGGAAATTGGGATGATTGCTATTATAGTTGAGTACCTAAGTACCTGATCCGTATGATGGCCTTCCAATGTACGCTGGCCTGGAGCTTATTGTTGGCCATGCGTTCGACCATTATGCCCAGGAAGAGACATCTGTTGTTGTTCTTTCCTGGTGAATTTTATGCCGGTGAGGATGAGTAGATCCTTAGGCCTAGCCTCGTTTCTATTTCTTATGTGCAACGGTCTTATATTTTAAAAGGAAAACTGTTCACTAAGTTAGAACATAGAACATAGAACATAGAACAGTACAGCACAGAACAGGCCCTTCAGCCCACAATGTTGTGCCGACCATTGTTCCTATATAAAGTTGTTCCTATATAAAATGAGTCTTGGAAATTAATAATGGAAAATAAGGACATGACAGATGAATAGAGCAGGGTTTTGGAAATATAAATACTGTAATCTAATTATTCCCATTTTTTTTCTGCTTGTCATTGTTTGCTTTTTAAAAAAAATCTATTCAATCTTCTGATTTACCACCACTCTTTGCACAAATATATGTTTTATTTTTAAGTTTGATACTAACTTTTAACTTTTGTAGTAACCACAGATGGTCAGTCTTCATCATAGGGGATACCATTAATATCCAAGAAATGTCTGTAAATCAGGAAACAGAAGGGAGGAACCAAAAAAAAACGGCAGCGAAGTGGTACTGAACAATTAGTCGGGGCTGACGTTTGACAAGTCCCCAGGTTCATAGGGATTTTATCCTTAAACTGATAGTGAGATCATTGATGTGTTGGTTTTAATTCTCTAAAACTCCTAGGATTTAGAGAAGATTCCAGTAAATTGGAAAATTGTGAATGTACCTTCTTTATTCACAAAGACAGAATGCAGGAAACAACAGGCCAGTTGGCTTAACATCTGTAATAGGGGAAAAGCTGAGGAGCTATTAATGAAGAAGTTATAACAGGGCACTTGGATTGATTCAAGATAATCATGAAGAGTCAACATGAACTGATGCAAAGTAAGTCATGTTTAACTAATTTATTGGCATTCTTTGAAGAAGTATTAAGTGTTGTGAATAAATAAGATCCAGTAGGTATACAGAGGTAGAATTTAAAAAAAACTTTTGACAAGGCGCCATGTCAAAAGTTACTAAGAAAAACATAATCTGATGATGTTGGGAATAACATATTGGCAATTAGTAGGAGATTGGCTCACGAACTGAAAACAGTGAGGCACATAGAGAGGTCATGTTCTGGTTGGTAAGATGGAATGATTGGTCTGTTGCAGCCTAAATAAATGACTTGGATGAAGGGACTGAAAGCATGGTTGCTAATTTTGCTGCTGACAAAAAGAAACATAGGAAAGTAGGTTGTGGAGAAGATATAAGGAAGCTACAAAGATGTAGGCAGATGAGTGGGTAAGCAAATGTTTGGCCAGTAAAGAATAATTTGGGAAAATGTAAATTTGTCCATTTTGGCAGGAAGGATAAGAAAAGATGCATATTAGTTGAATGAAGAGAGATTTGATGTGCAAAGGGTTTTCGGTGACCTTGGTACATTAACCACATAAAAGTTGGTATACAGGTGTAGCTAGCAATTAGGGAAGCTAATAAAATGATATCATTTACTGTGAGGGGTATGGAGTACAAAAGTGGAAGGATTATGTTTCATTTATAACAAGAATTGGTATGTGGACATTTCAAGTCATATGTACAGTACAGTACAACAGCACTGTGGGTGTAGCTATGACAAATGGGTTATAAAGAAGGCAACACACATATCCCCAAATCAAGGGCAATGAGAAATGAACAATTGACGCTAGCTTTGCCAGAGATACGTACATGCCTTCAATGAATGAAAAAATGTCCCTTCTTGCTGTCTCAGCAAAATGTATCTCTCACACATGTCTGAATTTGACTTCATCATCCATCTATCCATCCATCCACTTGACAAACTTGTCAAAAGCAGTCTGAAGTTCATTCCTTCTCACATTTTGTAATGCTTCTGTTTTCATTACAAATTTTGAAATTGTGCCCTGTACTGAAAGGTTGATGTCATTAACATCAATCAGGTAAAACAAAAGTCCCAATACTGACTCTGGGGAAGTCCACAGCAAATCTTCGCCACCAGAAAACATTCATTACCCTTTACGCTGCTTCCTAACTTAAAATGTTAGTTTCAAACTGTGTGGTGACAATTTGTCCCAATTAGCTCATAAAGATAATATGTGTAAAATCCTTTAAATAAGATTGTATTTATCAGTAAATCTCTGCAAGATTTGAAAGGGAGTCACAGTTGGATTGATGGCGCCATTTCACATAAGAAGCTTATAAGAACAAAAACTGAATATAATTCCAAACTACCAAGACATCTTCATTAACTTAAAAGTATTGGCGATATTAAAATTGTACTGTGATCTTTTATAGCAAACATGATCAATAGGGAAAAGACAACAGCTCCAATTAAAACAAAAAAAAAGAGAAAAACACGTTGGAATTCTGGAGGAGAGTCATAATGGACTCTAAATGCTTGATCTGTTTCTGTCTCTGCAGATGTCACTAGATCTTCTGAGTTTCTCCAGCACTTACTGTTTTTGCCCCAAATTTAAAAGTACTTGGAAGTGATCTTGACAAATAAAATGTAGGAGATACAGGCTGTTCGACTAATCTTGTTGAAAACAACTAAAAGTCAGAGACAGTGAAAACTGAAACATTACAAAAGAAACACAAAAAAAACCCAAAAAAAAAGGAATGGAGATAAAAATAACAAATGAAACAAATAACAAAGTGTGTAGCTGGATGAACACAGCAGGCCAAGCAGCATCTTAGGAGCACAAAAGCTGATGTTTCGGGCCTAGACCCTTCATCAGAGAGCCTCCTCTCTGATGAAGGGTCTAGGCCCGAAACGTCAGCTTTTGTGCTCCTAAGATGCTGCTTGGCCTGCTGTGTTCATCCAGCTGCACACTTTGCTATCTTGGATTCTCCAGCATCTGCAGTTCCCATTATCTCTGATCACAAATGAAACAGTCATAGACATAGCGGGATACAGCAAAGGAAAAGGTCTCTCAGCCCCTCAAGTCTGCACTGTGTAGTGGCTGTTAAAAAGGTCAGCCAGGTGGACCTCATAGAATATAGTTGGGGCTGTTAACCTGGTCCAATCAGGAAGATCTGAATGACAGATATAAACAGGAGTGTCAAGGGTACTTTTCACTCTGCTAGCGAGCTGTGATGAAACTGGATTAGAGTCATGAATGTGCCAATAAAGGGTGAGTTGGTGTTGGGATGCTGGCCTCTATGGGGCCATTTCAGTGGCAATGTGAGAAAAGTGTGGTTCTGAAAAATTGTACTCAGTGGTCATTTTGAGTTGGGGGTAAGCATTTCTGACATCATGCTGTTATTTTGGAAGCTTGATTTGTTTCTAAAAACAATCAATTAATGAGGTCTGGTAACCCTTTCTCAAAACTGCCACTTCTGAGGCAGGGTTGCTGGACCTGAAACACTAACATTTTTCCCAGATGCTATTAGACCTGAGCTTTTCTAGCAACTCCTGTTCCTGACTCTCAGTATCTTCAGTTCTTCCTCTGGTTTTATTTGTTTGATCCTGCTGCAAAAATCTAGGTCTATTCTGGAGAATGTGTTTCTATTCAGGAGAAATGACTTTTTTCATTTGCCCTTGACTAATTCTCCTACTAGCTTGTGGGCTTCTTGCTTTCCCTAAAGCAATATATACCAAGACCTTCATGAGTTGCCTGATCTAGTTTGGGAACATTAACTCTAAGCCTCCATAATTCTTAAACTCCCCAGGTTTGTGAATTTCAGAATTTGAGTAGAGTAAGGTGACTAGTGAAGGCATGTGACTTTCATTCTCCCTTAATGAGATGCTGAAAGATTGTCTGCCATGTGGGATTAATAATATACAAGTTGCCTGCTAGCTGAAGCCCAAATATAACTGACTTTGTCATTGGAAAATGTGGCATATGGTTTACAAGACTTCCTGATGGAAGTGACTATTCTGACCAGTTTTTCACTTGAGTGAAGGTAATTGCATGTGCTCATTTGGGACATTCCTGAAGAGGGATTCTAGGTAAAGACAAAGCAAAACTCAAAACAAAACCAAATCTAGGCCAAATGGTTAAGATCTTCAGGATCTAGGCAGTAAGCACTAGTTGTTGCTGATATGTAGCCTCCATTACTTAAATGGAGTAAATGCGCTCATAGGCTGGTTTTTTGGGAGTGGACACCCTAGAGTCTCTAGATTGGAACCATTAAATTGCTTAGCAACATCTGAATCAGATGTAATCAATAAATATCTAGTTAAATGGTCATTTTATTTAAATGAGTTGACATTAGGGAGGCTGTTTAGTGATCTAGTACTAGCCTTTTAAAAAAAATTGCTCTGGATTCTGACCCTTAAGACCTTGGTTACATGGGGGCCTTTTTTAGGAAGCCTTACAGATTAAGAGTACAATTTTAGTTCCAGTCTCTTATGAGAAACAGCTGATAAGCCCCAAGCCTTTTGTTACAGGGGCTAAGCTTGACTGGGGTGAAATTGGGTGACAAATTTGCCTAGGTTGGATTGATGTTTTTGATTAGAAAATTGCCTGAAGAAATTCTAATTAAATGCCTGGATCCTCTCTTGGCAGGAATAAGAACTACCAGTGGAGCTAAGCCCACCTTGTATGTTGACCAAGAAACAGTTGTCAGGGCCTAAGCACTGCTGCTTCTATTGTAGATGATAGTAGTAGAAGTCAAAGGGTTGGAAAGCAATCAGCAAATCAGTCCAGCTTATGCAATGGGCAGTACTGGTCACTGAATCATCATGGAGATGCACAGCATAGAAACAGACCCTTCAATCCAACTTGTCCATGCCACTCAGATCTTAAATTAACCTAGTTCTGGTTGTCAACATTTAGCTCATCCCTCAATCCTTCCTATCCATCCAGATGCCCTTAAATGTTGTAAGTGCACCAGCTTCCTCCACTATCTTTGACAGTTCATTCATTTTTTTTATCTTCTGTATGAAAAGTTGCCCCTTAGGTCTTCTTAAATCCCCTCTCTCACTAAACCTATGCCCTCTGGTTTTAGATGCCTTCCCTGGAGAAAATACTTGGCTATTCATCTATCTGTGGCCTTAATTTTATAAACTTGTATAAGGTCACCTCTCTGCCTCCAACACTCAGGGGAAAATAGCCCATCAGCCTCTCTATAGATCAAGCACTCTAACCCTGACAACAGCCTTAAATCTTTTCTGAACTCTTTCAAGTTTCACAACATCCCTCTTGTAACAGGAGACCAGAATTCCAAGTGGCTGAACTGATCTGTGTGGCTGCAGCTTGACCTCCCAACTCCTATTCTTGTACTTAGCAATAAATGTGCTGTTCACAAAACAGAAACTCAACTGCTAATGCAGTAAATGGGAACAAAAACAAGCTGCTAGAAAAGCTCAGCAGGTCTGGCAGTATCTGAAGGAGCCTCACTTCTGTGGAAGTGTCACAGACCTGAAACATTAGCAGACTTTTCACAAATGCTGCTATAACTGCAGTTTGTTTTTGGCTGCCTTCACTATCCTGCTTAGCAGCACTCCCCACGATTTACCATTAAGTATAAGTCCTGCTCTGATTTGCCTCTTCAAACTGCAGCACTTCATTAATTTAAATTAAACTTGATCTGCAACTTGAGCCGATCTGATCAAGGCTCTGTTGTACTGAGGTAACTTTCATTGCTGTCCACAATGACACTAATTTTGTTGTTATTGGCAAACTTATTAACCATACCTCCTATGTTCACATTCCATTTTCTTGTAGGAAAGATGTAAAGCAGCGGACCCAGCATTGATTGTAGCACACCACTACTCATTGGCCTCCAGCCTGAGTAGCAGCCCTCCACCATCACCCTCTGTCTCTACTTTTGTGCCAATTCTATATCCAAATGGCTAGATATCCCTGATTTCTGGGTGATTTAAATTTGCTAACCAATCTACCATGTCTTATCAAAGGTCTTACTAAAGTACATTTAATCACTTCCACTCATCTGCTTCCATCAATCTCTTTGTAATGTCACAACTCCACACTAGTAAGACGTGATTTTCCCCACACAGCCATGTAGACTACTTCTACTCGGCCCTTGCCCTCACAAACACATGTAAATCCTAGCCCTCAGGATCCCCTCCAACTTGCCCACTGCTGAAGTCAGGCTCACTGGTCTATAGTTCCCTGACTTTTTGTTGTACCTTTTCTTAAATAGTCACACAATATTAACCAACCCCCAGTCTTCCAGCACCTCATCTGTGGCTATTGATGATAGAAATCTCAGCAAGGTGTGCAGCAATCACCACTTCACTTAAGTTACTCCTGATCAGGCCCTGCACATTTCTGCATTTTAAGATGTCCAATACACCTGTAATGTGGCATTTTCCAAAGTTGCTATTTCCCCATATTTATCAGCTTTGATATCCTTCTCCACAGTAAACACTGCAAAAAATTCACTTAGTACCGCCCCACCATTCCCAGTCTCCTGCCGTTCCACATGTAGATGCACTTGATGATCCTTAGGGGCCTTATTCTGTCTTCAGTTACTCTGGACATGCATAATTACAATAGTGGTTGGATGAAGATTCCCAGAAATATGCTCCATTTAATGCCCACAATGATTTTACCAACATACTACTGTCATTTGGGTATTGTCAGTCCCAGCTATTTTTTTTCAGCAGATGGAAAACACTTTGAGGTCTAATCCAGGTCACTAGTTATTTGAATGAGTTGCTAATAACACTAAGATTAATAAGGAGCACTTGAAGAAGTTGGACATAGTGCATAGACATTTCTCCTAGGTTGGTGTATACCTTTAGAAGGAAAAAGTGTTCCAAGGAACCTAAAATAACCTACTTGGCCTACTGTCAAGACTGAGTTACAACTTTTGAAAGATAGTGAACATGATTAAAGATGTCCTGGCTCCCACATCTGTGCTGGAATTTAGGTCTTTCCTTTGTCTAACAAAGTATTATGGAAAATTCATATAACCTGGGCATGATCTTGATACCTTTGCATCAACTCTTCAAAAAGGATCAGATTTGGAAATTGTCAAATGATCAAATCATACATTCAGGGAAGTGAAATAAGTTACCATCCTCTAAGGTGTTGTTCCACTATGATCCCAAGCTCAATCTAGTATTGACATGTAATGCCTCTGCTTATAGCATTGGGGTAATATTTGCTCATAGGTGGCCCAATGGAGAAGACTGCCCAATATCACGTGCATCCAGAACTTTGTCTAATGTAGAGTGTAAATGCACCCAGATAGGGAAGGAAGGCTTAGCAGTCATGCTTGGAGCCTGGAATTTCCACCAATACCTTTATGGATGTGTTCTTGTGATAACAGGCCATAAACCCTGCTTGGTCTCTTAGTTAGAAAAGTCAGGGCTCGCCATAGATTCAGGCTAAGTTTAGTGGTGGGCTCCAATATAAATGATAAAATTTGAAATACCCCATCCAGACAGCCAGTAACAAATCCTGATGCATTCTGCAGCTTCTTGCTGGCAGGTACTGCACCAATGGTACCAACATTAGAGTTTAATGGTCTTAAGTTTTCTACACATGCTTTGAGTAACTACTGATAATATCAGACTTTCCATGTAGAAAAGATGTCCTGGCAGAACTGAAGCATCTGGTGGTGATAGGAGAAATCAAAGGGCCATTACAACCAGAATGGTCACAAAAGGTGACCAGGGAGACAAGATTAAAGGAGGGGGCAGCATCATACAGGGAGCAAGTATGATTGGCCCATGCAAAGATCACTGCTAGGTATTGGCTGAACACTTCCAGGGCTTTTCAAAACAAAGATGTTGGTGAGAAGTTTGTCTGGTGGTCTGGATTGGCAGCTGACATAGCTGCATTGGTAGGGCAGGGCACAGGGTGCCAGCAAGGAGAAAAGTTACTGCCAGCAGTCCCTGACATTTGTGGGAATGGCCTGGTAAGTTCTGGATTTGGTTTCACATTGACCATATAGGCCCTTTCATGGGCTCAAGCCGAGTCATTGTGGATACCCATTTGAAATGACTAGAAGTGCAGAGAGTTCACTTGTCAAACACAAGGATGATGACCTTAAACTGCATGCATCTTTTGCAATATGCCAACTCCTCAGTGTTGGTCACCAGATAAAGGGCCATTATTTACCAGCAGGGAAATAGTTTCCTAAAGTCAAATGGTACTTGTTCTATAAGGCTAGCTCACCGTTCATCATCCAATGGTCTGATGGAAAAACAAAGCAGTCCATACTCTGAAGGCAGGCTTAAAAGCAGTTTCACTAGATAACAAACTGTCTTGGTTCTTATTTGATTATAGGACCACTCCTCGTAACTGCAAGAATGGCTCTAGTAGAGTTGCTAATGGGAGAAGAGGCCATACCAGGTTAAATCTGATGGACTTGGGTGGGAAGGCAAAATGGCAGCAAGAACGCCAATGCTGGACACAAGATTCTAAGCAAGAGGAACTGTTGACTTCAGGGGACAATGGCATGACTACATGGGTAAGAGGCATGGTCAATGCAAGTTGGGTTTAGGTGACATAGTTCCTGTAGGTGCAACAGTCCTGAATGAGCGTTGGGCCAAATGAAAGCTGCAGAGTATAGGAGGAAACCATGTCCACTCAAGCTTGTCCAACTTTTTGAACCCTTAGTTTCTCCCTTTCTGCCAAGTGTCAGAAATACCTTGGAATCTGAGATGGACATGTGGATGTTGCTGCCAAAAGAGCAGCTAAGATGCACTGGGCACAAGTGAGCTACTGTTGTACATTACTGATATCAGAATCGGAGTTGGAAAAATCTGACTCAGTGCTGAAACACACCCAGGATGTGCTACAAAAAAAACTGGCCCATGTCCTTGGGCTCAGATGTAGTGATTGTATGAGGTTGGCCTTGTTACAATGAGTTGTGGCTGTTAACCCGGTTCAGTTAGGGAGTACTGGCTGACAGTTATAAACAGGAGTGTCAGAGGTTCCATTCACAGCTAGTTCTAAGTGAGCTAAATCAGTGTCAAGGACTCACTGATGTATAAATAAAGGGTGACATGGTGGTTTTTTTTGCAAAAGCACAACCGATTAATCTCATTTTCCAGCACTTGGCCCATAGCCTTGCACGACTTTGCTCACAAGTACCCATCTTGGAATGGGACAAATAAACATGAGCAATGTATAAATAAACTGAATATAAAGATGAGAATTTTCAAGAGGAATAAGAAACAAAGAGAAAGGAAGCAAATGGACAGCTCACTCAATGTTTGTTTTTAAAATGTTACATTTTAAATGCAAACTGCACTACTGTTGAGATAGTAGGAACTGCTGATGCTGGAGAATCTGAGATAACATGGTGTGAAGCTGGATGAACACAGGCTAAGCAGCATCAGAGGAGCAGGAAAGCTGATGTTTTGGGTTGAGGCCCTTAAAATGCTGAGTTTCTTCAACCAGGCACAAGACAATGGCTACCTTCAGTATTGTATCTTTGTGATTCTGTCATTTCAAACCAGTTGTTTTCTTGAACCACCATTAATGTGGCAAAGGTGCTTTCACAATCTTCCAGTCTGATAGGAGACGTCATACAGCAATTGAGTGAACAACACTTTTTTTTTTCTTGAGAATGAGGCTCAGACCAGTCAGGGAAATTTTTCCTGCAAAAGTACCTATGTATCTGGATATTTACAGTCCCCTTTCAGTTTGTGGTGTTTCCTTTTTTGGCAGTAGGAGTTTTGCAAAACTCCACGTTGGAAATGATTGGCTGTTAACACTGTAAATGGGTCTTGGATGAGGTTTTGCAGAAATGTGCACAAGTCTTACTCCATCAGTGTGCAATCCTATCACTTTTTTATCTCTACTCTACAATGTAGAGAATTTCTATGAAGAAAATATGATCTGCAGGCAGACTCTGAAATATTGCAATTGGTGTCTCAACCTGTACTTGTGGAACAACACTCACTGACCCTGGCATTACCTGTTTGGGCCCAATTCCATGCTTGTGAACTAAGTTTAATATTTTGCACTTGTTGAAGCATTGCAGCAGATTACCACAATTTCTCTTGTAAGCTTATTCTAATTAGTGTCTTTCCTACCTTTCAAGGATCAAATGGAAAGCTGAATGGACTTTACATCAAATGTTGAAGAATCCCAATCCCTTATCAAAAAAAATTTACATAATCAAAGTTGCATTAGGAAAAGTGGTGGACTAATAATCCAGTGTTAAGTTTGGAAAGATGTTTGGTATCAATAGTTGTCTTCTGGCCAATACATTATCATGTTCCTATTAGAGCTGAAAAGCCAGTTTATTCAACAGGGCACAATTTTTAGCCTATTAACTGAGTGATACCTCTGAAGTGCTGGAGGTTAATGCTGGCTACCCATACATGAGATGGCAAAGCTTTTCAACTGCATTATGCACTTCCAAGTGCTTGTGCAAGATTAGGATAGGATGTTTCCAGCTGGGGACAGAAATTTTCTGCTTAAGGCTCTTAAATGACATCTATAGCACTTTGCAATCATTTGAAGTTGACTTGTTTTTGCTTCCAAACCAACAATGACAGTGGCAATAGAAGTTAACAAACAATAGCAATCACTTATATGGTTATATTTAATGCCAAAGCATAAGTGAAACTTCAAGTTGGAGAGCTTAACTTTTCTGATCTTGCATTTTTCTAAACTCTGACCAAAAGATACTTTCTCTGCGTTTGAAGTATCTCAGCTCAACCTGCAGAATGTTTTTAGCTCAATTTATTCCAATGAATGATGCCCAAATTTGTAATACAACATTACACTATCTACAGTTTTCCCAGAGGGGATTATCACCAACTATATATTTAACAGCACATTCCAACAAGTGATTTTTTTCAATACTGTCATAGCAAACTGCAGGATATTGCAATTATGTCAAGCAGTCAAGGGTTGGAAATGCACCAAATGTTTGTAAAATGTCACTTACAATCCACCTCAGAACAACAAGGGTAATTCTGAGATGCTTTGCCATCTCTAGTGTATGGGTAGCCAGGACTAATCTCCAGCACTTCAGAGGTATTACTCAGGTAATAGGCTTAAAAATTGTTCCTGTGGGGGGGAAAAAAACTGCTTTTTCAGCTCCAGTAGGAACATGGTAATATATTGGCCAGAAGACAACTATTGATACCTAACATATCCTTCCAAATTTAACACCAGATTATTAATCTATCACTTTTCCTAATGTAACTTTACACTCAGTTTTTTGAAAAGGATTGGGGTTCTTCAATATTTGAAAGTGAGAACATAAGGACTAGGAGCAGTAGTAGACCATCTGGCCCCTTGAGCCTGCCCTGCCATTTTAAGATCATGGCTGATCTATCTATTTGAGACTCAGCTCCACTTACCCACCCACTCTATATAACCCTTAATTCCTTTACTTTTCAAATTTATCTAGTTTTGCCTTAAACATTCAGTACAGTAGCTTCAAACATAGGGTATCTTAACACTACTATGGGCTATTTTGCCACATTGGCATCTTTAAAGTGCTTCAAAATCATCTAACATTTTGGTCAGATGATCAAAGTCTTGGTTTAAGATTGAGGGGTTGTTTTAAAGGAGGGAAGTTTAAGTCCTGTGAAAATCTGGCTGACGGTGAAACCACTTAAAGTATGGGAATCTCCATCTCAAGAAATCAAAACTAAGTGAGGTTTTTGAGAAGGTTAAAGAGCTGGTTAGGAGTGAGGTCAGTGGAGTTTCATCAAGGAATGAAACTTTTATGAAGGTATTTTCACTGGAAGCCAATAGATCCTAGCAACCTAGGATGAATGGCTTTTTAAAAAAAAACTTGCTGTGAATTTAAAATGCAGAGTGCAACATTTTTGGGTTATCTTAATTTTATAACAGGATGGGATAGAAAGGGAAGCCAGTCAGAAGTGTCTTGAAATAGTCAAGATAACAAAAACAGGGGTAAGCTCCTCAAATAGTAGTCTAGGAAGTAAATAAGCCTTGTCTAAAATGTACACCTAAAGGTGGCAAAATCCGCTTAGGATATGACAGTTCTTCACCTATGTCAGCTAAGGTAATTGTTAACATTCCACTTGCATAGAGAAACAAATGTCACCACTCATCATAATACAGGCAAAGCATAAATCTTAACTTTTTACAAATACTTATGACAAATAGCTTGGAGCACCTGGGAGGACAGAGTTTGAAAAGAGATCAATTTGAATTTAAATGGGCCATGTCATATCCGATCAATTTACTGGACTGAGCTAACAGTCCATCTTGTTTATAATTCAGAACTTGAGCAAAAAATGTAAGTGCTGGATGTGAGTTTGCTCGCTGAGCTGGAAGGTTAGTTTGCAGACATTTCATCACCATTCTAGGTAACATCAGTGAGCCTCTGAAGCGCTGGTGTCAGGTCCCACTTTCTATTTATCTGTTTAGGTTTCCTTGGGTTGGTGATGTCGCTTCCTGTTCTTTGGCTCCAAATCAATCTACCATCCTCTGAGAAAATGTTTGTTGATGGAGTTCCAGTTGGAATGCCATGCTTCTAGGAATTCTTGTGCATGTCTGTGTTTGGCTTGTCCTAGGATGGATGTATTGTCCCAATCAAAGTGGTGTCCTTCCTCCATCTGTATGTAAGGATACGAGTGATAGTGGGTCATGTCGTTTTGTGGCTAGTTGATGTTCATGTATCCTGGTGGCTAGCTTTCTGACTGTTTGTCCAATATAGTGTTTGTCACAGTTCTTGCAAGGTATTTTGTAGATGACATTCGTTTTATTTGTTGTCTGTATAGGGTCTTTAGTTCATTAGCTGCTGTTTTAGTGTGTTGGTGGGTTTGTGGGCTACCCTGATGCCAAGAGGTCTGAGTAGTCTGGCAGTCATTTTGGAAATGTCTTTGTAGGGGAGAGTGGTTATGGTTTCTGAGCCCGTTTTGTTTGATGGGGTTTGTTACTGAGAAATCGGCAGACTGTGTTCATAGGGTACCTGTTCTTTTTGAATATGCTGTATAGGTGATTTTCTTCCGCTCTTCATAGTTCCTCCATGCTGCAGTGTGCGCTGGCTCATTGGAATGTTCTAATGCAGCTTCGTTTGTGGGTGTTGGGATGGTTGCTCCTGTAGTTCAATGTTTGGTCCGTACATGTTGTTTTCCTGTAGATGCTGCTTTGAAGTTCCCCATTGACTGTTCGCTCTACTGTGACATCTAGGAATGGCAGTTTGTTTTCTTCCTCTTTTTTGTGAATGTTATGCCAGTAAGGGGATTAGGATAGGCTGTTTCCAGTTGGAGACAGCAACTTTCTGCTTCAGGCTCTTAAATGACATCTATAGCACTTTGCAATCATTTGAAGTTAATTTGTTTTTCAAGTGCTTCAAGGGTTGATTTTTGTCCCTCAAGGCATATGGCAATGGATGCCTCAATATTGTAAATGTTTAGTCACATTGGCATGTATATACATAGTATATTGCTGACTTTGGTATTGATGTAATGCTAACAAACCAGGAATGCCACTATAATTTCCAGAATTGTTTAGACTTTCAAACTCATCGAGTTTACTATGAGCAATGACTATATTCCATATAAGGTATATTCAAGGCCATTATGTTCATGGTTAACAACAATTTAGGTGACATGGCCTGTCCCATGATGTGAATGTCACTTTATCCCTACCCCACTCAACCAATATCCATCATAGTACTAGCATGTTGACTGGGCCAGAAGTACAGGAACAAGTTATAAAAATCTGCAGTTGGCCTTTCAGTCTTCAAAGAAGTCACTGTCAACAGTAACTTGCACTCAAATCAACTGAGTTGGTTAGCAAAACATTGTAGTATTAGCAATGCCTATTTAATCAGAAGTACTGCTGATAATTTTGTGAAAAATGAGCATTTGCTTTTATACACATCACCTCTTTTGCATGTGGCATTTTGGTCTAAGCTGCAGATTAATAGCAGCTTGAGTCTGCACTGTCAATAAGTTTTGTGAAATTGTCTGAATAAATTCATAGCAAAGTGTTAAATAGGGAGAGGAATGTAACAAGCACTATTTTGCAGAAGGACTCCAGCAAGCCTAAAGGCAAGAGGCATAAAAGGAACAGTAGAAACATTAAGCTATGACCTGATTTCTAACACTTCAGTTTAAGGTGCTGATTTGGGTGGTTTTCCTGTTTCCTTGCCTCCCATCAAGTCTTTCAAATTGAATGAAGCTGATGTTGCTCCTCCTTCCTGCATTTACAGGCCCCTCAGCAATGCTCTGTCTCATACATGCCACAACCTAAGACACTTGCCTGGAGCTAAGTGGTGGCTTTTAATAAGCATAAGAATCTGTTTAGTGTGGAAACAGGCTCTTTGGCCCAACAAGTCCACATTGCCCCTAAAGAGTATCGCACCCAGATTCATCCCCCCCCCCCCCACCCCCCCCCACCCCCCCCCCCCCCCCAACGCTTCAACATATCTTTGAACACTAATTTAGCATGGCCTAGCCTACAAATGCCAGAAACCCCCACACCAAGAATGTGTCAACTCCACAGTTGCCAGAGGGTAGAATTGAACCCAGAGCCCTGGTGCTGACTGGCAGTGGTGCTAACCACAGCCTCTGGTCTGGAAACTAAATGTTGCTTATTTCCAAAGAAGGCTCTTGACCTGAAACGTCAACTTTCTTGCTCCTCCTGCCTGGACTGCTGCGTTCCTCCAGCTCCATAATATTATTGCTTTGCTTTGATTTTGTTTTCTTGTGCTGTGCCCTTGGGATCCTATCTCTGTACCTCAAGATATGATGGGATTGGGCATATGTTCAACATTTTGGGGCTACAAGTGTCTTTAATGCTTTGTTCCTTCACCCTGCAATTATCTATTCACTATCCAGTAGCTTCAGTGTTGTTGGCCTTTGACATCAATTATGGGTCACTCTTCACACTCCAATCAGCATTTGTTGCTGATTTTTAAGGTTATGTAACCAGTCTTTCCACACTCCTGAAACCAACAGCTTTGCTGTACTGTTTATAAATGTCATGTAGCTTGCTTTTAATAAAAGGTTCTCATTAAACAGGTTTATTTGAAATCAAGATTTGGAGTGTTGATCCTTCATCAGGTGACTTCAGCTGACATAGGAGCAATGTTCTGCTCTGAAAGCACAATGGCTCTCTCCCTCCCTCATCACAGCTACCATGAGCTATACCTGATCCTCCACAGTTCAGAAGAATTGAGTCATACTGTAAGTCATACAGTGCAGATACAAACCATTCCAACCAAGTCATTCTTGACCAAGTTTCCCAAAATAAGTTAGTCCTATCTGCCTCAATGTAATCCCAATCCCTCCTAAACCTTTCCTATTCATGCACCAATCCAAATGCCTCATGTTGTAACTGTACCTGCATCTACCACTTCCTCCACTAGTTCCTAGCTTATCTAGTCTCTCCTAACTCCACCTTCCTATCCCACTAACATCCTTGAATCTTTTCTGCTTCCTTTCTTTTCAATTTAACAACATCCTTCCTACAGCAGGCAGACTGAAACTGTACATGGTATTCCAAAAGTGGCCTGGCCAACATCCTGTACAACCACAACATTGAAACCTAACTCCTTTTACTCAATAGCCTGAGCAATGAGGGCAAGCATTCCAAGTGTTGTCTTATACCACCTGTGGTGCAACTTGCACTGAACAAGCTACACGAACTCTTGGGTCCCTCTGTTCTACACCCTACCACTCACTATACAAATCCTGCCTTTGTTCATCTTACCAAAATAGAAAACTTCTCTCTTTATCCAAATTAAACTCCCTTGGTGCTACTCCTTTAATATATTGGCCAAATTGATCCAGATGTTTTTGTAGATTTAAATAATCATCTTCACTATCCACTGACAATTTCAGTGTCACCTGTAAATGTACTAACCATGCTTCCTATATTCTAATCCAAATCATCATTATATCAAGTGCAAACAACTGTGCATTCTGCACTGATCCAATGGTTGCACTGGAAGCCTGCAACAAATAGAGGTAACAAATCAAAGATAAGACCCTGAGGGCTGTTGGCCAAGTAGATGTTGAAGGATGATTTAGGAGACAAGCTAACCAGTGCCCCTTGATGTTCAATGGTGTTATCACCATTGAATCTCTTTTTCTGCCCTGAAATATAATCATGTGGAGATGCTGGTGTTGGACCAGCGTGCACAAGGTTAGAAATCACATGACGGCAGGATATAGTCCAATAGTTTTATTTGAAAACACAAGCTTTTGGCGTCTTACTCCTTCACTGCCGTTGGGTCTAAATCCTGAAATTCCACCCCAATGACATTGTTGGTCAACTTACAGAAGATGGACTGTAGCAGTTCAAGAAGGCAGCTCATCACCTTTTTTCAAAGGCAATTAGGAATCAGTAACAAATGCTGCCCAACCAGTGATGCCCATATTCCAAAAATTTCTCTTTTTGGAAAGAAAAGAGAACTAGGGGTCATAACACAAAAATAAGTTGCCCATTTAAAACAGGTTGGGGTTGGGACAGAGCGTTGAGAGTCTTTGGAATTCCCTCCCTCAGATAGAAAATACAGAACTTTAAATATTTGTAAGGCAGCATTTGACATTCAAGATTACAAGTACATAAGAGATTTACAGGAGTTAAAAATGAGGTTAAAGTCCAATCAAATGTGATCTTATTGAAAGTTGGAACAGGTTCAGAGTCAAGTGTTCCACAAATGTTCCTTGATTGTATGTTCAATAATCCTTCATAATCAATGCCTTTTCAACTAGAGCTTTTCCTATTTCAGTCCACAATCAAAAATACAAAAAGTCTTTACAATTGATATTTTCAAAATAGATTAGTTTCTAGAAATCAATGACAAACTTTGCAAAGATAGTGTAGGAAAATAGCATTGAGTAGATAAACAGCCATGGTGTAGAATAGCAAAGCAGGCTTGAGGGGCACAATGGCCTATATCTGCTCCTGTCTTATGTTTCTGTATTCAAGGTCATGTCTTTGAGATGGGATGCTACTGTGCTTGCTCAGGTGGAAAGCTTACCATTGACAAGATGCAGTGTAGTAACTCACCAAAACTCCTTTGACAGTACTTTCTAAACCTATGATCCCTACCAACTAGAAGGATGGGAGTGATAGATGCATGCAAATGCCACCACCTACACATCTTCCTCACTGTCCTAACTTTGAGCTATTTCTCTGTTCCTTCAACACTTCCTGGCCAACTTCCTGAAATTTCCACAGCAACCACATTTTGGGCATTCCTGATGTGCGTACACACATTTTTAAGCTGACATCTCAATGCCATGTTATCAAGAATAATTGATGTTGGAAAATAAACCTTGGCCTACCAGCAATACAAACATAATACAAATGAATAAATTTTAAAAAGGGCTTCATATTTAAAAGTTACATACTACTTTGAAAAGAGGCTTAGTGAGCAGACTGGAAGGAGAAAATAAAGATTAGCACAGCATTTTTAAAATGGCAGCCTGGAATGAGTAGAGAGCTTCAAGAATTAATACTGGGTCACCAACAGTCACCAGTTGCACTGCGCAACTAAAGAACTCCCTGCAAGGGCAGGGACGACAAATATCCATATCATCAATGATTGGGGTGCCCAACACCAGTATAAAAAGATAAGGCTGATCATTTGCAATAGTCTTCAGCCCAGAGTGGATGATCCATCCTGGGCTCTCCTAGAGGTCCATCGTGTCATGCGTGCCAATTTTCAGCTAAAATGCTTCAATTCAGTGATATCAAGAAATGGCTGGATGCACTGGATATTGCAAAGGCTCTGGGTCTGAAAACATTCCAGAATTAGAACATGCTGTGTCTCTAGGCAAACTGTTCCTGTACAGTTACAATAAAAGCAATTACTTGGCAATGTGAAAAATTGTCCATATTTGTCCTGTGCACTGAAAGCTGAACAAATTCAACCTGGCCAATTATTACCCCATCAGAGATAATGGGAACTGCAGATGCTGGAGAATTCCAAGATCATAAAATGTGAGGCTGGATGAACACAGCAGGCCAAGCAGCATCTCAGGAGCACAAAAGCTGACGTTTCGGGCCTAGACCCTTCATCAGGGAGGGGGAGAGGGAACTGGAATAAATAGGGAGAGAGGGGGAGGCGGACCGAAGATGGAGAGTAAAGAAGATAGGTGGGGTGGTAGGGAGGGGATAGGTCAGTCCAGGGAAGACGGACAGGTCAAGGAGGTGGGATGAGGTTAGTAGGTAGCTGGGGGTGTGGCTTGGGGTGGGAGGAAGGGATGGGTGAGAGGAAGAACCGGTTAGGGAGGCAGAGACAGGTTGGACTGGTTTTGGGATGCAGTGGGTGGGGGGGAAGAGCTGGGCTGGTTGTGTGGTGCAGTGGGGGGAGGGGACGAGCTAGGCTGGTTTAGGGATACAGTAGGGGAAGGGGGGATTTTGAAACTGGTGAAGTCCACATTGATACCATATGGCTGCAGGGTTCCCAGGCGGAATATGAGTTGCTGTTCCTGCAACCTTCGGGTGGCATCATTGTGGCAGTGCAGGAGGCCCATGATGGACATGTCATCTAGAGAATGGGAGGGGGAGTGGATATGGTTTGCGACTGGGAGGTGCAGTTGTTTATTGCGAACCGAGCAGAGGTGTTCTGCAAAGCGGTCCCCAAGCCTCCGCTTGGTTTCCCCAATGTAGAGGAAGCCACACCGAGTACAGTGGATGCAGTATACCACATTGGCAGATGTGCAGGTGAACCTCTGCTTAATGTGGAATGTCATCTTGGGGCCTGGGATAGGGGTGAGGGAGGAGGCGTAGGGACAAGTGTAGCATTTCCTGCGGTTGCAGGGGAAGGTGCCGGGTGTGGTGGGTTGGAGGGCAGTGTGGAGCGAACAAGGGAGTCACCGGAGAGAGTGGTCTCTCCGGAAAGCAGACAGGGGAGGGGATGGAAAAATGTCTTGGGTGGTGGGGTCGGATTGTAAATGGCGGAAGTGTCGGAGGATGATGCGTTGTATCCGGAGGTTGGTAGGGTGGTGTGTGAGAACGAGGGGAATCCTCTTAGGGCGGTTGTGGCGGGGGCGGGGTGTGAGGGATGTGTTGCGGGAAATACGGGAGACGCGGTCAAGGGCGTTCTCGATCACTGTGGGGGGAAAGTTGCGGTCCTTAAAGAACTTGGACATCTGGGATGTGCGGGAGTGGAATGTCTTATCGTGGGAGCAGATGCGGCGGAGGCGCATTACCCCATCAGTCTATTCTTGATCATCAGTAAAGTAGTGAAAAATGTCATTAACAGTACTATCAAGCTACACTTAATTAATAATGACCTGATAACTGATCTATATTCACAGCAAATCAGTGCCAGGCAGTGATCATATTCAACAAGATTAAGATTGACAAGTCGCCAGGCCCGGATCAGATTTGTCCTCGGCTGCTTTGGGAAGCGAGAAATGCAATTGCTTCGCCACTTGCGAAGATCTTTGCATCCTCGCTCTCCACTGGAGTCGTCCCTGAGGACTGGAGAGAGGCAAATGTAATTCCTCTCTTCAAGAAAGGAAATAGGGAAATCCCCGGCAATTATAGACCGGTAAGTCTCACGTCTGTCGTCTGCAAGGTGTTAGAAAGGATTCTGAGGGATAAGATTTATGACCATCTGGAAGAGCATGGCTTGATCAAATACAGTCAACACGGCTTTGTGAGGGGTAGGTCATGCCTTACAAACCTTATCGAGTTTTTTGAGGATGTGACTAGAAAAGTTGATGAGGGTCGAGCTGTGGATGTGGTGTATATGGACTTCAGTAAGGCATTTGATAAGGTTCCCCATGGTAGGCTCATTCAGAAGGTCAGGAGGAATGGGATACAGGGGAACTTAGCTGCTTGGATACAGAATTGGCTGGCCAACAGAAGACAGCGAGTGGTTGTAGAAGGAAAATATTCTGCCTGGAAGTCAGTGGTGAGTGGAGTTCCACAGGGCTCTGTCCTTGGGCGTCTACTGTTTGTAATTTTTATTAATGACTTGGACGAGGGGATTGAAGGATGGGTCAGCAAGTTTGCAGACGACACAAAGGTCGGAGGTGTCGTTGACAGTGTAGAGGGCTGTTGTAGGCTGCAGCGGGACATTGACAGGATGCAGAGATGGGTTGAGAGGTGGCAGATGGAGTTCAACCTGGATAAATGCGAGGTGATGCATTTTGGAAGGTCGAATTTGAAAGCTGAGTACAGGATTAAGGATAGGATTCTTGGCAGCGTGGAGGAACAGAGGGATCTTGGTGTGCAGATACATAGATCCCTTAAAATGGCTACCCAAGTGGACAGGGTTGTTAAGAAAGCATATGGTGTTTTGGCTTTCATTAACAGGGGGATTGAGTTTAAGAGTCGTGAGATCTTGTTGCAGCTTTATAAAACTTTGGTTAGACCGCACTTGGAATACTGCGTCCAGTTCTGGGCGCCCTATTATAGGAAAGATGTGGATGCTTTGGAGAGGGTTCAGAGGAGGTTTACCAGGATGCTGCCTGGACTGGAGGGCTTATCTTATGAAGAGAGGTTGACTGAGCTTGGTCTCTTTTCATTGGAGAAAAGGAGGAGGAGAGGGGACCTAATTGAGGTATACAAGATAATGAGAGGCATAGATAGAGTTGATAGCCAGAGACTATTTCCCAGGGCAGAAATGGCTAGCATGAGGGGTCATAATTTTAAGCTGGTTGGTGGAAAGTATCGAGGGGATGTCAGAGGCAGGTTCTTTACGCAGAGAGTTGTGAGAGCATGGAATGCGTTGCCAGCAGCAGTTGTGGAAGCAAGGTCATTGGGGTCATTTAAGAGACTGCTGGACATGCATATGGTCACAGAAATTTGAGGGTGCATACATGAGGATCAATGGTCAGCACAACATTGTGGGCTGAAGGGCCTGTTCTGTGCTGTACTGTTCTATGTTCTATGTTCTAACAAAAGGAAATCTTGCCATTACCCCTTGTCATCAATGGAAATATATCACAGAAACCCCCATTCGCGTTGACCAGAAACTGAACTCCTCTCACCTTATAAATAAAATGGCTAAAAGAGCAGATTAGAGGCAGTGTAACATACCCCGATTCCTCAAAGCCTGATCACCATGTACAAGTTACAAGTGATGGAATACTCAATACTCCCTTCTTGCCTGGATGACTACAACTCCAACAACACTCGAGGCTTGGCACCATCTATGTCGAAGCTGCTCCTTTTATTGTCGTCATATCCACAAACATTCATTCCCTCTAGCACCAATGTTCTGTACCATCTAGAAATGCACTGCAGAAATTCACCAAGGCTATTTAGATACTATCTTCCAAACCTACAACCACTTCCGTCTAGAAGCACAAAGGCAGCAGATACTTCAGGATACCACCAATAGCCAAACCCCTCCAAGCTACTTGCCATCCTGAATTGGAAATATATCAACATTCCTCCTTTCCTCATTGGGCCAAAACCCTGGAAACCCCTTCCTAATGGCTTTATGAATTGACCTACAGCACATGGACTGCAGTAGTTCAGGTAGGCAGCTCTTTACTACCTCCTCATTGGCAATAAGCCATAGGCAGTAATACTGGCCCAGTCACTGATGCTTAAATCCATTGAACGAATTAAAAATATTCCATATTATTGGGTCTGGTGAAAAAATCAAGAGTAAAGTATCTAAGCTTGCTGATGATATGGAACAGGACAGTAAGAGAGTGGAGGAACTGTAAGCCATGTGGAAAGCAGGAGAAGGCTACAAACAAAGCACAGACAGATACATTCTCAATATGCAGAATTAAAAATCTGCTCAAAAGAGACATGGGGCTAAACTTCTTTGTCTTTCAAGCCTCAGAACCAAAAGGCACAAAACAAAAACAAATTAATAAATGGAGTAAAAAATGTAATGAGTCCAATGTTTGGTTGGAACATAATCGGCATGGAAACGTAGCAGAAACTGTGAACTAAATTGCCTGAATAACGATTTCCTCTTTTACTTTATTCAATGTATTGACATATTCATTTTACTTCTGAATTATACCGCTGTTCTAGTCCAAATGAAAATGATGGAATGGAACAAACCAATCACTGCTACATCACCATGACAACGTCCTGACCAATCAGAGTTGACTTGCCTGTTTTGAATTTAATCCAATTGACTAAATTTTGGCAGTCAATGAATACTGCTGCATTTCTGTGTCAATAATAGCCCAAATAATCTACCTTTCCTCTCAAACTGTATCATTTTTTCTTTTCTGAATTTGATAGTCTTGCTGATGAATGCTCAAATAAATCCACAGGGGCTGGTATCCCATCACTAAGTCAATCTTTATTTACTCACGGAGAGTATTTGACACTGATCCAGCTCCCTCAGAGCCAGCTTTCCGAGTGAACAGAATTCCTGACACTCCTGTTCTTATCTTTCAGCCAGGGCTCCCTGATTGGGACTGTTAATCTGGTCCAATCAGGGAACTCATTCCATGAGGTCCACCTGGATGACCTTGTTACAATCAATCACTACAAGTGCAAACCAAAAGGCTGCACTTCCCTATCTAATGTTTAAGATATAGACAGGTTATGCAAATATGCAACTTAGAAATAGATGGAGTACAATGTTAAGAAGTGTGAAACTGTTCTCTGTGGCAGTAAGAATAGGACACCAGCTGACTGCTAAAATGTTGACTTTTAAAGGAACTTGAGTCCATTACTACAAACGTAGCATGGAGTCTAGCTAAACATTTTTTTCCTTACAATAATAAGGAAGTCTTATTATGATTTGAAGTATAGATGCTTGGCCTGAAAAATACATTGGTCTCTGATATGTAGATCTGTATACATTCTTTGAAGATTTAGAAGATTGGTTTCTGGGATGAGAATATTGTTCTATGAAGAGTCACGATAAATTGGACCTTTGATCTATGAGCTGTAGAAAAACGAAAAGCATTCCGTTGATGTACACAATACTAAAATGGAGGTTGTCAGGGTAAACAGTGATTGATTTTCTTAGCTGGGAAATCTGGAAGATGAAGAAATAGTCGCAATATATGGTTTCATCATGAAGTACTTTGATACGAAGTGAATGCCAGACATTCTGTCTTTGCAGTAACCTAACTCTGTTGCAACGCTCTCAATATTGTGTGGATATTTGGCATGCTGCTTCTATGAGTATATCAATGTCTTGTATTTTGCCCTCCTATCTGATCTTCCGAAGCTTCCAAAGACAACTCAACTGAAAGTGATTAAGTGTCTTGATATCACACCAGCATGCAGTCCAAGTCTTGCTTGTATAGAATACTGTGGACTGTACCAGTTCTATACTCTTTCATTTTCATTGGCAGACTTACTCCTCTCAATTGCCAGCCTGATATTCAAAGTCTACTGAAAGCTTCATTTGCTTTGCCAGTTTTATTATGTTCTCATTGTCAATATGGGCAGCTCATGAGAGTGTGCTGCTGAGATAAGTAAATGGGTCCACTGCTGAAAGTTCCTGGTCATGAACTGCAATCTTGGGATTAAAACAGGGTTTTCCTGGAACAGGCTGGTTCATTATTGAAGTATCCTTAATTCTGTTCACAAGGGGATGATGTTGTTCCAACTTCTGGACAACAAACACAAAATACATTGCATGAACAGCTCTGAACCAGTAGCTAGTAAAGAGTTATTGACAAACAAAAGATATATGCCTTTGGAGACTTGGAGCCTGCCACAGGCTCAGTAGTTGCCTGTCCATGCTATTTCTAATTTCAATGCCAGGATAAACATCATGTGAGGCATTGGAGAGCATGGTGGAGAAAAATATATTGCAGAAGATTAGAAATATGACACAATCCTAGTTTACTTTATTAGTGACCAAAAATGTATTAGACATTTTGTCTTCTTTACTCTATCAAAAAAAAAAGTTTCTTCAGTTTTCTCCACATGATGAAAATTAATCAACTCTCATTCTATTCCAAAGTAAATTTTTTTTCCAAGCGTTCAAATATCATGGAGGATGTGCCCACACCAAGTGGACTGCAATGGGTCTGCTCACAACCACCATTCCAAAGGCACTTAAAAGGGATAACAAATGCCAGCTAGCAAAGGCCACATTTCTGTCACTGAACCATAAAATAATTTGCCTGCTCATTTCACCAGTCTACCTAAGTCTCCTGAAATCTGTTACTATCCTTATTGTTCACTACATTTCTGTTTTGTTTTTGTCACCTGCAAATTTGGAGTTATTCCCTTCATACCCAGGTTTGAGCCATTGGCATGCATTGTAACAGAGCAGCAATCCCAAAAGTGACACTTTCAGAATATTACTGCACACATCTGTCCTGTACAAATAGCAACTGTTTATCACAGCTCTACGTTTTCTTCCTTTACCTGACTTCATTGTACACTATCACTATCTTTCAAACCCCATGGGCTTCCTTATTGCTATTATTGCAAAAAACTGCACATGTTCAGTCCTACTTTAGACATTAACATTCTCATGCCTGATGTTCATGAAGATCTGCAGGGCACAATTTCAGATGTAATGAATAAATGGATGAGATGCATGCTGGTCTTCTTTCCAAATTTCTGAACTAATCAGATCAAGAAATGAGGAAATATTGTCAAAACAAAGTTGTTCATTTTCGTCGATTCCAGTGTGAGGGATATTTTGTACCTCAGGGAAGACGTGCTTACATAAATTTACAAAAGGGATTCTGATATGAAAATTGTTTCCAGTGTGGAAAACTAATAAAATATCAAGAACAATAAATTAAGAACAGTCACTCATTAAAGTCACAGCAATTTTTTCATTTATTGATATTCTATGCAGTCTATACAGTCTCAACATCTCAGCTTTGGTCTGGAGGTGATGTTGTCCCACAGTTTGAGCCCATTTTAATGGTTAGCAATGATAATCATCTCATCTCTTTGATTTTATGAATAATTGCAATCTTTATTTGTGCAACAGTATTGTTTTCATACTGAAGTAGTTATGGTACTGTACCTTTAATACAGTGATTGGGAGATCAAATTAATGACTTACTATTGTGAAAATTTATTTATTGGGTAAGGTTGTTTCCTCCAGGAATGAGGAAACTGAGACTGGGACCATTTCCGGCTCCAATCAGGTGAATATTTTCATGGAGCACCCTGTTTAATTGGCCTGGAAATTATCTCACCATCCAATTAAAGATGTAAGTAGACTGTCAAAGCTGGAAAGGAAGACAAGACAGAAGAAGGGTGCTTTAAGATGGAGGAGCCCTCTCTCTAACTTAGTCAAATTTTAAACTTCCTAACTTTGTTTTCAAATCCCTTCAAGGTCTTTCCCCTTCCCATTTTTGTAATATTCTCCTATCCCATATTCCTCAGGCCTTTCAGTGTTCCTGTCATTCTACTTTTATGTGCATTCCCAATTATACTTTCAAAACCATTATAAATTACCTATGTCCTAACCTCATTAAGTCACTTTCATCCTTTAAGAAACAAAACCAGAAATTGCTGGAGAATGTCTACAAATCTGGCAGCATCTTTGGAGAGAATGCAGAGTCAACTTTTTGGGTCCAGGGGCTCTTCTTCAGAACTGATTGGTAACCAGGAAAAGGTTGGTGTATATGCTGAAGATGGTACAACCAGCCTGAGGGTTGTGTATTGGAGCTGTTGATCAAACATTCTTGCATCCTAACTGCCTAGGTATGTGTACTTTACACCACCTGGTACGGCAATAGTGAAGGGTGCTGGTATGACCCCATTGGGTGCAATGAAAATGCAGCTCATGACCCCATTGGCTAAAGACCACAGAACATTCTGGAGAGTCCAGCGATGGAGTGAATAAGTACAAACATCTGGATACCTCAAACTCAGTGAAGACTCGGAGGGAATATTCACAACTTGTGGCAGAAGACCAGGTAGCATCTCAAGAAGACCCAACCGAAGATCCATTCGGAGAGACAAGGCCCACCTTGAGTGGAAGAGAGCCAACCTTAAGTTATAGAATAAGGAGATTTCAATGGACAAGACTAACATTGTAGATTTGTCAGATGGATAGAGCTAGATAGAGAGTAAATATTGTCAGAATTTGGGAAACACTCACAATGTGTTTTAATTGTAGAATCCTTACAGTGCAGAAAGGGTCCGTTTGGCCCGTTAAGTTCACACTGAGCCTCCAAAAAGCATCCCACACAGACCCAGCCCGTACCCTACCTCTGTAATCTCCCATTTCCCATGGCCAACCCACTTAACCTGCACATCTTTGGACTGTGGAAGTAAACTGGAGCACCCAGTGGAAACCCATACAGTCATGGGGAGAATATGCAAACTCCACGCAGGTAGTTGCCTCAGATTGGAATCAAACCCAGGTCCCCGGCACTGTAGGCAGCATTGCTAACCACTGTGTCACATGTCACCCTAAGATAAAGAACATTTTGTTAATACAAGCCAGTTGAGTAGCAAACGGAATTCTGTATCCCCTTGTTCACCCGACTGGTAAGAACACTTTTATTTTTAATACATGGACAGGTCATGGAGTCCAAAGCATGGACAACAAACAATCGCCGCACTCAAAATATTGACACTGCTTTTCTCTCTGCAGATTCTGCCAGAGCTGCTGAGTTTCTCCAGCAATTTCTTTCTTGTTTCAGATTTCTAGCATCTGTGATTCTTTGCGTTTTGTTTCCTCCTTTAAGTCACTTCTTAAAACTACTACTTTGTTCAGACTTTTGACCATCTGATCTGACTTTTTTCCTTCTGGGATTCAGCATGATACTTTGATTTCTAATACTGCAAACCACCTTGGAGTATTCGATTGCTTTCAAGGTGCTTTAGAAATCCAAGGTTGAACGTTGGACAGAACAGCAAATAAAACAGACAATATCTTGGATAACTTGGTGTAGAGCTGGATGAGCACAGCAGGCCAAGCAGCATCAGAGGAGCAGGAAAGCTGATGTTTTGGGTCTGGACCCTTCTTCAGAAAAACATTATCTTGGGTTTTCTAAATAGGACCACTGAGTACAAGAACAAGAAAGGCTTTGACAGATTTGTTAGACATTTGCAAGATCTCAGCTGCAGAACTGTGTACAGTTCTAGGTGCTGGACTATGGGGAAGGTAAGGAAGATATTTAAGAATAGTTCGGATGAGAAACTTCAGCTATCAGTCTAGATCAATGGGATAGCAGAACTCTTCTCCTTGAAGTAAAGAAGCTAAGAGGAAATCTGATCAAACTTTTGAAAATTAGGAGGAGTCTGGATGGAATAGGTAAGGACAAACTGTTCGCACTCATAAAAAGGTCAAGAACAAGAGGATAGAAATTTAGTGATTTGCATAAGGATCAAGAGTTATATCAGAAAAAGCTTTTCCACACAGTGAGAAATTTGGGATCAGAATGCACTTACTGGAAAAATGGTGTGGTCAATTCAGTTGAAGCTTTCAGGAGGACATTAGATGATGATTTAAATAGAAACATTTGCCAAGGGTACAGGGAAATGGCATGAAAATGGCATTATGTCATGATGCTCATCTGGAGAGCTGATGTAGCAATGATGGGTTGAATGGTTGAATTCTGCATTATAAAACTTCTGGGAATCAGCAATTTAAAAAGAAATATGGCCTTTGGTGGCAGGCCACCACTTTGTGATAGGCTGCAAGGGTTCTTTTACAGATCAACCAATGGCTGGTCCTGCACCCACAATACAGGCTGGGCCTATATGTTAGCCTAAATGTTGGTCTTTGATCTCCCATTCGGGCGTCTTCATTGGGCACCTAGATTGGGTGCTGTTGCCTCCATCAGCCTGAAAGGCAATTGGAAAATACCAGTTGATCTCCTTCAATTGGCACCAATGTAGTTCTTAATAAGCATAATCAGCTACCTGCTGTGTGATGGTGGGGAGCAGTGCTTCTCCTCAGAGGGGAGGTGATGGCCTAGTGGTATTATTGCTGGACTGTCAATCCAGAGATGCAAATAATGTTCTGGGGACCTGGGTTCAAATTTTGCCACAGCAGATGGTGGGACTTGAATTCAATAAATATCTGGAATTAAGGGTTTAATAATGATCATAAATCCATTGCCGATTGTTGGGAAAAGTAAACATCTGGTACAGCAATGCCCTTTAGGGAAGGAAACTGCCATCCTTACCCGGTCTGGCCTACGTGATTCCAGACCCACAGCTATGCGGTTGACTCGTAGCTGCCCTCTGGACAATTAGGGATGGTAACAAATGCTGCTGAGCCAGTGACATCCCTCATCCCGTGAATTTAAAAAGAAATCACCTTTGCAGAAATGTCCATGGGGAGGATGGGCTGAGGCAATAGGCACAAAGATCATAAGGGCTGCTTTTAGTTCTCCCACTTCTACACAAAATGGGAACAGAATATCTAATCCAGCTGCTCCCTCCCTAAATCTTATCATTTCTCCTCCTTCAGCCCAATCCGAATCAAGCACTTTGTGCAATGCACTAAATATTTTCTTCATTTTCAGATTTGTTAAATTATGCGTCTATGCAGAAATGTAAAAGATGTGTACTCAACAGTTTATACCTATTCAGGAATGTTTCTGTCCTGTGTAAAAGAATAAAAAAAGTAATCAGAAGACTGTTAATTCTTCCTTGGAGATAATCATTGCCTGGCACTTCAGTAGCACAAATATTATTTGCCACTTAATCAGCAAAACTTTCTTTCTACATGTGGACACGGCCCGTTTCATTACCTGATGAGTTGTAAATAGAGCAGTGTACTAGTACTCAGAACTAAGGTATGCCTGCACTGGTGTCCTGGGGCTGAGATGATTGGCCTCCAGCAACTATAACCAAAGAAGGTCAAAGGCTGTCTGAAAATCTCAACAGATCACATCTTCTCCTTTGTATATTTCTTCTTCCTTGTGATGAATTTCTTCTATGCCTGCCGAATTAACCCAGAAACTCCTCCCATTGCTGTTTTACAGTCTTCCCAGCTAGGCTCCCTTTCCAATCAACTCTGGCCAGCTACTCCCTAATGTCCTTGTGTTTAGCTTTATTCAATTGCACTACCATTACATCTGATTCCAGCTTCTTCCTCTCAAATTCTATGATATTACGGTCATTTCCCTCTATGGGTTCCTTCCCGTAAGTTTCCTAACAAGTCTGCCTCATTTCACGTCACCAAATCCAGAACTGCTTGGTGAAATGTGCAGAAAATCAAATTATCTGAGGACTAGCGTCTATGACTTGTTGGAAATAAATTGTTCCTGAGCATGATCAGTGTTTGTTACAAATCCCTACTTGCTGGTATGGTCATGAGCTGTCCTCTTGAACCACTGCAGTCTCTATAGGTGAAGGTACATCTACAGTTCTGTTGGAAAGAGAGTTTCCAGGGATTTGACTCAGTGACATTGAAGAACAGTGATGTATTTCAAAACTCAGGATGGCATGTGGCTTGGAAGAAATAATTCTTGTTCTGATGTTTGATACATCCTGCACTTTTGCCCTCTGAGTTTGCAGGCTTGACAAATGCTGTTGCTGCAGTACAACTTGTACAGGGTACATAATAATATCACTGAACTGGTGATGGTTGGAGTGAATGTTTAAAGGTGGCGTAGCATGTCATTAATGCAGTGTGTATTATCTTGAATGGTGTCAAACTTATTGAGTGTTGTTGGAATTACTCCATCTAAGCAAGTAGGGAGTATTCAAATACATTTCTGACTTGTGCCGTGTGCGTGTTGGGCAGAGTTTGGGAGTCAGAGGAGATTATCCCCTCATTGCCAAACTCTGGTTGTATTTAGATTGCTGATATTTTTTGTCAGCAGTGATCTCCAGAATGTTGGGAGCAGCAAGGTGGCTCAGTGGTTAGCACTGCAGCCTCTCAGCTCCAGGGATCCAGGTTCAATTCCAGCCTCGGGTGACTGTCTGTGTGGAGTTACCCAATTCTCCCAGTGTCTGTGTGGGTTTCCTCCAGGTGATCCAGTTTCCTCCCACAGTCCAAAGATGTGCAGGGTAGGTGGATGGGCCATGCTACATTGCCCGTAGTGTTCGGGGGTGTGTGGGTTATAGGGGAATGGGTCTGGGTGGGATGCTTCAAGGGGCGGTGTGGACTTGTTGGGCTGAAGGGCCTGTTTCCACACTGTAGGGAATCTAATCTAATCTAATGTTGATGGTACAGATTTCAGCAATGATAATGCTGTTGTGCATCATTCCTTGGCACTTGTTATGAAATGAATTTCACCATGACTTGAGAAGGAAATAGATCACGGATCACCCACTGACATTTCTTGCACCCCCACGTGTCAGGTATAACAGCCTGTGCTGAGAGATCCACAACATAATGCAACTGAGTTTATCAATAGAAAAAAAACTTCCTTTCATCAATGTGAAATCATCTGGTATGATCACCATTGCTACTTAGAAGTTTACTCATGGCTCATTGTGACATGCCATGTGCCTGTATCCTTGAACACTCAATTTTTGCTGTTTGAGGGACCAGATGCTTACAAGCTTGGTTATTGCCAGTTCAGGCTGTGTGACGAAGGCTGATAACTCTGAAACAATCCCCATCATTTGGTCAGAACGTAGATCCATTGTAGCCTGTTCTTTAACCGCAGCCATGGTGGGGCAGAGGAAAGGCCTCCTGAAGAGGGGCTTTCATCAGCCTGGGCAGCTTTACAGTAAACTCCACACAGTGTGTGCCATATAATCCCTGCATGCTGCTATCTGTAGAACTGCAGCATGAGAGAGGGGGTGTAATGGAAGCTGATGATCTGAGGGACTGGGAGCAGTCTTATGAGGAAGCTGATGAAAACATTGAATGGGAGAAGAATCACCAATATAAAAACCGAAAGAACTATAGATGGTGTAAATCAGGAAACAAAACAGAAATTGCTGGAAAAGCTCAGCAGGTCTGGCAGCATCTGTGAAAGAAAAAACAGTAAACGTTTTGGGTCTGGTGACTCTCCCTCAGATCTCAGATCAGAGCTCTGAGGAGAAACATGTTTGGAACGAAAGAGCACAGGAGTATTAAGCACTACAAGCTAGACTAACTTTGTTGACAACCAATTCCAGTAGATGAGAACTGAGTGCAATGATTAGTAATTGACATTAAAATTCTTTTGTGTGTGGCTGCTAGCAGTTCATTCTGATTTTTGTGATCTAAGATGCAGCTTTTGATCATTTGATTGTGGGCGACCTATAGCACATGGACTGCAGCGGTTGAAGAAGATAGCTCAACCACCACCTTCTTAAGGGCAGCTAGAGGTGTGTAATGATGCTGGCCAGACAGTGACACCCGAGACCAAGTGAATAATTGATTTTTAAAAAATCATAAACAGATGAAGTCCCAGCACTGATCTCTGTGGCACACTTGTTAGATCTTGCAAATCTGTAAAACATCCATTCATATCTATCCCCTTCTTCCTCCTAGCCAGCTCATCTTCTATTCTTGCTGGTTTGCTACCCAGCACTGCATGAGTTTTTACTTTTCTCAAGGTCCTTTGCCATGGCACCTTATCAAGCCTTTTAGAAACCTAAATGCAGTGTAAGCAGTGGTTCCCCTTCATCATAACTCGTTTCAACTCTCCACTAGAGTGTTCAAACATGATTTCTCTTTCACAAAACCATGCTAACATAACCTGATTATCTTGAACCTATCAAAATGTGCCACTGTCACATCTAACAATTTCCTTGTGACAGATATTAAGCTGACAAGCTTGCAGTTTTCCTGCTTTCTATTTCCCTTGCTTTTTCAATAAAGGGACTAAGTTTGCTTTAATAAAGGGAATGTTTGATAATGAAACTAATTCACCAATACTTTGGGTGGCACTGTGGCTCATTAGTTAGCATTGCTGTTTCAGTTCCAACTTCAGGTGATTGACTGTGTCTCAGAGACATAGACACATCTTGTAGATTTCCCCCAGTTCAATGATGTGCAGGTTAGGTGGATTGGATGTGTTTAAATTGCCCACAGTAGGTAGGCTAATTAGATTAGCCATAGAAGCGGTAGAATTATAGGGTTGGTATGGGTTGAATGGCCTGCTTCCACAATCTAAGGATTCTATTATCGTATTTGTCACTTATTTTGAGGCTTTACGATGAAGTCCAACAGGACCCAAGCACTCAGTACCACTTCACTGGATTATCATTTTCCTGAGTTCCTCACTTCCCTTCATTTCCTAATTTACTGTTGCCCCTAGGCCAAAATTTTCAGCTTCTATAGTGAATACAGGTTTTAAAATACCAATCTGCCATTGCCTTATGTTCTGTTATTAATCTGGATGATGACATCAACTTGTACAAGGGGGTATAGTTACAAATTGAGGGGTGATAGATTTAAGACAGATGTCAGAGGCAGGTTCTTTACTCAGAGTGGTAAGGGCGTGGAACGCCCTGCCTGCCAATGTAGTTAACTCAGCCACATTAGGGGCATTTAAACAGTCCTTGGATAAGCATATGGATGATGATGGGATAGTGTAGGGGGAGGGGCTTAGATTAGTTCACAGGTCGGTGCAACATCAAAGGCCGAAGGGCCTGTTCTGCACTGTATTGTTCTATGTTCTATGTTCATCCATTTTGTTTTGAATAGTGCATTCATTCAGGTCAACAGCCTCTAGTCTTGATATTGTGCTGCCTTTATAAATTCTGTTGTTTGACTCTGTTGACATTGTTGCTTCGCCGTGCTAGGGAACAAGGTTTGATTCCATCTGTGTGGAGTTTGCACATTCTCCCCATGTTTTCATGGGTTTCCTCTGGGTGCTCCGGTTTCTTTCTACAGTTCAAAGATGTGCAGGCTAGGTGCATTGGCCATGCTAAATTGCCTGTAGTGTTAAGGGATATGTAGGGTTGCAGAGATAGTGTGGGAGGTAGGGGCTGGGTGGGATGCTGTTTGGGGGTCAGTGTGCACTTGATGAACTGAATGAGCTCTTTCTGTACTGTGGAGATTCAATAACTCTTAGATTCATACAACCTATGTTTTCCTGTATTCGTCTGCTTATCATTTCTCTTTAATACCTTTGTCCTTGGCTTTGACTCCATTGGATTTCCTGCATCTTATGAATTTGCCCCTACTACTCAGTACTCTCTAGTTCCCCCATTTTGACATTTAAACAAATGATATCTGTCCATGGCATAACAACTTCAGTTTATGCTCAATGTGCTGGCATCTCTATATGCCATAACAGTGAGACAGCTCATGCATCGAGGGCCGAAGGGCCTGTTCTGCGCCGTATTGTTCTATGTTCTATGCCATTGTGATAGAGGACTCTGAGACATTGACCGTTAGATAAGTATGATTCAGTCAGTATGACTGTCTGGCTGCCACATAACTAGTCTGTAGTCCAGGTCTTCCCAATCTGGTGGAGGGTGTTGGCGAGGAGGGGTGTCAACAAGGCTGAGTGCACTTTTGTGTTAGATTCCAAGTCAGTGCTGGGTGGTCCATCCAGTTTCACTCTTATTTCTCCATTTCCTCCTTCTACTCATCATCTTGTTTATTTTTCCTCTTGACAAGTAATCTGAAGGCTTGGTGGAAAGAGCTGTTGCATGGTCGTGGAAGATACAAGATTCCACCAGAAACTTAGATTCTTATGTCTTGAACTAGATAGATTGATCACAACCCATAAATTACAAAATGCTGACAGTAGTATTGTATAAAGTTATGCATATAATTCTCTTTATAAGAGAAGTTAACCTTCTAGCAATTCGTTAAAACTGACATTTTATTTTTACATTATGTAATTGGGACAGTGGGAAAATAAATGGAGTAGCTGAATGTGATAAAGGACAGCACCAAAACACAACGGGTAATAGAATTTGATCTGCCCTTACAGATAAACAAGCCTGAGAAAGACCCAAAAGAGTACAGCATTAAATGTTTGGAATGTGTATGAATAGGATGCATGGGAAGACCCCAAGGCCTACAGATTCCAATGTCTAGCCATTACCATAAGATCATGGGAACCTGAGGCTGTCTGCAGAAGTGCCTATCATTGATTAGGTGTCCCACAGGATTCGGTGTTTGAATTAAGCAGAAGGACACTGACTACATTGTATTGGACCACAGTAACACATATTGTATAAAAATGCTGTATTTCTTTGTAAAAACAGAGGGTATGTCATTGATCCATCTTCCGAAGCCAGATTTGGGGAAGACCCTTTGGCCCTCTCATTACATAAAATGGTTTCTGCTTGAATAAACATCTTCCACTTCCTGAATCCTGCCTGCTTCCTGAGTCTGTGTCCCGGATCAGGAAAAATGCTCCTAAAGATTGGCACTTTGAGCAGGGTGCCCTTCCTGAAGCTGGCACACTTTGTTTGAATGATCTGGGTGAGTATATTTATTTACCATCCTTCCTAGCTAGCTTGGCTCTGTGGGGGGCTTCTGTAAGCCAGGGCACAGAATGAAATTTTAGATTGGAGCGAACACATGGTCATAGTGGGAGTGGGTGCCTGGCACGAGCGCGCATGAAATAATGCGAGAGCACAAAACCACGTGACAGTGTGTGAAATAATGTGAGAATGTGCAAAACAGTGCGAGAACACGTGAACTAATGCCAGAACATGAAACAAGGATGAGGGGCTTGAGAGTCTTGGTGCTATCATGTGCAGAAATAAGAGGATAAAAAGGTGAAATAAGAAGAAAATAGAAGAGAAATAAGATGGGGGGAAAAGAGCAAAAAATGAGGGGGAAAAGTAGTTAAAAACAAAATAAGAGGAAAAAAGAAAGTGAAATGAAATAATTTGTCTTCTAAGTTGAGTTAATCTTCACATTGAGGCTTAATTTTTTTTAAGGCTTGTGTTATATCTTTGTAAAGTATTGAAACCAACTTCTATGGTTAGAGCATTTTTAGTTAAAAACTATTTAATATTGCTGGTAGCTTTGAAGAGGCAACTATTTGCTATGAAATAACTTTAGCTGTTACCCTTGCAGCTGCTTGAGGTCCGAATGTAGCACTTGACATTACTCATTTACTGGGACAATCAACCTTTCATTAATAAAGCTGGAATTGGTCACTTATCTGTCCTAAGGCATCTTTTTAACAGAACTGTCTTGGATAGAAAAATACAGCGTTCTATTACTGACCTTCTAGCAATTCTGTTCAGAGATACCTTTGTATTTCACCGTGTGAGCAGGCTGTTTGATTTTGCTTAGCTCCTGTCAGCCATCTTGTAAGCTGCTGTGGGCAGCTCAGTGTGTTCAGGTACAAGTCACCTTACATGGCCAGGTACAGGTCGCCCTACAAGGGTCTTCTGCTGAAAACTGCTTTGCCTTCATTCTGTGTGCCATTACTTTTCTCTGAGTATTCTGCATTTTCAAATTGTGCCTGTGGCCCAACAAAGATTGCAACTGTAGCCCTGATTATTGAAAGCATTTTTTTGTTTTCTGAAGCCTCCTACTTCTATGACACCTTATCAAAGTCGAAGTTTGTTCCTTCATGAACTCAAACACCTTTCCAATCTTCCCTTATAACCCTCAGTGCACTACTTCTTCTCATTTTGCTGCAAGGAAATAAAATCAAGAGCATTTCACTGAAAGCTGATGAACTTTTTTGATAGCACTAGTTGGTAGTTGGAAAGGTGATATCACTAAGCCATGAAATAATATGTGATACGATATAGCATGTGATATGTTCAGTTGGGAGCAGTTAACAGAGGGCTCTCGGTGGATCTAAAAGCCGTAAACAGGTCCAGGTTGTAGAAGAGATCATTGTTCCTCACTGCCTGTCTCGTTTTCACAACTACATTCATGCCCAGGGTCTTAGAGTGGAGGCACATGATGTCCACCAACACTTTGAGGCATTTAGAGAGCAGGCCACTGTCAGAGCTGGAGTGCATTATTTCCTCTTGCTACTTTGATTTAACCCTTCCCTCTTTCCCTATCCTTCCCTTTATTTTTGCAGGCTCCCAGAAGCCATGCCTGGCTCGAATATACAGCCCATCCACAGAGGGCCTGCCGACCACAGAGGCCTACTCCAAAAACAAAGGCCTTGCCACTCATGCAACACAGTCCACACGCAAAGGCACAACTGATCTCCTGGAGGGTCAGTCCAGGCACAAAAAGGTGAAATAACATGCAAAAATAAAGTGCAAGTACGACCCTTCCCTCTTATTGTTGTTACACTGCCCTTGGTAGGTAGTACTTGTAATTTGTCAATTTAACTAGTGACACAGGTGATTTGGTGATGGTTTATTTTAAGAAAAAACAAAAACAAAAAGAATACAAAATTGGAAAGAAAAGACTTAAAAGGATTACAAATGGCCACAATATAGATTTGCTAATATGTTTTGGTGGTCGAAAACATTGGTTCCCTATTATATTACCAGCACATTTGCCATCACCATAAGGCCAGCAATATCGAGCCCATTATTACTATATTTTCCTGAGAACTTTTACCAGCTGAATTTGTGGCTAAGCCTATTACAAATCATAGTTATATAAAATGAAAGCCTATGCATTGTCACACAACATTTTTATAAATTAAGCAACATATATTTAATTAAGAAACCTTGTATAATATACAAGGTAACTGAAAGCATATGTGAGAGGAAAAATAAAGATCTCAAAGTAATCAGAAGTCCCAGTGGCTATTATCTAGCAATAACCTAACTGCAGGAGGATAAGATTCCAATTAGAGTCTGATGGTCTTCTAAATTAATGATGTCTGCAGTGGGGATTCTAATCAGAATGGTGTTAGTTTAAATGTTACCATTATTAATATGCACTTTTCAACAAAACCGTATTAATTTTCAGTCTGTACTTCGAAATTGGTTGTTGGACCACACAGCATCAAAATGTCAGATTTCTCCCTTCAGGTTTGTGACAATTGTATTGCACAAAATGAAACCCCTATTCTAATTTGATCGTCAGTTATGATTATGTCGTCTTTTTAAATAAAATTCAATAATGGCAGAGAAACAGTTAATGATATGATATTTGATGCAGCACCAGTGAAGTAAAACCATTATGGCTAATAATGTTCATTACTCTCCTAAAGAGAAGTTGTCACTTGACGTTAATAAAAATCTTGCCTTATGATTCATATGTTGTGCTTAATCTGATCTTCTTTTGGAAATGCCCTCTTTAATCAAACTACTCAATTGAACATGAATAAATTAGCACATCATCATAATGTTGTGTCTGCTACTTTTATATCTATTCCCAAATAAATGATTCAAAAAGAAGCATGATTGGCTTTTTTGACTTGTGTTACAATGACACTATATTTTAAGATAAACAAGTGGCTACAGTTTTACAATGTAAAATATGGTTAAAGGAATTAGTGCAATGGTCCCCCTCTTTCCCTAAGCATTTTTGCTCTTTTTATCAAGCACAAAACTCCATAGGCAAATGCCAAGCTACTAAATGCAGACAAGAATGAACTACTCATCTTGTGTGGGCCAACTTATCTGGAAATATTCAATCTGTTCACACAGGTCTTGAAAAATACTTAATTCTCATCCATTGTTTTGGAAGAACTGAAATTTCATTACTTTTGAAGCCGTTAATATTTAAATTATCGTAGGTCATGAGAAAACAAACATTTTTAGATTATCACCCTATACGAAGCTATGTTTCTGTAACCAAATATATTTTTCAAAAAATGATCTCAATGAGGTGTCTGGCAGAAATAGGCCTTGAGTCGGCTCCCCACGTAACAGTGAGAATATAAAATACACATACTTTATTTCATCCATCATCATTTACAGTGGTTTCACAACCAAATTTCTGTCTGTCAGTGTCTCAAGCACACTGGAATCTACACAGTGATCACACTAATACAATGCTCCAACTGTAACTAATAGAACATATTTATGATTCCTCAATGAAATGTTTTTATAATTTTAGATTAACCAACAGTCCAGTCCTTTTGGAAGCGACTAGAGCTATTTCAAAGCTGAAAATTCATTGATTTAGTCCATGATGGGATAAATGCTGTGAACATGCATTTCATCAGATTTTGCCGCTTATGAGCTAACAACTGATCAGGTATCTCAGGCATCCTGCCAGCCAATGGAATGGTAAGCTTAAGAACAGGAAGAGTCTTGGTTTGCAGCACTCCCCACTAGTTTTGGGGAAATGGAAAACACTGCTGCTCTTCACTGCTCCAAAAATGCAACCTTACATCTCTGGGGCTTTTTCCTCTTCATCTGAGTTTTATTAGATCCAGCAACCTTGGTGCATACTGTGCCCAATGGACCTTCCAAACTGCATCAGGGTCTGTAACAATTATAAGATGCTGATTCATATAATTTTAACAAAAAGCTTGATTTGTGAGCTTTGAACTATAGACCTAGTTAAACTAGCACTGTGGTGGAAAGTGGCCAGTAAATCTACTCTCACAGTTTAAACTTTTCCACTGTACTTTTTTTACAAGATCAGAGGAGGTAAATAATACCCCAATTCATTGTGAGATTAGTTATGTGCTGACTGTATAGTTTTATAACCTACCTCCAGATAGTCTGTTCATGCATTCTGTTTTACAGCCATTCAGCTTAAACTGTTAAGATGTTGGTTAACACTGATCAACATTCTGCCAGCAATTGCATTGAATGAATATTCTAGAAATGGAACTGTTTAACCAAGCTCCACAGTAAGCGTTATATCTGGACTTAAAATGCTTCTTGACTGTTCTTTATTGGTGGAAGACTGAAACTAAGTATGACACCTGATTAGCACTCACTACTCTAGAATGAATATGGGATGCCAACATGGTTAAAAATGAAAACAATTTCAGTCCCATAATTGCTTTCTTACCATATTTCAAATGTTCCTTCCTGCTGTGAAGAGCAATTGCTCTTCAAAGTTAATGGAAATTGTTCGGAAACTAGAAATATTGTAATTAAGAACTGCCATAAATACTAGTATCATTGGAAAGCATTACAATGCTTAAAAATCCCAGGCTAACAAATGAATTAATCCTGCAAGATCAATGATTCTTGATGTATTGAGCAATCATGCTTCTTCCTGTGGTCGACAGTTATGCATCACAAATAGAATGCCTTATGGCTAGTAAGAAATTTTGTTTCATTTAAGAAGGACTATCATTTATTCAGCTCTTTTCATTACCAATGGGTGTTCCAATGTGTTTTGAAACAAATGAATACTTTGAAATCCAATCCCTATTGTAATGTAGGAAGCAGAGTAGGCAATTTGTACAAAGCATACTTCTACAAAAGGCATTGTGGTAATGGACCATTAACCTTTGTTTTGTCATGTTGATCAAGGGATTATTACTTGCTACTAAAACCAGGTTTAACTCCCTTTATAACAAGGTGTAGAGCTGGATGAACACAGCAGGCCAAGATGAAGGGTCTAGGCCCGAAAGGTCAGCTTTTCTGCTCCTAAGATGTTGTTTGGCCTGCTGCGTTCATTCTCCAGCATCTGCAGCTCCTATTATCTCTGATACAATTTTAATTCCCTTTTATCCACCTGAGAGGGTAGATAGGCTATTGGCTTAGCCTCGCATTCAAGAAATGCACATCCAATAGTGCAGCAAACTCTCTCTCCTCCACAGTTGTGTCAGCCTGGAGTTTTGTGCTCATGAGCTTGGAGTGAACCCACAATCTCTGGTTTAGAGTTAACAATGCAACCAAGCCATGGCTGACACTGCAAAATGTATTAATGATAATAAAGGGAACTTGGGCAATATTATAACACAATAAAATACACTGCACAGCAGCATCATAATTAGAACACTTCCCCATTTTTGCTTATGTACTGTTAAAAATAAAGAAAATCATTTCAATATTCGTTCAATGCAATTTTTTCACAACTGCTAAATATCATACAGAGTGTAAGTGTGGATTTACAAGTCAGTCTGGTAGCTGTGAAAAAAAATCACACAGTTGTTATGGTATTTTGCAAACCTTCCATTAATTTTGGTAGACACTTGCTATACAGTAGTACAGAACAATTTTGAGCAATGGCTCACTCTTTTGCTTGAAGACTTTTTGTGAGATGGTATAAAATATGCAACATTAAATATAAATACATAAAATCAACTTTGAAGTTGAGATTCAAAAATATGTAAATCTTAATGCTGAAAGTCAATACTGCGCAAAAGTAAACATGAAAGCATCTTGCTCCAACAAAAACAATGAGTATTTGCCTATCATTTCTGATCCGGTGGAACCTAGAAAAGATGGACATTAGAACATAGAACATAGAACATAGAGCAATACAGCGCAAAACAGGCCCTTCGGCCCTTGATGTTGTGCCGACCTGTGAACTAATCTAAGCCCCTCCCCCTACACTATCACATTCCAATATAACATTACCATGATTCCATGTAAATCCAGAAGATAATAAGCATTTTGCTTCTGTGAATGCGTTCCTTCAGGATTTCCATTACAAATCTCTGCATCCATATTTATAACAGACATACATAATTTAAACTTGTTTTGTTGCAATACCAGCCACCCAACAACTGCGCCTACATGGGCAGTTTTTGATCAAAAGTCAGGGTAATTTTCATGGAAATGGCAGAGAGCATGACTTGAAACTAAATTGCAAATTTAGCTTCTTTGCCTTGATCCAACTGTTCTTGACCCTACCCCTACTTAATCAAAATGTAACATGTACATTTTCTGTACTACTATTTTATACCACTATTCCACACTGATTTTATTGAGAATTAAGCAGAAACCCCAAAACAGAATTCAATCAAAGATTATAGCAGTACAGTTCTTGAACCTGTAACACCTGCTACTCTCACATCGGTCTCAAAAGGTGAAGGTTTTATAAAAGAACACAATATATCCCACTTCACCACTTTCTGTACTTAACAAGAATTGCAATTCATTTTAATCAAATAATTTCTAACCACAAAGAAACAATTATGAACTTTTAACATCTCACTTTGCCTATTAGAACTCTAAACCCCTTATAAAACCTATCCTACCTAGAAATACAGACAGTCCCAAATAATAATAGGTGTTACATGTGGAGGGAAAGACTGGGAAGGCAGATCAAAAGTCCCTGCCCAAAGGATTGCTGAGATGATCCTTTCAGTTTGTCAGGATATGCTCTTCCTCAATCTTCCTTTTCCTGATATTTGAATTTGCTTGTAGGAAGAATTGGGCAACTAGTTTACAACTTATGAAGTCTCTAACTTATTGGCTAAAATCCATAGCTTGTGGCAATAAGAAAGAGGCAATAAACTGGATTTCTTCAGGGTTGATGAATTTCCTTGCTCCGGACAATAGGTTAGTTTCATCCTTTCTAGAGGTCTGCCAGATACCGAACATACATTCATACTGACAAGCTGTTCAGCCACCTGGGAGCCAATTACATAGTTGTTGGTAGGCAGAAGGCCTTTGCTACAACAACCAGTCACGACTCCCTAGACCAATCAGCTACTTGTTGCCAGCTGAATCTCTCTTCAAACACAACCCCTGACTCCTGCGTGTCTATAAGTAACCTTCCCCAGGGCTCGAACAAACAATGCTATAAACGGCATATATAATGAGGTAACCTACTTGTAAAAAGTATAGTAATCCTTTCCAAAGTCCTTGATTTTGAGAATAGCCCCTTTCTCATTTATTCAACAATCAAAAATTTGGAAAAAATAAAAATGCTACATTCTTTACACTGTATGCAATGGTTCAGCAAATAAACTGACATTAAATTTTTAAGGTCAAATATTTTGTGTTATATTCACTACAATGGAGGATAAACATAGCTGGATACTAAGCATTTATTTACAGATTCCCTCTCTGTACAAGTGAGAGCAGAAACTTTCTGCAGGAATTTGGAAACTATAGCAGAGGTGTACACAGGCAGTCTATTGCTTGTTATTTGTCCACATAACATCACTTAAAGAAATAGTTGGGTTCAAAAGTAATTCAGCATAAATTCATGTTTTCATAAAGTCAAAGAGTGAGATGAGGTTAAAAAAAAGAAGTAATTTGGCCCTTTCAACAATGTTTACAATGTTTACACTATCAACCTTGAAATTGATGCTACCGAATGTACATACTTGTCAAAAAGCTATAGAGAACTATTTTATGGAGAGAGAAGAATTTTACTTGCCACACCCTCAAAAAATATATATTTTGAGGTAAGCGGACACAGAAAGTAAAGTGGCTGTTCAGGCCATTGCTTTACTGCCCAACTTCCACATTGTTGCTGTTAACATAGTGGCATCAGGCTGCTTGCTTAAGGCTATTGAGGCCCGTACTTTTTCTGCCTCTGCTGCAATGAGACTTTGGGAAAAGTGGAACAAAGGAGGTCAGCCTACAACTTTCACATGGGTTGGACAGTTTGAGATATAGGGAGAGGCTGAATAGACTGGGGCTATTTTTCCTGGAGCATCAGAGGCTGAGGGCCAACCTTATAGAGAATTATAAAATCATGAGGGGTGTAGATAAGGTGAATAGACAATGTCTTTTCCCCATGGCATGGGAGTCCACAGCTAGAATGCATAGATTTAAGATGAAAAAGGAAAAGAGACCTAAGGGACAACTTTTTCACACTGAGGGTGATGCGTGTAGGAATGAGCTTTCAGAGGAGCTGGTAGAGGCGAATAAAATTACAACATTTAAAAGGCATCTGGATGGGTATATGAATAGGAAGCATTTCGTGGGATATGGGGCAAATACTGGCAAATGAGACTAGACTAATTTAGGATAACAAGTGTGAAGCTGGATGAACACAGCAGGCCAAGCAGCATCTCAGGAGCACAAAAGCTGATGCTTCGGGCCTAGACCCTTCATCAGAGCTGATGAAGGGTCTAGGCCCGAAACGTCAGCTTTTGTGCTCCTGAGATGCTGCTTGGCCTGCTGTGTTCATCCAGCTCCACACTTTGTTATCTTGGTCTGAAAGGCTTGTTTCTGTGCTATGTAATTCTATGACTCTACCATGTGATGCGGAATGAACTGGCTCCCCTTAGTTATTCATGCACTTGGTATCCACAAGGTTAATTTAGAAATGATCCCTAACCCATTCGATACTTTTCTCCCTGACCCAAATGACCTCATGTTTTAAAATGTACAAATTTAACCAGCCTTTCTTGAATGAACAAAAAACGGGTTGGTTATTAATTACTAAACAGGAGAAGAAATAGTAACACAACACACATACATGCCAAGTTTGAAATGACATGAACCCTAAAAGATAATGGCAAAACAAAATCTTTTAACTATTCATGAAGATCAGAGAAGCTGACAATGTGGCTATTACTGTAACATTGACATTGTCAGTCAATTTTCAGATGCTTGGTCTTTGCAGGTTAATGAAGATTCTGTTGTTCCGATTTTATTCCACAGTGAAGGTATACCAGCAGAGTGAGAGGAAACTCATCTGTTTGTTTTACAGGCAGTTCTGGGGTGTTTATAATGGCTGCTGGTATGCTATGGCCCTCACAACTCTTGTGTTTATGCACTGTAACACCCAGCGAATAACACACACACACACACACACACACACACACACACACACACACACACACACACACTTAAAACAGACATGTTGACAAGGGATCGCTTTCTGCTGAGATGGACAATAGTCAGACGTCTCATTATCTCTTCTTGTTAATTTTCTCCCAATTTAGCATTTTCCTGACACTTTAGGATGCAATGTTCCTTAGACTTCACACAGATAGTCACTGAGCTTATAGCTACATTTATCACTGAATTTATAACCACAGTTACATTTTCTTTTGCTGAAGCCCTCTGTTTTTAAAGAAAAGAAGGTGAATATTAGTAAAAGACAACCTGTAAAAACTTTGGGACTCTAATGGATCATCATTGCAATTAGCAGCAACTGCCTGCATCGTCTTTCCATGGAGGCCTGCATTTGCGAAGCCACATCATCATGGAGCATCTCAAACTAAATTATAATACAGTTCGGTGCTCCAATACTGTTCACCAACAACTTGTCTCGCAACGGTGCCACCAGGGTACTTTGTGTGCAGGGATGATTACTCGTGTCATTCTTCAGAAAAGAATATATCTCAGGCCTTTTAGCATGCTTCCTTAGTATTCACTCGCTTTACTTGTTCTTGGATGCTCGCAGTGTCTATCTTCCCCTGCTTTTTTGTACAGATAGATAGCTGGACAGCTTGTCAGGCCTACCAGCACTGAACAATCAAAGAGGCTGACATGTTGTTGTACAGCTCCATGTTATGCATCAATGTCACATCTACAGCATGTGCCACCAGCAAACATGCTACTTGTGCTTCATTCAAATAGCCATGTCTGAAACTCTAAGGGGAGTAGCCCTTTGTTAACTCATGGGGGATTATGGTGAGTCGGGGGGTGGTGCCACAATCAGTCAAGGGCATCATTTGATCTCAGCCTAAGTTTTTGATCACGGTTGGCCTGCCTGTCCAGGAAGCCGTGTACTTACAGATTGATGGTTGTGTAGCAGTGGGCCCTGCAGGTCAAATGCTTTTAGTCAAGGGATTATTAGTAAGTCAGCCAGGGGCTGCACAGAAATCAGTCAAAGGTCTGCTCTGCCATCAATCAGGAAAGGCTCAGAGATGTCCCAAGTGAATGGGCAGGAGGGGTCAAGGATGGGAAGGATTACTAATCATGGAGTAGGGCATGGAAGTTATTGAGGAAAGATGTGGCATTCATTGGTGACTGTGGTAGATCAGTGTCAAATGGGTGCTGTGGTAGAGGTAGTGCGTGAGAGGAGATGGTGGCATTTAACTTGGTAAAGCAGTACATCATTAACATTCTTGTAATATTGTTCTAAAAAAAATATTGCTGCATGTTCCTCTATACTGTGGATGCTGCTCTGAACTGGGTGGCTACTCCAAATAAGGCCAGCAGTGTCTGGTGGCATAGTCTCTTCTGGCAGTCCTGGGGAAATTGTTGGCCTACATCTTCATCACTTCATCCATCAGGACCTCCCAGTCCCGGTCTGCAAGGTGGAATGCCATCTTGCCTCTCTTGGCCATATTCTTTGACCAAGACTAAGTTATAAAACTGACACCGTCCTTGAAGGCAAGGGCCAATTGTGTGGTGGGTTGTTGGGTGGTATTTCCATATTTAGCGTACAGTTTGAAACTTGCTTTAAAATAAATTTGTTTGTTAATGACTAGTGCCTTGACTGCGTCTGTGCCTTTGGTCTGAATTTTCAATCTGAAATCCCAATCTTGTCATTGAGCTTAATTCAGAGTCAAAGCCTGGTTTTGGTTATGACAGTATCCTGGAAAAGATTTTTGAACACACATTCAATTAGAAAGCCATCTTTGGGAGCTCCATCTAATTAAGAAGAGCAGTTGAATTCCTAAGCCAGAGTGACTAATGGGAGATATTGAGGATCTAGGTGATGAACAATCTTTTTTAACAGGTGTAGTGTACACTGTCACTGTAAGGGCACCTTAGGATGGAGTCACCACCTAAAAATGTGTAAATCGTCAAAAACATAGTGTGGCTGCAGATGCCAAAGTGGCAAATTGTACAGCCAAACCCTCTTCACTTGATAACCTGTGGCTATTGTCCTTGCAGCCTTGTATATCCATGCTGGATTGCTTTGCAGGTTATAACCCTTGCCTTTCTGCCCTCTGCTGTTCCATTTACAGGATTTTGGGGTGGGTCTGCTCTCCAAAACAGTCTAAACTGAATTGACACATTAGTTGTGCTTGTTTGCTGCCTGCTGCTGACCCACTGTTCCCTCTCCTCACCACCCCTTATCCATTTTGTGAGGGACAGAAGCCTATTATCTGAAAATAGGAAGCCAGCAGATCAGAAAGCTAGCTAACAGCATTAAATTGATGAATCACCCTCCTCATATTCCATCTTGCGAAAGGAGTGAAATTTCATCACTCTTTATCCATGCCCCATCCTTTGTTTAATTACAAGACCATGTAAGTTATTCTAGTTGCCATCAACAAAATTCAAGTGATAACGTGAGCTTTCAGAAATCAGATTAATTTGCTTTAGATGGCAAAAGTCAAACTAAATGAGGCAGAACACTTTCTAAGTGCCTCTTCAACAGCTGTTAGTTACTTAAATATTTACATATCCTAACTGGCAAAAACTGGGCAGAAACTTCAACCTCAGGTCCTTGTGGGAGAAAAATACTTTGCAGATCTAAATCACTGGCTTCTTTTCTAAATCTTCTTTTCTTCTTAATTATTAAGAACCTTGATAAGCTGTGCAGATAAGCATTGCAGGCAATTTCCCAACAATTATTTTACATACATCACTAAAAACAGTAAGGGTGTAATTGTTACAGACGGGTAGGTAAGAAAAGAGCTTTGTGTTGACAGCTTCCCATACGGTAAGCTCTTAAACTGAACAGAAGCCATGCTATTACTCACTAGGATCCAACAGTGAAAAGGAAGACCAATATCTGAACCATTCTCCGTCACACAACAGATGAATTCTGAGCAATGTTGTATGCCGGTCTGACTCAATATATGGTCCAAAATTGAGGGTGGCGGAGAACATTTAAGACATTCAAGAATAAAGGAAGAGAGAAACATAATATTTCACAAATATAAATCTGAAAGTTTCCCAGTGGGTTTTTAAATTTATTTGTGGATTGTGGGCATCATTGGCTGGCCAGCATTTATTGCGCGTCCCTAGTTGGCCTTGAAGAAACTTTATCACAATTGGCACAACTATTCTTGATAACATAGCTTGCTAGGCTAATTTCTACAATTTAGTAAATTACCTTGTAAAAACATTCTTCATATCCTTAAAAATAATGCATCCATATTAAGTCAACTGTCTTAGCATTACTCATAAAGCTTACAGTTCCAAATGATAATTAAAGCCTTAGTTGAGAACTTTGTTTCACATTTAACATTGCCTATATTTGTCTCACTTCAATAATGCCTGGTTTTATATTTTTTTTTAAAATTGTTTTTAATTTTGCCAAAGCCAGGAAGGTTCTCACTTACCTTTCGTGAGTGAACTTCTTTGACATATAATGGAAGGAGGAATTCGGATTTGCCTTCCAGCCGTACCCCTTTATTTGTGATTTTCAGGTTACCCATTCCATCCTGCAATCAGTTAAATAACACATTTAATCAAAATTTGAAGTTTGAAATAGTATTATCTTTTCATGCTACAACATCAATCAAGAGAATGTTTCATAGGCAGCCCCTGATGAAGAGCTACAATATACTGTTCTGTTGCTCGATGTGACTAAGTAACCCATAAATGTAACTTGACAGCTTAGGTTGTGGCCATTAGTGACATGTTGTTACTACATAGTCTAGTGGGCTAAAACATTGTCTGTTCGTTACACGAGATCAGTAGCTGTAAGCCGCTGTATTGCCAGGAATTACATTATGTCCTGCTTGTTAAGTGAACAGTCAATTTAAAGCTAAAGGATTAGGACAGTAATGCACAACAACTGCTTTCCTTGCAATAACAAACCTTTGAGGCAATTTAAGAAAGTAGCAGCTTTTATATTAATCCCTTCAAAATGTTTTTTGCACTGTCTATAACTGAATACATTTCTGTCACTATCTTTGATGTGAACAATATCACTGTACTTCTCACTCCTTTTTCCTCCCAAACTCAAATGACAGCAGCATGTGCTGCATTCTCTAAAACAGTGTGGAGCTGGACGAACACAGCAGGTCAAGCAGCATCAGAGGAGCAGGAAAGTCATTGTTTTGGGTCAGGGCGCAACACCATGTGTTGCATTAATGGGTTCTTGACTAGAAATGAAATGCCCAGGTATCCAATCTAGTTTAATTCAGAAAAAAGCAAAATTATGGTCCAGCTGAGCCGTTTTTCAAATGCTCAAACACGCAATCTGATTAGCTAAATACTACCAAAAGAAATAAAACCATGCGAACAAAATGAGGCCCTGCAGCACGCATATAAGCATTGTCATGGTGGTGCATTGACAATGTCACTGGACTCGTATTTAGAACCCTGGGCTAATGCTCTGAAGGCATGAATTCAAATTCCATTTTAGCAGATGGTGAAAATTGAATCCAAACAAAAAAAAAATCTGGAATTAAAATGAGCACCAATGGTGATTATATTACCAACTATAAACATGGATGGCTTTAATTAATATATAGATTAGATAAATCAAACTACCAATGGTGACTCAGAGATAGTAGGAACTACAGATGCTGGAGAATCTGAGATTACAAGGTGTAGAGCTGGATGAACACAACAGGCCAAGCAGCATCAGATGAGCAGGAAGGCTGACATTTTGGGCCTGGACCCTTCTTCAAAAAATCATTTCTGAGGAAGGGTTGCTGAACCTGAAACGTTAACTGTGTTTTTTCCTTCATAGATGCCGCCAGATCCACTGAGCCTTTTCAGCAACTTTGTTTTCCAGATTTTGTACTGTGTAATGAGAAAGGATTAATTAAACAATCTTGTTGTGTGAAGTCCCTTGGGGAAGCAAGACAACCATATGATAGAATTTATAATTAAGATGGAGAGTAACATAGTAGAATCTGAAAGTAGGGTCCTAAATCTAAATAAAAGGAACTATGGGGTTATGAGGCATGGATTGACAAGAATGGATTAGGGAACCTTACTGAAGAGGTTGGTAGTGGATAGGCAATGGCTCATCTTTAAAGAATGTGCGCATGGATTCGTCACAGTCTGGTGGAAAAAAATAAAACAGGAAATATGGCTCAACCATGGCTGACAAAAGAAATTATGATTGATATCAGATCCAAAGAGAAGTCATATTAAATTACCAGAATAAGCAGTGAGTCTGAGAATTGGGAACATTTTAGAATTCAGTGAATGAGGAGAAAAAGTTTGATCAAGAGGGACAAAATAGAGTAAGAGAATAAAATTACCGGGAATGTAAAAACCGACCATAAAAGCTTACTATAAATACGTGAAGAGAGAAGAAAAAAGTCAAGCCAAATGTAGGTCCTATACAGACAGAAGCCTTGGATAATTATAGCCTAGCTATTCACGATATATTTAAATGACCTGAATGAGGAAATCAAATGCAACAATTTCAAGATTGCTGATGACAGAAAATTGAGCAGGTTTGTGGGTTGTGAAGAGGATGTAAAGGGGTTCAAGATAACTTAGACGTGTTGCATGACTGAACAAATACATGACCGTTGCAGTACAATATGGCTAACTGTTAAGTAATACACTTCGGTATGAAAAACAGAAAGGAAGGCTATTATTTCACCAGTGATAGATTCGGAAATGTGGATGTATAAAGGAATCTGGATATCGTTGTACGCCAGCCAATGTAGTAGAAAGGCAAGTGCAGTGACCGATTAGGAAAGAAAGTGGTACATTGGCCTTCATTGCATAAAGGTGTGAGTTCAGAAGTAGAGATGTCTTATTTCAATTATACAGGGCCTCGATGAGATTACACCTGCAGTATTGTATGCAGCTTTGGTCTCCTTATCTCAGAAAAGATATATTTGCCATAGAGACAGTGTAGTAAATGTTCGCTAGTCAATACTAAGGATGGCAATGCTGTCCTGTGAGGAGAAATTAGTTTGAATGGGCTTGTATTCACCACAGTTTAGAAAATTGAGGCATAATCTGATTAAAAGGCACAAAATTCTAATAGGGCTGGACAGACTAGATGCACGGACTGAGTAATTCTGTGTGGTATCATGCAAGCAGGTTCCAAGGAATTTTAAGGTCAGGAGAGATCGAAAATACCTCTTCTTCAAGCTCAATTTTAAAGTTGGAATTTGTTGAATGCATTAACCTTCCTATTTTCCTCTCTCTTTCTCTGGGCACCATTTCCATCTATTCTTCTCATCCATCCCCCGACTCCCCCTTCCAAATCGATCATCATCCTACCCCTGTCATCAGTATAAACATCAGCATTTCTCAGCTGCTTTCAGTTCTGAAGAAGGACTCAAAACATTAACTCTGTTTTTTTTTCCACAGATGCTTCCAGACCTGTTGAGTATCTCTAGCAATATCTGTTGTTATTTGTTTCAGACCTCCTGTATCTGTAGCCCTTTGTTTTATTGTATCTCTGGAAAAATGCCAAGTATATGTACCACAGCAATGGAGTGAGGGAATGCAGCCTACGTGGAGGTGACTTTTCGCAAACATAGGTCATCCTCAGATAAAGTTGTGTTTCTGTTTCTGAAAATTGTGATTTAAGTGAAATAACTTTAACTGAATCGGGGAACCCTATAGGATTCAATGTTAAATCTGGAATTAGGTTTCTTCAGACATGTTTTTGCCCAGAAAAAAGCCATACACAATCTTCAATACTGCATCTTGTATGTGCAGGACCGGATTCCTAGCTGAAATAACTTGGAAAATAAACTGCATAGTTAAATATCTAAGAAATACAATACAGTACATCCCTTCTACAATATTTTTATGCAAGTATTTTCCAGTTTGTTTAGACTCCTTGAGTTGTAATAGTTGGTTGATGCACAAAGCTGTTGACCAACCTCTGTCACAGGATGGATTACTTCATTGTGAACTCTTTATCAAAGAGAGCAGCCTAACTTTAAAACGGAGAGTCGCATGAGGAAGAGGGAATAGCGAGGATGTGAGCAAGGTTGAGACAAGGGTGGAGAGAGGCATGGAGCGAAGCAAGGCCAGGATTTAAAAAGTAAAGTCACGCCCAACAGGAAATGACAGCAAAACTTGCAAATGACACATGCTGGTCCGACCTGCCTTATATAACTCAGAATAGCACTCCACTATAAACAATATTTCCATTCCCAAGCATTACTTTTGTTAACAGTTTCTTCCCTCTGGGTGAGGGAGGCAGCACTGGGATGTCAGGCTGAGGGATGAAGGCATTGATAGAAGGGAAGGCTGGTGGGAAAGGTAATAATATTTACAAGAAATAGCAGTGCAATTTTGTAGGGACTGGCCTTAAAAATAAAACAAAGCTGAAATATGGAGGAAGGTGTGATGATCTATCTATTTGGTTCTTCCGATAGAAGATTATTACAAATGTTTTAGCCTTGACTTTTGCACTGCTCTGTTGGTATCCCCACATCATTGAGGCTGGGGATATTAATGGACCCCCCTTCTCCAATTAGTTATTTAGCTGTGTGCCACCATTCACACCTGGATGTGTCATAACTGCAGAGCTTAGATCTGGTGTGTTGTTCATGAAATTACTTAGACCTACATGGCACTTGCTGCTTAAGCTGTTTAACATGCAGGTAGTCTCATCTTTAGATATGCCTGGAGCTGTTTCTGGCAGGCTTTCCTACAGTCTTCCTTGAATCTTTCTTAGCTCATTTGACTGGAAGTAACCTTCAATCATTCACAGCTTGATTTCACATTTAAAATGGCAACATCATTAAAGTTACATTTGATTGCTTGTTGCCTCAAACTCTTGCAATATTGGTCATTTGTTTTATTTGCTTCTTGTTTACTTTGTCAGAAGTTGGTTGTTTAATTCATTGTATATTTCTTGAGTGTGAAATGGGTTGTTTGTGCACTTTTTGCCGAGATAATCACCATTTTGATCAGGTGTTTAAAAAATTAATTATTCAACTCCACGTTGCAAAGCAAGGTCATTTTTGTGCTCATTGCCAATTTAACTACAAAACCAGCTGAGGGAAGAAACCGTGAAAAAAAGTAACACTGGGAAGTGAACATACTGGGGATAGTGGAGTTCGACTCAATTATATAAGATGATTTGGAGCAGTTCCCATAATGTCCATGTTTTACTGGTATTTCCTTCAGTGTGATAGATTGAGTATGTGATCAGCATGAGTATGATTGTCCACCTAAGAAATTCTATATCATGGCTTGTGTGTCTGATCAGCCTGATCGTAGAATTGCATCTCCAAACTGGTTTAGATTATTCAATAGTCATCAGCAATTCAGTTATTGTGCTTATTAAGGACCTGCTACAATTCTTTTCCAAACAAAACTTCTCTGCAATGATCCTTTTTTTGATTCAGTGCTAATTTCAGTGAGTGTGAAGTATTGGTGTACTCAGTGTAAGAATTCCTGTTGTTAATTATGAGCTGAAGAATCTCATTGTGTGCATCTCACAGTCCATCTTCAATTTAAAATGTTATCTGCAGGAAGAGGACAAATATACTTCAATTAAAACCTAAAGAACTGCAGATGCTGTAAATCAGGAACAAAAATAAAGTTGCTGGAAAAGCTCAGCAGGCCTGGCAGCATCTGTGGAGGAGAAAACAGAGTTAACGTTTCGGGTCTGGCGACCCTTCCTCAGAGCCGGACCCGAAACGTTAACTCTGTTTTCTCCTCCACAGATGCTGCCACATCTGCTGAGCTTTTCCAGCAACTTTATTTTTGTTCCAAATATACCTCAATGTTTCATTTCTGAAAGCAAGGTTGTTTATTTCTCACCATATCACTGCCATTTTCAAGTTCTTGTGGGACACAAAACAAAAATGATTCAGCCACACTAGGATGTAAGACACACAGATTCTTCTTTAATCTTTCCTCCTGGTGGACAGACCCCTCAAAGTTTTAATAGCTGACATTGTAAAGCACTTGATGGAGTTGGGAATCCGGGAATCCAGGAATCAGGACTCACCCACCATTTTTTACAGGGTTCTCATGTCAACCAGACTTGCTACAATTCCAGGCCTTCATCTTACTCAAGCCATTAAGATGAAGTGTATAACTAAGTCCCCACTCATCCTTTTGGAACTCACGAGTCACAGTTTGCTAACTTGAAAATGCCTTTTTTTAAAAAATTCATTCACGGGTTGAGGGCATCGCTGGCTAGGCCAGCATTTATTGCCCAACCCTGATTGCCCAGAGGGCAATTGCTGTGGGTCTGGAATCACATGAAGGCCAGACGAGGTAAGGATGGCAGTTTCCTTCCCTAAAGGACATTAGTGAACCAAATGGGTTTTAACGACAATCAGCAATGGATTCATGGTCATCATTAGACTTTTAATTCCAGATATTTATTGAATTCAAATTCCACGACCTGAGTCTCTGGATTAATAGTCTAGTGATTGTACCACCAGGCCGTTGCCTCCCTTTGTATTTTTTGTTACTATTCTTTGCGTCTCGTCCATGCTAATATCCATAAGACTTATGTATCCTTAAATCCGTAAGACCTCATCTTACGTGGTAACCTTATGCCTGGCATCTTATCAATTCCTTTTTGAAATCCAGGTATCCACTGGTTTCTCTTTGTTCCTCAGAAGACATTATTCCACGTTAATTTGGACTTAGATCTATATCAGATTTCTCTTAATACATGGATAATGGGAACTGCAGATGCTGGAGAATCCGAGATAACAAAGTGTGGAGCTGGATGAACACAGCAGGCCAAGCAACATCTTAGGAGCACAAAAGCTGATGTTTCAGGCCTAGACCCTTCATCATTTTCTGATGAAGGGTCTAGGCCCGAAATGTCAACTTTTGTGTGCGTAAGATGCTGCTTGGCCTGCTGTGTTCATCCAGCTCCACACTTTGTTATCTTGCTCTTAATACATGGATGCCTGATTTTTGATTTGATTTGATTTATTATTGTCACATGTACCTAAGCACAGTGAAAAGCTTTGTTTTGCATGCAGTACAGGTAGATCATAACGCACAAGGACACATAGATTATAGGCAGATTGAACAGAGCTAGGAATACAAAGTTATGGCTGCAATGGTGTACAAAAAGCAAGAGGTTCAGTTCTAGAGATGCTGGAGAATCTGAGACAACACGGTGTAGAGCTGGATGAGCATAGTAGGCCAAGCAGTATCAGAGGAACAGGAAAGCTGTAGAGCTGGATGAACACAGAAGCCCCATCTCTGAAGAAGGGTCTAGACCCAAAATGTCAGCCTTCCTGCTCCTCTGATGCTGCTTGGCCTGCTGTGCTCATCCAGCTCTACACCTTGTTATCTCAGGTTGTCCAGCACCTCTAGAATTGCACCTCTTGCTTTTTGTACACCTTTGCAGCCGTAACTTTGTGTTCCTAGCTCTGTTCAATCTGCCTATGTGTCTTTGTGTGTTATGATCTGCCTGTACTGCATGCAGGTGGAGTTCTATTTGAGTTCTATTCTGTTTTTTTCCTGTAATTCTGGGGAAAGGATGTGCAAACTCTGGGAAATTGGTGGCATTAGGTCTCAACAAATGATTAGAGGAATCTCCATGGAAACTGATTGGAAGCTCATTGACATAAAAGAAAAAGAGAAACTGGAGATTTAGATCAACCATGAGCAATTTTTTTTAAAAAATCCAACCTTGGAATCTTTTTGATCTTGTTCTTTTGTTATTTTCTGTCATAATATATTCAAGAAATAGGGTCCAATCAAAAATTATCCGGACTCAAGCATTTGTGGAAATAAATTGAGCCACTGAAGTCAACATGTTCTTATGCTTTAACTTTAGTTTACAAATATTTATAAACATCTAAATGTAACTTTTGTCATTTTCCACAGTTGTATCTGTTGCACAGGTTTAAAATACACAACCCCACAATTAAATCAAGCAATGATACCCTCAGCACAAACAGAACTGTTACTGAATTCAAATTCTTTACCAGAGTGATGTACAAAAAAGAAAAATGCATTAAATTGGATTTGCAGAGGGGTTCTCTTGCTTTTTGCCATAATAATATCTTTCAATCTCTGTCAAGAACCTGGGTAGAAAGCAAATATTCGTTCCATTCCAAGAACAGACCTTGGCAGCAAATAACAAAATGAGAACAATTCCTGTGAAATGAAGCTCACTGGCTTAAGATGTAGTGACACAAATATTGCCTTTCTACAGTTATCTCTGTATTCACTAGGGGGTTGGGGATGGTGTCTAGTGGAAAAAGCTTCTGTGATTCCTAGGCATGTTGTGCTATTAGAGGTTGTTATAGCCTCATTTTCTGCTTGGCTACCATGTGTATATATCTCCCATCACTAGTGATCTGTAGGATTGTTGAATTCATATTTACAGGTTGTGTAGACAGAGGTAAGTTCATCTAAAATAAACCGTGCTTTGGGGGATGTTTGTCTCCAAGAATATTTTAGTGTTTAAAATATTTACTTGGAAATTATTGCTTATTTTCCCAGAACCTTGTAGATGCTTTAAAAACAGCCTTCACTGTGTTACAAATTAAAATCGCTGTAGAAGTATGTGGAAAGAATAATTTTCAACTACAAAATAACAATTAAGTCTCTATCAGTACCTTATTTCAACCCATCAGTCTACAAATTATTTCCTTTCCAACATTGCTCATTAGGTTGAGTAGAAAATGTAATAAGAATACAGACCATTTGGATTTACAAGTTTGAAAGCCATTGGTGCTGATGTTTTAAAGCATGGATTTTTTTATTTCGAATGAAGCAAGAAGTAGCATATTAGGAAGTTAACATAGTCTTAAATAAATACAAGAAAGTTTGGCCACATAACCTATGATCACCAAGACCCAAAGTTCGAGACTTGTCATTCACCTCAATCGAAGTGTTGGGATTTTCAATCTACCAAAAGATTCTGCGCCGAAAGCCTTATGAAGAATTTAGTATCTCAAGCATTCTCGATATATAGAATCTTGAAAATAGCTTTGAATAACAAAAAACATTTTGATTTTCCATATCTATTTAATCAGGTTCAATATTGCTATACCAATTCTGTAAAATTTTAGAGTGAATTGGAACAACTCTCATAAACATTGCGCCTTAGTGAAGAGTGCAGGAGGGCATGCCAGGAGCAGCAATAGCAACCTACAAATGATGTGTCAGCCGGGTGAAGCTACAACACAGGACTACTTGCAATCCAAATAGCGTAAGGAACAGGTTAGAGGCAGTACTAAGCATTCCCAAAACCAACAGATCAGATTTAAGCTCTGCAGCCCTGTCATATCCAGTCATGAGAGGTGGTGAACATGTTTTAAGATAATCCTTTCCTCAATGATGGGGAGTTCAGCTCATTGGTGCAAAAGACAAAAGACAAAGTTGGAGAATTTGCAAGCATTTTCAGCCAGAAGTGCTGAACGAAGGATCTATCTGCGATATCCTGCATGAGAGACGAAAATCTGCAAACAATTAGATTCACTCAATGTGATCTCAAGAAGTGTCTGATAAAACCAATCTAACAATTGAGCGACTCCTGGGATTCTTGTAATTGCACACTTTACAGGATTGGTCTTATTAACAAACTTGTAAATAGGGTCCAAGCATTTGGTGCACCTAGCAAGCTTGATGCTGAAATAGTGCATGTTAAAGGTGTAATTATTGTAATGAAGTCAGCTGGGTGGACCTCATAGAAAATGAGTTCCCTGATTGGGGGTGTGATCCTGGTCCAATCAGGGAACCCTGGCCGACAGATATAAACAGGTGTGTCTAGGAGCTGGATCAATGACAAAGACTGTCCACGTGTAATTAAAGGATGACTTGGTGACGGAATACCAGCCTCTGTGGAGTTTTTCAAAAGGCATACTGCAGGATCATGGCTATCCTGATCAGCTCAATTCTCACTGTATCTCACAGAAAAACCTGAATAGGCCTAACGTCATTGCTTTTTGTCTGAAAAAGTAACCAATCTACCTCAGGTTGCCATGGAAGGGTAATATACCCAAAATTTTGAAGCAACAGCAGAGGTTGTCTGTTTTGTGCTGTCACTATGAAAGGGTAACATGAATAATATTCAACACTAAATGGATACGGCCATCAAGCCAAAAACATATACTACCTATTACAGAAATAAGTAATGCATTATATGAATTGCAGTGTGATGCCAGGTATGTGGTTTGCAAGACCCCAAAAAAGTGGATTTTAACAAATAACATGTCCTTCTAGTTGCTTGCAGCAAGCAGGATACTTTTTCAACATTAGATGTAATTCTACAATTGAATAAAATCTGCCATATTATCCTAAGTACATGAAGAATTATATTCGCAACGAATTTAGGATTGCTAGTTGTACTCTCATTGTGAGTTGTGTCAAACATGTGTACTGAAACCAACATATATGAAGACAAAGGGCTCTGTTATTTGTCGGCAGAAATAACGTTAATGAAACAATGCCAATTTCATGCAATAAAATAAGTGACAGCCATCCCCTGGTTCACGTCTTGGGTCAATGCCATGACCAATGTTAAACTGCCGAGTTTAAAATTTGAACAATGCTTGATAGTTAACTGCCAGCTATCATTAAGCTGATACTTTTTTTCATGGTAACAATCAGGATCCAATTACCAATCAATAAAAATTAAATTTAATACAGTATAAATGTTAGTTCCCCTAACTTTGATTTTTTTTAATAAATTGTCCTGATGAGTGCATGGCAATAAAACTTTGACAGAATAGGGCTTTTTTTTCAGAATGTGGTTATGGTTATTGCATGTTAATCATCACAGCTGCAGGACATCACTGCAGAAGTTCCTCAGGTAGTGTCCTCTGTCCAATCATCTGCAGCTTCTTCGTTAACGACCTTCCTTCCATCACATGGTCAGAGGTAAGAATGAATTATTTCCTGACAATTGTACAGTGTTCAGCACCACTCCTCAGGTGCAGAAGCAAATTCAGTAAGGTTTAGGCAGTACATTAGGCTTGGATATAGGACAAGTGAAATGCAAAATACATAAATGCCAAGCAATGCCCATCTGCAATGAGAATCCCTTTTCATGTTCAATGGCACTCCCATTGCAGAACCCACATCCTGGGGGTCACCATTGACAGGAAATTGAACTCGTCGAACCATAAATATACTGCAGTTACGAAAGCAGGTCAGAGGCTGGGGTCTCTACAGCAACTCACTTATTTCTTGATTCAGTGAAGCTAATCCATTGGCTACAAGGCACGAGTCAGGACAGTGATAGAATACGCCTTGCTGAGCTAGGTGAGTGCAACTCCAACACTGAAGAAACTTGACACCATCCAGGTCAAAGCTGCACATTTGATTGAGACCACATCTAACACCTTCAATGTCACTCCCTGCACTGCTAATGCATGGTGGCAGCAGTGGGTTACAGTACTTAACTCAGCAAGCCTTGTCAAACAGCACCTTCCAAACCCATTCCCGAGAAAATCAATGAGAACAGATCAATGGAAATTCCACCACCAATACATTTCCTTTCAAGCCACATATCATACTGAGTAAGGCCTATGTCAGCGATAGCAGGAACTGCAGATGCTGAAGAATCTGAGATAACAAGGTGTAGAGCTGGATAAACACAGCAGGCCAAGCAGCATCTTAGGAGCAGGAAGGCTGATGTTTCAGTCCTACACCCTTCTTCAGAAAATCTTTCTGAAGAAGGGTCTAGGCCCGAAAGGTCAGCCTTCCTGCTCCTCTGATGCAAGCTTGGCCTGCTGTGTTCATCCAGCCCTACACCTTGTTATCTCAAGGCCTATATCATGTTCCTTTCCAGTCAGCGGATTAAAAGTCTGGAATTCCGTTCTAGCAGCACATGGGTATTACAACACCACAAAGACCGCTGTGTTTAGGAAAGGAAGCTCACCAACACCTTTTCAAGGGCAATTAAGGAGTGGCAGTAAATGCTAGCGCAGTCATCAGAGCCTACATTTTGGTCATCATCATCATATTGATTGGCCTAGATTTACTCCAGTTTGAGCAAAGTCTTTCATTTAAATAAAAAAATCCTCAGCTTTTCTTTCAAATTCTTCCCACACCCAAACCCTCTACTTCTGTAACAAAGCTTATAAGTTGCTTGATACATCTGGGTTTCTCCAAATCAGAATTTTTTTGCAGCCTAATTTTGAGTTCATTATACTGACTCAACTATTGGCAGCCATGCTTTCAGCTTTCAAGAACCCTACCTCAAAATTCACTCCTGAAACTTCTCAAACAATTAATTTCTTTTCAACTTGATTTCCCAGAGGGTAATCCAGTTACAACGGAGCAGATATTGGGAGCATTGAGAGTGTCAAGTTCTGAGGAGTGGCAATAACTGACAAACTGCCCTGGACTTCCCACGTTGATGCAATGGTGAAGAAGGCACAAGAATACCTCTTCTTCCTCAGGAGGCTCAGGAAATTTGGCATGTCGAAAACAACCCTCAAAAACTTTCACAGATACACCATAGAACACATACTGTCTGGGTGCATAACAGTCTGGGTCAGAAATGGCTCTGCCCAGAGCCAAAAGAAGCTACAGAAGGTTGTGTGTAGACCATCACAGAAGCCAATCTCTCTTCCATGGACTCCATTTACACCTCTCATTGCCACAGAAAGTTTGTCAATTTTATCAAAAGATCCTTCCCACCTGGAAATGCTTTCTGACAACTCTTCCCTCAGGCAGAGGATACAGAAGCTTGAACACACACTCCAACAGGTTCAAGAACAGCTTTATCCCTGCCACCATTAGACTGCTGAATGGAGTCTCTAACTTCACATAGCGTTCATTGTGTTAATGTTCTTTCCTCGCACACCTCCTGTGTGGTATGCCTCACTCTGTCCTTTTTTTTTCATCCTGTGATCTGTACGCCCTTGCTTTATCAGATCTGCCAGTACTGCTCGCAAACAAAACTTTTCCCTGTACTTAGGTACACATGACAACAAATCAAATCAAAAAGCTGGTGAGCCTCAGAGCTGAATCTCAGAGCTGAGGCTGGTGCAGTAATCGAGTCCTAGAGTGGAGGCTAGGATAAGGAAGTGAGTCCCAGAGAAGCCTTACCTTGGAGCAGCTGAGAGCCAGTGCAGAGCGGACTGGAGCAGGGACAGTTGTTGAACTAGGGTCTGGCGTGGGCAGTTAGACCACCCACATTGAGCTATAGCAATGTAATGTTTATTTGTAATTTGTTTATCTGACTGTAATGTCTATCCTTTTAACTATGATCAACCCTGGTTCAATGGAGAGTGCAGGAGGGCATGCCAGGAACAGCACCAGGCATACCTGAAGATGAGACATCAACTTGGTGAAGCCACGAAGCATAAATCCCATACAGTATGGAAACAAATCATTTGGCCCAATTAGTACATAGCAACCCTCTGAAGAGCATGCCATCAAGACCCATCCACCTGCCAAATCTTGGTAACCCTGAATTTCTCATGGCTACTGCACCTAGCCTACACATCACTGAACACAATGGGCAATTTAGCACGGCCACCTTACCTGGATATCTTTGGACTCTGGGAAGAAACTGAAGCACCCAAATGAAATTCTCAGACAGGGGGAGAACATGCAAACTCCACACAGACTACGTCCAAGGATGGAATCAAACCTGGGTGCCCTGTACTGTGAGGCAGCAGTGCTAACTACTGAGTCATCATGCTGACACAGGACTACAAGCATGCCAAAACACAAAAGCAGCAAGTGATAGACAGAGCAAAGCGATCCCACAACCCATGGAGCAGATCTAAGCTCTGCAGTCCTGCCACATCTGGTCACGAACAATGGTGGACAGTTAAAGAACTCATTGGAGGAGGAGGCGTCACAAATATCCCCATCGTCAATGATGGAGGAGCCCAGCACATCAGCGTAAAAGATAAGGCTGAAGCTTTCACAGCAATCTTCAGGCAAAAGTGCCAAGTGGATGATCCATCTTGGCCTCCTCCAGTAGTCTCCACCATTACAAATATCAGCCTTCAGACAAGTCGATTCACTCCGTGTGATATCAAGAAACAGTTGGAGACACAGGAAACTGCAAAGGCCCCGATAACAATGGTACTGAAGACTTGTGCTCTAGAACTTGCCATTCCCCTGGCTAAGTTATTCCAGTACAGTTACAACACTAGCATCTATTTGACAATGTGAAAAATTTCCCAAGTATGTCCTGTACATGAAAAGCAGGAGAGATCCAGCCAGTAACTGCTCCATCATTCTACTCTCATTCATCAGTAAAGTGACGAACGGTGTCATCAACAGTGCTATCAAGCAGCATCTGCTCAGCAAAATCTACACAGTGATACCTATTTTGGGTTCCGCCCCAACAAGACTCAAGAAGATTGACACCATCCAGAACAAAGCAGCCCGCTTGATTGGAACTACATCCACAAACATCCACTCCTTCCACCACCGATGTTCAGTAACATTAGTGAGTACTATCTATAAGATGCACTGCAGAAATTCACCAAAGATCCTCAGAGGGCACCATCCAAACCTACGTCCACTTCCATCGAGAAGAACAGGAGCAGCAGATATCTGAGGAACACTACTTCCTCCAAGTCACTCACCATCCTGACCTCGAAATACATCACAGTTCCTTTGCTGTCCTGCAGTAAAAATCTGGGAATTTGCAACCTAATAGCATTGTGGGTCAACCCACAGCAGGTGGGCTGCAGCAGTTCAAGAAGGCAGCTCACCACCACCTTCTCAAGGGCAACTAGGAATGGGCAAGAAATGCTGGCCAGCCAACACCGCCCACATCCCACAAAATGAATAATTGAAAAATTTCCAACGTATTCTATGAATCTCTGCAAAGTAATGCAACTACTTTTATATTCCTCTTTCTGTATCTAAGATTCATACCTAGGTACTTTGCACTTTGTACCGAAGATGGCAACATTGTAAAACTTTTCACTGTACTCCTGTTCTTCCAAACTTGAGTACAAGTGACAATAAAGGTATTCTATTCATGCTTTAACATACTCCGTAAGAATCTAGCTACTTTTCAGCGTGAAGATACAATATCTAAAAACAGTAGATAAACTGTACAATTGCTTTTAGCAAGTGTTTCAACAAATCTTTTGAGACATCATAAAATATTGTCTATTTTTCAAAAAGTATTCACATTGAGTTAAAAGCCGTGAGCAAGCTTTCATTGTATGGAGTCAAGCAAATTTACTGATCAAACATATTACTTTTCCACTCGATTCTTGTCAGTTTTTGGGATTCAGTAATTGTTTTTACTGCTTTTCCGTTTACATTAAATATAGAATTGGAATAAAGTTTGGAGTTTTAACATATTGCTAAATAAATCATTGTTGATTCACACAACTGATCTCTTCTTGTGATCAGATGTTGATTGTCCAAACACTTCTGGAATCAACTGAACTTCAAACTTAATAATCAGTGTGGAAAACAGGCTGGCTAGAGAGAAAAACAAAATATTAATTTATGAATTCCAAAGTTTGCAAGCTGTCACTTAAAAAGGCATAATCTCATTAGTTAGATCAATAGCGCATTACTTGCTTAACTACTTGTATGATTCACTGACGTTAATTTCTGAATGAACTGATATTTCAAAAAAATGCTAGGGCAGAACCTTCTTAAAAGCAAGGCTGCAATGGGAGGTTGGTGAATTGTTTTGTCTGATCATTTAACCAGGGCTGTTTAACCTTAGTGTGGTGGTGCCCCCTAATTGTCAATGGAAGACTGCTATCTATATGGACCTTAGTAAAGGGTTAGAATGGCTTCAGTCAATATTGCTACTGAAGGCTGGAGGAAAGAGAAGAATTAAAGGAATGGGTTGCAGTGCATGCATATAACCTTTCTCTTCCCAACAGCACGGAACATGTACCTGCAATAGATGGACTGCAGTATGTCACGAAGGTGGCTCACCTATGCCTTCTCAAGCATAATTAGTAGCTGTCAACAAATTCAGACATTGTTAGTGAAGATAATACCTTAGGTGGTAAGCTCTATAAGGGATATATTGTTTCTTGTGGATAGGAAGAATAAATGAGCCATGCAGACCAAACAATACTGGAAGAAAGCTTCAGAAGCTGTTTATATGAAGAATGGGGTTGCAAGGACATGAATCCAGTGTTCCAAAAGGTTTACCATCCTTATCAGCAAAGGAAAAATAACTATAAATTTTATGTGGCAATTTTCATGATCACCAAATGCAGCAGCATTTTTTGAATTCCCAACCATTGGATGTGAGCTGTGCTTGCTTTCCCAGCATTTATTGTCCATCCCTAATTGTCCTTGACTAGGTGATGGCAAGCCGTCTACTTGAGACATGATAGTGTAGTGGTATTGTTGTTGCAACAATAACCATCCACCAAGGAAAATGGTAGAATTTGAATTTAACTAACAAACATCTGGAATTTAAAGCCGTGAAACCATTTTGTTTCAAAATCTGGCTCATTAATTACTTTTAGGGAAGGAAATCTGCCATCGTTATCTCATCTGGCCTACATGTAATTCCAGAATCAATATTTGACTCTAAACTGCCCACTGAAATGGCCAAGCAAGCACTCAGTTTTACCAAAAAAAGGTGAAATAAAGAACATCTGCACTGCTTCAAACAAATCTCAATCAGCATCACACACTGGTAGTGATGGGAAATAACGTAAGATGTCACGAGTGGTCATCTGCAAAAAAAGACCATTAAGGTATCGGATTATTTAAATTAACCATGCACTTTATATAAATTATTCACTTTCCTGTCATCTATTTTGTTGGATCCCAATCTCCATTCAAGTGAATGGTATGTCCAGGCTGGATGATAAGGAATGACTATGAATACCATGGTTAAACAATGGACTGTAGGAATGTAATATGTTGGGTGGAGGGGCTGAAGACTCTGCACTTGTACCGTCACAAGGGCCATGTACCCAGAACAGACAAATCACTGCCAGGCATGATATCTTGTCCATATGTGGATCCATCTGCTCCTCTCCCTCCTCTTTGTACAATTTAATATTGCTTTTAGCACAATGCATCACTAATACTATGGAGACACTTGATAGGGCAGGTTTCTGTCCAGGTATCAGAATCACAAATTCAACTTGGTACACTGAGGTTTCTTGCTCAATAATTACCTTTGTGATCTTATGGTCCCTGTTATAACTCTGCTGTTTGTCAGTGGTAAGGTTTGGTAAAAGGAGTTATCAGCAAGATCCTTAGACAAGAGCCCTTTCCTCCCGAGAGTTGCAAGCCGGCTTTGTTTGGAAATGTGACTGCTGCAGAAGGAATGTATCATTGCCACATCCAGGATAGCTTACACAGAGATCGATGATAACCCTGTGATGGCCACATTCAAATGGAATATTGAAGGATTTGAGTCTCTTCTGATGGGTAAATACTCCAGAATGATCTAAGGGTGGCTTGCTTATCACTTGAACTCAGTCTACTTTTCAAATCTGGGAATCTAGACACAGCAGCAAAACTGAGACCCTCTGTGCCTATCTAACCTCACTGTCAAAATGGACACTAACAGAAAGCATGCTAATGATCGCCTAGTTGGTACACTTGTGAGCAACAGATTGCAAAATCTTGCAAATGTCTCAAGCAAATCCTGGATGTAGCCTGAGGTCTGGAAACATACTGTCTTGGTGACCGTAATGGATAGTAGCAACAAGCACCTGCTTACTACTCCAGGAAGGACATTAAAATAAAACAAAGAACTGCAGTTGCTGCAGAACTGAAACAAACTAACACAAAAATTACTGGAGAGACTCCACAGCTCTGGCAGCATCTGTGGAGAAAAAAAGAAAAATGATAACGTTTCGAATCCAGTTCTGAAGCAGGGTCAAGGGACTTGAAACATTATCTCTGTTTTCTCTCAACAGATTCTACTGGAACTGCTGAGTTTCACCACCAATTTCTTATTGTTGCAAGTTTTTGATTTTACCAAAATAGACGTTCTGTTTCAAGAAGCTGCAGTCATAAGCTCCCCATAACAGGCTGAGGGTCCTGAGGAACTGTTGTTCTATCATGGGGGCAGTTAATTCTGTGTCTGCATCTGATACACTGGGGCTGTTAATGACTTTGTTCTCTGAGTCCGTCCTCTGTCCTGTGCAGGAGTATTTTGGTGCATAGGCAGTAGCTTCTGTTATTGTTGCTTGTCTCACTGCGGTCGGAGTTGTCCCTCATGTGATTGGTATAGGTTCTGCTACTCCTGTTCTTTATCCGAGGTGGCAGTGGCGGTGAGGTTGTTCTCCTGGTGTTGGTGCCAATGGAAGTGGCGGTGAGGTTGTTCTCCTGGTGTTGGTGCCAGTGGCAGTGGCGGTGAGATTGTTCTCCTGGTGTTGGTGCCGGTGGCAGTGGCGGTGAGATTGTTCTCCTGGTGTTGGTGCCAGTGGCAGTGGCGGTGAGGTTGTTCTCCTGGTGTTGGTGCCGGTGGCAGTGGCGATGAGGTTGTTCTCCTGGTGTTGGTGCCAGTGGCAGTGGCGGTGAGGTTGTTCTCCTGGTGTTGGTGCCAGTGGCAGTGGCGGTGAGATTGTTCTCCTGGTGTTGGTGCCGGTGGCAGTGGCGATGAGGTTGTTCTCCTGGTGTTGGTGCCGGTGGCAGTGGCGGTGAGATTGTTTTCCTGGTGTTGGTGCCGGTGGCAGTGGCGATGAGGTTGTTTTCCTGGTGTTGGTGCCGGTGGCAGTGGCGATGAGGTTGTTCTCCTGGTGTTGGTGCCGGTGGCAGTGGTGGTGAGATTGTTCTCCCGGTGTTGGAGCCGGTGGCAGTGGCGGTGAGATTGTTATCCTGGTGTTGGTGCCGGTGGCAGTGGCGGTGAGGTTGTTCTCCTGGTGTTGGTGCCAGTGGCAGTGGCGGTGAGGTTGTTCTCCCGGTGTTGGAGCCGGTGGCAGTGGCGGTGAGGTTGTTCTCCTGGTGTTGGTGCCGGTGGCAGTGGCGGTGAGGTTGTTCTCCTGGTGTTGGTGCCAATGGAAGTGGCGGTGAGGTTGTTATCCTGGTGTTGGTGCCAGTGGCAGTGGCGGTGAGATTGTTCTCCTGGTGTTGGTGCCAATGGAAGTGGCGGTGAGATTGTTCTCCTGGTGTTGGTGCCAATGGAAGTGGCGGTGAGATTGTTCTCCCGGTGTTGGTGCTGGCGGTAGTGGCAGCAAATGTCCTTCAGTGATCGGGGACGGCAGCGCCAACAGCAGCAGAGTCTTCAAGATGGCGGTACTGGTAAGGCAAGACTGACAGCCAAAGTGGGATTCGCGGCCCGGAAGTGGCCTGGCAGTAGAGCCAAGGGTTCTAGTTTGCGGGACGAGTGAGGGTTGAGCAGTGACAGTGCAGTGGGCCCAGCGGTGAAGACTTGGTGCCTAAATGGGGCAACTCCTACATTAGTGTATCCAGTACAGATGACAGTGAGACAGTAGAGATCTCCCTTGATGCTTGGTGCTGGCATGGGCTGGATTTGAAAGACTGATATTCTGAACTTTATGCTTCTTTATTTTTCAAATTTATTCCTATGAACTGTAATGCTGGATCATTTATTTTTTACTTACCTCATTTTGTTTTTGTTTCCTTAGAATTTGATCGTAAGTATCTGTACCTAGGTACCTGTGCACCTAAGATGGCACTGTATTGTAGGGACTGTCAGCTTTTCACTGCACTCATTTGACTACATGTGACAATAAAGCTAATACAATCAAATTCAATTCAATCACTTCTTGCCCGCTCCCTAGTGGGCTTTCTGCTTACCTCAAAACCTGCCTCAATAAAACCTGGAAGGGAGCAGAATGTTTCTGACCTCTCCGAGTCTGACTTTGAATGCTTGTCTGTTACATATAAATATTTGTAGATTTGTCAGGCTGCATTTTATGTTGAAAGTGTTCATTAATGTTAACACATGCATAAATGGTGGAAAATTTCTATTTTGAGCACAATTGGTGACGTTGGTTCGAGCATTGCCAAAGTGTACATGTTTTGAAGAGAGTTTTTTCCTCATGTTTTCACTCTATTTGATTTTCATTTCATTAAATGGAAAATCTACCATGAACCTATGCATTTGACAGCCCAGTAAAATGATTTTTTTAAAAATTTGCTTACAGCTGAAAATGAATTTAATCACACAAAAATATAAATTTAGTGTGAATCAGCAACTGTAATTAACCTTATTTTAAATTTCTTTTCCACAGTATGCAAAGTTACTTTCCAGTATGATTGGGCACAGTAGTCTGATCCTTAGTACGTTTTAAAAATACATTAAAACTATACCATTTGTGATCTTGCATCTCAAGGACAAGCTTACATTTTGAAGACTTTTTTGCTTGAAGGCTTGAAAATAACCATAACCGTAACTAGCATTTGGTCCGCTCAGCTTGGGAGAATGACCAGTTTTGTGTATACAGCCTGATTCTAAGAATCTACCATGATTTAAAAAAGAATAGTCACAAAACATTGTGCAAACTTATTATGCTGGACACAATTTGCATTTAAAATTCTGTAAACACTTGCACCAGTTATTTCATCATAAACTTGGTTGCGTTTATGAAAAAAAACAGCAAAATTTAGCACAGAATTCAAAGAAAAGGAATTTACACTAAGTCAGCAGTCAGGTTTTGATGGTTTTCTTTCAGCGGCGAGACAAAAATAGCAACATCCTCATTAATTGAGGATTAATGTGCTATATGAAACCCAGGCAAATTACGGATGATGAAAATTGTAGTTTATTGATGAGAGTGCAAAGAGTTGCTGTGGTTTAACTTCTTTCATTTAAGTGACAAGTCTGCACTCAGCCTGTCAGCAAATATGGTTAATATAATATTACTTGCTAAACATATGTTAGACAACTAATTCAAATCACTGGTGTGGGATGACAGACCAAGCACAAGAATATTTAATTTTACAGTAGCATGCAGGTGTGTTGACTATTTTTAATGCATATCAGCATTAAATCTCATGCTGCATTTATTTTGTTGAAGGTCAAGTTCGTAATTCACTGCGGTTGGCCAAAATACATAATATTAATTATGTTACATCAAGGAGAAAAAAAAAACTACACTTGGCAAATGGTTTTGTGCTCATCTATTACCTTGCTTACTTTAAATATGTCAAAATAAACACGTGGCTAAGTTTCAACGAAGACAAAGAAAATGTATATTTTTGGCACAGGAAGGTGACATAGTAATTGTAAATTCTGAATTATTTAACCAAAGCATTATTTACCTTCGTAACATTTCAATCACTTTTAATCATTTGGCTGCTCTTTTATTTATCTCTTATTCATGAAAGCAAATAAGATGTGGAACCCTTTGTGTTGCTTCATGGTGGTGATGTCGAACAATAAGGAGGAAACAGGGCTCTGAAACAATGTGCAAAGAAAGCCATAATAGAAAATTTAATCAAGACATGAACCTTTTTGGATCAACAAGGTCTGTAAAAATAATGAAACTGCATTGGGAGAGTTGTCCTCAAGTTGAGACAGAATATACCCCTTTTCTGCTTGCTAAGACACCAGCTATAGGAGTGTTAGGTATAATAGATTGTTATAGCCTTTGTTCATTTAGGCATTGCCTTGAGGGAGTCATAGGTGGAAGCTGCTGGTCAGAACATTAATTTGATTAAAATAGATCAAAATCAGATGTTATCTTACATGGTTCACAGCCATAACAAGAAAGGATCCAAAGAAAGATTGGCAAAGAGTTTGTTGCAGTAGTAGAAGGAGAATAATTTGACCAACCATTGCTTTGTCACATGGAGAGCCCTGTTGATGGATCAACTGTGGACCATGCTGCAGGAACTGGGTTTACACTGCTTAGAAGTTCCCCAGGATACTATCTCCTACATCCAACAATGTTCAGCTACTTCAATAACTTTTCCTTCCACACCGGTTCAGATGTGGGTTATTTACGAGTGAATATTCAGTGATTGAATTGTAACCACTCTGCTAATGAAGCAGCCTGTGCCTGTTTACACCAAGGTCTGGATAATAGTCACTTGGAGTGATAACTGGAAAGTAAAATTTGTACCACACAAGGGTCAGACAATGAACATCGCCAAAAATGTTATTCTGACCATTTCCTGATGATAGCATTAGTTTGAATGATTCTACTGCCATCACCAATTTAGAGATCACCATCAGATCAGAAATTTAACTGAACAAACCATGCAAATATTGTCGTTACATGTAAGGCTCAAACACTGGGGATTTCAAAGCAGGTAGCTCACCTCTGAAATCTCAAAAGTGTGTCTGGTGTCTACAAGGCAAAACTTAAATGTGTGAAGCTCAACACCATCAAGGACAAAGCAGCATGCTTGACTGGCAACCTATCCAGCACTTGAAAAACTGACCTACAAGAGAGTAACCAACCTTATTATGAATCCCCTGTGTCAGCATAAGTAATACAAGTGCAACCTCATGCAATATCTCCTGCAGAGTGGCAACGACTCCAGTTCAGTACTGGGAAAGGGGCTATGGATTACCCCGAGGGTGACATATCGGTGAGTAGAGGGGATGGCCCCTGGGATCCAGCATCACAACTTGTCCACCCATCGGGTCATCATACCAAAGGGCTTGGCATTCAGTGGAAGAAGATGATGGCTCCTTGCTTTTCAAAAGAAACTCATTGTCTTCTGATTTCTCAGCCAATTCTCAATCTGCTCACCTAGTCCAAGCGCAGGGGGCTGCCTCAGTGGAAATGCAGGTTCTACAGTCTGAGGTACAGCCCCTGCACAATGAGATCATTGCCACCAACTCTCACAGGCAGACTGTAAGAGACAAGAGCGCATGCCTTCATCTACTCCTCCCTGACAACTTCCTTTCTTTCTCAGTGCAGAAAAAAACTTCTCTCAAACAATGAGATCAATATGGTGTTTAGAATAGGTTTACTTGCATTAGAAAAAAAAGGTGTGTAAATAGAACAAACAAATATCTGTAATTGCAGAAAATAATAATTACGCTATACATTTACAAATTTTAAGATGTGTCCATGTGGTTCAAAAGCTTCATTGTTTCAGCCATTCTGAGCTCCGTCTTCACATGTGGTTCAACTATCCACAGTCAGTTTGATTACAAGATCCTTCCAGACACCTTCCATTGTGTAGCCAAATACCTATTGTGACTTTCTAGTTAGCTTTCAACCTCACAGGATGTTGTTTGTAAAAACCTCTTGTCTTCAGGGCATTCTGTGTGGACTTTTCACAGCGTGTACAGTGTCCCCATCTCTGAGGACACTCCAATTGAACTTCGACTTCACCCTCCTCAAGAGGATTGAAAGCATCTTCCTCCTCTGCCTCTGTGTCTTTTTCTATTAAGGAGATGCTTCAATTCCATTCAGAGACAACCATTTGTTAGGTGCGCTCCTTATTGGAGCCTCTGAGTGGGTGCTCACAGCCACTCCTTTGGTTTGTAGGAAGTGGGAGGAGCTAAAGGAAAACTTGTTGAGGGTGACAACAGAACCAGAGTTGCGGAGGGTGGGGTGGGGGGAGGTGCGTGGGAGGCGGGGTGGGGGGAAGGGAGAGAAAATGGAGTCAAGTTAGGTGGAGAGGTCCTAAGATGTTGCTTGGCCTGCTGTGTTCATCCAGCTCCACACTTTGTTGTCTCAAGTTAGGTGGAGAAGAATTCAATGGGGCAGCAGCAGGCAGAGACAATGGGTCAACCGGGGCAGTCAGGTTTGTGGATTGGAGAGATAATGGGAACTGCAGATGCTGGAGAATCCAAGATAACAAAGTGTGGAACTGGATGAACACAGCAGGCCAAGCAGCATCTCAGGAGCACAAAAGCTGACGTTTCGGGCCTAGACCCTTCATCAGAGGGTTGAACACTTTTCAGTAACAGAGATGACCAATAGGTGGCACTTGTCCTCTTGCCAAGTTCTCAAATCTGTAAATCTCATCTCAGAGGGCAGCGTACTTAGGGTAAGAAAGAAAGTGTAACAAATGACGTTCAACTTAAGCATTTATATTTTGAACTTAAAAGTGTTTGATAACATTGTTCTCCCTTCTCTTTCCTCCTAGGGTCAATGTTTGTTTGGTTCTTGAGTCTAAGATCCTAACGAAGTGCTTCCACTTCCATTCCTCACTATTTCCAGCCATTCTTTATCTTTTGAAAGAAATATCAAATTGGTGTTGTAGAACTATTGTTACTTCTACTCCTCAACTGTAGTGTGTTGCACTTCCATTAGTTATACAGTCTCTGATCCTGTTATCATTCATTCCAATTCTGGCATTGATATATTTTCCTGCATTAAATTAAATTTGAATGAATTTAACAAATAAATAATATCAGAGCTAATGAACGAATGAAACAATATAATACACCACGAATTAAATAAAATCTGTTGAATTCAATCCTCAGATAACTACATTACTGAAGCAAATTTACCTTTTGATTAATTCACACTTTGAAAATAGGATTGATCAGGGGTAGTCAGCACTGATTTGTTAGAGGGTGATCCTGCCTGACTAATTTAATTGCATTTTTTGAAATAGTGACCAAATATAGTGCTGGAGGTAGTGTGGTTGATATGATTTACATGGACTTCTATACGACCTTTGACAGAGTCTCATATGGAAGGCTGTTTCAAAAGATAAGAGCCATGGGATCCAAAGCAAGTAGGAAAATTGCACTGGAAGGCTCTGACCAACATTGCACCACAGGGACAGGTGCTGGGAACCCTGCTGTTTGGTATGACTCGAAAATAAAGTAAAAGGTATAATTAGTAAGTTTGCAGGTGATACGCAAAATTGTTGATGACTTTGATACTGAGCAGGATGCTCTCAGGCTACAGTCTGACATTGATCAGATGGTAAATTGGCCAGAGCAATGGCATATGGAATTTAATCCTGATAAGTGGAGGTGTGGGGAGGTCTAATAATGGAAGAATATACACAATGAATGGTAGGTCCCTCAGAAATTCTGAGTAACAAAGTGACCTTGGTGTACAAGTTGACAGATTCCTGAACTATCAGCACAAGTAGAAAGGGTGGTGAAGAAGTTGGACAGGATGCTTGCCTTCATGAGTCGGATGTCAAATATAGGAGCAAGGAAGCCTCATTACAACCCTATAAAATATTGGTTAGGCAATGGAGTACTCTGTCAGAGTAGCCAAAGCAGGCAAGAGCTTGGCAGAAAACAAGGTAAGACTGATAAATTAAACTGCATTTACTTTGATGCAAGAGGCTTGACAGGTAAGGCAAATGAACTTAATGCACGGTTGGGAACCTGGGGCTGAGATATCACAGTTAGTACAGAAACATAGCTCTGGGATGGACAGGACTGGCAGCTTAATGTTCTGGTACAGATGCTGCAGGGAGGATAAAAAGGGGGCTAAGAGAGGAGGGAGACTGGCATTTTTGCTTAGGGATAACAATATGGCTGTATTAAAGAAGGATATTCCCACGACATCGCCCAGTGAAGTTACATGGGTGGAACTGAGAAAAAAGGAAAAGGGATGTTCACATTGTTGGGATGGTGTTATAGGTCCCCCAGTAGTCAGTGGGAAACTGAGAAGCAAATATGGAAGTTAATTTCAGACATCTGCAAGAATGATAGGGTTCTAATGGTAGAGGATTTTAACTTTCCAAACATAGATTGGGACCGCCATTGCATCAAGGGCTTAGATGGGGAAGAACGTGTTATGTCTGTACAAGAAAAATTTCTTATTCACTATGTGAATGTACTTACTAGAGAAGGAACAATAGTTGACCTTCTGTTGTGAAATAAGGCAAGGAAAGTTACAGAGGGATCAATGGGGAGCATTTTGATGCAAGTGACCATAATTCTATTAGTTTTTAAATGGCTATGGAAAAGGACAGAACTGGTCAAAAAGTGAGTATTCTAAATTAGAGTAAAGCCAATTTTGACAGTATAAGGCAGGAACTTTCAAACATTGATTGGGGAGGCTATTCCCAGCAAAAGGAACAGCTGGGAAGTGGGTGGCCTTTAAAACAGAGACGAGTATTCAGAAACGGTATGTTCATATTTAAGTGAAGGACAAGGCAGGTAGAATTAGGGAATGCTGGATGACTAGAGAAATTGAGGCTCTGGGCAACAACAAGAAGGAGGATATATCGGGCAGTGACACCTGGGATCAACTGATTGATGAGTATAAGGGCAGTGGGAGTATACTTAAGAAAGAAATTAGGAGGGCAAAAAGGGGTATGACATAACTTAGGCAAATAGAGTTAAGGAAAATCCAAAGAGATTCCATAAAACATTAAGGCAAAAGAGTAACTAAGAAGATAATAGGGCCAGTTAATCAACAAAATGACCATCTATGTGTGGAACCATGGGAGATGGATGAGGTAGTAAAGGAATATTTTGAGTCAGTATTTATTGTGGACATGGAAGCTTGGGAATGCGATGAAATAAACAGTAATATATTGAAAAAAGTTTATACTAGAGAAGAGGAGGTGCTGGAGGCCTTAAAATGTGTAAAAAGTAGCTAAATCCCTGATCAGGAGTTGACCAGAACTGTTGGAAGCTAGGGAAGAGATTTTTGGGTGCCTTGCTGAGCTATTTGTGTCATTAACAGTCAAAGGTGAGGTGCCAGAAGACCAGTGGTTGACTAATATGATGCCATTATTTGATAAAGTACTTAAGGAAAAACCAAGGAACTATAGAACAGTGAGCCTTACGTCAGTGTTGGTTAAGTTGTTAGAGGGGATTCTAAGGGATGGGATATATATGCTTTGGAAACACAAGGAGTGATTCCGGATAGTCACCACAGCTTTGTGTATGGGAAATCATGTCTCACTAACTTGATTAAGCATTTTGCAGAGATAACCAGGAAAGATTGTTGATGGTAGAGCAGCAAACATTACCTACATTAGCTTCAACAAAGTGTTCAACAAGATTTTGTGTGTTAGTGAGGTTGGATCATAAAGGATCCAGGGGAATTAGCAAATTGGGGGTATAAAATTGGCTTCAAGTGGTGGAACAGGGTTGCTTTTCAGACTGGAGGCCTGTGATCAGCAGTGTGCCACGTGAATGGGTGCTGAATGCATTGTTTTTTGTTATTTATGAAAATGATATGGGTGTGAAAATATGGTTAGTGGGTCTGTAGATGACATCAAAATAGATGGTGAAGATTATCTTAGAGCACTACATGACCTGAATCAGTGGGCTGAGGAGTTTCAGGCGGAGTTTAATTTAGATAAATGCGAGGTACTTTAGCAAGGCAAACCAGGGCAGGACTTAGGCGGTTAATGGTAGGGCCCTGGGGAATGTTGCCAAACAAAGATACCTAGGGGTGCAGGTGCATAGCACCTGGAAGTGGTGTCACAGGGGTGATAGGGTAGTGAGGTCGGTGTTTGGCACTCTTGCCTTCATTGGTCAGAACATTGAATGTAGGAGTTGGAACATCATGGTTCGGCTGTACAAGTCTATGGGACTATCTGGTCACCCTTCTATAAGAAAGTTGCTGTTAAACTAGAGAGGGTACAGAAAAGACTTGCAATGATGTTGCTGGGACTGGAGGGTTTAAGTTATAGGGAGAGGCTGATAGGCTGGGGCATTTTTTTTCCTGGAGTATCAGAGGCTAAGGGTGTAACATAATAGTGATTTATAAAATCATGAAGGGTGTGAATAGCCAAGGTCTTTTTCCCGGGGTGGTGGAATCCAAAACTGGAGGATATAGTTCTAAGGTGAATGGGGAAAGGTATGGAATGAGCTGCTGAAGGAACTGGTGCAAGTGGCTACAATTCCAATTTTTTAACTATGGATACACAAACCGAAAAGGTTTAGAGGAACATGGGCTAAATGCTGGCAAATGGGACTAGGTCAGATTGGGGATGTCTGGTCTGTGTGGATGAGTTGGACTGTAATGTTCTGTTTCCACACTGCATTATTCAATGACTGTATTCACAACGGTGGTAAAATGTTGCCAGCTCCACAAATTTTGCACTATTCAAAATTTTAGCTTAGCTGCCAAGATAAGACAGTCAAGTTAGAGGATGCATTAGAAAGAGACGGGCTGAGAACAACAAATCTGCTCACCTCGAGAACTAACGTGTAATAGCTTTAGGATTTTATTGGTATTGGTGCTGCACATATACCAGTGCTACCAGTGGTAGATTAGTGTCAGCCTTGGCTGAGATCTCTCGCTTTTGCCTCTAAATCAGTAGATCAAAAGGTTTAAGGCATGCCGATGGAACAGAGCACAAGATTAAGTTGGCATAAAAATGAAAGGACTGCAGATGCTGTACAGCACAAACAAAAACAGAAATCGCTGGAAAAGTTCAGCAAGTCTGGCAGCATCTGTGGTAAAAAAAAGGTTGGAGTTAAATCTTCGGTTCTGGTGCCTGTCGTCAGTTCTGAGGAAGGGTCACTGGGCCCGAAACATTAACTATGATTTTTTTTGCCACAGATGTTGCCAGAACATTTAAATTGGAATGCCAGTGCGTGGCTGATCCAGTACATCAGGTTCTAACTTTTGTACAAAGTGCTAAACTGAGGTCTACTGGTCAGCTCAGGTATACGTCAAATATTCCACTGAGTTTTACAAAGAACAGGAAGGAGTTGTCTGTGGTCTCCTGTCACCAATTATTCTTCAACTGGTCACTTATTTCATTGCTGTTCGTGGGTCTGGCGGTGTACAAATTGGCTGCTATTTTTGTCACCATGAAACAGTGACCACATTTTAAATAATTGACTCATTGGTTATAAATGATTCAGCACCTAGTGAGGATTTTAAATATACAGGTGAATATCTCTTTCTTTCCCTGAGGCCTTTGTATCCCCTCCCCTTAATTTGGAGAATCATATGTGACAAGCTTACTGCTGAAATTCTGAAGCCCAATTGAGGTCATTTGCAGCATGATTTTTTTCTCTTTGAATCATTTGGCAATCAGATGTCGTAACATTTTCTTTAAGTTCCTCTATTTTTAACAATTGTCATTTTTTTGTTATTAAATTCAACATTGGCTGATATTTTCTTTATTGCTTTATTTCCTTGGTCCCCCACTCACTCTTTCTTCTGCTAAACCTCCTCATTAATGTTGTTCTAAAAGAAGCAAATTCCTCAAACAGCTTGGATACCACGGGGAGTAGAATGTTTTATCTTCCCTTACGACTCTGTTTTAATCAGCTCCTTGTCCTTCACCTTTGATGGTTTGTATTGCCCTTAACCCACGTTGAGCACAGATTAATCAATTAGGAAAACATGGATGATCTATTGTTGCGGTTAATAGATGGGCGAAAGAAAGATGATTTGGTGAGTGGCAGAAAAGAATCCAGCATATATGGACATGAAAAAAAGAGAAGGAAATTGCCAATGCTTATCAGGCCTCCACAGGTAGTTTGCTCAAGATAAAATGTAAACTTTGCTTAACAGGCCTCTTGTAAGCCTGGAGGGTAGTAGGTATTGGTGGATGGATGACAATTGCAATTCCTAATGAGACAGGAGCACTCCTGTTCCACCTGCCAATATAGGAAAACTCTCGAAACAATACATTCAAAAATTTACCTTTTGCACATCATTGGCAGTTGAAGAATCCCAAGAGGAGTTGGGCTGACCCTGTCCCATTCATGAGGTAACCAGTTTATCAAAGAGGCCTATTTACAGGCCACAGATACCTAAAAAAAAAGTTCCCCTAAATTTGACATGGGATCAATGCCTGCTCAGATTTGGCTTACGCCATCAATAATTTGCTACCTGTTGGGTTTTACCCTCCTGAGAAGTCGAAAGCAGGAAGGGCAAATAATTACAATTTCCACCAACTCAAAACACACGTTCTGGGTGCAAAGCCCATGGGTGATCTTCCCCACCGATCAATGAGTAAGTCCTGCTAGTAGCCTATCTACTCAGGATCGAGAGCCCCATTCACAGGGCAAATGGGGTCATTATTGCAAGCCACCCCATTCCATTACCTTTAAATCATCTGACCCTCTCTCCCAGTGACTCCTATCCCAAGGTCACATCCTACACAAATAAGTGCTCACCTTCTTGACAGCCCTGGCCTGACTAGCCAGCAGCTACAGGCACGGCAGGACTTCCTTGGTGTAGTAACTGATAGGATAAGAAGCCAACCAATCAACATTTAAGCATCTGGTTGGTACTTGGTCTGGTGGCCTGTCTTACTGTTGGATGTGAGAACGGGGTGGTTCACTCAATGATAAAGTTTTTTTTTTAATCCTGGGACATGGGCATCACTGGCTGGCCAACTATTATTCCTTGTCCTTAGTTGCCCTTAAGGAGGTGGTGGCAAGCTGCCTTCTTGAAATACTGCAGTCCACCTGTTGTGGGTTGACCCGCAATGCCATTAGGGAAGAATTTCCAGGATGTTGACCAAGTGACGGTGAAGGAATGGCAATATATTTCTAAGTCAGGATAACGAGTGGCTTGGAGGGGAAATTAAAGGTGGTGATGTTCCCATACATTTGCCACCATCATCTTTCTAGCTGAAATTATCATGGGTTGAAAAGGTGTTGTTTGAGGATCTTTGGTGAATTTCTGCAGTGCGCCTTGTAGATAGTACACACTGCTGCCACTGAGCGTTGATGGTGGAGGGAATGGATAGTTGTGGATGTAGTGCCAATCAAGTGGGCTGCTTTCTCCTGGATGGTGTCAAGCTTCTTGAGTGTTATTGGGGCTACAGTAATCCAGGCAAGTAGGGAGTATTCCATCACACTCCTGACTTGTGCTTTGCAGATGGTGGACTGGCTTTAAAAATACAGCAGATGAGTTACTCGCCACAGCAATCTTAGCCTCTGACCTGTTCTTGTAGCCACTGTGTTTATGTGGTGAGCCCAGTTGAGTTTCTGGTCACTGATAACCTCCAGGATGTTGATAGTGGGGGGCATTCAGTGATGGTAGCACTGTTGGATGCCAAGGGATGGTGGCTAGATTATCTCTTATTTGTAATGGTTATAGCCTGGCATTTGTGTGGCACAAATGTAACTTGCCACTTGTCAATCCAACCCTAGATATTGTCCCAGAGCTTGTTGCATTTGAACACTGACTGCTTCAGTATCTGAGAAATCATGAATGATGCTGAACATTGTACTATCGTCGGCAAACATCCCTACTTCTGACCTTATGATGGAGGGAAGGTCATTGATGAAGCAGCTCAAGGCGATTGGGTCTAAGACACTAGCCTGAGGAACTCCTGCAGAGATGCCCTGGAGCTGAGATGATTGACCTCCAGCAACCATGAATATCTTCTCATGTGTCAGGTATGACTCCAGCCACCGAAGCTTTTGCCCCCTGATACCCAGTGATTCCAGTTTTGCTTGGGCTCCTTGATGCCACATATTGTCAAATGTAGCCTTGATATCAAAGGCTGTCACTCTCACCTCATCTCTGGAATTCAGCTCTTTTGTCTATGTTTGAACCAAGTCTGTAATGAGATCAGGAGCTGAGTGGCTCTGGTGAAACCCAAACTGGGCATCACTGAGCAGGTTATTTCTGAGCGAGTGCTGCTTGATAGCACTGTTAATGACACCTTCCATCACTTTACTGATGATCGAGTGGAGACTGATGGGGCGGTAATTTGCTGGATTCGATTTGTCCTGTTTCTCATGTACAGGACATGCTTGGGCAATTTTCCACATTGTCGGGTAGATACCAGGATCTGTACTGGAACAGCTTGGCTAAGGCAGCGGCTTGTTCTGGAGCACAAGTCTTCAGTGCTATTGCTGGAATGCTGTCAGGGCCTGTACCTTTTCCAACCATTTCTTGATATCATGTGGAGTGAATCGAATTGCCTAAAGACTGGTATCTGTAATGCTGGAGAACACTGGAGGAGGCCAAGATTGATCGTCCACTTGGCACTCCTAACTGAAGGTTGCTGCAAATGCTTCAGCCTTATCTTTTGCACTGCTGTGCTCGGCTCTTCTATCATTGAGGATGGGGAAATTTGTGGATCGTCCTCCTCCAGTGAGTTGTTTAATTGTCCACCATCATTCATGACTGGATGTGGCAGAACTGCAGAGCTTAGAGCTTATCCGTTTTTCCTGAGATTGCTTAGCTCTGTCTATTACTTGCTGCTTATGCAGTTTGGCGTGCAAGTAGTCCTGTTTGGTAGCTTCACCAGGTTGATACCACATCTTCAGGTATGCCTGGTGCTACTCCTGGCATGCCCTTCTGCACTCTCCATTGAACCAGAGTTGATCGCCTGGCTTGATGGTAATGGTTGAGTGGGGGATATGCTGAGTCATAGGTTGTAGATTTTGCTGGAGTACAATTCTGCTGCTGTTGATGGCCCACAGCGCCTCTTGGATGCCCAGTCTTGAGTTGCTAGATCTGCACAAAGTCTGTCCCAATTAGCACAGTGATAGTGTCACACAACATAATGGAAGTTATTCTCAATGTGAAAGCAGGACTTTGTCTCCACAAGGACTGTGCAATGGTCACTCTTATCGCTACTATCATGATGTAACTGCAGCTGGCAGATTGGTAAGGATGAGGTCAAGTATGTTTTTCTCTCTTGTCGGTTCCTTCACCACTTGCCGCAGACCCAGTCTAGCAACTATGTCTTTTAGGACCCGATCATCTCGATCAGTAGTACAGCTGCTGAGCCATTCTTGCTGATGGACATTGAAATACCCCACCCAGAGTACATTTTTTGTCCTTGCCATCCTCAATGCTTCCTCCAAGTGTTGTTCAACATCGAGGAGTACTGATTCATCAGCTGAGGGAGTATGGTATGTGGCGATCAACAAGAAGTTTCCTTTCCAATGTTTAACTTGAAGTCACAAGAGATAGTAGGGACTTCATGGGATCTGGAGTCAATGTTGAGGACTCCCTGAGTAATTCCCTGCTGACTGTATACCACTGTCCCACCTGCTGGTGAGACAGGACCTATCCAGGGATGGTGATAGTGGTATCTGGGACATTGCCTGTAAAGTATGTCAGGCTATTGCTTCACAAGCCTGTGAGATGCTCTCTCAATTTTTGCGCTAACCCCCAGATGTTACTGAGAAGGACTCTGCAGTATCGACAGGGCTGTTTCTGCCGTTGTCTTTCCCGATGCCTAGGTTGATGCCAAGTGATCCATCCAGTTTCATTTCTTTGAGACTTTGTAGCAACTGGTACAACTAAATGGCTTGCTAGGCCATTTCAGAGGGCAACTGAGAGGCAACCACATTGCTGTGGGTCTGGAGTCACATGTAGGCCAGACCAGGTGAGGGTGGAAGATCTCCTTCCCTGAAGGACATTAATGCATCAAATGGGGTTTTCCTGATGATCGGCAATCCAGATTTTCTTAAAGTGAATTCGAACTCCGCCATCTGCTGTGATGGGATTTGAGCCCAGCACATTAGGAGAGTTTCTGGGTTAATAGTCTAGCAATAATACCACGAGGCCATCACAGACATCTGCTGGCACTCCTAGTGCAAAAAGAATTAAATACTGACACAAATGATTGCACATATTTTCTCCTGTGCAATGTCCAATAAGTGACCTCCAACAGATAATATCCCAAAGGGAGAAAAAAAATACCGAAAACAGTAGAACTTGGAACTGAATCTTCTGATTATACTGGTCTTCAGTCACCAGTGTGGTGGACACAAATTTAAATTACCACAAGGATATTTTAGGGTGAATTGTGGAAGGATCTTTGACATCTAAAATGACCAACATATGGAATAGCATCCAGAGAACTGGAGACAGAAGACCTGAATCATCAAAGATGCTGCACTGGGAGAGCGTTAGGATTGCTCTGATAGAACAATTAAAATTGGCTGTGAACTTCTGTAAAATTTCAAAGCATCCTGAAAACATGGGTGGACAGCAGTGCTATAACTGATTCAATTCTATTTTGAACATCAGTTGCATTGACAAGCTGTTGGCAATGAAGGAAATATACACACCCAGGTTGCCACAGATGAAACAGATACGTTTAGAAGTATTTTTTACACAATTCTAAACTTTTTCTAAACAATTCTAAACTACAGCAATGTAGACCAAAACATAACTTCAATCCATTGATTGCTTCCTTTTCTTGTGTTTATTTAGCCAGTTCCGACATGTTGTACTGATCAATCAAAAAGGGCAAAGAAAAAATGAGCAAAATAAAGATACAATAAGTTACTGCAGCAATACTGATTATTACATCAGTTACCCACAATTCGTATTCCATTAGAAAATTTAGTTGTAAGCCATTCATACTGAGGAATTATTGTAATATGCAAATTTCAACACAAGAATACCAATAAACTCATCTTTATCCTGTTACCTTCTTTTAAATAACCTGTCTCCACTATGTTTCCAATTACCTTCACTTCAATGACCTCCACCCTTCCTCTTTCTACATTACCCCATTAATTCTAAGAAACAATTGTTTGGATCATTCATAATATCCAAGCTTAGTAGAAAAACCTTCAATCTGACAATTTTTGGTAAACAACTGTGATATTAACCGCACTGAGATAAGGTACAGAAGCAATTTATAGCATCACTCTCTAGGGCAGAAATGGAAGTTTTGGCAATCAACAAAATTTTAAATGAACTATTTGCTTTTCAGCTACGATAATTTTCAATCTTGTGAAACTTTAGGTCCACAGATCAAACACTGTAACTTAAAGAAAGACACCACCATTTCAATTATTTATAATTCATTATTACATAGAATTAAATATCGGAAGTTAAGCAAATTTCCCCACTTGGCTGCACACACAAGCATGCTTTATAATTAGTACTTCAACAGAACATATGTAATCTTGCCATCCCTATCTTTCATCCTCACGGGAACATGCTGGTCTTGAACTCCGATCAACAAGCCTTTAAAAGACTCCCATATGCCAGATGTGAATTTACCCTCAAACAGTTGTCCCCAATCTAGTTTCTCCAGTTCCTGCTTATATTCTTGTAATTAAGCTTCCTCCAACTTAACACTTTCACCCGAGAACCCGTCCTTTCCTTGCCCATTCTATCTTACAATTTCTGGAATTAATTTCGTATATGCATTACAAATATGTGTGTTTCTACTATTTGTTGCCATTCTTAATTTCCTGAGTTGAATTGGGTTGCTAAGACAATTCAAAGAGCAGTCAAGAGTTAACCCTATCGTTGTGGCCCTGGAGTCACATGGAAAGATATTAGATGAGCAGATGGCATTTTTAAATTATATGGATTTTTACAACAACGATAGCGTTATGATCATAATCACTGAGATGAGTGTTTTATTTCAAGTTTAACCAATTGCATTTTAATTCCACCAATTGCTATTGTGGAATTTAATCCGTGTGTCCAAAGTGTTAGCTGAGATCACTGGAGTACTGATGGCACTGCTATGCTATAAAAGCCCGGAACTAATGTTCCTGCTCCTCTGATGCTGCTCGGCCTGCTGCGTTCATCCAGCTCTACACCGTGTTATCTCAGGACTATGGCAACTTGAGTTTAAGATCAGGTTGTGTGAGTCATTGCTAGGAAGAAAAAATAGATTTTTTTTTAACTGAGGAGAGTCAATAGTTTTTAGGGAAATGAGGAAGCAAATAATTTAGGATGTCTTCTATGAATATTGTTATAAGCTTGTTCACAACGACTAAAAATAATCAAAAGGTGAACAGAGGCCTAACTGCCACCGTGACAGATGGCATCAGGGACCACTGAGCAGGCGTGATCATCATAGAATCACAGCAGATAATTAACATCATCGGGTCCACACCAACCTCCCGAAGAGCATCTCCCACAGATCATTCCCTCTACCCTCTCCCTGTAACCTCGTATGTCCCCTGGCGAATCCACCTAGCCTGTACATCCCTAAACACTGTGTGCAGTTTCACATAGCTAATCCAACTAACCTACACATCTTTGGACTGTGGGAAGAAACTGGAGCACCCAGAGGAAACGTGCACAGACACAGGGAGAATGTGCAAACTCCACGCTGACAGTCACCCCAGAATGCAATCAAACCCGGATCCCTGGCGCTGTGGGGCAGCATTGAACCACCGTGTTATCCTAGGGATGACTAGAGAGGTATAGGGTTGGCTTTGAAGGGTCCTGCATAGTGTGTGTGGGGTGACTGGTGTGAGGAGTGAGGGTAAGAATAATGTTCATCTTCCTTTCCTTTCTTTGAACAGCAGTGTCAGTGCAGGAAGGCAGGCCTTGCATCCTGCTCACATCCACAGCCAGCAGCCTCTATTTGCATTCCAGGCTCACCAAGCTTGCCATCTAAAGAACCCCCACCACCTTGGAGAAAAGAATCTGACCTTCTGTGGCACATTTTCCCCAGGAGAACTATATCAGGGCAGGTTTGTTCCATCTCAAGGGTGAAAAACTGGGCCAGAACATTGACCATTATCTCAAAGATGTTGGGAAGCAAAATAGAGAAAGGAGTGATTTTGATCATATCACATTTAGAGAACTATCTTTTGTATTGAACCCTGAAATGCAAGGAAATTTGTCTTATATATTGTTACATTTGGAAAGTTGATGAGTGAGCTGATCTCTGTGCTTAAAATAATATGATAGGATTTAAGACAATTTAAGAAAGGAGCAAAGTAAATAAATAGACAACCACAGGAATATTAGCCTTACATCAGTGGTAAGGAAAATGCTCAAATGTATCATAAGGGATGTGATAAGTGAACACTCTGATGAAAATGATCTGATTATGCACAGTCAATACGAATTTGTGAAAGGAAAATCAAGCTTCACAGACATCCTAGAGCTTTTGAGGACGTTTCAAACAAAATTACAAAAAGGGAGTCAATGAAGGTAATATATTTGGATTTCCAGGAGGCTTTGATTGTTAACAAGAATATGCCCATTGTGTGGGTGTAATTACTGGCACGGATTAATGATTGGCTAACACTCAGTAAATAGGAATTAGGAATAAGTGGGTCATCCTCATGTTGGGCAGATGGTGTTCAGTGGAGTATCATAAGCTTCAACAATTGGACCCTGACTATTCACAATATATATACCAATAATTTGAATCTGGGGAACAAATGTAATATGTTTTGACCAACAGATGATACAAAGCTAAGCAGAAGTGTGTGCTGTGAAGAAGATGTAAAAAGTTTGCAGGAGGATTTGGGCGGATTTAGTAATCGAGCAAGAACATGGCAAATGAAATATAATTTGGAAAAATGTGAGGTGATCCACTTCAGTAGAAAGAGCAGGTTAGTCTTTATCTCAAGAGGATTTGAGTACAATACCGAAGTCTTCCTTTAATTGCACAGGAGCAAGGTTATACGGTACTTGGAGTATTATATTCGGTTTTGATTTCCTTTTCTCAGGAAAGATATTATTGGTAAAGATGGAGTGCAAAGATGGTTCACTAGATTTGTTCCCAGAATGACAGGATTGTCCTGTGAACAGAGATTGAGCAAACACATCTGCATTTTCTAGAATTTTGAAGAATGAGAGATAATCTCATTGAAACCTGCAAAATACTTAAAGGGATAGACAGAGTAGATGTAAGTAAGCTGTTTCTCTAAGGTGAGGAGTCTAAAACAAAATCAAAAGCCACCCTAAATATATCTTCCACAGATTGGTGAGGTTGCAGCTATGTATTTCTATCACATATGCCCAAACTTTTCAAGATTTTAACCAGGCAGTTACTTTTCTTTTTTACTATTAATCAATCACAATTTCAGATTTAAATTTAATAGTTGACATGTTGATTGTTACAATAGCATCCACTACATTAACCCTATATACTGGCTCCTAAACATTTTTGCCTTAACTCAGAGATTCCAGATTAATTTACAAGTATTTAATAACCCCTGCCATGCTGTGTTTCCCTGACTCCGAGAGAGCTGAGTTTTCCTTTGGTAACAGATTTGCTGACAAGGCACTAGTCAGGCCACAGGTAGAATATTGTGAAGAGTTTTGGATTATCTCAGGATAGATGGACCGGCAATGGAAGGCAGCCCATTAGAAGGTTCAATAAGCTGACGCCTGCTGTGGAGGGGATGGCTTATGAGGAGTGGCTGAGCAGGCTGTAATCTTTTGAATTTAGAAGATTGACAGGCAACCTTATTGGGACATACAAGATTTTTAGGAACTTAAAAGGATAAATTTTGCGTTCTTGTTTTCTGTCATGGAAGAGCCTAGGATCAAAGGGCGTAATCTCAGAACAAAGAGTTGCCATTTTAAACCAGAGATAAGGAGGATTTTCTTCTCTCAGGGCAAAAAAAATTTGTGGAGTTCTTCACCACAGAGGTTGGTATAACTTGAGTTATTAAAGTATACTCAAGGCTGAAATAGACAGACAGTTAATCAGGAAGGGAATCAAGCATTATGGGAAAAAGGCAGGAGATTGGAGCTGCAGATTAATTATTACCTAATTAGCTTGCAGAGCAGACTCGATGGCTCAGAAGATCTGCTCCTGCTTCTACATTTTATTGTCTAATGGTTTGAATTATGCTGTCTTTGTTGCAGCCTTGTCTTCATGCACCCTACCCACCCAAGCCATGCACCTACCCATTCCCCCCATTTTGGCTTACATCTCTCCCCCATCAGCCTCCTTCTCCTCCCTTGAAGCTTTCCCCGTCCCCCTCAGCAGCAGATTACAGCCTCCTCTTCTCTCCCCACTCTTTCATCGCCCCTCCTACCACCTTGGACCTAGCTGACACTTCTCAAATCCGTGAGTCTGACAAATGGACCATTCCCCTGTGTCCGCCTCCCTCAACTCTCTTCACTGAGGCTGGTAGATGGTCTTATAGCTAACAGAGTGTTTTGGGAGCTTCAGAAGTGAATTTTCTTGCTATCCCCATGTACTTTGAATGCCAAATCCAGGCACAATGGAAGGATGAGTGGGTGCACAGCTCCTTCCCAATACTCCATCTTCCTTCAGACTTTTGAGGGCACCAGAATGTACAATTCTACTGGAATGTTGGAAATAGGTTCCATGCTTTTTCAGAGCCAATGTTCAAAGTAGCCACATTAGCAAATGGATGTACTGACAATCATCTTGACATGCATAGAAACAGCAGTTCACATTGCTGCCGCAGATTAATGGAGCAAGCAATAAAGTTATTCATTTTGCAAACTACTTGCTACATTTGAGCAGCAATATAGTTCATTTTGAACATAACTTTATCCAAAAACTGAGTGTCACTGTAGATATTCAAATTTCCAGCTATTCGTAATGCCTAAACATTGAAAGTTACTCTGACTTTCACAAACACAGCTGCTAGATGTTAAGGAGAAAGATTTTTGTGTGCACAGTTGTCGCAATCAGCAGCCTGCCCCTAAAAAGCACCTCTCTGATATTAACAGCAAGAATCAATAACCACGGATAATAAAGCAGACTGGTTAGCAGAGTAGGAGGACTAGTTTGTAGACTTTATGAGTCACTTGACAACTTGGGTAGTTCTTTCTGCTCCTACTGGCATCCTTTAGCTAAAACTAACTGTTGGAGTAGTAGGGCACAGGGGAATGTTTGATGTACGGAACCATTAATCGAAAGAATCGAGCTTTCTCCTTGCAGCCTTTATCTTGAGAGCTTTTTAAAATGGGAATAAATGCATTGCTCCAGTAATGCTGGATTGTTGTTCTATTACCATATTTCAATGTATCAGCATTCATTCTTGCTTCTTCCTATAAGTAAATGTTTCATAAGATGGGACTGTACCACAATCACAAATCTGTTCTCTCTCGCTTGATTTCTGCTGGCATCACATTTTATGTAGAGAAGCAATTTCCAGCCTAAGATATTTCACTTGTACAATACATGTCAAGCATAATAAAATCTTTTCCATTTAGAAAGGTGTCAAGAAAAGAAACAGCCTTAGAGAGTGTGAAAGCATAAGCAATAGAATAGCAGCTTCAATTTCATAAACTCACTAGATCTCTGCTGCATACATGACATTGTGAAATGGTTACAGACTTCACACTTTTCAAACTTACACTTTGAGGTCCGTTAAAAAAAAAAGTGTGAAGAATGTTTGATTAGAGAAAGAAAAAGTAAGATAGACCTATTGTAAAATAACACATGAAAGCAAATCTTATGAATGTCTCCAAAGATCAAACTTAGTTTCACTGTACATGTCTGTGAATGCATGGGATATGGTTAAAAAATACATTGGTAAGCTGCAGACTCAGATAAGTACACAGAAATATGATGTTGTGGCGATAAAGGAGAACTGGATCAAAAAAAGGACAGGACTAGTTACTAAATATCCCTGGATTCAATATGTTCAGAAAAGATATGGAAGGAAAGAAAAGAGAGGAGTCACAGTATTGATTATGGATAATATTACAATGTAAGAAAGAGAGGATATCCTAGCAGGGTCAAGGGCAGAGTCTATTTGGTTTCAGCTAAAAAATAACAGACACTATTGCTATTTCACAACAGCATATCAACTATAGACCAACAACTAACGGGAAAGCAACAGATAAGCAAATTTGCAAGGAAATTACAGAAAGGTACAAAAGCTTCAGAGTAGTTACAATGAGTGTCTTTACCCTAATAGATACTACAACAATAACAGTGTATAGGGCAGAGAAAGGGAAGAATTTCTGGAGTATGTCAGAAGAATTTTCAACATCAGTTAGTTTCCAGCCCAATGATGAAGGAGACATTGATGGATCTGGTTTTGAGGAATGAGGCGTGTCACATGAATCATGTCAAAAGTAAAGGAACATTTAGGAGGTAGTGATCTTGGTATACAACAAATGGATTATCCATGGGGCAGGACAAGAAGCAGTCCAGAGTAAAATTGGTTAATTAGGGGAGGTTATAACCTAGTGGTATTATCACAGGACTGTTAATCCAGAGAGCCGGGTACGGTTCTGGGGACCTGGGTTTGAATCCTGCCATGGCAGATGGCGGAGTTTGAATTCAATAATATCTGGAATTAAGGGTCTAATGGTGACCATGAACCCATTGTCAATTGTCAGCAAAACCCATCTTGTTCACTAATGCTCTTAAGGGAAGGAAACTGCCATACTTCCCTGGTCTGGCCTACATGTGACTTCAGACCCACAGCAATGTGGTTGATTCTTAACTGGATTCTGGGCAGTAAATACTGCGTAGCCAGCAAGTCCTCATCCCGTGAATGAATATAAAACAAAAAGTTTGGAGAAAAAAATTACATTTTTGTAAGCACGAATCTGTGCCAGTGAAGTTAGAAGCAAAGATTGTGAAGGTTTGTGGTACAGTGAGTAGCATACCCGTTTCTGAGCTAGAAAGTCTGGATATGATTCTCCCTTCATGACGTAATACCACAGAAGTGTGCATCTATGGCCTGCAGTCAAACAGGTTGTTTCTTCATCTTTCTACTGCACCTCTGGCATGTGTAAAAGTGGGAGAATTTCCTGGTCAGCTAGAACTACATTGTAATTGCAGTTCAAAAGGATCCCTACATTAAAATACTCCACTGTCAGGCACTATCTACCCCTTCCTCTGCATTCTGAGGGACTGACTGAAGAAGAATCAAAGATTGACAGGCAAAACTGTAGATGAACAACCGGCTGCTTTGAAAGAGGAGATGGATTTGGTACAGTCAATGTACGTTATTTTGAGGGGGATAGAGAAAGCAAACCCAGAATTTCCAGGCTGATGAAACAAAAAGAGATGATGTTTTGTTTTTGGCTTTGTAAATAAAGATTGGCTAATTATGGTCTGTACTTTAGCTTATTTTAAATGCCTGAAGGAACATCTTGTGTGATTCGATCAGTCACTCAGTTGAAAGTACAGCCTATATATCTGGCATTCTACTGGTTCTGAAATTTGTACACTGCATGTTGGCTTGGTGGTTAGCGCTGCTGCCAGGGGCCCAGGTGTGAGTCCAGCCTTAGACGGCTGCCTATGTGGAGTTTGCATATTCTCCTCCCGTCTGCGTGGGTTTCCTCCAGGTGCTCCAGTTTCCTCCCAAAGTCCAAAGATGCGCAGGGTAGGTAGATCGGCCATGCTGAATTGCTCATAGTTTCTAGTGATGTACAGGGTAAGTACATTACAGTGTGGTGTGGTGGGTCTGGATACTATTTGGAGGCCCAGTGTGGACTCAATGGGCCGAATAGCCTGCTTCTGCACTGTGGGGATTCTATGAACCAATACAAGATCCCATATCAAGTTCTAAACTTGTACTTGCTAGGGGGGTATACAGTCATACACAGTGAGCCAGTCCTTACAAAGAAAGAGAAAAATATTCAATCCTTGCACATTTTTTTAATTACTCAGAGCTTGGGATGCCTAACACTCTCTGTTACTTTCTCTGCGGTGATCCTTCAATCATTCAGAGCAGGCTCGTCGACAAATCTGCAGGGTTTTCCTCGGTAGTCATCTATGAAATTTGATATTCCCATATTTGGCCTGATCAATGCAAATTTAAAGACTTCAGCAAGTGTCTCTCTTTACAACATATTAGGAATGACATTTTGAAAATGAAATTGTTTAATACACAGGAAAGTTTGGTAAATCACCCTGGAATTGTAGATCCTATAAAAAAAGAAATGAGATAGATAACCGTTTAATTTGGGACTTGATGAAATAATGTTGACTTGGACAAAAACAAGAGATTCTCCAGCTTCGGCAGTTCCTACTATCTCTCATGCATAATCCCACCATTGTGCATAGGATCTTTAAAAAAAACCCTGCTATTATTTTTCATACAGTGCGTCCCATGCCATTGTTAACAAGAACATGCTGCTCTTCCTCAAATATGCCATTGGAGCTTTCATAAGTAACCATTTATGGGTGATGACGGGATAGTGCAGGGGGATGGGCTTACATTTGTTCACAAGTCGGCACAACATTGAGGGCCAAAGGGCCTGTTCTGCGGTGTATTGTTCTATGTTCTATTTGTCAGCTGTGGTTCAGTTGTAAACATTGTCATCCTTAAATTGGAGAGTTGAGTGTTCAAGTCCTACTTCTGGACTTAAGCAGAAAGTATCAGAGATGACACTAATGAGGGAGTTCTACACTATCAGAGGGGCTCATTGGCAGGAAACAACTGGTAATGGTTGATGTTATAAAGATTATCCACTGTTTTGATGTAACTATTGGAGATCACAAAGTTCTTTTGTAGGAGAGATAATGGGAACTGCAGATGCTGGAGAATCCGAGATAACAAAGTGTGGAGCTGGATGAGCACAGCAGGCTAAGCAGCATCTCACGAACACGAAAACTGATGTTTCGGGCCTAGATCCTTCATCAGAAAAGGGGGATGGGGAGACGGTTCTGAAATAAATAGGGAGAGAGGGGGAGGCAGATCGAAGATGGATAGAGAAGAAGATAGGTGGAGGGGAGGCAGACAAGTTAAAGGGGCAGGGATGGAGACTGTAGACGTAAGTATAGGTGGGGATGTAGGGAGGGGTTAGGTCAGTCCGGGGAGGACGGACAGGTCAAGGGGGCGGGATGAAATTAGTAGGTAGGAAATGGAGGTGCGGCTTGAGGTGGGAGGAGGGGATAGTTGAGAGAAAGCGCAAGTTATGGAGGCGGGGATGGGCTGGGCTGGTTTTGGGATGCAGGAGGGGGAGGGGAGATTTTGAAGCTTGTGAAATCCACATTGATACCATTGGGCTGCAGGGTTCCCAAGTGGAATATGAGTTGCTGTTCCTGCAACCTTCGGATGGTATCGTTGTGGCCCCAAGGGGAATATGAGTTGCTGTTCACCACCAGAAGGTTGCAGGAACAGCAACTCATATTCCGCTTGGGATCCCTGCAGCCCAATGGTATCAATGTGGATTTCACAAGCTTCAAAATCTCCCCTCCCCCTCCTGCATCCCAAAACCAGCCCAGCTCATTCCTGCCTCCGTCACCTGTCCTTCCTCTCACCTAGCCCCTCCTCCCACCTCAAGCCGCACCTCCATTTCCTACTTACTAACCTCATCCCGCTCCCTTGACCTGTCCATCCTCCCTGGACTGACCTGTCCCATCCCTACATCCCCACCTATACTTACGTCTACAGTCTCCATCCCTGCCCCTTTAACTTGTCTGCATCCTCTCCACCTATCTTCTTCTCTATCCATCTTCGATCCGCCTCCCCCTCTCTCCCTATTTATTTCAGAACCGTCTCCCCATCCCCCTTTTCTGATGAAGGATCTAGGCCCGAAACATCAGTTTTCGTGTTCGTGAGATGCTGCTTAGCCTGCTGTGCTCATCCAGCTCCACACTTTGTTATCTCGGATTCTCCAGCATCTGCAGTTCCCATTATCTCTCCTACAAAAGAACTTTGTGATCTCCAATAGTTACATCAAAACAGTGGATAATCTTTATAACATCAACCATTACCAGTTGTTTCCTGCCAATGAGCCCCTCTGATAGTGTAGAACTCCCTCATTAGTGTCATCTCTGATACTTTCTGCTTAAGTCCAGAAGTAGGACTTGAACACTCAACTCTCCAATTTAAGGATGACAATGTTTACAACTGAACCACAGCTGACAAATAGAACATAGAACAATACACCGCAGAACAGGCCCTTTGGCCCTCAATGTTGTGCCGACTTGTGAACAAATGTAAGCCCATCCCCCTGCACTATCCCGTCATCACCCATAAATGGTTACTTATGAAAGATCCAATGGCATATTTGAGGAAGAGCAGCATGTTCTTGTTAACAATGGCATGGGACGCACTGTATGAAAAATAATAGCAGGGTTTTTTTTAAAGATCCTATGCACAATGGTGGGATTATGCATGAGAGATAGTAGGAACTGCCGAAGCTGGAGAATTTCTTGTTTTTGTCCAAGTCAACATTATTTCATCAAGTCCCAAATTAAACGGTTATCTATCTCATTTCTTTTTTTATAGGATCTACAATTCCAGGGTGATTTACCAAACTTTCCTGTGTATTAAACAATTTCATTTTCAAAATGTCATTCCTAATATGTTGTAAAGAGAGACACTTGCTGAAGTCTTTAAATTTGCATTGATCAGGCCAAATATGGGAATATCAAATTTCATAGATGACTACCGAGGAAAACCCTGCAGATTTGTCGACGAGCCTGCTCTGAATGATTGAAGGATCACCGCAGAGAAAGTAACAGAGAGTGTTAGGCATCCCAAGCTCTGAGTAATTAAAAAAATGTGCAAGGATTGAATATTGTTCTCTCCATCCCCTCTCCTTAAACTTGTCTGTCTCCTTTCCACCTACCTTCTCCTCTATCCATCTTCGATCCACCTCCCCCTCTCTCCCTATTTATTTCAGAACCCTCTCCCCATCCCCCTTTTCTGATGAAGGGTTTATGCCCGAAACGTCAGCTTTTGTGCTCCTAAGATACTGCTTGGCCTGCTGTGTTCATCCAGCTCCACACTTTGTCTTCTGTAGAAGAAACCGGTTAATTTACTTAAATCCTTCCTTCCCAAAAGAGCTGAACCTCCCTAGCATTTTTGGGAAGCCATTGTGACAGAACTAAAGTAGTTGCTTGATTACTTTATAATAAAATGTGAGGCTGTACGAACACAGCAGGCCAAGCAGCATCTCAGGAGCACAAAAGCTGACGTTTCGGGCCTAGACCCTTCATCAGAGAGGGGGATGGGGGGAGGGAACTGGAATAAATAGGGAGAGAGGGGGAGGCGGACCGAAGATGGAGAGTAAAGAAGATAGGTGGAGAGAGTGTAGGTGGGGAGGTAGGGAGGGGATAGGTCAGTCCAGGGAAGACGGACAGGTCAAGGAGGTGGGATGAGGTTAGTAGGTAGCGGGGGGGGCACCTATCTTCTTTACTCTCCATCTTCGGTCCGCCTCCCCCTCTCTCCCTATTTATTCCAGTTCCCTCCCCCCATCCCCCTCTCTGATGAAGGGTCTAGGCCCGAAACGTCAGCTTTTGTGCTCCTGAGATGCTGCTTGGCCTGCTGTGTTCGTCCAGCCTCACATTTTATTATCTTGGAATCTCCAGCATCTGCAGTTCCCATTATCTCTGCTTGATTACTTTACTGTTTTCTTGTTCTCCATTATGTACGCAGTGAGGCCCTGCCACCATTTAACATGATCATAGTGGATTCTCTGTCTTAACAACATATTCCAGAGCTCTCTCAATGTCGCTTGACAACTTCAGCTTCTTGAATTCTACCTACTTATTTCTCAACTATGTTCAGTGACTTTTACAGCCACAGCCTTCTGCAGTACAGAATTACACAGGTTCACCAGCATCTAGTTCAGAAAATTTCTCCTCATCGCTGTACAAAATGGCTTACTTTGTATCCACCTTATTCTAAAGACTCCAGCCAGAGATAACATCTCACCTTCATCCAGTCTGTTCAGCCCTGTCAAACTTTTACATGATTCAATGCAATCCCCTTTCATTCTACTGAACTTTAGTGAATACAGGCTTGGACTACCCAATCTCATATGACATAATTAGCAACCCAGGACTCAGTCGAGTGGTCTTCATTGTTGTCCCTCAATGGTAGTTACATCCTTTCATAGATAAGAAGACCAGATTTTCACCCAGTAGTCCACGTGGTCTCATCAAGGCCTTGCATAGCTGCAGTGAGAGTTCCTTTTTCCTTACACCCACTTGTAATGAAGGTGAACCTACCAGTTGCCTTCCAAACTGCTTTCAGCACCTGCATGCTTGCTTTCAATGTGTGTTGCACAAGGACATCTAGGTCCATCGACAAAATCAACAATTTCCTGATATATCACCATTTGAGTAATTCTGTTCTTCCTACCAAAATGGGCACCTTCGCATTTGTCGCAAATCTGCCGCTGTTTGTCCAATCATCTTATTTGGATTTTTCTGAAGCCTCTTTGTGTTCTCTTTACCACCCACACTCCTAACTAGTTTTGTGCCATCAGCAAATGTGGGATTATTACATTTGACTCCCTTATCCAAATTGATGATCAATATTGTGTGCAGCTGGAGACTAAGCACTCATATTTGTGGTAGCATGTAAGTCATATCCTACTACTGCAAAAATTGACCACTTACTCCTCCTGTCTGCTTCCCATCACTAACCAATTCTCAATCCATTCCAGTATATTACCACAAATCCCATGTATTTTGACTTTGCATACTAACCTCTCACATGGGACTTTTGTCAAAAACTTCCCAAAAATCTAATTACGCCACATGCTATGTTATACGCCGTCTATGCTAATATTCATATCCTCAAAATCTTCAGTAAGTCACAACTCTTAGGTTGCTTAGTCAATAATTCCCCATTTTCTGCCTCATTTAAATAGTTGGCTTACATTTGTCACCCTCCAGCTGCTAGAACTTTTTCAGAACATATAGAATTTTGGAAGATATTTTCATGGCTACTTTATATCATCCCCTGGGATTTAGATTATCAGGGCTGTGTGATTTATCAACTTTCAGGTCCACTAATGCCAACTGCACGATATACTTACTGATACAAATTTACTTAAATCTTTCCTTCCCAAAAGAGCTGAACCTCCCTAGCATTTCTGGGAAGTCATTGTGACAGAACTAAAGTAGTTGCTTGATTACTTTACTGTTTCCTTGTTCTCCATTATTAATTTTTCCATTTCCAGATTGTAAGCGTCTTCCAACTGATTTTGCCAATATCTTTCTTCTTATCCTTAGGTGTACATTCAAATAGGCCTATATATGTAAAATACATACTTTAGAGGGCTTGCATTTTAATTTATTTCCTAGTTCCTTATTTTCTGCTGGCAAGACACCATCCCTCTTTGACTTTATGTCATTGGTACCAAAATAGACTACAACCTATGGCTGTTCTCCCTCTCCCTGCAGGATGTCCTGTAGCTGCTTAGCAACATCCTTAACCCTGACATGACCGAGGCAATAATGCACCATTCTGGTTTCAACAAATTGCAGCTGTGCCACTTTTTGGTGCCACAGGTTTGCCCCTCGCTGCACTTTTTGAGAAACCATCTCCCTTAGCAGCAGCCCAAATGGAAAACGTGCTGGAGCAGGTGCTGGTCCTCGAGGATTTCTGTTCCTGTACCATCTGCCTGATGCTTTTTCTCACTCCAGTGGGACTGTATATTGGTGCGCTCTTTACCTGAGTTGTGGCCACCTCACTGTATGTGCTATCCACAAAGGTCTCATCATTGCACAGTGATACCAGCTGCCGCTCTAGATCTAACATAGTAGCTGCTTCTGGATACATTTCCTGCCACATAGTCACGCTGGATAATGGAAGTGACTGTGATTTCCCACATTGCTTCGGAGGAGCCTTCCACTGGGCCAAGCTGCCTTGTCATAACAATCCTTAATTGATTTTCTTTCTGTTTGCTTCCTCTAGTTTAAAGAAATTTATTATATATAGCAAGGCCTTACTTTGTTCCTTATGCATTGAACACTCTCAATCGAAGGATCAATTTTTAAAATTTATAAACTGCATTTTGAAATTCTTGCCAGGCATACTTATCAAGTTTATCATTCATCTGGCCCGCATTGGCTTCCAGTCCCACATAATGATCCAATATTTTCCCCAAGATAGCACTTTTGAATATTTTCAAAGCTTCCACTTCTTGAGCAGCTTTTCACCTCCTCACATTCTTGTGGTTTCTTCCCAGTGATGTCACACTTCTGATCTTTGTTCTGTTTCTCAAACCTGAAAATCTCCACTGCACTATTTCCCTGTTTTAATCCTCCCTGATCTCCTGTTGGCTTATTATATGATTAATTTACTCATGTTTGCAATTTCTATATTTTATTAACTTTACCAACAATGTATAGACTGCATTAACATTTAACAATGGAAAAGATCTCAGCCATTTACCAGAGACTCAACAAACAGTGAATTCCTTTCTCTGTAGTAGAGCAGTGGTAGTGATGGGGTGGTGGTGTTGGCAGGGGTGGAGCAGCTCCTGGAAATGTCAGGGAATTTGGCTGGAACTGTGTAAAACACGACAGTTGCTCAGTCACAGTTGCACACAGGTTCGGTCATTGCTTTACAAGAAGCATGTGATCAAAACAGAGAGAACAGGCCGGAAAGTTATAAAGAATTTGGCAGGAGTAAAGAATTTTAGCTGTGAGACTGGGCTTCCTTTGGAACAAAGAAGATGAAGGAAGTTTAAGAGAGACCCTAGAGTAGATAGAGGGAGCCTTAGCAAAGATGCCAATCTTTTGGAACAGAAGAGTCATGGATTTAAAGTAAGAGCATTAGAGGAGAATTTTCTTTGTCCTGAGCATGGTGGGAGCCTGATACACACTTTCTGAATGTGCAGTGAACACAGAATCACTCATCACATTTGGAAAATATCTGGATATGTACTTGTAGGGCCGTAAACAATAATGCTATGGATCAAGAGCTTGAAACTGGATAGTTTTTCTTTTGCTTTGAACAGAAGCAGAGGATCAAATGATAATAAAGTGTGAGGCTGGATGAACACAGCAGGCCAAGCAGCATCTCAGGAGCACAAAAGCTGACGTTTCGGGCCTAGACCCTTCATCAGAGAGGGTCTCTGATGAAGGGTCTAGGCCCGAAACGTCAGCTTTTGTGCTCCTGAGATGCTGCTTGGCCTGCTGTGTTCATCCAGCCTCACATTTTATTATCTTGGAATTCTCCAGCATCTGCAGTTCCCATTATCTCAGAGGATCAAATGTCTTACTTTTGTGAAATACTCTGTAAATTTCCTAAAGTTTATCTTTAGGAAGAACACTGTCAACCAAAGAACCTTAGAATTCATGGAAAGGCTGCAGCCAGTGGAAGAGATCAGCAAATCTATTGATCATCTTAATCTATGCAAAGCTGCTGGTGCGTTTTTTTTAACCACCTGAAATCATTAAGAATTTGAAACTGGCACTCCTGCAACATCTGCGCAACATTTTCTGTATGGTGCAGTGAAGGGGTAGTGCCCCAGGATACATGTGATGAAATTGTGACTCTTTACATGAACAAGAACCACTATTACAGTTACAACTGTCAAAGTGTCTCTTCATCAATGTCAGCAGAATGAAGGAGCTGCTGGAGGGTATGTCCCTGTCTGCATCAATGGTTCTGAGGTAGAGATTGTTGAGAGCATTTAGCTGCTGGGGCAGATAATAACTAACAAGCTATTCTGGTCCAACACAACAGTAAAGAAAACATCTATAAGATCTATACTTCCCGCTGCTTCAGAAAAGCAATCGCCGTAATCAAAGACCTCTCCCACCCCTGCTATACTCTCTTCCACCCTCTTCCATTGGACAGAAGGCACAAAAGTTTGAACAGTTTCAAGAACAGTTACTTCTCTGGTGTTTTCAGGCTTTGGAAATGACTCCTCAAATGTTAATACTGATCTGTCTCTCTTGACCTTCTCTGCAGCTGTAATGCTGCACTCTGCATTCTGTTCTGCTAGCCTGATGCACTTTGTATGGTACGATCTGCCTGTATCACACACAAAACAACACCTTTCATTGTGGAAGACATAAGAGAGTATGGAGCTGGGTGAACACAGCAGGCCAAGCAGTATCATAGGAGCAGGACGTTTCAGGCCTAGACCCTGTTCCGATGATGCTGCTTGGCCTGCTGTGTTCATCCAGCTGTACACCCTGTTATCTAAGACTCTCCAGCATCTGCACTTCCTACCATCTCTGAAACTTTTCACTGTATCTCGGTACATGTGATAACAACAAATCAATGCGTCCAAGCTGAACTCATGGGAAAAGTCCTATAAGAATCAGGTCTTTAATCCTTGTGAGTGCTTGTGGTAGAGTGGCTGTGGGCTTATATGCTGCCATGCTTCCTAATGGCCTTATGAGTCTCGTTGTTAGTTCCAATATGTTCTCGAAGTAAGGCAGTGTAGCCAATGTGCTACGGCATACTGTGTCCTCATGTTGTTGCCTATTTAGTGGGCACCTATGGATAAAGTTACGGGGATATCTGTTCATAATGAAAATTTTGTATTTCGATGCTCTTCCTCTTTCCTGCGTAGTTCTGGAGTATTGCAGTGTGTCGTGACCCCATGCCCACAACATACAGAACTCCTACTTTCTGGATACAGAATTGGCTGGCCAACAGAAGACAGCGAGTGGTAGTAGAAGGAAAATATTCTGCCTGGAAGTCAGTGGTGAGTGGGGTTCCACAGGGCTCTGTCCTTGGGCCTCTACTGTTTGTAATTTTTATTAATGACTTGGATGAGGGAATTGAAGGATGGGTCAGCAAGTTTGCAGACGACACAAAGGTTGGAGGTGTCGTTGATGGTATAGAGGGCTGTTGTAGGCTGCAGCGGGACATTGACAGGATGCAGAGATGGGCTGAGAGGTGGCAGATGGAGTTCAACCTGGATAAATGCAAGGTGCTGCATTTTGGAAGGTCGAATTTGAAAGCTGAGTACAGGATTAAGGATAGGATTCTTGGCAGTGTGGAGGAACAGAGGGATCTTGGTGTGCAGATACATAGATCCCTTAAAATGGCCACCCAAGTGGACAGGGTTGTTAAGAAAGCATATGGTGTTTTGGCTTTCATTAACAGGGGGATTGAGTTTAAGAGTCGTGAGATCTTGTTGCAGCTCTATAAAACTTTGGTTAGACCGCACTTGGAATACTGCGTCCAGAAATTTGAGGATGCATACATGAGGATCAATGGTCGGCACAACATTGTGGGCTGAAGGGCCTGTTCTGTGCTGTACTGTTCTATGTTCCTACAGACAAAGGGGGTGGCCATGGGTACCTGCATGGGTCCAAGCTATGCCTGCCTCTTTGTAGATTATGTGGAACAGCCTCTCTTCCGCACCTACACAGGCCCCAAACCCCACCTCTTCCTCCATTCCATTGATGACTGTATCGGCGTCGCCTCTTGCTCCCCAGAGGAGATCGAACAGTTCATCCACTTCACCAACACCTTCCACCTCAACCTCAAGTTTACCTGGGCCATCTCCAACACATCCCTTACCTTCCTGGGCCTCTCAGTCTCCATCTCAGGCAACCAGCTAGAAACTGATGTCCATTTCAAGCCCACTGACTCCCACAGCTAACTAGAATACACCTCCTCCCACCCACCCTCCTGCAAAAATTCAATCCCCTATTCCCAATACCTCCGCCTCCGCCGCATCTGCTCCCAGGATGCGGCATTCCACTCCCGCACATCCCAGATTGTCCACGTTCTTCAAGGACCGCAACATTCCCCCCGCAGTGGTCGAAAACGCCCTTGACCGCGTCTCCCGCATTTCCCGCAACACATCCCTCACACCCCACCCCCGCCACAACCGCCCCAAGAGGATCCCCCTCGTTCTCACATACCACCCCGACAACCTCCAGATACAACACATCATCCTCCGACACTTCCTCCATCTACAATCCGACCCCATCACCCAAGACATTTTTCCATCCCCACCCTTGTCTGCCTTCCGGACAGACCACTCTCTCTGTGACTCCCTTGTTCACTCCACACTCCCCTCCAACCCCACCACACCCAGCACCTTCCTCTGCAACTGCAGGAAGTGCTGCACTTGCCCCCACACCTCCTCCCTCACCCCCATGTCAGGCCCCAAGGTGACTTTCCATATTAAGCAGAGGTTCACCTGCACATCTGCCAATTTGGTAAACTGTCTCCATTATACTTGGTGTGGCTTCCTCTACATTGGGGAAACCAAGTGGAGGCTTGGGGACCGCTTTGCAGAACACCTCCGTTCAGTTCGCACTAAACAACTGCACCTCCCAGTCACAAACCATTTTAACTCCTCCTCCCATTCTTTAGATGACATATCCATCATGGGCCTCCTGCAGTGCCACAATGATGCCACCCGAAGGTTGCAGGAACAGCAACTCATATTCCGCTCTGGAACACTGCAGCCCAATGGTATTAATGTGGACTTCACCAGCTTCAAAATTTCCCCTTGCCCCACCGCATCCCAAAACCAGCCCAATTCATCCCCTCCCCCCACTGCATCCCAAAACCAGCCCAGCCTGTCTCCACCTCCCTAACCTGTTCTTCCTCTCACCCATCCCTTCCTCCCACCTCAAGCCTCACCTCCATTTCCTACCTACTAACCCCATCCCACCTCCCTGACCTGTCTGTCTTCCCCGGACTGACCTATTCCCTCCCAAACACCCCACCTATACTCTCCTCTCCACCTATCTTCTTTTCTCTCCATCTTCGGTCCGCCTCCCCCTCTCTCCCTATTTATTCCAGAACCCTCTCCCCATCCCCCTCTTTGATGGAGGGTCTAGGCCTGAAACATCAGCTTTTGTGTTCCTGAGATTCTGCTTGTCTGCTGTGTTCATCCAGCTTCACACTTTGTTATCTTGGATTCTCCAGCATCTGCAGTTGCCATTATCTCTCTCCTACAGAACTAGCCTGCCACGCTTGTAGTTTACAAAATACCATGCAATGACTGCCATGAACATTACCTTGGACAGGCAGGAAGGGAACTAGCCATAAGAATATATGAACATCAGCTAGCAGCAAAACGGCAAGAAGAACTTTCCTTAATATCAGTACACTCAGACAATGAAGGCCATCAGTTTAAAAGGGACAACAGAACTAGTGTAGTCTAAGTCAAACATTTACATGCACAGGAATTCCTAGAGGCATGGTTCTGAACCCATAAGGCAATCAACAAACACATAGAATTGGACCCCATATTCAAACTTACACAATACAAAACCGGAAATGACACTACTCACCATAACTGACTGGACAGTACAAATTCCAAGCAGAGTAGAACAACATCACTTCACTGGAGGTCTCACTGATGATATTACCTAGCAATGGTGACAAAATGTCTGAATGAAAATGAGCCAGCTCGGTGAGCAGGTCAACAATCTCATCCACAATCCAAGTTATGGATCTTTGCTAAAACTTTAAGAAAAAATACTTTATCACATTCCTATCGTTGGACTGCAACTGCCTGGAATTGCAGTATGGATTCAAAGCTAGAAGATCTATAATTGACATGATCTTCTCCAGCTGGCAACTGAAAGAGAAGAAAAGCACATAGACTGCAATATGTATTGCCTTCAGCAACCTCACCTTGCCTTCTGAGTATATGAGCAGAGTTTGTATAATTCTTTTTATTTAGTCAGCTTGGCTTTGTCAGGGGATATCATGCCTCACAAATTTGATTTTTTTTTGAGAAGGTGTTTAAGTATGTAGATAAGGGTAGTGAGGTTGATGTAGGCTACACAGACTTCAAAAAGGCTTTTGACAGGTCTCATATGGCAGACTGGTAAAGCAGCTAAGAGTTCATAGGATCCAGGACAACTTGATAAATTGAATATAAAATCGGCTCAGTGGCAGGAAGTGGAAGGTGATAGCCAAAACATGTTTTTGTAACTGGAAGCCTGTGTTCCTTGCTGTTTGTTGTGTAATAATCCAAATGTGACTGTAGGGGTTATGATAGCAAAGTTCTCAGATGAGACAAAAATTGGTACTGTGGTAATTAGTGAGAATGAAAGCCTTAGATTACAAGATTGTGGCTATTACAGAAACTTGGATAACTCAGGGACAGGAATGGTTTTTGGAAGTTCCAGGATTTAGATGCTTTGAAAGAATTAGGGATGGTGGTAAAAGAAGTGGGGCGTGGCATTGCTGGTCAGGGCGAGTATAACAGCTACTGAAAGGCAGTTCGAGAATGATATGTCTCCAGAGTCAATTTGGGTTGAGGTCAGGAACAAGAGAGGAGCAGTCACTTTTTTGTTTTTTTTTTTACAGACTCCCTAATAGTTGCAGAGAAGTAGAGGAGCGGATTGGGAGGCAGATACTGGAAAAGTTCAGAAGTCACAGGGTTGTAGTCATGGGTGATTTCAACTTTCCAAACATTGATTGGAAACGTTTCAACTGCAACAGTTTAGATGGAATGGATTTTGTCCAGTGCGTTCAGGAAGGATTCCTGACATAGTATGTAGATAGACCAAAACAAGAAGAGGCCACTTTGGATTTGGTGTTTTGCAATAAACCAGGCCAAGTGTTGGACCTGTTGGAGGGAGAGCATTTTGGTGGTAACGATCATAACTCTATTACTTTTACAATAATCATGGAAAAGGATAGGCACATGCAGCAGCGTAAGGTCTATAATTGGGGGAAAGGTAATCATAATTCAGTTAGGCATGAACTGGATAACATAAAATGGGAACAGATGCTGTCAGGGAAGAGCACCACAGAAATGTGGAGATTGTTTAAGGAATGCTTGCTGTGTGTGTTCGATATGTTTGTCCCAAATGAGCAGGAAAGATGTGGTCGAGTGATGGAGCTTTGGCTCTCAAGAAAGGTCGAACAGCTGGTTAAGAGGAAGAAGGACGCTGATGTAAGGTTTAGGAAACAAAGATCAGAAAAGGCTCTAGATGGATACAAGTTATCGAGGAAGGAGCTGAAGAAAGGGCTTAGCAGTTATAAGGGGGCATGAGAAAACGTTGGCAGATAGGATCAAGGAAAACTCCAAGGTTTTTTACATGTATGCTAGGAATAAGAGAGTGACCAGAGAAAGGTATCAGAGATAATAAGAACTGCAGATACTGGAGAATCCGAGACAACAAGGTGTGGAGCTGGATGAACACAGCAGGCCAAGCAGCATCTTAGGAGCAGGATAACTGAAGGGTCTAGGCCTGAAACATCAGCTTTCCTGTTCCTAAGAGGCTGGTATTGTTTTCCTTAGAGCAGACGAGGCTGGGTAAGACAGTGAGTGAGAGATATTTGATTGAGGTGGACTAAGTTCTGAGCCGCATAGATAGGGTAGGTAGGGAGAAATATTTCCTCTTAAAAGAGGATCAATAACCAGGGAGCATGGTTTTACAATAAGGAGCAGCAGATTTTGAGGGAATTTGAGGAAATTCTTTTCACCTGGAAGATGATGGGTATTTGGAGCTCACTGACGCAAATGGTGGTAGAGGCAGGAGCCATTAAAACGTTTAAGAAGTATTCAGACGAGCACTTGAAATACCATAACTTACAATGCTACAGGTCAAGTGATAGAAATGGGATTATAATAGGTGGATGTTCGATGACCGGCACAGGCACAATGGGCCAAAGGGTCTCTTTCCAGATTGTAAAAATTCAATAAAACATTGACTCAACTAAAGCTATTGGAGGAAATTGGCAATCTCTTTCTGTAATGGGTAAAGTCAGCTATGAACAGGCCAAATTAGAAATTTCAATTTCCACAGTGGAATCAAATAGGATTGGCATCAAGACTCTTCGTCAGATTTTTTCCTTTTGCTGCTGTTAAATGACTTCAGGCCAACTACAGGTGATGTCTACTTAAAAGCAGAATTGATAGGAAGATATTCAGATTTACACATCTGAGGTCCAAGATAAAGGTGTGTCAGGTCCTCATCAGAGAGCTGCACTGCACTGACAATGCTGCATTAACATTTCATACCAAAAAAAACAGTAACTGGGATAGACTTCCTAATGCTAGTAAGGAGCTTTGTTAGATCATCAGCATTAGGAAGACAAGTGTTAAGGTCCCGGGGGTTGTCACACAGCATTCAATCAGTGCATTAAATCTATCAGCATTCATTCATTGGTAAACACATAATGTCTGCACTGGCTCAGCTGTGTTTATCACATGGCTGACAGCTGTATACCTAAAGACCTTTGAACTGGGAGCTTGACCTGATTCATGTCCTTCCCAGCATTCCTAACTTGGCCATAAGGACACCTGCAAAATAAAGATGGCTGGCATGGAGATTAGCAACTGAAAGACAGTTGCTGACAGCTGAGATCTGTGGAAGTGATAATGGGAACTGCAGATGCTGGAGAATCCAAAATGCGGAGGAATGGAATTGTGGAACATATAGCAGTTTGGATCGGAAATAGCATTGTAAGTTATGGTATTTCAAGTGCTCGTCTGAATACTTCTTAAACGTCTTAATGGTTCCTGCCTCTACCACCATTTGCGTCAGTGAGATCAGAAATTGGCTTGTGGAAAGAAGACAGAGGGTGGTAGTTGATGGGAAATGTTCATCCTGGAGACCAGTTGCTAGTGGTGTACCGCAAGGGTCGGTGTTGGGTCCACTGCTGTTTGTCATTTTCATAAATGACCTGGATGAGGGCGTAGAAGGATGGGTTAGTAAATTTGCAGACGACACTAAGGTCGGTGGAGTTGTGGATAGTGATGAAAGATGCTGTAGGATGCAGACAGATATAGATAAGCTGCAGAGCTGGGCTGAGAGGTGGCAAATGGAGTTTAATGCAGACAAGTGTGAGGTGATGCACTTTGGTAGGAGTAACCAGAAGGCAAAGTACAGGGCTAATGGTAAGATTCTTAGTAGTGTAGATGAGCAGAGAGATCTCGGTGTCCATGTACACAGATCCTTGAAAGTTGCCACCCAGGTTGACAGGGCTGTTAAGCAGGCATACAGTGTTTTAGCTTTTATTAATAGAGGGGTCAAGTTCCGGAACCAAGAGGTTATGGTGAAGCTGTACAAAACTCTGGTGCGGCCACACTTGGAGTATTGTGTACAGTTCTGGTCACCGCATTATAAGAAGCATGTGGAAGCTTTGCAAAGGGTGCAGAGGAGATTTACTAGGATGTTGCCTGGTATGGAGGGAAGGTCTTATGAGGAAAGGCTGAGGGACTTGAAGCTGTTTTCATGAGAGAGAAGAAGGTTGAGAGGTGACTTAATTGAAACATATAAAGTAATCAGAGGGTTAGATAGGGTGGATAGGGAGAGCCTTTTTCCTAGGATGGTGATGGCGAGCATGAGGGGGCATAGCTTTAAATTGAGGGGTGAAAGATATAGGACAGATGTCAGAGATAGTTTCTTTACTCAGAGAGTAGTAAGGGAGTGGAATGCTTTGCCTGCAACGGTAGTAAATTCACCAGCTTTAGGTACATTTAAGTCGTCATTGGACAAGCATATGGACGTACATGGAATAGTGTAGGTTAGATGGGCTTGAGATCGGTATGACAGGTCAGCACAACATCGAGGGCCGAAGGGCCTGTACTGTGCTGTAATGTTCTATGTTCTATAACAAAGTGTGGAGCTGGATGAACACAGCAGGCCAAGCAGCATCTCAGGAGCACAAAAGCAGACGTTTCAGGCCTAGACCCTTCATCAGATGAAGGGTCTAGGCCCGAAACGTCCACTTTTGTGCTCCTGAGATGCTGCTTGGCCTGCTGTGTTCATCCAGCTCCGCACTTGGAGATCTGTGAAAGTTGACTTCCAAAAAATTTGGAAGAGGCAAGCAGAATCAAAAAACTTAAGAGTGTCCAGAGAAAAATAAACAGAAATCAGCAAGTAATGCAGCTTCTTAAGCCCAACAGCATTTTCTGCAGGAACTGTGGCACAGACTCTAACCCTAACCTTAACTCTGACCCTTACCCTAACCCTGAACCTTACCCTAGCCCTATTTCTAGGCCTAACCCTGTCCTGTTGAACCACATGTTATCATGGAATTTTTCACAACCACTAACTACTCTTTTTGCTTCGCGTGTGAAGAAATCTGTAACGCACATCTACTTCTCATCTTCAGGTAGTACCATTGGGATTTTAATAAAAATCTGGTATTTTCACTCACATACTAGCAAGGGATCATTGATGTACAGCTGCTTTTGTTCCTCATACAACAGCATGGAATCTTTAACAAGTTAGGAGATATATAAAACACATATTTTCTTCGTATTCAAATAATTCAATGGAATATCAAGTAAACTCTTGGTTGTCTGCTTCAAATAGTAGTTGGAGCTTGTTCAAAATATTCTAAACTACTTCAATGATTAGGAAACATTTTTAGACACACATTTTATTCTTCCACCATTGCGTGCCAGTTTGTTCAACTGTCTGGATGGTCAATGCGTGGCCTAGAATAAGGTCAACAACATGGGTTTGTTTCCCATTCCAGCTGACGTAGATGAGGGCCTGGTTCCTCGACCTGCCACTGAGAGTGGAAGGCAATGGCAAACCAGCAGTGACAAAAAGTACGAAGGAAACAGCTCAGATGTGAAGCATTACGCCAAGGAGCTGTTTTTTGGGACAGAACTCTCATGAATGATTGAAGGAAAGAACTCTTCTTCATATTATACATTGAATAAACAATTACAACGCTGCTAAAAATAGTACAATGGATCCTTGAGTAAACATCATTAAATCTTTTTCAAACTCAGCCATGGGATTTTTATCAAACTCCTGCTACTTCTTTTACTATAATGACATGTGATTTTGAATCCCACATCTGTTATTCTTCTTCAAAAGAGTACTGTGGGAATCTTAACAAACATCTGTTGCTCTTCAAACTGTAATGTGTGAGACAGACGTAACACCTTTATTCTTCTGCAGGTGGTTAGAAAGAATGTTTAAAAGAAAACACCTGCTACAGTTTTTCAATTTGTACCAAGGGATCTTTAACACTTTTTTCTCTTCAAATAGTAGCACTTATGCTCATAAAAAGAGAGAGAGAGAGTCTGCTGTCAAAAAGTAAATAAAATAACATGTTGCTTTTGACCATATCCAACACTGTTATACAAACATTTTTAAGCTCACATGCATTGTAGCTCATTCCACATACAAAGTACTGCTCATCTGTCATTTATCAGTGGTTTTACACTGTTCATACAAAAATATGACCCCTCCTTTATCCCCAACTGGTAATATTTCTGTTGCAAGATAATAAAATGTGAGGCTGGATGAACACAGCAGGCCAAGCAGCATCTCAGGAGCTCCTGAGATGCTGCTTGGCCTGCTGTGTTCATCCAGCCTCACATTTTATTATCTTGGAATCTCCAGCATCTGCAGTTCCCATTATCTCTGATATTTCTGTTGCAGTCCTGTTGGCGTTGGCTCAAAGGAATGTGAGACTTCCTTTCATGCTGGTTAGATTATTAAACACTGGAGGATCAATATGACTTTTTTTATTGCAGAGGTGGAGCCCTACATGATAGAGATGCAACTTAGTAGCAAACACCCAGAGCAATAATTTGGTTCTGTAGTACTGCTGAAAGTGCAACGGAGGCCTACTATCACTTTCCAAGGGAATGATGAGAATCTGAAACTCGGATACAGGCACAAGATGGCTGCTGGTGCAAGTTAGCAACAAAATGGCTTCTAGTCTGGGAACTGTAAATTCTGCTAGAGCTGCTCTTTTAGCCTGGGAACTCTGAGTTTTGCTAGAGCTGCATAAATAACACAGTAATGATAAGATAATGCAGTACTAACCATTCTAGCTGACCTTTGGTAGCAAATGTTATGGCGCTACATGGCGAGACAAAGAGTAACCTAAACATTGTGACATAAGTTGTTTACCAGTTAATACTATTGGATTATGTACCTGTCAATGAATCGATATCATGTATTGATTGGTAATTGTTTGAATACACTATGCGATCACGCCATGTACCCTGCTTTAAGAAAAGTGTAAAAATGTCTTTGTAATAAGTTCTATGTGCAGATCCTCCGAGGAATACGGACGTGCTCAACTTCTGTGTTTTCCGGATGATCTGTACCCGGCTGATTGAAGAAATAAAGAGTCAAGTCTTAAACACCCAGACCGACTGCAAGTGTTCATTGACTGAGCACGGAATCGAGAGACCCCACCGGGGATTGAGATTTACAATGATACTATCGGCCACAAAACGAGATTTTGAATCAGTGATATCCTGATCTCACACAGTCCTCATATGACTGATAGGAAATCAGCCCTCCAAGTTTGGCCCACACTGTTCATGGATGTATTTCTTCATTTCTTTTCAAGGTTTGGTGTGACACTGCAAGATGGGCTCTGTTCTTGTGTTCCTTATTAGAGACTTTGCCCGAATTGAAGGGACTTGAGTTTTGAGAACATTTCCTCATGAATAAAGGCTGTAAGGACACAAGAATATTTCTGGAGGTAATTTATGCAACATGTAAATTCTGAAAGGAAGTGTAGAAAAATAAATGGCCTGAAAAGACACAGACTGAGGGAGAGATGGGAACAGTCCCAGTACCACTGAGTTTGCAGAATAAAAGCAAATGGAACAGGGTCCGTGGATAAGTTATATTCTGTGTTATGTCCTTTCTATCTTGGAGCTGGTTTCATTTATGATCTCTGGAGGGATCAGGAGATTTTAACATTCTCTCGCCACCTGTCTGCTCAGCTCTTTTCTAACGTGTGGCCTTGTGCAAGATGGAGGGCAGAAATTCAGTGATCATGTAATACAGTGTTTGGATGATGGATATTGCTGAAATGTTGGAAATGTGTGGAGACAGTGGAAAGTGGGTATAAGCCTGGCAGCATTGGTCCTTGGCGGCACCTAGATATATTGTACGGGTTCTGAGCTGCAGGATAGTGCTGAGTGAGTGATAGGATGTGGTGCATTGAAAAGTGTGACAAACTGGTACTGGGTTACTGGGCAAAATATGCCTTCTGAAGACGCAATCATAGACCTTGACCACCATGTGAGGCCATTAGATGTCTTGTAATATTGCTGTGACAAACTCGGGTCCATACAAGGGAATTGGCCACTTACTCCCCAGCCCTTAAGAAGGTGGCTCCGGCAGAACATCTCACATCACACAAAACCAGACCCTCCTGCTCAATTCCACCATTAATGTCTCCAGCATTACACTTTGAAATTCTCTGTGTGCAGTTTTCTACGTTTTAAATTGTAATTTTCATTTGATGCAATTTGTCTCGAAGAGACACAACCTGCCCTGAAGAAGACCAGTTGCTTGCATAACTTGAAACTAACACACCAAGCTTCTCCTGAGCAGTGAAAGGGTCGTTGGCATTGTTAAGGATGAAGCAGCAGCACAACACCCATTTAGCCAAATGTAGGGTAAGATACAAACAGGACGCTGGAAGAACACAGCAGGCCAGGCAGCATCTGGAGGAAAGGAGCAGTCAATAAGTTGAGTATAACCTGAAGAAGGGTTATAGCCAAAACGTTGACGGGTCCTTTCCTCCAGATGCTGCCTGGCTTGCTGTGTTCTTCCATCCTCCTGTTTTCCTACCTTGAATTCCAGCATCTGCAGATTTTTTTTGTCTCCAACTGTAGGGTAGGGTACATTGGGTTTGCATGCTGCCTATCCAAAATTAACAAGTCCAATTATGAATTTAACCCGTGTGCTCATTAAACAGAGTAGCCAAAGTTCTAGCACCAATCAAAGATGCCTCATATTTATGCTTCATTACGGCAATTTTATCATGGGCTGTTTTAGTTGTTTAATGGAAGTGGAGGAAGAAGAAATTAGAAAATAAATAGCCTCATACCTAAAGTTGAGGAAAGTAGATATTATCTGGCAAATATTTATTTACTTACTTCTAGCTTGTTGTCTCCAAACTGGAAATGTTACTTGTTCTTTGCTTGTCTATGCAATCTTTCACAGAACATTTTTCTTCTGTGTGTCTAAAGCTAATCTATATGCATTCCTTTCCTTTCAATCCTCATTATGTTGAATCCAAGGCTTGGTTTGATGACTCCGAGTGCAATTTACTCTGTGAAACTCCATGTACCTCCCAGTTTTCATTTCTTCATGACATTCAACGACTGTTAAAACCCAGATTTTGGTAGCCCATTACTGCTATTTCTTGATTTACTTCACTTTGTTATTCTTGTCAATCTCAGTACCAGAAAGGGGGAGCTTTCAACGTAGTTTCTTATTTTAAACAAAAAGGTTATGCAAGGGAAAGTGGCAAACAGATGGAAACTTCACCAGAGAATGGTCGCAGGAAATTCAGAGAATGAGTCAAGTTCTGTCATGCTCTCATACCCTTTACCAGCTGCTTCAGGAGCAGCAGGGGTAGAAAAGTTGGAACAGGGTGCCTACTTGCAATCTGTTCTGTCAGGCTGACAAATATAGGAACTGAGAAAAGGCAAAATATTTCAGATAACCACCTGTCTTCTTTTTTATTTCTGAAGCACTATATTCTAGGTGTAAGATACAGTCTGGTGTCAGATACCTGAATGATGAGCTCTGCCTGATGTAGCTAATGTCTGAACATTTGCATTGAGCAGTGCTAGCACCAGCTACACAAAAGAAGCTAATTTTCACAGCCAGAGATTTACCCACTTTCTTGACTCACTATAGTAACTAGTTTAGCGCTTGGAACATGATGGGAAGTGACCACCTGCTGCTACGTGTGCTATCTTATTACTGCCACAATTAGGCTACTGACAGGAATAGCACTTCTCTCAGCTCCTACTAATAAAGAAATGTCGTCCAGTATTTTTAATTGTTGGATGCAATGTAGTGATGCCAGACAATAGTATGTCCACTGTAGTACAGAAATATTGCTATGACAAAACATGCAGCTCAAAATACAAACAGAAAGCAAGTAACAAGATTTTTTTATCACCATTAAGACATGATTTCCTTTAAAACAGAGAAACATAGAACATTACAGCACAGTACAGGCCCTTCGGCCCTCGATGTTGTGCTGACCTGTCATACCAACCTGAAGCCCATCTAACCTGCAATATCCCATGTACGTCCATATGCTTATCCAATGACGACTTAAATGTACCTAAAGCTGGCGAATCTACTACCGTTGCAGGCAAAGCGTTCCATTCCCTTACTACTCTCTGAGTAAAGAAACTACCTCTGACATCTGTCCTATATCTTTCACCCCTCAATTTAAAGCTACGCCCCCTCGTGCTCGCCATCACCATCCTAGGAAAAAGGCTCTCCCTATCCACCCTATCTAACCCTCTGATTACTTTATATGTTTCAATTAAGTCACCACTCAACCTTCTTCTCTCTCATGAAAACAGCTTCAAGTCCCTCAGCCTTTCCTCGTAAGACCTTCCCTCCATACCAGGCAACATCCTAGTAAATCTCCTCGGCACCCTTTCCAAAGCTTCCACATCCTTCTTATAATGCGGTGACCAGAACTGTACACAATACTCCAAGTGCAGCCACACCAGAGTTTTGTACAGCTTTACCATAACCTCTTGGTTCCGGAACTCGATCCCTCTATTAATAAAAGCCAAAACACTGTATGCCTTCTTAACAGCCCTGTCAACCTGGGTGGCAACTTTCAAGGATCTGTGTACATGGACACCGAGATCTCTCTGCTCATCTACACTACTAAGAATCTTACCAATAGCCCTGTACTTTGCCTTCCGGTTACTCCTACCAAAGTGCATCACCTCACACTTGACCGCATTAAATTCCATTTGCCACCTCTCAGCCCAGCTCTGCAGCTTATCTATGTCTGTCTGCAACCTACAGCATCCTTCATCACTGTCCACAGTTCCACCGACCTTAGTGTCGTCTGCAAATTTACTAACCCATCCTTCTACGCCCTCATCCAGGTCATTTATGAAAATGACAAACAGCAGTGGACCCAACACCGACCCTTGCGGTACACCACTAGCAACTGGTCTCCAGGATGAACATTTCCCATCAACTACCACCCTCTGTCTTCTTTCAGCAAGCCAATTTCCGATCCAAACCTCTATATCTCCCACAATTCCATTCCTCCACATTTTGTACAATAGCCTATTGTGGGGAACCTTATCGAACGCCTTGCTGAAATCCATATACACCACATCAACCGGTTTACTCTCATCTACCCGTTTCGTCACCTTCTCAAAGAGCTCAATAACGTTTGTGAGGCATGACCTTCCCTTCACAAAACCGTGCTGACTATCCCTAATCAATTTATTCTTTTCTAGATGATTATAAATCCTATCACTTATAACCTTTTCCAACACTTTACCAACAACTGAGGTAAGTCTCACTGGTCTATAATTACCAGGGTTGTCTCTACTCCCCTTCTTGAACAGGGGAACCACATTTGCTATCCTCCAGTCATCTGGCACTATTCCTGTAGATTATGACGAGTTAAAGATCAATGCCAAAGGCTCGGCAATCTCCTCCCTGGCTTCCCAGAGGATCCGAGGATAAATCCCATCCGGCCCATGGGGCTTATCTATCTTCACCCTGTGAAGGATTTCTAATATCTCTTCCTTGTGAACCTCAATCCCACCTAATCTAGTAGCCTGTATCTCAGTATTCTCCTCGACAACATTGTCATTTTCTAGAGTAAATACTGTTAAAAATATTCATTTAGCGCTTCCCCTATCTCATCTGACTCCACACACAACTTACCACTACTATCCTTGATTGGGCCTAATCTTACTTTCGTCATTCTTTTATTCCTTAAATACCTATAGAAAGCCTTAGGGTTTACCCTGATCCTATCCGCCAACAACTTCTCATGTCTCCTCCTGGCTCTTCTGAGCTCTCTCTTTAGGTCTGTCCTGGCTATCTCGTAGCCCTCAAGTGCCCTAACTGAGTCTTCACATCTTACCCTAACATAAGCCTTCTTCTTCCTCTTGACCAGAGATTCCACCTCCTTCGTAAACCACAGCTCCCGCACTCTACAGCTTCCTCCCTGCCTGACAGGTACATACTTGTCTAGGACACACAGGATCTTTTCCTTGAATAAACTCCACATTTCTAATGCGGCCATCCCCTGCAGTTTCCTTCCCCATCCTGTGCTCCCTAAATCTTGCCTAATCTCATCGTAATTGCCTTTCCCCCAGCTATAACTCTTGCCCAGTGGTATACATCTATCCCTTTCCATCACTAAAATAAACATAACAGAATTGTGATGGCTATCACCAAAGTGCTCACCTACTTCCAAATCTAACACCTGGCCAGGCTCATTACCCAGTACCAAACCTAATGTGGCTTCGCCCCTTGTTGGCCTATCTACACACTGTGTCAGGAAGCCCTGCTGCACACACCGGACAAAAACAGACCCATCTATAGTACTCGAACTATAGTGTTCCCAGTCAATATTTGGAAAGTTGAAGTCCCCCATGACAACTACCCTGTCTCTCTCAAACCTTTACAATAATTAGCATTCAGTTCAAAGCTATTGATTTTGCTGTCAGTTTTTTGTCTTCAACAGTTGATAGAATTGAAGGAAAACCAAAAAAACTGCAAATCAGAATCAAAAAAATAGAAAGCATCCGTGGACAGAGATCATAGTTATCATTTTGGATTAAGTGATCCTTTCTCAGAAGGGTCTGAAGAAGGATCACTTGACCCAAAACATTAACTCTGATTTCTCTCCACAGATCCTGCCAGGCCTGCTAACCTTTTCCAGCGATTTCTATTTTTTGTGTATAGAATTGGAGGAACTGACTCAGACAAATCAGGCAGTATGAAAGCGAATTGAATAAAACAATACACGTTGCGCCAAAGAACTACATTGTTTTTCTGAGAATTCATATTGATGTCAAACTTTGAATAAAAAGTTAGCTGGCATAACTAATAACATCCAGAATCAAAACACTATCAAAGTCATTTTGTTTTGTTTGTTACAGTTTATTGAATTTATGTCACAAGATTTAAACTTTAATCCAGACTTTGGTGTTTAAGTTGTAGGATATTAGCTGTAGGAAGCATACATATGAATCATTTCTTTACTTTAATAAATGTATTCTGTGACAGAATTGATCCTGAACCACACTGTTCCTTTCTGTGATCTGAATCATTCATAGCACGGTTTCTAAATAATATGAAATGTCAAAGTTCATAATGTTAACGATGTGACTTACGCAGCAGGCACATAATCTCACCATGACAAGAAATCTACCAGCTAAAAGGTTAAGGAGAAATTTAACAATTTCTTTGAAACTCTTAAAAAAACCCAACTTTGAAGTCAAAATATTTATTTTAAAATAGAAAATATAATCAAGGGGCAGCCTTGTTTTAGGTGCTTAAGCAACAATTCAGCTAAGTAACAATACGCCCATCAGTGGCCTATTTGCTGTGTCAACATTCTACCATATTTCCTTTGACGAGAAACTGAACTGTGCTAACCATATATGCTCCATGACTATTGGGGCAAGTCAGTGACTAGGAATTCTGCACAAGTAATTCGCCTCCTGTCTTCTCATTGGGTGTCCACCATCTGGAAGGCACAAGCCAGGAATGTGATAGAATATGCTGCATTTGCTTGGATGAATTTAGCTCAGATAACCATTAAGAAGCTTGACGCCATCAAGGGAAAGTGACCTGCTTGATTGGCACCCATTGCCATCACCCTCAATATTCATTCTTTTCACCACCACACATGTTGGCAGAGTGTGCACCATCTACAAGATGAACTGCAGTAACTTACCCAGGGTCCTTCCATAGCCCCTTCTAAATGCACGATCCCTACTTTAGAAATAGGGTCAAAGTCATTGAAGAACAGGGCCGCAAATGCAAGAGCGTACTACTACATGCAAGTTCGTCTTTAAGTTGCATGCCATTCTGAGTTGGAATTATATTGCTGGCCCTTTTTAGCCATTGAACTGGAATCCTCAAACTCCTTCCCTAACCTTCACTCCATGGTTTGCAACTTTTTAATAAGGCAGTTCAGTATCACCTTTTCCAAGGCAATTAGGGGTGGATTATTTATGCTGTCTTAGCCTGTGATGTCTGCATCCCACGAACAAATAATAAGGAAAATAAAATTTTAACCTGGTTTCATTGGTTTTGTGTAACTTTGCAAAAAGTAAAAAACAATAACATGTAACCGCGATTTGAGGGGAGAATAAGGAAAGGAAATATTTTACTGTTGGTGCACAGATACTATTCAAGTCAGATGTGGCTGTGGAAGTAATAAGCACTTCACATCAGGACAACATGATAATATCAGGGTTTATTTTGGTCATTTTTTTTTCTAAACTTCAGAGAAGTTAGCCAACTAGTCAGCCTTCAATCACAAGTCAATCCCTTCAGCCCAGGAGTAAATTTTGTGAACTGTCACAGTGTCACCTCCGAGACTAGTTTATCCTTCCTTAAATACGAAGACCCTTATTGCACACAGTAATTCAGTGTCATCTCACCAAAGCTTGGTTCAACAGTAGCAAGACTTGCTTGTTCCTATTCTCCTATCTCTTTGTAATAAAGGCCAATACGCCATTCACAGTCCTCATTGCTTTCTGTCCAAAGTGTACACATTCACTGTGGGAACGTGTGAGTTTACGCATGAGAAGGTCGGAAGGTTGGAGACATAAACTATTTTCTAAATAGGGAAAGGTTTTAGATATCTGAAGCACAAAGGGAATAGGGAGCCCTGGTTCAGGATTCTTGTAAGGCTAAATGCAAACTCAGTTGGCAGTAAGGAAGATTCATGCAATATTATCTTTCATTTCAAGTGGGTCCGAACACATGATCAGAAATGTACTGCTGAGACTGTGTAAGGCTCTGGTCAGAATGCATTTGGAATACTGATAGCAGTTTTTGACCCTATTTCTAAAGTAGGAGAGATGGCATTCGAGGGGGTCCAGGTGAGGTTTATAAGAATGATCCTAGGATAGAAGGGCTTGCCATATGAGAAGCAGTTGAGGAATTTAGGTCTGTACTTGAAGACGTTTAGGAAGATGAAACTTACAGAATACTGAGAGGCCTGGATAGCGTGATCATGGATAAAATGTTTCCATGAGTAGGAGACACTAGAACCCAAGGACGTAGACTCAGAGTGAAGGGTTGACCCTTTAAAACAGAGATGAGGAGGAATTAGAGCTGACGTTTCGGGCCTAGACCATTCATCAAAGAGCGGGATGGGGAGAGGGAACTGGAATAAATAGGGAGAGAGGGGGAGGCGGACCGAAGATGGAGAGTAAAGAAGATAGGTGGAGAGAGTATAGGTGGGGAGGTAGGGAGGGGATAGGTCAGTCCAGGGAAGACGGACAGGTCAAGGAGGTGGGATGAGGTTAGTAGGTAGATGGGGGTGCGGCTTGGGGTGGGAGGAAGGGATGGGTGAGAGGAAGAACAGGTTAAGGAGGCAGAGACAGGTTGGACTGGTTTTGGGATGCAGTGGGTGGGGGGGAAGAGCTGGGCTGGTTGTGTGGTGCAGTGGGGGGAGGGGACAAACTGGGCTGGTTTAGGGATGCAGTGGGGGAAGGGGAGATTTTGAAACTGGTGAAGTCCACATTGATACCATTAGGCTGCAGGGTTCCCAGGCAGAATATGAGTTGCTGTTCCTGCAACCTTTGGGTGGCATCATTGTGGCACTGCAGGAGGCCCATGATGGACATGTCATCTAAAGAATGGGAGGGGGAGTGGAAATGGTTTGCGACTGGGAGGTGCAGGTGTTTGTTGCGAACTGAGCGGAGGTGTTCTGCAAAGCGGTCTCCAAGCCTCCGCTTGGTTTCCCCAATGTAGAGGAAGCCACACCGGGTACAGTGGATGCAGTATACCACATTGGCAGATGTGCAGGTGAACCTCTGCTTAATGTGGAATGTCATCTTGGGGCCTGGGATAGGGGTGAGGGAGGAGGTGTGGGGGCAAGTGTAGCATTTCCTGTGGTTGCAGGGGAAGGTGCTGGGTGTGGTGGGGTTGGAGGGCAGTGTGGAGCGAACAAGGGAGTCACGGAGAGAGTGGTCTCTTCGGAAAGCAGACAGGGGTGGGGATGGAAAAATGTCTTGGGTGGTGGGGTCGGATTGTAAATGGCGAAAGTGTCGGAGGATGATGCGTTGTATCCGGAGGTTGGTAGGGTGGTGTGTGAGAACGAGGGGGATCCTCTTCGGGCGGTTGTGGCGGGGGCGGGGTGTGAGGGATGTGTTGCGGGAAATATGGGAGACGCGGTCAAGGGCGTTCTCGATCACTGTGGGGGGAAAGTTGCGGTCCTTGAAGAACTTGGACATCTGGGATGTGCGGGAGTGGAATGTCTTATCGTGGGAGCAGATGCGGCGGAGGCGGAGGAATTGGGAATAGGGGATGGAATTTTTGCAGGAGGGTGGGTGGGAGGAGGTGTATTCTAGGTAGCTGTGGGAGTCGGTGGGCTTGAAATGGACATCAGTTACAAGCTGGTTGCCTGAGATGGAGACTGAGAGGTCCAGGAAGGTGAGGGATGTGCTGGAGATGGCCCAGGTGAACTGAAGGTTGGGGTGGAAGGTGTTGGTGAAGTGGATGAACTGTTCGAGCTCCTCTGGGGAGCAAGAGGCGGCGCCGATACAGTCATCAATGTACCGGAGGAAGAGGTGGGGTTTGGGGCCTGTGTAGGTGCGGAAGAGGGACTGTTCCACGTAACCTACAAAGAGGCAGGCATAGCTGGGGCCCATGCGGGTGCCCATGGCCACCCCCTTAGTCTGTAGGAAGTGGGAGGAATCAAAAGAGAAGTTGTTGAGGGTGAGGACGAGTTCAGCTAGGCGGATGAGAGTGTCGGTGGAGGGGGACTGGTCGGGCCTGCGGGACAGGAAGAAGCGGAGGGCCTTGAGGCCATCTGCATGCGGAATGCAGGTATATAGGGACTGGACGTCCATGGTGAATATGAGGTGTTGGGGGCCAGGGAATTGGAAGTCCTGGAGGAGGTGGAGGGCATGGGTGGTGTCACAGACGTAGGTGGGGAGTTCCTGGACCAAAGGGGAGAAAATGGAGTCCAGATAGGTGGAGATGAGTTCGGTGGGGCAGTCTGAGCCGATGGGTCGACCAGGGCAGGCAGGTTTGTGGATTTTGGGAAGGAGATAGAAACGGGCCGTGCGGGGTTGGGGAACAATGAGGTTGGAGGCTGTGGGTGGGAGGTCCCCTGAGGTGATGAGGTCGTGAATGGTGTTGGAGATGATGGTTTGGTGCTCGGGTGTGGGGTCATGATCGAGGGGGCGGTAGGAGGTGGTGTCGGAGAGTTGGCGTCTGGCCTCGGCGATGTAGAGGTCAGTGCGCCATACTACCACTGCGCCACCCTTGTCTGCGGGTTTGATGGTGAGGTTGGTGTTGGAGCGGAGGGAGCGGAGGGCTGCCCGTTCTGCGGGGTAGAGGTTGGAGTGGGTGAGAGGGGTGGAGAGGTTGAGGCAGTTAATGTCTCGACGGCAGTTGGAGATGAAGATTTCGAGGGAGGGTAGGAGGCCTGGGGGTGGTGTCCAGGAGGAGGACTTGTGTTACCAGTCACGGTTGGACATAGAGCAGTTTTTCCGCCGTCTTCGCCTCCATGCCTACTTCTTCAACCGGGAACCTAACCCTCCTTCCACTGACCCCTTCACCCGCTTCCAACACAAGTCCTCCTCCTGGACACCACCCCAAGGCCTCCTACCCTCCCTCGACCTCTTCATCTCCAACTGCCGTCGAGACATTATCCGCCTCAACCTCTCCACCCCTCTCACCCACTCCAACCTCTCCCCCGCAGAACGGGCAGCCCTCCGCTCATTCCGCTCCAACCCCAACCTCACCATCAAACCCGCAGACAAGGGTGGCGCAGTGGTAGTATGGCGCACTGACCTCTACATCGCCGAGGCCAGACGCCAACTCTCCGACACCACCTCCTACCGCCCCCTCGATCATGACCCCACACCCGAGCACCAAACCATCATCTCCAACACCATTCACGACCTCATCACCTCAGGGGACCTCCCACCCACAGCCTCCAACCTCATTGTTCCCCAACCACGCACGGCCCGTTTCTATCTCCTTCCCAAAATCCACAAACCTGCCTGCCCTGGACGACCCATCGTCTCAGCCTGCTCCTGCCCCACCGAACTCATCTCCACCTATCTGGACTCCATTTTCTCCCCTTTGGTCCAGGAACTCCCCACCTACGTCCGTAACACCACCCACGCCCTCCACCTCCTCCAGCACTTCCAATTCCCTGGCCCCCAACACCTCATATTCACCATGGACGTCCAGTCCCTATACACCTGCATTCCGCATGCAGATGGCCTCAAGGCCCTCCGCTTCTTCCTGTCCCGCAGGCCCGACCAGTCCCCCTCCACCGACACTCTCATTCGCCTAGCTGAACTCGTCCTCACCCTCAACAACTTCTCTTTTGACACCTCCCACTTCCTACAGACTAAGGGGGTGGCCATGGGCACCCGCATGGGCCCCAGCTATGCCTGCCTCTTTGTAGGTTACGTGGAACAGTCCCTCTTCCGCACCTACACAGGCCCCAAACCCCACCTCTTCCTCCGGTACATTGATGACTGTATCGGCGCCGCCTCTTGCTCCCCAGAGGAGCTCGAACAGTTCATCCACTTCACCAACACCTTCCACCCCAACCTTCAGTTCACCTGGGCCATCTCCAGCACATCCCTCACCTTCCTGGACCTCTCAGTCTCCATCTCAGGCAACCAGCTTGTAACTGATGTCCATTTCAAGCCCACCGACTCCCACAGCTACCTAGAATACACCTCCTCCCACCCACCCTCCTGCAAAAATTCCATCCCCTATTCCCAATTCCTCCGCCTCCGCCGCATCTGCTCCCACGATAAGACATTCCACTCCCGCACATCCCAGATGTCCAAGTTCTTCAAGGACCGCAACTTTCCCCCCACAGTGATCGAGAACACCCTTGACCGCGTCTCCCATATTTCCCGTAACACATCCCTCACACCCCGCCCCCGCCACAACCGCCCGAAGAGGATCCCCCTCGTTCACACACACCACTCTACCAACCTCCGGATACAACGCATCATCCTCCGACACTTTCGCCATTTACAATCCGACCCCACCACCCAAGACATTTTTCCATCCCTTCCCCTGTCTGCTTTCCGGAGAGACCACTCTCTCCGTGACTCCCTTGTTCGCTCCACACTGCCCTCCAACCCCACCACACCCGGCACCTTCCCCTGCAACCGCAGGAAATGCTACACTTGCCCCCACACCTCCTCCCTCACCCCCATCCCAGGCCCCAAGATGACATTCCACATTGAGCAGAGGTTCACCTGCACATCTGCCAATGTGGTATACCGCATCCACTGTACCCGGTGTGGCTTCCTCTACATTGGGGAAACCAAGCGGAGGCTTGGAAACCGCTTTGCAGAACACCTCCGCTCAGTTCGCAACAAACAACTGCACCTCCCAGTCGCAAACCATTTCCACTCCCCCTCCCATTCTTTAGATGACATGTCCATCATGGGCCTCCTGCAGTGCCACAATGATGCCACCCAAAGGTTGCAGGAACAGCAACTCATATTCTGCCTGGGAACCCTGCAGCCTAATGGTATCAATGTGGACTTCACCAGTTTCAAAATCTCCCCTTCCCCTACTGCATCCCTAAACCAGCCCAGTTCGTCCCCTCCCCCCACTGCACGACACAACCAGCCCAGCTCTTCCCCCCCACCCACTGCATCCCAAAACCAGTCCAACCTGTCTCTGCCTCCTTAACCGGTTCTTCCTCTCACCCATCCCTTCCTCCCACCCCAAGCCGCACCTCCATCCACCTACTAACCTCATCCCACCTCCTTGACCTGTCCGTCTTCCCTGGACTGACCTATCCCCTCCCTACCTTCCCACCTGTACTCTCTCCACCTATCTTCTTTACTCTCCATCTTCGGTCCGCCTCCCCCTCTCTCCCTATTTATTCCAGTTCCCTCTCCCCATCCCCCTCTCTGATGAAGGGTCTAGGCCCGAAACGTCAGCTTTTGTGCTCCTGAGATGCTGCTGGGCCTGCTGTGTTCATCCAGCCTCACATTTTATTATCTTGGGTTCTCCAGCATCTGCAGTTCCCATTATCTCTGAGGAGGAATTTATTCAGCCAGAGGGTGATGAATTTGTGGAATTCGTTACCACAGAGGGCCGTGGCGGCCAAGTCATTGAAAATATTTAAGGCAGAGATGGATAGGTTTTTAATTACATGTGGGTCAAGGGTTCGGGAGAGAAAGCAGAAGAATTGGGTTGAGAAATTTATCAGCCATGATCGAATGGCAGACCGGTCTGGATGGACTGAATGACTTAATTCTGCTCTTATCTTTTATGGTCTCATATGGCATTAGTAATTTTTGTGATATATGAAAAACTGGCTTCCAAATTACTGTGCCACCTCACCAAGAACTCACGGGAATTTTAAGTAAAATTAGTTACTTCAGCCTGCACAAAGTTAAACTTTTCACTTGCTTTAACCCCATTAGCTCGGTGGTATTGTGTGCTAAATATGGGCTAAACCATTGCTTTCATGTAAGATGGCACCTATTTACTTCAGAAACATCGGAATTATTTAGTGAAATTTATTTGGAGAAATTGCCACTTCTTTGGACATTTCAGAAAGGGAAAATAATGGGCCATTTCAACACAGGAGAGAAATTCACCCTCCTCTTGCTTTCTCAGCAAATATATGCTGGATATGAAGGTCAATGGATGAATTCCTCAACTGTCAGCAATCATTGCCCATAAGTGAGCAATAAATAGCTACTTAATGTCCTCAACTCATCATCTACTCATTCACCTGCCTTGCTGGGAGTCCAGAAAGATTGTGAATTTTCTGCCTGGGAAATCATGGAGAGCTGCCCACCAAGGTTGCCTCTTCCACTCCCCTCCTTCTCCTTGTAGTGCTGTCATTATTCTCTTTTAAGATGACTATTCAATTCTCTTTTGAAACCCACAGCTGATTCTGCCTGCATTATATTCTCAGACAGTACACCAAAGATCCCCTTAACTTCCCACCGCTTAGAAAAGTTACTCCTGAGGTCTTCTTGTTGTTTTGCCAACTACCATCAATACAACTCATCTAGATATTAGCCCTTCTGCTAATGGGAACATTTTTATTAACCTACTCTGTCTGGACCCATCACGTTTTGAATAGCTCCGTGAAATTTTCTCTTAACCTTCTCTTTTCTGAGCAAAACGAGCCTGTTTCTCCTTTCTGCTATACCCCCTCCACCACCAGTCATCATCAGCCAGTCTTCAAAAACTTTTCTTCACCCTTTCTGGCACCTTCACATCGTTCCTAAATGCCCAGAACTGGAGAGAGTGCTCCATGTGAGGCCAAACTGGTGGTTCCTGGATTCATTACATTTGTGTTGTTTATAACACATTGTAAAACTGGGGCCTTTTATGCCTTATTAGTTGCTTTCTCAGCCTGTGTTGTAATGTTCAACAATTTGCGTCCATACACCTTAGAATTCTCTGTATGTTCATCCCCTTTGGAATTATATCCTCTGTTTTTATTGCCTTTCCTTGTTCCTCCCAGCAAAATGTGTCACCTCACACATCTCTGCATTAATTTTTAGCTGCTACATGTCAATCCATTCGACAAGCCTTTCTATGCCTTCTTGAGCTCTATCACTATTGTTCTGATAGTACTCCCTTCCAGCTTTTGTGTCAGCGAAAAATTTTGAAATTGTGCTCTGCAAACCCAAGTATAAGTTATTGAAATAGATGAAGAAGTGATATCATCCTCCCACCAGCCATTAGGAAAATTGTCCAAGCTGAGGGATTTGTTAACAAGACTTGTTACCTTGGGCAAGCAACCAGGAGGATGCTCAGGTAATTTTACTTTTCTTAAACATTTGTTACATGTGAGGCTGTTCAGCATAAGCATTAAAGAAAACATTTTTGAATATTTTTATTTCAATATATTGTGCCATTTATTTCTTGTTCTGGAAGGGAAATTTGAGTGAGAATTCTTTGCACTGTGTGATCAGTTTAGGGAGTGCTTGACGTGATACATATAGTTGGGATTTTGTTCCTTTGTTCTGTGAGCAGGAGGAAATGCACAACTCAATTCCATACAATATTGTCATAACTGCAGTACCAATTTAACTCTGTGATGAAAGTAAATTTACAACTAATTAAAGTGTATATTATACCATCTGAATAAGCACATATAGTTTTAAGCTTGAACACTCACAATTAAGTCCCATTATGTGAAATTCATCTTTGATGTAAGTATTTATCCACATTAGAGTCATTATTGTTATGGTATTATTTTACAAAATATTTGCAGTATGTGAGTGTCACTGTGAAGACTGGAATTTATGCTTGTCACAAGTTTCCTTTGATAAGGTAATATGGGTCTTCTTACAAGTACTGGAAAATGTGATGTGAAGGTGTACCTGCAATGCTCAGCAACACCAAGATTTTGATTTAGTGACAATTAAAAACAGTGATATGTGCCCAAATCACATGGTCTGTAATTTGGAGTGGATCTTGTAAGTGATGATTGATTTTCTGATTTTTTTAAAGTTGTGATGTTAGTTTAGAAGGTGCTGCTGAAGGACACTTGATGAGTTGTTGAAGTACATCCTGCAAACTAACTTTATTTCTTGATTTACTACTGCGAAGTTGTACTTTTAACATATTTCTTTATTCATCTATTTGTACCCAAAATTTGACAATGAAACCTAATTCCTAAAAACAGCATACTTTGAATGTAGCCTGGATGGTGTACTATTACAGGGGGATGTTTAAAATTTCTTGTCAAAATCCTTGTGGCTGCTATTGCATTTTGATTTAAAACACAGTCAGGAAAATTCCTTTGAATAAGACCTGCAGTTGGTAAAGAGCAATACAATGTCCTTGCACATTGCTGAAATATCAAGCTTTATAATGTGAATAGGGGAGGTGATGGCCTAGCGTTAGATCACTGGACTGTTAATCCAGATACCTAAATAATATTCTGGGGGACCCAGGTTCGAATCCTGCCATGGCAGATGATGAAGTTTGAATTCAATAAATATTTGGAATTTAGAATCTAATGATGACAGCAAATCCATTGACAATTGTTGGAAAAAGCATTTTGTTCACTAATGTCCTTTAGGGAAGGAAACTGCCACCCTTACCTCCTCTGGCCTATATGTGACTCCAGACCCACAGCAATATGGTTGACTCTGAACTGCCCTCTGGGCAACTAGGAATGGACAATAAATGCTGACCTAGCCACCAATACCCTTACCCCGTGATTGAATAAAGAAAAAAAAATGTCACAGCTGTTGTTTACTGGTACAACAAAAGCAAATATACCGCAGATGCTAGAAACTGGAAATAAAAATAAACAGAAAAGGCTGGCAAAACTGAGTAGGTTTAAGTCTGTGTGTTAAGAAGCAAAATTCATGTTCCGATTCAAATATGATTTCAGAAGCAGTTAGAAAGTTAGAAAAATGGTGGGTTTATGCCAGTGAAAGAGGAGAGGGTGGAGGGGAAGAAGATCAAAAGGGAAGATAACAAAGTGCAGAGCTGGTTGATCACAGCAGGCTAAGCAGCATCTTAGGAGCACAAAAGCTGATGTTTCGGGACCTAGCAAAGTGGTGAACTGAAATGCTGACTGCAGCCTGTGATGTTGAAATGTCAGCTCACATCAGACATGGAAGAAAATTAAAAGTGCGGCAACTTCTGAACAGCTAGGCAGATAAAAGTCTTATGTGCAACAGTTAGCAGAGAATAAAAACTCAAAGAGCACTCATTTTTATTCAAAGTGCTCCTTATTTTAAATTCAAATGCAGTATGTGAAAGTAGCTAAGATAGCTATGAGGAATGGGATCAATGCAAATCATCAGCCCTTTTTATACCTCGTCTGATTTCCTTCCTTATTGATATTAATGGCAAAGAAAATTGGCCGGAAGGGGAAGAAGAATGACAATCAGTTCAACATAAATCAATATTGCACTAACTACTGATGCATTTAATTTCACTTCCATTTTTACAGACAGTCTGTTTATACTTCTTCACATCCAAGAGTAGCTTCTTCAATGCTGACCCATTCTACTGCCATGACTGTACATTATTCTATTGATTGTAACATGGATAATGACTTTTGATCAGCATGGTTGGTGGATTGTGTGCTTGGTCATAAAAACAATCACATTTCACATTGAAACATTCACATTATTTATCTATTGAATACTGATAACTAAATCTTGTTCATTCTGCCATTTCTTTGTTCATACAAATTGGATTTAGTTGCAACTATTCCCAAAGCCAGTATACTCAATTAGATGTAAAATGATGCTAGTTAACTGCAGGCAGCAAGTGATTCAATTGTTTATGCATCTCAATGAATAACTCGTGCTCCCTTTTCACACTCCTGGCATACTTTCGGTGGAGGTGAATATGAATTTTGCAGCTACCACTGAGTAAAGGTAGTACTTAGAGTATGTCCAGGAGGTCTTCCAAAATGCTTATGGCAGATGGTGAGAGTGGGCAGGACTGTGAATTGGAGATGTGAGTCCCATTCTCGGATTTGAGGCAAAACAATTCAGGTTGAAATTCCAATGCAGTCCTGATGGGATACCACGCAGCCTTCACAGTTGCCAGCTTTCAGAAGACACACTAAATTGCTGACCTTCGAGGTGGACATAAAATATCTCTTGGCACAGTTTCAATGAAAAGCAGGGAGCTATCACCAGTGTCCTGGTCATCAACATCAAATTGCTGTGCGGTTATTAGCTTTCTTATTTCTTACATTACAACAATGACTACATTTCAAAAGTTCTTCATTAACTTAAAGCACCTGGAGATATCTGGTGGTATAATAGCTTTATGAATGCAAATCTACCTTTTCATTTCACTGTATTGATGTAGCTTTCCGTCATTCTACTGCAAATCTTCATGTGAAGGTTAGTGCCACACTACTTTGATCAGCAATATACAACATTTTTGAAAAGATGAAAATTTGGGGAGTCCAGGTGTCCAAAGAAACTTGGGTGTCATAGAGTCATAGATTTCTAGAGCATGGCGACAGATCCTTCAGCCCAAACTGGTCCACGACAACCAAAATGTCAATCCACGTTAACCCCATTTCCCTGGGCTTGGCCCATATCCTTCTAATCCTTTCCTTTCCATGGATTTGTCCAAATGCTTTTGAAATGTCGTCAATGTACCTGCCTCAACCACTTCTGCAGCTTATTCAATGTGCATACTATTCTATGTGTAAAAAAGTTGCCCATCAGCTTCCCATGTATTTTCTTCCCTCTTATCCTAAACTGAAGCCCTCTATTCTTTGATTCCCCAACCCTGGTAAAAATCTTAGTGCATTCATCCTATCCATGCCTCTCTTGATCGTATACATTTCTATAAGGCCCCTCCTTCAGTCTCCAAAAGAAAAAAGTCCGTGCTCGTCCAACCTCTTCCTGTAACTCAGCCCCTCAAGTCCTGGCAACATCCTTGTAAATTTATTCTGCACTTTTTCCAGTTTAATAACATCCTTCCTTTAGCAAGGTGACCAAAACTAAACACGAAGTGCTATTAACCAACGTCCTGTACGACTGCAGCATAACTTCCCAACTTCTGTATTCAGTACCCTGACTGATGAAGGCCAAGTGCCAAAAGCCATCTTCACTGCTCTGTATATCTGTGACTCCACTTTCAGAGAACTGTGCACCTGAACTCCAAGGCCCCTCTGTTCCAATACACTCCATTAGTCCCTACCATTCAACATGAAACTCCTACCTTGATTTGACTTTCCAAAATGCAGGACTTCACACTTAAATACATTAAACTCAATTTGCCATTTCTTGGCCCACTTCCCCAGCTGATCAAGATCCTGCCGCAATCTCTGATAATCATCCTCACTGTCCACAATACCACCTATTCTCGAGTCATCTGCAAACTTACTAATCATTCCTTCTTCCGCTCCCTCCGCTCCAAGCCCAACCTCACCATCAAACCCGCAGACAAGGGTGGCGCAGTGGTAGTATGGCGCACTGATCTCTACATCGCTGAGGCCAAACGCAAACTCTCCGACGCCTCCTCCTACTGCCCCCTTGATCATGACCCCACCTCCGAGCACCAAACCATCATCTCCAACACCATCCATGACCTCATCACCTCAGGGGACCTCCCACCCACAGCCTCCAACCTCATTGTTCCCCAACCCCGCACCGCCCGTTTCTATCTCCTTCCCAAAATCCACCAACCTGCCTGCCCTGGTCAACCCATTGTCTCAGCCTGCTCCTGCCCCACCGAACTCATCTCCACCTATCTGGACTCCATTTTCTCCCCTTTGGTCCAGGAACTCCCTACCTACGTCCGTAGTTATGCTGCAGTCGTACAGGACGTTGGTTAATAGCACTTCGTGTTTAGTTTTGGTCACCTTGCTAAAGGAAGGATGTTATTAAACTGGAAAAAGTGCAGAATAAATTTACAAGGATGTTGCCAGGACTTGAGGGGCTGAGTTACAGGAAGCCTACCACCTCCTCCAGAACGTCCAATTCCCTGGCCCCCAACACCTCATTTTCACCATGGACATCCAGTCTCTATACACCTGTATTCCTCATGCAGATGGCCTCAAGGCCCTCTGCTTCTTCCTGTCCTGTAGGCCTGACCAATCCCTCTCCACCAACACCCTCATCCGCCTAGCCAAACTCGTCCTCACCCTCAACAACTTCTCTTTCGATTCCTCCCACTTCCTACAGACAAAAGCGGTGGCCATGGGTACCTGCATGGGCCCAAGTTATGCCTGCCTCTTTGTAGGTTACGTGGAACAGTCCCTCGTCCACACCTACACAGGCCCCAAACCCCACCTCTTCCTCCGTTACATTGATGACTGTATCAGCGCCGCCTCTTGCTCCCCAGAGGAGCTCAAACAGTTCATCCACTTCACCAACACCTTCCACCTCAACCTCAAGTTCACCTGGGCCATCTCCAACACATGCCTCACCTTCCTGGGCCTCTCAGTCTCCATCTCAGGTAACCAGCTAGAAACTGATGTCCATTTCAAGCCCACTGACTCCCTATTCCCAATTCCTCCGCCTCCACCGCATCTGCTCCCAGGATGAGGCATTCCACTCCCGCACATCCCAGATGTCCACGTTCTTCAAGGACCGCAACTTTCCCCCCACAGTGGTCGAGAACGCCCTTGACCGCATCTCCCGTATTTCCTGCAACACATCCCTCACACCCCGCCCCCGCCACAACTGTCCCCAGAGGATCCCCCTCGTTCTCACACACCACCCCACCAACCTCCGGATACAACGCATCATCTTCTGACACATCCGCCATCTACAATCTGACCCCACAACCCAAGCCATTTCTCCATCCCCACCCCTGTCTGCTTTCCGGAGAGACGATTCTCTCCGTGACTCCCTTGTCCGCTCCACACTTCCCTCCAATCATACCACACCCGGCACCTTCCCCTGCAACCGCAGGAAGTGCTACACTTGGCCCCACACCTCCTCCCTCACCCCCATCCCAGGCCCCAAGATGACTTTCCATATTAAGCAGAGGTTCACCTGCACATCAGCCAATGTGGTATACTGCATCCACTGTACCCGGTGTGGCTACCTCTACATTGGGGAAACCAAGCGGAGGCTTGGGGGCCGCTTTGCAGAACACCTCTGCTCAGTTCGCAATAAACAACTGCACCTCCCAGTCGCGAACCATTTTAATGCCCCCTCCCATTCCTTAGATGTCATGTCCATCATGGGCCTCCTGTAGTGCCACAATGATGCCACCCGAAGGTTGCAGGAACAGCAACTCATATTCCGCTTGAGAACCCTGCAGCCCAATGGTATCAATGTGGACTTCACAAGCTTCAAAGTCTCCCCGTCCCCCACTACATCCCAAAACCAACTCAGTTCTTCCCCTCCCCCTACTGCATCCCAAAACCAGCCCAACCTGTCTCCACCTCCCTAACCTGTTCTTCCTCTCACCCATCCCTTCCTCCCACTTCAAGCCGCATCCCCATGTCCTGCCTACTACCTCATCCCGCCTCCTTGACCTGTCCATCTTCCCTGGACTGACCTATCCTCTCCCTACCTCCCCACCTATACGCTCCTCTCCATCTATCTTCTTTACTCTCCATCTTCGGTCCGCCTCCCCCCTCTCCCTATTTATTCCAGAACCCTCTCCCCATCCCCCTCTCTGGTGAAGGGTCTAGGACCGAAACGTCAGCTTTTGTGCTCCTGAGATGCTGCTTGGCCTGCTGTGTTCATCCAGCTTCACACTTTGTTACCAAATTCTGTGTGTTCGTTTGTCAGTCTCACCAACAAGACCATTTGGGTAAAGTGTTTTATCACTAACCTGGTTGAAGTATCTAAAGCATGGATAGTGTCTTCATGTAAGGAAGGGTATACTTACATTGAGGGATTGCAACAAAGATTCATCACCTGGAAAGGTGAGATTGATATGAGGAGAGATTGTGGACAGTACACTTGGATCGTCTGGACTTCTGAAAAATGAGAGGTGATCTTTTTGAAGCATACATCCATATAAAGCTTGACAGGTTAAATACTGGAAGGAAGTTTCAGTGCCAGGTGATGTCTGGAACTCAGGGACACACTCTCAGTAAAAGAGATAGGCCATTTAGCATTGAAATGAAGAGGAATATCACTTAGAAGATGGTGAGGCTTTGTAATTTTTTGCCCCAAACGATTGTGGGGGCTTACCAATTAAGGATATTCAAGACAAACATGATAGATTTCTGGAAATTGAAGATATCAAACGATGAGTATCGTTCAGGAAAATGGTGATAATTTAGAAGACCAGCCATAATCTCATTGAATGGTGCGACTGGCTTGATCAGTCAAATGGGCTACTCCTGTTCCTATTTCATATATTGTTAGGTTTCTGTATTCTGAGAAGTGAATGCTTTAAATGCCCAAAATAATTTTAAAAAGGTAGGTTTTCTGGTTCAACTTCAGAAGGATTGAGTAGATTGAAGCAATCTGGGCTGGGCATAGTAGTAGCAGATTGGCAGCCTTAATTAAATCTGCCTGCTTTCCCTCACCACTTAAATGTGATGAAGTGTATAACTAGGAATTGATCGCCTAAGTTTCTACCCTGCATAAATGACAATCCACTGCAGAGTGTTGCACTCATCATCCTGTTAAGCATTTCTGTGAAATAAATTTCAACTGTAAAGATTAATGTTTATAAGTCAACAACCTTTCGAAGCACAATCCATGCACATTCCCCAGAGTTACTTACAGCCTCTAAACCTTTATATATCATATTCAGATTAAAGTATAATATCCATATAATGTTTATTTTTCATCCTTCCTATTAAGCTTAACCAGGTGAATAAACCGGAAAGCAAAATAGCTCAATTGCAGCATCAAATGCACTTGACTTAAATACTGCATTTGTTACCACACAAATTTTCATCCATGATTGAGAATTGCAAAATTACAGAATTTTCAGAATAGCTTGTCTCTGGCTTTCTTTTTACCCTTAAATTACAGCACTTAAACCAACAGAAAATAGTTCACGAGTAACATATCTCTTTAATGTTACTTGCAAGGCAGTGAAAGATTCCTATTAGAACTTTTTATAATACAGTGTAAGTTGACATGGACAACTAACCAAATATGAATGGTGTCAAAAGTAAAAAATTATCATTTGAAGACATCTAACAAGATTACTAATCATTGCTCAGCAGTAAACAAGAAGGTTAGTAAAAAGCTGAACTACATAATGAAAACAACAAAGTACATGTTAGAAGAAGTTGTTTTCAAGCTGAAGCTCTGGTTAGAACACATGTGGAGTGCAATGTATAATTCTAGTCATTGAAATGCAAAAGACATTCAAACCTCAGATAATAAAATGTGAGGCTGGATGAACACAGCAGGCCAAGCAGCATCTCAGGAGCACAAAAGCTGACGTTTCGGGCCTAGACCCTTCATCAGAGAGGGGGATGGGGAGAGGGAACTGGAATAAATAGGGAGAGAGGGGGAGGCGGACCGAAGATGGAGAGTAAAGAAGATAGGTGGAGAGAGTGTAGGTGGGGAGGTAGGGAGGGGATAGGTCGGTCCAGGGAAGACGGACAGGTCAAGGAGGTGGGATGAGGTTAGTAGGTAGCTGGGGGTGCGGCTTGGTGGGGAGGAAGGGATGGGTGAGAGGAAGAACCGGTTAGGGAGGCAGAGACAGGTTGGACTGGTTAACCTGTCTCTGCCTCCCTAACCGGTTCTTCCTCTCACCCATCCCTTCCTCCCACCCCAAGCCGCACCCCCAGCTACCTACTAACCTCATCCCACCTCCTTGACCTGTCCGTCTTCCCTGGACCGACCTATCCCCTCCCTACCTCCCCACCTACACTCTCTCCACCTATCTTCTTTACTCTCCATCTTCGGTCCGCCTCCCCCTCTTTCCCTATTTATTCCAATTCCCTCTCCCCATCCCCCTCTCTGATGAAGGGTCTAGGACCGAAACGTCAGCTTTTGTGCTCCTGAGATGCTGCTTGGCCTGCTGTGTTCATCCAGCCTCACATTTTATTATCTTGGAATTCTCCAGCATCTGCAGTTCCCATTATCTCTTTCAAACCTCAGAGACAGTTTAGAAAATAGTCAGGAGGCTAATCCTGGTGTTTGCACTTTAGGATCTGAAGGTTTATGAAAAAATCTTGAAAGAAAGGATTTATGATGTACCTATTAATGGTAAAAGATATAATAAACAATAAAGAAAGTGTGAAAATGTCATGCATCATGATACACCATCAAAACAATTCAAATAAGATATGGCGTTTAGATCTGGATGCTTTTCCTAACCTTCTGGGCTCTTTTGCTTTGTATTTCTGTTTTTGTTTTGTTTTAATTGTGGTTTTAGCACCTTAGGTTTTTTAAAAAATTGGGCGTTTTGTACCTAAGATGGCGCTGGAAAGTTGTGACTTTGTTCGGTTTTCACTGCACTCCTTTACTTCTGTGCTTGAGTACACATGACAATAAAACCTATTTCCAGTCCTAATTCTCGATCTAGAATTGGACCCACTGACCCTCACAGTAAAACACAAGCAGCTACAGAAGCAAGCAGCACAGAGTTGAGCTAATTGTCTTTCCTTGGTTCTAAGGAACATTGTGCTGGTTGTTTCAGAAGTTGTTCATGCATCACCCCTTACATCCTTCATCTCCTCATACAACCCCTTGGCTCTTCAGAACTTCATGCTAATGCATGCTTTTTTTCCCTGACCCCACCATGGTCCATCATACACTTCATGCCAATTTGTTGCCAGTCTTCAGCCAATTCAATTCATTCCACGTGATAAGAAGAAATAGTTGGAGATACCAGATATTGCAAAGGCTATGGGCCCTGATGACAATCTGGCAATACTACTGAAGACTTGATTTGCTGCTCCCCTAGCCAAACTCTTCCAGCACAGTTACAATACTGGTATCTACCCAGCAATGGGGAAAATTCCCCAGATATGACCTGTCTCTGAAAAGCATTACAAATCTAGTCTGGCTAATTACCACTTCATCAGTCAGCTCTCAATCATCAGTAAAGTGATTGAAGGTGTTATCAACAGTGTTATCAAGTCGCAAATGCTCAGTTAAAACCTGCTCAGTGTTGCCCAGTTTGATTTTGACCAGGGCCAGTCAGCTCCTGATGTCTTTACAGCTTTAGCTCAGTGATGGACAAAAGAGCTGAATTCCAGAGGTGGATGAAAGTGACAGTCCTTGACATAAGGCTGCATTTAACTGTGTGTGGCATCAAGGAGCCCTAGTAAAACTAGAATCAATGGGTATCAGGGAGCAAATTATCCGCTCATTGGAGTCAAAATTGGCACATAGGAAAATGGTTGTGGTTGTTGGAGGTCAGTGTTCTTAGCATCAGGATATCTCGACAGGCGTTCCTCAGAGTAGTGTCCTAAGCCCAACCATCTTACCTGCTTCATCAATGACCTTCCCTCCATGATAAGATCAAAGGGGGAGTTTTCAATGATGTTCAGCATCATTTGCAACTCCTCGGATATCAAAGCAGTCCATGTCCAAATGCAACAAAATCTAGACTGACCAAGGCTTGGGTTGACAAGTGGCAAGTAACATTTGTGTCATACAAATGCCAGGCTTAAATCATCATCAATAAGTGATAATCTAACTACTGCCCCTTGATAGTCAATGGTGTTATCACCGCTGAATCCCTTGTTATCAATATCCTGGGGTTACCATTGACCAGAAACTAAATTGGATTCACAACATGGCTGCAAAAGCAGGTCAGAAGCTGGAAATACTGCGCTGAGTAGCTCACCTCCTAACTTCTCAAAGCCTGACCACCATCTCCAAGGCACAAGTCAGGAGTGTGATGGAATACTCCTTACTTGCCTGGACGAGTGCAACTCCAACACCATCCAAGACAAAGCAAAATGCTTGATTTGCAAAACATCTGCAAATATCCATTCCCTCTACCACTGATATTCAGTAGCTTTGATGTGCACTGTCTACAAGATGCACTGTGGAAATTCACCAAAGATCCTAAGACAGCACCGTCCAAACCCATGACCACTTCCATCTAGAACGACCAAGGCAGCAAATATATGGGAACATCACCATCTTCAAGTTCCCCTCCCACCATCCTGACTTGGAAATATATCGCTGTTCCTAGCCTGTCACTGGGTTTAAATCCTGGAATTCCTGCCTTAATGGCAGTATAGATCAACATACTCAGGTGAACTGTAGCAATTCAAGAGGTAGCTCACCATCACCTTCTCAAGGACAGCTAAGGATGGACAAGAAATGAGCCATGCTTATATTCCTTGAATGAATAAAAATGTTAACTGATGCTGCCACCCATTCCTATAGTCCTTGTAGTCTGCTTGTCAATTCAATGCTTGTCCATGCCTCTATCCATTTCTCATGGTATTTCATACATTATATCCATAGCTGCTTATTGAGAATCTAATATGAACATATTTCAGGAGCTATGTGGAGAAGTAAATAATAAAAATTAACAATATAATACAGCTCACATTCCTTCAAAGATGTTAATGAAAATAATTCCTATCCACAAAATTTATAAACTCTATACAAAGTTTTCAAATCTCATTGTATTAAATTTCACATAAAAGCAAAGAAGTTTTTGAATATATCTTTCATGCTCTTTTGAAAAAGATTTTTTTTAAGAAGTAAGTTCTTATTCAGACCCTAGAGCATTTACAGCTAGTCCTTTAATAGCCTCATTAAGCCGTCAATCAAATTGTGAACTTAGACCATGCGCTAAGAAAATTATAGAGTTCAAGTTCAGCCAAGCATTCATAATGAGTTAATGATAGACCTTGTAAAAGTTATATTTCAATCAGCTCCACTGAAGCTGGAAAATCAGATGCTTCAATTTTTCTAATTCATACCTATCAATCTCAGCTGTACAGCTGTCATTGAGAGTTGCAGTGTTCATTTTTCTAATTATAAAGAACTACACAATTAACACACACCAACTTGTGATAGCTTCATTTTTCCACTCTGTTATTCGAGAGTGTTCATGTCAACACCATCAACTCTTCCCTCCCACATTGTGGGTTAGGGCAGTTGGAACTGTCGAAATGCAGTCTGTTTGAATGAAACACTGAATTCAAATGGTCCTGAATAATTTAGCCTTCAAAACTGAAAGGATTATGATCCAGTACTTTCCCCACATACTGATAAAGCTTTAATCTGTCAAATGTGCTTTGAAACTTATAGAGGACCATAAGAATAGAGGCTGTATGAGCTTTCTCTGTCATTTAATACAATCAGAACTAATTTAACATTTCAATGCCTTTTACCTATATTAACCCCTTATCCCAATAAGCCATTGATAATTAAACCAACTCCTGCATTCAAAATACACAGAGACTGTGCTTCCACAGTCCTTTGAGGATTGAGAATTCCAATGTTTTCCACCTTCATGGTGAACTAAATTCTCCTTAGCTCATTCCTAAATAGTATCCCAAAAATTTTTAAATTGTACACTCAATTCTAGACTCCACAGCCAATGTCTGTTGACTCGTGCTGTTTCTTAGTTAAACCAAAACATTCTTCCATTCTGAGACCCCCTTACTAATGTACTGATCTCATGTATATTATCAGTGCAAATCCACCTCCTTTATCCTTCTTGACTTTCCTTCCTAAGTATCAAATATCCTTGAACTTGTGTTCCTAGTCCTTGTCACCGTGCAGCCGTGTTTCTGTAATAGAAAATTGTGTCATATGCATTTACAAAGTGTGGAGCTGGATGAACATAGCAGGCCAAGCAGCATTTTAAAAAGCTTTTGTGCTCCTAAGATGCTGCTTGGCCTGCTGTGCTCATCCGGCTCCACACTTTGTTATCTCAGATTCTCCAGCCTCTGCAGTTCCCATTATCTCTCATATGCATTTACTTCTATTTGTGCCTTTGGGTAGCTTATCTTGTTGTAACTGCTGCATGCATTCAAGCAGAGAGTGGCCTTACTTTTATCTTTTTGACAATATTCCATATTCAAAGTACAGTTGATGCTTTGTTTTGTTTCTCCTGTCTTCTAATCTTCTTTGTGGCTTTGTTGGTAAAGCCCAGGAGAGTATATCTATTCACTAAGCTTTCCAGATATCCTGTGACGTCATCTTCAACGACTTAAATACATTGCATCTGTTTCTGCCACCCTTTTAGAATTGTACCTTGAATTTTATATTTTCAGTCCACATTCACGTGACCAACGTAAATCACACCACACTTTTCTACATTGAACTTTATCTACCATATATATCCCACTCCGTCAAATGGACACTATGACCTTTTCAAGTTTCATGTAATCACCCTCACAATTTACATACAATTACCAGCCAAATTCCCTTCCAGTTTGGGTTTCACCTCACATTCTCATCCTCATTTCAACCAACTCCAACTGCACGAGCAAATCTCCCTGCAAGGATATCAGTCCCAGTCCTATTAAGATGCAAATCATCCAGCTTCTATATGTTCCACCTGACCCAGAACTGGTCCCGATTTTTTAGAAATCTGAGACTCTCCCTTCCATACCAGTTCTCCAGCCTCCTGTTCAATCAGTTGATTCTCCTATTCTTATGCTCATTGATATGTGGCATTGGGAGTATTATTGAGATTACTCCTCATGTGGTCATGTTTTCTGAAGTTTTCTTCCTAACCTTCTGAAATATGTTTTCAGGACTTCATCCCTCTTTTTACCTACGGCATTGATCCCAACGTAGACAACAACTTCAGTCCGATCTCCATCTCCTGCAAGGATGTTCTGCTGTTGCTCCATGACTTGCTTGGCCTTGGCATCAGTGAGACAACAAATCATCCTGGAGTCACAATTTTTACTGCAGAAATGTCTGTCTGACCTCCTGACTATGAATGGTGACCTGTGCCTGTTTAAAAGGGGGCATCATCTGGAATGTTGAGCTTCAAATTGCATCATAGCATCAAAATGACATTAGACAATAGTTGTTATCATAGTCTGTCTATTTTATATGCTTTTGGTGGATGTTCCCAGTGCAGGCTAATGTCTTCACCAAACTGGTGTCCGGTGCAATTCAATCAGAGTCGTGTTCAAGGCAATATTGCAGAAAATAAATGGCACTTATACTGCCAAAGAAACAGGTTCAATGGAAACAAGTTTTAGAACACAAGATGGTATTTTTGTCATCTGGAACAACTGCATTATTCATGACTTCTACAAAAGCTGCTCTCCCTGTCACATTGTTTTTGCTAATGCCTATTCTCAGAATTGTTATGGTGTATAAGGAAACTATTTGGCCCATCCTGTCCACATCATCTGTCCATCTGATCCTTCTAACTTAGTACCATTCTCCAGCCCTTTCTCCAAAACCGTGAATACTCTTTCTACTTAAATAATCATCTCAAGCGTCTTGAAATTTCCAACTAGCTTTTCTCCACCACACTTGCAGGCTGTGCAATTCCAGCATCTCACTGTGTGAAAGAGCTTTTTTATTCTCACATTGCATTTGTTTCTTTTGAAAATCACTTTAAATCTATACCCTTTCATTTTTGTTCCTTCCCCTCAACTCTGCCCAACCACATGATGTTGAAAATTTAGTCTTCTCCTCTCAAAGGGGAAACATCCCAACTTCCCAGATTCTCCAAGAGGGGGATGCAGATACCCTCCTCCCTCCGTACAAACCTCAGGGGATCTCTCTCCCACTGCAACTCTCTTGTAATATCCGCTTCCGCCTCTCCTCCCTATTTATTCCAGAGCCCTCTCCCCCTCCCCCTTTTCTGATAAAGGGTCTAGGCCCGAAACGTCGCTTTTGTGCTCCTAAGATGCTGCGTGGCCTGCTATGTTCAACCAGCTCCACATTTTATTATCTTGGGTTCTCCAGCATCTGCAGTTCCCATTATCTCTGATACAATGTTATTGCTAATTGTTTTTCTTCTGTGCAGATCTCGAATTTCTTATTTTGGTAGTGATTTCCAGAAATGGAGATCAATGCTGTATACATCATCAGCTCACTGTATGAAAAATGTAGACCCTATGAGTGGCTGCTTTGATTCCATGAGCTATAACTTTATATGCAAGGCTGTAATATGAGACTGTTGTGTATGCCTTAGGGCTGCTACCTTCATTAAACCTGTGCATTTGTTGCCTTATAAACTAACAATCATTATTCTTGGGCATTCTGGTGTCTAGATCAGGTATTGTGCCTCTCAGATCTACGGAGTTAAATACAGTAACAAGAATTTATATTTGGCCTCCAAATTAGCCCATATTTTAAGTTGTCATGGATGTAATTTGATACTCCATAAGGAATGAAGCCTCAACTTTGGGAGCGACCTAAAAGGGGTAAAGGACAGTAAAGAGTTTTGATAAACTCAGAATGTCTATTTACAATCAGTGAATGTGTTTATACAGTGGTTTGAGTGGATTTTATAATCATATACACAAATTAGAACATTGGGCAATATAATCATATGTACTAACTTAGAATGCAAAATAGAATGAACATTATTAGAGTTAAGAGTGGCAAATGAGAAAGTTGTGAGCTACCTCTGATGTGTACACCTCCCATTTATATATGAATAAATGCCTAGACAAAAGAATCTAAGTTGCATTTGATCTTTAAGAGATGAAAGGGTTAAAACTTTCCCCTTTAAGGAAGCATAGAAGAAAACATCAGCATAGAGGTCAAGGACGTGGGACCAAGGCAAAGCAAGTTGAAAAAGTGGAATTAAAGACAAGATGGGACAATTAATAACAAAGAAAGTAATGGAAGGGTAAAAAGTGAGAAGAGGATTGGGAGCAGTAGAAGCAGAAAACTTCAGTAATCCTTTCCATTAATACCATTAGCAGCATGACGTTGGTTGAAAAGAGGGTGGAGATATACTCAATCCAATCTGGTGAATTAGTAGCAGAGTAGGGTGTTGAAGGGAGACGGCTGAAATCTGCACTCATTTTGAAATACTTATGATTTAGCCTTCAATATTTTGTTCATGTGAAAGCTGCAGATAATTTTCCAGTATGTATTGCCATGAATGAGATTCGTCATTGGTCGACCAGATTGGAAAAGATCAGTGACAAATTTGCCCCTCTTAAAGGTATCAGGTGAAGTAGTGGCAGAAAATGCCATCAGCTGACCTAGGCTTTTCACATTTAGCACTCCAAAGTCAAGATAACTAAAAATTGCTGCTTCCCTGCTCATGTGTGTCTTACTCCTTCAGAGATTTATCCAATAATCATACTTTTTTTTTACTTCCTAGTGTTATCATTAATCTGGTGGTACATTTTCATGGTCAGTGATAAAAGCTGCAAAATAAAAGAAGGCGAGGGCATGGGCATGGCATAGTATTCCTCGCTCTTCAAGTTAGGTCCATTACATGTCAAGATTGAGGCCTTCAATGTAGGGTTTTGAATTTTTCATTCATTTTAATGATGCTCTTGCCCCTCCAATATTGCAGTCTTCCAATATCTCCTTATTGCACCACCATGAGGAATTCTATCTTCATATTCATTGTCTGATATCTGGTATAATGATAGGTAAATGCTGGCAGCCCATTGGGCTCTGTAAATGACCACAAACTGGAAAATAGGTCAAGGAGGGATGTGCGGAACACCCAGAAGATAACCTGGGCACCAAATTTTCTTTGTTTTCCATGTCCAATGTCAGGCACATGTTGGATCTATGCAGGTCAGCTTCAGATGATTAGTGCTTCTATGGATGCATGTTGGCCTTTAAAGATGTTACCAGTGCCAAGGATGTTGGTCAAATCTGGGATATCCTTGTAGTCATGAGTTGTTCCAGGATTGGTACCATTGATTAGGTAGTCTGAATTCGGTAAGATAAAGTAAAAAATTCCATCAGACTTCACAGTGAGAAAAGAACTCTCCAAACAACTCAATGCAATTGGTATCAGAGATAATGGGAACTGCAGATGCTGGAGATTCCAAGATAATAAAATGTGAGGCTGGATGAACACAGCAGGCCAAGCAGCATCTCAGGAGCACAAAAGCTGACGTTTCGGGCCTGGACCCTTCATCAGAGAGGGGGATGGGGGGAGGGAACTGGAATAAATAGGGAGAGAGGGGGAGGCGGACCGAAGATGGAGAGTAAAGAAGATAGGTGGAGAGGGTGTAGGTGGGGAGGTAGGGAGGGGATAGGTCAGTCCAGGGAAGACGGACAGGTCAAGGAGGTGGGATGAGGTTAGTAGGTAGCTGGGGGTGCGGCTTGGGGTGGGAGGAAGGGATGGGTGAGAGGAAGAACCGGTTAGGGAGGCAGAGACAGGTTGGACTGGTTTTGGGATGCAGTGGGTGGGGGGGAAGAGCTGGGCTGGTTGTGTGGTGCAGTGGGGGGAGGGGATGAACTGGGCTGGTTTAGGGATGCAGTGGGGGAAGGGGAGATTTTGAAACTGGTGAACTGGTGAAGTCAATGCAATTGGTATTTAGTTGAACAAAGGTAAGATTCAACCCAACACGTTCAAATGGTAAAATGTTGAGCAAGAATTGGAGGCCATTTAATTATCATTCTCCCTAGAACCCACCAGCTCAAATTACATTGTAAAACGACTATGGATTCTTTGCTTGTAAAGACTTATTTCTGGGAACAATTTATTTTTGGAAAATGAAATAGAATTGAATTCATTAAAGCCAACTCATAGGTTAGAACATTCATATTTGAACTTTAATGTGTTGGATGTGATTTTTGAAAATCTGAACACAAATTTGTAATCATTTTATTTTCCAGCATAAAGTTACTTGTTCAGAAGCTGTACCCTCTGGTTATTTTAGGTTTTAATTGAGATTAAAAGGGATGCAGGCATTAGATAAGGGTTAGCATCCCCTGGGTTATTTGAGGAGAATGTGACAGTATACTCCTTGCGATCTATTTCTTTAATTTTTCATTTCAAGTGTTTGTTCAAGAGCCGCTGCAATTTGCTTCATGCTGTTTGTGATGAATAATAGTGTTTTACAGTTACTGAACAAGTCTAGTGCTCTGGTAGTGAAACACCACTTCTGAACTCTCAGCTTCCTCTTCATTTGATTTTGCTCCCTGCCTTATATAGCCGGCAGCCTGCAATTATCATTTCTTCAAGCATGGTTAACTTCAAAGAATTGGACTTTACCATAATTAAGCAGAATTTAAAAACATGAATCTTCATACTATGTAGTGTTTGTGCTGTGATTACATCACTGATTTAATCTAAAAACAAAGTAAAGCCAGTAAAATTTCACTGTTCCAGTTGCAACAAATGGAGCTTTAACAAGGTTTTTTTAGCCGTAGGTACATAATTAAGCTCTCAATTCTTTAAAAATTATAACTTGACTTGATGTGCTGAGTTGCAGTGCTATACTGAAAACTGTTTTGATCAATTTCAGTCACACAATGTCAAAAGGCCATAGGTCAATTCAGAGTGAGAATACGTAAATTGTCTTAATCTTCCCATCACAAGCACTAGGGATATCCACAAAGCCTTTCCAATCCTGCTGCTATAATTTTATTGCAAACACATGCAAGCAGAATTTCTGCAAAATCGTGCTGAAAACATAGTGGTGGAGGGGGAGAATCTCCAAGGAAATTCCAAGTGAATGTGCCTTGACTACTAATATGAAAATTGTAGCCTTGTTTGCACCATTGACAGTTTCTTCTCCATCTACCACATAACCTCTCTAAATAAGGCTTAACCTTCAAGTGTTGTCACTGCTGTTCCTATTCTGCCATGATGGAAGCTGTCTCACACAATTTTTTTACAAAATTGAAAGGAGAGATTTTAAGTCCATGCACATCCTTCCTCTTTTTTTAAGCATTGCCGGTACACTGTGACTGGACAGATAATCAGTGTTCACCATGCAGAGAATCAAATATTACAGAAGGAGACTTGGTACTTGTCTGCCTCTTGTGTTAGCTTATTTAGGTGCTGTTTTAGTTGGATGGTGTCATTCTCATTCATTGCCACGGCTCCCAATTTGAAACAATTGGCAAATGTAAAATTTTGTATTGTATTCTAATACTTAAGTCATTCATACACACATAAATTGAAAAAACTAGGTGCTAGCACTGAACCTTTTGAAAGAAAACATTATCTGCCTTCAGATAAATAATCATTTACCCTAACTCAGTATTTTCTGTCCCGAAGACAATATATTTTTTCCAATGATTTTCCTAAACCATGAATCTCAATTTTGTTAAATAGTGTAATTTTGTTAATTTTTTGGAATTTGTTAAGCAATTTCTTGACATCCTAATTTACTGCATTCCCTTCATCAACTTTCTCTGTTACTTTGTGAAAAGAAATCTGTTGGATTGGTCAAGCACAATCTGGTCTTTGACAAATAAATGCTAGGTAAACTTAATTGACTCAAACCTCTAAAGAAGGGTCTAGGCCCAAAGCATCAGCTTTTGTGCTCCTATGATGCTGCTTGGCCTGCTGTTTTCATCCAGTTCTACACATTATTATCTCAGATTTTCCCTTAATATTGTTTCTAAAACCTGATCCATCACTGATGTTAAGCAAACAGGCCTGTAGTTGTGGGAACTGTCAGACTTGAAATTTTGATTCACCTGGCACATCCCCAGGGTTAAGGGAAGATTAGAAGATTATGGTAAGCCTTTCCACTATCCCCACTCCTTCTTCCTTTAACAACCTCTGCAAGCATCCAGATCAGTTGGCTTATCCACATGCTAATATCTCTGGGCTGGCTCTTGCATTTACAAACTTCTCATTCAGAACTCAATACGCTGCTGTGAAGCCAAGGCTGAGACTGTGTGGCTTAACTCCATACTATACCATGTGTCTGCCAACTAAGCCTCAAGGGAACAAGGCACATAGCCAATCTATCCATTACAGGCTCTCTCTCAACTTTCACATGGAGGCAAAGAGTCATAGGGTTGTACAGCATGGAAACTTATATGCTAAATTAATCTAAGATAACAAAGTGTAGAGCTGGATGAACAGCAGGAAGGGTCTAGGCCTGAAATGTCAGCTTTTGTGCTCCTAAGATGCTGCTTGGCCCGGAGTGTTCATCCAGCTCTACACTTTGTTATCTCAGAATCGCCAGCATCTGCAGTTCCTATTATCTCCTAAATTAATCTAGTCCCATTTGCCAGCATTTGGCCCATATCCCTCCAAGCACATCTTATTCATATACCTACCCAGATGCTTTTAAAGCTTTGCAATTGTACCCACCTTCACCACCTCGTCTGGCAGTTCATTCCATACAAGTATCACATTCTGCGTGAAAAAGTTGCCCCTTAGGACCTTTTTAAATTTCCTTTCTCATCTTAAACCAATGTTCTCCAGTTTTGGACTCTCCCATCCTGTGGAAAAGACTTTTCTATTCACCCTATTGATGCTCTTAATGCTTTTATAAACTTCTATAATTTCTTACAGACATCATCCATTACCTTTAAATCGTCACTGCTAGCTATATTTTATCAGATATGTCTTTGATAGTCAATACTGATACAAAGTGCTTAATAAGTACTTTTAGCCTTGCCATAAAACTCTAATCATATATAACTTGCAATGCCCACCATAGGAGCCATTCCACCTCTCGCTAAATGCTTACATTTTATATGATTAGATAAATGATTGGATTTCTTTTCACTTTCACAGTAACACACCTTCTACTTTCTTTTTATCTCAGCACATGGGCTTGAGATGTTTATTCCCAACTAAGGATGTGTTATTAGGAAAGCCTTTGTTGACGCAGGCACCAAACCAAGTTCAGCGCTGCTTCAACACTGCAATTCACCTTGTAACTTGTTCCCTTGAGGCTTAGTAGGCAGACGCATGGTAAAGTATGGAGTTAAGCCACACAGTCTCAGCCTTGGCTTCACAGCAGCATATTGAGTTCTGAGCGAGAAGTTTGTAAATTCAAGAGCCAGCCCAGAGATATTAGCTTGTAATATGGACTGACCCTTCAATGCAGTACTGTCATCTTACGCTGATCTCAGGACACTATTTCACGCAAAAATAGTGGAGTTTTCCACTCTGTCCTGGCCTATATTTATTCTTGAATCAATATCATCATTGATCACTGTTTGGGAGCCTTCCTGACAAAGTGTTGCACACTCGCCATTTTTTTGGGTGAGATATAAACAGAGGCTTGCGTGAAGGAGGTTGTGCCTCACTAAATTAATTGAGTTTTTTGAAAGGTGACAAAGATGATGGATGAGAGAAAAACAATTGATGCTGCCTACATGGGCCTTAGTAAATCCTTTGACATAGCAGACTGATACAAAAGGTGAAGTCACATGGCATCCGGGTTGAGCTGGCAAGATGAATACAGAACTGGCTTAGTCACAGGAGGTAGAGGGTAACGGTGAAAGGATACTATTCAGAATGGGAGCTGTAGCTAATGGCGTTCCACAGGGATCAGTGCTGGGACCTCTACTGTTCACGGTCTACATAAATGGTTTGGACAAAAATGTAGCTAGTCTACTTAGTAAGTTTACAGATGATATAAAGATTAGTGGAGTTGCTGACAGTGAAGAGGATTGTCAAGTTCAGGTCAAGTACCCTGTCAGATAGAAATTATATACTGAATGGCTGAGCTCTTAGGAGTATTGATATGCAGAGGGATCTGGGTGTGCAGGTTCACAAATCACTGAAGGTGACAGCACAGTTAGATAAGGTAGTAAAAAAAAGGCTTGTGGCATGTTTGTCTTCATTGGAAGGGGCATTGAGTATAAGGGTAGACAAGTTGTGCTGCAGCTTTATCGAACTTTAGTTCGGCCGCACTTGGAATATTGCATGCAGTTCTGGTTATTACACTACCAGAAGAATGGTGATGCTTTGGAGAGGATACAGAAAATGTTTACCAGGATGTTGTCTGGCATCAAGGATTTTAGCCGTGATGAAAGGTTAGATAGACTGGGTTTGTTTTCACTGGAACGCAGGAGATTGAGAGGTGGCCCGATAGAAGTTTATAAGATTGTGAATGACATGGATAGAGTGGAAATTATGAGGATTTTTCGCAGGGTGGAGGATCAATTATGAAGGGACACAGGCTCAAGGTGCAAGGGAGCAAGTTTAAAAGAGATGTGCGAGGCACTTTTTCACGCAATGGGTGCTGAGTACCTAGAATGCGCTCGCATGGAAGGGCAAAATGTGTCGATGCAGGGTTGGAGGGCCAAAGGGACTGTTCTTGTGCTGCATTGTTCTTTGTTCCTTGTTCTTTGTAGCTTCCCTTTCTCTCTCAGGTTGCTTAAAAGATCCAGGGGTCCTGTTCAAAAAGGTCAGAGGAGTCATGAACCAAGTTACTCTGAATGAAGACCTACAACAAATGATCTATCCTTTATTAGTTGCTATTTGAAGGACCCGACAGTAAACAAAATAGCTTCCATGTTTCTTTAAATTACAAAGTGATTAAAATACGAAAGTACTTTGTTGGCTATAAAATACTTTAAAATGTCCCTTCAGTGCTGAAAGTCCCTGTATAAATGCAAATTCTTTCTATGCTCTCCAGATTGGGATCAATTAACATTATGCTTGCAGTGTGATGTTCCATCCCAACACAGAAGGCAATGGCACTATATGGCTTCAGTTCTCTTGAAGAGTGTAAAAGCTCAGCTGGGATTCTGTTTCTGAGAATGACTGCAGCTGGAACATAAATAGATGAGTGCTGAAGGCGATGGGTGCAGCTCAACAATTTCACTGTCAAAAACTAAGCAGGTTATTGCTGACAGGTCCAGCATTAAGCTCTGGTTAGGAGCAAATCACTGCAGATGCTAGAATCATCTGAAAACAAAAAAATGCTGGCAATCACAGCAGGTCAAGCAGCATCCATGGAGAGAGAGCAGGCTAACGTTTCGAGTCTAGATGGCTCGTCATCAAAGCTCTTGATTTTCACTCATGGACAGGGCTCACAGGCTCGTGTAATCTTCTGGCCTACTTTGTACAGCTCAGAAAAAAGTTGCCTCGGTGGCATGGTGGCTCAGTGAATAGCACTGTTGCCTCATAGTGCCGAGGACACTGGTTCAATTTCAGTCTTAGGTGACTGTCTGTGCGGAGTTTGTACATTCTCTCTGTGTCCGTGTGGATTTTCTCTGGCTGCTCTGGTTTCTTCTCACAGTCCAAAAATGTGCAGGTTAGATGGATTGGCTATGCTAAATTACCCCAGAGCGAACACGGTCATGGAGGCTAGGTGCATTAGCTCTGGTAAATATGGAGATAGGGTGGGATGCTCTTCAGAGAGTTGATACAGACCCAATGGGCCAAATGGCCTCTATGTGCACTGTAGAGATTCTAAGATTAGGTGGTAGGTGGGTGTTGGGCTGGGGCTTGCCAACCTTGGACATAGATCATAGACAGTCTCAGGGATTGCTGAGTGGAAGGGACATTTATTGAAAGCTCTATTTCAGCTCCCTGGGACATTGCTCAGTTGTGGTGTTAAATATTAGACCCACCCCCTTGTGACCCTTTTCTTCCCTCTCCCACCAGCTCATGCCAAATTCCTGCTAATTCATGCTAATCTAAGCAGCTAAGTCTCGAAATAAAAGTTAGCCTAATGGCGACCATATAATGATTGTCGATTGTTACAGAAAGATATCTGATTTGTTAAAGTCCTTTAGAGAAGGAAATCTATTGTCCTTACGTGGTTGGGCTTGTGTGTGACTCCAGGCCCAGAACAACGTGATTGACTTTTAGTTGCCCTCTGGGCATTTGGGGATAGTCATTTATGGCCTAGCCATAAACACCTTAAAGAATAATCAAAAGTGTCCTTCCATCTCATGGCCTCTCAGGCCAATCATGTCAATTCATTCATTCCAATCAACTCCATATAGTCCCTGAACAAAGTTGGTGTGTCAAACCATGACTCCCATTCGCCATCCATTGCCCTTACATGCTCCATGTCAACTCACTCAATATCTACCATGATTAGACATCAGGAATCAAGGGAATGTTTCTGAATATAGGGATAAAAAGTTAAATTTCAGGCTCCCTGCCAGAATAATACAATTCTCTCTTAAATATTAAATAGAAGATGTCAAGCTGCCCTGTAACTTTTGATCTCTGACAGTAACCCACTGTTCTGTTGCTAATCTATTCTCATAGGCCTCTATCTGGGGTTAAGAGGAAGCCACTCAGCTCCATGTGCATTCGGATGAAACCTGTCCCCAGTTTGCTCAGGTTTGTTTCTACGCGATTTGATTATTCCTGTGTGGTATCTTTTTCTGTGTATGATTAGCTAATTTTAATGTGGCTACTTAGAAAAAGGGCCAATGTTGAAGCAAGTAGCTGTAGCATGAGGAGAAGCTTTTTAAAGTATCAAATAAAACTTATCACAAGAGACCCATAGCCTGGGCTATATCATCTACGTGCTCTCTGAATTCTAAAATGCAATTCACACCATCAATCATGGTACTGAGAGTGTGCAGTTATATTTATTTCAATATGAATTTGTATTTTTAAAAGAAATACTGACTGTTGAAGGAGATGGTATCAATTTTGATTGTTTCATACCAATAGCAATCTGATGATTTTGAGTCTATTTCTTAAACTAGTTTCTATCTTCCACATATGATATTTGGGATGAATGAAAAATTTGATGTTTAATGGTTAGCCAACAGAAAAAAAACTTTTAAGTCATCATACTTATAGGATCAAAGTTTAAATATCCTCTCTCCCATTCATAATCAATCTCTGCCATTGCTGCCTCAGACCAGGATCTCTTGTTTCAATTAGCAATGTTGCTGTATGATAGTTTCCACAACAAAATAAACATGTATTTAAACTTAAGATAACAAAGTGTGATGCCGGATGAACACAGCAGGCCAAGCAGCATCTCAGGAGCACAAAAGCTGATGTTTCGGGCCTTGACCCTTCATCAGAGAGGGGGATGGGCAGAGCGTTCTGGAATAAATAGGGAGAGAGGGGGAGGCAGACCGAAGATGGAGAGAAAAGATAGGTGGAGAGAAGAGTATGGGTGGGGAGGTAGGGAGAGGATAGGTCAGTCCAGGGAGGACGGACAGGTCAAGGAGGCGGGATGAGGTTAGTAAGTAGGAAATGGAGGTGTGGCTTCAGGTGGCATCATTGTGGCACTGCAGGAGGCCCATGATGGACATGTCGTCTAAGGAATGCAAAAATTCCATCCCCTATTCCGAATTCCTCCGCCTTCACCATATCTGCTCCCAGGATGAGGCATTCCACTCCTGCCCATTCCAGACGTCCACGTTCTTCCAGGACCGGAACTTTCCCCCGCAGTGGTCGAGAACGCCCTTCACCGCGTCTCCCGCATTTCCCGCAACACATCCCTCACACCCCGCACCCGCCACAACTGCCCTAAGAGGATCCCCCTCGTTCTCACACACCACCTCACCAGCCTCCGGATACAACGCATCATCCTCTGACACTTCTGCCATCTACAATCCGACCCCACCAGCCAAGACATTTTTCCATCCCCTCCCTTGTCTGCCTTCCGGACAGCCCACTCTCTCCGTGACTCCCTTGTCTGCTCCACACTCCCCTCCAACCCCACCACACCCGGCGCCTTCCCCTGCAACCGCAGGAAGTGCTACACTTGCCCCCACACCTCCTCCCTCACCCCCATCCCAGGCCCAAGATGACTTTCCATATTAAGCAGATGTTCACCTGCACATTTGCCAATGTGGTATACTGTATCCATTGTACCCAGTGTGGCTCCACTACATTGGGGAAACCAAGCGGAGGCTTGGGGACCGCTTTGCAGAACACCTCCGCTCGGTTCGCAATAAACAACTGCACCTCTCAGTCGCGAACCATTTTAACTCCCCCTCTCATTCCTTAGACGACATGTCCATCATGGGCCTCCTGCAGTGCCATAATGATGCCACCCGAAGGTTGCAGGAACAGCAACTCATATTCTGCTTGGGAACCCTGCGGCCCAATGGTATCAATGTGGACTTCACAAGCTTCCAAATCTCCCTTTCCCCCACTGCATCACAAAACCAGCCCAGCTTGTCCCCACCTCTCTAACCTGTTCTTCCTCTCACCTATCCCCTCCTCCCACCTCAAGCCGCATCTCCATTTCCTACCTACTAACCTCATCCCGCCTCTTTGACTTGTCCGTCCTCCCTGGACTGACCTATCCCCTCCCTACCTCCCCACCCATATTCTCCTCTCCACCTATCTTCTTTTCTCTCCATCTTTAGTCCGTCTCCCCCTCTCTCCCTATTTATTTCAGAACCCTCTGCCCATCCCCCTCTCTGATGAAGGGTCTAGGCCTGAAACGTCAGCTTTTGTGCTCCTGAGATGCTGCTTGGCCTGCTGTGTTCATCCAGCTTCACACTTTGTTATCTTGGATTCTCCAACATCTGCAGTTCCCATTATCTCTGGTGTATTAAAACTTGTAGTGTAAACTGATGCTTTCTGAGTAGAATGCATGATGAGACTTTACACCTTCAGAATAGAAATCAGAAAAATCTGTGTGATATTTTATCTTACAGGACTTGGAACAAGCATAAAGGGGCACATCTCAAACTGAGAGTTAATCCTTACTGTCCTAAATCTAGGCAACACAGCTTAACTTTCTAAACAGTCTGACTGCAATGTAAAGCTCTCTGATGAAGGGTCTAGGCCCGAAACGTCAGCTTTTGTGCTCATGAGATGCTGCTTGGCCTGCTGTGTTCATCCAGCTCCACACTTTGTTATCTTGACTGCAATGTAAAGCCATTTTTCTTCCAAAACAAAAAAAAGGTAGTGAAGTAACTTTTAAAAATCAGCTTCTTAAAGGAACCTACAAAGGAATTGTTGAAGCTACTTTTTATAAAATGTTGATGAATGATTAAATCTCAAGCAATAATAGCACTATGAACTAGAATAATTTTCCATATTTCTCTTCCAGGACCCATATTAAATACTCTTGTTTTCAATGCAGCCCGATCTAAAGTAATGTAGACACATGATTCCTTAACGTTATTTAATTAGTTTGCTAGATTAATAGCTCCACCAATGGGTGTAAAATTAGCAAGAACAAAACAAACTCTTGAATCAATATAAGGCTGGTAGAAATGCTTCAGCCTGTCAAGAAGAAAAGCTTGCATTATACATGTTTATTCATGGCCATTTGGCAACTTAAATGCTTGACAGCTAATGGGGTATCCTCTGAAGTGCAGATATGGTTGGAATGAAGGAAACACAGTAGCCAATCCATGCACAGCATGATTCCTGGAACACCAAAATACACCAATGATCAGATTTATAATGTTGATTGAAGGACGAATATTGACCAGAACATCAAGGAGTTCTGTTCTGTCATTCTGAAGGAGTGTCATTGGACTCGAAATGATAATTTACTTCTCTCTCTCTACAGATACTACCAGGCCTGTTGAGTTTCTCCCGAACTTTCTGCTTTTATTTTAGATTTCCAGCGTCTGTGATATTTTGCATTTGAGATCTATCCCACTCTTCTTTGAAACGGTGACATCGGCCTTGTGTGGGCACCTTAAGAGGTTGGCAGATGGAGAGTCAGTTAAACTACTCATTCAAAAGATGCCAATCAGCAATCAAAAATATGGCAAGCTTTTTTCTAATTTATGGGACTATCAAAGTTGATGCTGTACCAGAAGAAAGAAAAAATAAACACAAGCATTTGCTTCAGGACATTCCAAAGCCTCTTACAGAAAATAAAATGTTTTTTTTAAGTGTGCAGTCAGTCTTGTTGTATAGAGATATGCAATAATAAATTTATGGGCAGCAAGCCCAGCTCCTCTGATTTAAGGCGTTGGTTTGGGGATAAATTTTGAGCAGGACTGTGAAATAATCATTAGCCATCAAACCAGAATTCGGTTTGCATTGTGGGGTGGACTTCAAGCTCTACTGGAATACAAATCGAAAGAACTGCAGATGCTGGAAATCCGAAATGAAAACAGAAACTGCTGGTAAAGCTCAGCAGGTGTGGCAGCTTCTGTGGAGAGAGTTAATTGTTTTGGGCCCAGTTACCCTTTCTCTGCAGGTTAAATAGCTTGCTTCTGTTTTGAAGTCTCGTCGCCTTATTGTCTTCTGGCTTTTTCAGAATGGCTTCCTGGTTGTGGAACTGGCTAGACATGTCCTGGAGTTAGAGATGACAAGGTGTAGAGCTGGATGAACTCAGCAGGCCAAGCAGCATTAGAGAAGCAGGAAAGCTGATGTTTCGGGTTGAGACCCATCTCTGTCTTGAAAGTAACTTGGATGTGACATACTTAAAAGGGGCACTGACACTGCTCAGCATCAGCTGCATTAGACGCAATTCACACATTTACCAAGGAATGAGGATTTGCTGGTTAACCCATTTCATGGGAGATTTGAAAGTCATTTTCGCCTGAAAGGCAGTAAATTTTTTTTCATCAAAGGCAAAATCAATTGACAGGAATGTTGCAAAGGTTCAATCACCACATTTGTGTTCTCATACATGGCAAAGTAATGTTGGAATGTATGTCAGCCAGGAAGAGGAAAGAAGACAGGCTGGTGGTTTGATAATGAGCCTGGAAGTTCTCCTCCAGGCTGTAAGTACATTCTCTTGCAGCTAATGGCAGTAGCAGACCGTGCAGACTAATGAAAGCAGCCTGGATAAATGTCAAAAAGAAGATTAGCAGCCATGGGATCATTGCTCAGACCTGAATCCGCTGTCAGAAGTGAAAAAATGATTGGCTGAGACTCACACATAATGAGTTAAACATCATCAGTGAGTATAGATGAAATGTAATTTGAAAATGTTATTGTGATATAGCATATTTTGGGTACTCAAGGGTGTAAGGGGAGAGAATGCCATTCCACATTGTGCGTAAATGATGCCTTCAAATGACTTGTCCCTCAGGCGTGGTGCAAATGGACCGTGTGGTAGAGGTGATGCAGTCAGCACCACCTGGACATAACTCTCAGGCCAATTATGATGGGGTAAACCTTCCCTCTACCACTCAGTCATTTTGAAGATCTGCCCCAAGTTTTGTTGCGTCAGACTATCAATGTTCAGGATCAAAGGTGGTATATGGACTTGAGGCAGAGATCAGTCATGAACTGACTTGATTGTGGAATATACAAAGTGTTTAGAAAATAAGGAAATAGTTTGACAGAACGTGGTGCAGAAGGTTCCAAGGAGAGCTCAAGGGTAAGGAAATAAGAAGGGGGTTGTTGCAAAATCCAGGTTGTGAGAGAACCTCAGGTTGGCAGGGCAGTAAGGCTTTGGGATGCTTCCAATCAGTAGGATGGACCCATTATGGAAGATACCCAAGCCACCATACAATTGCAGGAATATACTTTTACTTTTTTACTCAAACCCCTTTGCAGTGAAGACCAGCCTTCCTTTGTTTTCCATAATGAGTGGTGCGCCTGCATGCTAATTATTAGTTGACTCATGAACAAGAAAACCCAGGTCCCTTCGGACAACAACATTTCCTAACATCTTACTATTAAAGAACTATTCTGTCTCTCTTTTGGCAAAGTGGAGAACTTATTTTATTAATATTGCATCTGCTATGATCTAGTTCATTCATTTAACCAATTTAACATCCTCCTCACAACTTAGATTTGGCTTATTAACACATTGTGATATATTATGATTGACCTCAACATCCAAATCATAAGGAGGCCTGACAAGAAGAGATTCTTTTCCTAACGAGATGAGTTTATTACATGATAACAAATAGGTGCAAGTTAGATTACTTAGTTAGACATAGCTACTAAGACATGTGGGAGACACAGATGAGACTCTTTGAGATCCCAAGCCATTTTCTGATTTCCGCATCCAAGACTGTGTGACACAATTTTCTTGGGAGCAACATAATGCATTTTCCAACATTCACCCTTTCAGAATTATATAATGGGTGTTAGAACAGAGGTGGATAAGTGTTGGGGAAATTGCCTATAGAATTTCACAGGCCTTCTGAGCAACAAACTCTCTTGCAAGGTACCGTGAAATTCTGTCCCACGATTTAATAGACTGCTGCATGCTTTAATGCATTACAATTACACCATATTAAAAAAATAATTTGGCAATTACCCAGCGCTCTGAAAGTTAACTGATTTCACCTCTCAGATAGAATAATTAAAGCTTAGAATACTAATACAAATTGCATCATTGGTAAAATTTGTTTATGTACCCTGAATCAGAACTTGGTTTTGAGGGATGTTTTCACTCTGACCCTGTAGATTAGAATTTACAGTATAGAGCCCAGAACAAAATAAAGGTGTAAAAGATGTATTGCATTACAGCTAGGCAAGCTAACACACGGCCTCAGTTACTTCCCTAAGACCAAATTTGATTCAGCAGAATATTCCCAAAGTAACAATATGTTTTTATCATAAATATATGACTAAAAGCCTTCCATTATTATGCTGTAGGAGACCCGGGTGGACAATAAGAGAGGGACCTCAATGAGATAATGTTATTCATTTAGTTCTGTGTATTCGCTTTGAAGGAAAATCATCAGTTAATTTCAGAAATTGTGAATATGTTTTCTTGTCATTTTTTGTCAGTGGTGGCCTACCATAACCTTTCACTGTCTACTCTCAGTTGGAAAGGGAATTGAACCAAGAGCCAAGGAGTCATACAGCATGGAAACAAACTACTGCAGTTGTTGGAAATCTGAAGAAGGGTCAGGCAGCATCTGGAGGTGGGGAAACAGAGTTAATGTTTTCAGTTGAGATGGCCATTCATTACCATTGATTAGAAGTCATCTTTAACTGTAAAACCATCTGAAATAACAGATACCCAATGATCTGTTTGCAAAAGCTACAAAGTTTTGTTTCAGAAACAGTTGGACTAAATTTAGTTAAAATAACAAGGCAACTATCAACCTATTCCTCATCCTCTCCGTAATGAACATGAGGAATTATGGCTGGGATGAACTGTGAAACATTCCTACCTTCCAGCTCAAACATACATTAAAACCAGGCACCAACAGTCCAGTCAGGAGATGGGTTTAAATCTCACGATTGCCACTTGATTATTTAGATCACAAAAGAGCCAACAAAAATGGAGTTGGGAGCAGTCTGTTGATAAAGTGAAGTATTTTTTAAAGGACTGCTTGTAGTGCAGAGGAACAAGAGCCTTCCTGTGGCCTCAAGCTAACAAAAACATAGAATCATAGAAAAGTTATGGTATAAAAAGCAGCTATTCAGATCATCATGTCAGCACTGACAAAATAAACTAGTCACCTATTCTATTACCACCTACCAACCAGCTTCCTGCTAATGACACCTCAGGTACAGAATTTCCTCTATTTGCTAGTCAGATCAACTGACCTTAGCCATGTCTTAATTTTGAGCTCTCCTACCCATTATTGGCTTGACCATTTCAGTCCGAGTACCAATATTTCCATTTCAGGTAAAGAGTCGCCAAAACCACTATGGTCCAACTCTGATCTCCTGAATTGCCAGTGACTGTACTTAACAGCTTAAAATATAGGCGAGAAACAGAGTCAAAAAATTGCATTCTGTTATACTCATAAGACTATGCTTCCTCTGCTCTCCCCTCTAATTATCACAGCCAATGATGACATACATTTCTATTAGTTCTTGCCCTAACTCAAGGAGAAATATGTTCCATTGCTCCAGAAAGGCCCATGATTCTCTCTAGCAAAAAAAGAGTTGCAGATCAAATAAGGTGCATAGATTAAGTTTCTCTTCCAAACAGTGCTCGAGAAACCGGCCAGAGAATCATATCCATTAAATCTCAAAGAGAATAATCAATCAATTTCAAGGATAGACCTGTTGACATTGAGTTAGCTATGCCTGCCACAATATCAGGTGTCCTAACTGACTTCTAAGCCTTAAAAAGACAGATCTGGGGTAAGAGAGAGGGATGAGATAGGAGCAAGTGGGAGCAAGAATATTATTGTTTTAGTCTGAAGGAGCATTTCTTATGGCGTCACAGAAACAATTTAAAACTTTCTTACTGAGCTGCTGCTTATCTAGACTACCAACAGATATTATGTTGCCATAACATGTCAGGATCTAAAGAATGTTGTAGAGCTCTGAATCACATATTAAATCAATGGGAGGGTGGTACCTACAACTGCCCTCTGTTTCTGCAGATTGTTAGTCTGCAAAATCATTGCTCTATGTCAGATCCTTTTAGCTGTAAATTCTGTGTGAAATGATGAAGCTGGTCATCAAGCAACAGAAAATTTTCTGGCAGCTTTGCATTGCACTCAATTTATTCCTACTCTGTAGTTTTCAATCAGTGTTATCGAGATGAAACAGGAGGTGTTGCCACTTCAAAGAAAATCTGTTCTGACCTCCAAAGATGGCAGTGCTGAAGAAAATTAGATAATGTGAGAATTGTATCAGAGGGAGGATGATCATCTTAAAAGTATGTCGTCAAACAGTGCTTGGCAAACATTGTTTTTGAAGATTGTAGGAGAGGAACAAGTCAAACTGTCATCTGTCATTTTTATTCTGTGGTATCAGATGCAGATGACAAGATGATAAATTTCACTCATTTTCATGCTGTCCCTTAATATTTGTAAGCACTCAAAAGCTTTCTTAGTGCATTTTGAAGAATGCTGACCTAGTTAATCTTCCAATCAGCAAAAATTCAAACACATGCAGATTTGCACATTGAGTACATATTGGGCAAGTAAAAAGAACAGGTTGGGGGGAGGGGGGGTGTTCCTGTCAATTTCAATTTATGTGAACTAACAGTCCATCCAGGAAAAGTACTCACTGAATTGAGTATGATTTAACATTCTTCTCATGCTTTCAGATTTGCAGTTGATTTCCCAGCCAGGAGAGCCTTCAAATTTAGCAAGGCTTTCATTCACATGGCATGTTATCTGAGCTGTCAGAACTACATCAAAATGTATTCAAACAATGGATAACTCTGATTCCTTTTATTCATTCAGGAGATGAGTCATAATTTATTGGCCTTCCCTAGAATCCTTTGAGAAGGTGATAATAAGCGGCCTTCTTGAACCGTTATGGTCCATTTGGTGTAGGTAGATCGGCAATGCTGTTAGAGAGAGAATTCCAGGATTTTGACCCAACAACACTGAAGGAACAGCTATGTATTTCCAAGAGAGGCGAAGGAATGGCTTGGAGGGGAAATTGCAGGTTTCCTTGCAGGTGTATTATCTGCTGTTATCCTTATGGTAGTGGTCACAGGTTTGGCAATCCAGCTTGTTGTCTGCCAGCACACTCCTGTGACAGTGAGATCCTGTCCATGTCCTCCCTACTCTCTTCCTCCTGTGTACTGGAGGTACATAATGGTAAAAATGACTACAATACAATCCTTGTTGACAAAGTCCTGGCTTCACATTGCAAATACATTATTTTGTATAAGTGGGATAAACCTCAAACTGGTCTAGCAGCTCAAAACTATATATCAATGAGGCACTGTGGACCATCTGCAGTAGCAGAAATAAATCTAAAACCTTATGGCCCAGTTTATCTCCCAATATACTATTACCATCAATGAGGAGATCACCGAAGAGAGCACTCATGACTCCTCAGACACTGAAGCATTCCATATTCAAATGCAGCAAGATCTGGATAATATCCAGACTTGGACTGTGAAGTGGCAAATGACATTCAAGCCACACAAATGCCAGGCAAGATCATCTCCAATTAGTTAGAATCTAAGCATCATCCCTTGACATTCAATGGTGTTACCTTCACTGAATTCCCCAATATCAACATCCTGAGGATTCCCATTGACCAGAAACTGAACTGGACCAGCCACAAGGCTAGAAGAAATCTGCAGCAGGTAACTCACCTCCTGACTCCCTAAAACCTGTCTACCATCTACAAAGCACAAGTCATGGGGTTGATAGAATACTCCCCACTTGCCTGGATGGATGTGGCACTAACAACATTCAAAAGGCTTGACATCATTCAGGGCAAAGCAGCCTTCTTGATTGGCACCCCATCACGCACATTTAGTACTCATTCTCTCCACCACCAATGCTCAGCAGCACCACGTGTATCATCTATGAGACACTCTGCAGGCATTCACCAAAGCTCCTCAGGGACCACCTTCCAAACCCACAGCCATTTCCATCTAAAAGGACAAGGGTAGTAGATACATATGAACACCAGTTTCTGCAAGTTCCCCTCTGACCGACTTGCTAATCTGACTGAGAAATATTTTGCCATTCCTTCAGTGCCACCGAGTCAAAATCCTGGAATTCTATTCAATAGAATTGTGGATCTACCAACAGGACTTGGTTTGTAGCAATTCACGGCACCTTCGGAAGAGCAACTAGAGGTGGGCAATAAACTGTGCCCACATCCAATTATTGAATAATTAAACACAAATAAAACTATGAAATAGATAATTAGCAAGTAGCATAAAAATAGATTATAAGAACTGCTTTAAATATATAAAAAGGAAGAGAGCGGCTAAAGTAAATATAGACCTCTGAGAGGTCAAGGATTGAGAAATAGTAATAGGCAGCCTTAAAATGGCAGAAGAATTGAAGAAATGTTTTGCATTATTCTTCACAGTAGAGGACATTAAAAAAATTCCAAAATACTAAACAATCAATTGATTCATTGTGGGAAGGGGTGCAAGAGGAAATAACAATAATAATTCTCACTGGAGAAGAAGTACTTAAGAAACTAATAAATCCCCGAGACCTCATGTGTTACATCTTATGATTTTAAAGGAAGTAGCTACGAAGATAGGTTTATGCACTGGTAGAAACTTCTAAGAATTGTTAGATTTTGGAAAAGTCCCAAAGGATTGGAAAAATGGCAATGTAATACCCTTATTCAAAAATTGAGGGAGACAAAAGTTAGGTTAACTAGAGATAGTAGGATTAATAGTCAGTTTAACTATGTTCTGAGGAAGGATCTCTCAACAGGCAGGACTTATACGCTTAATGGTAAGGTCCTGGAGAGTTTTGCCAATCAAAAGGATCTTGGAGTACAGGCCCATAGCTACTTTAAAGAAAAGTCGCAGGTAGTAGAAATACAATCTAAAACCTTCAGTAAAGCCTTTGATAAGGTTCCACATGGTAGGCTACTGGGGAAAATACACAGGCACGGGATTGAGGGAGATTTAGCAGTTTGGATTAGAAACTGGCTTTCTGTAAGAAGGCAACAAGTGGTGGTTGATGGAAAATACTCAGCCTGGAGTCCAGTTACCCGTGGTGTGCCTCAAGGATCTGTTTTGGGACGACTGCTGATGTCATTTTTATAAATGACATGGACGCAGGCATTGGTGGATGGGTTAGTAAGTTTGCAGATGACACTAAAATCGGTGGAGTGGTGGACAGTGTGGAAGAATGTTGCAGGTTGCAGGAACACTTGGATAAATTGCAGAATTGGGCTGAAAGATGGCAAATGGAGTTCAATGCGGATAAATGTGAGGTGATTCACTTTGGGAGGAATAATAGGAAGGCAGAATAGGGGGTCAATGGAAAGATTCTTGGTTAGTGTAGATGTGCAAAGGGATCTTGGTCTCCATGTACATAGATCCCCGAAAGTTGCCACCCAGGTTGATAGTGCTGTTAAGAAGGTTTTATTAGCAGAGCGATTGAGTTCCGGAGCCGTGATGTCATGCTGCAACTGTACAAAACACTAGTGCGGCCTCACTTGGAATATTGCGTGCAGTTCTGGTCGCCCCATTACAGGAAGGATTTGGAAGCATTGGAAAAGATGCAGAGAAGATTTACCAGGATGTTGCCTGGTCTAGAGTGAAGGTCTTATGAGGAAAGGCTGAGTGACTTGGGTATGTTCTCATTAGAGAGAAGAAGGCTAATAGGGGATTTAATAGATACAAGGTGATCAGAGGATTAGATAGAGTGGACAGTGAGAGTCTTTTTCCGAGGATGATGACATCAGCTTGTATGAGAGGGCATAGCTACAAATTGAGGGGTGATAGATTTAAGACAGATGTCAGAGGCAGGTTCTTTACTCAGCGTGGTAAGGGCATGGAATGCCCTGCCTGCCAATATCGTGAACTCAATCAATTGATTCATTGGGGGAAGGGGTGCAAGAGGAAATAATGGAAATACGTGATTGGGGCATTTAAACAGTCCTTGGATAAGCATATGGATAATGATGGGATAGCGTAGGGGGAGGGGCTCAGATTAGTTCACAGGTCGGCGCAACATTGAGGGCCGAAGGGCCTGTTCTGCGCTGTATTGTTCTGTGTTCTATGATTGCCCTGGGCAGATAAATTAGTGGGGTTTGATAACCTTGCAGCGACATTAAAATGAAACACGTTATTGCACTCCAAACTGCAAAATTGAATTGGAGACCTGTATTCTGAAATGGGCTGTTATGTCGTGGTGAGGATGGTCAGTGTCCAAAGCCATTCTTCTAAGACTAAGGATGCAGGTAGTCATTGCACATGAAGTGTGACCTGAAATGTTGGGCAATTATGACCAAGATGAAGGTGTGGGGGAACAAGCAGCAAGCTGGAGTCACCTGGTTCTGACTTTTATGTTGGGAATTGTTGCCATCTAGTTTCTCTCTGCTGCCTGATAAAATTACATGCTGCATACAAATAAGGCAAGATCAGGCAACTAATAAGATCTTAACATGCAAATAGGCCCCTCGCCACTCACTGGTGACATTATTATCTCACTGTTTTGTGGAAACTCAGACTTTATTTCCTAATGTTGAGTATCTCATTTCTCCAATTTCACCATATTTTCCCAGTTGACTTTTCATTGCCCTTGTGGTACACTGCCTGGGTAGATTCCACTTTAAGTGTGTGTAATTTCTCAAGCAGCAGTGACTGAGTAAGCCCAGCAGTTATAGAGGGAGAATAATAATCGGTTAAATAGGAGAAGTAGTCTTATATTAAAAATAGAATGAACTTCAGAAAATACCCTTAGAAACGACATATGAAGAAGCCTTCATTAAAAAAAAATCAGTATTTCCATTATCACGAATACAACTTTATTTTAAAGAATCAAGAATTCCCGCAAAGATATAATTCAACATAATGGTTACAACACAATAATACAAATTTCACAGAAGGTTCCCTGGAATCCTCCTGATAATAAATCACTTTAATGAGTTAAGTTCACAGCAAATTTTCCCAATCTGTTTTACTTATCTGTGAGAAGCCTTTCTGTCGAGATGTACAATCAACATTGACTTGATTGATACTGCAGGCAGCATCTGCTCAATTCCATACTTTCACTGTTTTTACTAAAAACATCAATTGTGAAAATATAATGAAAAATGGCTCCTTTGCTGGCACATTAGGTTGACAATAAGTAAGTCAACTTGCATTTCCACAGGAAACAAAGGACTGTATTTCGTCTGAAGGCAGATTATAAATGGTTGGAACTGATAGGCATCAGAATAGGAGGCGTTGGGTGAGCTCAGATGGTCAGAAAGCAGGCAGGACACTAATGCGGTAATTTGCATTCATCCTTATTGGTCCTGGAGGGAACACTCTTGTTTCTCCAGGCCCACAACCAATACTGTAAAAGTGCTTATTTCTGAGATTCAGTCCACTTCATCTACTTATACTGTCTGGGTTTAATAAAGCCTGTGAAACTCAGCCTCCTGAGCTTAAAAGTAGAATGACCATTAAAATGAAAGCATGGAGCCTCATTATAATAATCAAAATGATAGGAAGGTGGGCAGGGGTGTGGGGTTGCCTTGTTAATTAAGAATGAAATTAAACCTACGGCACTGAATGACATAGGGTCAGAAGCTGTGGAATCTGTGTGGGTGGAATTGAGGAACCACAAAGGCAAAAAAATTGTTGTGGAAGTTATGTACAGACCTCCTAACAGTGATCAGGACCAGGGGCACAAGATGCACTGAGAAAAAGATAGGGCATGTCAGAAAGGCAAGGTTATGTTGATCATGGAGGACTTCAATGTGCAGGTGGATTGGGTGAATAATGTTGCTGGTGGATTGGGTGAATAATGTTGCTGGTGGATCCAAAGAAAAGGAATTCATGGAATGTTTGCAGGATGGCTTTTTGGAACAGCTTGTGACGGAGCCCACAAGGGAGCAGGCTATTCTGGACTTAGTGCTATGTAATGAGCCAGACTTTATAAAAGACCTTAAAGTAAGGGAACACTTAGGAGGCAGTGATCATAATATGGTAGAGTTCAGTCTGCAGTTTGAAAGAGACAAGGCAAAATCGGATGTAATGGTATTATGGTTAAATAAAGGTAATTACAGGGGCATGAGAGAGGAATTGACAAAAATCGACTGGAAGCAGAGCCTAGCGGGGAAGACAGTAGAGCAACAATGGCAGGAGTTTCTGGGTGTAATTGAGGACACAGTACAGAGGTTCATCCCAAAGAAAAGAAAGATTATCCGCAGTGGGATGAGACAGCCATGGCTGACAAAGGAAGTCAGGAAATATATCAAAGAAAAAGAGACAGCCGATAAAGTGGCCAAGAGCACTGGGAAATCAGAGGATTGGGAAGGCTACAAAAACAGACAGAGGATAACAAAGAGAGAAATAAGGAAGGAGAGGATCAAATATGAAGGTTCGCTAGCTAGTAATATTAGAAATGATAGTAAAAGCTTCTTTCAATACATAAGAAACAAACGAGAGGCAAAAGTACATATTGGGCCGCTCCAAATTGATGCTGGAAGGCTAGTGATGGGAGATAAGGAAATAGCTGAAGAACTTAATAAGTACTTTTCATCAGTCTTCACAGTGGAAGACATGAGTAGTATGCCAACAATTAGGGAGAGCCAGGGGGCAGAGTTGAGCATGGTACGCATTACAAAAGAGAAAGTGCTAGAAAAGCTAAAAGGTCTAAAAATTGATAAATCAGCTGGCCCCGATGGGCTACATCCTAGAGTTCTGAGGGAGGTGGCTGAGGAAATAGCGGAGGCTTTGGTCATGATCTTTCAAAAGTCACTGGAGTCAGGGAAAGTCCCAGAACATTGGAAAATTGCTGTTGTAACCCCCTTGTTTAAGAAAGGATCAAGGCAAAAGATGGAAAATTATAGGCTGATTAGTCTAACCTCGGTAGTTGGTAAAATTCTAGAATCCATTGTCAAGGATGAGCTTTCTAAATTCCTCGAAGTGCAGGGTCAGATTAAAACAAGTCAGCATGGATTTAGTAAGGGGAGTTCGTGCCTGACAATGCCTGTTAGAATTTTTTGAAGAGGTAACAAGTATGTTAGACCAGGGAAACCCAATAGATGTTATCTATCTAGACTTCCAAAAGGTCTTTGATACGGTGCCTCACGGGAGGCTGCTGAGCAAAGTGAGGGCCCATGGTGTTCGAGGTGAGCTACTGGCTTGGATTGAGGATTGGGTGTCTGACAGAAGGCAGAGAGTTGGGATAAAAGGCTCCTTCTCGAAATGGCAACCAGTGACGAGTGGTGCCCCGCAGGGTTCAGTGTTGGGGCTGCAGCTGTTCACCTTATACTTTAATGATCTGGATGAAGGGACTGGGGGCATTCTGGCAAAGTTTGCCGATGATACAAAGATAGGGGGAGAGGCAGGTAGTACTGAGGAGGTGGGGCATCTGCAGAAAGATTTAGACAGTTTAGGAGAGTGGTCCAGGAAATGGCTGATGAAATTCAATGTGAGTAAATGTGAGGTTTTGCACTTTGGAAAAAAGAATACAGGCATGGACTATTTTCTAAATGGTGAGAAAATTCACAAAGCAGAAGTACAAAGGGATCTGGGAGTGTGGGTCCAGGATTGTCTAAAGGTTAACTTGCAGGTAGAGTCCGTAATTAAGAAAGCGAATGTAATGTTGTTGTTTATCTCAAGAGGGTTGGAATATAAAAGCAGCGATGTGCTTCTGAGGCTTTATAAAGCTCTAGTTAGGCCCCATTTAGAATACTGTGCCCAATTTTGGGCCCCACACCTTAGGAAGGACACACTAGCCCTGGAGCGTGTCCAGCGGAGATTCACACGGATGATCCCTGGAATGGTAGGTTTAACGTATGATGAGCGGCTAAGGATCCTGGGATTGCACTCATTAAAGTTTAGAAGGTTGAGGTGAGATCTAATAGAAACTTACAAGATAATGTATGGTTTGGAAGGGGTGGATGCTAGGAAGTTGTTTGCATTAGGCGGGGAGACTAGGACCCGTGGGCACAGCCTTAAAATTAGAGGGAGTAAATTTAAAACTGAAATGAGACAACATTTCTTCAGCCACAGAGTGGTGGGCTTGTGGAATTCATTGCCACGGAGTGCAGTGGAGGCCGGGACGTTGAATGCCTTCAAGGCAGAGATCGACAAATTCTTGATCTCAGAAGGAATCAAGGGCTACGGGGAGAGTGCAGGGAAGTGGAGTTGAAATGCCCATCAGCCATGATTTAAATGGCGGAGTGGACTTGATGGGCCGAATGGCCTTACTTCCACTCCTATGTCTTGTGGTCTTATGGACATTGTGCTTTCCACATTTGAGCTGGTTATCATCTCCCATCCTGCCTCCAGTAACATGGGAAGGTTCAATTTTTATTCCAGATTTTTCACATTTTCCTACTGACGTAATACTACCCCACACATTCCCGGGAGTTAAGAATAACCCAACTCGTCAATTATGCAACAATGCTGTTCTCGATATATTGATCATTAACATAAAGACATATTTAAACAAGCAGCCCTCCATGCGGTGAATTTTTTGAAATGTTTAAACCAAAAAACTGCATGATTTGATCAAAAAAATACCTTCAAGTAGAGAAATTTTTTTTGAATACCAATGGAGAAAAACCATGAGCACACGAAAATAATTGCAAGCATAAACATTTTTCCATATATTGCATGTACCAAATGATTTAAAGAAAATTTTTAAAATCAATTTTGGTCATAAATGTTTAGTATACTAAGGAATCCTACAATGAATTTGCTTAGTGAGTCTGCAAAGCATGTAAAATAATGCATGAGCAAAATATTTTATTAGGGCTTCACCGAACTGCACATCCATAACTTCAATACATACTTAAACCTAAATGGGTTTCCTCCAAACTTTTCAGAACCTTACAGAGGCAAATTGAAAAGGCCTGAAGGAAATTCCCACAAACCATTCAAATGGTAACCTGTGGAGGGCTGAAGCATTCTGGTTTGGAATTGTTACATACGTTCACATCAAGAGCTGAGTTATTGGTAAACCTAACAGATCACCAAAGTTCGTATGCAAGTACAGAAGTGGTAAGGAGGTTACAGAACATTATTCTTTATTACATAAGGTATTTAATATAAAATATGTCAATATTTGTTCAATTTGTTCAATTTTGGTTTCCTCATTTAAGGAAGGGTATAAATTAGAAGCAGTTCATAGGAGGCTTATTAGATTGAAACTCAGGATCAGCAAGTTGTCTTATGAGGACAGCCTGGGTTTGTTCTTGCTCAAGTTTCGAAGACTGAGGGATGATTTAATTGAGCTTTATAAGATCCTGAATGGTCCTGATGAGGGATTAATGTTTCGTCTTCTGAATCGGTCATGAACAAGAGGATCTGTTTAAGAATTAGGGAAACCCTTTTCAGTTAAGATTAGGGAAAACTTTGTCTCTGAGAATTGTGTGACTTTGGAATTCTTTGCTTCAGAAGGTGGTGATAAAGGGTCATTGAGTTTTTTTAAGGATGTAAGTAGATTGGTTCTTGTTAGGTAAAGGAACCAAAGGTTATTGGGGATAGATGGAAATCTGGAATTTGGAACACAATCGGATCAGCCATGATCTTACTATATGGCAGAATATCCTTGAAGGGCTGATTGGCCTACTTCTGTTCCTAATTCATATGAATTTATACTCATTTATATGTACGAATGTTCTCTTATTGATAGAAAAAATAGAAAATTAATGTTTACAGAATACGGAAGATCAGTAATTCCTGCCCTTCTGTTTTATTCAGTTCTCATTCCTGCCAGACAATGCACATTCATAGAACAATCAGCATAGAAAAATACAGCACAGAAATAAGCCATTCAGCTCATCATGTCTGTGCTGACCATAATACCATTTTAAACTAATCCCATCTCTCTGCACTTGGTCTATGTCCCTCTGTTCTCTGCCTGTTTATATGTCTGTCTAAGTGCCTCTCAAACATTGCTCTCGTATCTGCTTCTACCACCTTCCCAAATGCAGCGCATTCCAGGCTCCTACCACTCTCTATATAAAAAACTTCATACCATGCACCTTCTTTAGCACCTTATCCACTTGTTATTCAAAATAAATCTTTTCAGTACCTCAGTATAGACATGAAATTATCCAACATCTGATTATAATTTGCTTGTCGGTGAAGCTAAATCAGAAATGTGGTATCTATTGACGTGCTGACTTTCTTCAGGTTCCAAAATGAAATCTTGAGTTTCTAAGAGTTGGATTTTCCTGACTATTCTAGGAATATAACTAATCCAGAGTCCTTGTAAAGGATAAGAATTTATCTTTATAACCAGCAGAGGGAAGAAATTGTCATTTTATGTTAGCTAAGATTATTTCTGAGGTAAAGACAGAAAGTACTGGAAAAATTTAGCAGGTCTGGCAACATCTGTGGAGAGAGAGGCTCCTTCAGAAGTGTAAGGTGTTGGAATGTGATGGGTTCTTTGCTGGAGACAGATAGAGACCAGGTGTCAGAACATGGTGGCATGGTGGCAAAGTGGTTAGCACTGCTGTCTCACAGCACCAGGTTTGATTCCAGTCTTGGACAACTGTGAGGAGTTTGTCTATTCTCGCTGTGTATGTGTGAGCTTCCTCTAGGTGCTTTGACAGTCCAAACGTGTGTAGTTTAGGTGGATTGGTTATGCTAAATTGCCCCATAGAGTCCAGGGATGTGCAGGCTAGTTGAGTTAGCCATAGTAAATGTGAGAAAAGGGTCAGAAGGTTGGTGCAAACTCACTGGGCCAAATAGTCTCTTTTTGCACTATAGGATTCTGTATCCTATTCTTACTTGCCAACAGATTGTAAGCATGTTCAAGGCAAAAAAAAAAATAGAGGGAGAGCTAATGGTGGTGAATGAGAGCTGGAAATATAAAATGGGAACTCAAATTACAGCAAAATATTGAGGATGCTGAAAATCTGAAATAAAAACAATAAATGCAAATCTTGAACTTTCCTTGATCACCATTAGCACTCCTTTTATCTTTTGCTACTTAATTCTAGTCTATGGAAGGGAAATCACTTCTCTGTTCAACCTCTGTTGACAGTTACCCAACATCCATTTCTAGAGGTAAAAGTAAATGCAAAATCAATCACATGATCTCCCTTAATGTTTAGTGTCTAGTTTAGACTTAAGGTTAAAATTTTCACGATTGCAGAAAATTTGACTTAACTGTTTTGACATAAAGATGAAGAAAGGGTACTTAGATGAAATACTGGAGCTTGACCAATTTATAGAAAAAATGGAGCATGTAAATAGTTAATATAAAATTTGGCCACACTCATGCTAGTATTTTATCACTAAGATACAACTTTATTTATTAACTGCAGTTTTTATTAGAATTGCAAATTAATGGTTTTACAGCCAGTCTTACACATAAAAATGAAATGGGATGCATTTTATACTTAGCTTTTGTTTTTCTCAAGTTGCCTGGATACATACTGTTGTGTCAGTTGTTAGGTTCTGAAAGAATTAAAGCTGAGGAGTAAATTAAGCACCGCCCAACAGGATGAAGTTGTATGAGTTTGAGAGGGAGAGCAACTCTGAACCTGGATAGAGACAGACTACCATCTAGTTTTCCCTCATTGTCTTGGTAACAATGGGCAGAATCGTGTCTAGCACTGAACGAACATGGATGTTGGTGAGAAAATTGAGAAAATACGGTGAGATGTCCAAAGAAGAGCTTCTCTATAATGAGAGCAAGAAGTCCAATTTTGGAACAAAATATTGTTTGTTGAGAAAAGATTCTTGACAGCGAGTGATGACTGACCTATTTCCATGCATGACAATGCTGAACTGCCTTACTGTTACCTAGGTTTTCCTCAATAATATGCAGTTTCTAAGGAGCCAGGTAGAAATTAGATGTTGAAAAATACCAACAAGACAGTAAAACTGGTTACCTAATGACTTCACTTGCCACTTAGTCCTCTAGCCCCACATCTTGGACACTAGATACCAGGATCTCAGGGCAAGCTCCAAGAAAAGCAACCATATGCACTCCCAGTCCATGGACCCTGGCATTCAACATGTATCATATCATGCGTCTGATCCATTGATAAAGTGGTTCACCACTTGCATGCTGCGCTTTGGAACAGAACTTTTCTATGTGATGCTGCTGCTCGAATACATTTTTTTCCTACTTTATCCTTTTACAGGGTGGGGGCATTGGCTAGGCAGCATTTATTGCCCATCCCTAATTGCTCAGATTAGTTAATAGTTAACCACATCGCTGTGGGCTTGGAATCACATGTAGGCAGTTTCCTTCCCAACAGGACATGAGTGAACCAGATGGGGTTTCCTGACAATCGGCAATGGATTCACAGTCAGCATTAGACTCTTAATTCTAGATTTTTTTTCAATGAATCCGAATTTTACCATCTGCTATGGTGGGATTCAAACCTGGATTGAACCAGAATGTGATCTAGATCTCTGATTAATAGTCTAGTGATAACACAACTAGGTTATCACCTCCCCAACTCTGCACACTTTGTCAGGCATCCAGCTTATGGATGAGACCCGATGCAACTCAGTGATGCTGTCTTCCTGTCTTTGTTCTCATTGACTTTGTACGAACTTGGCTGCTTCCAGCTTCCCTGCCTTACCTTGCCTTTTGTGCTTGCCAGAGCTTAAACACTCACAGTACTTCTGTTTTGCCTTATCTTTAACGCAGACACAAAGCGAGGCAGCTTGTCATGGTTGCCAGGATTAAGCTATGAAGAGGGCGGACATGTTGTTGTACAGCACTGTGTTACATTAATCTCATACCTGCACCATGTATCAGCACTTTAGTGGCAAATACAACGCATTTGAGTCAACCAAATGGGCATGTTGTAAAACCTAAGGGGAATAATTCTCAGTCAATTCAAGGAAGTCACCTTGAGTCAGAAGGTCACAGCGCATGGACATCCTATGATATCAGTCCAGGGTCTTTGGCCCAGTCAGTCAGCCACTTAGTTCAGTCAGAGTATCTATAGATCTTTAGTGTGGGGAGTGGGCCCAATGCAGTGAGTTGCAGAAAGGCAGTCTGAGAGCTGCACATAGATCAGTCAAGGTTTGTTCATTCATTAGTCAGGGCTATCTATCCAAGTCATTAAGGGGTGAGCCACAATCAGCCCTGGAGGCCTGTCCAATAAAGTTAACGGGGGAAGTTATAAGGGGCCACTGCAATGGTGGAGAAGCTGGGAAAGTAACTGTGGGGATTGGAAGCAGCATACTGGGATACAGAAGGAATTAAAAATTATGAAGGAAGGTGAATTCAATATATAGGGGGAGATGATACAGCATAGAAGAGACTGGGTTAATCTGGGAGTGAGGTGTGGAGGTCATCGACAACCAGCAGCACCCTGGCTTTGATAAAGGCATAATACACAATGATATTCGGCATGTTGACTCAGAGTGATCAGGGTTGAGGGAGTAAGATGGAGATACGAAGAGTAAGGTAGGCGGTTGGTTGGGAACATAGCATCATACAGTCATACAGCATGAAAACAAACCTTTCAGTCCAATTTATCTGCACTGATCAGACAACCTAATCTGATCAAATCCTATTGGTCAGCATTTGGCCCAGATCCCTTCAAATCCTATTCATATATCCATCCAGATGCCTTTTAAATGTTGTAATTGTATCCACCTCCACCATTTTCTTTCTGATGAAGGGTCTAGGCCTGAAACATCAGCTTTCCTGCTCCTAAGATGTTGCTTGGCCTGCTGTGTTCATCCAGCTCCACATCTTATTATCTCTTAAACCTATGCTGTCTTGTTTTGGACTTCCCCGCCCTATCCATGTGCCTCACGATTTTATAAACCTCTATAAGGTCACCTGTCAGCCTCCAATGCTCCAGGGAAGAAAGACCCAAACTATTCAGCATCTCCCTATAACTCAAACCTTCCAGTCCCAGCAACATCTTTATCAATCTTTTCTGCGCCCTCTCAAGTTTAACAACATCCTCCCTATAGGAGGGCAAAGTTTAAAACTGTTGAAATACCATTTATACCAACAACGGGTAGAAGTTGGGCATGTTAAAAGTATAATTACTTTGGAGGTAAAGAGAAAGAAACACTGCAACGGCCAATGCTTCTTACTTGCATGTTGGGATACGGATGTTAGGGCATCATCACATGAGCAGACTCAGCTCTCACTAGCCAGAGCCAAGATCCTCTCCTCATAGGAAGTGAGGAGCCAATGTTAGGCGCCAACTTTCAGCTCTATTATGAGCTATTTTCAACTGGATTTAGACAAAGAAAGGCAATGAGCCTGGTATAAATGGCTGGCATAGCTGCTCATGCTGGTGTCGGTCGGAAGAAAGTGGTGACAAGTTCCAAGTGAATGAGTAGCTAACACTGAAGGTATGCAGGGTTAATAGTTTGGGTGAGTGAAGGCCATTGAGGGAAGATGTTCCATACTGTGACAGTGGTACACCATGTGTCTTGGTGGCAGAGAGAAGGTAGTGGCGCTGACTATAGTGGAGTGGAGAGGTTCACAGATCTTTTTCCTCCATTGCTGAGCATTTCATCAAACATCAGACATTGCTTGGAAGCAGGGGCCAATCTTAGACCAAACTGGGTCTGGAGTTGTGGCTTCCTCTGCAGATGCTGCACTTTTGCTCTGCACCACCCTTTCTACAGGACATAGAGATCACTGTTCGGAAAGTGGGGTCCCAATTCAGTTTGGAAACATAGCATGAGAAAACTAACTAGGATTCATAGAGTGAAACCTTCCATGAGACTCACCAACATTGTTACTGAACAGATATCTAGAAGGATTCAACTTATTATCAATCATTCCAACATAAATTGTAGCTGGTGGCCAGCATGAAATGAACCACATCTCGTTCAAAACAAGAGTCTTTTCTTATTAGAATACCAAGTGGTTTTACGCGACCGAACAAACCAGGCAGGCCTTCTAGACCACATTCAAAATAGACGAAGCTGACAGCAAATTTACCTGATGTATCCTTCACCAAGGTGGCTTTGGTGAGGAATACATGGCTGAAATTTCACTTTTGTTTTGTGATGCAGCTTTTGGCTGTGTCCTTAAGAAAGCTATAGTACATCTTCAATATTTTTAATATTGAAGGAGACTTTCACATTATTTTCAAGACATTGGTTAAGAAGTGATGGGAATAATTTTACAATGTAGCCCTCTTAGAGCAAAACAAATCCAGCTAGAAGCATATATCAAGAGCTTATTGATGCATTATTTTATGTCTACTAAAAATAAAGAGACAGTAAATCATAGGATGTAGGTGTTTAAGTTCCTGATGTTCAATCCTACAACCGAGGCTCTACACCAAAATCTTATTTAAGTTAATGTTTTCTACCTCATGCCCCGTTTTAAGACATAAAAATTAAAATATCCAAAGTATCCCTTTCCTTTTGTTACATGAAAATATTTTTAAAATTAAGATTTTTTCATGGTATCTTATCAAATTTTGATAACTGCCATACTTTTGCTTATTTTCCATTATTTGATGGATTATTTCAAACATATATCTTATCAAGAAAGGACATTTTCCCTACTATTTGTTCTAGCTGTAACTTTGTTATCTTTCACTGATATCATCGGATCTATTTCCTTGGCAAGCCTTTTAAGTAATAATCTCCAACAAAATGCCAACTCTGTTATCCTTTCGTATCAAGATTGGTTTGAACTTCCAGCACTGAGAAGCAAGTCAGCATTTACAGAGAAAATACTTCACAAATACACAAAACAAGGAGTGAGCCTTCAATTACAGATCCCTTTGCAAAGATACTCCTCAAAACCAGATTTCTAATGGATAATTTGCCGATTCTACTGTAATTATTTAAACAAGTAGAAGATTGAGAAAGGATCTTCTTGAAATGTATACCTTTCTAAGGATAATTGACAGGACGGTTGCTGAGAGGATGTTTCCCCTTATATATTTTAAATAATGAGTAGATACCATTGTTTAAAATGAAAGGATCCCTCATTTAAGACAGAAAAAGAAAATGCTCTCAAGAAGCTTTTGTTCTGAGGAATTTTCTTCCCAGGGAGTAATAGAAGCAGGTTTATTGAATATTTTTAATACTGAGTCAAATAGATCATTGGCCATTGATAAAGATTCAAAATGTGCCAACAATTGGCAAGAAGCTAATGTTGAGTCCATAATCAGATCAGCCAAAATCTCACCAAATGGTGGATCAGGTTTGAGGGGCCGAGTGGTCAGTGTACTCCAAATTTGTATGTTCATATGTACGCATTTAGTGTTTGGTTGCATTCAGTTCATTTAGATGTTCTGCATTTTACATAGGAGTTCATTCCTGAAAATGACTCAATTAAAAACAGATTAGAGATGGCAAGAGATGGTTATCTTATCCTGGGAGACCCAGTTACTACCTGGATCACTGAGCTAAGCACCAATATATCTCTTCTTAGAAATTGCTAAACCAAACAAACATCTATCAATCCCATTATCTTAAAAGGGACAATTCTGACAGCATTTTTGGAAAAAGAGTTCCAAATTTCTACCACCTTATTTGTAGATATCCTGATATGTGATATCTGTTCACTTCAGAAAAGAATTCAGAGCTTGATTAATTGACAAATGAGGATGAAGATCTGTAGAATAGAATGCCATGATGTTTAAAGTTTAGAAGAGGAATTAAATCAGAGAATATCAATAAGGGTTCTAAAATTATAAAACTGAATGAGAACTGAAAGACGGAGGAAAGTAAAGAGATCCATGTAAGAGAATGACACCAATGTAATTTGATTCAGTGAGCTTTGGAGTTTGTTGCATTTTTTTTACTGACAGATGGGTAAACAGATGGACAGTTCTTTAACCTACAGACTCCAACTTCTGGAAGATTAAAATTCAAATTGAAAAAAAAATCCTCTGAGGCCTGGATGACAGCAAGTGTTATCCTGACACTCAAAAAGGGAGACGTGACCCTCATGTTAGAAAACATCGGTTCCTTGTTCATTCAGTTTCCATATGCTGATCACATTGCAGGCTTCTGCAGCTTCTTTTAAAAGAAAGTGAAATGTTATAAAGATCCAGTTCCTACAGTTAACAGGTTGCCCAAATGTATGCAGGGTAAGAAGCTGGTCTTGTACGATAATATGATGTCAGTTGACTTTAATATGATGTCAGTTCTGGAGGCACTTGGCACATGCCAAGCTCAGCGACCCACAACTTGTGATGTGCTTTTTGAGTCAACAATCTCTGAAAAAGCTGCTAAGCACCCTCAAAGCTACTTACTGCAAAAAAAATCTGAAGGTGGAATCACGCAACTTAATGATAATTCCATTGAGGTCCTATATCAATAGGCCCTGTGGCAAAAGATGGCTCAGTTCAAAAGATACAGTCACACCACAATATCGTGTGGTGCAGTCATGTCAATATTGATTGCGAGAACACGTAAGAAGATAGTCCACTTTGTGGACTTGATCTCTTAATGTGAATTTATATTTGACTTTAGGATCTGTGCCATGTCTACAATAATCTATTCTGAATTATGTAACTACTCAACTTGAGCTTTTTCTAAGCTTATCCATTGCTGACATACTCATTCATTATTTCTTTTATCTCTAGACTTAACCATTTCGATGCATTACTTGTCAATATCCCGAGTTCTAACCATTGCAAGCTGGAGACTTTTAAAGCTCTGCTGCCACATCCAAGCTTGAAACAAATTCCATTTGCCTATTTCCCCTGTATTCACTGACCTACATTGTGGCCCAAGTAGAGCTAGGAAAGAGATTTGCATAGGGAAGATGAGCAGCTAGAGGCTAAATTATAAAGGAGAAAATTAAGGGTTCTGATCTCTGCATTATTACCTGCTTAATGAACAAATTTTCAAATTATAAACAAGACTAGAAAGTTAAAAGTGTGACTCAAAGTTCGCTGTGGGAGAAATGGCTTTTGCTTCATGAGACACAGTCACCAATACTGAGGGAAATGGGAGCTGTATCACTGGGACACTCTTCAACTCAACCCAATTGGAACCAGTGATCTTTTGCGTTGTTTAGCTAGGGTGGAACTGAGTGTTTTGAATTAAATAGCAGAAGCAAGTGATCAAGTGAGGTAAAATGAAGAAATAAAGTAAAGATAGCAGAAGGCAAGACATGATAACAGAAACAATAGCGCAAGTTAAGAAGGGAATTAAGAGTGTGTAAACAGTATTAAAAAGACAGAGTTAAGTGTTCTGTGATAATGGGAACTGCAGATGCTGGAGAATCCAAGATAATGAAATGTGAGGCTGGATGAACACAGCAGGCCCTGCAGCATCTCAGGAGCACAAAAGCTGACGTTTTAGGCCTAGACCCTTCATCAGAGATGGGGATGGGGTGAGGGTTCTGGAATAAATAGGCAGAGAGGGGGAGGCGGACCGAAGATGGAGAGAAAAGAAGATAGGTGGAGAGGAGGGTATAGGTGGGAGGTAGGAAGGGGATAGGTCAGTCCAGGGAAGACGGACAGGTCAAGGAGGTGGGATGAGGTTAGTAGGTAGGAGATGGAGGTGCGGCTTGGGGTGGGAGGAAGGGATGGGTGAGAGGAAGAACAGGTTAGGGAGGCAGAGACAGGTTGGGCTGGTTTGGGGATGCAGTGGGTGGAGGGTAAGAGCTGGGCTGGTTGTGTGGTGCAGTGGGGGGAGGGGATGAACTGGGCTGGTTTTGGGATGCGGTGGGGAAGGGGAGATTTTGAAGCTGGTGAAGTTCACATTGATACCATTGGGCTGCAGGGTTCCCAAGCGGCATATGAGTTGCTGTTCCTGCAACCTTCAGGTGGCATCATTGTGGCACTGCAGGAGGCCCATGATGGACATGTCATCTAAAGAATGAGAGGGGGTGTGGAAATGGTTTGCGACTGGGAGGTGCAGTTGTTTATTGCGAACTGAGCGGAGGTGTTCTGCAAAGCGGTCCCCAAGCCTCCGCTTGGTTTCCCCAATGTAGAGGAAGCCACACCGGGTACATTGGATGCAGTATACCACATTGGCAGATGTGCAGGTGAACCTCTGCTTAATGTGGAAAGTCATCTTGGGGCCTGGGAGAGGGGTGAGGGAGGAGGTGTGGGGGCAAGTGTAGCATTTCCTGCAGTTGCAGGGGAAGGTGCCGGGTGTGGTGGGGATTGGAGGGCAGTGTGGAGAGAACAAGGGAGTCACGGAGAGAGTGGTCTCTCCGGAAAGCAGACAAGGGTGGGGATGGAAAAATGTCTTGGGTGGTGGGGTCGGATTGTAGATGGCGGTCTGTATATGTTTACAGAGAACACGTGTAACAAAACTGATAAATCCCTAAACAGAAATAAAGTTGTAGGATAATGTGATAGACATGACACAGACATGGTTACAAGATGACAAAGGCTGGGACATATATAATCGAGGCTTCATAACATTTCAGAAAGACAGGAAATGAGGAAAAGGTGGAAGCATGACTTTGTTAATTAAGGATAACACTGGTATAATAAAGATGATCTCAGTTCTAAAAATATATTGCATCTGTGTTCCTTGTGCTCACCACCATCTTCTCATGGGAACCAAGCAAATAAATGCTGGGTCAACCATCAATGCCCAAGTCTCTTGAGTGATTTTATTTTTAGTAAGTCCATTTGGTACAGGGATATCCACATTGCCGTGTGTTAGCAGTGGGGAGAAAGAATATGTGAGGATTTATTGCCAATTAAATGGGCTTCTTTCTCATGGACAATATCAAGCTCAAAGTAAGTTGTTAAAGCTGCACTCATGTAGGCAACTGTGGAGTATTTCGTCATGTTCTTGACTTGTGTCTTTGAAATACTAAATGGGCCTTAGAGAATCAGGAGCTGTGTTACTTTGTGCAAGATCCCTGGCTTCAGAACTGTTCCTGTCTGCACAGTATTTATGGAGAAGCACGATGGCCCAGTGGTTAGCACTGTTACCTCACAGCGCCAGGGGGCCAGGTTGAATTCCACCCTTGAGTGACTGTCTGCGTGGAGTTTGCACATTCTTCCTGCGTCTGCGTGGGTTTCCTCCAGGTGCTCTGGTTTCCTCCCACAGCCGAAATATGTGCAGATTACGTGGAGTGGCTATGGCAAATGCAGATTAGAGGGATAGGGCATGGGGGTGGTTCTGGATGCGTTGCTCTTTGGTGGGGTGGCGTGAATTCAATGGGTTGAATGGCCTGCTTCCACACTGTAGGGATTCTACAGGCATAGCCCAGTTCAGTGTCTGGCTGAAAGGGACCCTCAGATGTTCTTGGTAGGAATTTAGTGATCGCAATGTCACTAAATTTTAGGAGGTGATGGTTAGATTCTTCTTGTCGGATTAGTCATTGCCTTGCTCTTGTATGAAACAAATGCTACTTTTCATTTTTGCCACTTTTCAGCCTAAACCTGCATATTTTCCAGGAGTTGCTGCCTCCTGACAAGGACAGGTTCAATCTTTGTGGAGTCAAGACAGGTGCTGAACAGTGGGTAATTGTGAGTGAGCATGCCAACTTCTGATCATTTAGAACATAGAACATAGAACAGTACAGCACAGTACAGGCCTTTGGGCCCACGATGTTATGCCAAGCTTTTACCCTAAACCTAAGGCCTATCTAACCTCCTCAGCTACCTTATACTATTATCCATACGCCGATCTAACAGCTGCTTAAATGCCCCTAATGAGACCGACTCCACTACCCTCTCCTGCACTCCATTACACACCCTTGCCACTCTCTGAGTAAAGAACCTACCTCTGATGTCTCCCCGATATCCACCTCCACTCCCCTCGTGAAAGCTGACTCCACCTGAGGAAAAAGTCTCTGGCTGCCCACTCTATCTATACCTCCGATCATTTTGTACACCTCTATCAAGTCACCTCTCATCCTTCCTCATTCTAAAGAGAAAAGCCCTAGCTCTCTCAACCTTTCCTCGTAAGACCTCCCCTCCAACCCAGGCAACATCCTGGTAAATCTCTTCTGCACCTTTTCTAATGCTTCCACAACTTTCCTGTAATGAGGCGAAGAGAATTGGACACAATACACCAGATGTGGCCGAACCAGGCTTTCGTATAGGAGGAGCATACTTCACAGCTCTTGAACTCAATCCTTCTATTAATGAAAGCTAACACACCATATGCCTTCTTAACAACTGTATCCATGTGGGTGGCAGCTGTCAGGGAACTGTGGACATGAACCCCATGACCCCTCTGCTCCTCCACACTGCCAAGAATCTTTCTGTTAACCCTATATTCTGCTTTCAAGTTTGTCCTTCCAAAATGAATCATCTCACACTTTTCAGGGTTAAACTCCATCTGCCACTTCTCAGCCCAGTTCTGCATCCTATCAATGTCCCTTTGTAACCTAGAACAGCCCTCCACACTATCCACAACTCAACCCACCTTCGTATTGTCTGCGAACTTACTAATCCACCCTTCCACTCCTTCATTAAAATCATTTACAAAAGTCACAAATTGAAGAGGACCCAGAACAGATCCTTGTGGTACACCACTCATAACTGAGCACCATGTTGAATAGTTTCTGTCCACTACCACCTTTTGTCTTTTCAGGGTCAGCCAATTCAAATCAAACTGTGCCTTTACAAATGATCATAAATCCTGTCTGTCAGAGCCCTTTCCGATAATTTGCCCACCACTGACGTAAGATTAACTGGCCTGTAATTTCCGGGGTTATCCCTGTTCCCATTTTTGAACAAGGGAATGACATTTGCCTCTTTCCAGTCTTCCGGCACTATACCCATGGATAGTGTTGCTGAAAAGATCATTGCCAAAGGCCATGCGATCTCGTCCCTCGTTTCCCATACAATCCTTGTATAAATCCCATCAGGCCTGGGGGACTTATGTATTTTCAACTTCCTCAGAATTCCTAGCACATCTTCCTGAGTAACATCGACCTCTTCTAGCCTACCTGCCTGTTTCACAATGTCCTCCTCTACAACTAGGTCCCTCTCAGCTGTGAATATTGAAGAAAAGTATTAATTAGGGACCTCTCCTGTCTCTTTAGGCTCTGTGCACAAATTCCTTTTACAATCCTTGATTGGCCCTAACCTTTCTCTTGTTCTGCACATACGTGTAGAAAGCCTTGGAGTTTTTCTTGATCCTATCTGCCAAGGTTTTCTCATGCCCCCTTATAGCTCTCCAAAGCTCTTTCTTCAGCTCCTTCCTGGCTACATCCCTCTAGACCCTTTTCCATTCCTTTTTTCCTAAACCTTACATATGCCTCCTTCTTCCTCTTAACCAGACATTGGACCTTTCTCGAGAACCATGGTTCTCTCACTCAATCGCATCTTCTCTGCCTACTGGGAGAAACATATCAAGAACATGCAGTATGCATTCCTTAAACAATCTCCATATTTCTGTGGTGCTCTGTATCTGTTCCCAATTTGTGTTACCCAGTTCTTGTCTAACTGAATTGTAATTATCCTTCCCCCAATTATAAACTTCACCCTGTCATATGTCCCTATCATTATCCATGACTTTCGTGAAAGTAACAGAGTTAAGATCGCTGCCGCCAAAATGCTCTCCTACCAACAGGTCTAACATTTATCCTGGTCCGTTGCCAAACACCAAATCCAAAGTGGCCTCTCCGCATGTTGGCCTATCTACATACTGTGTTCGGCATCCTTCCTGAACGCACCGGACAAAATCTACTCCATCCAAACTATTACAACCAAAATGTTTCCATCAATATTGTGAAAGTTGAAGTCACCCATGACTACTACCCTGTGACTTCTGCACCTTTCCAGTATCTGCCTCCCAATCAATTCCTCTACTTCTCTGCAACAATTGTAGGAGGGAGGTCTTCAGATATGTAGATAATTGGGATGCCTTCTGGGGAAGGTGGGACCTGTACAAGACGGACGGGTTGCATCTGAACTGGAAGGGGACCAATGTCCTGGGTGGAAGGTTTGCTCGAGTAGTTCGAGAGGGTTTAAACTAGTATGGCAGGGGGGTGGGAACCTGAGCTGTATACCGGAGGTGAGAGTTGATGCAGGTGAGGCAGTAGCAAGAGGTAGACCAGCTAGTGGGAAGGATTTTCCTGGGAAGGAACAAAGGGATCAGTTAAAGTGTGTTTGCTTTAGCGCAAGGAGTATCAGGAACAAAACTGATGAGCTTAGAGCATGGATCAGTACCTGGTGCTATGATGTTGTGGCCATAACAGAGACATGGGTTTCTCAGGAGCAGGAATGGTTGCTGGATGTTCCAGGGTTTAGAACATTTAAAAAGAATAGGGAGGGGGGAAAAAGAGGAGGGGGTGTAGCACTACTAATCAGAGAGGGTATCACAGCTATAGAAGCTTCCATTGTCGAGGAAGATCTGCCTACTGAGTCAGTATGGGTGGAAATTAGGAACAGCAAGGGAGTAGTCACCTCGTTAGGGGTTTACTACAGGCCCCCCAATAGCAGCAGGGAGATTGAAGAAAGCACAGGGCGACAGATTTTGGAAAAGTGTGGACGTAGTAGGGTTGTTGTAATGGGTGACTTTAACTTTCCTAATATTGATTGGAACCTCCTTCGAGCAGAAGATTTGAATGGAGCTGTTTTTGTAAGGTGTGTTCAGGAGGGTTTCCTAACTCAGTACGTTGACAGGCCGACGAGGGGAGAGGCCATTCTAGACTTGGTGCTCGGAAACGAGCCGGGGCAGGTATCAGATCTTGTGGTGGGAGAGCATTTTGGTGATAGTGACCACAACTGCGGAAGCATGGACTGGGAGCAATTGTTCCATGGTAAGGGCACTATAGACATGTGGAGACTGTTTAAGGAACAGTTGTTGCGAGTGATGAGTAAATAAGTCCCTCTGAGGCTGGCAAGAAGGGGTAAGATAAAGGAACCTTGGATGACGAGAGCGGTGGAGCTTCTTGTGAAAAGGAAGAAGGTAGCTTACATAAGGTGGAGGAAGCTAGGGTCAAGTTCAGCTAGAGAGGATTACACGCAGGCAAGGAAGGAGCTCAAAATGGTCTGAGGAGAGCCAGGAGGGGGCACGAGAAAGGCTCGGCAGAAGGAATCAGGGAAAACACAAAGGCATTTTACACTTATGTGAGGAATAAGAGAATGGTCAAAGAAAGAGTAGGACCGATCAGGGATAGCATAGGGAACTTGTGTGTGGAGTCTGAGGAGGTAGGGGAAGCCCTAAATGAGTTTTTTGCTTCTGTCTTTACGAAAGAAACGAACTTTGTAGTGAATGAAACCTTTGAAGAGCGGGTGTGCATGCTGGAATGGATAAGAGATAGAGGAAGCTGATGTACTGAAAATTTTGTCAAACATTAAGATTGACAAGTCGCCAGGCCCGGACCAGATTTGTCCTCGGCTGCTTTGGGAAGCGAGAAATGCAATTGCTTCGCCACTTGCGAGGATCTTTGCATCCTCGCTCTCCACTGGAGTCGTACCTGAGGACAGGAGAGAGGCAAATGTAATTCCTCTCTTCAAGAAAGGAAACAGGGAAATCCCCGGCAATTACAGACCAGTATGTATCATGTCTGTCGTCTGCAAGGTGTTAGAAAGGATTCTGAGGGATAGGATTTATGACCATCTAGAAGAGCATGGCTTGATCAAATGCAGTCAACACAGCTTTGTGAGGGGCAGGTCATGCCTCACAAACCTTATCGAGTTCTTTGAGGATGTGACTAGCAAAGTTGATGAGGGTCGAGCTGTGGATGTGGTGTATGTGGACTTCAGTAAGGCATTTGATAAGGTTCCCCATGGTAGGCTCATTCAGAAGGTCAGGAGGAATGGGATACAGGGGAACTTAGCTGTCTGGATACATAATTGGCTGGCCAACAGAAGGCAGCGAGTGGTAGTAGAAGGAAAATATTCTGCCTGAAAGTCAGTGGTGAGTGGTGTTCCATAGGGCTCTGTCCTTGGGCCTCTACTGTTTGTAATTTTTATTAATGACTTGGATGAGGGGATTGAAGGATGGGTCAGCAAGTTTGCAGACAACACAAAGGTTGGAGGTGTCATTGACAGTATAGAGGGCTGTTGTAGGCTGCAGCGGGACATTGACAGGATGCAGAGATGAGCTGAGAGGTGGTAGATGGAGTTCAACCTGGATAAATGCGAGGTGATGCATTTTGGAAGGTCGAATTTGAAAGCTGAGTACAGGATTAAGGATAGGATTCTTGGCAGTGTGGAGGAACAGAGGAATCTTGGTGTGCAGATACATAGATCCCTTAAAATGGCCACCCAAGTGGACAGGGTTGTTAAGAAAGCATATAGTGCTTTGGCTTTCATTAACAGGGGGATTGAGTTTAAGAGTCGTGAGATCTTGTCGCAGTTCTATAAAACTTTGGTTAGACCGCACTTGGAATATTGCGTCCAGTTCTGGTCGCCCTATTATAGGAAAGATGTGGATGCTTTGGAGAAGGTTCAGAGGAGGTTTACCAGGATGCTGCCTGAACTGGAGAGCTTATCTTATGAAGAGAGGTTGACTGAGCTCGGACTTTTTTCATTGGAGAAAAGGAGGAGGAGAGGGGACCTAATTGAGGTATACAAGGTAATGAGAGGCATAGATAGAGTTGATAGCCAGAGACTATTTCCCAGGTAAGAAATGGCTAACATGAGGGGTTATAGTTTTAAGCTGGTTGGAGGAAAGTATAGAGGGGATGTCAGAGGCGGGTTCTTTACACAGAGAGTTGTGAGAGCATGGAATGCGTTGCCAGCAGCAGTTGTGGAAACAAGGTCATTGGGGTCATTTAAGAGACTGCTGGACATGCATATCGTCACAGAAATTTGAGGGGGCATACATGAGGATCAATGGTCAGCACAACATCGTGGGCTGAAAGGCCTGTTCTGTGCTGTACTGTTCTATGTTCTATGTTCTATGTTCTAATTAGGGGTTCTGTAAAACCCCCTCCCAATAATGTGACTGTTGCTTTCTTGATCGTTACCTCAACCCAAACTGACTCTGTAGACATATCATTCTCGAACTGCCTTTCAGTAGCTGCTGTACTTGCCTTGATTAGCAATGCCACTCCCCACTTCTTTTTCCACCCTCCCTATTTCTTTTAAATCATCTAAATCCCGGAATTTCCAACAACCATTCCTCTCCCTGAGTTACGCAATTTCTATAATGGCCACAACTCTTATTTCCAAGTGCCGACCCTTGCACTAAGTTCATCCACTTTATTTCTGATACTTGTAGCAATGAAGTATACACACAAGCATCTCAGTGTCCGCAATTACACTCCATCAGCCACACTTCTTCATAAAACACCTCACTCCCGTTGTGTCTGTTGGAAGGCCGAACACCTCATCCTCTGAATTATGAATCTTGTTCCCCAACTCCTGCCAATCTAGTTTAAACCATCCTGTATAGCTGGAGCAGACCTCCCTCCCAGGATATTTGTGCCTTTCCTGTTCAGGTGCAACCCGTCCTTAATGTAAAGGTTCCACCTTTGCCAGAATGTGCTCCAATTATCCACATAATAGAAGCCCTCCCTCCTACACCAGCCCTGTAGCTATATGTTCAGCTGCACTCTCTCCCTATTTCTCACCTTGTTGTCACGTGGCAGTGGTAGTAATCCAGAGATAACTACCCTGTTTGTCCTGGGCTTCAGCTTCCAACCTAACTCCCTATAAGCGTTCTCAGTCCTTTTTCTCCCTGTGTCATTGGTACCGAGGTGTACCATGACTGCTGGTTGCTCACCCTCCCCCATAAGGATCTTGAAGACACGATCTGAGACATCATGGACCCTGGCACCCATGAGGCAACATATCATCCTTTCATCTCATTCGCTTCCACAGAACTGCCTGTCTGTGCCTCTTACTAAGGAATCCCCCACCACAATTGCTCTCCTATTCTCCTTCCTTCCCTTCTGTGCCACAGGGTCGGGCTCAGTGCTAGAGTCCTGTCTGCTATGACCTTTCCCAGTAGGTTGTCCCCCCCAGCTGTATCCAAAACGGTATACTTATTATTGAGGGGAATGTCCACACGGGATCCCTGCATTGTCTGCTTATTCCTTTCCCCCTTCCTGACAGTCACCCAGCTACCTTTTTCCTGCACCTTGGGTGAGACCACCTCCATGTAGCTCCTCTCTATCACCCCCGTAGCCTCCCAAATGATCCGGAGTTCATCCAGGTCCAGCTCCAGTTCCTTAACATGGTCTGTGAGGAGCTGGAGTTGGGTGCACTTCTCGCAGGGGAAGTCAGAGGGGACACCAGCAGTGACCCTTACCTCCCACATCCTGCAACAGGAGCATGCAACTGCCCTCATTTCCATTCGATCTACTCTAGATTTCCAGAAGTATCGTGCGCGTGCAAACACACACACACACACACACACACACACACACACACACACACACAATCTCTCACACAATGAGCGAGTATAGCAGCTACTGAAAGGCAGTTTGAGAATGATTTGATGAAGGGAAGATTCTTAACAAAGTAGTCAAAGGTAGTTAGGACTTGGACAGTACCCTGAAGAACTCCAGGAGTTGAGATGACTGACATCCAGCATCCACATCCACCTTTCATAGTGCGGCTGATTTTTAAAATATTAATTTACAGGATGTGGGTGTTGTTGGCCAGACCAGCATCTACAGACCATCCCGAACTGCCCAGATGCCAGTAAACAGTCAACAAAGTTGCTGTGGTTCTGGAGTTTCATGTAGGCCAGATGGAAGGATGGCAGTTTTCTTCCCTAAGTATGTTAGTGAACCAAATGTGTTTTTTTCTGACAATTAACAATGGTTTCATGGTCATCATTAGACTCTTAATTCCATATTCTTATTGAATTCAAATTCCACCATCTGCCATAACAGGATTCAAGACCAGATCCCTAGAATATTACATGGGTCTATGAAAGAATAATTCAGTGATAATGGTAAATTTGGAAAATTAAGCTCAACTGAAACATCTATAAACTCTTGTTCTAAAATGTATATTAAAAGTTAAAGTATTAATGTATGTATAAATAATAGTTTCTTCCTTATCACTGGTGACCTTAATCTCAAAATGATGTGGAGCCAACATTAAATCCCAATGTCTCCTGCTCAACATTGAATTATTTTAGCTCAACTGAAATATCTATAAACTCTTGTTCTAAAATATATATTAAAAGTTAAAGTATTAATGTATGTATAAATAATAGTTTCTTCCTTATCACTGGTGACCTTAATCTCAAAATGATGTGGAGCCAACATTAAATCCCAATGTCTCCTGCTCAGCATTGAATTATTTTAGCTGACATGCCGTCAGTGTATTTGGAAAATAATTGGCAGGTCATTCAAACACTATTCATAAATTTGCAGTGACAGTCTCAACACTGTTGTAACTGGCATTAACAGTCAGTTTAAATGGTTTTGATTAAGTTGGCACAACTAAAAATAATGTGGTCATTAGTACAGCTTTCAAGTTTCCAAAAGCACATTGAAATTCTTGACTGCATTGAAATATTCTGCCTTTCTTTGACATGCATGTTAAAGATGCAATGACAACATTAAAGTTCACAACAAACTTGTAGTAGAATCCATTCATGACAACATAAGGCAACATTTCATGATTTGTTTCAGGTGTGGTAAACTCCAAAATAGCACATGCTTTCACTTCTCTAAGTGCTACTTGGTCTGGTCCCACCATTTACCACACTATGTCACATTGTCAGTGGAAAATTAATTCTTAACCACACTTAAAACCAGAGACATTTTGTAGCCAATCATACTATATTTTGGCAGCAATAATGAAAGCTTGTGGTCAAGAATGTGCAGCTCTCCTAGATAAGTTGTTCCAGTAATTACAACACTGTTATCTACCTGACAATGTGGAAAATTGCTCAGGTATGCCCTGTACATAAAATGCAGGACAATTCCAACCCAGCCAAATACTACCTCATCAGTCTGCTCCTGATGATCAGTAAAATGATAGAAGTTCTCATCAATAGTGCTATCAAGCAGCATCTGCTCAGCAATAATCTAGAACCACTGAACCATAGAATCCTTGGTACGGACTAAGGCCATTTGGCCCATCAAGTCCACACCAACCTTCTGAAGAGCATCCCACCCAGGTCCAACTCCCATAGCTAACTGAACCAGACTGGACATCCTGGGACACAATGGGCAATTTAGCATGACCAATCCATGTAACCCACACATCTTTGGACTCTCGGAGGAAATGGGTGCACCTAGAGGAAACCCACGCAGATACAGGGAGAATGTGTAAACTCCACACAGACAGTTGCCTGAGGGTGGAATCAAAGCTGCTCTGTAATGCCCAGTTTGGGTTGTGTCAAGGCTGCTCAGCTCCTAGGCTCATTCCAACCTAGGTTCAAATATGGGTAAATGTGCAGAATTCCAGAAGTGAATTGAGAGTGATGGTCCTTGACATTAAGGCTGCATTTGATTGAGTGTGACATCAATGTACAAAGGCAAAACTGGAACCAATGGATTTGTTTCTAGTTAAAGCAATGGAATCGGGTGGGGGAAGCTCTCCACTGATTGGAATCATAAAGGGCAGTAGTTTTGGTTGTTGGAGGTCAGTCATCTCAGCTTCAGGACATCTCTGCAATTTTATCTTTGGTCCCACCATCTTCAGTTGTTTCAGTTGTTTCACCAACTGCCTTGCTCCTCATGAATGTTCAGGTTTGAGTTATTAGGTGCATTCACACTTTATTCTATTTAGCATAGTGACAATATGACATAACATGATGCAGGGTATTCTCGGTAGGACAGAAGGACATTGTGTCCACAAGGACTGTGTGGTGGTTGCTATTGATAGTTCTGTGAATATTATCAGAAAAGGAGGAAAGTAGGAAACTGTAGGCCAGTTACCTGAACATCTATTATATGGAAAATGCTGCAATCTATTATTAAGGAGGGAAAGGCAGGGTGCCTAGAAAATCACAATCAGATAGAATCAACCATAATATTGTGAAATCATCTTTGATTTTCATTAACCATCTTAGCTGAGACCTGGAAATCCATTAATCTGTTGAAATAACTGCGTCCGAGGGAAAATATTGCTTGATTCACAATTCCTCTCCTCTGATATTTGATTTCAATTGCACAACATTTATTTACAGAACATTTAAAGATTTCAAGTCCTTGCAGTTTCTGCTATTGATAATGAAATGGGTGTAGGTAACTGAAATTTGTATGACCCTGTAGAAAACAGATGATTTTTAAGAAGACATGGTGGAAAGTTGGTGTGAACCTGGTGGTAAAAGTGAGAGAAGAAAAAACTGAAAAGCTATAAATAAATAACATTTTTTAAAAAAGCCTTTTCACATTCCTACTGTCAGTACCATGACCATTGGTTCTAAGCGGCATAGAGCGGGTTAATGGGAATGGAAGTGACATAACTTGGCATTCATGGGGTTCAAGAGTGACTATGGATTTGCGTGGATTGGCATAACCTGTCCTGGGGTTATAAGGAACATTGCTGATTGGTGAAAGGCTATTGGCTGGCATAAGGAGCTTGAAGGGCAATGGGGAATGGAAGAGGTAACATAATCTGATAGAGTTCTCAAGGCATCATGGGAGTTGGGTGATGGTGCATAAAAGATTATGCATTAACAGAGGAGCATGAGACAACACGAATGTTGCACACAAAATGCGTGGATGTTGAGAACTCTGATGGTTGAGGGCTAGAAGGCCTTCCCTTTTCAATATAACTGGGATGAAGTTCCACTGCAGCAAGGTGGACTTCGCAAACTGCCCACCTCAGCATCCAGCAGCCTCTCATCGCTTTTCCGTGTCAGCTGGCCTAACCTCCAGTAATAAAGGTCCTGTCTTTGCTGACTCTTTCCCTTGGGGTAGATGTGTGAAGCCAGGGATTGCATCAATCCCTATGACTCACATGTAAGGGAGAAGTCCAGACCAAAATATTGATTCAATGTCTCTGCCTCATTCTGCTTAAGCATAGAAACTTAATATAACATCACAATTCAGCCTTGCTCTTGCTTTAATCTCAAATCACTGTGAGAGGATATCAAATGTTTTGCCAGTGGTTCATCTTTCTGAGTGCAGAACCATACCTATACTGCTTCACTGCACTGTGTAATTCTATCACATTGAAGTGTTGACCATATGGCCTATTAAACGCGGCAAGTGGGATGCATCAAGTATGATGTCAGTAGGCAGTTTCTTAATGTTGTTTGCTCACACATTCACAGAAGGTGGGTAACATACTGTGCACATGAATGGCACACATCTCTTACATTTAAATTTCAAACGCATTTCAAACAAACTACAATATTTAATTATTGAAGAAAACTGCATACAAACAAACAGCAATAGCAAATGCTGACACGAGGACCTGGAGGTTAAATTCTATTTTTCTTTATTCATTTACAGGATGAGGTTGTCACTAGTTAGTTTATTGCCCACTTCCAATTGCCAGAGGGCAGTTAAGAGTCAACCACATTGCTGTGGGTCTGGAGTCACATGGAGGCCTGACCAGGTAAGGATGGCAGTTTTCTTCCGTAGAGGATACCAGTGAACCAGATGGGTTTTTCTGACAATCAACAATGGATTCATGGTCATCATTAGACTTTTAATTCCAGACATTTTATTGAATTCAAATTCCATCATCTACCATGGCAGGATTCAAACCCCACTCTCTAGAATGTTATCGGAGTCTCTGGATATATAGTCCAGCGATAATACCACTCGGTCACTGCTTCCACATGGTCCATTAAGTAGCAATAGTGACTTGGCAGCCAAATTGCACTCTGAAAATCTGACTTTTTTTTAACCTGTAGATATGACTCTCCTATTCACTAACTTATCTTGCCAAGTAAGGTTTGAGTAATTCAATTGGTCGGACAGCATGCTTGCAATACTAAAAAATGCCAACAGCTTGTGTTCAATTCTCATGCTGCCTGAGGTTAGTGTGAACGGCTCTCCTTCTCAACCTCTCCCCTTGTTGGAAATGTGGTGGCCCTCAGGTTAAACCACCACCTATCGTTTCTTCATAATGAGAGTCCAACCCTATGGTCTGGTCAGACTATCATGACTTTACCTTTACTTTATGTTCTGCTAAATCATCAGAGTCCTGGCTTGACTTTCTTAACAATTCCCAGATCTTATGTCTTTCCATTCTATATTTAGCAAGATGAGGTGTAGAATAACTGCCCTTAAATCTGCCTCAGCCATACTTCTTAAAATTTATGTCTGAAGGACACCTCCAACTATTCCAGGGTGAAATTTTCTAAGAGTGTCATTTTTTTTTGTTGGGGATGTTCAAGCTGCTGTCCATTTGGAATTTCTGCATTCAATACTCTGTTTCAATGTTCACTTATTCAATAACCATCACACAATGGCAATTGTGTGTCTTGTCTAGAAGACACCCTTTGACAGCTTATTCAAGCGGCTTCACCTAATTTTCCTTATCAACCTGGTCAGAGATGTTATTACACATCTCTGGAGCAGGTGGCGCTTGAATCCAGGCCTTCCTGTCCTGGGGTAGGGGCACTACCACTGCACCGCAAGAGCACTTCGAAAGCTGCTTCAAAAGCAACTTCCAAATCTCTATTACCTGGTATTGTGTTCAGCTTCAGTCTCCTTTTCTATGGAATATAGATATATTTGCCACAGAGAGGGTACAGTAAATGTTCACCAGATTGATGCCTCGGATGGCAGGGTTGTTGCACGAAGCAAGGTTGGGTCAATTAGGCCTGTATTCATCAGTGCGATGTTCAAGAAAGTGGCGACGCTTGTACTTCGTCAGGAGGCTATGGAAATTCAGCATGTCCTCAAGGTCCCTTACCAATTTTTATAGATGCACCATAGAAAGCATCCTGTCTGGATGCATCACAGTGTGGTATGACAACTGTTCCCAAGGCCACAAGAAATTACAGAGAGCCGTGAGCACAGCCTAGTCCATTATGCGAACAAGCCTTCCATCCATTAACAATGTCTATACTTCCTGCTGCCTAGGGAAGGCAACCAACATAATCAAAGACCCCTCCCACTGTGATTATGCTTTCTTCCACCCACTTCTGTCAGGCAAAAGATATAACAGTTGGAACGTATGTACGAACAGGTTCAAGGGCAGTTTCTTCCTTGCTGTTCTCAGACTGTTGAATGGATCTCTAAAATGTTAATTCTGACCTCTTGCTCTCGCTCTCTCTGGCTACCCTAATATACTCTGTATAGTACGATCTGCCTCTATAGCATGCAAAACAACTCTTTTCACTGTATCTACATTACTACATGTGACAATAAATCAATCAATTTTGTATAGACTGGAGTTTAGCAAAATGAGAGGGATCGCATTGAAATATATGAAATTATCACAGGGCTAGACAGATTGGATGTAGGGCTGATATTTTCTCTGTCTGGAGTTTTACAATAAGAGGCATAGCCTCAAGATTACGGTTAGGAAATTTCAGGTTGAGATGAAAAATGTCTTCATGTGTAGAGTGGTGAAGCTGTGGAAGTCTTTATCACAGAAATCTATGGAGGTAAAGTTGCTGAATATATTTAGGAAATAAATAGATTTCTAAAGATGTCAAAGGCCATGAGGAGAGATTGAGAGTATGGCATTAAGATAGAAGATGAGTCATGGCCATAATGAATACTTGACTACAGCCAATGAGCCAAATGACCTATTCCAGCTCCTCAGAGATAGAAAGAACTGCAAATGCTGGAGTCAGAGTCAATACAGTGTGGAGCTGGAGGAACATAGTGGGTCAGGCAGCATCAGAGGAGCAGGAACGTCAAAGCTTTGTTTCGGGGCCCTTCATCAGGACTGTGAAGGGTCCTGACCCAAACATCAACTGTCCTGCTCTTCTGATGCTGCCTGACCAGCTGTGTTCCTCCGGCTCCACACTGTATTGCCTATTCTTGCTCCTGCTTTCTGTGTTTCTGTGTGTTTGAATACAATTGTTGGCAGATGGCTTGTAATTTGTTCTGTCAGGGTTGTGCGCTGCATCAGAAATGATAACAGAACCAAAATACTTGCAAAGCCTTTTTTTTCAAAGTTATAATGTTTTGGCAAATTTTTGTAATAAGGAAAAGATTAAAAGTCTCTGTAAAAAAGAACAGTGGGTAGATACACATAACAAGTTATTAGAATGATTTTAGAGAGCTGGTACAGGTACAGTGGTTTCCTGTGTTTTAAAATTCTTTTGATTTGATGTATTTGTTATCAGACAAAAGAGACACGAGTGTTAAAATAATTTATGATTAATTGTTCAGAAAATTAAATAGTCTTGGTCATCAAGTCTTGGAAATCTTCCATGATTTAAATTTAACTTAAAATGACAATAAGTAATTATGCATTGCAAAAATGGAACCATATTTTACACTTTGATCCTGTTCTATTTATCTCTCTTACTTCTGTTATCTTGGGTCGAGCTCCATTTTAATAAATAGCTTATTGTACTTAAACTGTTTGAATTATGCCAGTTTATTATGATTGGAAATATGAATTAACAACCAGTTGGAAAGCATACATCAATTAAACCAATAATTATACCTTTTAAAAATTATTTTTTGTATATTAGTAAAACCTGAATACTGCGAGTAAAAGTAACCATAAATTGATGGAAATCCATATTTGTTATAGTCATAAATTCCACTTTAGATTTGAGGATTCTGGTGTTGATGAATTCCCCAATGAACGTGCCAGCAGGACATAGGAATATTAGTTTGTTTATGATTTAAAATTTGCTGGAAATTGACAATTAAGTAATTGGAAAAACAGCAACAACTAACTTTTGATAGGAAATGGAAAACCAATGGAGGATATCCTCAATGTGAGCATGAGGCTTCATAACAACAAGAACTGTGCAGTTGTCACTCCTACTGACACTGTCATATACAGATGTCTCTATAGCAGGCAGATTGGTGGGGATGCAGACCCAATGTAGCAAACATGTCCTTTAGGACCTGACCATCTTGATCAGCGGTGAATCAGCCAAAGCACTCTTGGAGGTAGATATTAAAATCCCCCACCCAGAGTACATTTTGTGCCTTTGCCACTCTCAGTGCTTCCTCTAAGTGTTGTTCAATATTGATGTGTATTGATTCTTCAGCCAAGGGAGGATTGTAAGTGGTATTCATCTGGAGGTTTCCTTGCCCACATTTAACCTGAAGCCATGGGATTTAATGGGATCTAGAGTCATCATTGAGGACTCTCAGGCTAATTCCCTCCTGACTGTATACCACTGTGCCACCACCTCTGCTGGGTTTGTGCTGCACTGGGATAGGACATATCTAGTGATGGCGTTGGCGGTGCCTAGTATGATTCCGTGAGTATGACAATGTCAGGCTGTTGTTTGATTCGTCTGTGAGACCGCTCTTCTAATTTTGGCACTATCCCCAGATGTTAGTGAGGAGGATTTTGCCAGGTTGTCAGGGCTGTTTTTGCTGTTGTGATTTTCAGTGCTAAGTTTTCATTGTTTTCCCTTTCTTTCTTTCCCTTTCTCATGATTGATGCAACTGAGTATCTTGCTAGGCCATTTCAGAGGAAAGTTAAGAGTCAACCAATTGGTTGTGGGTCTGGAGTCACACATACAACAAACCAGATAAGAATGGAACTTTTCTGCCCTACAGGAGTTCAGCATGGCTGATACAGTCATCACAGATGATTTCAACGTGCATGTAGACTGAGTAACTAGCTGAGCTCTATATTTGGGGTGGGCAAGTTTTTTGGTGTGTTAGGCATGGTTTTCATGATGTTGAGGTGCCAACTAGAGGCTGTGCTATTTCAAATCTAATAATATGCAATGAAAAAGCACTAATTAACAATCCTATTGTAAAGGAACATTTCAAAATGAATGATGATGTTATGTTTTGAAAGTGAAGTAGTTCATTCTGAAACAAAACTTTTAAATATGAATAAGAGAAGACAAGAAAGCACAAGACACAATCATTGGCTGAGATGGATTGGGAAAAAAAAACATTAAAAGGCATAACTGGTAGACAGGCAATGAAGAGTAAATAAAAAAACAGTTTTATGACCTACAGCAACTATACATTCCTTCAAGGTGCAAAAATTCAGAAAAAAATCACTCAACCATAGTGAATGAAGGACGTTCAGGACTGTACGATGTTAAAGGAAAAGGTATATGAAGTTCAAAGACAGTAAGAACTGCTGATGCTGGAGCTGGAGGAACACAGCAGGCCAGGAAGCATCAGAGGAGCAGGAAAGCTGACATTTCAGGTCTGGACCCTATATAGAGTACCAGAAATATCAATAATTCAGAGGATTGGGAGATTTATACAATACATCAAAGGAGGGGCTAGAAACCAACAAGGTATACAGAATATGAAAGGAATCTAGTGAAAACAATGCATAAAATTGAACTCTAAGAGACTCTTATCAGTCATAGAAGGAAAACATTCCATTGAAAGGAATGCAAGCCCATTAGGCGATGAATCAGGCGAAATTACATTGGGGAATTTTCTTTCCTCTATTCATTCACAGGATAAGTGCATCACTGGCTCGGCAGCATTTATTGCCCGGAGGGCAGTTAAGAGTCAACCACTTCACTGTGGGTCTGGAGTCACATGTAGGCCTGGCCAGGTAAGGATGACAGTTTCCTTCCCTGAAGGGAAGTAGTGAACCAGATGGGTTTTTCCGACAATTGACAATGGATTCACGTTCATGGTTGAACTCTTAATTCCAGATATTTATTGAATTCAAATTCCACCATCTGCCATGATGGTATTCGAACTCTGGTCCCCAGAACATTTTCTGGGTCTCTGGATTGACGGTCCAAAGATAATATCACTAGGCCATCACCTCCTGGGAGGTGGGAAATTGCAGAGAAGTTAAATGATTACTTTGTCTGTTTTCACTGAAGAAGATACAAGAAAGCTTCCAGAGGTAGAGATCAAAGTGTTTAATCAGAAGATGGAGTTGAAGGAAATTTGCATTAATAAGAAGGTTGTACTGGAGAAATTAATGGGGCTGAAAGTTAATAAATCCCCAGGGCCTCAAGGTCTCCATTTTGGGGGAATGAAGGAGTTGGCTATAGAGATAGTGATGCATTGGTGATTATTTGCCAAAGTTCTATGTATTATTGAATGGTTCTTACAGATTTGAAGATGAAGCCATGACTCCACTATTTAAGATGAGACCGAGAGAGAAAACAGGGAACTTCAGGCCTATTAGCCTTGCATCAGCAGTAGGGAAAGTGCTAAAATCTCTTAGGTAGCATGACATAAATAGACACTTGGATGCTCATGATCCGATTGTGTATAATCAAAATAGGTTTGCGATTGGGAAAATGTGTTTGATGAACTTGGAGATTTGAGAAGATTTATAATAGAGAGCTGATGGATGCAATAAACTTTGATTTTGAGCAGGCATTTGATAAATTCTCACACAGGAGACTCTTTACAAAGATTAAAGCACCTGGGATACGAAGTAATGTATTGACATGGATTAATGATTGGTTAACAGATAGAAAAAATAAAGTAGGAATAAACTGGTAATTCTTGCATTGTTAGGCTGTGACTAATCGGGTGTCACAAGGAGCAGTAATTGGGCCTCAGCTATTCATAACGTACACCAATGATTTGGAGTTGAAGACTAAACAACATTTCTAAATTTGCAGATGATACAAAACTAAGTGGGAATGTATGTCGTGCAGAAGATGTAATGTGGCTTCAGGAGGGTTTGTACAGGCTTAGAAAAGATCAATAACGTGGCAGGTGGAATATAATGTGGAGAAATGTGAGGTTTCCACTTGGGAAGAGAAATATATGTGCAGAGAATTTCTTAAATAGTGAGGTTGGACAATGTGGATGTGCAAAGAGACTGTTGTTTCTTTGTCAATAAGACACTGAAGGCTAATCTGCAGATGCAGCAAGTTATAAGGAAGTGTAATGGAATGTTAGCCTTTCTTGCTAGGGGATTTGAGTACAGGTGCAGTGAAACCTTGTTTCAGTTGTTTGGGAGCTTGCTCAGACCACACGTAGAGTAATGTGTGTGAACTTGGTCTCCTTACCACAGGAAGGATACTAATATCATAGAGGCAATGCAACAAAGGTTCACCAGACTTATTCCTGGGATGGTGGGATTGCCCTATGAAGAGAGATTAGGCAAGCTGGGTCTACATTTTCTAGAGTTTTGAAGAATCGGAGATGATCTCATTGAAGGTTATAAAATACTGAAAGAGATAAAGAGGGTAGATGCTGGTAAGCTGTTTCCCCTGACTGAGAAGTCGAATGTGAAGGGGGAACAATTTAAAAATAAGGGAGGTGTCACTTAGGTCTGAGATGAGTTTTTATTTACTTAGTTGGCTGTGAACTTTTAGAATTCTCCACCACAGAGGTGTCACTTAGGTCTGAGATGAGTTTTTATTTACTTAGTTGGCTGTGAACTTTTAAAATTCTCCACCTACTGTAGACCAAAGAGTAAAGAACATTACAGCGTAGGAACAGACCCAAAGGCCCACCAAGACTGTGTTGACACATGATGCCTTTCCAAATTAAAACCACTTTGCCTTTAAGTGGCTTGTATCCCTCTATTCCCTGCCTATTCATGCATCTGTCAATGTATCTCTTTAACAATACTATTTTTATCTAATTTTATTACATCCTCTGGTAGCACATTCCACAGGCTAACCACCCTCTGTGTAAAAAGCTTGCCTCTCACATCTCCTTCGAACAGCCCCTCTTTTACTTTAAACTTATGTCTCCTAATAATTGACATTTCTACTCTGGGGAAAAGACCCTGACTCTCCATTCTACCCATGCTTCTTGTAATATCGTATACCTTGCCCCTCAGCCTGTGACATTCCAGTGAAAATGATCTGAGTTTGTCCAATTTCTCCTCATAGCAAAGACCCAACCAGGCAAAATTCAGTCAGCTATTTCTATACCCTCTCAAAAGTCTCCACTTCGCTCGAGTAGTTTGGCGACCAGAACTATGCACAATGTTGCAAATGCAGCCTTACTAAAGTTCTCTACAGCTGCAGCATGACTTGCTAATTTTTATAATCTATGCCCTGACCAACGAAGGCAAGCATGCCATACGCCTTATTGACCAACTTATTCACTTGTTTTGCCACTTTCAGGAAACTGCAGACCTGTATGTCTAGATCTCTCTGTGTGTTGATGCTTCTAAGGGTTCTGCCATTTAATTTACACTTCCCTGCTGCATTAAATATTCCAGAATGTATCACCTCTCATTTCTCTGGATTAAATTCCAGCTGACACTTCTTTGTCCAAGTCTCCAGCCTAACTATATCCTGTTGTATTCTCTGGCCATCCTTCTATCTACAGCTCCCCCGATCTTTATATCATCTGCAAACTTACTGATCAGGCCACCTACATTCGCCTCCAAATCAGTGAAATATGTATAAATAATATATTACAAACAATAGGGGCCCCAGCAGCGACGCCTGCAGAATACCTTTGGTCACAGATATCCAGTCAGAAAAACACTCTTCTATCGCTACTCTCTATCCTCAATGACAATGGCAATTCTGCCTCCATCTTACCAGTTACTGCTGACCCATATGACTTCACCTTCTGTATCAGCCTGTCATGACGGACCTTGTCAAAAGCCTTGCTAAATTCGATTCAGACTACATCTACCCCCTGCTCTCTTTGATCAACTTTGTCACTTCATCCAAAAACTCAGTCATGCTTGTGAGATAGGACTTCTCCTGCACTGAGCCATATTATCTGTCACTTAACAGTTCATATTTTTCCAAACACGAGTAATTCCTGTCCTTAAAAATCTTCTCCAATACTTTCCCTGCCACTGATATAAGGTTCACCAGCCAGTAATGTCCCACAACGCATCATCCTCCGACAATTCCGCCATCTACAATCTGACCCCACCACCAAAGGCATTTTTCCCACCCCACCCTTGTCTGCTTTCCGGAGAGACCACTCTCTCCGTGACTCCCTTGTCCGCTCCACACTCCCCTCCAACCCCACCACACCCGGCACTTTCCCCTGCAACCGCAGGAAGTGCTACACCTGCCCCCACACCACCTCCCTCACCCCCATCCCAGGCCCCAAGATGACTTTCCACATCAAGCAGAGGCTCACCTGCACATCTGCCAATGTGGTATACTGCATCCATTGTACCCGGTGTGGCTCCTCTACATCGGGGACACTAAGCGGAGGCTTGGGGACCACTTTGCAGAAAACCTCCGCTCAGTTCGCAGTGAACAACTGCACCTCCCAGTTGTGAACCATTTCCACTCCCCCTCCCATTCTCTAGATGACATGTCCATCATGGGCCTCCTGCAGTGCCATAATGATGCCACCCGAAGGTTGCAGGAACAGCAACTCATATTCCACTTGGGAACCCTGTAGCCCAATGGTATCAATGTGGATTTCACAAGCTTCACCAGCCCCTCCCCCCACTGCATCCCAAATCCAGCCCAGCTTGCCCCAGCCTGCCTAATCTGTTCTTCCTCACACCTATCCCCTCCTCCCACCTCAAGCCGCACCTCCATTTCCTACCTACTAACCTCATTCCGCCCCCTTGCCCTGTCCGTCCTCCCCGGACTGACCTATCCCCTCCCTACCTCCCCACCCATACTCTCCTCTCCACCTATCTTCTCCTCTATCTACCTTCAGTCCGCATCCCTCTCTCTCCCTATTTATTTCAGAATCCTCTCCCCATCTCTCTTTTCTTATGAAGGGACTAGGCCCGAAACATCAGCTTTTGTGCTCCTAAGATGCTGCTTGGCCTGCTGTGTTGATCCAGCCCCACCCTTTGTTATCCCAGATGATCCCTGTTGCCTTTCTTAATCAAAGGAACAATGTTGGCTATTCTCCAGCGTCTGAGACCTCTCCTGTGACAAAAGAGGTTACAAAGATTTTGTACAAGGCCCCAGCAATTTCCTCCCTTGCCTACCTCAGCATTCTGGGATAGATCTATCAAGTCCTGAGGGCTTGTCTGCCTTAATGTTTTTCAAAACACCCAACACCTCCTCCTTTTTATATCGCTAAGTCCTAGAATATCAGCATACCTCTGCCAAAACCCACCATCCGCCATGCTCTACTGCTTTATGCATACCAATGCAAAGGATTTGTTAAGGACTTCACCCATTTCCTCCAGATACACTCATAAATATCCTCATTTGTCCTTGAGTGGACTCATCCTTTCTTTAGCTCCTGATATCCATATAAAAAAGCCTTGGGATGTTCCTTAACCTGTTTGCCATGGGAATTTCATGGCACTTTTTAGCCCTCCTAACCCCTTGTTTAAGTTTTTTCCTGCTTTACCTATATTGCTTAAGGGCTTTGTCTGTCTTCAGTATCCTAAACTTTATGTATGCTTCCTTTGTCTTTCCGACTAAGCTTACAACTTCTCTTGTCCTCAATGGTTCTCAAATCTTGCCATCCTTATCCTTCACTTTCACAGGAACATGTGGGTCCTGAACTCTAATCAACCGGCCTTTAAAAAAATTCCTGCATACCTGATATGAATTTAGCTCCAGCAGCCACACCAATCTGCATTCCCCAGTTCCTGCCTAATTATGTTGTAGTTAGCTTTCGCCCAGTTAAATACTTCTACCCAAGGGCTACTTTTACCTTTAGCGATATGTAACTTAAAACTTATGGAATTATTGCCACTGACCCCAATATGCTCCCCCTCCTGAAACTTCGATCACCTGTTAAGCGCATTCCCCAAAACCATGTCTAGTGTGGTCCCTTCCTTTTATGGACTAATTACATGCTGCTTCATGAAGCCCTCCTGCACACAATTAACAAACTCCCTCCCTTCCAAGCCCTTGGCACTAAGGGAGTTTCAGTCAATGTAAGGGAAGTTAAAGCCACCCACTACAACAACTTGTTTTTATATTTTTCCATAATCTGTCTGGATGTCCATTCCCCTATCATCTGCTGGTTGTCGGGAAGCCTGAAGCGCAATCCCATCATAGTGATTGCGTCCTTCCTATTCCTGAGCTTGATCCATATGGCCTCGCTGGATGAACCCTCCAATATGTCTGAAATAACTTCACAGAAGGTTTCCCTTCACCAAGTCACCCTAATTTGCATGTGTAAAGTCCTTGACACTGATCCAGCTTTCTCAGAGCCAGCCCTCAGAGTGAACAGAACGCTTGGCACTCTTATTTATATCTGACAGGTAGGACTCCCTGATTGGGCCAGATTAACAGCCCCAATCAGGGAATTCATATTCTATGGGATCAACCTGGCTGACCTTGTTACAATCAGTACAGTATCCTGTCTCAGCACAGCTGTAATATTCTCCCTTATTGGTAACACTACTCCCCTATCTCTTTCATAGCTCTCTCAATCTCATCTGAAACACCTTGGAACGTTAAGCTGCAAGTTTTGTCCCTCTCTCAACCAAGTCTGCAATAGCTACGACATCATGGTTATATGTATTAATACAAGCTCTAAGTTCATCTGCTTTACCTCACATTAAAACAAATTCACCATAGATCGCCAGTTCCGCTGTGCTCAGTAACAGCCTCCTGTCTGTTCCTTTTAGTCTTATTGGCCTTGTTCTCTAACTCTTCCTCGGTCATTTCACTTGCTGACCTACTGCTCTAGTTCCGAACCCCAGCCACTAGCAAGCACTAGCAAGCTTCCCTGCAAGGTTATTGGTGTGCTTCCAATTTAGGTGCAACCTTTGTACGGATCCCAGCTGACACAGAAGACATCCCAATGATCCACAAACCTAAAGCCCTACCCCGGTTCTTTTGCTGCATATTTAACTGTATTAGCTTCCTATTCCTTGACTCACCGGCACATGGCAAAGGGAAAAAATCTGAGATTACAACCCATGAATTCCTGCTTTCCAAGGTAGAAGAAGTTAAGATAGTAATTAATAGATTTCAGATCACCACAGCACAAAGAATTGTGGGGAAGGGTATTGTTCAATTGCAGAGCAGATTTGAAGGGTTGAATGGCCTTCTCCTGTTCCTCTGGTCATTGCCGTGACATCCTCAGTCCAACATGGCAGTATGGACTGATCTCCCAGCATCATGATCCTCAAGGTGATGTTGAGCATCGTCTGGAGCCAGGGTAAACTGGAGGCTAGGTGCCAGTTTGGCATGAGTTGAAAGACCTCGGTTCTGGACTTTTATTTCTGCAATACTGGACATTTTATTTCTCTATTTTCTAAGATTTTGTAATCAAAGGATCTATACCTGGGTACCTTTGTACCTAAGATGGCATTGTAAGTGGCAATGTATAAAGTTTTCACTATGCTTATTGAGTATAATTGACTGCAAGGCTAACTCATTCATTCATTCATTGGTAGGGTATCTAGACAAAAAAGTTTATCTCAAAATAACTGTTACAACTTTGTGCCTTTAGCTGAAATGATGCCTCTAAAATTCCTTACATTTTAACTAAAGTATATTTTTAAATATATGTAGCAGCATAGATGAAATGCACCAGAGAAAACACATTCCCAGAATAATAGATTACAATAACCATATCATAAAACTCCCTTGTTCGCTCCACACTGCCCTCCAACCCCACCACACCCGGCACCTTCCCCTGCAACCGCAGGAAATGCTACACTTGTCCCCACACCTCCTCCCTCACCCCCATCCCAGGCCCCAAGATGACATTCCACATTAAGCAGAGGTTCACCTGCACATCTGCCAATGTGGTATACTGCATCCACTGTACCCGGTGCGGCTTTCTCTACATTGGGGAAACCAAGCGGAGGCTTGGGGACCGCTTTGCAGAACACCTCCGCTCAGTTCGCAACAAACAACTGCACCTCCCAGTCGCAAACCATTTCCACTCCCCCTCCCATTCTCTTGATGACATGTCCATCATGGGCCTCCTGCACTGCCACAATGATGCCACCCGAAGGTTGCAGGAACAGCAACTCATATTCCGCCTGGGAACCCTGCAGCCATATGGTATCAATGTGGACTTCACCAGTTTCAAAATCTCCCCTTCCCCCACTGCATCCCTAAACCAGCCCAGTTCATCCCCTCCCCCCACTGCACCACACAACCAGCCCAGCTCTTCCCCCCCACCCACTGCATCCCAAAACCAGTCCAACCTGTCTCTGCCTCCCTAACCGGTTCTTCCTCTCACCCATCCCTTCCTCCCACCCCCAGCCGCACCCCCAGCTACCTACTAACCTCATCCCACCTCCTTGACCTGTCCGTCTTCCCTGGACTGACCTATCCCCTCCCTACCTCCCCACCTACACCCTCTCCACCTATCTTCTTTGCTCTCCATCTTCGGTCCGCCTCCCCCTCTCTCCCTATTTATTCCAGTTCCCTCCCCCCATCCCCCTCTCTGATGAAGGGTCTAGGCCCGAAACGTCAGCTTTTGTGCTCCTGAGATGCTGCTTGGCCTGCTGTGTTCATCCAGCCTCACATTTTATTATCATAAAAATCTGTTGTGTTCTGACCTGATTTTAGTTCCATTCCTTACGGGCTGCCAAATGACTATATTTTAAGGACTGCTTTTTATGTAATTTCAGTGATTTTGTGAGCATATCAATGTCAGTAGAGATAAACAAGAAGGAAGAATCTGAGAGAAGAAAGTCTAAAGCAAAGAAATCATATTTGGTACAGAATGCCTACAGTTGGAAGATACTATAAGGTGATTATTTCTGACAAGTCACGTATTGAAGACCTCCTTCAACCAAAGTTATCTGCTGTCTTTCCCATTAAAACTGTAATATAGTGTGATGAAATTTTCTAAATTCTGTTGACAAAGAGAATTCAGTCCAAAATATTGGTTTAATAGTGTATCCTGTAGCCTTTCTCTACTTTTATTGCTTTTTACTACAGAGACTGACATTGACTTTTTGCCAAAATAAGAAAGCAGAACTGAGTTGGCAAACAAATCATATTCATTTATACTGAAAATATACTTCATTTCACTGAAAGCTATTTACAGGGAGGAGGAAAACTTTAAGATCAAGTATGTTTCAGAGGATATCAAATTCTGTGCTAAAGCTGGCAAAACAAAAAACATACAAGAACTAAAGAAGTCAGTATCAGTATTTGGTTGTTATTAGAGATATCCTGCCAGTCAGTGTATCCAAATTAAGCTTTGGATGTCAACCTCTCCGATTTATGTCATACAATTGTCAGCTCCCATCATTGCAATGTTACTACCTTGCAGCAAAACATAGAAATATCGAAGATAAGGGCAGGAGTGGGTCATTTGACCTCTAAAAACTGTTCCGTCATTCATCTCAAAATATTTTTATAGCTTTTGAAGGTGGCGCAGTTTTTCTTTTAAATGTTTTATTTCCAATTACATTGCTGAGTTATAGATTACAGTCCAGAAATAGCACTCCATCGAATCCATTTATGAAATGAAATAGAGGAGCAAGGAGGTCCAATTTAGCAGCTAACATTTCCTACCCAAATACCATTGGAAGTGCAGTTCAAAGCTGTATTGGATCAGAACTTGTAGATCATTTCCTGGTAGACATCAGGTAAAGTTAGTAGGCCTCTTTAAAATATAAATAAGAGATCTATAGCCTGTTTTCACACAATAACCAAAAACTGGTCGTTGGGCAATTGCACTCAAGATGATCGCTTATCGTACCAGCAGTTCTTAAATTGGCCAATGGAGCTGTCACCAAAAAGAAATATGCTTAAGAAAATGCTACCATCTTGAACATGGATTCAGGAAGAATCAGAGTATACTTCTTGGCATCACATTAAAATTGCATGCCTTTGCTAGGTCTCATTTATCATCTCTTCCTAGCCAATTGTCCCGTCATGACTCACAAGTAAATGTGAGTAAAGCAGGAGTGGCAAAATGAGACGCACCAGAATGCCACCTCTGGAAGAATAAGTGTCATGTGCCAGTAAATGTGACAAGTTTGGAATTTGTAATTAGAAGTAGGAGCTATCCAAAAGTGGCAGATGTCTGAGCAAGTATAACAAAATATCATTGGTATTAAACCGGAGCACAGGAAATGTAAGTATAACAAGGAGCATGAATCGGTTAAACTTTAATGGTTTAAAAACAGGTCATTGAAATACTCACCTTCCATGTCAAATCAGGTACATTCATTTCATAATGCTGTGAGTAATGAATAAAACACCAATAAAATACATCAACTTAATGAGTTCAATTGGTTTAGGTCACCATCCTTTGAAGCCCTTTCTAAAAGGATTCAATTTCATCTTTATGTTTGCTGTAACCTGAGAAAAGTTAAATCAAAGCAAAGTATTCTAATTTACTTTTACAAATATTGCAAGCATTGATATATATGATACTAAATAAAATATGTTTGCAACAAACTATTTCCGTTTCCATCAGGGTGAAAAACCATTTTCTCTAAAAAAAATCTAAATTCAACAGTACAAATATTTTGTTCATATAATTTTAATTTCTTTTTCCTTCTACAATAAATATGATAAAATACTGAATCTAACTGGACATCAAGTACATCTCCCACTGCACATCAACTGCAACATTTTTTTTTCTGTGTAATTACCAAGGTCATAGCGTTCCAGTTTTCATAGAAAAATGCACAGTGCAGAAGAAAATCTCAAACCAATAACAGAACTCAAGACTATTGGCATAAATAAAAGTGTTTCTTTTATTCACTATGTTACTGAATAAAGACATATTTTGGTGAGCCCAGCAGAAAATTCTGAGATTGGTCATCTATATTATTGTTTGTGCGCTCGTGACTATCCAGTAAATGCTGTCCAATGTAGAATCACATCACAGCTTGGCCACTTTTTTATCAGATAATTGAGGCATGAGGGGGCATAGCTTTAAATTGAGTGGTGATAGATATAGGACAGATGTCTGAGGTAGGTTCTTTACTCAGAGAATAGTAAGGGCATGGAATGCCCTGCCTGCAACAGTAGTAGACTCCAAGATAATAAAATGTGAGGCTGGATGAACACAGCAGGCCCAGCAGCATCTCAGGAGCACAAAAGCTGACGTTTCGGGCCCAGACGCTTCATCAGAGAGGGGGATGGGGTGAGGGTTCTGGAATAAATAGGGAGAGAGGGGGAGGCGGACTGAAGATGGAGAGAAAAGAAGATAGGTGGGGAGGAGAGTATAGGTGGGGAGGTAGGGAGGGGATAGGTCAGTCCAGGGAAGATGGACAGGTCAAGGAGGTGGGATGAGGTTAGTAGGTAGGAGATGGAGGTGCGGCTTGGGGTGGGAGGAAGGGATGGGTGAGAGGAAGAACGTTAGGGAGGCAGAGACAGGTTGGACTAGTTTTGCACTGCAGGAGGCCCATGATGGACATGCCATCTAAAGAATGAGAGGGGGAGTGGAAATGGTTTGCGACTGGGAGGTGCAGTTGTTTATTGCGAACCGAGCGGAGGTAGTAGACTCGCCAACTTTAAGGGCAATTAAATGGGCATTGGATAAACATACGGACAATAATGGAATAGCGTAGGTTAGATGGGCTTCAGATTGGTTTCACAGGTCAGTGCAACATCAAGGGCCGAAGGGCCTGTACTGCGCTGTAATGTTCTATGTTCTATTGGGAAGCTCTTCTGCACACAATGAGTAATAAAAGTTTGAAACCCTCTTTCAGAAACAGCAGCTGATGTTAGATCAGTTGTTAATTTCACTCAAAGGCATTAAAGGATATGAACAAAAGGCAGGTATGTGGGGATAGGCCATATATCAGCTATGATCTCACTGAATGGCAGCACATGCTCAAAGAGTTGAATGGCCTACTCCTGTTCCTATGTCAGTGTATAGAAATATGAGGGTATGGACAAAGTGGATAAAAAGCAGATGTTCCCCCTATTTGAAGGATTAATAATGAGGAGGCATCATTTTAAGGTGAAGGGTTGAAGATTTAGAGGGAATTTGAGGAAAAATATTTTCACCCATAAGGTATTGGGAATCTGGAATGCACTTACTAGGAGGGCCATAGTGGCAGGAAACCTCACAACACTTAAGAAATGCATGGGTTAAAACATTCAAGACTATCAAATAAGTGCTGGAAAGTGCGATTAGCATGGAAAGGTCAGTGCAGACTCGATGCGCTGAGGGCTCTTTCAAGCAGTATAACACAATGACATTACGTATTTGTGTAACGGGCAGTCTCTTTTTGGCTTTACAGCAGCCTCTTGTTACACTTGTGTTGCTCCTGAATGTAGCAGCACAAACTAGCCATTGGCCAAATCTTTGAGATACCTTGCCGTTCCAAGCAATCAGAAGTAGACCAGGTACTTATCAGGACCAAGTCTCTGGACATTACAGTCTTTCATGAGTTGTGTGATACAGTGAGAAATGATCTGATCAGGATAGTCCTTTTCTGACTTCAAGAAAAGGGACCTCACTTGATTGTTCAGTTTCCAATTGTGATTTTGATTGCAAGATGGAGCCCATAAAGACATGCAGGTAAACTCCTAAATGCATCTGCATCAAGCTCACAGTATGGTACACTTACATGTTCTGGAAGATACATATATTAATGGCCTGTGATTTTTTCTTTGCAGACTCAAAAAAAATGCATGTGCACTGCACCCATTTCAACACAAAACCTGAGACAACCAATTTCAAGATTCATTTCTCGGTATAATGCCCTGACCATTCAGAGCCTGCATGATTTAAAACTTAAACAGCCTGCTAGTTAACTGGGTGTCAATCAGAATGAATGGGGAATTTACAGTATGACAACAACTCTCCAATCACAGTCCTTTTGCTAATCAATCAACATTCTCCTCTGAAGCAGCATAAATGTTGGCTTTCTCTTTGAATTGTTACTCTTGTGAATTATCCTGATGAGTACACAACGAAATGTTTCAACAAAATATGTAATTTTCAGACAAGTGTTGAATGACAGAAAACTAGTTTTATACAATTTTCTTGAAACAGCAACCTTACTTATAGCCATTTCTGCATAGATATTTCTGAGTTGTATATTCAACATTGTACAGTTTTGAATTGTTAGTTTTTGGGACTAACATCAGGTGTTTTTCAGAAACTCATCAATTTTGCCCGGTTTTTGCACCAAGATGCACTTTGCATTTTTTCTGTATGTTTGTCCACATTACATACCACCAGGATTTGGATTTGAATTGAATCAGATCTCTGGAAGTTCATTAACAACTAACTGTATGTCTACACTAATATCTCAGGTTTAAAGGTACAGCCTAGGAGCTATGCTTACTTAAACACTTGACTGGCTGACTAACTAACTCTGTTCATTCAGGAGATGCGGGTATCATTGTCTCAGCCAACATTTATTGGCAATCCCATTTTGCAGATGAGGTCTTTTATTGAAGTGCTGTCATCCATGCCATCCATCCAGGTCAACCTGCTATGCCATTACAAAGGAGGTTCCAGGATTTTGGCCCAGCAGTATTGAAGGAACGGTGATATATCTATATGTCATGAAGGTGAGTGGCTTGGAGGTAGAGATCATTCAGTCCTTTGTACTTGCTTTAGCTTGTTGTAAAATCTGTTCATGCTATAATCCCCACTGCTTCCCTGTATCTTACAAATTTTGCTTTAACCTAGAGGTTTTCCTTTTGGTACCTTTAGCACTCTCCTGCACAAACTTCAATTTATCCAGATTTCTACAATCTTACCTTCCAGTAAGTGTTATGAGCTCATCACTTCAGTCCTCACAGAACTCCACCAACAGTCAGCTGTCAATTTTGATTATCTTTAATCCTTTTCATTTCAAAAATCTTTACCGTGTTTCAACATCCTAACCATGTAACCATCTCTAGCCCTGCAAATTTGCTCACATCCTTTGGCTCTGTTGACTCTGTTGTCCCATCTCATTCTTTCATCCCATCAGCCATTGAACTTGTTTAGAAATACAAGATCATGTTTCAGAATGCATTTTTGAAAATAAATCTGCACTGAGGATAGGTGTTCTGCAAAACAGTCATACTGCTTGCTTCCAAAGGATTATAGGCCAACATTTCCTTCATCACCATTGGGATGCCGTGACCACACATATATTCCAATCACAATCATCTCTTTCGCTGTATACATCTTCGTTGTTTTCACTTAATTCAAACTATCAACATCATTTCTCTCTCAGCACTGTACTTCCCACCACCCCAACTAACTACAGCATAAATGCTATCCTCCCCTCACTTCACTTCAGCTCTGATTAACTTGCTTTCTCTCCATGGATGCTGCCTGATTCACTGTGATCTGCAGCATTTGCTGTTTTCAGTACTGATTCCCCATCCCTCTGTTGTCAGCATTCCACAGGGACCATTTCCTCCAGGACACTCTGATACACCTTCCTCTACTCCCAACATCTCCTCACACTTCCATGGCATCTTCCTATTACAAACACGGAAGGTGTAACACCTGGCTATTTTTCTTCTCCATCCTCATCATCCAAGGCTCCACGTGAAGCAACAATTTGCCTGCGCTTCATTCAGCCGAATGTACTGCATTTGCTGTTCACCGTGTGGTCTCCTCCACTCTGGGGAGACCGTTTGCAGACTGGGTGACCACTTTGCAGACAAAGTTTTGTTCACAAAAATGACCCCAAGTTTTTAGTTGTCTGCTGCTTGAACACACAACAGTGTTGCCTCAGCAGAAGCTTGAGGAACAATATCTCATTTTCCACTTGGGAACCCTGCAGCCTTGAGCACTCAACATCAAGTTCAATAACTTTAGAGCCTGATTCCATCCTTCCGTGTTTTTCACCGAAGCCCACGCCTGGCCCTGTATGACATGGGTTGCTTTAGCACAGTCTATCATGTATTCCGAGGTGCATTATCAAATGATGCGGATTGCATCCAGCACAGCTCATCCATTTTCTGACTCTTCACTCTTATTATCACTTTGTAGCTTTACTTCTGTCCTGGCCTGCTATGCATAATCTTCACGTTTACCTACCCCTTTCATATCTCTGTCTTTACAGGCTCCATCTCCACCTATCTGTTCAGCTCTCCCTTAGGCCCTCCCACTTTGGCTTCATCATTCATCCACCTTTTCCCGAGTTACTAACAGTGATGATGAGGAGTCACTGGACTCAAAATGTTAAATCTGCCTTCTTTCCACAGTTGCTGCCAGACCTGTTGAGGTTTTCTAGCAATTTCTGTTTCTGTGCCAAGAAAGCAGTAGGATGGACCACAAAGAAGATCAAGCTTGAGAAAAGTGTCAAACAGGGTTCATGAAGCCTCTGATTTGTGCACAGAGACCCCTGCTGGACAGCAGTCATACAGGGTTATCAAAAAAAGATTAGAATCAGGATTCGTCACAATCTCCTCAGAGTTGAAAAGTCAAAGCAGTATTCAATGTTCAGATTTACAGACGATAAGTGGCCACTTGGACAAGATAACAAAGGAATGCTGATGAATCTGAAACCCTACTGTAAACATGCCAGCACTTCCAAAGAAAAATGGCATAAAAAGTGAAAAATAAAACACCAAAGTAAAGGTTGTTTTTTGAGATAGTAAGAGCTGCCAATTTGGAGTCAGAGATAACACAGTGTGGAGCTGGAGGAACACAGCAGGCCAGGCAGCATCAGAGGCGCAGAAAAGTTGATGTTTCGGGTAGGGACCCGAATTTCTGAAGTGCTTGAGGCTGCAGGATTCCCAAGCGGAAAATGAGGTGTTTTTCCTCAAGCTTGCGCTGAGGCAACACTGTTGTGTGTTCAAATGGCAGACAACTGAAAACTTGGGGTCATTTTTGTGGACAGAACTTTGCATCCAAAATGGTCACCCAGTCTGCATTTGGTCTCCCCAGTGTAGAGGAGACCACATTGAGATATTCCAAGATAACAAAATGTGAGGCTGGATGAACACAGCAGGCCAAGCAGCATCTCAGTACTGCGCTCCTGAGATGCTGCTTGGCCTGCTGTGTTCATCCAGCCTCACATTTTATTATCTTGGAATTCTCCAGCATCTGCAGTTCCCATTATCTCTGATACCACATTGAGATATTTACTGCTTTTGGATGAAGCAAATGGAGGGTAGGAATGGAGTCCTGATATTAGGGTCAAAATATTATTCAATTGATAGCAGGCCTCCTTTTATTCCAAAATTTTTCTGGGGTCAGCAGGAAATTGAAAGGCTGTTTGGAAGATGAACTAAATGGAAAGTGCAGTTTGAAAACTGAAAATTCGCATAAAGGAGATAAAATTGTTAGAACTACTATTCAGGGAGACAAAACAAGACAGTAACTTCCAGATTCAATGCATCATTCTCCACCTCTTCCGCTACCGGCAATCCCTCCCCATCCTTATCTGCCTTCCGGAGGGACCACTCTCTCTGTGGCTCCCTTGTCCGCTCCACGCTCCCCTCCAGCCCCACCACACCCGACACTTTTCCCTGCAACCGCAGGAGGTGTTACACCTTTCCCCACACCCTGCTCACCCCCATCCCAGGCCCCAAGAAAACCTTCAGCATCAAACTGATGTTCATCTACACATCTGCTAATGTAGTCTATTGTATCCGCTGTTCTTGATGTAGCCTCCTCGACATCAGTGAGACCAAGCGGAGGCTCGGAGGCCACTTTGTAGAGCACCTATGCTCCGTTTGTGACAAACAACAACGCCTCCCAGTCACAAACCACTTCAACTCCTTCTCCCACTCCCTGGACAACATATCCATCCTGGGCCTCCTCCAGTGTCACAATGATGCCACCCAAAGGAACAGCACCTCATATTCCGCCTTGGAGTCCTACAGCTCAACAGTCTCAATGTGGACACTACGGGCTTCAAAATCTACCCGCCTGGACCTCATTCCAAGACCAGCTCCGTCTCTCATCACCACCTCCTTGACCTGTCCATCTTCTCTCACACCTATTTGTTCCTCCCACATCACTGACCAACTTCCACCCCCACTTCCTACCTATACTCACCTCTACTAAATTCATCCCAGCCTCCTTGACCTGTCTGTCTTCTCTCCCACCTATCCACCTCTCCCTCCTCACTGACCAACCCCCATCCCAACTCCCTATCTACACTCACCTCTACTGGCTTTATCCCCATCTCTTTGACCTGTCTTTCTTCTTTTCACCTAGCTGCTCCTCTATCCACCTTCTATCATCGCCTCCCCCACTCTCTATTTATTTGAGAGCCCCCTTCCGCCCCCCCATTTCTGAAGAAGGGTCCAGGCCCAAAACTTCAGCTATCCTGCTCCTCTGATGCTGCCTGGCCTGTTGTGTTCTTCCAGCTCCATGCCTTGTTGTCTAGTGAAAAGAAGGAAAACGGTAGTAACAGCAGATCTAGAAAAGCTAGCTAAGGTAGTGGAAACAAAAATTTGTCGAAGATTCAAAAAGAATTTGTTTGGGATTCCTCTGATATTTTTCTTCTCAATGATAGTCACAAAAGCAAGGACAAAAATGGCAAAGTGGAAGAAGAGGAATAACATACAAAAGATAAGTACAAGAGAAGGTGCATATAAGAAAGAAAAAGATATTTAGTTTGATCAAGAATAATGGATACATATATCCTATAACCAAATATGAACTTATCAATAGCCCAAAGGAATGGAATATTAACTGGTTTAGCATAGAATAGTAAAGCACAGGAATAGGCCCTTCGTCCCACCCCACATTTGTGCCAACAATGATGCCATCCTAAACTAATCCCATCTGCCTGCATATGGTCTATATTCCTCTACTCCCTGTTCACTCATAAGTCTGTCTAAATGTCTCTTAATTATTGCCTTCATATCTGCTTCTACAATCCCCCTGACAGTATACTCCAGGTATCTCTTACTCTCTGTGTTTAAAACAAAGCCTCACAAAGAGAAAAGAACAGTACAGCACAGGAAGAGGTCCTTCAGCCCATCTATATTGTGCTGATATATGATGCCTTTCTAAACTAAAGTCCTTTTGTCTCCGTGGCTCCATGTATCCCTCTGTTCTCTGCCTGTTCATAAATCTGTCAAGATGCCGCTTGAACATTGCAATTATATCTACTATTACAACTATATTAGATACTTCACACAACCTTGGGAAAGCATCAAACATAAACAAAGGCCTCTCCCACCCGGTTGTACTCTCTTCCACCCTCTTCCCTCAGGCAGAAGATATAGAAGTTTGAAAATCCGTACCAACAGATTTAAGAACAGCTTCTTCCCTGCTAATATCAGACTTATGGATGGGCTTCTCATATAATAGAGTTGGTCTTCCTCTGCATCTTCTGTGTAGCTATAGCACTATCCTTTTTTTCCTGTTCTATTAGCCTGATGCACTTACATAAAATATGACAGAATGCAAAATAGCACATTTTACTGTGTCTCAGTACATGTGACAAAAATAAATCAAATTAATAAAAAAATCAGAAATCTTGACCACTTACTCAGGTAGTGCATTCCAGGCACTTACCACCCTCCATGTTAAAAAGGAACTGCCTCTCATATCTCCTTTAAACTTTATCCTTTTACCTTAGATATTAACATTTCTATTACGGGGAAAACAATATCTGACTATGCAGACTATAGATTCTAATTTTGTAAATTTCTACAAGGTCACTCGTTCTTTGATGTTCAGGTAAAAACATATCAAGTTTGACCAATTTCTCCTCAAAGCTAATACCCACCAAAACAGTTTCTATACTTTCTCCAAAGCCTCCATATCCTGCTGGAAATGTGGTGACCAGAACTGCACGCAATATTCCAAATGTGGCCAAACTAAAGTTTTATACAGCTGCAACATGACTAGCCAAATTGACCAATGATGGTAAGCATGTTGTATGCCTTCTTTCCTGCCTTATCCAGTTATATTGCTACTTTCAAGTAGCTACAGATTTGCAACCCAAGATCTGTCTGCAAATCAGTGCTCCTCAGGATGCTGCCATTTATTGTATCCTTTCATTTTGCATGTGACCTTCCAAAATGCATCATTAAATTTCATCTGCCATTGCTCTGCCTAAGTTTCCAACTGAACTGTATCCTGCTGATCTATGTAATCATACTATTTACATTTTCATCCAAATCATTCATATACATTGCATATGACAGAGGTCCCAGCACTAATCCTTTTGAAACATCAGAGGTCACAGAAAAATATGCTTACACAACCAATCTTCTATGACCAAGCCAATTTTGTATTCAACTTACCAACTGACTGTGGATTCCATGTGATTTATTCTTCTGGACCAGCTTACCAGGACCTTGTCAAATGCTTTAGTAAACTCCATGTAGACAACATCTACTGCTCTACCCTCTTCAATTATCTTTGTCACTTCCTCAAAAAGCTCAATCAATTTTGTGAGACAAAAGTGACAACGGAAAGAAATTATTCAAAATAATTTTTAAAAAATGAAAATGAGCATCGTTATCAGTTGTAAAGACTTGTCCCTTCCTGTTCAATTTAGTGAAGAAGTCCTACCTTTGTGACCAAGTATTATGAGTGAACAGGAGATGTCAATTGCATAGTGGTAACACCTTTGTGAGCCAGACGCTCTGGGTTTGTATCCCCCCAGAACTCGATGACCGAGGAATGTCTGCTCCTAATGTGTCCAAATGAGCAGAGCATGAATCTACAAATCATTTGAATACATACCAATGGCAGACAATAAGAATGCAGGAGCTTGTTGGTCAGCCATGTGATGGAAAGAATATTGCAGCCTTTATAATCACTACCTATAGCCCCAGACGACAACATATACCTTAAAGTGTGTGTTACCACAACCACTTGGATATCCTGAATGATGATAACACATCACCACTACCATTGTAAGTAGGTAATAGGCCTGAAATGAAACTTTGTGGCAGTAAAAATGCTATCATTAGCCACACTGCCAACTCCCATGGCCAAGGATTCAGTTTTGAATTTGGTAGTTTTAGGGTTTTGGAGCTGGCTGTACGGATTTGCAAAGGTGAAGTGGAAGGGATTTAGGACATTGATGTGGGTAAGCTTTTCTTTTTACAGAATTTTGAGAGGTTACAGAAAGTATTACCAAAGCTTCTAATTAAAATAGAAAATTGTCAATATTACACAGATAGGTGAGTTAGTGGTTGAAGAAAAGAGAGATGACAGGTTACAGAAACAGAATACGTGAGATTAGGCCTCCTGCTCACGTGAAGGATAAATACCATCAGAAATTGATTGGGCAAATGGCCTGTTATTGTGTTGAAATCTCCATGTAATTCTCTTCTTTAAATAGATGTCCATGAATGAGCAAGTCCAGTCATACAGAATCATTGAAAATTTTCATAACACCGCCTAGATTACCAAGTCATCTTGGAAGAAGATGGTTATCCTGCTGCTAACTGATCTTATTCTTTTTAAAATAGGTGTCATCCATCAGTCTCTTTGCAACATGAACAAAGGCCAGTGAAAAGCATTTAATTTGCTCATTGATGTTTGAGTTGACCACTGATAATAGTGTCACAGATAAGACCTATTGGGTACACTATTAATCCTGATTTGATTCCTTCAACACAGTGGCATTGGAAGGTGCTGCAAACTCTGGAGGGCAAATATAGTGTACCAACAAATTTCCACAAAATTTATTTCGTAACTCCTTGTAGATCGTAAGAAAGAAATGTCTATATATTTTAGACCAAGAGACAGGTGAATAGGTTGAACATCAAAATTTTAAACGATTGACATAATTTCTGCAGAGATTATAAATATCCTATGGTATACCTCCTTACCAGCTTTTGTACTTACCTGCATGATTTAGCTGGATCAGTAGAGAGTAATAAGATATGTACTGTACTTTGAACCTGCTAGAAAAGTGCTTGAATGTTGGACATTATTATATTTTGTTGTACTCAGCATGGCTCCATCCTCCATTGACTCCTCTTCTCTGCACCCACTGAACCTTAGTCACACTGCACTTGTCTGCGAATTGACCCCCTAAGCAACTCTCAGCATAATGTGACAGCCCCTGAACCCCTTCCCCACTCACACAAGCTGCCAGCTTGCCTTCTTACTTATTTAGTTGAATGCACCCCCCAATCCTTTTAGCCAGTAGTTTCCCACAATTATTTACTAACATATTGAAAAGATGTCAAAATGTACCATAGTTGCTCACTGTATTAGTACATGGATGAACTTAACTAAATGTCAGTTACTATTGTAAAACTGGAGCATAGTTTAGCATAGCCAACTGTCTTACACTATGAGAATTCAGCTGGATAAAACATTGACAACACATCCTGAGGCCTCCAGCATAAGATTTGCAAACAGAAATCTGGGAAACAGATGGAGGGTGAAAAAGTGGGTGTGAGGACATCAATCTGAGAGTGATTGCTGTTCATGGAATATTTGAGCCTTTGTGTTGTTTTTTGGTATCTATTTTGTCATTGTTTCAAATGTTTATTTGAACAAGATTCAGAGGAATGAAGTGTTTGAAGCCTCTATTACGAATATTTTAATAGTCAGTCTGATTGACACTTTACTGGGATAGCAAGAATATTACCTCTGATTTCCCATAAACATTTTTGAATGGCCTTCTTTTCTTAATAGTTCTACGCATATTGTTGTTAGTAAATGGGCAAAGAAGGGGCCTGCATGAGCATAAAATTGTCCTGGAGAATGTGACAAGCCATGGCTAGTGAGTTAGCAATGTGATTGAGTTGACAGTCTGTAGGGCTAAGGAATAGGGGGAATAAATGATGTCACCTTTTGAACCTAAGTTTTAAAATTTCCTGAATCTCAGCTGTGGTTCAGGACTCCTGTGAAGGGCCATGGACCAGGAAGTATGGATAAGTTTGCCTAACTTCACAAAAAATTGCAGGAGAAAGAGAACTGATCTGTTTATGGTTTTCTTCACCTTTGTCTGCTTTAGATCTCTTCAGGGGTCTACGTGTTCTCAGCAGATTTAATCCTTCTACAGCTATAAGAAGCAATAAAATTGGTCATGTCCATACACTAATTCCAATCCAATGAAAACTGGGGCAGGCATCCCTGAATCCTAGCTTTGTGAATGTCTAGTCTTTTGTATCAGTTAATAACTAGTTAACCAAATTTCTTCATGTGAGTACAATTTCTCAGTGAACATCTATTGCTTAAGAAGGGTAGCAGAGATAATTTAGGAAATTACAGGCCTGCGAGCCTCACGTCAGTGGTAGGACTTTACTGGAAAAGATTCTCAGGGACAAGATATGTATGCATTTACAAATGGACTTATTAGCATTAGACAGCATGGTTTTCTGGAGGGAGATCATACCTCACCAACTTGTTTAAGTTTTTTGAGGAGGTGACAAAGATGACTGATGATGGAAAAGTGGTTGATGTTGTCTACATGGATTTCAGTAAAGTCTTTGACTAGGTCCTTCATGGCAGACTGGTACAAAAGGTGAAGTCACATGGTATCAGGGTGAGCTGGATGCTTTTCAGAATGGAGGGTTATGAATATTGGTGTTCCACAGGGATCAATGTTGGGACCTCTGCTGTTTGTGATCTACATAAATGATTTAGAGGAAAACATAGCTGGTCCAACTAGTAAGTTTGAGAACGATACAAAGATTGGTGAAGTTGCAGATAGTGAGGAGAATTAGCAGAGGACACAGCAGGTTATAAATCAGTTGGAGGCATGGGCAGAAAAATTGCAGTTTATTCCAGACAAATGTGAGGTGATTCATTTTGGAACATCAAGTACAAGTAGAAATTATACAGTGAATGACAAAACCCTTAGGCGTATTGAAATGCTGAGAGATCTGAGTATGCAGATCCGCAGATCACTGAAGGTGGTAGTGCAGGTAGATAAGGTTGTAAAAGAGGCCTATGGCATGCTTGCCTTCATTGGAAGGGGCACTGAGTATAAGGATAGACAATGCTATGCTGCAGCTTTATAGAATGTTAGTTCGGCATCACTTGGAATATTGTGTGCACTTCTGGTCACTACACTACCAGACGGATGTGGATGATTTGCAGAAGGTACAGAAAGGTTTACCAGGGTGTTGCCTGGTGTGGGGGATTTCAGCAGTGAAGAAAAGTTGAATAGACTGGCTTTGTTTTCACGCAGGACGATGAGAGGCAATCTGATGGAAATTTACAAGATTGTGATTGGAATGGTTAGAGTGGAAAGTATGAGGCTTTTTTCATAGGGTCGAGAGGTCAATTACTCAGGAACACAGGTTCAAGGTGTGGGGTGGGGGGAGCGAGTTTAAAAGAGATGTGCGAGGCAAGTTTTTCGCACAAAGGCTGGTGAGTGCCTGGAACCTGCTGCAAGAGGAGCTGGTGGAAGCAAACACAACAGCAGCATTTAAGAAGCACCTGGACAAATACGTAAATAGGAATAGAATAGAGGGATAGAGATCCTGTAAGTGAAGGCAGCTTTAATAATGGAAGGGCAAAATGTGTCAGCGCAGGCGTAGAGGGCTGAAGGGCCTGATCCTGTGTTGTATTGTCCTTTTCTCCTTATAACTCTTATACCCTTTAAAGTACCAAAGATATTTTGTGAAGATGGCTCAAGTTGATCAATTTAAACAATCTGAAATTCATCTAGATGCGAAACAACATTCCTTGTTAATTTTATCTTAATTTTGTTCAAAATCAAACGAGACAAGCAATCTGTATCGTTGCTTTCTTCTGGCTTTTCAATCAACAAGTATTCATGTTGGAACAATGCTGTAGAAGTGAGATTGTGAACAGTAATATTTATTTTCTCTCTCATAGGCAAAAATTTAGTAGCAATCAAAATTCAAAATGAGTGGCTACATCTCATAAATAACCATGGATGAGGTATGAACATCAAGAGTGTGTTTTGATTGAAGTGTAGCATGTTGGAATACCTCTGCCACCAGCTGCTTTGTCTTCCCTCTACCACTCAGTACACTGACAAAGTGGGGATTTGAGCAGCAACTAGTTCATATTAAAAAGAGGAAAAGGAGTAAGTTATTCAGCTCACTGAGCCTGCTTCACCATTCTGTAAGAGTATGTGTATTGCCTATTGGCTGATCGGTTTATTATCTTTTTCACCTTAACCTCCATTTCTGAACTCTTATGAGATCCATACGCTCTCAGCAGAAGGGCTGTCACAGGATATAGCAGTAGCATTGATATGCAGAGGGATCTGAGTATGCCTGTAAGCAGCAAGTTAGGCAAAATTGATAGGGAACTCAAAAATGCTGTCTGATTTGCTTCCAAAGTTGTCCAACAGCATTATGGAATCATGTCTCAAATGCTACCTTTAGAGGAAAAATTTTAATGTCCCACTCAATGGGGTGGACATTGGGACAATCTAGTTTTCATCTTGAATTGCAATCATCACGTAACTAAATCATACCCTTGTGAACCCATACTCAGGAATGGTTTGGTTGTAACCTTCTGCCGTTTGATTTGTGGCAGACCTCCTATGTTCATCACATTCTCTATTTCTCTTCAAGTGCTACAGGCCTGCTTCTGTTCAATAGTCCATATTAACACTTATTTCATCAACAACCAATAATGATTTTATCCACTCCATTGGTTCATCTATTTCTTTATGATGCCTCAGTGTTGCATCTTATCAAATCCCATTTAAATTTTCCACATAGTGTGGATTGTGCATGGATGGATTGTTAAAGTAGCATGCCTGGCAAACAATCCAATCTTTGAAATAAATCTTGATAATCTCTATTATGTGTTACTCACACCTATCTTTGAAGTGCAATTTTTACCAGATTGTGTATCTTAAAAGCACTTCAATATAAATTTGACAGGCATTTTTATTACAAATGATAGCTAGATACTCCAATTTTAACTAATATACATTCTGCCGAACGGAAGCAGCACTCGTAAAGTGTGGAAATCTGCAGCAGGGAGGCTTAAGCATTCTTTGTGGTGTCTGTCAAAGTGCTGTTGATTCCACAAGGAACATAAAAATAAATACAGTCATTTGGCATCTTCTGGCCTGAGCTAGTCAATTACGTAATCTGTACATGATAGTGACATCCTACATGGTAAAAATATCTTCTGAAGCCTGGCTTCGAGCATGCATACTTAAACAACATCTTGCATTTATTTAGCACCAATGATGAAAGAAAACATTCAAGAGTATTTCAGAAATGTTCACAAACAAAATTTATCACTGAACCTCCATAACTGAACATTAGCACTGATAACTAAAACTTTGGTCAAACAGATCTTCAGAGTTGCCAGTAGGAAAGTATGGTTAAAATATCACAAGGTCCAGACAATAGCTACATACATCTACTTTTTAACCTTCAGAATAACACTTAATCATGCTTCAATTTAAATAAAACTATTGTACATACTGATAGTTACAATTCACTCAGGGAGTCCAAACTGCTGTGGTAACATACACTTTTTATATATTGTGATAAAGATTCATAAGATATTAGCATTTTTAGAATGTCAATTTTCAGATCTGAGAACGTTTGTCAAATGCTATACTCCAAGTAAATGTGTGATTGTCAATTGCCTCACAGGATACTGATGATGTTAATTGATGTGAAGTTTATACTGCTGGGTTTAAAACAGACTGAGAAATCAGAACAGAGGCCATTAGCTTTTACCTTGACTTCAGAAGAATCAGGAGTTCAATTCTGTAGAGAAGTATCCTCTTAACAGAAGGGCAAATTTGTCAGTTAAGAAGAGCAGATACCCTAACAGAAGGGTTTTTTTTCTGGGATGTGGGCATCACCATCTTAGCCAGCAAGTATTGTTCCTCTGCAATTACCTGTGTTAGGCCATTTAAGAATTGACACTGTGGATCTGGAATGACAGGTAGCTCAGGCCAGGTAAGCTTGGCAGATTTCCTTTTCCAAAGACTATCAGCAAACCAGATGCATTGTGTTATATGAATCAGCAATTGTTAAACGATCACCATTAAACCAACTTTTAATGCCAACGTGATTCAAACTCATGTTCCCAGAACATTATAGCTGAACAAGAATCTCTCCCACTCTTCCTGCCTACGTTGAAATGGGCTGGAAGAATTTGTATACTGGTACTCAACCTGTTTGTAGCACACTGAACACACCGTCCTGGGCCATCAAATCTTGAAGAATTCAATTGTTAAGCTTTGAGCGCAGCATCAGCGGTGGTGCATACCATGTCACAGGGCTTCTATATTATACATGTAACAATTGGTGAGAACTAGTGTTGAAAATTTGTTTGATCCACATCTATAATATTCAGTCTCTCTCAAAGTATAGTTAATTGTGCCTGTGTAATGATATGCAATATTTTTCACAGATTTTACATATTCGTCCTATGCTTGAGACAGACTTTGGTTCTGAGCTCCATGTCAAATCATCGGCATTTATTTTTAATTTTCTCTGTATTTTGCAGCTTTAATCGTAAAATTTCATATTTTGTTAATTTCTTTCTGTATCTCATATTAATGATTGCCTGAATGGTTTTCACTGCATGAGTCTTCAAACTGTTGCTTTATTGTTGCCCTGCTCATGTATCGTGTTTTGTTGGAGGATGGGTCTCAAATATCCCAGTAGCATTTTTACGTTGTTTTCGATCAGTGATTCGCTAGCTTACAAATGATTCTTTCAAGTTATAGAATTCAGAAGGTCTTAGCTGTTGCAATAAGGTTTTGACAAAGAAAATTGCTGTTTATTGCACCTTGGTGTGTGCATATATTGGCTGTCCTGTTTGCATTGCAAGAGTTACTCAATTTCAAAGGTTTTCTACTGGTTATGAAGTCCTCTGAGACATCCTGAGCTTGTAAAAAGCACTCTGTATGACACAAGCTCTGGTTAGCAGCACCAGCTGACATGAATGCATTTGCAATATTGAACATCAGATTCCAGATATCCCACCTCCTTGACGTGTCCGTCTTCCCCGGACTGGCCTATCCCTTCCCTACCTCCCCACCTATACTCTCCTCTCCACCTATCTTCTTTTCTCTCAATCTTTGGTCTGCCTCCCCCCTCTCCCTATTTATTCCAGAACCCTTGTCCCATCCCCCTCTCTGATGAAGGGTCTAGGCCCGAAACGTCAGCTTTTGTGCTCCTGAGATGCTGCGTGGCCTGCTGTGTTCATCCAGCTTCACACTTTATTATCCAGATATAACTATCTGTTTTCCTGAAGGGTTCCCCCAATCGTTGACACTAGTTCAAACTAGTGGAAGCTTTGAAGAAACAGCCAAAATGTTTTGTTTTTAAACACCATTTCTTCAGTTTTTCTACCGAGCTTACGTTAAAAATGTCAATCATCATGAAAATACTGCAGAAATTCTTTCCTATAATCTGCTACATCTGATATGATCAACTCACTCTGACATACCGCCTTTGATTGGATCCTATTTCACATTTCTCACAAGAGCCAACTAAGTCCCAAATTAGCATTGGATTAGAATTGGATTGAGATGGAGTAATATCATATCGTGTAGGATATTGCAACCAATGCAATGAGGCGAAACTCATTCCATTAGACTGTTCTGATGAAAATATCAATGATGTTAAGCTTTTGGAGCTGAAGAAGATCCAAAGAATATCCAGTAGCAGTGAGCTACCAACCACAAAATCCATGAATGATTTTAATTAAATTTAATATGTAAAATTATCTAGTTACCTAAAATTGATTATCAACATTTACAGGATTATCAAGACACTATTCATTCTCAGAAGGTGGTTTTATCTGAGCATTGTCTTAATATCAGAATGAAAGCAGTCCAAAGGGTTTCAAACAGCAATTCTCCATGTTTATGTCTGGAGATTCAAATTCTTTATCCAAATGGCGAAGGAAACAATCAGCTTCTTGTCTGCCTTTGATCCTGCTGTTGGGATAATGGAAATGGATGTTGCAAATGGACGTGCATGAACAACTCCAAAGACTTCATGGATTTCAAGTTAAACAAATGTGAGCATAGAAAATATCTGTATTGCTTTTGGCTCGTTGGTCTCGGGATATGATTCTTGCTTAGGGTACTGTGTGATGGTGACTTGCGAGAGGTCCCAGGTTCAACTCCCAGATGAGCCCTGGTTTCTTGCTGGATGGCATGGTTGCTCAGTGGTTAGCACCGCTTCCTCACAGCGCTAGGGACCTGGGTTCAATTCCACCCTTGGGTGACTATCTGTGTGGAGTTTGCAAATTCTCTTCATGTCTGCATGGATTTCCTCCCACAGTCCAAAGATGTGCAGGGTAGGTGGACTAGCCATGCTAAATTGTCCATAGTGTTCAGGGATGTGTAGGTTATGGTGGGATGCTCTGAGAGTCACTGGGTCAATGGGCCTGCCTTCACACTGTAGAGATCCTTGGATTGCTTTTATTGAGTTGTGGGCGTAGGCCTATTTAAGATAATGAAACATAAGTTGTCCTCCTATAACCACTACAGTGCTATATGTAAAGTACTATTTTTGGAATATGGTGTTTTCCCTGTTAAGGAAAGCTAACCTGAATTTCTAAGTAAAAGTTTTGATGCAAATGTACCATCTACAAGGTAGACCAGTGTTGCAGATATATGAGGTTACCACAACCTGCAGTTCCCCTTTGAGCAACTCAATACCCTAATTTGGAAATATATCGCTGTTGCTTCACTATTGCTGGCTCAGAATCCTGGAATTCCCTCCTTAACAGTGTGGCTGAACTTACAACACATAGGCTGCAGTGATTCAAGAAGGCAGCTCACTACCATTTTCTTAAAGGCAATCCAGGGCAGGAAATAAATGCTGACCCAGCCAATGACACCTACATCCCACAAGTGAAGGAAAAAAGACATATTCCTGATTGTGCCTCGTAGATTCTGGTCAGTATTTGGGAGGTCAGAAGGTGAATTTCTCTCTGCAGGATTTTTGGCCTCTGAACTTATTATGGGTAATCTATTTCTGTTTGTAATCAATGGTGCACCCTAGTATGTTAGTTGCAATACTATTGAATGTCAAGTGCAATGGTTAGATTCTCTCTTGTTAAACAGCAGCCTTCTTGCCACTTGTCAGCTGGAAGGTGGAAATGTTCCAAGTCCTGTTACTTCTGAGCATAGATCTCTCACCATTATCTAATCATCAGTACACATCCCCACTTCTGACCTTATGGTGAAGGGAAGGCCATTGATGTAGCAGCTGAATGTGATTGAGGCAAGAACAATATCCTGAGGAATTGCTTCAGAGATGTCTGAAGATAAGATTTCTGACCTCTAACACTCACAACTAAACAGGAACTAACTCAAAAGCATTCCATGAAGTCCTCATCCAGACCACTAATACAACCTTAAGTTTTTAGCTTATGTGCTTCCAGCTATGGAAAGACATTGACACTGGAAAGAAAGTTGGGAGAATCAAGTGAGATGGCAGCTTTCCTCTGTCAAGAGCAAAGAGTTCCATTTTCCAACTGAATGTTGAGTAGTGAGATAAGCAGAAGGAGTTTTATTTTCCAAATCTAGTACACATTAACATGATTTTTATTATGTCACCTTTCATAATTCATATGCTGTTTCACATTCTCCCAGCTGCCACATAGAAATTTAATGGTGACCTTTGACTGGTAACCTGGCACTTTCCACTCGCCACTGCTCTTCCAGCTGATGGACAATGGAAGACTGCCCAAATCTAATTAGCTAGCAGCTCTCAAAGGATAGGATTTCCAGCCCCAAGGTCTTAAATTCCAGGGCAAGGTAATTGTTTCCTGGGTATAAATTCTGGCCTTAATGTTATTTACTCTGCAAGGAAAGAGATGGTTCAAGCAGAACAAAAGCTGTTACACTAATTTGGATTTTTATTCCTTCTCTTTCTGCTAACTCGTCTAAATCAAATTTGTCCTCTTGTCAATTTTGTGCTTTTAGGAAACTGCAAATTCAGCAAACTGAAAAATAATAGCATTATGCTCCAGGACTCAAGTGCATTATTTTACAGCAGCTGGTGCATGGTGACTCAGATATCAAAAGGTACATTTTTATCTTCACCACCCATCAGGTGATTTGCTGGAGCAGAAGTCAATGCAATGAAAAGTGGGTAAGTTCTACATTGGACAGGCAATCCAATTCGTCAGATTACAGACCAGACTGTGAAGATGAACATTTACCCCCAAACGTTTTCTTGCTTCCTCTGACCTGGGACATTTCAATGACTATCAAAACAAATGAAATTTACTTTTCAGTTTCAGTAAGCAGGAATACAAAGCAACATAACAGTCTGCAGTTGACACTGCTGAGTACACTGCTTCACCTCCACTATGCCTGCCGGGAGAGAAAAATCACAAGATTACCCCAAATTGTTTCTCTCTTTAAATACTGCAACAGATCTTTTGTATTTAAACTTGAAAATGGTTCCTCGACTATTGGAAAAAATATTTTCCTTTTGGAAGTAAACAACTAGCTTTTACACGTTCCCATCATGTATGCAGGGCATACCAAAATAATTCCCAGTAGTGCTCTCACTTAGTTTTGCAGAAAACTAGAAAATTAATTATTGCATAGCAAAGGACCATAGATGGAAATGGTGGTGAGTATATTTTTATCCCTATGTTTGAGCAATAAACATTAGGAAAACTCTCTGGCACTTTTCAAACATGCCTTGAGAACATTTATTGCCTGCTCCAAGTTGCTGATGGGAACAGCGGTGAGTTGCCTTCTTGAACCATTACAGCCCACATGCCATTTTGTCAACATTTATGCTCTGCACCTGTTCATCAGGACTTGTGCTAGAAATTTTGTATCTACAATATGATAACTGACATGTCAATTCCCATAAATATTTTGAAGTAATCGTGTATGAAAAGTATGTTTGATAAGCTATATTAAATTGCAATCCAATACATTCTAAATTTTACATGATTGCTTAGCAACTAATTTAGACCTAAGTAACAATCTCAAAGTGCCTTGTAACAGTATGCTCTGCAGTATTTTAGCTGAAGTGGCAGTAAAAGTTACTTAATAAGCAATTTTAAAATGTTTTTGCTTTTTTGCCATAGCTATGACAGGAAAAAAGTGAAAAAAAATCAAATTAGGTGATGATGAATGTGTGGCATAACAAAGATAGTTAGAATCGAGCATCCTTCAAAGCAGCACTGCTGAATTTTCAGATGAGGTCATGGAATGGGTACAAGGAGACAAGAAGGTATGGAATCTCACTTGCTGAAGTTAATTGTAACTAATTGGTACATCGGGGAGCAATAGTGAAGGAAAGAAAAACTTATAGTCAGTAATACGTTCATGTGGATAGCTCCATTCCATATTTCCAAGCTACCTCACTTTAGTATGCAGCTGTGCAGACATGAAGTCAAAATAAATTAAATTTATAGTGGATTAACGTGATTGGTTAATGGATTTCTCTTAGCGAAGATGTTTGTGCCCTGGAGTCATGCTAACTTTGAAATGCGATTTACTGTCCATACCTATGCACTCAACTGACTGGATGACATTCAGAGGGTATTGCTGTATCAGATTTGAAAACTTAAAAATATCTCCCTGTGAAATTTCAAAGTAAAATGAAATGGAATGTTTTTTTTAACTTCTTCATACATCTGGTCTAAGTGGACAGCTATCTTGAGGTATCAATTTGAGGTGGGCAGCTGCATTAAAGTGATGTGCAACTATCTGATCGGATTATATTGTCAACCAAGAAAAAAAATGATAATTTTACAACTGCATTTCCTGGAAGGTAAGTATTATCGGAGTTTATTTTCAGGAAGGAGGTAGATATAGCTCTTGTGGCTAAAGGGATCAAGAGGCATGTGGGAGGGCAGGATTAAGGTATTGAGCTCAATGAACAGCCATGATCAAAATGAACAACAGAGCAGGCTCATAAGGTCAAATAGCCTACTCCTGCTCCCATCTTCTATGTTTCTATGTTTGGAGGGAGGTCCTGAACTTAATTATGATGACTTATGTGCTATCAACATTACCTGAAGTCAAAAGCATGGGAAAACATAAACCAATTTAGTCTTCCTTAAGTTTTAAATTTCTTGGTCTCCACTACAAAACATGAACCCTAAGCAAATGGGATCATCAGATTATTTGATATTCTTGGTAAGGAATGATATTATTGGATGTCTTGCCAAACATTTGAGGATAATTATTGCATTTGTACTATTTTTGTTCAAAATGTTCAGTTTTATATTGTAACTAGGAGGACACTTCAGATGAAATGTAAAGAGAAATATCAATGTTTAATGTTAATATGAAAATGCTTGCCAAATAAGTGCATATATGAGGTAGAGTAACAGGTGAAGTTTGTACTCATTGGAGCCTGGATGAAGATACCTACCACCCCACTATGTACAAGTGTTACACAGACAGTTAGGTTTGTGAATATACACTGCCTATACTTGTCAAACCGGACTGTACCCATAGATGTACTTACCCTGGGCTAAGGTGTTAATGAGTATTCTAAAGGTAAACATTTAAAATTGGGAAATCTGACCTGTCTGAAAAGTTCTGAGAATTTAAAAGCAAAACATAAACCTGAAGTTAGTAATTTCAAATTTTGCTTCCTTCCCAGGATGTTTCACAGCCCATACTGGCCCTTCTAATTCCTTGTTTATGTTCTTTCTGCCTTAAGGGCCTTGGCTGATTTCACTTTACCAAACCTAACTGTTTGTTTCCATTTTATTTTGGGCAAGGATCCACAAAATAGACTGGTTAGAAAGGTTAGATCACATGGAATCCAGGGAGACCTAGCCATTGGACACAAAACTGGCTTGAAGATAGGATACAGAGGGTGGTAGTGGAGGGTTGTTTTTCAGACTGGAGGCCGGTGACCAGCGGTGTGTCATATGTTCAATGCTCGGAGAGTTGCATTATTGATTAAGGGAATTGTCAAATCTGCACTAAGATAGGACATCTTGGATGTCCCTTAAATTCACTCCTCAGCCTCCAACATTCCAGGCAAAGTAGTCCCAACCTATTCAAATCCTCCAGAATTGGCAATATCCTTGTAAATCTTTTCTGAAATCTTTCAAGTTTAACAATATCTTTCCGACAGCAGGGAGACCAGAATTGAATGCAATATTCCAAAAGTGGCCTAACCAATGTCCTGTACAGCCACAACATGACCTCCCAGCTCTTATACTCCATGCACTGACCAGTAAAGGCAAGCACAACAAACAGCTTTTTCACTAGCCTGTCTGTGAATCTACCATGAAAGAACTATGGACCTGCACCCCAAGATCTCGTTGTTCCCCTTTCTCCATTCCACGCCTTCATTCTAGAAACATATACGCCTTGCCTTTCTCTCAAACAAGTTTCTGAAAGGGGTACAACATCATAGTTTCATGTACTAATCCAAAATCCAAGATCATCTCCCTTACCTAACAATACTATTTGCATTGAAATAAATACAATTTACATTCCCTGTTCTGCTGCATTGATTAACCTAGACCTGCCTATTCGTCCCATTAAACTTATTTGATTTCACCTCTGCCTTCTCGTCAATTACTACACATGCTAACTTACTGCTCTGGTTCCCACTCCCACTCCCGGCCACACTAATATAAACCCTCCCAAGTGGCACTAGCAAACTTCTCTGCAAGGATATAGATGCCTCTACAGTTTCGGTGCAACCCATCCATTTCGAACAGGTTCCACCTGTCATAGAAGAGGTCGCAATAATCCAGATATCTGGTGCCATCCCTTCTAATTTGGCTCTTTAACCATACATTCAACTGTATTATCTTCCTATTTCTGGCCTCACTATTATGTAGCAAAGAAATAATCCCAAGATCACAACCATAGAGGTCCTGCTTTCCAACTTTCTACTTAACTCCATAAATTCCCTTTTCAGAGCCTCATTCCTCTTCCTGCTTATGTCTTTGGTAGCAAAAGTGACATCTGTCCTCTGGCTGCTCACCCTCCCCATTCAGAATATCCTGGGTCCACTGTTTTTTGTCATTTATATAAATGATTTGGATGTGAATATAGGACGATTGGTTAGTAAATTTTCACATGACACCGAAATCAGTGGTGTAGTTGACAGTGAAGATGGTCATCTCAGAGTACAATGGGAGCTTGGTCAGAAAGGCCAATGGGCTGAGGAGCAGCAGATGGAATTTAATTTAGATAAATCTGAGATATTGGAAAGGTAAATCAGGGTAGGACTTATACACTTAATGGCTTGGTATTGGGGAGCGTTGCAGAACTAGAAAGGAAACACACCATCCTGGAGTCTCACAATTCCCATTGTTCCCAGCACTCCTGTAACCTGTAAAATTGCAGAATACATCTAGCCTGCTTCCTGGACTTTGTGGGCTTTTATTCTATTCTGTGCAGTCACAGAGAATAAAATGCTCTGTGATCTAATGCCCCTTGATTTTGATACCGGATTCCCATTTACTTACTTTGGTAATCCTAACATTCAGTTCAGAGATTGTCAGGAACATCCAAGGACGGCCTGAACTAATCTGACAGCAGTTCGATATCCAGCTCAATTTTGCCTTGGACATTTCACCATTAGACTCTTTTGTGAAATGTTGGTTTCAGTTTTGAAAGCAGGTTGAACTACAATCAAATTTCTCCACTGTGGTGCCTGTTTTTTGCCTTGAAGGATTCAATAAGAGAATTGTCACTGCAAGAGTGTAGTGGGGTAGGTAATATAAACATGAAGCAGTTGACAGAAATGGGCAGAAAATCAAGCTGAGTGTGGAAAAGCTGGGCACCTGCCCAAAAGAATTCCTGCTGGGGACACGATTCCACCTCCGCACTGTTATTTATGGCGATGGAGAGGAGCTGTAGACACTTGGCACTAATTTGTGTGCATTTCCAGCAATCTTGCTGGCAACCTCCACAGCACTGATCTCAGTGCAGATGTCAAAGTTAAAATCAATAAAGCCTAAACTGTATAAGTGTGGTCCTCTCTTGCATAGGAAGGTACTTAAAAAGGCAGCATTTCTATTGATTTAGAAGTCAGTGCTTCTGCTGGACGTGGGCACGTACATCATTTAAAGTTCACCTCTATCGCTGTGGTAATGAAAATTATCAATCAGGAAGTCTTTCCCACAGACTGTCTTGGTCTGGGCTGGTACGACACCAGAAGTTACAAGGACAGGTTAACTAAGGAAGAGAACATTGTTGGTATGCCGAGCTAAATTTAGATGGAAAGAGACTGCAATGCTACTTAATGTATATAAATGCAAATACGGGCGGTTGGGAAATATAAAATCCAGCCATATAACCTTTGCAGCATTATTCTTTTGGATACAACACAGGAGCTTTGGGGGGACTGGTGAATATCGCACTGAAACTACTAACAGGGTGACCAGTAAGAGATAAAAGATCAAATAGGATCCTAGGATGTTGGGCCAGAAGGAAGGAAAAATAAACAGCTCAACAACTGTTTGAATACATCTCCGAAACCGACCACAATGAAACAAAAACAGTGTCCAGTTGGCTAGAAAGCATCTCCATAAGTGGACCTGCTTTCTCAATTCTCAAAAGACTCATATTCTAGGGACCAACAAAGAAACTTGCACCAAGACGCACTGAAGCTCTCCTTGAAATGTGCAGCATTGATGTTAATGAATGGGAATCATTTAAATTGCAACAACCTGCCCATTAGGTGACATTATGCTTTGAATCTAAACACCTTAACATTGAGTCAAAATGGTAACAGAGAAGGGAAGAAATGGAAGATGATTGTATACCTGGATTCCACAGCCTCATGGGACACTCTTCTTTATGTGCCAAAGATAGCAGATTCATTCACATGAAGATACGTGGTAGAATTCTGCAAACTTGAGTTAACACTATCATAAAAGCGAGCAAACTTTTGGCCTCTGAATGGCCTTTTGCTTCATTCCTTATCCTCTGTATTTCTGCATTCATAAAATTCTTTTGGGTTAACTTTGATTTTACTTGCTTATATTTGGATTTAAAATTACACAAATCAGTATCAAGTGAAATTTCTCTTCTATTTTGAAGCAGTCACAACCAACTAACTTTGCTAAGAAATTTCATGCAGATGTGTCACTGCATTTGCTAACAATATTGCACAATTCACTTTCACCCATTTGAACTTTAGAATTAATATTTGAGTTGGTAAAATAATGACATTGGACTCGTAATCCAGAGGCCCAGGCTAAAGCAGCCTGCTTATGGTACTCAATTCACCTATTCAACATTTAGTCCCTTCACCACCAAAGCAGAATGGCAGCATTGTGTACCATCTACAAGATGTGCTGCTGTTACTCATCAAGGCTTCTCTAATAGTACTTTCCAAACCCAATATCATGACCACCTAGAAGATCAAAGCTAGTAAATCCATTGGAATGCCACAACCTACAATTTCCTTCCAAGCCACATGCCATCCTGACTTGGAACTATATCACTGTCATTTCATGGATTCTTAGTCAGAATCTTTACACTGCCTTCCTAACAGCACTGAAAGGCTGAGTGATTTAGGAAGGCACAGCAGTTCCTCCGGGGTAGATAGGAGTAGGAGAAGAGGGTGTCCCATTGACATGAATTTTTTTTAAAGTTACTGTTTTTCTTTTGAAATGATTAGGAAAAAAAACAAACAATGTATGAATGATAGACCCACTATAGTCATGATAATTATAATCATTTAATATTTGCTCAACATTAGTGATCCGATCATAGTGAGACATAGAACATAGAACATAGAACATGACAGCACAGTACAGGCCCTTCGGCTCTTGATGTTGTGCTGACCTGTCATACCGATCTCAAGCCCATCTAACCTACATTATACCATGTACATCCATATGCTTATCCAATGACTACTTAAATGTACCTAAAGTTGGCGAATCTACTACCGTTGCAGGCAAAGTGTTCCATTCCCTTACTACTCTCTGAGTAAAGAAATTACCTCTGACATCTGTCCTATATCTTTCACCCCTCAATTTAAAGCTATGCCTCTTCGTGCTCGCCGTCACCATCCTAGGAAAAAGGCTCTCCCTATCCACCCTATCTAACCCTCTGATTATTTTATATGTTTCAATTAAGTCACCTCTCAACCTTCTTCTCTCTCATGAAAACAGCCTCAAGTCCCTCAGCCTTTCCTCGTAAGACCTTCCCTCCATACCAGGCAACATCCTAGTAAATCTCCTCTGCACCCTTTCCAAAGCTTCCACATCCTTCTTATAATGAGGTGACCAGAACTGTACACAATACTCCAAGTGCGGCCGCACCAGGGTTTTGTACAGCTTCACCATAACCTCTTGGTTCCGGAACTCGATCCCTCTATTAATAAAAGCTAAAACACTGTGTCCCTTCTTAGCAGCCCTGCCAACCTGGGTGGCAACTTTCAAGGATCTGTGTACATGGACACCGAGATCTCTCTGCTCATCTACACTACGAAGAATCTTACCATTAGCCCAGTACTTTGCCTTCTGGTTACTCCTACCAAAGTGCATCACCTCAAACTTGTCTGCATTAAACTCCATTTGTCACCTCTCAGCCCAGCTCTGCAGCTTATCTATGTGTCTCTGCAACCTACAGCATCTTTTGTCACTATCCACCGACTTTAGTGTCGTCTGCAAATTTACTAACCCATCCTTCTACGCCCACATCCACGTCATTTATAAAATGACAAACAGCAGTGGACCCAACACTGACCCTTGCGGTACACCACTAGTAACTGGTCTCCAGGATGAACATTTCCCATCAACTACCACCCTCTGTCTTCTTTCAGCAAGCCAATTTCCGATCCAAACCGCTATATCTCCCACAATTCCATTCTTCCGCATTTTGTACAATAGCCTATTGTGGGGAACCTTATCGAACGCCTTGCTGAAATCCATATACACCACATCAACCGGTTTACTCTCATCTACCCATTTGGTCACCCTCTCAAAGAATTCAATAAGGTTTGTGAGGCACGACCTTCCCTTCACAAAACCGTGCTGACTATCCCTAATCAATTTATTCTTTTCTAGATGATTATAAATCCTATCCCTTATAATCTTTTCCAACACTTTACCAACAACTGAGGTAAGGCTCACTGGTCTATAATTAACAATGTTGTCTCTACTCCCCTTCTTGAACAGGGGAACCACATTTGCTATCCTCCAGTCATCTGGAACTATTCCTGTAGACAATGACGAGTTAAAGATCAATGCCAAAGGCTCGGCAATATCCTCCCTGGCTTCCCAAAAGATCCGAGGATAAATCCCATCCGGCCCAGGGGACTTATCTATATTCACCCTCTGAAGGATTTCTAATACCTCTTCCTTGCGAACCTCAATCCCACCTAGTCTAGTAGCCTGTATCTCAGTATTCTCCTCGACATCATTGTTGTTTTCTAGAGTGAATACTGTTGAAAAATATTCATTTAGCGCTTCCCCTATCTCATCTGACTCCACACACAACTTACCACTACTATCCTTCATTGGGCCTAATCTTACTTTCAACTTTTTCATGTAATGGGCAGTGTATGTATGGAACGAGCTGCCAGAGGAGGTGTTGGTGTCTGGTAAAATAACATTTAAAGAGCATCTGCATGGGTACATGAATAGAAAGAATTTATAGGGATATGGTCCAAATGTTGGAAAATGGGTCTAGATTAATTTAAAATATCTGCTCGTTGTGGACTAGTTGGAATGGAGGGTCTGTTTCCATGCTATATAACTCTGTGACTCTTTAACTTTTCAACGTGTGACATGCAGTGAACGGTGTGGTGGAACCTGTGTTTTCAAAGTTTGGCTCTTTCTTTGAGGTAGAATCCAGCTAAAAATGTAAACTGAAAAGTGTAGATATATGGGAAAACTAGAAAAAGGGAATGGAAATAGGAAACTATTCCTCCCAACCAGAAGGTTCAAATTTGGAAGGAGAGACATGTTGGATAGACTTTTAGTTCTTAAAGTTGACAAGGCATCCAGACTGGATGTGATGCATCCAAACATTTTGAAGGAAGTGAGGATGGAAATTGCACGTGCACAGGCCATAAGCTTTCAGTCTTCCTGAGATTCAGGGGACGTGCCAGAAGACCGGACAATTGCAAATGTTATGAGCTTGTTCAGGATCCAATGCCCTGTGGTAAAGGTCTTCAAAAGGATGCAGGGGAGGCTTACCAGAACTTGCCAGAATAAGAAACTTAAATGTCAAGAAGTTGCCAGAAAGGTTGTACTGTTCTCCTTAGAACAAAGAAGATGTGCTAAGTCAAAAAGAAGAACAAAGAAGTAGTGTCCAAATAGAATTGTTTGAGATGATGAGAGATTTGGTCCAGTAGATGGAGAGAAAAAAAAATCATCTAGTGATTAAGTCAATAACCAGAAGTCACAGATTCAAACTGTGTAGTAAAAGGTCTGGAGGGGAGACGAGGAGAAATGTTTTCAGTCAGAAAGCTATCACGATCTGGAACACACCACCTGTAAAAAACAGGTGCCCCAGTTTTGAAAGGAAGTTGAATATGTATTCGAGGCTGAGGAACTTATGGGGTTATGATCAAAAGTCAGGGATGTGAGGCATGATTGCTCTTCCAAAGAATCAGTATAAGTGTGATAAGCTAAGTGGACTCCTTCTTTGTTGTGGGTTTCTATGAATCTATGGCTCCACTACCTTTATAACGTTAATTTAGTCAAGGGACATAGGAACAGGAGAATACCATTTAGGTGTAAGCCTGCTAAGATGATCTAGTTGTTCACAACTGATCTGTACCTAAATGCCATTTACCCAATTTCATTTGCATCCTTCATTACCCTTGCCAAACCATATTTGATTGACTTGTCTTGAAAATGTCAATTGACTCATCATCCATCTTACTTTGGGGAGAGAATTCCAAAAATTCATTGCTTGTTTTCCTGAAAAATTGGAGAATACATACTGCTCAGAAGGATGTAAAATGTTGCATATACAGTGCAGTAATTTTAATTGGACTGTAATTTTAACAGCCAGGGTTGGTATTAAATTGTATATTTATTTTTCTGAATTGTAATTTTATCACAACTCTCAGAGTTGTTCTATATTTTTGGATGACATTTCTGTTACTGAGCAGACTTGATGCTAACACAAAGCAGTGAATAAGCTTCTGCAGTTAGCTTATTTCTGATTTTATTGCCATTGATCTTTATAGCCGAAAAATTGAGAACACTTGAGAATGAAGTGTTTCATTGATAATACAGTCCCATCTGTGCCAGGAGCGAAGTCTTGAAATTTTGTGACTATAAAGTCAATACAGCAATCTTTTAATAACTCATGCACTTTAGTGAAGATAAACACAGATTGTGTAGTGTATCAACCTTTACTTTTGAGCCCACTACAGATTGCAGAACTGAGGAAATCATCAACCTGTTGATCTTCAAAAATATGTGCAGGATATGCCTAGAGCTAACTGCTTTCAAGTAAAATAACTCAAAGCTCGAACTGAAGAAATAAAAATCAGTGCTCATCATTTGCAATGTTCCATGTACATTCATATGCAGCATACTTTTACTTGATCTGGTTTTAAAGTAAAACCTTAATGTTTATTTTATAAATGCAGTTAAAAATAACTAATGCTGTTCTTTTAATTGACACCTTCTGCATTTACTCTTGTCAGATTTCCAGGATTTATTTTACCTTCATGATTATATCTTTACATTCCTGTTCTACAGGATGGATTTTGTAACAAAGCCTCAGGGCCAACAACTAACTCGAGGAGGCAATCTCTCCAATTGAACAGAGACAGATGTGGTCAGGATCAAGCTGAAGAACGTAGACCCTGAATGACTGTAGGTCAGCAGGACGCTTCTGAGCTGGAGGACTGGTCCTCAGAAGGTACAGCATCATATCGTTCTCTCTTACCCTTCTGCAACAAAGATAATCTTATTTGGTTGACACGCATTTGTGATTAGACGTTGAGACACAACCTGGTCACCACATCAGAGATGCATCCAAACAACAAATGAAGATTGTAACAGCTGAAGTGAATATCAATTGGAGGAGTATGGGGGGCCAATGCCCAGACTGATAACAGGCCTCTGGGATCATTGGCACCACAGTTAGCTCTAGGCATATCCTGCACACATTTTTGAAGATCAACAGGTTGGCATTGCAGCAATAAACAGGGTGCATCAGATAACTTCCATAACCATTGAGCAGCCATATGCAGATGGAGGACGGTCCATCCATATAAAAATGCTGCCTTCTGTCTTTCAGGGGTGTACTTGATTTCCTTCAGCGAGAGACTGGCAACCCTGATAAAAAGCCTGATCCAGCAGACCACTGGTCACAGGTCACAGTTTCAAATAAAGAATCCACAATTTAGAACAGACGTGAGGAGAAATTTATTCAGTTAACTATTGTGAATATTTGGAATTTTCAAGCAGAGAAAGCTGTGGGGGAGAAAAACTCAATTATTAAATATATTTGAGACAGAAGTTGACAGATTTTTTAGTTTTTAGCAATTTCAAGAATATGGGGTTAGAAAGATGCAGGCAAAGCTTCGCTTTGGGTATGTGTTGATCTCATTGAATGGCAGAGCAGACTTGAAGGTCCAAATTGTCTATTCAGCTCTAATTTCTATATCGTGATATTCTTTTGCTGGTAAATAACAAATGAATTAGGGAGAAATATCAATGAGTTGAGCTGCACAGCAACTAAAATCTATTCAAACAGCTAAATAGGCTTTAGAGCCTATTATTGTTCCCATGTTCACGCTTTTTATATTTATTTTGAAATGTTCTATCTTTTTGGAAGGTAAATGAATGGCATTGCAAAGAATACTGAGACAAGGTGCAATGCAGAAATGTTTAAAACATGAAATGCAACAGCAAGTGAAAGCAAACATGAAATGCAGTATCCCTCGAAATACTTAAAGTCAATTTTGTTCACAAAATTTCAAATTCCATGGAAACATAAGTTAATCAATAGTAGTAAACTGTGTAAGAGTATGACTGAAAAATGTTGGAAATGGTTAAGATAAGTAAGATGTTAATTTTAATAATACACATAGGAGAAAATTAGACAGGTTAAGAAAAGTCACAAGCAGAGATAAGGTAGATAACTGGCAAACTGAAAATGTGAATTGGTCCCTCAGAAAAGCTGCCTGATTCATGGTTAACCTTTACACAGTCAGTTCTGCTATAACGCATGTTCCGGCAACACGAATTGACTATAATGCAATTGACGAATAGGGGAACGTTGTTTCCAAAATTTGAATTGTGTTGCCTATAACATGATTCTATCGGTGTGCAAAGGATACACATCGACATCAGATTATTGTTTTGTAGGCTTTGTCCTGAACATGAGCAATGTTAGCACCGAAAGAGTCTCCTTGCCGGCATCATATGGATTCCAAGATTTTCCTCATCCTGCATAATGCGGCAAGCCATCTCCCACCATTGGTGAGTTTTCTGAAACATCAAAGTGCCATTTCTGTCCCCAAACACAACCTCTCTCCTTCAACCCATGGAGCAGGATGCAATAGCAGCTTTTAAAGCTTATTATTTAAGACACACATTTAAGACGCTGATTGCAGCCACTGAGGACAATGTTCTTCAATTTTGGAAGAACTTCAATATCAAGAAAGCAAATGACGTTATTGTGGAGGCCTGAGGTAATGTCAGGCTTGCATGCAGTTTGGTGGAAGCTTGTCTCAGATCTTTTTTCAAGACATTAAAGGCTTTGATCCATCAGAGGAGCTCCCAAGAATCAAAGAACATTGTGTTGATCTTGCAAAGCAAGTTGGATGTGAAGAAGTGGAGAGTGAGGATGTTGAGGAACTACTTGAGTTCCACTGTGAAGACCTCTCTACAGCTGATCTACAACAATTTGTTGCTGAGAGGGCAATGGAAGCCGGAGATGAATAAAATGAAGTCCAGGATGCAGCACCATGAGAGCTTTCCACTTCTGTTTTGTTTTCTATCCTGAGGGAAACTGAGAAGCAGTTGCAGCTCTTAGAGGACAATGATTACAACGCAGAACGCAGCAGGGTAGCAGTTCATGAAATAAGATATTATTTGGCACCTTATGAACAGTGTCTTCATGAAAGAAGAAAATGCAAAAAGCAGTAAAAACTGCAACAAAAACAAAGTTGCTAGAAAAGCTCAGCAGGTTGGCAGCATCTGTGAAGGTAAAAACAGAATTAACGTTTCAGGTCTGGTGACCCTTCCTCAGAACTGGATGCCTTTTTTAAGCCAACACCCAAGAAACAATCAGAAAACAATGATCCACAGTCATCTACTGCTGGGTTAACTATTTTTCACCCTAACCCTGAAATTAAAACTGCACCCGAAGGTGATGATGATGATGATGATGATGATGATGAGCCTCAACCCCTGCATTAACATCAGAACAACCTCAAAACCTCCTTCCCTCAAGTTATCTTGGAGGTTTTTTCAAGAATTGGTGTTTATTTTTTTCTTATTTCATTATTAGATATGAAATGAACATTTATTCAAACTGTGCTATCTTTTGAGTTAGGCTTTTGCATAATTTTTGAGTGACTTTGAGTGAATTTTCAACTCCTTTTTACAACGTTTTTCTTCTCTACTCCACTTTTCCCATATGCCCCACTATTTCTACAACAATCGCATTATAGCAGAACTGACTGTAACAGAGTACAGAATCAGAAAGGAACAGAAGTTATAAAGGTTGTAAATTGATTGCTTGATTTTTAAAAGTCATGAAAGATGAAAGAGTGAAGATTAAGGGAAATTTAAGAGCACACTAATTATTGGAAATTATAGAAATGCGGAAAAACTAACAACATCAGAAAAAGAAATCAAGTAAGAGACAGGGCAAAAAAGAAAAAGACAAATATTAGAGTAGATAGGGAAAATGTTTCCCAGTTTTGAAAGGATGAAGAAACATAAGGGCACAATATAAAGTAATTAGCAAAAGAAGCAATGAGTTTTAATCTGTAAGGGAATCAAGGATTATAAGGAGAAAGTAAGAACGTGGAGTTAAAGATTATCAGGTCAGACATGATTTCATTGAAGGGTCGAACAGACTCAGTAGGCTGAATGGCCCATTTATGTTCCTACATTTAATGATCTTATGATGTTTTCTCATGCTGTAAGTGCTTAAAGGACTGGAATGCACTTCCGGAAACTGTGGTGGAGGCAGGTTCAACGGAGGCTTATAAAAGGGAGCTAGACTGCTATTTAAAATGTACTAAATGCAGGGTTATGGGGAGATGGCAGAAGAATTACAATGGGTGAGTTGCCCATCACCAAGCCAGGCTTATATGATGGGGTGAAAAGCTCCCTTCTGTAATGTATTAATTCTGCAATTCTGTGATAAGGAAAAAATTGCAACCTAAAATATGTTTAATTTTGGTAATAGTTGCACATTCAATATTTATGTTTATGAGTTAAAGATAATAATGATGCAATCATTAGTTGGGCACTGAATTAAACTGTCCCCCTAAATGGTCGCAGCATTGCTTGGTTAATCTACACTCTGAAATCTGGGAAAAAAAATATCAAATTTGTGCTACCTGCCTATTATAATTTATACATGTTAACTACATTACTCTTTGGCTGCACTTGTCAGTAAATTAGTAATATAATTATTTGATAGTGCTACTCAATACTCACCTGCTTTTCTTAAAGCTTACCTATTTCTTAAAGTGAAGATGTTTGTGGCTAAACCAGATGCACAACTGAATCTATTCTGGGAAACAGTGAGAGGAGTACACCATGAGAAAGAATACACATGGGTTCCATGATCTTAGTGGAGGAAGTGGAAAGAGAGAGAGGTTCCCTGCATCTGTTAGCGGGCATGGGGTGGGGTGGGGCACGGGGATGGTACAGGAAGTGGAATCGTCCAGTCTGAAGTTCAGAAGGAAACGGAAGAACATTGCCTTGGGTGTCAATGCCGAGCACCTGGTTACCGTGATGGATGAAAATATGGCATTAATTCACATCAGTGTCAAGATCAGTAAATGCTTCTTCAAATGTTATGACTCAAGACATTCATAAATAGCTTCAATCATTGCTCCATCCCCTGCGGCCCTCCGCACTAAATAAAGGTAAAACTCACTAATGTCTCAACACTGGTGATAATACCAGGCAACAGTATTACATCTTTATAACAAACAATCCACGGTCGCTCTCAGCTCCCAAGAGGCTCCTATCTGCCTGTTTCACTCAGCCATAAAAACTCATGACCATTGAAAGGTGTTTCGAAAAATAAGGTCAATTCTGGTCCTGGCCTTACCACTGAAAGCCTTCCAGATTGTGACGTGATGAATTTCTTTGACTGCAATGCACCCTTCCTCCCACATTATGCATGGCCATCCCCAGAGGCACACTTATCCCTTTGCTGATCACACCGGCTATGGCCCTCTATTTCACTAAAACCTTTTTCTCCCTTTTTTGCTCTCTCTGTCTCAATATCTCATCCTAAAAACATAGAGTTAAAAAGTCTGCAAATAGTCAGAGATAATGGGAACTGCAGATGCTGGAGAATCCAAGACAACAAAATGTGAGGCTGGATGAACACAGCAGGCCAAGCAGCATCTCAGGAGCACAAAAGCTGACGTTTCAGGCCTAGACTCTTCATCAGATAGGGGGATGGGGTGAGGGTTCTGGAATAAATAGGGAGAGAGGGGGAGGCGGACTGACGATGGAGAGAAAAGAAGATAGGTGGAGAGAGTATAGGTGGGGAGGTAGGGAGGGGATAGGTCAGTCCAGGGAAGACGGACAGGTCAAGGAGGTGAGATGAGGTTAGTAGGTAGATGGGGGTGCGGCTTGGGGTGGGAGGAAGGGATGGGTGAGAGGAAGAACAGGTTAGGGAGGCGGAGACAGGTTGGACTGGTTTTGGGATGCAGTGGGTGGAGTGGAAGAGCTGGGCTGGTTGTGTGGTGCAGTGGGGGGAGGGGACGAACTGGGCTGGTTTAGGGATGCAGTTGGGGAAGGGGAGATTTTGAAACTGGTGAAGTCCACATTGATACCATTAGGCTGCAGGGTTCCCAGGCGGAATATGAGTTGCTGTTCCTGCAACCTTCGGGTGGCATCATTGTGGCACTGCAGGAGGTCCATGATGGACATGTCATCTAAAGAATGGGAGGGGGAGTGGAAATGGTTTGCGACTGGGAGGTGCAGTAGTTTGTTGCGAACTGAGCGGAGGTGTTCTGCAAAGCGGTCTCCAAGCCTCCGCTTGGTTTCCCCAATGTAGAGGAAGCCACACCGGGTACAGTGGATGCAGTATACCACATTGGCAGATGTGCAGGTGAACCTCTGCTTAATGTGGAATATCATCTTGGGGCCTGGGATAGGGGTGAGGGAGGAGGTGTGGGGGCAAGTGTAGCATTTCCTGCGGTTGCAGGGGAAGGTGCCGGGTGTGGTGGGGTTGGGGGGCAGTGTGGAGCTGCCAATAGTCAACCTTGTTTCAGAGATAGTAGGAACTGCAAATGCTGGAGAATCTGAGATAACAAGGTGCAGAGCTGGATGAACAAAGCAGGGCAAGCAGCATCAGAGGAGCAGGAAAGCCGACATTACGGGCCTATGCCCTTCTTCAGAAAATGATTTTGCCCTTCTTCAGAAAATCATTTTCTGAAGAAGGGCATAGGCCCGTAATGTCGGCTTTCCTGCTCCTCTGGTGCTGCTTGCCCTGCTTTGTTCATCCAGCTCTACACCTTGTTATTTCAATAGGCAACCTAGCTGTCCCTGCCTGTAGTTTTAGGTGTGAATACTTTGCACCCTATTCTCAGCATGTCACAACCTGGACTCTGGGTCTTCATGGTAACCAGCCATACAGCCTAGTTGCTGGGCAAAACATAGAGCAGATTACATGACACTTCTCACTATTCCACTTTACCTTAATTTAAAGAACCATACTGAGAAATAATCATTTTATAGAAGCTCACAAACACTTATGATGTAGTTAATGGCAAGGACTAGTCAAGATGAAGAAGGAAGCTTACTCTAGTCAAGAGGAAGAAGGAAGCTTACTTAAGGTTGAGGAAACAAGGATCAGACAAGATTCAAGAGGTCTACAAGGTAGCCAGCAAGGAACTGAAGAATGGACTTAGGACAGCTAGAAGCGGGTATGAGAAAACCTTGGCAGATGGGATCAAGGAAAACCACAAGGTTTTATAGAATTACGTGAGGAACAAGAGGATGGCCAGAGTGAGGGTAGGGCCAATCAGAGGCAGTGGAGGGAACCTGTGTGCGGAGTCAGAGGAGGCAGGGGAGGTCCCTAATATATACGTTGCTTCAGTATTCACAAGTGAGAGGGGCCTTGATGTCTGAGAACAACATGAAACAGGCAGATATGCTCAAACAGGTTGATATTAGGAAGGAGGATGTGCTTGCAATTTTGAAAATCATGAGGATAGATATGTCTGCTGGGCCAGACAGGATATACGCAAGGTTTCTATGGGGTGCGAGGGAAGAGATTGCTGCTCCTTTGGCAATGGATCTTTGTGTCCTCACTGTCCATTACAGTAGTACCAGAAGATTAGAGGGTGGCAAAGGCTTTCCCTGTTCAAGAAAGGGAATAGGGATAATCCTGGAAATTACAGACCAGTCAGTCTTACTTCTGTGGTTGGCAAATTATTGGAGAGAATTTTGACATAGTATTTATGACTATTTGGAAAAGCACAGTTTGATTAGAAATTATCAGTGTGGCTTTGTGAGGGGCAGGTGTCAGGAGTCTGACTGAATTCATTGAGGATGTGACAAAACACATCGATGAAGGTAGAGCAGTGGACGTGGTATACATGGACTTTAGCAACGCTTTTAATAAGGTTCATTCAGAAAGTTAGGAGGCATGGGATTCAGGGAAATTTAGCTGGATACAAAATTGGCTGTCCAATAGAAGACAGAGGGTGGTAGTAGATGAAAAGTATTCAGCCTGGAGCTTGGTGACCAGCAATGCTGTGTAGGAATCTATTCTGGAACTTCTGCTCTTCGTGATCTTTACAAATGACTTGGACGAGGAAGTGGAAGGGTGGGTTAGTAAGTTTGCCGATGACACAAAAATTGGTGGAGTTCTGGGCAGTGTAGAGAGCTGTTGTAGGTTGCAACAGGGTATTAGCCGGATGCAGAGCTGGACAAAGAAGTGGCAGATGGAATTCACTCCAGAAAAGTGTGAAGCGATTCATTTTGGAAGTTGGAATTTGAATGCAGAATACAGGGTTAATGGCAGGATTCTCGGCAGTGTGGAGGAACAAACGGATCTTGGGGTCCACATCCATAGATCCCTCAAAATTGCTACCCAAGTTAGAGACTTTTAAACGACTCTTGGATAGGCACGTGGAGGATAGTAAAATGTAGGGTATGCTGAGTAGATTGATCTGAGTAGGATAATAGGTCGGCATAACATCATGGACCAAAGGGCCTGCACTTTGCTATACTGTTCTGTGTTCTATGACTCATGACGAAGAGGCTGTGCAATGTGCTGCAGACCACCACAAATTTTGAATTGCGTTGTGTTGAATACCAGTGTGATTTTTCTGATTGATCCAGCAAATGGAAGGGTTGTTCAGCAGGCAAACTTGCTGTTTCATCATATTTTGTGCAGCAGTATAGCTTCAGTGCACATGTCTATGGTTTAATTACCAGAGTCATCCACTGTGTTGTCAGTGGATAGCCCTTGTCATCAAGGAGCTCACTCCTTGGTTTGACAGGGCAGTATGAAAGCAACTGCCAAAGGCAACTGCTCCACAATGAAGGCATCATGGTGGCTGCCAGGTTCCTGGGCACTGACCTACAAGACTTAGCATTTGTGGACACATGATAGCTGGCTATTGAGGGAATTGAATCCCTTTTGGCTTCAGTATCTTACCGATTTGAAATATCATGCATGCAAAGAGATGTGCTTACAATCACTGGAACCTTGCACCATGATGATGACTGTAAGTGTAGCAAAGCTTTGTACTTATTCTGCCTGCTGGCCTCTAACAAGAGTGATTGAAGCATACTTAGCTCTATTTGAATAGAGAGCCTCAGAGACCACATCGAGGGATGGCAAAAGGGAGGGGATGCAAATACCGCCAGCACCAGCTCGAAGTAGCCAGTCTCATGGACATTCAACACCATGTTTATAGCCATTGGCAGTGCAGCCCACACCAGGCCTTGAGGGTGCATGTGTGCCTGTAGTGTATTTAAGGACAGCCTTATTGTTGTAAGAATTATTAATTAAGTACAATTGCTCCCCAGAGACCCTCCATTTGAGAACCCACACCCCATTCTCCTCCAATTCCCTCTTCCATCAGCTTGTTTTGCTCTCACTATTATCCAAACACGTTGTATTTCAAGAGTAATGCCTACAAGCGCACAAATGTCGGGAAAAAGTTGGCTTCTGCAGAAGACATGAAGTTGGGACAAAGTTCCACTGCCTTTTGCAACACGAAAGAGTTTTGTTAAGTCGCGGAATCATCACAAAAGCCAAAAAAAACCCTTTAAGTTGTTGACGATGATCCACTGAAATAGTTCTGACATAAGGATTTCCCAGTGGGCTGTTGTGGAGCAGTAGTAGTAACCCTACCTTTGAACCATGATGTCAGAGATAATGGGAACTGCAGTTGCTGGAGAATCCAAGATAATAAAATGTGAGGCTGGATGAACACAGCAGGCCAAGCAGCATCTCAGGAGCACAAAAGCTGACGTTTCGGGCCTAGACCCTTCATCAGAGAGGGTCTCTTTGAACCATGATGCCTGGGTTCAAGTCCTGCCAGTTTCTAAAGTGTGCAATACACTTTTGAACAGGTTGGTTAGAAAATAGATCAATAAAAAGGTCTTTCTAGCTGCTTAACACATACTCGCTTGTCCAAAATTCAAGCAGGCTGTTGACTGGAGTACAGTAAAAAACTAAACCTTTGAGGTGAGAGCATAAGATATAATTTCAGAAGTAGTCCCTTCAGCCCATTGAGTATGCTCTACCATTCAATGAGATTATGACTGATCTGATGAACCTCAACACCAATTTCCTGCTTTTTCCCCATAACCCATGATTTCATGACTGACTAAAAATCTGTACTTCTCAGTCCTGAATGTACATAATGACACAGCATTAATAATCCTCTGTGGTAAATGGGGGAATTCTACAGATTCACAACTCTCTGTGAGAAGCCATGTCTCATTATCTGTGTTTTTGAAGTGTGATCCTTTATTGTGAGATTTTGCCCTCTAGTCTTGGACTCTTCCATAAAGGGAAACAACATTTTCTTTATCTACCCTGTCCATTCTCCTCAGAACCTTGTATATTGGGATATGGTTGCCTTTCAATTGCCTAAATTGCAATGAGTACAGGCCGAATCTACTCAATCTCTCATCATTAGACAGCCCATCCATACCTAGCATCAGCCTAATGAACCTTCTCGGACTGCCTCCAAAATCAATCTATCTTTCCTTACATTAGGGGACCAAAACAGTTCACAGCTGTCATCTGATTAGAGACTTGTACAGTTTCAGCAAAACCACTCTACTTTTATACACCATTCCCAGTGAAAAAAAGGCTGACATTCTACTCATTTTCCCTACTACCTGTTGAATTTGGATGCTAACTTTTTGTGGCTCATGGACAATGACTCCCAATTCCTACTGCTCTGTAGCTTTCCGCAGTCTTTTTTTCCAGTGAAATGACATTCTGTTTCTCCATACACCTCCCAAATTGCAGAACCTGACATTATTCCATCTGCTATGATTTTGCCCACTCAAACAGCCTATCCATATCTGTTTGCACACACCTTTGTGCCATTTTTACCACTTGCTTCTCACTCATTTTGTGTCATCGGTAAACTTGCTATAATACATTCACTTTCCTCATCTAAGTCATGAAAATATTTTGTAAATACCTCCGGCCCTAGCACAGATCACTACAGCACACCACTAGTTAAAGGTTGCCATCTTGAAAATGATTCCTTTATGCAAACTCTGTCTTTTTTTTAATCAAGACTGCTAATATGTTACCTCCAATACCATGGGCCCTTATCTTATTAAATAGCCTAAAGTGTGGTTCCTTGTCAAACGCCTTCTAAAAATATGCTGCATCCACATCTTTCCCTCTATCTATCCTGCTTGTTATGTCCTCAAAGAATTCTAGTAACTTTGTCAGCATGATTTCCTCTTCATTAAACCATGCTGGTTCAGTTTGATCATGTTATGCATTTCTAAATTCTCTGCTTTTTTTTATATTTCCAATAATAGACATTAAACTAACTGGCCCATAGCTTGTGTTTTCTTTTTATCTCTTTCCCTTTATAAATAAAGTTGCTACATTGACAGTTTTCAAATCCTCTTGGACTTGTCCATAATCTAAGGTTTCCTGAAAGATTACGGCCAGTGTATCCGCCATCTCTGCAGCTGCTCTTTTTAATATTCTTGGATGCATCCCATCAGGACCAGGGAACTTATTGGTCTTTAGCCCCATTAGTTTCCTGACCACTTTCATATGTGATATGTTATTGTATTTATTTACCCTTCCCCTTTTGCTCCTTGAATATTTAGTCATTTTGTAATACTATTGAGGTCTTCTACTGAATCCTGTCCTATATATTTCACCTGATAATAACCACATGTATGCTATCACTATTCCCAAAATCACACAAGCAAAACTATGCATCCATGCACCAGATACCATGTTAGTCTCTGAAAGGCATTCATGGTGCTTAAACAATGACACAGCCTAGCTTAATTATGAGCCATTAACTTTATGTTGCTCAATTGATAAATAATCATCTCAAATATGAAAAAGTACACAAAAGGAACACCTACTACAAGGATTTCTTTTCCAATTCGATGCATATCAAGATTATAGAACTGAATTTGCTTCACTTTGGGGTGGCATGGTGGTTCAGTGGTTAGCACTGCTTCGTCACTGTGCCAGGGACCCGGATTTGATTCCACCCTTGGGTGACTGTCTGTGCGGAGTTTGCCACATTCTCCCCGTGTCTGCATGGGTTTCTCCCCACAATCCAAAGTTGTGCAGGGTAGGTGGATTGGCCATGCTAAATTTGCCCATAGTGTTCAGCGACATATAGATTAGGGTCTGAGTGGGATGTTCTGAGGGTCAGTGTGGGCTTGTTGGGCCAAAGGACCTGTTTCCACGCTGTGGGGATTCAAAGATTTGATTGGAAATGTATTGGCCAAGAAATTTCTTGAAGTTTCTCCCATGCATTGATGAGCTTCTGAAATCCTTGCAGATATGCTGTGCCTGGGCAGAGGGTAGCTTTGGTGATGGGGAGTGGAGTTGGGGTGGAAATGGGGAGATTTCTTTTACATAGAGTCATACAGCAAGAAAACATCCTTTCGTCCAACTGGTCCATGCTGACCATAATCTCAAAATAAGCTCATCTGACCTGCCTGCACTTGGTCCATATCCCTCCAAACATATTTTACTCATGTACTTATCCAAATATCTTTTGAAGGTTGTCATTGTACCCACATCCACCAATTTCTCTGGAAGTTCTTCCCACACGTGAGCCACTCTTTGTGTGAAAAATTACACCTGTTGTCTTTTATTTTTAATTTTTCTGCTCTCATCTTTAAAATATGCTCCTGGTCATGAAATCTCACATCCTAGTAAACAGTATCTGCCATTCACCTTATCTATATCCTTCACGATTTTATGAATCTCTTTAAGGTCACCCCTCAATCCCCTATGCTCCACTGTAAAAAGTCCCAGACTATCCAGCCTCTCCTCAAAAGTCAAACAATCCATTCCCAGCAACATCCAGGTAAATTTCATCTGAATCTTCTCCAACTTAATAATATCCTTCCTATAACAGGACAACCAGAACTGGACACAGTAATGCAGAAGAAGTCTTACCAATGTTCTGCACAGCTTTAACATAATGTCCAATTAGTCTACCATGCAGAACACTTTACCAAAGTCCATGTAAACAATGATAATAAAATATGAGGCTGGATGTACACAGCAGGCCAAGCAGCATCTCAGGAGCACAAAAGCTGACGTTTCGGGCCTAGACCTTTCATCAGAGAGGGGGATGGGATGAGGGTTCTGGAATAAATAGGGAGAGAGGGGGAGGCGGACCGAAGATGGGGAGAAAAGAAGATAGGCGGAGAGGAGAGTATAGGTGGAGAGGTAGGGAGGGGATAGGTCAGTCCAGGGAAGACGGACAGGTCAAGGAGGTGGGATGAGGTTAGTAGGTAGGAGATGGAGGTGCGGCTTGAGGTGGGAGGAAGGGATGGGTGAGAGGAAGAACAGGTTAGGGAGGCAGAGACAGGTTGGACTGGTTTTGGGATGCAGTGGGTGGAGGGGAAGAGCTGGGCTGGTTGTGTGGTGCCGTGGGGGGAGGGGACGAACTGGGCTGGTTTTGGGATGCGGTGGGGGAAGGGGAGATTTTGAAGCTGGTGAAGTCCACATTGATACCATTGGGCTGCAGGGTTCCCAAGTGGAATTTGAGTTGCTGTTCCTGCAACCTTCGGGTAGCATCACAGTCCAACCTGTCTTTGCCTCCCTAACCTGTTCTTCCTCTCACCCATCCCTTCCTCCCACCCCAAGCCGCACCTCCATTCCCTACCTACTAACCTCATCCCACCTCCTTGACCTGTCCGTCTTCCCTGGACTGACCTATCCCCTCCCTACCTCCCCACCTATACTCTCCTCTCCACCTATCTTCTTTTCTCTCCATCTTCGGTCCGCCTCCCCCTCTCTCCCTATTTATTCCAGTTCCCTCTGCCCATCCCCCTCTCTGATGAAGGGTCTAGGCCCGAAACGTCAGCTTTTGTGCTCCTGAGATGCTGCTTGGCCTGCTGTGTTCATCCAGCCTCACATTTTATTATCTTGGATTCTCCAGCATCTGCAGTTCCCATTATCACTAATCCATGCTTTTCCTCATCAATCTTCTTGGTTACTTCCTCAAAAAACTCAATCAAATTTGTGAGGCATGATTTCCCTTGCACAAAACTATTCTGACTATTCCTCATCATTCCTCACTTCTCCAAATGCATATAAATCCTACTTTTCAGAATCACCTCTGGCAAATTACTATTACCAAAGTCAATCTCACAGTTCTATAGATCACAAGCTTCTCCTCACATCCTTTCTTAAACAAAGGCACAACATTTGCCACTTTCCGGTCATCTGGCACCTCACCCGTACTTAGAGATGATGCAGATATTTCTCCTACGGCCCCTGCAATGTCCTCTCTAACTTCCCACAATATCCTGGGATATGCTAGAAAAGATCCCAAAGATTTATCTACTTTTATATTTTCTAAGACCTCTAGTATTTCCTCTTCTGTGAAGTAAACTGTTTTCAAAACATCAATATTTATTTCCCTGAGTTGTCTAGACACAATTTCTTCCTCAACAGTAAAAACTGACATAAAATATTTGTCTAATATCTCTCCTATCTCTTGAGATTTAACACAAAAATGACCTCATTGATCTTTAAGGGAGCCTACTCTCACTTTAGTTTCTCTCTTGCTCTTTACATACTTGTAGAATCTCTTTTGAATACCCTTAAATGTCATACCGTCTCTTTCTGATCTTATATCCTCTCCATAGCATATCTTTTCCTTCCTGACCTCCCTCTTAAAAATGCCTCGACACTCTTTATCCTGTTCAATGATTCATTTGAATCCAGTTGTTTGTATCTAATGCATGATTCTTTTTTTTTATTCTTGATTATAACCTCAATAGTACCTTATTCTATCTGCAATCTCTCCACATATTTGTTCCTTAATTTTCATCTGACTATTGAGGCATCTATATTATAATCTCATCAGGGTGATCACTCCTTTTTTTATTTCTAATTTCAATGCATATATTTTCACCTGAAGAGTTCCTTTTTTTTCAGAAATATCTTCTCTAGTTGCAGCAGTAATGTTTTCCTTAATCGAAAATAGCACTTTCCCCCTCTCTTGCCTCTCTTCCTATCCTTCCAAAAGCATCTGAAATGCAGAACAAGAGCTGCCAGCCCTGTCCATCTCTCAGACAAGTTTCTGTAATAGCTAAGATATCCCAATCCCATGTTTCCAAACATGCCCTGAGTTCATCAGCCTTACCCATAAGGCCTCTTGCATTGAAATAAATGCAGTTTAATTCTTCAGAGTTACTCATTCTCTGACTTGCCCTTGTCTGTCTTGTCTAATTACTTTGTTTTTTTCAGTATCAAAATCATCCTCATCTATCTTTTTTATTTACTCTGCTACTTAGAATCCCCACACCACCCCCCACCACCCCCCGACCATCTCTAATAGTTTACAGTCTCCCTTAATGAAGTTAGCCAATCTTCCTGCGAGGATAGTGGTCCCTTTCCAGGTCAGGTGAAACCCATCTTTTTTGAATAGGTATTTTCTGTCCCCAGAAGAGATCCCTGTGACCCATAAGACCATAAAACCATAAGACATAGTAGTGGAAGTAAGGCCATTCGGCCCAGCGAGTCCACTCCTCCATTTAAATCATGGCTGATGGGCATTTCAACTCCACTTTCCTGCACTCTCCCCGTAGCCCTTGATTTCTTCTGAGATCAAGAACTTGTCGATCTCTGCCTTGAAGGCATCCAACGTCCCGGCCTCCACTGCACTCCGTGGCAATGAATTCCATGAGCCCACCACTCTCTGGTTGAAGAAATGTCATCTCATTTCCGTTTTAAATTTACCCACTCTAATTCTGCCCACAGGTTCTAGTCTCCCTGCCTAACGGAAACAACTTCTCAGCGTCCATCCCTTCTAAACCATACTTTATCTTGTAAGTTTCTATTAGATCTCCCCTCAACCTTCTAAACTTTGATGAATACAATCCCAGGATCCTCAGCCGTTCATCGTACGTTAAACCTACCATTCCAGGGATCATCTCTGTGAATCTCCGCTGGACATGCTCCAGGGCCAATATGTTCTTCCTGAGGTGTGGGGCCCAAAATTGGACACAGTATTCTAAATTGGGCCTAGCTAGAGCTTTATAAAGAATTTAAACCCCAGAACATTATGCCACTTCTTTAGCCATTAATTTATCTCCTTTATCCGTTTATTCTTTCCCTCATTCAAGCTTGGCACCAGGTGTAAACCAGAGATTACTACTTCTCAGGCTCTGTTTTTCAATCTTCTACCTAATCTCAAATATTCATTTGGTAAGGCCTTAATTCTTCGGCCCTAACTGAAGGAGTGGCACGGTAGCTCACAGTGCCAGGACCCCAGGTCCGATTCCACCCTCAGGCAACTGTCTGTGTGGTGTTTGCACATTTTTCTCATGCCTGGGTTTCCCCCAGGTGCTCTGGTTTTGTCTCACAGTCCAAGGGTGTACAGGGTAGGTGGATTGGTCGTGCTAAATTGCTCATAGTGTTCAGGGATGCTTAGGGAAGGTTACTGCTTCGGGTTAGACATGGGATATGCAGGGGTAGGTGAAAGGTAGGTCTGGGTGGGATGCTCTTCAGAGGGGTGGTGTGGACTTGTTGGGCTAAATGGCCTGCTTCCACACTGTAGGAGCTCTGTGTCATTCTTAAAAATGTTTACAAAGCTTCTGGCTTCTCACTGTCTTCTTTAACAGTCTGCTTCAAATGTTTTGAGATGTCCTCAATCTCAGCACCAGGAAAGCAACCTCATATCCTAGATTCACATTCACTGCTGCAGACTCTCTTGTTTATATTCTTAGCAGGAGAGTCCCCTTTATCAATTGTTCTTTTTTAATTTTGTCAAACTCCACCTCACATAAGAACCTTCCTTACTACACAAGATCTGGCTGTCTCTTCTATTTTCTTCTGAGAGGCTATCCCTCTCAACATCACCCAAAACTGAATATCTGTTTGAGAGCGGAATAGCCACTTCTGAACTGCCTTCTTCCCTTCAGACAGTCACCCATCTATCTGGCTAACCCTGCTGTGTTATCACTTCTCTAAATCTGCTAGCCATCTAAATCTGTGTCTCTGTATGCCCTCGATGACAATAAGCCTAAAAAGAAGCAACTTACAATAGCACCTTATAGCACCTTATATATACGATATAAATCAAATATTTACATGTTAAATAAAATCATCCACTTAGTTAAACAATCAAATTAAAAAGTGACTCCAAAGAAAGCTTCCAATGTTCTCATAAAAAAATATGCCAGAGCCATTCATGGGTAGGCCTCTCTAAAAGCTTCATAAACACGACTCCATTTAAAAAGAAACACGCACCTGCACCATTTAAAAATATATATATTTTCAGCAATGTTTAAGAAATACTCTCCTTCTACATGTATAATTTTAGAGAAAAAAAACAATGAGCTGTCCACGTAGAGGCCTCTCTTAAACGTCTGTGAACAGAACTCCATTTGGAAAAAGTATCGTGTTTTTTTGAGCATTTTTGACTGTAAAAGAAACAAAAATGAATCAAAACAAAATCTTATACGGCTAAAATATAATAATTGTAAGAAATCTAGAAGTAAGCCTGCAATCTCAGGAGCAACTGCTCGATGCATGCTACTCTCAGTCCACCATTTTAGAATGGGCTATGAACTGCTAGAGGCAGGGTCCAACCATTGGTGTAGCGAATCACCTGCCCTAAGTCCTACTCTTCTCATCGCCACCTCACTTGTTATCTGGTCCCAGTGGACCTGCCCTTCGTCCCTGATTCCTGGGGCTCTATTGCCAACACAGTACCTGGGCTTCCTGTTCTGTGGGAATTGAAAATCGCTCCGAATGGTGCTGTTGAAACTGGAGAGCTGCTGGGCCCTGATTGGCTAGCAGCTCTCTGGGAGGGTAAACTATCCTACAGTCAATAGTGCTATGATTTGAAGTTTCCAGTGAACACTGCTGCCTTGATAGCAGAGTTCCCGTTACTTAATGTGGTGCTTATTTTCATTGGGACATCATGGATCAGGCAGTAGCTGAGGTAGTTGATGCTGCCAGTTCTCGTTTCAGAAGTTTATTCATGCTGCCAACATGAAATTCTGTTTGCAGAATCAGCAAGAACTTGGCACAAGCAAGTCCCTGTCATTTCAAATGCATTCTCCCAGTCTCCTGCAGAACTGCCTAAGAAATTCATGTCTCTTCTTAAACAGAATGTTAAATGTTTGGGGTAATCTATGCAAGGTAATTGAGGCAAAACTATTTAGCCTATTTAAAATAAAATCAACTGCATTAATGGGAGACTAAATGCTTTAGAGAGATGAGCTTCAATGAGCTTTTTGTCATCCCTGACTGCTTATCTTCGAATTATGTATAAAGGCTAAAGCGTCAGCATTTTAAAGTCGCAATGTGCTTGTTTCCAAGGATTAGAAATAACTCATTGAAAGGAACAACAATAGTCAGTCAGTTCTTAACATTGTTCTTGCAGACCGTGTAAGTATTGTAATTTGAATCATGAGAATCCATATCTCCACTCTATAATCATGTGTCAACAAAATTTTGATCATGTCATCTGTCTGAATTTATTCAGTTTTTGTAAATAATACTGACAATCGTCTGCCTCGCCACTGTAATTGTGCATTACATGTACTTCTGCTTTTAATTAATTATCCTTTTTTATCTCAAAGCAAGTACACAAGTTTTTAATCACGTAATATACACACTGCCTTAGGCATCTTCTCTTGCAGACCAGGTATGCTTTGAGACAGTAAGAACTGCAGATGCTGGAGTCAGAGATAATACAGTGTGGGGATGGAGGAACACAGTAGGCCAGGCAGCATCAGAGGAGCAGGAAAGTTGACATTTCAGTTCGGGGCTTTGAGTTTGGATTGATGGAAAGTGTTTTTGGTTTTGCATGAATGAAACTATATCCAAATTCACAGCGAAGTCTTTAAATTGGATCTGGAAAGTAGTAACAGGCCGCCCTGTGGAGCTGACTTTCTTTCCCTCTGGCATTGTACCATTTGTGGCAGATCTGTAATATGTGAAATGAACTTTGGTTGTGTTTTCATCCGGGACATTTCACATACCATTTCTCAATTGCTTAACATAGGTTTTCACTCACACTAAATATTTAACCAGCAGCTGTGAACTGAGATGTAGGCAAGAACCAAAAGAACTGCAGATACTGTAAATCAGGAACAAAAACAAAGTTGCTGGAAAAGCTCAGCAGGTCTGGCAGCATCTGTGGAGGAGGAAAAAAGAGTTAACATTTTGGGTCCCGTGACCCTTCCTCAGAACTGGTGGTGGCTGGGAAAACGCCAGTTTATACGCAGAAAATAGGGAGGTGGGTGGGGTAGGGAGTAAACGATAGGATAGAGCCCAAAGAGAGGGAAAGACAGTTGGACAGACAAAGGAGTTGCTAATAATCAGGCCGGGAGGGTGAATAGTTGTTAATGGGGACTGTTAGTGACTAACAACAGGGGGTGTCTAATGGCAGGCTATGTGGTAACAAGGCCTGGTGTGTGGGGTTGGGGGCTGGGAAATGGGGGAGTTTAGCCCTAAAATTATTGAACTCAAGATTGAGTCCGGAGACCTCTACAGTCCCCAAGCGGAAAATGAGGTGTTGTTCCTCCAACTTGGCCAGGGACCAGGGTGGTGCATTGAAGTGGCAGGCAACAGGTAGTTCAAGGTCTTTTTTGTGAGCAGAATGTGATATTCTGTGCAGTGGTCACCAAGTCTATGCTTCATTTCCCCAATGTAGAGGAGACCTCATTGTGAGCAGAGAATGCAGTCGACTAGATTCTTGGAAGCGCAGGTGAAGTGTTGCTTCACCTGGAAGGTATGTTTGGGCCCTTGGATACTGGAGAGGGAGGAGGTAAATGGGCAGGTGTTGCACCTTCGCTGGTTACAGGGGAAGGAGCCGTAGGACTCTGGAAAGGTGTTGGGGGTGAAGGATGTATGGACCAGGATGTCCCAGAGGGAACGGTCTCTCTGGAAGGCGGACAAAAGAGGGCAGGAGAATATGTGTCTGGTAGTAGCATCTTGCTGGAGGTGGCGGAAATGGCGTCTGATGATCTTCTGGATGTGGATGCTGGTGGGATGGAGGTGAGGATAAGGGGGACCCTATCACTGTTGCAGGAAGGAAGAGAAGTGTGGGAGAAGGGTCAGACCCGATTGAGGGCCCTGTCAACAACGGAGGTGGGGAATCCTTGGTTGAGTGAGAATGTGGACATTTCAGAGGCTCCTTTGTCGAAGTTGGCCTGACCTGCACATATGCGACGGAGACGGAGGAGCTGAGAGAATGGGATGGAGTCTTTACAGGAAGTTGGGTGTGAGGATGTATAGTTCAGGTAGATATGAGAGTCAGTGGATTTGTAATGGATATTAGTGGCCAGTCTATCCCCAGAAGTGGAAACAGAAATGTCGAGGGTGGGAAGGGAGGAGTCAGAGATAGACCAGGTGAAAGTGAGGGCAGGATGGAAATTGGAGGGAAAATTGATGAAGATTTCCAATTCTTGACGAGAGAGGGAATCAGCGCCAATGATATCATCATTGTATCGGAGAAAGAGTTGAGGGTGGGGACTGGAATAGGACTGGAACAAGGAATGTTCCATGTACCCCACGAAGAGACAGGCATAACTCGAGCCCATGTGGGTACCCATGGCAACACGTCTTTCCTGAAGAAAATGAGAGAAGTTGAAAGAGAAGTTGTTGAGGGTGAGGACAAGCTTGGCCAAATGGAGGAGGGTGGTGGTGGGTGGAGATGGTTCAGGTCATTGCTCCAGGAAGTGGCAGAGAGCCCTAAAACCCTCCTGGTGGAGAATGGATGTGTAAAGGGATTGCACGTCCATAGTAAAGAGGAGGTAGTTGGAGTCAGTAAAGCAGAAGCTTTGAAACCTGCGTAAGGCGTCAGAGGAATCATGGATGTATGTGGGTAGGGATTGGACCGGGGGGAGAGGACACTGAGTCAAAGTAGGAACAAATGAGTTACGTGGGGCATGAGCCAGCTGAAACAATGGGTCTACCTGGACTGTCTTGTTTGTGGACTTGGGCAGGAGGTAGAAACGAGCTGTGCAGGGTTGGGGGACTATTACCTTGGAACCGGATGGGGGGAGATCACCAGATGAAATGAGATCCGTAACCACAGTGGATACAATGGCCGTTGGTGTCATGGTGGAATCATGGTCCACGGGAAGGTAGGAGGAGGTATCTGAGAGTTGGCGTTCAGCTTCGCAAGGTAGAGGTCAGTACACCAGACAACAACAGCACCACCCTTATCGGCAGGCTTGATGACAAAGTCAGGGTTCGATCTGAGTGCATAGAGTGCAGTCAGTTTGGAGGGAAATAGGTTGGATTTGTGGAGAGGGGCAGTGAAATTGAGGCAACTGATGTCACGTCGACAGTTCTCAATGAAAAGATCGAGTGCAGGAGGGAGGGGTCCAGGTGGACAGAGAGTGTTGGAGTTGGGCAAAGGGGTCTGTGGGGCGGGGAGAGGACTCTTGTCCAAAGAAATGAGCACGGAGGCAAAGACGGCAGAAGAACAGTTCGGCGTCATGTCATGCCTGAAATTCATTAAGGTGGGCACGTAGTGCGATGAAGCTGACATGTAGACATCTGCACTTACATATAGACGAGGATTGCCAGTGTTCCGCTGGTCTAACTGGAAAGAAGCATATAATAGTTGTATTATCCTAACACCACACCACCATACCACAATCTCAAGATGGTACTCGAGGATTAACTTTCTGTTACCAAGAATTGTAGTTTGATGTCTTGCTGACAGGTTGCAGTCACAGATGACAGAGTAGTTAAATGCTTTGCAGTCTATTCTTTGGGAATTTTAGTTGCTAAACAGTATGATCATAGGCTGCAACTACTCATGTGATGTTGCCACTTTAGGCTTGGATATTTCTTCAGAACTAATAAGGTTCTAAAAGACAGCTCCATGCCATGTTTTGGGTAAGCATTGAGCTGAATGCCATATTTCGGCAACTTGATGACACAAAATTTTCTTGCCAAGGTGTTGACAAGTAGAATATCTTTCATATCATTGTAGCTTTTTACTGCCTTAATATAGAAGGCACAATCTGATTGGGAAATCATTTGACTTTAACAAGCACAAGCATTTACAGTACTGGAGAACTCATGCTAGCTTGATTGAAAACAGCCATTGTTGTATTAGAACAGCAGTTTTCATATCATCTGAGAGAAACCTCTAAGTTATAAATTACCATTTGGATAAATATTCAAAAGGAAAGGCATGTTTCAAATTTCATTTCCATGATGTGAACATCACTGGAAAACACAGATTTTTTGTCCATATTTATTTACCTTGGCAGGGGGTGGGGTGGGGGGGACAGTTGCAAGTTTTGGCCCTGAAGTGTTGAGTAGCAGTTTAGTATAACTCTTTGGCTTACTAGGTCACATTAGACAGCAACTAAGTGTCAATCATAACTGCATGGGGCTGGAGTCACATGTAGATCAGCCTGAGGTGTAATGATTGATTTTCTGGCCTACCAGCAGGGGTCTAACAACAATCTGACAGCATCATGATCACTTTATCTGAGAGAAACTTTCCTTTTCCAGATTTTGTTTGTAAACTGAATTCAAAATTTCAAATTGCCCTGCTGAAATTTGAGCTCACATTTTGTGAATTATTATTTTGGACCTACTACACCCCAAAATAGGTGTGGGAAAGGGACATCAAATGGAACCAAGTGTACAGAATTTTCAGCAAACTAGTTCAAGTACAATAGGTCATATAACCTTCTTTGCTTTAAAATGATATGATTCCAGTCTTGGTGATGTTAGAGGAATGGTCATATGCTATTTTTCTGCTCACTATTTAACAGATACATTGCCAATGGACTGGGAGACAGGAAACAGACAAAATGACACTTGGAGCATTGGAGCACATCAAACCATTCTGCTTCTGAACCATTTCGCTTGCAGTGAAAAAATTGGCAGATTGCTTGCCATCAAGAATTCATTCAAACTACTTACATGGGGAAATAAGAGGTTCTTCCTGCGTCCATGGCATTAGCCAGATGGATCCTCCTGCTTTCAAAACTAACCAGTCCAACCTGTCTCTGCCTCCCTAACCGGTCCTTCCTCCCACCCATCCCTTCCTCCCACCCCAAGCCGCACCCCCAGCTACCTACTAACCTCATCCCACCTCCTTGACCTGTCCGTCTTCCCTGGACTGACCTATCCCCTCCCTACCTCCCCACCTACACCCTCTCCACCTATCTTCTTTACTCTCCATCTTCGGTCCGCCTCCCCCTCTCTCCCTATTTATTCCAGTTCCCTCCCCCCATCCCCCTCTCTGATGAAGGGTCTAGGCCCGAAACGTCAGCTTTTGTGCTCCTGAGATGCTGCTTGGCCTGCTGTGTTCATCCAGCCTCACATTTTATTATCTTGGAATCTCCAGCATCTGCAGTTCCCATTATCTCTGATACCATAACTTGTGTTGACTGCACAAAATTTAACCCTTTAAATTGTTTTTCATTCTAATTTGTTAAGTATTTATGTGCAAATATTGCCAAGATTAGACTTATAATCATAGACTTATTAGACATGTAAGTCAAGTAAATTTTAATAGAAGTCCCCAATGATGGATGAAATACTCATTCAAATTGCATAAAAACACAATTAACATTTGAACCAATCAGAGAGAAATTTTATCTCCGAGAAGGGAAGTCAGTGTCAGAGATGTTCCTCAAATGAAACTTTGACATGGCTGACACATACAAATGAAATTCCCTCCTGTTGATTTTGTACATTCTGGTTATTAACAAAACTGAATTATAAGTCATTGCATTTCATACACAGAAATATCTGGCAGTGGTTGTCAATGTGCACTAGAAACAAATTCTTACCTGCCCAGCTTAGCCTTCATAGACATTGCACCCAGTCAGAGTTAATGACCTTTACGATAAGCTGAGCTCCTATTAGTTGAGTTTACTTGGTCTTTGGCACAGAAAATAAGTATCCAAAACATTCAGCTATGATACGGTTAGGGTTAAATGAACTGAAAAGTGTTGCACAACATCTTCTTAATGATGTGCTACAAATCACGAGCGCAAACAGTAATAAGCTGTCATCTCTGGTACATTCAGCAATACTGTATACCAGCAGTGTGTAAGTTACCCAGTAAGACAGGCTGGATATCTGTCATGTTCTGTCCAGTACTTCTGTGACATTTCAAAATGACTTCATCATTAACTGCTATTTTTATGTACATGATTCTAACGGATGCATTTTCAGCTGTTGCACTAAATGTTGCAGACTTTAATATTTTATAACAATTAACTCTTAAAAATATACTTGGCAGTTCATGAGATGATATATCACTTATTGAAGCTAAAAATCTATTCTAGAGATTGAACTGGATCAGATCATCATTTTTAAAAACATTGCATTCAAAGAAGAGGAAATTTATATCAGTCTAACTAAGGAATGATGTAACAACATATAGGTATAAAATAAAATTCAACCAACAGATGCACAGATTAAGCCAATATAGACAGTGGCACGATAATGATCCACCAATCTATCTCACATTAATGCTACCTTGAGCACTTTCCACCAACCCAACAGATCTTATAATGAATGTAGCATTCTTCCTTGTAAATCCCTGCGGCAATTTTGTTTTCCTCAGCACAATCACAACTTTTCAGTTTCATTGTAATATTTTCATTGTTCATTCTTTTACCGTAATAAGAATACCTTAGGTCTCAAAAATATCCGTAATTCTTATAACAAGATCGTATGGTCAGAACCCATAATTCCTAACTCTACGATATTGTCAGAGGGATGCAATTAAACTGGGGATAGGTGGACGGGGAAAAGCTGTTATTTAGGACAAAGCAGATTTCCATGAGGTCTCCAAACTTGTTTTGCTTCTTGGGAAATTCCAAGGAGATCAGATGCTGATGGCAGCAAATGAGAATATGCAGTTAGATAACATTATCAGCCAGAAACCATAACAGTTTGTCTCCTTTGGTTTCTACAAAGTAGCCAGTCAGAAGTAGAGCCCAGAATGATGGCTTCCTAATAGCAACAAGGACATTAGCTACTGTGAAAGAAACCTGTTTCAAAAAGTATTTTTATTTTCAATCCGAATGATCAGATAATTCTGCTCTCATCACCAAATGATCAAAAATTTGCCCTTACAAGGTTCTGTCCCACCGTTTGGCAATATCCATGCGGCAGAGTAAATGGTATGAATATCCAGCCAATTTGAGCCTATCCCTAGAAATTTCCAAAGTGTTGAAGTGACATAGATGAGAGACTGAGGCATGAACATGGAAATATGTGAAATTTGTGGTTTTACAAACCAGGGAAGCTAATCCTGATTCTGCTTCTGCCTGTAAAATTACCATTTCCATTGGGTGAATACTCAAATGCTGAGAAAATTGCTTTGAAAATGTTATCTTACACTTAAAACAATTCCATGAGTCAACTCAGTCAATTCTTCAAAAAAAAAGGAAGCCACCACATATTGGTGAGTCTTTATTGAGTTGTTTCACCCTGTCTCAAAGTATACATGAGCAAATCCAAAGGGATTCTCCTGTATGTACTGGGCAGGACTTCTGGCAAACCATTCAGATCTGACCAACTGTAACTCACTTTTCTGATATGGATAGAAGAGGCAGCAAGCTACATAAAAGAGATAGAATCAGCTTAAAGATCAGATCCAATGACCCACTGAATGTTTTGGCTTAGACTAAGACCATCAGCAAGTTAGTAACTGGGGTCAATGCGATGATAAGAATGCATGGTGACTACAGATTGTGATAGTAAATTGGATGGATACAGCAAAAACCCTCTTGGGACTTTGATCTTGTCTTTAGTCTGAAGCTCCTGTGGTAGTAGGGAGGGAGATTCTAGTTACAGGCCCAGTAAGTAAACAGAACAAAACTTTGGATTTCTGCCTGCTCCAACCCAGGTTTCAACTCTTGACTTTTTCTTTACCACCCACTTTGTCACAGATTTCTATTACAGTAATGCGTGCCTGCTGCTTCTCAGGAGGTAGCTAATTTATGCCAATTATTGTTGATAATTATGCGGCCTAATAAGGCCTCATTACCATGCTGACGGCTTCATTATGTTGGACCGTCTGTGTCTTCAAATTGTATATTACATTAATTGTCAAACAACCATTGGCCATTTGGTGAACTCCCATTATAACATCTCTTTTGCAGGAATGTGTAAAATCATCCCTTGACTGTGATCTATATATGGTTGACTTCTTCTTGTCCTAAGCACTGACTGGGTTTTTCAGATCGCATTGTGAGTGGACCACAATTGTCTGGAACCATGTTCTGGCCAATGGGAGTGGTATAGGGCCAAGACGAGATCATTCGTTTATGGGTCACAGCTACATTGGAGTCTTTATGGAGTCATATGATCATCAACATTAATGCTTCGGTTTCTGATACTTCGCATATCTTCCCTCCTTCATTTTATAATGGTGGTGGGGAGGGGGACGGTGCAGTAGGCCTCCCTGCACTGGATGCACTCCCTGAATTCACAAAACACAGGTCACTCCAGGATTCTACATCATTCTATTCTCCACTTCACTCAATTCATCATACACCAATACCTTAGGTTCTGCAAAACAACTGTGTGAGCTGCTTTCCTCCACATCATTTATCAGACTCCTGCAAGATAATGTTCAGTTTTTCACAGTGTCCATTACTCTCTAGATGATAAAAGATGTACAATTCATGGCAATGCCTCTGACCTCACAAATCTCCTATTAGATCTCACTCTTGAAGCTGCGGCCCTGATCACTGTGAATCTGACAATGAACATCTAAATGGAAAACCAATCACATATTAACATTTCAGCTATTGGTGAAGTCTTTTGGATATGAATAGGAATGTCTTATGTGATCTGGTGAAGACATCGGTGAGTATAGGACCATACTCAGTCCTGTTAAGATCTGGATGCAAGATTTATAAAATCTATTACAAGTATGTATAGAGGTATCTTGGTGACCGGGATCCCTTGTTGGGTTGAAGTCTCTTCCCTGCATTAGTATCTTTCACAATTGTGACAGTAGTTATCAATATCAGCAGCCATCTGAAAAAATAACACCACTGTCTGGTCAGTGCAGTCAACTTCTGTGTTGCTTGGCATCCTGCTTGATTATGAACGGTTCCCAACACTTGACTCTTAACAAGGTTGGAGTTCATGAATTGCTTCGCTTCACTGTCTTTGTCATCAACCAGCCAATGCAGAGCTCCATCCTCCTCCAAAATGAATGAAAGAATGAATTAGCCTTATTGTCATGTGCTTACAAATGAGTGCAATGAAAAGTTTGCAATGTTACCACTTACAGAGCCATCTTAGGTGTAAGATAACAAAGTGTGGAGCTGGATGAACACAGCAGGCCAAGCAGCATCTCAGGAGCACAAAAGCTGACGTTTCGGGCCTAGACCTTCCCATTATCACTGATACAATTTTAGGTATAAGATACTTAGGTACAGATACTTAAGTATTTGGTACAAAATTGAAACAATAATAAATAAAGGTCCAGCATAAGAACAAAAGTAAAACAAAGCACTCAAATTACATTCATTTTCACCTCATTCTGTGCTAGCACCTAGTCTCCAGACCACATGGGGTGAAGTCTCCAGACCACATGGGGCTTCAAAACTCGAGGCCTTGCCTTCCCCCATGACAGCTTCCAGCCTGGGATTAATTCTCTTTCAGCACATGAGTGCTTTCTTTGCTGGTTTGGAATCCTCATTAGCTGCTGCTGGGTTGATGGGTGATGGGCTTTTCAGTAATGATGCAATTTACTAATGCCTGTGTCAATAAGTTGAAGTCATCCGAGGTCCTTATGCAAGATGGATGCAAATATAAAACCACCTGGTTTGAATCTTAGTCATAAGTGCACCGGGACACTCTGCTGAATCTTAATCTGAACGTCTTAAGGAATCAGTGTCAAAATGCTGCATTTGACTTGAGGCTTGGCATGGGACCAGCCATATTCACCTCCAGCTGAGTGGGGATAGTAACGCACCCACTATCAGTCTTTCAACTGAGGGCATCAGCGTTTGCATTAACTGTGTCTGACCTGCACCAGATCCAGAATCAGAAGTGTCAGCAATCCACTGGGTCTCTGTTGCTCCCAGCTTGGCAGACATTTGTAAAATAGCTGAGTGGCTTGTTTTTGTAAACACTTTAAGCTCTGCATTGATCCGAATGTACCACTTTCTCAGTAACAAAGTGCCCCGGGTGCCAAACTTTTGTCTGGGAGAATTGCCAATTCTCTGGTTTGACTTTCAAACTAATTTGTAGCAAGTAGGATAACACAGTGTCCAGTCTTGCAAGAGTCTCCTCAAATGTCAATTCAGAGATGAATATGCCATTCCAGTTCAGGAGGGACTGGAAATTCAGGTTGTCAAAAGCTTTCTCTATCGCATGCATGAAGGTGGCAGAGGCATTATAGAACCCAAACAGCATTCTTGTGCATTTGTAAAGTTCCCTGGTGTCTGTTTGGAATATCTCATTTTCAATGTCTTGTGAAGCAATGGGCAGCTGGATATAACCATGGGCCAAATTGAGACTGCATAAATACTTTTCACCTTTGGAAACTCGCAATGCTCCCTCAATTGTAGATAAAGGGCAAGATCCATGTGAGTATTTACTTTGAGTGCCTGGTAATTGGCATAGATTCTCTGTTTTCCATCTTTCTTCCTCACAAGGTCTACGGGGGAGGCATACAGACCTGAAGACTAAAGACTGCAGCAGATAGTCCCAGACTTCCTCCCAGTGATGGGGCGGAATCTGGCAGAAATGGATCTTTACTAGATATTTATCTTTAGTCACAATCCTGCAGCCCACTACGTCACAAATCCCAATGTTATCATTACCAGTGAAAATCACTTTGTACTTGGTAAAAGTAGAAGCAAGCTGCCACCTTGGGGCCCCCACTAACTCATCAATGTACATGTCTGAAATCAGGGTAGAGATGAATCCTCCAGTTAGTTCAGTGTTCATAACAGTGGCAGGTTTAAGGACAATTATGAGTGTCCTTGATGAAGGTAAATAGCTTTGCCAACGAAATTGACGTTCAGTATGAGTTCCCTATGTTTTCCTCCCAGAGTGATAGGGGCAGCTCCCAGATTTAGACTAAGGGTAAGTTCTGCTTGATCTGACAAATGATACTGTAGCGAGGTCTGATGTTGACAAGTTGGACATAGGTGGCATTAGCCTTCAAGAACAGTGATGCTTTCTTTCAAAAAAAACAACTGGTTCTCTGCTACTCAAGTATTTCTATGTTCTTGTACAGTTTGATAAAGCTTGTGTATGTCAAGCAAGGTAAAAGACTTGTATAATCCATCTGCTAACACGCGAATGTGTTGCTCATAGCAATCACCAGACATGTTTTCCAAGAATACCGAGATATCTTGCAATATGTTCAATCTTGACATCACAGTAATGCGTGTTGCTCAGTTCACAAACAACCAGAAACTACAGGTTATGAAAAGATAAGGGGAGCTCAACGTAGCCCTGATTGAGGATGTCTGATCCTGTGAAGCAGAAACGTGAATGAAGCAAAAGATAGCAATAAGCTCACATGCCTCTCAGCCAGATGCTCACAGAAAGGCTGATCAGTAATGGTTGACAACTGTGTTCTTGTGTCAGTTCAACCTTGCCAAATGTCACGCTTATTTTAGGTCAGATGCCTCTTGCTCTTCAAAAGACTGAGCCTCTTCCTGAAGGAGCCTTGCTCTCCCCACATCTGACAATCGCTGAGGGCTCCAACTAATTCAACACCTGGTGAGTAGACAGGCCTTTGCACTGGATTTTCATTCTTCACAGCTTCTGCTCAACAATTCTTCAACTACCTATTTCTGGTCAATTGGAGAGACTTATCCAAGACGAGATGCAATAAAACAACTTCACCAGCTCAATGGACACAAACGAGGCCCACCCCTTCAGCTTGCTTGTACTCATAAAACCTCTGTTATAACAGTGTCAGACCACCGTTGTCCTCAAAAATCCTTGTCGATATCTCAAAGATGCATTGCAGACTTCTTTGAGCATCTGTACCGCTTCCCAATATTTCCTAATGGACCTTACTGTGCAGATGTTCTTGCTCATTCAACTATTCCCCTGGAACAGTTGTGGTCCATAGTTCATTCTTTAATTGATGGGCCATCAGGCGTTTCTGGTATCCCCAGAATCTGTCCAGCTTAGTACTCATCCGCATGTAGCATATCTGACATATAGAATTAATTCCTTCCTCCAAAGGGAAGGCACATGGGGACCTCTGCCTGAGTTGGACAGAAATCTTCAATTTCCTCTGTTGATATCCAAGTCTCCAATCAGCTTAGAGCCGTTTCAATGTGCCACACAGATATTGTTAGTTTCAATTATTCCACTATATATTACATCTCAGAAAGGCATCTTTCAACCTCATCTGCCATGATTTGATGCCTGTGCTGTGAAATTCTCCAACTGTGCCAGAAAAGTAACATACAGTTTGAACACACTGACAGCCCAAAGGTCAAGTAGCATGGATTGTTTATTCCACTGGCATTAGATCATTATAAATGGGAAGTGAAATTAAGGGCAACACTGTGTCCATGGAATGACCATTTGAGTTATTGAGCCAGTTCCGAGAAAGGATCACCGGACCTGAAACGTTAACTCTGATTTTTTTCTTCACAGATGCTGCCAGTCCTGCTCTGCTTTTACAGCAACCTCTGTTTTTGTGCATGTGAGTTACATTGGACTAAGGAATTCTCTATGTCTGACGCTTTTCCCTTCCTCTCACCCCTTCCTTCACCAAAGACACTCTTTCTATTGCAGTGAGAGCCCATTCAACTGCTTTGACTGCCCTCACATTTTCCACCTGTGTACCTCTGAAGAACTGACCAGCTCCTTTGCTCAGTGCCAGCTATCAGCATTGCCACCTTCTGTGATGTCCTGCTACATTAAGATGAGAAACAAAGAAAATTCCATGGAGCGACAAAAAAATTCAACAAGATATGAAATGGTAAAATTCATTTGACCCATTAATGTTCTTGTCTTACAGATTGCATAACTTTCTAAACTTCTTCTCAGCTTATTTTATATTCTGCAGGGGCTAAGGAGCCACAAAACAGTTTAGAAGATGACACATTGGTGTATTTCTCTCGCTTCCCTAAGGTAGCTGAACAGAATTTCAGCATATCATTTTGACAAGTGTGTTGTAGAGAATGCCTCAACTTTTGTATTTCTATGCCTTCCTGCTTGCTGTGTGTTTAGTGCTTTCTCACTGTAGTGCAGTTAAGAACGGCAATGTTACAGAAAGGGGATGGCTTGAAGATGTGACCCACAATTATATGATTTGCTGTGTTAGTGATACAGAATTCTGCACAACCCCAATACGACAAGTTCACTTATTAAGTAAAATAAAAGTAGGGAGGAATTATCAATATCATTTGCTTATTCCCTGGAACGATTGCTTTGCTTGCAAATTGACACAGCTAAATGTTTTGTGGACATTAGTACAGATTTTGGATGGCAATAAAACTAGACCAACATAAAAGCAAACTGTTATGGATGCTGGAAGTCTGAAATAAATGCAAGGTATAGGGAGATATTCTGCAAGTCTGGCAAGCTCAATATTATCCAGGACAAAATAACTTGTTTTTCTGGGCATGGATGCCCCATCCACTGAGTTAAACATTTACTCCCTTAACCATGAGTTGTAATGTTGTTACTACCTAGACTGCTGTGCAGAGAAATACCAAAGCTTTTTTTTTAGTGCCTCAGCTATGACTGCTTTCATCTAGAGAGATAAAAATAACAGGGGTATGCTACACTAGCCTCATCATGATACCTATCATCCTGGTTTTAACAGATATTGTTCCTGCTATCATTGGGTCAAAATCCAGGAATTCCGTGATAGCCTTACTTACCCGACAAGGACAAGAAAAGGATCACCACCACCTTTTCATGAATAAACAGTGTGAGTGAGTAAGCCTTGGTGTCATCTACAATGCCCAATATGTTTTTTTTTCATTTTTTAACAAAACAAATCCACACCTTTTATAATATTAAATATCTAAATCAAACACGTTCTAAGGTCAAAAATTGGACAAGGTACAAAAATGGTTGTGGGTATCACAATGTGTGAACAACTCATACCCATTACTGTTGGTGTAGTCAGCATACAAGCTTTATGCTGTATCTGCTCATTCCCACTGCTATGCAGCTGGCACTAACCATCTAAAATGGGATACACAGTCTGTCTGAAGTAGGTGTTGTAATATTTATTGCAGAAAGTGTACATGGTACAGCAGTTACTCAGGTATTGCTCTGAATCCCTTTACGGTGGACATGGACTGAAGGAGAGACATCCTCTAGCTATAGCAAGCCAAGAAACACATGAGGGCAATGGGAGCAGACAGTTAAGATGGCCAATGGCATGTGTAGCCCTGAAGCAATGGAACTGGTGATAACAAAAATGCTCAGAACTTGAATGTTCAAGATCAACAATAGTGCTTTTGAAGGCCATTTCCTACAAACTGCTCTACGAGCATTAATCACTGACCAGTGGAGCCGATTCCCATCACTCACTTACCAAAAATGTCTACCAATCGTGACTCATGCTTAATATTCTTAGCAATGCCTCCCCCTATATTTTCTTTAAAGAACCATAGGACATGGACATCACTGGCAAAATCAGTATTGGTCGTCAATAATTAAGTAGGCCATTTTAGAGAGCAGTTAAAAGCTAACTACATTGCTATGAATCTGGAATTTCATATAGGTCATGTAAGTTGGCACAGTTCTCTCCCTAAAGGACATTGACTCCACGATTCTAATGACCCAGATAGGTTTTAATGATAATTAGCAGTAGTTGCCTTGTTTACCATGACTGAGATAAGTTTTATTTATTAGTTGAATTTAAAATTCCACTGGGTACATGTTAGGATTGGAGCCTGTGTGCCCTGAGTATTAGGAGCCCATTAACATTCCCACTGCATTACCATACCTCTTTATTTAGTATGGCTGTGAGCCTTGCACCCATACTTCACAGCTTGTGTACATTATTCAATCAGGACAGCCACAACACCAGGGCAAATAGAGCAGCGCTCATTGAGGAAACTTTCATCTTTCTAACAGGACAATTTGGCTCAAGACTGAGCATAATAAGAGTCTCACTGGTCTGGAAAAAGCAACACCATATGTCCGAACCCAGATGGAGGAGACATTGACGCCATTATTCGAGCAGTCATTGATGAGGCCTCAGCCAACATTTGCAAATGACATTATCCTCCTTCGTAATATTCCACTATCCCCTCATCTCTTATCATTTACAACCTGCAGATGGTGCAAGTGTGTGTCACTTGCCTTCAGTTACTTTTCACTGCAATCCCACGCAATTCAGCTAGTGTTTTTATTAATGAGATCTTTAAGCCCACTTTTGCAAGGCCATCTGTAATCAACCTCATTGAAAATCAGCAACGTTCTACCAGCCATGCTATTGCCAATGGAGTAGCACTGTGTAAATACATATAAAGAGTGGCATTAAGGATGATCTGTTGATGTTATAATACATCATGGTGTAGGTTTAAAATTTCAGCATTGAGATCAAATGGACACTGCAATAGTCATTCTTAGACTGAAGGTAAATGTGGGATTGTTGCTGACCTAGGAATTGTTGTTTTCACACATTTTACAATTAGAGGTGTTGATCGTGAATAGAAATTAGCTATATTGGTCGCCTTCTCCTTCTCCTCAGCTGCTCACTGCACTGATTGGAGACCGGGTTGGGTCCCCATGATGGCAAGGTTCTGCATCGAATACTGCCATGAATTTTCACACCTGTCGGACAACATCTTACCACTGAGTGTTTTTAAGACAGCAATAGATAGGGTCTTGATTAGGAAGGGTTACAGGCACAAGGCAGGAGAATGGATTTGAGAAACGTGTTTGACATGATTGAATGGTAGATCAGATTTAATAGGCTGAATTGCCAAATTCTGCTCTTACTTCTTATGGCCTTATCATCTTTTGTCTAATATAGTGGAAGCCAGGCAGTTAAAAATAAATTAAGCAGTCTACTAATCCACTGGATCACATTTTGTGTGACAATGTCACTCAAGTTATATTGATGCTGCTTACTTGTATGTGGACTGCACATTGGGACCATTAACCAAGCTGGCAAATGGTATCACTTGTCATCTACCTTCTAGTTTATTGGGTGTAGAAGTACAGATACTGGTGTCTGACGAATAATTTACTGCATATGCTCATGCACCAACTGTATGTCGAAGTAGTAGAATCATAGAGTCATAGAGATATACGGCAAAGAAAAAGACACTTTGGTCCAACTCGTTCATGCTGACCAGATATGCTATATAAATCTAGTCCCATAGATTTGGACCATACCCCTCTAAACAGTTTGTATTCTTATACCCATCCAGAAGCCTTTTAAATGTTGTAATCATACCAGCCTCCATCACTTCCTCTGGCAGCTAGTTCTGTACACAGACCACTCTATGCATGAACGAGTTATCCCTTAGGTCCCTTTTAAATCTTTCCCCTCTCACCTTAAACCTATGCTCTTTAGTTTTGGACTCCCACACCCTGGGAAAAAGACCTTGCCTATTTACCCTATCCATGCTCCTCATGACTTTATAAACCTCTACAAGGTCAGCCCTCAGCCTTCGACACTCCAGGGAAAATAGCCACAGCCTATTCAGTCTGCCCTGTAGCTCAAACTCTCCAACTCATGGCAACATCCTTGTAATTCTTTTCTGAGCCCTTGCAAGTTTCACAACATCTTTCCTCTCGGAAGGAGATCAGAACTGTACACTATATTCCAAAAGTGGCCTAGCCAATGTCGTGTACAGCTGCAACATGGCCTCCCAAGTCATATACTGAATGCATGGGCCAATAAAGACAAGTACACCAAACACCTTCTTCATTATTTTATAGTTGTGGTTAATCTCAGAATTGTATGTGGTGCCTAGAAGTGGGAGAATCCATTCCTGTGCTTGATGGTAGCCTGGACCCATACTTGAAATCATCTAAAAATTGCATGCTTGCTCAATTGTCTGGCAACCAAGAAAAAAATGTATTTCCCCTTGGAATACAGAGCCTCAGTGACTCCCTTTTTGAATAATGGATGGGAAATTCTGAGATTTTATAAATACTGTTTGCTCCAATCTAGAAGAAGCCTGATGCATAATACGCCTTGGATGCAATCACTTTCACAGCCATTGATAGTCGTAGCTCTGCTTTTCAGCTGCAGTTCTGCCTTCAACAGACTGAGTAATCGCTGAGGTCAAACGCCAACTCTCCGACACCTCCTCCTACAGCCCCCTTGATCATGACCCCACCCCTGAGCACCAAACCATCATCTCCAACACCATCCATGACCTCATCACCTCAGGGGACCTCCCACCCACAGCCTCCAACCTCATTGTTCCCCAACCCCGCACGGCCCGTTTCTATCTCCTTCCCAAAATCCACAAACCTGCCTGCCCTGGTCGACCCATTGTCTCAGCCTGTTCCTGCCCCACCGAACTCATCTCCACCTATCTGGACTCCATTTTCTCCCCTTTGATCCAGGAACTCCCCACCTACGTCCGTGACACCACCCATGCCTTCCACCTCCTCCAAGACTTCCAATTCCCTGGCCCCCAACACCTCATTTTCACCATGGACATCCAGTCCCTATACACCTGTATTCCTCATGCAGATGGCCTCAAGGCCCTCCACTTCTCCCTGTCCCGCAGACCCGACCAATCCCCCTCCACCAACACCCTCATCTACCTAGCCGAACTCGTTCTCACCCTCAACAACTTCTCTTTCGATTCCTCCCAAATCCTACAAGCAATGGGGGTGGCCATGGGCACCCGCATGGGCCCAAGCTATGCCTGCCTCTTTGCAGGTTACGTGGAACAGTCCCTCTTCCGCACCTACACAGGCCCTAAACCCCATCTCTTCTTCCGTTACATTGATGACTGTATCGGCACCGCCTCTTGCTCCCCAGAGGAGCTCGAACAGTTCATCCACTTTACCAACACCTTCCACCCCAACCTCAAGTTCACCTGGGCCATCTCCAACACATCCCTCACCTTCCTGGACCTCTCAGTCTCCATCTCAGGCAACCAGCTAGAAACTGATGTCCATTTCAAGCCCACTGACTTGCACAGCTACCTAGAATACACCTCCTCCCACCCACCCTCCTGCAAAAATTCCATCCCCTATTCCCAATTCCTCCGCCTCCGCCGCATCTGCTCCCAGGATGAGGCATTCCACTCCCGTACATCCCAGATGTCCACGTTCTACCAGGACCACAACCTTCCCCCTGCAGTGGCTGAGAACGCCCTTGACCGCGTCTCCCGCATTTCCAGCAACACATCCCTCACACCACGCCCCTGCCACAAGCACCCCCAGAGAATACCCCTCGTCGTCACAAACCACCCCACCAACCTCCGGATAAAACGTATCATCCTCCGACACTTCCGCCATCTACAATCCGACCCCACCACCCAAGACATTTTTCCATCCCCACCCTTGTCTGCCTTCTGGAGAGACCACTCTCTCCGCGACTCCCTTGTCCGCTCCACGCTCCCCTCCAACCCCACCACACCCGGCACCTTCCCCTGCAACCGCAGGAAGTGCTACACTTGCCCCCACACCTCCTCCCTCACCCCCATCCCAGGCCCCAGAATGACCTTCCATATCAAACAGATGTTCACCTGAACATCTGCCAATGTGGTATATTGTATCCATTACAACCGGTGTGGCTTACTCTACATTGGGGAAACCAAGCGGAGGCTTGGGGACCGCTTTGCAGAACACCTCCGCTCGGTTCGCAACAAACAATTACACCTCCCAGTCGCGAACCATTTTCGTCCCCCTCCCATTCCTCAGACGACAGGTCCATCATGGGCCTCCTGCAGTGCCACAATGATGCCACCCGAAGGTTTGAGGAACAGCAACTCAAATTCCACTTGGGAACCCTGCAGCCCAATGGTATCAACGTGGACTTCACAAGCTTCAAAATCTCCCCTTCCCCTACTGCATCCCAAAACCAGCCCAGCTCGTCCCCTCCCCCCACTGCATCCCAAAACCAGCCCACCTTGTCTCTGCTTCCCTAACCTGTTCTTCCTCTCACCCATCCCATCCTCCCACCTCAAGCCGCACTTCCATTTTCTACCTACCACCTCATCCCGCCTCCTTGACCTGTCCATCTTCCCTGGACTGACCTATCCCCTCCCTACCTTCCCACCTACACTCTCCTCTCCACCTATCTTGTTTTCTCTCCATCTTCAGTCCGCCTACCCTTCTCTCCCTATTTATTCCAGTTCCCTCTCCCCATCCCCCTCTCTGATGAAGGGTCTAGGCCCAAAACGTCAGTTTTTGTGCTCCTGAGATGCTGCTTGGCCTGGAGTGTTCATCCAGCTCCACACTTTGTTGTCACTGAGTAAGACCTTTGATGATGAGTATATTGCTGACACACTATTCTGTGATCAGCAATTAACCTTACAGTGACCAGGGATTCCTTCGAATGATCCTTGCAACTGACTGCATGTTCAGCTTCATGCTTGGGAGAGAGTATTAACTGGAGTATTAAGCTCTAAAATTGTGGGCCTTTTGATAAGTTATCATTGCACACAAACAGCATAAATAGTATGTGTGGCACACAACAGGTGCCAATTTTAAGGCAAAACAGCCGACCCATAGGATTGAAAAACCGAACTTGTCGAAATTGAATCTTTCCTCCTAAATCTCCATCTCCCATCCAAAACAAAAACAATGCTTCAAGCTTCTTTTTAAAACTCAATATCTGGGGCAACTGAGCATTTTGGTACACAATTCTGTATCTCATCTTGAGTCACAATGTTGTTTTTGAGACAGGTGGTGGGGTTGCAAAACACAGCATGGCGCTTCCAATAAGGTGCCACTAACACTTAATACATTATTCAGCTCGTGGTTTTTATGATGCTTAGTCTGGGCTTTGGAGACCCACAAATTAAGCTTAGCCAGTAGGTGATAAGAATTCCTATAAGTTCAGAATTCTAATCTTTATTTAATTGAAAAGCTCTCCATCAAAATAAAACTGAAGTAAATCCTTCGAAGCTTGTGAATAATACTCATGCAAAAAGTGAAAGAAATGCTGCAGAGATGCATAGAACATTCAGAACTTAGTATTGACAGGATCCATCGTAATATAAAAGTAAAAGTATCTAACCTCAGGTAGAAATTGTACAATGTTGAAGCTGTATCTGAAGATAACATTATTCAAACCCAATCACTTAATTAGTGATTTTGCTCGATTTATTAAAATGAAAATGCAAAATGATTATCAGGTTAACAGGCATCCTTCCAGTAGCTTTCCAGAATGACAAAGTGTACCACTAAATTTAAATGTCAATCAATGCACAGATAAAAACTAAAATTAGTTTCAAGAAATGGTCTTGATTGGGCAAAATTCTGTTCTCAATTTGTTCTGTCATTGAGCACAAAGAAATGGCAGCATTATTAAATAGTTACTGCACATCTGTTTTATCGAGGAAGGGGGTGAAAAGTTGCCAAAGAAGATTGATTTTCCAGAAATAACACAGCAGGAGGGAAATAGTATGCTGATAATAAAAATGCAAAAATAAAACATTTAGAATTTTACAACAAATAGTGGAAATTCTCCCCCATCAGAATGAGGGTTTTATGCTCACAAAGGAGCAAAATTCCCAAAGACGTGCCTGTAGTGTAGGCAGAACATGAACTCATGCTACCTGCTAAATTACATGATTATTGTTTGCAGCCAAAATAAAGTGAATTATTGAGCAGTTCCGCACCTTAGCTAAGGACCCAGGTTTATGCAAAATGAACACTATTTAAGGTAAAACTGAACTTTATAAATGGAAGGTGCATTCTGGATCGAAAGATGTTGGAATTGGCTCTGCAAGAAAGTCTGACTGGCAGAAAGAGGGAATTATAGCACAGCAAGGCAGAAAGCAGGCGCTGAGGTTCTCTGGTGCTGAACACGATGACTAAGGAGAGGAAGTAGATGGTCAGAGATATGTGATCTTTCTAAGGAGGGGGGTCAAACTAACTTTGCAAAGGCAATGGAAGCAGGTAATTATGGCAGCCAATATCAGGAGTCAAGCAACAAGGATCTGGGCAAAATGCCACAAAGAACTTTAATAACGGGTGGCACGGTGGCTAAGTGTCTACCACTGTTCCAGGGTTCAATTCCAGCCTTGGGTGACTGTCTGCGTAAAGTTTGCACATTTTGCCTGAGTCTGTGAGGGTTTCCCCGACTGCTCTGGTTTTCTCCCGAAGTCCAAAGATATGTAGGTTAGTTCGGACTGGCCATGGTAAATTCCCCCGTAGGGTCTCGGGATGTGCAGACTAGGTGGGTTAGCCATGGGAAATGCAGGGTTATAGGGATAGGGTGTGGGGGCTGGGTCTGGTTGGAATGCTGTTTGGAGATCCATGCAGACTCAATAGGCCAAATAGACTTTTTCCACACTGTAGAGATTGTATAATTCGACAAACTACACATGAGTGGTCAAGGTCAATGAAAACACCTTTAAATGTCATTTTCCACCAATTGCAAGACTAGCCTGAAACACTGCTCAATGTATGATATCTCTATCACTTATCAACAATAAAGCCTAGAAATTATGATTCTTATGTTCCATTCATGAAGTCATTTCACACTTAAACATTTGGAACATTTAGAATTGCTGGTGAGTCTTGCACCCACATTCCACTGCCAGCTATTCAACCATGGTAGCCACATCATCCAAGTACATTGCACCACATTCACTGGCACACATTATGCATCACTGGAGAACAGGATGGTTCAAAACTAGAGGATGCAGGAACCAACTAGTTGAGATCTGGCATGTATGTACTCATCTGATTGAGGAAACAATGTTTTCCCAGTATTGGTGGGACCTGCATCATTAGTGAGATTGAATCCAATGAAGGTTGCCATATCTGAATTTCAAGCCTCCCATTCTCACTTCTCACATCCCCCCTTTTCACAACTTCTTCTGATTTACAAGTTTCAGTGGTGCAAGTGTGCATTGCTTGCTCATCTCACAAATACCACTACACAGTTCGCTGGACAGGGCAATGTGCAGAAGAGCACAAAGTAATTAAGGAAATAAAACACATCATTCCTTACTCTCAAACACACATTTACCATTTCAGAATCCAACACTGCACGTACTGCATGTTCTGAAGAAGGGTCACTGGACCCGAAATGTTAACTCTGTAATTTCCTTCACAGATGCTGTCAGGCCTACTGAGCTTCTCCAGCAATTTTGTTTTTGTTACTGCATGTACTTTAGAGGACAACTTAGAGATATGATTTGCATATGATGAAAAACTAGGTACAAATGGTGCCAATATTTGTGCCAGTTTTTTGCGGGGCAAGGTTGCATCGATACTACAACAGATAATTCAGGTGATCGTATTGATAGGATAGGCTACGTAAGAAGGCTGATGGGTATGCAAAGTAAAATGTCTGGTGCACTGGCAGGGCTGCCAGAAAGTCTGTGTGTAATATCATGGAGAATGGATGAGATCAGTGCCAGCTTGGGATAGGGCTTTATGCTGAACATGGAACCCGTCCATTTCAGCTCTGATCAGGTGGTCAACTCCATTAATACTCTTGCAGATCCCCCCTCCATATGGCAGTATCTGATGACCAAAGTGTCAGCTTCATTTGCAGCAGATGCAGAACCCACTCTATATCTGGATTCTGCAATATCAGCACAAATGCAGATATTAGCATTCAAAGGACATTTCAATGTTTCCCAAAAGTTAAAAAATCTAGGATTGCAGTGGCGCCAAGAAAAGAGTGTGATGCTGACTTGTCGAGAATGAATTTGTTCTTCTCTCTTAGGCTGATATTTATTCTCCCACCACAGGTACACTACTAATGTCTTTTCTGTTGTGCAGCAGAAAGCCACAAAATGAAGGGATCACAATTGCTGCCAGGATATTGACTTGCATGATAAACAGTATCGTCTCATTGGCAACATATTGCCAGAGTAGAATCTATTTCGGGTCAGATGTGGTACACCTCAGAGCTAACACGTGGTACTTACACGGCCAAGTGCATTCAATCTCTTGCACCCTGCACCTTGGGATGACTGTAATCTCAATTATGTTCACTCAGTTCCTTCTTTCCATTAAATGTATCTAGCCCCATTGAATGGAAAGACCCCACTTATGCAAAAGCGGGAAGCAAACAACGAATTGCTGCAATTTTCATTTGCACCAACCTGGAAGGAATTCAGACCAGGATCCTTTTCATAGTCATTGGCAAGGCTGCCCTAGGCCTGCACTGATGTTGCACTCATGGCTGCAGCAGTTGGTAGGTTTCGGTGAAAATGTCCTTCCTGAAGCATAGACAACTTGTACACTTATCTGTTACTTGTAAGGTAAAGGAATGGTTCCCTCAACACCTTACCCAAACATGGTTTTCTGTTAAGAGCCCTTCTCTCCCTCCACATTCTTCCAGCAATTTCTCCAAATTCAGCAATAAAAACAAAGTTGCTGGAAAAGCTCAGCAGGTCTGGCAGCATTTGTGAACAAAAAAAACAGAGTTAACGTTTTGGGTCCAGTGACCCTTCCTCAGAACTGATGGTGGCTGGGAAAATGCCAGTTTATGCGCAGAAAATAGGGATGTGGGTGGTGTAGGGAGTAAACAATAGGATAGAGCCCAAAGAGAGAGAAAGACAGTTAGACAGACAAAGGAGTTGCTAACGATCAGGCTGAGAGGGTGAATAGTTGTAAATGGGGACTATTAGTGACTACCAACAGGTAGCTTTAGGAAGGATCAGACATGATGGCTAAATGACCTCCATCTGTTCTACAAACATGCTCTGTTTCAATGATCGTGTGTAATGGCAGGCTAAGTGATAAAAAGGCCTGGTGTGTGGGGTAGGGGGCTAGGACATGGAAGAGTTTGATCTATAATTTTGAACTCAATATTGAGTCCGGATGGCTGTAGCGTCCCCAAGCGGAAAATGAGATGTTGTTCATGCAACTTGTGCTGTGCTTCACTATAATACTGCAGCAAGCCAGAGACATAGCTGTTAGTCAGGGAACAGGGCGGTGCGTTAATATGGCAGGCAACAGGTAGTTCAGGGTAAGTGATAATGGGAACTGTAGATGCTGGAAAATCCAAGATAACAAAGTGTGGAGCTGGATGAACACAGCAGGCCAAGCAGCATCTCAGGAGCACAAAAGCTGACGTTTTGGGCCTAGACCCTTCATCAGAGAGGTCTGCGATGAAGGGTCTAGGCCTGAAACTTTTGTGCTCCTGAGATGCTGCTTGGCCTGCTGTGTTCATCCAGCTCCACAGGTAGTTCAGGGTCTTTTTTTGCAAGCAGAATGTAGGTGTTCTGCAAAGCATTCACCCTGTCTACGCTTTGTTTCCCCAATGTGGGAGAGACCACATTCAGAATCTCACACTGTGGTCTAAGGAGACAACATAGCAAGCATTTACAGCAGAACCTCCGAAGTCAATGAGTATGCCAGTCAACTCCTTGTAGACTTCAGAAATTTTAAAGAGTTGTAGAAGCAATGAAATATTACAATCACAACAAAAGCCAATGGAAGTCAATCTGCCATTAATCTCTTCGCCCACAACTATCGTTTTCTAAGTTACCACAATACAGGAAATATGTGATTATGCTACAGAAGGTTTAGAGAAGATTTACAATGGTATTGCCAGGAATGAATTTTTTAGCTGAAACAAATGGGTGGACAGGATGAGTGGTTCTCTTTGGAATAAAGGAAAAGGTCAGGTTTAATAGATATTTTAAAAAAGAAGTGAGAGGTCTCAGGCTGTCAGTCTATGAACTCCTCGCCACAGAGCGTTATGGGAGAAGAGTGTATTTAAGGCTGAGATGGATAGACTCTAGATCAGTCGGGGAATTGGCAATTATGGACATGAGGAATGTTGCATCATTAATGATCCTATTGAACGATGAATCAGACTCAAGGGGTAAAATAGCCTACTCCTGCACCTATTTCTCCTAGGCTTATCATCTAGGCTGAATGCATAGGAAACGTTTATTTTTCATTGAAGCAAAAATAGCAGCCAGGGACATAGATTTAAGATAACTGGTAGTAAAACTTGGGTGGAGTTAAGGAGCAATTTATTTTCATTCAGAGGGTTGTGTGAATCTGGAAATCATAGAACATAGAACATAGAACATTACAGCACAGTACAGGGCCTTTGGCCCTCAGTGTTGTGCCGACCTGTCATACCGATCTCAAGCCCATCCAACCTACACAATTCCATGTACGTCCATATGCTTATCCAATGACGACTTAAATGTACCTAAAGTTGGTGAATCTACTACCGTTGCAGGCAAAGCGTTCCATTCCCTTACTACTCTCTGAGTAAAGAAACTACCTCTGACATCTGTCCTACATCTTTCACCCCTCAATTTAAAGCTATGCCCCCTCGTGCTCGCCGTCACCATCCTAGGAAAAAGACTCTCCCTATCCACCCTATCTAACACTCTGATTATTTTATATGTTTCAATTAAGTCACCTCTCAACCTTCTTCTCTCTCATGAAAACAGCCTCAAGTCCCTCAGCCTTTCCTCATAAGATCTTCCCTCCATACCAGGCAACATCCTAGTAAATCTCCTCCGCACCCTTTCCAAAGCTTCCACATCCTTCTTATAATGCGGTGACCAGAACTGTACACAATATTCCAAGTGCGGCCGCACCAGAGTTTTGTACAGCTTCACCATAACCTCTTGGTTCCGGAACTCGATCCCTCTATTAATAAAAGCTAAAACACTGTATGCCTTCTTAACAGCCCTGTCAACCTGGGTGGCAACTTTCAAGGATCTGTGTACATGGACACCGAGATCTCTCTGCTCATCTACACTACTAAGAATCTTACCATTAGCCCAGTACTTTGCCTTCCGGCTACTCCTACCGAAGTGCATCACCTCACACTTGTCCACATTAAACTCCATTTGCCACCTCTCAGCCCAGCTCTGCAGCTTATCTATGTCTCTCTGTAACCTACAACATCTTTCTTCACTATCCACAACTCACTGGTTAAAAATGTGATAGAGGCAGAAATCCTCATTTTGTTTAAAAAAGTTGTGGACCATGCACTTGCAGTGCTGAAAGTTACATGGCTACAGACCAAGAGCTGGAAAATAGCTTTAGGAAGGATCAGACATGATGGCTAAATGACCTACATCTGTTCTACAAACGTGCTCTGTTTCAATGATGGCTATAAAACTACGCTATGTAAGTACGATCTAGAGCTACACGATGATTCAGCATTATATAATAAAAGGAATTATGTAACTTATGATTGAAAGCAGTCCTGATACTTATAAGGCCACCACAGCTAGGAAAACATAGGGTTGATTTTTGCTGGTGTTGCATGGAAAACAAGGGACAAATGATGGACATTATTTTATTTATACAAAAATGGTAAGGGAAGGTCACAATAGTTCATAAAACCACAAGAAAATAATAACAGCAGTAAACTGTTTGGCCCCTCGAGCCTGCTTTGCCATTCAATAGGATCATGATTGATTTGACATTCCTCCATCCACTCCCCTGCATCCGCCCCCATAATCATTGATTTTCCCACTGATCAAGAATCCACCTATCTCAGCTATAAATATACACAAGGACAGTGTCCCCTCAGCTCCTTGTACAAAGAATTGATGGCCAAGTGGTATTATCTCTGGGCTATTAATCCAGAAGGCCAAGTAAAGTTCTGGGGACCCAGGCTCAAGTCCCACCATGGCAGATGGTGGAACTGAATTCAATTAAAAAATAGCTGGAATTAAGAGTCTAATGATGACTATGAATCATTTATTGGGGAAAAACCCATCTTGTTAATGAAAGTCCTTTTGGGAAGGAAACTGCCGTCCTTACCTGCTCTGGTCTATGTGTAACTCTAGATCCCAAAGCAATGTGGTTGAATCTTAAACTGCCCTCAGGGCCATAAATGTTGGCTTGGCCAGTGACATGAATGAGGAAAAAGACTCTCCAAAGCTCCAAAGACCTCAGCTCTGTAAGAGAAGAAAGTCCTCTTCATTTTAGTCCTAAATTAGCATCTCTTTATTTTGAAATGATTCCCTCTGAAACTAGACTTCATCATGAGCAGGAACATTCTCTCAGCATTTACCCTGACAGGCCCTGCAAGAGATCACCTCTCATTCTTCTAAATCCCAATGAATAGAGTGCCAACCTATTTCATCTTTGCTCATTGGACAATCTCTCCATGCCAGGGTTTATCCTAGTGAACGCTTTCTGAACAGTCTCCAATGAAATAATACAGTTCCTCAAAAAGGGGAACCAAAACTGTTCACATGCTCCAGATGTAATCTCACCAGCACCTTGTTCAGTTGGAGTAAGACTTCCCCACTCTTATACTCCAGCCTCCTTGAAAAGAAAGTCAACATTCCATTAGCCTTCCTGATTCCCTGCTACATCTGCGTTCTTTCTCTCTGTGTTTTGGACAAAAATATCCCCATCTCCCTTTGTGTTGCAGATTTCTACAGTTTTAGTCTAATTACATACCAGGCTAAAGGGCTGCTCTCCCATTACAGATAGTGAGACAACTATGGTGGTTCAACCTGATGGCCGCCATACTTCCGATGAGGGGAAAGATTAAGAGCCTTTTAAAGAAACTATTAACCAAAGAACATAGAGTCGGTGATCAAATAACAGGTTATGAAGAGATCCAGCAAAGAAGATAATTTCTGTTTTGATTAGTTTTATGCACATCCAAGGAGACGCATGAGAGTCTTTGTTTTACAGGTCATGTGAAAGATGAAACTTGCCGTAGTACAGAAGTTCTCAAGCTGGAAAAGGGCAACAGCAATGAATCGATTTCTCAGATGAAAAAAATTTGCAGATGCTGGAATCCAAGGTAGACAAACAGGAGGCTGGAAGAACACGGCAGGCCAGGCAACATCTGGAGGGAAGGAGAAGTCAACATTTTGGGTATTATCCTTCTTCAGGAGTCCAGGAGCTGAGAAAGGTCATGTGACTCTAGTAGCAAGTTTGTTCCATGGTGGGTCGAAGAGCTGAAGGAGTCCTAGTAGTGTGGCAGTGAGAAAGGGACTCACTGAGTTCTGAGGGAGGCAGAGAACTTCTTCAAGGTGGGTAGTGGCATACATTTGGTTACAGACAAAAAAAACCTCCAGATGCTGGAATCCAAGATAGACAAACAGGACTCTAGAAGAACACAGCAAGCCAGGCAGCATCTTGAGGAAAGGAGCAGTCAATGTTTCAGGTATAATCCTTCTTCAGGGCATAGATCATAGATTTTATCTTCATAGAATCCCTACAGTGTGGGAACAGGCCCTTCAGCCCAACAAGTTCACACTGACCCTTGGATTATTCCACCCAGACCTTATAACCCAACTAAGCTACACAGCCAATTTAGCATGGCCAATCCACCTAACCTGCATATCTTTGAACTGTGGGAGGAAACTGGAGCTCACAGAGAAAACCCGCACAAACACAGGGAGAATGTGCAAACTCCACACAGTCACTCAAGGGTGGAATTGAAACTGGATCCCTGGTGCTATGAGGCAGCAGTGCTAAACACTGAGCCACCATGCTACCTGGCTTGCTGTGTTCTTCCAGCCTCCTGTTTGTCTACCTATTTACTTCGCAGTTTGAAATCTTAACTATTTTTAATATGTTCTAACATCATAATTAAAGGTACAGGAATGGAAATTTCAAGCAAAATGAAGAATAATCTGAGGAAATAGAGCAATTGAGAAGAGATTTGATTTAACTGATCCAACAAAAGGCCAGTGTTACAGAACTAGTCATGACTCTTACTAAACAGTCTCCGCATTGGCATCTATCAACAATCTTATAAGCTTCCCTGTTACGTTATGTCCCCCAAAATCAAAAATAATCTAACCAAATCAATCATTATCTTGTTCGACCACTATTAATCACCAGCAGTTATGAAAGATGTCATTCATAGTGAAATCAAATGGAATCTACATAGCAATAACCTGTTCACCAGTGCTCCACTTGGGTTCCTCCAGACCTCATCAGAGCCATCCTTCATTCTATCATTACTTTTGGACTCAACTATTCCAACTCATGATCTTCTGTTCACAACTCTGTACATTTGAGGTCATTCAAGCTCTACTATTGATGAGTTAACTCAAATTAAAACTTATCCCCTTAATTCTCCAGTACTCACTGACCTACGTTAGGTCTCAATCATGTACTATCTTGACCTTAAAATTCTTTTCCTTGATTATAAATTATAATTTGTTCCATGGCATGGCGTCATCTCTTCCTCCTGTACAATCTCCTGTACCCCAAATGTCTGAAATTTTAGCACTCCCCTAATTCTCGTTTCTTATTTATCTCACTTTTAACTGAGCACCATTGTGACTATACTTTCAGTTTCCCAGTCTCAAAGTTTTATACCCCAAATCCTGTTTTCCTCTTTTAAGGTGCTTCTTCAAACCTAACTCCTTTATCAAGCTTTTGCTGATATCACCAAAAATCTCCTTCTCTAGCTCACTACTTTGTTTTAAAATGCTCCTGAGACTTGGGACTTTTCTTATATTAAAGGCAGCATGTAGAAGTAAGAATTTATTGTTGCCATTTTTATTGCATTGGTTAAAGCCTTACATTGGTCTTGTCTCTTTCTCCTTCTGCAAATTCCTTCAGCCGTGCAACCATCTGAGAACTGAGCTGCATAAAAATATTCTGGCAAAAGTGTTGCAAAATATATTTTTGTAATTACTTCAACTACTCATCTTTTCCTCGGATGATGTGACTTTTTAAGACCCGTTGTATGACTCGTTTATAGTAAGTACAAGGCATCTAGAATCTCCAAACCAGTGACTGTCTCCTGCCTGAAACAAAATTGCCTGGTATTTCATCCCACTGACTCACTTAATATGACCACATAGAGGGCTGCTGGCATCAAGCAGTAATTTTGCTGCAGTACACGGGGGCTGTAAACAAAATCCGTGGAGAAATTTACATGCACAAATAAGGACAACCAGAAGAAATATGGTGTTAAAAAGAAAAAAAAGAAAACTTGTATTTAAATGGCAGTATCCACAACAATATCTCAAAATGCTTTATGGCTTTGGAAGAACCTTTTGAAGTGTAATGATTCTTTCCATGTAGGGAACATGCAGCTAGGCTATGTGCAGCAAGATCCCACAAGCAGCAATATGGTAATCACTTGATAGTTTATTTTTGAACTTTTGAGTGTTAATTATGGATCAAATCATTGAAGATAACTTCCCACTCTTTTTCAAAATAATGCCTTGGTATCTTTCATGTTTCACCTGAGATGGAAGCTGGGTCATTAAGCTAACATCTCATTCAAAAAGCTGCACAGCATTCCACTGCAGTGTCAACCAAAGTTATTTCATTCAAATACTGGAGCAGAATTGGAACCCACAAACTTCTGACTTACAGGCAACTTAGTCACAGTTAATACCAATCAAAAAATCAGGAGCCAGTGTAGAACAGGTTTGATTTATTGAGCTTTATATCGAATGAAGGATGCAAAATTGGCCAAGTAAGTAATGGAGTAGTCACGCGTGGAGATAACAAGCACATGAATGAGGATTTCAGTGGAACATAAGCTAAGATTAAGCCACAGTTCTGCAGGTGTTATAGTGTTGAAGGAAACAGGCAGTAGAGAGGTTCTGATAAAAGATTATAGGCCCAATTTACTCTGTCTATCTTTCCAAAGGTGCTGTCAGGCTTGCTGAGTGTCTCCAGCATTTCCTATTTCTAGTTTTGATTTCTGTCATATGTTGTTTATTGTTGGATAGATTTCAGCTTTAAATCTTCATCTCTATACCATGCCTAAGAGTTTATTTGGTTAGTCGTGATAGAGCATAAGCCACAAGTAAGTCTTAACAAGAACGGGCATATACTTTAACTACAAGATGTAGTTTGTTGCATTATGATGATTGGCAGAAGTTACATTGCATAGTTAGACATTATCATTCATACTAACAGGGAGCTAGAGGTGACATGCCAGACCCCAATGAGATTCAAAGCTAGACTCCTTAATTCTCTACCCAAGACTATGTACTATATCTTTGTATTGGGTGGATACTAATATAATCTCCAACATTAACTCTTCAGAGCTATTAACTCACATGACAATTTCTCGCCCTGGCAATCTCTTTCATAAGTGTGAAGTAGATGGAGGGTCATAACTTCAGACTGGGGTTTGCACAGGACAGAGACATTTCAAAAAGGCTGGTTCAAATGTTGATGTAGAAAGATAGAGTTTGAGCCAATGACACAGAGGTTAGTTTTTATTAATTCTTGAGATATGGAGTTTTTTGCCATTTACCAGTCATTCCTAAATTACTCTGAGCTTTGTAATGCCACTCCAGAGGACAGTTAAGAGTTGCTCTACTGGGAAGGAGGCCCACAAATACATCAAACAAGGTAAGAACAGCAGTATTCTTTGTTTCCTGAAAAGGTCCATTGGGTCAATCTAAAAGCTTCATGGTCACATTTTCAGAAAGGCCGGTTTCTTACTTCTAGAGTTGTAAGAATTTCCTGAATGCAGAAGCAGATTAAACTTTGACAGAAATATGTATTCAAGATGCCAAATTGTAATCTGAACAGTAGGAGAACATATGAATATTAGATCAGTGAAGATTTCTAGTTACATGCTGCCTTACCATTAAGAGATAATTTATTGTCACCTAGCAGCCCAGAAGAAAGATCCTCACTGCAAGGTTATGGATATTGATATCTCCTTGAAAAGTATCCAAACATAAGCAATACTCTTCATTCTGCACTGTTCTTGGTTCAGGCAAATCAAAACAATGCACAATTATGCTTGCACGATTAGACCAATGATTCAGTTTCAAATGTCCAAATACTTTTGAACTATGAGCAGTCTAAATCAGAGGGAGCTTCTAAACATGATTTCACACTGTTTCTGTTGAAGTCAAATTTTTTGTCATCTTCATGTGTCTATGAAGAACGTACAAAACAAGTGAGACCATGTATTTTTGATTATGTTTAACTCATTTTTAGAAGTACTCATTTTAATTTCTTTACATTACTACCCTATTGCCAGGCAACAGGAAATGTGCCACAGCATGAAAAAACTTATAACTTCCTTCTGTCTTATTTTAACTTCAGACCCGGCTTCTTGAATCTTTTCTGTGAGTTTTATCTATGCAATGTAAAAGAAGAAGAAAGATGTACTTAACCACTTGTTGAGACTCGAATATCCAATGACAAACATGCAATTGCTCCTGTACATTTAAAAAACAAACAATATGGGATTGGGGAAAATGTCTCAACTTTTAAGGTGATGTTGCTCTTGTTAAGAAACTTGTAACATATAATTGCTTTAAACTTGCAAACTATTACGTTAGGGACTCAGCTATTTGTTTTCTGGATATTAAAAACTGAGTTGCAGAGTAAGTCTGACATTCAGATATGAACAGTGATTGAGAGCAAGCCTGTTTTTGGTGTGCAATGACATAGAGTATGCACAAAAATATATGTTGCTTGTCAAAGAGAACATTAGATATTCTGTGCTCACTCATGAATTTAGAATTAATCCAAATAAATGGATTAAAATGAATTTGCATGTATGATCTTTTCTAATGAAACTTGACGTACTGACAATAAATCTCACTACTTTTATGGAAAGCATTATGGCGTGATTAAAAGGCCAGCCTGACCCCACTTCTGTCTAAAAATGCCATCTGCTTTTATTTGATCAACCAGCTCTTTAAACTACTGTCAACAGATGGTGAGAGATTATTAAGGTGCAAGAGTTGCTGCCGGTCTAATGGAGGTGTTTAATATGTCAAATAGGATGTGAGGAAGTTTCAAGTTCATTCTTAACAGCATCATTCAACCTTACTTCTCAAAATGTTTCGGTTTGTGCCTTCCGCTTAGAAGATGCAAATCTTAAGTGCTTTGAAAGTGCAATTTGCTTGATGTTTTTTCACATTTAAGAATAATGATTTGCATCTTAAATACTCAGCCCTTAACCACTAAAGTGCCAAACTGATAATGAGATTTTCTATATTCTCTGAAAATTTCAAAGATAATTCACTGAAATTTTATCAGAAAAAAAAGAATTACTATTAAAATTCAGGTAATTCGTGCTGACATCCAATTAAAACCAATGAATTGTATATAGGATATTACCATGTGTAAGTGTATCAAGTGTTTGCATTATTGATAAATGAATTCTACTCTATGGTGAACACTGTTCTAAGGACAAACACGTAATGGAAATAGGCTGAAATATTCAGGTGAATTTTATGGCTTCATGGTGGTGTAGTTGAAGGCAGGTGGTACGTAAAACAAAGAGGGGCTTGTTTATTCTCTTTCCACTCAAACCTTTCTCCTATATTTCACTCAGTGGGTCTCCTATACCTTAATGATCAAAATGCTCTGACTTGCTTTAGACCCTGGTATCCATATCCTTTTTTCATAGGGACCATACGCAGACCCAGAAGGAGATATTACTTCTTTCACCTGCCAATTCTTTTATTTTAATCATATTCGCTATCTCCTTAATCATCCTAGGAGCCCCATTCTTTGATCTCTCCATATTTTTCTCATTGTAGAAGAATCTAATCTGTATAGGAAACATCTCATTCTTAAAAGATTCCCCCTCCCCCTAACCCATTGTATTGTTACAGATGTTCCTATCAGTCTTTAGTTCCAGTTTATCCTGGCCCGATCCTTTCTCATCCCATGGAAATTACTCTTCCAATCTAAGCATTCTACTTTATATTATTCCTTGCTTTTCTCCATTATTAATTGAAGGTTTACATTATGGCGATCAGTCAGATCCAAGTTGTCCATCAAAGACATTTGATTGACTTGGTCCACCCTATTTACCAATACCAGACCCAGCAATGTCTCCTTTCTAGCTGGGAAAAGAACATACTGATCAATGATGGTCACCTGAACACATTTCAGAAATTCAACCTCCTCCATACTCTTACCATTCACACTAATGTTATCTCAACTCATACTGGGAAAGTCAGGTCTCCTAATATTACCATTCTGTGGTTCTTACCCAATTCTACTTTCTCTGCACATTTGCTCCTCCAGCTCTCTCTCTTTGACTATTTGGAAACCTATAGAATATTCCGAATAACATGACAATACTATTTTTACTCAATTCTAAATAAATTAATTCTGTCCTTTTCCCTTCATGGGCTTCCAATCTTTCCAGCCCTGCAATATCTTCCCTAAACAATACTGATAAAAAGACAAAATGAATGATTCTTTACTTGAATGTGCTTGGTATTCAAGAAAAAGAATAGATCAATTACCTACACAAATACAGGTTAATGGTCTGATCTTATTGCTATGACACAGAGATGATTACAAGGAGTACAAAGCAGGGAACAAATTATTCATAAATATGTAACTTTTCAAAGGAAAAGCAGGAAGGAAAGGGGGTGTGGTAACATTGTTGAAATGGCTGGAATAAGTATGATAGCAAGAGGTCATTCTGAATTTGAAGATGTAGAATCCATATTGGTGAAGGTAAGAAACAAAAAGAATTTACAGTCGTAGACTAAAGGATCCCTAATAGTAGCTATACACTGGCACAGAGAATACAGCAGAAGATAATGAGGACATGTAACAAAGTCAGGACATTAATCATCAGTGACTTTAATCTTCAACTAGATTGAATAATCAGATTGGCATAAGAAGGCATGATGAAGAATTCATTCAGTGTATTCAGGACAATTTCTGAGCACAACCAGGAATCAGGTCATTTTGGAATGGTGATATGTAATGAGGCAGGCATAATAAATGATGTCAGGGTAAAAGTTCTCCTGGGAAACATTGACCATAACATGATAAAATGTTGCATTCAGTTTCAGAGCGAGGGACTTGGGTTAGAAACAATTGAGCTCAAATTATGTAATGGTAATGGGGACAGAGGGCTGTCCGGATTGTACCCAGAAAGGATTTTAGCAGCAAAGACAGTTGACGAATAATCACAACTTTTTAAGAAAACAGTTTGTGTCTTACAGCAAGGTCATACTCCAGTGAGGAAGGAGGATTTTAGGAAAAGGATTAGTCAACCATGGGTGACTAGTGAAGTTAAGAATAGCATCAAGCAGAAAGAAAAAAACAAAAGATGTAGTACAGATTAATGGTAAGCCAAAAGGTTTGGAAAAAAAATTAAAAACTAACAGAGAAAACCAAAAAAGAGAGAAAAAGTAAACTTTGAAGGTAAAGCTTGCAATTAAAACAAGACAGGCCGCAAGGCATTCTTTAAATGCATAAATAGGAAGAGAGAAGCTAAAGTGAACATAGACACTTAAAGAATGACAAACAGGAGGCTGGAAGAACACAGCAAGCCAGGCAGCATCTGGAAAAGAAGTCAATGTTTCAGGTACTACCCATCTTCAGGACTGGATGTGGGGTAGGGGGAACTGCGGATAAAGAAGGGAGGAGGGGATAGAGGAATGGTGGTGATAAGTGGACATTGGTGGTGGGTATTACCTCTTTGGTCGATGGGAGGAATGAATTCAGCTGGTGGCTGGAAGGGAGGGTCAGAAGGTGGAATGGTAGAGGGGAAGTGGGGCTGGAAAGGGAGCCAGGGAATAGATGAAATGGTTATTTGAAATTAGAGAACTCAATGTTGAGCCTTCTGGGTTGTAGGGTGCCCAGCTGGAAGATAAGGGGCTGTTCTTCAAATTTGCATTCTGAGCTGCTGCAACACTGGAGGAGGCTGAGGGCAGACATGTTTGAGGGGAAGTTGGCAGGGGGAGATGGTTTGGGGTGTGTGGGGTGCAGCAAGTTGAAATGGGCTGTGGCCAGGAGGTTAGTTTGGCCATTACGAGCCAGGGGAAGATGCTCGGTGAAACGGTCACCTAGTCTACGTTTGGTCTCACTGATGTAGAGAAGACCACCTCGAGAGCATCGGGCACAGTAGACTAGGTTGGAGGAGATGCAGCAGGTGAAGCTCTGCAACCTATTCTACTACACCCGATGCTCCCGATGTGGTCTTCTCTACATCAGTGAGACCAAACATAGACCAGGTGACCGTTTCACTGAGCATCTTCGCCTGGCTCATAACGGCCAACCTAGCCTCCCGGTCACCACCCATTTTTACTCCCTGCCTTCCCCAACTCCCTTCCAACATGTTCATCCTTGGAATCTTCCAATGTCGCAATGACTTGGAATACAGATTTGAGGAACAACACTTTTTCTTCCGCCTGGGCACCCTGCAGCCCAGAGGACTCAACTTTCAATTATCTAATTTCAAATAACCTTCCCACCCATCCCCCGGCTCCCTTTCCATTCCCACCTCTTCCCTTCCATTTCACCTTCTGGCCCTCCCTTCCAGCTACAAACCATCTTCATCCTTCCCATTGACCAACCTACTACCAGTGTCCACCTATCAACACTATTCCACTACACCCCTCCCCAGCCCCTCTTTATCTGCATCTCCCCCTACCCCTGCATCCAGTCCTGTAGAAGGGTCATACCAAAAACTTTGACTTCTTTCCTCTGGATGCTGCCTGCTTTTCTGTGTTGTTTCAGTCTCCTATTAGTCTACCTTGCAGCCCAGCATCTGCAGTTTCGTTTTACTCTAACCTTAGAGAGTGACACTGGGGAAATAAAAGTGGGGAATCAGGAAATGCCAGAGGAATTGAATAGATATTTAGCATCAGTATTCACAGTAGAAGACAAGAACACCATTCCAAAAATTACTAAAAATACAAACAGCAAAAGATCATGAGAGAAAACAGTGGAAGGAAAAAGTGCAAGGGAAACTAATAGAGCTCTAGCCAGATAAGTCCCCAGAGCTGATGGAATGCTCCTAGGATTTCAAATGAAGTTGCTATATCGAGATAGTAGATTACCTGGAAAAGACTGAGGGGTTTGGAAAGTTGATAATGTAATACCTTAATTTAAAATGGGAACAAAACAGGAAAATCTGTAAATACAGGCCAGATAACATCTGTTATTCAAAAATGTTTGAGTGTGTTATGAAGGATGGAATAACAATAACACTTAGAAATACACAATATGATCAAGCAGTGTCAGAATGATTTTATGAAGGGAAAATTTGCCCGGCAAGTTTATATGAATTCTTTGAAGAGATAAACAGAAAGCAGCGGATGTAATAATTTGGACTTTTAGAAGGCATCACGTGTTAAGCTATTTAATACGATAACAGCCCTTGGTAATGAAGGTTGTATATTAGCACGGATACAGAATTGGCAAGCTGATAGAAGTAAGAGGGTTGGTATAAGAGGTAATTTTCAGGATGGCAATCCGTCACTAGGTGTGTCCCATAAGGATCAGTGTGGGGCCATAAGAATTGACAATATATATTCATAACTTGAATAAGTCAGGTGAATGTACTTAGTTCGCAACAAACAACCACACCTCCGAGTCACGACCATTTCAACTTCCCCTCTCACTTCTCAGACAACTTGTTCACCCTGGGCCTCCTGCAGTGCCACAATGATGCCACCCGAAGGCTGCAGGAACAGCATCTCATATTTTGCTTGGGAACACTGCACCCCAAGGGTATTAGTGTGGATTTCACAAGCTTCAAAATCTCCCCTCCCCTGACGGCATCCCAAAACTACCATAGCTCATCCCAGCCTCCCTAACCATTCTTTCCACCCTCAAGCCCCACCCCTACTTCCTACCCACTAACCTCATCCCACCTTCTTGATCATTCCATCCTCCCTGGACCAAACTATCCTCTCCCTAACTCCCCATCTACATTCACCTTTACTGGCACCAACCCTGCTCTTAGAGCTATCAGTCTCCTTTCCACTATCTTCTCCTTTATCCATCTTCTATCCGTCTCCCCCTCTCTCCCTGTTTATTTCAGAATCCCCTTCTTCTCCACATTTCTGAAGAAGGGTCTCAACCCGAAACGTCAGCTTTCCTGCTCCTCTGATGCTGCTTGGCCTGCTGTATTCATCCAACTCTACACCTTGCTATCTCAGATTCTCCAGCGTTGGCAGTTCCTACTATCTCTGAATGTACTATAGCTAAGTTTATGAATGATATAAAAATAGATAAGAAGGCAAGTGGTGAAGTTAATGCAAAGAATGTGCAGAGGGATATATGCTGTTTTCTTTTTGAGTAAGTAAAAACTTGGCAAATGGAATATAATGTGCAGAAATGTGAGGTAATGTACTTTGGCTGAAAGAATAGAGGAGACGGATATTATTTAAATGAAAAGATTGGAGAAAGCTGTAGAACAGTGTTAAAGGAAATGGAGTGTAAATGTAGGAATGTTTTGCTAAAACTATACAGGGCTTGAGTGAGACCACAATTGGAATATTGTGAACAGTTTTGGATCCTTTATCTAAAGAAAGATAGACTGTCATTGGAAGCAGGCCACTAGGCAGATACTAGGTATCGAGTAACTATTTAAGGCTAATATAGACTGATTTTTACTCAGTAATGAATCAAAAGGTATAGGGAAAAGGGAGGAAATTGGAGTTAAGGATTATTAGATCAGTCATGATCCCATCAAAGGCAGAGTAAGACTCAATGGGCTCATGGCCTACTTCTGCTTCTTTGTCTTATGATTTGCCACTCAACATTTTACTCTTCTCTTACTTTTCACACACTTCATATCTTCAGTTTCAGTTTTCACAATTTTTATTATTTTTTCATTATGAATTGCATATTTTATTCCCTCAGGTTATTTGTGCATGCAGTTTACCAATCCTATCCAGCTTGCTTTGTGTGTTCATATACATTGGAATCTTGCCTTTTCAATTCCCGTAGTCCTTCTTAGCCTACTTTTAATTAAAGGAGAACTTCTCCCTTCTCTGCGACTACCCAGCATTCTCATTTTATTGCATTCACTGTACCTTTTTCTCACTTATATATTCTGGCACCCACCTGCTACTAATTTTGTCTAATCCCCCCCCCACCCCACCCCCGCCCACCCCGACCCTCCACCCAGCGCACAATTGAATATCCCTTTCTGAACTTTCATTTTATATGTCTTGAGGTGCTCCCCATCCCTTTTGAACAGACATTTGTTGGCCTAGAGGTGATCCTGGCACTCCAGAAATCTGAGGTGCTCCCTCCTGCACCATAACTCAACTCTCACATTGATATCCCCTATCTCTCTACTTCTACCCTGGTTGATGTGTAGCACTGTCAGTAATCCAGACATTGCTATCTTCAAAATCCTCCCTTTTAACTTCATCGACAGCTTCTGAAAAATCATCTGCACAATTTCAAAAATCTGAGAAATTTCTTTCCCAATAAAAGTGCACATCAGACATGTGGAACTCCAAACCTAAGTTCAGTGCATGTTTGGCTCCAAAACCTGCCAAACCCAGCCTTTGAGCAAATTAATTTGGTTTTGTGTTATATAGTGTTGGAGAAAATTTCAAACTGAAGTGTAATTTAACCAAACTCTGCAAATTGAAATGTAACTCTACAGCAATAAATTCTTTGATGAAGGATTTTTTTTTCTTTTAATACATCTGGCAAGAATGTGGGAAAGTATTCAGCGAATTGTGACAAACAAATCTGTCAAAGTTTGAGAAACTGGCTAAAGATGAGTGTGACACAGTCAACTTTGGAACTTTAATAACTGTTCATAAAATGAAAAGAAGCAGCAATAACTCTGTCTGGAATGAGCTATTAAAATACAAGGACAAATGTATATGGAAATTGAAAGCAATTAGCCATGTCTGGGAAAATAAGGATTTGAAGCTACATGAACAAAACTGTTTTGACATCTGCTTGATAACTGGTTCCATTATGCCACAAGGAAAACTGATTGCCCTGCGGTAGCATTTAAGGAGTTAGTGACTGGAAAGCTGTGGCTTCAAACAGACAGTCAATGCCAAATTTAACAAAGAACAAGGAAGCTACTTCTGATAAGAGGGCAGACTCCAAACATGTAATATTGTGGGTCAAAGAATCTAAAGAATAATATCCCATCATGGACATGAAGAATGAAAACTGCATAAGAAAGCAATTTCAGAACTCATGCTCAGCAGAACTTTGAAGACCAACAGCAAACAAGGATCAAACCCTAGACATTAGGGCATAAACTTTTCATAGGAATTGTAGCTAAATTCCAGTATTAATTCGGTAATCGTCATCTTGATTTGTGAAGCTTAACTTCTTCCTTGAGGCATTTTATTTCAGTTGCTACGTGTGATAAAGTTTAAAGTGTTGTTTCAATGCTTGATTTTCTGTGAGTTTTTTTTAATAAGTAGCTGAATTAAAGGTAACCTGTAGTGATTTACACACAAAGAAATTTGAAATTATGAACTAGATTTTCCAGAGTTGTCAAGACTGTGCAGACCTTTAAATGTAGCAGTTGCACTGGAAATCAGTATGTTCTGGCTGCCTGTGTCAACTTGGGTTGAGTAAAAATTATTTTTGCAGTTATCATAGCTATGTGTTGACATTCCCCTAATAAATACCATTATGTCATTATTAATTGTTGACTACGTTCCACAATCTACAATTATTCCAGTTAGTCCTTGTTGATTCACGGTTTGATTGTCAGAGCTTATTAAAAGATTAGTCATCTCTGATGTGGAGAAATGAACACAAACCTGTTTATTTTGATTGGGGGTTGAGTAGTTGAGGAGGTTTTATAGTTTTGAATCACCTTTCATGAACATATATGTTTAGGCTGGAACAAATGATGAGGATGAATTACATGTCAACATGGCTCCTGAGGTCTGCCAAATGTGAGGGAATTGGCATGGAGGTTGTAAGGGGAGAGATTGATGGTTAGGAGTGTGATTTAGCATTAAACTGGCATGGGGACTTTTAGGAGCAAAGACTGGTGACTGAAGGGTTGGCATGAGTTTACTAAGTAGACTTGGAGGACATAAGTAGCCATGAGGAGATGGGTGGAGGTGCCTGACTTGGCAGGAATGGAACATGGGGAGAGGTGTGAGGGGTGATAGGATGTGAAGGGTTAGGACTGACATGAACAAACTGAGTTGATGTTGCAAACAATCTAGGTGTGTCTTTTTAAGGAGGTTATCTCCCTGTTCGGCAGTACCTATGGCTACCTCTGATCTGCATGTTGGTGAACCTGATTCCATCCTGCCACATTCTTGGCCATCACCTTAGCAAAAAAAAATCACATTCATGGCATCTTTCCTGACGTCAGTGTGGCAAGCCAGAATTTTTCCCAACTCAAGCTATCTGCCTTGGGATGGAAAATCCAGTCATTGATGTTTCCGTAATATCACCCAGGGAAACAAAACATCCCATTGGAGAGGAAGTGATCATAACAAAATGAGGAAAATAAGAAAGGTGGTTGAACAACAGTGGAAGAGTTTTATTTTGCTGAGACTTCCAAAAGTAAAAATATGTATGATAAAGTTATTGGTCAGTGCATTGAGTACAAGGTGTCGGGATATGATATTGTGCTGTAAAGGACATTAGTTAGGCCACTTTTTGAATGTGACACTTGATTCTATTCTCCCCATTATAGGAAAGATGTTGTTAAACTCAAAAGGGTTCAGAAAAGACTTACAAGGATGTTGCCAGAATCGGAGGGTTTCAGCTATGAAGAGAGTTGGAATAGACGGGATTATTTTCATTGGGGCATCGGAGGCTGAGGGGTGGGGAACATGAATAGGGTGAATAGCCATTTTCTTTTCTATGGAGGGGTATCCCAAAGCTAGAGGGCATAGCTTTAAGATGAGAAGGGAAACATTTAGAAGGGACCTAAGGGACAGCATTTCCGTGCATAGGGTGGTGCATGTATGGAATGAATGATCAGAGGAAGTGGTAGAGGCTGGTACAATTACAACATTTAAAAGACAACTGGGTGGGTACATGAATAGGAAAGGTTTAGAAAGCTATGTGCCAAATGCTGGTAAATAGCACTAGATTAATTTGAGCTATCTTGCCGGCATAAACAAATTGGGCCTCAGAGTCTGTTTCAGAGCTGTACCACTCTATGACTCTACAAGAGCGAAAGGTTTTAGTTATAAAATTTCAGGGTGCAAGGACATTACTGAATGCACTATCATTAGCTGCAGTCTGAAGGCTGGGTTAGATGTACTGCAGTAAAGCAGAAACAGTGGAGTGGATAATGGATACAGGCACCTACATTTGAAGTTGATCACAGAGGTTGAAGGAAGTGAGTCCTTGTGCTAACTTGCATTCATTTGTCAGTTTGTTTGGATTTTATAACAGTGAAAAACTAACGGTTGCCCCAATACCTCATGTCTCTCTTTGTTATCATAATATCAGAATAAATAAGCGCGTACCTGAACCAGTTAGATCGACATTTCATTTTTCACTCATGGCAGGCATATGCCACACATATTGTTACATTCGATTTTATTCTGAAGTTATGACAGCAGGGATGTCAAGCTTGATAAAATAGCTGAAACTCACAGTGACTGAAATGGTGGGAGATTGAACGGTCAGCGAACAGAGCAACCAACTGTAAGTTTCACGGCTGACTGAAAATTTCATAACCTGAAATCTAGGAGATGATAAAGTTAGGCTGTAGAGCCAAACATCCCAGAATATTCTTCTGTCACCTAACTGCAATCTTTTACAAGTGTAATCATCAGCTATTCTATTAGTTTTAATTTTGTATTGTTTCTGTCAGCCACTGAGGAGTGGCTTTTGGCTTTCTACTTTTTCCAAACTGCTTTTCATAATTTATATTAATGATTTGGATGTGAAAATAGGAGGCATGTGCATAAGTTTGCAAATGGCACCAAAACAGGTGGCGTATTAGAGAGTAAAGAAGATTATCTCAGAGTATAACATAACCTTGGTCAGATGGGCCAACGGGCAGATGGAGTCTAAATTAGGTAAATACGAGGTGTTGCATTTTGGTAAGATGAACAAGGGCAGGATTTATACAGTTACTGATAGGGCACTGGTGCCAAGCAGAGGCACCTAGAGGTGCAGCTGCACAGTTCCTTGAATGTGGAGTTGCAGATAGACAGACTGGTGAAGAGGGTTTTTGGTAAACTTGCCTTCATTGGTCAGAACATGGAGTACAGAAGTTGGGATGTCATGTTCCAGCTGTACAGGTCATTGGTGAGACTACATTTAGAATGCTGCATACAATTCTGGTCACCTTTCTATAGGAGGGATGTTGTTAAACTTGAGAAGGTGCACAAAAGATTTATAGGGATGTTGCTGGGAGTGGAAGGTTTGAGTTATAGGAGGGGCTGAAGAGGCTGAGGCTTTTCATCCTGGGCCATCGAAGACTGAGGTGTAACCTTAAAGATCTTTATAAAATCATGGAGAGCATGGATAAGGTGAATAGCTAAGATCTTTTTTCTAGGATGGGGTGGTCCAAAACTAGGGGGCATAGGTTTAGAGTGAGAGGGAAAAGACTTTAAAAGGGCCTGAGGGGTTCTTTTTTAACAAAGAGGGAGGTGCTTGTGTGGAACCAGCTGCCAGAGGAAGTGGTGGAGACAGGTACAATTACAACATTTAAAAGGCATTGGGATGGGTATAAGCACAAGAAGGGTTTAGAACAATATGACCCAATGCTGGCAAATGGACTAGGTCAGATTGGGATGAATGTTTGGCACAGGCAAGTTGGACCAAGGGGTCTATTTCCATTCTGTATAATTCTATGGCTCTATGGCTCTAAGTGAATCAGGCGTTCAGAAGTTGATGATCTTACAACAGAGCATCAACTAACTCAATGTGGTGCATTCCAACTTGATTCACTTTATCTTTTGGTCAATATGAATAGAATATGAATTTGGAAGGCTTTAGCATTAATTAGAACCATCATTGGCATTGAATTTTCTGGGAGGGCTGATAAATAAAAGGCATAGGCAATGAAAATTGGGGGACTATGTCTATCCTCCAGTAGTACTGAAGGAAACCAACAAAGAATGGTAGAACATGTTTATTTTTGAAAGAAAATGTTTCATTTTCCTTGTTTCAGGTTTTCTCTTTTTTTTGCTTTCAGGCAGCATCATTTGTTTTGTTGTTTGTTTGCTTTTTCATCCTCTGACATTGAAGACTAACTGTTCTGTCACTCAATGTCCCCCATCTTTCATCCTATCACAGACCTTGCTGTCGTCCTTTTCCCACCTGATTCAATATGTCTAAACTTTCCCAGTTCAAATGAAAGGTGCCTGAAATGTTAACTTTGTCTGTCTCTGACTGTCTCTCTCAAAGATACTGCAGGACCTTGTGATATATTATTGTATGAAAGCAACAAAAGAGGCAGACACTAAAGAATGAATATACAGAAACCTGAGAGGCAACTTTTTTACACAGCGGGTGGTATGCAAATGGAATAAGCTGCCAGTGGAAGTGATTGAGGCGCGCGTATTAATAACATTTAAAAGGCATTTGGTCGAATACATGGACAGGAAAGGTTCGGAAGGATATGGTTCAAGTGCAGGGAATTGGGCTAAATGCGGATGGACATTTTGGTTGGCTTGGACCAGTTTGGCCCAAAGGAACTGTCTCTGTGCTGTCGGACTGATGACTATGACTCAAAGGTATACCAAGCCGAGAGAAGGATGAGCAGGAACTGTGAACAACCAGATCTGCAGAGCATCTGGAAAGCCAATCATTGCAAAAAGATGTTCTGAACAAAACAAGTCAGTGCTAGATGAGCTATCAAAGCTAGAGCAACATGGTGGGGAAAGAAACCAAAACATCTGTACCTTGGGAAATGGCAGAGATTTTGGGAACATGTTGGTTCTTAAGTGCCATAGAACTATTTAAAATAATTGGATGGGACATCTCACAAAAGAAAGAAATCTACACAACATTGAACTCAAGAAAATGGCTTGAAACAAATCCATGATGATGGACTGAGAATGAAGATTGATCTTGATGTAACATCATCTAATGCAGATTATGCTGGAAGATCTTTCCTGAAGATTTGGAGGTAAATGGTTACTCAATGTTAAATATTCTGAAAGTAAACAATATGATGCTGGTGGGGATTGTGTGTGTGCGCGTGTGTTGTATGTATGTATGTGTGTGTATGTGTGGAATTTAGCACCGGCAAGGAACAACCTAAATCAGAGGGACGCACAAAAGATGATGAGGGTTATTGGATCAGCAATGAATTCCTGTAATGATGGAGAACATGTAATGTGTTGAGCAGCCTACTTCAGCTTTTATGTCTTGTGACCTTATGTTATGTTTTATGGCACTAAAACAGGTAATCCTGCAATGCTGATGTTGCGTAATTGTTAACAACTGGAGAATATATCAGTAAACCTAGAGGTGAGGGAGGTGACACAAAAGGTTGAGCTTAGTGCATAGGTTGCAAAGCATACTCCAAAGAGATACAAAGAGATCTCGAGCAAATATACCAACAGCGTTTCAATGAACTGGTTGGATCCTTTATAACTTTTCACATTACTCTAACCCAGCAATAAAATCATTGATTCATTCACCACATAAAGTATCAATGAAACTGAAAGAAGAACTGAAAGTGAGCTCCAGGAGATGGAAGAAATGAAGATGTTTGCCATTGATCTGGCAGGTTTGACAAATTCCAAAATGGTGTGAGAAAACCAAGTGAATACTTTAACATTTTCCTAGATCCCTAAGGCTAAAGAGGGATCACCGCCCTATTCCAACACCAGAAGAGGTGACACCTGCACTGGCCGGAGCAAAGATTTTCAGCAAACCTCACTGGAATGTGAATATAGATGCAGATCTCAAGACTGAGGAAGATATGTCCACAGGTCATCTCTCAAAAGCAGTTTGGCAATAAAAGTTTAGACTATAAACCATAACATTGGACTCAGAAAGAAATGAGTCATGATGATCAGGAGAACTGGAAGAAAGCAGAAAATAAACACAACAATCTACCAGACAACTTTTTAAATAAAAACAGTTCAATCATGACTGATCAGATACAAAAGATTAAATTGCAAATGGCACAGAACCAAGACTTAGAAAAAGGTAAAGCTGTACAACAGAGATTCACATAAGGCCATTTAGGACAAAGCAAAACACAGAAGTGCTGATACAGCAGTCAAAGGTTCTGAAAAGGGTCCTTCACATACATCTCCAACTAAAATAAAGTCATTGAATCTACCAATGTGAACTTCAAGGCTTAAACGAGGAATCAGTTGAGCCTAGTGACAATTTCATAAAAGGTTGAGAAAAGCAGTCATTAAAATTTTAAGATGGAAGGCTGCTAAATCAGCTTATTTGGTCCTTTCTGAAACAGAAAACAAATGCTGCCACTTGTAAGCCATTGGTCACTGCATGATGAATCAAGATACTGGACAAAGATGCTCTAAACACAGTGATTTTAAAGAGCTTTATCCAGGGGAATTTGAATACAAGAGTGCCCAGAAAGATCAATGCAACAAATGCACTGACAATGGGTCAAAAGCCCTACACCTGAAGTCATCAAAATCAAATTCATGAAAATGCAAATAATTAAACGATTCAAATAAGAAGCAGCACAAAATAAACCTAGCAAAATGATTAGAGAGAAATTTCTGAGGAATAGCAATTCTTCAAGTGACAATAAAATCTCAAAGAACAAGGATTCTGGGAAAAGAAGAAAAGTGACTAAATGTCTTCAACTTATCACGAAGAGCGACAAATATTAAATGTACATAATCAAAGGTGTTTTACCAATAAACAACACCATGAATAATAGTTTCTTTTGGAGAAAAACAATGCATGATATAAAGATTATTAGAAGAATACCACTTCACTTCCAAAACATTGAATCATGCTTTTCATTAGTTTTGAAGTGATAGAGATTGGAAGATTCAGATTGATGAGGGAATTATAACTTAAAAGTAATAGGGATATTAAAATATTGTTGAATGTTTTGTTTCATATAAATATTGAAATATATATTAGAAATAGAAACAAAAATGACACACAAGTGATCACTTTCATTGCAGTGTCTATTAGAACCAGTAGGAACCAGTTTGGAGCAGTCTGAATTGGGACCTATACCGGTGCAAGAATTCTGCAGAAATAAACAAGATGGAGTTCCCGTTTTGTTATGCTTAAAGTGTGATTTTTGAAACTTAGCAGGACTCCTATTGACATATTAGGCATGTTGGGTATTTCCAGCATTTTCTATGTTTATTTCAGATTTCCATCATTCACAGCACTCTGCTTTGCAAAACAACAATAATAGCGGAATCCTGGCTGCACTAATTCTGCACTGTTTCTGGGATGCTTTAGCTTGCTGCTAGTTCAGTGAAAAAAAGATTTTGGTTCAGGTGGTAGTCCCTGAATACTTTTGATGCAGGCACTGTTAGACAGATAGGAAAGATTCAACATTTATTGGAGGCTTGCAAGCAATTGGAATTGATGCCACAATCCAAATAATCATTATCTTATTGAATGGCGCAGCAGGCCAGAGGGCCAAATGGCCTGCTCTCCCTTCTAATTGGTATGCTTTTATGTTCATATGTAAGATGGCAAAACCAGCACAGAGCTTATGAAAACCTACATCTCCAGCTAAAATCAAATCATTTAATCTACCAATGTGAACTTCAAGGCTTAAGGGTTGAGCCTATTGACAAGTTCATAATGAGGTTGAGAAAAGCAGCCATTAAAATTTTAAGATGAGGGCTGCTAAATCAGCTTATTTGGTGCTCTGTACTTCCTACAGCACAAAAGTAATTTATTGGGAAGGATAAGTTCAAAATATCACAGGCTGTTTACACTCCTAGAGTCCATAAAGTGATGAGTTGTTGGATAGTGACACTGACCACCAAAACAGCTCCAGTAAAGTTAAGAAGAAAGAAACAGGGTTGATAAAGTGAAACAGCAGCAACAAGGAATGTACGCCAGCCAAAGTATGAGATATGCAGGAGACGTGCAGCACCACATGCAGACAAAGGGAAATATCTTGTAGATTGACCAGATTGCAGAGTGTTTGGGAATTCAAATCATATGGAAAAGATGTGCATTTTAAAGAAAGAAATCAATAGATACATTATTGGAGACAAAACAGAATGAATGAGGCGCCAAAATATCCATATCCTGGTAGACGAACGTTAGCCTGAGGATACAATATGCAGACAAACCATATAAGTACATGAAACATTTCCCAGAGGAAAGCATTCACACAAGCATTCAGAACAGAAAATAACAAAGAAATAAGCTCACAGCCATTAATCTGAAGCTGAGTTACAGTTGCTCTGACCAAGTGATTCCAAGACAGTCTGATATGATACATTCAGTGCAACTGGCCATATCTATCAGAGATGACATCTCACTAGAAGGTGGTATTCTGCTGGCCAGATCCAGAATGAGCCTAATCAAATGATACAGAAAGGATATATTTGCAAAAGATGCATAAAAGCCACATGGTAAGAAGAATTGTAAGCTCAGAGCCAGATCAGCTGTGCATGAGATAGGCAGCTACAAAGAATTCAAAAGAATGGTGCCTATGTGTAATGTATGCTTGAAGTACAGAAAACAAAAAAGAGAAGGTGGAGATGACATATACTGAAATACCATCCACACCATGGCATATGATAAGAGCTGATTTAGTCACCCAAAAAATCAAGAATGGTATCTCGGTGTTGCAGGAACTATTTAAATCTTCCTTTTATCTGAAAGGTGGAAGATATGAGAGCTATACAAATCATCAGAGTAGCAGAAGCTCTGTTCAATGAGTAAGGAATTCTTTACAGGAGTAATGTGTTCCACGAAACCCAATTCACCTTCTGAGAATTGAAAAAAATCTCTGAACAGTATGGGTTCAACATCATCACTTCTTTACCTAAGGGAAGATAGGTTTTTTTTGGAAAAACGTGTCAGGGTAATCAAGAAATGAAATGCCAAGAGCAAAGAAAGATCCAAATCCTGTTTTGATGTCACTCCAATCTACCCCTTTCGAAGCTGACATAGAATTTTCTGCAGAGCTGTTAAGCATAACAAAGAGTAAGACAACTCTGTGAATCAAAATGCTTCCTTCAAGTGATGAGGAGGAAATAAGGCAACTCACTGATGTGCAACTGGAAGGCAATCAAGATTTCAATAAGAAATCAAATCACTATCTGAGTTGTGGAAAGGACAAACCATACGTGTACAGGATCTGATACTGAAAATTTGCACCCCAACAAACGTAGTTGGAGGTACGAACAGTCCAAGGTCATACATTAAGGAAATTGACACTGGTAAGCCAGTGATAAAGAACAGAGTCCGTATTCACCTGAATTGGAAAAGCAAAGGAGGTAAGCAATTCTGTCCATAAGATCACTCACCAGCAAGACAACATCAACACCATCAGGAACAAGTAATACAGTGTCAACAATATTACCAGCAAGTGATACAACATGATCAACATCAAGCAAGCCTCCAGCAACATTAGGAGAAACACACATTACCTTACCTGGGCAACATAACAACTCATCACTGAGAGCAATGAATACCAAATATATAATGTGGAGCACAATGCCATGTTATCAATGTAATACCATGAAGGATATTTTGAGAAAAGAACACAAACTTTACCAGACTCTTCAGGTGTTTAGTTTAATTATCATTGATAATTGTTTGTCATGTGCAGTTCGATGTGTTGACTTGGATATTCCAAAGGACACAACAGCACAGCACAGACTGGAATTGTATGTCAGTACTCTGAAGAATTGCAGAAAAAGCAAATTCCATGGGAATTGCCTGGGAAATTGATCATTTCAATGAGCAATTCCCCTGTATCTGAAACCCATTGAAAAAAAAACATACTTAACTGTTGGAGAATTCTGAGGCTTACACTTCTGTTAAATTACCCAGGAAAAGTTAAACAATTGCAAACCTCAAAACCAGCACTCTGACATGATCGCACTGACCTAAAATGCTTCAATTCTATCCCGGAATCCAATAGCCCCCTGATGGCCTGACATTTGAAGCCCACCTGCCTGAAACCCAATACCTACCCCCACTGCTAGCCCAAAAGTCCTCCCATGACATGCCACTCTTGCTTGCCCCGGCCAGTTGTAATGCCTCTTGGTAATCCCAACACAGCCAGCCAGCCCATGCCAGCCCCAATCCCAGGATCTGTTAACACCACCAATGAACTAATTCCTCAGGACCTGAGACCACCCCCACTGTTGGCATGAATATCCAGGATCCAACTATGCTCCACCAACTCTGATATTATTCCCCTGCCACAAACTAGCATCCTTGATATCATTCCCACCAACCACTGCTGCTCCTGTCTCCTACACATCCCCACCCCAGTTATCCTAAGTGGTCCTGGCACTCTACCATCTTGGCATCTTATTTATTTTGCTACCTATCCACCAAACGCCCTATCTCCTTTGATCCCTTTAGCCCTAGGAACTATATCTAGCTCCTTAGAAAAGCATTCAACGCTTTGGTCTTTTTGGCCTCACCCACTTTCTGTTGCAGAGAATTCCACATGCTCACCACTTTCTGGCTGAAGAAATGTTTCCTCATCCCATCCTAAATGGTCTGCTTCATCTTCTTAGCCTTGTGACTCTGGTCATTGGGAACATCCTTTCTGCGTTTACCGTGTTTAGTCCTGTTTGAATTCTATAGAATTCTATAAGCCCTTCCCTCATTCTTCTAAACTCCAATGAATGTAAACCTAAGCGATCTAGTGTCCCTTCACATATCAGTCCTACCTCCCAGAAATCATGATAAACATCCATAGCACGCTCTCCATAGCCAGAACATCCTTCTTCCTCTCGGGAGACCAAAGCTGAACATAATACTCTAGGTGTGGTCTCACCAAGGTCTTGCACAATTGCAAAAGGTCACCCCGATCCTGAACTTGAACCCTCTTGTGATGAAATCGAACATGCTGGCTGCCTTCTTCACCACCTGCTGCCCCTGCCTGTTTAATTTCAGTGGCTGGTGTACATAGCTACCCAGGTATTCTGGCAAATCTCCCTGTTCCAATCCATCATCATTCAAGTAATAATCTGTCTTCCTAATTTCTCTTCTAAAGTGGATAACCTCACATTTATCCACATTATGCTTTATCTGCTATTCATTCGCTCAATCAGTCAACTTGTGAAAATCACACGGAAGCAGCTTTGCATCCTCCTAACAGTTTATCCTCCCACCCAGCTTCATGTCATCTGCTAACATGGAGATATTACATTTTGTTCCCTCATTAAATCATGAATATATATTGCGAATATCTGGAGTCTAAGCACCAATCCAAGTATTATACTAATCACTAGCTGCATCTCAGAAAGAGACCCATTTATTCCTACTCTTTGTTTCCTGTCTGCCAAACAGTTATCTATTCATGTCAGCACACTACTCTCAATCCCATATGCTTTAAGTCCACACACTAATCTGTGTAGGACCTTATTGAACCCATTCTGAAAGGCCAAGTAAACTGCATCCACTGGCTCTACCTTATCAACTCTATTAGTTACATTCCCAAAAAATTCTAGTAGATTTGTCAAGCATGCACTTCCTTTCACAAATCTATGCTGCCTCTTACAAGTTACCCTTGCAGCCTCAATTTGGCCTTAGACTTTCATTAGTTATTTTCTCGTTCGTTCTGCACTTTCCTTGTGTTAGACCCATTAGAATTCTGTATTTCTAAAACATTTTTGTGTTTTCTTTGATTCTTCTGGTCAATATTCTTCAAGCTCTCTCTCTGCTTCCTTACTTTCCTTTTTCATTTCATCATTGTACTTTCAATACCAATATTTCAAATACTCCTTTTGATCCATCTCTGGATCACATCAATATACCTGTAACAAGGAATGTTGAACTGCCTTTCCTGCCCTTTTCAACTCATCTTCAATAACAGCAATAATATCAAATTTCCAAGTGTCTATCTGTGCTCTCAGCTCCTTTGCCTTTTTCAAAGGTGGATTATATTAAAGTGTGTGTCCTTAATTATTACATAATAATTAACTCCTCTGTTGCCACTCTCTGTTTATGAACCATGGTTCAGATGTATCTGTGTATTGTGTATGTATTGGAAGGGTGACGTTCAAAATCCACGTCAAGAGGTCTGCACAAGAATCAGGACTGAAGCTCCAGTGCAGTTCTGAGGGAGAGCTATGCTGGTGGAGTTGCTGTTGTTTGCATGAGATTAAGGTGAGCCCAGGCCAGCCACCTCAAGCCAATATACACAAACATAAACATTACCCGAAGGAGTTATATTGGTCAATATTTAACCCTGAATCAAAATTACAACGTACACTTCAAAAAGCTTTTCATTGGTTGTGAAGTGCTTCAGGACACCAGATGGTGATGCATTTTTTCTTTCTTTCAGTTGTTGTTTTGAGTTTTGGGATTTTCGCTAAGCTGATGATTTCCTGCACCAAATAAGGTTGGTAACTGAAAGAAGACAAAGCCTAAAAGGGAAATTATTCCATTTAACAATGCACAGTATGGTTTACAGTGTTGTAAAATGTTTTCCATTTTCTCCAGAAGCTGCCTCTAGCTTGAGTTCCTGGGAGTTTTCAATGCCATTGCTTTCAGCTGAACTGACGCCACAAATTCCTAGCTCCAGATATCTGGGATGTATTTTGCTATCATTGGTTATTATTTCATTGATTGACGAGACATAGCATTCATGATTTGCTTTTAAAACCTTACTTCCTCCTGCATACCTATGTCTGGCTAATATCGCTACCGTTATAGCAGAAAATGTTGTTGAAGGAAGTAACAGTTGGAAGCCAAGAAAATCTTATTTTCTTTGCATGAAACACAAAAAATAAGCTGTGATGTGAATCCTTCATCTTTTTTTCCCTGAACAACCTTTATGATTGCATTCGAGTAAAGAACAGTTAGTGAGCAATGTTTCAATATCAATTTCGATATTATGATACAAATTAGAAATAGCTTTATCCATGTAGTTCATTGCAGAACATAAACACATCTGGGATTCGCATAAACAGGTCGGGAAACTTTGCGTTATTATTCAGACCAACTGCTATGTGGTAAGGAAATTTGTTAACAATGCTTTGTAGAACCACCAATATTTCCAAGAAGCACTATATGAAGATAAGAATGAATGAATGATTCATTACTATACATGTCTTGAAGACACAGTGAAAAGTGTTTTGTCAGCACAATCCAGTGCCATTTTGCTTTATCATAAGGATAAAATGAAATTATTTAACTACGAGTTCATCTTCTGTTCAAATGTCCAGGAACAGCAATGATGATGTTGATGCCCCAAAGAGACCCTGACACTACTGCTGCTGCCACCTCGCTGACATTACCATGAGTCCAGGCTCTGGGGCTTACCTCTCCCAGGATACCCCAATCTGCGCATTTCATGCCAAGAGTCCACGGTCCGGGCTTACTGGCTCCAGGAGTCCAGGCTCTGGGCACCGCCGCTGCCTACAGTCCACTCTCTGGGATTACCACCGCCAGGCTTAAGACTCTAGTCGATCAGAAAGGCAGAGGAGTCATATCCGCTCAGTACCATATGATAAACTGTAGTAACGTGTTTGTTTTCCTCTATAATCTGAAAAGGCCTGATGATACATCTGCAGAAAATGTCAAAAGTCAGCGACTGAGGGTGAGGGCCATGAAGCATAGGATGCTGATTCAGGACAAGTGTTTCGAAACATCTGAGAAACAGATTGATTTGGGACAGCTTTAAAACTGAATGACACTTTTGTTCCAAAGTTCCAAATCATAAAAATCACCTTTCTTGGACATTCCACCAAAAACACCTTGACGTCCCGCACAACTTCAGGAATGAGCAGTCAGAAGCAAAGGTAATGCACAGATGTACAGGAGAGACATAATACGTGCCAAGAGTCAATCCAAGGAATCATCATTCAGCTCTTTGGGCTTCTAAAGATGCAATTCAGGTGCCTAAAGTGGAGTCCTTCAGTAATGTTGTGGTTTGTACTAATTGACATGGCAGAGGGGGAGAAGGTGAAGGGACATTGTTAATCATCATTCAGTGGTGAGGCAGCTGGCCAGGCATTGAATGTTGATGGAATGCAAAGACCACAGATCAGGCACAATGAGCGAAACACGAAGCAGGTTCAGAATGTACCAATAAAGAGCCATTGCCTGCAATCGTTTTGCCCTTCAGCAAGATCGTATCAGATCCTCAGCTTTATTCAGTGCTACAGTCACCTTCCATTTCTGTTCCATTGTCCAGAGTCCAGCTGTGCAACACACAGTGACAAAGTTGAAGAGTGACTGGTAATGGCTTAGTAAATCATTTCCAGCTCATTGAAGGAGCAGAGATAATGGGAACTGCAGATGCTGGAGAATCCAAGACAACAAAATGTGAGGCTGGATGAACACAGCAGGCCCAGCAGCATCTCAGGAGCACAAAAGCTGACGTTTCGGGCCTGGACCTTTCATCAGAGAGGCTCTGATGAAGGGTCTAGGCCCGAAACGTCAGCTTTTGTGCTCCTGAGATGCTGCTTGGCCTGCTGTGTTCATCCAGCCTCACATTTTGTTGTCATTGAAGGAGCAGGCTGTTTACCAGATAATAAGAATGCAAATGATAAACAGCAACTCTAAATGCAAAGTTTGGGTATCACAGCAAAAGCAAACTTTTACACCTACATAGTCTTAGCAGTCACAAATTCCTGTTGTGTCAATGTGCTCTCCTTAACTCAGTGCTCCAACAAGGCACTCTGCCTGCAGTTGTGGCTACAATGGAGGCAGATTGTGAGTTATGTTGTTGTTGGGGTATAACCTTGATCCATCTTCTTGCTGCCAGAGTTCTGAAGGATCTTGGCAAACTGAGGAGTTCATATACATGTGCAGGAGCTTTCGTTTTTACCTCAGCTACTTGAGGCATGAAGGTCAATGGCAGAAGGGCAGAGAAACCATTTTCCTTACCAGAGTACCCTACAAATGAATGGGTCAGCATCTCATATTTCCTTGCAATGTACACTTGTACCTCTTTTCCAATCCCCTTGAGGCTTTCTTGATCAGGTGGGCTGGTCTGCTCTTGCCATCCCTTCAGAATAGGACCTCCTGCCTTGTCCTTTACAGCCTTGAGGAGATTCTGAACTGTGGGGCCATCTGAGGTTTCCCCTGTGTGACTCTTGACGAAGATCTGTGGGGTGATCTTTGTTTTACTGCAGGCAGCAGTCCAGGAAAAAATTCCTTACAGCTGGTAGCAATGAACACACCTCATAGTCCTTTACGTATATTGACTATAGTTGATGCTGACCTTGCTGCTTAACTTCCCACCTTAAGCCATCATTCAGATGTCCCTTTGAATGAGTTAATTGTCTATTGCTTCAAGACAGTGTACGGTTGTACACCGAATGACCAAGCAGAAATAGCACCTGCTTTATTTGCCTTCACAGAATCACAGGTTCTTGGCTTTGTCCCAGCCAGCACTCCTATGACAATCATCTTTAGCTTTCAAGCCAGCAACTGATACAACTTATGGCTCCTTTCAACTTCAGTATTTACACCTTCTGTATCTTGTGATTTCTGTAGCTCTGGGCTATTAAAGTAAAAGGGCAAATGAGAGAGTGAGTGAGAGATTACTTTTGTTGCCAAGGAGTAGAAACTATGTACAAGGCACTAATCCTCTCCACCCATTCTTTCATTTGCAAGCTTTTAAGCAAAACTGTTTACTTCTGTGAGTAGTATTCTGTCTGAAGTAATTATTTTCTGTGAATTTCTAATGAGGAACATCATGAGGTAGATGGTAGTGTGATTGAAGCAAACACAGAAATGGTAACAATGAAAAGATTGCCACTCATGGCTTTGCTTGTAACACGAGATTCTAATATCTACCCCACCTATTTTGAAATCAGAGTTGATGCCAAGTATTATGAATGTATCCTTTACACATAGAGAAGGAATACTCCATATTAATTGCTTAGTCTGTGTGCCGATCTTGTAGTCACAATCAGTCAGGTGTCATAGAATGAATTGCAGTAATAACAAGTATCAACTGGTAGGAACTTAGTTGCTAGATTTATTATTTTAGTGGATCAATAATCTCGAGAATTTGAGTAAAGATATTTGGATATCTGAGAATTATTGACAATATGAATCTTTTATTTTCAAAGTAGGCTGTGATTTTCCTTTCCAATCTGTGAAACTGACTACAAAGCTGTCAGATAATTGTAAAGGTCCTACTGGTCCACCCCTGCTTTCTAGGACAGGAAAACTTGCTGCTCTCACCTGGCCTGTCTAGAAGTAACTCCAGTCACATGCTAACACTGTTTGCTCTAATTTGCCCTCTGTAGTGGCCAAGTAAGCTAATCAGTTGTATCAGACCCACCACTACTTTATCAGGGCATCTTAGGATGCTCAGTAAGCCAGACTTCAATATTTTAGCAAGTGTCACAGAATCTGATGCGCTTAATATTAAACCTGCCAATTTTAACTTGGAGGATAAAGCATCAAATAATATCCCAAAGGTTAATGATTGGCTATTGTGGCAGTGAATAACATTTTATTTTCAAAGAATTAATCTCCTTGTCTATTATTCATCTAAATATATGTTTATCTTTGCCGAACAAGTCTGTCCATTAAACCTGTCTGGAGGGCCAGCAGAGAAAAACAGCACAACTGTTTTGTTTCATTCATTCATTCTTTGATTGTCAGTAAATTTAAATAAACTTACTCTGGGAGTTAAGGTTGAGTAGACTACCTTCATTATCAGGAAATGTTAACCCCATCCAGATACAGTGTCATAGATTCGTAGAGATACATAGCACAGAAACAGACCATTTGGTCCAACTTGTCCATACCGAGCAGATAGCTTATATAAATCTAGTCCCATCTAGCCTATATCCTTCTAAACCCTTCCTATTCATATACCCATCCAGATACTTTATAAATGTTGTAACAGCACATGCCTCCACCACTTTCTCTGGTAGCTCATTCCACTCCCTGTGTGAAAATGTTGCCCCTTAGGTCCCTTTTGTTTTTCTCCCATCTCACCATTAGTTTTGGGCTCCCCCACTCCAGGGAAAAGACTTTGCCTTTTTAACCTCTCAATGTCCCTCAAACCCCCACAAGGTCACTCTCAGCTTCCAATGCTCCAGGAAAAATAGCCCCAACCTATTCAGTCTCTTCCTATAACTCATGCTTCAATGTCCAAGAGTTTCCAAGTCACTCATTTCAGACAGATTGTTTGCAAACTACCTTGCAAAGTTCTTCAGTGGCATTTTGCACTCTGTCCTCACTTCCAGATCTCTCAGCTTTCCCTTTTTTGCTCCTCTTGTGACAGTATAATCTCAAGCAACATCACGCATTGCATGCTTACACCAATTAATTCAGTTGGATAAAATGTAAAATATAACTTCCATTTGAGTGATTTGTAAAGACTCAAATTTATGTTTTCGCCGCATTTGTTTATTTTATGCAAAATAATGCCCCTTCAGATAGTTCTAGTTTTGAGCTTTCAGAATGGATATCCCTTCAAAAATACAGCTCCCCTGGATTTCTCCGTCATCATTTTTGCACTGTATTAAATCCACCTGCCATTTTCTGTGATCTAATTTTCCAAAATTTTGTACTTATTTTTCAAATGGGATTGAAAATTGCAGAAGAACCAATTTCAGCAACTATTGAAAGAACCGTAAATAATCCATTACTCTCTGGAGAAAGCTCCATAAGAATGTGTATATTGTATTTCTATACTTGTTTGTTGGTATGGCATGCAAGCAATGGAAATGTTAGATAGTTTATGGTGTTACATAAATATATTCCTGACTAGTAGCAACTATACATAATGAAACATAAATTCTTCTCTTATTTATGTACAACATTAATGTTTTTTTTAAAGTTAATTATGGCAACATTCATTATGTACTATTTTGGCAGTTTTTTTTATTAAGGCAGATAAAGATCAATAGTTTCCTTCAGCAATATCAACAGTTTTAATGGAGGTAAAGTATGTCCTAATTGCTCTTCTGGCTCTAATTTTAAGATTATACCTTACTGTTCTATATTTCTTCATAAGAGAAAATAGTTTCTTTAGGCTGAAACTTAATTGGCCAAGTGTTATTTTTGGCAACATTCATGGAGGTTTTTTCTCCACAGGTCCACAAAAGTTTCCTCATAAAGTCATCTCAGTCATGCCTCATTAACCATGCACTGGACCCCTTGGCTTTCTAGTTGACCTATTGTCCCACTTGCCCGAGGCCGAAGTACTCACCACTGTTGGAACTACCTGAGTGGTTAATTTTAATTGTCTTGAAGATGGTCAATCCACTTTGTAGATGAGTTTCTGTTGACGGGGCTGTGCAGAGGAGGGCTAATCTGTTCCCCCAGGACAAGCAATGGAGCTCCTCTACACCATACTCTATCAGTTTGTCCAAGTTTGTCAACAGAGTCAAAGCAATCTCAACCTTCTGGAGAAATGCACAGCTATGTAAGAAGTGGTCAATGATCCTCTCCACTCCATGAGGTTAAGTGCCATCATCTTCTCTCTGTTACCTTATACTCATGTCATTTCTGTTACTGCACACACCTTCGAACAAGGCTCATGGCCGAGCATTCTCACTATTACCTACAACATCTTCACTCATTGAGCTTTATCCATAGTCCCCACCACCCATGGCTACCACTCTATTAGCCCTGCATGGCCTCTACACTTTCTACTCATTCATGTGGGACACCATACCACCCTTTCCTCACCGCACCAACAGTAACAGATATGCCACCTACTTCTGCACACTCAGTTCCTCCCTTTCTCTTATTCCAGGAGAAAATGGCCCATAATTGTGCTGAAAGAGCTAAGCGGGTGATAGTTGGCTCGCATTCTGCTCCTCACACCCTGTGAAGACAGGATCTTCGCTCTTGCCTGGGAGTACATGGGCAGTTCTCCTATAGAGGCACAAAAACATCCTTATTCTGGCAACCAACTAAAAAGCATTATCAATTGCTGCTCTACTCTCCCATTTCTAAAACTGTGAATGTATTCAAACCATGCTGGAATTTTGACCTTCCATTCACAATGCATTCCTCCCTTCGCCTCTGGCAGGTATGAGAAGCACTGGCATGGTCTCCACAGCCACAAAATCAGTACCACAAGACATCACCTTCTCCATTTCTGAGGTCGGGTGCAAGTGAATGAACTTGAAAGGCTGCATCCTGCACCCTGCACCAACTCAGGCCCCAGCACCTCGGTGGGTATTTTAGCGAGATTAGTGTCACTAGCACCTGCTGTGAGCACATTACTTCCAGGCTGAGGGGGAGCCAGCCACATGTCACTGACCCTCAGGAGACTGCTGGAGACCAGGCGTCAACTCAGCCCCAGGCTGGAGAGAACCCTGTGCTGTCAGTTTTCACTAAGATCCATAAGTAGGAAGAGGAGCAGAAGGCAGGTTTAACGATGGTGCTGGGCAACTTCACACAAAGTTTGCAGGACTGCAGCAACACTGATGGGAACAGTGCTGCCTCAAGTATGCAGTTATCTGGCTGCATCCACAGATGGGTTCATGGCTTCCAATGGATAGCCAGGTTCAACAATCTCAGAGTCTGCTGGCTATGCACACAGAGCTGCACTCTAAAACTTCAGTCACTGGTGCTCCATGCCAATGGTAAGGCAACTGGGTGACAAGGGACCTAACTTCACTCTAGGTGCCCTGATTTCACACAGCGACTTGGTAATGCCGGCACAGTCTCAGCTGGCAGGGAAACTGCATACAGTCTCCTCTGAGGACACCCCATAGGGGTACATGCCTCCCACCTCTGACCTGCCAGCCCCCCTTCAGCTCTATGGGAGTTCAAGCAGGTGAGCTGCACATAGTTTGAGCAGGACACACAGTATGTCTGGAAAGAATATGATCTTGGAAGGGGACATGGATGGCACAGGTAATACTTCAATACAGGTTGATTCTAATATTTCTAAATATGTGTACATTTATCACCACTGGGATATGTGAGTGAATCACAATATTGAATGCAGGGCCCAGAGACCCTTAACAAGACCCGGGATTAAATGATCTAAGGTGAGAAATGAGTAATTCCTGCACTTGGTGCACATGATTGGAATGTGGAAGGTGATTGTCATTTTGGCAACTAAGGTCAATCTTTCCAGGCTGTAAACCATCGCTTGGTCACTAGAAGTGCTTGGGCCAGGTTTTGAACTGCACACAATAGGTTAATGCGTAATGTTCACACGGCATGTGGCATTCGCAGGAGTGTTTCATCTTTCATTTGTGGATGTCTGTGTAACTGTGCTGTCATCCGTTGAAGGGCCTCATATCAGTTAAAACTGCAACGCCTTTCCCCCACATAAGTCAAAACTAAACCTGCCTATTCTTAGCTGTGTCTGCCAGTAAGCTTCATTGTAGTTTTGTTATTTTACAATATGTTCGAAGGAAATAGCAGTCATTCTTTATGCAATGAGGCTCAGTCTCAACTTGTTGCAATTGGTGAACACACAAAAGTACACATTCCTTTCTCTGTAGCCAGTTCATCAACTCCACAGGATTTGAACTCACCCATTTTTCCACCCAACCTGTTTATGTAAATCTTTATACAGCAAAACATCCACTCCCTCTCTGATGAAGGGTCGAGGCCCGAAACGTCAGCTTTTGTGCTCCTGAGATGCTGCTTGGCCTGTTGTGTTCATCCAGCCTCACATTTTATTATCTTGGATTCTCCAGCATCTGCAGTTCCTATTATCACTCCCTCAACTGTTGGTTCCTGACAACTAATGACCATGAGGCTGTTCCCATTTTCTTCATGCCCACTCACTTTACATCTATTATGATACTCACAGCATCCTTGCTTTGCCTTGCCCTTTCTTATTAGTCACACATTGGATGGGGACGTTGCTATCTGACCCAGCATTTAATGTCCATTCTAAATTGCCTGGGGGGCAGTTAAGGGTCTATTATCTGAAGTGATATGTAGACTAGACAAGGAAAGGATGCCAGATTTCCCTCTGCAAAGGGAATTACTGAACAAGACATGTTTTAAACAATCAGCAGTGGCCACATGGTTGCCATTGGACTGGCTTTTTATTCCAGAATTTCATGAATTCAAGTTTCACCACCTGCTGTGATGGGTGGGATTTGAACCCATTTCCCCCAGAACTTCGGTCTGAGATCTGGATTACTAGTCCAGTGACATAGCCACCACACTAATGCCTCCTTCCAAGTGTTGCCCTTTTCATTTTCACCTGACCTTAAAGGCAAATAGTATTCTGTCTTGACTTAACACAGGCACAAAACCAGGCAGATTGTCATTGTTGTCAGGAGTCTTTGGTAAAGGGAACGGACATTTTGCCCTCATCTATACAATGAACCAGCAACTTATGTGGCAAAGATACTGCATGACTTGCAATGCCCATGTCTCCAAAACAAACAGTAGTGTCAAATCAAAGGAGGTTACTTCCGGTTAGGAGTACTGGCAAAGTTAGTCAAGGGCTGCCTCAAATATCACAGTCAGGATGCTGCTGTGGGTGGTGAGTTCCTCTATAGTCCTGGGAGTCGGCCACAATAGCCTTGCAGGTATACTATCCAGGGAAGCATGGTCATTAGTTGTCGGGGTCAGCAGTTGAGGGAGTGGACATTTTGCTGTATGGCACCATGGTACATCAATCTCTCACCAAAACTTTCTGCCAGCCACTTATGTGGCTCTACCTTTGCAGGAAGTATCTTGACAACAACACTCTAATGACAGACCAGTGCACTCCAGAGTATAGCTGTGAAGTGCAGAATTGCACTGAAAGTGGGTGAGAGATGTGCCATGACGACATGGTGAAGTCAGTACATAGTGGATGATAATGCCCATGAATGGGATGAGCAGTATATGGTTGCTGCCCATGGGTGTATTCGAAATGTTGATACCTTGTGCAAACCAGATTTCTAGCCACATGTTCAATTATCCTATTTCAATGCTCAAGGTGCACAGACCTGGGAGTAATCCTGAATCTACTGTTTTAGAGGTTTGGCCTTTCCATTTCCTACCTAGCTCCCTGAAATCTGCTTTCAGGACCTCATACCCATTTCTTCCTAAATCATTTGTACCAACATGGAGCTCAACCTCAAATTGACCACTCCGCCAAAATGTCCTGCAGCTGCTCCATAACATCCTTTACTCTGCCACCACTAAGGCAACATACTGTCCTGGAGTCAATTGTTGGCCACAGAAACATTTGTTGAATACCCCACTTTTATTGTTATTCCATTCTTTTACTTTCCCCCACCCCATACAGCTGAACTACATGTGGTACCACCAACTTGGCTTTTGATGCACTCTCCCAAGGAACCATCTCCCTCATCAGTTTCCAAATTATAATATTTATTTGCAAGCACAATTGACTCAGCTCCTGATTCCTCGCCTGGTGCTCTTAGATTGCATTCTCTTGCTATTTGTACACTTCTAACCTCTGGTGTGACCACTCCATTAAACTTGCTATCTATGTAGTCTTCTGCACCACACATTCTGCATTAAACTTGCTATCTATGTAGTCTTCTACATACACAACATTGACTCAAGCTGACACTCAAATTTTGAAATCCAGAACTCATGTTAATGCAGCAGGTAACACTTCTTGCAAGTGTGTTCATCTGGGACATACATTGTGTCCATGACTACGCACAGATTGTCACACATACTCCACTTATCCAGGCTGACATGCCATACTATAATTTTAGAATCAATTCATCACAATTAGAATAGCAGAAAAACTTAGCAGGCTTTGCCAACTAGCTTCTTCCCCTCCGGCAAAGTGAGAACAAAGCATAGGAGGCAGGTCCCCGGTGCAGGTTTTCCTCTCACCTTGTTTATAAGCTCTCAGGCTGCTCTCAGACCACTTCCTTCTCCGTATTTTGTACAGTAGGGTCAGTATGCATTACTCCTCATATTTCAGTAATCATTCCCATTTTAAATAGTTGATCAAGGATGGGACAATGGTATAATTCCCATATTCATTCATGCAGCACATTTTGGATCACTTCAAACTCATTAAAATCTTTGCCATACAAGAATCCCAAACAGAGCTTGCATACTGCAGGATTTGTATCAAATATTTGCAGGCAGATAACTCCACTCTGGAATCTGCTTCAAAGATTGTTACAACCAGCTGGTCATAGAACAATATATAAGCTAAAGATTAAACATAACTTTCTCTTAGACAGTAATGAATCAAAAATTTGCCTATTTTTATAAAACATTTGGCAAAGATGGTTAAAAAAGTGTGAAGCTGGATGAACACAGCAGGCCAAGCAGCATTTCAGGAGCACAAAAGCTGACGTTTTGGGCCTAGACCCTTCATCAGAGAGGCTCTCTGATGAAGGGTCTGTGCCCGCAATGTCAACTTTTGTGCTCCTGAGATGCTGCTTGGCCTGCTGTGTTCATCCAGCTTCACACTTTGTTATCTAGAATTCTCCAGCATCTGCAGTTCCCATTATCTCTGATGGCAAAGATGGTTGTTGAGAAACAGAATATTTTGTCAGGTTAATAAACATGAGAAGAAGTGCAGAGATTTCACTTTCTTCACCATAAGATCAATTTCAGCTCCTTAGAGTTAGTGTTAGAATTTTCAGTAAAAATACAAACTGGCATTTATTTTGGTTGCAAATGAAGGACAACAAATATTTTGCACGTTTTTTTTCACTCTGCTACTCCATAATGATAGTCACAATTAACATTATGGCACAGAATAAATATCAGACACTTTTTCTAGTCTCAATGTCTAAATTCACAAAATATATAACAAACACATCATGGAGGTGAATGCATCAAGAAATGTGCTCGACAACAGAAGAAGTGAACATACTTGATATTAATGATTACATTACAAATCATTAAATTAATTTGGTATACAGCCGTTTAACTGCATTTTGTCGCTAATGAGCTTTTTATTTAATTCTGCCTCATATTTTGATAGGAAGGTTAAAACTGTCAGTTATGTTTACAGAAGTTTCTATGTTTATTGCAGCACACTAAAATGGGCACTATTTCAGATGCATTCCAGTCAGCGAGAAAAAGTCACGTCTCTGGATTTTCTGAGTAGAGATTACTCAGTTGGTAGTGTTTGACATTCTTCAGATAAACACTGCGGGCTACATTCTCACAACTGACAGCAACTGGCAACAGAGATTTTTGCTTGTATATTAACATTGTAATAACATGGGGATAGCCAGCTAAACCAAATCAGTCACACCATCGCTAGATTCGCAATGCAGTGAATTTAAAACATTCAGTAGCCTTCCAAAGTGCCCAACTGTTCCAAATCAGACTTTGCAAATTGCAAGTCTTTGAAACCAAGCTTATAACTTAAACAAAAATTAGCAATTTACTGTTAGTAATGTGATTTTAAAAGAATATAGATGAACATTTTGATAATCAATTTAATATCTATGATCTAAAGCCTAATTGTGTTATCATAAACCCCACTCATAGATAGACAGACAGACAGACACATTATTTGAGATAACAAGGTGTGGAGCTGGATGAACACAGCAGGCCAAGTAACATCAAAGGAGCATAAAAGTTGACATTTCAGGTCTAGACTCTTCTTCAGAAAATGTTCATAAAATATTTATAGGCTTTATTTTATAAAGGAAAGTTTGTAATTTGCCAGTTCAATAAACAGTTTCCAATGATGGATACCAGACCTTCGTGAAATCCTACAATAGTTTGTTCAAAGGCAAGTAGAACTATATACCTTACGCAAATTCTGAAGTCACTGCTTAATGCAAACAGTTTCACTAGACTCCAAGAAAATCTGACTCATTTCGTACAGACTGGAATTCTTTTCCCAGAGCATTCAACAATTCAATTACTGGATAGAAAACTGGAGAAACAGAATAAAACAAATAAGCAATTCCTAGAGGCCTTGAAAAACACATCACCTCTCGCTAAAATCAAAAGGTCAAAACTGGTTACTGTACCTCTTTTTCTTTTAAATCAAAGTTCTATGTGGTTGACTGTGTCAGTCCTTCCGTGATTGACCAATTTAACATTTAACCAGATGCCAGCCCTGAACGTGGCAATAACTCAGTGCCAATTCACCTAGTGCCTTTAGAGCAATAATAAGTTGCATTATCTTCCAGATCAGTTACAAATAGCAAACATTTGTCTTTGTCCTCTTTGCTTTTAAAACAAGCTGCTATTTCAAATTTCAACACTTAACTCAACTCACAGCTTCAAACCAAAACAGAAGAAAAATAGTGAGGGTCTCTACAGTGTCAGTAAAAATAAACTAATGCAAGACTTCCAACTTGCCTACATTCTCACTTATGTAAGTAACAACGCACTATGGGTGGAATTTAATCTAGGTGACAGAGGACTTGCCCACTGACTGAAATGCTGGATAATTCATGTTACCTCTTCAGGGAAAACACACATATCTATGCCAGTCAGACAGTTAAGTGGCCAATGATTGACCATCCATAACATCAAGCGTCCTGGAGACAGAAATATTATTCAGAGTTTTGCTGGTTCATTAGAAATTGATAATTTTCATTGCAGCAATAATAGGGATCAGGTGGGAGCTGCCAGCAAAGCACCCACAAGATTCCCAGATCTGAAAGGATCACAGGCGAGTGAATGTAGGATGCGGGTCATGGAGAGTGGCTTGCTGGTATGGGAGTGTCAGGGGTTTTAGGGGAAGGAAACAGAACCAGTTTTCCAAGGACCTCATCCCCCTCCAACTCTTGATACTGGTAACTCACTTAGGGACAGAGCGTCTTCAAGAAAGAGATTCCTGCTTCTGCCCTCACCCCAAGATCAGAAGTAGAGCTCACTGTCCCATCTACTGATCGTGTAATAGTTCTTGCTAAGGGCCTCAATTGGCATCAGGATAGGAGGGCCATCAACCAGCTTTCTCTTCATGAAGTTAACGGGAGCAGGGGTGACAAGGGTGACAGGGTCCCAACACTGCACAATCCAGCACAGTTAAACATTACCGAGTTTCTAAACCCACCTCGGGGGAAACATTGAATTTCTCCTGATCTATGCAGTACAATAAAAAGGATGAATGTGTCCCAATGCAATAGGAGGCTGGGATGTTAGATGCCTTCAAGGCAGAGATCAATAAATTCTTGATCTCACAAGGAATCAAGTGCTACGGGGAGAGTGCAGGAAAATGGAGTTGAAATGCCCATTAGTCATGATTTAAATGGTGGAGTGGACTTGATGGGCTGAATGGCCTTACTTCCACTCCTGTGTCTTATGGTGTTATGGAACTATAATAGCTGTGGTTCAATATGGAAACAAAGCCAGCTAGACATAGGCTATAGTCAAAGAATTGCACTTTAATAATGTCTTCGGCATGCTGAACAGGAAAATTACAACCATTTCACTTCAAACCTAGGGTAAATGATAATCAGCGCAGTGATTAAATGTGTCTCTGACCCTGTGACCAACCAGCATTTGTTTAGCAAATATCTGCTCACTGACACTTAGTTTGGGTTTTGCCAGGGCCACTCGGCTGCTGACCACATTACAGTTTTGGTTCAAACATGGACAAAGGGGCTGAATTCCAGAGGTGAGGTGACAGTGGCTGTCCTTGGCATCAAGGCTGTGTTTAACTAAATGCAGCATCAAGAAGCCATAGCAAAACTAGAGCTAATGGGAATGATGAGGACAATTCTCTGATCGTTAGAGTCATGCCTGGCAAAAAGCAAATTGGTTGTAGTGTTGAAGATCAGTCATCTCAGCTTGAGAACATCAACATCCTCAGGATCGTATCTAAGGTCCAACTATCTTCAGTTGTTTCATCAGTGATCATTCATCACAAGGTCAGAAATGGGTATTTTCCCTGATGATTGCACAATGTTCAGCATCATTCACGACTCCTCAAATACTGAAGCAGTCCTTTTCCAAGGGCAACAAGGTCTGGACAATCCAAATAAAAATGAGAAGAGCTGCAGATGCTGTAAATCAGGAACAAAAACGTAAGTTTCTAGAAAAGCTCAGCAGGTCTGGCAGCATCTGTGGAAAGAAATCAGAGTTAACGTTTTGGGTTGAGTGACCTTCCTTAGAACTGAGGGTAGCTAGGAAAGTGTCGCATCTTATGCAAAAGATTGGATGGGGAGAGGGGCGAGGGAGTAAATGATAGGTGACTGGGGAGAGAACCCAAAAAAGGAGAAGAATAGTTGGACGGATAAAGCAGTCGCTAATGGTCTGAATAGGAGGATGAATAGCTCTTAATAGAGACTGTTAATGGCGCCCAGTTCCTCTGTCTCCATCACATCTGTTCTGATGATTCCAACTTTGACAAGGCAGCTTCGAAATATCCACCTTCTTCCTCAACTGAGGATTCCCCAGCACCATTGTCAACAGGGCCTTAACCAGGTCCGACCCATCTCCGCACTTCTGCCCTCACCCCTTCTCTTCTCTCCTGCAACAGCTATAGGGTTCCCTTTATCCTCATCTACCATCCCACCATCATCCACATCCAGAGAAGCATTAGCCGCTATTTCTGCCAGCTCCGGCAAGATGCAACCCCTGGATACATATTGTCTTCCGCTTCCTTGTCCGCCTTCCACAGGGACCATTCCCTCCAGAACACCCTGGTCCACTTTTCCTTCAATCCCACCACCTCTCCACAGTCCCAAGGCACGTTTCCCTGCAATCACCGAACCTGTCACACTTACCTATTTACCTCCTCCCTCCCCAGTATCCAAGGACCAAAATATACCTTCCAGGTGAAGCAGCACTTTACCTGTACGTCACATAACCTAGTTTACTCACAATGTGGTCTCCTTCACATTGCACTGGGGAAACAAAGTGTAGACTGAGTGACCTGTGTTCTGCCTGCAAAAATGAACCTGTGCTTCCAGTTGCCTGCTGCTTCAACACACCACCTGGTTCCATGACCAGCATCTCCGTCTCAAGCTTGCTGCAGTACTCCAGCGAAGTTCAGCATAAGCTGGAAGAACAACACATCATTGTGCACCTGGGGCCTCTGCAGCCTTCTGGACTCAATATTGAGTTCAATAACTTTAGGGCTTAAACCTCTCCTATGTCCTAGCCCCCACCCCCATATGTCAGGCCTTGCAATCACATAGCTGTTATTACACACAACCTATTGTTAGCCACTAATAGTCTCCATGAACAACTACTCACCCTCCTTTCCAGATTGTTCTTCTCCCTCTTTGGGCTGTATCCCTAATCACTTATCTTTTCCACCTTACCCCCTCCCCCTTACCCAATCTTCCACATAAAATAAACATTTTGCTAGCTACCATCAGTTCTGAGGAAGGGTCACCAGACCTGAAGTGTTAACTCAGATTTGTTTCCATACAAATGCCAACCAACAATCGCCTCCAACCGGATAGAATCTAACCATCGCCCCTTGACATTCAATGGCATTACCATCACTGAATCTCCCACTATTGACGTCTTGGAAGTTACTATTGAGCAGAAATTGAATATATTAATACTGCGGTGATAGAATAGGATAGAATAGCCTTTATTGTCACGTGCACTTGAAAGAGTGTGGGGTACCGAGGTGCAGATACTTTAAGTGTTTGCTACAGAATTGAAAGAGGGAAAGCAAAATAGTCTAGCATAGGAATACAAAAAATTAAAAAGTACTCAAATTACTCAAAGTCCAGAATAAAAGGTATGTTTAAAAAATACACAAATTATAATCCTTCTCACTGAGTCCATGCCTGCTGAGCTTCAGAACATGAGGACTTGCTGCCTCCAAGCGCTGTCCTCCAGCCGCAACTTGCTTTCAGGACCCGTCTCCTAGGCTGGCTTGGTCTTGCACTGCCTTGCACACCAGGCTCTGTGCCACAACCCACCTCTAGGACTCAGACTGCCTTCTGCTCTGGGCTCCAGCCAATGACTCACCTCCGGGATAATTGTAGATTAAAGGTTAAGGATCTTTCAGTGAATAACTCATCGCTGCAAGACCTGTCCACCAGACACAGGTCAGTAGTCATAATTTATAAATTCGTCTGCATGAGTAAACTCCAACAGCGAAGAAGTTTGATGTCAGCCTGAGGAAAGCATCCATAAACATCCATTCTCACCATTATTACGCTCAGTAGCAGCAGTGTGTATCATCTATAAGATGCACTGCAGGAATTTACTAAGGTTCCTTAGACAGTAAATAGCAAACCCATGTTCACTTCCATCTTAAAGGACAGGGCAGCAGATAAACATAAACATCACCACTTGTAAACTTCCCCCCAAACCACTCACCACTCTGACTTGGAAATATATCATTGTTCTTTCACCACTGCAGAGCAGAATTTTGGAGCTCCCTGCGTAACACTATTGTGGATCTACCTCAAGAAAAGTGGACTGCTGTGATTAAAAAGGCAGACCAACATGTGCTGTAGGACAGCTCAGGATGGAGAATAAATTCTGGCTCAGCCAGTGATGTCCATGTCCACTGAATTAATAGGAAAAGAAAAATATACCTACTTTTTATAGACTGTGAGGTACTTTATTCATCACCAGCACAAGGCAAACTTAATTGAATTAAACTAAATAATGCATACCGTTTGTATTGAAGAGAAAAACATTTTTTTCAAAATAAACTATGTTCAAACATGAAGCAGAGTGAATAATCCATTAACCAGCTCCAGTAATGTACAAAGCAAATTTCTTCAAAGCAGAATATGCAGCTAGCATTTAACTAATGATACATAATCACAAATCACCCCAGTACAGTAGATTTTGGTTGCCAAAATGACATTCTCTGCTTTGTTTGTCAATTCACTCGAGATGTTATTTGAACAGTCACAAGTTGTTGGGTTCTACTTTATTGTATCCAATGCTGTCATTTAATTTTACAAAGGCAGTAGCATATACAGATGTAAAAATTTTTGGAATGTTAGCATCCTTCACCAATCCTGATTTTAACTCAGGGAGGGAATTGGTGGTGTAGTAGTCAAATGCTATTAAATTTGTGGCTCAACAGGAAGCTATTTCAAGTAAAGTAAGATGGATGTTGCTGTGAATGTGATGGTACTTCATGAGACCTTCAGTTCCATCCCTGTTATCTTAACCTCTCCCAACCACTCTAGCCTGCACCGTTCTGAGCAGGCAGGGGTGGTATTAAAATATTCCTCATCGACGTTGCATAAAATGGTCTCTCTGTCAGATTTTCAATAGCTTACTTTTTAACACCTGAAGAAATTATAAGCAGCATCAAGTGAATGGAAATGATTACAAAATCTCAGCTACCACACATGAGCATGGTCATATATCCAAGAATTGTGGCCAAGTTTAAGTAATCATTTCCAATACAAGGAGAACAAAAACAGTGTTAAGAGTAAATTGAGTATCGATAGCTATGCTTAAAGACATAGATGCAGTTATGAAAGAGATTTTCTCGAGATAGTACAGGTAAATTACCATGCAATTACTAGATCAAATTTCCTCTGTGCATACTCGAGGGATTGCTTGTCATTAAAGCTAAATAACAAGTAGAGCACAAACTTTAATTTCCATCTTTAAAGCTTATAAGATTATTGACAATTCATGGAAATGTATGGTTGAGACCATTGCCAGCTACCTCTAATATCCAATCTATTATACACATCCTATAGATTTCACTAAAGCTGCTACAGGAAACTGAAAAAAACCCAAAGTCTTGAGTCAACAGGCACTTACCACCGAGAATTTCATTACTTTCAATATCCATATTGTCAATGCAAGATTGACAATCATTGTCACCATTAGGAGGAGCACAAAAAAGTATAGCCACCGCTTTCGCCAACCATAAATTCCTACTTGGTAAACTTGTTGATTTTCAGGTCTCTGTAGGTTGTTGTGTTGTGTTGCCAAGATATATTGTTCCCTTGTCATCTGTAAACAAAAACAACATTGTCACTCAATCACGTGATTACTAAATGGCAGCAACTTAATTCTAAATTATCGACACATTATGAAGGCAGGCGTGGTGTTATTTACTGATGTGCGCTGGAGTTTAAACTGGTTTGAAGTTAATTGATGAAATAGCACAACGAAAGTACAGATGTAGAAGTTTGAGGAGAGAAGAATTTCATATATTTGCAATGCATCTCCGGGCAATCTACAGAAATTGGCACAACATATACTGATATGATTAGATGAGGATGGAGAGGATGGCTCCTTTCTTTTCCCATTCTTGTATTTCATGTGATGAATCCAGTCTTAATTAAATAATGAAATATTCCAAATTTTCACACATGCAAACACTCACTTTCACACATTCAAAAAGAGACAACAAAGTGGGAGGATAAATTAAGCAATATTTTTAAAGTATTAAAAATGTTTGAAGTGAAATAAAACATGAACCACTGGAGAAACGCAACAGGTTTGACTGCATCTGTGGAGACAATGACAGAGTTAACATTTTGAGTTCAATGTTACTCCTTTAGAACTGAAGGTAGCTGGAAAAGTGATAGCTTTTATGCTGTAGAAAGCAGAGGGGATAGATGGTTAAGACGTCACAGAACAAAAGACAAAGAGAGTGCTGATGGTAGTAGAGAAAGGATATAGATTAAACAAAAAGACGTTAATAGCAAGAAATAGTCAGCTGTATTAAGAGCAAACTGAAGCAAAAACCACAGTGGGGGCATGGGGATGAGGGTGGTGGATGGCAAGGTTAGGGATGTTGAGAGGCAACTAAACATTGAGGCAGTTTAATGATGCGTGTGGATTATTTATCCTTGCTTCCGGAAACAACAGCTGTTGGATTTAGATCTTTAAAAATATCTGTGTGCGTGGTACATGGATAATGCAAAATGATAAGGTTCGAGCTTGTAAAAATTGAAATAGAGAGAGAGAGACAGAGAGAGAGAGAGAGAGAAAAGAGAGAGAGAGAGAGATCAAGAGCCATACAGGGCTCTTTCAGGCTGTCTGTTCCTTCCTGTTTCTTCAAATAAGTAAGATTAGTTTCTGAAGTCATTTATTTGACATTGAGGTCACATGATTAATATTTTCATTATCTACATAAATACATCAAATTTGGAAGCTGTTGTTATACAATGGGGAATAGATGGTAGGTATTTACATCTACTTATAAAAAAGATCATGTTTTCTCTTCATCTTTCCTCATCTCAGATTTGGAGGCAATGAGTCAAGGAGAAATAAGGGCTTTGAACTTTGTTGAGACAAAAGAAGATGTTAATTCCACACTTTTTAAAATTTATTCATTTGCAGGGTGAGTGTGCCATTGGCCAGGACAGCACTTATTGGGCGGCATGGTGGCTCAGTGGTTAGCACTGCAGCCTCACAGCGCCAGGGACCCAGGTTCGATTCCAGCCTCGGGTAACTGTCTGTGCAGAGTTTGCACATTCTCCCTGTGTCTGCGTGGGTTTCCTCCAGGTGCTCTGGTTTCCTCCCACAGTCCAAAGATGTGCAGGCGAGGTGGATCGGCCATGCTAAATTTCCCGTAGTGTTCAGAGGTGTGTGGGTTGTAGGGGGATGAATGTGGGTGGGATGCTCCAAGGGGGGGTGTGTACTTTTTGGGCCGAAGGGCCTGTTTCCACACTGTAGGGAATCTAATCTTATTGCTCATTCCTCACTGTTCAGAGGACAACTACATTGAAGAGTCAACTACATTGCTGTGGGTCTGGAGTCATATGTATGCCAGACCATGTAAGCACAGCAGATTTCCTTCCCTAAAGAGCATACTTTACCGATAATGGGTTTATAGTTATCCTGAAACTCTTAATTCAAATTCCACCATTAGTTATAGTGAGATTTCAATCCAGGTCCTCAGGACATCAGAATTATTGTCTCGAGATAAAGCCATAACACGATCACTTCCTTCAGGACATAGGACGGCCTCAGCCATACTAGCCAAGAGAGTTGGACTTTATTTCAAAGAGATTGAAGAATAAACAGAGATCAAAGAACAATACAGTCCAGAAGCAGGCCTTTGACCTTTCAAGTCTGTGCCACCAAATTTTGCTTTTCTGTACTAAAGCTGCCTTCACTTACAGGATCCATATCCCTCTATTCCCTTCCTATTCGAGTATTTGTCCGGGTGCTCCTTGAATGCTGCTATTGTGTCTGCTTCAACCACCTCCTCTGGCAGCGTGTTCCAGGCCCTCACCACTGTTTGTGTGAAAAACTTGCCTTGTACATCTCTTTAAAACTTCCCTCCTCACCCCCTGTGTCCCCTAGTAATTTACCCCTCCAACCCTAGGAAAAAAAACTTCATACTTTCCACTCTATCCATGCCATTCACAATCTTATAAACTTCTATCACCCCTCAAACTGCTGCAATTCAGCGAAAACAAACCCAGTCTATCTAACCTTCCTTCATAGCTAAAATGCCCCACACCAGATAACATCCTGGTAAACCTTCTCTGTACTCTGTCCAAAGCATCACACAATATTCCAAGTGTGGCCTAATTAAAGTTCTATAAAGTTGCAGCATAACTTGTCTATCCTTATCCTCAAAGACCCTTCCAATGAAGGCAAGCATGACATATGCCCTTTTTTTAACTACTTTATCTACCTGAGCTGCCACCTTCAGCGATCTGTGGGCCTGCAAACCCAGATTCCCTGGAATACCACTACTCTAATGGTTCTGCCATTCACTCTGTAATTCTCACCTGTACTTGATCTTTAAAATGTATCACCTTGCATTTGTCTGGATTAAACTCCATCTTCCACCTTTCTGCCCAAGCCTCTGGCTGTTCTATATCCTGTTGTATCTTCTGACAACCCTCCTCACTATCCACAACTCCACTAAACTTTGTATCGTCTTCAAACTTAATAATTAAATCAGCTATGTTTTCCTCCAAATCATTTATGTAGACCATGAACAGCAGAGGTCCCAGCCCTGATCCCCATGGAACACCATTAGTCACAGCCCTCCATTCGGAAAAAACATCCTTCAATCTCTACCCTCTGTCTCCAAGGGCTTAGCCAGTTCTGTCTCCATCTTGCCAGCTCACCCCGATACATGTGGCTTCACCTTTTGTATCAGTCTGCCATGAGGGACATTGTCAAAGGCTTTACTGAAGGCTGTCAACTGTTTTTCCTTCATTAATCACCTTTGGCACCTTCTCAAAAAGCTTGATCAAGTTTGTGAAGCATGATCCCTCCCACACAAAGCCATGCTGTCTCTCGCTAATAAATCAATTTGTTTCTAAATTCAGGTCGATCTTCTCCCTAAGAATTTTTTCCAATAATTTCCCTACCACTGACATGAGTATCATTGGCCTGTAATTTCCTAGATTATCCCTGCTACACTTCTGCTACAGACAATGGGACAACATTGACTATTCTCCAGTCATCTGGGACCTCATTTGTGGCTAAAGCAGATACAAAGATGTCTGTCAATACTCCAGCAATTTGTTCTCTTGCTTCACTCAATATTCAGAATAGATCCCATCAGGACCTGGTATCTACCTTAATACTTTATTTAAGGCACACAATACCTCTTTCTTTTTAATAGCAACTTGGCTTTGACACTGGACACTCCCTTCCCTGAGATCATCCTCTACAAATTCCTTCTCTTTGGTTACTACCGACACAAATTATCGATTTAGGACCTCACCACCTCTTTTGGCTCCACGTATAGATTCCCTCCTTTGTCCTTGAATGGGCCAACCCTTTTCCTGGTTACCCTTTTGGTTTTTCTTTATGTATATAAAATAATTCTCCTTGATCCTTTTTGCTAACAAGTTTTCATGACTCCTTTTAGCCCTTCTAATTCCTTGTCAACGTGTTTTCCAACTTTCCTTATATACTTCAAGGACTTTGTCACTTCCCATCGTCCAAGACTTCATGAACGTTTCTTTTCTCTTTATGACCATAACATCTCTACTCATCCAAGATCCATGTAACTTGTCATACTTATTCTTTATTCTCACAGGAATGAGCCAATCCTGAACTTTTATCAATTGTTATTTGAAATACTCCTTTATGTCTGCTCTAGATTTACCCTCAAACAGCCACATCCAATCAAAATTTTCTTGTTTCTGTCTAATATTGTTGTAGTTCACGTTCCCCCCCCCCCCACAACTTTTTACACTTTCATCCAAGGACTGCTGTTATTCCTATTCATGAGTATCTTAAAACTCACAGTATTTTGATCACTACTCCCAAAATGATCTCCCACTGAAACACACACACTCTCTCTCTCTCACACACACACACACACACACACACACACACACACACACACACACACACACACACACACACACACAGACACATACAGACACACACACAGACACACACACACACACACAGACACACACACACAGACACACAGACACACACACACAGACACACACAGACACACACACACACACACACAGACACACACACACACATACACACACACACACACACACACACACACACACACACACACACACACACAGACACCTACACTAGGTGAATTTGTATTGGCATAAAGTGTCATAGAGTCCTACAGCACAGAAACAGGCCCTTTGACTCAAATTGGTCTGTGCTGGTCAAAATGTTCATCTACATTAACCCCACTTCCCTGTACTTGGCCCACATCCTTCTAAACTTTTTGTATCCATGTATTTTTCCAAATGCCTTTTAAATGTTTTTAATGCACCTGTCTCAACCACTTCTGCTGGCAGCTCATTCTATATGTGTACCACCCTCTGCATTAAAAAAAAGTTGCCCCTGAAGTTTCCATGTATTTTTTCCACTCCTACCTTAAACTGATGCCCTCTAGTCCTCAATTCCCCAACTCTGGGAAAAAGACTGAGTGTATTCACCATGTCCATGCCTCTCATGATCTTAAACACTTCTATGAGATCCTTGCTCAATCTCCCACACGCTGATGAAAAAGTCGTAGCTTGTCTGACATCACCTCATAATTTACTCCCTTCAGCTCTGGCAACATTCTGGTAAATTTCTCCTGGACTCTTTCCAGTTTAATAACATCCTTCTGATAACCAGGTGACCAAAACTGAACACAATAATCCAAGTGTGGCCTCACCAACGTCATGTACAACTGCATCATATCTTCCCAACATGTATACTCAATGCCCTGACTGATGAAGGCCAGTGTGCCAAAAGCCTTCTTCATTTCCCTGTCTATTTGTGGCTCCACTTTCAGAGAGCCATAAACCTGAACTCCAAGGTCCCTCTCTCTATTACATTCCTTAAAGGCCCTAAAATTCACCGTGAAACTCCTACCTCGATTTGACTTTCCAAAGTGCAACATCTCGCACTTATCTATAATTAAACTCCATATGCCACTTCTGGGCCCACTTCACTTACCTGGCTGAGCTCATTTCCCAAAACCAGGTCCAGTATAACTTGTTCCCTGGTTGGACTGTTTGCACCTTGTGTCAAGAAACCTTCCTGAATGGTCCTTACAAATTCTACCCCATCCAGGACCCAAGCACATGGTGAGTCCCAGTCAATAAAACGTGAGAGGTTCTTTCTAAAACTGTACAAGGCACCAGTTACAACAACTGTAAGGTTGCCTTGAAGATTGCACTTCCTCAATTTTGCCCCTGCCCGAAGTGTGGTGATCCTCACATTAATCTATCACTAGTCATGCCTCACTCCAATGAAAACACAGCCCTATGGTCTCCTGGGACTATGGCAATTTTATTTACTTTTTAAACCTCACCTGGAATGTTGTAAACAGTTTTGTTCCCTTATTTAAGGAAAGATATTCTGATATTGAAGGTAGTACAAAGAAGTTTTGCTGGATGGATCCTAGGTAAAGAGGAAAAAAAAACCTAAAGAACTACAGATGATGTAAATCATGAACAAAAACAAAGTTGCTGGAAAAGCTCAGCAGGTCTGGCAGCATCTGTGAAGGAAGAAACAGTGTTAACGTTTAGGGTCCTTCTCAAACCCTGAGGAAGGATCACTGGAGCCGAAACATTAACTCTGTTTCTTCCTTCACAGATGCTGCCAGGCCTGCTGAGCTTTTCTAGCAATTTATTTTAGTTCCAGGTAAAGGGGGATTTTGTTATGAAGCGACATGGAACAGGTTGGGCCTGTACCTATTGGGTTTAGAAGAATGAGAAGACACCAATTGAAACATATAAGATTCTTAGGGGGCTTGGCAGGATAGATACAGAAAGGTTATTTCCCTTTGTTGGAGAGTCTTGGGCTAAAGGGCACAATCTCAGAGTAGCAGTCACCCATTTAAGGCAACGCTGAGAAAGAAGCATTTGTTTCTCTCAGCGAGGAGTGAACTTGTAGAATTCTTTACAGCAGATGCTGGGTCACTTGGCATATTTAAGATGGAGATAGATAGATTTTAACCATCATGAGAATCAAGTGTTGTGGGCAAAAGGCATAAAAGTGGAATTGAGCATTATCAGGTCAGCCATGATCTCACTGAATGTTGAAGAAGACGTAATTGGCTCATTGATCTACTATTACACAATAACAAATTATCCCAAGTCTCAAGGATTTATGAAAACACTGAAGGTTCTAGGCATTTGAGATAATTCATCATTATGAAGTGCTTTGAGCGGTTAGGAATGGCACACATCAACTCCTGCCTCCCAGATTGCCTTGATCCACTACAATTCACCTGCTGTCACAATAAGCCCATCGAAAATACCATCTCCCTGCCCCTGCACTTATCTCTGGAACATCTGGATGACCAGGACACCAACATCAGGTTTCTATTTATTGACTTCAGATCTCCCTTCAACACCAAAATTCTTATAAAACCCTTCAACAGATTTCAAGACCTATGACTCTGCTCCCCGCTCTGCAACTGGATCTTTGACTTCCTGGCCCACAGACCACAATCAATAAGGATAGACTACAACATCTCCTCCATGATAATTCTCAACACCAGTGCTCCATTAGGATATGTACGCTTTCCCTGACTATACTCCTTATATACTCACAACTGCATGGCCAAATTCAGCTCTAACTCCATTTACAAATTTATTGATGACATCATCATAATGGATCAGATCTCAAACTATGACAAGACAGGAAAAAGATGCACAGCTTAGTGGCATGGTGTAAAGACACAATTTCTAAAGACTCAACATCAGCAAAACAAAGGAGTTAGTTATCGACTTCAAGAAATGGAATGGAGGACACGCTCCTGGCTGTTATCAGTGGTGCTGAGGTGGTGGTGGTCGAGAGCTCCAAGTTGCTAAGAGTAAATATTACGAACAATCTGTCTTGGTCTTCCACATCGACACTGCAATTGAGAAAGTGCACCAACGCCTCCATGTCCTCGGAAGAGTAAGGAAATTTGGTCAATTTACATTCACTCTTACCAATCTTTATAGGTGTACCACAGAAAGCATCCTACCCAGCTGCATCACAGTTTGGTGTGGCAACTGCTCTGCCCAAGACCGCAAGAAATTACAGAGAGTTGTGAATGTAACCCACTCTATCATGGAAAAAAGTCTTCCTTCCATTGACTCCATCGGCAATTTCAGCTGCCTCGGAAAAGCAGCCAACACAATTAACGATCCCTCCTAACCGGTTATACTCTCTTCCACCATCTTCCATCAGGCAGAAGATAAAAAAAACACACCAACAAATTTAAGAACAGCTTTTTCCCCTTTACTATCAGACTTGTGAACGGACCTCTCTATGTATTAGGGTTGATCTTTCTCTTCACCTTCTCTGAAGCTGTAACACAATATTCTGTTACCCTGATGAACTTGTGTAAGATATGATTTCTCTGGTTAGCATACAATACAATACATTTCACTATATCCTGGTACATGTGAAAATAACAAGTCAAATTAAATAAAATTTATAGACAAAGGTAATTTAAAGGCAGCTATTTAAACACCATACTGGTCTTGTCATTTTAAATCTTAGTCCAGGATATTTTGTCCGTACAGTCATTTTTATATAGTGCATGGCTTGAAAACATACAAACTTTGGGATGAAGTCATAAAGTGAGTTAAAAAAAGAACAGTTGAGAACTAATACTGAGGAGGTCACAAGTTACTTTCTGGCATAAACTTGGTTTATTATGGACCTCCTTTCAGTGTGAAATTAAATTAAATTTTCCCAAATACAAAATGAGCTGAATTTACTGGGGAACAATCAATAAGGTCAAAGATATACTTTTAACATTTCCTAGTTCCTTAGTTTCATCTGCTTCCACTTTGTGCTTTGATCATTCCACTAAGTGGACATGTTTATCCATTTCTAATACCTCATTTCTTGCTATTAAAGTGCAATTTAATTTAAAATGCTAAAGTCTTGCAATGGAAAACTCAATATGGACTATTCCTCTTATTTATATTGTGTATTTTCAGCCAATTCAAATCATTGTATTCTGGATGTAATTATATTATTGTATTATTTGGTTTTCATTTGCATAGGCCATGCATGAATTCTAGCCACAGATACATAAGTAAATTTCTATTTAGAATGATTTATGCCATTCTGTTTTCTCCCCGTCAATAGTTTGAAACTATGGATTTATTCATTTGCTTGAAGGTTTTGTCTACTTCCTTGACTACAATTCAAAACCAGACAGTTTTGAGCACATCTCAGCTTTTGTTTTTGCTGTTTCTATTATTGATGGAGGAATTTAATGTCTTAATTAATCCTTGTCTTTATCCTCTGCATTTTCAATTTTATTTGCCAAGTTTTCTTCGTTTACTTACATTAGTTTCACATCAACATTTTCGGATATTGATAGGTTTACTGTCCAAACAATTTTAGAAAGACCAGTTTTAACATTTAAGGCCCATCATATTACTAAAATAGATCAAATTATGCAGATTTATGATAATTTTTAACACAATAAAATTCTGCAAATGCAGTGAACTATCTTACCTGTTTGAAAAATCTCTCCATTTTGCTCACTTTCTGAAATAATTCAAATTATACATTGCTTGAAAAATTTACATTTGATTTATTTCTTTTTCACTAAAATCAATGTCAACCACAAATTCGGTCCTCTCGATATAAAATAGGACTCATGTAGGCAGCCTTCTGGGGTTGTATAATTTTTAATCAGCGATAAATCCAGTTCCTACAAAAACACAGACCTATTTGTTTCCTATATCCCTTCTATACAGCAGTCAGGAAACCTCAGTTTGTTATTCAACTGCAATAGTGCTCAGGATTCGTCTGTGCTCAAGAGACACAGAAGGAGCCTGTTGGGGATGGGAAATTGTGTTTGCAATGAGGTGCTGGTGGTGGTCCTACTCTTTCAGACATGGTGGAGATGCTTACACAAAGCTGTTAGGTGCTGTCAGATACAGCCTGAATCAGAGTTCTGTGAGGGTGCACCTGAAAGTGATGGCATTTCCATTCATTTGTTGCAGTTGGCCCTGGAGGTGGAGGAAGCTGTGGGATTCAGTCAGAAAAGCTTTGATAAGTTGATGCAGTGAATCCTGTGAATACTCCACACTCCAGACACATTGCATTGCCGGTTATTTGGGTGGATATTTATGCCAACACAAACCTCACAAACCACTTTGACTTGTATCATAAATTCATTTAAAAAATGGATGCAGGGGATAGTCATTTTGGGCCCTTGGGTTTGTTTCACCATTCAGGCAATGAAATAAAATGTGTCCCGTTTAAGACGGAGATGAAGAAGAACATTTCTTCTCTGAGTTCAGAATTCTGTTGTTCAACTTCAGAATTCTCTTCTCCTGATCTTATTGTGGCCTTAACTTCACTTACTGCCTGCCCTTATAACCCTTGAAATTTTTTGTCAATCAAAAATCTGTCTAACACAGCCTTGAATTGTATTCAGTAACCCTGCCTTTACTGCTCTCTGGAGAAGTGAATTCTGAAGTCTAATAACAGAAGTCTGAACTCCAAGAAGAAATGCTCCCCTTCGTCTCCATTTTAAATGACAGATATTATTTTTAATGTCTGTCTCCTCCGTCCAGGCTTCCACTAAAGGAGAAGTATCTGTCTCGCACCAACACTGTCAGATCCACTCAGGATCGTATTTGTTTGAATAAGATAATCTTTCATTCTTCTGAACTCAAATGAGTACAGGCAAAACAGACTTAATCTTTCCTCAAGAGACAAATATTCATCCCAGGGACCAGCTGAATGAAGCATCTCTGAACTGCTTCTAATCCAATTATAAATATTATTAAGTCTGATTTTGATACTCCATCCTACTTGCAAACAACATTCCACTTGCTCTTGCTGGTACTCAGTGATGGAGATTTCAAATGCAGGAATATCTGACTATGATCATTGAAGTGCCTGAATGGCACACAATACAGTTCAGTCTCCCTGACAGAACTGCTGGATTTTCTCCATCAGCTTCATGACAATAGGGGGGATCGCCAGTGGTTCAACAAAATTCTGGCCCAGCTGTTTTCTTTATATCATGTGGAGTAAACTAAATTGACCGAAGACTGGCTTCTGTGCAACTGGATCCTCATTCTAGCTAGCAATGTTTGCCCTGTCCTTTGTATTCGTGGACATTCCTCCTGACATTAGCTGCTTAATTTCTGTTAATTTCTGCCACTGTTCATGATTAAGCATGGCAGTGTTGCAAAACATTAACCTGATGGAATAGCTATGACTAGGAGTTGCTGCTTTCACTCTTATGCATACAGTACTTGCATAATCAGTTCATAAAGTAACTTCATTTTCAATTACACCTGGTGTAAATCCTAACATGGTCTCCCATTGTCCTCAATGAATAAGGATTGTCTCCTAACATGACAGAAAATGAGTCAGAACGATGGCAGCACAGAGAGCAGAGACAGTAGCACAATGGTAGTTATTGGACCAGTAGTCCAAAGAGCCAGGCTGCCAATCTGCTGGTATCGGTTCAAATTCCTCCATACTAGATGGTGGCATGCAACTTCAAACAAATAAAAAATGGCGATTGAAAGCTAGTCTCAGTAATATCAATATGAAACTAACATTGATTGTCCTAACCAAAATAAAAAGCCCCCTCTAATCCCCTTTAGAGAACAAAATTTGCTGTGCTGGCCTACAGTAATGTGGTTGACAATTAACAGGCTTCATAAAGTGACTCCATTCGGGGGCAATTAGAGTGGGCAATGAAATGCTGACTTTTCCAGCAATAGCCAAATCTTATGAAAGACAAAAGAAGAAAAAAAAACATAGTTATTTCTGAACAACACCCCTGGCTCTGACTGTAAGTAGCTGCATTTGGCTGTTGTTCATGGGTGGCTATAAGCTGATTGTTGAGGACAAGGATCAGTAGGTTATTTCCTGGTGCTGATTCTCTCAGCACATGTCAACAGCCAGAAGGTTGTTACTAGAAGGTGAAAACATCCAGTGGTTGTGGTAGATTATCCATGGCATTCTGCTATTTTCCGTGCTTCCATCCTCTTTTTTCTCAGTCAGTCTGGACTATTTTTCTTCTCCCGTGTTTACTTGGTGCATCACTTTCAAACCTTTTGGAAGACCATCCTCATTTTCAGTGAATTCTATACTATTTGCCTTTAATCACCTTTCCAACCAATGAGGAATTCAATTATCTCTATTTACTAGTTGATCATTCAGTGATATCACTGATAGAAATATTTGTAGTCAATCCTTAAAATTCAGATGAAAATCAGCACATCCTCCGATTGCAATTTTGAGCAGAATTGATTCCTTTCGTATGTTATGTTCTTGCTCCTTTTTAAAATCACATCTTTCATTATTTGATTCGTATTTCTACTTTTCTACAAATATATACGTGTGGAAAATATAATGTGGGGATATCAGTATATCAGTTTTCCACTCCATGAGGAAGTTCATATTGAAAACAGAAGTGCATATTTCCTGAAACAAAGCATCACATTTTTGTCAGATTTATAAACATAGTCTTAAAAGTAATTATTTTTTAATCATTCATAGGATGTGGGGTTTGATTACCTAGGCATGCATTAAAGACATTTATCACTTATACCTCGTGGCCATTGGGAAGCTGGCAGTGAGCTACCTTTTTGAACCACTACAGTCCATTTGCTATGGGTCCACAAAGTTGTGAGATAGGGAACTCCAGGATTTTGACACAGCGACACTGAAGGAACAACGATAAATTTCCAGGTCAGGATGGTGAGTGGCTTAGATCGGAACTTGGAGGTGGTGGTGTTTCCATGTATCTGCTACCCTTGTCCTTCAAGATGGAAGTGGTTGCGGGTTTGGAAGGCGCTGTCTGAGGATCTTTGGAGAATTTCTGCAGTGCATCTTGTAGATGGTACACACTGCTGATAGGGTAAGGAGTAGACGGATGTGAATGTGGTGTAAATCAAATGGGCGGCTTTGCCCTGGATAGTATTACGCTTCTTAAGTGTTATTGGAACTGTGGGGAGTATTCCATCTCACTCCTGACTTGTATCTTGTAGGTGATAGACAGGCTTTGGTAAGTTTGGAGGTGAGCTATTCACTATGGTATTTCCAGCCTCTGACCTGCTCTTGTGGCCATTGTATTTATGTAGAGAGTACAGTTGAGTTTCTGGTCAATGGTAACCTCCAGGCTCTTGATAGTAGGGTATTCAATGATGGTATCACCACTGAATGTCAGGAGGCTGTGAGTAGTTGTCTCTTATTGGAGATGGCGATTACCTGGTATTTGTGTGGTGCAAATGTTACTTTCCACTTGTCAGTGCAGGCCTAAAAATTATCTAGATTTTAATGCATTTGAACATGGACTGTTTCAGTATCTGAGGAATCACAAATGTTGAACATCGTGGAATCATCTGTTAACATCCACACAGGCTTTGTGGAGTCAGGAAGGGAGTTGCTCATTGTTGGATCCCTAGCTTCTAAACTGTTCCTACAACCACAGCAGTTGTACGGCTAGTCTAATTCAGTTCTCTTCAATGGATCCTTTCAGAGTATTTGATAGTAGCTTTAACAGTGATGACAATGCCATTGAATGTCAAGAGATGATGTTTCAATTCTCGCTCGTTGCAGATGGTTATTGCCTGGCACTTGTGTGATACAAAAGTGATTTGGCACTTGTCATCGCAAGCCTGGATATTGTCAGGTCCAGTTGCATTTGAGTCTGGACGGTAAACCTGAATTCCATTCCTTCCCCTCTTGGGAACGAAAAACACCATCTTCCGATCCAGGACTTGACATCCTCCCCTCCAGAGAACCACATAACACCCCAGCCCCCACCCTAATCTGGCATAAACATAAACACTTAACTGATTCCTTCCCATCAGTTGAGAAATTTCTTTACCTACAGAGTGGTGAGCCTGTGGTACTGTCTACCACAGAAAGCAGTTGAGGCCAAGACATTGACTGTTTTCATTAAATGGTTTCAGGGCTAAAGGGATCAAAGAATATGGGAAACAGAAAAAAAAAGGTACTTATCATATTGAATGGCTGAGGAGACTCAAGGGCAAATGGCCTACTTCTGCTCTTATTTCCTATGTTTCCAAGTTCTGTCTTTCTCTATACTTATTTGTCGCTGATGTGGAGTAGCCTAATTGTGGATCTTAAAAGAACTGCTGCAGGCCACTCCAAAAAGGTGCCAGTGATTTGCTGTTAGGACAGGTGCTGTGATCCACAAAAGTATTCTGGTCTAAAGCCTGTTGGCACTTGTTTGCATTCCCTGGGATTGTTTTTCTGTGCAAGCAGCTTGTAGTTGGCTACCTCCCAATCAGAGCCATGCGATTCCCCACCATCCCTGCTGCCTCAAAGTTTCCTTTTGGTGATCACAGCTCATTGGTCTCATGTTAGTGTGGCCTGATCTTTAAGGCAGCTCTGACCTCTTGCAGCTTCAATTGACAGGTGGCACCATTGTTACATTCACTGCCTGCCCAATTATCACAGCTAACCAACATTGTCCCAGAGGACAATCTTCCTCCGAAATAAAAGTGCAATTAATTGAAAACACATTCCCTCTGACCTCTTGGCTGAATATATAGTTGGACTGAAAACAGAATTATTTCAGGAGCAGGACAATGATCTCATTTCACAATTGAAATGATACAGACTGAGAGACTATCAAAGATAAACAAAAAGGAGAAAAAAACATTGTCTCTAAAATGGACAATTTTAAAAAGATTTATTTAAAATGGTGCTTTTAAGCAGAATAAGGCAGTACTTTTTTTTTGTTTTGTACAAGTCAGGAAGTTAGCAAGAATACCAAAGTAAAGGGAAACAATATCTTATATTCTGTGAAGACAGTGCTGACAATTTGGCAAAATTACCCCAGAAGGGTAAGGTACCTCAAAGGTTTAATCAACTGGTGAAGTTATGTTTTTCATGCTTATCACACTCATGAGGAACTTGTAATATGGATTTCAGTGTTGGTGCAGTGTTAGGTAAGAAGGTCATACATCCTAAACATCATCATCATGTCCTTTGAGATAATGGGAACTGCAGATGCTGGAGAATTCCAAGATAATAAAATGTGAGGCTGGATGAACACAGCAGGCCAAGCAGCATCTCAGGAGCACAAAAGCTGACGTTTCGGGCCTAGACCCTTCATCAGAGAGGGGGATGGGGAGAGGGAACTGGAATAAATAGGGAGAGAGGGGGAGGCGGACCGAAGATGGAGAGTAAAGAAGATAGGTGGAGAGAGTATAGGTGGGGAGGTAGGGAGGGGATAGGTCAGTCCAGGGAAGACGGACAGGTCAAGGAGGTGGGATGAGGTTAGAAGGTAGATGGGGGTGCGGCTTGGGGTGGGAGGAAGGGATGGGTGAGAGGAAGAACCGGTTAGGGAGGCAGAGACAGGTTGGACTGGTTTTGGGATGCAGTGGGTGGGGGGGAAGAGCTGGGCTGGTTGTGTGGTGCAGTGGGGGGAGGGGATGAACTGGGCTGGTTTAGGGATGCAGTAGGGGAAGGGGAGATTTTGAAACTGGTGAAGTCCACATTGATACCATATGGCTGCAGGGTTCCCAGGCGGAATATGAGTTGCTGTTCCTGCAACCTTCGGGTGGCATCATTGTGGCACTGCAGAAGGCCCATGATGGATATGTCATCTAGAGAATGGGAGGGGGAGTGGAAATGGTTTGCGACTGGGAGGTGCAGTTGTTTGTTGCGAACTGAGCGGAGGTGTTCTGCAAAGCAGTCTCCAAGCCTCCGCTTGGTTTCCCCAATGTAGAGGAAGCCACACCGGGTACAGTGGATGCAGTATACCACATTGGCAGATGTGCAGGTGAACCTCTGCTTATTGTGGAATGTTACAGTGGATGCAGTATACCACATTGGCAGATGTGCAGGTGAACCTCTGCTTAATGTGGAATGTACAGTGGATGCAGTATACCACATTGGCAGATGTGTAGGTGAACCTCTGCTTAATGTGGAATGTGGAAACCAGTCCAACCTGTCTCTGCCTCCCTAACCGGTTCTTCCTCTCACCCATCCCTTCCTCCCACCCCAAGTTGCACCCCCATCTACCTACTAACCTCATCCCACCTCCTTGACCTGTCCGTCTTCCCTGGACTGACCTATCCCCTCCCTACCTCCCCACCAATACTCTCTCCACCAATCTTCTTTTCTCTCCATCTTCGGTCCGCCTCCCCCTCTCTCCCTATTTATTCCAGTTCCCTCCCCCCATCCCCCTCTCTGATGAAGGGTCTAGGCCCGAAACGTCAGCTTTTGTGCTCCTGAGATGCTGCTTGGCCTGCTGTGTTCATCCAGCCTCACATTTTATCATCATGTCCTTTCACTGTTTCTGGCAGACAAGGTTGTGGCTACATCCAACCTGTTCGCATATACAAAACTCAAACAGTATCCAACGTTTGATGTGATTTGACTACATTTGCAAAGCAATCTGGGCTGCACTAGAACCAAATTAAGATTATCAGTCGGGTGTGCAGTGAGGCACACATGGGCTGGCTGGAAGCTCCATTCAGTATATTAATGCACAGGACGCTGTTTTACACAGACAGAAAGAACATGAGCAAACATTGTGCCTATTTCAAATTCACAAAATTAGCAACAGTCCTTTTTCATATCATCCCTCAGGGTAATACCTTGTCTGAAGTTAGCCTTGCTGATTTAAATTTAAGCAAAGCTTAAAAGTAAGCAATTAGTCATAACTAATTTGTCCATTTCCATAGCAATACTTAAGTCAAACAGAGTCCACTTTCTAACCAATCAGCATGCTTTTTCCCACATATGATTAAACAGTGTTCACTTTGAGATGGGCAATCACGAAAATGCTGCAAGTGCAATATGAAAAGATTTAACAAAATGTGTCCTTTTCCAGCAATACTCAGGTTCTGCAGCTACTAAATATCTTGTGATATAGAAATTGTTGGGCAGTCTTTTGGGCACAAAATGCTTCGAGCTGTAAAAATGAAGGGTCCCAGACTGAAACATCAGCTTTCCTGCTCCTCAGCTGCTGCCTGGCCTTCTGTGTTCCTCAAGCTCCATACTGTGTTATCTCTGAGCTTTCAGTTGTTTGCCAGTTCATGCATTGCTGCTTTCCCATGACCACATCTCTGTCTTAGGCTTACTGCAAAACTCCAGAGAGTCTCAGCACAAGCTCAGGGACCTTGCAACCTGTAGGACTCAGCATTAAGTTCAATAACTTTAGAAGCTGACTCTATCCTTCTATGTTTTTTACCCACTCCACACTTGGTCCTGTCTGAATTATTTTCAGCCCAGCCTACCTAGCTTTCCTACTCTTAGCTCTCATTATCACTTATTCAGCTTCTCTTCTGTGCTGGTCAAATACCAGTAGTGTCCTCATTTACCCACCCCCTCCATCTCTCTCTGTCTGTGCTCCATCTCTGATTATCCAGCCATCCTCACCCCATTCCCCCACCAACATCATAACTGCTCTCCCATTGTTACCCCACCAATTCATCTGCACCATAAATACCATTTTTTCCTAACTGTTAGGAATTACAGGAGCTGTATTTTTTTCAGGTAAAGATATAGAGCAGTGAATTTGTGCACACCAACATCCACCAACTGCAATGGTATAATGCCAGATACTCTGCTTTGCTTTCTGTGTGAGATGACGATGGAGCAAAATATGAGGGATAACTTCCTTAATTTTCTCTAAATGTTATTTCTGTGTCTCTGTCCATTACTTACTGATCAAAATTAAATTGAAAGTGGTTCGGACTTGTTAATATTTATTACATTGTCTACCTATGATGCAAAATGACAACCTGGATGATTGAGACACTGTATTACAACAATGAAACCTCAGATTTTCAAACACAGAGAAGGGAACAGAGAAGCTACCAGGCTCTGAAGTTCACAGTAAAATCCTCATTTTACTTCAATCAGCATCTCATGATTTGTGAAGAGATAGAAACCAAATTGTAGTGGGGTGTAAAATAAATGCTTGACATGAATTCTATCTCCTATCTCCTATCTCCAGTATTGATAATATGTTTAGGAAATACAGCAATGCAAGCTAAATGATTTAGACTCTGGTGCAATAAAAAAAGGAGCTATTGATGCCAAACATTTTGCAGAAGTAAATTGCCAGAGCAATTTAAGCCAATAATCTTCTGAATTTCAAAACAAGCAAAATCCATTACTGTTATTCTGTTAGAATTGCTTGTAATCTCCAAAAGCAAGTTTTTGTTTTACTCTGAAGTTTCACTAACTTCAAAATCAATAGCTTCCAGAGAAGTTGTTGTAAGTGTGCAGAGGCTGTTCATGTGAAAGCGTTTATTTATGCCCATGTTTGCAATAGAAGACACAAAATCTGAGCTGTCACTATTCAATTAGGCTGGCCGACCCATACTGGCCAGGATTAGGGAGCCCAGAAGTTGCGATTCCACACCTCAACCCTCCCCCTGCCAAACACAACAATACAAACCTGTCAATTTTTTTTAGGTCCAAATTACCTTTGGTTTTAATAGGACTTTTATCAGCCCAAGTAGTAGGGGCATTCAGCCTCCAATTCAGAGCATTAAAAGCAGTATTTCACCTTCAAACATTCTCAATGTGATCATATTGCGTAGCTGCATTACCTTACTATTGTGTCCCAGCATTGTTAAATAATGATTCTTATTGACAACTAATTGTCTATGAGCTTCTGGCCAAAATGCTAATATGTCCTTCAAACTCCTGCCCCTAGATACCTGTCCCCTGTCTCTGCAGCAACTGCCTCAGTCTACATTAATTTGTTTGCAATTCTGGTGTCATAAGGTGATCACACCAACACTAAGATTTGTGCCCACATTAAGGCTGCCTTTTATCACCTCACTAACATCCCCGCACTTCACCCTGTTTCAGTTCATCTGTCACTGAGATCGTCATGCATGCCTCTGTTGCCTACAGTTTTGGTGGTTCCAATCTATTCTAGTTGTTGTCTCACATTCTATCTTTCAGATACTGGAGATCATCCAAAACTTTGCTGCCCAAGTTTTAACTCACCCAACATCCCATTCGACAATCATCACTGCGTATTCTGACTCTATCTTGGTTCTCAGTTAAGCAACAATTTTATTTTAAAGTTCACATCCTATTTTCATATCTTCCTTCCTTCAGGTGCTTGATTTCATCCCACACTCCAAAGATGTGCAGATTCAGTGGATTGGCCATGCTAAATTGCCACAGTGTCCAGGAATGTGCAAGTTAGGTGAATTAGCCAGGGGAAATGCAGGGTTACAGGGATAAGGTAGGGGTTGGGTCTGGGTTGGATGCTCTTTGGGATGGTTGGTGTGCACTTGATGGGACAAATGGCCTGTTTTCACAATTGGAGGGACTCTATGATTTGGCAGGATGACTCACATGTCAAGCACACAAACAGTGTAATCATTGCTAAGGCAATAGCATTCACTGTTCTCCAAAATTAATTCAATGCATATAAAGACAAGGTTTTTTTAGAAGATATTCAGCACAAAAGAAAATGAAGCTCACTAGGTACACCAACCACATATGATCTACTGATTTCCAGCCTTGTCACAGCACTGCAACAGCTGTAACTAAAATCACAAATTACTTCTATAATTGTGATGAATTGACTCCTGATTACTGAACAGCTTTTGTCATTACTGACTACATTTTCATCTTTTGATGCATCCATTGTCATAATTCAATTAAAAACATAAGGAAGGGAAGTGGGAGTAGTCCATTTCATCCTTCAGCCTGCTCTAGCATTCAAAATAATCAGGAATGATCTTCTGCCTCAATTCCATTTTCCCTTGAAGACAAAATCCTGTGGATGCATCTATTCAGTAATGGGAAATCCACAACAATCTAATTTAAGGGATTCTACAAATTTATGACCCTTAGATAAAGTTAAATGTTGTCAGTCAAAGTCCTAAATGCTTGACCCCTTTATTCTGAGATGGAGTCCTTGTAGTCTAGAATCTTTGGACAGGGTGGAATGACCTCTCAGTGTTTACAGTGTGAACTTATTAGGACTGTTAAACAAAGAACAAAGAACAAAGAAACCTACAGCACAGGAACAGGCCCTTCAGCCCTCCAAGCCTGCCCTGATCAAGATCCCCTGTCTAACCTGTCATCTATTTTCTAACGATCTGTGTCCATTTGCTCCCTGCCCATCCACGTACCTGTCCAAATAAATCTTAAAATACACTAACGAGTCTGCGTCTACCACCTCCGCTGGCAACACGTTCCAGGCACCCACCACCCTCTGTGTAAAGAACTTTCCACGCATATTTCCCTTAAACTTTCCTGCTCTCACTTTAAACTCATGACCCCTAGTAATTGAGTCCCCCACTCTGGGAAAAAGCTTTTTGCTATCCACCCTGTCTACATCCCTCATGATTTTGTAGACCTCAATCAGGTCCCCCGTCAATCTCCGTCTTTCTAATGAAACATTTGGTTAACATTTGGTTCCATACTTTCCTGACCAATCATAATGCAAATATCTCCAGGAATTGTTTTTTCTTCCTGCTTTCTAACATTACCTGTGGAATCTGTTGTTTAAAGTAATAGCACTGAAGAAATTGATGTCCACCCAGACTGCAGGATCCATGGAAGTAGCAAAATGGCAACCTTAGCACTCCAAGGACTAACCTTAATCAAGAAGGGCTGTTAAGAGTTGCGAGAAAATAAAGTGTGGGCTAGGAAAAGAGCAGAAATTTAAAAGTCAGAAAATGTAGAAAATGAGGCTCTACCTCAGAAGAAGGCTCAAATTGGCTGTCACTTTGGGAAAAGAGGATAACTTTATGAAAAAAGAGCACAGGTCAGAAAAGGAAGAGTAATCATGAAGGTGATGAAAAGCTGTTCTCATTCATCACGAGTATCACTATCAACAAGATTAGACTCACAAGGCACAACGGCAAGAAACAGCAAAAGGACCAGAAATTTAGACCAAGTCTGCAATATCAGCAGGGACTCAAAATTAAGCTGGAAAAGAGCAAAATTAAAAAAAAAACCTAGTTAAAGAATCTTGTGGAAGAAAAGTCAGGAGAAAGTGACCAGCATTTACGTGGAAAGACTTTAAAAGGCTGCAGTGAGATAGCTACATTGAAAAATCTGCACAGAAGAAAGATTGTGGAAGTTTGAAAAATTTCCATTTTGCTTGGGAAGAGGCAGGACAGCTCATCTTGGGCACAGAAGTTGGACAATCGCCATTTTTAACATTTCAAATGACGGGTAAATACAGCAAAATGCAAAAGCCAGGGAAGCTACAAGTTATATTGCATTGCAACACATAAGAGAGTTGAAAATGTGTGCATTGTTTGCAATCAAAAGTTTGCATTTTTGAGCCTACACACATGCCTCAACCTTAGCCTCATCAAAAGAGCTGGAAATGACTAAAATTCTGACTGAACAACAGAATCAGAAACAATTAGTTGTCCAAATGCACCATGTTTGACCAACAAGTTCAGGGGCAATTGGTAGAAAATGTCATCTGGCTCCCTGAAATCACAGCAGAACCCATAGAGAAGAAAGAAACCTATGAGGTTACGTACATTAGCACAAGATAATTTGTACCAATTATCTTGTTATCAATGTAGACAAAGTCACAGGCTTTACTAGGACTGGTAGAAATGTCCAATCCTTCCTATAACATAATTAATGCCGGTAACAGAAATCTTGCTGATTGAGCAGTGATATTAAATACTCAACTGGGGAGTCTGAAAAGTTTTTGCTAGTCAAAGAATCATAAAAGCCAAGAAGGATATTCAGCCTGATCAATAACTTGAGTGGGTTGAGCTGTATGTGATTCCATGCATGCCATATCAACATTCACAGATTCAGAACATAGTCAAGACAGGAAATTGCCTGGTCTAAGCATCCAGCAGACTACCTCACCCAATTAGAAAGATGTTTACCTGTTTTAAAGATGCAGTTATCTTTCTTGGTGGGCATTCACAAGATTAAAGTTCTTTCAGATAATATGACTACCTGAAATAGATCATCTCTCTGCAAAGGAAATTCAGGAGGTTAAAGGCCCTCTAGGCAGGGAAATGGGCCAACTTCAAGGTCAACAAGGAACAAGCATCTGCTGTGAAGGAGATCCAACAGATTAAAATTCCTTCAATGGAGAAATGATCCATGAATCAAAAACCATGTTCAACAGTCCTGAGGCAAAAGACCATTTTTCTTGATGCAAAGGGAATGCGCTCAGGGAAAATTGTAAAACATCCAGACCATTTACGTTTGTGAATTAAGAGGCTTGGAGGAGATGTGGTTGGTGGTACTATTGTTATATTGTACAACTGGGTAATGCAATGACTACGGGGAAATGTACTGCTTTTGAAGTGATGTACAAGGTAAAGTTTATGAAAGAATTAATGTTCATATTTCATTAATCTCTACTCATTCTGGTATTATCACATGCATTCTGTGGGCGAAGGCAAGAAGATCTATACTGGCCTTTATAGTAAACAATTGTAACTCCGTACAGCTCCTGAGAGCCCCATGACTTGTGCCTGACTATAATTTAATTGTATTTATTGCTAGAATGCAATAAATCATCTTGGCAACCAGAAACAGTGCCTCTTGTGCTCATGACAGTGAAGTGATATATCCTCGTTGATTGCTCTTTAAACATTCAAAACAAAATAGAGATAAAGGAGGGCAGTTGGCAGTGAAATAATTCAAAGACAGTTTGCTCTGAACCACACAATGATAGGTGACAGACACCAAAAAAAGTCCTCCATACTAACATCTGGGGGTTTGTTCTAAAGTTGTAGAGCAGTCTCACAGATTAGTCAAGTAACAGCCTGATAAAGTCCTTACAGACAATGTCCCAGACACCACCATCCCCATCCCTGGATATGTCCTGTACCACCGGCAGGACAGACCTGCAGAGGTGGTGGCACAGTGGCATACAGTCAGGACAGAGTTGCTCTAGAAGTTCTCACCAATGACTCCAGGCTTCATTAAGTGTCATGTCTTCAAGTTAAACATGAGGAAGGAAACTTCCTGAGAAATTGCCACATACTATCCTCCCTCAACTGAAGAATCAGTGCTCCTCTATGTTGAACAACACTTAGTCGAAATATTGAGACTGGCAAGAGCATAAAATGTACTCTGGATGGAGGATTTCAATGTCCCCAACCAAAGGTGGCTCAGCTACTGATCAGTGCTACTGATCGAGCTGGTTGAGTCTTAAAGGACATAGCTGCTAGATTGGGTCTGCGGCAGATGGTGTATGAAGTACGAACCCTTTTCATGCTGATTGCCACTAAACCAGGTAGGTTGACTGTAATTGGTAAGGCTATGATCAGCAAATTGCTGTTAACTATTTTATTGAGTTCACATAACAACAGTGTATGTTCCTTCAGTCTTTGAAGAACCCGTGTATTAATATTTATGTACTTCCAGGACATGCACGTGCAACACAATATAAGCTCAAATGACAAACCTAAATCAGTTATCAGTAAAATTCTTCACACATTCAGGGTTATCCACTAAATGTTGACCAATTGAAAAATGACATCTCCTGTTGGACACTGTTGCGGATTTTGCAAGCATGGCTGGTTGGATGCGATCAGTACCTGGCCTAATGCTAAAACTGAAAGGCTTTACTATTCAAAATGATCAGCCTGTACAGCAGACATCACATCAGCACTAAATTCATATACCACATTACTTTTCAGACTCCCCAGTTGAGTATTTAATATCACTGCTCAATCAGCAGGATTTCTGTTACCGGCATTAACTTATGTTATAGGAAGGACTGGACATTTCTACCAGTCCTAGTAAAGCCTGTGACTTTGTCTACATTGATAACAAGATAATTGGTACAAATTATCTTGTGCTAATGTACGTAACCTCATAGGTTTCTTTCTTCTCTATGGGTTCTGCTGTGATTTCAGGGAGCCAGATGACATTTTCTACCAATTGCCCCTGAACTTGTTGGTCAAACATGGTTCATTTGGACAACTAATTGCCATTGCCAGAATGTCACTTTTACTTGATGGCTGTATTCTGTTAGTGGCAAACTCCACTCAGACAGAAAGTACATGTATGCACATTGCAGCTGTTTCAACTCAACAAAATGAGTGACAGCCATTCACAAGCTCATTTCTAAGGACAATGCCCTGACCAAAGTCAACCTATTTGGTTCAAAATTTAAACAAAGCTTAGTTGCTATGGTCAATCAGCATCAGGGGGTATATGCTTTTACTTGAGCATATCTATGTCTGAGGTGGTAGTTGATAATTGAATTCAAATTCATGAAAAAGTTAATGAGTATTTAGTTGTGGAACTATCTCCTGCAATCTATACTTTCCAAATGCTACATAGGGATAATTTTGTCTATCAAGATGTGTTAATGAAGAATGGATGCAGAGATAATTTATTCAAGGTAAATTTTCCTGAATTTCTTCATAGAAATTTTGGAAGAAAATACATTTGTTTCATATTTCCAAGGATTTCCCATTGAAGAAATAAGGGGATGTTATGAGCATGTCATGAACACTTTATCCCATTTACTTCAGTGGGTGATCTTTCAGAGGATGTACTCAAGAAGATTAACATTTACGATGTGAAAGATCTTTTACTGTAGCAAGACACTGCCAGAGCTACTCATCTTTAGTTGTGTTCAATTGCTTTTGGTCATTTACTTTTCAATTTCTGTTCCATGGGGGTCGATAATTGGTGATTTTATCTGAAATGGGGCAGGATTACCATAAACGATAAAGCAAAAAGCCACCAGCAAGACTGCATCCCTTGCGTGTCCTGAATTTCAGTTCTGTCACCCGCATTTAGATCCTAACAACTCAATCTGCCCTTCCTTCAGCAGACACTACCCCTGAAATGATGGTGGGAAAGACATCATAGTATTTTGTCACTCAAGTTAGGGCGCTTCTCATCATGGAACACAGCAGTGGCACAGTCAACTGTCCATCTGAGGAGATAATAGACTATGTCCATGATGTAAGGCATCTCTGGACTGAACATTAACAGTTATGACTTAAAGGTCAACTTATGAGAAGCAGTCCCTTCTGGCTGGTGTAGATAAATAGCACAGGCCATAAGTTGACTGATGTTTACCATTTTCTTCTGGCAAGCTCATTCCTCTTTGCTTCGAAGTAGTGATTGCTTAGGTAATGATGCTTTCTGATGATAAAAACACAATTAGAAGTGAGACGTTGCCAAGGCAAACAATAATTGAAACAGGAGCTCCTGTGAGCTAATGTGGAAACCAACATTTGCCATCCTTTACCGCCAGATCACAAAGTCAGCTGCCTTTTCATTCGGGGCTGCGGCCTCTGTTCCCATTGTTAGAACAAGAAATATAAATAATTTCAACTGACATGCTATAAGTATCTGTTGACAGGAGTAAATTAGGATGCTAAAAATTAGTGTTGATGATTTCTTTGTTTCTTTGGACATTCTGTGGAAAGAATTGTATGGCTGGTGAGGTTTCCTGCTCTGTCACTCAGAGTCCCTACTGATGCTGACTACCCCATAGGCTGCAAACGTTCAGAGTGTTCACTGGCTGGAGGTGCAATCTCTCTCTTGTGGGGAAACCCCACCTCAGAGAGCTGTTGGCTCATCTGTTTGGCCAGCGGTTTTGTGATCCCCAGAATCTGAGTCCTAAAGCCAAGTGTGGAGGCATTGATGGGGGGGTCTTGTGGCAGGGATATAATGGAGAAGCCTGGGGGTTGTGAGGACAGAGTGTTGGGGAGAGGACAAAGTCTGTTACAGTAGGAATGGTCATGGTTGAAGTGTATGAGACAACGGGCACTTGGGTGCCGGTGAGGGCATTCAACCTTGAAAAGGGCCAGAGATGGAGCCGACACTCAATTTCCCACCCGGACCTGATCAGAACACTGCGTTATAACATTTGTGAAAAGCTGTATTAACAGGTAGGATTTTACATTCCCCTGTTGACAGGCTTGCATGCAGTAGGCTTTCACATTAGCACGGAAGTTCATATACCATATTACTTATTTGTATGATTGGCAGAATGCCAATTTTTCTAGATGGCTATATCCTGTTAGCGGCAAACACCACTCAGATAGAAAAAGACACAGATGCAGACTGCATCTGTTTCAACTCAACAAAATGGGTGACAGCCATTTACAGGTTCATTTCTAAGGGCAATGCCCTGAATAAAGATGGCTTCTTTTCCGGGAGCATCAGAGGCTGAGGTGTGATCTTATAGAGTTTCATAGAATTGTGAGGGGCATGGAAAGACTGTAAATCTAAGATCTTTTCCCCAGGTTTGTGCAGTCCAAAACTAGAGGGTATAGGTTTAATCTGAAAGGGGAAAGATTTAAAAGGGACTTGAGGAGCAACTTTTTCATGCAGAGGGTGATGCGTCTATGGAACAAGCTGCCAAAGGAGGTGGTGGAAGCGAGTACAATTACAACATTTAAAAGGCATCTAGATAGGTACATGAATAAGAAGGGTTTAGAGGGATATGTGGCAAACAGGACTTAGTCAGTTTAGGATATCTGGTCAGCATGAATGTGTTGGAATGAAGGGACTGTTTCTGTGCTGTATAACTTTACAACTCTATGACCCATCTGGATTAAAATTTAAACAAGGCCTGGCAGATAAGATCAATCATTCAATGTTTACTGGCTGGAAGTGCAATCCGCAACCCAAGCTTGGCAGTTAACTGTCAGTCTTCATCTGACTTGTGCATTCACCATAGCCTATCAATCTATCAATCATAGGCCACTTGCCAACCACTCAGCCCTCTTTCCTTAAAAAGAATACAGTGATATTGATTCTAACATTGCTATTCTTTCAAATATTCTGGTAAGTGTAAAATGGAAAGCTTTAACAGTACGTGTCTTTTCTCAGAGATAAATTACTGGAGACATGAAAAGAACTATAATCTGATAATTCAACGTTCTGATCATGTATTCCCACAGGTTCAAAGTAGGTCAGCTGCAGAGGTGATGATTGTTCTAACTAGAATCTAAAATTCCCTAGATTCTGGAATCAGGCCAGCAAATTCAAAGTTAGCAAATGTAGCACCACTATTCAAAGGAAAAAAAAAGGTAGAAAACAATTAACAACACAGCAGTTTTCCCAACTGTCATCTGAAAGTGCTGGAATCTATTACTGATCTATTCTTAACAACATACATGCAAAAGCACAGTCCAATGGGATGAATTCAACATGGCTTTATGAGAGGAAAATCGTATTTGGTAAATCTAGATTAATTTTTTGTGAATATAATTCATAGGGTAGTTAAGGGCGGACTAGTAAACATGGCACACCAGGGATTCCCAAAGGCGATTGATATTATGCCCACAAATGTTTTATGTACAAGAACAAACATGAAATTGGGTGTGATATATTCGCAAGGTTAGAGAGTTGGTGATCAGAACAGACTGAATGCAGAGAGTAGAAGCTGTTGGAGATCTGAAATTAAAAACAGAGACAGAGGGAAACAGAGTCAGCATTTTAAGTTCAATACAACTCTTCAGGACTGCTGAGCAGAAAACCAAGGAATATCAGAGGAGATGGTGGCAATAATGGAGGGATCCAGGGAAATACCCTGGGGTTAAAATAGTATCAGAGATAATGGGATCATGGGTTCAAATCTGCATGGCAGCTACTAGAATTTGAACTCAATTAATACAACTCAGAGATAAAGTTAGCCTCAATAACAGTGACTGATTGTTGTAATATCCCATCTGCTTCACGAACGTTATTTATGGTATGGCTGACAAAAATCTCCTGATATACAGCAGTGTGGTTAACTCATAACTCCCTCTGAAAAGGCATAACAAGTCACTCAGATCAAAGGCAATTCGGAATTAAAACAAATGCTGGCCTTGTCAGTGATGCCTACATTCCATGAAAGAATAAAGATCAGAAAAAAAGAGACATTTAAGTTGACAGGTTGTGATCGATGCCGTGCATTTCTTTACTCAAAGGATTTGAAATTTATGGAGTTCTCTACCCCAGAGGCTGTGAATGCTCCATTGTCAAATACAATTAAGGCTGAGATAGACAAAGGTTTAGTTTCTCAGGGAATCAGATGATATATGGAGCCAGCAGAAAAGTGGAGTTGAAACCCAGGATCATGTTGAATGATGAAGCAGGCCATCATAAACTTGAAGAAAAATTCTAGAATGTACTCCCCTGGTATCAGGAACATTGCTTCGGTATGACATTAGTCCAGCTCGTGTCCCACAGCATGTGGTAAAATGCATCAAGTTAGGGTTCAAATAAGATCTCATGACATTGTTGGTGACACACTAACTTTGGTTAATGATCGGATAGGTAACAGGAAATAGAGAGATGAATGGGTCAATCTCAAACTGGAAAGATGTCATGTGGGGAATGCAACAAGGACTAATGTTGGAGTCTCAACTATTTTAATGCTGTATCACAGAAATAATCACATATAGGGTTGTTAAATTTGCTGAGGACACAAAGGTAAGTAAAAGACTCAGTTCTGAAAATGGTATAAGGAATCTGTGGAGGGATGTAGAGAAGTTAAATGAGGGGACAAGAGTTTGGGAGCTGGTATGTAATGTGGGAAAATGTGAATGTGTGCTTTGGCAGCTCATTATTTAAATGGAGTGAGATTGCAGAACTCTACAGTGCAGAAGGATACGTGTGTTTATATGCAGGTGCAGCTAGTGATTTGGAAGCAAATGGACTGCTGTTATGTGCTGCAAGAGGAATGAACATAAGCATAAGGAAGCCATGCTATATGTGTATGGAGTGATGGTAGGTGTGCAGTGGACTGCGTAATGCACATTTGGAGTACTGTATACAGTTTTTGACTTGTCTTTGAACACACTCCACAGCGGAACCAAGTTTCTTAAAAGTTTCTTTCAAGTCGTAAGAAACAAACAAGAGGCAAAAGTAGACATTGGGCCGCTCCAAATTGATGGAAGGCTAGTGATGGGAGATAAGAAAATAGCTGAAAAACTTGATAAGTGCTTTGCATCAGTCTTCACAGTGGAAGACATGAGTAGTATGCCAACAATTCGGGAGAGTCGGGGGCAGAGTTGAGTATGGTAGGCATTACAATAGAGAAAGTGCTAGAAAAGCTAAAAGGTCTAAAAATTGATAAATCACCTGGCCCTGATGGGCTACATCCTAGAGTTCTGAGGGAGGTGGCTAAGGAAATAGCGGAGGCTTTGGTTGTGATCTTTTAAAAGCCACTGGAGTCTGGGAAAGTCCCAGATGATTAGAAAATTGCTGTTGTAACCCTCTTGTTTAAGATAGGATCAAGGCAAAAGATGGAAAATTATAGGCCAATTAGCCTAGCCTCAGTTGTTGTTAAAATTCTAGAATCCATTGTTAAGGATGAGATTTCTAAATTCCTGGAAGTACAGGGTCAGATTAGAACAAGTCAGCTTGGATTTGGTAAGGTGAGGTCGTGCCTGACAAACCTGTTAGAATTCTTTGAAGAGGCAACAAGTGTGTGAGACCAGGGAAACCCAGTAGATGTTATCTATCTAGACTTCCAAAAGGTCTTTGATAAGGTGCCTCACGGGAGGCTGCTGAGCAAGGTGAGGGCCCATGGTGTTCGAGGTGAGCTACTGGCTTGGATTGAGGATTGGCTGTCTGACAGAAGGCAGAGAGTTGGGATAAAAGGCTCTTTTTCGGAATGGCAACCAGTGACGAGTGGTGTCCCACAGGGTTCAGTGTTGAGGCCGCAACTGTTCACTATATATATTAATGATCTGGATGAAGGGACTGGGGGCATTCTGGCAAAGTTTGCCGATGACACGAAGATAGGTGGACAGACAGGTAGTACTGAAGAGGTGGGGAAGCTGCAGAAAGATTTAGACAGTTTAGGAGAATGGTCCAGGAAATGGTTGAATGAAATTCAACATGAGCAAATGCGAGATTTTGCACTTTGGAAAAAAGAATACAGGCATGGACTATTTTCTAAACAGTGAGAAAATTTGTAAAGCAGAAGTACAAAGGGACCTGGGAGTATTAGTCCAGGATTCTCTAAAGGTTAACTTGCGGGTAGAGTCCGTGATCAAGAAAGCGAATGTAATGTTGTCGTTTATCTCAAGAGGGTTGGAATATAAAAGCAGTGATGTGCTTCTGAGACTTTATAAAGCTCTAGTTAGGCCCCATTTAGAATACTGAGTCCAATTTTGGGCCCCACACCTCAGCAAGGACATACTGGCCCTGGAGTGTGTCCAGTGGAGATTCACATGGATGATCCCTGGAATGGTAGGTTTAACGTATGATGAATGGCTAAGGATCCTGGGATTGTATTCATCTGACTTTAGAAGGTTGAGGGGAGATCTAATAGAAAGTTACAAGATAATGCATGGCTTAGAAAGGGTGGACGCTCGGAAGTTATTTCCGTTAGGCGGGGAGACTAGGACCCGTGGGCACAGTCTTAGAATTAGAGGGGGTAAATTTAAAACGGAAATGAGGAGACATTTCTTCAGCCAGAGAGCGGTGGGCTTGTGGAATTCATTGCCACGGAATGCAGTGGATGCCGGGACGTTCGAGGCCTTCAAGGCAGAGATTGGTAAATTCTTGATCTCACAAGGAATCAAGGGCGACGGGGAGAGTGCAGGGAAGTGGAGTTGAAATGCCCATCAGCCATGATTTAAATGGCGGAGTGGACTCAATGGACCAAATGGCCTTACTTCCACTACTATGTCTTATGGTCTTATGGTCATATGGCTCTTAACATTGCTAAAGAGGTTTTGGGGATCGACGATAGTTCCAAAGTCTGCAAAGAAGATTGAGAAAGACAGAAAAAGGGACACTTTTAGAATAAGGAGACAGGCTAGAATTGGGTTTACCCAGGGATAAGAAGAAAGCTGAAACTGTAATGGAGTTAGTCAAGCATTTCGATATGTCAGAGAAACAGTTAAGTGCAGTGGAGTTAGAAAAAAAAACTTGCAAATTAAACAATTGAAGTGAGAAAATGAAACTGAAATGTTGGAGCTGGAGAAAGAAAGGGGCCTGAAAACAAATTGAATTACGGCTAAAAGCAAACCAAAGGACCAAAAGCAAAAGAGAGAGAAGAAAGGGAGAAAGAGACAGAACCTGAACTTTGAAAATTGAAAATTAGACAGGACAGCCAACTTAAAATGATGGAAATGAAGGTCGAAGGCGGGCTCAGAGAGGAGGAGGGTGATGATGATCTGACCCATTTTAGCCAAAGATCTGGTAGGGACATATACAAATATTTCAAAATATTACCAAAATTTGATGAAAAAGATGTAGAAAGCTTTCTTCCTTTCGTTTGAGAAATCAGCAAAAACAGATGACCCGGCCAGAGACTGTGTGGGTAATGTTAATTCAGACCAAGCCGGTAGGCAGGGCTCGTGAGGTATTTGCAGTGTTGTCAGTGGAGGTGTTAGGAGAATATGAATAAGTAAAACAGGCTATTTTGGGTGCCTATGAATTGGTACCAGAAGCACGTGGGCAACGGTTCAGAAATGCAAGAAAGCTCCCAGTTCAGAACTGTATTGAGTTTGAACAAATTAAGCAGAGCAACTTTGATGGATGGATGAGAGTATTAAAGATAGAAAAGAGATATGAGGATCTTAGAGATGTTATTCTGCTGGAGGAGTTTAAAACCTCACTTCCAGAAGTGATAAGAAGTCATGCTGAGGATCAAAAATTTAAAACAGTGAGATGAACTACAGAGATGGTAGATGAATACACATTCACATACACTGAAGACAGCGACTTTTAAGATATATTTGGACAGGTACATGGATGGGCAGGGAGCAAATGGACACAGACCGTTAGAAAATACATGACAGGTTAGACAGAGGATCTTGATCGGCGCAGGCTTGGAGGGTCGAAGGGCCTGTTCCTGTGCTGTAGGTTTCTTTGTTTCTTTGTTTATTAGTGCATATATCAAAATCTAGCTTCTGGCGGCAATTTCATTCTGTGAGGGATAGAAATTGGGAAAGAGGGAGATCCTTCAATGAAAAACAAAATGTAGATCACATTGGGAACAGTTTACCATATGTGAAAAAAGAAAACCAAGCGGGTCAAAAAGACGTGAAAGACCTCAGATGTTTTCACTGCAATAAGGTGGAACAGTGAAAGCCACAGAGCTAGCGGTTTAAGAAAGGCACTGGGGAAAACCAATGGGACTAGTTGACATTGTGAAGGAAACCCAAACAGAAGGCGAGGAGCTGCAGGAGAGTACACAGCCTAGTCACAGGTTGGATAGTAAGATAGCACCCAATCTTTTCAAAGACCCCACCTGTCTGATAAGGCTTATTCAGGTAGAACAGGGGGAGTAGGTAAAGAACTTACAATATTGAGAGTTACGAGAACTGGTTAATCTCTAACAGGAAGATATGAAAATATTTGCACTCCTTCTGAAATATTGCCCAAGTTAAACTTGTAATAAATGGAGAGGGAATAAATATTCCCCGGGGTAAGATAAGGCTAGAAATTCCAATTAAGACTAGGGAAGTAATAGCAGGAGTGACAGAAAATTGGCTATTCCAGGAGTACAGTTTGTTCTGGGAATAATATTGCTGGATCACAGGCAGGAGTGATGCCCATTGTAGTGGAGAAGTCAAAAGAAAACCAGGAAATTGAGCAGTTAAAAGAAAAATACCCTGGAATTTTTCTGGACTGTGTGGTTACAAGATGGCACAGCCATAAGTTAAAACAAGAAGGGAGAACAAAAGAGAAAGATGAAGGAGTTTCTGAAGAACGGTCTAGACTGGAAACATCAGCTTTCCTGCTCCTCTGATGCTGCTTGGCCTGCTGTGTTCATTCAGCTCTGCACCTTGTTATCTCAGAAAGATGAAGGAGTTGAGGTCCAGTTAGCTGACACTCTGATGAAATGGTAAAGGAAAATCTTAAGCAGGTAGAGGATCAGGGAGAATATTTAGTTCTGAAAGATTAATGGAGTTAGAACAAAAAGATGAGACGATAAAGGACTTGGATCATAAAGTCTACTCAGAAAAGGAATCAGAATTTATTTAAGGATAAAATCTTAAGGTAGAAATGGAGACATTGGATGGTTAGTCGAGATGTCAAATGGGCGGAAGTTCACCAGATTATGTTGCCAGAAAAAACAGACAGGAAGTATTGAGGATAGTACACAAGTTACCTGTAGGAAGTCATTTAGGAGTGAGGAAGACTCAGGCTAATATACAGAAGCATTTCTATTGGCCTGGATTACATAAAGATGTGGTTGTATTTTTCAGTGCCTGTCTTATCTGTCAGATGGTAGGAAAGCCACAGGCAGTAATAAAACCAACACCTTTGATGCCAATTCCCTGAATTAAAAAACCATTTACATGGGTTATAATTGATTGTGTGGGTCCCCTCCCTAAAAGCAAAAGTGGGAACCAGGATTTGCTAACCATAATGGATGTGTCTACCAGGTTTCTGAAGACAATTCCATCATGGAACGTCAAGGCAAAAAAGCTCGTGGAAGAATTGGTTGCTTTCTTTACTCCTTCTGGCCTACTCAGGGAGATTCAGTCAGACCAAGGGTCTAATTTTACTGCCAAACTATTTAAGGAGATCAAGGATAGTTTAGGCACCAAACACTTTAAATCAAATGCCTACCATCCTGAATCCCATTAGGAAGATGGCATCAGACCCTAAAGACAATGCTGAGGGTTAATTGCCAGGCTTACCCAAATGATTGGGATAAAGGTACCCCATTTATATTGTTTGCTATTAGAAATGCTCCAAATGAATCACTACAGTTTCCGCCATATGAATTGATATTCAGACCTTTAAGAGGGCCATTAAAATTAATTAAGGAAAAGTTGATAGGCCCAAAGTCAGAGATCTCACAGTTGGATTATGTCTCTGATGTGTGAAGAAGATTAAGCAGGGTAGGTGAATTAGCTAGACAACATTTGAAGATGCACAGCACGTAATGAAGCAAGAAGCAAGAAATTTGTATATTGCCCATGGGGATAAAATATTGATGCTGTTACAAGTGGTAGGAAATCCCTTAAAAGCAAAGTTTGGTGGTTAATATCAGATTGGAAAGAAGTTAAATCAGCTGAATAATCTGGTAAAGATGCCAGAAAGAAAAAAAAAATTGAGTAAGTCATGTGAACATGCTGAAACCCCACTATGACTGGGAAAAGGAACTGGAAAATCAGGTATAAGTCACCTCCACTCAGAGTGAGAAATCAAATCCAGATGATTTGAGGTGCCTCAGAATAATTTGTATAATGAAGAATGCCTTAAGGAGTGGGATAGGATAGTGAACTATCTGACCCAGGAATAGAAAGTTGAATTAAAAGACTTGTTACAGTGCTATGAAGACATGTGTAAAAATACAATGGGGAGGACTAACAAAATAGTACATGAGTTTGATGGAGGGAGTGCTGTTCTGATAATACAACACCCCAACAGGCTTAATCTTCTCAAAGCAGTGCAGGCTGAGAAGCAAGTGGAAACGATGCTCCTAAGGAGACATCATAGAGGCGAGCCAAAGAGAGCAGAGTTTGCCAATTGAGGATGATCCAGTTGTGTTGGTTTCCAAGCCTGATGGCATTCAATGATTCTATATGGATTATTGAAAGATCAGCGTCGTGACCAAATCTGACTCATTCCCAATCCCAATGTATGGAAAAAGGAGGACAAGCACTTATATCACAAAGTTTGGCACACTTTGTAATTACTGGCAAATACCTTTGTTGGAAATAGCAAAAGATGTTTCTGATTTTGTAACCCAAATGGGCTATATCAACGTAAAGTGATGCACTTTGGAATGAAAAATGCAGCAGCCATTTTTCAAACGCTGATAAACAGAGCTGTTGCAAGATTGGCCAATTGTGTCATCACCATAGATGCCGAGTGACCTTTAGTCATTTGTGGAAAGATCACATGGAGCATTTAGCAGAGCTCTTTGACAAAATATGGGAGGCAAAGTTAGGCATAAACTTGGCAAAAACAGAATTTGCGAATGTAGAAGTGACATTCTTGGGATACACCATCAGATATGGACAGATGACACCGAGGAATGTGAAGATGAAGGTCATCAAGGAATTTATGATGTTTGTGATTGGGTGGACTCTACAAGAACTTTGTGTCGAACTTTAGTGATATAGTGGCACCATTGACAGATTTGTTAAAAAAAACACAAATTTCCAGTGGACAGAACAATACCAGGAGGCATTTGAGAATTTAAAATCAGCGCTAACCACTGCTCCAGCTTTAGTCACGCCAAATTTCTTGAAACCCTTCAAAGTCTCCATCGAAGCAAGTGATGTAGGTGTTGGAGCTGTGTTGTTACAGAAGGATGGTTGTAGAATTGAAAGGCCAATTGGTTATTTAAAGCTCAATATCCACCAAAAAAATTCAACCATTAAGAAAGAATTGTTGAGTTTGGTAAGCACTTTATAACATTTTAATACTGTTGTTGCAAACTGTGCTTAAGAAACAGTTGTGTATACTGATCACAATCCGTTGACATTTCTGGAAGGATTTAAGGACGAGAACACCAGATTATTTTGTTGGAATCTCATGTTACAAGTGTTCAATTTACAGGTCGTACATGTTGTGGATTGTGAAAATGTTATCACGGATGCTTTGCCATGGGTTTAAAAGAAAAAATGTTTATACAAAAGTGAAACAGCAGTGATCAATGATAATGGGAACTGCAGATGCTGGAGAATCCAAGATAACAAAGTGTGAAGCTGGATGAACACAGCAGGCCAAGCAGCATCTCAGGAGCACAAAAGCTGACTTTTCGGGCCTAGACCCTTCATCAGAGAGGAGGATGGGGAGAGGGTTCTGAAATAAATAGGGAGAGAGGGGGAGGCAGACCGAAGATGGATAGAGGAGAAGATAGGTGGAGAGGAGAGTATAGGTGGGGAGGTGGGAAGGGGATAGGTCAGTCTGGGGAGGACGAACAGTTCAAGGAGGTGGGATGAGGTTAGTAGGTGGGAAATGGAGGTGCGGCTTGAGGTGGAGGGTGGGATCCTCCTCCCCGGACTGACATATCCCTTCCACACCTCCCCACCTATACTCTCCTCTCCACCTATCTTCTCCTCTATCCATCTTCGGTCTGCCTCCCCCTCTCTCCCTATTTATTTCAGAACCCTCTCCCCATCCCCCTCTCTGATGAAGGGTCTAGGCCCGAAAAGTCAGCTTTTGTGCTCCTGAGATGCTGCTTGGCCTGCTGTGTTCATCCAGCTTCACACTTTGTTATCAGTAGTGATCAATGTTATATATAATATAAATTATATAAATAGAACTTGTATGAAATGTGTATCCCTAGATTAATGATGTAATGGAGTTAAGGTTTATAAAGAAAAAAGAAATGAAGCAATCTTTTCATAATGATCAGAGATAATGGGAACTGCAGATGCTGGAGATTCCAAGATAATGCCTGCTGTGTTCATCCAGCCTCACATTTTATTATCTTTTCATAATGATGGTCTTTTTTTTTCTTAAGGGCGAAGTTGGTTAAAAAGCTTATGGATTAGCAGGCAGGAAGTTAGAGTTTGGTGTTTATAAAATGTTGGGGAGAAAGCAGTGTATCGACCCTTTCAAAAGATCATGTGCTTTTTCTATGCTTATAGATTCAGAAAGGATGTCTGTGGGTGACAGCTTGTGGGTTTTCAGGTGTATAAAACACCTGAACTGAAATATTTGTATTAAAAGGCCATACAGTCAGCAGGACAAGCAGCAGTTTTGTTTTGTTACCAAGACAACAAGTTTTGAATTTAGCCAATCAATTTGAATCAGGCACTTAGATATCAAAAACCAATTCAATTTAAATCTGATCATTTTGACAACATAGCACTAATCCCATTATAAGAAATTGATGCATCATCAAAGGTATAAAAGGAGAGGACAGTTGGAAAAAGATGGGAGAGTGAATTGCACGTGCCAGAGTTAATGGCTCTGAGCTCGCAAGAAAGAATTGCTGCCTCTCATAGACTTCTCCAAATCTTGGAGAAAGCACCATCTAAATCAAAAGTACCAATGGCATGACTAGCTAATATTCCTGACAGAACCTTGGATGGAGAAGGCACAGAACACTCTGGAAGACATGTAACCTGGCTATTATTTCAAAATTAAATCCTATGTTTTTTTGTATTTTATATAAGTGAGACTTGTACTTATTGGAAATAGTATACCATTAGAATCTTGTTTCATTCATGAATAGTTAGTAGTTAGAAGCTAGTAGTCAGAAGAATAAGAGTTATAAATTAGTAATTAGAAGTTCTGAGGAAGGGCCACCGGACCCGAAACGTTAACTCTGATTTTTCCTTCACAGATGCTGCCAGACCTGCTGAGCTTTTCCAGCAACTTTTCCAGCTTTGTTCCTGATTTACAGCGTCTGCAGTTCTTTTGGTTTTTATTTAGTAGTTAGAAGCAGTTTATTTGGTTTGTTAATAGTTCAGTTAATTTATTCACTCTTAGACCGAGATAAGTAAGTTGTTGCTTGTTGATTTTAAAATAAGTGTTAGGGATTTCTTTTAGTTAACCTCATTGGAAGTTGCTAAAAGGCAGGTTATACCACTTGTCACACTCCTTTTACAGATAATAGGATAAGGTGTTCCCCTTTGGTTGTATTGATTTTAGTTCTCAGAGGGAGGATCAACCTCAACTTTATGGTATTAACCAATCTACCAGGAGGAACCTTGTCAATCATCTTACTGAAGTTCATATCGTTCACGTGCACAGCTCTGCCCTCATCAACCCTTTTTGTTAGTTCTTCAAAAATACTCAAACAGGTTAGTGAGACAGACCTCCCACCCACAAAGCCATGCTGACTATCCCCAATCAGTCCTTGCCTCTCCAAATACATGTAGATTGTGACCCTCAGGATTCCTTCCAACTGTCTATAGTACAACGCCAATAAGGTGATCATTCCTTTCTTATTTCTCTGGACTCTTGTTATCACATTCTTGAAGGCTTCCCATTTTCCAGAAATCCCTTCACTTGCAAACATCTGCCCCAAGTCAACTTTTGAAGGATCTTTCTTAATAATGTCAAAATTGGCCTTCCTCCAATTTAGAACTTTAAGTTTTAGATCCAGTCTATCTTTTTCCATCGTTATTGTAAAAGTAATAGAATTTTGGTCACCGGCCCCAAAGTGCTCCCCCACTGACACTTCAACCACTTGCCCTGCCTTATTTCCCAAGAATAGGTCCAGGTTTGCACTTTCTCTAGTTCGGACATCCACATACTAATTCAAAATTTTTTATTTTGTACACACTTAACAAATTCCTCTCCATCCAAGCCCTTAACACTATGGCAATCCCATTTATGTTCAGAAAGTTAAAATTCCCTTCTATAACCACCCTATTATTCTCACAGATAACTGAGATCTGCTTACAAATTTGTTTCCCAATTTCCTGCTGACTATTGGGCTGCTATAGTACAACCCCAATAAGGTGATCATCCCTTTCTTATTTCTCAGTTCCATCCAAATAACTTCCCTCGACATATTCCCAGGAATATCCTCCCTAAATAAAGCCGTAATACTATCCCTTATTTTAAAAAAAAGCCATTCCCTCTCCTCTTTTGCTCCCCTTTCAATCTTTCCTATAGCATCCATACCCTGGAATATTAAGCTGCCAGCCCTCAAGCCATGTCTCTGTAATTGCTATAAAATCCCAGTCCCATATTCCTAACCATGCCCTGAGTTCATTTGCCTTACCTGTTAGACTTCTGCATTGAAATAAATGGAGATTAACTTATCAGTCCTACCTCATTTTCTACTTTGCTCCTGCCTGCACTGACTTACTCCTTTCTCTCAAATTGTACCAGTCTAATTTTAATCTCTTTCCTCGCTATCTCCCTGGTCCCTCATGAGCTCCTGGCACTGGGAGTAATCCAGATATTACTACCCTCAAGGACGGCCTTTTTAAATTTCTGCCTAACTTCCTGTGTTCTCTCTTCAGAATCATATCTCTTTCCCATCCTATGTCATTAGTTCCAATGTGTACAATGATCTCTTGCTAGTCCTTCTCCCCCTTGAGAATATTCTGTACCCTCTTCAAGATATCTTTGATCCTGACTTCAGGGAGGCTACACACCATTCTGATGTCTCGCTGTCAGCCATAGACATGTCTGTCTAGAGGCTGATTAGAGAGTATCCATTCACACTTGATCACTTGGAACCTACCAAACCCCTCATTACATTAGAGCCAGTCTTGGTATCAGAACCTGTAATGCCAGTGCTACATTCCCTGGAGACTCCATCACCCCCTGCATTTTCCAAATCAGCATATTTGTTTGAGATGGTGATAGCCATGGGAGACTCCTGCACTCCTTCCTCTCCCACATTTCCTAGAGGTCACCCAGATACCTGACTGTATGTTCAGTTTATATCCCTTCCTGCAACTACCATCCATCACACCTCCTGGCTGCTGTAAATTCCTTATTGCCTCTAACTGCCACTCTAACTGATCCATGCGATCCCATGGGATTTGCAAACAATCTACAGACATAATCATCAGTAACATGGAAACTCTCCCTAATCCCCCACATCCAGCAGGAAAACCACATCACTCTAATAAAGGCTATCTTTGCACCTTAATAATCTACAGACCCAGAAAATAGCACAGTCTTATTGCTCTGAAAACACTCTTCCAGGCTAGCTTAGTACCTATGAAAAACACCAAGGTTGAACTTTAAAAAGCCACTTAGCTGCTCCCTGCTGTGAATTCTCACACATGGGTTTCTCCAAGGTCAGCTATGAATTTTGCTACTTGTTTATTTTTCCTAGAACAAACTCCAATGTCCATTGATACTTGAAACCAGACAGCAAAGGCAGCAGCTGTGCAGCTTATTGCTGAGTCAGACAGCAGTATCATTTTCTTTCTCTGTTTGAATCACTGCCCATGTGGTCACCTACTTCAGTTTCTCTTCCTCCTTTTTAAAGTGGTGTTGCTTTGAACATTTTTCCCCAAAGTTCCAAACTTATGCAACTGCTTATAAAGCAGGAATTACTGTTCCTAAGATTTGAGAAAATTAGCTTAACCCTGAAAATAATTGAAAAAAGGAGCAACTCTTACAACCATATTTTTTCCCATCCACCATTCACTTTTACAGTAACACGTTGGCCCTGTACTCACTATCACCCTTTTGTATATATCCCTTTGCTCAGATGTAGATTTTCTTTCAAGTAGCCTCTGTCAATCCACTTTGCCCAGATCCTGCCTTATTAAAGACAGCCTTCTCCCAGTTTAAAGCATTTACCTGCAGTTCATCTTCGTTCTTATTCATAATTACCCTAAATCGTACTGAATTATGGTCACTATCACCAAAATGCCCTTCCCAAATCCATATCTAGCACTCACTCGATCGTTTCCTAACATTAGGTGCAGCATTTCCACTCTGTTGTAGGACTTTCTACATGCAAATTTTAAAAGATCACCTGGACACATTTTAAGAATTCTGCCTCCTCTATGTCTTTTTCACTTTGTCTATCCTGGTTAATATTGGAAAATTTGAAATCCGCTACTGTCTTATATTTTTTAGGGAACATCTGCTGACTTATGTAACTGTGATAACTGTACATGCACTGGTGTCAGAAAACACAACCTTTCCTTTACTCTTCTCTGAGGTTTACCTCCATATTTGTCTTTCTAATTCTCCCAAACTGTTTGGGGGTCTCATTGAGCATCATTGCTCTTTTTCTGGTTTGAAATTCTATCCATATGACCTCATTTGAGGAACCACCTACGATATGATACGATATACCGCAGTAATTGACTCTTTAATAATCAATATTGCATCACCACCTTCTCTTTTACACACATCTTCACTCCCATATCTCTACACCCCCATTCAACCCCCCTCCATCTTGATTGGAACATGCTGAACTGTCAGTCCTTTTCCATCCCTCAATCATATCTCCATCATAGCAAAGATTTCTATGTGTTAATCAACAACATTAACTCATCTGCCCATTTTCTTCCAAGCAATCTTGATAGTAAGTGGCATTCTGCCTTATACTTTAACTTCAGAGATAGCTTTGGCAAATAGATTTAAGGAGAATCTAAACAGATTCTACAAATACATGAGGGACAAAGGAGTAGCTAGGGAGACAATAGGGCCACTTAAAGATCAGTAAGGCCACCTATAGTTGGAACTGTCGGAGAAGGGGTAGATACTAAGATAGAGCATTTCGCATCTGTGGAGATGGATATGCAAGGAAGAGAACATGGGGAAATAAATAGCAACATCTTGAGAAATATCCATATTACAGAACAGGAAGTGCTGGGCATCTTAAAAATGCTGGTGGATGGGAAAAAATGTGGGTGCAAGAATTGCTTCTTTTTTGAAGTATTTTCAGGGTTGAGCTGATTTTCTCAAATCTTAGGAACAGTAATTCTTGTTTTGTAAGCTGTTGCATAGGTTTGGAACTTTAAGGAAAAAGAATGGTCAAAGCAATGCCACTTTAAAAAGGAGGAAGAGAAACTAAAGTAGGTGACCATATGGACAGTGATTCAAACAGAGAAAGAAAAAAGTGGGTAAATGCCTGGGACATGATCAGGTGTACCCTGAACTCTATGGGAAGCAAGGGAAGTGATTGCTAGGCCCCTTGTTGAGACACCTGTTTCATCGATAATCACAAGTAAAATGCTTTAAGACAGGAGGTTGGCTAACGCGGTGCCACTATTTAAGAACTGTGGTAACAAAAGCCCAGGGAACTATAGACCAGTGAGCCTTACATCAGTTGTGGGGAAGTTGTTGGAGGGGATCCTGAGGAATAGGATTTGGAAAGGCAAGGCTGATTAGGGATAGTCAACAAGGCTTTGGTGTGGGAAAACGTGTCTCACCAAATTGATTGAGTTTTTGGAAAAAGTAACAAAGAGAATTGATGAGGGCAGAGCAATGGACATGATCTATATGAAGTTCAGTAAGGTGTTCAATAAGGCTCCTCTTGGTAGACTGGTTAGCAAGATTAGATCCCATGAATTACAGGGAGACCTAGCTATTTGGATAAAGAACTGGCTCAGAGGGAGGTGTGGAGGGTTGCTTTTCAGACTGGAGGCCTATGGCCAGCAGTATGCCACAAAGATCTGTGCTGGGTCCACTGTTTTTGTCATTGATAAAAATGATTTGGATGTAAGCCTAAGAGGTGTGGTTGGTAAGTTTGCAGATGACACCAAATTTGGAGGTGTAGTGGACAGCAAAGAAGGTTACTTCAGAGTACAACAAGATCTTGATCTTGGATAAGTGCAGCTCCAACAACACTCAAGAAGCTTGACACCATCCGGACAAAGCAGCCCACTTGATTGGCATTACATTCACAAGCATCCACTCCTTCCACCACTAATGTTCAGTAGCAACGGTGTGTACTATCTACAAGATGCACTGTAGAAATTCACCAAAGAATCTCAGATAGCACCTTCCAAACTCATCATCACTTCCATTTGGAAGGACAAGGGCAGCAGACATATGGGAACACCACCTGCAAGTTCCCCTCCAAGCCACTCACCATCCTGATTTGGAAATGTATCACCGTTCCTTCACTGTTGCTGGGTCAAAATCCTGGAAATCCCTCCCTAATGGGTCAACCCATAGCAGAAGGACTACCACAAAAGAAGGCAGCTTACCACTACCTTCTCAAGGGCAACCAGGGATGCGCAAGGTATGCTGGCCAGCCAGCGAGGCTCACATCCCACAAATGATCAGAAAAAAAAAATTGGTCAGTGGTCCAAGGAGTGGTAGATGGAGTTTAATTTAGATAAACGTGAGGTTCTGCCTTTTGAAAAGGCAATGTAGGGCAGGACTTATACATTTTACAGTAAGGTCCTGGGGAACATTGCTGATCAAGGTAACATTGGAGTGCAGGTTCATAGTTCCTTGAAAGTGGAGTCACAGGTAGACAGGATAGTGAAGAAGGTGTTTGATATGCTTGCCTTTATTAGTCAGTGCATTGAGTGTAGGAGTTGAGAGGTCATGTTGTGGCTGTACAGGACATTAGTTTGGCCACTTATGGAATACTCCATGCAATTCTGGTCTCTCTGCTATAGGAAGGATGCTGTGAAACTTGAAAGGGTTCAGAAAAGATTTACAAACTTGTTGCCAGGGTTGTGGGTTTGAGTTACAGGGAGAGGCTGAACAGACTGGGGCTATTTTTCTTGGCGTGTCGGAGGCTGAGGGGTGACCTTATAGACATTCATAAAATCATGAGGGGTATGAATAGGGCAAATACATGAGGTATTTTCCTCAGGCTGGGGGAGTCCAAAACTAGAAGGCATAGGTTTAAGGTGAGAGGGGAAAGTTTTAAAAGGGATCGAAGGGACATTTTCATGCGGGTGCGTGTACAGAATGAGCTGCCGGGGGAAGTGGTGGAGGCTGGTACAATGACAACATTTAAAACACTTCCGGATGGGAATATGAGTAGAAAGAGGTTAGAGGGATATAAGCCAAATGCTGCCAAATGAGCCTCGATTTACTTAGGATATCTGGTTGGCATGGACGAGGAGGACTGAAGGGTCTGTTTTGATGCTGTATATTACTATGACTCATGGTATTTGCACTGCCTTCTGGACTGACTTTGTTCATTTGCTAAACTTGTCTATGCATCACCTTCTACTGTTATTCCAACCTGCAACGCATCCCACTGCCAAATTAGTATAGACAACCACCAATGGCACAGGTAAACAACCTGTAAGAATGTTGGTCCCGTTCCATTCCAGTTTAGGCATAACCTATCAGACTTGTACAAGGCCCACCTTCCTGAGAAATAATCCAGTGATCCAGGAATCTAATGCTATCCCTCCTGCTCAAACTTTTTAGCCACACCTTACATATGTTCTATCCACCTATTCTGATACTCACTAACACAGAGAGCAGTCCAGAGATCACAACCTTTGAGGTCCTGCATTTAATCTGCTACTTAGCTCCCTAAAGTCTTTTTGCAAGACCTTACCAATCTTTCAGTATTATGTCTCTATTTATTAGACTACCAAGTAAATTGATGACAAGTAGAACTTAAGAATTTAATGACAAATTTAAAACCTAAAACACAATTTAATTATTCCAGTTTTTTATCTTATGTTCTTACTTTAGTCCCACAATTGCATTCTTCTCTGCTCCAATCTCACTTTCCTCATTTCTGCCTTAAGCTTGTTCTGTCATTGTGCCTTTATTTTGTTCTGCTGTTATTCAGCTCCCAGTCTTCCTGATCTGGTGCCTGCACTGCCTTATGATTTATTCCTCTCCACTCTTGTCACTCTACCTGATCAGAAAGCTGCTCTGTTCCTGTGCTTTATAACATGTGCCTCACTCTCTCTCAGCTCCCACTCATTGTGATCTCGGGCCTGCTCTGATGCCTTGTCTTTAATTGCACTCCACTCTCAGTCATCCAGTTTGCAATCTTCTGCTTTTCTGAATGAATGTTCAAGCTTAGCAGGGAGCTTGCAAAAGGAAACACAATACACCCACAAAATTCTCCAGAGCAGAAGTAAATCAAAAACAGACCGACAAGTTAGATGAGAGTTAATAGGAAATGCAGATGCTGAAGAATCCCAGATAACAAGGTGTAGAGATGGATGAACACAGCAGGCCAAGCAGCATCAGAGGAGCAGAAAGGCTGACGTTTTGGGCTTAGACCCTTCATCAGAGAGGGGGATGGGGAGAGGGAACTGGAATAAATAGGGACAAAGGGGGAGGCGGATCGAAGATGGATAGAGGAGAAAATAGGTGGAGGGGAGACAGACAAGTCAAAGAGGCGGGGATGGAGCCCGTAAAGGTGAATGAAGGTGGGAAGGGAGGAAGGAGATGGGTCAGTGCAGGGAGGACGGACAGGTCAAGTGGGCGGGATGAGGTTAGTAGGTAGGAGATGGAGGTGCGGCTTGAGGCGGGAGGAGGAGACAGGTGGGAGGAAGAATGGGTTAGGGAGTTGGGGACGAGCAGGATTGGTTTTGGGATGCAGTGGGGGGGGTACATATTGAAGCTTGTGAAATCCACATTGATACCATTGGGCTGCAGGGTTCCCAAGCGGATGCGGGAGACATGGTCGAGGGCGTTCTCGACCACTGCGGGGAGATGTTGCGGTTAGCTAGCTAGAATATCCATTTCAAGCCCACCGGTTCCCACAGCTACCTAGAATACACCTCCTTCCACCCACCTTCCTGCAAAATTGCCATCGCCTATTCCCAATTCCTTCGCTTCCGCCCCATCTGCTCCCAGGATGAGGCATTCCACTCCCGCACATCTCAGATATCCTCATTTTTCAAGGACCACAACATGCCCCCCTGCAGTGGTCAAGAATGCCCTTGACCATGTTTCCCGCATTTCCCACAACTCATCTGTCACACCCCGTCCCTGCAATAACAACCAAAAAAGAATCCCCCTAGTCCTCACATACCACCCCACCAACCTCCAGATCCAACAATCATCCTCTGACACTTCCACCATCTGCTATCCAACCCCAACACCAAAGACATTTTTCCCTCTCCAACCTTGTCTGCTTTCCGCAGGGACCACTCTCTCCACTACTCCCTTGTCCGCTCCAAACTGCCCTCCAATCCCACCACACCCGGCACCTTCCCCTGCAACCGCAGGAAGTGCTACACTTGTCCCACACCTCCTCCCTCACCCCCATCCCAGGCCCCAAGAAGACATTCCATATTAAGCAGATGTTCACCTGCACATCTGCCAATGTGGTGTACTGCATCTGCTGTTTCTGTTGTGGCTTCCTCTACATTGGGGAAACCAAGCGGAGGCTTAGAGACCGCTTTGCAGAACACCTCTGCTCGGTTCACAATAAACAACTGCACCTCCCAGTCGCGAACCATTTCAACTCCCCCTCCCATCCCTCAGATGATGTGTCTGCGCTGGGCCTCCTGCAGTGCCACAATGATGCCACCTGACGATTGCAGGAACAGCAACTCATATTCCCCTTGGGAACTCTGCAGCCCAATGGTATCAATGTGGATTTCACAAGCTTCAAAATCTCCCCTCCCCCTACCGCACCCTAAAACCAGCCCGTTTCGTCCCTGCCTTCCTAACCTGTTCTTCCTCTCACCTATCCCCTCCTCCCACCTCAAGCCGCACCCCCATTTCCTACCTACTAACCGCAACCCGCCCCTGTCCGTCCTCCCTGGACTGACCTATCTCCTCCCTACCTCCCCACCTACATTTACCTTTACTGGCTCCATCCCCACCTCTTTGACCGGTCTGTCTCCTCTCCACTTAACTTCTCCTCTATCCATCTTCGATCTTCCTCCCCCTCTCTCCCTATTTATTTCAGAAACCCCTTCCCCTCCCCCATTTCTGATGAACGGTCTAGGCCTGAAACGTCAGCTTTCCTGCTCCTAAGATGTTGCTTGGCCTGCTGTGTTCACCCAGCTCTACAAGTTAGATGCCTGTCCTTTTAACTAACATATGCTTCATGCAGCTGAGTGCAACTATTCCCTAGACACCAAGTCTGAAAGACATCCTAATGTCACTTTTCCATCTCCCCTCACACTAATAGCAAACATATGGAATGTTGGTATTTGTGCCAACCTCAGTATGAGGTGAAGTGGTCTGCAGCACAGCCCACTCCATTTTATCAATTCCAGTTCTCCGTAGCACTAACAGTAATATCAGTAAAAGGGGCAATTTTGCAAACTATCTGCAATGCCAACATTTCACTGGTAGTTCAACCTACTAGCATTTGCAGTTGTTCTTTCTATTTGTACAAATAATGTATATGCATGTCACTACGATATATTCCACTGCCTGTCTTTTCCATGTCTTTAACTTCGTTTATATTTTATTGTAATCTTACTTCAAACTTTCCTTACCTTTTGTCCTTCTTTCATTTATTGTTGCTTTTTATCTCACACTGATTTTCTGTTTAATTCTCCGTCCTTTGTCTCTCTGTTGCACTCCTTTCTGCCTTTACACATTTCTCCTGTTTGCATTTCAGTTCATATGATTATTCTTATTCTCTTGTATGCTGCCCTCGCTGCTCTGTATCTTTAGGTTTAAAACAAAAAGCAGAACCACAAGCTTGAGGCTGTACGAAAGGATAAACCTGGTTGGAGGCAAAGCATATGACTGGCCGAGGCTCTCGGCTATGTTTCTTAAAAATAACAGTTACTCGCACACTAGCGATTTGACGAAGCATGCATGCTTTTTTTAAATCAATTCAATGAATAATGTTTCATAACCTTGGAGCTCTTAGGTTCTTATAAAAGTTCATTCACAGAAAACAAAATACAGAATTTTATTAACATTGGAAACAACATTTCAACATGAGAAATGGAGGTTTAATTTCAAGAGTGAAGATGCATATAAACTGCAAGCAAGAAGCTAAGCAGCACTGTAACCAATGGCAACAGTATAGCATTTAGTGGCATTGTGCTCCTGAGGCCAAGCCAAACTCAAGTTCAGAGCCTAGAGCTGCTGGCAGTGTTGCTTCTGCCTCATTTGAATTTCATTTTCAAAAAGACTGTCAGCAAGATAGAGAATTGTTCTCTGGTGAAGTAAGAACTGAGTAGTGCTAGACACAAGAGCAGTCTTGTGCATCTTTCCTTACTTTACAGTTTTTCTCATGGAAAAGCAGTGGCAGCAAAATGAATTGTTTTTGCAGCTGCAGTTGCCATACCCTGCGTTCTTTACAAGAGAGGATGCAACATAGACAGTCATATGAAAGCCCAATAAAAATGTTTTGCAAAGTGCAGCTGTTTTGGATTTTATAAGGGGCAATGTCAGAAATAGTTTATGATCAGCTTCACAAGTTAAGCATTTATACTGAATTGTTTGCCATGACATTATGGCCTAGAATTTCCTCTGAGACTTTGGAGCTTCTATTGTACAGATAGAAAGTACCTGCTAACTGCACAAGGAGATACAAGATAATAAAGTGTGAAGCTGGATGAACACAGCAGGCCAAGCAGCATCTCAGGAGCACAAAAGCTGACATTTCGGGCCGAGACCCTTCATCTGAGAGCCATATGCATTTTCTGGGAGCTGCTCACTTGCATTACATTAGCACAAAACCTGAGCTAAAAAGCTGTACTTCTGGAAACTTCTATGCAGCCATTATTAGCCGATTTCAGCCTTACTATTTAATAGGAAACTCTTCAGGGGAAGAAATAGGTAAGAGCAGCACACCATTTGATTCCTTAATTTTAACTTTCGAATACCTTCTCTCCATTCTCACACGAGAATCAGCTGAATGTGGGTATCTTTGGCGCATTCTGAGCTGGAGGAAGTTACAAAAATAAGGTATGGTAATGCAGAAAGATTTGGAAACAAGGATGAGAATTTTATACCGAAGATGTTGCAACACCAGGAACTGAATATTAGATAAGCAGCATGGAGAAGCGATGAGGTTCACTCTTCCCAATTACTAAAGCCACTCACTGCGCTTCCTAATCATGAGGGATACTTTGGCCCAAGAAATTGTGCACTCGTGCAAAAATGTTTATATTCTTACTTCACATTTGCTTCTTCTCCAAAACACATTAAAGCTGTGCCCCCTCGATCCATCTGAGACTGGGAATAGTCTCTCCCTTTCTGCTCTGTTTAGAACACTCACAATTTTGTAAATTTCAATGAAATCTCTTTTTAGCCTTCGCTTCTCCAAGGACAACAGTCAAAACATGTCCAATCTTTTCACATAACTGAAATGTCCCAACCCTGCTCATTCTCATCATGCTTTTACATCCTTCCTAGCACGTGGTACCATGGTCTGCACATAATGCAATAGGTGAGGTCAACACTTTCTTCAATCAGCTCATAATAACCTCAGAGAGAGCAAAAACTGCAGATGCTAGAGTCAGACACAACACAGTGTGGAGCTGGAGGAGTAATTCTCCAGCTCCACACTGTTGCCTTTTCATAATAACCTCCCTGCTCTTGTACTCTGTCCTGTTATTTATCGATCCTGGAGTAACGTGTGTATAATAACAGCCACCTATACCTATCCTGTGAACTTTAATGACTTCCATACATAAACATCAAGGTCTCTCTGTTCCTTCACATCTTTTAGAATAGTGCCTTTATTTTATATTGACTCTCTGTGTTCTTTGTACTCAAAAGGCATTACTTCAAACTTCTCCAAACATAATGTCATCTGGCACCTTCCACCCACGCCTCCAACCTGTAATTTGCCAACTGAAGTTTCACATTGTCATTCTTGAAGCATACAGTTTTCCCAAGTTTCGTGTTTTCTGCAAACTTTAAAACTGCCCCCGGAATACCAAGGTCTAGATCATTTATATATAAGAAAAAGCAAGGGTCCCAATATCAAATCATGGGTTACTCCACAAAACTTCTTCCTGTCTAATAAATAGCTATTAACCATTACTCTCTGTTTCAATTAATTTTGTATTCATGCTGCTGCTATCCCTTTTATTCCATGATTTATCACTTTATTCACAAATCTGTGGCATGACACTGCATCAAAGATCCTTTTGGAAATCCACGTACATCACACCAACAGCCTTCCTCCCCATTAACCCTCTCTGTTACCTCATGAAAACATTTCAGCAAGTACAGCACATGGCATTGAGACTGGAATTGGACAAGTGTCTTGAATAACTGTGGTAGTACCCATGACTGACTGTAATCCACCTTGACTCCACTAAGAACTAATCCCTTTTGACTTTCTGACAAGGCCATTTGTTGAAGCATATCCAATGTGTTTGCTATATAAGCTGCTGCTGCTGCACGCTGCAAATGTGACATCGATATAGCCAGTGTTGTGCCATGACATGCCTACTCCCTTTACTGTTCATTGCTCGGGGACAGAAGGATACAGGGACATGATGCTGAAGACAGAGCTGGATTAGGGGCAGGATAAGCAATCGGTGAGCTGCCGCTGCCAGGTTTCAGGCACGTTTCTGCTATCGATTCTTTAAAGAGTCAGCATTAATGATACCTTTTTGGCTTATAGAAAAAAAAACAATTTTTACCAAAAATGAAATTAAGTAATTATTACTTGAAACTATTTTATACATTTGATTAACACAATGAAATTAATTGCCTCTATACAGTGCATAATGGATGAATATGTAAGTGTAATAGCTTGGCATGGGGGCACATGAGGGGTCATGTGGGTGCCAGGTGCACAGACTGGTGTGCAGGTGTTATAAATTGCCATGAGTGCTAGGTTTTGGTGCTGTACAGCATGGCAGGCATGAGCCGATCCTTCAGAACTTATCACTCAATGATTCCCTCATGCAACATCTCTGAACTACAGTGAAACACAAGTCCTTTAAATATTGGCTCAACTCATGAAATATGTTATAAGTAGTTGGTAAAATATAGATATACAAATGGTGTCCTTGTTAAAAAAAGTCACTGAGGCCAAGAATGCAGGTGCAGCAAAGCTATTAGGAAGGCTAATGCAATGCTAGCCTTTGTAGTAAGAGGAATGCAGAAGTCATGTTTCAATTGTATAGCAAATTGGTCAGACTGTACCTGGACTACTGTGTGTAGTTTTGGTCTCTACCTCAGGAAAGATATAATTTCCACATAGAAATTACAGGGAAGATTTGACAGACTTGTTCCCAGGGTGGCAAGAATGTCTTTGGAAGACGGATTGGATCGCTGACGTTTCGGGTCGGACCTTCTTCAAAAATTTCTGAAGAAAGGTGCCAACCCAAAACATCAGCTTTCCTGCTCCTCTGATGCTGCCTGACCTGCTGTGTTCCTCCAGCTCCACATTGTGTCATCTCAGACTCCAGTATTGGCAGCTCTTCCTATTGCTGACATTTCACATTAGTTTAGCTGTCAGACTATTTTCTCTTAATTTCTCTTACTTTTTTTCTGACTTCCTCTTTGAATTTTCCATAATCAGTCTATATTATCAATCTGATACCCATCATAAGCCCTATTCTTGTGCTTCATTGTGCCCAATATATTGTTTCATCTGGGGAACTGTAGCATTAACTGCCCTATCTTTCTCCTGCACTGCATGCATTGTGGCAGTACACAAACATCTCCCATATAAAGGCACATTGTCCATTACAATTTTGCCTGCCAATTTTTGATCCAGTTTCACTGGGACAGATTTGTTGTCATATCATTTAAATTGACCATCTTCTAATAAAGTATTTTTATTCAAGGTGAGCCTTGTCCTTTTACATAGCTGACCTAAACATTATGATCTGATGTAAAAACCAAAAGAACTGTGGATCAGGAACAAAAACAAAGTTGCTGGAAAAGCTCAGCAGGTCTGGCAGGATCTGGAGAGGAGAAAACAGAGTTAACATTTTGCGTCTGGTGACCCTTCCTCAGAACTGATGGTGACTGGGAAAATGCCAGTTTATATGCGAAGAATAGGGAGGTGGGTGGGGTCAGGAATATACGATAAGATAGAGCCTAAAGGGAGAGAAAGATGGAGAGACAAAAGCTTTGGTAGCAATCAGGCTGGGAGGGTGAATAGTTGTTAATGGGACTGTTAGTGACTAACGATACTTGGTATGTAGTGGCAGGCTATGTGATTTCACGAACAGTCCCCATTAACAACAATTCACCCTCCCAGCCTGATGGGTAGCAACTCCTTTGTCTGTCCAACTGTCTTTCTCTCTCTTTGGGATCCACTCTATTGTTTTCTCCCGACCACCACCCCTCCTCTCCCCATCTCCCTTCTTTCTGTATATAAATTGACGTTTTCCCAGCCACCATCAGTTCTGAGGAAGGGTCACCGGACATAAAACTTTACCTGTGTTTTCTCCTCCATAGATGCTGCCAGACCTGCTGAGCTTTTCCAGCAACTTTGTTTTTGTTCCTGATTATGATCTGATGATTATACTTGTCTCTCTTGAGGGCTGAAGGGCCTGTCCTGTGCTGTAATGTTCTATGTTCTATGTTGTCTGGTATTCTCTTGTTAATACGTGAACAATTTCCCCAACTCATTTCCCAGAAAAATGTCTGTTTCTTCACGTGGCTAAGAATAGGACAATAAAGAAAATTGTCCCGAACATACTTCAAAAAATTCTCCCCCTCTCTGCCCAGCAAAGCATTACCATTCCAGTTAGATTTGGATAATTAAAGTTCCTCCATTATCAGTCCGCTATGGTTTTTACACCTCTTTGTAATAGCCTTGCAGATTTGTACCTTTATCTTTCTTACCATTTGATGGTGCATAAAATCAATAGTAGCATAATAGTGCATCTGGTATTTCTTAACTGTAACCAAACATGTTCTACCCTTAAGAGTAAAGAGAGAACAAAGAACAAAGAAAATTTCAGCACAGGAACAGGCCCTTCGGCCCTCCAAGCCTACGCTGATCGAGATCCTCTGTCTCAACCTATCATCTACTTTCTAAGAGCCTGCATCCCTTTGCTCCCTGTCCATCCATGTACCTGTCCAGATACATCTGAAAAGACACTAAGTTGTCTGCGTCTACCACCTCCGCTGGCAACACGTTCCAGCACCCACCACTCTCCGTGTGAAGACCTTTCCACGCATATCTCCCATAAACTTTCCTCCTCTCACTTTGACCTCATGACCCTTATTAATTGAGTCCCCCACTCTGGGAAAAAGCTTCTTGCCATCCACCTTATCTATACCCCTCATGATTTTGTAGGCCTCAATCAGGTCTCCCCTCAATCTCTGTCTTTCTAATGAAAATAATCCTAATCTATTCAACCTTTCTTCATAGCTAGTGCCCTCCATACCAGGCAACATCCTGGTGAACTTCCTCTGCACCATCTCCATAGCATCCACATCCTTTTGGTAATGCGGCAGCCAGAACTGTATGCAGTACTCTAAATGTGGCTGAACCAAAGTCTTATACAACTGTAACATGACCTGCCAACTTTTGTACTCAATACCTGCTCCGATGAAGAAAAGCATGTTGTATGCTTTCTTGACCACCCTATTGCCCTGTGTTGCCACCTTCAGGGAATAATGGACCTGAACACCCAGATCTCTCTGTACATCAATTTTCCCCAGGGCTTTTCCATTTACTGTATAGTGCGCTCTTGAATTAGATCTTCCAAAATGTATCACCTTGCATTTGCCCAGATTGAACACCATCTGCCATTTATCTGCCCAACTCTCTAACCTATCTATATTCTGCTTTAATCGTTGACAGTCCCCTTCACTATCTGCTACTCTACCAATCTTCATGTCATCTGCAAACTTGCTGATCAGACCACCTACACCTTCCTCCAAATCATTTACGTATATCACAAACAACAGTGGTCCCAGCACAGATCCCTGTGGAACACCACTAGTCACTGGTCTCCAATTTGAGAAACTCCCTTCTACTACTACCCTTTGTCTCCTGTTGCCCAGCCAGATTTTTATCCATCTAGCTAGCACACCCTGGACCTCATGCAACTTCACTTTCTCCATCAGCCTGCCATGGGGAAGCTTATTAAATGCCTCACTGAAGTCCATGTATATGACATCTACAGCCTTTTCCTCATCAATCAACTTTGTCACGTCCTCAAAGAATTCTATTAAGTTGGTAAGACATGATCTTCCCTGCACAAAACCATGTTGTCTATCACTAGTAAGCCCATTTTCTTCCAAATGGGAATAGATCCTATCCCTCAGTATCTTCTCCAGCAGCTTCCCAACCACTGACTTCAGGCTCAGTGGTTGATAATTACCTGGATTATCCCTACAAACCTTCTTAAACAAGGGAACAACATTAGCAATTGTCCAGTCCTCCAGCACCTCACCACCTCACCTGTGTTTAAGGATGCTGCAAAGATATCTGTTAAGGCCCCGGCTATTTCCTCCCTTGCTTCCCTCAAAAACCTGGGATAGATCCCATCTGGACCTGGGGACTTGTCCATCTTAATTTCTTTTAGAACATAGACCATAGAAGATAGAACAATACAGCATGGAACAGGCCCTTGATGTTGCGCTGACCTGTGAACTAATTTAAGCCCATCCCCTTGCACTATCCCGTCATCATCCATATGCTTATCCATGGGCTGTTTAAATGCAGATGCCCAATACTTCCTCCCTCCTTATGTTGATTTGACCTAGTGTACTCATAGACGTAGAAATTTCTGGAGAAATCCAGCAGGTCTGGCAGCATCTGTGAAGACTGTAAAAGGTTTAACGTTCTGAGACCAATGACTCTTCTTACCCTTGACAGCTCTTTCACATCTCTGTCCGTCACTATAATACTTTCCTTAATCATTACAACAATATTACTTTTATCCGTTTCCAACAAAATTCCCATGGGGACATTAATCCCTGCTCTTTTGAGGAGCAATTTGTCCAATCTACATGCATCCCACTTCCCCCAGAGGCAACCTTAATGTTATAGAATCATAGATTCACAAAATCACAAAGTCCAGAGAGGCTCTTGAGTACCACCAAAAATGCACTACTATCTGTACAAGTCCTACTTCTCTGCACTCAGCAGCATGGCTTTGCATGTTATAACACTTCAAATGCTATCCAAATGCTTTTCACACTCTAGGAATCTAAAGTTCACCCTCCACCACCAGCTCTTATGTTATATTTCTTATGCTGTACCCTATTATTTCTATACTCAAAGGCACATGGTACCAGAAATAATCCAGAGATTATTATTGTTCAAGTCCATCTCACTAGTCTCCTTCCTCGCTTTGTACATTCTACTTGCAAGCCCTTGTACTTCATTGTACCGAGGTCATTGGTATTGACACAGACCACAGTCTCTAGGTGTCTATATCTTTCTAAATCTGCAATGGTCAGAATTATTCAAGCCAGCCCAGCTGTGGTGCAGTCAGGGCTTTGTACGATCCTTCCTCTGTTCTAAATTCCAGCCCTTTAGATAGACAGAGAAGGTTTATATAAGCACGTTACTATTTGCTAAATTGTGGAGTGTGGAAGGGACTGCATCTTCATTCACTGTCATTTTAGGGAGACATTCGTGGAGCTGAATCTTCAACTGCCCTGGTATTTATTCATTGTTAGATGTCTAATAGTGCAATGGCCAACAATATACGTGGCATATACAATATTGGATTGCATCATTAATGACTTTGTCATTAAAATTTTTCAAGTATCTTTACATATTACTTCAGTTATTTCAGCACAAAATATTACTCATTATCTCTTGATTGAGGCATTTGCGTATGCAAGTTCACATATTTTGTGCCCAATTAGAACAAATTGTAACTTATCAGTACATTTGCAGCTAATTGGTAGCCTGCAACATGTACTGAAAAGTGGAGCAGTAGACTAAATAAGGATCAAAAAATGTGCATAAGCCTGGATAGATATTGTGATTATCCATATGTTAAGTCAGGAAATGTCTGGTAAAATGCAGACAATTGTCATTAGACATGCACATGCCAGTAGTGGGCAACAAGATAGCAATAAGGAGTTCTGATTTCGAGTCATGCATGTACAGTGACAGCAGGAACATGGCATCCCAAGGCCTATCTGAAGGTTTAAAATGTCATGACCTGAGGAGCAGCCACCCTAGAACCCTATGACTGAAGTTCTATACATGGGGAAAGGTATTGCTGGGAACTCAGCATTGGTAAGTTTTATTAATTTTATTTCAGAGTAATTGAATTTTTGATGTACCTTTTCTTTTAAAAATCTTATGGCATTATGTATGGATAGACTGGTGATGGTGTACAATATGGTGAAGGCACTTTGAAAATAAGAATTTGAGATTGTGACTGATGCCACTTTTATCTAAATTAGTTCTTTTTTCCAGCAACAGCCAAGTGCAATTTACACATTTTTGACAAATACCTTTTACTGACAACAAAATTTGAGGCACTTGGTCTGTTTTGTGCCTTGCAGACGCTTCAGGTGTTTTCCCATATATGTTGAAAATTGATAGTCTAATAGCTTTATGACATATGAATCCCAACATTTTGGCTACAACATTAATAACTGAAAATTTTCAGAAATAAGATCTCATAATTCTTTGAAATATTGCTACTTTATATCAAGTCTAACATGCTAACATACTTTGCCCCAAAGACATTTATAAGTTGGAAGGTTTACTTAACAGAAAATTTCTTTCTAATTGTGTAGTTACCGTTATGTAGCCTGAATCTCAGCAATGTGTTCAGGAAAAAGCCAGCGAAGTGCATAAAGGAGAAAGGTAAAGGTTATTTCAAAAGGATTTGATGAAATAGTACAGCAGGAATGGAGCAGAAATACCAAAATAGGCCATTTGTGCTGAATGACTTATATCTGTGCTATAAATTCTATATAATAAATTACTTTCAATTTATTGTTGATGTCCAAAATGCATACGCCTAAATCCTTAAAATAAGCCAAATACAACAAATTACTAGCAATATAAATAGCATGAAACAAGTGAGAAAATTTGAAAAGGGGTTCTGGAGAATGTAAAATGTTTAAATTGAAATTTCCTTAACAGATATAGCAGTATATTCTTCCCTTGTGTTAAAACAATGCTGCAAGCTGAATGTTCAGAAGGTGTCATGTTAAATTCAACTCTCTATGGAGTCATTATCTTAGTCTTTATATGGCTGATGCAGTATTAACACCTGTCCCTTAAATCTTTAACACTGGTATCCCAGAGTAATTGCATTTGACTAAATGGGATGTTTCTCGAAAGAGAAAACATATCCCACAGAGCAGAAAATATCCATTTGTTATCTTCACTACATTAATTTAAAATTTGTGTAGAGAAGAAAGTATTTGTTTTAACAGAATGTCCTTATGGAGTATGAAAAAGCTTTAACCAATGCTTAGCATTGAGTGAATGAATTCTATTCTGTTCATTTATTTAGAAGAATATTCCTAAATTTTCTAATGAATCTAGCTGATTGTTGGACACCAAATTTAGCAATATTTCTGACAGTTCAGAAGGCTTACACCTGAGCTAGTAATGATTAGGTATTCAGTTTAAAGCACTTTAGAAATTTCAGGGCCCTTTAATCCTTCAATAAATTGTAGATAATTTCTTATTGCCCATATTGGCCTGCCATTTCCTGGGACATTATAACAACTAAAACTGTGGTTAATTCTCATTAATTAGTTCAAATTAATGAAATTGATAATTTTGTTGAATAATGAGCACATGCTACATAAAAGTAATGAATATTTTACTGAGGTATGGTTTAAATTATTCAAATAGTTAACATAAACACTCTCCTCCCCAACAACTGGTGATGTTGAAAATCATACATCAGAAATCTTAGTATAGTTTCAACAGAGCTGTGTTTTCCTCATAGCAACATGGGACCATAGGAACAGCAGCAAAACCATTCAGCCCTTCAAGACTGTCCCGCCATTTGGTTGATCTGTAGCCAAACTCCAATTACCTGTCTTTGGCCCATGCCCCTTAATGGCCTTGCTGAACAAAATCTTATCTATATCCGATTTTTAATTAACAACTGATCCTGCATTAACTGCCATTTCTCCTGCTTCAAAATCTCAATAGATATGATGAACACCTTAAGTTGTTATAGTAAACCTTAATTGGCACACTAGCTAAAATAAACTAACATATTATTTTCCACATTTGTAGCAGTACATTGTTTCACACTGTGAGAAAGGGAGCAGGCGCAGACTCTTCACTGCATTGCACAAGTATTATTTGCACATCTTACTGCTGCTACATGGATGTAGGTTTATCTTCAGAAATCAGGCATAAACCTAAATTGAAAAATATGGCATCCATCAGGAAATTCCATTTGAAGCATTGTTTAAACTCCTTGTCTTTTTGCACAAACTTCTATTTTGTGTTAAAAGCCATCTTTCTTTAAAGTAGACACGGTAGCTGATGAGCATCAAACAGACTCTGAGGTCTCAGGCGGTCCACGGTCATATGAGAGTTTTTCAACTTAATCAGAGACAAAAAAAACCCTGCAGATGCTGGAATTCAAGGTAAACAAACAGGAGGCTGGAAGAACACGACTAGCCAGGCAGCAACTGAAGGAAAGAAGTCAACATTTCAGATATTACCCTTCTTCAGGATGAAGTTAATCACCCTGCTGGAGCAAATTACAGCAGATGCTGGAATGTGTACTGTAAACAAAAAATGATGGAAATTAACAGCAGGTCATGTACTATCTGTGGAGATAGAGCGAGCTAACATTTCAAATCTAGACTTTGATTCCCAGCATTTTTTGTTTTGTGTTTAATCATCCTGTTGCCTGTTCTAGCTATCCAACATTGCATTTTTCATAAAATATGGAAAGAATAAACAGCGAACTAGTAATCACTTTGGGATAATCATATTTATGTGTCATAGTGAGTACTGAACAGTAATTAATTATAAATCCCTTGGTGTTCATGTAGCTTTGGGATTGACATTAGAAATCTGATTAATCAAGTGGATAGCATCTACAGCATTCTAATCTGAGGATGAGAGTCACCTAGGGAGAGCTATGCTCTCCAATCCAACTGCTCTCTTTCCACAAGAAAAGTGGTGAAAGTAGTAACATTTGGATTATACAGGAAAACACAACAGATTGCTTCGAGTTACAGATGGCTTATTATTTATCCTGACAGCTGAAAATGACAACAGCATGTAAAATTCATGATGCAGAAATCTGAAGCTCAAAGGGATTGTCCCAGTTCAGGATTCTTTTAAGGTTAACATGCAGGTTCCATTAGCACTTAGGAAGACAAATGCATTGTTAGCATTCATTTCAAGATAACTAGAAGACAACAGCTGAGATGTACTGCTGAGGCTGTATAGGGCTCAGGCCTGATCATATTTGAAATATTGTGATCAGTTTTGGGCCCCCTATCTAAGGATAGATATGCAGGCATTGGGAAGGATCCAGAGGAGTCTACAAGAATGATCCCAGAGATGAAGGGCTTGACATATGAGGAGAAGTTGAGGACTCTATCTCCATACTTGGAGTCTAGAAGGATGAGAAGGGATCTCATTGAAACTTACAGGATACTGAGGGGCCAGGATAGAGTGGATGTGAAGAAGAATTTTCCACGAGTAGAAGAGCATGGGATTCAAAGGCACAGCCTCAGAGCAAAAAGATGATCCTTTAAAACTGAGATGAGGAGGAATTTCTTCAGCCAGAGGGTGGTTAATCTGTGGAAATCATTGCTGCAAAACATTGTGGAAACCATGTCATTGAGTTTATTTAAGACAGAAATATATAGGTTCTTGATTAATAGGGGGATGAAGGATTACAGGATGGAGGCAAGAGAAGGGGCTTGAGAAACGTATCAGCCATGATCAAATGGTAGGGCAGACTCAATGGGCCAAATGGCCGATATCTTACTGTCTTATTCTGGAAAATAAAAGCTCATGGTTTAGGGGATGGTACATTTGCAATGGCAGTTGACTGACTTTTAACGGGAAGCAAAGAGTAGGAGGAAGTTGGTCATTTTCAGGTTTCAAGATCAATTGAGTGTTGGGCCACAAAGATTGGTGCTTTGGAACATCACATGTTTGTAAATGTTTTAAATGAAATGACAAAAGGAAGGACTACCAAATTTGCTGCCATTTAAGAGATAAGTAAGAAAGTAAATTTTGAAGTGGACACAGGGTGGTTACAATAAAATTGATATTTCATGTGAATGGGCAAAGATGTGGCTCATGGAATATAATGTGAGAAAATGTCCACTCATTGATTTTGAGGCCCTGTGTCTGAGAAACAAATGGAATATGCTTGTATATCAAGAAATTAGGAATTCTAAAATGGTATTAATTACATCAAGAAAGATAATGAATACAAAAATAGGGAGGTGTGTTTCAGCTTTACAGGGCAATTGTGCACAATGGTTATTTGTTTCAGGAAAGATAATAATTGATTGGTAGTAGTTCACAGAAGGTTTACTAGATTAATAACTGGAATGGACATATTATGAGGAAAGGTTAGACAGGTTTGGCATTTATCCATTGGAGTTTAGAAATGAATGGGGCAGCTTGATTAAAACACATGATATCAAAAGGGTCTTGACAGGAAAGATGCAGTGATAGTGTCTCCTCTTGTGGGAAACTAGAACAACGAGGTCAATATGTTAATACCACGGGTTGTCAATTTAAAATAGATGTATTGTTTCTCTCAAAGGGTCATGAGTCTTTCAAATACTCTTATTGAATGATGGAGCAGGTTAAAGTTTTGAATGGCCTACTCCTGTTCCTGGTTTGTATGTATGTACATTTGTGGTACCATCATTGGAAACTAGAGCTTTAAAGAATCATGTATTGGATAAAAGCTAACTTTCTGAACACAATGTACCAGAAACAGTGAGGAACAACATTGCCTAGAAATTCAATGGCACTTTGTCTGTTTCCAGTGTCACCCGTCATTAGAAAGCTATCTTGATCATTTGTGTACCATTTGCCATATTGGTGCTGACAGAGAAAAGGCATGCAGCAATGTTTCTGAACTAGTTGCTCGATCCTCAGACCGAATACTTGTTAGTGGCCGTATAGAAGGCACCATTCTGGCACATTTTGACTCTCCAGAACAAGCAACCTTCTGAAATCAGACAGAAATTAAAAAGAAGAGCTGTCCCACTCAGACAGAATTAATTTCTGCTTGGTCACACACACCCCATAGTATCATTCCCAAGAGTTTCGCAAATTGACAGCCTACTGCAATTAGCTCTTCAAGTTCTGGCCCTTTACATAGCCCACAACGTAATACAATAGAGTAACTGTGACAGAACAGACAACAGTATGGATCAGGACCTGATATACCTCTGTGAACAAAAAACTCACATTGCATTTTCAGTTGCCTAAGACATGAGAACTCTAATCCTCAGAAGGATGTTTTAACCCACTTATTCATTCGATCTGATTATCAGCAAAGAAGCAAATGTTCAGTATGTAGCCATTCACAGAATAATTAGGAAAACGTATTTCTTCAATAACTAGGCACTGTTACATTATAGTTAATGATGTACTAAAGCGCCATTAAAGGTGAAGAACTAATTTGTGCTTAGAGACATAAACCTGTAAAGTTTTAGGATCCAATAAGATTCAGAGGTTTGCCTGTTAGTGAGTAAACCCCGCTGCCATCAAATCTAGGGAAAGCCCTTTTAATAAATTCCATTGGTTAACACAGCAGGAAAGTTGTTGGATTTCCTGCATCTTCCTATCAGCAAGTTACTTCTTTGTGTTACAAACCTTCATTGATTAAAAATAAAGGAAATGAAGGCCAAAACATAAAAATTGGGCTGCTTCTCATTAGTAAGCCAAATGGAAGGTAGAATTCCATACTCTGCCTGCCTGATGCCCAGCTAAACACAAACATCCAACCTAGTGAACCTAACCTTCCAATCTGGATCAGGAATGGTGGAGAGGCACCAGTCAAACTACCTTGAATTGGCAAAGGAAGAGGCACAGAAGTTCAAATATAGAAGGCAATATCAACTTAAACCAAAGTTTACAGTTTGGATCTTTGGAATTTATTTAACAGTGGTCCTTCAGATGTGTTGGCAGCAGGTTTACTCACAAACAGGCAAATTTGCTGAATATGAAATTGTGGCTCAGTGGTTAGCACCGCTGCTTCACAGCATCAGGGGCCCTGGCTCAATCCCAGCTTCAAGTGACTATCTGTGTGGAGTTTTCACAATCTCCCTGTGTCTGTGTGGGTTTGCTTTGGTTTCCTCTCCCAGTCCAAAGATGTGCAGGATAGGATATGTAGGTTAGATGGATTAGCCATGTGGACAATGTAGAGATAAGGTGGTGGGGGAGGGGGATGAATCTGAATGGGATGCTCTTCAGAGAGTTGGTGTGGACTTGTTCGGCTGAAAGGCCCTTTTCCATACTGTAGGGATTCTATGAACTACCTTTCTTGAAAAATGTGCATTATTCACCAACTTGTATCCTCAATCACATCATCCATACCTAAAAAAAACAGAAAATTCAAACAAAATTTCTGTTAAATTCATCTCCACTTTCTCTAGCAATCATTGATGCAAGCCATCCAGGTCAAATGATTTATCTACCCTAAGCATAACTAACTTTTCTAACACTTCCTCCCTTTCAGCAATCGCACTATCCATTGCCTCAGTTATCTCCACTTCTACTGTTATTTTATCAGAGTAATCTTCCTTTGTAAATACCAATACAAAGAAATATTAAGTATTCTAGCCTTGCCCTGTGAGCATATAGTATTTCTTTAACACATGTAGAATTCATCTCACTAACGGTCCCAGTTGATACTATTACTGGACAAGTAAAATCCCAGGCCAATGTCTGGTTTGAGTGAGTTTTTTTTGGTTTTAGAATGGTGATGTGGTGTCATAGTCATAGAGTTGCACAGTACAGAAACAGCCCCTTCAGTCCAACTAATCCATGCTGACTCGAAATCCTAAATTAATCTCATCCCTTTTTCTAGCATTTGACCCATATCTTTCTACCACATCCTATTCATGTATCCACCCAGATGGCTTTTAAATGTTGTAATTGTACCCGCCTCTACCATTTTCTCTGGCAGTTCATCCCATTCATGCACTACTCCCTGAGTAATAAGGTTATCCCTGAGGAGCCTTTTAGATTTTAGCCTTCTCATATCAAACTTATGCCCTCTAGTTTTAGAATCCCCTATCCCTGGGAAAAAAATGTCAGCCATCTACCACACTCTATCCATGTCCCTTATGTTTTTTTTATCTCACTGAAACACAAACATACAATGTTGTAGATTGGTTTTAACAATAAAACAGAAGTTTGTTACACAAAAGAAATTTTTAAAAATAGAATGAACTAAATTACTTATATATAACACATGTTTGAAGATTTTGAAATGCACAGGAAAATACAACATAATTAATTCTAACAACATTTCATTAGAGTTTTCAAAAATTACAGAGATTCATTTTGCTATCCCCCATAGGCATAACTTAGCTGCACCTTCATTTCCCAGTCATAAGACTCTGATATTCTCTTCCTTGATTTGTCATACAATTGTCATTAAACTTGCTCAACCTCAAATAACCTATTCAGGGAGTTAACAAAGTACATCTGGTCTGAAACCTTTACTGAACTGCTAACATTAAGAAAAACTATTTTTAACAATGCTAAACTATCATTTTTCTTCCTCAGGTTCAACTATTTCATACATCCAGCTTTAGTCAAACATAAAGTAAAAAAAAACTTTTCTAAGCTGTGGATGTTTCCCTTAAGCTTTTTTTAGAAAACAGTATCTTTAATCAGCTAACTGAAAGCTGTTTTCTTTGGTGGTAAAAACGTGCCCAAGAAGATGAAAAAACATTAGCTCTTGGAGGCTATCTCTCGCAGTCAATTTTAAGCGGAATCACCATAGCTGCAGAAAGACTTAGAAGTCTATCACTGAAACTCTTTCAACATAGAAAACCCATGTGCAACTTGTTAAAAATTCAAAAATCAAAGCACAAAAATAAATAACAAATACATACAAACACACATAAACACACATATATAAATAACAAATTTTAAACGTACGATTTCTATGTTGGCAGAAGGTTTTTGGCTCTTTTCATGCTGACTATTATTCTGTTCTCATATTTTGCCAGTCTTAGTTTTTGAATCATTTCCTCCTTCAAACTGGCTCTCACTTGAAGAATTCAGTTGATATGCATCATGCAACTTTATTTTAGTTTAATCATATTCTTTGTTCCTTCATCATCCAAGGAGACTTTTTCCTTGCCTCTCAGTCTTGTTGAAATTTCTGTACTTAGAAACATCTTTTTCTCTAAAAATCACCAATTTTTCTCCTACAATATTACCTATCAGTCTTTGTTTTCATTTTACACTGACAAGATCCCTTTTCATCTCACCAAAATTAGCCCTCTTCCAATTTTGAAGTTCTGTATTAAATTATTCTTTGCTAATCTCCAATACTAATCTAAATCTCATGATATAATCATCAATTTTACCCATGTGTTCCCTGACTGACACTTGATCCAGTAGGTCACCTCATTTTCCAGTACCAGATCAAGCAATGCTTCCCTTCTAATTGAGATGAAAACATTCTTTTTTCTCATTCATTCATGAAATGTAGATGTCGCTGGCTGGGCCAGCATCTATTATCCAAGATAACAAAGTGTGTAGCTGGATGAACACAGCAGGCCAAGCAGCATCTCAGGAGAGCAAAAGCTGACGTTTCGGGCCTAGACCCTTTATCAGAGAGGGGGATGGGGAGAGGCAACTGGAATAAATAGGGAGAGAGGGGGAGGCGGACCGAAAATGGATAGAGGAGAAGATAGGCGGAGAGGAGAGTATAAGTGGGGATGTAGGGAGGGGATAGGTCAGCCTGGGACGGACAGACAGGTCAAGGAGGCGGGATGAGATTTGTAGGTGGGAAATGGAGGTGCAACTTGAGGTGGAAGGAGGGGATCTGATCTATTATCCAAACCTAGTTATCTTTGAGACAGTGATAGTGAGCTGTCTGATTCAACCACTACAATACATTTAGTATAGATTCAGTCACAGTATTGTTCAGGAGGGACTTCCAGTATTTCAACCCATTGACAGTGCAAGAACAATGATATACTTCTAAGTCAGAATGGTTGGCAGCTTGGAGGGGAACTTGCAGGTGGTGGCGATTCCATGAAGCTGCTGATCAAGTCCTTCAAGTTGATAGTGGTCGTGGATTTGGAAGTTGCTGTCAAAGGAGCCTTGGTGAATTTCTGCAGTGCATCTTGTAGATAGTACACACTGCTGTTCCTTAGTGTTGGTATTGGAGGCATGGATATAGTGCCATCAAGTGAGCTGTTTTGTCCTAGATGGTGTCATACGATCAAGAAAGTTTGACAGAACACATTTCAGAAATTCATCTATTTCCTTACTCTTCCCTTTTACGCTAACATTATCCAAATTGATATTTAATCATTAAAATTACTTAATTTTGCCACCCTCACAATTCTTGCAAACGTCAATGTCTCTCTAGCTATTTGGACACCTATGGAAAACCTTAAGTACACCTAACCTATTATTACATTTCTCAACTCTAACATGCACTCTACTCATTCCCCCCCATCTTAAAGAAATCAATTATTTCAAATTCTACAGTATTTTCCCTATTGATGCTGACACCTGTCTTCCTTTCCTATTATGTCTGAAAACTTATGTTCTTGTATATTAAGCACCCAGTCTTCATTATCTTTAGGCATATCTTTAAAATGACTTTTCAGTCACTCACTTCAAATAGGATGAAAGTTCCTTACTGGAATCCTGTGTAACAAGTTGCAAGCTGATCTTGCTAAGCCGAGAAATGAAAATGTTAAGAAACTCCGCAGGTCTGTCAGCATTCATGAAGGCAGAAATAAAAGTTAAAATTTCAAATCCACTATGTTTCTTCTTCAACATTCTCTGTTTTTATAGATAGATTTGGGTTACGCAAGGAATCAAAGCTTATCTGGTTAAGTGGGAATTTTTCTATATTTATCGGAGAGACCAAGCATCAGACTCAATATTTCAGGAAAACCTTTCAAAATTGAAACAGTTAGAGGACTAGTGCTGGAAAGTCAGTTAGATGCAAAATAGCAATTATTACTGAACATGCTAGAAGTTAATGGTGGCTCGGGAACTGAATGGAAGTCACATTGTCTACCTAGCATACTAATGGTGAGGGAATATCTTGTTGTCAAGCACTCAGTGCCCAATCCAGGAATCCCCAGCTTGGGAAGAGATTGCAGTAGGCCACTGAAAACCACCCCATTGCCCTACCCTCAGACTTCCCTACCATTACTGGCCACCACTCTTTGTTTCTCATTCACTCGTAGTATGTGGGCGTCGCTGGCTGAGCTAGCATTTAATGGTCATCTTTAAATACCCTTGAGAAGATAGTGGGGAGCTGCTTTCTTGAAGCATTGCTGTTCATGTACTGTAGTTTAATTCACAATGTCCTGTGGAAGGGTATTCCAGCAGTACTGAAATTGACCCAGTGCAGTGAAGGAACAGCGATATATTTCCCAGTTAGGCTGGTAGGTGGGAATGTGCAGCTGGTGGTGTTCCCATGTATCTGCTGCCCTTGTCCTTCTAGATGGAAGTGGTTGTGGGTTAGGAAGGTACTGTCTCAGGATCGTTGGTGAATTTATTCAGTGCATTGTGTAGATAGTACACACTGCTGCTACTGAGTGTAGGTGGTGGAAGGAATGGATGCTTACTAATGTGGTGACAATCAAGCAGGTTGGTTTGTCCTGGATGGTGTCAAGCTTCTTGAGTGTTTCTGGAACTGCACTCATCCAGACAAGTGGGAATTATTCCATGACATGCCTGACTTGTGCCTTGTAGAGGATGGGCAAGCTTTGGGGAGTCAGGAGGTGAATTACTTGCCACAGTATTACTGGCTTCTAACCTTTTCTGGTAACCACTGTGCTTATGTGGCAATTCCAGTTGAGTTTCTAGTCACTAGGAACTTCCAGGATGCTGATATTGCGGGATTCAGTGATGGTAACACCAGTGAATGTCAAGGGGTGGTGGCGAGATTGTCTCCTATTGGAAATTTGCTTGGCATGAATAATATTTGTTGTTTCAGCTCTGATGAGGAGACATCTGGACACAAAATGTTACTTTGCTGTCTCTCCACAATGCTAATTGACCTGCCGTGATTTTCAGCATTTGTTGTTTTCAGTACTTGCTACAAGATAGCCCGAACCTGGATATTGGCTAGATCTTGTTGTATCTGAACATGGACTGCTTTAGGATCTGAGGAGTCATAAATAATGTTGAACATTTTACGATCATCTGCTGACTTTATGATGGAAGGAAGCAGTTAAAGATGGTTTAGCTGAGGACATTACCCTGAGGAACTCACACAGAGATGCCCTGGGACTGAGATGACTAGCCTCCAACTACCACATATGTCTACCTACGTGCCAGGTATGACTCTAACCACTGGAGAGTTTGCCACCTGATGCCCATTGATTCCAATTTTGCTAGCACTCCCTGATGCCACTTTCTGTTGAATGCAGCCTTGATTCTAATGGCTATCACACTCACCTCACCTCTGGAATTCAGATCTTTTGTTCACGCTCAAACTAAGGCTAGAATAAGTTGACAATATTCCGGCTCTTAGCCTTTTGTGAACCAGTAGTTCTCTTAACTTGGCACTTTCTATTTATATAACTATAAAGCCTCTTCTTATCACATTTTATGTCCCTTCTCATAATGCTTGTAGTTAGTCTTGAAGGTTGCTTTGTGGCCATTGGTTGGTCTTAATGTTTGTCGCATTCTATGGGATCTGTCCTGTTCTTTGCATTTTTATAAGGCCTTTCTTTTACTTTTATGACACTCCTTACCTCCTTAGAGTTAAGTATTGAAATTTTAGTTTTGCTGTTTTACATCCACTCTATGCAGCAATCTCTTAATTGATGGAGAACGTTTGAAGCTGGTCCTCTACTTCAGAGGATTAACTACACGTAGCCATGGTGGTTTTGTTGTAATAATTGGCTTATAGAATCTCATTCGGTCTCCTTGGCTGAGCTTCAAACCATGTTAATGGAATCAGTTCAATGGAGTTTGCTTATCTAACTGTCAATGTGTCTGCTTTTCTAACTTCCATTTTGGCTGTGTGTATTGTTTATATTGACAGTTTTATGAACTCCTCGGATGGCAGTTTTCTTTTCGAGTGGAATCTGATTGGCTGTTTACATATATTGGCAGCTTAAAGACATGCCAATGTTATTGTAGGACTTACAAATTTTGTCCATAGTAAATACTGGGTGAGTGGGCACAGGAGATATGAAAGGGTAAGTGCACAAAGGGGTTATGGAAGTGTATGTTCAGGGAGAAGAGTGTGGAAAGAGGCTGAGTGAGTATTTGCAGTATGGGGGTGGGTGTGGATGAAGGGGACAAGGCTCAGTGTGAGGTTGTAGAAGACCCATTATAGAAGTGGACAGATACTCCAATGAAGGAACTGCCCACCTTGACATATACCAGTTGTGCTTCCTCCCTCAGCCCTGCTTTGAGAGAAGGCTGCCTCAACCCACATCCATCTTTACCAAACCACCATAAAAACAGTGGGAGGGTGGCACTGCCAGGCATGAAGCAGGATGGCAACTTCAGGAAGTCTCCTGACTTGTAATTTCGACCGCAAAGAGGAAAATATGCCACATAGTGTGTCTTTAGTAACAGGATTATAAATGAAACTAACAGTGCATATTCCAGCTCCTGAAATGTCCATATGCATCTACATTTTGTATGTATAGAAGGAGCAATGAAGTACTTGCATTTCAATAATCTACTGGTCAATTATTTATTTAACACCAAGCTAGTTTGAGGGGATATCTGATAACACCTACTACTCTACAATGCTTAAGGGAAATAATTTACTCGATTTACAAAAGTGTGTGAATGATCAGAATGAGATGGTTGAATAAACATATTGATTTCTAACAGTGAACTCTGAATTTATTCAAGTAATTGAGAAAAAATAATGGAAAACATTGACTGTAACCAAAGTATATATTTCCATATAACTAACAATCCAGCAATTCTTACTAAACTATCTAAGGCACTGCATGGTTCCTTTCTGGGCAATCCTGTAACATAATTAAAATTGTTCCTTTTGAATACTGTAATTTGTTGTCAAATGACTTTTGAATACTGTAATTTGTTGTGTGTAGAGATTCTGCTCTACTTATAATCAAGAGGAAGATGTGCAGCCAGGTTTTACAGAAGAGATAAATTAGAGATTCTGCCAGTCGAGTTAACAGATTCTAATGTAGTAACTAGTTATACTAAGGGGTGGACCAATTTTGTGATACCGTCAAGATTATAAAATGGATCTATACAAAGGACAGAATCTTGAGATGAGAGCAGGCAAATATCAAGACTTGGGTGAGAAGAAATTTGAGTGTTGTGCTGGCTCTCAATGTTACCTTCAGGATGCACTTTTGCCAGACACAAATATAAATGGCAGCAATCTTCCATTATGATGACGCATCAGAACCCCAAATTATTTATAAACACCTTTCACTTATAATTTCAAGATGCAGAGATAGTAAGAACTGCAGATGCCAGAGTTAGAGATAACACAGTGTAGAGCTGGAGGAACACAGCAGGGACCCTTCTCCCGACCGGAAACTTAATTTTCCTGTTCCTCTGATGCTGCCTAGCCTGCTGTGTTCCTCCACCTCCATTCTCTGTTATTTCTAATTTCAAGATGTGTTGTTTTAAAAGGAAGACTGCTCAAATAAGCTACATATTTAAATTTAGTGTTTGTCTGGCAAAATCCTGTGTGTGGGTCAATGGAATATTGCACATAAATGACCTGGATGAGGGCATAGAAGGATGGGTTAGTAAATTTGCAGACGACACTAAGGTCGGTGGAGTTGTGGACAGTGACGAAGGATGCTGTAGGTTGCAGAGAGATATAGATAAGCTGCAGAGCTGGGCTGAGAGGTGGCAAATGGAGTTTAATGCAGACAAGTGTGAGGTGATACACTTTGGTAGGAGTAACCAGAAGGCAAAGTACAGGGCTAATGGTAAGATTCTTAGTAGCGTAGATGAGCAGAGAGATCTCGGTGTCCATGTACACAGATCCTTGAAAGTTGCCACCCAGGTTGACAGGGTTGTTAAGAAGGCATACAGTGTTTTCGCTTTTATTAATAGAGGGATCGAATTCAGGAACCAAGAAGTTATGGTGAAGCTGTACAAAACTCTGATGCGGCCGCACTTGGAGTATTGTGTACAGTTCTGGTCACCGCATTATTAGAAGGATGTGGAGGCTTTGGAAATGGTGCAGAGGAGATTTACTAGGATGTTGCCTGGTATGGAGGGGAGGTCTTACAAGGAAAGGCTGAGGGACTTGAAACTGTTTTCATGAGAGAGAAGAAGGTTGAGCAGTGACTTAATTGAAACATATAAAATAATCAGAGGGTTAGATAGGGTGGATAGGGAGAGCCTTTTTCCGAGGATGGTGACGGCGAGCACGAGGGGGCATAGCTTTAAATTGATGGGTGAAAGATATAGGACAGATGTCAGAGGTAGTTTCTTTACGCAGAGATTAGTAAGGGAATGGAACGCTTTGCCTGCAATGGTAGTAGATTTGCCAACTTTAGGTACATTTAAGTCGTCATTGGATAAGCATATGGATGTACATGGAATAGTGTAGGTTAGATGGGCTTGAGATCGGTATGACAGGTCGGCACAACATCGAGGGCTGAAGGGCCTGTACTGTGCTGTAATGTTCTATGTTCTATGTAATTTGTCAGGGAAACCTCAAACAGGGCTAACCATCTCTTCCCTCTTGTCAGAAACTCACCTCTTGTAGACATGCCAGTTCTAATCTCTCGGAATACACAAGAAGAGTGGTTTTAAAAAACATTTCAACTCTACCGGAGTAGACTATTGGAACTGAATGTTCTTATATGTATCAGCCTCGGTTTGGCTCTTAGCATGTTGTAATTGTCATATTCAAAGAACTAACCCATAGCTACCCCTGTGTGGCAGATAAAGACCTTCTTTAACTCCAAATGTCGTAAACCAATTAAAAGGATAACAGGAACAGGCTCTCTATTTTGTGATTATAAAACTACAGAACTATCTAATCTCAACCAATCTGTAAAACTGACAATCGTAAAGCCAGCTGTTCACCTACCAAGGTCACAGTTCATAACAAACTCCATTTAATTGGCATGAACTCCAACTATCCATTCTTGATGAACACTTCAGATACTGAGCCATCTCTTTAGGAATTTTATCTTCTGCATCACCTTTCATTTGTAACCTGTGTGTATGGGTGTTGCATTGATATTTCTTCCACTGTACAGTAAGTAATAAACTCTCTTTTCTTTTAATTCAAGAAAGTGCCTGGTTAAATTGACTGCTTTTAAAACATAATCATATTGACTGTGGGACAAAAGTATCTGCAAAGGAAGAAATTCTTCTCAAATTAACCATGTTGCAAAAACTTGCAGGAAGGGTGGTGACTAAAGAAGGGGAGCCAATTCATTCCTCTTCACCCTGCAGCTTAACAGTTTGGGGTGTTATCTTGAGAATTGTCAAAAATTGGAAACCTTCCCAAGTGCCTGTTAAAATGCTTGTAAATGGTGCATAGGCTCTCCCCAGTGTTGGGCCTCTGGAAGTGGGAGGTCATGGTATACCAGCATTCGTAATTATCAGACTAGCTAGGGGCTCAGCAGCAGCAGTGTGAGTCTGCTTTCTGTCCATAAAGAACCTTGTTACTGAATTAAGAAAGATTGAAGATGAATATTATTTTCAGTTAACTTTTCAAGCATTCCACAGACTCTAAATAAAAACCAAACAAAAATGTGGATGCTGTAAATCAGAAACAAAAACAGAAATTGCTGGAAAAGCTCAGCAGGTCTGGCAGTATCCATAGAGAGAAATCACAGTTAATGTTTTGCATCGAGTGATCCTTCCTCAGAACTATTAATAGCTAGGAAATGTCAGTTTACATACAGAAGTTAGGGTTGGGGTAAGGACATGGGAGAGCTCAAGCCCTAAAGTTATTGAACTTGATATTGAATCCAGAAGGCTGCAGGGTTCTCAAGTGGAAAATGTGGTGCTGTTCTTCCAGCTTGCACTGAACCCACACATCAGGCCTCTTTATCATATAGCCTGCTATAACAGGCAATCCATTGTTACTAACAGTCCCCATTAATAACTATTTACCCTCCCAGCCAGACTGTTATCCATTCCTTTGTCTGTCTCACTGTTCTCTCTCTTTGGGCTCTATCCCCACGTTAAGCCTTATCCAATCTTTGCTCCTTACCTTCCCTCCCTACTATATCTTCTACAATATTATCTGACATTTTACAAGCTACTATCACCTCTGAGGGGGTCACTGGACCCAAAACATGAACTCCAATTTCTCTCCACAGATGCTGCCAGACCTGCTGAGCTTTTCCAACAATTTGTGTTTTTGCCACAGATTGCAATGGTGGTTACAAGGCCTCCCCATTGTTCTATCACCTTGACCATCAGCACTGGTATTGCTGGCCTCCAGTGGAATGGCCCATGATGGCCAGAACCCGCACACTGTCCTTAATTGAATAGAAAATGTGGAGGCAGCCCCTTCCCTGGCCATTTCCTTAAGGGTCTCTCTACTATAGGAAAGATGTGCCAAAACCTGAAAGGGTTCAGAAAAGATTTACATAGATGTAAATCTTGATTAGAGTGCAGGACAGACATGTTCCTCTGAAAATGTGGGATAGAAAGGGCAAGATTAGGGAACCATGGATGACAGGTGAAATTGTGAAACTAGCAAAGAGGGAAAAGGAGGCATACATAAGGTCTAGGTGACTGAAATCAGCTGAAGCTTTGGAAGAATATGGGTAAAGTGGGACCAATCTGAAACGAGGAGTTAGGAGGACTAAAAGGGGTCATGAATATCTTTAGCAAACAGGGTCAAGGAAAATCTCAAAGCCTTTTATTCATACATAAGGAGTAAGAGAGTAACTAGAGAAAGGGTTGTCCCACTCAAGGACAAAGGAGTGAAGTTATGCGAGGAGTCAGAGAAAATAAGTGAGATTCTTAATGACTACTTTGCATCGGTATTCACCAAAGAGAGGGACATGATAGATGTTGAGGTGAGCGTTAGATGTTTGATTATTTCAGGTCAAGGTTAGTTTTCAGACATTTCATCACCATTCTAGGTAACATCATCAGTGAGCCTCCGACGAAGCGCTGGTGTTATGTCCCGCTTTCTATTTATCTGGTTAGGTTAGGTTAGGAAACCTAACCAGATAAATAGAAAGCGGGACATAACACCAGCACTTCGTCGGAGGCTCACTGATGATGTTACTTAGAATGGTGACGAAACATCTGAAAACTAACCTTCCAGCTCAGCGAGCAAACTCACATCCAGAACCTCAACCTGAGCTACAAATCTTGTCAAAACTCGCTATTTCAGGTCAAGTTGGCATAAGGAGGGGGGCAAGTGTTGGGTATTCTAAAAGGCATCAGTGTGGACAATTCCCCAGGCTGGGATGGAATCTATCCCAGGTTACTGAGGGAAGTGAGAGAGGAAATAGCTGGGGCCGTAACAGTTTTCTTTGCAGCATCCTCAAACACGGGTGAGATCCATGGAGAATTGCTAACATTTTCCCCTTGTTTAAGAAGGGTGGCAAGGATAATCCAGGTAATTATAGACCGGTGAGCCTGACGTCAGTGGTGGGGAAGCTGCTGGAGAAGATAATGAGGGATAGGATCTATTTACATTTGGAAGAAAATGGGCTTATTAATGCTAGGCAGCATGGTTTTGTGCAGGGAAGGTCATGTCTTACCAACTTGATAGAATTCATTGAGGAAGTGACAAAGTTGAGAGATGAAGGAAGGGCTATAGGTGTCATATACATGGACTTCAGTAAGGCATTTGATAAGGTTCCCCAGGGTAGGCCGATGGAGAAAATGAGTTCGCATGGGGTTTATGGTATACTCGCTAGATGGATAGCGACTGGCTGGGCAGCTGGAGACAGAGAGTTGTAGTGGAAGTGAACTTTCAAAATGGAGAACTGTGACCAGTGGTGTTCCACAGGGAGCCGTGTTGGGACCACTGTTGTTTGTGATATACATAAATGATCTGGAGGAAGGTATAAGTGGTCTGATTAGCAAGTTTGCAGATAACCGTAATATTGGTGGAGTAGCAGATTGTGAAGGGGTCTGTCGTAGAATGCAGCAGAATATAGATAGATTGGAGAGTTGGACATAGAAATGACAGATGGAGTTCAATCCAGACAAATGCGAGGTGATGCATTTTGGAAGATCCAATTCAAGAGCGAACTATATGCTGATTGGAAAAGCCCTGGGGAGAATTGATGCATAGAGAGATCTGGGTGTTCAGGTCCATTGTAACTGAAGGTGGCAACGCAGGTCAATAGAGTGATCAAGAAGCCATACAGCATGCTTTCATTCATCGGATGAGGTATTGAGTACAGAAGTTGGCAGGTCATGTTACAGTTGTATAGGACTTTGGTTCAACCACATTTGGAATACTGCATCCATTTCTGGTCGCCTCATTTCCAAAAGGATGTGGATGCTTTGGAGAGGGTACAGAGGAGGTTCACCAGGATGTAGTCTGGTATGGAGGGCGCTAGCTATGAAGAGAGGTTGAGTAGACTGGATTATTTGCATTAGAAAAAAGGTGGTTGAGGGGGGACCTGACTGATGTCTACAAAATCATGGAGGTATAGACAGGGTGAATAGCAAGAAGCTTTTTCCCAGAGTGGGGGACTCAATTACTAGGGGTCATGAGTTCAAGGTGAGAGGGGAATAGTTTAAGGGAGATATGTGTGGGAAGTTCTTCATGCAGAGGGCGGTGGGTGCCTGGAAAGCATTGTCAGCAGAGGTGGTAGAGGTGGGCACGATAGCATCATTTAAGATGTCTAGACAGATACATGAATGGGCAGGGAGCAGAGGGATACAGAGCCTTGAAAAAATAGGCAACAGGTTTAGAGAGAGGATCTTGCTTGGCGCAGGCTTGGAGGGCCAAAGGGCCTGTTCCTCTGCTGTAATTTTATTTGTCCTTTGCTCTTTATTCTTTGATGTTGCCAGGGTTGGAGGTCATGAGCTATAGGGAGAGGTTGAATATACTGGGGCTATTTTCCCTGGAGCATTGAAGTTAGCTGGGTGATTTTAGTGAAGTTTATAAAAGCATGAGAGGCATTGACAGGGTAAATAGACAAAGCCTTTTCACTAGGTTGATGGGAGTCCAAAACTAGATGGCATAGGTTTAAGGCAAGAGGGGAAAGATTTAAAAAGGACCTAAGGAACAAATGTTTTATGCAAAGGGTGACGTGTGTATGGACCAAGCTGCCAGAGGAAGTGGTGAAGGCTGGTACAATAACAACATTTAAAACTCATCTGGGTGGGTATATGAATTGGAAGAGTTTACAGGGATATGGGCCAAACACTGGCAAATGGGACTAGATTTATTTAGGATATCTGGACGACATGGATACGTTGGACTGAAAGGTCTGTTTCTGTGTCATATATCTCTATGGCTGTTCTTACGTAACTATGTGGGGGCAGGAGTGTGAAAAGTTCCTTATGTCTGAGATTTTCCAAGAGCAGAAGTTCTGTCCATAATAGTAGCTCTGTAAGTGCACGTCTTCTTGTCAACAGCACCATTTAAACAAAGGAATCCAATTAATACTTAACGTAACATCTTAACTCCTCATTGTGCAGCTTGGTAATGCCAGCTGATTATTGATCAGGAGTGAGATTTATTAATGGCACCAAGTCACTGCTGGTCATAATACAGAATATGCAGGTCAGAAAGGAATGCGGGGATGGAGAGTCAAGCGGATATCATTCTTGAGGGATATTAGGAAAGTCAGAGAGGATGATACCCAAATATTATTTTTACTATCCAGCGAAGATCTCTGTTTTGCCTGACCCTCATAAAAACAAAGCAAGAATCCATCACATAGATTAAAATTGCAAAATATCAAAGAAGATCTGTGGCTGCAACTATTTTAAAAGCCCACTCTATTTCTGTTGGTGGGATAAAGATAAATGACAGGGTCAATATGATTTGCCGCAAAACAATTCATTACAATAGCCATAGCCCAAATTGTGCCAAGAATGAGATATTCACCAGAAGTGTTCTTTCTGATTGCTCAATAGCTCCACACTCATTTGGCAACCCTCATTAAATTGGAATCTGGTGTCTGACTCTAATTTGAGTTGCTATTAAATTTGGTATCAAACTGATCTCTATTAAGCTTAATTCACATTTATTTAATTCTGTCTACTCGAGGCTGGAGGAAATTTTAGCAATGTGGTAAGTAAGCAACTGTTCACTTTTAAGGGTCACTTTTTTTAATGAAAGGACAGAAGGTGCTAGTTTAACAAATGTAAGACACTAATATATTGCTAAATATTTAAATATATCATTTATTGAAAGTCACCAGATGGTCTGAGCGGACCAAGTCCAAAAGATGCTCTTATCATTGAAAAACAGTTTTCCAAAGCATTAGTGAACAATATTAGATTAATCCTTAAACATGTAAACAATCCAAGACTTTAAGACAGGTTTAAGATAAGCATTTTGGCTTAAATGAGTTTCTGTTTTACAACTTGGCAGGACTCGTGATTTTCAATTGTCTCACCCACCTTGGCCTTATTGTGGATAAGCACATATCAATTTAAAATCAACCACACAGTATATGAAATTTGTATGGGGCATTTCAAAGATGGATGACACTGATAAATTTGGTCATGTAAATATCCCCTACTGACTCCATCTTCTGAATTGTTTGACATTTAGCTCTTGGAAGGTTATATTGTTAAAGGACCTGTCAGTTAGTTCTCAAAGAATTGGACTGCGTGTCAGCAAAAATATTCCATCGTGGATGAAGAGGCATTGAGTCTTGTGCTGGCTCTAAATCACGTTGAGATTTGCATCATCAACAATGTGAAACTTTTTTTTTGATAAGTTTCAGGACCAGAACTTACAATTATTTCAGTACAGTTTAATTATTGTACCATATAATTTGAAAAGCATGCATGCATCTGGAAAGGAAAATGGTATAGCAACATATTTTCAGGAGCATTTTTGAAGGACAATGAATGATCAGGAACCCATAAATATATGTATGGTTGCAGAGTAACTCACTGTAGGTCTAAGTTCAACATGCTACTGTTGTTAATGTGACATACAAATAGCACCAAAATAATTTTGCTGAGTGATAAAAGTACCTTTGAAAATATATGTTTTCCTTCTTTGGTTGAAGGGGTGGGTTTAATGTGATGTGAGGTATCTTTATATCATATATTCCTGATTTTTTTATAATTTTGGGCATCGTAGTTTTTTGTGTATCTGAAGAGGCTTAATGATTAACTAGAAACACAGTTATTTCTTTTAAAACACAATACTAGGCAGAGGTTTTGTGAAGACATTTCTTTTTCATTCTGGGAAAGTTTATGAGTGAACATAATGAAGCGTGCAGTGCATCAGGCTTTCAGATAGCAGATTCTGGAATTAGTTAGGATTTAGCGAAAACATCAATAGCTTGGATAAAAAGCTTATAATTTCAGTTGTGGTTTGCAGAGATTCTGAATGAAGCTTAATGTCTAAAACAGCTGTCCCTGAGAAAGGGAAATAGATCTGAAATATTAAGAAAGAAGTTACCTCTATGTAAAGAGTTTAATTTAAAAGCTCCAGGCCAGAACATGGGGTGTGTGAACAACCAGAGGTCATTGTGCACATCGGTACAAATGACATAGGTACACAAAGGGAAGAGGTCCTGTGAAATGAATATAGGGAGTTAGGTAAGAAGATAAAAAGCATGATAACAAGGGTAGTGATCTCCGGATTACTCCTCGTGCCACAAGCCAGTGAGGATAGAAATAGAAAGATAGGCCAGATGAATGCATGGATGGGGTGGTGGTGTAGGGGGAAGGGTTTTCAGTTCTTGGATTGTTGGGGTCTCTTCTGGGATCGAGGTGACCCATACAAGAGGGTTGTTCTTGAACTGGAGGGGGTCCAATTTCCTTGTGGGGGGATTTGCTAGATTTATCCAGGAGGGTTTAAACTAGTTTGGCAGAGGGTTGGGGCTGTGAATAAGAGAGGAGCCATCGAGAACTCAGGGAAAATACCTGAGCAATCAAGAGCAAGTTTACTCCAGGATAGCCAGGGCACAGTAAAAGGACGGTAAAGATTTTGGGTTTAAAATGCATTTATTTCAATGCACGAGGTCTGGCTGGTAAGGCAGATGAGCTCAGAGCGTGGATTGGCTCTGGAGACTGGGATATTATAGCCGTAACAGAAATAGGGCTGAGAGAAGGGCACTGGCAGCTCAATGTTCCAGGATACAGAAGCTACAGGCATGACTGAAGTACAGGTAAGCGAGGTCAGGGAGTTTCCCTTTGAGAAGGGTGGACATAACAACAGTGCTTAGAGAGGATATTCTTGAGGGGTCATCAAATGAGGCCAGATGGTTACAACTTTGAAAGAAGAAGGGGATGGTCAGTCTGTTGGGAGTGTATTATTGATCCCCAAATAGCCAGCAGGCATTAAAGGAACAGATGTGTAGAGAGATTTCAGATACCTGAAAGAATGATAGAGTAGTATTGATTGGAGATTTTAATTTCCCCTGTATTAATTGGATGAACCAGAATGTAAAAGGCCTGGACAGGTTGGAATTTGTCAAACATGTCCAAGAAAGCTTTCTAAATCAATATGTAGAGGCCCCTATTCAGGAGAGTGCAACACTGGACATCCTCATTTGAAACAAGGTCGGCAAGCGACTGAAGTGTCAGTCAGAAAGCACCTTGGGTCCAGCGACCATAATCCTCTTAGTTTTAACACAGTTATGGAAAAAAAAGATAGGATAGGTCCAAAGGTTACGGTGCGAAACTGGAGCAGGGCCAATTTTGGGGTCATTTGGCAGTATCCAGTTGAGGTCAATTGAGTGAGTCTGTTTGAAGGAAAAGGAATGACAGGCAAATGGGAAGCTTTTAGAAGTGTGATACCAAGAGCCTAGGGACAGTATGTCCCTGCTAGGGTGAAGGGAAAAGCCGGCAGGTTTAAGGATCCTTGGCAATATACAAGGTATATTGAGGCTCTGGTCAGGAAAAGACGAAGGCATATCTTGGGTTAAAGCTGTCATGCTCAAGTCAATCACTGACTGACTATAGAAGCTGTAGGAGCACACTTAAGAGGGAAATCAGAAGAGCAAACAGAGAGTTTGAGATGGATCTGGCAGATAAGGTTAAAGATAATCCCCTAAGGGAGTTTAAAACTATATTAAGAGTAAAAGGTGGTTCGGGAGAAAATACGTCCCCTTAAAGGTCAGAAGGGGGCCATGAGGAGATGTTTTGGACCACATTCATATTACCAGAGAGGAGGTGTTTGCAGCCTTAAAGTGCATTGAGGTGGATAAATTCTCTGGGGCTGATCAAGTTCATCTTCGGATGTTGTAGGAAGCAATGGAAGAAATTTCAGGGGCCCTTGCAAAGACTTTTCCTTCATCTTTAGCAACTGGTGAAGTTCTGGAAGACTGGACAGTGGCTAATGTTGTTGCATTGTTGAAGAAATGTAGCAAAGACAAGCCAGGGAACTACAGGCCAGTGAATCTGACATTGGTGGTAGCAAGTTACTAAAAGGATACTGAGGGACAGGATAATCAATATTTGGATAGTCAAGGTCTGATTAGGGATAGTCAGCATGGATTTTTACATAGGAAGTCATGTCTGACAAATCTTTTAGAGTTTTTCAAAGAGGTAACCAAGAGGATGATGAGGTAGGGCAGTGGATGTTGTCTGTATGGACTTTAGTAAGGCCCTTGACAAGGTCCCACGTGACAGGTTAGCCATGAAGGTTCAGTTGCATGGGATCCAGGGAGAATTAGCTAATTGGACTCAAAATTGGCACAATGCTTAGAAGCAGAGGGTGATGGTTGAAGGTTGTTTCTCAGGCTAGAGGTCAGTGACTAGTGGTGTGCCACAGGGATCAGTACTGGGACAATTGTTATTTGTTATTGATCTATTTGCGAACATACAAGGCATGTTTAGCAAGTTTGCAAATGATACAAATTAGGAGGGTTCCTCAATAGCGAGGAAGATTATCAAAAATTACAGAGGGTTCTTGCTCAGATGGAGAAGTAGGCTGAGGATTGGCAAATGCAATTCAATACAGATAAGTGTGAGGTGTTGACTTTGTAAAGTCAAACCAAGGTAGGGCTTACACAGTAAATGGTAAAGTCCTGAGGAGTATTGTGGAACAGAGGGACCTAGGAGTATAAGTCCATAGTTTGTTGAAAGCAGCATCACAGGTCAACAGGGTGGTAAAGAAGGCATTTAGCATGTTGGCCTTCCTGGATGAGGCATTGAGTATAGGAGTTGGGACATTACTTTACAATTGTATAAGTCATTGGTGAGGCAGCTCTTGGAGCATTGTGTACAGTTTTGGTCACCATCTTGAGGAAATACATAGTTTAATTGGAAAATGTGCAAAGAAGATTTACAAGGAAGTTGCCTGGACTAGTAGGCTTGAGTTATTGTGAGAGGTTGACTAAGATAGCACTTTATTCCTTGGAATGTAGAAGAGTGAGGATAAAATCATGAGGAGCATAGACAGGATAAATGCATACAGTCTTTTTCCCAAGGATGGGGAATTGAAAACTATGAAGGCATAGGTTTAAGATGAGAGGGGAAAGATTTAAGAAAGACCTGAAGGGCAATTTTCTGATGGAGTTTGCACATTCTTCCTGTGTCTGCATGGGTTTCCTCTGGGTGCTTCGGTTTCTTCCCACAGTCCAAAGATGTGCGGGTTTGGTGGATTGGCCATGTTAAATTGCCCGTGGGGATGTGTGGATTAGGTGTGTTGTACGGGGATTGAGTCTGGGTGGGATGCTCTGAGGTTCAGCGTGGACTTGTTGGGCCAAAGGGCCTGTTTTCACACTGTTGAGATTCTATAAAAAAAATTCTTCACATAGACAGTGGTGCGTTTATTGAGTGGGATGCCAGAGAAGGTGGTTTTGGTAGGTCCAACAGCAAGGTTTAAGAAAATATTTCGATAGTTACATGGATGGGAAGGGTTCAGAGGGATATGGACCATAGGCAATTAGAACAAGCTGAGTGGGCACCATGGTCAGCATGGGCCAATTTGGGCTGAAGTTCTTGCTTCCATGCTGCCATTACTCTATGACTCTGTGAAAAGTATTTGAGTAAAACTCTGGAGGAGCGATTTGAAACTGCAAAAGCCTAAGATCAGTTGTGAGATTGTTTTAGGAAGAGGCCAGCAGACTCACAGGATAAGACTTTGAAGGCACAGTTAAATTAAACCTTATATACGTAAAATGGGAGAGCATTATCTCTGACGTGAGTACTGTAAAGGAGTTCATTTTGCGATTATTAGGATTATATTTTACTCTGCGTTTTGCAATCTTTGAACATGTTACATTGAGATGATTTGTCTCGTTTATCTTCAATTCTTTTGTGTAAAAGAACTTGTTCTAATTTTAAACTCAAACCTGCATCAAAATATATTTGTGTTTCAGTGGTAGCCCACTTCTCTATACCAAAAAAGAAACAAAATATGATTTTTCAAGCGAGATTTAAGTCTGGCATCCTATGGTCCAGGATAAATATCAGTTGCAAAGATAACAATTAGCTTTGCTCAAGGCTGGGAGCTGGACTTGAATCTGCAGGCCCAGAAGCTGGGGTTAATAACTGAGTCACAGCCATCACAAAATTTGACACCAAACTAAAGAGAGATATGATAACAGGGGGCCAAAAGCTTTATGGAACTTCTTGAAGGAAGACAGACACATTTACACTGGGAATTCTCAAGCTTGGAAGGTATATCCACCAATGGAGTGATGGATAGAGGAAAAAGTGATTCCCAATATGGAGACAACTCCATGGAGGCATGTAAAAACATAAATGCCAATTGTAAAAATTGTGAACTTTCTTGTTACGTGTGTAGGATGTATATGGTGTGATCCATGTGTTCAGCTGTTTCTATGTGGATGGCATACAGTTATACAGTCTGTTCATTTTGATATGCTCATTGACTAGTTGGCCTTACATGCCTTTATAATCATTGTTTCCTTTTGTGTCATCAAGACTAGATCTCTGTTGTCTTTGTTCGAACAGATGCGTTTGCAGACACAGATTGGCAACATTGATTACTTGGGCCATCTAGACTGCAAGAAGGAAATGCAAAGATAATTACAAATAGTTTGTGGATTTACAAGATAGATGTAATTGATTGTTCATTCAAGATGATGCACTATTCCAACCATGCTCTTTGGTAAAAGCCATTAAAAGACAATTGTAATTCAATTCATTCATCTTTTACTGCGGAGCAAAATGTCAAGAATGTGGAGGTGCGCTTTGGATTGAACATGGAAACTATAAGAACAGTTAGATATATTGGGAAAGGTTTAGATTTGTCTCACTCTAATTAAAACAGGAATTGCAGGCAGACTTTGATATTGACTTGATTATTTAATCAGCCTTTTACTAAAAGATATACAGTCATTCCACTATCAATGGACTCTTTTTCAAGCAGTTGAAGTAACTGAATTTAGCTATTTTTGATGTGTGCAATTATGGGTCATTTGAAATTCAGTAGTTGTACAATTGTATAGATATTTTTCATAAAATTTGACCTTGCACTGAAGATAAACTGAAAACAGTGTTTGTTCACTCATCGAGAATTTACCTAAATTTCAATCACTGTTAAGTGCTGCTAATGCTGTAATACTGCAGTGCAGCTTCAATTAGGTATAAATTATTTAAATTATAGGCACCATCACTTCTTGAGGAAATAACTTATTGCTCAGGCGTAATTATTGGTAAGATCAGAACTTCACATTCACACATGGTGTGACAAAAGTAGCAATGGCCACACTAACGATAGGCATTCAATATGCGTAAGTGGTGAATGATCTGCCAATGATGCAGGCTGCTAGATGGTGTCTTGCTTTCTGAGTGTTTCAGGAGCTGACCATTCAGGCAGGTGAAAGGGTCCGAGCACATTCCTGTGCCTTGTTAATGTTAGACAGACCTGTACTTATACACTACTTGCATGACTTGTCCACTTACGGTACTGAAAAATGGTAACTCCCAGGATGTTGCTGGTGGAGGATTCAGCAAGATAGCACAGTTGAATATCACTGACAGTGGTTAGATTCCTTCTGGTTGGCAAGGCATTTTTCCTGGCAGTTGAGTGGCACAGCTATTACTAGTTGATGGTGATCACCATGGAAGGGATCCAGTGAGAAATTAGGGCTCGTACCTTACTTCCCAACATTTCAGTGCCAGCAGCATGCTTTGCTGCCCAACAGTGTATACTGGATTTGCCACATGCTACACTTACTTTTCATTTCAAATTCCATCTTGTGCTAGAAAGCGAGGCTTATTACTAACACAGCAAAGACCGAAAATGTCCATTCATACCGGGGGGAAGGGAGGGCGTTGGGGTGGTGGGGGGGGGTGTTGGGCTGAGGCACAAGATTTGAGAACTCGTGAGTGCACTTAGCGCCTGCTCCAAGGCAATCAGGGGAATGGACAACCTGCTCCTTTGTCTATCTGGCTGATTACTCGCAGATAGCCTTTGTGCTCACCAATAACTGAGACCCTAACATGGGCCATCAATGCTCTTTCAAGGGCATCTCATTCTGCTGCCTCTGGAATAATCTTAATAATGATTATTCATTATATGCCTGAAAGTGGTGATCCATGTGGAATGCTACACAAAAAAAACCCTCTGAATAAAAATGGGTCAGAAACAACAAAGAAAACAAAATAATAAAGAGTGAACAATGGGCCAGGATTCTGTCAGATTGTTGTGAATCTTGCACATTAGTTGGGAATCTAGTGAGGAAACCCCATCAGCGCTGTTGGACAGATGGAGGCACAGTATGGTCAAGTGTCCTCTAAGTACTTTCCTTGCAATTAACGGCCCAGCAGCGGAAGATTTAGACAACTAGGACTCCTCAGTTCCTTCTGTCTCCAGTGCCAAAAGGAACAGTTGCAGCTATCACTAATGCACGCCCCAACATATCTGGGTCCAGGGACCCCCGGCTAAAGTTAGGAGTCAGGGAAGGGGGAGACAGGGATCAGATGCAAGGTCAGTAGTATGGGTTAGGATTAGGTTTTTAGAATCCTTCTCCCATTTTGCTGACTCCCTAGTCAGGCAAAGATTGCCCTACTAGAAGAGATATCCTGCTGACATGCTGCTAGCAAATCCAAAATGGTTTGCTGGGCAGCCTTCTGAGAGAGTGAGGGATGAGAGCAGCTTTCATTTTATTTCCGGGCCACTCAGTGGCTTCAAGAATAACTTATATCAATTGAATCATTTCTTAGACTAATTGACATCCCACTATCTGTGATTGGAAATACCATGTCAACCCCTGTTGTCTCCAGTTAAATAAGGGGTCATTTTTGCCTCCAAGACGCTGACATGAACATCCAATTCATTCATCATAATTCCAATATAAAAGGCTGCATTTAGTGCAGCCTATGGAATTAGCACCAGTAGGGAGGTGGTTATCTGTCGGCTCCCAGCCATACCACCCCTCACTGTTATTAATTGTTTGTTAATTGACCATTTTTGTTTAGTTGTTTTTTTTTGCTTTCTTCTAATATCCAGAAGTACGCTTACAGATAACTGAATAAGGTTTTGTTTTCACACCATCACCAAAGTATTATGGTAGCGTTTACCACCTATGAACAACTACCAGTAAAACACACGTGTCCAGGCGAATAGTGTACATGCAAAGCCCGCTAAGGGCAGTGTTTTGTTGATTATTTGGATGGCTGGATTGTGGTTTAATTAAGAACATCAAGGGTTGGTTTTTCTTGCCCCTACAGTGCAATACCTGCTAAGTGTTACTTGTTTAATTATTTAATGGGTGATTAGGTGAGGCCAGTTTTGCTCAGTACAGAAGATTGCATCGTAATTGGGTGTCCTTGGAGAGGGTGTATGCAGTCTCCACTGGCACACTCAAGGCCTTGCAATAGCTGATGGGTAACACAGGGGCTGAAGTGCTCTATTAACTTCTGAAATAGCACTTTACCTTTTGAACCTGTGATTTCTGTTCCACTGCCACTTTAAGGGATTGGCATATTTTAATATACTTTAATTAGATTTAATTTGTGAAACTGTTTTTAAGCAATTTAAATGAGCTTCCTCGCACCATCCAAAAGCAACATTTTAATTTGACTTTTGCTTATTTAAATTTTAAACATTTGAATTTTGTTGGTGCTTCTTTCATTTGTTTTAATTTGATTTAATTTGATAAAACTTATTTTAAGCAATTTAAAAGAGCTTCCTTGCACCATCCAAAAACAACATTTTAATTTGAATTTTGTTTATTTAATTTTTTTGTAACGTTGCCCTTTCAATTTAGCTTAATTTAATTGATTTTGATGTCTTAAAAGAGCTTCTTCTGTTAGAGAGTTTGTTTGGAAAGGGAGAGAAAGCAGACTGAAGTTTGTCTTCTATCATGCAATGTAAACAAACAGTTCTGGAAGACAGGATGATTTTTACTTCAATAAATGGATGACTAGCAATGTGGCACCACATTTGCCAAAGGAGAGGGCAGTTAATCCAACCCATGGCTTTCCCCATGACTCATTTAAACTATGTGAATTCATGTTTCATTGATACAAAAAGGCACATGATCATATCCATAGATATCCATTGAGCACTGTCATTGTCCACGCAGCATTGCTCATGATCCATTTTCAATTTTTTGTATCTGCACTTCCACCCTTATTTGCAACCTGCCCCAGAGGTGAGTCCAATTGTCACTTGCTGTTGAACCACCCATTTCAAAACTCAATCTCATCTGCAAAGCAAATTCTCAGGTGATTTATCCTCCTGCTGTTTTTGTCAGTTTCTAAACTATTCTTTGTCAAACCCTAAGGTATCAATAGACTCCCTCTGTTCAAGTTGCACTGCAGTTCTATTTTAAGAAATATGTTTGAGAAATGCTTACAGCATTTTTGCCTGTCCAGAAGTTTTATATTAAAGCACTGAGGCATTCTTTTCTCTCCAACTGGAAGGAAGAATTATCAAGATGTGTGCAGGGATATGGGCTACTTGCAACAAATTTGAAATGACCAAAAGTAGAAAGATTGTGGCGTGAATAATTTCTTGTCCCTGTTTCATTTACTTGCAGTCAATGAGAAGCTGAAACTACATTGCTTCTTTGCTATTTGGAGATATCTTACATGCAACCAAGTTGGTTTGGATATCTGTCTTACCGAATCACCACAAGTAACTGTGTTCTTGATCCAACTCTTTTATAGGGACGGCACAGTGGCTCAGTGGTTAGCACTGCAGCCTCACAGCACCAGGGACCCGGGTTCGATTCCAGCCTCGAGTAACTGTCTGTGCAGAGTTTGCACGTTCTCCCTGTGTCTGCGTGGGTTTCCTCCGGGTGCTCCAGTTTCCTCCCACTGTCACAAAGATGTGCAGGCAAGGTGGATCGGCCATGCTAAATTGCCTGTAGTGTTCAGGGGTGCATGGGTTATAGGGGGATAGGTCTGGGTGGGCTGCTTCAAGGGGTGGTGTGGACTTGCTGGGCTGAAGGGCCTGTTTCCACACTGTAGAGAATCTAATCTAATCAGTTCTGATTGTGCTGGTGCTCTTAAAGTGTTGCAACAAAATTATCTTTGGCCGTTCATAGCATCCATGAATTACTAGATGTGTTTATGACTCTCTTTTTGTCAAAATTCCATTTAAACTACATCATGTTAATTGATAAACATAACAAAAAGATGGATAAATTGCAGTGTATACTGTGCAAAAATGTTAAAATAAATCTCTTCTGATTCTGATGGTTATCAGCATCTACAAATTGCAGTTAGTGAAGTTGAACGTTAAAGATGAACATATTTTCACAAGGGTAGATTAGTGCTGACAGCAATCACTTCCCCTTCATATGCTGCAATGTTCGCGAAGAGAATTGAAGCAGAATACACAGCATCACGTGACATTGGCTGAACATTTCAAAGTACAATGTAACTAACTTTGAAGTGTAGTTACTGCTGTTATAGAGAGAAACATGGTGATCCTGACACTCAGGACCAACAATGAGTGAATTAAACTAATAACCAGTTAATCCATTTAACTGACAATAAGTCAGATTGAAATGTGGACCAGCTCATTAGAAAGATTTCCTGCTCCTCCTCAAGTAGTTTAATGGGGCATCGTGCGCCTAATTGAATGCAGGAACAGAGGCAGGGGCTTGATTAATTACGGTAAAATCTTGTCTACAAATTTACCACATTTGATGAGGCAAACAAATTTAGGGATGACAGTAGAATACATGCAGATCAGACATATGTCCTCTCATTGATGTAGATGTATGTGGCATTGGTTTTAGCCATGATAAAAGCAAGCACTATGCGAATCAATGTTTATCCCAAACAACAGTGTCTATGAGAAAATAGAAATTTGCCATAAAGTGAGGCCAACAAGCCTGATGCATTTGTGCTAATGGTTTTCCAGAGCTGTCTAGAACTAAACCTATTTAAAGTTTGAGAAGATTTGTAGCTCAGATTGTGGATGAGATTCCAGATGTATTTGCCGGGCCATGGGGTTTGGTTGCAAATGTTTTGTTACCCTGCAAGGTGACATCGTCAGTGTGCCTCCAGTGACGTGTCAGTGTTCTGTCCCGTTTGATATTTACATGTCTCAAGTTTGCTGGGGTGTCTTTTTTTACCACTTCCGGTTCTGTTTCTCAGTGGATTGTACACAGGGCCTAATTTAATATGTTTGTTGATGGAGTTCCTGTTGGAATATCAGGCCTCCAGGAATTCCCTGGTGTGTCTCTGTTTGGCTTGTGCAATTTACGGATGTGTTGTCCCAGTCAATTTTGTGTCCCTTGTTGTCTGTTTGTAGTGAGACAAGTGAGAATTGGTCCTGCCTCTTGGTGGCTAGTTGGTTTTTGTGTATCTGTATTGTCAGTTTTCTTCCGTTTCGGCCTGTATGTTTCTCACAGTCTTTGCGTGATATTTTGTATTGTACTCCGGTTTTGCTGGTTTTGGGTACAGGGTCCTTTACGATCATCAGTAGCTGTTGTAGGGTAGTTGTCGGTTTAACATAGAACATAGGACATTACAGCACAGTACAGGCCCTTCGGCCCTCGATGTTGTGCCGACCTGTCATACCGATCTCAAGCCCATCTAACCTACACTATTCCATGTACGTCCATATGCTTGTCCAATGACGACTTAAATGTACTTAAAGTTGGCGAATCTACTACCGTTGCAGGCAAAGTGTTCCATACCCTTACTAATTGTGGGTATCCTGATACCAAGGGGTCTGAGTAGTCTTGTAGCCATCTCTGATATGTCCTAGATATATGGTAGAGTGATTTAGTGAGTCTAGTCATGTTGTGTTTTCCTGTTGTGGACTGTCTCAGAGGTAACAGTGGATTGTGCTTTTTATGGGTTTCCATCCATTTATTCTTTATTCATTCTAAATATCTACATTAACCCAGAATTCTCTGGATCCTTTTTATTGATTTATAGACCCTTACATGTAATTTCACCAAGTTATGGATTTGATTCCCTTGGTTTCTATCTTCAGCCACATCCTCAGTGTCCTTCTCTTCTTTTTTCACCAATTATTAATTGCCTCACACTTGTTCATATTAAATTGCACTGTTTCATTTGCTAATCTGCATCACTCTGAAGGTCCAGGCCTTTCCCTGTTTTCCAAGTCTGATCCAATGTGCCAACAACTTATTTTGGCATTGTATTTCCTGTAGGCACATGTGCTTCCTCAGAATGCACTAAGAACAAAGCGAGGCCTGGGCTGAGCAACAATCCCTGCAGCTGATAGAGATAAAGGAACTGCAAATGCTGGAGAATCTGAGATAACAAGGTGTAGAGCTGGATGAACACAGCAGGCCAAGCTGCATCAGAGGAGCAGGAAAGCTGATGTTTCGGGCCTAGGCCCTTCTTCAGAAATGGCATTTCTGATGAAGGGTCTAGGCCCGAAACGTCAGCTTTCCTGCTCCTCTGATGCTGCTTGGCCTGCAGTGTTCAACCAGCTCTACACCTTGTAATCCCTGCAGCTGCACGTGTTTCAATCTGCCTTCCCAATTGCCCTGTGGATGTCCATATACCTCAAAGGCTGCAGTGTTGCAAGGAAGCTGCTCACAACCACTTCCAGTGCAATTAGGACAGGGAAACAAATGCTAGTCCAGCCAGAAACAGCCATATCTTCTAAACAAATTCCAAGCAAAATTGATTCAATCTCACTCTTTGTTTTCCCTTCAACAAATAACTTCATATGTCCCTGATCCTGCATTTCCTTTCATGTCACACACCTGAATTTTCTCAAGTCTGTTTTGAGCCACCCAAATGATGTGCTTTAAACTTAATGGTGGATCTGAAGACAAATCTTATAAATTGAATCTAATTCTGGTCACCCCACTATAGAAAGAATGTTGTTAAATTGGAAAGAGTACAGAAAAGATTTACTGGAATTGACGTGTTGGAGTTGTAAGGAGAGGCTGAATAGGCTGAGGTTTTTTTTGCCCTGGAACATTGGAGACTGAGGGATAACCTCATAGGCATTTATCAAATCATGGGGGACATTATTTAGCTGAATAGCTGATTTCTCTATCCTAGCGTGTTGGAATCCAAAACTAGAGGGCATAGATTTGACATGAGAGGGGGAAGATGTAAAAAGGACCAGAAGAGGAACTTTTCCATACAAAGATTGATGTGTGTGTGGAATGAGCTGCCAGAGGAAATGGGCACAACTGAAGGGTCTGTTTCGATGCAGTATTTCTCTATAGAACACAGCACAGGAAGGGCCCTTCAGCCCACGATTTTATGCTGAACATGATACCAAATGAAACTAATCCCTTCTGCTTGGCCTCAGTCCATATGTCTCAATTCCTTGCAAATTCATGGGCTTATGTAAAAGTCCCTTAAATGCCTCTATTGTACCTGCTTTCACCACTGCCCCTGGCAGTGCATTTCAGACTCCGAACATTCTCTGTGTAAAAATTTGCCCCTCAAATTTCCTTTGAACTTTCCCCCCTCGCCCTTAAATGCATGCCGCCTGGGTTTCAACATTTCAACTCTGGAAAAAAGAATCTGACCTTCAACTCTATCTATGCATTTCTTAATTTTATAGATTTCTATCAAGTCTCCCCTCATCCTTTGTGCTCCAGAGAAAACAATCTGAATTTTTCTAGTCTCTCCTTACAGCTCACACAGTCTAATCCAAGCAGCATCCTAGTAAACCTCTTCTGCATCCTCTGCAAAGCCTCCATATCCTTCATGTAATGTGGCGACCAAAGCTGTATGCAATATTTTATGAGTGACCTAACCAAAATCTTGTAAAGTTGCAACATGACATCCTGTCTCTTTCACTCAATTCCCCAACCGATAAAGACAAACATGCCATATTCTTTACCGCCTATATATTTGCATGGCCACTTTCAGGGAGCCATGGACTTGAACCCCAAGATCCCTCCATATATCAGTGCTGTTCAGAGACCTGCCATTACCCATATGCTTTTCCTTAACATTTGAGCTCCCACAATGCAGCACCTCACACTTATCTAGATTAAACTCTCTGTGCCATTTCTTCACCCACATCTGCAACTTATCTACATCCCATTGTATCCTTTGACAAACTTCTACATTATCCACAACTCTACTAATCTTTGTACCACCTGCAAACTTACCAACCCACCCATCTACATTTTCATCAAGTCATTTATATTTTTCAGAAACAACCGAGAATCCAGTATGGATCCCTACAAAACATCAATTGTTATGGACCTCCAGCCTTAAAAATAATCTTCCACTAATACCCAGTTCCTTCTGTGGGCAAGCCAATTCTGAATCCATGCAGCCAAGTCAAACAAATGCCATTTATATTTGGGTGAGCCCCCATGAGGGAACTTGTTGAAAGCTTTTCTAAAATCCATGTAGACAACATCCACTACTCTACCCTTATCGAATCACCTTTGTCATCTCCTTGAAAAATTAAAACAAGTTAGTGAAAGATAACCTACCCTACACAAAGCCATGCTAACTGTCCCTCATTGGGCCAATATTTTCAAAATGCACATAAATACTATCCTTAAGAATTCCTTCTAATAGCTTTTCACCCACGCTGTCTGCCTCCAGATACAATTTCCCTCTATCGTTCAATTATACTGCTTTCTTCCTAGTTGTCCTTTTGCTTTTTAAAGAATGCATAGAATGCCTTGGGACTCTCTTTAACCCTACTTGCCAAAGTCATTTCATAGCCCCTACTTGCTCTCCTAATTCCCCACTTGAGTACTTTCTCTTTTCTTTATTTTCCTCATGGGCCCTGTCCAATTTTAGCTTTCTAAGCCTTACATATACTTCTTTTCATCTTTTGACTAAATTCACAACCTCCCTCGTTATCCAAGGCTCCCATTCCTTGCCATTCTTGTCCTTCCTCCAAGCTGGGACATGCCAGTCATGAACGCTCATCTTCAGGTCTTCATTTATTAATTTATCTATTTATTTGTCACATGTACTAACTATAGGAATACATAAAAGCAATGAAAAGTGGACAAAATTGCCATTCACTGGCTCTCACTTGGTTACATAAAAAACAGAATTGAAAGATTTAGCAGAGCCAAAAGGTAAGCAAGGAGAAAAAGAGTCCAGATCTCAGAATCCCAAGACCCATCTCCACAGTGGTACAGGTGTCGCTCCAATCGCCAGGCCACTGTCGCCACCTTACCAGCTGACTTTAGCTGCCAAGGGCTGTTGCCTTACCAGCCCACTCTCTTTTTCGCTGCCTCACTGCCCTGCTCTTAGCATCATCGACGCTCCAGCCCTATGCTCAATCCGCCATCACTGCAAGACACGGTCTGCGCATTCAGCTCCCGCCATGCAGTTCCGAGTCACAACCCAACTCCTTCTCAACTGCTTAAGTATATAATTAACAGGGCGGGACTAGGGGGGATAGGATTACTACAGAGAGGAGAGAGGGGAAGAAGAAGAAAGAAAGGTAAAGAGAACTGGTGAGCAGGGTAGAGCGCCAAATGAATTGACTTACCTTGCTGCCAGGTTTGCAATTTTCTATAACGTGGGAATTAAACAATTCCCACATTCCAAATGTGGACTTGCTTGATAACAGCTTCTCCAATTAACACACCCTAGGTCCTGCCAATTATGTCAATTGCCCTTCCCCAACTTATTACCTTCCAAAAAGGTCCTCACTTATCCTTATGAATCAAGCTGACTAGTCAAAATGATTAAAAATTAAGGGAACCTTGAATTTACTGTAACTTTAGAAGTAACCTAAGAAAGAGAAAGCTCACTACTAACCCATTGACTGAATGTTTTGAACTTACATTATGTGAATAAATCCCAAAAGATGATGAATGTAATCCAGGCACGGTTGAACAGAGATGGCACAATATTAAAAAGAAAACTTGTAAATGTGTTATATGATTAAATAATTGTCTCAGATCATCTCTACTAAACAGAACTGAGAATATTTAGGGGTTTGTGGTAATATTATGAAAGATGACAATAAGGTTATTTTAAATGATTAACTGGATGGTAACATGATGGCACAATATTAAGGCTTAAAAGAAAAAATATCCAGAAATTATGTTAATTGTAGCATTCTCTGTCACAAGCGATGTCTCTGGGAGATGTTGGCATATTGGTTATTGCTAGACTGTTAATCTTGTAACCTTCTGGGGCCCCAGTTTGGAATCCCATCTGTGGAAGATTGTGAAGTTTAAATACAGTAAAATATTGAATAAGTCTAATGATAATCACAAAACCATTGTTGATTGCCAGGAAGTACCCATCTGGTTCACTAATGTCCCTTAGGGAAGGAAAATGTCAGCCTTATCTGGTCTACTTTTAGTTCCAAACCCACAACAATATGATTTGACTGTGATAATGGGAACTGCAGATGCTGGAGAATCCAAGATAATGAAATGTGAGGCTGGATGAACACAGCAGACACAGCAGCATCTCAGGAGCACAAAAGCTGACGTTTCGGGCCTAGACCCTTCATCAGAGAGGGGGATGGGTTGGAGGTTCCGGAATAAATAGGGAGAGAGGGGGAGGCGGACCGAAGATGGAGAGAAAAGAAGATAGATAGAGAGGAAAGTATAGGTGGGGAGGTAGGGAGGGGATAGGTCAGTCCAGGGAAGACGGACAGGTCAAGGAGGTGGGATGAGGTTAGTAGGTAGGAGATGGAGGTGCGGCTTGGGGTGGGAGGAAGGGATGGGTGAGAGGAAGAACAGGTTAGGGAGGCAGAGACAGGTTGGACTGGTTTTGGGTGGGTGGAGGGGAAGAGCTGGGCTGGTTGTGTGGTGCAGTGGGGGGAGGGGACGAACTGGGCTGGTTTTGGGATGCGGTGGGGGAAGGGGAGATTTTGAGGCTGGTGAAGTTCACATTGATACCATTGGGCTGCAGGGTTCCCAAGCAGAATATGAGTTGCTGTTCCTGCAACCTTCGGGTGGCATCAATGTGGCACTGCAGGAGGCCCATGATGGACATGTCATCTAAAGAATGGGAGGGGGAGTGGAAATGGTTTGCGACTGGGAGGTGCAGATGTTTATTGCAAACCGAGCGGAGGTGTTCTGCAAAGCGGTCCCCAAGCCTTCGCTTGGTTTCCCCAATGTAGAGGAAGCCACACTGGGTACAGTGGATGCAGTATACCACATTGGCAGATGTGCAGGTGAACCTCTGCTTAATGTGGAAAGCCATTTTGGGGCTGGGATAGGGGTGAGGGAGGAGGTGTGGGGGCAAGTGTAGCATTTCCTGCGGTTGCAGGGGAAGGTGCCGGGTGTGGTGGGGTTGGAGGGCAGTGTGGAGCGAACAAGGGAGTCACGGAGAGAGTGGTCTCTCCGGAAAGCAGACAGGGGTGGGGATGGAAAAATGTCTTGGGTGGTGGGGTCGGATCGTAGATGGCGGAAGTGTCGGAGGATAATGCGTTGTATCCGGAGGTTGGTGGGGTGGTGTGTGAGAACGAGGGGGATCCTCTTTGGGCGGTTGTGGGGGGGCGCGGGGCGTGAGGGATGTGTTGCGGGAAATGCGGGAGACGCGGTCAAGGGCGTTCTCGACCACTGTGGGGAGAAAGTTGCAGTCCTTGAAGAACTTGGACAACTCTTAACTACCCTCTGGGCAGTTAGGGATGAACAATAAATGTTGGCCTGGCCAGTGAATCCCATGTTCTGTGAATGAATTTAAAAAAGACTATTGTTAAAACAGAATACAAGATTTTGAGCTGAAAATAGGGCCTGGAGGAGAGGCAGTCAAGAGTTAAAGGTAGCCTTGCAGAAGTGCTAGTTACCTGACTCTAGTCCTCACCAGACCACTTTTTGTTAAGACAGAGCTATGATGAGATGGGGTTACTTGTCTGCACATGGTGCAGCCAGCAAAAATAGGGCAGATGTAGATTTTTCAGCCAGCCTCAGGATCCTTGCCTACTGTCCTCCAGACTGTTAAGTCTATCTCCAGATCAGTTAAGGAGAGGCATCCACATGAAAATGGATGCTGCTAATTGATAACCCTAAAACCATTCCCAGTCTCTGTTTTCTGCCCATACAATAACAATTATGAACAGTCTCCGAGAGTGGGCTTTCAGTTTCATTGTGGGTATGAAGATCAATTGATGTACACAATGCACAATTTATAAAAATTGTTTATCCCGAATTGACTCATATCCCTGTCCACAAGCAAATAATTTTGATAGTGAATTAGAAGGGTGTTTGTAAAATAGGAATATTAAGCAGGAGAAAAAGAGAGCTACACACTATGTTCCATCCAAGTAGAATGTGGGGAAAATAAAATTAACAGAAAAATGGTGGTCCAAATGATCTGTTTTAATGCTTTCTATTTTCTAAGACTACAGCAATTTATCATGCAAAATCTAATGCATTTATCAAAAGTCTTCTCTTTTCTACTTTGGTGTAAGAGTTTTAACTTTTTGTTTTGAGTTTCAAAGCCTTTTCAAAGCAATTTCAAAGCCTTTATAATTCACCTTAAGTTTAGAACAAATTCTTAAGTGTATTTATTGTACTTCTAGCACAGCTAGAGGGCACTGCTGTATAACAACCTACATTGAGGTACATATTCGAGTAATTACAGAATTTGTGTACAAACACAAATACCTCATATTTTGCTTTGTTTTATGCCTTAGCTGTTGAACTGTTATTTATTGTTCCATCAAACCTCAGTTTGGGTTCAGATAGTAAACCTGAATTTTCAACCCTAAACCAATATGAATTATCTGCAATAGACAATAAATATATATCCACAGATACAGCAATTTGAGATTTTTAAAAGCCTGATATAAACTCCACTTGACTATTGAAAAATTTGGGAATTGGGTTTGCAAATTAGCATATTCAGGACATTGAATGCTTGTTTGTGGCAGCTGTTTCTGCAGTGACACAACACAAACAGAGCACAAAAAGTACTGGAAAATCTCAAAAGATCAGGCAGCATCAGGGCAGAGAGAAAAAGAGTGAACAGCCTTTTTTAACTAAGATAACAAAGTGTGAAGCTGGATGAACACAGCAGGCCAAGCAGCATCTCAGGAGCACAAAAGCTGACGTTTCAGGCTCTCTGATGAAGGGTCTAGGCCCGAAACGTCAGCTTTTGTGCTCCTGAGATGCTGCTTGGCCTGCAGTGTTCATCCCGCTTCACACTTTGTTATCTTGGATTCTCCAGCATCTGCAGTTCCCATTATCTCTGATCACAATTTTAGCCTTTTTTAACTTTTATTTTGTGTGTGTATGAGAGAGAGTTGGGATTTAGTGGGATGGTTATGGGATGGTTTCAGCAGACACAGCACGGAAGGTTTCCAAGTGTCAACGTGAGTTGCCTCATTTTCCAGGAACTTATCCCAGTTGCTCCTTTAAACATTACATGCTCATCCTTCACATCCTGTCAATACACTTACCCATTTCCCATGTCCATACATGCCAATCAACACCAACTAGTGATTCTATCTTCTACATGGGCACTTATAGTCCCTCTGCCAAATTAGTGACAATTCCTTCCCCACCATCACCTTCAAGTATTCCCAATGGCCATCTTTTTTTGCCCCAGTACAAACTAATGAGCATGTACCAAGGTCAGAGCTTAAGAGCCATGCTGAGATTAATCAAAATCAGATTCTAAGTATTTATTATGGCTTCATTACATTAGAAACAATCATCACATTCCATTCAAAACCCTTCAGTAGCTAATTCCTTATAAAACAAAAACAAGCATTCATAACTGCACATCAAAAACACTGAGTCCTTTAATAACCTTGTTTTGCTGTTAATCGAATTATGAGAATATAGCCCTTTACTGTAGTAATGGTAGGCTTTAAAAAACAATGAAAAATTAATAATGCTTCCATGTTCTGTAACTGGGTTTTCCTTGAGCTTCCTGATCTACTTCTATCAATGTACCACATTTTCATTATCACTGAAGGTCATTTATTCTTAACAGTTACAACACACTGTCGAAAATATTTTGAACTTTACTGGCTTATTGCACCTTAAAAAGGAATCGTGTAAGATCAATGATAATGAAAGTTTTTCTCAGCTCACAGTATAACACTGAGCTGATGCATCTGTTAATTTGGGTAAACACCAACAATGTGTTAAAATGAGCACATGTTCCTAAATGAGACATCTCTTAAGCCCATGCAAACAATATGAACTTCATTGAGAAGTGATATAAATCTTTTTCTTAAAAAGTCAATTTATGAAAAGAAAGACACATATTACTACCATCTGCCAGCACATGAAGTTTGTCTGTGAAGAAGTGAAAGAATGCAAATAATATCTCATGTTATTTGCATAATTCAATTCTATGCTGTCAATGCGATTCATAAGCTAACCTAACAGACTGATAATAAATGTGAGCTATTTAGCCTATGGAAATTTGCAATTATGTTGAGGTAGAAATTGTTAAGCAGGGAATATTTACAAGCACATATGCTCTGATTTATAGCATTAAAATTGTGTAATCACCATCAATACTCTGGATCTCAGCAACCAATTTCCATTAGATCAACATAATTACAGAGAAAAATCCATCTGTCGCTTTCAAATAGTCTTCTGATAGTCTGAAGTAGTCAGACAGAGACCTGAAAAATCAAGGTGTGACAGTATACTTAATTTTGCATAAAAGACTATTGGCTGACCACAGAGTGCAGCCTCATCCTCCCTTAAAGAGCACTTTCTTTTGATTAATTGAAGGGGCAATGAGATAACGACAACTTCAAACTCTCCACAAATTGAGGAAGATTTCTAAGGAAATTGAGTGCCGCCTGGAGAGAAAGAAAAAGCACATGGAATCAGGCTGCATCCTATAATTGTTCTCGGGCATAACTCATTCACTTACTCACTGTAAATTGTGTATTCAAATTATTGAGCACAAGTTACTTTGATTGAAAACAATTGTAATCATTTTTTCATACTCATCAATTAGGTCTGGTTAATTTGCATTACATTCTACCCGCATCTTGGTGTAATGAATTTCATCTAATTCTTTGATTTCTATGACGGCACCATCAGTTCAACATTGATTGATGTATTCTGGAAAATATCCTCACTCATTCTGCAACTCTCCTGCTGTAAACAAGGACAATATTAGGCTCTTCTAATCTGTGTCTATCAATCTACCATCAATTTGGGGCCGCTAACTGTGGCCTACAGAATCTTGTATAGATTCTCCACTCCCCTTTGGAGTTTGCTCTGACATGCCATTTCATCTTAAATAAATCTCTTGCAATACAAATGGGCTTAAGCTTGTGACCTTTCTAAGTAACTTGTTTGTTTTAACTTGATCTTTTCTAAAATACTAATAAGAGGCAGAGAACTAATATTACAAGGAGAAACAGAATGAACACAATACCAATATTTACAAGGAAGCCAGGGAGGGAGCAGAGGAGCATGTGCAGAAGACAATCCATAAATGATGGCTAAATCTCGACTATTTTTAAAAAATCAGTTTCTCCAGCAAACTATTGAGCTGGCCTCTGGCAATAAGGCAAAGTTAATAAAGACAACTGGAATCCACATTATTGGAGGGATGTGTTTGCACTGGAGAGGGTTTAGAGCAGATTTCCCAAGATCGGAGAGCTTTAGTTATAAAGAGAGATTGGATACATTGGGGATTGTTTTCCCTGGAGCAGAAGAGTTTGAGAGGAGACATGATTGAGATGTACCAACTTATGAGGGGCATAGATGAGGGAGACAGGAAAAGACTTTTCCTCTTGATGGAAGAATCAATGACCAGAGGGCATAGATTTAATGATTGGATTTGATTTATTATTGTCACATATATCTAGGTACGTGAAAAGTTTTTTTTGCATGTAGTACATGCAGATCATACCATACAAAGGTCACAGGATGATAGAACATTTTATTGGACTACAAAGCTACATCTGCAAAGAAGGACCATGAAGAGCAAGAACAATTTTAGATTTGAAACTGCAAGGAAGAAACTGTTCTTGAACCTGTTGTTTGGTTATGTTTAAGCCTGAGGGAAGAGGTTAAAAGAGATTATGACCAGGGGGAGAAGTGTCTTGTGGTCCTGGGCAGAGCAGTTGCTGTACCAAGCCGTGGTGCAGCCAGATAGGATACTTAATGAGGTTTGGAGGGAATGTGAGATGGTGGGAATCTGCAACTAACTGCCTGTAAGGATAGCAGAAACCGTCATAACATACCAAGTACTTAGATGTATGTTTGCAATGCCAAAGCATACAAGGTTATGGGCCAAGTGATGTAAAATTGGATTAGAATAGTTAGATGGTTGTTTTTAACTGGCACACACTGGGTAGTCTGAAAAGCTTTTTCTGTGTTTTAGACTTCTGTGATGACAATGTATTGGAAGGTGTGACTGTGGCGGAGGAGCATTAGATGTGGTCAAAAAATATTGTGGGCAGAGTGCTAACAATCATACACACATGGTTGTTTGATCCAGCTCCATCCATCTCTATTTTGTTGCCAGATTACATGGACACTGAAAAAAACAGGCCAACTAACATTAAAGGCTGCCAACAGCATTGGGACAATAAAATGTGAGGCTGGATGAACACAGCAGGCCCAGCAGCATCTCAGGAGCACAAAAGCTGACGTTTCGGGCCTAGACCCTTCATCAGAGGGAATCTGGTTTAAATAACATAATTAGCTGCTCTATCATTCAAGAGCCAACAAACTATGATAAATAGCATCTTACAAGGATATGGTAGGCTGGAGTCACAATGTCCAGTTTCTAATTTTTAATCAACCTGTATCTCTCATGTTGACATTGGGATGGAGGGAGGAATTAAATGTCATTATCATTCATTGCAACTATACTTAGCCTTTGATGTACAATAGGCTGCATTCATAATGTTACATGGAGGACCAGACAGAAATTGTTCAATTGCTATTTTGGTTATGCAGCATATTATGCTTTCAATACATGGGGTTTCAGAACAGTAAAATGAGGGGTAACATTCTTAGATAATAAAATGTGAGGCTGGATGAACACAGCAGGTCAAGCAGCATCTCAGGAAGCTTTTGTGCTCCTGAGATGCTGCTTGGCCTGCTGTGTTCATCCAGCCTCACATTTTATTATCTTGGAATCTCCAGCATCTGCAGTTCCCATTATCTCTGGTAACATTCTTAAATAGCTTTAGGGTATTTTATGGAAAATATCTGAGGGGAATCATTTTACAGAGCATTAAAAACTAAGGAGGGGAATAGGACTAACACTATATCAAAAGAAAACACAAAAAAACTTGCATGTACGTGGCATCTTTTACAACATCTGTAACTGAAAAGTGTTTACAAATATAGACACATTCCTTCAAATACAGCAGATAATTTGCACACATATGTCAGCTATTCAGTTACGATGGGCACTTTGCAACCTACTCCCTGACTTTTTTCCCTCTCACAGATGTTTAGATATTATGGCAGGAAAGATCAGAAAACAACATATCTTCTGGTCTCTTGACAGGACATGGCACTATGAATAATGGCACCAGCAGTAGCTGAGGCCTTTGCATTCAGCATCATCAAAAACATTTAGGATGATAACAAATATATATTAATGTATGCCCCCACTCCTCACCATGCAAGTTCAGAGGTCCTTCGCAACTTACAGAGTGCCAGTTATGGTGGTCCAAGTTATTGAGCAGGAGCATGTAGGTGGAGATCGCACAACCTCCTACCCATTAACGTTTGGGCAGAAAGGCTTGTGGGTGGCTTTCCTGCTTGAAAGCCAATTGAGGCCTTTACAAGCCACTTAAAATCTTCACTTCACTGCCACTGGTGTTTAATCAATGGCAAGCAAAGGACACACCATCTGGGTGAGGCACCCAACATTCCCAATTGTGGTTTTCTGTGCCCTAATACTGACATCCTTGTCCTCAGGCACTTTGTATCTGATCAGGCAACCTATCATTGGAAGGAGGAGAACTCACAGGAAGCCATATTTCACCCTTTCCAGATTGCAATACACTGCCTGCTGATCCAGCACTGATCCTCTGGCTGGACCCAAATATTATATCAGCGCTGGCCACAACGTCCGGTTGTGTTGCAGATATTTGTGAGCAGCTGGCCTCTGATAGGCCAACAGATCCACAGGGAGGGATATACACTGGCAGCTGGGACACCTGGTTGCCACTGTCAATTTGGAACTACATTCCATCAGCACTTCTGGCTTGAAGCTGCAGGTAGTGTGACTATGGACTTCTGCTTTTATTCCACCTTCTTCCGTTACCTCAACCTCTCCCTCCACATTTTGCCATCAAGCATCGATGAAACTCCACCGTTGCCTCAACAATCTGTACGGCCCCTTGCACCTTATGAAGTTTGTGAGCCAGAACTGAATCTGATCAAGAGGTACTGGCACTTTATCTGACCGTAACAATGATTAGCTCAGACCTTGGCACTGCTCTTATTTTAGCTAAGAGTAACACATTGATTCAGGATGTCATGTTGCAGCTTTATAAGACTTTGGTTAGGCCACAGTTAGAGTATACCGTTTAATTCTGGTCGCCACATCACAGGAAGAATGTGGAGGTTTTGGAGAGGGTGCAGAAGAAGCTTACCAGGATGCTGCCTGGATTAGAGGGTATGAGCTGTCAGGAAAAGCTAGAAAAGCTAGGGTTGTTATCTCTTGACTGATACAGGCTGAGCGGTGAATCGACAGGAGTTCATAAAATTACGAGGTGCATAGATAGGGTTAACGGTCAGAATCTTTTTCCCAGAGTTGAAATGTCTAATACTAGGCAGCATGCATTTAAGGTCAGAGGGGAATAGTTCAAAGGAGACGTGAGGGACGAATCTTTTACACAGAGAGTGGTAGGAATCTGGAACGCACTGCCTGGGGTAGTGGTGGAGGCAGATACAATAGGGTCATTTATGGGACTTTTACATAAGCACATGAATATGCAAGGAATGGAGGCATATGGACCAATGGCAGACAGAAGGCATTAGTTTCATTTGGCATCATATTCAGCACAACATGGTGGGCCAAATGGTACCTTCCCTGTGCTGTACACTTCTATGTTCTAAATAGCCAGGGTTAGCATGTGCTGAGTGACTGGACACGAGTAAACTGAAGCTAGGGCAGAAGAGAAAGAATAGGCTCGATGACAGCTCAGTAGAGGAGAGAGTCAGAGGAATTCTACTAATTTTGCCATGTGTGTAGTTCAAAGTTGGAAGTCATGCTGGCTCACTAATGTGTTTAAGTGAGTACCTGATCAATCAAGTAAAGGAAAAGCCTCTGTACAATATGTGGACCATTCTAAGCTGACCTTGGACGATAGGTGCATCACATTTAACTTTAGCACTCCTGCACTAATGAGGGAAAGTGAAATGAGAGCCCATATTGATTCCTCAAACAGTAGATGCAGTAAGAATGACATCATGTTTAATAGTGATGCTCACAACTACAATTCATGTTTTACAGCATCTTTGTTTTTGACAATTAAAGAATTGCAAATATCAATAAAAATGTAAAGCTACTCAGTGCTCATGCAGGAAGGACAGCTTCTGAATAAATTACACAATTCACTTTCATTAAAATTGCTGTAGCCATGTGTGCATAAACTGTAATGTTATGGATTTAAAAACCCATTGCTTGCTATTGCCAATGTGGCTGAATGACTTAAAGAATCTTCTGCGTGAATAGCATTTGAACATTTAATTGTATGCTTAAGCAAAGACAATGCATAAATGGATTTGACACTTCTCCCAATGCACAAGAATATTAAAGCTTTAGAGCATGTTAATATTGTATGGAATTACAAAAATTGTACAGTAAATGGAAGAGCATTATAATCCATCAAATGATAGAGCCATATAAGACAGGAAGACACTCAACCCACTGCAACTTAGTAGCTTTTTGAAAGAGTATCCGATTAGTTCCAATCACGTTTCCTTTCCTCATATCCCTGGCAATCTTGTCCTCTCCAGTGTTATCCAATTTCCATCTGAAAGTAATCATTAAATCTGCTTTTGCCATCCATCAGACTATGCATTTTATGTCATAACAACCTGCTCCATAAAAATAAAATTATTCCTTGTCTCATCTCTGTTTCTTTTACAGATTACCTTAAATCATTGATAATGGTCAACCCACAGTTCTGTCACTAAAAACAGTTTCTCCTTAATAAATCTAACAAAATGCATGATCACTATGTACACCCCTTAACCTACTCAGTTTCAACAAGATCAAATCAAACTGTTTCTGCATCTATTTTGGTTGTGTTGACAATGTAGTCTTTTTCCGGGTGACCACACATGGTACATTATGGTACTTAGCTCCTCTACCAGTATGTAATAATGGATCAATGTTGTTTGAAATGGTTCACTGTCACCAATTCTCCTTTGCCTTTGACTGTTTTGGACTTATCAAGTGGTTAGTGGTAAAGGATACACCACTATAGAGCAGATCCAGAAGATGTACCATTGTTAGAAAACTAAAAGGTTCATTGCATGATCACATATGTGCAATTATATTTGGCCAAGCATAATTACCAGGAAGCTGCTACAGATACGTCTGCTGTCTCCAAAAGTTGGAGTCTATTCCCTATCCACCCATAGAGTGAGATACATCAATAGAACAGGTAGAGGCAACATAATACCGACAGGAACCCCTTCAGAAATGTCTTTATAAAGTTAGCACTAGCTAAACCAGGCATCAGCTACAGAAACAGTAGTCCTGATATTCAAAAACTTTAAATTTACAAAATCTAAAGGTGGTTTTGAAGATTTAAACTGATGGAACTGTGATTACTTCCTTAGTCAGCTTGACTTTGGGAAGAAAGATTGCTGATGTACTGTCTTGGAAACAAACAGTCTTTGTATTTTGTATGCATGGCTACCTGATGTTCTGTATTTAGTGGAGGGTGGCAAGTATTTATTTCCGCACAGTGTTACCAATTCATTCCATATTTTCGGAAAGTGCCTACTTCTCTCACTCCTTTGCTGTACTGATTCTTATTCCAGACCTATGATTAGGGATGTGATCATTGATGAATCTCCCAAACTGATTCGTGTCGAATTGTGCAACACATATTTCGATTGCTTCAGTCTCTTTCGATCTCTTACTACATAAAAGATCCCACACATGACTTGCATACTCTTGAATTGGTGGGCTAATATTTGATGAGATATAACTTCAATATTTTCATTACAATGCTCAAGATTCTTCCTTGGATCCAAGAACCCTGTTTGTTCTGTATGTTATTTGCTGAATTTAGAATTCCCAATGAAGATTATTTTTAAGTTCAATTCCCAGTTTCATGGCTATGTATCAACATAAAATCTAAGGAAACTCAGCAGGTCTGGTCTGGAGAAATTTTCAGAGTGGCATATCAAACTCAAGCCATTAACTCTATTTGTCTTTCCACAGTTTCTCCAGCACATTGTGTTTTTATTTCAGATTTTCAGCATCCACAGTAGTATATTTTGATACGGCTGTTATCAGCTAGTTAGGGAATTTGATTACACAACTTAAAATATTTGTTTGTCGATCCTTTTTGCTGGTAGGATTCACAACATTGGAAAATGGCAAAAAATATAATTGTCTTGCTAATTTTACAATTCCCAAATTTTCTATCATAAGTAAAAAATGTATCTTTTATCTCTCCAAATAGCTAAAGTTTTTCATCCTGTTTACAGTTCTCGTAAATCACCTCTGGTCCCTCTTAAAGACCTGCATATGTTTCTGAAATCAGTGCTGCCCAGAATTTGAATTTAGTTCTCCAGCTGGGGCTAAACTAGTGATTTCTGAAAAAAAAGGACCTCCTTGCTTTATGCTCTCCATTTCTAGTTATAAATCCAAGCATTCCTTCCGCTTTTTTAAAAAAGTCTCCTCAACATGCTCTAACACCATTGGAACTGTACATACATCCACAGGACTTCCACTTATTTTAAAACAGTATTTTTTTATTATTGTTCTTTCATTAATGAAAGGTAGGCATCACTGAAAAAGGCTAGAATTTATTAACCATTCCAAATTGTTCCTCAGAGCGATTCCATGAATTATTGAATCCATCTAATAAGAGAAATTTCACAGCACAAAGAGGAAAGGGTTTCCAAGGTTTTGACTCAGTGTGGAATGAATGAATAATGATACACTTTTTTGATGCATTGGAGGGACACTTGCAGATGTTGTTGTTCCTTTATGGCTACTGTCTTTGCTGTTCTGCGTGGTAGAGCTTATGGTTTTAGGAAGTACTGTTAAAGAAGCTATGCCGATTTGCTGCAGTACATCTTCTAGATGCAGTCACGGAGCACCTGGTAGATGCAGCTAAATTGCGATAAGAAGTAGTGGGAAAAAAAAAACTTGCATTGAATAAAATCCTCCATGTCCTGCAGAAAATCAAAGCACTTGTGCCAACCAACAGTTGATTGTTGTGTAACTGCAATGTGAAAGCCCTGTCAATGACACCATCCATCACTTTGCAGATAACTGGGAGTGGGTAAGTGGGACTGATGGGGGATTGATTTGCTGGATAGGCTTTCTCCTGCATTTTGTGACAGAACATACTCAGGCAATTCTCTTAATTTCTGAGGTGATTTCCAGAGTTTTAATGGTTCAGTAACTGCATGGCTAGAGGCAGAACTGTAGACAATATGTCTTTAGTACTACAGCCTGGAAGTTGCCAGGGCCAATAGCCTTTGGTACGTCCACCGTGTTCACCCATTTCTTGGTGTAATGTGCAGCAAATTAAATTACCTAAAGCCAGGTTCTCTTCATCCCAAATGTCAAAAAGATCAAGACTGGTCATATTTTCAATGCATTAAGCTGAAGATATTGCACATGCTTCATGTACTGAACTCTAACACCATTGAGGACAAAGTTTATAATAATGCTGCGTTAACACGGTGTGGCTGAAATATGTGTTCTAATGAATGTTTTCTTCCATGCTCATTACTGTTTTTATTCTGTTACTCACTGTGAAATCTTCTTTTATCCCTTCAGTTATTTCTCTTTCAATTTATCACATTGCTGGTTTTCAGTTAGAACTTTATGTGCATTTTGAAATTGTTCTATACACTACGTAGTCCTAATAAAACATGTCTGCTATTGACTTATTCAGTAACAGAGTCACACAGCATGGAAACAGACCCTTCAGTCCAACGAGTCCACATCAACCATCCTCCCACTCTAAACGAGTCCCACCTGCCTGCATCTGGGTCTTATCCCCCAAAACCTTTTTCATTTATGTACTTATCCAAATGTCCTTTAAACAATGTAACTGTATCTGCATCCATCATTTCCCCAGCAGCACATTCCACAAGCTAACCACTCACTGTTCAAAAATATTTGCCCCTCGTGTCCTTTTTAAATCTTTCTCCTCTCATTTTAAAAACATGGTCCCTACAATTGAGCTCCCGCGCCTTACAGAAATGAACTTTGCTATTCAGCTTTTTTCTCTGTCCCTCATGATTTTATAAACTTCTATATGGTCACCTCTCAACCTCCAAGGAAAAAAGCTCCAACCCATCCAGCCTATTTTATAACTCAAACCCTCTATTCCCAGCAACTTCCTGGTAAATCTTTTCTGAACCCTCTCCAGTTTGATAATATCTTTCGTATAACAGCGAGACCAGAACTGCACAGTGTACTCCAGAAGAAGTCTCACCAACATCCTGTACAACACTAAAATGACATTCCAACTCCTATCCTCAAAGATCTGAGCAATGAAGGCAAATGTACTAAACATCTGAACCCCTCAGTGTCTCTGTAATACAACACTATCCAAGGTCCTACTGTTAATTATATTACCTTGTTTGTTTTACCAAAATGCAATAACTCACATTTATCCAAATTAAACTCCATCTGCCACTCCTCAGCCCATTGACCCAATTGATCAAAATCCCTTTGTCATCTTGGATAACCTTCTTCACTGTCCACTTTACCACCAATTTACTTTTACTTTGCTTATCACCAAAGTTCCTTTAGATTTTTGACATGCTAATTAATTCCTTAGTGAGGACTTTCGACAAACTGTAATACTCACATCAGGACCGAAAACATTGCCTAAGGTACTTTTCATTCTTATGTTGCCCATGCATTATGATTACTTTGGTAGGCAAACCTCAACAGGCTACAGTATGTGTTTTCATTATAATTTGTCAAGCTTGAACAATAATTTTAATTTTACATCACAAGTAAACCTGAAAGAAATTGTAAAAATATTCTGATCAGCTCCATTTTTGAAGTTTTGTTTATTTATGAGCTATTTTGGATGCTGCCATGGGTCTAACTCAAAACCAGACTGGTGTTCTATTCCACATGAATCTACAAAAACTCAAATGTCAGTCAATTTGGATTATTTCAGCTGAAGGCAACACCGTCTTGTCCCTTTCATAAGAACTGACTACAATGCTACATTCATTTTCTGCAAATTTCAACATTGACTATTAACTATTGTTGTAACTGCTTTAATAGGGAACTTGCATTTGTGTGACCCCAAGGACGTTCCATACCACTTCAAAATCAATAAATTACTTGCACAGTGATGTCACTCTTCTAATGCTGGAAGAACTACAAATAGTTAATATGTAGCAAGATTCCACAGTGGCAACAATATTCATAGTCTGATTATCTGTTCTTTTAGAGATGTTGACTGAGGAATAAATATTGAAAACAATAGCATGGGAACTGAATTTTCTTCTTTAGTTACTAGTGTGGTATCTTTTTCATGCAACTGAGGGGGCAGACATTTGAATGCATGATCCTTAATAACACAAAACTCCCTCAATAGTGTACCACAGATTTAATATATTTAAATAATAGTCTAAGTGAGTGGGCAAAGGTTGGCAGATGAGTACAATGTTGATAAGTGTGAGGTCATCCATCTTGGTAGGAATAACAGCAAAATGGACTATGTTTTAAATGGTAAAGAATTGCAGCACGCTGCTGTGCAGAGGGACTTGGGTGTCCTTGTGCGTGAATCGCTGAAAGTAGGATTGCAGGTGAAGCAGGTAATTAAAAAGGCAAATGGAATTTTGTCTGCTATTGCTAGAGGGATGGAGTTTAAAAACAGGGAGGCTATGCTCAGCTGTATAGGGTCCTGGTGAGGCCACGCCTGGAGTACTGTGTGCAGTTTGGTCTCCTTACTTGAGAAGAGATATACTAGCACTGGAGGGGGTGCAGAGGAGATTCACTCGGTTGATTCCAGAGTTGAGAGAGTTACATTATGAGGAGAGACTGAGTAGACCGGGATTATACTCATTGGAATTCAGAAGAGGGGAGGTCTGATAGAAACATGTAAGATTATGAAGGGAATAGATAAGGTGGAGGCAGCGAGGTTGTTTCCGCTAGCAGGTGAAACTAGGATTAAAGGGCATCACCTCAAAATAAAAGGAAGCAGATGTAGGACTGAGGTCAGGAGGAACTTCTTCACCCAAAGAGTTGTGAATCTGTGGAATTCCCTGCCCAGTGAAGTGGTTGAAGCTACGTCACTGAATGTTTTTAAGGCAAGGCTGGATAAATGTTTGAACAGTAAAGGAATTAAGGGTTAATGTGAGTGGGCCGGTAAGTGGAGCTGAGTCTCCAAAAGATCAGCCATGATCTTATTAAATGGCAAGGCAGGCTCGAGGGGCCGGTCGGCCTACTCCTGCTCCTAGTTCTTATGTTCTTCTGTTCTTAAATCCTTTCAAGCATTTATTACTTCATAAAATATTTATAAGTATATTAAAATAGCTAATTCTGTATTAACAAATACATAGAAAGCTGTAGAAATGCAGACATTCCAGCAGCATCTGTGCAACAAGAAACAGTCTTAATGTTTTGAATCTGGTATGACCTCTTCAGAACTTCTTCAAAATCATTTAATAATCTCTTTGAGCTGTCAAGCAAACAGCAAATTTTCAATCAGCCTGCCCCATTGTGATAATGTTAGGTTGTGAAAAGTGTGAATTATTCTCTCACACTATCACTTAGGGTTATGTCATAAAGCAACTATCAAAACAATTGACTCATATTCAGCAACTCATATTCCGCCTGGGAACCCTGCAGCCATATGGTATCAATGTGGACTTCACCAGTTTCCAAATCTCCCCTTCCCCTACTGCATCCCTAAACCAGCCTAGTTCGTCCCCTCCCCCCACTGCACCACACAACCAGCCCAGCTCTTCCCCCCCACCCACTGCATCCCAAAACCAGTCCAACCTGTCTCTGCCTCCCTAACCGGTTCTTCCTCTCACCCATCCCTTCCTCCCACACCAAGCCGCACCCCCAGCTACCTACTAACCTCATCCCGCCTCCTTGACCTGTCCGTCTTCCCTGGACTGACCTATCCCCTCCCTACCTCCCCACCTATACTCTCTCCACCTATCTTCTTTACTCTCCATCTTCGGTCCGCCTCCCCCTCTCTCCCTATTTATTCCAGCTCCCTCTCCCCATCCCCCTCTCTGATGAAGGGTCTAGGCCCAAAACGTCAGCTTTTGTGCTCCTGAGATGCTGCTTGGCCTGCTGTGTTCATCCAGCCTCACATTTTATTATCAAAACAATTGAACCTGGTTTTACCAACTTTCTCAGAACCAGCCTGCAGATTCTGTTTTTGATTTTGAGAAAAGGCTGACTATTTAAAGAACTTAAGTAATTCATTACTTCCATGGATTTTAAACACCCATTCTAAGCATTCACATCTTCTCCAGGGATTAGTAACTCTCAAGTAGTGGGATAAAGCCCTTGCTGCAATGAAAATGGGATCTGTTTTCATACAGCATTCATTGAAAATTACCCTGATGATTTTGAGATTTCCACAAATGGGAATCATATCAAAGCCCCAATCCATTCTCTGCCTCACTCCTGGTTAAAATGCTGCCTGCCAGATATTCCAGTGGGCCTAGCAGATCATGAACTCGTCCATCATTTTGGTTATGCTGCTTAGCCACACTTCACAAAGCTTTAGGCCATCACTTCACGTCAATGATAATGGGAACTGCAGATGCTGGAGAAACTCTGATGAAGGGTCTAGGCCCAAAACATCAGCTTTTGAGCTCCTAAGATGCTGCTTGGCCTGCTGTGTTCATCCAGCTCCACACTTTGTTACTTCATGTCAATGACCTTTCATCTGAACAAAGATCATCGACCTGGAGAAGCACAAACAGCTTAAGTCTTTCATTCTCTCAGCTAGCCCAGCAGTTACACAGTTCCTGGCATTGTAGTTTGAAGCAGCCTAGGTCTAAAATGATGCCATCTGCAACATTCTCCAATGAAAGTCAGCAATCTTCCACTAATCACGACACAGCTATCACTGTATAGGAGCATTAGAACAGACAAAGGCAATGAAAGCTGAGCACTAGGTAATAGCATTATGACCAGTTCACTTTTGCATGTAATAGGACTTGCTCTGATTTATAGGCTTGGTTTGAAATATTTATTTTGTGTCTGCTTTTATCTCTGTGTTGTGACCAAGCAAATGCTGCAATGTTTGGAAAGAGAAAAATGCTATGCTGTGGAACTGTTATTGAATGGGGACCTGGGTATGACTCCATTGATATTGCAACTGGGTGAACTGTTCTTGGCCAGAAAGAGCTAACTGAGTTCCATCCTCCCTTCCTCCTCCTTCACTTATTGCCCAGCTGCTCACTGTAAAGGCAGAAGCAAATGCTGTACACACATGGCAACTGCTGTACACACATGGCAACTGCTGTACGCACATGGCAGGCTCATACACATAATGAAAGTTGTGCCACCACACAAAATGTAATGAGGCAGATCATTGGCATGCCTTGTCCTTACTGACGAAAAGGCATAGAATCACTGCATCACGGATCGCCAATTTCCATGGTCTTAGACAAGAACATTCAAAAGTTGGAACACAAACAGAAGTTGCTGGAAAAGCTCGACAGACCTGGCAGCATCTGGGAAGAAAATATATCAGAGTTAATGTTTCAGGTCCACTGACTCTTCCTCAAGACATTTTGTTCTGAGAAAGTTCTAAGGAAGGGTCACTGGACCTGAAACATTAACTCTGACATTTTCTTCACAGATGCTGCCAGACCTGCTGAGCTTTACTAGCAACTTCTGTTTGTGTTCCTGATTTACAGCATTTGCAGTTCTCTTGGTTTTTATTTGACATTCAAAAGTTGTTTGGGGAGGTTGCTTGCAGGCAAAGGGATGTCTGGTAAGTGGGAGGCTTTCAAGAGTGAGTTAATGAGGGTCCAGGGCCAGCATGGTCCTGTTAAAGTGAAAGGTAAGTCTGGTAGGAGTAGGAAACTCTGAATGACTAGAGTTATTGAGGCCTTGGCCTTGAAAAAGGAGACGTATGACATTTATAGGCAACTAGAACCAGGTGAACCCTTGAGGAGTATTGAGGGTGTTAGGGTAAACCTAAGAGAGAAATCGGGGAGGGGTGGTGTGGATGGGGGCTCCAAGGGAACATGCAATGGCTTTGGCAGCTAAGGTAAATGAGAATCCAAAGAAACACTCTTAAAGATCAACAATGCCATCTATGTGTGGAGTCACCTGATCCTAATTCTTATTAGTATTTACCATCGAGTGAGGTATGGATGCTAGGGAATTTAGGGAAATGAATAGTGATGTCTTGAAGAGTGGCCATATTACACAAGGGGAGATGCTGGAAGTCTTGAACGTATTAAGGCAGATAAATCCCTGGGACTTGAAGAAGGGTACCCAAGGAATTTGCAGGAGGCTAGGGAAGACAATACGGGGCCCCTGACAGAGATATTTGTATCAGCTGCAGGTAAAGTGCCCGAAAATTGAGGGTAGCTACACAGTCAATGGTAGGGCCCCGGGGAGTGTTCTAGAAGAAAACAGTCTAGGGGTAGAGGCTCATAGCTCCTTAAAAATGGAGTCACTGGTAGGCAGGGTGATGAAGAAGGCTTTCAGCATGCTTGCTTTCATCAGTCAGCGCAATGAATATAACAGATGGGGCGTCTTGTTGCATGATGTTGGTGAGGCACATTTGGTGTACTGTTTGCAGCTCTGGTCACCCTACGAGAGAAAGGATATTGTTAAACTAGAAAGAGTGCTGAAAAGATTAACTAGGATACTATCTGAACTGGAAGTTTTAAGTTATAAGGACAGGTTGGACAGGCTGGGAGTTTTTTTCCCTGGAGCATAGGAAACTCAGGAGTGACCTTATAGAGCTATATAAAATGATGAGAGGCATAGTTAAAGTAGATAGCCAACAGTTTTTCCCCATGGTAGGGGAGGCTAAAACTAGAGGACACAGGTTTAAGATGAGGGGAGAGATATAAAAGGGCCCAGAGGGGAATTTTTTTCACACAGAGGATGAAAACTGCCTGGTGTGGGCTGCGAGATGTAATGGTGGAAGTGAGTATCATTTTGTCATTTAAGAAACATTTAGACAGGTACATAGGTGGAATAGGTGTGATGTATGTGGACTAACTTCAGACAAGTTTGAGTAGGTTACATTGTCAAAACTGGGCAGAATGGGCAAGTCTGACTTAATGATGCTATGACTGAGGGTGGTAAGGGCACAGAAACTATTCTGAGTGGGGTTGTTAGGGAGTGAGTTGCAGGATTGTGGCCCATTGATAGAGAAGGAACAATGATATTGTTCCAAGTCAGGATGGTGTACGACTTGGAGGAAAACTTACAAGTTGAGCATGTTCTCAGGCATAGAATCATAGACACGTAGAAAGTCATAGTAGGAGTAGGTCATTCGGCCCTTGGAACCTGCACCACCATTCATTATAATCATGGCTGGTCATGCAATCTCAGTATTCCTGCCCTATCCACAAACTCAAACAATTTAACCCCAAGGGTCACATCCAACTCCCTCTTGAATATATCTAATGAACTGACCCCGGCAGCTTCTTGCAGGAGAAAATTCCACAGGTTCACTACACTGTGAGTGACAAAATTCTTCCTTGTCTCAGTCCTGAATGGCTTACCCCTTATTTTTAGACTATGGCCCCTTGTTCTGGACTTCCCCAAAATTGGGAATATTCTTCCCACATCTAGCCTGTCCAGTCTCATTAGGATTTTACATGTTTCTAAAAGATCTCTCCTCAGTCTTCTAAATTCCAGTGAATACAAGCCAAGTTGATCCAATCTTTCCTCATATTGTCAGTCATGCTGTCCTGGCAATCAGTCTGGTGAACCTTTGTTAGACTCATTCAATAGCAAGAATGCCCTTCCTCAGTCTAGGAGACCAAACCTGCACACTATACGCAAGGTGTGGCCTCACCAAGGAACCTGTATATCTGCAACAAGACATTCTTAATCAGACACTCAGAAGGAGAGCATGCTATTAACTTTCCTCACTACCTGCTGCACCTGCAAGTCAACCTTCAGTGCTGCTAACCTTGTCCTTCTAGATGGTAGAGATCATGAGTTTGAAATGTGTTGTGGAAGAAACTTTGTTAAGCTGTTGTAGTGCATCTTGTAGATGGCACGTACTCCTGATATTGAGTATTGCTGATGGAAGCAGTATACATCGAAGGTTGTTAAACGGTGCCAATCAAGTGGACAGCTTTATTCTGAATGTTGTTGAGCTTCTTGAGTGTTTTTAAGGCTGCACTTATTCTATCACACCACAAAGGTGTACCTCGTATACAGTGGACAAATGACGGGGAGTCAGGAGGTTCATCAAAGCGTTCCAGTCTCTGACCTCAAATTCAAGCCACACTATTTAGATTGCTGGGGTCAGTTGTATGTCTAGGAGGCTGATGTTGTTTAGTGTGATAGTTTAGTTGAAAACAGTGAGCCAATTTAATTTTTTGGTGTCAGTGAACATGGTCAATATCAGATTAGCTGCCTATTCTGCATGCACCTCCCTAATTTTCTTCTCAATTGTCTTAAATACTAACAAGATTCAGCATAGTTTGATGAAAGTAGTGTAGTGGTATTGTCCCTTTTAGTGCACCATCAGATCTAGGCATAAGTCCCACCTGACATGAAATTCGGTCACAACCTGTCAGATGAGGTTCATTAAAATTGATTTCTGTGAAAGCAGCCCATCCAATGCCACTCATATACAGTATTGTAAACAAGTTAAATGACCTTCTTGGAGCTTAATGTTGCTAAATTCTCATTATATTTAGCAGTTAATTATTTAGCTTAAAAATAAGTGATTGGCAAGTCGTTCATATGCATTGAATTGGACTGCCTGAAAGTGGTGTAATTGCAAAAGCAAAATCTTAAAATATTTATTTGCGCGATCGCAAGTGACTTAAGTTTCTTAAGCATTTTGAACTCATAGTCTATTCCATCATGCTGACATAAACTTCAATTTGTTTCACAAAAATTAGCAGACATCATTTCTAACAATAACGTTGTTACTTACACAATGGTCTGAATGAAATTTCTACACTACGAGAAAGCTGTACTTGATCGTAATTCGTACTGTCTAAAATTTTAGCATAGATTACCTCAAAAATTATCACCTGACTGGAAATCTTTCGAACAGAAAGCCAACATTCATTCTGGCAAGCTCCCAAGTAACTCATCTTGGGTATTTTATCACAGTGAGGTTATTTACTCTTGTTATCTTCTCATTATTGTCCTGCAAAGGATTTGGCCATAAAAATTCCAACAATTACAGGATTGATTCCTTAGAATGGTCATAATTTATCTCAAAAAATAGCATTCTGCAAATGATCTTCTAAAGTTTTGTACCCTCAGGTTTGGAAACTATTTCATAGCCAAGGTAAAGTGAGCATAAATTTATTATTATGTTCCTCCTTGCGCTGCACAGCCTTCAGATACGTGATGAATCATTGCTGGAACATTGATCCCATAAACAGTGCAAAGGGTCTAGGCCCGAAACGTCAGCTTTTGTGCTCCTGAGATGCTGCTTGGCCTGCTGTGTTCATCCAGCCTCACATTTTATTATCCTGGAATTCTCCAGCATCTGCAGTTCCCATTATCTCTGATTCTTAGATATGTTTTCCTTTGCAATTTACACCTTTAGTGTCAAGTTGGGCCAGACTACCTGATGACTCAGTGTTTAGAACATTTAAAAGCCTTCTTTTTAAGTTCAACACTTCAGTACACCGGTTGCAAACGTTTGACCTCTAAACCAAACAGATTAACTGCAATTGTGCTAACTTTACTTTAGAAATGAAGATGATTTGGGGTTATGTATCTTGCTTGCATATAATTTAAATAAGTCATTTCTGAGGGTTGTAGATGTGCCCTGTGTCTCCACAAGCACATTGTCATTAAAACACTCAGCTGTTGATTTCAGTAGTAATTAATTGAAAGAAATGAAAGTTGCATTACCATTGCAAATGTTTGAAAGTGGTTTAATAATGTGATTGTGTAACTGTTGTAAAAAGACAAGATGAACATTTTTGTCTTCAAGCAGAGAATGTCTAGGGGAGATTGTTTACAACTGTGCAAAATAGTGAAGGATTTGACAGAGGAAACAATGAGATGTTGTTTTTATCGATAGGAAAGTCGGTAGCTGAGTGGCTAGTTTAGATAATTAAAGCTAATTGGGGAAAGCGTTATTAGTGGAACCAATTAATTCACTCTTTCAAAGAACCCAGTAAGTTACAATGGGCCATATAGACTTCTTCATTCAGCCTCTCAAAACTGATGATACCTGATCTGTATGTCAACTCCATTTATTATTTTAACTCTGTCTCTCTCTTGATGCTTGATCTTCATAAATTCTATTGATCTCAGTTTTGAAAATTACCGTTGATCTGGCATCCATTGCTTTTTGGGGTTGGATCAGCAGATTTCTGCTGCTTCCTACGTCAAAAAAATGTTGAAAAATGGCCATACTTGATAAGATCAAGGTTCAAGTGGTTGGAAGAAGAAACATGGATAGTTGTTAGTTAAAGCAAAGAGTAGAAATGAATAGGGTACTTTCAGGTTGGCAGTCTGTAACTAGTTAAGTGCCACAGTGTTCTGTGCTGGGAAGTCAACCACTTACAATCTATAATCATGACTCAGAACAAAAAGAGAGAGGAATGTATATAAGCTTTCTGACAAAACAAAACCAGAAAAAAATGTAAACTATGAAGACAGAAAGAGACATCAGAGAGATATAGACAGGAGTAATGTGACAATGGATTATGATGTGGTCAAATACAATTGGCTAAATTGTTTCTTTCTGTTGTGTAGTTTTTCTATTGTTCAAAGTACAAGACTTTTTGTTCATACAGCAGAAAAGCAGAAAATCTTTAAAGAATGGTGATGTTCAGAATGATTAGGTGTACCCATATAAAGAACTCGAAAACTACTGCTCACACAGAGCAATTAAATTGGGTAAATGTCATTTTAACCGTTAATGCAAGCAGAGTGGAGGCCAACTAAAAAAAGCCTTGCTATAATTATATAGGGTTTTGATGACCACACATGGAATACTATATAGTTTTAGTGGCTCTCTTTAAGAGAGGATGTATGAAGGTGACAAAAACAAAGTTGCTGGTAAAGCTCAGCAGGTCTGGCAGCATCTGTGAAGGAGAAAACAAAGTTAATGTTTTGGGTCCAGTGATTGCCTCAGAGCTTCTTCAGTCCTGAGGAAGGGTCACCGGACCCAAAATGTTAACTCTGTTTTCTCCTTCGCAGATGCTGCCAGACCTGCTGAGCTTTTACGGCAACTTTGTTTTTGTTCCTGATTTACAGCATCCACAGTTCTTTCGGTTTTTACTATGTACGAAGGCAAATTGGTTCCTAGCATGTCAGAGTTGGAAAATGAGAGGTTGAGTTCATTGGATAAATTTGCTCTGAATTGTAGAAGAGTAAAATTCATCTCATTGAAACAGTCATATAAACATAGAAACATAGAAAATAGGTGCAGGAATAGGTCATTTGGCCCTTCAAGATTACACCACCATTTAATACAACATGGCTGATTATGCAATTTCAGTATTCCAATCCTGTCCTCTCCATTGAATCCCTATAGTGTGGAAACAGGCCATTTGGCCCAACAAGTCCACATCAACCCTTCAAAAAGCATCCCATCCAGACCCAGACCCATTCCCTTAACCTTTCCCTGTAACACTCATTTCCCATGGATAATGCACCTAAACTACACATCCCTGAACAGTATGAGTAATTTAGTATGGCCAGTCCACCTAACTTGCACATCTGTGGACTGTGGGTGGAAACCCCATTCTCAGTGAAACCTTTAGCTCCAAGGGCCACATCCAACTCCCTCTTGAATATATCTAATGAACTAACCCCATTGGGTTCCTCTGGGAGAGAATTCCACAGGTTCACAATGCCTTCAATGAAGAGATTCTTCCTCATCTCAGTCCTAAATAGCTTACCTGTGATTCTTAGACTGTGACCCCTAGTTCTGGACTTCCCCAGCTTTGGGAACACTCTTTCCGCATCAAGCCTGTCCAGTCCCATTAGGATTTTATATGTTTCGATGCGATCCCCCATCATTCTTCTAAATTCCGGTGAATACAAGCCCATTTGACCCAGTCTTTCCTCTTTTATCAGTCCTACCATCCCAGGAATCAGTCTGGTGAACCTTCGCTGGACTCCCTCAATAGCAAAAATGCCCTTCCTCAGACCAGGAGATCAGAACTGCTCACTATACTCAAACTGTGGCCCTGTATAACTGCGGCAAGACATCCTACTCCTATACTCAATCCTCTCACTATGAAGGCCAGCATACCATTTGCTTTCCCACTGCCTACTGCACCTGCATGCCAACCTTCAGCGCCTGTTTCACAATGAAACCCAGGTATCGTAGCACCTCACCTTTTCCTGACTGCCACTATTCAGATAGTAATCTGCTTTCCTGTTCTTGCTACCAAAATTCAAAGTTGTAAAGGAACTTCACAGAACAAATATCGAGTTAACTGAGGCAAACTTGGAATTTAGAGCACAAATCTCAGGATAAGGAGCAATCAATCGCTTTTGACTGACAAGAACAGAATTTTTTTAGTTGAAATATATGAATCTTTGGAATTCTGTACCTTTTAAAGTTGTGGACACTCCATTATTTAATATATTTTAAAAGGATACAGATGGAGTTTTGCTCTCTTAAGGAATCAACGAGCCTGGGGTATGGGCAGGATAGTGGAATTGGGACAAAAGCTGCCCATCAGAGCCGATTGCAATGAATTATGGAGCAGGATGATCACCCATACGATTTTCTCCTGGGTCTATTTCTTAGTTTCTTAAGATTATGTCCTCATCTTAATTCTCAGAATTTTGTCACGCACCAATATTATACTACATTGATGTCTGCCTCTTAATTAGCAGTACAACAATGAGAACAAAGTTAACATATCCCACATCATTAGAATACGTATAATTCAGAAAAAAATCTCTCCAGAACACTTTCCAGTTAACTATTTCATCTCAGTCACAAAGTGATGACATTGCATTCAGATTATGATATTTATGATGTTATTGAATTTGGTGATGTCACAGTTACCTCATATTCATTCCCTATGATTTACTGCTATCTATATTAAAAATGAGTTTAGCTGCAAAACATGCCTGTTTGCTGCCATCCCTTGCCAATTGAGGTCTGAAGGTGGATCATTCACAAAATTGTAAAATGCTTGTTGCACGCAGCAAATTAGTTTTAATATTAGTTTAATATTTGTTTAGTTCTAAAATGAAGTAATTGCTATTTCACACCAATCATAAACTGATGGCCATGAATAATCATTGTGACCATCAGTTGGCAGTGACCCAAGTGATTGTCTTCTTCCACACCTCACTTTTTTCTTTCTTGCAGTTACAGTTCAGACTGTGATTCTGGATCTATGCTTTGTTTCCATCTCAGCTATACATCAGGCAGAAGTGCTGGGATTCCTGGTGCTGCCCTCAAAAAAGTGTGCAAGGTTGATGAATCCCATAGGTACGTAGAAAATAGGAGCAAGAGTCAGCCATTCCCCCTTCAAGTCTGCTCAGCCATTCAGTACCATCATGACATGTCATCAAACTCAGTACCCGCTTTCTTCCCATAAACTTTGAACTCTTTAACTCTAAGATCGAGATCAGTTTGCTTCTGGAAAACATTCAATGTGTTGGCCCCAACCATTTCCTGTGGCAAAGCATTGTCCATAGTGGGCAGTCCTTAGGGCACATCCAGAAAATCTACCTATGTTCCTAGGCAAGAAGATTTGGTTTTCCTCTGATAATTGGATGGATCAGTTTTCCTCATGGAAAGAAATCTGATGTGGCCTAGATTGTATGGGGCCTAGTGTATGATGACAAGGATGCACTTTTAAATCAAGTTATAATAATATGAAATCTTTTCCTTGAGGTGTTGGGAGAGTTGGTGAGGGAGAGGAAAAGAATTGCTATTTACTTGACAATGTCAAAAATTGCCCAGGTGTGTCCAGAGCTAAAAAGCCAGGCAAATCCGACACAGGCAGCTACTGCTTCAACAGTCTATTCTCAATCATCAGCAGAGCCATCAAGCAGCACCTGCTCAGCGATCACCTGCTCAGCGATAACCTTCTCAGTGACGTCCAGTTCAGATTCAACCAGGGCCAGCTCCTGAACTCATTGTAGCCTTGGTTCAAACATAGACAAAACAGATTAATTCCAGAGGTCAGGCAAAGAGATACTGGCCTTGACATCAAGACCACATTTTACTGAACGTGGCATCAAGACCCTCAGCAAATCTAGAGTCAAAAGGATTGAGGCAAAAGTTCTCTGTTAGATAGCGTCATACCTGACGCAAATGTAGTTGGAGGTCAATGACGTCAGCGCCGAGATCTCTCTTTTGGACTATCTCAGGGTAATGTCCTAGGCCCAACCATCTTTGGCTACTTCACCAATGACCTCCTCTACACCATCAGGTCAGAAGTGGAGATGTTCACTGATAATTGCGTTCAATATAATGCTGATACTGAACCAGTTGATATCTAAATGCAGCAAGACCCGGGACAATGTCTAATTTGGGCTGCTGAATGTCAGCTAACATTAGTACCACACAAGTGACAGGTGAAGACTATCTCCAATAAGCCAAAATCTAACCACCTCTCCATGACATTCTAAGGCATTAACATCAATTAATACCATACTACCAACATATCCCTGACTAGAAACAGAACTGGACTAGCTACGTAGGTATAGTGGCTAAATGTGAAGGTCAAAGGATATTAGTCCCACAGCAAGTAACTTCCCTCCTGACTCCTCAAAGCGTCTCCAGCATCTACAAAGCACAAGTCAGGAGTGTGACGGAATGCTCCCCACATGCCTGGATGAGTGCAGCTCTAACAACATTTAAGACATTTGACACCATCCAGGAAAAAAGGAGCCCATTTGCTTGGCATTACATCCACAAGCATCCACTCCCTATACCACCAATGTTCAGAAGAAGGAATGTGTACTTTCTACAAGATGCATTGCAGAAATTCAACAAAGATCCTTAGACAGCATGTTCCAAAGCCATTAACCTAATAATTCAGCTGTGACCCGCTTCTTTGTTTACATTTTCTTTTCCGTGACTTTAGTCATTTCAGCAGTTCTGAACATTATTCCCAATGAACAGTATTCCCGTTTTGTATCAGAGATAATAGGAACTGCAGATGCTGGAGAATCCGAGATAACAAAGTGTGAAGCTGGATGAACACAGCAGGCTAAGCAGCATCATAGGAGCACAAAAGCTGACGTTTCAGGCCTAGACCCTTATAAGAAATGGGGGAGGGGGAGAGGATTCTGAAATAAATAGGGAGACAGGGGAAGGCAGATTGAAGATGGATAGAGGAGAAGATAGCTGGAAAGGAGACAGACAAGTTAAAGGGACGGGGATGGAGCCCGTAGAGGTGAGTGTAGGTGGGGAGGTAGGGAGGGGATAAGTGAGTGTGGGGAGAACAGACAGGTCAAGGGGGTTGGATGAGGTTAGTAGGTAGGAAATGGGGGTGCGGCTTGAGGTGGGAGGAGGGGATAGGTGAGAGGAAGAACAGGTTAGGGAGGCGGGGATGAGCTGGACTGATTTTGGATGCAATAGGGGGAGGGGAAGTAGAGGTGAGTGTAGGTTGAACCCATTCCTTAGACGACATGTCCATCCTGGGCCTCCTGCAGTGCCACAACGATGCCACCCAAAGGTTGCAGGAACAGCAACTCATATTCCGCTTGGGAACCCAGCAGCCCAATGGTATCAATGTGGATTTCACCAGCTTCAAAATCTCCCCCTCCCCCACTGCATCCCAAAACCAGCCCAGTTCGTCCCCGCCTCCCTAATCTGTTCTTCCTCTCACCTATCCCCTCCTCCCACCTTAAGCCACACCTCCATTTCCTACCTATTAACCTCATCCCGCCCCCTTGACCTGCTGTCCTCCCCGCACTCACCTATCCCTGTCCTACCTCCCCACCTACACTCACCTTTACTGGCTCCATCCCCGCCCCTTTAACTTCTCTGTCTCCTCTCCAATTATCTTCTCCTCTGTCCATCTTCAATCCACCTCCCCCTGTCTCCCTATTTATTTCAGAATGCTCTCGCCCTCCCCGGTATCTGATGAAGGGTCTAGGCCCGAAACATCAGCTTTTGTGCTCCTAAGATGCTGTTTGGCCTGCTGTGTTCATCCAGCTCCACACTTTGCTACCTCGGATTCCCGTTTTAATAGCTGTGCTCCAGTTACAGCACTTCAACTTTCAATCTCAGCTCCACTTCTATACACCGTGTTGTGTATTCCATGCATACACTCCTGTTTCTACTGTCTGGAACTTTTTTTTAGATAGCTGCCTGCAGTGAGTGCCCCATGGCAGAATTCACATTACTACATCAAACTAGAAAAGACGTTTGTACTTGATTCCATTTCAATGCAAACGTTGTAATTTTTGATAAACAGAAAACAAATTTGCGCACATTATATGGTCCTGATGTATTAACAAATGTTTGTTCTTCTATCTGTCACACTTTTGCTAATTTATTTAGATCCATAACTAATATAATCTTCACAGTGCTTAGGTCTTCTGATGTCAGGCATTTGAGTGTTTGTATTCCCTCCAGTGTCTGCTGAGTGGAATGATGTGCTTTGCGGTTCGGTTTTGAAATCTTCTCAGGTGTCTCTGCTGATTCATGCATCTTGTTTGCCTGTTTATCAGTGAGACACTGTAACAGTCTTTTGGCACATTTAGATTTACTAATCCGAGCTTCTGACTTATGTCAGCTGAGATGATTGACATTATCTTTGTGTTTAATATTTGGAATTCCATGCTTTCATTCTTGCCATGGTGTTGAGCTCTCAGATTAATTTGTCCTCCCGGGGTGAGCATCGTTCCATCACAGAGCTTCAACTTTACCTTTGAGGGTTTAATTTTTATATCACCATCTGGTTTAACTTTACACAGCTCTGCAAAGCACATAATGTTGCGAATAGCACCAGTTTCTATCTGGCACTGTCTATTCATTAGATGCTCTCATTCTGCTAACTTCTTTGTAATGATTACAAGTTATTTCTTTTTCTTTTGAACTTCACATCACCAGCTTGACCTAAGATGTAGATATTGTCTAAATACTTGTCTGATTCCTCTCTCATATCTATGTTTGAATTATCAGAATCACTGCCCAAAATCACTATAGCAATTATCTCCATCTGCTTTATGATTTTATCTTGCTTTTTCCCAGTTAAATACTTGCATTAAAATGGTTTCGTTTCTTCTAATTAGAGCATACGGTTCTTCCAGGATGGATAAGCTTTCTTGCGTTTTATGTAATTACACCTGAACTTGTTTATCCTCAGCTTTACATCTCTGCTCGTATCATAGTCATTTTGAAATTAATGCTAAAACTGCATTTGCCTTCCTAGCTGCCAGCTGAACCTGCATGTTAATCTTAACAGACTCCTGAAATAGGACTCTGAAGTCCCTTTGTGCTTCAGATTTTTAAAGCCTTTCTCCATTTAGAAAATAGCCTACAGCTCTATTCTTTCTATCAAAGTGTATAACTTCACACTTTTCCACATTGTATTCCATCTGCCACTTCTTAGGCCACCCACCTAGCTTGGTCAAGTCCTTCTGTGGCTTTGCACTTCTTCAGCACTACCTGTCCCTCCACCTATCTTTGGGGTATCTGAAAACTTTGTAACAATGCCCTCAGTTCTCTCATCCAGATCATTAATGTACAACATGAACAGTACGTGGTCCCAACACTGACCCTTGTGGAACTTCACCAGTCACTGGCCACCATCCTGAAAAAGCTCTTTTACTCCTACTCTCTGCCTTTTGCCAGTCAGCCAATCTGCAATCCATGACAGTATTTCCCCTCAAACACCATGGGCTTTTATCTAATTTAGTAACCTTCTGCACTGCATCTTGTCAAGGGCTTTCTGGAAATCCAAATGTATCATGTCTCACGAGCTGTCCTTTATCAAACTTGCTCATTATCCCCTAATGAATTCTAACAGATTTATCATTACCCCAGAGTATGATGGTTGCCATGATATTGAGGAAATTAAAGGAGGAGATGACCAGATATTTAATTCATGATGGGTTGAGAGGTTATGGAGAGCAGGCAAGAAAATGTGGATGAGGCTAAGATGAAATCAGCCATGATCATACCAAATTGCGGAGAAGACACGGGGGCCACTGTGTTGCCTCCACTTGCTTTTACATCTTATGTTGTTATGATTGAGGAATTCTAAATGTGTGCGTGCACACACACAAAATTAATGCAATGTTTCAAGTATTGTTGTCAAGATTGTGCAGACTGTGTGTTTACATTTTATCACATACAGTGTCAACTGAAGTTTATTCATAGAATTCCCAGAACCAGGAAAATAGTTGTTTTGAAACTGGGTTTGCAAGCTCCTCAGGGTCCATAATTGTAGAAATAAACTTGCTAGTTCCAAAGTCTGCTTCAATAACAATAAATTCAGCATTATTAAATTTATTGATAACCTTCCTTCCTGCCAACTTTAATAAACATGACCTTTCTGCACCCTAATTGGTTAGAAATACAATAGGGGCAGAGATTCACCATTTATTATTTTTTCACAAGCTCATTTTACTTATAATTACAATGAAAGTCATGTTTTTATAAAACATCAAATACATAAAACTTTGAATGCAGCATTTTTATATTGTGAATAATTAGTATTATCAATTAAGAGCAGTGTCCATGATTATGAATCAATCTAAAAAAGCTGTCCTTCGACACCAAAACATTAGTGAACAAATGTTATGAAGCAAGTTTCAAATGTTTATCCTAATCCTGTCGCAGATTTAAAGAGGATTCTGCCAGGAATACAAAAGTTCTAGTCCTCAGGACATCTATCACCTGGACAGCAAGGACTGCAGCTATTTGGAACTAGAACCCAACGAAATGCATCAATCTTCACAGTGGAAAACACAAACAGCATTCCAAAATTAATAAATAATAATTAATAATCACAATAAATAATCAAGGGGCAAAATAAGGAGAGGAAATAAGTGGAATAAGTATCATGAGAGGAAAAAATGCTGTGAAACCACTGAGGCTAAAGACAATATGACCACAGATCTGAAAGACCGCTTCCCAGGCAGTTAAAAGTAATGTCATTGAACTAGCAATCCAGAGCCCAGATTAATATTCTGTGGATGTGGGTTTGAATCTAATCATGGCAGGCGGTGAAAATTGATCTAAGTAACTGGCACCCATGTAACCATCACCACTTGTAAATATTAATGTCCTTTGGGAGGGAAATCTGGCATGCTTATGTGATCTGGCCTATGTGTAACTCCAGACCAACAACAATGCGATTGATTTGAAACTGCCCTGTGAAATGGCATGGCAAGCCATTCAATTCAGGGCAATTAGGCATGGACAATAAATGCTGCTCCAGCTAACACTGTCACATCATACAAGCAAAAATAAGCCAGAAGACAGAAATCGAGATCTGATATGACAGTATAATTGACAATAAAATTATTAAATTGGATTAAACAATTATACTGTGGTATACTGTGCATTCCCAATGGTGAGACAGGCTGCCAACACCATTATAGAAATATTAAGAAACATGTTTAGTTTGGAGGGTTTGAGCTATAGAGAGAAATTGGACAAGCCTGATCTGTTTTCACTTGAACATTGAAGAATGAGGGGCAAGCTGATGTAAGTTTACAAAATTATGTGAAGTATGGACAGAATGGACAGTATGAGCCTTTTTGCCTAGTAATTGAAATGTGAGGGGCACGGTTTTTACAAAGAGGGTGGTAAGTGCCTTGTATGTGGCAGAGGAGGAGGTGGTGGAAGATACAATAGCAATGTTTAAGGGACATCTTGACAGAAAAATGAAAAGGCAGGGTATAGAGGGATAAGAACAGCATACAGGCAAAAGGTTTTTTAGTTTAGGAAGGTATCAGTCAGTGCAGTCTAGGTGGGCTGGAGGTCTGTGCTGTACTGCTCTTTGTTCTTTGTGTGTGAACTTCGGGTGATCATTAGCCAGTAATCTGAAATTCTGAAGGAAGGAATCAACAAAGGAGATATTCTGAGATAATAAAATGTGAGGCTGGATGAACACAGCAGGCCAAGCAGCATCTCAGGAGCACAAAAGCTATATGAGTTAAGAAAACCTTGCAACATGCCAATGAGCAGTACTTAATGGAGGCTGAGGTGTTCTGTCCGATGGACAGGCAGAAAGAGAGCCGCATTGCCTCTTTGTGGGAAGGACTTTTTGTGGTAGGACAATCAGGTACCTATTTGGGCAGTGGTGGGCTTTCACACAGTAAGCAGAACTTCCATTTGCCAAACACTCACAGCTATTCAAAAGCAGCATTTCTTTGCTTGGCAGTACATGGGCAATTCGTTGTCAGTACTATACCCAACTGGGGCCTAGGATCATCACGTGCTCAGGCAACGAGCAAGTGATAGTGAAAAAGGTAAACAGGATGGAGGCTGCTGGCTTCAGGAGTAAGCGCTTCCTGATTCTGTGTCCTTCAATCACACATAGAGACACCACATCGATACTCACAATCAACCCCGACATCCTCTCCTGCCACTAAATCTACTTTGGAGAAGGATATTAAATTCATGTCCAAGTGTAAGCTTTTGGAGAACTACGCCATCCTGCGTGGTGCCCAATTTCAGGATGGAAAGATGTCTCTGGCCTTCTCCCACAGAAAACCAGCTGCTGCGCAGTGGCTACTCAGCACCTCCAGCTTACTGGTGACAGTCAAAGTGGACTCATGCTGAAGAGGGTTTTGGGCCTCTAGGCCATGGTCTTGGATGGACAATGTGGTGATTCCACTCAGGTTGTATCCATTTCATTCACAAGTTGAAGATATTTTCTAGACTCTTAGCACAGCTTTAGACACGGGTCCAGTCACTAATAAAAAATAAATTAATAGTTCAAGTGGAAAATGGCTTATGAGAGATTTAAAGAAATCTAGAGACTTTCATTGATAGGAATGGGCATTAAGACCTGTATTTTCAGTTGTCAGGTGAATTGAGCTCTAAACTCCATTCTGAGATTTACAGTCTTTCCTTGATTGATATAATCATGGGTCAGATTACCCAATAGATCCTGTGGCTCTCACATGAATGCTGCAAACTGTCTTCACAGATGCTGCCCCAGGACAAAAGGATGCCTGCCATAACTGCAAAAACAAACAAAACAGTTATCAAATCTAGAGAATGCAATTAGCTGCTTGACTCCCACACAATCGGCCCAATAATCCACACCATACATTGCAACTGTGTTGCAGATTGGGATCTTGGATAAGGAAATCACAAAAATATCTTTTGAAGTAAAATGCATTACCACTTCAAACAAACTTCATGTTTACTTTCAAGCCCTGCCAATTCCACAAATTAAGTGAGTAGAATGCTCAGATAAAGCCAGTTAACATATCCACAGCTCAGTGTATACCTGTTACTGCTTAAAAAAGGGTGCTGGAACTGGTTTTGTGCAAAAATCTGTGGCTGAATTATTTGTAGTTATACTCATTTTCTCTCAGTCAAAGATACTACAAGACCCTCCATGCCGGTGATCTGTTGATAACAAAGTGTGAAGCTAGATGAACACAGCAGGCCAAGCAGCATCTCAGGAACACAAAAGCTGATGTTTCGGGCCTTGACCCTTCATCAGAGAGGGGGATGGGGAGAGGGTTCTGAAATAAATAGGGAGAGAGGGGGTGGCGGACCAAAGATGGATAGAGGAGAAGATAGGTGGAGAGTAGAGTATCGGGGGGGAGGAAAGGAGGGGATAGGTCAGTCCGGAGAGGACGGACAGATCAAAGGGGTGGGATGAGGTTAGTAGGTGGTAAATGGAGGTGCGGCTTGAGGTGGGAGGAGGGATAGGTGAGAGGAAGAACAGGTTAGGGAGGCAGGGACAGTCTGGGCTGGTTTGGGATGCAGTGGGGGGAGGGGAGATTTTGAAGCTGGTGAAACCCACATTGATGCCATTGGGCTGCAGTGTTCCCAAGTGGAATATGAGTTGCTGTTCCTGCAACCTTCGGGTGGCATGATTATGGCACTGCAGGAGGCCCAGGATGGGCATGTTGTCTAAGGAATGGGAGGGGGAGTTGAAATGGCTCGCGACTGGGAGGTGCAGTTGTTTATTGCAAACCAAGTGTAGGTGTTCTGCAAAGCGGTCCCCAAGCCTCCATTCGGTTTCCCCAATGTAGAGGAAGCCACACCGGGTATATGGACGCAGTATATCACATTAGCAGATGTGCAGGTGAACATCTGCTTGATGTGGAATGTCATCTTGGGGCCTGGGATGGGGGTCAGGGAGGAGGTGTAGGGGCAAGTGTAGCACTTCCTGTGGCTGCAGGGAAAAGTGCTGGGTGTGGTGGGGTTGGAGGGGAGTGTGGAGCGGACAATGCTACTGACAGAACACCACCGTCACCGCTGCTGCTGCTGCCCACCCCGCTCGGCCCGCTGCAGCTGCCGACGCCACATCGCCCACCGCCGACACTGACGCTACTCCACCCATTGCCGACTAAACTCCGCCCACCGCCAACACCGACGTAACTCCCCCCACCACCGACGGAACTTTGCCCACCGTCGACCCCAGCAGCACTCCACCACCGCCAACGTCGACAGCACTTCTCGACAGCTGGCAGCCCCAGAGGAGACAGCCACACTGAGCCTTGCTGAAGTTTCACCATCCACCCAGACCTCCGCCTGACTGAAGACGAATGGTCAGTCCTGAGCAAGGGGCTCAGCTTTGTTCCCCTCCACCCACACATCAATGAATACCAGTCATGTCTGGACATCGAGCAGTTTTTCACCTGCTTTCAACTCCACGCTTATTTCTCTAACCATGAGCCTAACCCTCCCTCCACTGACCGCTTCAACCACCTCCAACACAAGTCCTCCTCCTGGGCACCAGCCCCAGGCCTCGTACCCTCCCTCGACCTCTTCATCTCCAATTGCTGTCGAGACATTAACCGCCTCAACCTCTCCACCCCTCTCACTCACTCCAACCTCTCCCCCGCAGAACGGGCAGCCCTCCGCTCCCTCCGCTCCAACCCCAACCTCACCATCAAACCCGCAGACAAGGGAGGCACAGTGGTAGTATGGCGCACTGACCTCTACATCGCCGAGGCCAGACGCCAACTCTCCGACACCTCCTCCTACCGGCCCCTGAATCATGACCCCACCCCCGAGCACCAAACTATCATCTCCAACACCATCCATGACCTCATCACCTCAGATGACCTACTACCCACAGCCTCCAACCTCTTTGTTCCCCAACCCTGCACTGCCCATTCTATCTCCTTCCCAAAATCCACAAACCCGCCTGCCCTGGTTGACCCATTGTCTCCACCTGCTCCTGCCCCACCGAACTCATCTCCATCTATCTGGACTCCATTTTCTCCCCGTTGGTCCAGGAACTCCCTACCTACGTCCATGACATCACCCACACCCTCCACCTCCTCCAGAACTTCCAATTCCCTGGCCCCCAACACCTCATTTTCACCATGGACATCCAGGCCCTATACACCTGCATTCCCCATGCTGATGGCCCAAAAGGCCCTCCGCTTCTACCTGTCCTGCAGACCCGACCCAGTCCCCCTCCACCGACACCCTCATCCGCCTAGCCGAACTCGTCCTCACCCTCAACAACTTCTCTTTCGATTTTTCCCACTTCCTACAGACAAAAGGGGTGGCCATGGGTAACCACATGTGCCCAAGCTATGCCTGCCTCTTTGTAGGTTACGTGGAACAGTCCCTCTTTCGCACCTACACAGGCCCCAAACCCCACCTCTTCCTCCGGTACATTGATGACTGTATCGGCGCTGACTCATGCTCCCCAGAGGAGCTCGAACAGTTCATCCACTTCACCAACACCTTCCACCCCAACCTCAAGTTCACCTGGACCATCTCCAACACATCCCTCACCTTCCTGCACATCTCTGTCTCCATCTCAGACTACCACCTACAAACCAATGTCCATTTCAAGCCCACCGACTCCCACAGCAACCTAGAATACACCTCCTCCCACCCAATTTCCTGCAAAAATTCCATCCCCTATTCCCAATTCCTTCGCCTCCGCCACATCTGGTCCCAGGATGAGGTATTCCACCCCTGCACATCCCAGATATCTTCGTTCCTCAAGGACCACAAACTCCCCCCCGCAGTGGTTGAGAATGCCCTCGACCGTGTCTCCCCGCATTTCCTGCACCTCATCCCTCACACCGCGCCCCTGCCATAACCGCCAAAAGACAATCCCCTGGTCCACACATACTACCCCACCAACCTCCACATACAACGCACCATCCTCCCACACTTCCGCCATCTACAATCCAGCCCCACCACCAAACCCATTTTTCCATCCCCATCCTTGCCTGCCTTCTGGAGAGACCACTCTTTCCGCAACTCCCTTGTCCACTCCACACTCCCCTCCAACCCCACCACACCCAGCACTTTCCCCTGCAACCACAGGAAGTGCTACACCTGCCCCCACACCTCCTCCTCACCCACATCCCAGGCCCCAAGATGTCTTTCCACATCAAGCAGATATTCACTTGTACATCCGCCAATGTGGTATACTGCATCCGCTGTATTGGGGAAACCAAGCGGAGGCTTGGGGACCACTTTGCAGAACACCTACACTTGGTTTGCAATAAACAACTGCACCTCCCAGCCGCGAACCATTTCAACTCCCTCTCCCATTCCTCAGATGACATGTCCAACCTGGGCCTCCTGCAGTGCCATAATCATGCCACCCGAAGGTTGCAGGAACAGCAACTCATATTCTGCTTGGGAACCCTGCAGCCCAATGGTATCAATGTGCTTTCTACCAGCTTCAAAATCTCCCCTCCGCCACTGCATCCCAAAACCAGCTCAGCTCGTCCCCGTCTGCCTAACCTGTTCTTCCTCTCACCTATCCCCTCCTCCCACCTCAAGCCGGACCTCCATTTACTACCTACTAACCTCATCCCGTCCCTTTGACCTGTCCGTCCTCCCCGACTGACCTATCCCCTCCCTAACTCCCCACCCTCCCCCATATTCTCCTCTCCACCTATCTTCTTCTCTATCTATCTTCGGTCTGCCTCCCCTTCTCTCCCTGTTTATTTTAGAATCCTCTCCCCATTCCCCTTTTCTGATGAAGAGTCTAGGCCTGAAACATCAGCTTTTGTGCTCCTGAGATGCTGCTTGGCCTGCTGTGTTCATCCAGCTTCACACTTTGTTATCTTGGATTCTCCAGCATCTGCAGTTCCCATTATCTCTGCTGGTGATCTATTCGTTATTTGGGAGATTAGAAAAATTTGTTATCCTAAGACCATAAGACATAGGAGTGGAAGTAAGGCCATTTGGCCCATCAAGTCCACTCTGCCGTTTAAATCATGGCTAATGGGCATTTCAACATCACTTCCCTGCACTCTCCCTGTAGCCCTTGATTCCTTTTGAGATCAAGAATTTGTCGATCTCTGCCTTGAAGGCATCCAACGTCCCGGCCTCCACTGCGCTCTGCAGCAATGAATTCCACAAGCCCACCACTCTCTGGCTGAAGAAATGTCATCTCATTTCAGTTTTAAATTTACCCCCTTTAATTTTAAGGCTCTGCCCAGGGGTCCTAGTCTCCCCGCCTAACGGAAACAACTTCCGTCCCTTCTAAACCATACATTATTTTGTAAGTTTCTATTAGATCTCCCCTCAACCTTCGAAACTCTAATGTTGCAGGAACAGCAACTCATATGCCGCTTGGGAACCCTGCAGCCCAATGGTATCAATGTGGATTTCACCAGCTTCAAAATCTCACCTATTCCCTCCTCCCACCTCAAACCGGACCTCCATTTACTTCCTACTAACCTCATCCCGCCCCCTTGACCTGTCTGTCAATTTCTTTGATTGACATTTTAATTACTATGTTCAAACATGTTAAGACACATCTTCAGAACAGGAGAGATTTGAACCTCAACAATTGGGCCCACATATAGGGGTATAACCACTGTGTCACAAGAGCCTCACATTTGTTTTTTTATAGTGTGGCCAATCGAGTTAGGTAGGGGTGAACGCAACACAACAAGAGTTAGGAGGGGTCGTCTATCAAGCCAGACCCAGATTTCTAAAGATCACAACTAATCTGCTCCAGGCCTCAACTCCTCTTCCCGACCACCTCCAATTCCTACTGTCAACACCTCAATATTTCAATATCTGTCTCCCTTCTCTTTAAATACTTTCCATGATCTCGCCTCCACAGATCCCTGGGGTAACAAATTTCAGACATTAATGATGCTTTCAGATAAGAAATTCCTTCAGTTTTAAATGAACGTAATTATGACCTTTAGCTAAAGATTCACCCATGAGTGAGGACATCTTTTCAACACCTATCCTGTAAAGCCCCCTCAGAATCTTATATGTTTCAATATGATCATTCCTTGTTCCTCTGAACTCTAATGAATAACGGCATAACCTAATTAGTCTCTCTTGATATGTCAGGCCCATTTCTGTCCTGATATTTGATAGTGTTTGCCAAAACTCACTTTCACAGCTCCACTTTACCAAGCATGGATTCAAACTGAAATTCCATCCTTAATATTTCAAATCCACCCATGACTGCAGGTATTTTAGTTCTAAGGAAGTCCTATTGGGCTTGAGCATTAACTTTGTTTTTCTCTCCACAGATGCTTTAGTTCACAGGTCGGCGCAACATCGAGGGCCGAAGGGCCTGTTCTGCGCTGTATTGTTCTATGTTCCATGTTCTATGTTGCCACATCTGTTGAGTTTTTCCAGCATTTTACATACGGATTTCAGATTTACAGTTTTTTCAGTATTTTGCTTCTATTAGCCCAGTGAATTTCTTTTAAATTGCCTCCAAAGCCAATGTATTCCTTCTTAAATAATCCTAAAATCTAATGAATAAAGGCCTAACCTGTTTAGCCATTCTCAATACGTTAACCTCCTTATTCCAGGAAAGACGAGTGAATCTCTTTTGAAATGCCTAAATGCCAATACAAGTAGTTTTGCTGCAACACGTGTTTTATTAATGCGATTGATGAATAGTGGATGCTGTTTGGATAATGCAAACTTTCTGCTGTACAGATATAGAAATTTGCTGTAGTGATTTCTCTTTAACGTGATCTTCTGCTTCACAGTTTTCAATAGCAAGAGGTCACCGAAGAACGCAAATATTGCATTATGGGAGAACTACCTGTATAACATTTCTTAACAACAGGGGCCAAAACTGAATAAAGTATTCCAGATGTGGCCTCACCAATACTTTGTACAGCTGTATCGTGTCTTCCCAAGTTTCCAACCTGATAGCAATGAAGGTCATTTTACATTTGTTTTCTTAATTATTTGCTGAACCTGTAAGCTAACATTGTGTGTTTTGTGCACAAGAACATCCAGATCCCTCCTTGCTACAATATTCTGAATTCTCTTTCTGTCTAAAAAAAGTCTGCTTTTTGATTCTTCTGACAAAACTACGAGATCTAGATGTTCTTACAATGAGATCTAGGTGCTCTTACAACGAGATCTAGGTGTTCTAGTGCATCAGTCAATGAAAGCAAGCATGCAGGTACAGCAGGCAGTGAAGAAAGCTAATGGCATGCTGGCCTTCATAACAAGAGGAATTGAGTACAGGAGCAAAGAGGTCCTTCTGCAGCTGTACAGGGCCCTGGTGAAACCTCACCTGGAGTATTGTGTGCAGTTTTGGTCTCCAAATTTGAGGGAGGCCATTCTTGCGATTGAGGGAGTGCAGTGTAGGTTCACGAGGTCAATTCCCAGAATGGCGGGACTATCATATGTTGAAAGATTGGAGCGACTGGGCTTGTATAGAGTTTAGAAGGATGAGAGGGAATCTGATTGAAACGTGTAAGATTATTAAGAGATTGGACACTCTGGAGGCAGGAAGCATGTTTCTGCTGATGGGTGAGTCCAAAACCAGAGGACACAGTTTAAATATAAGAGGTAGGCCATTTAGAACAGAGTTGAGGAAAAACTTCTTCACCCAGAGAGTGGTGGATATGTGGAATGCTCTGCACCAGAAGGCAGTGGAGGCCAACTCTCTGGATACTTTCAAGAAAGAGATGGATAGAGCTCTTAAAGATATTGGAATCAAGGGTTATGGGGATAAGGCAGGAACAGGATACTGATTGTGGACGATCAGCCATGATCATAATGAATGATGGTGCTGGTTCGAAGGGCCGAATGGCCTACTCCAGCACCTATTGTCTATTGTCTATAAAAAATCACATCTTCTTATATTAAATGTCATCTGCCAAGTGTTGCCCACTCATTCAGCCTATTAATATCCTCTTGCAGATTCTTTACATCCTCATCCAAATATGCCCTCGTACCTATTTTTGTATCATAATCAAACTTGGATACATAACACTCTGTCCCCTCCTTGCAGTCATTAATAGAGATTGTAAATCATTGAGGCCCAAGGATTGACCCCTGCAGCACTCCATTCATTTCTAATCTGAAAAGTCACATTAATCCTGACTCACTCTCTTTTACATGTTAACTAATTCTCAAGTCACACTAATACATTACCATGATCCCTGTGAGCTCAAATCTTGTACAATAACATTTTATTTGGCCCCTTAACAAATGCATTCTGTATATCCAAATAAACTATATTTACTGGTTCCTCTTTGTCAACTCTGCTTGCCATATCCTCAAAGGACTCCAGGAATTTTATCAAACATGACTTCCATTTCACAAAAGAATGTTGACTCAATTTGATAGCATAAAGCTATTATAAATGCCTTTGTACTTCTTACTTAATAATGGAGTCTAGCATTGGCAGATGTTAGGCTAACTGACCTTTACTTTCCTTCTTTCTGTCTCTCCCCTCTTCCTGTACTTGGACGTCACATCAGTGGTTTCACAATTCGCTCAGATCGTCCCTGTGTCCAGTGAGCTCTGGAATATTTCAACCAATTCTCCCACTATCTCTGCAGCCATTTTTGTAAAATCCTTCGGATGCAGGCCATCATGTGGGTGGTTCATCCTTCTCATAGAGTCCTTTTTAACTGGAATAGATTTTTGCTGAGCGTAATGAACAATCTGCATAAATGCCTGCTACTGCTCATTCACTGTCTTTCCCTTTAGTTTATTTTCCCGGCCCAATTTTGACAATCCCTTATTCAGACCTCAGTAACCGACCTTAGTTATGTTGACAAAACAGGTTTGAGGCCCGAGTTGTTCTGCCTCAAACTGAATTTGAAATTTTACTAAATTGCTATCATGACCCCTTAACTACAAGATCCATTATTAATTCTACCTGGTTACATATCATTAGGTCTAATATAGTCTGTTCTCAGGTAGATTATACAATGTACTGCTTCAAGAAACAATCACTGGTGCACTCTACAAATATAACTTCCGTATTGTTCTTGCCTATCTGATTTCTCCAGTCAATATCCAGATTAAAAGCATCCATGACAATTGTATCCCTCTTAGCTGCCTCTACTTTTTCATGAGTTTCACTTTGCCCTACAGTGAGGTAAATCATTGGGGCCAGCAGATAACTCTCAGACATGATTTCTTTCCCCTGCTATTTTTTTTATTTGCACCCAAACTGATTCCGTAATGTGATCGATTGCACCATGCCATTACCCTCCACTGTACAGGTCCCTTCTTTCATTAACAAAGCCTCCTCTTCTTTTTGCCTGTTTTTACAAAATATTGAATACCTTTGCATATTGAGTTCCCAGTCTTCTTCACCCTGTGACTATGTCTACATAATAGCTATCAAGTCATATTCATTTAATCCTATTTATGCCATCAACTCATCTATCTTGCTACAAGTACTGTCTGCATTCAGATAAAGAGCTCTGGACTTTTATTTTTTACAATTATTATTTATTCTGCTTCTAACTTACAGTCCTCTCTTCCCAGTCTACATTACAGTACTGCTGTCCCATTGCACACTTCTCCAGCTCTCTTCATGGAATGCTGTACACTCTTCCCAGTGGGTGTGGTTCAGTACTTAGCAAACAAGTGTTTTTTTTAAAATTTGTTAGTAAACTCTGACAGTATCAACTGAGTAAACCAATTCACTGCCCCGAGTCTTTAAGTACCAAGTGTAGTAGCCATTTATACAGGCAAACTATGCAAATATGGGTGCAAAAAAAGGGAAGCAGTGGTGGATTGTGAGCCAAGAGCACTGCTAGCAAATGCAAACAGGTAACTGAGTGAAAAGCAAATGGCATAAAACATTGACAGCTGGCAGATATCAGATACCATTAATGTATTTCACTGCAGCATAATGTCCAAAAGAATTACATGCTGAGGACCACAGCAGGTCAATTAGCTCTGAAAGTGTTTGATGTACAATTTTTCACAATGACTAAGTGCTGATTGACCCGGTATTTTAATTTCAGATCTTCTGTGTTTATAGGTGTAGTTTTTAACTCAGCATCAACGTAAATATCAACACAACAGTATTCTTGGCATGAATAATACAAAACCGGTTCTAGCTTCTACAAAACAGAATCGGTCCACAGTCTGCAATCAGGAAGCTGGTGCCTGACTAAAAGCTACTGCTCTGTTATCATTCTACCTGGTTCTTCAATTCAATATCTGTTAATGTTATACTATTTGGAATTGTTGAATTGTGCATTCAATTGTATTTAAACTTAAGGATTTGACACAGGAAGTGGCAGTCCTCCAATTGTTGCTTTTGTTAATTAATTTCCAAAATCATTATATTTAATTCTGTATGCCAGCTAAAAGTAATTCTGAAAGGACTTGCAATTCATAACTATAATACTATATGACATTTACAAGTGAATGTCAAGTGTTCTAATAGAAAGGTCAGCCACACATTCTTGCTGGTTAATAAATTTCATCATTGTTGACAGCTTAGAGACAGAGAATGATGGAAACTGTGTAGGGTTATGCATAGTGAAGTGATTATATGAGACGTCGTGAAAGAAACATGCTAGTCTCACTCTGAAATAAGGGCATAATTCTGAAACTGTTAAAGTAAAACAGATTGGAGTCAATTGCTTTGACTGCAATCAGTGATTACAACTTCAATTGCAACTAAATTATCCCAAGTTTGATAAGTAATTTTTCCTAAAGTTTCCACTCAAATGCATACACAAAATATACCTTTGACCAGCATAAGCCGGCAGCATTTTAAAACATCACTTTCCCAGAAAGGTGCTCTGCCTGTCACACAGGTGTGCAATGTGGCGTTTGAATTTCAGTGGCTCTGCAATGTGAAGTTCTTAGGCCATTTGTCCCATTAATTGGCTGATTGATTCAGAGACATGTTTCTCTAGCTCTTCATTACTAGCAGAGTACAGAACGTACAGATGCAACACTACTTACAAGCCACAAAACAAAATGCCAGAATAGTAGATACAATTCCATGAATGGGCAACACTTGCTGAACAATCTTGAGTGGACTAAAAGTTATGCTAACAACAAGTTTAACAATAACCATTGAATTTATACAATGGCCCATTTACACTTTGCAGAAGTGACAACATTCAAATGCAGGGACTCATTTTCAGCAAACAAAAGGAAAATGTTAAAGCCTCATATCTTTGTAAAATTGCCCAGGAGTTTGAAGAGCTCCCTTTTGGTTTCTCCATGGCAGCATGTCTTCCAATCAGTGTACATGTCAACTATGCAACACGCTTTTCTCTGATGGCATGAGGTGTTGTGATTGTGTAAAATTTGGTATTCTTGTATTTGTGCTGATAAGAGAAAGACGAAAAGCTTTAGCAACGTCCCTCTCTTTCCAGCTTTACTCAAACTCTTTCCTCCTCAGTACCAAATTAGTAATTCTGCTTTGCATCATCTACAAAATGATGACACTCTATTAATATAATAGCAACCAGCATTTGGCACCATATTCCTGCTAAAGGCCAATTCCTGACACACAAAAATGTAGCTTAATTTAGTCATGTTTAAGAAATTTACAATCTAGCAAACTTAATGTTCAGCTTTAATTTTACAAGCATGAAATGATAATAGCTGTAGGAATCAGTTTTGTATTTTCACGGATATGAAATGTAGATAAGACATTTCAGGAGCGTTCTGTCATTAACTCATTAACAGCTATGTTGGCAGACAGCATGCAATTGTCACTGTTCTGTTCACAACTGGAATGTATCCCAAAGTTGCAGGGCACTGGAAATTGGTTTTTGCAGCATCATTGCATCTAGGGTTTAGGAGTAAGGCCTTTGTTTAGTTTTAGGATTTAGCTCTTCCAGCCAGCTCAACTGTGTAGAAAAGTGCTTTAAAATTCACTTTTGTCAATCTTAGCTTCTGCTCTGGAGGGTTAGGGAAGAAAAATAAGGCAAATGTTTTTGCATAGTTTTGAATGGCATCAGACCATCAGAAAACATTTTGCTATGGTAAATAGACAAATCCAGCAGTGGATAGTTAAGACATCACAATCAGAAACATTTTTCTGAAGAAGGGTCTAGGCCCAAAATGTCAGCCTTCCAGCTTCTCTGATGCTGCTTGGCCTGCAGAGTTCATCCAGCTCTACAAAATGTGGAGGAATGGAATTGTGGGAGATATAGCAGTTTGGATCGGAAATTGGCTTGCTGAAAGAAGACAGAGGGTGGTAGTTGATGGGAAATGTTCATCCTGGAGACCAGTTACTAGTGGTGTACCGCAAGGGTCGGTGTTGGGTCCACTGCTGTTTGTCATTTTTATAAATGACCTGGATGAGGGCGTAGAAGGATGTGTTAGTAAATTTGCAGATGACACTAAGGTTAGTGGAGTTGTGGATAGTGACGAAGGATGCTGTAGGTTGCAGACAGACATGGATAAGCTGCAGAGCTGGGCTGGGAGGTGGCAAATGGAGTTTAATGCAGACAAGTGTGAGGTGATGCACTTTGGTAGGAGTAACCGGAAGCCAAAGTACTGGGCTAATGGTAAAATTCTTGGTAGTGTAGATGAGCAGAGAGATCTCAGTGTCCATGTACACAGATCCTTGAAAGTTGCCACCCAGGTTGACAGGGCTGTTAAGAAGGCATACAGTGTTTTAGCTTTTATTAATAGAGGGATCGAGTTCTGGAACCAAGAGGTTATGGTGAAGCTGTACAAAACTCTGGTGCGGCCGCACTTGGAGTATTGCGTACAGTTCTGGTCACTGCATTATAAGAAGGATGTGGGAGCTTTGGAAAGGGTGCAGAGGAGATTTACTAGGATGTTGCCTGGTATGGAGGAAAGGTTGAGGGACTTGAGGCTGTTTTCATTAGAGAGAAGAAGGTTGAGAGGTGACTTAATTGAAACATATAAAATAATCAGAGGGTTAGATAGGGTGGATAGGGAGAGCCTTTTTCCTAGGATGGTGACGGTGAGCACGAGGGGGCATAGCTTTAAATTGAGGCGTGAAAGATATAGGACAGATGTCAGAGGTGGTTTCTTTACTCAGAAAGTAGTAAGGGAATGGAACGTTTTGCCTGCAACGGTAGTAGATTTGCCAACTTTAGATACATTTAAGTCGTCATTGGATAAGTATATGGACGTACATGGAATAGTGTAGGTTAGATGGGCTTCAGATCGGCATGACAGGTCGGCACAACATCGAGGGCCGAAGGGCCTGTACTGTGCTGTAATTTTCTATGTTCTATGTTCTATGTACACTTTGTTATCTCAGATTGTCCAGCATCTGCAGTTCCTCCTATCTCTGAAACAATTAGAACCCGTCTCCCTCTGCTGGTGAATGAACAAGTATAAATGAGGGTTCCCAGTCCCGAGAGTTAGAAAATTATCTTTGCCAAGAATGCTGGGTATTTACACTGACTGAATACTTAGTTGTTACAGCCCCACAACCTAACAGCCTAATAAGATCCTTTCTTTAGGTTTAAATATCGAGAACAGCCAGTTGGATCAGGTACTGAAGGGTTGCTGGTGATAACATTTTGAAATGTACGTGTGTTAAAAATACTGTGGATTAACTCAGTCAAATTTTGAATATTGTGTACAGATCTATAAGCAGATGGCCTGTTCTCTGGCTAGTTTCCTAGAAAAAGTATAGATCCAATTGGAGATCAAGTTATTTCATACTGTACAATAAAACAGATTTAATTAACCTTTGTCTTGGGGGGGTAGCAGAGCCATCACACTAAATGCAACAGACTTTGATCAGAAATAAAAACAGCAAGTGCTGGAGAAACTCAGCAGGCTTGGCAGCTTCAGTGGAGAGAGAAACAGAGGTAATTTTTGAATCCAGTATAAATCTTGTTTACAATGGACTTCAGTTAGCTCAGGAACCGATGACCCCGGCATCCATGAGATGCTGTGGGCCATCAGCAGCAGGAACATTGTATTATATCACTATCTGTAAATTCATGGACCAGCATACCCCACTGTACCAATACCTGTAAGATGTACCGTGTTCAACAAAGACACCAGGAGAGTAAAACAGTAATAGCTAAAATGAAGGGTGTCTCCCTGATGAGGCTATAGCACAAAACTACTTGCATGTCAAACAGTAAAAGGGCTATGTGATCCCTGGGTCAACAGATTGGATGAAAGGTCTGCAGTCCTGCCACATTTCGTTGTGAACTGGTAGTGGACATTAAGTAACCAATAGGAGGTAAAAGCTCTATAAAACCTCTATCCTAGATGGAGGAGCAAACATATCAGTGTAAAATACAAATCTGAAGATTTTACATCGATCTTCAGCCAAAAGTACCCAGTGAATGATCCATCATGGCCTCCTCATAAGGTCGCCCAGTATCACAGATGCCGATTTTCAACCAATTCAATTCATTCTTTGCAATATTAAGACTTAGCTAAAGCTAAAGGCACAGGATATAGCAGCAGCTATGGGTTATGACAACAGTCTGGCCAGACCAAGAAGAATTTCTGCTCAAGGACTTGATGCACCCTGGTATCTGCTAACCTTGACATCCTAGACAACTGGGGTTAGGGCTTGAAAGATACTGTTTGGAGGAGCCTTGTGAATTATATTCACTGTATCAGTGGTGAAGGGAATGAGTATTGAAAGTGTTGGATCAGGTACGAACCAATCAGGTGTCATTTTTCCTGGAAGCAATCAAGCTTCTTCTGTACTGCAGGAACATCATCTATCCATGAAAAGAGCAACGGACGTATATCACAGTACATTTACAACACTGGCATCAACAACACAAAGTGCAAAGTTGCAGTGTAAAGTCCTGTGCACAAAAAGCAAGAGAAACAAATCCAAGCCATCTAATCATTACCATATTATTCTCCTCTCAATTGTTAGCAAAGCCATGGAAGGTATCATCAGCAGTTCTATCAAGCAGCACTCGTGAACAAATCAACTGCTTGCTGATGCTCATCTCAGGTTCCACGAGGACCATTCAGTTGCTGATCTCATTACAGCCTTGGTCCAAACATGGCAAAAAGTGCTGAACTCCAGAGGTGAGTGACTGCTGTTGACCTCAAGGCCATATTCATACCGTGGATGGTATCAAGGACTCCCAACAAAACTGGAGTAAATGAGATGAGGTCAAACGCTCCACTGGTTGGAGTCATATCTAGCACAAAAGAAGATAGTTGTGATTGTTGGAGGTCAATCATCCCAACTCCAGGACATCACTGAAAGACTTCCTCCAAGTAGTGCTCTGGACTTAACCACACAGCTACACAGCTATGGCCTTCCCTCCCTCTAAGATCAGAAGGGGGATGGTTGCTGATGATTGCAAAATACTCAAATCCATCCATGATCTTAGATACTGAAGCAGTCTTTATACACGTGCATCAAGACCATGACAATATCCAGTCTTTGGGCTGACTTTGGCAAGCAAGAATGGTGCAACACGAGTGGCCAGGCAATGGGCATCTCCAACAAGAGAGAATGTAACCAACACCCCATGGCAAAACCATCACTGAATCCCCCACTATCAGCTTCCTGGTGATTACCATAGACTAGAAATTAAACTGTAGCAACTTTAAAAATACTATGGCCAAAAGAGCAGGAAAGAGGCTATGAAATCTGTGACAAATAAGTCACCCTTCTCCCTAGTGCTTGTCCATGAGCTACAAGGCACAAGTCAGGAGTGTGACATAATACTGTCCACTTGCCTGGATGGTTGATATTTCTGCAACACGCAGGAAGCTTGGAGCTTTCCAGGAAACAACAATCAGATTAGTTGGTGTCACATCTAACACTTTCAATATTCACTTCCATTACCACTGGCACACAGTGGCTGTAATTCATCAAGCTCTGCAAAACAGCACCTTTCAAACCTGCGATTTCTGCCACCTAGAAGGACAAGGACAGCAGAAGCATGGGAACGCCACCATCTCCAAGCTACACAGCATCCTGACTTCAATCATTGTTCCTACAATGTGACTGGGTCAAAGTCCTGGAACTCCCTTCTGACAGCACTGCAGGTGTCCCTACTTCTCAAGGGTTGCATCAGTTCAAGAAGGCAGCTAGCCACCAACTCTCAAATTTTAGGGATGGACAATAAATGCTGGCGTAGCCAGCAATGCCTGCAACACAAACATTTTTTAAAAGAAATGTCATGAAAATGTGATCAGAATACAATTGAATGCTATATAAAAACAAAACAAAGAATTGTTGGTACTGGAGATCTGAAACAAAAACAGAACTTGCTGAATAAACCCAACAGATCAGATAGGATTTGTGGAGAGAAAGCAGAGTCCACATTTCGAGTTTGACTTCATTAGAAGTTACCTTTCTGATTTAATCAATGTCAATTATGTCAGTATTAAGGAGAATGTTGGCTAAGGTTGATGTGATAAATAAGCTAAAATGTAGATTGATAAATAAGCTGTGGCTCCAAGGAAACGAAGAAAGAATTCATAACGTTCATCAAAAATACATTTACTTAAGCAAAAAAGATCTATTCTTGGTCTCTTTGGAAAGTTAAGGATAGTGTTAGATTAGAAGAGCTTTTATAACTTTAGAACAAAGAATTGCAATGAGCATAAGGATTGTTACTGTTCTGGATAACTTGCAGGTTTCCTTCATAGTGGAATGTATATGGGTTCAATTTCAATGTGTTTATTAATAGCATGCTCTGGGAAGTGCTATGCTTCCAGGCATTCTCTTGCCTGTCTCTGCCTAGCCTGTCCTAGGATCTCGGCGTTGTCCCAGTGAAGTCGTGGTTCTCCTTGTCCATGTGAATTGAGATTAGTGAGTATTGGTCATGTCTTTTTGTAGCCAGTTGGTGCACTGAGGATGTTACCCAGCACGGTAATGAAACGTCTGCAAAACAACAAACCAGCTCAGTGAGCCAACCAACCTCAACACCCAGAACCCGAGCTACAGATCTACTGCAAAACCTTAGAAATTATCATGAAGGATAAGGAAATGAGACAAATATTGAATAAACGTTTGTGTCTGAGTTCGCAAAGACACAAAGTGTACACTGGAGATAGTGGGTAACCTATGAACTGTTAAGGGCAGCTAACCTTCGGCAACTAATACCAACTGAGAAAACGTCTTGAAGAAAAGACAGTAAAATCTAAGAATTATACAGGACCTGTTGGTCAATAACCAACAGTTCTAGAAGAGATACTGGATGCAATGGTTCTGATTTTCAAAAATTCCCTTGATTGAAAATTGGTCCCAGCAGATTGAAATTAGGAAATGCAACACTATTATGTAAGAAAGGAGACAGCAAACAGGCCAATGAGCCTGACATCAATTATCAAGAAAATGCTGGAATCTATGAATAAATAAGTCTTTACAATGCACTCAGAAAATAATAAATTGATTATTTATTTAAGAACAACTTGACGAATTTCATATTGTTTTCAAAAAGGAAATATGAATTTGATTTTTTTAGGATATTACTATTATTATTAGTGTCGATAAGACAGAGTCCACAGAAGTAGTATCCTTGCATTCTGAATAGGCATTCAATAAGTTGCTACTCAAAATGACAATAGCAAAATGAGGGGTCAAGAAGTTGGAGATACATTAGCATGGATAAGGTTTTGGTTAATGGAAAATGAGAAAAGTATATGGATAGAAAAGGCATTTTCAAGTTTGCCAGTGACCAGCAGAATTCTGCAAGGATCAGTGCTGGGTATTAGCTAGTTTCAATCAATATCAGTGATTTAATAAAAAGATACCAATGCTATTTCATTGAATTTTGCTGATGGCACAAAGGTAAATGGGAACATGAGCTCCAAAGTGGACAAAAAGAGACTACGAAGAGAAAAAGGCATGCAAATTGAGCAGACAGCAAGAGAGAAGTAGAATATAATGTGAGGAAAATTAACTTTATTCACTTTGATAGTAAGACTGTGTTTTAAGACATCTGAGATATGTGAAATTTTAATATTGAAAGGAACGGAAGTGTAATCACATATAATGAAAACAAAATGCTAGCAGGCAGATAAAGCAAATAATTAGGAATGCAAATGGAATGTTGGCTTTTAATACAAGGGATTTGGCACACGAGTATAATAAAGAATTGTTCAATGATCCAAGGGCCTTAATGAAACAAACCTGGAAAATGGTGTATTATTTTCATGTCTGTACCAACAGACTTGCAGGCCATACAGCAAAGGTTAATTAGATTTGTTCTGATTGAAGGGTCAAACAAAATGTCAATTCTGTTTCTCTCTGCGCAGACACTATCTAAGCTGTGTTTTTCTTTTCAGATTTCCAGCATTTCCAGTATTTGGTTTTTGGTTTAACTAACTTGGTTCCTTGGATGAAAGTATTGGGTAAGTTTGGTGGATACTTGCTGGTGTGGATAAAAATGAGAGGTGATTTCATTGAAATGTACCAGATTATGAAGGGGCTTGACTGAGTAACCACTGAGAGATTCTTCCCATTGCATGGGGAATCTAGAACACACTGGCAGAATTACAGGATAAGGAGGTCATTATTTAGGACTAAAATGGTGAAGAATATTTTCACTCAAATGGCTGTGAATCTTCGGAATTCTGTACCTCGAGGGCTGTGGACATACCATCATTAGACATATTTAAGACTGAAATAGGCAGATATTTGGTCACTCACAAATCAAAGAATCTAAATTCATCATCAATCACTCACTGATGAGTATGATTATCCACCTATGATATTTCATATCAATGACTATGGGAGTTATGGCTGATAACTGCCCTCTGTGGGCTTTAAGAGTCAACCACATTACTGTGGGTCTGGCTGATGGGTTTTCTCAAAGAATTTTGTCCCTTCTTTCAGAAAGTTCCTACAAGTTCATTTCTTCGGAATGAGGGTCTCTAACTTGTTGACATCTATGTTGCATTTCTTGACAGGAGCATTCAAGGAATCTTTGAAATGCTCCTTTGCCCTTATCCTAAGCTGGGCAATTTGCTCTGACAGTCAGAACTCAGGCATCCATAGCATAGGGCCAGCCACACTTGTTTCAAATGGTTATGGTGTCTATTGTGGTGTTGTTGGTTCCTTCAAGACACTAATGTTCGTATGCTTGTCCTCACAGCTGATGCAGAGAATCTGTCTTAACCAACACTGATAGTACCTCTCCAAGGCCTTGAGGTGGGGGCTATACACAGACTAGGTTTTGGAGACATATAGAAAAGTTGGATGAATTGCTGTCTTATACACATGAGACTGTTATCAAGACAGATGTCACGGCTGTCAAAGACTCTCACCCTTAGGTGTCCGAAGGAAGAGCAGATTGGATGCAGCGTTGGATCTCCACTTCAATTTCAGCCTGTGATGAGAAATGGCTCCCCAAGAAGGAGAAATATTTTGGAGGATTTCTCCATTGATCTTTGTGGAGGAGTGGGCCAGAACTTGCCCTGGCATTGGGCAAAGGACCAAAAAAATCAAAGAATATGGGCAATAGGCAGGAAACTGGAGTTGAGACATTGGATCAGTCATGACATGTTGAAAAATGGAGCCCGCTTGAGGGTACCACATGGAGCCATAGTCATGGAAACAGACCCTTCAGTCCAACTCATCCATGCTGACCAGATATTCTATACAAATTTAGTCTCAAAAGCTAGCATTTGGTCGATATCCCTCTAAACCTTCCGATTCATGTACCCATCCAGATGCCTTTTAAATGTTGTAATTGTACCAGCCTAGTCTCCATCACTTCTTCTGACAGGTCATTCCATGCATGCATCACCCTCTGTGAAAAACTTGCCCCTGAGGTCCCTTTTATATCTTTCCTCTCTCACTTTAAATCTATCCCGTCTAGTTTTGGACTTCCACAGCCCAGGTAAAAGACCCTGCCTATTTACCTTATCCATGACCCTCATGTCTTTTTTTAAGCATCTATAATGTCACTCCTCAGCCTCTGAACTCCAGGAAAAATAGCCCAGCCTATCCAGCCTCTCCCTATGGCTCAAATCCTCCAAACCAGATAACATCCTCATAAATCTTTTCTTCAAACTTTCTAGTTTCACAATATCTTTCCTGTAGAAGGGAGACCATAATTGCACATAATACTCCAAAGGTAGCCTAACCAATGTCATGCACAGCTGCAAAATGATCTCCCAAGTCCTATACTTAGTGCACTGACCAATAAAGGCAAGCATACCAAATGCCTCCTTCACTATTTTATCTACCTATAACTCAACTTTCAATGAACTATGAACTTGCACACCAAGGTCTTTTTCTTCAGCAGCACTCCCCAGGACCTTACCATTAAGTGTATAAGTCCTGTCCTGATTTACCTTTCCAAAATGCAGCATATCACATTTAAATAAATTAAACTCCATCTGCCACTCCTCGGATCATTAGCCCATCTGATCAAGATCCTGTTGTACTCTGAAGTAGCCTTCGTCACTGTCCGTTACACCTCCAATTTTACGGCTATATACAAGCTTACTAACCATACCTCCTATGTTCACATCCAAAATCATTTATATAAATGACAAAAAGCAGTGGACCCAGCACTGACCCTTGTGGCATACTGCTGGTCACAGGCCTCCAGTCTGAAAAGCAACCCTCCACCACCACCCTCTGTCTTCTACCATCGGGCCAATTCTGTATCCAAAAGGCTAGCTCTCACTGTATTCAATGTAATCTAATCTTGTCAGCCAGTCTACCATGAGGAACCTGGTTGAATGCCTTACTGAAGTCCATTTGGATCACATTCATTGCTCTACCCTCATCAACCCTCTTTGTTAAGTCTTCAAAAAAATTAAATGAGTCAGATATGATTTCCCACACACAAAGCTATGTTGATGATGCCTCATCAGTTCTTGCTTTTTCAAATACATTTAAATCCTGTCCTTCAGGATTCCCTCCAACAACTTGTCCACTACCAATGTCAGGCTCACTGGCCTATTGTTCCCTGGCTTTTCTTTACCATCTTTTTAAAATCATGGCATATCATTACCCAACCTCCAATCTTCTGACACCTCATCGGTCACTATTGGTGATACAAATGTCTCAGCAAGGGGGCCAGCATTCACTTCCCTGGCTTCCCACAGAGTTCTAGGGTACACCTGATCAGGTCTTGGGGATTTATCCACTTTTATGTGTTTTAAGACATCCAGCACCTCCTCCTCTGTATATGGATATTTTTCAAGATGTTGCTATTTATTTCCCTATGCTCTTTATCTTCCATATCCTTCTCCACAGTAAACACTGAAGCAAAATATTTGTTCAATATCTCCCCTATCTCTTGCAGTTCCATACATAGGCTGCCTTGCTGATCTTTAAGAGGCCCTATTCTCTCTCAAGTTACCCTTTTGTCCTTAATGTATTTGTACAATCTGTTTGGATTCTCCTTAACTCTATTTGCCAAAGGTATCTCATGTCCCATTTTTGCCCCCCTGATTTCCCACTTAAGGATACTCCCATTACTTTTATACTCTTCTAGCGATTCACTCAATTCCTGCTGTCTATACCTGACATATGTTTCCTTCTTTGCCTTGACCAAAACCTCAATTTCTCTCATCATCCAGCATTCCCTAAACATACCAGCTTTGGCATTCACCCTAACAGAAATATTCTGTCTCTTGACTCTCGTTATCTAATTTTTGAAGGCTTCCCATTTTTTTCCCACCCCTTCACCTGCGAAAATCTGCCCACAATCAATTTCCCCATTACCATCAAAATTGATCTTCCTCCAATTTAGAATTTTAACTTTTAGGTCCAGTCCATCCTTCTCCATCACTACTTAAAAACTAATAGAATTATTTCACTGGCCCCAAAATGTTCCCCCACTGATGCCTCAGTCACCTGCCCTGCCTTAGTTCCTCAGAATAGGTCAACTTCAGCATCTTCTCTCCTGGTACAACCACATTCTAAATCACCACATTTTCCTGTGCACAGTTAACAAATTCCTCTCCATTTGGGTCCTTAATGCTACGGCAGTCCCAGTCTGTGTTTGAAAATTTAAAATCCCCTACCATAACCATGCTACTATTCTCACAGATAACCGTGACCTACTGACAAATTTGTTTCTCAATTTCCTACTGATTATTCGGGGGTCCACAGTACACGCCCAATAAGGTGATAGTCTGTTTCTTATTTCTCAGTTTCACCCAAATAACTTCCCAACATGTATCCCCAGGAATATCCTCCCTAAATACAGTAGTAATGTGATCCTTCTGCAAAAATGCCACTCCCCCTCCTTTCTTGCTCCCCTTTCTATCCTTCCAATAGGATCTATACCCTGGAACATTAAAGCTGCCTGTCCTGTCCAACCCTGAGCTACACCTCTGTAATTGCTCTGGGATTCCAGTCCCTTGGTCCCAACCATGACCTGAGTTCATCTGCCTTACCTGTTAGCCCACTTGTATTGAAATAAATGCAAGGCATTATATTAATTGTATAAACATTATATAAATAATATATAAGCATTTTATAAATAAATGCGTGCCCTGATTGTTTTACCTACTCGTTTTCCCCAACTGTCTTTGTCTCAGACTACTCTCCTTCCTCATGATCTCCCTGGGCTCCCCCCACACCACCTCCACTCCCCCAAACTTTTTTAATCCTCCTGAGCAGCTCTAGCAAATCTCCCCACCATTATATTAGTTCTCATCCAATTCAGGTACAATGCATCCTTCTTATATAAGTCACTTCCAGCCCAGAAGAGATTCCAATAATCCAAAAATGTAAATCCTTCTCCCCTGTACCAGCTCCTCAGCCAGGCTTGGTATGAGAAACCCGGCTATCAGCACCACATTCCTCCGAGTCCATCACTTCCTACATTTTCCAAAACAACATTTTTGTTTGTGATGGACATGGCCACAGAAGACTCCTGCACTAACTGCCTCTCTCTCCTACATTTACTGGAGGTCACTCATCTGCTGTATCCTTCTATTCCTACCCTCACTAGGTCGTTGCACCGGGAGTAATCCAGATATTGCCATTCTCAAAGACCTCCTTTTTAAATTCCTGCCTAACTTCCTATATTCCGTGCTCAGAATCTCGTTCTTACCTCTTCCTATGTCATTAGTTCTAATGTGTACAATGACCCCCTGCTGGACCCTCTCCCCCTTGAGAATATTCGGCACCCTCTCCAATATATCCTTTGTCCTGGCACCAGGGAGGCAACACAGCATTCTGATGTCTCAATGCTGGCAGCAGAAACATCTGCCTGTGCATCTTACTAGACAGTCTCCTATCACACTCAATCACTCGGAACCTAACATATCCCTCAATATATTAGATCCAGTCCTAGTACCAGAAACCTAGCTGCTGGTGCTACATTCCCCTGAGAGTCCATCACCTCCCTGCATCTTCCAAAATAGCAAACTTGTTTGAGATGGGGATAGCCACAAGAGAGTCCTGCACTATCTGCCTCTCCCTCCTACTTTTCCTGGAGCTCAGCCAATTACCTGACTGTATCTTTAGCTTCTGAGATAATGGGAACTGCAGATGCTGGAGAACCCGAGATAACAAAGTGTGGAGCTGGATGAGCACAGCAGGCCACAGAGCCTCTTCCAGGCATGCCTAACCTGAAGAAGTTACCCTCCTCCCTCTGGCCAAACTTTAGGGGATCTCTCTCCCACTGCAACTCCCTTGTCTACTGGCTCCATCTCCGCCCCTTTAACTTGTCTGTCTCCTCTCCACCTATCTTCTCCTCTATCCATCTTCTTTCTGCCTCCCCCTCTCTCCCTATTTATTTCATAACCCTCTCCCCTCCCCCTTTTCTGATGAAGGGTCTAGGCCTGAAACGTCAGCTTTTGTGCATCTTTAGTTTATCTTCCTGCAACCGCCATCCATCACTTCCCTGATTCCTGTGAATTCCTTGTTGCCTCCACCTGTCGCTCCAACTGATTCTTTTGATCCGATAGGATTTGCAACCAAAGCACACTTCCTGCAGACGTAATCATCAATAACATGGAAACTCTCCCTAATCTCCCACTTCCAATAGGAAGAGCACGTCATTCTGCTAAAATCCATCTTTGCACCTTCACAATCTATAGATGCAGAATATAACACAGTCTTACTGCTCTAAAAACACTGTTCCAAGATAATTTTGCAGCCCAGTCTTATATTTTTAAAGTTTAATCATGAGACAGATCTGAATAAAAATATGATCTGCACCTGCATCTATTTCTTTGTCAACATTTCCAACATATTGCAATATTCTATGATATCAATTCTATTCTGTCATATCAAACTGGAAATATTTTTATAAAAATCAGCATTATAAAAAATGTCTTATATGGTGGTCAAAGCACATTATAATCTTGGAGGCAAGCGTATATAGGAGTTAATAGGAACATATGAATATAATTTCCAACATCATAATATTATTTTATGGAACAGTATAATTATGAAGTATTTAAAAAATGGCAAATCCATAAGAAATGGAAATGGATAATTACAAAGTAAAAAATATGGGTACGCTGTTTAAATGAGACTTCAGCATATCTGTAACAGTTGTAGACTTAAAGGATTGAATTACCTTGGCAATGGTCAGCTGTTTACCTTCAATTTTAGCTTCCTTGCATCAGCATTCACTATATCCTGCGGCATTGTAATAAATATTGACAACTGCTTTTGACAGTTTCAAATGAAATTCAGACATTACCAACTGAAATGCTGCTATCTGCATCACATGGCTTAAATATCTTTTTTCTCAGTCTTTCAATCCTGAAACAAGCATGATAAGAAAACATTGAAGGTGCAATAGCTTCCATGAATAGCTGATTCCAGGTGATCAGCAGAAGTTGGTCAACATTTTATAGATACGGACCAGACTGAGTGAAAAATGGAATGACAGAGATTGAACAAGTCGACTATAATCGAATCCACATCTACAAATAGTGGAGGTGAGCTAAATTACCCACCAACGTTTGTATGCTATGCATAACTGAAAAACAAAAAGTGCTGGGCAAATTCAGCTGGTGCATTTGTAGGGAGAGAAATGGAGCCAACGTCTTGAGTCCAATGTCTTTTTCAGAGCTGTCCGTATCATTGGAAATGTCTGCATGCTGTACTGTTCAGACACATGTTAGTGTTACATTATCGGAGCAGCGATTATCAACTCAGTATATGGGAGAGTGATGTTAACACATTTGAACCAATTACTGAATTATTCACTGGTGCATGTGAATAATGGCCGGGTGTAGATGTAGCCATTTCAATGTGTTACATTGGATGTCTCCAAAGGCTGAGCTGATTCTGATGCTGAGCCTCAGTCTGTGTTGTGTTAATGATCTCTGCTAAAGCAGTGTTAATGCAATTGATCTGTATGTTAGAGAGGGGAGAACCCAGCCATCCTTTCCCAATTGTAAGTTCATAACTATTTCATTAATGGAAAAAAATATTAGGGATGTGAAGAACAATTCATTAAAAAGTTGCTAATTCCAAATAAAGCAAGAACTGCAGATGCTGGAGTCAGAGACAACACAGATTGGAGCTGAAGAAGGGTCCTGACCTGAAACGTCGACTTTCCTACACCCCTAATGCTGCCTGACCTCTTGTGTTCCTCCTGCTCCACGCTGTGTTATCTCTAATTCCGAATAGATCACTTAGCATCTTTCCATAAAGGCAAATAAGGTTTTCCATTTGACATTGTCAGTTCAAGAGTCTATGGGAACTTTTGGCTAGAATGAGAAGCAAATCTGTAGCAAATAACCCAAATTAAGATAAATTAATCTGTTACTATTTCAAACCCTTCAGACAATGATGTATCTGTCCCTTCACAGGCATTGCAATGTACAAAGAGATTGTGCATGTATTTGTACATACATACCATTTGTTTTCTTGAATTTGGACAAGCTTTATACTAACCATGGAACTATTCAGTAATGTGTGTATTCTAAATGAGGAGAATACTCTTTATCAGTTTATCTTATTGTCAGAACTGAGTCACTTAGTGAACAATGACAAGGATTTCTCCAGTGAAACTAATACTGGAACAACGAAACTGAAGAGCCTCGCCCAGATAAAATGTTTCTTTAACAGCATCTTCCAAGTGTAAGATCTCTATTGTGCAAAAATACTAAAGCAGCAAGCACATGGGAAGAAGTTCTTCCCCAATTCATACAGCATTCAGATCTGATATCACACCTCCTTCACTGTCACTGAGTCAAAAATCCTGGAATGCACACCACAACAGCACAATGGGTGTACCTACACTATACTGGCTGCAAGGTGGCATTGTCCCAAGGGTATTCAGAAATTGGTAATGTTTCTGGCTCTGCCAATGATGCTGTAGCTCAACAACTTGTCATAAATAATCCACCCTCCAGGATTAGTTGGAAATCTGGAAGCAGAGCCTCGCACTGTGGCTCATTTAAAGAATCTTGGAAAATCCTGTTTCAACAGCAATTGTGTTCTTCATGATCTATGGACTCTGTCTGCTGACTAAGTTGAAAATTCGGCTCTGTGAGTCAAATTTTCAATCTGATGCCTGACTGTAATCCAAATCATATATATAAGTATGGAATGAACTGCTTGGATGAACATCCCGATCAGACTTAACCCTCAGTTTGAATTACGTGAGTAAACAGCACTTTGACACTGTAAAAAGTCAGTAGTGATAGAAGTGAGTACAATTACAGCATTTAAAAGACATCTGGACAGGTATATGCATAGGGAAGATTTCGAGGGATATGGACTAACTGCAGGCAAATGGGACTAGTTCAGTTTAGGAAACATGGTTGACATGGACAAGTTGGAACAAAGGGTCCATTTCCATCCTGTTTGACTCCATGACTCTATCTCATTTTCACTGTATTAATTTCAAAGTAAATGAATATTGAGTATTTTCATGAATAGTCAGTTGATCCTTAACACCAGTTTCATTGCCTGGTAATGGATTGAAAATATAGTCCAAAGGGTCTGACCCATGATCCTTATTTTCTAAACAAGTAAACTTTCAGACAACAGCTGTAGTTTAGAACCAGGAGTTGATGAGCCACTCGTATTGCTGTGCTCATGCAAGTTTTACCTACAGTGTAAAAAAAATTATTGCCTAAAACTTCATTTCCAAAATGAACTTTTAAAAATATTTTTGTAACTGATACCGTTCACAGTTCAATATTAGCTAAGTAGTGCAACAAAGGTAACGTAAAGTATAATTTTACAAGTATATAAACCATGACAGTGCTAAAAATGAAAGACCAATTAGCTTTTTCATGTAATAAATAACTGAAATACAAGAGAGAGATACTTTCAGCAGTAAAATGTCAAGCATTCGTTATGATGGTTTCTTTGACAGGAACATGATTCCCATTTCTAGTTCCGTATTAAAGAACTGGAAAAGAAGAGGAAGATATTAATTTAAATGCATCCATTCATATGTGAGATTTAAGTTCCATTTTCTAAGATGGTGTGCAGATGTGGTCAAAGGTAAACATTATAAGATTAGCATGTATCCAATTGGATGAGCATGATCTTGTAGAATTTTAGTTAAAAGAGAATAAGATCTCAGCCAATACTGCTCCAATTGAAAGAATTTGCCAGAAAAACACACAGAAAACTGCAAGTATGCTAAGAAATTGCATACAGATATTGTCAAGATTCCGCAATATTTGAATCATGAGATAGATATAAGCAAAAAGTAGTTGACACAGGCAGTGTCGGGCAGCTTAAGTACCTTCCCTTTAAGAGATATGCTCATGATATCACCACTGTATTATAGCATGTGACCTGAGGATATAAAGGTCTCAAACTCTTTTCTTCTCAGGAGATACTTGAAGCACGACATGTTGATGAAAATGTGCAATTCCGCTTAATTGAATAGCTTTGTAGTAGCTAGACATGAAGGTGCCTGTTGACTCAATTATATGCATAAAATTTGCAGCTATTATAAATATCTGTTGAATCTTTCAATAAAAAAAATCTAAACCACACCTAGATAACAAAGTGTGAAGCTGGATGAACACAGCAGTCCAAGCAGCATCTCAGGAGCACAAAAGCTGACATTTCGGGCCTAGAACTTTCATCAGAGAGGGGGATGGGGAGAGGGTTCTGAAATAAAAAGGGAGAGAGGGGGAGTCGAACAGAACCCTGTCTCCATCCCCCTCTCTGATGAAGGGTCTAGGCCCGAAATGTCAGCTTTTGTGCTCCCGAGATGCTGCTTGGCCTGCTGTGTTCATCCAGCTTCACATTTTGTTATCTTGGATTCTCCAGCATCTGCAGTTCCCATTATCTCTGATCACAATTTTAACCTCACTGCGAAGCCTCTTCCAGGGATACCTAACCTGAAGAAGTTACCCTCCTCCCTCCGGACCAACCTCAGGGAATCTCTCTCCCACTGCAACTCTCTTGTAATCTCTCCATCTTCGGTCCGCCTCCCCCTCTCTCCCTATTTATTTCAGAACCCTCTCCCCATCCCCCTCTCTGATGAAGAGTCTATCTCCGAAACGTCAGCTTTTGTGTTCCTGAGATGCTGCTTGGCCTGCTGTGTTCATCCAGCTTCACACTTTGTTATCTTGGATTCTCCAGCATCTGCGGTTCCCATTATCTCTAAACCACACCTACTTCTTTTGTTACAGGAGCTAATTGAAGCATAGTTGTGCCAAGTACAAATACACGGCTGGAAGTGAAGCCCACATTACAATGTCCATTCAGTGGTGGACTGGTGCATTATTCCATTCTGCAGCTTGATGCCTTGCAAACTGTTATATGAATTGGGTATAGGTAGGGTCACCTTACTTAATACTTTAGGATTATCTCCTCAGAGAAGCGCAACTCAATAGGATTAGCAGTGATTGGAACAAGGTTAAATCATGTATGCACCAAGTTTAAGAATTAGGAACATATATTCAAGAAAATTTCGCATCTTAAGGAAGTTCACAAGGTAGTTCCATCCAAAATTTCTATTTATATGAAGCAAAATGCTGCTGCTGCAGAGTTTTAAAATCAAAACAGAAATGTGGGAAAGACAAAAAAGCTCAAACAGAAACGAAAAAAAACCCCAGCTATTTCTTCAGGTTGAAAACTTTTCTTCACAACATTTTAGATCCGAGGAATAGGAGTAGGAGATAGCCAATCAACCCTTGAGCCTGCTGTACTACTCAAGGTCATGGTGGATTATCTATCGGGACATCATATTCCTGCACTATCCCTATATCTCTTGATGTCACTAGTAATTAGAAATTTATCAACCCGTCTCTTTCGTCACTTGATGGCTGAGCTTCCACAGCCTTCTGGGATTATCAATTCCAAAGATTCACCAGGCTCCAAGTGAAGAAGTTACTCTTCCTCCCAGTTCGAAGTGGATAGCCTTTCATTCTGAGACTCTGTCCCAGAGTTTGGGATGCATCCTTTCAGCACCTACTTTTCCTATCTACTTTAAATAATTTTGTAAGTTTCCACTGGATTGCCTCTCATTTTTCTAAACTTCAGATAATACAGACCTAATGTCTTCAGGCAAGAGAGGCATTGGATGATTATTTGGATAAAAATATTGTACAAAGGTCCTGGATAAAAGCAGGATATTGGCACTAAGTTATAATGTTTATTTAAAGAGCTGATGGGTTGAAAGGCCTCCATCTGTGTCAAAATACTTCTGTGATTCTATGAAGTGTATTACGTCTGCGCCGAATATTCCAGTTTCATCAGTGGTCAATACAATTGATACAAGACTGCTTGCTCCTGTGCTCCTATGGTGATAAAAGCTAACATAACATTTGCCTTCTGAATATCTTGCTGCACATGCACTTTCAGGGACTTATGAACACTGATATCTACATCCATTTAGACATTTACATTTTCCAATCTCTCACCAGTTAAGAAATCCTCTGCACCTTTATGATATGAGGAAGAATATTTTTGCCCAGTGAGTTGTTAGGATCTGAATGCATAGCCAGACGTGTAGTGGAGACAGGTTAAATGGAGGTTTCAGGAACAGTATTGAATGACCATGTAAACAGAAACATTTTGGATGGAATCTTATAAAATCCTGAGAAACATGTACTAACGTGAGATATGTGGTAGAATTGCATGAGAAGACTGTTGTGGCCCATTGAGATTCCAGGAGCAACTCGCTCTGTCTTTTATACAACTACCAAATGGCTGGACAAGTTTCTCACTCCTTTGTGCATTGCCAATTAAGGGGGATTTTGGTTTGTTAAATGTGTTGGCCATAGCTCAAGGTACTTTATTGATATTAATAAGCCATCTATCACACGAAGCTTGCTAAACAAGCTCAACACAAAGACTTCTCAATATGGAAGTCAGAGTGGGTACCTGATGACTTTAACTCACTGTTTGTTTCAAGGAACATCCATGTTTGACACTGGGCAGCAACTCACTTATTTGGAAATGGAAGGATATAGAGTGCAGAAAACAACAGGCCAATTAGATTGACATCTGTCAGAGAGAAAATTTTTAGCTAATATTATTAAAGGTGTTTTACTAGGCACTTAGAAAAATCAAGCAGATTCAATGTTATTTTATGAGAGGGAAGACGTGCTTAACCAATTTATTTGAGTTATGTGAGGAACTAACATAAGTTATAAACAAAGGAGAATTTGTGGATGTGTTTCCAGAAGGCATTCAATAGGGCACTAGTTCAAATGTTACTGCAAAAAATAACAGTTCATGGTGCAGGGGAAAACATATTGGCACAAATAGAATGTTTGATGTTTAACAGAAAATAGAGAATGTGTAGTGAGTCATTTTATGTTTGGTAAGACGTGAAGAGTGGTCGCCACATAGATTAGTGATGCAGCCTTATTTTAACAGTTTCTTTAAAATATTTGGATGAAGCAACTAGAGGTATTACGGTTAAATTTGTTGATAACTCTAAGGTAAGAAGGAAATTAATTTGTTAAGAGGATATAGCAATATACAAGAGGGTATGGATTGGGGATCTGAGTGGGCTGAATTCTGGCAAATAGAGTACCATGTGAGAAAATATAAAATGGTTCATTTTGGTAAGAAACATAAAGAAAGCTTATTATTGAAATGGTGAGAAATTGCAGACATTCTAAATGCAGAGCAATCTAGGTGTCTCAGTGCATGAATTATAAAAGCGCGTAGGCAGGTACAGCAAGTAATTAGGAAATCTAATAAAATGTTATCATTTATTGCAGGGCAACTGACTTCACAAGTCAGAATGTTTGCTTCAATTATTCAAGGCACCAAATAAAGCAATTCTGGAGTACCATGAATAGTATTAATTTTGTTACTTAAGGAAGGGTATAATGCATAAAGGGTTCAGAGAAGATTTACTAGACGAATACAAGGAATGGAAGTCATGCTTTATAAGGAAAAATTGAACAGGCTAGATTTATATCTGTGATCTGATTAGGAGTGAGGGCCGACTTGATTGAAGTGTATAAGATCTTGTGGAATCCTGACAAGGTGGACATGGAAAGGATGCTTTCTTTTTGGAACAGTCCAGAATTGTGGGCCATGTTTTAAAAATTAGTGGTTGCCCTTTCAGGACAGAAATGAGCATTATTGGGAGTAGGTCGGGATGTGGAATTCAAAACAATATGAAATCGACCACAATCTTAATAAATGGACAGCAGATTCAAGAATCCAAATAGTCTACTTCTGGTCATATTTCACATGTTTGGAATATTAGATGTTTATTTCTAGATAATTGAAACCAAATAAAATTAAAATCTTTCAAAAATATTTCTATAAATTTGTAACAATAATATTCCCAGTCATTTGAACACATCTCTACAGAAAATAATATGAAACAGATACCATGTACATTCTAGCCAAGAAGGAAGCATGTGGATATTTGTGGAGCCTTCTCCTCCTCCAGTGCAAACTCCCCTCCAAGTCACTTACCATCCTGGCTTGAAAATATGCAGCCATTCTTTCAGCTTTGTTGTGTTAAAATCCTGGAATTCCCTGCCTAAAAGCAACGGACTCCAGGATTTTAAGGTGGCAGCTCAAAATCACTTTCCCAAGAGCAACTAAGAATGGGCAATCAATTCCCACCCAGCCTGCAATGCCCAGGCCCCACAAGTGAATTAAAAGAGAAACACTGTATGATGTCTGTTTGCTTTTTGGAGCACCATTACACTCAATCAGAACGGGATTGGAGGAATCTGTAGAATTTGGAAACTGTTTGGAGTTATTGGGTTTTGATTCATTTTCTTCTAAAATAATAATTCCATCAAGATCCTGATGAGCATTCCTTATTTCCCACATGAGCCAGAATAATTCTGTTCACTGACACTGCTTCACTTTGCTGCACTTACCATTCCAGCCCATCCAATCCAGTCATACATCATAAAATGCAAAATCAGTGGATGTTGGGAGTCTCAAACAGAAACAGAAAATGCTAGAAATAGTCAGGAGATCAGACAACAGCTTTGGAAAGAGAAACAAAGAAGATAAAAAATAAACTTTGAAAGGCCATTAACCTAAAATTTTACTCCTGTTTCTCTCTGCACAGATTCATCCTGACTTATTGAGTAATTCAAGAATTTTTTGCTTTCCAGTCAAGTATTTGTTTTTGTCAACACAAAAAGAGTCATTTCCGACATCTGTGATCAGTTATAGTTATGTAAGGGTAAGTTTATCCCTTTATTTTCTCTGAGACCAGGTGAGACTTGGGCTTCTTCATTTAAACGCTTATTCACATATACTTGGGAAATGTACATCTCTAAAAATAAAGCACAGCTCAAATCTATTTTTGCAGATAACAAGTTTCCAATCAAAACGTTAGATATTTCCTCCTCTGTTGCTCTATCCAATCATTGTCATGTGGTTTACATTCCAAATTAATATAAATGACTATATTGACAACTATGTACAAATTAATATATGTCAGCATATCTTCTAGCTATTGTTACATACTCTGGGATTACAGAAAACTTATACTATCTATTTTCCCTTTCAGTCTCTCCCATTCTACACTGTCTTATACTTCTATACAGTATTCTATACTGTCCATTTTTACATTCAGTTAAATCAATCTGAAAACAACTATGTTATGCCCATCTCTAATCCAATGGGTATACAGCACTTCAAAACTGACTTAAGTATCCAGGTTATGCCGTTTCTGAATGATTTTGCACAGTATTCTCGACTACATCTCTGTAATGGTTGTGTTAGTCATTATGAAGCTCTTACACAAAACCCATATTCGATAAACCCATTCAGTTGATTTTCTGTGGTTACAAAGGTGACTTCAGGCATTAAAGTGGTGCATCAAGTTTGTCTTCTGAGCGTCTTCATTTACAGTAAATCCACTTCATCATGCAGCAAGTACAGGCCTCAAGTGATGCAAATTTTGAAACCATGTTCAGCCATAGGTCAATGTATTAAAATAAATTCTCATTGAATATTTCATAATACTAAGATAAAAATATTTTAAAGCTTCACTTCCCCACATATTTTAATTGCCTTGAAAATAAACTTCCTAATCAATAGTGACTTTGACACAGTAATGTAATGTTTGCTGCATCTTTGTAAATCAATTTTTTTTTGTGTCTGGAGCTTCAACCAACCATCTGGGAATAAGTGGAGATAAGCTCCAGCCAGCTGTATACGAGTTTTAAAATATAAAACCACGAACGTTACCTACAGCTGTCTACTCTGATGATTTACAAACAATTTAGAAATTTCTCAGCACTTGTTCTCTAACTCATCATTTCTTTGAGAACATTTGTATCCATTTATATCAAGCCAATTGACTGCAAGAGATAATTAATTCAATAGATTCTGTGTTCATCCCTTTTCTGCCTGGTTCAAATACCACACTGTTCGCAGTTATTCTGAAATCCTGCTGCCTTGAGAATGAGTGGTGTTGTTCAGAAGTAGGCTTTTGGACAATGAGCAGGGACGGAGCAAAGATCATCAATATTTCTGTGTCCTGTATTCAGCTAAAAGTATCATTACGTTTGCCTTCTCTTCAAAGTACCACAATCACAACATCTTAACCCTGAGTGGGTAATCATATACTAGGTTTCATTTCTGACATTTTACTATTTTGTGTTTATTTGCTTATTTTTACATTGAGATGGAGACATGCTGCATGGATAAAATAGGAGAAACACAAAAAATATTATCATACAAGTACAGATCTATTTGGCAACATATTAACTATCAACAGGGAGGTGGGAGCCAGTGCACTTTCAGCTGTATAAGGAGGATTAAATCCATGACCCTACAGCCCGATGGCCGAAACATAGAACACATTAGTCTTAAAATCTCTCCACCCCTGGCCTCATCCATGTTCAACCCTCCATCTCATCCACGCCTCCTTGACCTGACACAACCTATCCATCTTCTCTCCCACCGATCCCCACCACTCCCTACCTGCACTCATGTATCATCTACCTTCCCCAGCCCTGCCCCTCCTCTCTCTATTTCCCTTCCTCTTCCCCCATTTCTCAAGAAGGGTCCCAACATGAAACATCAACTTTCCTGCTCCTCTGATGCTGCACGACCTGCTGTGTTCCTGCAGCTCCATACTATGTTCTGTCTGATTCCAGCATCGGCAGTTCCTGCTATCTCTGATTATCGGCCTCAGCTCTGGGTTTTATTTACGCATTGTGCCTGGAGACCATGCAACATCAATGGAACTTCAGGTCAATGAGCTAAATATGCAAATAAACAATTAATTATTGTCAACAAACCCAGAATATTGGCTGTAACAGTCAGTATATGGGTTTTCTGATCTGTATCAAATGTAGCACCATCAACATTAGCCAACACGAGAGGGATTCACTGAGCAATGAAAGACAGGCTTGAAATTACAAAGCTGCTGTTCTGCCTGATTGAAGGGCTTCTGTTCATAATAAAAACCAAAAGAACTGCAGATGCTGTAAATCTGGAACAAAAACAAAGTTGCTGGAAAAGCTCAGCAGGTCTGGCAGCATCTGTGAAGGAGAAAACAGAGTTAATGTTTCGGGTCTGGTGACCCTTCCTCAGGACACAGGTATAGCAGATAGCAGGAACTGCCGATGCTGGAGTCAGACAGAACACAGTGTGGAGTTGAAGGAACCCCGCAGGCCACGCAGCATCAGAGGGGCAGTTCTGAGGAAGGGTCACCGGCTCTGAAATGTTAACTCAGTTTTCTCCTTCACAGATGCTGTCAGACCTGCTGAAATTTTTCCAGCAACTTTGTTTTTGTTCTATTCATACTACTTAGTCTGATGTCCGGATTTCATGCTTCACATTTGACTCCCAACTGTTTGGAAGTGATTTTACCATCTTAAACTTATTCATTGCAATCTCAACTTCTCTGCTGTCAACCATCATTGCAGCATGGGAGTAGTTTATACAGTTATAGCATGGATCTCTTAACCTTTCAATCCTATATGATATGGAATATATTCAATGGCCATGCCTCTACTCATCTCTTTGAAAGAGAATAATGGAGAAGAAATTCCTCTTTATCTCCACCTTAAATGGGGAACTACATACTTTTGAACATTGTCCCCTCGTTCTAGACCCCTGAAAAGATTAAACAACCTCTTAGCATCCACCAACCAATCCTCCAAGAGTCTCATATGTTTCAATAAAATGCTTCTCTTTCTTTCTAAACTTCAAGCAGTATACGTCCAACATGCTTAACGTTTTATTTAAGAACATTGCCATCATCCCAAGAATTCACTGGGCGAACTTTAAAACATATTTACACCACATGACCTCACCAATGCCCTGTCCAGTCATGTGCTTCCCCATTTTTAATGTCCATCCTCTTTTCTATAAAAGACAACATTCTATTTAGTTTCTGAAGATCTTCCTGCTCCTATTTTCTATGTTACTAAATAAATCATATTCTAATAATAAATCAAATCAAATCATTCAAACTTTATTTCATCTTGTTAAGCATAACCTTTCTAATAGGGTCCATTCTATTAAATTATTACATCGCCAGCATATTTAACATATGGAATGACAACAACACCACAAATTTTCAATAGATCCAATACAGGTTTCTATTGAATATAAATAATTCTTCCTTTCTCCAGCCTTTTCCCACATCTTTATTAAATCCACTGTGACCAGGCAACTTGTTTCCAAGAGACATAAACTTGTCTATTCCTTTTTATTCCTTACTATGTTACAGAAGCAATTCTGCAGGCAAATTTGACAACGCCAATAGTACTTGTAAAATCAATATTATACTGTGTTGCATTTCATTCTCTCAGGCAGATGTTATTTATCCAACTGACCCTTCACTGTGCACCCATATTACATAGTAATGAGATGCATATGTAAGAGGCCAATATAATAATATAATGGCCAATCCTGTAGAGGAACACTTTATAGTATGAGTAATATTCCGAACTGCATTTGGAGAATCCAGAAGTACCTTTTCTAATCTTACAACTGATTCTAATGCACTCAGTCAAATTATTCCACTAAAAAGGATTATGGATTCGGAATGATAGTCATCAGCTATTTGGCAGATGAGATTTATGACATTACATAGTACTTGCATATACACTGAGTAGTGTTCTTTATCACAGCGATAAGTGGCCTCATTCAAGGAATGTGCACATTTTCATTTAATAGTCCTCAGGGTCCTAAAGATATCACAGAATGCCAGCCATAACTTGTAATTCGCTCAGATCAGAAGTGACCTCTTTATGTCCAGATGCAGTAAATGTAAATAACAGATGAAATATGAAGGCTCCAATAGAAGAAAATATTAAAGCTGGTGTCATACCAAATTCTTAGCCCTAAGTGACTAGATCAATTACGACGCCAGATTAATTTGGCGTAAGATTTCTGTTTGGTGCAATATGAATCCCACGGAGGAAGGAATATTGCAGAGTGTCAGCACAGAAATGCCGGGACAAATGGTTTCCTTCTGTGCCGTCACCATTATGCAATTAGAAACTCATCAAGGCATGCTTAAAGGGGCAACATGTAATCAGTCTCCACACCACACCACCACAGTCTGATCCTACAGGTTCGAGCAGTGGGCTCTTCTGGTGCAGTGGTAGTGTCCCTAACTCTGAGCAAGGGATCCTTTGGGCAAGTTCCATCTGCTCCAAAGATTTGTGATAACATTAATGAATGGTCTGATTCAACATATCTAGACGCTTGCAGCTTACCAATAATGTTCTGCCTCTTCAGAAAAATGATTGTGTCATGCCAGGCATTGCAAAATGTGCAGCTGGCTAGCTGTGCTCGCAACAGGGGAGCCAGCAAGGAGTGGACCCAGCACATGTTTTAATTGACCCATACATCTCAAAACCCATGCTAAAGGGAGCAGCACTTATTGAACAGAAGTTTCCGCTGACAATCTTTGGAAGAACTGGAAAGAAATTAAATCATGGCGGAAAGGATAGTACAGAAGTTAACGGTCTTAATTGAGGGAAGACCACATTCAATATCACTAGACAGAATCTGGCAAACAATAGTAACTTGTTGCAGGTAAGTCTTTATTTGAAAAGTAGGATTTTTTTTAACGTAGTAAGGTGAGAATTCAGGGCCAGCATGTTCCTCTAAGAGTGAAGAGCAAGGGCAGCAAGTCCAGGGAATCCTAGATGTCAAGGGATAACAAGAGAATGAGAAAGAAAAATAAAATAGCATATCCCAGTACAGCACAGTATAAGCAGGGGAGGCTGTTCAAATGTACAGGCAGTGTATGAGGTTGCTTTAAAAAGGAATGAGGAGGGCAAAAAAGGACAAAAAATATCTTTGGCAGATAGGATGAAGGAAAACATCAAGGCATTTTAAAGTATATTTAGAGTAAAAGGGTTTCTGGGGAAAGAGTGAGGCCTATTAGAGACCAAAGGGGCAGTCTGTGTGAGAAGATACAGTACATGGGTGAGGTCTAAAATAATATTTCTCACTTGTATGGACAAAGGGGAAAGACATTCTAGCCAGGAATTTCAGTTGGGCTGGTGAGGCTCTAGATAATGCTTTAATTTATAAGGCAGAGATATTAGGTGTGTTAGTGATCATAAATGTGTATAAATCCCCAAGGCTTGAGGAGATGTAACCCAGGCTGCAATGGGAGCAGTGGAGGAGATTGCTGGGGCCTTGGTGAAGATGTTTAATATTTTGTTAGCCACAGATGAAGTGCCAGATGATGGGAAGATAACTAATGTGATTCTTTTGTTCAAGAAAGGCAGCAGGAATTGGCCAGACATTTACAAAGTAGTTAGTCTGATGTCATGAAAGGGAAACTATTGGGAAAAATTCTGAAGGACAGGATTAATCAACACTTTGGAAAAAAAGAGATTACAGAGACAGTCAGTACAATTTTGGTAAACAAACATCCTATCTGACTAACAAATCGAGTTTTTGGAAAAGGCAACTAAATATATTGTTGCGGCTAGAGCAGTTGACATAGTTTACATTGACTTCAGTAAGGTCTTTGACAAGGTCCCACTTGGAAGGCTGGTGCAACAGATAAGAGCCGATGGGATTAAGGGAAAGTTGGCAAATTGGATCCAAAATTTGTCTTACAAATAGGAGGCAAAGGAAACCTGTGACCAGCGGTGTACCACGGGGTCGATGTTAGTTATTTACATTAAAGATTTGGATGTGAATATGCAATGTATAATTAGCAAACCTGCAGATAACACAAAAATTGGTTGTGTTGTTGAGCAGAATAGTCTCAAGCTGCAGTCTGCTATTGATTAGTTGGTAAATTGGGAAGAGCAATGGCAGATGGAATTTAATCCTGGTAAGTATGAGTTGTTCCTTTTCAGACGTTTAGTTAGGGATGGATATTGACAATGAATAGTAGATCCTTAGGAAGATCTGAGGAACAGAAGTATCTTGGTGTACAGATTCTTAGATCTCTGAAGGTGTCAGCACAGGTTAGACAGTGTGGTGAAGAAAGCGTATGAGATGCTTGTCTTCATTCACTGGGGCATAGAATATAGGAGCAAGGAATCTTGTTACAGCTCTATAAAACATTGGTTAGGCCACAGATAAAATACTGTGTGCAGTTCTGGTTGCTATACTATCAAATAGGCATGATTTCATTGGAGAGGGTGCAAGGGACAGTCATCAGGCTGTTCCCTGGGATGGAAAGTGTCAGTTATGAGGAGACACTGAGTAGGGTGCGTTTGTTTTCTTTGGAATGGAGGAAACTGAGGGGCAATCTGATTGAGGTATACAAAATTATGAGAGACATAAACAGGGTAAATTGTGTGAATCTTTTCCCTATAGCAAACACATCTCAGACCAGAGGGCATTAATTTCAGATGAGGTGTAAGTGGTTTGGGTGGGATCAGCAGAAACATTTTTTCACCCAGAGGATTGCAGAAATATAGAACATGCTACCTGAAAGGTTGGTGGAGGCAAGTACTCGTGTAGCATTTAAGAAACATCTAGATGAGCACTTAAAATCTCAGTGCATTGTAGGCTATGGACCAAGTGCAGGCGAATAGGACTAGAGTTTGGTATATGTTGGTCAGCATAGACATGATGGGTCAAAGGGTGTGTTATTATGCCTATGACTCTATGACACTACAATTCTACAGACAAAATTCTGAAAACAGGGTAGTATTTTGCAGCTACTGAGATAGCACCACGAGGGAGCAGTAGGACAGACAAATGCACCTGTAAGACAGGCACTGTAGGGAATAGTTCAGTTTTGTTTATGCGTTTGGAAGTTTCGCTGAATAGAATAGTTTTGGAATATTTTCCTTTTTTGTGGCTGTTTACAGTTCCTGGATTTGGACCAGAAGGATGCTGCTCCATTGGAAACATATCAAATGGTGGTGAATTATGGAACAACTGTGATGTGGGGATGACATCTCAAGTGAACTGGTATCTGCAGTATTTGGTCACACTCATCAGTGCCTAGCAACCTGGATTTGGCAATGAACTCATGTTCAACTCCAAAGACAGACTTTTCACCTCAAGGTAATTAACATTTCAACAGATAATATTCACATGACTACATGATTAGGTGGGACAGAGGTCACATCCACTTCTAAATCTGTCCATGGTAATCCCACGCTTAATACTACATCGCCCCATAGATATTTTGAGACTAAATAAAGGGGAACCAGCAGATGTAGTATACTTGGACTTCCAAAAGACATGCAATAAAGTGCTGAGGAGAAGGTTAATGGACAAGATAAAAGCTCATGGTGTTGAGGGTAATATGGTATCATGGATAAACAGTTAATATATAGGAAGCAAAAAAATAGACATAAGGGATACATTTCTAAATTGTTAGGCTGTGACATAACTGTGTGCTCCAGGGACCAGTGTTAGAATCTCAGCTATTTACAATCTATATTCATGACTTAAACAAAGACACAAAGAATAATTTACGAAGTTCACGATGATGCAAAATTTAGTGGAATGCAAGCTATTAGGTGGACACAAAGAGACGACAAATAGATACAGACAGGTTAATTGAATGAGCGACAAGGTCACAGATGGAATATAATGTGTGAAGTATGAGGTTGTTTACTTTAGATTGTAAGAATAGAAAGGCAGAAAATTGAATTGTAAATGTTGACTTTCAGAGGGACTTGGGTTTGTTCATAGAAAGAAAACAAAATATTATCAGGCGGATACAGAGAACAAGTAAAGCAAATGGCATGGTGCCCTTTATTGCAGGGATATTAAAGTACAATAATAAAAACAGGTTTTGCTACTTTTATTGAAGACTTTAGTGAAACCAGACTTTGAATACTGTCTGCAGTTTGGTCTCTACATCCAAGGCAACAATATATTTCCTTTTGAAGGTGAGAATGTAAAGGAACATTTGAGGCTGACAGGGTTGTAGACTTGTACTTGGAGAGGTAGGTTCACTGTCCTGAATTGGAGAGTTGTCCCAATGCTGTTTCATTATTGGTCACCGCTAACAATAAAATAATTCCTGCAGTTCACCAGATTTAATCCTGGAAGCAGGACCCACAATGTGCCATAAAAACTTCAGCTGGGCGAAAAAGTGGTGTAACATCTCTGGCATTGTAGATAATTATTAGAATCAATATTGGAAAAACTCAGCAGGTCTGGCAGCATGTGTGAAGAGAAATCAGAGTTAATGTTTTTGTTCCAGAGACCCTTCCTCAGAATAGGACTCAAATTCAAAACATTAACTCTGATTTCTCTTCACAGATGCTACTAGACCTGCAGAGCTTTGCCAGCAACTTCTGTTTTGCTTTTGATTTACAGAATCTGCAGTTCTTTCGGTTTTTATTTAACTGTCATTAGAATTATATTTATTAATACATCATTTTGATGTTCTCCATCCCTGCCTTGCATGTTGCAGTCAGTGTGTTTACAAACCTGTTTGAATTCATATTTTCTGATGTAATTCCTTCTCAAATCTCCAGTGTAGGTGTAAAAATAGATCAAGAATCCCAAATAATGACAACTCTCAATTTATACGCACAATTGCTGTGCCTATCCTACCATAAGTTTGCTCTTCATAGTACAGATTGCGCTTGATATTGGTTTCAAATGTCAGTTTATTGACCTTTGCAAATTTTTAATAATAAAATAGAAAAAATCCTGCTGACATAATTGGGAATATTTTATTCCTAATAGCATAATGTGATGTACAATTCCTGTTGAAATACTGCACATATTTAGCTTTTGGAGAAATATTTTAGTTTAATCATCCTGTCGAAGGGAAGAAAGACTTTCAGGATCTTTAGATCCATCCAATTCCAGGCAATTGATTGCAAAAAGAAGTAGGTAATGTGTTCACAGATGCTGTCAATTATCCAAAGTACTTGGATGATGGAAGCCAGTGCATTTGATTATAAAGTATGAGCAGACTGTATATCTTTAAAGTTGGATCTAAATTACAAATTTGCATTATGATCAAAAAATTAACATCCTTTGCATTTTAACCCCACTTCACCTGAAAGCCACAGACTGGTTGTTTCCAAACCCATGACAAATCAGTTGGTGCATTTTTTATTAGATTAAACGTCCACTTGGTAATGTTTGAATTTTATGTTGGAATAATGCATTAAAAATGAATAATTACACACATTTACATTACATTGCATCATGTTTCACAGCAGTTAAGTCTCAAAACATTTAATGTTCATCGGGTTACTTTGTGTAGGCAAACACTGTGGCCATTGCATACACAGATGTACTGAAATAATAACTGTATTGGTTAGAGAAATGTTGGTGATCTGAATAACATGAGCTACTTTTAAGTAATTCCTTAAGACCATTAATATCACCCTGTACAAATAGATGGGCCTCAATCGGAAACATTTAATCAGAAGGCTAGATGTCACCAACTCATTCAGTACGACACTAATATCTAAGCCAAGGTTACTGATTCAAATCCTAGAGGTTGAATTTATAATGTTCTGACTCAAAGTTTGGGATTATTTGAAATTGAGTGAAGTGAACATATTAGCCTCGATCTTCTGGTCAGTGCCAATGCGATGCATACATTGTCACTGCTGTCAAAATTTTCTGTGAACCAATGAAACTGCCCAATTCTTCTATGACCACTTGATCCCAGAAAGTAGGAATAGGTAAAATAACATCTCCAGACTAAGTCCAGAGGGCATCATAAGTCGTAGAAGTAGATGATACCCACTCCCCATCCTTTTGATGACAGGAGCTGTTTTTGAAGACCCAAATCGTTTAATGATTAAGTACAGTTTTTGAATGGATACACAATTGAACTGATACCTCAATGAAGCAGGTATGAGATTCAGACAGATAGGTGGGTCAGTGAGTACTCATGTCAGGGGTCAATCAGTTGTTTGGGGGATGTGTTGGGTGTTCAGTGGGCAGTCAGTAATTAAGGAGGAAATTGAAGTGTTTAGGAAGAGGAGTGGTGAGGTAGCTAGGTAAGGTCAATGGAATAGCTGGGTGGCCAGGAGGTTATCTGATGGTCAGGGGAGTAGTTGTGTTGGGTTCAGTGAATAGTTAGTCGTTGGAGGTAGTTGGGCCAAGGTAGGGGCTAAGCAGATGGTTGGGGGTAGGTCTCACCACATGTCCCGTGCCATATTGCCACATTTCTCACCACAGAGGCCTCTATAAGATTCCATCTAATGGATTTGTTTCAAACATTTATTCACAAACATTGGAACTTACTTAGATCATTTTGCAAATGCTACAGTTTGTGACCGACTTAGAACTTTGTAAGGATGCTACAGATTCAACCTACAGGGTTACGGGGAAAAGCAGAAGGCATTAATCATAATTCTCTTTAAGAGAGCTAATGCAGACATGATGGGCTGAGCGGCTTGCTTTTAAATCGTAACAATTCTAGACTCTGCAAGTTTCCCCTGTAAGTCCAAAAAATTCTGGGCCAAAGTGGTTATGACGATTCTAAGGTTCATTCTTGATCTACATCCAGTTAGCGATTCTCGGTTGGGATTCTGGGCACTATAGATGGCTACAGCAATGCTGGCTTCAAGAAAGAAATGTCAAGGTCATTTTTAGCTGCGGTCGCTGCAAAATAATTCTTGCTGCAAGAAAAGGGAGCATTCTCTAAGGTGGGGCTCAGGCTTTGCTGTGGTGGCCAACATCTAGCAGCCAGATAAAGTTCTCTTTCAATACTATAATGACCACTTGAATGTAGTAGCAGATGAACATGACCCCAAACTTGAACAAGGATGAGAAAGGAAGAGGGTTTTCTATATGCAAATAAGAATATCCTTCACTCACGTCTCTTCAAACATAAAAAGCACACAGTAGAATTTCTGCTAAAGCTGATTCAGATTGTTTAACCTTATAATATAAAAACGGACTGAAAAGATGATAGTCTTTCTTCACCAAAAATCCTTGTAAATCCAAAAACCTTGTAATTACTCATATCTGTCAGTGAAGTAAAGCTCTAGTCAGTGTGACAAGTTTCATAAAGGCTTAAAATGTCAGAAAATGCCACATTGTGTAAGTTGATTAGATGCGTTGCAGAATATTCAGTGTTTCAGTTAACTGGTAGTAAGCGATTCTTTTGTGATAAAATAACATCAAAAAGTGCCATTTTGTCCTTGCATATAAACACACTTGACAGGATTTGGGAGAGCATTGCACACAGAAGTGGTATACAGGGATAAGGGGAAAATAGCAGGAGATTGGCACTCAATAATAGTATCAGAACTGAATGTTCTTCTGGACCATAATAAATCTGGGTGCAATTTAATAGGTCTAACAGGCTGCATTGAATCTGTGAATTGACAGAAATCCCCATCAGTTCCACTGGGGAGGCCATTGAGGTATGTAAGTGGCCACATTAGGCCTTTTCCAGGATTCTGCAACTGAATAGAGAAGGTTACCACCAGCCAATCAGAAACTGGCATTTCCTCACCACCATTAGCGCCACTCCCAGGAGTAATGGCAGGTGCAGGCATTGCATCCACTGGGATTGGTGAGGGATGTACACAAGTTATGAGTGAGTGAGGACAGAACGGTCTCTGAAATAACTGCACAGAGGTCACTATCCCATCAGCAACTCACCCTTTATTTACACATGTGTAACCCTTCACATTGATCCAGCTTTCTCAGATCTAGCTCGCAGAAGTAATAGAACCTCAGATACTCCTGTTTATATCGATCAGCCAGGACTCCCTGATTGGACCAATATAATAGCCCTATCAGGGAACTCATAATCTACAAAGTCCAGAGATAATGGGAACTGCAAATGCTGGAGAATCCAAGATAACAAAGTGTGGAGGTGGATGAACACAGCAGGCCAAGCAGCATCTTAGGAGCACAAAAGCTGACTTTTTGGGCCTAGATCCTTCATCAGAAAAGCTTTTTTCAGGAAGGTGAGGGATGTGTTGGAGATGGTCCAGGTGAACTTGAGGTTGGGGTGGAAGGTGTTGGTGAAGTGGATGAACTGTTCAAGCTCTTTGTGGGAGCACAAGGCAGTGCCGATACAGCCATCAATGTAACAGAAGAAGAGATGGGGTTTGGGGCCAGTGTAGGTGCAGAAGACGGATTGTTCCAAGTAACTTATAAAGAGGCAGGCATAGCTTGGGCCCAAAGGGTCTAGGCCCAAAACGTCAGCTTTTGTGCTGCTAAGATGCTCCTTGGCCTGCTGTGTTCATCCAGCTCCACACTTTGTTATCTTCTACAAAGTCCAGCTGACCAACCTCATTACAATCACTGCAGTCTTTTTCATGGTGGAAGGAGGAGGGAGTCAGCGATAAGGTCAGGGAGTTGGCTTTCAGCAGTCCCCCTCCAGGTCTAAAATCTCACCATCGGGCTCAGGCTGCCTGTAAACGAGAGACTTCCTTGGGTGGGGTGCACTGGCAAATCCTAACCCTGTGGGTGGGCATCGGGCAGGTCAGGTAAGTTGTGGAGTTTCCATTGAGTTCTTCAGTTAGCAGTGCATTGCTGTGACTGCGGGTCAATATCAATTGGCTCATTCATGAGTCTAACTGACCTCCCACCACTGGCATGTACAGGAATCCTGCGTCAGTTCTTTCCACCTCCATTTAATCAGGGCCATTTTGCTGCTGCCAGGAGACTGACGCAAGGCCTCTCCTACAACTATGTTGCCCCAGCCACTATTGTTCCTGTCCTGGCAGGTCGCATTAAATTCCCTCAGTTTTACATCAAATGAGTGAATCAAGGCCTTTCAAAAAAAAATCAAGAAACCTTCATTCCCCCAGGGGATAACTCATTTGGAATAAAATGGATTTTTTTTAAATTCCAAAAACATTTTCCTTGGTGAATAGGATAAATTGTACTTCTTTTAAAATTTAGTTTTAACAATACTCCCAAAGGCTACTCTTCACTGGCATCAGCTTGAACGTGGCAATAGATATGGAGTATTTCCAATTACATTTACATCTCATTTAAATGCAGCCTAATGCTGCTCTGTGAAATGCCTGTAGCCAATAATAAAAATAGCTTTATAAATACTGAAGTTTTCACTTCCACCAGCAATGGCAAAAACCAGGACCCCATTATGTTTATGCATTATCCATTTACCTCTAATTACAAAAGTGTAAGCCACTTATAATGTTACTGCTGCACCCTTAAGGATAATCAAGGCACTTAGAGGAATGCAATATTTCAGGTTAACTACCAATACTGGTCATCATGTCTTGAAAGCTAACTTAAGCCCAAGAAAAGCTTATGTTCCTTAAAGCGTCGGCTACTTTTCAATTACAAGTGTGCTTATTTCCGCAAAACTATGGTAAAAGCACAAAGATATGCCATCACCATAATAGATTTATAATTTTATTAGAATTTCTGAACAAATTCAACAGAATTATAAAATGTTCACCATACAGAAGGAAGTCTTTAGTCCCAGGGTGTCTGTGCAAGATCTCAGCAACAGCAATTCTCTGACTATCACTCCCTGCCTTTTTCCTACGGGGTTTGCAGATTATTTCTTTTTCAGGTTATGATTCATTTTCTTTCGAGAACCCCAATTCTGCCTCAACTACAGTCTCAGTCAGCAACTTCCATATCCTAACCGCTCACTGCGTTAAGATCATTTTCCTAAAGCCGTCATTGCATCTTTGTCGTTATCTTAATACAGTGCCCTGTGGTTCTCAATGTTTCTACCAAAGCAAACAATGTCCCTTTGTTTGCTTTGTTCAGATCCCTCATGATTTTGAATACTTCTGTATTCTTGGCTTCTCTGAGGAGAATAGTGTAAACTTTGTCAAGCTTTTTACACACCTGAATTTCCTCAGATTTGGAATTATTCTTATGAATCTTTTCTGCGCGCTCTTTAACCTGCTTGTGATTTTAACTTCACTTTCCTATCTACCATGCCATAGCCTATGACTTGCTTAGGTATTAAAAGTCTAACTAAGCCTTGGACTGGGCTCAGCCCCACTGTTTTCTGGGGAACAGAATGCACAAACTTTCAGTTTGATATCATTCATAAATTTCTTCCATAGCCACAGATAATGTTTCTATCTTTTTGAAGCAAATGTAAACATTTTTAAAAGTTTGATGTTGCATCTCGGGCTCTGCAAACGAAGGGACCATTCTCCTTTAGCTTGCCTGCAATAAAGTGGAAGAAAAGGTGTACCATGAGACTTACTGCACAAAGGTAAGAATAAACATGCACTGTAGGTGCATAAAATCATGTACATTGGTATCACTGATGCCTACCTGCAGATTTATACAACAACAGTTCATACTGACTCCTTGATCGTACCTCAGAAGGATACATTTTTATTATCAGGCAATACTGAATTGCACTAGCTGCTGCAGCAGCTGCTCACAAGGCTTAGGACTATTAAACAGGAGCAGCACATTCACAAGAACATCATTAATTAGAAAATTAAAGTAGAAATGGATCATTTGGCCCCTCAAGGGAGAGAGTTCAGTTGCACTGAAAATTAGAAAATTAAAATGAAAGGAGAAGCTAGGAATGCACGTTCAGTGATGGGTCTGATTGTTAGAAAAGAAAGGGAAAGGTCAGCATATTGGATAAAGAAATCATACAAGAGTGAGGAAATTTCACTACAGAACAAATTTAAATGTTTTGTGCGTCTGAACACTTGAAGCATTTGGAATAAAATTAATAAGTTAACAGCTCAAATGGAGACAGATGAGTATGATTTGGTGACAATTACAGAGATGGGATTGCAGGGAGACTAGCTTAGGGAATTGGATATCCAAGGGCACTCAGTGTTTTGGAAGGACAGGCAGGAAGATAAAGGATGTGGTGTAGCTTAGTAAAGGAAGAGATCAGTGCTGTAGTGAGAAATCATGTCAGAACTGGAGATCAAGACTGGGTTGAAATGAGAGTTAGCAAGCAAAAGAAGTCCCTTATGGGACTAATCTGTTGGTCCCCAAACAGTAATCCTGCATGGGCCACAGTAAAAACCATTTATCCAAAACCAGTTGGATGTTGATAGGCTAGGACAATAGTCCAGAATCTGGCAGATGGAGTTTTTTGTGCTTAAGTGTGAGGTTATCCATTTTGGTCAGAAAAGTGAAAGGGCAAATTATTATGTAAAAAGGAAGCAGATTCAAATTGTATCAGTGCAGAGAGATCTGGGTGTCCTTGAGTATGAATCATAGAAAGTAGCTCCACAGATGTAGCACAAAATAAGAAATGGAAATGAAATTTTGGCATATTGCAAAAGGATTGGATTATAAAAGTAAAGAATTATTGTTCCAATTATAAAATGCATTGTGAGGCCATACCTGGAGTGCTGTATTCAGTTTTGATCTCCTTACTTGAGGAATGATATGGTAGCACTTCAGGCAGTTCAAAGGAGGTTCACTGGTTTGATTCCAGGGATGAAAGGTCTGTCATACAATGAGCAGTTGAATACTTAGGCTTGTACTCAGATGTTTAGAAGAATGGGAGGTGGCTCTGATTGAGACATATGAAATGTTAAAGGGGAGTGATAAGGTCGACGGTGAACAGATGTTCCTCCCTATGGGATAGTCTCAAAAAAAATCATCGATATAGAGTGAGAGTAGGTAGGTTCAAAACTGACATAAGGAGAAACTACTTCTCTCAGAGGCTTGTGAATCTGTGGACTGGAGGCAGAATCAGTCAACACATGTTCCTGATGAAAAATGGGATAAAGGGCTATAAGGAACAGGCAGGAAAGTGGAGTTGAGGCAGGGTAAAATCAACCATGATCACGTTAAATGGCTGAGTAAACGTAATGTGCTGAATTGCCTTCACCAGCTCCTAATTCCTATGTTCCTGTGAAATATTAGAGTCTTGTAACAATGGTACAGCAGTAATTGTTGGTGATCTTAATATTCATGTAGACTGAATTAATCAAATTGACAAGGCTAACCTCAAAGGAGAGTTCAATAAATGAGGTAGAGTTTATTTCTTGGAGCAATATGTTGTGGAACCAACCAGGGAGCAGGCTATTCAGAATCTGATATTCATTAATGAGGTGGTATTAATTAATAATTTCATAGAAAATGACACTCTAGGGAAGAGTGAGCATAGCATGGTAGAATTTCAAATTCAGTTGCAGGGAAAGAAACTGGAGTCCAAGACTAGTGTTCTGTGGTTAAACAGAGTAAATTACATAGGTGAAGGACATATTGGGCCCTAGTGGATTGTGAATGAGTGAAAACTAAAAGGTAGCAGAGTTGAAGAGCAGTGTAAGACGTTTAAAGAGATATTCAATTGCTCCAAACTAAAATATACTCCAGAAAATTAAGAAATATTGTCAGGAAGGTGAAACCACCCATGCCTAAGCAGAGAAGTTAATGATAATGCAAAGACAAAAATTAAGGAAAACCATATTGCAAAGGCCAATAGCAAAAGATTGGTAAATTTTTTTAAAGATCAACAAAGAGTTACTAAGGAAGTTCATTAAAAAGGTCAAAAATAAATAATGAAAGAAATCTTGTGCAATATATAACAACATATAGCAAAGACTTCTGTAATATACAAAAGAGAAGACAATAGAAAAAGCGAATGTTGGTTCCTTGGAGGATGAGACTGGGAAGTTAACAGTGGGGAACACAGAAATGGTGGAGACACTAAATCTATATTTTACTTGAGTTTTCATGAGGACGGACTCTACTGCCATCCTAACAGTAACAGGCAATGTAGAATTTATAGAAAGGGAGGAATTTAAAACAATCATCAACATAACCTATATCCTCCAGTCTTAAACAAAGTGGCAGCAGAGATAGTGAATACATTGATTAAAATATTCTAAAATTCCCTGGATGCAGGAAAGCAACCAGTGGATTGGAAAAATGCTAACACTACACACTTATTCAAAAAGGGAAAGAGACAGGAAGTTCTGGATGTGAGTTTGCTCGCTGAGCTGGAAGGTTAGTTTTCAGACGTTTCGTCACCATTCTAGGTAACATCATCAGTGAGCCTCCGACGAAGCGCTGGTGTTATGTCCCACTTTCTATTTATCTGGTTAGGTTTCCTTGAGTTGGTGATGTCATTTCCTGCATTGGTGATGTCATTTTCTGTTCTTTTTCTCAGAGGGTGGTAGATTGGCTCCAAATCAATGTGTTTGTTGATGGAGTTCCGGTTGGAATGCCATGATTCTAGGAATTCTCGTGCGTGTCTCTGTTGGCTTGTCCTAGGATGGATGTGTTGTCCTAATCAAAGTGGTGTCCTTCCTCATCTGTATGTAAGGATACGAGTGATAGTGGGTCATGTCGTTTTGTGGCTAGTTGATGTTCATGTATCCTGGTGGCTAGCTTTCTGCCTGTATGTCCAATGTAGTGTTTGTCACAGTTCTTGCAAGGGATTTTGTAGATGACGTTTGTTTTGCTTGTTGTCTGTATAGGGTCTTTTGAGTTCATTAGCTGCTGTTTTAGTGTGTTGGTGGGTTTGTGGGCTACCCTGATGTCAAGAGGTCCGAGTAGTCTGGCAGTCATTTTGGAAATGTCTTTGATGTAGGGGAGAGTGATTGTGGTTTCTGGGCCCATTTTGTCTGTTTGTTTGGGTTTGTTGCTGAGGAATCGGCGGACTGTGTTCATAGGGTACCGTGCGAAAAAGAACAGGAAATGACATCACCAACACAGGACAAGACATCACCAACCCAAGGAAGCCTAACCAGATAAATAGAAAGCGGGACATAACACCAGTGCTTTGTCGGAGGCTCACTAGAAGGCATTGGAAAAAGAGACGCACAAAATGTTAATACGGAAGGTAATATATGTGGAGTAAGGAATAATTTATTTTCTTGGGTAGAGGATTGGCTAACAAACAGAAAGCAGAGGATTGAGATAAATTGATCTATTTCTGTTTGCCAAGGTATGATGGGTCAGCTACCACAGAGTTCAGTCTTTGTGCCCCAAGCACTTAAAATCTATGTTAATGACTTGAATGCAGGCATAGACAGTGCAATAGCCACATTTGCAAATGATGCTAAAACGGGTGGGAAAGGAAATTGCAATGAAGAAATAAGCAATTTATAAACGGATGACAAATATATGAATAGACAAGAAACAATGAGATGCAGACAATGTAGCAGCAAAAGGGTTTTTGTCTATAAAAACATCATGCATTGACACAGTCATGGTGGGCTGAAGACCCTGTTTCTGTGTACTTTGTTCTTTGGTTACAGAGAGATTAAGTGAATGAGCCAACATTTGGCAGATAAAATCTAGCATGAATGAATGTGAGGTTACCCATTTTGGCCAAAGGAAGAGAAAGACAACTTATCTAAATGGAGAAAATATCAGTGATTCGATGCAGAGGGGTCAGAGTGTCCTCATATATGCCCACTGCACCTGGAGTATTGCAGACAGTTTCTGTCCCCTTACTTGAGAAGGGATGTATTTGCATTGGAAGCAGTCTAGGAAGGTTCACTATATTGATTCCAGAGATGAGGGGTTTATCTTATGATGACAGATTGAGCAGTTTAGGCCTTTACTGTATGAAATTTAGAAGAATGAGAGGAGATCTAATTAGGTATATAAAATGTTAAAAGGGATTGACAAATGTAGGCATGGAAAGTATTTTTCTCATGTGGGGCAATCTAGAATGGAGGTCAGAGTTTTAGGATATGGGGTAGCAGACTTAAACCAGAGATGAGGAGAAATTACTTCGTCAAATTATCATGAATGTATGGAATTCACTACTCCAGAGTATGGTCAAAGCTGGGAAATTGGGTAAATTTAAGGAGATAAACAGATTTTTGATGAGTAATAGGATGAACGGTTATGAAGCACACAGGAAAATGGAGTTGAGGCCAAGGATAGATCAGCCAAGATTGTATCCAACGTTGGTGCAGGCTTGTTTGATTGATTTGCCTACTTCCACTCCTAGCTCTGATGTCCTTATGTGTGGTATAAGTTGTGTGATTATGTATAATTATTGTTCAAACTGTCTTCCTTCTTGTAGAGATTCAAAGTAAAATATTAGGTCAGACAGTCCTGCTAGTGATTTAATCCAATATGTGACTATGGGCCCTTGGAGTATTACGAGAATAAAATGTTTATATTGTGAGCTTTACTACAAGTTGAGTGAACATCGAAAGCCATTGCTTGTTTTCAGTTCTAAACAATCAGTTATTGTTTTTTGGCTTAGAACACTTTTTAGGGAAGTTTGGAAAATACCCAACTGGGGTCATAAGCAAATTTAGTTTTTCCCTTTATCAGCTTTTGCCAGTTCAATGAAAGGTCAGTCAGCTCAATAGAGGATTTTAGTTGTAAAACTTTCAGTTCAGGAGGTTTTGATTAGAAATTTGCAGGTTATTAAAAGATGAGAAAATTTAAGTTCTAAGTTTTGAGAGTTTGTATATAAGACAGCAATATTCACAGAACTATAACTGGGGATAATCAGTTAAATAGAACATTTTTTTGAGATAGAGAATCATTTACTTGAATTTGAATCCCTGCAATGAATAACATTGGGTAAAAGGATGAAAATTTTGTTTTGCTGTGTACTTTAAGATTACTCTACATTGTCTTCTCTATCTAGATAGCTTTTTTTGCCTTTTGTTTAATTATCTTCTGTTTTGTTATGAAAGAAACTCTGCTGCCTCACATGACAATTCAATGAAATACCATGTTAGTAAAATGTTTTTAAGAAAAGGTCTATCAGGTCAGGTTTTTGGCACCTGTCACATACAGTAGCGCCATTAGCTGGGAATGTATCACATATAAATACTGCAGTCACCAGAACAGGTCAGAGGCTGGGAATCTAATGGCAAATCACTTAACTCTAGTGTTAGTTCACCATCCACAAGAATAAGTTAGGAGTGTGATGGAATCTTCTCCGTTTGCCTTCAAAGACACTAAGAAGCTAGACAGCACTGAGGACAAAGCAACCCAATTTGATTGATACCCTATCCATCACATTAAATTTTCAGTCCTTCAATCACCAGTCCACAGTAGCAGCGGAGTGTGCAATCGACAAAATGCACTACGTCAATCCACCAAGACTCCTTTGTCAGCAGCTTCCAATCCCATAGGTTCCACCAGCTAAATGGATGACAATTTCACCTCCAAGCCACACATATTCTTTCCCCGTTCTTTCACTGTCTCCAGATCAAAATCCTAGAACTTGTTTTTGAACAGCCCAGTGTGCATACCTACACCACATAGACTGAAATAGTTCAGTAAGTTGGCTGAATAGTGCCTTCTCAGGGGTAATGAGGGAGGACCTAGATAGTGACACCCACATCACATGCATGAATAATAAAATGTCAAAGTCACCCAGGCCTGGGCACCGGAAAGCAGTAATCCCAAGGAGTTCTGAAGTATTTTCATTGCCCGAGCAATTAACCTTTATAATCAGAGAAGACTGGATAAGGTACTGTACTTCCCAGTGGAGATGGATACGGGATAGAGAAGAGAAATGGATTTTAAGATTAGACGAAGTAATTCCGAGATGAATAAAAAAGCATAAGACATTGAAAAGAGAATTGAAGCAGAATTAATAGTTTCCAATATTAACATTTCCAAGCTCTTAGATCAAGGGGCCAATTCAGAAACTAAATCTGCTTGATTGGACACTGGGTAGGTATCGAACTCCTGGATGGAATCTTGTTGTGGCATCAGAAATCTGACCTCCAGCTAAAGTGCCAGCAAGAGATGCCTCATTCTGATATGGCCTGCTAAAACACAAGCCCATCAGGCTATGGTGAGGCCATATGTGGACCTTGTCCTCGAATCGTGACTTCAGTGTGTTCTCATCTGCTAAGAGATGCCAGCCAACCAGAAACCAGCAGCTCTTACACTCAGCAGCACCACAGGGAGGGTTGTGGCTGCTGCTGGAACAACAACTTTTGGAGTCCAAGGTTCATGACGGAGCAAGGCCGCAGGTAAGTAACATCAAGGAAGATTTTGCAGGATGAGGGCCATAGTGGGGCAGGGTACAAGTTGGGTTGACAGCAAGGATAGGTGGCTTCCAAAGGATTGCCTCCAACTCAATGTCATGTCCCTTGATTAGGCACTTTAGTTGAGGGATCCCACTCTCCCGTCCTCGGGAGCTGACAGGTTTATTGCATAGTCGTGGGTGTTGTGCGTGCTGCATATCAACAGGTCCAGCTGTGGCTGGTTGAGTCCTTTTTTGAATACTACGTGGCCACATAAGAGTTTTAACTGGTGGCATTGTGGGAAGGTTGAAGATGGACTCAGAGGCAAGTAGCTGGTGGGATCCAGGTTCACCACCTGATTAAATGCCCTTCCTCCATCCAAGCTTGGCACCAGGGAGAATAGAAAATTTAACACTTCATCCTAATGCGTCAGTAAGGCTCAGAATCGCAATAAAACATGTGACCTTTTATCGCTTCGTTCTTTCAGCAGTTCAAAACACTAGAAGTTTGAAGTGTTGGGTCACTGAATTGTTGAATGCAGGCTCAAGTCTGTTCTTCTGCAGACTACAAGCTATGAATATTAGCCATTCTGTTATACAACAGAGGCAAGTGGGTGCTTGGCACCTTACCACAAGGCCAATAACAGAATCAGAAACTCTAAGTAACCCTATTGTGTGCAGAACATGGTTTAAGATGCAACACAAACAAATTATCCCCAACCACCATTCAGAGAATTTACAGCAGTCTGTGACAAGGATCACCATAACTAAAGTTGGATGGAAGCAAACAGCTGAAAAATTTGAGAGACATGTATTACGATACAGTCAGACACAGTGTTATTTTACAGATTGTCTTTTAAAATAAATTGTTTGTTAGAAACAATACCATGTCATGTTATTACACGTAAGCTCCTTTAAGAATACATATCTTGAAATACCGTTCATCATCACCCCCTCAATAGCATTATTTTGCATTAATTCACAGGATGAGGGCATTGCTGGCTAGGCCAGCATTTATTGCTGTTTCTTGTATGAAAACCAGACCAGACAAGGATGGCAGTTTCCTTCCCCAAAGGACGTTGGTGAACTAGAGATAATGGGAACTGCAGATGCTGGAGAATTCCAAGATAATAAAATGTGAGGCTGGATGAACACAGCAGGCCAAGCAGCATCTCAGGAGCACAAAGGCTGACATTTCGGGCCTAGACCCTTCATCAGAGAGGGGGATGGGGGGAGGGAACTGGAATAAATAGGGAGAGAGGGGGAGGCGGACCGAAGATGGAGAGTAAAGAAGATAGGTGGAGAGAGTGTAGGTGGGGAGGTAGGGAGGGGATAGGTCAGTCCAGGGAAGACGGACAGGTCAAGGAGGTGGGATGAGGTTAGTAGGTAGCTGGGGGTGCGGCTTGGGGTGGGAGGAAGGGATGGGTGAGAGGAAGAACCGGTTAGGGAGGCAGAGACAGGTTGGACTGGTTTTGGGATGCAGTGGGTGGGGGGGAAGAGCTGGGCTGGTTGTGTGGTGCAGTGGGGGGAGGGGACGAACTGGGCTGGTTTAGGGATGCAGTAGGAGAAGGGGAGATTTTGAAACTGGTGAAGTCCACATTGATACCATATGGCTGCAGGGTTCCCAGGTGGAATATGAGTTGCTGTTCCTGCAACCTTCGGGTGGCATCATTGTGGCACTGCAGGAGGCACATGATGGACATGTCATCTAGAGAATGGGAGGGGGAGTGGAAATGGTTTGCGACTGGGAGGTGCAGTTGTTTGTTGCGGACTGAGCGGAGGTGTTCTGCAAAGCGGTCCCCAAGCCTCCGCTTGGTTTCCCCAATGTAGAGGAAGCCGCACCGGGTACAGTGGATGCAGTATACCACATTGGCAGATGTGCAGGTGAACCTCTGCTTAATGTGGAATGTCATCTTGGGGCCTGGGATGGGGGTGAGGGAGGAGGTGTGGGGACAAGTGTAGCATTTCCTGCGGTTGCAGGGGAAGGTGCCGGGTGTGGTGGGGTTGGAGGGCAGTATGGAGCGAACAAGGGAGTCACGGAGAGAGTGGTCTCTCCGGAAAGCAGACAGGGGAGGGGATGGAAAAATGTCTTGGGTGGTGGGGTCGGATTGTAAATGGCGGAAGTGTCGGAGGATAATGCGTTGTATCCGGAGGTTGGTAGGGTGGTGTGTGAGAACGAGGGGGATCCTCTTGGGGCGGTTGCGGCGGAGGCGGTGGAATTGGGAATAGGGGATGGAATTTTGCAGGAGGGTGGGTGGGAGGAGGTGTATTCCTGCAAAATTCCATCCCCTATTCCCAATTCCTCCGCCTCCGCCGCATCTGCTCCCACGATAAGACATTCCACTCCCGCACATCCCAGATGTCCAAGTTCTTTAAGGACCGCAACTTTCCCCCCACGGTGATTGAGAACGCCCTTGACCGCGTCTCCCGCATCTCCCGCGACACATCCCTCACACCCCGCCCCCGCCACAACCGCCCCAAGAGGATCCCCCTCATTCTCACACACCACCCTACCAACCTCCGGATACAACGCATTATCCTCCGACACTTCCGCCATTTACAATCCGACCCCACCACCCAAGACATTTTTCCATCCCCTCCCCTGTCTGCTTTCCGGAGAGACCACTCTCTCCGTGACTCCCTTGTTCGCTCCACACTGCCCTCCAACCCCACCACACCCGGCACCTTCCCCTGCAACCGCAGGAAATGCTACACTTGTCCCCACACCTCCTCCCTCACCCCCATCCCAGGCCCCAAGATGACATTTCACATTAAGCAGAGGTTCACCTGCACATCTGCCAATGTGGTATACTGCATCCACTGTACCCGGTGCGGCTTCCTCTACATTGGGGAAACCAAGCGGAGGCTTGGGGACCGCTTTGCAGAACACCTCCGCTCAGTTCGCAACAAACAACTGCACCTCCCAGTCGCAAACCATTTCCACTCCCCCTCCCATTCTCTTGATGACATGTCCATCATGGGCCTCCTGCACTGCCACAATGATGCCACCCGAAGGTTGCAGGAACAGCAACTCATATTCCGCCTGGGAACCCTGCAGCCATATGGTATCAATGTGGACTTCACCAGTTTCAAAATCTCCCCTTCCCCCACTGCATCCCTAAACCAGCCCAGTTCATCCCCTCCCCCCACTGCACCACACAACCAGCCCAGCTCTTCCCCCCCCCACCCACTGCATCCCAAAACCAGTCCAACCTGTCTCTGCCTCCCTAACCGGTTCTTCCTCTCACCCATCCCTTCCTCCCACCCCAAGCCGCACCCCCAGCTACCTACTAACCTCATCCCACCTCCTTGACCTGTCCGTCTTCCCTGGACTGACCTATCCCCTCCCTACCTCCCCACCTACACCCTCTCCACCTATCTTCTTTACTCTCCATCTTCGGTCCGCCTCCCCCTCTCTCCCTATTTATTCCAGTTCCCTCCCCCCATCCCCCTCTCTGATGAAGGGTCTAGGCCCGAAACGTCAGCTTTTGTGCTCCTGAGATGCTGCTTGGCCTGCTGTGTTCATCCAGCCTCACATTTTATTATCTTATAATCCCAAATAAACTAGTCCCACCTGCCTGCTCTTAGCCCATATCTCTCCAAACCCTTCCTACTCATGTACTTATCCAAATGTCTTTTAAATATTATAATTGTGCCCACGTCCACCACTTCCTCCAGAAGTCTATTCCACAGGCAAATCACATCTGTGTAAAAAATTTGCAATTCGTGTCCTTTTTAAATCTCTCTCCTCTCACCTTAAAAATGTGCCTGCTCGTCTTGAAATCCCCCATCCGAGAGAAAAGACACCTATCATTAACACTATCGATACCCCTTATGTTTCTATAACCATCCATAAGGTCACCTCTCAATCTCTTACTCTCGAGTTTAAAAATTCCAGCCTATCCAGTCTTTCTTTCTAACTCAAACCTTTCATATCCAGGAACAACCTGATGAATGTTTCCTGAATCCTCTCCAGCTTAACAATATCCTTCCTATATCTGGGCAACCCAAAGTGGATACAATATTCCAGAAGGGCCTCATCAATGTCTTGTATAACCTCAACATGACTTCCCAACTCCTCGACTAGATCTTACAGCGCAACTACGGACATCAGTGTTCAAAGTCGGATGTGTGTTTCAGACAACAAGATGTAGAGTTGGATGAACACAGCTGGCCAAACAGTGTAGGTATGATGCTGCTTGGCCTGCTGTGTTCATCCAGTTCTCCACCTTGTTGTCTCAGATTCTCCAGCATCTGCACTTCCTACGATCTCAGATGTGTGTTTCTTTATTCTTTTCTGGGATGTGGGATCTTCTGACAAGATTAAATTTGTTGTCTGTTGAGTTAAGTGTCTTGCTAGGGGCATTTCAGAAAATAGTTATGAGGCAACGACATTGCTGTGGATCTGGAATTACATTTGGCCAGACTGGCTGAAATAGATGGGTTTTTATAACATTCAGTAATAGATTAATGCTCACCAGTAACAGATTACCTTTCAATTCCAGATTTTATGAATCAATTTTGAATTCTAGAATGATCTGAACCTTTAGCCTGAGGCTCTGAGTAACTAGTCCAGTGATAAGATAACAAAGTGTGGAGCTGGATGAACACAGCAGGCCAAGCAGCATCTCAGGAGCACTGATACAACTAGTCCAGTGACATGTCCACTGTGCCACCATCTCCACTGTACAACAATGTCCCATTTAATTCAATACAAAACGTATATAATCTTAGCCTCAAATGAAGAATGGATATTATTGTTTTACCAATCCTGGTACATTTTTGTTGAAGAAGATTGTAACAGCAGACAGAGAATAAAGATGAGGTGAATGGTGTCTGGTTGCTGAGATATTACAAGTGATATTCCTCAGGGATATCAACAGCAGCCTCGGCTTCCTACCTTGTATATTAATGACGATGTGCATGAAGAAATACTTAACTGTATAACTAGGTTTTCATGTTTTATTGGATGGGAGTAGAACGTTGCAGATAAACAGATTAAATGAATGGATAAAATCATGGCAAATGGAATTTAATGCGTAAGGAGTTTGGCATCATGCATTCAAAAGTGAAAAAGACAAATGGTGAGAGACACAGATGTGGAGGAGCAGAAGGATTTAGGTGCTCATAGGCACAGATCAAAAAATTAGCCCTCAAGTACAAAAGATAACCAATAGGTCAAATGGATTATGGAAATTTATCTCTTTGGGGTCGAATTCCAAAGGAAGCAAGATATTCTGCAGTTGATCAGACTCTTGATCACACCCTATCGAGTGTTTTACATTGTTATGACCTAGCTGAAGATGATACTGGACATCAGAGTGAAATCAGGCATGAGGGCCATAAGGATTATTTTGCAATTTGATTACCATAGTGGTTCAGTCACTGAACATATTAACAAGGGGCTGCCAAAATGTTCTTTTGTTAATTGAATAAGTTTGTTCCACAAAAAGAAAGAAAACAAAACAATGGACATACATGACACTATGGAAATATATCACTGACAGCAAAGAAAAAATTCAACTTTTTTTCCCAACCTTATCTTTTGTAGATATATAATTGCTTTCAGTAATTTTCTGCACATTCAATGGATGTGATTCTCTCCATTACTGTTTCTCCCTGATATAGAAAGATACAGATCCAACTCAATGTCTTTACCTCATTGATTTCTAAGAAAAGCTCAGGGCGTTTTCTATCCCAGTCTACTTGGACTGCTAAAACTTGTGAAAACTGCTTTCTAGCTATGATGGTTTGGAGATTGCCAAAACTAAATTGCTCTTCTGCTTGTATGGATCTTTTCTCTCTGACAGGCTTGTGGCTTTCCTGATTAACTTTTCCACTCATGTACTAAAACTACAATATTGCTGTAGCCCTCATGGAATATATGCCACTGATGAGGCAAACAAGGCAATGATCAGCTTTTGTGCTCCTGAGATGCTGCTGGGCCTGCTGTGTTCATCCAGCCTCACATTTCATTTCAATGAAAACTAATGGCAGGTTAGAGGATTGGCAATTTTTAGGAACCAGCAGCATGTGACTAAAAGGTTAATCAAAATGGGAGAAATTAATAACGAAAGTACATTGGCATAAAATATAAAAATAAGTAGTAAGAGCTTCTGCAGGAAGTAGCTAAAGTGAGTGGTACACTTCAAAGATGTGACTGGGAAATTGACAATGGGGAAGAGTGAAATTTCAGATAATTTAAACCGATATTTTGTTATGGTTTTCAAAGTGGAGGACACGATAAATAGCCCAAAGAAATTTTGGCAAGGAAGGCTTTTAATGGAAATGGCTGCAGAGACAGTAGGGACTTTAAGGTCAAGATCTTCCAGAACTCACTGAATTCTGGATGGTTCTAACAGATTGGAAAACCATTAATGTGAAACTCCTGTTCAAGAAGGAAGTAAGATAGAAAGCAAGAAACTAGAGGGCAAATGGGCTAACATCTATCATTAAGAAAATTCTAGCATCAATTAAGGAAAGAAAAGGGGACAATTAGAAAGGATGAACATAAAGCTGAGTCAACATGGTGAAACATTTGTGAAAGAGACATCATATTCAACAAATTTACTGGTGTTCTTGATGATATAGCAAGCAGAGTTGATAAAAGGGAACTGGTAGATATAGATTTAGAGAAAGCATTCAATAAGGTGACACACAAAAATGGTTATTGCACACGTTATGAGCTCATGGTATTGAGGTAATTTATTAGCATACATTAGAGATTGATGAACACACAGAAGACAAAGTCAGGGTTAATGGATCCCTTCCAGTTTGGAAAAATGTACACTGTGGAGTGCCATGAAGGTCATTCTGAGGGCCTTAATTATTTTCTGTCTATATTAACAACTAGAAGGAAGGGACACAGCAGTATCCAAATTTTCTGACAATAGAAATGTAGTTGGGACAGCATATTTTAATGAGTACTTTCAGAATCCTACAAGGAAACATAGACTTTAATGTAGGAAATTGTAAGATCATGCATTTTAGTAAGAAGAATCAAAAGGCAAATGATTATTTAAATAGAGAGAAACTCCAGAGCAGTGTAGCACAGAGGGATTCTTGCGCATGTAACATTAAAAAAGTTAGCACATAGGAGCAGAAAGTAAGTGATAAGGCAAGTGGAATCTTGGCCTTTTTTGTTGGAGCACTGGAATTTAATAATAGGAACGTCTTGTTACAACTCTACTGGGCATCGGTGAGACCGCAAATGCACCCGAGGTACTGTGCACATGGACTGGCACTGGAGGCAATTCAAAAGAGATTTACTGGGTGAGTAAAAGCTAGAATGTGGATGCTAGAAATCTGAAGTCAAACCATAAAGTGTTGGAGATAATTAACAGATCTGGAAACATCTGTGGGGAGAGAAACAGAGTTAAGGAGAATCATAAAATCCCTAGAGTGAAGGAGGAGGCTATTTGGGCCATCAAGTTCGTACTTGGTATCCAAAGAGCATCCCACCCAGACCAAGCCCCTTACTATATCCCCATAACCCTACATTTACCATGGCTAATCCACCTAGCTCAAGTCCAGCATGAATTCTTCAGAACTGAAATACCTTCAATGTTGAGATAAGAGATAATGGGAACTGCAGATGCTGGAGAATCCAAGATAACAAAGCGGAGGCTTGGGGACCGCTTTGCAGAACACCTCTGCTCGGTTCGCAGTAAACAACTACACCACCCAGTCTCAAACCATTTCAACTCCCCCTCCCATTCCTTAGATGACATGTCCATCCTGGGCCTCCTGCAGTTGCAGGAACAGCAACTCATATTCCACTTGGGAACCCTGCAGCCCAATGGTATCAATGTGGATTTCACCAGCTTCAAAATCTCCCCTTCCCTCACTGCATCTCAAAACCAGCCCAGCTTGTCCCCGCCTGCCTAGCCTGTTCTTCCTCTCATCTATCCCCTCCTCCCACCTCAAGCCGCATCTCCATTTCCTACCTACTAACCTCATCCCGCCCCCTTGACCTGTCCGTCCTCCCTGGACTGGCCTATCCCCTCCCCATCTCCCCACCCATACTCGCCTCTGCACCTATCTTCTCCTTTATCTATCTTCAGTCCGCCTCCCCCTCTCCTTATTTATTTCAGAATCCTCTCCTCATCCCCCTTTTCTGATGAAGGGTCTGGACACGAAATGTCAGCTTTTGTGCTCCTAAGATGCTGCTTGGCCTGCTGTGTTCATCCAGCCCCACACTTTGTTACCTTCAATCTTGAGTGGATTCAAAACATTAAGGATGGACTTCAGTTTGAACCAATGCTGGGTAAAGTGGAGCTGTGAAAGTGAGTTTTAGTAAACACTTGACCAGTTGTCAGGAGGGAGATGGGCTTGACTTATCAGGAGAGGCTGATCAGGCAAGGCCTTTATTCAGAGATAATGGGAACTGCAGATTCTAGAGAATCCGAGATAACAAAGCGTGGAGCTGGATGAACACAGCAGGCCAAGCAGCATCTTAGGAGCACAAAATCTGACGTTTCAGGCCTAGACTCTTCATCAGATTCTGATGAAGGGAGCGTCTCGGCCCGAAACGTCAGCTTTTGTGCTCCTAAGACGCTGCTTGGCCTCCTATGTTCATCCAGCTCCACACTTTGTTATCAAGGCCTTTACCCATTAGAGTTCAGAGGAGCCAAGAATGAAACATACAAGATTCTGAGGAGGCTGAGGGGACATTTCCACAAGTGGGGAAATCTCAAATGAAGGAATACTCATTTAAAACTGAGATGTAAAGGAATTTATTTTCTAAGAGTGTAATAAAAATTTGGTATTCTCTATCGCAGAGAGATCTTGAGACAGTCTACTGTTCATTTAATTTGATCTTGAAATGACATCGTATCATTTCTTAGAAGGGCTTCATAAGGACTTGAGAATTAAAGATAGCAAGTCTTCAGTATTCAGTGTATTGTACAATCAGTCCTTTGTTGTTTTCTCAATAATCTCTCAACCGTTTATTGGTTTACTATTGTCTGACAAATAGAGAAGCACTCAATGGCAAATCGGCAAGCAAGGAATATTAAGGTTAATGTGACTTGTTTTTTTTGTGAATTAGTACTAGGGCATTTATAGTCTCTTTTAACTAAATTTTCAGATTTCATGGTTTCTGAAAGATTATCCACAGCTCTTCAGGAGTTGTTAATAGTGTTTCACATCACTCAAATGCAATGTTTCCTATCTACAAATCTGTCACAGTATGAAAAATTCGGTATGGCTAGGATCAGCTATTCTTTTCTTCTGAAAAATATGGTGCTTCTGGTGATTTGCATATTTAGGTGAGAAATATCAGCACTAAACAATGGATTGTCTTCCCAGCTGCACATCCCAGAAATATATCAAAATTCTAAGCTTTTCCTCTCATTATCCTTAGCACTTACTATTTTTCTGGGGCATCATTAAGCACAGGATAAAATCCAAAAATATAGTAATTACACCCAGCTCTCTTCATCATTATCCATTTGAAATATTAGGAAGTATCATTGACACTAAAGCATTTGAGAAGAGTGGGAATGAAACGTGGAAGAATGTTTAAGCTGTTAGAGTAAGCATCAGGTGTTAAATATGTACCAGAAGGGAGGGCATTCTAAGATTCAATAGTGCCATTTATGATGGTTATTAAATAACTCTAAGGCTGGTATCCCAACAACAAGTCACCCTTTGTTCATGCATGAACAGTCCTCAACTCTAGTGATTCCTCATTCAGAGTCAGCTCTCAGACTGTCAGTATCTCTGTACTCCCCTTTTTATCTGACAGCCACAGCTCCCTGATTGGGCTGGATTAACAAACCTAACCAAGGAACACATATTATATAAGGTCCACCTGGATGACCTTTTACAACCACTACAGTGTGAGAGTGCTCAGAAGGAATCAAGAGCTGGGCAACTGTTCTAATCTAGAAATGAGTGAATCCCATTGTCAGAATTTGAGAGATACAGCAATTGAAATGTTATCTCTGTTCTCTGTATTGATTGTCCTGGGCTATTCAGTATTTGTGAATGTTCTGTTTGCATTTTACTTTTATGAAGTCCTTGCTTTAAGGAATAAAATGTGGACTAAAAAATCATAGTGTGTGCGCACTATTTTTTGCATTGATAGATTTACGCATTTGTAACCTAGCTATGTCAAATTATATAAAAATTAATTTACGTTAACAGTGAAAATCGATTACATGCAGGTTAACTTTGAGTAAGCTGGTCAAAACAAGTCATTGTGTAAGGTTTATTTTGAAGAAGTGATTATTTCCATTTCATATTTTAATAAGCCTTTAAGTTTTCTTCCTCTTGATTACATTGCTTTTTTCAGTCTTGATATCTTGATACAGGATGATTTTAAATGATCGGCAGTGTAACTCCACAGTAATTGAAGCAATTTGTTCCAACACAATATTCATGTCAAAGCTGTCTTCCTTTTGCTACTTCAATTAATCTTTGCAGTTTGATCTAGTTTCCACTTGAGAGAATGAAGGCTAACAGTTTTATAGTAGCAACGTGTTGTGGGAATCTGGTCTTAAAGGTCACAGTTAACTTTTGATGTAAGGTTTGTTATACCACTGTGACTGGCAATTTGAAATAACAAGCAACTCTTACCCACAGTCAGAACATTGGCTTCAACGGTGATGCTATGGACTTTCACAACCCCAAAACAAAATATAAAACTGCCCTTTCAAATTATTTGGTTTCATTTGAAATTAGTGTCAGATTCCAGTCAGAGAAAAGAAAATTGAAAGCCATTGAATTTCTTGCTTATTTTTAATGTAAACAAAAAGAGATCGTTAAGTTTTGAGATTTCTTAATATTGATGAGCAAAATATTCTGAAAAGTTTGGTGATGTATTTATTCATAAAATATTGATCTGACAAATCACTTGGTGAAAATGACATTTTAACTCATGCCCATTTTTACAGGAACTTAGTATATGAAGTGGAGTGTGTCTGCTCATGCCTTAATAAAACCATGTCACCTTAATCACTTTATAACAATCCTTCATTCTCATATCCTAAGATGCTGCTTGGCCTGCTGTGTTCATCCAGCTCCACACTTTGTTATCTCATGTACTGGGGTTGTTATCAAACATTTTGCGTGTTAGATTGTTCATGGGATTCCCAGACTGCAATGAGATTAAGATGAATGTGTACACTGAGGACAATGTTTAAATGTTTCTGTATTATTGTTTGTAGATCTTCCTATCAGATCTCTGGAAAATATTGAATTTATTTGGGTTTTAACTGATATAAAAGTATTATTACAGAAACAACCACCACAAATGTTTTCTCACAAATCCTTCTGCTACTTTAATGGTAGTAGTAGCCTACTTACTTTAAAAAGAGTTAAAGACTCTATTAAAATAGAAGGGATAAAGTGTGTATTAAACATTTCTATTTTAAAACTATTGACTGTCATCTCTACCTGCTAGCTGATGTGCACTGTAATAAAGTCAATGATGATGTATTACATTTGTTTTTACAGTCTCTCTGTAGTTCTACCATAAAACAAATATCCTAAATTAATAATAATGTGCTGCTACTTGTTATTTCTTACAAAGATATATGCTCAGGGTGATATACTTGCATTGGCCCTATCATCTTTACATCCAATTCCAATTCTGGCCATGACTGATTGGATGAAAATATTTTTCTTGGCTATCTGGGTCCTAATGAATTTAGTTAGGGAATGTTCAATGCAGTTTCTAGTGGAAGAAGTGCTAAACTCAAACATATTTTCAATTAAACTGAAATTACAATCTATTTTTGTGATGTTACAGAATGTCTAATGTGGAAGCTGGAAAAGATTTGTTACACTGATACAGATCATTGTTCATTGAAAATTGGAGTCGATGAATTATATTAGGACAGAATACTACAGAAGAAATTTTACTCTGCATCCCGTCAAATAAACAAAGAGGATAATTTCATGCAAGTGCCCTCCTAGCATGAAGACTCAACCATTGGAACTGCATGTCAGAAATTTTTAGGTGCATGTTCCATAATAGGAAAGGACTAGTATTTCTGGTAGCAAAAGCTGTATAAGAGCTGTGTAAGATGTATAAAAATATCTGTGTTATGTAACAGAAACCATCTGACCATATATTAAAAGCCAACCACAGGATTTACGCAGTCCTGAGTCACAAAGTGAAAGCTGACTACTAATTATGACTTAATAACCTATAGCTATTGCACTGTGGCACAAACATACAGATGAATTAGGAGCAGGATCAGGCCAATTAACCCCTCAAGCCTGCCCTGCCATTCAATAAGATTATGATTGACTTGACAGTGGCTTTAATTTCACATTCTGATAACCATTTACTTTTTTGTTAGTCAAGAACCTATCTATCACTTCCTTAAAAGTAATCAATGACCTAAGTCCTCACCACTCTATGGGGAAATGTTAAACATACCCAAACCCTCAGCAACAAACAAAAATCACCTGCTCATCTCAAGGGAGGCCATTTATTTTAAAACGTATCCCTTGGTTTTAGTTTCAGTTCCAAGGGAAAATATCCTTTCAGCATCCACCTGGTTATTTAAATAAAACCAAGATCTGCAGGTGCTGGAGAACTGAAACAAACAAAAACAGAAAGTGCTGGAGAAGCTCACCAGGTCTGGCAACATCTGCGGAGAGAAAACAGAGTTAACATTTTGAGACAGTAAGGACTGCAGACGCTGGAAGCTACAGTTATGAACATTTTGAGTCAGTAACCCTTCCTCAGAACAAGTTAAGCTCTGAACTAAACAAGAATGGCTATTTATTACAAATAAGTCATTGCTAGCTACTGGTAAACAACAATGAACTGTCAACATATGACTACTAGTTAAAACTCTAATTCACAGGCAGACAAAAAATTAGCGGTTTTATAGGTGAAGGGAAAAACCTGAGATATCAGTTCAATGACTTATGTCCACAAGGTTTGCCGGGACTTGCACAATCTCTCTTCTCCAGGTACTTTTCACTACCTTGCAGAAGGCACTGAGTGACAGATTCACAAATCATAAAGTTTCTTTGGTTAAAAGCAAATATTGGAAGATAACTGGCTTTAAAACGTCTTGCAGAGAGACACACCAACTTCCCTTAGGTAATATTGATTACACCCACAAGCTGTTATAGAGTCGCACAGTCGTATAGTCATAGAGCACAGAAACAGACTCTTCAGTCCAACCAGTCCATGCTGAACATAATCCCAGATTAAACTAGTCCCACCTGCCTGGTTCCAGGGCCATATCTCTCCAAACCTTTCCTATTCATATGTCCATTCAAATGGTTTATAAATGTTGTAATTGTACCATCATCCACCACTTCATCAGGAAGTTCACTCCGTGCACACACTACCGTCCATGTAAAAAAATTGCTACTTAAGTCATTGTTAAATCCCTCTCCTCTCACCTGAAAAATGTGCCCCCAAGTTTTGAAATTCTCATCTTAGGGAAAAAGAAACGACCATCAATTCTATCTGCACTTCTCACTCTTTTATAAACATCTAGCACACATCCTCTCAACCTCCTATGCTGGAGTGAAAAATTTCCCAGCCTTTCCTTATATCTCAAACGTTCCACACCCAACCCCTCTCCAGCTTGATAATATCCTTCCTATGACTGGATGACCAGAACTGGACACAGTATTCCAGAAGCCAATCATATAGTTGTAGGGAAGTTGAGAGCTTTTATCATCAATGACTGGTCACCACCCCACAAACCAATCAGCTGCATGTCACTGGCTGAATCTCATTTTGTACAGACCTCCTGAATCCAACCTCCCCACTGTATTAACAAAGCAGCAGGGTAAGTGGCACTTTCAGTAACTTGCTTTTAAAAACTGCAGCAATCCCTGACACAATCCTTGGTTTTGACAATTTTTCCCTATTTCAATCCACAATCAAAACTACAAAAAAAAGATAGTTATCACAGTTGGGTGGCAGGGAGTCAGGTGGCTGAGGTGGATGAGCCAGGTTGTATCAAAAACATACATTCTCCTCAATTCACTGCTGTCTATGTGCATGTCTAGCAGTCGCTTAAATGTCACTAATGACTCTGCTTCCACGGCTACCACTGGCAAAGTATTCCATGCGTTCACAACTCTCTAGGTGAAGAATCTCCCTCTGATGTCTCCTCTATACCTTCCTCCTAACACCTTAAAACTATGACCCCTCGTGGTAGTCAGTCCTGCCCTAGGGAAAAGTCTCTGGCTATCGACTCTATCCATGCCTCTCATTACCTTGTACACCTCAATCAGGTCACCTCTCTTCCTCCTTCTCTCCAGAGACAAAAGTCCAAGCTCAGTCAATCTCTCCTCATAAGACAAGCCCTCCAGTCCAGGCAGCATCCTGGTAAACCTCCTTTGCACCCTCTCCAAAGCCTCCACATCTTTCCTATAATAGGGCAACCAGAACTGGACACAATATTTCAAGTGTGGTCTCACCAGGGTTTTGTAGAGCTGCAGCAAAACCTTGCGGCTCTTAAACTCAATCCCCCTGTTAAATGAAAGCCAAAACACCAAATGCTTTCTTAACAACCTTATCCACTTGGGTGGCAACTTTGAGGGAGCTATGCACTTGAACACCAAGATCCCACTGTTCCTCCACACTGCCGAGAATCCTGCCTTTAATCCTATATTCAGCCTTTAAGTTCAACCTTCCAAAATGCATCACTTTGCATTTATCCAGGTTGAACTCCATCTGCCGTTTCTCAGCCCAGCTCTGTTAGTGGTTTTCAGCATTGCTCCGGCAGTGTGGTAGTTGGACAGTTGGAGGTTGCATGTTTGCAACTAGTAAAGAGATTGACGAAGGTAAGACAATGTATATTGCATTAATGAAGTTTAGTAAGGCATTTGACAAGGTCTCATATGGCAAGCTAGTCAGAAAAGTAAAAACTTGTTGAATACAGGTACATGTGGTGATAGAAACTAAGATTGGCTCAGTGACGGGAAATAAAGGGTAATGTTTGATGTATGTTTTGCAAATGGAAAGTGGTTTCCAATGGTGTCCCACAGGGCTCAGTTAAGGAGACCTTTGCTGTTTGTGGTATATGGTATTGATTTAAAATTAAATGGTGGTGCATGACTGGGAAATTTGCAGATGTAACAAAAACTGGCCCTGTGTGAATGTGAAAAGAATAGCTGTAAACTTCAGAATGATACCAATAGTTTGGTTCAGAGGGTAGAAATGTGGTCAATGGAATTCAATCAAGATGAAGTGAGAGGGCAAACAATGTTTGCAAAACACAATAAACGGGCGGACATTGAGAGGGGAAGAGGAAGTGAATTATGGTGGATTGCATGTCTAAAGATACTTGAACATTTCAAAGAAAGAACATGGAATGCTTTCCTTTTTTGATGAGATATAGCACAGAAAAGCAAGGATATAATGTCAGAACTGCCTAAAATGCTGGTCAGGTCACAGCTGAAATTTTGCATAAGTTATAGGAAAGATGCAAATGCACTGAGAAAGTACAGGGATGATTTACAAGAAAGTAGTCAGAACTTGGAAATTGTAGCTACAAGTAATTATTGGATTAGATCAGGCTATTTTCCTTAGAACAAAAAATCTCAGAGGATATAATTTAATGGAGGTGTACAAAATTATGAGGGGCCTAAATAGAGTAGACAGGAAAAACCTGTTTCTCCATTGTGAGGGGTCAATTTGCCAGGGGCATTGATTTTAAGGAAATGTTAAAGGGAACAAAGAGAACAAGAGTAAAAACTATTCATCCAGCAGGTGGTGGATATCTCGAAATCTCTGCCCAGTTTGATGGTTAAGGCAGAAACCCTTAGATCTATTAAAAGGAACTTGGACCTGCCTCTTAAAGAGCTGTAACCTACAAGGGCATGAATCAGTTGTTGGCAGGTGGGATTAGAATGGACAGAGATAATAGGAACTGCAGATACTGGAGAATCTGAGATAACAAGGTGTAGAGCTGGATGAACACAGCAGGGCAAGTAGCATCAGAGGAGCAGGAAAGCTAATGTTTCGGGCCTAGAACCTTCTTCAGAAAAGCAGAAATTTCTGATGAAGGGCCTAGGCCCGAAACATCAGCTTTCCTGCTCCTAAGATGCTGCTTGGCCGGATTAGAATGGACAGCTAGTTTTATTTCTGGTCAGCGCAGACACCATGGGTTGAATAACCTCATTCTGCGCTGTATCTATTCTAAGGTGCCATAGAAGGGGTAGCTGGGTCATATCAGTATATAGGCAGGGTGTCAGTATTGTTAGGCATTGTTAGGTATTGTTGCTATAGCTAAGTGATGGGGTGTTGGGGAGACAGTTGTGTAACCCAGAAGTTAGAACAGAATTTTTCTGTCTAGCATTTCTTGGATAACTATTCACGTAAGTAGATCAGAAATGTCCAAAGTCACCGACTCTGGCATTCTGCTGGAAGCTTTTCCACAGTGGACCAGACAATTTGCCCACCAGAAGTTCAAAGTTCCAAGGCAATTCTCACAGAGATCAGCATGACAGGATATTCATGACGTCTTGATCCGCATCTGAGGTAATTATGACCAGTCTCTGACAACCAGAGAACTAAAGACCTGGATCAATGAAAATGATACACAAGTCACATCGACAATGGCCCATAGCCAGTCAGGCCTCAGGAAATTAATGTAAGTTTGTGCAGTGTCACTTAAAATAGTACCATTTGAAAAAAATCTTTCTTGTTACATTTGAAAAATTTTAATCAATATTTTAAAGAAATAACCTAGTTGTTCCAATTCCCTATGTCAATTTAATCAGTTTTTCACAGGAAATTCAGGGAAAGCTTTCGAAAAATGTAGGCACATTGTACAATAGGAAATGTAACAAGAATATTAAGTTGACTTGAGGAAGTGGGGATTGCATGAATTGAAGGATATTTGCATGTGATGTATTCCAGGTTAATTTTTATTTTGATGATTTAGTCTTGGTAAATGGAAACAGAAAAACAATGTTTCGGCAAAGTGAAATAAAGCTTCAGAACAGAAAAACAAAACCACATGGCTAGAGAGATTTTTGCTGAAAAGCAGTGACAAATTTTATTGAAGCTTTTTCTTCAAAACAATTTGCAATCAGCATTCTCCTCTCACATTGAACGTGTTTTCCTATTACTTTGGTATTTTGTCTATTTTCCTGTACAGTGCAAAATAAAATGTTTCAACAAGATTTATTTTTGAGAAATTTTTGTTCTAGCAAATGATTAAAGCAATTACATTTTGGATGAATGAGATGATATGCTTCAATTAAGTCTGAAACAGAACGAAATTTTTATTGTTCAACTAATATGCTTTCCGTAGTTTGTTTAATCTTGCATCAAAACAGCAATCCCCTGTATATGTTCAACAGCAAAAATAATAAAATATCCAAAGCCTTGGTTAACTCAAACATGGAGACATTGAAATAGATTCTCATATTCATCCGGGCAAAAAGACTACTCACTTGTTACAAAATATAGCTGGTATCAATGGAATTAGACTGGGTCATATTTGAAAAAGGACAGGCAATTTGTTTTGCCAGATTAACTCCCAGGCATAAGATGAAAATCTACCCCGTTATATCCATTTAGCAGATAGTAAGTATATTGATTTTTTTTTTGTTTGTTTGATGAATCCTCTGTGAAATACAACTGATGTGGATTTTAAATCTAGATCCTTGTGGCCTTCAGGATATCTGGGAACAGTATAATGCAGCCATCTGCCAGTTGCCCCAAGGCAGCTTTGTGACCACACTACAAGGTCACTCTAACTATAAAGATTATAGTTACTCATTGGTTAGTCTGTGCCAGCTTGCCACTGTTATCAGTTAGTGCGGCAAAAATATTTAGGCTACTGAACCCACATGTGTATGTTCCCTCATGTGTAATTCTTAAGTTGCTCTAACTCTGACACCTACAAACCCTGCACGAAAAGGAGAATAAGGTTAATGGCAATATTTATTAATGCAACATATTATGTGATTAATTAATTCCATCTTTCAATTAAGTCAGTCATATTATTTAAATATTTGCTGTTATTCTTCATTAAATGAATGGAATACTTGTTGTAACCTTGATTAGTTCCATTAGATCTATTAGTAACATTTATCCTGTAGCAAGAACATTTTAACACATCTATTTCTGACAGTGACTAAAGGATGTACATTTGAAGGTGAAGGTTAATCATTCTCTGAAAGATGCACATGAAGCATTGACAGGGTGTGTGCAAACCAGTTCAATGTTTCTTATCTCCATGTTCACAACTTGTTAACTAAAGCTAAATGACTTAATCAAAGCTGATGACAATGTCAAAAAAATTACACCATTAAATTATTGAAGCAAATAAAATCCTCTGGAATGTATTCATTATATGAACATATGTTAGGGAAAATAAAGGATAGTCTGGCTTTTCCAACAGAATATTTGAGCAGTTCAAACTTCTTGATTTCTATCTCTAGTTTAATAAATCTGCAGCTAAGAAAATTCATGCCAACAAAGTCCAAACCGTTTTCAAACCACAGCTGCCTATTTTGTTCCTCAGTTCCCTGCCTGAAAGCAGGTTTGATCCATAGCCATTTCTGAAGAAGGGTCTAAGCCCAAAACGTCAGCTTTCCTGCTCCTCTGATGTTGCTGGGCCTGCTGCGTTCATCCAGGTCTACACCTTGTTTATCTCAGATTCTCCAGCATCTGCAGTTCCTACTATCTTTGTTCCATAGCTTGATAGTCCCCATTATGGGTGGGGTAAGGAGGGAGGTCCTGAATCCAAAAGGGAGCAATGGCCTAGTAATACTATCAAGAAGCTGTTAATCCAGACACCCAGGAAATGTTGTATCAGTGATAATGGGAACTGCAGATGCTGGGGAATCCAAGATAACAAAGTGTGGAGCTGGATGAACACAGCAGGCCAAGCAGCACCTCAGGAGTACAAAAGCTGATGTTTCGGGCCTAGACCCTTCATCAGAGAGCTCTCTGATGAAGAGTCTAGGCCCAAAACGTCAGCTTTTGTGCTCCTGAGATGCTGCTTGGCCTGCTGTGTTCATCCAGCTCCACACTTTGTTATCCAGGAAATGTTCTCTGGACCTGAGGTGAACAAATTATGTGAATCATAGCAGCAATGCTGAGGTGGCTTTTGGAGGTGGGTGGGCATTTAAGACAATGTTCCCCGACACATTTCTGCCCTTTTGATCTTGCTGGAATTGGAGTGGAGGTGACGTTGGGTACCTAGTGAGGGAGTTAATCAAGATTGTGCCGAGAGAGAATTGTGGTATCAGTTGGATCTGACTGGAAGTGGAGGGCACAGCCCTGCCCTCCTCACCTCAACATGAATGCCAAAGTGACAAGAGATGGCCATGGAAGCTGAGTTTAATTCATCCTTTCAGCCCCTGTCCTCCATCCCCTTTCCTCCTTGGAACATAGTCAGCAGAGAATCATAGCTGAAATCAAGGGCCATCTGTAGATACCCTGCCTCAAAGATTCCTTGGTAATTGTGGGAACACCTCATTTTATCCGCTGCTTCTGAAATCTTCAGGCTTGCCTCTATCTTTAGGTGACCTTGTGCTCTACAACCTACACTGGCAGTATTTATCACTTGGGTGGGGACGCTACCAGCTGTCTTCGGTGCTCGCATTGCCTCCCCACCTCCACTTTCGCAGGTTCACCCAGCATCCTTAATCAGAGAGGTACTTCAAGCTGACCTAGCCTCCCTTAGGATGACATGCTAGCAAGCAGATCTCATAAACTGTCAGGGTCAGGACCCTGTAATTGTCCGAGTCCACATTTAAGAAGTAAGGTTGAGGTGAGAGAAATGTTTCCAGGAGATAACTGTGTTGATGAGATGTCCTAAGAGAGCACTGTTCCCTCTTCTTTCAACCCCTCTGTTTGCTGCATTCTTTGTAGCTCTGTTCAATATTTCTCTTGTGCTGCAACCCAATGAAAGGGTGGTAGTATGAAGGCCCTGTCGATGTGAGGCACCAATCCTTGTCAACTTTTCCAATGTTAAAGTGAGCCTGAAAATTGTCACAGATATTTCTGACCTCAAAGTCAGGACAAAATAGTGAACAATGAGCCTCAGTTTATCTGAAGATGTTTAAACAGCACTGGTCCCTTCCTGAATGCACATTCAGATGGGCGTGTGATCAGAGATAATAGGAACTGCAGATGGTAGAGAATCCGAGATAACAAAGTATGGAGCTGGATGAACACAGCAGACCAAGCAGCATCTTAGGAGCACAAAAGCTGACGTTGATGAAGGGTCTAGGCCTGAAACAGTAGCTTTTGTGCTCCTAAGATGCTGCTTGGCCTGCTGTGTTCATTCAGCTCCACACTTTGTTATCTCAGATGGGCATGTGTAGTGTTTGTCACATGATCCATCAGCTAGGCCACATAGAATATGAGTTCTTTGATTGAGATTGTTAATCTGGTCCAATCGGTGAGCCCTGGCTGACAGGAAAGAATAGAAATGTCACACATCCTGTTCAGTCTGAGAGCTGGCCTTGAGGTAGCTGGACCGGTGCCAACGATTTTCATGTGTAAATAAAGGGTAATTTGGTGACAGGATACCAGCCTCCCCGGAGTTATTTCAACATGTGTTGAACAACTAGTGAAATATTAGGTCATAGCTGCTGTGTAAGGTTCAGCACAATTTTGAAAAGAACTCTAAGGACATGCAGTCAGATCTTTGTTCATATTTCACCTCCAGTCATGAGGAGAGGTTTAATGTAATACAACATGAACATATGTCAGATCAGGCATACTCTTTCTTTACAATGGTTGCTCTCTTGATACCTACCCAATGAATTTAAACACAACTGTGCTAGTCAATTACACATTAAACAGATGTATGCCTTCAGGAAACCTCAATTTCGTATCGCTTAATCTCATTTCTGGCACAAATTATCTGATTTTCTGCACAACAATACATCTCAGCAATGAAGAATCTTTTTAAAAATGTTGCGGCTCATCTTGATGCCCTAGTAAAGAAATTCATTACATGGTTTGACAATAAAGTGACAATGAGCGAAAAAAAACCACAAAGGCCCAGGTTTTGATCTCTGCTCTGTGTAAAGCTAGTTCTAAATTCAGCAACAGTGAGACCAAGAGTAACCCATTCTAGATTTGGGAAAGACTACATTTCACCACTGCCACCGTCCTGGATCGCTATCCAGAGCGAATGAGGAAAATTCCCTATTTGTGGTCATCAGACAAGGTTGGAATAGGATATTCTGCAGAGATTTCCTTCCTTAAACAAAGCCTATCCATGGATGATCAAGCATGTTGACAATATTGTGATTGTCTTAATGCAGACTAAACACATGAGAGAAAAATTCTAGCAAGTTAAGGCACAAATTTGTAAAGATTTGAGGGTTTGGTCAACTATATAAATAAGTTTCCGTTTAATATAACGTTAGTTTACTAAGACTTAATGAGGAATAATTCAGATCATGGGAAAATATCTTCCTTAAATTAATATGTCAGTCATTATTTAATCTTTTGTCATAATGAAAGAATTCTAATATGTTATTTGATCCATTAAATCTGAAAATTACAATGGTATTTGTTAAACCTTCTAATCATATGTGATTCTGTCCTCTTTGTGCCAATGAATATATTGTCACTGTAATTAAATCATTTTATGGATTAAAATCAACCATTATAGACCTATAAGAATTTGCTCGTCTACTAACACAGTCAACAGAGACTGCAATTATAGAGTGATAATTTTAAATACTGCCGTTGAGATCTACAACTGTAATGAATAATTACTCTGTAATGTAAATAAAAGCTTTATGCCAGTCAGAAAATTGAAATTTTCACATGGATATTGGCAACAGGCAACCATTTCAACTATTGCTTTTGAATGTCTCCCAGTTACCAGCAAGCACTGAATAAAAGGAGCAGATAATGCAATTAATTACTATTCGACCACACGTAATTTTATCAATCTCTTTTTGGTATCTTGAGATAAATGCCAACTACAAAGCCTGAGTATATGATTGGAGCAGTTTTATTGTGTTCTTCCCACTCTATCCTATCAATTAGACATGGCTGACTTATCAGATTTTGATGATAAATCTTGGATGTCTCACCTATTGTCCATTATTCATGTACGATCCTTATGAGTGACTGGTGATAGTCAATGTGGAGCTTATTTTTGCAGAAATTCATACTCACATACTTTTATCTACAAACAAGCTTGATTGTTAATCTGGAGGAAGGATACTGCTGGACCTTCCTCTCCACAACCTGAGTTCAACTGTAGGACCCCCCTTGTTAGCTTAATGGTGTTTGGCCAACTTAGCACTGATTCAACTTTGAATCTAAGATGTTTGCAATGCATATGTACACCAGATTAATTTGTTGAACCACTAGAGATCAAGCATTTGATGAAAGTGTTATCTTATAAGAAAAGGTTGGACAAAGTGACTATACGAATTAAAGTTTAGAGATGATCTTCTTAAAACATGTAAGATATTGGTGAGCTTAACAGGATAGACATCAAGAGGATGTTTTCCCGTGTGGAAGTTATTTTGCAACCACTTTAAGAAGGAAAATGCTCACAAGCATACAACTAGGATGTATAAAAAATCACTAGTAGCCACTACATTGTCTAATTTGTAGCAGATAACATGAGTGATTACAAGCTGTGTTTTTCTGTGACACACTGTACTTGGATTTCAATAGGCATTTGACAAGGTTCCAAATTAAAGGTTATTACACAATGTGTAAGGTCATAGTCTTGGGGTGACATTGTAGTAAAGATAGAAGATTGGCTGGCTGGCAGAAAACAGAGAGTATGCATAAATGGGCCTTTGATCGGCAGAAATGAGATGATGTCCTACAAAGGTTAATGCCAGCATACAATGTTTCACAATTTATGTCCATGTTTTAGATGAATTGATTGGAGGCATTGTGGCTAAATTATAGATGACACAAAAACATGTGGAAAATTATATCGTTAAAATGACATAACAAGGATATAGACTGATATAGATCAGTTGCATGAGTGAACTGAAATCCTACAGCTGGATACAATGTCAGAAAATGTGAAATTGTTCACTAGATGTTCCGCACACATAAATCCAGAGGCCTACCTACAGCGTGACCATTAGCAGTAATGTCGTGAACTATAAATTGAAGCAATAATGATGAATGATAAGATTTCGTCTGTAGACATCTTTCAGCAATTACAGTTAGACCTGGAGGACTGTGAATGCTGTTCACCCCAAGTTTGATAAATCCATCAATATATCTGACGCAGCACAACTGATTCTTATTGTGCACATTGTTTTTAAGAACAAAACAACTAAGGAGAATTTTCTACTATATTGCCCCTGATAAAGAGAACAAGGGGTAAACATAGAGTTACAGAATTTTTGCAGTGAGGATAAAGGTTACTTGGCCCACTGAGTTCACACTGACCTCCAAAGAGCATCCCACCCTGACTCAACCCTAACTCTATCCCCGTAACCCTGGATTTCCCATGGCTAATCCACCTAGCCTGCACATCATGGACACTATCGACAATTTAACATGGCTAATTGACCTAATCTGTCATGGAACTTGCTATTAAGATTGTAAATTTGATTCAAACAAGACACTTCAGGCACCAGAGAGAGCAGGAACTGTTGATGCTGGAGAATCTGAGACAACAGGGTGTAGAGCTGGATGAACACAACAGGGCAAGCAGCATCAGAAGAGCAGGAAGGCTGACGTTTCAGCTCTGGACCCTTCTTCAGAAAGGGTCTAGACCCGAAACGTCCGCTGTCAGGCTCACTTCAGCACCATTTGTTTAAATTCTTACTCGATGAACTTGATACCACTTATAGTGAACTAATCCTCCATGTTAGTGTGATGTGGTTAAATTGAGGGAAGTTGCTGCCAAACGTTTATGGTTCTGATACCTGAAATCATATCAGAGAATGAAGTGCAATGTGAGCTGCCAGGCAACATGTGGTTGCTTGTCTACAGATTTGTTACAGACATAATGTCAAAATTAAACAAGCTGAATTGTGAACTACAGGGTAAGATCAGAAACATAGGATCAGTGCTGTGAATGCTTTCAAACTGAAACTGGATCACTGATCTTCCCAGTTAAAGGGAAGCGATTGTGTAGCAGTTATGTCACTATGCTTGTAATCCAAAACCCTGGATGACATGGGTTTGAATCCCAACATGGCAGGTGATTAAGTTTGAATTCATAGGAAATGTGAGCTTAATGGTGATAATGTTACCGCTGCCAAATGTCATAAAGATACAGTTTGTTTATGAATGTCCTTGAGGGAAGGAAATCTATCATCCATACCTAGTCTGGTCTATATCTGACTTCAGAACTCTCAGCAATATGGTTGATTCTTAACTGCACTGTGGCAAATTAAGAATGGGAAATAAATACTGGTTTAGCCAAGAATCCTACATCCCATGAATGAAAAAAAGAGTAGATTATACAATAAAACACAGCAACACTTGCTGAGTCTGAAGAAAAGTGGTTCAACTGAGAAAACCTACGTGCATACCTGAAGAGGTTAGCAGAAGAATTCAACAAACAACTTTAGGAGTTAGACTCATAGAATCATAGAATCCCTACAGTGTGGAAGCAGGCCCTTCAGCCCAACATGTCCACACCGACCCTTGGAGCATCCCACCCAGACCCATTCCCCTATAACCCACCTAAGCTACACATCCCTGAACACTATTCATAAAGTCAGGAGGTATGTCATTCATAAAGTCAGGAGGAATAGGATACAGGGTGATTTGGCTGTCTGGATTCAGAATTGGTTGGCTGACAGGAGGCAGAGAGTGGTTGTAGATGGTAAGTATTTTGCCTGGAGGTCAGTGCTGAGTGGTGTCCCGCAGAGCTATATTCTTGGGCCTCTGCTCTTTGCAGTTTTTATAAATGACATGGGTGAGGAGGTTGAAGGGTGGGTTAGTATGTTTGCTGAAGACACAAAGGTTGGAGGTGCTGTTGATAGTATCGAGGGCTATTGCAGGCGTCAGCGAGACATTGACAGAATGCAGAGCTGGGCTGAGAAATGGCAGATGGAGTTCAACCTGGATAAATGCGAAGTGATTCATTTTGGAAGGCTGAACTTAAATGCTGAATATTGGATTAAAGGCAGGATTCTCGGCAGTGTGGAGGAACAGCGGGATCTTGGTGTTCAAGTGCATAGCTCCCTCAAAGTTGCCACCCAGGGGGATAAGGTTGTTAAGAAAGCATATGGTGCATTGGCTTTCATTAACTGGGGGATTGAGTTTAAGAGCTGCGAGGTTATGCTGCAGCTCTACAAAACTCTGGTGAGACCACACTTGGAATATTGTGTCCGGTTCTGGTCGCCCTATTATAGGAAAGATGTGGAGGCTTTGGAGAGAGTGCAAAGGAGGTTTACCAGGATGCTGCCTGGACTGGAGGGCTTGTCTTACGAGGAGAGGTTGACTGAGATCGGACTTTTCTCTCTGGAGAGAAGGAGGAAGAGGGATGACCTGATCGAGGTGTACAAGGTAATGAGAGGCATGGTTAGAGTCGATTGCCAGGGACATTTCCCCAGGGCAGGATTGACTACCACGAGGGGTCATAGTTTTAAGGTGTTAGGAGGAAGGAATAGAGGAGACATCAGAGGGAGGTTCTTCACCCGGAGAGTTGTGAGCACATGGAATAGTTTGCCAGTGGTAGTCGTGGAAGTGGAGTCATTAGTGACATTTAAGTGACTGCTGGACATGCACATGGACAGCAGTGAATTGAGGGGAATGTAGGTTAGGCTATTTTATGTTTGGATTAGGATTATTCCATGGCACAACATCGTGGGCCGAAGGGCCTGTTACTGTGCTGTACTTTTCTATGTTCTACGTTCTATGTATTTAGCACGGCCAATCCACCTAACCTGCACATCTTTGGAGTGTGGGAGGGAACCGGAGCACCCGAAGGAAACCCACGCACACACGGGGAGAATGTGCAAACTCCACACAGACAGTTGCCTGAGGGTGGAATCGAACCCGGGTCCCTGGCACTGTGAGGCAGCAGTGATAACCACTAAGATTAAGTTGTTCTCAAATCCAATCCTTCAAGTAGTCATTGGAGGATTTGCTACAAGATTCCAACAGGGCTTGGATTTACAAAGCAGTGGAATTGGTCTGGAGATAACTAACACGTAAAATGCTATTGAGCTAAAATCAGATCAAGGGTCAGAGATTTTATATCAAAAGGAATTATCTACTCCTATCATCTTATCATCTCTTAAAGTAAAGGCTTATTTTGACTCCACACACAACTGCGAGACGGCCTTCTCCCAAATGACAATAATTGTGTCCAAGTATCATATCCACCTCAAAGATATCCACTTGATAGGATTGTATATGATTAGCAGTCTCAAACTACAACCTAGACTTCAAGGCACTGGTAGCTAATGTGCAGTCACAGATGTCACACTGAGACTTGGTGAGTAGAGAACACATTAATTATTTATACTTATTTTTAGGGTTATGTACTCTTAAAATAAGTTGTTTTTTTTATAGTTTCCTTTGTGGTAGATCCTAGGTTGCACTTAAATTAAAATAAGTGATCTTGTCCTTAAAAAGGTTGAAAATCTCTGTTCTAGATGGTAGTCATTGTGGGTCTGAAAGATACTATCTATGGAACCTTGATTAGTTCTACAGTACATCTTGAGAATGCTTCACTGCTGCAACTGAACATCAGTTTTGGAGGGAGTGGAACATTTATGATTGTGATACGAATCAAGTGGCTGCTTTTCGAGTATTATTGGAGCTGTACCTTTCAGGCTAAAGGGTTAATTCTATTACACTCATGACTTGTGCCTTTTGGATGATAGGCATGCTTTGAGAAGTCAGGACGTGAGCTGCTCATCGCAGAATTATGAGCCTCTGAGCTACTGAGGGACCTGAGCTACATTTCTTTTCCTGGAAAATCAGCCAAACTGATAAGTAAAGCCAAGGATTGGTGTAGCCAACTGGCAGGCCAGTGAGAGCGGCCAATAATTAGTGACCAATAGCTGTGCTCAATAACATCACAGGTCAGGTAGATCATGAGCCACACCTCTGTTTTTGGACAGCTGAGAGAGGTAGAATGCAAAGTAAGTGGTCCACTTGCCCCCACTCTCACCATTAAAGCTTGGTAAATCAAACAACAAACGGCCACTAAATCGCCACACTATCCCGAAGTGGCACAGTTGTGAATCAGAAGATGGCCACAACTACCAATTTAAAGATGCTCTGTCAGTTTTGGTCTCTTCATTTATTATGCAATAATGATGAATTAAGCCTAAATACGTATGAATGCTTCCAACCACACCACACTGCCTCATGCTACAAGCCCCTGTGTTCATGTTGGCAGGCCTTTTTCTCCATCTTTGTGCTGCCTCCTGATACCTGGTGTAAATCACATCAAAACGTATCCACAACATCAGAAAAATGAAATGGCCAACACAAAATTACATACAACTTGATTTTACCATGTATAATAAAATGTGAATTAGTTATTTCAAAATAGTGAATGATCACTATTTTTATTCTCCATTATCCTGTATAATGGGAGGCTGATGTGTTGACATCAATTGGCAAATGCAAAGTCATCCTGCCATTTCTACCTAAACACAGAGGGAAGGATGGCAGTGTTAGTGAGGGTGAGAAGGATTGTCAACTTGATTTGCAACAGCAAAATTTCCCAGCACAATAAAAATTCCATTGCATTTTTATCTACTTCTTAAAAAAATGTTTGCATATGATATTTCAGTTTCCACAAACCCTGTGCATGTCTCAATCTTTATTTTTCAGTTTGCCAAGTGTTTAAACAGTGACAGATTAAAAAGTACATTTTACCAATATGAGAATTCTTCAAGGTGGTTGGCCGCTTGATCTGCTCAATGATTTCACAATCCTGGTAGCTGGAGATCTCCTCTCTTTGGCATCTGAATCACATCAAATGTTGGGAAAGAGGAAATCCGTGCCAGACTGCCTGCTGCACCTTTACAGGATGTTTTCTTCAAGGTGAGCTGTGAATTCATTTGGCTACTGACCACAAAAACCAGGCTAATTTTTTAAATTTAAATTTCACATTAGCTTTCCAGACCCTTATTTCTGCCACTGTGACCTGATCTCACTGTTGTTGTAATATCTTTCTTCTGTGTTGGGATTTATGGTCTTTTTATATCCTTTCAAATAAATTTCTTCTAACATAGTTCCACTTCTTACATATTCCAATAATAAACTTTGCTGTCACAAAAGTAATACTTTTAAATATCATTTAAGTATGGTGTAAATATTCAGTTGACTAAGCTGATAGATAGACAGCCAAGCACTGGATCAAATTGAATACAGGGTCTGCCCTTGTATTCTGTTTCATATGTATCAAGATCCTACTCAGTCTAATAATTTACCCCGTTGCTTCTATGACCTTGATGCTGACTCCAAAACCATATATTACACCATCGACTACTTTTCAAAAATATTCCATTGCATTCCAAGTGGTTCTTTCATGACATCATCAAACTTATTTTTATTCATTCATTAATGGACATAAACACTGCTGACAAGGCCAACATTTATTTCCCATCTCAAATTGCCCTTGAGATATATAAATACCAGTTCTCTCTTGGTCTGTAAAGGCACTGACTGTATATCACTCTATCATGTAGACCAGATGACCCCAGCTGAATTTTTCATCTTTTGCTGAGTTAGTTGACCTCAGCTTGGGAAGTGATTGGAATGGTACAATTGATTTAAGTCTCTCTCAGGAATTAAACGTAACATCAACAATGGTGCCTGTTGTCAATCACTCGGGTTTTTTTAGTTCTTCATCTATCTTTATGTTTATGATAGAAACCTAAGATCCAATACAGCTAGATATTCTGTGTCAATCTCAAAACTCTGCACATAATATCAATAACAGTCCTGTAGATAATATCACTCTTGTGGGCAATATCCCTGCTTGCCATATCTGGAAGTTCAAATAAAGCATCAAAATCATTAGCTAAACTAGAATTTCTGGACCATGATTTAGACAGCAGGAAATTAGACTTCCGAGTTGGCACCCCAGTGTCATTCTTTGCTTACTTCTAGCAATTACCAGGGTCAGCTTCCTGAGATTCTGTACTTGGTTGAGTGAATTCTGGCTGTATGTTATTATTACGCAGTCCATGTGCAAAAACTGGTTCCCTCTACAGTGATCACTTTTCCTTTTAGTCTGAAATGTGACATGGTCTTAAAGGGATACATACAGTAAAATCCAAGACAGAAACACAACTGTTCAAAGTCAACCAATGAGAGAATAGTAGATAAAATAAAAAGAGAGCAGACATTCGGGGTAAAGCACAGTTATTCAGTTTGGAGGAAGGCAGAAAATGGTGCTCCATGACACTTAGTGTGCTCACAACTTAGGTCAATGTTTCAAATTGGAAACAATCAGATGCAACTAAACTGGAAGGTAGAGCTGACACTGGGGAAGAATGCAACAAAATGTAAGTTGATATAGAATCCTTGCAAATTGGCAGTTAAATGATAAATTAAATTTCAAACAAATATATGTGAGGCGATGCACCCTGATAGACAAAATAAAATCACAGTCTACATCTTAGAAAATCAGCACAATAAATTAAGGAGAACAAAGGAATCTATAGATATGGGTAAACAAATCACTAAAAGTCCCAGCTCTGGTCAGTAAAGCAATAAAAATGCAACTAACAATTAAAGGTTTAGATTTCAAAAGTAAGTAATTATGATAAACTTATGCAAGATCCTGGCCAGGTTGCATTTACACCACTGTGTGGGGCTTTGGTCGTTACGCAATAAAAAAAAAGATAGAGGAGCACTGGAGAAAGTGTTAAAATAATTTTTAAAAAAGGTACTGGAACTGAGAAATTACAGCCAACAGGAAAGACTAAACAGTTTGGACATTTTATCTTTGGAAAACATAAGGGAAGATTTGAACATGACCAGTTAAAGCCTTTGATAAAACGAATGGGTTAAAGTGGGAAAATAGTGGCAGGGATATTTCTATTATGCGAACATCAAAAAATCAGCAGCAGGATTTTGGAACTGTTTCTAGGTCCTGAGCCCAGCCATGGGAAAAGACTAAGAGGCCCCTATTTTCATGGGAACTTACAATTAAGGGACGAAGCATGGGTTGTCACCAAATTAAGGGTGACACACACGCTGTCAAAGCCAAGAGAGCAACTGGAGGCCTTCCAGCTTCTTAACTACTTCAAATGCTAGGATGCATAGGTTTAAAGTGAGAGAATGAAAAGTTTAAGGAAGAATTGCAAGGTAAGTTTTAGAGAATAGTAGGTGCCTGGAACATGGTGTCAGGTGACGTTGAAGCACATACATCAGTCAGTTTAAGAGGCATTTAAGAGCATATGAACAGGCAGGGAATAGAGGGATAATAAAGTGTGAAGCTGGATGAACACAGCAGGCAAAGCAGCATCTCAGGAGCACAAAAGCTGACGTTTCGGGCCTAGATCCTTCATCAGAGTTCACACTTTATTATCTTGGATTCTCCAGCATCTGCAGTTCCCATTATCTCTGAGGGAATAGAGTGATATGGACCATGTGCAGGCAGATGGCATTAATTCAGAATGGCATCTTAGCTGGCACAGACATGGTGAGCTAAAGGCCTGTTCCTGTGCCGTACTACACTAAAAATCTATATTGTATGTTCTGTGTCCTTGTTTAATGTTGGCAATCAACTCAAGTGAGTGGGTATCCCACTCCTTAACACCTTATCTTGCAAAATTGAAGTAGAGGTGGAATGGGGCTAGTGATTCAACATGATAGCTATTGAAGCTATTTTTAGTGTTCACCTGTCTCATTTTGGCCCGAACCAGGCTCTGTCGTGTAGAATTGATGGCCAAAGGTCTCTTCTGTACCGTATGATTCTGACTCAAGAACCAAACAGAGAAGTAATAATACTGAAGCTGTGGAACCAGGAATGCCCCAGTATTCCATAAAAAAACATCTTTGTCCTGTATTTCCTTAATTGCTGAGTGCAATTAGGAAGACCATGCAAGATACAACCAATTCCAAAGTGAGAATCAGGGGTCTGAATACCTGTGCAATTTGTCCCCAGCTGTTATAACCCAAAGGCATATAAGCAGAATCATCTGTCACTCCAGTCACCCATGGATGTGCATCAGTCTGATCAGTAGGCTTCACCCCACTATGTTAGTGTCACTAGCTTTGGTGATAATGGGAACTGCAGATGCTGGAGAATCCAAGATAATAAAGTGTGAAGCTGGATGAACACAGCAGGCCAAGCAGCATCTCAGGAGCACAAAAGCTGACGTTTCGGGCCTAGACCCTTTATCAGAGGGTCTAGGCCCGAAACGTCAGCTTTTGTGCTCCTGAGATGCTGCTTGGCCTGCTGTGTTCATCCAGCTTCACACTTTATTATCTTAGTGTTACTAGCTTCCTGTTTCTACAGAGAATTACCAGTCAAAATATCCTTTGTTGAATTCAGCATAAGCATAGTTCTGATTTCACAGGATTAAATCAACAGTAGGTAAATAATCTGCCAGCAATACAGGAAGATGTTAACCTCACTGCATATTATTAACTTTTTTCTGAAGTGTGTCCTTCAAATGTATGTTGTACTGTCATGCTGACTGGTAACATATAGAAGCGTAGAAATACAGCAAATAGGGCAGGAGTAGGCCACTTAGCCCATTGAGTGTGGTCCACCATTCATTATGATCATAGCTGATCATCAATTCAATTCCATGTTCCTGCTTCTCCCCATAGCCTTTGAATCCTTCAGCCCCAAGTGTTGCATTCAATTCTGTTATGAAATCTTCCAATGTTTTGGCCTCAACTGCTTTCTGTGGCAGCAAATTCCTTCACTCTCTGGGTGAAGAAATTTCTCATCCTCTCAGCCCTAAATAGTTTGCCCCATATCCTCGGACTGTGATGGTTGCTCCTGCACTCCGCTACCATCAGGAACATGCTTCCTGCATCTACCCTGTATATTGCTGTTTGAATTTTATAGGGTCTGATGAGACTCCCTGCCTCATTCTTCTGAACTCCTTTGTTTATAATTCCCAACCGATTCAACTCTGTGGCATAAGTCAATTCTGAAATCCCAGCAATCTGTCGGGAATAACACGCATGCCAGACTAAATTGGAGATCCAGTGTTGACAACTTTAAGAAATTTTACTAAATTGACACAGCTGTTAGACCAACGTAGCAGCTTTGGCAGCAATCTTCTAAACCAAAACAAATGGATGTATTGAAGCAGAGATAGTAGGAACTGCCAATGCTGGAGAATCTGAGATGACACGGTGTGAACCTGGATGAACACAGCAGGCCAAGGAGCATCAGAGGAGCAGGAAAGTTTGATGTTTCGGGTCGAGACTCTTCTTCAGAAATGGGGAAGGGGAAGGAGATTCTGAAATAAATAAGGAGAGAGGGGGAGGAAGATAGAAGATGGTAAAGGAGAAGTTAGGGTGAGAGGAGACAGAGGTGGGGTTAGAGCCAGTGAAGGTGAATGTAGGTGGGGAGTTCGGGAGGGTATAGGTCAGGCCGGGGAGGACGGAGAGGTCAAAGAGGCGAGATGAGGTTAGTGGGTAGGAGATGGGGGTGGGGCTTGAGGTGGGAGGAATGGTTATGGAGGCGGGGACTAGCTGGGCAGGTTTTGGCATGTGGTAGGGGGAGAGGAGATTTTGAAGCTTGTGAAGTCCACATTGATATCCTTGGGCTGCAGGGTTCCCAAGCGAAATACGAGTTGCTGTTCCTGCATCTTTCGGGTGGTGTCATTGTGGCACTGCAGGAAGCCCAGGATGGTCATGTCATCCGAGGGGTTGTGGGGGGAGGTTGAAATGGTTTGAGACTGGGACGTATAGTTGTTGTTGTGAACTGAGAGTAGGTGTTCCACAAAGCAGTCTCCAAGCCTCCAGTTGGGTTTCCCCGATGTAGAGGAGGCCACAATGGGAACAGCTGATACAATATATCACATTAACAGATGTTCAGGTGAACATCTAAGATAATCAAATGTGAGGCTGGATGAACACAGCAGGCCAAGCAGCATCTCAGGAGCACATCTGTTTGATGTGGAAAGTCTTTTTAGGGCCTGGGATGGGGTGAGGCAGGAGCTATAGGGGCAGGTGTAGCACTTGCTTCAGTTGCAGGGAAAAGTGCCAGGGGTGGTGGGGTTGGAGGGGAGGGTGGAGCAGATGAGGGAGTCCTGGAGAGAGTGGTCCCTCCAGAAAGCAAATAAGGGTCGAGAGGGAAAAATGTCGATAGTAGTGGGGTCAGATTGCAGATGTCGGAGCATGATGCATTGGATTTGGAGGTTGGTGGGGTGGTACATGAGGACGAGGGGGTTTCTATTTTGGTTATTATTGCGGATAGAGGGTGTAAGGGATGAGTTGCAGAGAATGCGAGAGTCACAGTCGAGGGCATTTTCGATCACTGTAGAGTGGAAGTTGCGGTTCTTGAAAAAAGAGGGCATCTGGGATGTTCGGGAGTGGAACTCCTCATCTCGGGAGCAGATACGGTGGAGGTGAAGGAATTGGGAACGGGGATGGCCTTTTTACAGGAAGGTGGGTGAGAGGAGGAATATTCTAGGTAGTTGTGGGATTCTGTAGGCTTAAAATGGATATTGGTTTCCAGGCAGATGCCAGAGATGGAGACAGACAGGTCCAGGAGGGAGAGAAAGGCGTCAGAGATGGTCCAGGTAAACTTTAAGGGAAACCAAGTGGAGGTTTAGGGGCCGCTTTGCAGAACACAACAAACAGCTACACCTCCCAGTCACGAACCATTTCAACTCCCCGCTACTCCTCGGATGACATGTCCATCCAGGGCCTCCTGCATTGCCACAATGATGCCACCTGAAAGATGCAGGAACAGCAACTCATATTTCGCTTGGGAACCCTGCAGCCTTAGGGTATCAATGTGGACTTCACACATTTCAAAATTCCCCCCTCCCCCGATCATATCCCAAAACCAGCCCAGCTAGTCTCCGCCTTCCTAACCATTCCTCCCACCTCAAGTCCCACGCCCATCTTCTACCCACTAACCTCATCCTGCCTCCTTGACCTGTCCGTCCTCCCTGGGCTGACCTATCCCCTCCCTAGGGAATCTAATTTAATCTAATCTAACTCCCCGTCTACATTTACCTTCACTGGCTCTAACCCAGCCTCTTTGCCCTGTCTGTTTCCTCTCACCCTACTTTTTCCTTTGTCCATCTTCTATCCGCCTCCCCCCTCTCCCTATTTATTTCAGAATCGCCTTCCCCTCCCTCATTTCTGAAGAAGGGTCTCGACCCAAAACGTCAAACTTTCCTGCTCCTCTGATGCTGCTGGGTCTGCTGTGTTTATCTAGCTTCACACCGTGTTATCTCAGGATGTATTGAAATTTACCTTAGTAATTTGTGATGGTGATAACACCTTAGCCAATGTACTGTGTCGGATAAAGTAAACAGATCAATGCTTGAAAAGCTGGAGAATACTGCATTGTGATAACATAATTCAAATCATCTCATATTTAAATTTATCCTATCAAATTTCATAATTGCATTGAAATCATTAATATTTCAAAAGGATACCGACATAAATCACCATTATGTCGTCCTAATCCAAACAGTATACACTGTGGCACTTCCTTAAAAGAAACATTAATCTATATTTTAAAATAATATATACAAGATAGTCATTACAAGGCAATAAAGACTTCAAGAATCCATTTTCTTATACTACATGTCATAACTGAACATATGTAGTAATAAATAATCGTTTTACTACCTGCTCATCATAACTCTATAACAAACTTACTGTTTCCTTGTGATAATAATGGAAATGCAATGAGTTACTAAGTTTTTGAACAGATTTGTAAAACATGACCAAGTTTTAAATTGGTTACTTTTTGAGAATACATTCCATTTCCCTTGTTTAAGAACAGCATCAAAACCTGATTTTAGTCACTGCTCAGTTTGTAAATATCCATTTCTTATCAAATGCCAGGATTTTAAATATGCAGCCCAGAAGAAGTGCTAAGTACTTCTTCAATATGGAGGTTATGATCCAACAGTGGAAATTCACTGTTTCAGCCAGAGTAAAGTGAGCTTTGATAACACTGGACCCTCATTCACCCTCCACCACCATTCACCCCTTATTTTCTGCACACTATAATTCTCTCAGCTTGTTGAGATACATTGAATATCTGCTAACCTTCCAGTGTCATATCTTTATTTAGAAAGATAATGGAATCTGGAAAATGCTCCCATGAAATGCAATCATAAATTGAATTTGCAATTTTATTGGAGCAAGCAGTGTGTTGAATTCTGGACATGTTTTATTCAATACACAAATTGCCCAAGATTCTCATAATGCAGAGCTCTGTTTTTCATTGCAATAAATTTCACTGCATTTTATCTGAGACACTAAGAGGCTTTGTATGATGATGATGAGGCCAATTTTACAAGATCAGAAATCCAGTATTGATTCCATGAGAACTTTTGTAAGCTGACTTTTTCCAACATGGCAGCAGTTGAAAATAATAGCAAATGATGAGCATTGATTCTTTTCTTTAAAAGAAAACTGTATTTACTCCTTATTACTTTTCCTTGAATGCTGCTTTTTTTGGGATCATGATTAAGTCTTGAGAGGCAAATGAAGCTAAGTAAATCTCTGTGGCCACGGCTGAAACAAGTGGTCAATCAATCCAGATTAATAAGAAAAGTAATAGATCACTGCATCCATTGACAAGTAGAAGTTAATAACACAGAGAGAGGCAGTTCACTGCATTCTAACAGGCCAGATCTTTGCTCAAGAAATCCAAATATATTTCACTGACCTGCTCAGTCCTCAATCTTCAAATATTGATTTCACTTAAAAGATGCAATGGTGTCAGCTTTATTATTGTTTCCCTCCTCTAACATCATCCTGCCGTACTTTCCTTTTATTTATTGATGGGAAACAGTGTTAAATACCAAAAAGGCAAATTCACAACAGCTCTGAAATGTTGCCAGCTGCCATTTGTGTGTCAAACTTATGCTTTCAATGTTTCTTTGTTACAGGAAAATCCTGCTGAAATCGATGTAAGTGGAAAGAAACAAGATTCAGAATTTGTTTTTAAAAACGATGTGTGAGGCTGACAGCGAGACATCCATGCAAATGGGAAGGGGATTCTCATTTGTAACAGAAATAATTCTGAACGAAAACAAGATCCCTTAGCTTCCATGAAAAGTGAGAATGGTTTAACGGCAGACAGACAGTAAAAATTAATTACATGTAATGTGCTAACAGAAAAAAAGCATGCCGGAGAAAGAAAGAGCAAGAGAGGACACAAAAGAAGGACAAATAGAGATTGTCCCAGAAAAAATATCATTTATTATGTGCAGAATTATATTTTAGGGAACACTTTTAGGACCTGAAGTCAGGTCATACAACTTGGGTAAAACGACAGCGCTACTACTTTTAGAATGTATCGGATAGTCTCCAAAAACAGAATGAGGAGGTCATGATGAGCTATTAACCTGCTTCAGTTGAATGTAATGCAGGCACCATGCCAGCTACTTGCTGTCTGCTTACTTGAATGATTCCTGCACGAAGCCAGAGGCAGAGCATTGTGACTGCAGGAAGTACTGGTAGGCAAGCAAGAGATGATGCTGACCTGGGAAACATTCAACAGCACAACATGTGAGGAGAATGGACTCTAAGGGTTTTAGACTTTGTAGTGGACAGTCTTATTAAGGGAGGTTAAACTAGAAAAGATGAACTGTATCTGCAGAGGTTCAGGTGGTCAGCACGAGTTTAAAAGTTAGTGGAAACAGATAGTTTTAGGGGCCAGGGCCAGGAATATCTACGTCTTCCTTCAGGATCTGGACCCAGTGCCATAATAATTTCATTGGGGAATTCTTTAATGGAAAGGTAAAACTTAAAAATAATATTGTTGATGCAGACAAGCCATTTTACCTGGCTGGTGAGCCTCAAACCAAGTAGCGTAATCCTCGACAACTGTACCATTGAAAATACTTCAGTTTTATTCTGTCATCTTCCTTTTCTATACATATGTGTCAATCTCTCTCTGTCCCAAGCACTCTCCCATGCTGACACATTTCTGAAGAAGGGTCTAGGCCCGAAACATCAGCTTTCCCGCTCCTCTGATGCTGCTTGGCCTGTGTCTTCATCCATCTCTACACCTTGTTATATCACTCTTCCATGCTTGTTCTTTTTGTTGTATTTCTCCAATGGCTTCTGTTCTTATGGAACATGTTCATGATTTTGCTCGCAAGTGATGTTCTTTACTAAAACTGGTCAGCGGAATGTGGTACATCCCAGAATGATATTTGGAAAGGAAAATTAAATTTTTGTGACCTTCAAAAATTTCAAGCATTGTCAGTTTGAATTATATGATTTTTAAGCTATATTATCTCAATTATTATTTATTTTAGTTTGACTGGAATAGCTTCTTTAATTTTTTTTTAAATGTCTGCCAGAATATTTAGGATGTAGTAAAAAAAAATAAATAAAATGTTAATGTTTCTCATTAACATTGAATTTCCAAATGAATAATAAGTTTAAATTGATTTGGAGAAGTTTGATGATTTAATGAAGTGGTCAGAGTCAGCAGGAGTGAGTATTTTCCCAATCATGAATGAACAACCACAATTCTTGATGTTCATTGTCCAATTACTGCAGGGCTCCTCTGTATCGGTGCATGTGGTACAATGAGATTGTTGGCTTTCTCGTGATTAGGCAAACGATTAAAATCTGGAGGCAGTTAGGGAAAAAAGCTACGTCTCCCGGTGCCCCTAAAAAGTTTACATTATGCACGTGGGAGGTTCTGCACAGGCAAACTTTGTGAAACATGTTGCCGCTAACAAACATGGCAGTGTGCAGAAAGATGCAGTGTTAATGATATTGAATATCTTCAGACTTACACATGAAGGAACAGTCCATTAAGACAGCATGTTTGTTGGCTGTTACTGACAACTGAGGAAAAATTCTGGCAAATTCATGCAGCTTAAAAATGTGACATGGAGTGCAAAAATGTCAGGCACTCTCTGCCAAAGTGGTTGAAATATTGTCCAGCAGACCAATTTTAAAAGACGTACCACGGGCAGAAATAACAGGGGAGGATCATTGGTGTATAGCCATGGAATGGTTATACCAAAGTCGGTGCAAAGAGAAATCCTATCGAAATTCCACAGTGTCAACTTGTCATCACAAAGTAAAGAGCAAGAGTACATCAAACAATGGGTAGCCAGAAATTTCAAGTGACATACAGGCTTACATTTTATCTTGGCAATGTGTGCCATCCCCAGCTACAGAGCCAATGATTTTAGCAAGACAGAATCTTCCAACCACGCATGAAGATGCTTGAGGACACCACCACTCATAAGTTCCCTTTTAAGCCACACACTCATCTATCTTGGAACTGTATCACCATTCCTTCATTGTCACGAGATCAAAATGCTGAATCTCCCTTCCTAACAGCAGTATAGGTGCACCAACATATAAGGACTAAAAAGAGCTAAGAAAACGGCTTACTATCACCTTCTTAGGGCAATTAGGGATTGGTCCTGCCAGTGATGGCTACATTCTGTTAATGAATAAAACAAACTTTTACCAGTGATGGCTACATTCTGTTAATGAATAAAACAAACATATCCCAAACTTTCACATATGTTAAAAAATACATTTGTTTGAATTTAGATGGACTTTCGATTTTTGACTAATATTCAAGATGGATTGAAGTGACAAGTTCATTCAACTACTGCCTACTCAAAGATCAGACACTGATAAAATTCTCTGAGATACACAGTTTCTTGGAAGAATTTGTAATGGACAATTGACCTTAATTTTTGATTAGAGATTTCAGGAAGGCAGAAAAACCAGGTGATAAGTTTTACTCTCCATCTTCAACCACTCATAGAAGCAGAAAGAGCAATCAAGATTGTGAAGTCACTGACGTCCAAGCATCCAGTCTGGGAGTTAGCTGTACCCAGTTACAGAGTAATACTGATGAATAATGGGTACTCACCAGTAGAATGGCTATTGGGACGGAGGATAAAAACAGATATAGCATTCTTAGAACACAACTTTAGGCCAAACATATCCTCCCAAGACCACTAGAAAGTAAAACAACTAGAAAAAAACACAGCAGAAATCAGCTGAGTTGGTACAATTCTGGATACAAGGAAAAAACTCTGTCAACCTTAAAGTCAACACAGAAGTCTGGTTGAGGAACGAGAGGTCGGGAGACAGGTTAGCAAATAAAAAAATCAATTGAGATATTGTCAGACAGACTGAAGAAACATACAGAAGGAACACAAAGGTATTGACTTTACTCCAATCAAGGACTGAAACGAAGTATGATCATCACTAAATACACTTGTCTTATGAGGAAACATAGGAGACACTCAGCTTGTTTTTATATGGCTTTAGAAGAGCAAAGGGTGATTTGATTGAAGCTTCTGAGAGTCTGAATGATGTTCTTCAAAAGGTGGATGTGGAACGGATGATTCCAATTGTGTGCAAGTCCAGAACTAGGGAACAATTAGTGATTTCTTTCTCAGAGATATGGTTTTTTTTCCCTAAGAGGGCTATGCTACCTTGAAACTATGTCTCAGAAAGCAGTGGAAGCCATAGAATATTTTTAAGGTGGTGATGGTGGATACTTGTCAGGCAAGGGAATTAAAGGTTTATTGAGCAGAGAAAAGAATGTGGAATTCAGAACTAAAATTGATCAGCCATGATCTTATTGAATAGTGAAACAGCTTTGGAGGGTCAAATGGCCTACTTCTGCTTTAATTCACATGTTTATAAGTTCATATGGGCAGCTGCATTTACACTGCATCGGACAGCATACATAGTGATATAACACAGTTCACCATGATCCTAAAGTTCAACTCAAGCAAACCAATTTAAGCTTACATGGTTCCAGATTGAATCAGAGAAAATGGGAACTGTGTGCTCCTAAGATGCTGCTTGGCCTGCTGTGTACATCCAGCTCCACACTATTTTATCTAGGGTTCCTGATTGACTCCATTTGTGACATTTGGACCTTGATAAGAGGTTTGATGGGGCTGGGAGGAAGATGGTGATAATGCTGATAACAGTCACCATAACAAAGAACAAAGAAAATTACAGCACAGGAACAGGCCCTTCGACCCTCCAAGCCTGTGCAGATCAAGATCCTCTGTCTAACCAGTCATCTATTTTCTAACGGTCTGTGTCCATTTGCTCCCTGCCCATCCATGTACCTGTCCAAATATATCTTAAAAGACGCTAACGTGTCTGCGTCTACCACCTCCGCTGGCAACGTATTCCAGGCACCCACCACCCTCGGTGTAAAGAACTTTCCACACATATCTGCCTTAAACTTTCCTCCACTCACTTTGAACTCAGACCCCTAGTAATTGAGTCCCCCACTCTGGGGAAAAAGCTTTTTGCTATCCACCCTGTCTATACCCCTCATGATTTTGTAGACCTCAATCAGGTCCCCCCTCAATCTCTGTCTTTCTAATGAAAATAATCCTAATCTACTCAACCTCTCTTCATAGCTAGCACCCTCCATACCAGGCCACATCCTGGTGAACCTCCTCTGCACCCTCTCCAAAGCATCCACATCCTTTTTGTAATGTGGCGACCAGAACTGCACACAGTACTCCAAATGTGGCTGAACCAAAGTCCTATACAACTGCAACATGACCTGCCAACTCTTGTACTCAATACCCCGTCCAATGAAGGAAAACATGCCATATGCCTTCTTGGCCACCCTATTGACCTGCGTTGTCACCTTCAGGGAACAATGGACCTGAACACCCAGATTTCTCTGTTCATCAATTTTCCCTAGGACTTTTCCATTTACTGTATAGTTCGCCCTTGAATTTGATCGTCCAAAATGCATCACCTCGCATTTGCCCGGATTGAACTCCATCTACAATTTATCTGCCCAACTCTCCAGTCTATCTATGTTGCCATCACCATGGCAATAATGAGATTAATTATGATACAGCTTCTGAAAGTATATAAAAGTGAACTGTCGGAAATGTGAGGAATAATAGACAAATGTGGGGGAACTGTGGTATAATGAGATTCAAGCAAACTATAATGAGGCTGGCACATCGGTATCTATATCAGTAAGAGAAAAGATACCTACCTAGAACAGGTATGTGAAGAGTGATGTCTTAGACATGAACCTAGAGCGGTGCATTTGAGAACCTATGTACAGATGTAAGTAAAGGCTATTATAATCCAAAAGGAGTTATAGAGTCTTACTTAGTGCTAAGGAGCAAGCAGCCTCAGGGACAGTGTATTTACAGGCACCCACATTTTGAGATGTCCTAGGCAGGTATCTCAATGAACAGGCAAACCTTAAAGCACTAACTAAAGTAGTGCAGGAATCGGAGTGTTCTTTTAGCATTCTAATGTTTTACTTTATCATATTTCTTGGAGTAACATGGCTCTGTTGGATGGATGCTATGCATGCACGTGTAAGTTACGCTTCAGAGTCATCAGTCACATCGGTGGCAGATGCCTTACAATCCTGTGGCCACGCTTCACTTTACCTTGGCAGCTCAAATACAGCTGGTGTGCAGACTGCTGCAGAACGTCTGCTGCCAAGACAAAAATAGAAAGAGATTAACATTCCTCTGTAAAAGTGGGGGAGGTATGACCTCCCTCAGCTAAAGTAAAACTAAAAAAAAGTCCCACCCTTCAAATGGGACAATGATTCAAGAATGCCAATACTATGTGAAAATATTAACATCATAGTGACAGAAGCAAGCCAATTAGTTGCTCAAGATTGTTCCACATTTCCATGAAATCATGGCTGATCTGTAACCTTACTACATATCCCTACATTATCCCTACATCCTGTAATGCCTTAGGGTAACAACAATCTATCAATCTCAGATTTAAAATTTACAGTTGGCCTCAGATAAATTAACTTTTGCAGAAAAGAGTCTCATGACCTTTTTTTTACGCTGAATATACTTAAGAAATTCACTGCCTTCTCGATGTGGGTGAGTTTGCTTATCCCAAAGTTTAGTAACCTTAAAATCCCCCATTAAAATCACTTTGCTTTTGCCACATGCTTATCTAGTCTCAGCAATTTACACATTCTTCCAGTTCACAACTTCTACAATAGGCCCTGTACAACTCTTACAATGGTATAATTGTTTTCTATGTATTTACCTTAAAGTGCTACCATGTTATTAAGCAGGTAACCTTCAATGAAAACCAAGCTTCAACAGCAACACATAAATGGCTTCATTATTCCAGTAGCTACCTCATGAATACTTTCCAATGCATTATATCAACACTAATATTGTAGCAGTGATTATTTTGAGCAAACATGAGAGAGAATAGAGCAGTCAGGCCCCTATTTGCACTGTAAAAGTGGCAGTGCTTGCTTCCAAAAAATGTTACAGAGAGAACTCCCTTGTTCGCTCCACACTGCCCTCCAACCCCACCACACCCGGCACCTTCCCCTGCAACCGCAGGAAATGCTACACTTGTCCCCACACCTCCTCCCTCACCCCCATCCCAGGCCCCAAGATGACATTCCACATTAAGCAGAGGTTCACCTGCACATCTGCCCATGTGGTATACTGCATCCACTGTACCCGGTGCGGCTTCCTCTACATTGGGGAAACCAAGCGGAGGCTTGGGGACCGCTTTGCAGAACACCTCCGCTCAGTTCGCAACAAACAACTGCACCTCCCAGTCGCTAACCATTTCCACTCCCCCTCCCATTCTCTTGATGACATGTCCATCATGGGCCTCCTGCACTGCCACAATGATGCCACCCGAAGGTTGCAGGAACAGCAACTCATATTCCGCCTGGGAACCCTGCAGCCATATGGTATCAATGTGGACTTCACCAGTTTCAAAATCTCCCCTTCCCCCACTGCATCCCCAAACCAGCCCAGTTCATCCCCTCCCCCCACTGCACCACACAACCAGCCCAGCTCTTCCCCCCCACCCACTGCATCCCAAAACCAGTCCAACCTGTCTCTGCCTCCCTAACCGGTTCTTCCTCTCACCCATCCCTTCCTCCCACCCCAAGCCGCACCCCCAGCTACCTACTAACCTCATCCCACCTCCTTGACCTGTCCGTCTTCCCTGGACTGACCTATCCCCTCCCTACCTCCCCACCTACACCCTCTCCACCCATCTTCTTTACTCTCCATCTTCGGTCCGCCTCCCCCTCTCTCCCTATTTATTCCACTTCCCTCCCCCCATCCCCCTCTCTGATGAAGGGTCTAGGCCCGAAACGTCAGCTTTTGTGCTCCTGAGATGCTGCTTGGCCTGCTGTGTTCATCCAGCCTCACATTTTATTATCTTGGAATCTCCAGCATCTGCAGTTCCCATTATCTCTACAGAGAGAACAACTGGTTTTATGGAATGCAAATTTTCATATATCAGAATTGAGGTGATAGATAACCTTTAAGAATATATTCTTATCTGTTGAGAGGAGATTCTAGGCAATTACTTTTTAAAAGACAATATTAGCACAAGTGTAGATCCAAATGGCCTATCATTTTGCCCTTTCATAGCCTCTGTATTTGAAAATTGAAATAGGTGCAATAACTGCTCAAGCATCACTGTCAAAATGTCATTTTTTTCTTTCATTTTCATTTTTTATCTTATTCCTTTCACTCTTGGGGCAATTTTCCTCCAGTCTCCTGACTTCTCTTTCCATGCCTGATTTGACATTGAATTCACTGATTCCAACTTAGACTCTATTGTTCACAGCTTGCTGTGCTAATTTCACAATTCAGTGTGATGGATTGAGGAGGTTAAGGAGATATGTAACTGCCTGGCCTGTTAACTCAGATCCCAGATGTGATCAGTTCGGTCTCCCTTTTCGAACAAAAGCAGCACAAAGCATTGTGGACACTAAATGGGCAAGGGACCGTTCACTGTTTCTCCGGAGAAAATTTGGGCATTGCATTATAAATATTAAAAGCTACCAGGATTTAACGTACTTGTTATTGAGAAATCTGGCAGACCATTGATATTCTAATGTTCAGTTCCAAGCTTTTTAAATTCCACAGATTTTTAATAGAACAGCAGTGAAGATGGTGCGATGAGCTGCCGACTCAAGTCCCAATGCACTATGCTATTAATTAGTAGAATACACCAAAGATACTTATAGTTCACTGCAGGATGGGTTTCTGATGTTCAATGTTTCATTAGGGAAACAGAGAGCAGCAGTAAATGAAAGAACGAAGAATGGTACAGGGACAATGAGAAGGAATGCCTGAAATCATCGAAGGCTAATCTTTCATGGAGGTTTGAGCAGAAGAAAAGTGCAACACATGAGCCCTGGGAATGCATTACCTGAACTGATATTAAATCAAACTTACGCTTTTAGCATTCTCAATGCCAACCTTCTCGTGTGAATTGCTGAATTCAGCTTCTGCCACCAAATTGGAATTATGTTCCTTTGGATCCACTTTCTTGACATTTTGCAATGGTTACTAACATTGATTTTTATTTTCTTATATTTCTGTACCATCTCCTTTTCTCCTATTGTGTTTAGAAATTAAGCTTGCGCTGGATTGATGCTAAGAAAGAGGTAATTCCAAGTTGTACTGTAAAAAAGTAATTTCTTTAAAGGTTCACTGATTAGGCTGCTTGCCACATGATATCTTTGTATATTGGAACTGTAATTGGGCTTCTATGTACAAAATACACCCATAATTTTGTGCACTTCATACGAGACTGACACTGACTTCAGATGGCCTAGTGATCATCCTTTACAAAAGCCCTCTGGCAAGCAGTGGAAGGTGAGGACAGAACAGGAATAGGGATGGTGCAATAAGGCATAAGATTTTGCACACCCAGGGTCAGGAAATTCCTGACTTTGTAAATCTGACTCAGGAGAAAGCATCCCAGATAGCTTTATTATCGATGTAGGAGGACAGGTGCAAACAGGAAGAGGACCAGTCATTCCTGAAAACAATGCAGTGGCAGTCGGACGATCTGTCAGTTCCAGAGGTGGGCTGTGTAAAGGGCGCTTCTTGGATGATCCAGGACTTGGGCCCAGTTGTAAAAAAAAAGTAAAACTCAAATCACCACTCCCCCTTACATGCCCCATTCATGCCAACCCATACTACACTAAGCCTTCACCCACTCCCCATGAGTAACCCTCACACACCCTGTATTCCAACAATTGACCCTGTACGATACTTTATAGGGCCTATACAAAGTTGCTGCCTATTCATTCCATCAAAGCCCTGCTCCCACCTTCCTGTTTCCTAACACTTTGCTTGGTAACTCGCCAGGTCCGACACAATGGTCAGGCCTTCGGAGCTATGACAAGATTAAACAAAATTCTACATTTCTTTTGATGACATCACAAATTTGAAAAATTAACTCTAGTAAAATAAAACCTAACCACTATATTTCAATCTAACTGCATAATCCCTTACAAAAATCAAGCATTCGTATTCATTACACCACATCAAAGGCTTTATTGCCTTTGGACCTGGGATGGAAATGCCTGAGCTTAATAGCTTGCAATGTCAAGCCTTGGGAGCTACATAATGCCTAAGAGTTATAGTTTAGACACTGCACATCTAAAAGAAATATATTTTTAATCTTGCTATAAGTCAACAGAGTAGTTATTAATAAAACCTTTCAAAATATTTGTGATATTACTACAATTCCAATGCTAGAATGATGATGGCTTGTTGACAAAAATAAGTGGGAGAATATGTTGTGAAGAGGATAGAAGGATGCATCCTGATTACAGATACATCACGAGAGCAGGAAAAAACCTGGCAGTTGGAGTATAATGTAAAGTTGTATAACGAAAAAAATGGAAGTAATAAAAAGCAGAATAATACTAAAATAGAGAATAACTGTGGATTCCTGAGGTGCAAAGGAATCTAAGTATTCTAGTGCCAGTCAAATATGTCAATGTGCAAGTAGAGCAAATAATTATGGTTAACAGAATGCCATCCTTTACTAGGAAAGGAACTGAACATAAAAGTAATTGACCACACAACTACGCTTGGAAGCATTGTTAATTATTGTTTATTTTAGGCTTGTTGGGTTATAACTTACATTGCACTCCTATTGGGGTGTGATTTGGTTGGATGTATGCTGTAAAAGCTGAGTGAAGTTAGGGCAGTGTCACCAGATCTTGGCCTGAATGTTTATTGTGACATTAGGTGGAACACCCCTCCTTCTAACATCAAAATCAAAGAAGTCAATGTCTGGAACTTGCAATTTAGTTGGATGGTTTGAATGAAAAACGCCAGATTATCTCAACCTCATGTACATAATGCATGTTGCATTCAGTTGTAGGCAAATTTCACCAAGGAGTTGAAACAAAGGACCAGTAACCAGAAATGGAACTGGACTAGCCATATAAATGCTGTTTCTACAAAAGCAGGCCAAAACCGAGGAACCCTCTATGAAAAGCATAACCTCTAAATATTGGACAATGTCCTCTAATTCTGAACTCATTATCACACACCTATCCCCACCCTTTCCCCTCTCTATATCCATATCACCTTGTCAAGGCTGTTCAGGATCTTAAGAACTTGACTCAAATCAGCCTTCACTCTTCTCAATTCTAGTTGAACCAAGCCCAGTTTGTCAAACTTTTTCTCAAAAAACAATCCACCCATTCATGATATTAAATAAATAAACCTGCTCCAAATTGCCTCTGACACTATTATATCTCCTTTCTTAAACAAGGACACCAAAACTGCAGAGATAATGGGAACTGCAGATGCTGGAGAATTCCAAGATAATAAAATGTGAGGCTGGATGAACACAGCAGGCCAAGCAGCATCTCAGGAGCACAAAAGCTGACGTTTCGGGCCTAGACCCCAGATGGTGTTCTAGCTGGGCCTTGCCGAAGTTCTGTTCAACTGAAACATTACACCCTTACTGGACTGATTGTAGTGAGGTCAGCCAGGTGGATCTCATAGAATATGAGCTCCGTGACTGCGGCTGTTAGTCCGGTCTAATCAGGGAGACCTGGCTGACAGATAAAAATTGGAGTGTCAGGCATCCTGTTCACTCTGAGAACTGACTCTGAAGAAGACATACAAGAGTCAAGGACTGTTCATGTGTTAGTAAAGAGTGACTTGGTGATGGGATATTGGCCTCTCTAGAGTTATTTCACTTACTTTCATGTCCAGTTCCTTTCCCAGTAAAGGATAGCATTCTATTAACCGTAACTATTTGCTCTACTTGCGCATTAACATTTTTGACTGGTGCTAGAATACTTAGATTCCTTTGCACCTCAGGAATCCACAGTTATTCTCTATTTTAGCATTACTCTGCTTTTTATTCTTCCCATCTTTTCATTCTACAATTTTACATTATATTCCAACTGCCAGGTTTTTGCCTCAGGAATCCACAGTTATTCTCTATTTTAGTATTATTCTGCTTTTTATTACTTCCATTTTTTTCGTTATACAACTTTACATTATACTCCAACTGCCAGGTTTTTTCCTGCTCTCGTGATGTATCTGTAATCAGGATGCATCTTTCTATCTTCTTCACAACATACTCTCCCACCTATTTTTGTCAACTTATTTACGAGGCCTTTACTCCCCTCATCTAAGACATTGGTGCAAAATGTAAAAAGCTGTAATCCCTTCACTGCTTCCTGCAGGACTTACACTCTGTACATCCAAGCAATCAGAAAAAGACCCATTTATGCCTACGTTCTGTTTAATGCCAGCCGGCCAATTTTCTTTCCATGATGATATGTTACCCACTGCATCAAAAGCTTCAATTCTCTGCACTAACCATTTGGGTCTCACCTAGTCAAATGCCTTCTGGAAATTCAAAAAATTACTTTACATCTACAGACTCTGTCTTATCCACAGTGCATATTATTCCTTCAAAGAACTCCAATAAATTAATTACAGGTAGTTCTCCTATAATGCGAAAGTTGTGTTCTTGTGTGATTTCGCACTGTAGAAAAATCGCCATAGAAAATTGCATTGTAGGGAAATCGCTGTAGAAAATCACTGCACCTGTACAGCAGAAAGTTCATGTTATCCAAACAGCATCCACTGTTCATCAATCACGTTACAGCCAATTCACGTTAACAAAACACACGTTGTAGCAGAACCTGGAGATAGCAAGAATTGCAGATGCTGGAGTCAGAAATGACACAGTATGGAGCTGGAGGAACACAATAGGCCAGGCAGCATCAGAGGAGCAGGAAAGTTGACATTTTGGATTGGGGCCCTTCCCCAGAAAAGGACCCTTCAGAAGAAGGATCCCAATGGATGGCATGGCAGCTCAGTGGTTAGCGCTGCTGCCTCACAGCATCAGGGGCTGGGGTACAATCCACCCTTGGGTGACTGTGTGGAGTTTGCATGTTCTCCCCGTGTCTGCGCGAGTTTCCTCTGAGTGCTCCTGTTTCCTCCCACAATCTAAAGACGTGCAGGTTAAGCGGATTGGCCATGCTAAATTGCCCATTGTGTTCAGGGGTGTGTGGGTTATAAGGGCATGGGTCTGGGTGGGATGCTCTGAAGATCAGTAAGGGCTTGTTGGGCCGAAGGGCCTGTTTCTGCACTGTAGGGATTCTATGCTTCGAACCTGAAATATCAACTTTCCTGCTCCTCTGATGCTGTGTGGCCTGCTGTGTTCCTTCAGCCCGACACTGTGTTATCTCTTATAGCAGAACCACATGTATTGCCTCTCTGCCTTTACCTTCTGATGGAATACTCCCCACTTGCCTTAATAAATGCAACTCAACAACGCTCAAGAAGCTTGGAATTATCCAAAACAAAGCAGTCCACTTTATTTCCACCATATCCACTCCCTCCACCACTAACCCAGGGCAGAAATGGCTAACACGAGGGGTCATAGTTTTAAGCTGGTTGGTGGAAAGTATAGAGGGGATGTCAGAGGCAGGTTCTTTACGCAGAGAGTTGTGAGAGCATGGAATGCGTTGCCAGCAGCAGTTGTGGAAGCAAGGTCATTGGGGTCATTTAAGAGACTGCTGGACATGTATATGGTCACAGAAATTTGAGGGTGCATACATGAGGATCAATGGTCGGCACAACATTGTGGGCTGAAGGGCCTGTTCTGTGCTGTACTGTTCTATGTTCTATGTTCTAACGCTCAGTAGTAGCAGTGTGTATTTTCTACAAGAATGTGTCGTATAGCATATAGTTCTTAAACACTGTCAATGTAAATGGTGAAGGCTGGACTGGGCCTATAGCCTGTCCAAGTGAGTCAACCGCAAAGGGATTACACCAGCAAGTCCATCAGTGGGGAATAGCGAAGCTAAATTGAAAACAGGTCTGAAATGAAAAAAAAAATAGAAAATCTTCAGAAAGGTGGGCTTGTTTTAAAAGAACAGTAAGGATTGAAACTTCATGGGTGTGTTCTTGGGAATACTGGAAAGATTCTAGTGAATGGAGGAAGCAACTTAGAATGGAGACAGGAGAGTAAAAGTAATGGGGCAAAATGGGCCTGGATAGGTGGAAGCTGCATTCACAATTGGATAAATAGATTTTCTAAGGATAGAGTGAGTAAGTGATCTGTATAAAGCATGGCAAAAGAGGAAGGCTGGGCTTGGGGATCTGGAAGGGAGTTGGATTAAGGGAAAGAGAAGTAATATCGAGAGAGATGGTGACTGAGCACAAGGGGTGAATGGAGAAGGCCATCTACAGTTATGGGACCAAAATTGTATTCTAGCTGGGGAGGGTTGAGCAAATAATTTGAAGGAAATGTTAAGTACCATCATCTTTCTCTAAATCGTGTTTCAAAAGAAGGGGTCTCAGACAAAACACAATACACCTAGGACAAGTCTGTAATCAGTTTGCACATATTCCTCCTACAGGGTAAACACACCCAACTGAGGGGATCAAAATAGATACCAAAAAAGTCCACTGCGCAAGGACTCAGTGAAGGCCCTTGTAGTGAAGAGGAACACTTCCTGCAAAATATAGCTCTAAACACCAACATCCAAATTACATCCTGTCCTTTATTAACCATTGACTAAAGGGGTCCTGTGAATCATCAGCAATAATGACGGTGCTCGGGAGTTATTCCACATTCAGTTTTGAAGGAGCATTTACAGGCCTGTGCATATGCAAGTTAAAGGCATGGGGATGAAAATGTTGTGCAGACTCTAGCTTTCATACATCCACTGTAGATCCATCATCAAGCAGTCTTCCGAAGACGTGCTTCGATTCCCTAGGCTGATCAAGAGGAGTACTCCCTTACTTACCAGGCACAATCTTCAGATTAGTAATGGCTTGATGCAACCTGTACAAGCTAGCTCCACAGTGGGATGAGAACTTACAGGAGGTGGAGAAGGACCAGCCACTATCTTCACAAGTGAGTGAGAAGACAATCTGATGGAAATACTGAAGGATCCTGTGCTGACAATGAGGTTCCTGGGGAAACCAGGGCAGTTGTGAGATGATGCAGAATTAGCCAAGAGAACCTCACAGTGGCTAGATTTGAGAGTGAGTGATTTTGTATTAATATATATGGTTAGTCCAAACTCTGTATCAATTATTGTGCTGAAGTGCTCCTGCCCTAACAGGAACGTTTGACTTATAACTTAAGACGTCACTACCTTGTTTGATATATTTTAACATGGTTTATAAGTTAATTCATTCCCTTTTGCACCAATAATCTCCTGCTCAGTTTTATGGCCAGAACTTCACCATATAGGATTACATAGGGTCTGGACATGTACGTGCAAGAAGCGTTCATCACTGAGATATAAACTATGCCTGATTAACTCCTAAAATCAATCATCCAGCTTAATTTTCAGCTTTCTAAAGGCTATGTTCCTCCCAAAGAATGGCAGTGAATGAGAACCTCAGCACTCTTTGCACTGCTGCACTCAAAGCACATTTTTGTGTCCAGGCTGACTAATGCCCATCAAGTTAGTCTACAAGGAAAACACACCTAGCCAGAAGACTTAAACCATTGAAGGAGATCTCAAGGCTGTTGTCCAAAGTGTGTATTTGTGCAGAGGGATGACATCCATGTTCCTGTTTACTGAGATGTACCTGTTTACTGAGATGTTCTTTGATACTTCTTTTCCTACAATTCCATCTTGATGCCACCTTGGCAGTCATAGCTGACTTTGAGGAAGCCTGTAGATTACTTCACTATTGCTTCAGATGACTTCAATAGGCAACCCCTGGTGGTTTGGGATGTGGACGGTTCTGGCCTGCTAGAGAGATTTCCTACATCGGTACATGTACAGATGCAGGTACGGATACAATATCTTTGGCCTCACCTAATGGAGGAATTTTGGAGCTCGGCATTGGGTGATGCACTTGTCCATCATACTTCCTCAATGTCAATATGCAAAATACCTCCCCCATCCCTTAAGAGGTTGGGTTTCCTGCAGAGAGGTTAAAGTCACTCAGTAGCTTCTTGCCCAGTTTGTGAATTAATGGTCAAGTAATGAAGTGAAGATATCCAGCACATAGCAGCAGACATTAATCATCCAACTGGACCTGGAACTCCACAATTGTCATCACCCCCTGTACACAGAGATAGCAGACAGGGGCCACTGATTTTGGATTGAACTTGGGCAAAACTTCAATCCAGTCTGCGTATGATCACTGGCACCTCTGTCAGATATTCCCTGCTTGTCTATACATTTCCAATCGATCATTAAAGGCTAAGCTCAGAAGCTCAACATCTGGGCTCAATGGGGGCATGTTCTTTAGCAGTCCTCCCACCGTCTGTCTCAGTTGTTTATTCCTCTTCTAGTTGCAAGCCACATCAGCGTGGTGTTCACTGGGATGTGATACCAAGTTGACTCAAGATGCATTTTCCAATCAGGTGAATGTCTCCACTGGTGGACTGCAGGGAGGAATGATATTTACTATGCATCCTTTGAGGCTAGCAACTGTTCTTCCTCAGGAGTTTGTTGCAACGAGCAGGTAGAAATAGGTGTGGAAGCTGGGACATGATTTGTGCACGTTTATCCTGGTTGGGAACATTTGTCTCCTGCAGGACAGAAGTAATGGGAGGCATCATCATGGATTTATGAGCATTTTGCTTACGTTGATAGATGCAGATAGAGATAGAGCTCCAGAATTGTGACTGTTTGCATTATAAAGAAGAAGGTGGCATCAGGAATGCTAGATCTTCAGATGGTTATGAAGAGGGTGGCTCAGTGCCATCAAAGAGCCTGAGATGATGCAAAGCAATAAATCATTCTTACTCTGCCTGAGATATCCATGAGGTGTTCATCACAATTCATTTTTCCTCATACTATGTTAATCTTTGTTGAAAGCTATCAGATATACATTGTCTCCTGTTGAGATGAAAGATCAGTATCTGATGATGCATTAGCTGTGGAGTGAAAAGCAGCAAATATTGGAGAAACTCAGCAGATCTGGCAGCATCTGTTACAACAACAACAGTGATAACATTTCGAGTTCAGTGGTCCTTGCAGCTGTTTTAAGAGTGAACCCTGGTAACTGTGTGAGAGGCTGCAGTGTAAATAATACAACAATGCTAAATGTACTGAATTCACAGGCAATGAGTACGTGTGATATATCTGATGAGATGCCAGTATACCACCTCCTGTGTGGCAGTCCTATGTAGTGGGAAGCTTACAATGCTAACTGACAGACTCAAAGGCATGGAGCATTGATTAGACAGTGAAACAAACCCTGGCACAGTGCAGCAGGCCAGTTATCCTCTTGCACAGCAGCAATAGGGTTCTGTTGAGTTGCCCACGGTTCCTGCTCTCCACAGCCACTTTTGTCCTGTTTGCCTCAGTAGTCTAGATGGTGCTTGATGCCATTCATAAGGAAAAGAACTACCCTCCCCTCTTTGTCAGCCTTTCATAAATTCTCTAGGGAGGCAGCTGTGATGCCACCTTTTGTTACCGTTGTGATATATGACTCGTTGGGAAGGAGTGATAAGCGTTGATTGAGGATGTGTGAGTAAGGTTCTGTTTAGTTATCTTTTTAATTATAGAGCCTGGACATTGACACCCTGACAACCCCATGAAAGGGGAGAGCTTCCTACTTGACTGCCCACGCAACTTGCTGCTTAACTTGCAAATGAATATAAAATGATCCAAAGAGAATGTAATTGTGCAGGAATGCCCCACAATCCAAAGTACTTTCTGCTTTTAGGTCTGCATCTACATTAGTCTCAAACAAACATCACTGTGGCTCAGTGGTTAGCACTGCTGCCTCACAGGGCCGGGGACCAGGGTTCAATTCTCACTGTTAGACGACAGTCTGTGTGGAGTTTGCATGCTTCCCCCCATGTCTGTGTTTGGTTTCCTCTCACAATCCAGTGATGTGCAGGTTAGGTGGATTGGTTGTGTTAAATTACCCATAGTGTTGAGGGATATGTGTTAGTTGAGGGAAATGCAGGGTTATGGGGATAGGTCTGGGCAGGATGCTCTTTGGAGGGTGGACCTGGACCTGTTGGGTTGAATGGCTTATTTTCACACTGCAGGGATTCTATGGAAACAAGATTCTGCTCAAGGTGCTTTCCTGCTGTTTGCATTCCCTCTTGCCCTGGTTGCCACCTTCTATTTTTTTCTTTGTAAGTCCTTGGCATCTGTTACTGCCTGAAGGGAACATTTTCCTCTACTCCTTGTCCCCTGCTCCCACCCCTGTCCTAAATGCTGAATTCATGCTATGAAAAACTAATGTTGAACTTTTAGCTTTTTTTCTATTTCTCTATTTTTTAACCCTAATCTATTTTACTACTTAAAATTTGTAACTAGGTGCTCTGTACCTAGGATGGTGCCATGTGTGACAACATTTGTACACTTTTCACTGTACTCTTGAACTTCTGCACGTGAGTACACATGACAACAAAACCTAATTCTAATTCGAGCTCTAATTCTTGCAGGGGAGTTATTCCTGGTGACCTGAACAATGGTAATTGTGAAATTAACATCATACTGACAGATAATCCAGTAACCATCTTGATTTATTTCCTTGGGTTTGCTGTGCACAATTTGACTGCCAGATTTCCAAAACAACAACAGTGATTATACTTCAAAAGTACTTTCTTGCTGTAAAACACTTTTGACATCAAATGATCCCAGAATTCACAACGTAAATACAAGCCATTCCTTTTACTTTATAAAATACAGAAGGTTTGGACTCTTGTCATTTCTAATATACTAACTCTTTGATATTACCTACCAGCTTGTATGTCAGTAACCTGAAACTATCTATTTCCCATTTTGTTTTGAAATGTAACAAATCAAAATCATTTTCCAGAGTTACCTTTTGAGTGGACTTAGCTAAGTATGCAGAAAACTACTGGTGAGGAATCAATTCTTTAATCCTTTCTAAATCTTCTGGTCAATTTTATTTGCGTATTTTACCAATATTCTTTACATGATAGTCAGGTGAAGGTGAAGGCGAGGAGATGAAGCCAAATGCTTAATAACTGGAAATGAATGTGATGAGAAGAATGCATCTTTCTCTCTACTCCAAAGCACCTGCTTGTAGTAATTAAGCCATTCTTGGCAGAGAGAAGTAAGCAGGCTCTCCATCACTACTGTCTCAGCTGGTACATGATATGCAGTGAAGTCAGAATAAAGAAGTGCATCAAAGAGAGAGCAAAGCTTCTTGAAGAACTACCAGCTCACCCTTAAGTCTCCCATGGCTATGTTCATCTACATTGGCATTTATCCAATGACAGAATGATTTACATAGTCTGGATTCTGGACCTTACAGTAATCACAAGTAGAATAATAATCAAAAAACTTGTGGACGCTATAAATCAGGAACAAAAACAGAAGTTGCTGGAAAAGCTCCGCTGGTCTGGCAGCATCTGTGAAGAAAACAATCGGCGTTAACGTTTTGAGTCCGGTGACCCTTTCTCAGGACTGTTTTTGAAAACCCAAGCAATCCTGCAATTTGTGGTTGTTCGTGGGGATTTTCAAGCCTACTTCAATTGTCTGCTTCTGGCTCTCAACACTTTAAAAATACAAGCTTGTCCCTGAAAGTTAAAAATATATTCAATACGCTGTCAACTTGTTACATAAAGATAAGCACTCATAAAGGAATTCTAGTCTGAACGATAGGAACTCCCAAGCAAATTAGCTAGACAACATCACAACTGAGTTGCTAGTATTTTTCATAGCAGCTATAGTTATTCTTTATGTGTTTGGACACGTTATGATAAACCTCCAGGGCAAGTGAGCTTTGAGCAATGACTTCCAAACTCAGAGGAGAGGACAGCACCACTTGCACCATAAGTCTCATTCAGAGCAGTTACATTCACTACAAGTCATTTTTATGCTATGAAATCCATTATGAGTATTTAAAAACAAGAAAATAGTACTGTTATGGGAGCGATAATGGGAATGCAGATGCTGGAGAATCCGAGATAACAAAGTGTGGAGCTGGAGGTACACAGCAGGCCAAGCAGCGAAGCTGACGTTTTGGGCCTAGACCCTTCATCGGAAAAGGGGGATGGGGAGAGGGTTCTGGAATAAATAGGGAGAGAGGGGGAGGCAGATCAAAGGTGGATCAAGGAGAAGGTAGGTGGAGAGAAGACAGACAAGTTAAAGGGGCAGGGATGGAGCCTGTGGACGTGACTATAGGTGGGGAGGTAGTGAGGGGATAGGTCAGTCCGGGGAGGATGGATAGGTCAAGGGGCCAGGATGAGGTTAGGAGGCAGGAAATGGAGGTGAGGCTTGAGTTGGGAGGAGGGGATAGGTGAGGGGAAGAACAGGTTAAGGAGGCAGGGATGAACTGGGCTGGTTTTGGGATGCAGTAGGGGAATTTTGAAGCTTGTGAAGTCCACATTGATACCATTGGGCTGCAGGGTTCCCAAGCAGAATATAAGTTGCTGTTCCTGCAACCTTCGGGTGGCATCATTGTGTCACTGCAGGAGGCCCATGATGGACATGTCGTCTAAGGAATGGGAGGGGGAGTTAAAATGGTTCCCGACAAGGAGGTATAATTTTTGTGCTTCTGCAAAGCGGTCCCCAAGTCTCCGCTTGGTTTCCCCAATGTAGAGGAAGCCACAATGGGTACAGCGGATGCAGTACACCACATTGGCAGATGTGCAGGTGAGCATCTGCTTGATGTGCAAAGTCATCTTGGGGCCTGGGATGGGGGTGAGGGAGGAGGTGTGGGGGCAAGTGTAGCACTTCCTGCGGTTGCAGGGGAAGGTGCCAGGTATGGTGGGTTCGAGGGGAGTGTGGAACGGACAAGCAAGTCCCGGATGTTTCCGGAAGGCAGACAAGGGTGGGGATGGAAAAATGTCTTTGGTGGCGGGGTCAGATCGTAGATGGCGGAAGTGTCGGAGTATGATGCGTTGTATCCGGAGGTTGGTGGGGTGGAATGTGAGGACTAGGGGGATTCTCTTTTGGCAGTTATTGCGGGGACGGGGTGTGAGAGATGAGCTGCTGGAAATGCAGGAGGCATAGTCAAGGGCATCCTCGACCACTGCAGGAGGGGAAGTTGCGGTCCTTGAAGAACGAGGACATCTGGGATGTACGGGAGTGGAATGCTTCATCCTGGGAGAAGATGCGGCGAAGGCAAAGGAATTGGGAATAGGGGATGGAATTTTTGCAGGAAGGTGGGTGGGAGGAGGTGTATTCTAGGTATCAATGGGAGTCAGTGGGCTTGAAATGGGTATCGGTTTCTAGGTGGTTGCCTGAGATGGACACTGAGAGGTCCAGGAAGGGGAAGGCTGTGATGGAGATGGTCCAAGTGAACTTGAGGTTGGGGTGGAAGGTGTTGGTGAAATGGATAAACTGTTCGAGCTCCTCTTGGGAGCATGAGGCGGCGCCGATACAGTCACCAATGTAACGGAGGAAGAGGTGGGGTTTAGGGCCAGTGAAGGTGCGGAAGAGGGACTGTTCCACGTAACCTACTAAGAGCAGGCATAGCTTGGGCCCACGAGGGTACCCATGGCCACCCTCTTTGTCTACAGGAAGTGGGAGGATTCGAAAGAGTAGTTGTTGAGGGTGAGGACGAGTTCGGCTAGGTGGAATTGTTTGATAATACGACATATCATTGTATTGGTTAGGAGTTTGGAATCAGATAAAACTGTGCAAAGAAAATCAAACAAGTTCAAGTTTAAATTAGGACTAGTGTAAATTGAATTAGTCTTAAGTAACATTGCACTGGAAGTCCACCTCACCCATATAATTGGCAACACCCTGAGTTGAATTAATCTCAATGACAAGTTTGCATCCATTTGCAAGTCTTTGAGGATGATCTTCAAATTAACTACTTCTTTTTAAGTGCAAGGACATCCATAGGCACCTTTTTAAAACTGTCTAATTCATTTATAAAGTGGCTAATTTAAACCAAATGAAACCAACTCCTCGTTTTGTATATTTTTTTAAAAGCCATTTTTAAGTATTTAAAATTGGGTCACAAGATGCTTTGGTTAAAAATGATTTAATGGGGTTAACTCATTTTCCACGGTATTGAAAATCTTGCACCTGGTTAGTCCTTCTTAAACGTATCAAGGAATTCTATTAATGTAATGCAAGATTATAACAATATGTGAGCAATCAGAAATCTTAGAATTCAATGGCACAGGAGGCTATTTGACTTGACGTACTCTGCTGGCACTTTGAAAGAAGAATCTAACTTGGGACCACAACCCTTTTTTCCCCATAATCATTTAAATTAAGCCATTTCAATACATATCTGATTATCTTTTAAAAATTCTTATGGAATACAATTCTGCTATAATTTTCGTGTACTTCAGATCTTAATAGACTTCTGTGTAAAAAAAAACTCTTCACCCTCCAGTTCTTCTTCTAATTACTTTAAATCCAAGACCTATGACTTTCAACTCAATTATTACAGCAATTAATCTATTCCTAAAATCTCTCGTAATTCCAAATACTTCTATTATGCCACCCTCAAGCCTTACCACTCTAAAAAAGACAAATCCCAGCTTTTCCAAACTTGACATAATTGAACTCCCTCATCTTTGGTGTCAATTCATGTATTTTTCATTTATCTAAACAAGAATAGACAAATTAGTATCACACCTCAATCTGAAAATTAACGTACAATCATGCATAATGACTGGTACACAAATAAGTTCTTAGAGATTGTTCTAATTTAGACAGTGGGTAAGTGGACTTGAGATGCAAATCAGCCATGAAATGAATGATGGGATAACCTTAAATGGCTGAGTGGTCCACTCCTGCTCCTACGAAATAACTGTGATTGGAAATTTACTCAATGCTTGGGACTGGGAAGTAGTGTAGATTGTGCTGATGCAACAAACTGAAATTCGCATATTCTGGACAAAAGCTATTTGTGCAATTGTAGTGTAGGTAACAGATTAGCCTCATATTTCAATGGAGTAAGCAAGATTCCTCTGGCAAAATGAGGCAAAGGAGAGGCCTTGCATTGATTCAGAGATAGTACGAACTGCCGATGCTGGAGAATCTGAGATAACATGGCAAGGAGCTGGATGAACACAGCAGGCCAAGCAGCATCAGAGGAGCAGGAAAGCTGACGTTTCAGGTTTGGACCCAAGTAGCCATAGCATTTAGCTCAAGCACATGGCTAGAATTAAAATGCATGTATACTCCATTGTCATAATGGAATGCTTGGTGGTAAGGACGCTTCAAAAATATTTGGACAAGTTAAATGAGTGGGCAAAAACATAACAGATGCAGTAAAACATAGCTAAAGTGTGAAGTTATTTGCTTTGGTTTGAAAAATAGAAAGAGTATTATTTAAATAATGAAATATTGTGAAGTGTGGGTGTACAAAGGATGGCCCTTATACATCATTCATTGATAGTCAGGCAGGTGCTGTGATCTCTGTTATTTTTTATTTTCACTGGAGATAGGTATGTTGATATTAGAAGGACAAATGGTAATTGGACTTCATTGCAAGAGGATTTGAGTTCATAAGTAGGGATGAATTAGTGAAGTTATAAAACGCCTTTATGAGACTACACCTTGAGTATTTAATGCAGTATACTTGGGAAAGTATATATTTGCCACAGCGGGAATGCAGTAGAGGTTCACTAGACTAAGACCAGTGATAGCAGGACTATCCTATAAGGAGAAGTTGGTTTGACTGGGATTGTTTCCACTAGAATTTGGAAGAAAGAAAGGGGATCTAACTGAAACATAGAAATTTATGACAAGGCTGGATAGAACAAATGCAAGGAGGATGTTTTCCTTCATTCGGCAGACTAGAGCCAAAGGTAGACAATTCAGGACTGTGATGCGGAAAGATTCCTCATTCAAAGTGCAGTGAAACTGTGAAATTTTCTGCTACAGAAGACTGCGAAGGTCAAGTTACTGCATATATTCAAGAAAGAGTAGATACATTTTAGATTTTAAAGATATAAATGGATGTAGGGAGAAATCGGGGATATGACATTAAGATAAAAGCTCATCCATGATTGTACTAAATGACAGCAGATGACTTATTGCTGTTCCTCACTTCCATGTACCTTTTTGTTAATAAACTGGAAATGCTCTCACACATGGCCTGGTTTAACAGACAGAACCTGATTGTGCTGCAGGTACATACAGACAATGCTTTTACACAGTTCTTGCAACAAATTATAGACTGCACCACAGTCATTTCAAGCTCGTCCTGCTTTTCTTCATGGATGTGTGTAGAGATTTTCCTCCTTTAGAGACTTCCAAATCACTCTTTGACAAGGTGAAGTTGTGGAGCATTCAACATTCAATGAAAAACAATGGAGAAAATGTACAACTATAATAAATAGTTCGTGAATTTTTACAGCCAGAAAATATTTTTAAAGCTTAGTTGTGATTGTAACGTAGGAAAAACTAAAGAAAGAATATTTATGTGGTGCCCTTAACTCAATAACACGTCCAAAGGTGCTTTACAGGAGCTTTTATAAACAAAATATGACACTAAGCAATGTAAGGAGATATTAGGTCAGATGACTAAAAGCCAGAGCAAAAGAGGTAAATTTTAAGGAGCGCCTTTAAGGCAGGAAGAGAGATGCAAGGAGAGTACTTCAGAGCCGGGGCTTAGGGAACTGAAGGTACAGTAACCATTGATAGAACAATTGAAATCATGGGAGCTCAAGAGGTCAGAATTAAAGAGCTGCATATAGCTTGGAAGGTTGTGTGACAGGAGGAGACTCCAGAGGCATGAAGGGACAAGACCATGGATAGATTTGAAAAGAAGATAAGCATTTTAAAAACAAGATGTTGTCGGACCCAGAGTTAATATCATTTGGATCATTTGGATAGCAGTAACAGGGTAGGTCAGAGTCAGCATGGATTTATGAAGGGGAAATCGTGCTTGACCAATCTTCTGGAATTTTTTGAGCATGTAACTATGAAGATGGACAAGGGAGAGCCAGTGGATGTAGTGTACCTGGGCTTTCAGAAAGCCTTTGAAAAAGTCCCACATAGGAGATTAGTGAGCAAAATTAGGGCACATGGTATTGGGGGCAAAATACTGACTTGGATTGAAAATTGGCTGGCTGACAGGAAGCAAAGAGTAGTGATAAATGGGTCCCTTTCGGAATGGCAGGTGGTGGCCAGTGGGGTTCCACAAGGTTCAGTGCTGGGACCGCAGCTATTTACAATATACATTAATGAGACAGATGAAGGCATTAAAAGTAATATTAGCAAATTTGCTGATGACACAAAGCTGGGCGGCAGGGTGAAATGTGAGGAAGATGTTATGAGAATACAGGGTGACTTGGACAGGCTAGGTGAGTGGACGGATGCATGGCAGATACAATTTAATGTGGATAAATGTGTGGTTATCCACTTTGGTGGCAAGAACAGGAAGGCAGATTACTATCTAAATGGAGTCAAGTTAGGTAAAGGGGAAGTACAATGAGATCTGGGTGTTCTTGTACATCAGTCAATGAAAGCAAGCATGCAGGTAAAGCAGGCAGTAGAGTAAGCTAATGGCATGCTGGCCTTCATAACAACAGGAATTGAGTATAGGAGCAAAGAGGTCCTTCTGCAGCTGTACAGGCCCCTGGTGAGACTGCACCTGGAGTATTGTATGCAGTTTTGGTCTCCAAATTGGAGGAAGGACATTCTTGCTATTGAGGGAGTGCAGCGTAGTTTCACGAGGTCAATTCCCGGAATGGCGGGACTATCATATGTTGAAAGATTGGAGCGACTGGGCTTGTATACACTTGAGTTTAGGAGAATGAGAGGGGATCTGAATTAGACATATAAGATAATTAAAGGATTAGACACTCTGGAGGCAGGGGGCATGTTTCTGTTGATGGGGGAGTCCAGAACCAGAGGACACAGTTTAAAAATAAGGGGTAGGCCATTTAGAACAGAGTTGAGGAGAAACTTCTTCACCCAGAGAGTGGTAGATATATGAAATGCTCTGCCTTAGAAGACAGTGGAGGCCAAGTCTCTGGATACTTTCAAGAAAGAGATAGATAGAGCTCTTAAAGATAGTGGAATCAAGGGTTATGGGGATAAGGCAGGAACAGGATACTGGTTGTGGATGATCAGCCATGATCATAATGAATGGTGGTGCTGGCTCAAAGGGCCGAATGGCCTACTCCTGCACCTATTGTCTATTGTTTAAAATATAAGTCAGGGAGCAGAGGGATAATCGGTGAATGAGAATTATTGAGAATTGAAACAAGCTTAAGATGATCTCACATTTAGTGAGGATGGAATGTGGGAGACAAAGAATAAAGGAAGTTACAGCACACGAACAGGCCCTTCGGCCTTCCAAGCCTGCGCCAACCTCTGTCTAAACCTGGCATCTATTTTCTAAGGGTCTGTATCCCTTTGCTCCCTGCCCATCCACATACCTGTCCAGATACATCTGAAAAGACATTATCAAGTCCGCCTCTATCACCTCCGCTGGCAACGCGTTCCAGGCACCCACCACCCTCTGCGTAAATAACTTTCCACGCATATCTCTCATAAACTTTTCCCTTCTCACCTTGAAATCGTGACCTCTAGTAATTGAGTCTCCCACTCTGGGAAAAAAGCTTCTTGCTATCCACCATGTCTATACCTGTCATGATTTTGTAGGCCTCAATCAGGTCCGCCCTCAACCTCCGTCTTTCTAATGTAAATAATTCTACTCTACTCAACCTCTCTTCATAGCTAGCGCCCTCTATACCAGGCAACATCCTGGTGAACCTCCTCTGCACCCTCTCCAAAGCATCCATATCCTTTTGGTAATGTGGCAACCAGAATTGTACGCAGTACAGATACATTATTATTAATTAATGGAAGAGCAAGCTCCAGGAGCCAAATGGTCTACTCCTGTTCCTTGCTGGTGTGCTTGTCTGTAATTCATATGCCAGGAATGTTTGGAATAGAGATATAGAATGTAGATAACAAAGGCATGAATGACCAGTTGCAGCAGCAGATGAGATGTATTGGATGAATCTGAGTGTCACCACTGAGATAAAAATTGAAAGCTTTCGTGATGGTGTGAATATGAGATCAGAAATCATTTATTGGGGTCAGATGTCACACAAAGGTTGCAACAGCACACATTTATTCCCAGAATAGTTCCAAGGAGAAAGTAACAGTTAGCAACAAGGTTTAAAGCTGGGACTGAAAACAATGTCTTCAGCCTTCCCAATACTTATGGGAAGAAAGATTGGAAAATGCTTTAGCCAATTTGAACATAATAAACTAATATTAACAGCAACAAACCCCAAATCTATTCTTTTTAGTGATCTTGTTGAGGAATAAATATTGGCCTGCAAACTCATGAGATCTCCATGCTTTTCTCTGGATAGTGTCCAGGTACCACTGAAATCTACTTAATAAAAACAGATCAGGTCTTAGTTTTCTGCTTCATCTGAAAAGCACCCGTTGAAACCATAACTTGCTGCCATTGCTAGGACAGTCCTCAATATATCTAAGTCATAGACTCTTAGAGGTTTACAGCATGGAAACGGGCCCTTCTGCCCAATATATCCATACTGCCCAGTTTTCACAATTAGTCCCATTTGCCTGCATTTGGTCCATTTCCCTCAGTATCTATCCCATTCACGTTCCTGTCGAAATGTTTCTTAAATGGCAAAATTGTATTCGCCTCTACCACGAGATCTGGTAGCCCATTCCAAATATTCACCACTCTCTGTGTGAAAAAATTTGTCCCTCTGCACCCTTTTGTATCTCTCCTCTCTTACCTTAAACCGATGCCCTCCAGTTTTAGACTCCCCTACCATGGGGAAAAGCTGTCGGCTATCTACCTTATCTATGCCTCTTAGGATTTTACTGACATCTGTAAGGTCACCCCTCAGACTCCTCCATGCCAGGGAAAAAAGTCCCAGACTATCCAGACTCTCCTTATAACTGGAACCTTCCAGTCCAGGTGGCATCCAGTGTATCTTTTCTACACTCTTTCTAGTGTAATTATATCCTTTTCATAGTAGGGCAATGAAAACTGTACGCAGTACTCCAAATGTGGCCTCACTAGCAACAACACATCCCAACTGCTATACTCAGTGCTCTGACTGATGAAAGCGAGCATGCTGAAAGCCTTCTTCACCACCCTGTCTACCTGTGACTCCATTTTCAAGGAATTCTGAGCCTGTATCCCAAGAGCTCTTTGTTCTATAACACTCCTAAATGTTATCTAACTTCACCTAATGATTGCTCGAATAGAGGTCATATCTATGATCTGCTGGAATCCTAGCATACTACACAGATTTCACGAATCTTGATTGTCTATAAACCAGTCTTTGCTAAATTTTTGTCAGTCAATTCTTGATGGGATGGTTGTCCTCTTTAAAATGATGATATCATGGGAACTGTCATTGCAGTTATCAAGGTCAACATGACCAGTTGGTCACAAAGAGACCGGAGCCTTTTCTGCAGTAGGTACTGACATTTGTGCAAGACAACACGGAGAATCATGGAATCTGCCAGATCCACCGGAATCATTTCAGTCGCTTGATTCACAAATGTCTGCAGCTTCTGAATGACGTTGAAGTATAAATGTCAAAGATGGGTCTGACCTTGACAACCACTTGCAATAATTTTTGTAGCAAACAGCAGAGGTTCAATTCCTGCACCAGCTGACACTACCATGAAATGTCCGTCTTTTTCAACCTTGCCACTTGCCTGAGACATGGCGACCCTCAGGTTAAACTATAACTAGACATTTCTCCGAAGAGAGAGGAGTCCATGGTCCTCTGGGGAAATGGTGATACTACAGTTGTAAAGAAATATGGCTGCAGGTCTGATCAGATGTATGGCACAATTTGTTGCTAATTACAGCCTTTGCAGAGACTCTGACAAATGCATATTTGTGCATTTCTGCCTATACATTTCAACTGTCAAGGAATGGAAGCTGAAACAAAGGCATCAAACCTATTATTTAGCCTAAACACCATCAAGGTATGGACTCTTTGAGCTGGAGATACAAGTTAGACAAGGTAACAAGAGGGACAAGGCAGGCAGCTTAATGTTCCAGGAATGAGATGTTTCATCTGTGATGAAGACCGATGTAAAAAAGGTGGGAAAGTTGCATTACTGATTAGGGAGAATATCACAGCTTTATTGAGGGAGGACACGTTGGAGGGCTCATTCGGCGAGGTCATATGGATAGCGATCAGGAAAGGGAAGGGTGCAATCACTTTGATGGGGTTGTGCTACAGAGTTGTTGTATTGGGCGATTTTAACTTCCCTTATATTAGCTGGAAATCTCTTAGGCCCAGGAGTTTGATTGGTGGGCGGGGGGGGGGGAATGGTGTGGGGGGGGGGGGGTGGTTGGAATTTGTCTGGTGTGACCAGGATGGTTTCTTGAAGGAATATGTAAATAGTCAAACTAGAGAAGGGGCCATATTAGAACCTGATATTGGAGAATGAGCCTAGTCGGATAAGCAAAGTTTCAGTGGAGGAGTATTTTGGAAACAATGACCTTAATTGCATAAATTTTACATTACTTATGGATAAGTATTGGAAGAAAGTGTTACATTGGGGAAGGCTAACAATGAACTGGAGAATGTGGAAAGGGATGGCTGAGGGGAAATTTACATTTGCCATATGGAAATGTTTTAAAGGCTAGTTGACCAGAATTCAAAACCAGGATGTTCCTGCAAAAGCAAAAGATAAGGATGGCAAAATTCCAGAAACTTGCAGTAACATGAGAAATTGTGAGCTTGGTTAGAAAGAAAAAGGAGGCATATGTGATGTTTAGGAAACTGAAGGCAAACAGAGCCTTGAGGAGTATAAAGAAAGCAAGAAATAACTAAAACAAAGAGCTAAAAGGGGCCATGAAATGACCGCTACAAACTGGATTAAAGAGAGTCCCAAGGCTTTTTATACAAATATAATGATCGAGTGGGGGCTAGGGCAAGGGTAGGTCTACTTAAGAACAAAGGAGTCAACGAATGTGGGTGAGAACGTTAATGAATACGTTGTATCAGTGTTCACATAGGGGAAGGACATGGTGTCTAGAGTCGGGTATGTAGGAGTAAATTATTGCAGATACTGGAATCGATGCTGGAAACTAAAAAATGCTGGAGACCAAAGCAGTTCAGGCAGCATCCATGGACAGAAAGCAATCTAATGTTTCAAGTCTTTGCACAACACTTCTGGTCCATGTGCAAGAAAGACCCCAACCTTCCTGTAGCAGGTCATTTTAACACAGCATCCTGCTCGCATTTCCATTTGTCTGTCCTCGGCATGCTGCAATGTTCTTGTGAATCACAGCATAAACTGGAAGAACGACATCTCATCTTCAGACTAGGCACTTTACAACCTTCTGGACTTAAACTTGAGTTCAACACTTTCAAATTGTGACCCAACTCCCATTCACTCCCTTTCTTTTGGCTTTACTTGTTACATTCTCTGTCACAATGTCCTCTCTCCCCTCCCCCCACCCCGGTGGGACTGTGTGTTCTTTCAAGTCTGACAGTTAGACACACCATTGCTCTGCCATTCTTACATTCTGAACACTTAATCTGAGCTATCGACATCCTGAAGAGATAGAGAAAACTGCCGATGCTGGAGTCAGAGGTAACACAGTGTGGAGCTGGCGGAACACAGCAGGCCAAGCAGCATCAGAGGGACGGGAAAGCTAATGTTTCGGGTCGGGACCCTTTTTCAGAAATTGGTGAGGGGGAAGAGAGCTCTGAAATCAGCAGAGAGGTGGTGTGGGGCTGGGGAAGGTAGGTGGGATGGTGGTGGGTGAGTGCTGGTAGACTGTGATGGGGGTCAGTCAGTGAGGTGGGAGGAACGGATAGGTGAAAAAGAAGATGGACAGGCCAAGGAGGCGGGAATGAGAGGAAGATAGGTGGGAGAGAAAACGGACTGGTCAAGGAGGCGGGGATAATAGGGACTGGGGAAGGTAGGTGGATGGCGATGGTGAGTGCAGGTAGGTAGGTAGGTAGTGGTTGGGATTGGTCAGTGGGGGAGCGGATAGGTGGGAGAGAAGACAGACATGTCAAGGAGGTGGGGATGAAAGGGAGGGTTGACCATAGGATGAGGCGGGAGGTGGGGTGGGGAGATTTTGAAGCAAGTTAAAGTTCACATTGAGGCCATTGGGTTGTAGGGTTTCAAGGCGGAATACAAGTTGCTGCTCCTCCAGTTTTCAGGTGGCATTGTCGTGACACTGGAGGAGGCCCAGGATGGACATGTCGTCCAGGGAGTGGGAAGGGGAGTTCTTAGAATCACTACAGTGTGGAAAAAGGCCCTTCAGCCCAACAAGTCCACACCTAACCTCAGAGTATCCCACCCACACCCATCCCCTTGTAACCCACCTAATCTACACATCCCTGAACACTAAGGGCAATTTAGCATGGCCAATCCACCTAGTCTGCACATCTTTGGACGGCGGGAGGAAACCCACACAGACACGAGGAGAATGTGCAAACTTCACACAAACAGTCACCCAAGGATGGAATCGAACCCAGGTCCCTGGCACTGTGAGGCTGCAGTGCTAACCACTGAGCCACCGTGCTGCCCACCATGCTGAGTTGAAGCGGTTTGTGACTGGGGGGTGTTGTCGTTTGTCATGAACAGAGTGCAGGTGCTCTACAAAGTGGTCTCTGAACCTCTGCTTGGTCTCATCGATGTAGAAGAGGCCACATTGGGAATAGCAGATGCAGTAGACCACATTAGCAGATGTGCAGGTGAACATCTGTTGGATGTGGAAGGGTTTTTGGGTCCTTGGATGGAGGTGAGAGAAGAGGTGTAGGGGCAGGTGTAGCACTTCCCTCAGCACTCAAATCACACCCCCAGCTATTGCAGAAATGCTGCCCCCTCCACAATTCACATCAGCTCTGATGGCGAGTCATCTAAACTCAAAACATTAGCTTGCTTTCTCTTCATGCATGCTGCCTGACCCGCTGTGATCTCCATTATTATTTATTTTCAGTAGAGATGGGTATGTTGATATTCTAGGGCATGTCAGTATAAAAAAAAAGTGTTAGCTGTTTTGAAAAGCATTTGGTAGACAAGACCTCAGGACCTGATGGGATCTATCCCAGAATTCTGAAGGAGGGAACGGAGGAAATTGTTGGGGCCTTGGACAAAATCGTTGTATCCTTTTCAGTCACAGGAAAGGTTCCAGAGGACTATGAACAGCCAATGTTGCTCCTCTGTTTAAGAAGGGCAATAAAAATAATCCAGGAAATTACAAGCTAATGACCCTTATATCAGGTCGAGAAATTATTGGAAGTGATTCGTGGTGAGAGGATCTATTCATAGTTGGAAAAAAATTCAACTTATTAGCGTCAGGCAGCATGGCTTTGTGTAGTCATGTCTCACAAACTTGATTGAGTTTTAAGAGGAAGTGGCAAAGATGGTTGATGAGGACAGAGTGGTAGATATTGCTTACATGGATTTTAGCAAGGCCTTTGACAAGGTCCCTCATGGCAAGTTTATACAGCAAGTGAATTCACATGGGATCCGCAGTGAGCTGGCAAGATGGATGCAAAACTGACTTGGTCATAGAAAACAGAGAGTAGTGGTTGTAGGTTGTTTTTCTAACTGAAGATCTGTGACCAATGGTATTCCACAGGGATCAATTCTGGGACCTCTTTAAGACAATGTAGGTGACCCTATCAGTAAGTTTGCAGAAAACACAAAGTTTGGTGGATTAGTGGATAGTGAAGTGGACTGCCAAAGCATACAGCAGGAAATAGATTGGCTGAAGACTTGGGTGGAGAAACGAGAGATGGAATTTGATCTGGACAAATTCAAGATGATGCATTTTTGGAGATGTAATGCAGGAAGGAATTATACACTAAATGGCAGAATTGTTAGAAGCATCAGCAGAGGGATTGAGGCAGACATGTCCACAGTTCCTGAAAGTGGCAAGACTAGTGGATAAGATGGTCAAGAATGTATATTGCATGCTTGCTGTCATTGGTTGGGGTGTAGAGTATAAAGACTGGCAAGTCATGTTCCATACATATTGAACTTTAGTAAGGCAACATTTGGAATATTCTGGTCGCCACACTACCAGAATGTGGGGGACTTAGGGTGAGTGAAAAATGAACATTGGCTGGAAAGTGAGGATTTGACTTGAGGCATAATGGGGGGAATGGTGCAAAGGGTAGTTTCCAATGCTTAGAGACTTAGCTGGGGAAAGGGAAGGGTTCCTAAACTTAGAGTGGTGGAGAATGGAGACAAGGCCCTCAGTCTGGGTGACAGGAAGACATTTGAAGCCAGGCAGAGAGTTGGGGATTGGGGGTGGGGTGCTGAAAAACCAAGCCTAGGAATGGGGGTGCTGTTATCGCAAGAAGTATTTGTGTATATATTGTGATATAAACTGTAAGATTTGTATGTAAATGTTAGTTCCAACAAACTTGAATTTCTGGGGCTAGGCTGGTAACTGGTTGGTTTTTCTGAGCATATGATGTTTCTAATTGTAAGTATTTCTGTGGCTATGATGGTTTATCTTAATACTTTTGAAGTCTGTCTGTCAAGTCAATGGATTTTGGTGCACTAATAGACTTTTGTATATTTTAGATTGTTTTCAATCTAACCTGGTAAATAATAGGACCACAAAGGCTTGTTAGAGTGCTCTAGACAATTTCTTTTTAAACTTGTGTAGACTCCCTTGCCCGAGAGAGAAAAAGTTTTAGGTTCACTTTAACTTTGGGTAATACTTTAGTTCAAGGACTGATGTTTTTGAGAATTTTACCAACTGTGTTTTTCTGCTGAAACAGCACCTGTTTCATTTCTTTGCAATCAATAGAAGAGTGTTTTAGGATTAATGAGATTGTACTTTTCACCATGTGCTTGAGGTTTTTGAATCGGTGTTGTAAGTAGACAGTTTGGGTTATTCTATTTTATTCTTGTGTCTTTTGTAACAAACTTCCATTTTGTTTTAATGCAGAATCTGGAGCATCGTATGCACGGTTCAGCAAGAGACCACCTTGCGAGACATATAAAATTTTGATGTATTGAGCCGAGTTCCTCTGTCAGGGATTTGACTTGTCCGGGAATAACATCAGCTAGGCTCGTGAAAAAAAACCTGAATCAGAACTTGAAGTAGTTTTGACTCAAACAAAAAATTGCCAAGAGAGATTTATGAAGCATTCTGGTCACTTCCTAGTTGTTTTGCAATAAGTATACTGAAATGAAAATTCAATTGTACAAAGCTGGCTGAGTGCCAATGAGATAACTTAATCTTGGCTCACAAATTTGTAAACTATAAAGGATCTTAGCAGTAATTTTTCTAACTTCTGTATTTCTCTAAGTGACTATTAGTCTTAAGACAAATGATTTCAATGATTTCCAGGTTTTGTAGGCAGTGCATGTTCCTGATCAATTTAATCAAAGGTAAAAAAAAGGGCTTTCAGAGAACAGACAAATTGTTTGTGTTTCACTTAAAACTTAAGTGAATTTTTTGATATAAGATAGTGAACAGTGCAATTGTAATATCATTTCATGGATTTTGAGATGGCATACATTTGTTATATAGACTAATTAGAACACAGAACTTATTATTCAAAGAAATCAGAGCACAATTTCAAACTCCATTTCATTTTCACCATTTGTAATGCATTACACGGCATTTGTTTCAATAGTCAAAAAAAGACAAAGCCTACAGAGACAATTTTTGTCCGTGTCTTTTATCCTTCACTTCTGACTGGCAATGGTCTGTGGATTAATGCTTGATCCACAGTCAAAAGTTGCATTTACATCTGCAAACATTGTTACCTGAGACATCTATTGTACGGTGGAAACCATCTATTCAGTTTAGTTATGATCTTCTGATGTTGAAGCTAACAATCAAACATAAATACATTGAAAGCAATCACAATGGGATATGTAGAGGGAACAGAGACTGGCTCTGGGTTATTCTAACAAAGAAATGGCATGGGCTTTAGTAGGCAAAAAGGCCAGATTTTCCTGCTGAATTGGGAAATCCCAACCTACAAACTTTGCGCCTTCTGAAATGCACCTGAATCATGTGTAACTTTATCTGGGAATTTCCTCTGTCCCTATAGGGGTTGGGTTTGCAGCACATTCAGTGATCTGTGGTGAAATATATGAGGACATTGAGTGCAAATGTGGTTTGGTTGGAAGAATGTTTCAATTTTCTAACCCACAGCCCAATTTCAATATTACTTCAAGGCACCCCCACCAAAATCTCACCCCTCTGACTATTTGGCCCTTCAGGTAATTAATCCTTGATAAAGGCCAACCTTTGTCATCAAAATTTCATACCAAAAGCAATTAATACTTTGCTAATAGCTAACAGAGTGTGGAGCAGTAGGAACACAGCAGGTTGGGCAGCATCAGAGGAGCAGGAAAGTTGGTAGTGAGTTCAGATAGGGAGGCGCTCCTCCAGTGTCACAATGACACCACCCGCAAACTGGAGGAGCAGCACCTCATATTCCACCTTGGGACCCTACAGCCCAATGGCCTAAGGGTGGGCTTTACTAGTTTCAAAATCTCCCCAGCCTCATCCTATGACCAACCCTCGCTCTCATCCCCACCTCCTTGACCTGATGCATTCCTATTCATCTTCTCTCCCACTTATCCACCCCTCCTATCTCACTGATTAATCCACAACCACTGCCTACCAGCACTCACCTACCACCATCCCACCTACCTTTCCCAGCCCCACTACTCCTCTGTCTATTTATATCTGAGTTCCCTTGCCCCTCCCCATGTCTGAAGAAGGGTCCTGACCCGAAACGTCAACTTTCCTGCTCCTCTGATGCTGCCTGGCCTGTTGTGTTCATCCAGCCCCACACTGTATTATCTCTGAGCCCAGAATCTGTAGTTCTAGCTATCACTAATATTTTGCTAACCTGTTTGAGCTGCCAATTTAACTGTGAATTGGTTACCCCTGCACACATACTTGTATATAAATCTTACTGTGGGATAAAAATATTTCGGGTGTAAATCAGATTTATTTGAACCAAAACATAGAGTTCACATGTGAGTCATGGCCTATTCTGTTCCCCATCCTCTATGAGAGAATAAGTGAAGTTTGAACCCAGTGTTCTTTTGCAATTTTAGCTAGGCCGCAGAGTCTCTAAAGCTGCCAGAAATTCAGACTCAAGCGTGTTATGGGAAAGTTTTGGGTGTAGTTCACCTTGGCGTAAATAAAAAAAATCAGACTGAGACATTTGGAAGCTTTACTGGTGTTTGTTCATGCATATGCGATGGGAAAACACGATTCCCGTGGAAAACTGGATCTTCCTGGAGTTGTTATGGAACTTTAATTTTCATTCTACCTTTACATGGGTGTTACATTATTTGAATCATCCAGTCATCATGTTTCCCAATTATCAGTATTATGCGTGATTCCATTCATCCAATCATGGTCAAATTCATCTATGCTGGTTGAATAGTAAATTAACACCAAGGCAAATGCCATCGCCCCCTCCCCCCATCCCCTCCCCACCCCCGATGGTATACCACTGTACCACCACTTCAAGCAGAGAGGGCATATCCAGGGATGGTGATGGTTTTGTCTGGGATATTGTCTGTGAGATATGATTCCATCAGTACGATTATATCAAGCAGTTATTTGACTAGTCTGTGGGGCAGTTCTGTTACTTTACAACTTTGATCCATTCTTTAGACATTATAATAGCGTTCATTACAAATTGCTAGGCCATTTAAGAGTTAACCACATTGCTATGATTCTGAAGTCACGTGTAGATCAGAACAAATACAGATACAGATTTCCATCCCTAAAGGACAATTAATGAACTAAATGGGCGTTTATAACAATCAACAATGGTTACATGGTAAACATCAGATGATCATTTTAATTCTATGTTTTTTATTTAAGCTCAAAATTCACCATCTGCCATGGTAGGAGTCTGTCAGCATCTGTGGAGAAAAAAATTAACACTTTAAGAACAGTGACCCTCCTTTTGAACTAAGAATCATCTGGGAACATAGTAGGAGTTGAACTCCTGTTCCCAGATGATTCTTAGTTCGAAAGGAGGGTCATGTTCTTAAAGTGTTAATTTTTTTTCTCCGCAGATGCTGACAGACCCATTGCAATTTTTGTTTTTGGTTCTTCTCTGAGCATTCGCCTGGATATCTGCAGTACTGGTTCAGTGATATTACTGGACTTGGACATTCCCTTCCCTCTAAGATATGTTACAGGATCATAGGATAGGATAGTGAAGAAGAAGGTCATTCAGCCCATTACATTTGTACCAAGTCCAGCATCTGCAGTTCCCATTATCTCTGATAAAAAAAAGTCATGTTGATTTCAGTTTATTCATTACATCAATTATCCTAACTCAATGGACATTGGTTAGCAACATACCTGCCATTGAAAAACTTCCCCTTACCAATAATCTCTGTGAGATTTCCCCTAAATCTTTCAACTCTGAGGAGAACAACCCCAGTTTGTCTGGACTTTCCAAATAACTGAAGTCCTTATTAACATTCTACTCTGCCATATCTTTAAGGAACAGACATCTTTCCTCAGTCCAGTGCCCAAAACTGAACACACTGGCTCAGTGGTTAGTGCTGCTACCTCACAGTGCTAGGAACCTAGGTTTGAATCTAGCATCAGGTGACTGTCTGGGTTAAGTTTGCATATTCTCCCCACATCTGTGTGGGTTTCTTCTCATAGTCCAAAGGTGTGGAGGTTAGGTGGATTGGCCATGCTAAATTGCCTGAAGTATCCAGGGATTGCCTATATGCAATTTATGTAGGAACTGTTGGGCTTAGGATAAGGGAGGTAGGGGCATTGGGTGTGTGTGGAATGATCCTTGCACGGTCAGGGAGGACTGAATGGCCTGCTTCCATACTGTCGGGAATCTATTATGAACACTGAGGCCTAACCAGTGACTTATGAAGACCTGGCATAACCTAAATATCCAATATGCTTTTAATTGTAACCCCCTTCACAATTTCCTTGTTATATACACAAGATTTGTACAATTACATTTCTATTAGTACATATATCAGGCAGAATTTAATCTTTCCTCATGAACGAGCTAGAGGGCAAGTGAGGACATGCAACCAGATGGTCAAATGTGGGACACAGAGCCTGTTGCCTTCCCGATTCCCCAAAATAACTGAGGCAGAATTGCTTCCATTTTTCTGAACTCCAGTCTGACACATTGACACTATGGTAAGATCCAGCTCTCCAGGAGGAAGGCCTCTGCTTAACTATGTTCCAAAGTGACACAGTAAGCCTCTCAATTTTATCAACTACTGTCAGATAAAGTCAATAGTATCAATGCAACAGTAACAGGCAGTGCATCTGCACAGATTTATATTTTAAATTCATATGTTGCCATAAATAATTGAATCATTTGTGTAAATATGTTAAATCATTTCCTGTGTTGCACTGTTCTATGTTCTATTCTACTGTCATTGTAAGGCAGCAGGAGTGCTACAGTGTCACATTCTATATCCCAAAGTTCCTCATGTCACGTTGCAGAGAAGCTTCTGTAGTTTCTGCTTCTCTTTCCTAATTGTTGCAAGGTTTTCCATTCTTTTCCATTTGAATAATTACAAAAATCAAAATATTATATAAAAAAGGTCACAGTTTTCAAAATAAGGTCTGAATCATATGGTCATCCTGGTTTGAATATTTGCTTGTCTTCTAATCATATTTCACCTGAAGATTGCAGTTAATGCTCATGTACAAAATTACGCAAGAAAATGGGTTCAGACATATTCAAGAGATGCTCAAGAGAAAAATTGAGCAATGGAGAGAAGCATGAGGCCAAAAGCAAAAGGAATATGTAAGCTAAAATATTTGCTACAAATTGTTTGTTTCTAAACCTTTGCCACAGTACTACATATTATTTTGTAAGTGCTTGGTTGAAAGAAACATTGTGTTTGAAATGAAAAAGTGATTTGGTTGTACAATATATAATCCCATACATTACAGCACAGGAACAGGCCCTTTGGCCCACCAAGCCTGTGCCAATTCCTACTCCTTATTTTGACCCACTAATTGTTGCCCATATGCGATTTCAATCCCTCTGTTTGACTCCCGTTCATGTGTCTTATCAAGATATGCCTTACATATTGCTAACATGCCTGCTTCCACCACTGCCACTCGCAGTGCGTTCCAGGCACCCAGCATCCTCTGTGTGAAAAATTTTCCCCACACTTCTCCCCTAAACTTTCCCCCTCTCACCTTAAACCTGTGCCCTCTTGTAGTTGACCTTTCACCCTGGGAAAAAACATCTAACTATTGATCTTATCTATGCGTCTCATAATTTTGTAGACCGGCATCAGGTTGACTCTCAGTTTCCGTCTCTCCAGTGAAAATAGTCTGAGTTTGTCCAGCCTTTCCTCATCACTAAAACCTTTCAGACCAGGCAACACCCCGGTAAACCTTCCCTGCACCCTCTCCAAAGGATCCACGTCCTACTGGTAGTGTGGCAACCAGAATTGTATGCAGTATTCCAAAAGTGGTCGAACCAAAGTTTTATTCAACTGTAACATAATGTGCCAGATGTTTTATTTGGCACCACAGCCAATAAAAGCAAGCATGTGCTATGCCTTCTTGACCACCTTATCCAACTGTGTTGCCAATTTCAGGGATCTGTGGACCTGTACACACAGATTCCTCTACACATTAATGGTCCCAGGGTTCTGCCATTTATTGTGTAATCCACACCTTAATTTCATCTTCAAAAATGCTTCACCTCATATTTGTCTGGATTAAATCTGCCATTTCTCTGCCAAAATCTGCAATCTATTTATATCCTATTGTATCTTTTGATAATCCTCCTCACTAACTACAATTCTACTGATTTTTCTGTCACCCACAAACCTACTAAACAGGCCACCTAAATTTTTTTCCAGATCATTTATATATATTGCAAACAACAAAGGTTCCAGCACTGATCTCTGCAATATACATTAGTTATTGATCTGCATTCCAAAAAGCAGCCTTTTACTGCTGCTCTCTGTCTTTTATGGCCCGCTCACCCCAGATCCCGTAAGACTCCTCCTTTTGTACCAGCCTGCCATGAGTAGCCTATCAAATACCTTATCGCTAGAAAGCCCATTAATTTCCAAATGTGAATAAATCCTGTCTCTCAGTATCTTCTCCAACAGCTTTTCCACCACTGACATCAAGCTCACCAGCCTGGTAATTACCTGGATTATTGCTGTTTCCCTGCTTAAACAAAGGAACAACATTGACCATTCTTCAGTCCACTGTAACCTCGTCTGAGGACAAAGGGGATGCAAAGATATCTGTTAAGGCCCAGCTATTTCCTCCCTTGCCTCCCTGGGATTGATCCCATCTGGCCCTGGGGACTTGTCTACCTTAATACATTTCAAGACGCCAAACACTTCCTCCTTCATTACGTTGACCTGCCAGGGAGCATTCACACAACTTTTCCTCACATCAACATCAATCATGTCCCTCTTTTTGGTGAATGCCGATATAAAATACTCATTAAGGATCTCACCCATTTCCTCTGGCTCCACACAGACCCTCCCTCCTTTATCCTTGAGGGGACCTATTCTTTCCCTAACTACCCTCTTGCTTCTAACAGATGTATAAAATGCCCTCAGATTTTCCCCTTAGCCCTGCAGGCCAAAGACATTTTATTGACCCTTTTGGAATAGAATGGAATGCCTACTGTGTGGAAACAGGCCACTTGACTCAACAAGTCCACCCAGACTGCTCCTCTTACTATTTCCCTATAATCTATGGCTGATGCACCTAACCTACACTCCCCTAAACATGATGGGCAATTTAGTGTGGCTAATCTCCCTAACCTGCACATTTTTTGACCGTGGGAGGAAGCCAGAGCACCTGGCAGAAACCCACGCAGACGCAGGTAGAATGTGCAAACTCCATACGGTCAAAGGCCCAAGGCTGGAATCAAACCTGGATCACTGGCACTGTAGGGCAGCCGTGCTAAACACTGAGCTACCATACTGCCCTTTTAGCCCTCTTAACTCACCATCTGAGCTCCTTCCTACTCTCTGTATATTCTTCAAGGACTTTTTTTTTCAGTTGCCTAGACTTCAAGTATGCTTCCTTTCTTTTTGACTGTGCTGATAATTTCCCCTGTGATCCAAGGTTCCCAAACCCTGCTATTCCTGTCCTATATTTTCACAGGTACATGCCTATCCTGAACTCTAATCAACCAGGCTCCCAGGTCAGACGTGGATTTACCCTCAAATAGCCGTTCCCAATCCACATTCTCTAATTCTTGCATAATTCATTTATAGCTGGTCTTCCTTCAAGCGCCACTTTTGTCTTTTTCCATAAGTACCCAAAAATGTATGGAATTATGGTTACTATTGCCAAACTGCTCCCCCACTGAAACTTTGATCACCAGGCTGGACTCACTCCCAATACCAAGTCCAGTATGGCCTTCATCTTCATAAACTATGCATATATTATTTCAAAAACCCACATGGATACATCTAATAAATTGTTCCCCCTCCAAACTCCTGGCATGAAGGGAGACAATATAAGGGAAGTTAAAATCATCCACTGCAACAATCCTGTTGTTTTCACATTTTTCCAGAATCTGAGTACATATCTCTTCTACTATTTCCTGCTGGCTGTGGGGAGATTTATAGTACAATCCCAACACTGTGATTGCATCCTTCCTATCTCTTAACTCTACCCATAATGCCTCACTGCAAGATGCCTCCAGCATGTCTTCCCTTAACATAGCTGTGGTATGCTCCCTGGCCAGTAATGCAACTCAGCCACCTCTTTTGTTTCCTCCTCTGCCTTGTCTAAAACATTGACATCTCACAACAATAATCTGCCAATCCTGCCCCTCTTTCGACCGTGTCTCTGTGATAGCAAAAGCATCATAACTGCATGCATGATCTAAGTTCATCCGACTTACCGGTTATATTTCTTGTATTGAAGCAAATACAGTCCAACTCTCCAGTTCTGTTGAGCTCAGTATCCCCTCACTGCCTAGTCTTCCTCTTAGCCATATTTGCTTTAGTCTCAAGCTCTTCCCCAGACTCTATATTTACTGACCAGCTGCTCTGGTTCCCTTTTGTTTCAGCATTTGAGTAGACGTTGCTGACAAGCCCGCATTTATTTCCTGTCTATCCTGATCATGAATAGGGAGTTGTAATTTTTTTATGATTAATTAAGCTAATAAATATTACCAGAATACCATTTACTCACCCCAGGGATCAGGGTATTCACGTAATTTCATTATTTTAATACTATATTAGTACCTTAATAAATTCCACGTTTAAGTAACCATGATTCAGTATTCCCAGAATGAAGTGGTGCTCACTTCACTGGCTCACGTCCTGTCATTTTTCAATCATCAATTCTACTTGTCCTTGATTCCCCAAGATGTGTACCTCACAAGCACCAGATTGAAGAACTACCTTGTCTTATTGCTGAAGACAAACAATCAATATTCTTATGAAGTTTTTATCATCTCTTTCTATTCAGTTAATGGGATTGAAATATTAGTATACCAACGACAATTTGCATTTGTTAGTGCAGTTCTTAAAAGAACAAAGGCAGAGCTATTGGATGATTCATTAACATCTAAGCCTGCCACAGATATTACCAGAATACCATTTACTCACCCCAGGGATCAGGGTATTCACGCAATTTCATTATTTTAATACTATATTAGTACCTTAATAAATTTCACATTTAAGTAACCATGATTCAGTATTCCCAGAATGAAGTGGTGCTCATTGGGCTTCCATGTGATTTTTTCAAATCACTCAAAGGACTGGTAATTTATTGCCCATGAGGCAGCTACCTGAAACATGCTGCAGGTAATATCACCGTGTGTATCCAACATGCAGTGCATTATGGTGCTTACACAGCATATCACCAAGTAACTTGGTCAAATGTAATCCTCATTATATTCTGCTGCATTATGTATTGCTTATTTAGCTATTTGGGAAGTTCTGTCAGCTTCAGTTATTTTATGTACAGCTCTTGACAAAGTAGCTTACAGCTTACAGAATCGAAATTTATAAACCCTTATACCTATTTAATAGAACGTTGTCCAAGTCACTATTCCCATTAGGGTTCCTGCTTGAATCTTTAATACAGAGCAAGAAATTGTGAGTGCACTAACCGTTTTCATCAAGGGAACAATGATATAGGCTTTTAAATATAAGCAAAAAATGCTGAAATTCAAAATTAGTTTCTTGTAACAAGTCAGTCAGAATATTTACTCCGCAAATACTGCGTTCTCAGAAATAATACTGGAGCATGTCATATGAAGTCAATAATTGCAACAGGCTTCTTTTGCCAGTTGTTGACAATTCCAACAAAGGTCAGAAGTGAAAAGCCAAAGAACTGACAAGAATAGCAAATATCCATACTGTTCCCTGGATGGCAAAAAGCACACAATTCCATTTGCAGAGTGCTGTGTGAGATAGCACGACAAAGGCAATTTCAGATCTTTTGGTCTGGTGTGTCAGCAACTCACTGCATGGCCCATGTGACACTCCAACACGTAAACATGGCTCAGAGACTATTTCCAGTGGTGCTGCAAGGTTCTGAATCAGACCTGTCCTGGCATCACAGTTCAACACTGAAGTTCTAGGCAATTAATTTCCGTAGCATTTTGCAAAGAACAAGTATTAAGTTATAAGATGGGCATCTCACAAGAGCCATTTATAGGACCAAGCACCCCAATTGTACCATAATAATTTAAAGAAACCCTTTGATTGCAAAGTGTCTGACAGTGTTCTGGAGTGTTTATGCAGGTTTTGTAATGGGCTGAATCCTGTGATATTTCGGCTCAGTATCAACTTCATCACGTTTCATTGAGGATTTCTCTCTGTAAGGCCCAGCAATATTTCTCGTCACATCACCCCAAACTCACCTCATTGATGATCCACTATGCCCCTAGCGCAGCCTCTTATCCAATGCTCGCTGAATTCTACCAAACTGTCACAGCCGGAAGGATTTGTCACTGCTGGGATTTCCTGAAAGAGAATGGTATCCCTGGAGCCCACGCCATTTTGAAAAGTCTCTGAGGAAGCATCACCGGACTCATAACAATATCTCTGGTTTCTTTTCATAGATGCTGCCAGACCTCTGAGCTTTTCCAGCAACTGCTGTTTTTGTTTCTAATTTATAGCATCCGCAGTTCTTTTGGTTTTTGTTTTTGAAAGATGCCTCTGTACCCAAAAAAAAGTCTTGCCAGTCCAGTGTTCCCCTGCACAGTTCCTAGCATGGGACAAACAAGGCTAAGTCAGAAACAGTCTCTGACGGCCTCTCAGGTTGCAGCAGAATTCTCTGACAAAGCAAGAAACTCTTTGGTGGAATCTTGTAGGGGTGTGACAAATGTGGGCAATGGTCAAAAACGTGGGAGAATCATACGAGAAGTTGAGCAAGGCCATTCTTGACATCGGGACTAAGTTGTTGCATTTTCAAACTGAGGTCCAGATTTTGAAAAGAGATCCATGCCGGGGAACAGTGAGATGCCAGTAAAGAGGGGTTATTGCATGTTGTTGGCCTCTTTAATCAATGTGTAGCTTCCTTTCCTACTACAACCAAAAGGATCAGAATTCTGCCTATTATAAACACCAAAAATGTAGGAAGTACACAACAGATCAGACAATTACAGAGACAGAAAATTGGGCCTTGATATTCTGATGACCGGATCATTGGAGCAATGTAGAGTGGGATTATATTTCAGGACAATTTGGAATCACTGACGCAGCAGAATTTGTGGGAACTTGAAACTTTTAGTGGATAATTCCCACTTCTGAAAGCTACTGAGAAAAGCCCATTGAAGTCAGACATTTCAGAGACTATCTGAATTCCAACTCATTTAGATTTAATAGTTATCCCTGAGGTACCGGAAGATTTTAATCACTTACTCCTGGCTAAATGTAAAATTGAACCCTGGCCTCACTACTGACCCTTTCAACTATAGCTCCCTGATAACCCTGACACCATGCCTAACCATCTCTCCTTGCCTGGCCCAACATCCACCTTAACCCCCCCAACCCACCCAACCAACTAATGTCTCCAAGCCAATCCGAGTTTGCAGGACCCAACATCACCATCAACACCCTGATCACCCCAGTCCCAAAATACTTTATCAACCTACTCCACCTACCCATGACATACCCTAAACACTTGTATACATACCTGATATACTACCCACACATCCAACTAGCTCCTGTCCATTTACCCCTTCACTTAACTTATGCATTTACCTTTCCTTAGTCAGTCAAGGTGCCCTTGGGCCTTTTAACTCCTGAAATATGTTAACAAGTGCCTTGCAAATATAGGCATAGCTTGGCCTCAGTGCAACACACTGTCTAGAATGATTTTATTTCCCCCTTATTTCCTCTAAGGGACATATTCTGGGCAGGCAAGACTCTGAAATGTGGCCACAAAAGCCACCAGCAGTTAAGCAGCTAATGCTATAGAGGATTACAATCAGTCAAATTCATTTCAATGGTCATTGAAATTTCTCTGCCTGAGGTAATTTCCTAACAGGTCAGCCTTCTGCCTGTCAATTTGCCTTCTCTTTGACCCTAATTCACATCCTGGTGGCACATCATAATTTCATGGGGTAAAGAAAGGTGGGGACAATGCATTGTGCCCAAGCAGCCTCAAAATTTGACATTTTGTTTCAAAACTGAATTACTTCCTGGACACTGTGAAAGTACTTGCAACCACTTGATAGAATACAGAAATAATGGAGATTGTTCCAGAACTAGATTGTTCTTTGGATTGGTGAAAAACTAATGATTTGCATTTGTCCTTCTAAACACTCAGCAGGATGTAGCAATCAATAGCAGCAATGTTAGTCAAGACTCCTGACACTAATGGGCTCTCAGACTTGATGCTTTAGAGATTTTGTCTGCCAAGACTCTTCTTCTTACCATTTAGTTCATTTGAATTGTTGGATGAATGAAATAATGCTTCAGTTTGTTCGTTATTCTGTACTTCCTGCTTTGAAGGTGGAGCTGCTAAAATGCACTCTTTAGACAGGCAAACTCATCACAAATATTCAACATTCGCCCACCTCAAAGATATATTTTTCCTGTCTAGCTGCTGCAGGATCATTTAGAATATAGGGCCAGCTGTTTACGTCAATGCAAGGTGCTATTATGGCACTTCATCAATGCACTCTTGCCAGATTTTCAACCGGAGGTGAAAGGGTGGCACACAGTTAAAGTTTGGCCAAAGGTTACCTTATAGAACAACATACAAATTTTCTATGCTCACTCACCATTCTGCTGAAAAATAAAAAAAAAATTTGATTGATTGTAATTTGCATGGAGTATTATGGGATCTGCTTAAAGACATAAATGGTAACAACAATTGTTTCAATGAAGTCATACAAGAAGCAAAAGAGGTGGGTTTCCCAGGAAAATCAGTTCCCAGAGCTGATCTCACCCACAGAAGCAGCTACCGCAATAGAATTTGTCATCATTGCCATGGAAAGATACTAACCCAGTAGAAATATGCAGAGAACAAAATGCCTGTCCTTCTACAGCTACTGTGTTGACATTTCACACTCCAAAGCCCTGAAATATTCAGTCTTTTTTTTACAAGTATCATTGTGACTTTTCTTACATGGTATGAGCAAATGCATCAAGCTTATCTCAATCAAACACACTGGAGTCTTTTTTTATGTTGTTCCAGCTAATTTATCAATCAGATTCATCACATTAAACATTGAACAGATTTGTCAAACAGAAAAGGGCACAAACAGTAAAGCTAGTAAATTAAAGAAAGTGGAGAAAATGAGGCTAGAAAAATTAAGTATTGTGTGAAAAATGAAATGTAAAGGTCATGAGCATTTGTACAATAATGCACTTGTGGTTTCTTAAAATTCTGAGCACTGTTTTCATTTCAACTGGTCAGAGATTTTCACATAACTGGACAACAAAAGAACAGAGTTTTCAACAGCAAACTTTCAAAATGTACATTTTTAAAAAGAATGGCATCAAAGTTAGAAATTCAACTACTCAATCCCATCTGTGCTGACTCATTCCAGGTTAGGCTGAAGTACCTATACGACACCTCCCATCAAACTGCAACACTGCATTTGAGTACAGATACACAGCCACTATTTAATCAATGAATCCTTATTCGTAGTGATCCAGCTGAGTACAGGGCTTATGGCAACAAAGTGTAGAGCTGGATGAACACAACAGACCAAGCAGCATCAAAGGAGCAGGAAAGCTGGCGTTTCAGGTCTGGACCCTTCTTCAGAAGTGATTTACATCTCTACACCTTGTTATCTCAGATTTTCCAACATCGGCTGTTCCTACTATCTCTGAGTACAGACCTATGTTCATTTCTCCATGCTCGAACTCCTGGGCTTTCCTTTCAGTTTAGTAGCCATTTTTCAAATTCAATGAGGAATCAACATTATCACTGAGAAAAGATGTTTTCTCATTAGTTTCCTCATCTGCTTGAAGAAAACACAAGCCCTCTTAATGAAGAAACCTGCATCTGCATGCTTCCCTCAATGTTATAACTCTTCTGACATCACCATTGAATGTTTGCTGATATTAACATTTTCTGTGACATTTTCTCAGGTCCAGTTAATGATAGGTCTGAGCATGGGATCATTAACTGGACCTGAGACAATTTGCAGAAGTCTGCCTCCAAGCCACACTCCACCTGGCTTTAAGGTACACCATTGCTCCTTTCCACAAGATCTCAAATAACTACTATTTGTGTTAATGCTCTAAAAACTAAGTACAAAATTAAGAAGTAATTAAGTAATAAATTAATTTGATGGCTCCATGAACAGAACTTTCTATGAATTGTTTTTCTCACGTTTAACATCCTAAACACCGAGTGTCATTAGACTGGAGGGAGAGTAGGAGAGTTGCTGTGAATAAAGATTGAAATCTGTACTAACCCAGTTTGCTTGCTTATTGTTCTGCAATAAAGTGTCAACTTGATTCTTCCTAATATAGATTAGATTCCCTACAGTGTGGAAACAAGCCCTTAGCCCAAACCGCCCCTTGAAGCATCCCACCCAGACCCATGCCCCTATAACCCACACATCCCTGGACACTACAGGCAATTTAGCATGGCCAACCCACCTATCCTGCACATCTTTGGACTATGGAAGGAAACTGGAGCACCCAGAGGAAACCCACACAGACACGGGGAGAATGTGTAAACTCCACACAGGCAATCGTCTGAAGCTGGAATTGAACCTGGGTCCCTGGCGCTGTGAGGCTGCAGTGCTAACCACTTATCCACCATGCCACCCTGAGCAGAACCTATCGTGTAACTGAACTGATGATTAAGAAGCTGCTGTTATGGAAATTAATGATAACACAGTTTGGGTTCAATATGTCAGATAATTTGCCCTACTGTCGTAGTATTATTTTAATGCATTCCAAAAAATAAAATTTTGTTGATCCAAGAGCAATAAGGAAATTATCATTTTACAAAAATCAAAGGATGTTTATTTAAGCAGTCAATTTTCAGGACATATCCTAAATAAAATAACATGTTTGCCACAGGATTTTTTAAAATCATTTTTCAAGAATTCATTGATGTAAAAGATGTTCTGATCTCAAATGTTCTAAATTGTAGAGGACAGTTTTCTGAAGCTCAAATAACCAAATGCAGGCACGATTCTACTGCAAATAATTTCTTGAGCAGTGAGTAATGCATCCGGTACTGTTACTCACTTTTGCTATGTTGAACCCTATTAAATATTTTAATTTTTTGCTTTAAATTTAGAATGTCAAGCACTTATACTACCTTTGAGGACAAATGGTGCATCTTTAAATTGTTTCTATTAAAACTCAGAAGGTGCATGGCTCAGAAATTGATGTTAATTTTAATAGTATTCTAAAAGACGATTGCGGTATTAACAAATAGCAGTCACTATATACAGTAGCAATTACAGCTTCCAAATTACTGCACCTACTGTTCACTGCTGATAGTAACACAAAAAATAAGTAATAGCATTTGTCAATGTTGTGAACGATGGTGTGCAAGTGATCTTTGGCTTTTGCATATACCACACTGATTTTGAACAGAAAATTCAGCAGGATATGAAATGGGCTCCTGACCGATTCTGTGTTCCCATAATTAACCAACTGCATCCTTGATTTCTGAGCGCTGTGTCAGGAATATTGTATATTCCAAGCTGCTCAGGGAAATGAGTCGCATAACTTCCAATCTTTGCCTAACTAGTTTGCAGAAAAACATGAGTAATATTTAAAATAAGATGGTTTTTTGTCATTCTGTCAAAAAAGGATCCATTTTATATTTTAAATTTATATTCTCCAAATAAAATTCAGGTTACCATTTGAAGGATTTGGTAAACCAATAGAGAATGTTGATTTCCTTCTGTTAATGGGTATCATGAAACACTGACAAAAACAGCTCAGTTGGTAAGAATGAAAGTAAGATATTCAGTCATTCTAATTTACCCAGTTAGATCCTTAAACATGACTTAAGATGATAATTTTAATTTTCCTTGTTCCTTACCTCTCCTCCTCAGTGTAAAAAGAAGGTTCCCTCTACTTTGTGTTTGAATATTTAAATTAGAATTTATTCTGATAATCTGGACCATTAGCCAGATTTCCTATTCCCTTGTTTAACAGCTGCAGCTGAAAAATGTATTTTTTGACCTTTCGGAAACATCGCTGACGTTATTGCTTTTGATAAATTCCTTTAACTGGGCTGCTTGCAGGTCGTCTTTTTCAGGGCCAATCTAAAATTGTGCCAGGACATGGACTCATCATTCTACTGACAAGAATCCTCTAAAACAGCTTTAAAATGAATTTAAAGCCAGCAGAAAGTCAGAAAAAAAAAGAATTGCATGAATTTTGAACTAGCCAGCCAGTAGAAATTGACTGAGTAGTCGGAAAACGTGTCAGAAGATACAGAGAGAGCAAAAGTAAATAATGCAAAGGAAGGGAATACAAAGGAAAGCTTCCAATTAGTGAAATTGAGGGAATTAATTTTAAACTAGTTTGATGCTAGATGTCTATATCATGTCTATATTTTACAAGTGACTTTACAGTCACTTTATTTATTGACTTATGTTGTGTTTCATATCTTTGGACAGAAAATCTAAAATACTTCAGAGTTCAAAATAAGAAGTATTTAACAGAGCTTTAGAAAGCTTAAATTAAATGAAATGTATTTAAGACAAATTACTCAGGCGCTGGCTAGCTGAGATAAGAACAGAAAGCACAGAAGAAACTCAGCTGCTCTGGCAGCATTTCTAGAGAAAGAAGTAGAGTTAACATTTTGAGTCTGGCATGACTTTCCAAAGTGTTTGTAACTTATTTATCAATTGGCTTCCTTTCTGTTCCCTTTACCTCATTGTAAATAAAATCTCACGTCTGCATCCGTATTTCCTTCATTTTTTCCCTGAATGTGATATTTCCCTTTAAATTATCAACAATCCCCCACTCTATTTCATTGATTTCACCAAGATCTCGAGATCACGCTTAACTATTATCAACAAGTCGTGTGAGAAACAAAACTGCTGGTATGAAACACCGTAGAGGGCAGAATCATATATGACCCTGAATGACATTTGCAACATGGAGAAATCTCGAAGGATTGTGTGAGAAGTCCAACAATATCCATCTTGATGTCAATAACAATTAGTTGCACTTTACAAAAAGTTCTGAAGGTTGAGGCACAGAAAGCTGTACATGCTGCAGATGTTATATTGACATCTCAGTACGCTGTAAAGCCAGATGTCCTCCCACCCCAGACACATCCCTGCTGATAAAATGACAAGCAGCCTGTCTGCGGGCTGAATTGTTTATTTGTTGACTTAGTCAAAGATGTGTCAAGTTTTCATGGAATGTTCATCGCCGTGAGGCCTAGTGTCTTCTCACCAATCTTATCAAACTTATCATATTAACTGATTCTTATTGGCAATGTAATTACCTACATTTTCTTGGCATCTTTCACAAACAATTTGTACACCCTCTTACCACGTACTGTCCTGGGAACAACTTGCCACGCAGTGGATATCTGCTAAAAGACCTTACGCCAAAAGACCATGTACACCCAGGGAAGCTTCAGCAATCTAACGTTGCCCCTCACTGGCACAATATAGCACAGCAGTCACCGAGCCACACCACTGATAGCGCACAGTCAACAAAGTCCCTCACATACACAATGCCGTTCTCTGACTCTAGATACTGTTTAACCATCAGGGTACACACTTTACCTGTCTGAAGCGACATCCCATCCAAACATGATCTCAAGGCAGCATATGCACTGTACACCCACAGGTCAGCTTTGGCCAGAAGAGAAATGTCACATTTAGAGAAACAATGAGGAAAATACAGATGCCGATGTGAGATTTCATTTGTAATGAGGTAAGCGGAACAGAAAGGAAGCCAAGAGAAGCTGAACAGCCCGTTAAAACACCAGTCAGATTTCAGGACCATGACCAAAAGCAGTCAACAACCGCCCATTGTCCCCAGCTCTCATCCATTGGAACTGGATGTCAATGAGGGTCTCTCTGACTTGTAAGCTGAGCTGTGTCATGGACAACGTCCATTTCCTCCACTCAAGTGTCCTTGTTTCCTCCTTGGAAGACTGCTCCTGTTCCTCCAGTTCCACAGGGTCCAGGATGTAGCCTATTTATCTGTTTTAATTGTGTAGAACATTAAACATCAGAATGACGCACTCTACTGGAACAATGCCTGCAGCCCTTGGGCCCCATTCCAGAACCCAGCATGTTTTTTTTAAAATCATAAAATCCTTATGGCATAGAAGTACGCCACTTGACCCATCGAATCCACAATGACCCTCCAAAGAGTATCCAACTTAGAATCACCATGCTAGCCTGTAACCTTGCATTCTTCATGGCTCACCCACTTAGCCTGTACATTTTTGAACACCAGGGGCAATTTAGCATGGCCAATCCACCCAACCTCTGCATCTTTGGACTGTCGGAGGAAACTGAAGCACCTGGAGGAAACCCATGTAGGCACTGGGAGAACATGCAAATGCCACAGAGATGGTCACCCAAGGGTGGAAGCAACCTGGGTCACTGGCGCTGTGAGGCAGTAGTGCTAAACACTGAACTACCATGCCTCCCCATTCTGTCTCCATGCTCCAGGGCATAAGGAGTCTGCATCAATGCTGAGCCTTACTCATCCCCAGGTAATGAAATCAGGGCTGAAAATCTGCGCCTCCTGTGCAGCAACACTCCCAACATCCCCCCCCACCGCCCCAAACCCTGCCATCCTGAGGAACACTGCAGCAGTGAGGTCTCCCTGAAACAGATGCTCCTCATCCTCTACATCAGGCTGCTGCTGCTTCTGGGCTTATCCTAGGTCCTTCTCTTCCCACACCAGCATTTACCTTCTTAGGAAGGCAGCCACAATGACCAACCTCCCCTCAGCAGCTGGGCCCACACCCTCGATGGAAAGGGCCTAGATTGGGCATGAAAGGAGTGAAAAAAGTTCTTCAATGCCAGGACAGTCATTAGTGGTGCAGCCTGCAGATGAGAACTGCGCATCCGCCAACCTCAAAGTGAGACAGGCTGGACACGGAGAATGGGGATATATCTACATTGGTCATGTACATTGCACCTCAGAACATGCAGTTCAGTGCCCCTTCCTTACCCCCACCATGCCAATGAAAACGGGCTGCCTGTAGAACAATATAACCCTCCAGGTCCTCCATCCATATCAAACGCTGACCCTCCTACCAAATTGGACACAGATGATCATTATACTACATGATCAATGGGGATTCAAACTGATGTGGCTCACACAGGGCAGGCTCACCATTGGCCTGTTGTACAGTCACAGCTGCTAACTTCAACATCATTGAAATGCCTAGGTTCATTTTACAGGCACTAATGGCATGGAGCAAATCACCTTTGATCAGTATCTGACTCCTTCCAGAATATTCAGGGAGGCAAGAGAGCAAATTAATGGAGCATTGACGGACATCTTTCTATCCTCTTTGGCCACAGGTGAGGTCCCAGAGGACTGGAGAATAGTTACATTTTCTCATTGTTTAAGAAGGGTAGCAGGGATAATCTAGGAAATTTTAGACCTGTGAGTCTCACGTCGGTGTAGGAAATTATTGGAAAAGATTCTCAGGGATAAAATCATAGCATTTAGAAGCAAATGGGCTTATTAGTGATCGACAGCATGATTTTGTGTGGGGGAGGTGATGCACAATTAACGTGAGCAAGTTTTTTCAGGGTGTGACAAAGATGATTGAAGACAGAAAAGCAGTTGGTATTGCCTACAAGGATTTCAGTAAAACCCTTGACCAGGTCCGACATGGCAGACTGGTCCAGAAAATGAAGTCATATGGTCTCAGGGGTGAGCTGGAAAGACAAATGCAGAATTGGCTTAGTCACAGGAGGCAGAGGATAGGGGTGAAAGGATGCTTTACAGGATAGAGGGTTGTGAATATTGGTGTTGCACAGGGATCGGTGCTGGGATCTCTGCTGTTAAAGATCTACATAAATGATTTGGAGGAAAATGTAGCTGTCTAATTAGTAAGTTTGCGGAGAGTGAGGAGGATTGTCAGATGATACAACAGGATACAGATCAATTGGAGACATGGGCAGAAAGACAGCAGATGGAGTTTAACCCAGACAAATATGAAGTGATGCATTTTGGAAGGTCCAGTACAGGTGGGAATTATACAGTGAATGGCAGAACCCTGAAGAGTATTGATATGCAGAAGGATCTGGGTGTGTAGGTCTACAGATCAGTTAAGATGGCAGTGTAGGTAGATAAGGTAGTAAAAAGGCCTATGGCATGCTTGCCTTAATTCAAAAAGGCTTTGAGATTAAGGGTAGACAGGTTATTCTTCAGCTTTAATGAGCTTTAGCTGGGCCACACTTGGAATATTGCATACAGTTCTGGCCACCACACCACCAGAATGATATGGATGCTTTGGAGAGGGTACAGAAAAGATTTAACAGGATGTTATCTGGTATGGGGGATTTTAGCTATGATGAAATGTTGGATAGACTGTGTTTGTTTTCACTAGAACACAGAAGGTTGAGGGGCGACCCGAAAGAAGTTTATAAGATTGTGAATAGTATGGATAGAGTGAAAAATATAAAGCTTTTTCCCAGGGTGGAGGGGTCAATGACTAGGGGACACAGGTTTAAGGTGCGAAGGGCTAACTTTGAAAGAAATATGCAAGGCAGGCTTTTCACACAAAGGGTAGTGAGTACCTAGAATGATTTGCCAGAGGAAGTGTTGAAAGCAGGCACAATAGCAGCATTCAAGATCTTAGACAAATTCACGAATAGTCAGGGAATAGAGAGATACAGATCCTGTAGGTGAAGACAATTTTAGCATGGAGAGGCAAAATGTGGCAGTGTAGGCTTGGAGGGCTGAAGGCCCTGCTCCTGTGCTACATTGTTCTTTCCTCTTTGTTTATTTTGCTCCCAAAGTAGCCTTAATCTGAATTGGGTGAACCAACGAAAATCCAACGTAGCTGAGCTTTGCAAATGATTGTTGTATGTTTTTGTTGATGCAATGTCATTAAATCCAGGAAAACTGGATCCTGCACTTTCAGCTAACAAACTGACACTTACTCTGCCCACACTGGGTGTTCCATCCAGTTTCTACAAGCATTTCATGTCTAGTGAAGAGAAAGTGATGGCTGTGAACACAGAGTGTACTGACACTGCCAGCATTGGACTCTGCCTGGTTACCAGGTACATTCCATAGCCTTAATGTAACCTTTAGCCTTGTAGTAACCTTGCGCTAACAATGCTTTTGACAAGCAATAATCTTCCTTAATTGACAACGTGCTGCTGCCCAGTGAGAAATTCACCTCACTGCCCGGCAGATACATAAAGAACGCTGACATTGAGGTAGCCCTCGCGGGACTTCTTACACGATTCTTCCATAAATCGCACCATAGTCTACACGCTTCAGCCTCGATAATGCTTTCTGGAAAAATGTGCCCCATTGTTTTATTGACTTTATAGATAAGGGAATTAGAGATGACACCTGTGAATGCTGCCTGTGTTTTTCAAACATAACGATGCAGAGAGGCCCCTGAGGCTAGTGGCTTTGAACAGGACAGAGATGAAGTTGAAAACCAATTGAATGCGCCAAAACCATGTATGACCTTACATGGGCAGAAGAGTTATAACAAAAGAAGCATCATATCTGACTTGCTGTTGCACCCAGGGTACAGCTGTTTGGTTAGCTGTTCAAAACTCAGGCCAAAAGATCAATTCATGGGTTGATCAGCTGAGACCTGGTTCATGACATTTCCAAACGAGTGTCATCGTGAGCATGTAATATTGCTTAGTCACGTAATAAAGTGTTATTAAGTGGAGGTTGAGCCCCAGCCTGAGAACGAAAACCAAAACACCCAAATAGGAGCACCTCGCCCTATCATCTGTAAAAGGAGTGTGAAAAGTGGTGTAATCTGCCTTTCGCAATTTCTTTTGCTTCAAAAGAAGTCCTGATATTCACTTTACAATCAACAATAACAATTTATTTATCTAACTCAAACAATGGACAAATTAAGTAAGCTATTAACAAACCAAGTAAACCCATTCTAACTACTAACTGTTCACAAATAAAACACGATTCCAATGGCAGGCTGTTCCAATAAATATAATTCACTTGAAATTACAGCCAGATTATTTGTCCTCTGTGCCTTCTCTGTCAAATGTTCTGTTAGGAACGTCTCCTCTATCGATTCTTCTGTCACGAATATTAACCAGTTGTGCTGTTGGCTGTTACTACTTTTGTTATTTAGATGGTGCTTTATCTAAGACTTATATAATTCTGAGAGAGCCAACGATTCTGTCTTGAGAGCTGAGAGCTGTTAAATCTGGTAGATGGCAGTTCTTCTGTCTTTGTCCAACTGCCCTCTTCCTTAATACCCTTGATATCATATCAATTACTTACACTGGGATTGGTCCTATGTCACCAAAACCATTAGATTTAAATTTAATTTTTTTTTGGTGTTGAAGTACCTGGTTCAAATTGATTGGCTAAATTCAAAACTTGTTGTCTTAGTAGCAAAACAAAACTGCTGCTTGGTCTGCTAACTCTGTGGTCTTTTGATGAAAATATTACAATTCAGGTGCTCTATGCACTTTCAAATTTTCAAGTTGCTCACAGATATTTTGTTTAAATCTCTAAGCATAGAAAAAAAACATAATCTTTTAAAGGGATCACACAATGCTTACCCCTCCTAGCATTTTACAAACACCAAATTCAGACATCCGGCCTCTCAATCCACAACTACTCGACCCAAACTCACAACACCTCTCCCCTTAGGAAAAAAATTGAACCATCAAAATGAAAATATGGCTTTTTTTCCTTTAAAACTCTAACTCCATTGTATCATTACATCCATAGTTTACCAATCTATAATTACACATTTCAAACTAATTCCATACGCATATAATATTGAACACTACTGTTTCTGTCTTATAGAAACATTTTTCTTTTAAACCCATGATAAAGCAAACCCATGATATTATCTTCAATAATATTTCATAACCCATAACATTTACAATCTGTGAATTAAATGCTTGTGGCAGGATAACAGCTGAGGATAACAAAGAAATAAGAAAGGAGAGGATCAAATATGAAGGTTCGCTAGCTAGTAATATTAGAAATGATAGTAAAAGCTTCTTTCAATACATAAGAAACAAACGAGAGGCAAAAGTAGACATTGGGCCCCTCCAAATTGATGCTGGAAGGCTAGTGATGGGAGATAAGGAAATAGCTAAAGAACTTAATAAGTACTTTGTGTCAGTCTTCACAGTGGAAGACATGAGTAGTATGCCAACAATTAGGGAGAGTCAGGGGGCAGAATTGAGTATGGTAGGCATTATAAAAAAGAAAGTGCCAGAAAAGCTAAAAGATCTAAAAATTGATAAATCACCTGGCCCCGATGGGCTACATCCGATAGTTCTGAGGGAGGTGGCTGAGGAAATAGCGGAGGCTTTGGTTGTGATCTTTCAAAATTCACTGGAGTCAGGGAAAGTCCCAGATGATTGGAAAATCACTGTTGTAACCACCTTATTTAAGAACAGATCGAGACAAAAGATGGAAAATTTGAGGCCAATTAGCCTAACCTAGGTTGTTGGTAAAATTCTAGAATCCATTGTTACGGATGAGATTTCTAAATTCTTGGAAGTGCAGGGTCGGGTTAGAACAAGTCACATGGATTTAGTAAGGGGAGGTCATGCCTGACAAACCTGTTAACATGCTTTGAGGAGGTAACAAGTAGGTTAGACCAGGGGAACCCAATGCCATTTCTTTGTGAAGCAGCAGCGCGAGCGGGAGCTTGGGCAGAGGCCTGTCGGGAGGCCGCAGCAGTGCGAGTGGGAGCTTAGACCAGGGACCTGTCGGGAAGCCGGTGAGTCAGAGATTTTAAATCTTTAAAAAGCTTACCTCGAGCATCGGAGCCTTCCATTTCTTTGTGAAGCAGCAGCTCGAGCAGGAGCAGAGGTTTCTGGGAAGGGAGGGACCTTTTTTTACATCCCTCAGCTATATAAGTGATCGCTGTGTAAAACGGAGACCCTACCCTTGTAGACCCTCCACCCATCCACCTCCTCTAACCTTATGCGCCAGGGACAAATCAAGGTAAGCTTCTCTCTTTTCATTTACTTTCTGTTTAGGGGATTAGCAGGGATGGCAGTACAGGTAGAGGAATGTTCCTCCTGCATGATGTATGAGGTGAGGGAGGCCATTAGTGTCCCATCCAAATACGTCTGCAGGAAGTGCACCCAACTCTTGCTCCTCCAAGACCACATTAGGGAACTGGAGCGGGAGCTGGATGAACTTCGGATCATTTGGGAGGCAGACTCAGTGACAGACAAGAGTTACAGGGAAGTAGTTACTCCTAAGCATGAAGAAAGCTGGGTAACTGTTAGAAGGGGGAAAAAGCCGTCAGTGCAGGGATCCCCTGTGGTCATTCCCCTGAAATACAAGTATACCGTTTTGGATACTGTTGTGGGGGGGTACTTACCAGGGGCATGCAGTAGGGTGCAGGTCTCTGGCACAGAGTCTGTCCCTCTTGCACAGAAGGGAAGGGGGGATAGGAAGAGAGTGATAGTCATTGGGGACTCAATAGTTAGAAGGACTGATAGAAGGTTTGCCGGGAACGAAAGAGACTCACGGTTGGTGTGTTGCCTCCCAGGTGCCAGGGTCCATGATGTCTCGGATTGTGTCTTTGGGGTCCTGAAGGGAGAGGGTGGCCAGCCCCAAGTCATGGTCCAGAGAGGCACCAACGACATAGGTAGAAAGTGGGATAGGGATGTCAGGCAGGATTTCAGGGAGCTAGGGTGGAAGCTGAGAGCTAGAACAAACAGAGTGGTTATGTTTGGTTTGTTACCCGTGCCATGTGACAGCGAGACAAAGAACAGGGAGAGATTTCAGCTGAACACATGGCAGCAGGGATGGTGCAGGAGGGAGGGCTTCAGGTACATGGACAATTGGGGCTCATTCTGGGGAAGGTGGGACCTCTACAAACAGGACAGTCTTCACTTGAACCAGAGAGGCACTAATATCCCGGGTGGGAAATTTGCTAGTGCTATTCAGGTGGATTTAAATGAGCTCAGAAGGGGGATGGGAAACTGAGGTATAGTCCTAGTACACAGGAGGATGAGAGTAGGGAGGACATGGACAGGACCTCACTGTCACAGGAGTGTGCTGGCAGACAGCAAGCTCGGTTGAAGTGTATCTACTTTAATGCCAGGAGTATCTGGAATAAGGTAGGTGAGCTTGCAGCATGGATAGGTACCTGGGACTTCGATGTTGTGGCCATTTCGGAGACATGGATAGAGCAGGGTCAATAAAGGATGTTGCAGGTTCCAGGGTTTAGATCTTTCATTGAGGTCAGGGAAGGTGGTAAAAGAGGGGGAGTTGTGGCTTTGTTAGTCAAGGACAGTATAACGGTGGCTGAAAGAACTTTTGATGAGGACTCGTCTACTGAGGTTGCCGAGGAAGGTTTGTCGACTGAGTCAGTATAGGTGGAAGTTAGGAACAGCAAGGGAACAGTCACCTCATTGGAGCTTTTCTACAGACCCCCAAATAGCAGTCGGGAGATTGAAGAACTCATAGGCCGGCAGATTGTTGAAAAGTGCAAACGTGGCAGGGTTGTTGTTATGGGTGACTTCAACTTTCCCAGTATTGACTGGAACCTTCTTAGTGCAGATGGTTTGGATGGAGCCGTTTTTGTCAGGTGTGTTCAGGAGGGTTTCCTTACTCAGTATGTGGACAGGCCGACGAGGGGGGAGGCCATTTTGCATTTAGTGCTCGACAATGAACCAGGACAGGTGTCCGATCTCATGGTGGAAGAACACTTTAATAACAGTGACCACAACAGCCTCACATTTACCAGAGCCATGGAAAGGAAATGGAGCAGTTACCAGGAGAAGATATTTAACTGGGGAAAAGGAAACTATGACGCTATCAGGCAGGAGTTGGGAAGTACCGATTGGGAGCAATTGTTCCACAGAAAGGGCACAGCAGACATGTGGAGACTGTTTAAGGAGCAGTTGTTGTGAGAGATGCATAAATTTGTTCCTCTGAGACAGGTAAGAAGGGGTAAGATTAAGGAGCCTTGGACGACGGGAACAGAGGTGCTTCTCGTCAAAAAAAAAGCAGCTTTACGTAAGGTGGAGGAAGCAAGGGTCGAGCACAGCTTTAGAGGATTACAGGCTTGCTCAGAAGGAGCTCAAAAGTGGACTGAGGAGGGCCAGGAGGGGGCACGAAAAAGGCTTGGCAGGAAGGATTAGGGAGAACCCAAAGTCATTTTACTCATACGTGAGGAATAAGAGAATGATCAGGGAGAAGGTAGGGCCGATCAGGGATAGCGTAGGGAACTTGTACATGGAGTCTGAGCAGATAGGGGAAGGCCTAAATGAGTTTTTTGCTTTGCTTTTCGCTAAGGAAAGAGACCTTGTTGTGAATGAGAACTTTGAGGAGCAGGAAAACAGGCTTGAACAGATCGAGATTGAGGAAGTTGATGTGCTGGAAATTTTGGCAAACATTAAGATTGATAAGTCCCCAGGGCCAGACCAGATTTATGCTAGGTTGCTCCGGGAAGCAAGAAAGGAGGTTGCTAAGCCGCTGGCAAAGATCTTTGCTTCCTCACTGTCCATGGGAGTCGTACTAGAAGATTGGAGGGAGGCAAATGTTGTTCCTCTTTTCAAGAAAGGGAATAGGGAAATCCCTGGAAATTGCAGACCAGTCAGTCTTACATCTGTGGTCAGCAAGGCTTTGGAAAGAATTCTGAGGGATAGGATTTATGACTATTTGGAAAAGCATAGCGTGATTAAAGGAAGTCAGCACGGCTTTGTGAGGGGCAGGTCATGCCTCACAAATCTTATTGAGTTCTTTGGGGAGGTCACGATGCAGGTTGACGAAGCTTGAGCAGCGGATATGGTGTACATGGACTTCAGCAAGGCATTTGATAAGGTTCCCCACAGCAGGGTCATTCATAAAGTCAGGAGGTATGAGATACAGGATGATTTGGCTGTCTGGATTCAGAATTGGTTGGCTGACAGGAGGCAGAGAGTTGTTGTAGATGGTAAGTATTCTGCCTGGAGGTCAGTGCTGAGTGGTGTCCCGCAGGGCTCTGTTCTTGGGCCTCTGCTCTTTTTAGTGTTTATAAATGACTTGGATGAGGAGGTTGAGGGGTGGGTTAGTATGTTTGCTGATGACACAAAGGTTGGAGGTGCCGTTGATAGTATCGAGTGCTATTGCAGTCTTCAGCGAGACATTGACAGTATGCAGAGCTAGGCTGAGAAATGGCAGGTGGAGTTCAACCTGGATAAATGCGAGGTGATGCATTTTGGAAGGTCGAAATTAAATGCTGAATATAGGATTAAAGGCAGGATTCTCGGCAGTGTGGAGGAACAGCGGGATCTTGGTGTTCAAGTGCATAGCTCCCTCAAAGTTGCCACCCAAGTGGATAAGGTTGTTAAGAAAGCATATCGTGTTTTGGCTTTCTTTAACAGGGGAATCGAGTTTAAGAGCCACAAGGTTTTGCTGCAGCTCTACAAAATCCTGGTGAGACCACACTTGAAATATTGCGTCCACTTCTGGTTGCCCTAATATAGGAAAGATGTGGAGGCTTTGGAGAGGGTGCAAAGGAGGTTTACCAGGATGCTGCCTGGACTGGAGGGCTTGTCTTACGAGAAGAGGTTGACTGAGCTTGGAGTTTTCTCTCTGGAGATAAGGAGGAAGAGGGGTGACCTGATTGAGGTGTACAAGGTAATGAGAGGCATGGATAAAGTCAATAGCCAGAGACTTTTCCCCAGGGCAGGACTGACTGCCATGAGGGGTCATAGTTTTAAGGTGTTAGGAGGAAAGTATCGAGGAGACGTCAGAGGGAGGTTCTTCACCCAGAGAGTTGTGAATGCATGGAATACTTTGCCAGTGGTAGCCATGGAAGCAGAGTCATTAGTGGCATTTAAGCAACTGCTGGACATGCACATGGACAGCAATGAATTGAGGGGAATGTAGGTTAGGTTTTTTTAGTTTTGGATTAGGATTATTCCACGGCACAACATCGTGGGCCGAAGGGCCTGTACTGTGCTGTACATTTCTATGTTCTATGCTCTGTGATATTATCTGTCTAGACTTCCAAAAGGCCTTTGATAAGGTGCCTCACGGGTGGCTGCTGAGTAAGGTGAGGGCCCATGGTGTTCAAGGTGAGCTACTGGCTTGGATTGAGGATTGGTTGTCTGACAGAAGGCAGAGAGTTGGGTTAAAAGGCTCTTTTTGGGAATGGCAACCAGTGACAAGTGGTGTCCCTCAGGATTCGGTGTCAGGGCCACAGCTGTTCACCTTATACATTAATGATCTGGATGAAGGGACTGGGGGCGTTCTGGTGAAGTTTGCCGATAACAAGAAGATAGGTGGAAGGCAGGTAGTACTGAGGAGGTGGGAAAGCTGCAGAAAGATTTGGACAGTTTGGGAGAGTGGTCCAGGAAATGGCTGCTGAAATTCAACGTGAGCAAATGTGAGGTTTTGCACTTCGCAAAAAAGAATACAGACATGGACTATTTTCTAAACCGTGAGAAAATTCTTCAGCAGAAGCACAAAGGGATCTGGGGGTGTTGGTCCAGGATTCTCTAAAGGTTAACTTGCAGGTAGAGTCCATGATTAAAAAAGCGAATATAATGTTGTCATTTATCTCAAGAGGGTTGGAATATAAAAGCAGTGATGTGCTTCTGAGACTTTATAAAGCTCTAGTTAGGCCCTGCTTAGAATACTGTGTCCAATTTTGGGCCCCACACCTCAGGAAGGACATACTGGCGCTGGAGTGTGTCCAGCGGAGATTCACACAGATGATCCCTGGAATGGTAGGTTTAACATACGATGAATGGCTGAGGATCCTGGGATTGTACTCATTAGAGTTTAGAAGGTTGAGGGGAGATCTAATAGAAACTTTCAAGATAATGTATGGTTTAGAAAGGATGGACGTTGGGAAGTTGTTTCCATTTGGCGGGGAGACTAGGACCCGTGGGTACAGGCTTAGAATTAGAGGGGGTAAATTTAAAACGGAAATGAGGAGACATTTCTTCAGCCAGAGAGCGATGGGCCTGTGGAATTCATTGCCACGGATCGCCGGGGAGGCTGGGACATTAAATGTCTTCAAATCAGAGATTGATAAATTCTAGATCTCACAAGGAATCAAGGGCTACGGGGAGAGTGCAGGGAAGTGGAGTTGAAATGCCCGTCAGCCATGATTAAATGGTGGAGTGGACTCGATGGGCTGAATGGCCTTACTTCCACTCCAATGTCTTATGGTCTTACGGTCTGGTAACATAAGACTCCAATGAAACAATCTGGTAGTCTCATCCTTAAATCTTTCCAGAAATGTCAATGGATTATGATAGATATACATAACCGCCTCTGACTCATTGGTTGCAACATAAATATTGAAATGTTAGCAGGCCATTACCAAACTCAATAACTCAATGGTTGAATCTTTTTTTCTGTGGATATTGATGTGTTTTTGAAAAATAACAGATTGGCCTATCAATTCCACAATCATCCTCCTGTAAACACACAGCTCCATCACCTACATTGCTTGCATCAATAATGACTCTAAAGGGTTTCAAAACATCTGGCCCAGCTAAACCCGGTGTGGTGGTTAACACTGCTTTTAAATTCTTTCACACTTCCTGGCATTGTTCTGTCGACCGAAATTGTGTTCTGTTTTAACAAATCTGTCGGTAGTGCTACCGCATTACAAAAGTTGGGTACAAATTTCCTGCAGAATCCACTCAATCCCAAAAATCGTAGCACTTCCTTTTTCAAGGGTGGTCTTGGAAAATCCTCATTGGACTTTGTCTTTGCATTTCTCAGTGTCATCCATCCATATCTGATGTTGTGCTCCAAGACCTGCCTTTACAGATTCTTTTTTCGTCAAGTTTATGACCAACTTTGCCTTCTGTAGTCTTTCTAAGAGCTCTGCCAAACGCTCCATGTGAATGTTCCATGAATAGCTAAAGATCACTAAGTCATCTATACAGACAACACAATTAGTCAATCCTGTCGCAACTCTGTTTGTGAGTCTTTGAAAATTGGCTTATGCACTTCCCATTCCAAACAGCATGACTTTACATTGATATAGCCTATTTGGGGTTACAAAAGCAGAAAATTCTTTCACTCTCTCTGACAAACGAACTTACCAGTACCTACAAAGTAAGCCCAACTTTGTGATGAAAGTGCCTTGTCTTACTTTTTCCACACAGCCTGCCAGCCTTGGAATTGGGTATGAGTCAGATTTGGTCACGACATTGACCTTCCCATAATCCATACAGAATCGTTGAGTACTGTCAGTTTGGAAGCCAACACGATCGGTGAACTCCACTTACTTTGACTTGGCTCCATGCTGTCTTCTTGGAGCATTGCTTCTACTTTCTTCTGAACCTGTGTTGCTTTGAAAGGATTAAGCTTGTAAGGGTGTTGTTTTATCAGAACAGTATTCCCCACATCAACCTCATGTAGGATGGTTTTAGTCCTCCCCATTCTATTTCTACATATGTCCTCATAGCACTGTAACAAGTCTTTCAATTCAGTTCTCTGATCCTGGGTCAGATAGCTCATCACCCTATCCCACTCCCTAAGGACTTCCTCATTATTCAATTTATTCTGAGGCACACAAAAATCCAAATCATCTGGATTTGGTTCATCACTCTGAGTGGCAGTAACTAGTACCTGTTTCTCCAGTCCTTCACAGGCAAACGTACACATTTTAGATTTCTTATCAGCTTCTTGCTTTGTTATGTGCTGTGTCACTTTCAGATCTTGTCCAGCTAATTCACCTGCTGTGTTTAATCTTTCTCTCACCTCAGTGACATAATCCAAATGTGAGATCTCTAACTTCAGACCTGTCAACATTTCATTAATTAATTTGAAAGGCCCTCTTACTTCGTGTCCAAATGCCAATTCAAATGGAGTGAACTGAGTTGATTCATTTTGTGCATCTCTAATGGCAAACAATATAAACAGGATGCCTTTATCCCAATCATTTGGGTTTTCCTGGCAATAAGTCCTTAGCTTTCTCTTCAGGGTCTGATGCCACCTTTCCAATGATCCCTCAGGATGGCATTTTATTTCCTCATCTCTTTGTCATCTTTTGGGATGGTCACCGAGACGCCAAATCCTCAGGGAACGGGTCAGAAGGCAAAGCCGGAGTCTGTTTGAGTATATAACGGGGTAAATTTACTGGTGCAGAGAACACTGTGAAACTTTAAAAAAAACTAATTAATTTTATGTAATTAACTAAGTAGAGATGGCAGGCCAGGTGATGTGTTTTAGCTGTATCGTGTGGGAGCTAGCTGATCCCATTGAGAACAGGAGTGACCACATCTGCAAGTGTTGGCTGCTTGAGGAGCTCCGGCTCAAAATTGAAGATTTGGAATCCGCAAACACTGCGGCACGTCCGGGAGGGGGAGAAATACCTGGATGCTGCATTCCAGGAGGCAGTCACACCTGTTAGATTAACTAATGTTAATTCGATCGGTGGGCAGGGACAGCAATGTGTGACTGAGAGTGAGGCAGATAGAGAGACCCTGCAGACGTGAACACAGGAGCTGCAGCCCTTGACATTGTCCCACAGGTATGAGGCACTTGGTCCCTGCGTAGATGAGGAACAGGGCTGCAGGAAAGACGAGTCAACTGGCCATGGCACCATGGTCCAGGAGGCCATTCAAGAGGGGGGAGCAAAAAGACTGATTGCAGTTGTCGGGGATTCCATCAGCGGGGGATAGACAGTATCCTTTATGAACAGGACAGAGAATCCCGCATGGTGTGTTGCCTGCCCGGTGACAGGGTGCGAGACATCTCTGACCAGCTTGAGAGGATACTAGAGAGGGAGGGGGAGGATCCAGTTGTGGTGGTCCACGTAGGTATCAACAACGTAGGCAGGCCTCGGAAAAAAGACCTGTTTTGGGATTATGAAAAGCTTGGAACAAAATTTAAAAAAACACAGGTCTTCAAAGGTCATAATCTCTGGATTGCCTCCCGAGCCATGTGCAAATTGGCATAGGGAGGCGAGGATCAGGGAAGTAAACACGTGGCTAAAAAAGTGGTGTGGGAAAGAGGGTTTCCTTTTTACAGGTCACTGGCATCAGTTCTGGGACAGGAGGGATCTGTACCACTGGGATGGACTCCACCTGAACAGGGCTGGGACAAGTGTTCTGGCGAAAAGGATAAATAGGGTGGTCAATAGGACTTTAAACTTGTAAGTAGGGGGGAAGGGAGAAGAGAGCATACTGGGAGTATAAAAATTAATGGATGGCAAAGCAGTAGGTTAGCAGGTGATGAGGAAGCTTCAACTCCATTGAAAATTAGGAAAAAAGTTAAAGGGAAGGAAAACTCAAGAGCTGTTAGCAATGGTAGTAATAGAACCCTAAAAGAAGGTGCAAAAACTGGCATAAGGGCACTTTATCTGAATGCTTGGAGCATTCAAAACAAGGTAGATGAGTTGGTGGTACAAATCGTGGCAAATGGGTATGATTTAGTGGCCATTAAAGAGACATAGTTACAGGATGGTCATGACTGGGAGTTAAATATCCAGGGGTATCAAACTGTTTCGAAGGACAGACAGGAAGGTAAGGAAGGTGGTATTGCTATAATTTTTAAGGATGATAAGGCGGTAGTGAGAGATGATATAGGTTCTACTGAATAAAACATTGAATTTTTGTGGAGTTAGAAATATCATGGAGAAGTCACTGATAGGTGTGGTCTATAGGCCACCAAATAATTACATCGTGGTGGGGTGGGCAATAAACATAGAAATAGCTAATGTATATAAAAATGGTACAGCAATTATCATGGGGGATTTTAATCTACATATCGATTGGCCAAATCAGGTCAGTCATGGCAACCTTGAGGAGGGATTCATAGAATGCATCCGCAATAATTTCCTTTTAACAATATGTAATGGAACCAATGAGGGAGCAAGCTATCCTAGATCTAGTCCTGTGTTATTATATAATTAATGATGGTTCCTGCAGATTGGAAAACAGCCAATGTGATGTCACTGTTTAACAAAGGAAATAGACAGAAAGCAGGTAACAAAGGCCAGTTAGCTTAACTTCAGGAGTGGGGAAAATGATTGAATCCATCATTTAAGGAAGAAATTGCAAGACATCTGGATATAAATTGTCCCATTGGGAATACCCATCATGGGTTCATGAAGGGTAGGTCATGTTTAACTAATTTGGTGGTATTCTTTGAGAACATTACATACATGGTGGGCAAAGGGGAACCTGTGGATGTGGTGTACCTGGATTTCCAGAAGGCATTTGACAAGATGCCACACCAAAGGCTGCTACATAAGATAAAGTTGTGCGGTATTACAGGTAATGTATTGGCATGGATAGAGGATTGGTTGACCAGTAGAAAGCAAAGAATTGGGGTAAATGCGTGTTTTTCTGGTTGGCGGCCAGTGACTAGTGGTGTGTCTCAGGGATCAGTGTTGGGACCTAAATTGTTTACAATTTACATAAGTGATTTGGAGTTGGGGACTGAGTGTGGTATGTCAAAATTTGCAGATGACACTAAGATAAGTGGTAGAGCAAAGTGTGCAGAAGACACTTAAAGTCTGCAGAGGGATATAGATAGTCCAAGTGAGTGGGAAAAGATCTGGCAGATGGAGTATAACATTGATAAGTACGAGGTCATCCATTTTGGCAGGTATAACAGTAAAATGGACGATGTTTTAAATGGTAAAAAATTGCATCATGCTGCTATGCAGAGCGACTTGGGTGTCCCTGTGCATGAATCGCTGAAGGTGGGATTGCAGGTGAAGCAGGTAATTAAAAAGGTAAATGGAATTTTGTCTCCCATTGCTCGAGAAATGGAGTTTAAAAACAGGGAGGCTATGCTGCAGCTGTATAGGGTCCTGGTGAGGCCACACCTGGAGTACTGTGTGCAGTTTTGGTCTCCTTACTTAGGAAGAGATATACTAGCACTGGAGGGGGTGCAGAGGAGATTCACTCGGTTGATTCCAGAGTTGAGAGGGTTGGATTATGAGGAGAGGCTGAGTAGACTGGGATTATACGCATTGGATTTCAGAAGAATGAAGGGAGATCTTATAGAAACATATAAGATTATCAAGGGAATAGATAAGGTGGAGGCAGGGAGGTTGTTTCCACTACCAGGTGAAACTAGTGAAATTCTAGTGCATTCTGTTAAAAAAATTACTGGTGCATTTGCTATTTCCCCCATCACCTCTTTTAGTACCCTGGGATGCATTACATCTGGCTTGTCTACTTTAGCCCCATTAGGACCAGGGGGCATAGCCTCAAAATAAAGGGAAGCAGATGTAGGACTGAGGTCAGGAGGAAATTCTTCACCCAAAGGGTTGTCAATCTGTGGAATTCCCTGCCCAGTGAAGCAGTTGAAGCTACCTCACTGAATGTTTTTAAGGCAAGGCTAGATAAATGTTTGAGCAGTAAAGGAATTAAGGGTTATGGTGAGTGGCAGGTAAGTGGAGCTGAGTCTCAAAAAAATTAGCCATGATCCTATTAAATGGCAGGGCAGGCTCGAGGGGCCGGATGGCCTCCTTCTGCTCCTAGTTCTTATGTTCTTATGTTAACCCTCTTTGCCTTGGCATTCTGCAATGGAATTGTCTCCAGAAATCTAGTAAACACATTCATTATACTTAGCAAATATTTGTTCCCACTTTTGGTTTTAGGAAGGGGACCCACACAGTCAATCCTTACCCACATGAAAGATACTTCAATTCAGGAACTGGCATCAAAGGCGTTGGTTTTATCGCTGCCTGTGTCTTTCCTACCATCTGACACATACGACAGGTACGGCAAAATTCAACCACATCTTTATGTAATCCAGGCCAACAGAAATGCTTCTATACCTTAACCCAAGACTTCCTCACTCCTAAATGACCTCCCCCAGATAATTGTGTGCTACCTGCAGAACTTCCTGTCTGTATGCTATTGATAACTTAATCTGGTGAATTCCCGCTTATTTCTCATCTGCACTAACCTGCCAAGGACTCCATTTCTGCCTTAAGATTTTATCCTTCAGATAATAGCATTCTGGAGTACATTCTGATTTGTTTTCCAGGTAGACTTTATGATATAAATCCTTTGTTGTCTTATCTTTTTATTGTAACTCCAGTAATCTTTTCCAACCAAACACCTCTGCCTGATCCTCCACCTGCTTATAGTTTTCTTTTACCATTTCCTCAAACAGAGTCAGCTATCTGGACCTCAACTTCTTTAACTTTATCTTTTGTTTTCCCTTCTGCATCAACTTCTAGCTGTGGGATTGTGTCACCACACTGTCCAGAAAAATTCCACAGTATTTTCCTTTTAATTCCTCAGTTCCCTGATTTTCTTTTGGCTTTTCTACCACAATGGGCATCACTCCCACCTGTGATCTAGCTATATCATTTCCAAGAACAAACTGTATTCCTGGAACATTCCAAGACAATAAAATGTGAGGCTGGATGAACACAGCAGGCCACGCAGCATCTCAGGAGCACAAAAGCTGATGTTTCGGGCCTAGACCCTTCATCAGAGAGGGGGATGGGGAGAGGGAGCTGGAATAAATAGGGAGAGAGGGGGACACGGACCGAAGTTGGAGAGTAAAGAAGATAGGTGGAGAGAGTATAGGTGGGGAGGTAGGGAGGGGATAGGTCAGTCCAGGGAAGACGGACTGGTCAAGGAGATGGGATGAGGTTAGTAGGTAGCTGGGGGTGCGGCTTGGTGTGGGAGGAAGGGATGGGTGAGAGGAAGAACCGGTTAGGGAGGCAGAGACAGGTTGGACTGGTTTTGGGATGCAGTGGGTGGGGGGGAAGAGCTGGGCTGGTTGTGTGGTGCAGTGGGGGGAGGGGACGAACTAGGCTGGTTTAGGGATGCAGTAGGGGAAGGGGAGATTTTGAAACTGGTGAAGTCCACATTGATACCATATGGCTGCAGGGTTCCCAGGCGGAATATGAGTTGCTGTTCCTGCAACCTTCGGGTGGCATCATTGTGGCAGTGCAGGAGGCCCATGATGGACATGTCATCTAAAGAATGGGAGGGGGAGTGGAAATGGTTTGCGACTGGGAGGTGCAGTTGTTTGTTGCGAACTGAGCGGAGGTGTTCTGCAAAGCGGTCTCCAAGCCTCCGCTTGGTTTCCCCAATGTAGAGGAAGCCGCACCGGGCACAATGGATGCAGTATACCACATTGGCAGATGTGAAGGTGAACCTCTGCTTAATGTGGAATGTCATCTTGGGGCCTGCGATGGGGGTGAGGGAGGAGGTGTGGGGACAAGTGTAGCATTTCCTGTGGTTGCAGGGGAAGGTGCCGGGTGTGGTGGGGTTGGAGGGCAGTGTGGAGCGAACAAGGGAGTCACAGAGAGAGTGGTCTCTCCGGAAAGCAGACAGGCGAGGGGATGGAAAAATGTCTTGGGTGGTGGGGTCGGATTGTAAATGGCGGAAGTGTCGGAGGATGATGCGTTGTATCCGGAGGTTGGTAGGGTGGTGTGTGAGAACGAGGGGGATCCTCTTAGGGCGGTTGTGGCGGGGGCGGGGTGTGAGGGATGTGTTGCGGGAAATACGGGAGACGCGGTCAAGGGCGTTCTCGATCCCCAGAGGAGCTCGAACAGTTCATCCACTTCACCAACACCTTCCACCCCAACCTTCAGTTCACCTGGGCCATCTCCAGCACATCCCTCACCTTCCTGGACCTCTCAGTCTCCATCTCAGGCAACCAGCTTGTAACTGATGTCCATTTCAAGCCCACCGACTCCCACAGCTACCTAGAATACACCTCCTCCCACCCACCCTCCTGCAAAAATTCCATCCCCTATTCCCAATTCCTCCGCCTCCGCCGCATCTGCTCCCACGATAAGACATTCCACTCCCGCACATCCCAGATGTCCAAGTTCTTCAAGGACCGCAACTTTCCCCCCACAGTGATTGAGAACGCCCTTGACCGCGTCTCCCGTATTTCCCGCAACACATCCCTCACACCCCGCCCCCGCCAAAACCACCCTAAGAGGATCCCCCTCGTTCTCACACCCACCCTACCAACCTCCGGATACAACGCATCATCCTCCGACACTTCCGCCATTTACAATCCGACCCCACCACCCAAGACATTTTTCCATCCCCTCGCCTGTCTGCTTTCCGGAGAGACCACTCTCTCCGTGACTCCCTTGTTCGCTCCACACTGCCCTCCAACCCCACCACACCCAGCACCTTCCCCTGCAACCACAGGAAATGCTACACTTGTCCCTACACCTCCTCCCTCACCCCCATCGCAGGCCCCAAGATGACATTCCACATTAAGCAGAGGTTCACCTTCACATCTGCCAATGTGGTATACTGCATCCATTGTGCCCGGTGCGGCTTCCTCTACATTGGGGAAACCAAGCGGAGGCTTGGAGACCGCTTTGCAGAACACCTCCGCTCAGTTCACAACAAACAACTGCACCTCCCAGTCGCAAACCATTTCCACTCCCCCTCCCATTCTCTAGATGACATGTCCATCATGGGCCTCCTGCACTGCCACACTGATGCCACCCGAAGGTTGCAGGAACAGCAACTCATATTCCGCCTGGGAACCCTGCAGCCATATGGTATCAATGTGGACTTCACCAGTTTCAAAATCTCCCCTTCCCCTACTGCATCCCTAAACCAGCCTAGTTCGTCCCCTCCCCCCACTGCACCACACAACCAGCCCAGCTCTTCCCCCCCACCCACTGCATCCCAAAACCAGTCCAACCTGTCTCTGCCTCCCTAACCGGTTCTTCCTCTCACCCATCCCTTCCTCCCACACCAAGCCGCACCCCCAGCTACCTACTAACCTCATCCCACCTCCTTGACCTGTCCGTCTTCCCTGGACTGACCTATCCCCTCCCTACCTCCCCACCTATACCTTCTCCACCTATCTTCTTTACTCTCCATCTTCGGTCCGTGTCCCCCTCTCTCCCTATTTATTCCAGCTCCCTCTCCCCATCCCCCTCTCTGATGAAGGGTCTAGGCCCGAAACATCAGCTTTTGTGCTCCTGAGATGCTGCGTGGCCTGCTGTGTTCATCCAGCCTCACATTTTATTATCTTGGAATTCTCCAGCATCTGCAGTTCCCATTATCTCTGTATTCCTGGAACAGCCAATTTTCCCATCACTCCCACTATCACTTCCCCAGTCTTGATTCGACTTTCTAGCCTTATCTTACACAGGGGAACATTAAATCTCTCTCCATCTGTTCCACAGATTATCACTCTCTCGGTCAACATTTCAAAAGGAGTGCAAATATTTTCATCTCTTACTGTTAGAGGCTGACCAGCTCCCATATCTCTCAAAATTTTAACTTCTTTACCCACGCTCCCATTCTACCCGCGTAAACCTTACCCACACAGGTGAAGTCTTTGAAAAGATTGGGTGCTATCTTACTATCCAACCCGTGACTAGGCTGTGCACTCTCCTGCAGCTCCTCGACTTCTCTTTGGGTTTCCCTCTCTATATCAACTAGTCCCATTGGTTTTGCCCAGTGCCTTTCTTAAACCCCGCCAGCTCCGTGACTTTCAATGTCTCACCTTATTGCAGTGAAAACAACTGAGGTCTTTCACTTCTTTCTCACCCTCTTGGATTTCTTTGTTCACATGTGGTAAACTGTTCCCAACGTGATCTACTTTTTTTGTTTTTCATTGAAGGATCTCCCTCTTTTCCAATTTCTATCCCTCACAGAATGAAATTGATGTTGGAAACTAGATTTCTATTGATGCATTAATACATATTCATCCATTATCATGCAGCTCTTCTCGCTGCTTTAACTTTCTGTTCCTCGACATGAGCTCATATCATTTCTGGAAGTGAGATTTTGCAATCCTCCAGCAGAATAATATCTTTAAGATCCTCAGATGTCTTTTCTCTCTTTTGCAGCAGTCTGTTGAAGTTTCTCTGTTTAATTTTTTCAAACTCAAGATAAGTCTGACCTAGTTTCTTCCTTACTTTTCTGAACCATTGTCTATATGTTTCTGATACATATTTATAGGCATTCAAATAGTTTGTTTTATATCTTCATATCCTCCCGATACCTCCTCTGACAGCACTGCAAACACCTCACTAACCCTACCCACCAACTTGGTCTGAATTACACACACAGATTCTGGCATGTTCATCTGTACAGCCACTTTCTCAAAGGAAATGAGAAAGGCTTCTACAACTTTTTATTGAGTTTTTGTAAAGTTTTGACATATTTGTATACATCCTTACCAGGTCTTTGGTTATGATGGGTTGGCTCATCATCACCATCCTCCTCATTGAGCTTATCTTCTACCTTCATCTCCATCCCGTTATGTCAACTTTCCTGTCTCATTGTTAACTTCCAAATTTAAAACTCACTCTTTTTGTTTATCTTCTGCCAAAGCAATTCTTTTCTGTTCTTTTTGTTCAGCTAAGAACTTTATTTCCCTTTTTTTATCTTCTGACATGGCTCTTCCTTCCCTTTCCTTTTCTTCTAACTTTTTTCAAAGTCCACTGTACTTGACGATTTCTCTGGGATGCCAAAATACTTGGCTACCTCCATAACAATTTCAGTTCTCTTCTTATCCCTAGTCATACCCAATTCTAGCCTGTCTGCTAATTCTAAAAGTATCTCTATTTTTCAGTCTTTCTAAACTTTCTTGTCAATTTTGGGATCCACCATCGACCGCCAGAATCTCTTTAGCAATATTAAAAGCCATTTCCAAACTTTTGATTTATCCAACAACAAGTAACCGCAGTTAAACAGGTTTGACACATCTCACTTAAGTTTTTTTCTTTGAAGGTCTAGGACACTCATCTCCAAGTTTGTTTAAATCTGCTGGGACCTTCCATACCCTAAATCTGTTCCAATCCATTCAGATCTGTTTGGATCCATCCAGATCCACTCAGATTCATCCAAATCCCAGTTAGAAGCCCCCAATCTGTTATGAAGTGGATATTAATCCACCTCTGAGAACTAAAACCCAAACACCCAAAGAGGAGTGCCTCACCTTATAATCTGTAAAAGGAGAGAGAAAAGTGGTGTAACCTGCCTTTCAGCAACTTCTAGTGTTTACATGAAATAAACTGCTCATACTCATTTTATAATCAACAAATAACGATTTAATTATCTAACTCTAACAGTGAACAATTTACCTAAATTAGTAACACACTAAATAAAACCCTTCCAACTACTACCTATTCCCGAATAAAACAAGATTCTAAAGGTGTGCTGTTCCAATAAATATAACTCCCATTTATATAAAATGAAATAGAAATTTGTCTCTTGAAGTTACAGCCACATTACGTGTCTTCCGGAATGCTCTGTGCCTTCTCCATAAAATGTTCCATCAGGAATACCTTCTCCATTGATTCTTCTGTCAGGAATATTAACTAGTTGTGCTGTTGGTACCTTTGATATTTAGATGGTGCTTTCTCTCAGACCTATAGGAGTCTGTGAGAGCTAGTGGCTCTCCCTTGAGAGCTAAGAACTGTTAACTCTGGCAGATGGCAGTTAGTTCCCCTGTCTTTGACCAACTGCCCTCTACTTTTATACCTTTGGAGACATATAAATTTCTTATACGAGAATTTGTCCCTTGTTGTCAAAACTATCAGATCAAAATTTTATTGGTTTTTGCTGTCTCAGTGCCTGGTTCAAAATGATTGACTAAATTCAAAACTTGTTGTCTTGGGAACAAAACTGCTGCTTGATCTGCTAACAGTATGGTCCTTTGATACATATATTTCAATTTGAGTGCTCTCTATGTACTTTCAAACTTTCAAGATGCTCATATACATTTTGTTTAAATCTTTAAGCACAGAAAAAAAACACATCATCTTTTAAAGTGACCATGCAATTCCTTCCCCGCTCGCATTTTACAAACACCAAATTCTGACTTCCTGCCTCCCAATCCACAAGTATTCTACATAACTTTGCAACAAAAGGTCCACTATTTTAACTGGAATTGTATCCAAACTGTGGCATGCAAGTAGGAAGGGACAGAAGGAAAACCAGTCGAACTTGAAAATTATGCAACTTTTCAAAAACCGTCCTGAATACCTTCCTATGGAACTCGAGTTTAAACCAGTACTGTCATTTCCAAATGTTACTCTTTTTAGTAGATTTTCTTTCTTAGTGATACAGAATGTAGACTGGTAACAGTTCCGTAACTCCTGGCCTTCCTGTGCTCAGTACACAACAGTCACTTCTAACTTCACCTGCCATCGTCTGGGACTCCTTCTTGTTATTGTTAAATAAAAAAAAAGTGGATACTGGAAACAAAAGCAGAAATTGCTGGAAAAACTCAGCAGGTCTGGCAGCATCTGCAGAGAGAACTCAGTTCTGAAGAAGGATCACTAGGCCCAAAACTTTAACTCTGAGTTTGCGCTGCAAATGCTGCCGGATCTGCTGAGATTTTGCAGCAATTTTTGTCCAACCAGGGCCTCTACCAGACCATTTAGAAACAATTACTGTACTTTCAGATATCTTGGATTTTCTTTAGTTCAAAAAGCTATTTTCCATGTTAATTTTCCACCTCCTAAAGGTAAAAGCTTTATCAACCCTTATATTTAGGAGAATTGCTTATAAGGCAATATGCATTGCAGATGAGGTACCTGGGAAGAACCAGGTGGCTTGTGGCAGAGTCCTGTCCTGGAAAATCAGCAGCTTGCTGGCCCAGTCAGGTGTTTTCTTCTCTTCACTTGCACTTCAGAGTAAATCAGCATGAACCTTTAAAATAATAAAATGTGAGGCTGGATGAACACAGCAGGCCCAGCAGCATCTCAGGAGCACAAAAGCTGACGTTTCGGGCCTAGACCCTTCATCAGAGAGCTCTCTGATGAAGGGTCTAGGCCCGAAAGGTCAGCTTTTGTGCTCCTGAGATGCTGCTGGGCCTGCTGTGTTCATCCAGCCTCACATTTTATTATCTTGGATTCTCCGGCATCTGCAGTTCCCATTATCACTGAACCTTTAAAATGTTGGTTTTCTCTAGCAGCTCACTGCACACTGAAGGATCTTCATCGTTGACCAAACAGTTCACATATACTCAACTCATCTACAGTACGTGAAATTAATAGTTTCATATATATGGTGCTCTTCAAACTAGTATACAAAGCTAATTTAGCAAAGAATAGCTGCAAAATATGTTGGAATATCAGATTATGGCAGAGATTATAGAGAGTGGAGGGGCTCAGAAGAGAGCAGAGTTCTGGGTCGGAACAGAGGAGTCGTTACGTCTACAATCTGAGTATTGACAAATATACAATCAACACTCAAACAGTGCTAGTGGATTAGTCTTTAGATGTTAATAGAGAAGCTTGGCCTTCTGGCGATTCCTCTTTTGAAATTTTCTGAAAATGTCTCTAAGGTAGTTAAAGTCAAGCCCTATCGACCGGCAATTCAAAGAATTTTTCAGGCATAGCTTGCTTTTCTCAATTTCTGTTTGTTTGATTTTTTGATTATTAAGACTCATTCAACACTGTTGACTTCCTTTCATTATAATAGATAATGGCACTAAGGATACCAAGCTAATGGTTTTATAATTCGCAGGATTATGCTTTTGACCTTTCATAAAAGCTTAGCTTAGCATTCAATCTATTGTTGAATGGCTTGCAGAAATTCCCACTTTCAAAATTGCAGGAACTAAAACTTTACCAAATGGAAGTTGCAATGAACATCTGCTGATTATTTATCCTACAGCTGGCCTCAATAGAATTTCTGAAGAGGGGTCATTTTACATCTCAGGATAGGACAACTTTCACCTGCAGAAATACAAAAAAGGCACTTGTCCATGCTGTTATGGGAAAGTCTGACTCTCCAAGATAGAATATCTACCTCACTAGTTTTGAGAAGATGTTGAGCAATCAGCATTCATTATCAAAAATCTGTCATTGCAATGAATTGTGATTAAACAATTAATTGGATTCCTTTGTTACTTTTCTATGGATTTATCATAGCAATTATTGTTTGAACGTTTACAAGAGAACATGTTTGGGGAATTTAGTGATTCTGGTAATGAAAAAAAATCTGAATTAGCTTCATTGATGTTATCAGCAACTCAGGATGCATCAACTTAAGCTACATGTGCTTTAAATCAATCCCATATATCATTCAACACCATTTCAATACAATTTCAAATCACTCCCCAATAATGTCATTCACATCACCTTACAAGTATATAAAATATGAGTGAATAGTACAGAATAACTATCCTATGGATGTCAGACTTGATCTTCAGTCTTGTCAGCTAATTGATTTTTGAATAGTTCTGCTGTTTAGGTTCTCTATCTCATATACACATCATCTGTTGATTTAAAATTTTGTGATAAACCACCTTTAAATGGTTTATGATGTATTTTAGCACGCATCCAACTTTTCTCCATAAATTATTCCTTTCTCAAGAGAAAGTTAACCCACTGCAAATGGATTCCCGGAATTACATTCTATTCAAACCATTGGTAATTAATGTGCAAGAGTGCAAGAAACAGAGTGATAAAAATTTTCATCCCTGATTTGAGAGAAGGTCCTGCTTTCAAGAGCAGTCAAATGGCTGGAGACACCTTAATGCCACCAGCACCCCACTGATAGCAATGACCACTGCTAGAACTGCAGCCAGACTCCAATGATGTCCATTGCTGGAGCAAGACACCCAGGCTAGTACTGGGGATTTCAGTATGGGCAATCTGGCAAAGGGGTCAGGGCAGTTATGGTCTTATGGTCTTATGGCAGGGCTGGGGAACGAGTCAGGGAACAATTATAGAGGTTAAAGGAATACACAGCTTGGAGTCAGAGATGCAACACAGGGAACTGTAATACTATTAACTTGACATCTATTGCGGGAAAATGCTGCAAGCTATTCTAATGAGAAGTATTATTGGATGGGGCCACAATTGAGCACCATCTAATCAAACAGAAGGACCTTTTGTAAACTCACCGTATAACCTGTGAATCACCCACTTCCCTCGCTGCTGATAATTTAGCATGGGCAGTTGGAGAAACGTTCTCAGTAGGTTTGTAGAACCATACAAACAGGAGTAAGCCACACAGGCCTTCAGGCCTGCCCTGCCATTGATTAAGATCATGGTTGATATGATTTTAATCTCACATGCCTGCAGAGCCCTAACGATCTTTCTTTCCATTGGTAATCAATCTAACTACCTCTTCCTCCAAAATATTCTGCATCTATTGCCTTCAGTGGAAGGGAATTCCAAAGACTCACAAACCTCAGAGAGAAAAAAAAGTGTTTCCACATCTCTGTTGTCATAAGGTGCCCCCTTATTTTTAAAACTACAACCCCAATTTCTAGAGTATCCCACAAGAAAAAGCATCCTTTCAAGATCCACCCAGTCAAGTCCCCTCAGAACCGTACCTATTTCAGTTCAGTCACCTCTGACTTTTCTAGACTCCAGAAACCCTCACATGGTAGGCTGCTCTGGAAGATCAGATCACATAGAATTCAGGGAGAGCTGGCAAATTGGATACACAATTGGCGTGATGGTAGGACGCAGAGAATAATAGTGGAAGGATGTTTGTTGGACTGGAGGCTGTGATGAGTGATGTGCCTCAGGGGTTGGTGCTGGGCCCATTGCTGCTTATTGTCTATATCAATGATTTGGATGAGAATGTATAAGGCATGATTAATAAGTTTGCGGATGACACTAAAATAGGTAACATTGTGGACAATGAGGAAGGTTGTCAGAAATTGCAGCAGGGTCTTAATCAGCTGGGGAAATGGGCTGAGAAATGGCAAATGGAGTTTAATATAGGTAAGTGTGAGGTGTTGAATTTTAGAAAGTCAAATCAAGATAGGAGTTTCATTGTGAATGGTAGTGACTTAAGGAGTGTTGTGGAACAGAGAGATCTTAGTGTTCAGGTGCACAGTTCTCTGAAAGTGGAGTCACAGGTAGACAGGGCAGTTAAGAAGGCTTCTGGAACAATGGCCTTTAAGATTCAGGGTACTGAGTTCAAAGTTAGGAAGTTATGTTGTAATTATAGAGGAAATTGGTGAAGCCAAACTTGGGATATTGTGTTCGGTTTTGGTCACCTTGCTAGAGGAAGGATGTTATTAAAGTGGAAAGAGTGCAGAAGAAATTTTCAAATATGTAATTAGAGCTCAAGGGACTGAGTTATAGGGACAGGTTGGACAAGCTAGAACTTTTTTCTTTAGAGAGTAGGAGATTGAGGGGGAATCTTATAGAAGCATATAAAATCATGAGAGGCATGGATAGAGTGAATGCACTCATTCTTTTTCCCAAGGTTGGGGAATCAAGGACTAGAGGGCATCAATTTGAGTTAAGGGGGAAAAGAATACATCGGAGCCTGAGGGGCAACTTTTTTACACAGAGGATGGTACACATATGAACCAAGCTGCCAGCAGAAGTGGTTGAGGTGGGCACATTAACAACATTTGAAAGGCATTTGGACAAATACATAGATAGGAAAGGTTTAGAAGGATATGAACTAACTGCACGGAAATGAGGTTACTGTGAATGGACATTTTGGTCAGCATGGATCAGTTTGGGCTGAAGGGCCCATCTTCATGCTGTCGAACTCTATGACTCTATTTAAGACTTGTCTGTCTTAGTCTTTCCTCACAAGACAGTCTTCTCATTCCAGGTATGAGTCTGGAAAGCCTTCTCTGAACTGCTTCCAATGCATTAACATCCTTTCATAAGTATAGTGACCAGTACTCCAGCTGCAGTCTCACCAATGCCTGGTATAACTGAAGAATGACCTCAGTGCTCTTACATTCAATTCCCCTTGCAATCAACCTTAACAACTACTATAATCAGTGTTCCTCATTACTTCCTGTCCCAACATTCTGTGATTCATGAACTAGAACACCTAAGTCTGTTGTCCTCTCAACTCTGCAACTTACCACCATTTAGAAAATATGTTTTTCTTGCTTCTGCCAAAACAGACAATTTCACACTTTGCCATGTTATAATCTATTTGCCCTAACCCAAAGTATCCTTCCTGAATCTAATGTGTTTTGAAAAAGTAAAACTAATTCATTAATTGGCTACTTCTTTTTAAGATTCTTGGGTGAAATCCATTAGAACCTGGGGAATTATCAACTCATAATTTCAACAATTTATTCAGTATTACTTCACTGTTAATTGTAATTTTTTTTTGAGATTCTCCCTCCTTTTCAATTCTCGATTTACAGTTGTATGCTACTTATATCCTCTGTAGTTAAGGCAGATGCAAAGGACACCCTCAATTTCCATCCTGCACATTTCTTCATGAACACATGACATATCCTTACGACTTAATTTCTGAGACCACCTCTGGGGCAGGTATTAAAAATTATCCCATATCATATAAACTGCAAGTGATTTAACATTTATCATCTGCATTGCCGATCTGATCTACTAGATTTGGGAATGGCAAAGGAACTTTATTTCCCTTCTTTTAGATCTAGGCTTTGCTTCTTTTTATCTTCTTTTTGCTTCCTGGTCTCTCCCAGGAGGTTATGTGACTAGCTGGTTGGAGGAAGTGTTTGGTTATCACATTCCTGGCCAAATGAGTTGTCCAACACATTTTTAAAAATGTTTTGCATCTTCCTCTGCTAAAAATATTAATTTATTTATTCATCTAAAAGACAAAATTATCTTTGCCTTTCTTGTCCATTTTTGCAAAAGACTATATGAAGCAAACCACTCAGCCCATTGAGTATGCTTAGCCCTTCAAAGAAGCCATGGCTATTCTGATAATCTTCAACTCCATTTTCTTGCCTTTTCCCTAGAACCCATTGCTGCCTCACTGTTTAAAAACCTATCTCATATATACTTAAATATACTTAATGAACTAACCTCTACAGCTTTCTGTGACAAAGAATTCCAGAGGTTCACAATCCTCTAAGAGAAGAAATTCCTTCTCATCTATGTCTGAAATGTACAACTCCTTATTCTGAGAATATACCCTCTGGCTCTAGTCTTTCTCACAGAGACACAACAACCTCTTCACATCTACTCTGTCATGTCCCCAAAGAAACTTGTATGTTTCAACAAGAATCCGTCTCAAAATTTGAAAGTCCAACACATACAGGCCCAACCTACTCACTTTAACTTACACCTTTCACTTTTACTGGTGTCTCACAATTATTCATTTTAAAATAAAGTTACTACTGTTATGTAGGCAAAAGTAACAGTCTGTTTGTATACAGCAAGGACTCACAAGCTGCAAAAACAAACTTATTAATGAATCTGTAGGGTAACATTCGTTGAGAAATAGCGTAATGAGATATTTTACATTAATACGCTGATAGGGCCTTAGCTCGATCCATCATCTGAAAAGCAGCATTTCTGACAATTCAGCAACCCCTCATTATTGCACTGAAATGTCAACCAACCTTCCATATTCATGTCATGGATGGGGACTTGTTTCACGGCTGTCTTACTTAGACAGCAATATTACCAACTGAGCCAATACTAAATGAACACAATGAATAGTGATGCATCAAACGTCACGCTTTGTGTAAAAAGATCAGCAAAACATATTTTAATTATCTTTTGAAAGGTATAAATGAGGAGTAAGAAAGTTAATTATTTGCCATTGACTTTCTGACCATCGGATAACTTGATCTCTCCTCAAACACTTGGGCTCAGCAGTTGCCAATCTGGAAAAATGACCAACAAAAATAACAATTTAACTTCTGACTAATTTTAGGATCTCTCTGTTGCTCAACTTCTCCAAAGAAAATGGATTTAAGTTGTCAGATAAAGTTAAAAACGAGGCACTGTAGCATGCGGCTGACCCTAAGTGGACATAATAAATAATGGGCGGGGGGGTGGGGGAAGAGGAGCTGGTGGTGGTGTAAATGTATTTCCAATTAACAAAGAATACTGAAATTGAAAGGTAGTATTGCATGCATTATAAAAGTTGTTCAGAATAATAATTGGCCAAAATTGGGCCTGGAAATTCCCCATGATCTCTCAAACATCCATTGTAATTGTGCCAGTGGTTCGATGGAGTCCCTATAGTAATGAAAATATTTGGTTATTTCCATCCTTTCTCTGGGGATTTTGCTGGTGTTTTTGCAGAGTTACAGTTGGAGAGGAGATGAAACCTGTGCAATTTCCTCACATTGTTACAACATACAAACAGTTGCAAACATAAATCAACTGCATAAAACTTCAGTTTAAATAGAGTGGCACAGTTGGTCAGCAAAGAAACTGTCAGATGTCATGTAGATTACCAGCAAGTGCTATCTATCCATGAAATGTTATTAGGAAAAAAGAAATTAATTGGCATGGCACAACAAAGATAAATTAAAGCATGAGTCAGTGGACTATGAAACGTTTTAGAAAGTTGAATTTTTAATGTTAACAATAACAATGGGAATTAAGCATCAAGATTTAGACCATAAGACCATAAGACATCGGAGTGCAAGTAAGGCCATTCGGCCCATCAAGTCCATTCCGCCATTTAAATCATGGTTGATGGGCATTTCAACACCACTTCTCTGCACTCTCCACGTAACCCTTGATTCCTTTTGAGATCAAGAACTTGTCGATCTCTGCCTTGAAGGCATCCAACATCCCGGCCTCCACTGCACTCTGCAGCAATGAATTCCACAAGCCCTCCACTCTCTGGCTGAGGAAATGTTGTCTCATTTCAGTTTTAAATTTACCCCCTCTAACTTTAAGGCTGTGCCCACAGGTCCTAGTCTCCCCGCCAAATGCAAACAACTTCCTAGTGTCCACCCCTTCTAAACCATACATTATCTTGTAAGTTTCTATTCGATCTCCCCTCAACCTTCTAAACTCTAATGAGTACAATCCCAGGATCCTTAGTCGTTCATCATATGTTAAACCTACCATTCCAGGGATCATCCGTGTGAATCTCCGCTGGACACACTCCAGGGCTAGTATGTCCTTCCTGAGGTGTGGGGCCCAAAATTGGGCACAGTATTCTAAATGGGGCCTAACTAGAGCTTTATAAAGCCTCAGAAGCACATTGCTGCTTTTATATTCCAACCCTCTTGAGATAAACGACAATATTACATTCGCTTTCTTAATTACGGGCTCTACCTGCAAGTTAGCCTTTAGAGAATCCTGGACCAACACCCCCAGATCCCTTTGTACTTCTGATTTGTGAATTTTCTCACCGTTTAGAAAATAGTCCATGCCTGTATTCTTTTTTCCAAAGTGCAAAACCACACATTTGCTCACATTGAATTTCATCAGCCATTTCCTGGACCACTCTCCTAAACTGTCTAAATCTTTCTGCACTTCTTTACTTGAGTGTTTTATACAAAAACAAAATATGGAAACTGTAGGGTTTAGCTTTACTTAGAAATCAATAAAATAATAGTTACTTATACCATATGAAATCAACAAATCCAGCAGTATTAACAGGCAGAACAGATTGTCACCTGCTGCAGCAAATAGTGAGAAAGTTCACCTATTCAGTAAGAGCGTGGAGAAATTCTTGATTCAGCACATGATTACAAGGATGGAGTCATTTGGCGAGAGCAAGATCAAAATGGTCAGATGTGACTTGAAAATTGAAAGTGTTTACATTAACTTAAAAGCAATTAATCCTAGCATTCTGCTATAATTAGATGCATTAATGATGGTCTGCATAAATCTTGCGAGCTAAAAATAGCACCAGACCAAAAGCCTTATCAAAATATAAATTATCTTTCATAAAACATTACTTTACACTGGAGATTAAATTACTCATCCAGATGATGTTACTGTTTGCAGCGTAACCATCCATTCTGTCCATCAAGGGCAACTATTAAAGGTTGAATCATGATAATTTAGGTGGATTTTTAATCTCGGATGTGGGAATTCAAATCCTATTGTGGTGGTTCACAATAGCAGTTGAGCATTTGAATCAAGATTTTTTTTAAAGATGGGAAAAGGAAGAGCTGGTATCAATAATAATGAAGAAATGGGTTGGCATTGTAAAGTCTTCAGCTGTGTCTCTCCAGGAAGGAAACTTGCTCAATAGGTAATGTGTGACTCTGGTTACAAAATGCCATGAATAAAGGTTCACTGTCCTAAAACCCTCCAACAAGCCACTTTGTTTATGTTATATTTGACATAACTGAGTGTAATAATACAGCATTATTGAACCACTTCCATTATACTGAGGCAGTCCAAGAAGAAGTTTCTTCAGGCAACTTAAAAAGTTGCCAGTGATTCTCACATCCCAAGAATGAATAAAAGAAAACCAAACAAATAGTTTCTGCAAGATGTTGCGGAGACAATAAGCCTTGCAGGCAAACTTAGGTTTGAGGTTCCTGTTAACACCAATATTGCATTGCATTGAAAATTCAAACGAAAATTGCAGTCTTTCAGTCGAACTGGCATACATAATGACCTCATTTTCTGACCCCAAAAATCATGTTCACGCGTATACTCAGTGCATAAAGCAGCTTCTTTTCAGCCGGAATAAGCAAAACTTGTATTAATAGCCAGTCCAAATTTTTCTCCCCACAAGTGTTTGTTTTACATAACTATACCATAGACCTCAGCAAAAGTGGTCAAGAGGCAACATGATAATAAAATGTGAGGCTGGATGAACACAGCATGCCAAGCAGCATCTCAGGAGCACAAAAGCTGACGTTTCGGGCCTAGACCCTTCATCAGAGAGGGGGATGGGGAGAGGGAACTGGAATAAATAGGGAGAGAGGGGGAGGCAGACCGAAGATGGAGAGTAAAGAAGATAGGTGGAGAGAGTATAGGTGGGGAGGTAGGGAGGGGATAGGTCAGTCCAGGGAAGACGGACAGGTCAAGGATGTGGGATGAAGTTAGTAGGTAGCTGGGGGTGCGGCTTGGGGTGGGAGGAAGGGATGGGTGAGAGGAAGAACCGGTTAGGGAGGCAGAGACAGGTTGGACTGGTTTTGGGATGCAGTGGGTGGGGGGGAAGAGCTGGGCTGGTTGTGTGGTGCAGTGGGGGGAGGGGACGAACTGGGCTGGTTTAGGGATGCAGTAGGGGAAGGGGAGATTTTGAAACTGGTGAAGTCCACATTGATACCATATGGCTGCAGGGTTCCCAGGCGGGAACATGAGCTGTGTTGCAAAAATGCACAGGAGTTTAAGACAAGAGCAATCTGCATCAGAAGCAAATGGTGACCAGGGAGATGCTTGTAGTTCACTTTTATATTTGTTGTGCAAGTCAACCTGGTATTTGAAGGGATTTTTCAAGGTTTCCAAGGCTGATGTGCTTGCCAACATCTATGGATATATTCCAGAAGCTGGTGCTCTCTGAAGCCCAGACGGTACAAGTATAATTCCTGGGAGTGAAATAGCTGAATTTGTTCTAGACTGAGAAATACTATTTATTTCAAATGTGTGCAGTTACCAGGGTAGAAACGGACATAATACAAACAAAACAAAGTACAATTTTAAGGACTGAGATCCACTGCCTTAATGCTATTTGAAAAAGCTCCAACCGAAAATTGGGCTTGCCATATATCTCTCATTTGAGAAACACAATTCTCGAGCAGCGCTGATTCTTAGCTTATATGTGGGACTCTGACAAATTTCCAACTCATATTGTCAATTTGTTGTAAATTGATTCTTTCCTGCAACATATCTAAATAAAGTATACACAGAGTACCTGGAATAATAACATGAAGTGTTGTCACTAGACAATCCAGGGTTGAACTTGGTTCACATAAATGTACACCGATCCGATAAGTAATGTGCCAGTTGGAACATAAGACTCGCTACTGATCTGAATGTTAATTTGAACACGATCATCGTAGAAACTGATCACACATAGCCACTTATCCAGATGCTACAGTTTTTGTGGCTGGCAAGCTGACTATCTTAAGTTTCATTTCACTGAATGCCTGCCAGAAAGGAACAATGATGGGGAATTACAAATAATTTCTTTGGATCTGTACTCCCAATGCCATTAAATCAAAGCTTTTTGCTGGCGAAAGTGGTAGGCTTTAAAACATAGAAATAAAATCACCGAATCATAAAATAGAAGTCCATTCAGTCCATCATTTCTATGCCAGCTCTCTCACAGGACAAGCCATAATTTATTGTGCTTTTCCATTATCTTTTCACTGTTTTTCCAATGGAAGTACAATGGGTGGCAATTCGTTGATTTTAAAATGGAAAGAAAAATTGAATAGGATACAGAAAAATATGGGCACTCTACAATTTAATCATTTTATAATGGGGAAGGTAATGCCTGGTGATATTATCACTGGGAGATAGCAAGAACTGCATGTGCTGGAGTCAGAGTTGATGCAGTGTGCAGCTGCAGGAACATACCAGATCAGGAAGCATCAGAGGAGCAGGACAGTCAACATTTTGGGTCCAGACCCTATCTAGGCCCGAATTGTCAACTCTCCTGCTCCTCTGATGTTGCCTGACCTGCTGGGTCCCTCCAGCTGCACACTGTATTGATATTATCTCCGGACTGTTTATCCAGAGATCCAGGTAATTTGAATTCAATAAAACTCTGGAATTAAGAATCTAATGATGACTATGAATGTCTGAAAAACCCATCTGGTTCACTAATGTCTTTTAGGGAAGAAAACTGCCATCCTTACCTGGCCTGGCCTACATGAGATGTGATTGATCATTAATTGCTCTCTGCACAATTAGAGAAGGGCAATAAATACTGGCCTGGCCAGTGTCACCTTCAAAAATTCATAAGTTCATAAAATATTGGGGCAGAATTAGGCTATTCGGTTGATCAAGGCTGCTCTGCCATTCGATTATAGTTGAATTTGTTCTAGACTGAGAAATACTATTTATTTCAAATGTGTGCAGTTACCAGGGTAGAAATGGACATAATACAAGCAAAACAAAGTACAATTTTAAGGACTGAAATCCGCTGCCTTAATGCTGAGAGTTCCTCACTTTCACTTTCCTATATTCTCTCCATAAGCCTTCAGCCCATTACCAATTAAAAATTTGTCTAACTCCTCCTTAAATTTACTCATTTCCCAGCATCCACCACACGTTGGGTTAGCAAATTCCACAGATTCACTACTCTTTGGGAGAAGTAGTTTCTCTTCAATTCTGCTTTAAATTGGACACTTCTCATCCTAAGACTATGGTCCTCATCCTAGAATGCCCCACAAGAAGCATCCACTCCATCAGAGATAATGGGAACTGCAGATGCCGGAGAGTCCAAGATAACAAAGTGTGAGTCTGGATGAACACAGCAGGCTCCTAAGATGCCGCTTGGTCTGCTATGTTCATCCAGCCCCACACTTTGTTATCTAGCATCCATTCCATGTCTATTTTATCCATAGCTTTTATCATCTTGAATACCTCAATTTGATCTCACCTCATCCTTCTAATTTCCAGACAGTATAGGCTTAAATTGTTCAATCTCTTCTCATATGACAAACACTTCATCAATCTAGTGAACCTCCTCTGAACTGCCTCTAATGCCAACATATCCTTCCTCAAATAATGGGTCAAAATCTGCACACAATGCTCCAGGTGCAGTCTCACCAATACCTTGTATAGTTGCAACAATACTTCCTTACCTTTATACTCTATTCCTTTAGCTACAAAAGCCAACATTTCATTCACTTTCTTTATTATCTGCTGTACATACATGCTCCTTTTCTGTGACTTATGAATGAAGATACCCAGATCCCTCTGCACCGGAGCACCACAAAGTCTCTCCCCATTTAGATGGTAGATCACCTTCCCAACTTTCCGATCAAAATGCATGACCTCACACTTATCCACATTAAACTTCATCAGCCACATTTTGGCCCATTCTCCTAACCTATCTATATCCATTTGTAAGGTTCTTATTTCATCATTGCTTTTAACTGTTCTGTGTATTTTCATGTCATTTGCAAATTTGCCTATGGAGCTTTCATCCCTTTAATGAATAAAATAAAGCTCCTGTCTAAATTTGAGATTTGAGCTTTAGCTATCCTTTTCTGCTACAACTTGGCTGCATTCTAGTAGTGTGACAAGTCTTCTGCATGTTTCTTCTAGACATATAAAAGCAAGCACTGAATACATGAACAGAAATGCTATGGCCAGTTGATAGCTGTAGGAATGAATAGTTTGGAAAGCTTTCCTGGAAGATTCCAGTTCAGAGAGAAATTAAGAACGTAAGAACATAAGAACTAGGAGCAGGAGTAGGCCATCTGGCCCCTCGAGCCTGCCCCGCCATTTAATAAGATCATGGCTGATCTTTTTGAGACTTAGCTCCACTTACCTGCCCACTCACCATAACCCTTAATTCCCTTACTGTTCAAAAATTTATCTAGCCTTGCCTTAAAAACATTCACTGAGGTAGCTTTGACCACTTCACTGGGCAGGGAATTCCACAGATTCACAACCCTTTGGGTGAAGAAGTTTCTCCTGACCTCAGTCCTACATCTGTTTTCCTTTATTTTGAGGCTATGCCCGCTAGTCCTAGTTTCACCTGCTGGTGGAAACAACCTCCCTGCCTCCACCTTATCTACTCCCTTCATAATCTGGTATGTTTCTATAAGATCTCCCCTCATTATTCTGAACTCCAATGAGTATAATCCCAGTTGACTCAGTCTCTCCTCATAATCCAGCCCTCTCAACTCTGGAATCAACTGAGTGAATCTCCTCTGCACTCCCTCCAGTGCTAGTATATCTCTTCTCAAGTAAGGAGACCAAAACTGCACACAGTACTCCAGGTGTGGCCTCACGAGGACCCTATACAGCTGCAGCATTGCCTCCTTGTTTTTAAACTCCATCCTTCGAGCAATGACAGACAAAATTCCATTTGCCTTTTTAATTACCAGCTGTACCTGTAATCCCACCTTCAGCGATTCATGCACAAGGACACCCAAATCCCTCTGCACAGCAGCGTGCTACAATTTTTTGCCATTGAAATCATAGCCTATTTTGCAGTTATTCCTAGCAAAATGGGTGACCTCACACTTATCATTGATTTCACCTCCGAAGAAACACAAGTAAAATTTCAAAAAAAGTCAGTCCAATACATGAAATACACAATATATTATTGCTGAAGAGAGGGTTCTCGATTTTATTGGATCAATCCAACTCTGTACAGACTGTGAAATGTAAGGAAAGAAAATCTAGGGAGTCGCATTCAGTTATAAAAAGGAGCTTTTCTTTGGTAATCACTGGACAAGCAGCACTAACAATGTTGCAGTGGGAAACCCAAATGATAATAACAAACATCAGAAATAAAATTTTGATTTTATTTAAGCCAGTTGCATTTGATTGTAGAGAATTTCTTGTTTTCCAGTGGAATATCTATATTGATCTGCTCTACAAAAGCTGTTGCACAATAGTAAATCAATGCATCATACATGTTACTTCTCATTAAAGTTAAAATTAACTGCAAATTTGCATCTACAATTCAACTATATCGTCAGAAGACAATGAAAATAATACCTAATGATCTTTCATTAAACTCAACACAGAAAAAAGACATACTTAGTGCCAATGATAACACGTAAGTGTTTTAGTTCACCTTACTATACATTAAACTTTATCAAAGATATGAATCCAATCATTACCAATCAAAACAATCTGACTTTAAAGGGCTACAACTTCATCTAGAAGGGCATGAATGCTTCAATTCTCCTTGAAAGAACCTTAATTAGAAAAGGATCTAAATTAATTTTCTAGAGGAATATCTATCTTTGAAATATTCTATACAATGGAAACATACTTTGCTCTACATTATTTTAATAGAAAATTTTTTTTTGGATGTTGAATTAGCTCTAGATTTAGTATCCCAAAACAATGTCTTTTACACATTTTCGGGAAGTTATTCTTGTGATTATGTCCAATACTTTGGCACTGGGTATCTGGAAAAATTCACCAATTCAGGACCCACACGTTTTCGTACATCTTGAGTAATGGAGTGAGTGCCTTCATAGGAGACCGGTATGCTCCATCCAATTATTCAATGTATGCTGCTTGCGAGTGGCCCAGTAACAAAGTTTTTTTACCTCTCTCGCCTCATATCCTGTAAAATTAGTCACTAAAAATTGCTTTATATTTCTAGGCTCATATCAAGTTAGTTTAAATTGAGAGAAAAAAAACAAACTGGAAACCGACAATACTCTTGCTGAATCCATATTTTCCCAAGCTATTCAGCTGCAGCAGGAACATCACCCAAATCTAATTGGCATTCTGTCCTCTCTCTTGCAGATGATCACATATAACAGTCGGCCCAGAGAATAGTTCCAGCTCTCAGGATCAAAAAGCAAAAAACACTTGACGTTATATTCAAATACCTTGCAATAAGAGACGTTCATCAACATTTCCTTACTGGCAGCCTTTTCTTAAAAAAAAATTCTTAATATGTGGGATGTATGCATCGCTGACTGGTCAGTATTTATTGACCATCCCTACTTGCCCTTGAGATGGTGGTGATGAGCTACTTTCTTGAACAGCCTACCTTCTGCAGGTTGACCCACAATGCCATTTGGGAGGAAATTCCAGGAATTTGACAGCAAAGAATGGTGATATATTTCCAAGTCAGGATGGTGAGTGGCTTGTAGCAGAATTTGAAGGTGATGGCATTCCTATATATCTGCTGCCTTTGTCTATCTAGATGGAAGTGATCTTGGGTTTGGAAGGTGCTGGCTGAGGATCTTTGGTGAATTTCTGTTGTGCATTTTGTAGACAGTACACACTACTGCAACTGAGCATCGGTGGTGGAGGGAGTGGATGCTGGTGGATGTACTGTCAATCATGTGGGCTGTTTTGTCCTGGATAGTATCAAGCTTCTTGAGTGTTGTTGGAGCTACACTCCTCCAGGCAATTGGGGGATATTCTTATATTCTTTCACATTCCTGACTTGTGCCTTGTAGATGGTGCAGCTGAGCTTGGAGTTCAGGTTAATGTTGGAACCGTTTGCGTAGAAAGTTTGTTCTTTGATAAATGATACCCAAAACCACTGAATGGACATACGAAACGTCAGCTTTTGTGCTCCTGAGATGCTGCTTGGCCTGCTGTGTTCGTCCAGTTTCACACTTTGTTATCTTAGAATGGACATATGTGTCTAGTTCCAAATTGTGGCAGTAGGTCTCCCATCAGGTAACACTTTCTGAGGTAAGATTTGCATTACTTTGTGCAATTTCTAGTCCAAACAATAGAACGCTTATGTGAATGTTATTTTCAATATGTCACATCATCCTCGCAGAACTGCATGCACATCCAGTGCATCAATTACATTCTGACCATTAGCAGTGCTATACATATGAATTTCTTGCTCACCTTGTCTTCAGAAACAAAAAATCTGCACTGTTGTGGGTCATGTTATGAATAGCATGCAATAGACTAACAATTATGCATCCCCAGGGTAAATTTTAATTGAAACAGAAACAGAAATTGCTGGTAAAACACATCAGGTCTGACAGTGGAGAGAAAGCAGAGTTAATATGTTGAGTCCAGTGAGCCTTCTTCAGAATTGGAGAACTTCAGAACATCTGACATTCTCTTATCAATTCTGATTTTGGAGCTTCATTGCCACAGACTTCGACTAATGTGTCAATGTTGTTATTGAAATTGCCTATGGATTCCCTTAGGAAGCCGAACTCTTCTGTTAAATCTTTCAGAGATAGCAAAAACTGCAGATGCTGGAGTCAGAGACAATACAGTGTGGAGGTGGAGGAACTCGGCAGGTCAGGCAACATCAAAGGAATGGGAAAGTTGATGTTTCGGGCTGGGACTCTTCTTCAGAAATGGGGAGGGAGAAGAGAGCTGAGAAATAAGTAAAGAGACAAGGGATGGGACTCGGGAAGGTAGATGGAATGGTGGGGGATAGGTGAGTGCATGTAGGAAGTGGTGGGGATTGGTCGGTGGTATGGGTGGGTGGATAGATGGGAGAGAAGATGGACAGGTTGTGTCAGGTCAAGGAGGTGGGATTGAGAGGGAGGTTTGGACATGGGATGAGGCTGGGGGTGGGGAGATTTTAAAACTGGTGAATTCCATTTTTAGGCCATCAGGCTATAGACTCTTAAGATGGAATATGAGGTGTTGCTCCACCAGTTTGCAGATGGTGTCATTGTGACACTGAAGGAGACCCATGATAGACATATCATCCAGGGAATGGGAGGGGGAGTTATAATGGTTGGCGACCAGAAGTTGTTGTCACTTTGTAGAGCATCTGTGCTTTGTAAACAACATATAACAACACCTTCGATTAATCCAAGATATTGTTCCAGACAATGACTAGAAAAGTAAACTACAAGTTCAAAATGAACAAATGAACGGCAAGACTGTTGAAGAAAGGCTTAGACAACAGAAAATGTTTTTACACCATAGCCCTTCTAGGTTCTTGTGCCTCAACTGCTCTATAATATTATAATAACATGCAGATCAAAATTTACTTTTATTCCGTTACTGACAATAATGTCAATTGCCAGAGAGACATGACCTTCCGATATGAGGAATTTGCCATCACCATCATTAAGCTTCATGTCCTGAGTTTCTCACAGCCATGTCTCAGTTACTGTTATACCTTCCAACTTCTATTGTGCACCTGCATGTAATTGAATTTATTGCTTACATATCATACAATTGTGTGTAGAATGTTTATTTAATCTACTCAACTCCAATTGTTTTTCTGCACTTACGTCTTACACAAAACACAATGGTTGTGGCATAGCAGACATATTTATACTTTTCTTTTATTACAGTATAAAAACCAATAAAAACTGAAATAATCATCATCACTGTTGGCACTTTCTTTCTGTGACTTGCTCTGAAGATCAAAATCATTATCAATCATCACTGTAATTTCTTTCAGTGAATGAATTCTGACCTCAAAAAGTCTCAAATGTTTTCATTGCATTAAATTAGCCAGTGCCAGCCTCACTCTATTCCAGCAGGTCACTGGTAGAATGCAAAGTGTTAAACAAAGGCAACACCAAAATTTTAATTATTTATACTCATTAAGGGAATCTGCAAGAAGCATTCACTGTGGGTGACAAATTCTCAGTTTGAAGATGATAAGACCCATGGAAGCATAAAGGAACGTCCTTTCCAGATGTGATTGATCTCATATTTCCAGGAATGTTGGATTTGATTTGATTTGATTTGATTTGATTTATTATTGTCACGTGTACCAAAGTACAGTGAAAAGTTTTGTTTTGCATGCAGTGCAGGTAGATCACAACACAGAAAGGCCATAGGGTGTCTGAACAGAGCGAGGAATATCAAGTTATGGCTGCAGAGAAGGTGCACAAAACGCAAGATCAACACTAGATTTGAAATCTGAAAGGCCCATTCAGCAGTCTAATGACAGTGAAGAAGAAGCTGTTCTTAAACCTGTTGGTACGTATGTTTAAGCTTTTGTATTTTCTGCCTGATGGAGGGAGTTGGAAGAGATTCTAACCGCAATCACCAGCAAAATATTACCATGGAGAAAATATGAGAAAACACTAAATTGGTAAATTTCTGTAAGGGCAAAAGGCAAGTTAGTATTTTTGTGATTTAGCTATTCTTTTTCTTTTTGTCACATTGTCTGCCTTAAATTTGAAACTCTCAGTACTTAGTTTGTTTTCATAAGAAGAAAGCACAAAGAGGTTGTATCAGAGATAATGGGAACTGCATATGTTGGAGAATCCGAGATAACAAAGTGTGGAGCTGGATGAACACAGCAGGCCAAGCAGCATCTTAGGAGCACAAAAGCTGACATTTCCGGCTTGAAGGGTCTAGGCCTGAAACGTCAGCTTTAGTGCTCCTAAGATGCTACTTAGCCTGCTGTGTTCATCCAGCTCCACACTTTGTTATCTTAGCACAAAGAGGTTGGACTTGGTTCAGAACATTCTGAAGAAGGGTCACTGGACTTATCACGTTAACTCTGTTTTCTTTTCATGGATGTTACCAGTGCTGCTGACTTTCTCTAGCAATTTCTGCTTTTGTTTGTTTCAGATGTCTAGTATCCACAGTTCTTTGTTTCATTTTACACTCAAGTAATTTGTTTTACAGCAGCGTGGAACAAGTTTCTAATTCACTATCAGTCTATTTTGCAATACTTATTTAGTTCCTTGGATGAAATTCAACCTCAGTGCTCCTGGTACTTTCAAAAACAACTGGTAAAGCGTGTAACAACATGCGGCAAGGAAGAGGGATTCCATGAATCACAAATTGCCAAAGGTTGGTAGTCAATTTGCAGCTCTAGCATTGGCTTTATAAAAACGACATTGCATAACTTCCCCATGTGAAGTTGCTGCATCCACATTAATTGCTGACTAAACTTGCCAGAGAAAGGTTATGTCCAGCAAATATAAGCTAAGTATGCGATAATTATTAAATGTCTACTAATTAACCTCACCTAGAAAGTAAACAATTTCAAGTGTGAATTTTCATACATTCAGGGTGTGAATTGCTCTACATCATTTGAAAATGTGTTCAATTTATTTTTTTTAATTCTATCGCTTTCTAGCACAGTGGCTCAGTGGTTAACACTGCTGTCTCACAGCACCAGGGATCCAGGTTTGATTCCAGCCTCAGGCTGTGTGGAGTTTGCACATTCTCCCTGTGTCTGTGTGGGTTTCCTCTAGGTGCTGTGATTTCCTCCCACAGTCCAAAGATTATGTGGATTGGCCATGCTAAATTGTCAATAGTATCCAAGGATGTGCAAGCTAGACAGTTTAGCCTGGGAAATGCAGTGTTACAGGGATAGTGTAGCGAGGTCTGCCTGGGTGAGTTGCTGTTCAGAGGGTTGCTGAAGACATGATGGGCAAAATGGCCTATTTCCACACTGTATGGTTGGTGTGGGCTTGATGGGCTGAAGTGCGCTGTAGGGATTCAATTCCACATCTCCCAGCCTTTAGACCAAATTCCCAATATGTTCTGTGATTTTCTTTCTGCAAAATGCGTGATTCCGAATTAAAATACACCAGCTACCGACTTATACAGTCCACTCACCTTCATAGTGTTTCCTGACACTCATCAAATATTTGATTTCTTCATTGAAGAAGAAATTACATAAACTATAGTCCCTAAACCACGCTCTCTACTTCCCTATAAGAAGTAGGTCTAGTATACCCTTGTCTTTCTGTAGTCTACGCAACATCACTTTACCGCTTTGTTTTTAGTAAACAGACAGACACAAGAAGATAACAAGTCTGTATAAACCTCACAACAAATGGCTGAAGTGAGATTTTGCAGTTTTATTTGTAAAATAGTAAATTGATCTACTCATAGATCCTTTAAATCCATAAATCACGCAGTTACAAGGTCACCAAGGGTCACGCAGCATGATTACTTAACAGGCTAAGTGGCAATGGCTAAAGATACACTATTACTTCAGGATATTTGAAATTGCCATTGATTTTAATCAAGGATTGAGCTATAACAACTAACTTCATAGCATGTTGGTGAGGGTAACAGAGAAGTAGAGCCAACGTCCCCCAAAATTACATGCAGTGAATGTAATGATATAAAATACGGCCTAATTTCCTTTTTCACCATAAAACAAGCCATAAAACATGTTAATAGCATGAGTGCACAGCAAACCTGCATAACTATATCATATGCCTTTATTGCAAATAATTCAAACTTAACTATGTTCGTTTTGAATAATGGCCGATAATTTTTTTTTCAACTTGGCTTGTGAACATGGACTAGATCCAGAAAATCCCTAAATTGGAGACGTCATTCAAAGGCAAATGGTGGAACTGCATCCAAAATAGCAACAGAAATTGCTTCATTGCGCACTGAGGAACCTCAGGTTGGAGGGATCACTCCTCCAGTTGCCAGGGCCTGTTCCTTCTTCCTTAAGCCGAAAGAGTGGTCACTGCTGTTGATGGCTGCTGAACTTCCAACATCCTGATTGGGCAAACAACTCAGAGGGATAGGCTAGCATTCTGGATCAAATGGCAGTCCCAAAGCTTGCCTCTTATTTGAGCAGTGCCAATCAAGTCATCCAGGGGTCCCAATGGCTGCCCACACAGACCTAGGATTTTGATCCTTGCAATGAGCATTCTGGACTTCCATAAAATTCCAGCCAATATTTAGAGTTGACAATCTTTCAATGCATGAAACTTCATAGAATCATTGAATCCCTACAGCGCACTTCAGCCCAACAAGTCCACACCAACAATAAGAGCATCCCACCCAACTTGTTTTTCTGTGAGTTCATTCCTGCGTTTCCTCATTTCTTTTGCTATGTTAAATTAGTCAATGTGGCTGTTTGTGCTGAAAGCAATTTGTCTGAATCTTTTACACATTTAATAATTTTTATTATATTCTCACTCAATTTTCTTTCCTTATTTAGCATATAATCCACAGCAACATCCCCACAGCCCAATCAGAAAATCCTAATTCTCTATGTGTTAAACCAAATTTTCCATTTCCCAACCATTGAAAGAGCTAATCAAAATCTTATGAAATTGTGCCAATTGGTAAAAATTATTTATCACTGTTCTTCATTTGGTACCATCTACAAACTGGAATGCATTAGAAACAATTTATTGATCTAAATCATTTAGAAATGTGAGCCTTGTTTATTCTTTATCAAAATCTACTCACAATTTATTTCAACTTTTTCTTACTTCTATTTCTACAGTATTACTAATCTGTGTTTATGTGCCCTTTCTCTGCCTTTCTTTGCAGTCACAAAAGTAGACTTTCCTCATTCCCTGTTCATCATGTAGCTGGTAACTCAGTTCTATCCTTCTACACCTTCCAGTGTTCTACATGGTTTAGCATCATGTGGATGACTGGTGAGTATACTTCAAAAAAAATCTCATCCTGTCTGATTGTTATGGTTGTTTGTTCCTCAAGCCAAGAGAACCTGGATGTTCTAACAATTGCATCAAATGTGCTGACCCTGGATGCACTGAATGCACAATACCACAGATTATATCCAACATACTTCAAAAGGATTCCTTGTATGGCCATTGTTTATGTGCCTAACTAAAAAAATATTTAGACAGTGATGCCTTGAATTCTCATGAGCATCTCACACTCAACAATCAAATCGACTTTCTCACTTAAGTATTTAGAAATGAAATGAAATTGTTTAATGTTGTTCCTTTTGGTCCTTGACAGCTCACAATGATAAGCAACATTACCATGAAAGAGAATATGCATTATTCATTTCATAAGCAACACAGGTGAACATCAGTAACTGTACTGCGCATTTGGTCATTGTTTTATTGATCATAAGGACGTATATGTATTTGAATATAATCAAACACCCATGAATGTGCAGCAAGTATGAACAGCTTGTGTTCACCTAGCTCCTTTAATGTAATAAGATGTCCACAGGCAACTTTACAAAGAATCTTAAAAGAAAAGACAGCATTGCTCCCTATTCAGAGGTATTAGGGCTGATAACCAAAAGCTTGGACAAAAACATAGACTAGATGGTGCACATTAAAGGAGGACATTAAGAAGGAGAGACAGAGCAGCTTAGGAAGAGACAAAAAAAACTACAGATGCTGGAATTCAAGAGAGACAAACAGGAGGCTGGAAAGTCACAACAGGCCAGGCAGCATCTGGAGGAAAGGAGCAGCCAACGTTTCAGTTATTACCTTTCTCAGAATTGGATGTGAGGGTAGGGGGAACTGAATAAAAGAGGTGGGGGAAGGGGTGGAGGTGGAATAGTGGTGATAGGTGGACACTGGAGGTAGGTACAACCTGGTTGGTCGATGAGAGAGATGAATCCGGTTGGTGGTTGGAAGGGAGAGTCAGAAAGTGGAATGGAAGGGAGAAGGTGGGGCTGGAAGGGGAGGCACGTGATGGACAGGTAGGTTATTTGAAATTAGAGAACTCAGTGTTGAGTCCTGCAGGCTGTAGGGTACCCAGGCAGAAGATAAGGTGTGGTTCTTAACATTTATGTTCCGAGTCCCTGCAACACTGCAAGAGGCTAAGGCCGGACATGTCAGATGGGGAGTGGGATGGGGAGTTGAAATGGGCCATGACCGGGAGGTTAGGTGGAGCCAGGCAAAGATGATCAGCGAAATGGTCACTCAGTCTACATTTGATCTCACCAACATAGAGAAGGAAATTGATTCCAGAGTTTAGGGCCTATGAAACTGAAGGCCCAAATGGAATTAAAGGAAAGGCCACCAATGCTGGCTGATGAGAATTAAGATTGTTCAAGAGATCAGAATTACAGGACAGACATTTGAATAGGATGTTAGACATGACAGAGATAGAGTGTGATGGCAGGACTTGAAATTAATTAGATTAGAAGTTTAACATTTTGGCATTCTTTAACTAGGAGCCAATTTAGATCAGTTTTCTTAGCACATATACAGTTCACACTGATTGGAATGTGCACAGCGTCTCTGCCTTACCTTGACTTCTAGCATATAATCACTCATTCAGGACTTGGACTGTGCTTTCATGTTGCCTTGCCCTTTACTGCAGACAGAAAGCCTGGTAGCTTGTCATGTTTTTGAGCATAGATCAGTGAAGGCGTGGTCTTGATCCTGCACAGTACCGTGCCGTGTGAATGGCATACCTGCATGTGTGATAACCTTGAATGGGAATCTGAGCCTGTAACTCACACTTGAAGTCTAACCTGTCCTGTCTTCCACCCTCACCCAAACTCCAAATATACAAAGGAAGTGAAAACTTGCTGTCATCACATCAGGAGTGAGCAGAAGAAGACTTTATTTTGTCTGAGGGATCAGCATCTACATGTGACTGATGAAAGGGCCTCCAAGGGGCAATTGCATATTTAAACAGAGCAGATTAAAGATGTCTGTAATCACCGAAATCTGGAAGTGACCCTTTTACAGTGACCAGCTTTGTCAAACAAAAATACTGGCCATAAGCAGCCTTAGCCCACGTGACCGAAAACTACAAATTCATTGTCGTCATCTCTGCAAAACAGAAGTAATCACAAGTGATCACTAAAGGGTGAGTTGTGTTTCACAGTTAACAACACATTGCCAAGTTTCATAGGTTGCATAAGGTGTCAGAGCTTTGCTGCCTTTCTTGGTTCAAGTTGGGGTGGGGTGGGTTTGTTGTGGGGGTAGGTGGGTGGTGAAGCTTTTATTGTTCCCACAACACTTACTATCTTCTACCGTATGACATTGCACTTCATTAGCCTCCTTGTTAAATACAATGCACGGAGGATGACGATAAACTGCAACTCTTGACCAAGCAAATTACTTACGAGTTTTTTGTTATTTCCCTCCTTTTTTTGCATTTTAATGTAATTATTAATGGATGAAATCATGAGAAGCTCTTCTGTCTAGGGCTGAGCAGGTGCCTGGTCTCTGGCGATCCTCCGCATGAAAGCGCCCTGGAGCATTTCTTCCTCAGCCACTTGCAGAGATGGTGCCAGTAGTGTCCTCACCAAAACGTGCTCCTAACTCTGACTAGCTAACATACCCACAGAGTTGTCAGTATCTGAACTGCTGGAGGATGCAGGAGACAGCCTTGTCAGAAGGATCGGTGTCTTGTTCCTCACAGGTGGAACAGGGAATGTTGTCTGTAGGGATTCAACTCTTCAGAATGGTGGCTAAATGGATGCCACTCATGCCTGCAGAAGATGAGACGGAATGAGAGGGACAAATACTTGGGCATGTTAAGAATACAGTATTGGTAATAGGAGAAGAGCACAACACTTGACAATGAATGGAATTTGGGGAATCTCCACAACAGCATCACAGTTCTTTCTGAACAAAGCAAGGATTCCCTCCTCATGGTGAATGATGAGAGCCACATCACATCTCATTGTCCTTTTTCCTCCACGGTCAGCAGTTTGCTATGGAATGTGGCAAGGGCAGGGATGGAGTAGGAAGAAACTGACTGGCACAACTGGCAGTATTGGTGCAGGCGGAGAGCAGTTGGTAAAGTGTTGCAAGTGAATAAGTAGGAAGAGCAGATGGCAGAAAGGACTGGTATTTTACAGAATGGGGGTATGTGAGAGCTATTGAGGGAGAATGCTGCATGCAATAGTGAGAGCGGAATGCCATGAGCCTTGGTGGGAGTTGTGTGCAGAGGCACAGTTAAAAGGATTCTGAGCTACCAGAGGGAAGATAATGCCACTTATCCTAGTAGAGCACAATGGTAATTAATTATCTTTCTGCATGGTAGGTGTTCCTCCAGAACTGACCTGGATGGCACTTTCAGACCAGGCTAAGCAGGTACGGTGCTATGGTATCATTTAATAGTCCTAAAGATTGATGATAGCCTTCCCATTCAACAATCGATCTATCAGTACACCCAGGTGCCTGTCAGCAAAGCAGGGTGCCATCTTTTCTCTCTGAGCCCTTTCTGGCGCCACTCTTCACATACTGAAGCTTTAATGTTTTTATTGTTTGACCTGGTCGCACAGCTGGCTTTAAATGTGGCACTGACAGCAATAAACCTGGAAGGTCCTGGAAGCGGAGAACATTTCTGCCACTGGCGAGCATAAGGCAGTATGAGGTTAGGTAACATTGCATGAGAAAACTTGATAGAGATCACAGAGACTAACCCTCCACGAAACTCCCAGAAACTCAAATTTTGAAAACAATTGAGCCTATTATCTGTACGTAGCTCATAAGTAAAAAAGTATATTGTAAGTGGAGCATTGAGGAAATATTAGAATGTGTGATTGTAATTTTAGGAAGTGCAGTGATTAGGAAAACCCTTCAAAGAAACTGAAACTTCAATCTTTTTTATCCATTGCATACTTAGGATCGTTCAAACTAAAACACAAATAACACACTGCCCAATGCTTTTGCTGACTTCATTAGGGCACAAAATTAGTCAACCATTCTGTATAGTTATGTTCAAAACACCAAGTTCCATCTTTGTGATGCTAAACCCTTGAGCCATAATGATATCAAGTTGACTACGGCATGCAGTGGCTTATCACTTAATGATGGAATCATGTTTTGCTGCTTTGAAAATGTGAAACTTCATGAAAGATAAACAAAAGTGATTTTCTGCAAATTTCTGGGCAGAAGTTGTAAAACTGAAATTACATTAATTAACAGAATCAAAGAATATCTTCATTAAGAGCAAAAACAAAGTTGATGGAAAAGTCAGGGCAGGTCTGGCAACATCTGTGAATGAAAAAAAAATTAACGTTTTGGATCCGGTGACCTTTCTCTTAATTAAGAGAATGTTTGAAATAAAATTGTAAAATTTCACGCTGGTAGATTCTTACCTTTATTAAGATATGCGATTGCCATTCATTTATGTCATGGAAGAAAGACCAAAGAGTAGTGAAAATGTGAATATTGCTATTACAGGGAGTGGTTGAAACAGAGAGTAGTTTCTTGTGTAGAGGTGGTCTCCTATATAATGGGGAAACAAAGCACAGACTGGGTGTCCCCTTCACAGACCATTTATGTTCTGTCTGCAAAAATACCCTGAGCTTCCAAGATAATAAAATGTGAGGCTGGATGAACACAGCAGGCCAAGCAGCATCTCAGGAGCACAAAAGCTGACGTTTCGGGCCTAGACCCTTCATCAGAGAGGGGGATGGGGGGAGGGAGCTGGAATAAATAGGGAGAGAGGGGGAGGCGGACCGAAGATGGAGAGTAAAGAAGATAGGTGGAGAGGGTGTAGGTGGGGAGGTAGGGAGGGGATAGGTCAGTCCAGGGAAGACGGACAGGTCAAGGAGGTGGGATGAGGTTAGTAGGTAGCTGGGGGTGCGGCTTGGGGTGGGAGGAAGGGATGGGTGAGAGGGAGAACCGGTTAGGGAGGCAGAGACAGGTTGGACTGGTTTTGGGATGCAGTGGGTGGGGGGGAAGAGCTGGGCTGGTTGTGTGGTGCAGTGGGGGGAGGGGATGAACTGGGCTGGTTTAGGGATGCAGTGGGGGAAGGGGAGATTTTGAAACTGGTGAAGTCCACATTGATACCATATGGCTGCAGGGTTCCCAGGCGGAATATGAGTTGCTGTTCCTGCAACCTTCGGGTGGCATCATTGTGGCAGTGCAGGAGGCCCATGATGGACATGTCATCAAGAGAATGGGAGGGGGAGTGGAAATGGTTTGCGACTGGGAGGTGCAGTTGTTTGTTGCGAACTGAGCGGAGGTGTTCTGCAAAGCGGTCCCCAAGCCTCCGCTTGGTTTCCCCAATGTAGAGGAAGCCGCACCGGGTACAGTGGATGCAGTATACCACATTGGCAGATGTGAAGGTGAACCTCTGCTTAATGTGGAATGTCATCTTGGGGCCTGGGATGGGGGTGAGGGAGGAGGTGTGGGGACAAGTGTAGCATTTCCTGCGGTTGCAGGGGAAGGTGCCGGGTGTGGTGGGGTTGGAGGGCAGTGTGGAGCGAACAAGGGAGTCACGGAGAGAGTGGTCTCTCCGGAAAGCAGACAGGGGAGGGGATGGAAAAATGTCTTGGGTGGTGGGGTCGGATTGTAAATGGCGGAAGTGTCGGAGGATAATGCGTTGTATCCGGAGGTTGGTAGGGTGGTGTGTGAGAACGAGGGGGATCCTCTTGGGGCGGTTGTGGCGGGGGCGGGGTGTGAGGGATGTGTCGCGGGAGATGCGGGAGACGCGGTCAAGGGCGTTCTCAATCACCGTGGGGGGAAAGTTGCGGTCCTTAAAGAACTTGGACATCTGGGATGTGCGGGAGTGGAATGTCTTATCGTGGGAGCAGATGCGGCGGAGGCGGAGGAATTGGGAATAGGGGATGGAATTTTTGCAGGAGGGTGGGTGGGAGGAGGTGTATTTTAGGTAACTGTGGGAGTCGGTGGGCTTGAAATGGACATCAGTTACAAGCTGGTTGCCTGAGATGGAGACTGAGAGGTCCAGGAAGGTGAGGGATGTGCTGGAGATGGCCCAGGTGAACTGAAGGTTGGGGTGGAAGGTGTTGGTGAAGTGGATGAACTGTTCGAGCTCCTCTGGGGAGCAAGAGGCGGCGCCGATACAGTCATCAATGTACCGGAGGAAGAGGTGGGGTTTGGGGCCTGTGTAGGTGCGGAAGATGGACTGTTCCACGTAACCTACAAAGAGGCAGGCATAGCTGGGGCCCATGCGGGTGCCCATGGCCACCCCCTTAGTCTGTAGGAAGTGGGAGGAGTCAAAAGAGAAGTTGTTGAGTGTGAGGACGAGTTCCGCTAGGCCTCTTTAACCTCTTTACCCTGAGCTTCCAGTTGCTTGCCACTTCAACACACCACTGTGTTTCCGACCCAAAATCTCTGTCTTAGGCTTGCTGCAGCGCACTCCTTTGCGTGTCCAATTGTTTTTGTCTTTCTTTGGGCTCTATCTCCACCTATTGTTTACTCTCCCCCTCTGCTCACCCCATCTTCTGTGTAAAAACATTATTTTCCTAGCTACCATCAATTCTGTGGAAGTGTCACCACACCCGAAACGTTAACTCTGATTTCTCTCCACAGATGCTGCCAGAACTGCTGAGATTTTCTAGCAATTGCTGCTTTGTTTCAGATTTCCAGCATCCGTAGTTCTTTTTTTTTGTAACTTCTTATATTCATTTTTTCACACATTGTGGGTGTCACTGATTAGGCCAGCGTCCTTAGTTGCCTTTCAAAAGATGATGGTCAGCTACTTTCTTGAAGTGTTGCACCCTTTTGGATGTAAGCATGCCGATAGCACTATTACAAAGGGAGTTTCAGAATTCTGACAGTGAAGAAATGGCAATACACTTCCAAGTCAGGCTGGTATGCAGCTTGGAACGAAAGTTGCAAATGGTGGTGTTCTCAAGCATTTGCTGCCCTCACCTTCCTTTGTGATAGAGATTGCAGGTTTGAAAGATATTATCAGACAAACTTTGGTGAATTGAGACAGTGGTTTGAATGGAGCACAAGTATCAATATCGACTGGGTGAGGCAAATTGTCTAAGTTAGAATCATAGAATTTCCACAGTGTAGAAGCAGGCTATTTAATAATTTCTCAAATTGAGCCCACACTCACTTTTCGAAGAGTATCTCACCTCTCTTATTTATCACTGTGACCCTGCATTTCCTCTAGCTAATCCATCTAGCCTGCACATCCCTGGACACTGTGGGCAATTTAGCACTGTCAATCCACCTAACTTGCATGCCTTTGGACTGTCGGAAGGAAACCCACGCAGACAATGGGGAGAATGTGCAAATTCCACACAGCCTGAGAGTGGAATCAAACCCAAGTTCCCTGGTGCTGTGCGACAGCAGTGTTGACCACTACACTACCATACTGCAGTGCTCCCATTCCTTCTGACACTTAGATAGTTATATTGTGGCTAAATTAGATGTTTACATGAACAACCATGTACAATAAATACAGTAACTTGCATTTGTGGAATACCTTCAAGTAAAAACCATCCAAATGCACTCTACAGATAAGTATTAGGAAAATTAATGCTGAATACATCATTTGTCATAGGAAAACAGCTAAATTTTATCAATATGCTACACAGTTGTAAATAAGTAATTTGAAAATTTATTAAATAAAAATGCAGAATGAACATTTTAATAACAGCCGTGAAATTATCCTATGGAATATCAACATCTAATTTGTGTTTATTACCTTGGGAAAGAAATTAACATATTAAGCACTTATGCTTCAGTATCTTATGTCAATTTGAGGTTCATGTCAACTAAATGCCCAAAAATGTTATTATGTTTCAGGATTTACTGTTCAACAGCAAGAAAACATTGTAGATTATGATGAATCAAGGATAGTTTGCAGGTTCCTGAAGTTATATAATGTGACTCTTTTCTTACCCTCTTCATGCTTTCTTTTTCTGGCAGTTCCTCAGGGTTGAGAATAACTTGTTTCCACTCCAGGGGAAGTGGGCTCTGCTTTGGCTGAATAGTCCAAACCTGGCACTGGAGACTCTGCCACCAATGAAGCAGGTAGAGTTTATTGGAAGGTGGGAGGGCTGGTGAGTGGGACACCAGGAATTCTGCACTCTCTTTCCACTGCTTGTGCTTGGCCTCCATGTACTCCACACAGTGACAACTGAAGTGTTTGGTGACTTCCCTGATGTTTCTTCTCTGGTTTGTATATTCTAGCGCAAGCGATTCTCACATGTCAGCAGGGATGTTGCATTTGTTAAGAGAGGCTTTCAGGATGTCCTTGTGGCATTTCCTCTGTTGTTCTAATGATGGCTTACCATTGCAGAGATCAGATGTAGGGCACTTGTTTAGGGAGGTGTGTGTCCGATATGCAGGCAATGTGCTCCCACCACCCGTGCCCCCATCACTGCCAGTTGTATGTGGCCAATGCATCGATACTGGGGATATTGACCTGGGAGAGGACGATCATATTGATACATCTATTCTGCCAGGGAACCTTTAAGGTTTTGCAAAGGCAGTGCTTGTAATACCTCTCCAGGGACTTTCAGTCTCTGTTGTACATGGTCCATGTTTCCATTGCATACAGGCCATTTGGGAGCACAGCTGCTCTGTAGACAATGCATTTGGTGCTGGGTTTGAGGTGTCTGACTTCAAAACTTCCTTGACTGTGGTACTCAAGCACTGAATGTAGATTATTATTCCAGAATGCTTTAAAGCATGGATTTCCTTGGAAATTTTCTAAAAAGCACTTGCACAATGTAGTCACTGGGGAGATGAAAAACAGATTGGTGACTGCATTGTGGAAAACCTACATTCTGTCTGTAAAAATGACCCCCAGCTTGCAGTTGCTAGCCATTTCCACATACCACCATGATTCCACGCCAACATTTCTGATTCAGGCCTGCTGCAGAGCTCGAGCCAAGCAAGATGTCTCAGCCCCATTTTGGGACCAACGCCACCTTTTCCCAGCTACATCTAGTTCTGAAGCAGGGTCTCTGGATTTGACACGTTGACTGTTTTCTCTCCACAGAGGCTGCTAAGACCTGCTGAGTTTCTTGAGCACTTTCTGCTTTTATCAGTTTCCAATCTCTAGCATCTGCAGTTCTTTGCTTTATTACAATTGTTACAATGTGGTTGTATTACTTTTCTTTTTATCAGTTCTGGTAATAACACTTAAAAGGTGGAATTCCCAAATGTACTGAATTAAAGTTCACTAATGTATTTATCAACATCACTGAAATCCAGAATGGGCACTGTCATAACTACTGGTTTATGTTTTGTTTTTATCATTTCTTGACAGAAGAAGGAATATTTAAAAAAAACAATTACAGAACTGGAATCTGTTCCATGGTGATTATCATTCGACATGATTGCTCCATTAAAATCTTCAGTAATATATGTTTATTCAACAACAAGAGGCAGAGCTGTAAACTACTATGAATGTATCTGACATTAAACTAAATAGGTGTCTGAACCACTGTAGATTGCTGTTGCAGAAAATTAACAGGCAGCGAGGTTACTAACAAGACAAAGGAGGTGACAGAGTCATTCAATCTGCTATACGTTAGTATAACTACAATCATTTTCAGCAAAACCAGTAACAGCAACACAATAGACAAAATTCTGGCAGAAAAATTGCTTGGCATGATCTGAGGAGGGAGGTGGTATATCTATTTCGCATCAACTGGGCCACATTGGTTTCCCAATGCCTTGCTGAACTTTTACTAGCCCCTTTCTTAGATCATATATTCGGTACTTTCCTTGGAATCCAGACCACTTCCTTGGCCTACATCCCATTGATTGCACCTGGATTTTCATAAGCACGATTATTGCGTTTCACTTCACAAGTATCCCATCCTCCACAGATACTTCATTTCCCTAAACAGCCATTAAAGCAGAAGATCATGGCATAGGGAGTCTCCATCGTACAGTCTTACAATGAATTAGCCAAAGGGCGTAAGCAGCATGCTTTCCCTCAGAGAGAAGGCCACAAGCTCCTGGAAACAATGGAGAAATTTGCAGCTGGGGCTTTTTTCCCATTTTCTAGGTACTTCTACTGATCTCCCTAATGAAAACCTAGAAAAATCCTTGAGGCATTTCTACCCTTCCTTCTATTGGATCAATGATCTACCTGTAATATTGCAGAATCGAAGTACCATATTTTTGCAGCAACTTCTAGGATACACTAAATCATGTCTTGAAGCAAATCAAAACATTCACTAGTCCGATGCCTGTGCATCATTGTATCCTTTTTCTCCCATCATTTAAACTGAGCTGACAATCTCTTATAACCACTGCCCATAATGTTAGTGGAAACAAAGGTTAAATCAGAGCTATAAAGGCACCTGGTGGCAAGAAGTTTAAATTTCTCTTTGAAAATATTAATATATTCAATGTGCAATTATCATATTTACTTTACATTAGAAAACAATCAATTTTCCACTACTCTTGTGTAATTACTGCATTATTTAAGATATAATTTACCATGAAAGACATGCAGCCACATTCTATTCATAAAGAATATAGGCAGCTGGAGCCATTTTGATGACAATGAAAGTAAATTAGAATGACTGCAATTGTTGGTGAAACTGGTACACAGTTTATAAATTAAGAGGAAAGAGACAATGAATTACTCACATAGAGATAAAAGTTCTGATGGTTGAGAGTGGTTGTTTGAGCTGAGATGCTGTTTGATATACCTGCTGTCAAATATCTTGCTATTATGAATACATCTCTCTTGAGCAAGTACATCTTATTATAGGTCTATGCTTCCATTTGCTCTCCTCTCACAACTTCACCAACCCAGCAAAAGTACTCAAGAATCCAACTTCCAAATCTTGGTTATGAAGGGTGAAATCTTACAGGGGTTGAGGTAAAATGGGCTATTGACAGACATGTGGCCGAATGAGATGAGAAGTCCAGCGAGGTCTATCTTGATGTGGGAAGCCATCTCACATCATCTTTTATGCTTCTGTAAAATGGAGAGGCAAATGCCTAACTATGCAGTGGTGAGTTTGCAAGTAAAGGTGGCGATTGTTAAATGCCTTGTTAATGACCCAACTCACCTCATTAACATTCAGCTTCTTATCTCACAAAAGGTGCCAAATAAACTAGATGCTGAGAAATCATGACATGGAAATAAATGCTGTTACCCGACAACTTCAGCTCACCAGTTGCTTTGAAGGATTCCATGTTGGACAGTGGGCACCAACATCTCAAGACATGCTCTATGTTCATTCCACATGCATCGACATTAGCATCCAATATATGAAAGCCTCTAAGAATTTTTATGTTACATCTCCAGTCTACTTACAGGATGCTTCTGCATGTCAATGCTGCACCTCGGGCTGTACCAGTAGCTATCACTTTAATGCTGTAGCAAGGACCCTTTGCACTCAGGGACACACCCAGCTAATGGACTGGACCAGGCTCTCCTCTTACTTTCATAACATTCATTCTGAGCTACTTGTATCCTCACAGCATTTCATTGCATTGCCTCACTTTGCATTTGCACATTTTACACCCTCAGGCAGAGCTACCTGGCTCATATTATTTCTGAAACAGAACCCAAAATTGGTCAAAAAGCTCAGCAGGTTAGGTAGCACCTGTGGAGAGAAATCAGAGTTAATGTTTCGGGTACAGTCCTGTTCTGAGGAAGGGTCACATATAAATGGGGAGATTTTGCATTTGCAGATTTCTATTTGCAAATACATCTTACATTGTTCAAAAAGCACACTAAGATTTCCCTAACGTGGGTAGTAACATTGATACAGGCTGGCATGTGACATCCACTGCTGGTCTTGGGGAAAGAGGAAAACCTGCCTCTAAATAACCCCATCCAGCAGGATCTCCAGATGCCAGCCTACAAAGAAAGGTGTTGATGTGTCCCTTCTGCCACATTCAGCACAAATGTCAAGAACGGTGCAATGCAGTTCCAGAGTGACAGTGCTTGCCTGGTTGTATAATGGACTTTTAAAAATGGCATAGGCACAAGGGAGGTCCAAGGTATTCTGGCAATGGCAAATTGATTCAGGATCAGCGCATGGTAAGATGGGGCTGGAATCCAACATAAGAGATGCCATCGGGCTGGGTTAGGTAGTTAATGAGACAGGATTGGTAAAACATGGTGAGAAAAATACACTCATATATGAGAAAATAGGCCTCCTGGTGAAAAATCCTCTAAAAAACTCAAAACAACTTCATTTAGCCAAAGTAATACCAGTTGAAGGAAAAAATCTTAATTACATAGTCATGTAAAGACCATTTAATTCCAAGTTTCATGATTAAAATGAACTTCTAAACCTGATATGAAAGTCTGCACGTCACTTTTGGATACCAAGAATTTGAACATGACCTTGCAGAATGCTCAGCCTTTTAGTTTTAATTGTCAGCAGTTTCAATGACTTCTGTGCATGATTTTCTGGTATGCACATTTGGAATACCTTACCATTGGTGCCAATAGACTTCCAGGCAACCCCAAGCACACTGCAAGTTATTGAAATGAAACATCAGTTCAGGACAACTCAGTTTTATACGAGACACAAGAGTGTGGCTTGGTCAGATTCAGAGGCAAATTGTTATAGACAATATGTGGCATAGGGTGTGATCAAAACTTCACAAAGAACCATAGATAATGGGAACTGCAGATGCTGGAGAATTCCAAGATAATAAAATGTGAGGCTGGATGAACACAGCAGGCCAAGCAGCATCTCAGGAGCACAAAAGCTGACGGTTCGGGCCTAGACCCTTCATCAGAGAGGGGGATGGGGAGAGGGAACTGGAATAAATAGGGAGAGAGGGGGAGGCGGACCGAAGATGGAGAGTAAAGAAGATAGGTGGAGAGAGTGTAGGTGGGGAGGTAGGGAGGGGATAGGTCAGTCCAGGGAAGACGGACAGGTCAAGGAGGTGGGATGGGGTTAGTAGGTAGCTGGGGGTGCGGCTTGGGGTGGGAGGAAGGGATGGCTGAGAGGAAGAACCGGTTAGGGAGGCAGAGACAGGTTGGACTGGTTGTGTGGTGCAGTGGGGGGAGGGGACGAACTGGGCTGGTTTAGGGATGCAGTAGGGGAAGGGGAGATTTTGAAACTGGTGAAGTCCACATTGATACCATTGGGCTGCAGGGTTCCCAGGCGGAATATGAGTTGCTGTTCCTGCAACCTTCGGGTGGCATCATTGTGGCACTGCAGGAGGCCCATGATGGACATGTCATCTAGAGAATGGGAGGGGGAGTGGAAATGGTTTGCGACTGGGAGGTGCAGTTGTTTGTTGCGAACTGAGCGGAGGTGTTCTGCAAAGCAGTCCCCAAGCCTCCGCTTGGTTTCCCCAATGTAGAGGAAGCCGCACCGGGTACAGTGGATGCAGTATACCACATTGGCAGATGTGCAGGTGAACCTCTGCTTAATGTGGAATGTCATCTTGGGGCCTGGGATGGGGGTGAGGGAGGAGGTGTGGGGACAAGTGTAGCATTTCCTGCGGTTGCAGGGGAAGGTGCCGGGTGTGGTGGGGTTGGAGGGCAGTGTGGAGCGAACAAGGGAGTCACGGAGAGAGTGGTCTCTCCGGAAAGCTGACAGGGGAGGGGATGGGAAAACGTCTTGGGTGGTGGGGTCGGATTGTAAATGGCGGAAGCGTCGGAGGATAATGCGTTGTATCCGGAGGTTGGTAGGGTGGTGTGTGAGAACGAGGGGGATCCTCTTGGGGCGGTTGTGGCGGGGGCGGGGTGTGAGGGATGTGTTGCCGGAAATACAGGAGACGCGGTCAAGGGCGTTCTCGATCACTGTGGGGGGAAAGTTGCGGTTCTTAAAGAACTTGGACATCTGGGATGTGCGGGAGTGGAATGTCTTATCGTGGGAGCAGATGCGGCGGAGGCGGAGGAATTGGGAATAGGGGATGGAATTTTTGCAGGAGGGTGGGTGGGAGGAGGTGTATTCTAGGTAGCTGTGGGAGTCGGTGGGCTTGAAATGGACATCAGTTACACGCTGGTTGCCTGAGATGGAGACTGAGAGGTCCAGGAAGGTGAGGGATGTGCTGGAGATGGCCCAGGTGAACTGAAGGTTGGGGTGGAAGGTGTTGGTGAAGTGGATGAACTGTTCGAGCTCCTCTGGGGATCGAGAACGCCCTTGACCGCGTCTCCCGTATTTCCCGCAACACATCCCTCACACCCCGCCCCCGCCACAACCGCCCCAAGAGGATCCCCCTCGTTCTCACACACCACCCTACCAACCTCCGGATACAACGCATTATCCTCCGACACTTCCGCCATTTACAATCCGACCCCACCACCCAAGACATTTTTCCATCCCCTCCCCTGTCAGCTTTCCAGAGAGACCACTCTCTCCGTGACTCCCTTGTTCGCTCCACACTGCCCTCCAACCCCACCACACCCGGCACCTTCCCCTGCAACCGCAGGAAATGCTACACCTGTCCCCACACCTCCTCCCTCACCCCCATCCCAGGCCCCAAGATGACATTTCACATTAAGCAGAGGTTCACCTGCACATCTGCCAATGTGGTATACTGCATCCACTGTACCCGGTGCGGCTTCCTCTACATTGGGGAAACCAAGCGGAGGCTTGGGGACCGCTTTGCAGAACACCTCCGCTCAGTTTGCAACAAACAACTGCACCTCCCAGTCGCAAACCATTTCCACTCCCCCTCCCATTCTCTAGATGACATGTCCATCATGGGCCTCCTGCACTGCCACAATGATGCCACCCGAAGATTGCAGGAACAGCAACTCATATTCCGCCTGGGAACCCTGCAGCCATATGGTATCAATGTGGACTTCACCAGTTTCAAAATCTCCCCTTCCCCTACTGCATTCCTAAACCAGCCCAGTTCGTCCCCTCCCCCCACTGCACCACACAACCAGTCCAACCTGTCTCTGCCTCCCTAACCGGTTCTTCCTCTCAGCCATCCCTTCCTCCCACCCCAAGCCGCACCCCCAGCTACCTACTAACCCCATCCCACCTCCTTGACCTGTCCGTCTTCCCTGGGCTGACCTATCCCCTCCCTACCTCCCCACCTACAATCTCTCCACCTATCTTCTTTACTTTCCATCTTCGGTCCGCCTCCCCCTCTCTCCCTATTTATTCCAGTTCCCTCTCCCCATCCCCCTCTCTGATGAAGGGTCTAGGCCCGAAACGTCAGCTTTTGTGCTCCTGAGATGCTGCTTGACCTGCTGTGTTCATCCAGCCTCACATTTTATTATCTTCACAAAGAACCATGTTTGGAATGCAATTTCTAATTGTTTCCAGCAATCATTCTTATGATATTGGTGAATATTGCAGCCAATTTTCATACCAGGAAATTTTACATATAGTAATTGAGGTGAATGCCTCTCTTCTGAGCATAGTAATTTTTTTCTACGAACAGGAAGAGAGCTGGCCAATCAATTAGCCATTGGCAACGATCAGACCATAAGGAGCTTTCTTTCGAAAGGTGGATGGTGTTCACAAGCTGTCTGTGGCAAACAAGTCCCAGGATTGCAAAAGACAAGGAGAAAGTATTTGCAACCATCTTCAGACAGAACTGCTGAGTGCATGGTCCAGCATGGACTCTTCCAGAGGTCCACAATCATCCTGGATGCCTATCTTCAATCTACTCATTCCATTTAATATCGAGAAATGACAAGAGGCATTAGGTACTCCAAAGGTAAAGATCATCACTCCAGAGTTAGCCAAGCTGTTCCAATACATCTACAAAACAGGAATTTTTCCAGTGACGTGGAGAATTGCCTGAATGTCCTGTTCAGAAATTATCAGGAAATATCCAACCCAGTCCACTACCACTCCCCCAGTCTACTCTCAACCATCAGAAAACTGATGGAAGATGTCACTAACAGTACTATCAAGTGGCAGTTACACAGCAATAGCCTGATCACTGAAACTCAGTTTGAGTTCCGCGAGGGCCACACAGCTCCTGACGTCATTTCAGCTTTGCTCCACACATGGACAGAAGAGATTAATTCCAGAGGTGAGGTAAGAGTAACAGCCCTTGACTCAGGGCAACGTTTGAGCAAGTGTGGTATCAAGGAGCTCTGGCAAATTGGAGTTATCGGGAATCAAGGTGAAAACTCTATTAGTTGCTTGCAGTTTAATCAAGCAGAAGGTTTGTGGTTGTTGGACAAGATCTCAGGCAAAAAAAAACTCATTAAAGTAGCAAAATCCTGCAGAAAGCAATTGATATGGAGCAAGAACTGGCAATGACTAAAGGGTGTAAGAGGCTGGATCTAGGAAGTGCCATGAAAAACTAATTGTTGGGGGAATTGGGTGAGGAAAGAAGGTGGGAATAGCCTTAAAGTTTATTTGTACAAACAAAAAAAATTAATTAAACAGAGAAACATCATGAAAATAAAGGGTGAAGGTCCAGACGAAGGCATAAAGAAAATGAGAAATAACAAACTCATATGGTGCCTCTAATATCCTTTCAAAATTCCAAAGCGCTGCCCAGCTAATTAATTACTTCTGAAGTTGTTATCTAAAGATGTGAACATTTATTTGCCGTCCTATTTGGGTATACTCTGTTTTAAGAACGTTAGGCAGGAATTTAATAAACATGTTCAAAATCACAAATGGTCTAGACAGTATGTAGAGACAAGCTCTTCCCATTCTTGGAATGTTCAGGAACCAGAGAAAAATGCTTCAAAGCGATTTGTAAAAACTGAATTTTGTTTACACAGTGAAGGTTTACAATTGGAATGCACTGACCAAAATATAATGGAGGAAGATTCAATTATGGTTTCGAAGAGAAATTGGATACATATCTCAACAGAAATATTTGCAGCAACAGGTAGGTGTAAAGAAATGGAAGGAGTAAATTGCTCTTGTAAAATTTACACATCATTTTATTTGAGAAGCGATAGATATCTTCCATATGTGATCAATTATTCAGAATCAATGAGTTTATTGTCTCTTACTGCCTTGATAAAAGAAGCTAGTACTTAATTAAAGAAAGATGAATGTGATATTCACTGGAAGTTCATTTGAGACCCAGTTTTGAAATGCTTAGTGTCATAGAGACATGGAGATGCACAGTATGAAAACAGACCCTTCGGTCCTACTTGTCCCTGAAATCTAAGAACATAAGCATGGAAATGAGCTTCTAGGCGTTTTCCATTTTAATGATATTTTTGTCCTCAGACATCATGTAAATAATAAGTGAGATGCCACCATTCATCGAACCTCAACAAGCAGCTTGACCATCTGTAGAATCCAACGTATGGTCAACCACCTCATCAGCAGCAGTCATAAAATCCTCACAGTGTGGCAACAGGTCATTTGGCCCAACAAGTCCACACTGCCCCTCCAAAAGGCATCCCACCTAGACCTATGCCCCTAGCCTTGCATTTCCGCATGTCTAACACACCTAACCTAAACATCCCTGAATGCTATGGGCAATTTCCCATGGCCAATCCATCTAACCTGCACATCTTTGAACTGTGGGAGGAAACCAGAGCGCACAGAGGAAACCCAGACAGACATGGGGAGAATGTGCAAACTCCACACAGACAGTCACCCAAGGGTGGAATCAAACCCAGGTCCCTGGTGCTGTGAGGCAGCATTGTTAACCACTGAGCCACCATGAGGCCTAATAAGCTGTCATCACCAGTGCCTGCAGTAGGATTCAGAACCATGCCCCATTATAGACTGCAATCTGAAGCATGCACTTTAGAACACTTGGCCAGACTTCCCAACTGGTGAGCCAGATAGCCATTGAAAAAGTTTCTGGGAACCAAGAAGCATGGATGCTTTAAGTCAGGATGTTTGATCCCTTTTGCTCCGAGTAAACTAAATACAGGGTTTGCTAATTTCAAAGTAGATCCTAAAACAGGCATTCAGAGCCCTCATTCGGAATGTGAGGCGCCTAGTATCAAATCTCACTGTCTATAAAGCCTGACAAATGGCCCCACCAAATTTTGCAGCAGTTTCAAGCATGCTTTAGGTGCAATGCATTGAAATCTGACATTTATCTTGTTGCATTACTTGTTTAAGTACCAGTTATTCACAAAGTGCTCAAGGTTCAAGCTAAGCTCAAGGATTTCACAACAAAATGGTGGAACTATTTTGCAGTATATTGAAGCATTTCAAGAAAATTAGCATGCCAGTGTTGAGGCTTGTTCATTATCAATAGGTGCTGCCTATTTTGTTAATAATTGAGTCCTCTTGAAGTAGCAAAAGACTCTAGGGTAGAAATTTTGTTACCTTTACTGAAAGCATATTTGCTGAATCTTAATGGTGGAACCCATAATGTCTTAGATTCACAGAGTTTTAGAGTCGTACAGCATAGAAACCAATCCTTCGGTCCAACTTGTCCATGCCAACCAGATATCCTAAATTAATCTAGTCCCATTTGCCAGCATTTGGCCCATATCCCTCTCAACACTTTTCATGTACCTATCCAGATGCCTTTAAAATGTTGCAATCTTACCAGCCTCTACCACTTCCTCTGGCAAGCTCATTCTATACACACACCACCCTCTGCAGGAAACTGTTGCTCCTTTGTTCTGTTATACCTTTCCCCTCTCATCTTAAAATTGTGTCCTCTAGTTTTGGACTCCAGTACGCTGGGAAGAAAACCTTGGCTATTCACCCTATCCATGCCCCTCATGAATTTATAAACCTCTATGAAGGCCACCTCTCAGCCTCCGTCATTCTGGGGAAAATAGCCCCAGCCTATTCAGCCTCTCCCTACAGCTCAAGCACTCCAACCCTGGTAACAGCCTTGAAAATCTTTTCTGCAACGTTTCAAGTCAGATATTGGGCATTAAGTCTCATTTCAACAGAGCTTCCAAAGCACAAAACATCAGACAGTGAAGAGGAAACAAATATCAAACTAGTGCCAAATTTGATAATCTGCTAAGAACTGGCAAACAGGAATCAATACAGAGGAGGCTGAAGTTGGGGTATTGGGTGATGGATGGAAGTCTCTTTGGGATGGTTTAAGAGAGCAAACTGAACTGGGAATGGTTTGGGAAGGAATGAAGATTAAGGCAGATGGAAGTCAGGGGGCTACCGCAAATAATAAGAAGGGTTAGTAGAGTACCCCTCTATGTGAGAATATTTAAAAAATAAATGCTATTTCATGGTCTGACTTAACTGTGTGCACTCGGTACTGACAAAATTGGCTTGAAAGCAAAACATTTATGTATGGCAGCCTCAATGAATAATTACACCCTTTGTTTGCATATACAATGATCCCCGGCATTTGTTTTAAGTGTAGGGCCATTCCATCTCTTGGTTTTCTTTCTCAAGGTGATACTTTCTGGTGTGAAATTTGTTCGCATGCCTCCTATCCACCATTTTGAGATACTAGCAGGCTGGTTAACACCCAAAAAATAGGCAGTCCAGGACAGAAGAGCTAAGACTATGGTTGAGCAGACTTTATACTAACAATGTTAACCTCAAAATCTGTCCTGTCTTATCGAATTAAAAATCTGAAAATCAAAGCATGTAGAAGCAGGATTATTGATTCATTTCTGTAATGAGGGGTGGATAACCAATTAAAATCAATTGAAAATCAAAGCATGTAGAAGCAGGATTATTGATTCATTTCTGTAATGAGGGGTGGATAACCAATTGGTTCACAGGTAATACCTTATGAAATAATTTAATCAAACTGTAGACCTTTGTTTAAATTGTGCCTCTCTTTTTAATTGTAGCCGCTCCAGAATCTATAGAGGCTCAACAGGCAAAGGAAAGTGAGAAGGGCAAATTCATTAGGTAAGTGCCTTTAGAGTACCAATGGCCCAGATGAGATGAGGTGATAAGTCAGGACCCATAGGTCTTGTCAGTAAACCTCCTCACTGTAAATGAATGCCTGCTTCCTCACCTCTAGCCATTGTAAGATCAATTCTATCCTTCCACTAGTATCCAATTGGCTCATCTCTGTTCTGGCCAGGAAGGAGCTGTCTAGTCTAATCTAGTGAAAACAAAAATATGCTGAAAATCACAGCAGGTCTATCCTAGACAAACCAGGGACAATAACACTCCTCATTTATCATCATTGAGAAAAAATAGTCTAAAATAGCTTGTTCACTTAAATTGAAAAACTAATATTTTGAGGTTTCTTTCCAATCATGACCTGTTTTCTTTTTAATAATACCTATTGTATTGTGCAAAGAATGGTCTGCAATGTAATTTTTAATTTTGCGTAATTATAGAAGTTTCAGTGAGTCACAAGGGTTGGAGGCCGACAGGAAATAAATGATCAAAAGATATTATAAGATTTGCTGTGACATTTAGTGAATCAGGCTATTACTGGAAATGAACATGTATAGCAATTTTATTTGAGCGCATTTGTGTGTCATTTTGTCTGAAGCATATTTTATAATATTGAAGCAATGCCGTAGATAATGGTCAGCTTTGTCAATTCAAGGACAATGAATAAGTCGATCTGCCACAGAGTTAATGTTTTTAGTAAATTAATTCTAATCTTCCTGAAGTAAATTGTAGGGCAAATAGAATTTGGAATGTTAAGGCTGCACATATAGAGTGTACATTGGGCTGCAACATGTATTCATTTTGAAAATGGTTTAGAATGCAACATGAATCAAAGACAGATACTGTTCTTTCTCAAAAAAAATATAAGACATTGAAACTAGATGCAATCTTCAGTCTAAAAAAAAGTAATTCTTTCTTGTTTGAAGGGGAAGCTGTCATTCTTGCCATGATGTCAGCACAACAGTGATGTGCTAATGCATTTCAACCCAATGTAAGTGACAACCATAGCAACCTGGGACGCATCTCATCAGGCCCTGGGGATTTGTGCACATGTACACACACTAAAACATTTCCTTATTAGCCTTAATGTGTTCTAAAACCTCACCACCCGAGTTGAAATCTCCAGCTACAATGTTTTTTTCTCGTCTGTGAATACAGATGAGACGTATTTATTTAGGACCTCATCCACGCCTGCTGGCTCTGTGTAGAGTTTGCCCCTTTGTTCTCTAATAGGTCCCACTCGTTCCCAGCTAATCCTCTTCCTCTTAATGTTTTTATAAAATAAAACATAGTGTTTTTCTTAATTCTATCTGCCAGAGATATTTTGTGCCCCCTCTTTGCTGTTCTAATTTTTTATGTGCAAATCCTTATACTGTCTATACCTTTGAAGAGCCTCCCCTGCCTTTAATATGCTGTATCTAACATGTGTCCCCGTTTTTCCTTATCAAGTTCTCAATATCCCTTGATATCCAGGGTTCCCTGGGCTTGCTGCCCTTACCCTTCACTCTTATATGAACACATTGACCCTGAATTCTCACTGTCCTACTTTCAAAAGACTCCCACTTTCCAAATGTAGACTTAGCTGCAAGTAGCTGCTCCCATTTTATTCCGATGCTCCCAGCCAAGTCCTGTCTAATGATAGTGAAATTGGCCTTCTCCCAAGTTAGACACTTAAATTCTGTGTTAGTTTTATCCATTTCCAAAACACTTTTGAAACTTACTGAGTTGTGATCACTATTCCCAAAATGCTTGCCAGCTGAAACTTTGACCACTTGACAGACTTCACACTCTTGGGTTAGGTTTAGAACTGCTCCATCTCTATTAAGACAATCTATGTACTGGCACAGAAAGCTCTTCCGGATGCACTTAAAATTTCATTCCAGCTAATCCCTATATACTAGATGATCAAAGTTAATGCTAGCAAAGGTGAAGACCCCTTCAACCACAAACATGTTTTTCTCACCTTTCTGTGATTTGCTAACATATCCATTCCTCTGTCTCCTTCTGACTATCGGGAGGTCTCTAGTATAATCCCAGCAAAGTAATCACCCCTCTTTTGTTTTTCAGCTCTACCCAGATGGCCTCATTTGAAGATCCTTTGAGGATGTCTTCCCTCATTACTGCAGTGTTAGTTCACTTTGTCAATAATGCGATGACCCCACTTCTCCTGCTTTCCCCCTTACTGCGCCTGAAACTTTATACCCCGGAATGTTGAGCTGCCAATCCTATCCTTCATTGATTGAACCTCGCTGATTGAAACAACATTTCCATATGTTGATCAATGTTCTCAGTTTGTCCACCTTAGCAATTAAGCTCCTTGCATTAAAATAAATACATCCCTTTCACTTTTATGTGCTTCATTATTTTCCTGAATCCCAATACCTCACTTTATTTTCTCATACTGTTGCCTGCTTTGGGAATACATTCTGATATCTGATGAAATAAAGAACCGCCCCAGGGATAGTTTCCTCATCTTGTATAAGTCAGGAGATTTTATTTGTTGCAGAGTTCTCTTTCAATTGACCATGGGAATCAATACAATCCACAATGATGATAGGTGGAAACAAATGATCCACATTCCACAGATACTGCTCAGGTGTGCCATCACTGTTGTCTCATTAAAAATAACTACGAGAAACTTCTATTAATTACTTTATGTTCACAAGTCATAGCTTTCACCTACTATATATCCAAACCAAAATATTGCATTTATTGCAGGAAAATTTAACATAGGAGTATTTAGCACATTGAAAATTAAACTGAATCTTTACCTCCGGTTTACACTCTATTATAATGCGTAATCACAAGACTTATGCAAGTCAGGATAAAATAACAGATCTCATATCTTTGACATCAGTAAGACACCCATTGAGAAAGAGCATATCAAGAGAGCAGCCTTTAACATTACACCAGAGAGCTGCATTTGTGAATTACTTTGTACAGTACAGGCCCTTTGGCCCACGATGTTGTGCCAACCTATTATCCGACTAAGATCGGATCTACCCAGCATACTCTACAGTTTACTATCCTCCACGTGCCTATCCAAAAGTTGCTTAAAAGTCTCAAAATTATTTGACTCCACTACCACTGCCAGCAGTGCATTCCACACACCGACCACTCTCTGTGTGAAGAACCTATCTCTGTCATCTCCCCATACCTTCCTCCAATTACCTGAAAATTATGTCCCCTCGTAATAGTCATTTCCACCCTGCAAAAAAGTCTCTGACTATCCACTCTATCTATGCCTCTTGTCATCTTGTAAACCTCTATCACATCCCTTCTCGTCCTTTTTTGCTCCAATTAAAAAAGTCCTAGCTCCCTCAACCTTTCCTCATAAGACCTGCCTTCCAGTTCAGGCAGCATCCTGGTAAATCTCTTCTGCACCATCTCTAAAGCTTCCTATAATGAGGTGACCAGAACTGAACACAATATTCCAAGTGTGGTCTAACCAGAGTTTTATAGAGCTGCAGCATAACCTTGTGGCTCTTAAACTCAATTCCCCTGCCAATGAAAGCCAACACACCACACACCTTCTTTACAATCCTATCAACTTGGGTAGCAACTTTGAGGGATCTATGGAATTGGGCCCCAAGGTCCCTCTGTTCCTCCACACTGCTGAGAATCCTGCCATTAACCCGGTATTCTGCATTCAAATTTGACCTTCCAAAGTGAATCACTTCACGCTTTTGTGGGTTGAACTCCATCTGCCACTTCTTTGCCAAGCTCTGCATTCTGTCAATGTCCCGTTACAACCTACAACAGCCCTCCACGCTGTCCACAACTTTGATTTAAGGGAATCAGAATACGAAGTCTTAAAATAGTGGGAGAAATAACATTGGAAGACTTTGAAATGTAGTCTAGAACTGGCAATACACTGAAGAGGGGAAACACAGGAAAGGAATACTTACACAGTAGGAAGGACAAAAAAAGCAAAGTACACATCAAGGTCGGTCAGACAAAGATATTCCATGAAGATGGCAGCTACTCCAGAGAATGTATCTTTACCTGAATCATTTGAAAATGTGCAAGTCCCAAGCAAGGCAAGAAGTAGGAGCCTTGAAGTGGTAGTTTCAGCATTATAGAAAAGCTTCAAGTTTACATGCAAAGTGGCATCAGGTCAATATATTTTAACATGTTACAGGGACAAAAACTGGTGATGTTCTTGTAGGACAAAGCATGGAGCAAAGTACTGCAAATGATGGTACACTTTTTAAAACATCAACTTGTACAGAGTGTTGAAGAATACTTGATGGGAGTAGACTTTTAAAGAATGAAATAAATCATGAATGTATAGTAGTCAGAATGAGGAAATAGAAGTTGTCAGATGTTTGTTAATTCAAGTAGGATTTCACAGTGGTACAGGGAATCAAACTCACTAATCAGATAAAAATCAGGACCAAACATTGGCCAATATGACAAGGAAACATTTGGGCATTTTTCTGATACAGTCAAATAGGTGTGCCTGAAGATGCATATCACCCTACTGAAAACCTGCAAAAGCAGCAAAAGAGCAGGAATCAACACAATTTGCCAGATTAATTTGTACAAGACGTGCCTCAAAACCGAATCACAAGTGCATCAAATGTCCAGCAGGAAGAGCTGAATGCTGAAAGTATGGCCAGAAGGGAAAGTTACAAAAATAGGTTAACAGTATCTTCATTTCCTCAAGAGTAAAGAAAATGTTCCCGCCAAAGGAACTTTCTTCAGAAGGGTCCCAATTTGAAACGTCGACTTTCCTGTGTTCCTTTGATGCTGTTTGACCTGCTATATTCCTCCAGCTTCATATGGTGGCGATCCATACTTTTACATTATGAAATGCAACACTCTTATCCTGATCATGAACTGGGCCTTTTCAGTCATCTTTGAAATTTCTCTAGACTGTAAAACTCCATCTGAGCTGCCTGCTAGGTGCGGTTGCAACAATATTGCTCTTACACCCATCGCTTTTTCCTTTGTAAATTGTCCTTTTTTTAAAAAAAATTCAAGCTATATCTATCTGGGTCCACATTACCTTTCAAAACTTCATACTTGGATCACACCTCTTCATGACACTTGATTTTTTTTTGCTTTGGTGACTTGAAATACGTGAGACTGTGTCAAACATGAATCTCATTAAAGCTCCCAAAAATAATGCTAACTTAATGAGCATAAATCCTGGGTTTGCTCATGTTCCTTTGTCCTTTTCCTTTGGAATGCATATAAGAAGCATAGAAGCTGTTGCATAATCTTTTATCAAAAAGTGTTGGCAATGTTCAGTTTTTTTTGTTATTACTTTCCTTCCAAAACTTTCACAGGAACATGCAATGTAATGCATTCCCTTGGAACTTTTCCAAAACTAGGGAAACCATATGAAAGAGGTCAGTGAAAAAAGTCCCTTTGGCACCCATACGTTAATCCTCTGATATGCTTTTGGAGATGTCAGATACAAACGTTATGAAAGTAAGTATAATTCCAATTGTTTTGATTCTCTTTGGCTCTTTTTTCTCTCACACATCTACGTATCATTTTTGCAAAGTCGTTGAGCTCTTCCATTGTAGAATATCAAAAAAATTGCAAAGTTGTGGTTTATTATAGAAATGGTCAAAAGGCTTACCAATGTCTGGTATATTGTTGTGCTTACATTTAATTGAAACTGCTTTCAAATAATTGGCTCAAATTTGATCATCACAGGTTTTTGTGCCTGAGATGAATAGCTGAGGTTGGCAAATTTCCTGGATCAGGGCAACCACTTCAGGAAAAAGGAACTGGCATAATAGGGTAGGCGATGGCCTAGTGATTGTGAGACTATTAATCCAGAAACTCAGCTAAGGCTCTAGAGACTTGGGTTTAAATGCCACCACAGCTGATATCAGAATTTGAGTTCAATAATTAAAAAAAAGAGAAAGATGTCTGGAATTAAGAATCCACTAATCACCATGAAATCATTGCCAATTGTCGGAAAACCCATCTTTGCTTCAGGGAAGGAAATCTGCCACCTTCACCTGGTCTGGCCTATATGCGACTCCAGGCCCACAGCAATGTGGTTGACTCTCATTTGCCCTCTGAAATGGCCTAGCCAACCATTCAGTTGTACCAGTTGCTACAAAGTCTAAAAGAAACGAAACTGGGTGGATCACCTGACATCAACCTAGGCATCAGAAAACACAATGGCAGAAACAGCCCTGTCAACCCTGCAAAGTCCTCCTCACTAACATCTGGGGATAATGTTAAAATTAGGAGAGCTATCTCACAGCCTAGTTAAGAACCGCCTGACATCTTCATACTCACAAAATCATACCTTACAGACAATGTCCCAGAAACCATCATCACCATCTCTGGATGTGTCCTGTCTCACCGGCAGGATAGACGCAGCAGAGGTGGTGGCACAGTGGTTTTGCTTCATGTTAAACACAGGCAAGGAAGCCTCCTGCTTATTACCGCATACCGTCCTCCCTCAGCTGATGAATCAGCACTCCTCCACGTTGAACAACACTTAGAGGAAACACTGAAGATGGCAAGGGCACAAAATGTACTCTGGGTGGGGGATTTCAATGTCCACCACCAAGAATGGCTCGGCAGCAGTACTACTGATCGAGCCGATTGGGTCCTAAAAGACATAGCTGCTAGTCTGGGTCTGTGGCAGGTGGTGAGGGAACCAACTAGGGGGAAAAACATACTTGACCTCATCCTTACCAATCTGCCAGCTGTAGATGCATCTGTCCATGACAGTATCGGTAACAGTGACCATCTCACAGTCCTTGTGGAGGTGAAGTCCTGCCTTCACATTGAGAATAACTTCCAACCTGTTGTCTGGCACTATCACTGTGCTAAATGGGACAGATTTCACATAGATCTAGTAACTGAAGGCTAGGCATCCAAGAGGCACTGTGGGCCATCAACATCAGCAGAATTGTTTTCCAGCACAATCTGCAACGTCATGGCCCGGTATATATCCCACTCAACCACTGCCATCAAGCCGGGGTTCAATTCTGGTTTAATGGACAGCACAGGAGAGCTTGCCAGGAGCAACACCAGACATAGCTGAAGATGAGGTATCAACCTGGTGAAGCCACCAAACAGGACTACTTGCACGCCATACAGTGAAAGCAGCAAGTGATAGACAGAACTAAGCAATTCCACAACCAACGGATCAGATCTAAGCTCTACAGATGTGCCACATCCAGTTGCGAATGGTGGTGGACAAATAAACAACTCACTGGAGGAGGCGGCTCCACAAATATCTCCATCCTCAATGATGGAAGGGCCCAGAGCATCAGTACAAAAGAAAAGGCTGAAGCATTCACAGCAATCTTCAGCCAGAAGTGCCAAGTGGATGATCCATCTTGGCCTCCTCCAGTGGTCCTCAGCATTACAGATACCACAGTCTTTAGCCCAATTGATTCACTCCACGTGATATCAAGAAATGGTTGGAGACACTGGATACTGCAAAGGCTATGGGTCCTGACAACATTCCGGCAATAGTATTGAAGACGTGTGTTCCGTACTTGCTGCTATCCTAGCAAAGCTGTTCCAGTACAGTTACTGGCACCTATCTGACAATGTGGAAAATTGCCCAAGTGCAAGAGCACTATCAAATAGCACCTGCTCAGCAACAACCTGCTCAGTGGCGCCCAGTTTGAGTACTGCCAGAATCACTCAGCTCCTGACCTCATTACAGCCTTGGGACAAAAGAGCTGAATTCCAGAGGTGATGTGAGAATGACAGCCCTTGACGTCAAGGCTGCATTCGGCCAAGTGTGGCATCAAGGAGCCCTAGCAAAACTGGAATCACTTGGTATCAGGAGCAAACTCTTTAGTGGTTGAAGTCATACCTGACATACAGGAAGACGGTTGTAGTTGTTGGAGGTCAGTCATCTCAACTCCAGGATATCTCTGCAGGAGTTCCTCAAGGTAGTGTCATAGGCCCAACCATCTTCAGCTGCTTCATCGATGACCTTCCCACCATCATAAGGTCAGAAGTAGGAATGTTCGCCGATGATTGCACAATGTTCAGCATCATTTGGGACTCCTCAGGTACTGAAGCAGTCAGTGTTCACATGCAACAAGTTCTGGACAATATCCAGGTTTGAGCTGACTAGTGGCAAGTGACGTTCACGCCACACAAGTGTCAGGCTATGACCATCACCAATAGGAGACAATCTAAACACTGTCCCTTGACATTCAATGGTGATACCCTTACTGAATCGCCCACTATCAACATCCTGGGTACTATCATTGACCAAAGGCTCAGTTGGACTCACCACTTAACACAATGGCTACAAGAACAGGTCAGAAACTAGGAATACTGCAGCGAGTAAGTCACCACCTGACTCCTCAAAGCCTGTCCACCATCTACAAGGCACAAGTCAGGAGTATGATGGAATACTCCCCACTTGCCTGAATCAGTGGAACCCCAACAGTACACAAGAAGCTTGACACCATCCAGGACAAAGCAGCCCACTTGATTAGCATTACATCCACAAGCATCCACTCCCTTCACCACTGATGCTCAGTAGCAGCAGTGTGTACTATCAACAAAACATATTGAAGAAATTCACCAAAAGATCCTTAGACAGCACATTCCAAACCTGCGACCACTTCCATCTAGAAGAACAAGGGCAGCAGATATTTGGAAACAACACCACCTCTAAGTACCGCTCCAAGCCACTCACCTTCCTGACAATTGAAATATATCACCGTTCCTTCGTGGTCGCTGAGTCAAAATCCTGGAATTCCCTTCCTAATGGCATTGTGGGTCAACCTACAGCAGGAGGACTACAGGAAGACCTTCTTAATGGCAATTGGGGATGGGCAAGAAATGCTGGCCAACCAACAATGCCCAAATCCCACAAATGAATAGAGAAAAAAAAGGCTCCAATATGTCACATTCACTGAAGCAAGGCTTTCATTCCAAAGCATGGGAGTTACAGAGCTTTAAATAGGTTGAAAAATTCAAATGACATGATATTGGCTTCAGAATGTCAAATTGTGTTTGGCATTAAATTCACTGATCCTGAATGCAAATTACAGGTAGGTATAGGGGTTGCTGAGTACTGATCTGGTCTGATTAAAGACTCGCCTCAGTTGTCTTTGTTTTGGTTAGCTTGTTGAACATTAGGTCACATAATCCTGATTGCTTATATTTCATCACTTCCCAACAATCTCATGCTACTACTCCTTGCATGTCCACTCAAGTCATCTATACTCCCCATCCATCCCCATGACCCCTGCTAACTTGATGCTCTCTCATGTTACTCCAAACCCCACCCACTGAACTTTACCCCTTACATACCCCATGCCAATTCATCCCGTATCCAGTATGGGTGGACCTCAGGAGCCATGCAGAAAAAAGAAATGAAAATGGATGAAGTATTTATTGAAGTGTTCATGATACAAACACTGTCTATGAATTTTTTTTCAGTACCTTTAAACCCCATCAAATACTCAATCATTATAGAAACAAAAATTCAGACTCATAAACCGACATCAAAGACAACTCATCCTTTAATGACCTTTTGAAGATGTTAATCACGGAATCACAGAAACCCTATAGTGCTGAAGCAGGCCATTCAGCCCATCATGTCCACACTGACCCTCCCACCCAGATCCAACCCCTCCTAACCTTATTCCTAATAATCCTGAATTTCTTGTGCCTGCATATCCCTGGACACTCTGGGTAATTTACTATGGCCAATCTCCTAGCCAGCACATCTTTGGATTGTGGGAAGAAACAAGAACACCTGGAGGAAACCAACACAGACACAGGGAGAATGTGCAAACTCTACACTGACAGTCACTCAAGGGTGCAATTGAACACATGTCCCTGGCACTACAAGGCAGCACTGCCAACTACTGAGCCACCAAGCCACGTCAGTCAAGCTGTGAACTTACTACCACCCTGATCCCCTTCATCGCATGAAAACAGCCAAGCATTGATGCTAGAATGATAACACTTAAGGCTTTATCAACAAAGAGTGAATGAAATTACTAGAAAAGATACTTTTTCAAATCTCACGGACAAAGGCAGGTAGACTTTTTCTTTTTGTAAACAGCTGGCTGTTTAAAGAACTTGATAGTTTGACATTTACAATCTCTTTAAAGCTCTGTTACTCCCACACTCTGGAATAAGACTCTTACCACAGTGAAAATGGAACCTGTTTGCACTCAGCACTGAGTTCAAATAACGTCGCCCAACCCTGATTTCAGGCTTCCTGCATGTGGGTGTCATATTCCACCCATGTTGCCCCCCTCTTCCCCTCAACTTGAGGAAAGGATCTTTGGCAATGTGGCAGGAATTCCTTATCTTTCGATCTCCAGCTATTTTCAAAAGTCTCTGCAGTTTCCATGAACATGTGAACATCCAGCCTGATTATCTTTAGTCTATCAGCCATAAGCATTTATTACTGTGCTAAACCCAGTTTAGAAAAATAAAATGGTACAGGTCTGCTATTTGTGTCAATGTGTAAATAATTATCACTAAAACTCCCATGACAACTGCATGTGCAAAGCAAATCATTACTGATTTTTAAAACTATCAACACTATGTTCCTAAATGGAACCAAATCACAATCAGCTGTTACAAGACATAAGCCAAACTTATTTTTTCCCTTTTGCAGAAAATATAAATATAAACATCATTTAACATGCACAGCAATTTTACTTTGCCTCAACATGAAACTGAAGGATTTATTTACCACAAAAATTTCTTTTTCTATCATTCAATCTGCCCTTAAAGTAAACAGACGAACGTCAAAGGCACTAGAGAAAAATAAAAATATTGTTTTGTACTTTAACAAGATATCATTTAAGTCCCTGTTGTGCCAAAGAAAAATAACACATTTTTACAGTTATGAATTTTCAGATCATGATGAATCAGAGCTGTCACTAAGAAAATGGAAACAGCAAGCTAGCCTTGGATCCCAACAGGCATGTCCATCCTGATCTTCACTGCTTGTCATATTAGTGAGGGCAGATATGTTGTTTATACAGAGGAAAGAGTTACAAAGTGCAGGATCCACTTTCAACAATTGAACCATTCAATGATTTATTTGCTGGTTACTGCCTTCTCACGACATGATGTGGCACAAATGAATTGAAAGATTGTCTTACCAGAGATATTTAAAAGAATCATGTCATACTTAAGTTAGTTTGAGCTTGTCATTTTAGGCTGCTGGTTAACTTCTAGCTGTTTTTCCCTCCCCCCATATTAATTTTGTCCAAACAAAGCAAGAGTTTTATGCTGTTGTTAGCTGTCCAACAGTTTGACTGCAAGCATGAAAAATTTTCTATGATGAGACATAAAATGAAGAAGTCAGCCAGTCTAGATGGAGGAGATTACTGAGAGAAGTAAGGGCAGAAATTGGAGATGCCCCAATCACAATATCTCTATATAAAAGGGTGGCGACAGCAATGTAAAGGACTGCAAAATGTTACGCCTCTGTTCAACAATTGGGACAAAGATAAAGGTAGCAACTGAAAATCCATTTGTTTAATGTTGATGGAGGGGTCACTGTCAGCAACAAGCGTTGAATCTTCACAGCCCTGAATAACATGGATCATGGGTGAGTCACAGGAAAAACAGGCTGAGATTGGCAGAAGTGAGGGTCTTGATGACAAAAAAAAATTTGATTTTCCATTCAAGTTTTGAGGGTCAAAACAAGAATCTCACTGGTAGGTGACAAGAGACTTGTTTATATCTACCTCTACGTATTTGCATGCTATTATTACTGAGACTTGCCTCATTGATATGCACTTTCCCATTCTCCCTCCCATGCAGAAAGTAGGCGGTGACAATTCCTGACATGAAAATCTGATGAAGGCTGATTCCAAATCGCTGCTTATCTACCTTGAACACCAGTCACCAACATCTCAGGGCACAGTCCACAGGCAGTGACTGTATGCAACCCTGTCCTTAGATGTTGGCATCAGACATGCGCCAGACTCACCCAGCTTCATGGCACAACTCTGATCCAAATAGACAACAGTTCTACATTTCAATGCTGCACTTTGGAGAGCACTGGCATTCACTATTGGAATTCTGTTGCAAGGGTATTTTGCACACAGTGACTGGCACCCAATTCATGGATTTGCTCATTGTCTAAGTGCGCACTCACCTTGCATCTAACGAGATGCTGACAGCATCTCTGTCTTACCTTGCTTTGCTTTGTTGCATTTTGCTCCTTCAGCCAGGCCTTATAGACTATCAGTATTTCTGTCTTGCTTGAGTTAAGCAGGCAACAAAGCCAGGCAGTTTGCGACAGTTTTCAGCAATGGCCATTCAACGTGGTGGACCTGTTGTGGCACCATGTTATGTCAATCTCACACCCCCCTCAATGCACCAGCAGCTACATGGCAAACACATTTATTAACCAAATGGCTTTATCACAAAGTTTAAGACTAGTACTGCTCATCCGGGCCAATGGAGACAATCTCAGGCAGGGTGAGATAATGGGAACTGCAGATGCTGGAGAATCCAAGATAATAACGTGTGAAGCTGAATGATTCTCGATAGGAGTGAGAGAGACAGGGTAGTTGTCATGGGGGACTTCAACTTTCCAGATATTGACTGGGAACACTATAGTTCGAGTACTATAGATGGGTCAGTTTTTGTCCAGAGTGTGCAGGAGGGCTTCCTGACACAGTATGTAGATAGGCCAACAAGGGGCGAAGCGACATTAGCTTTGATACTGGGTAATGAGCCTGGCCAGGTGTTAGATTTGGAAGTAGGTGAGCACTTTGGTGACAGCGATCACAATTCTGTTATGTTTACTTTAGTGATGGAAAGGGGTAGGTGTATACCACTGGGCAAGAGTTATAGCTGGGGGAAAGGCAATTATGATGAGATTAGGCAAGATTTAGGGAGCATAGAATGGGGAAGGAAACTGCAGGGGGGGGCACATTAGAAATGTGGAGCTTATTCAAGGAAAAGCTCCTGTGTGTCCTAGATAAGTATGTACCTGTCAGGCAGGGAGGAAGCTGTAGAGCGCGGGAGCTGTGGTTTACGAAGGAGATGGAATCCCTGGTCAAGAGGGAGAAGAAGGCTTATGTTAGGATGAGATGTGAAGGCTCAGTCAGGGTACTTGAGGGCTACGGGGTAGCCCGGAAAGACCTAAAGAGAGAGCTCAGAAGAGCCAGGAGGACACATGAGAAGTTGTTGGTGGATGGGATCAGGGTAAACCCTAAGGCTTTCTATAGGTATTTAAGGAATAAAAGAATGACGAAAATAAGATTAGGCCCAATCAAGGATAGTAGTGGTAAGTTGTGTGTGGAGTCAGATGAGACAGGGGAAGCGCTAAATTAATATTTTTCAACAGTATTCACTCTAGAAAATGACAATGTTGTTGAGGAGAATACTGAGATACAGGCTACTAGACTAGCTGGGATTGAGGTTCACACAGGAGAGGTATTAGAAATCCTTCAGAAAGTGAAGATAGATAAGTCCGATGGGCCGGATGTGATTTATCCTCGGATCCTCTGGGAAGCCAGGGAGGAGATTGTCGAGCCTTTGGCATTGATCTTTAACTCGTCATTGTCTACAGGAATCGTGTCAGATGACTGGAGGATAGCAAATGTGGTTCCCCTGTTCAAGAAGGGGAGTAGAGACAACCCTGGTAATTATAGACCAGTGAGCCTTACTTCAGTTGTTGGTAAAGTGTTGGAAAAGGTTATAAGGGATAGGATTTATAATCATCTAGAAAAGAATAAATTGATTAGGGATAGTCAGCACAGTTTTGTGAAGGGAAGGTCATGCCTCACAAACCTTATTGAGTTCTTTGAGAAGGTGACCAAACAGGTAGATGAGAGTAAACCGGTTGATGTGGTGTTTATGGATTTCAGCAAGGCGTTCGATAAGGTTCCCCACAATAGGCTATTGTACAAAATGCGGAGGAATGGAATTGTGGGAGACATAGCAGTTTGAATTGGAAATTGGCTTGCTGAAAGAAGACAGAGGGTGGTAGTTGATGGGAAATGTTCATCCTGGAGACCAGTTACTAGTGGTGTACCACAAGGGTCGGTGTTGGGTCCACTGCTGTTTGTCATTTTTATAAATGAACTGGATGAGGGCGTAGAAGGATGGGTTAGTAGATTTGCAGACGACACTAAGGTCGGTGGAGTTGTGGATAGTGACGAAGGATGCTGTAGGTTACAGAGAGACATAGATAAGCTGCAGAGCTGGGCAGAGAGGTGGCAAATGGAGTTTAATGCAGACAAGTGTGAGGTGATGCACTTTGGTAGGAGTAACCGGAAGGCAAAGTACTGGGCTAATGGTAAGATTCTTAGTAGTGTAGATGAGCAGAGAGATCTCGGTGTCCATGTACACAGATCCTTGAAAGTTGCCACCCTGGTTGACAGGGCTGTTAAGAAGGTGTACAGTGTTTTAGCTTTAATTAATAGAGGGATCGAGTTCCGGAACCAAGAGGTTATGCTGCAGCTGTACAAAACTCTGGTGCGGCCGCATTTGGAGTATTGTGTACAGTTCTGGTCACCGCATTATAAGAAGGATGTGGAAGCTTTGGAAAGGGTGCAGAGGAGATCTACTAGGATGTTGCCTGGTATGGAGGGAAAGTCTTACGAGGTAAGGCTGAGGGACTTGATGCTGTTTCATTAAAGAGAAGGTTGAGAGGTGACTTAATTGAAACATATAAAATACTCAGAGGGTTAGATAGGGTGGATAGGGAGAGCCTTTTTCCTAGGATGGTGACGGCGAGCACGAGGGGGCATAGCTTTAAATTGAGGGGTGAAAGATATAGGACAGATGTCAGAAGTAGTTTCTTTACTCGGAGAGTAGTAAGGGAATGGAACGCTTTGCCTGCAATGGTAGTAGATTCGCCAACTTTAGGTACATTTAAGTCGTCATTGGACAAGCACATGGACGTACATTGAATAGTGTAGGTTAGATGGGCTTCAGATTGGTATGACAGGTCGGCACAACATCGAGGGCCGAAGGGCCTGTACTGTGCTGTAATGTTCTATGTTCTATGAACAAAGCAGGCCAAGCAGCATCTCAGGAGCACAAAAGCTGACGTTTCAGGCCTAGACCCTTCATCAGACAGGGGTATGGGGAGAGGGTTCTGGAATACATAGGGAGTGAGGGGGGGCGCAGACCGAAGATGGAGAGAAAAGAAGATAGGTGGAGAGGAGACTATAGGTGGGAAGGTAGGGAGGGAATAGATCAGTCCGGGGAAGACGGACAGGTCAAGGAGGTGTGATGAGGCTAGTAGGTAGGAAATGGAGGTGCGGCTTGAGGTGGGAGGAGGTGATAGGTGAGAGGAAGAACAGGTTAGGGAGGCAGAGACAGTCTGGGCTGGTTTTGGGATGCAGTGCGGGGAGGGGATGAGCTGGGCTGGTTGCGTGATGCAGTGGGGGGAGGGGTCGAACTGGGCTGGTTTTGGGATGCAGTGGGGGAAGGGGAGATTTTGAAGCTGGTGAAGAGGGGGAGTTAACATGGTTCGCGACTGGGAGGTGCAGTTGTTTATTGCGAACCGAGCGGAGGTGTTCTGCAAAGTGGTCCCCAAGCCTCCGCTTGGTTTCCCCAATGTAGGGGATGCCACACCAGGTACAATGGATACAGTTTACCACATTGGCAGATATACAGGTGAACCTCTGCTTAATGTGGAAAGTCATCTTCGGGCCTGGGATGGGGGTGAGGGAGGAGGTGTGGGGGCAAGTGTAGCACTTCCTGTGGTTGCAGGGGAACGTGCCGGGAGTGGTGGGGTTGGAGGGGAGGAATTTAAAAGACTTGACACCAACTTTGACAGATGTTGTCAAAAGGTAAGTATGATATTTAGATGCTAGGAAGATACAACGTCAAAGTGGTAGGGGAAGGTTGCCAGATTAATAGGTTACCATCTGAATAGCTTATAGAGAACCTGGTAGGTGGGATATAAAGAGGAAACAGGTAAGGTGTCAATTAAGGTATAAAGCACTAAGAGTGCCAGGTACATGATGCAGTTTTTAGGGTAGGTGGGGTTTAGAGGGAAAATCAGAACGGGCAAGAAGCGTGGGCCCAGCAGTGGCAGCAGGGATTCAGGTGTCTGGTCCAGTGGCAGGCCAGTGTGGAGGGGCCGTAATGCGTCAGCGTGGACAGCTTGTTTTATGGCCAGCCAGCAGTCATGGGGATGGGACTGTGTCCCATTGTAGTGGTACAGGTAGGTCAGTGATCTCATCTAGTGGTTTGGGAGGGTTTGGAGGTTGGGTTGGTAGTAGTAGGATGGATAGAGTACACTTGTGGAATGGAGAGGGGGCTTTGGGCCACGAGGATTATCGGATCTCAGGGGACTGTTTTCTCCCTGGGAGTAGGGGAGGGGGATGTCAGAGCTATGTCTGGGGCCTGTATTGGGGTCTGAGAGAAGTGTAGTTGGGGTGTGTGAAATAAGTATGGAGTTTGTTAAATGGTTACTCAGGAGCTTCATGATGTATTTAATACATGAATATTTCTTGAATATCTGTTTTACTGAATTTTGATTTCTTGGGAAATTAATTTGTAACATTTTACAATTGGAATTCTACAGGGACTCCATGCACATCCCCCCTATATACTGGAATTATGACTGAGATAATGGGAACGGCAGATGCTGGAGAACCCAGAAAGTGTAGAGCTGGATACACACATCTGGCCAAACAGCGTCTTAGGAGCACAAAAGCTGACGTTTCGGACCTAGACTCTTCATCAGAAAAGCTTCGTTGGGAGGTGGGGGAAATCCCGTTTTGGGTGGCAGGGATCAGTGAGTTTGTGGTACTTACGGTTTTTAGTGTCCAGTAAAGCCAAGTAGAACTGTGTGTTGAGTTTGTGGAGCCTACGGAGGATAAAAAACAGGGGAGGTAGGCCAGAAACATCAGCTTTTGTGCTCCTAAGATGCTGCTTGGTCTGCTGTGTTCATCCAGCTCCACACTTTGTTATCTGGAATTATGACTGTATGGTCAGCTGAAAATCCAGACCCTTGGTCTCTTAAAATATAGTGACTATATCTACCCAACAAGAGCTGACTAACAACTAATACCAAACTGGAACAACTGACTAGTTCCTCCCAGAGACATTCAGTGGGTAGAGTTACTCCAAAGTTTCCGAGTTAACCTTTCCAGGCCAACTGCCCTTGGCAACAGTTTTCAATTGGTCAAGACTCAACTTGTACAATTTCTGGTGCATCGGAATTCAAGGTTACACATCTGCTGTTTTATGGTGATTTATTTAATAATATTTTCAAATATATTTCCTTCACTGAGACCTGTCCTTTTTCTTTGTCTCTTTGAGTATCTTTCTGTGGCATCAGACGAATGTATTAAAGATTGAAAAGATCCTAGAATTTCATCTTCTTAACTATGCCTAATTTCCACAAAGGATCGTGTAAAGTCTTCACACTCTAAAGTTCATTCATCAAGAGGGGAAGAGAGATTTAAGTAAAGAAACTGAACAAGTTAAACCTTTAATTTGTCCTTGATTGTTTAAGTTGGCTTTTAAATTTGTATATACACTCATAAAGTTTTCAGGAAGTTTTGTACAAGCTGCTGATGGAAACATTGGCACAAATTTTGTCATAATGTGCAGTTATACCTTGAAGAAAATCAGGGTCATTCAATTTTTAACGGATAGGCATAATAGAATTTTGTATCATTGCCTTTGGAAAGCAGAATGAACTGTTGAAGAATCTTTACTCATGAGTTAGTACCTTGGACAGAGTGCACTATTAGGTCTAGCCTTATCTGAGATAACAAAGTGTGGAGCTGGATGAACACAGCAGGCCAAGCAGCATCTTAGGAGCACAAAAGTTGACGTTTCAGACCTTGCTCCTAAGATGCTGCTTGGCCTGCTGTGTTCATCCAGCTCCACACTTTGTTATCTCGGATTCTCAAGCATCTGCAGTTCCCATTATCTCTAGTCTTATCTGGCATGTTTTATATGTTCACAGAACTTTTCATTGTTTCATTTCCCATTATTGATCAGACAGCTTATCTTACGTTTCTTAATTGTTTTAGTTTACTTCAGAGATTTTCTTTTTGCAGAATTAATCAAATTAACTATCTTTTTAAGTTCCTAATCTGGATTTACTGATTAGTTTTCCATTAAATTGTATAAATTCTTTGTATAAACTAAATGACTAGCATTAAACTCGATATCTATTTCAAGCTGAACAAATGAAAGGGAAATAACAATGTTTATCTTTGATAATTTTTCTATTTCATGTATAGTAAGCTTATAATTGCCAATGTCAAATGTGAAAAGTAGTAAATTGGGCAAGTTACTTAAGGATGTTCATAGAACTGTACTTTTCCTTCCTTTAGATCTCTTTTTCAAGTTCCAGGAAGGCAAAGAGCTTCAAATGTTCTGTAAATGCCATGACTGAATGAATGAATGACATATACCAAATAACTCTCCAATTTTCTCTCCCGATGGAAAGTACTTCTAGTTTAATGACTTATCCTGTCAGCATGGCTCTTTCTGCTAATCCACCATTGAGAAATCAAAATTTCTACTGTGCATCACATAAACTGAGTCATACAGTTAGTTCTGCTGTAACGTGTGTTTTGTTAATGCGAATTAATTGTAACATGATTGATGAATAGTGGACACCGTATGGATAACACAAACTTTCTGCCGTATAGGTTTGGTAATTTTCTAAGCGATTTCCCCATAATGCAATTTTCTATGGTGCTTTTTTACAGTGCAAGTTCACACAAGAATGCAACTATTGCATTATAGGAGAACTACCTGTATCTCTCAAGACTAAATTGCTATACAAAAACCATTTTTTGTTGCAGAGGAAGAGAAAATACATTGCTGAAAACATGCCTATTGCCAGAACTGTAACGATGAACAATTAGTCCTCCTTCTCTCTGCCTGAAAACAAGTGTAGAGCACACCCAAAGTGCACTCTTCTTGATCTTAGCTGCGCTGCCTCTATTAATGGCTCCGGTCTCCTGGGCAGATTCAGCTCCTGGCAGAAACTGGAAAAGAACGTTCATAACACTGATGTCCATTCTGTCAAATAAAAAGTTCTTACTTTTCTGGCACTATCATACCTCTCTCCAAAATCCCTTGCTCTAAGGACATGGACATGGGCAGGAAGGTCGGTAACTTCTCACCTCTGCGACTCAGAACGTTACTCCTTTGGGAAACCAACAAATCAGGAAAATCACATAACATCTTTTATGATATCAGGACATTGCGAATCACACATCACAGCCAATGAAGTACTTTTGGATTGCAGTCATTGTTACTTGAGTGGAACAATCTGAGTGGATGTTCCAGTGCAACACAGAGGAGCTCCCACGTTGCAGGAGATGCTGTCTTTTGGATGAGATGCCTAAACCAAGGTACTTTACGCTCTCTTCCAGGTAGATGCTACATATCCAGGGCACTAATTTAAAAATAATAGGAGAGTTATCCCTGGTGTCATCAAACAACATCATAAAAACATAGTTTATCAGGTTATTATCACATTGATGCTTATGGGAGAAAATTAGATATAAATTAACTGTCACATTTCCGCCTTCATAATAGGGACTTTATTAGCTGTAACACTTTGGTGGTCATGATAAGTTCTGGCTAAATGCAAGTCTTTCACCTTCTTAAAATGTAGGAAGAAATGGCATTCTCAATTACATACAACGGTTTTCATTAATAACAATGAGACAGACGGTCAAACAACTTACTTTAGTCATGTTGACTGAGGGATAAATGTTAAGCAGGTCAGTGGGAGAATGTTTGCTTTTAAAAGCCTACAAGGTCTTTTATAGCTACCTGAGAAGATGGGACCTCAATTTAATAGCTCAATCTTCGCCGATCATTTTCAGTTTCATGCTTTGATTTATGATATGCAACTATTTTAACTATTATATTTCCTAAGATGTTTGTGAAGAATTATATTTTAATTTTTCATGAGATTATGTTCCATGAATATAACTGCATTAAATGTTGTGAATTTGTTTAACGTTACATTCAGCAATAATATCTATGAAACTCATGCAACTAGTCAAAGACCAGCTGAAGAAAATTATTTTGCAAATTAACAGTGATTCTGTTCAAACTGCTGTCACCCATAATTTTCCAGTGTAATAACATATCTTTGTCATATTGTAATAAAGTTAGAGTGGGATATTGCCCTAAAGGGAGCTTACAGATTTTTGAATGTCACTTGGAGTTAAGATCATTTTCAGCTGCTTCAAAGGATGAAAAGAACTTTCTGGATATCTTGTGAACTAGGTCATTTCTGCCTTTTAAGAACCATTGTGTTTTGCATTTGACCCTTCCATATTTTAAAAGTCAGCTCTTAGAATCAAAAATTCTAAATGTATCCTTAGCTACAGCAATTTAAATTGCACACTGTATTTTTTAACTGTATCAATATTATTTTCTTTATGTGGAGAAAAAAAATACAATTTCTGGACTACCACTACAACAAAAGTCAATAGCACAGGCTATCAGTAATACTGCTTTGGCAATTTACATAATAGATTCTATAATCTTCAGCAGCCCATCAGTGTAATATTTTGAATGTGGTCTTGAATCACGTTCCAAAATTAATCTCCATCCTTAACAGCAAAGAATTCATCTCTGTGATTGTGAGTATTTGGACTCATTAATTTTGATACTTTGATTAATACTTAGTTTCCAAGTTCATACGCATGACAAATAGTTTAATGAAATATGAAAAGGACCTCGTACCATCTTCTACTAAACTCTTCCGCTCCTGAAACCCTCATTTATACCTTTACGGGTGCTAGACCTGACCTCTCTACTGCATGTGGTTCCCATATTGTTCCCTCCTCCCTAAACTTGACAGCATTCAAAGCTCATGTCTTAGCTCACACCTACCACCCTTTAGCGTTCTAACCAACACTAGTTCACAATCAATAAATACTTTGATTTTAAAATCCTGTATTTTCTTTTTGGAATTTATCCGTGATGTTACCATTCCCTATCTCTGTAAGGTCCCCCAAACTCATAACCCTCCAACATATCAAAATTTATTTACTTCTGACCTCTGGAGTAGTCCTGATTTTAATTGCTCCACTGTTGGTGGTGATTCCTATTGCTCCCTAGGCCTCCAAGGCTGTGAATTACCTTTCTATACCTTATCACCTCTTTATCTGTTTCCCTATTTACAAAAATTTGAAAAACTTATCACTGTGAGCAAACCCTTCACCAATTTTGCCACCTTCCTCACCTTAAAACAATCTTCCAGCTTATTTCAGTTCTGAAGAAGAGAGATACTGGACTTGAAACTTAACTCTGTTTCACTCCCCTTAGATGTTGTCAGACCTGCTGAATTTCTCCAGAAAATTCTGCTTTTAATCAAGATTATCAGTTGGCTTCACAAGGTGGTTTATTTGAGTTTGCTGGAAGCTACATATATTCATAAACAAGTATCTGTCCTCTGCAAATAAAAGAACATGTGCACACATTGTTCTTTTCTCAATGAAACAAGAAGTATATGAAACAGCTCTTCCGTAATGAATTCCTGGTGGTCATACATTGACTAATCAATAACCGATTACCAGATCATTCTCCATGCCAATGCTTTCATCAGTCAGAATTCACTTGCCAAACAATCAATACCTTGCTTTCATGTTGTTTGAACTGCTGTCGCTTTTGAGAATCAGTATTCTTGCACCCCTCCTCATAAATGCACCTGAAAAGCTTCAACAACATGTTTCCTTTTTCCTCATATTTCAGGTTATGTGTAAATAAGTGATTATCTTACCATTCTAAGGTATGAAGGTACCCTTCAAGTTAATATGGCCCCAACCTTCAACTGTTTCTGAATTCAAGCTTGTTTTTACTGCATTATCCAATTTTCTCCAGTTACAACTTTTATTCCTAAGGCTAAAAGCTACATTATCAAGCACATAAATGGAGAATTAGATATTCACAACTATTTGTGGGATTCATTTTTCTCATTTTATAGATCTTGCTAGTATTGATAGAAGTCCCCAGCAGCTGCCTCCCAATCGCAATTGCCAGTCTAGGTTAATTTCTCCTATATGTTACAAAGCTGGTTATAACAGTATACAGACAACTGGAGCTACCCATATATTCTGGACTTCTATTATGAAACTAGCTGGTTAGTGTCTCTCAGACTATATCAGAAAGCAGCAAGTGTGAAAGTGATTACTATGAATTAAATGGGCTTTAAGAAAAACATTATTTTCCTATTTGTCAAGACAATTTGAAGAAACATAAATTCAATTTGTCAGAATGTTGTCAGAAACAGAATTTTCCAGCAGGATTGTGTAATCTTGTATTGTTCCAAACCTGAAGATATTCTCTGAAGCATTTACATTTAAAGCTCTTACATAGAGAGGAAATTATTGAAGATATTCAAAATTCAGCAGTCCCTTTCCTTCCTCTCTCAGCAAATGCATGTTTAAAGGGAGAGTAAGCCGTGGATGTGACCATATGTGTTGGGATAGTACATGATTCACAGGCCTAATTTTCTTTTACCATTTGATTTTCTAACACATATTTTGTATAGACTGATAGAATAATTTTATGGTTCAAATAGGGAGAATTAGTACATATCACATTTTAGCTCAACTCTTTTCATTCATGTCCATTGCAGAAAATAGCTTTTAAAACCACACTGTTGTTCTCCATTTGTCATGTTGAGCATTGGAAATCTATCCTGTCCAGTCAGAATAATGGTATATGCATACTGTTAAACTGTGCACTAAATCTAATAATTATTTTAGATTGCAAGTAAAAACAAAGAACACCCAATGATGTTAATTGTATGAAAACCAATAATTCAATCATCCCATGACAGATTAAGCATCTTCTCCACAACCCATCACTTATATAGTGTGCTAATTAACAAGAACTTTGGAAGGTACACATTGCTATAACAGTGAGATAAATTTCCTGCCTATAAGGAGGAATGTTAATATCAGTTATAGAAACTGAAACACAATTAAAAATTAGACACTAAGCCTGATCTGATTAAACAGGTAAAAAGCCATGCGATTCTTCCTGCCCCTTTCACTTGTTCAAAACTTAATGCATTTCTATCTTTTTGCAGTTCAAATTTCTTTTATTTCAGACTTCCAGCATCTGTAGTATCTTGTACAGAACAGAATAGATCTTTTCACTAAACAGGCAATTTTATTCCCAATCAATTTTGGAGAATGTAAACCATCACTTTGGTTGTCTGTTGCCTCAATTTAGTTTTGTCACAACTTGAATAACATGCAAATTAAAGCAAAATACCACAGATGCTGTAAATATGATGAAAAAAAAGCATTGGGCAAAGCTCAACAGGGTCTGGCAGCCTCCATGGAAAGGAAAACCAAGTTAATGCTTCAAGGTCAATATGAGTGTCCTTCCTACAATTTGGTTTTGAGAACAATTCTAATTTTAATACTGTTGGAAAGAGATACATGTTGCTGAAGATGTTTGTTTTACCATCATCAGGATAAATGCAAGATTACCAAGTTTTAAAAATTCGCTGTAGGAAAGGGGGCTAATCAGTTAGCGAGTTGACTTGGATTGGTCAAGGTGTTTCAGATTCATCAGGCTTCTAAATTTTCTGACAGGTGTATGCAAGATTTGTTAGCATTTTACTATTTCAAATAAATAAAGGAATTGCTGAGTTAATTAACATGGAAGTATAATCAATGAATAATTCATGAAAGCACCCTTGAAATCAAAACAAACTCTTACTTTTTCACACCTAAGAAAACAGCCATTTCTATGTATATTAAATATTAATTTTCCCTATAAAATGATGCAAAATGAGCATCAGTGTTATTATAATAAAGCAAATAGGTGCCTGTTTTCATAGTGAGCTGAAGCTTCTAAGGTGAGACAAAAGATTGCCAAGATTCACTTAGAAGATTGAAGTGATTAGTCTGTGGGAATTAAGTGCATCTTGAAGTAAAGCAGAAATATAAATAACAACCACAAGGACCTCAGGTCTATTTTTTGCACCATGCCTCATTAACATCCTGCCTGCCAGATATCAGTTCAAAATGGCCTTCCAGTGACCATGCTCACAAGGTCATGTTGCCAAGCAGTCAATGAGGTCAATCACAGAGAGGGATCAGGAAGATGGAAAGGGTAAAAATATTGATACTTATTTTCTACTTGTTGGAGTACTCACCTGATAATGTGAGTTTTATTTTTACCTTCCAAGGCTCCCACTGTGTGAGTGCTTCATTTTGCTGAGCTAAGCGTACACTGTAGGAGCCTACTCAATAGGCAATGGGACTCTAATTTCTAGATTTTTAAGGGGCTGCTGTGCAAGTCAGGCATTGCAAGTTTCCAAGAAATGTCATGAAATAGTTGTGGTAAATCAGTAGGAGGTGAACTGCATGTGTTTGAGCATTTGCCTCCAGTAGAAATAATAATTCCCTTCTTAAACTCACATTTTACCAGTGCTTTCTCCAAGTTCTTCTAAAACTCCTATGAAAGTTCATCTTTATTTCTTTCTTACTAAAGATAGTAAAGAATTCAAAGCCTTTAGAAAGTGATCCACAGTAGTCTCAAAGGCTGGTGGCAGCCACTAGTAATAAGCTATCAAAGCTTTAGAGATCTACATGAGGTGGAAGCTATCCTACACGCAATTTAGCTGTCAATTAGAACCACACTGCACATGTGTGCATTTTAACATGCACATTTCCAATCTGAGACACCCGCTCCTCACAGCTAAGAGTCTTTTTGAGATTTAGTCTGAGTTGTGTAAAAATAAAATCTGCAGTTGAAATTAATTTTCACATATAGCCTGCACAGCTTTTGTTACACTACCAAAGTGATATAAACAAGATACGCAAGTTAAAAACAGAACAATTTGTATTTTTTTTAATGTACCACCTTTCACAACCATGGATATTGCAAAGCACTTTACAGCTGACAAAGTACTTCTGTTGCACATTCACTGTTCTAAGCAAGCAACAAACAGCAGCTAATTTGTAAACAGTGTGCTTCTACAAACAACAATGTGACAATGCTCAGAAATTCTTGTGATATTGACTCAGGGATAAACAGCCAAGATATTAAGGATAATTCAGGTTTAGAATTCTATATAAAAAGGGCTGGCTTTCCTTCCAGCCCACCTGTCCACACTAACCATATCATGGTATAGGCAGAGTAATGTTGGGGTCAGTCAAGTTTTTAACAACCTCACCAGACTCTGACTTAAGAACCAGAAGAGCATAAGATGTAGAAACCATTATAGACCGTTGAGTCTGTTATGGCATTCAATGAAATAATGCCTGATCTGATAATGCTCAGCTTCACTTTCCCTGTAACCCTTGATTAAAAGTCTTAGCCCCTGAAATACATAATGACCCAGCCTCAACAATACTCTGTGGTAAAGAATTCCAAAAATTCACAACCCTTGGAGTGAAGCAATTCCTCCTCATTTGTGTCTTAAATGTGTAGCCCCTGATTCTGAGATTCTGCCATCTGGTATTAGACTGTTCCACAAGGACTTTCCACATCTAGCCTGTCAAGTCCTCTGTGAATTTTGTATGTTTCAGTAAGGTCACGATCCATTCTTCTACATTTTAATAATTTCAGGTCGACCTACGCAACCTTTCATCATAAAATGTATCCTTCCCTACCTGGTATCAGCCTGGTGGAAGTTCTCTGGACTGCCTCCAAGGCCAATCAAACTTTGCTGAGAGAAGGGCCCAAAGCTGTTTGCAGAATTCCAGCTGTGGTTTGACAAATGCTTTGCATAGTTTTACCAAAACCTCCCTATTGAAATAAAAGCTAACATTCCATTTGTTTTCTCTATTACCTGTTGAGCTTGGATGCTTTTTGTAATTTGGAGGCAAGAACTGCCAAATACCTCTGTTCTGGAGTTTTCTGCAGCCTTTCACCATGTATATAATATTCAGCTCCTCTATTCGTTCTTTAAAAAGTGTTTAACCTCACATTTCCCATATTCAACTGCCAAGTTTTTGCAACTTACTCAATCTGTCTAAATCACATTGCAGCCTTTTGTGTCATCCTCACCACTCGCCTTCCCACCTAATTGTACATCATCTGCAAACTTTGCTATAGTACATTTGCTTTCCTCATCCAAATCATTAAAATATAATTGTTGCCCCAGCACTGATTCCTGTGGAACACTACTAGTTACAGGTTGCCATCCTGAACATGGCAATCTGATCCTAACACTCTTTTCTATTAGTTATCAACCCTCTATCCAAGTTAGTATACTGACTCCAACACCATAGGCTCGTATCTCATTAAGTAGCCTAATGTGTGGTACCCTATTAAACACCTTCCAAAATTCCAAATGTATTACATCCACTGCTTCTGTTTTATCAGTCCTTCTCGTTACCTCTTCAAAAGATTCTATTAAGTTTGTCCGGCAGTATATCCCTTCTGACTCAGCTTGATCATATTATGCCTCTGTATATTCTCTATCTTTTAATAGGCTCTTACATTCTTCACTGACAGACTTTAACATAACTGGTCGATAGTTATCCTTCTTTGTCGCCTCCCTTTTCTAAGATAACATTATTGCATAAGCAGTTTTCCAATCGTCTAAGGCTTTTCCAAAATCTGAGTATTCTGGAAGTTTACTATCAATGCATCTACTGTTTCTGTAGCTACTTCCTTTAAAATCGTAAATTTGCGTCCCATCAGATCCACGGAACTTATTTTACCTGGCATTTTTTCTCCAGTGATAGCTATTGTATTTATTTCCTCTACGTTTATTGCCCCTTGGATATTAATTTAGAATGCAGTTACAGTCTTTTATTGTAAAGACTGATGCAAAATACTTATTCAACTCCTCTGACATTTCCTGGTTCCCCATTCTGATTTTCTCAGCCTCATTCACTTCGGGGCCTATGTTCATTTTGGCTTCTCTATTCCTTTCTGTACATTTAAAGAAGCTCCTGCTGTCCATCTTGATATTATTTGCATGTTTACCATCAAAGTTTTTTTTCTCCTTTTTTGGTCATCTTTTGTTGATTTTAATATTTTCCCAATCCTCTGGTTTTCACGAACAGTTGCCACATTTTGTGTTTGACTTTCAATCTGATGCTACCCTTAACTTCCATAATGAACTATGGTCAGCTTATCTTCTTAGAATTCTTCATGTTCACTGGAATATGTCTTTGCTGTGAGCTATAAGCTACTTTCATGTTACTTATTCATTGACTTATTTATGTGCAGATAGCGACGGAGTATTGAAGTCACTACCCCCGCTTCACGGGCTTGATAGGCTGGGTACATGTTTTATGAGGCTGCCTGACAAAACACTCCTAGTGGGACTACCATGCCAAGGACACACTTTTACATCTCATCAGTATGTCCAATGGTAGAGTACTCCCTCACTACCACAAGAGAGATCAGCCATAGATTTTGCATTCAAGTTATTAGAGTAGAACATGAGCCCAAAACCTTCTGAATTGGCAGAAATTTGGCGACCCACTGAGCTGTAGCTGTTATGTATCATGACATGAGAAATAAATGTATTCCAAGTTTTTCAGCCATTTTCAATGTCTGCAAAGGAGTAAAATTCAAACTTGCACATTCATTACAGAGCATCTGTTCATTTCATCAACATATTAAACTTCTCTGGGATCTAGAATCCATGAAGTCCAACAAAAATATGGATTTCTTTATCCAAAATGCTTTAACTGCAAAGATTAATTCTCAACACCTATAACTAACATGATCAACAAATTTATATGCTGTATTGACATTTTCAGACTTTTGTATGTGATATGACTTTTTACACTTTTACTTGGTTCTCAATTTTGGTTTGAAGTAATAAAAAACATTGATTTTACTGAACTAGTGTATCTTACATATCCTGTTAGTTAGATCATTTACTTTCCCCTTAGGCTCAAAATGTTTTCTTCTGAAAGTTGTTGTAAAAGCAAGGTAATGACAACACATTTAGACCTTGCTAAATCATTGGATACTCTCTTTAACCAAAGAGAAATAAATGATTAAGAAATAGAGGAATGACACAGCAGATGAATTAGAAACAAATACATTGCTGCAGAGAAAATTAAGGGAATGAAAGATTGTGTTAAGAGAGAGAGCAACTCAGAAATCAATGACTGAATCTTACTTTTTTGTTGCTAAGTGTGAGTTGTGTCAGGTATTTCAAAAGAATTCTTGCCATGATGGTCATCGAAATTTCATGCTAAATTTTACCAAACTCACCCAATTAACTATCTGTCAGCCTCATGGAATGTCTACCATCTGATTCCATTCAAGTCTCCATACATGTTGTTTCCAGACAAAGGCAATAGTTAGCAAATATCCACCTAAGACTGGCATCCCCCATGTCTGTGCCATCTTTAAAAAGCCATTGCACACTCAGAGGCAGGAACTGTTAACTTGGAGTTGCCTGCACAACTCCTGACATAAGACTGGACACGGCAGATGGGGACAAACTGTCATCTTGCTTTGCAGCAAGGACCAAGAGGACGTAATGGACAGAATAAGGTTTATGTGGGACACCCTCTTATTTGGGACCAGCAGTGGAGGCCATAACATTAGATCTTGCCAACCTACTCTGTGGTTTTCAAGTAAAGCTATAATTATCCATAATTGGAAATTTGCCACTGCCAATTAAGAAACTCACCTTGATGATTGGTAAATGGATAAAAGATGCAGTGAGTTGCTCCAATCATCAGAATTGGTCTCAAAGGATTGCTCAACTGATTCTGCCATAAATCCCATCATAACCTACTTTCTATGACTCCACACTAAATGTTTCCTACTATTGGAATTAGACTCTACAGTTCTAATTCATCCTTTCTGGGTTGAAGACAGTGAATAACATCGCTGGAGCTAAAATTCTCTCATGAACAAAAACATTCTTACACTGTTAAATCTCAGCCCTAATTTACTGCAATAAGTTTAATTAGCAATTTATGTGCAAGTGCATAAACTTCTTGTAACTCACAGCAAATGAATAGTCAGCAGTCATTTTTTCAAGACTAACAGTAGAGTGGCACAAATCATAAAGTAAATTTTAGAGATTTCTAATTTGTATAATATTTCTTCCTTGTCACATTGCTCGACAATTTACACAAGAATAACAACTTGCACATTAAACTTGCATTATTTTGGCAGCAAAATTCATGCCAATATTTTGTTTAACAAATTCCAGACTCTCAATGCATTTTTATTTCTTTTTTCCTTCCTTTATTCTTTCTGAACTTTTCATTTTCTCCCGTTTCTTGACAGTGGTCAATCACACTTAACACTGTTTCACTGGTAGCACATGCCTTCCAGAACCTAAGATGAACATTTCCTTCGTGAGGTTCAACAGTCAATTTTAGAGGGTCAGTTATCCATGCAGTTACCACCAGAAGACAACAGTCAGCCTGTGTTCCTGAACAGCAAACTGAGAATGTGAAAGATACTGATGGCATCATTCCAATCAAATATATAATTTGCAGCAACGTAAAATCCTGTGTGTGAGTGAAAGGTAGCCTCTGGGAATCAAACTTTCTTCCACCTCAGAAGCTGACCTTTTTCTACCATTTCATTCAATTATATCAATTGATATACTGATAGAAGTGCCATCAATGTTATTCTACCAATATTTGTTAACAGACAGCATTGCAAAGTCCAGTCAACTGTAAAAATAGTTTTCTGCCACGTTACGTTATTAAAGTCTATAATTAATTAGATCCAACTTCTAGGCACAAGATGAATTGTTTCTAACAGTGACCCATAGCAATGTGATGGTGCTAGTTACTAGAAATACAATACAATAGTCATCATCAAGGAGATGCAGATATCACATGCAGACTCCATTCATATTTCTTCTGGCATTTCACGGTGCAGTTCACAACAATACGATTGGTAAAGATGTCAACAGCTGGAACATCTTTCAATTTCAATGAGAAATTAAAGGTGAGAAGCTGATGCTCTTTTTGGTTTCAAATGGAACACAATTACCACCTCCATTTCCACTGAATTAATTGTTCAGTAAGAATGCCATGGATAAAATATTTCAGTATCAAGCATTCTCTCTTCACTCCTTCCTTTCTGTGATTTCAAGAAGTTATAAATGGGCATCATTCTGTCTGGGTTCTTGCATTTCTAGTGTGGTGATGAATGTGCAAGGAATATTGAAACATGGGAGACATTGACAAGCACATTTTGAACATGAAGAGGTTTTGATTGAAAGCTGCACTGTAAAATCAGATTTAATAGAATCCAAGAGGTGAATTAAACTAATGAAAATTACATTGGTGTAGACTAACTCTATTTTGCAGGATGTTTTACATTCTTTCCTGAAAGTAAAGGTTTCACATATGTTTGGCTGAGCTTGAAAATATTATGCAAATAAAGATTTGCTTCTTAACGAAGGAAAATTACAGCCTCTGTGAATTGAAATATTCTGCATTCTGGAACTTGCACATTTATAAACTGTCAGCAATGATTTTTCTTGGTTCTGTTCCGGATGATAGATTTTATTATAACTGAAACAAACTGCTTCCAGTTTACTTCCATATGACTTGTTACGATCCTAACAGTTGAGAACAATGGACAAGTCCCAGAGTGAAACCTAGCTTGATAGACCGTATAAGATAACAAAGTGAGAAGCTGGATGAACACAGAAGGCCAAGCAGCATCTCAGGAGCACAAAAGCTGATGTTTCGGGCCTAGACCCTTCATCAGAGAAGGGTGTAGGCCCGAAACGTCAGCTTTTGTGCTCCTGAGATGCTGCTTGGCCTGTTGAGTTCATCCAGCTACACACTTTGTTATCTTGGATTCTCCAGCATCTGCAGTTCCCATTATCTTTGATAGACCGTTTAGTTTTATTTACCAATTTGGTGGTTAGTCATCAAACATTTTCACATGAGGCTGCCAATGTTCCCTTAACAAAGAGCACACGCTTATTTGATGAAAGACATGAAAAATATAAAAATACAATTTGGAAATCTCTCATCATAAACAGTAAAATGAAAAAAAAACTATTTTCCCAGCAATATCATTTAGAGACTCTCAACACCGGTTAAGCATCAATCCTATCTCCATTTTAAAATTTCTTATTAAACTAATACAGTTGATAGGTGTCTCCTTTCAGTCCACATTTACCATTGTTGAATTCCCCAGCATGGGATTTACCATTGAACAGAAACTGAACCAGACTAGCCACATAAATATTCTGGCTACAAGAATAGGTCAGAGGTGAAGAATCCTACAGCAAGTAACTCACCTTAATATTAATGAACAAGATATCGTGAAAAGTGTTTTGTTACCACAATTCAGCACCACTTTAAATTGGAACGAATAAAAATAAAGTACTTAAGTAGAGTTTGTCTTCATTTACTGATGTCCCAAACATATTTCCAGGGTTTCTGCAATGTCTCTACAAGGTTGGCCTCAAGAAGTCGCCACTGTGGGGTCAGAAACGATGATGCTGATGCCCCAGGAGACCCCAGTTCCTTATGCTGCCGCTGTCTCACTGACACCACCAAGAGACCTGGTCTGGGCCTACCGAATTAGGGGTCCCAGCAGTTTGGCATCATATCCGTAAACATCCACTCCCTCCACCGCTTACACTTTGTAGCTGCAAAGCGCACTGCTGAAATTCACAAATGCACCTTAGACATTACTTTCACAACCACAAACATTGCCAAAAGATAAGAATGGTAAATACATGGAATTACCTGAACGTTCCCCTCCAAGCTACTCACAATCCTGACTTGGAAATATATCATCACTGGGTCAAAATCCTGGAGCTCCCTCCCTAACCATATTGTGAGTATACATACAGCAAATAAACTGCAGTGGTTCAGGGTGGAAGCTCACCACCACCTCCTCAGGAGCAAATAGCGATGCGCAATAATGCTGACCCAACCAACAAAGTCCATATTCCATGAATGAATGAATAAAATGTGATTCTCTCCATCACCGTCTATCCCCAAGACACAGCCGTTAATGTTAACTTACTGACATATCTCATTGAACCCCAAGAAAGAACCTTAAGGATTTGACCACATTCAAACTTCTAAACAGCACATCCGCTGATATGGGTCTTTGCTTCTGAATTGCTGGGATGAAACTCTTCTTAACTGCGGCTTGCTTCTGGACACTGGCTTCCTTTCGGTAGGTTGTAAAATCTCAAGTCAACAATAAGTAGCAATTATCCTACCAGGTAGCATGATAAGTCATTCAGCTTAAGTAACATTTTTTTGGAATAGCTGTTGTCAGCTCATTGTTCCAACTGACTTTCAGTTTTCCAAATAAAAGAAGATCACATTTTACTGCACTGAAAACACATTTCCCCCTAATTTAAAACTAAACTTACAAGTAATAACAATATACTATAAACCTTCATCGCTGATGTCCACCTGAAGATCTGTTTAAGTTCCTGAAAGATTTAAGTTTTCTGTTATATAATGTGGACTTCTTCACACTAATTTTTAGAGTATTTTAATTATTGCATGTAAAATATGTACATGTTCAAGATTTTGCTATCTTTAGTCTTTCCATGTTTTTGGATGCAAAATTTTAAATATCTGCACATGATGAATACACTCATCATATCAGCATATTCTGATCCCACTTCTATACACTACAAACTCAAGGTCTGTATTTTGTAGTTAACTTCTGTAATTTATGCGTATGGTTGTGAAAATCCAGCAAGGTAGCGGAACAATTATATTACTAAGCTAATTTGATCTCTGACTGCACAAAAATAATGGATACCAAGTGGCAGTTACGAACTGATAATGTAGTTTCTCATGATGGTGAGGGCATGACTTTTTGAAGACAATGGGGATCTTGGCTGCTGGTTGGAGAGATACCAAGAGCCCCCATCACCTCTTTCAGGGAAGGCCTGCTGAATTAGCTCAGAAGTGGACCTACTCCCAGATCCAACATCACTGTGGCCCAAGTTCCAGACAATAAGCGATACCAGTTCATTTGAAGTTGTCAGCTTTTAGTTACTCAGCATTGTCTCAGCAACATAATAGTTGGTGTCAATATTACATCATTCAAGGCCTAAGATTGAGGGGTATAACCCTGTGTGACACTGGGGTCATACTGGAGTCTCAGTGAGAGAGTTGCACTGCTCTTTCTTGCGGCAAACCACAAGCCACCAACAGGACCTTCCCCTGGAATCAAGATGTCCAGGAAAAATCCCACCTAACAAGGGCTGCCAGCCAAACAGAGTCAATTGGCAGCACTTGCTCAGCAGTGTCACTGTGCAGTGGCTACTGCAGGAAGAGCATGTGTTGGAGTCTCAGGGTCACAAAGTAACCCAGGGACCAAGGAAATAATATGGGGTGAGGATCACAGGGACAGAAACAGAGGGTGCTTGGAAGCAAGAGAGAGCGTGACTTACAGCAGACCGTTCCTATTTCCCGAGGTCCAATCAGGTATTCAGTGCCTTTCATTGAGGCTATACTCCACCACAATTAAAAAATGGTACCCACATGGCTGTAATTATTAGGTACATTGCAAAGCAACAAAGCCTTCTACTTCGGTTTCATCACCTAAGGGTCTCACATAGTACTATTAGCCACGTACCCTTCCAACTCCAGGCTCACGGCCAATGAAAGCAATAGATTCATCCCACAAAGGTACCCAAGTACAAGTGAAAGGACAGTATGGTGCTAGGGTGGGGATTACTGCAGGTTGCTTGGTATTAGGGTGCTAGCTGGGCAGCAATGACTGAGGGTGCCTTTCAATGGGGCTTTCCCCAGCTTTGAAGCTTGCTGCCTGGGACTTAATCACAGTAAAGACAGGATGGTACTGCAATCTTCATCCACCACAGTGCCACCCAAGTAAATGCCTCCTGTCACCAAACGCTTACTGGCAAGATCATTACCCTCCAGGCTACAGGTTGACATTACTCTGATTAACTATTATGAGATAGAATGCCTCTTTTTTTTTCTGTGAGGCGGGTTACAAACCTTAGGCTTATTTTGTTGCTCACAACAGGTATGACAGTGAACAAAGAAAGTCATCACATCCATGCTGGTCAAGAGTATGTCATTGCTATGTTCTGCACATTATAATTAAATACTATATACAACTTCATCTCTTTCTCACTGCCCCCCAAAAAAATCAAACAACATTAAAAATAACCAATACATTGCTTTTGGTTCATTCAGCTAGTTCTTCCATACAGTTCCTGCAATTTACCATACCATTGAATTTTAAAAGGATGAAGCACCAATTTAGTATGAAATTATTGGTTTGTATGTGGGTGGTAAATGATAAATAGTCAGGCAGGATTTCTAGTTTTAAAAAAGTAAGGCGTTAATTTTGTTGTGCTAAAAGCTATGTTGGTAAATATTAGAAATGTAAAAATATGTCCTAAATTTCATAACTCTCACACAAACCCACACACTTGAACATGTAAAATTACAGGAGTAGAGTGGGTTGACTTTGGCAAAATTAAAATTCACGAAGCAAAGAACGACAGGTATGAATTCTATGGTCGGAGCTGCCTGTCTGGGCTGGTTATAGCTGATGTCTTCTTCTCCTGGAAGAGCTGCAATGGGAATGAAGTCTTCCTTTAAAAAGTGCTCTGTCTGCTGCAGGGATGTCAACCCAATCAAACTCAGCAGATAGGGCATCATTTCAGGTGGAGGTAGAGAGAGCAGCCTCCTCTGGCAGCTGCATGTGGTCTTTCTGCTAAAGCATACCCTCGGAAAATACAGGCAAAGTCTGGGTGGTCACATGACCTCTCTCTAACTACCACCAAAGGATCAAAGATCCATAGCATATACTGAAAGCTAGCTTTGATTAGCTCATGTCTGCACAGTCATCTTAAGAAAATCAGGGTCTTTTGTCAAAGCAATTAACTGCTGAATGATTCACTGAATGATTCATCTCCTGTGGTGAATAATGTGAATATCTCCATTTTGATAAGGTGGGAAGAAAGCCTGGTACAGTTCTCTAGGGCCTTATTGTCTCTCACTGGGATTTCACAGTCCCTGCATCTCCCACCTAAATGGAGGTCATGGGGACAACAGACTAATGCAATTTGGGATTGCCATTTATATGTTCAGTCAATATCTTTGTTTCAGTTGAAGATTGTCCCTTGTAAAAACCTCAAGGTTTGTTCCCAGCCAACAGATTAAAAATTGATATTGATGTCAGCATACCTTTGTAATATAATAATTGCTGCCACAAAACTGATGAAAAGCTCTGGAATGTCTACTGATCCCATGCTTCCTCCACCACTGCTTCACATCAGTCTGATTCCCTAAAGCCCCGCATTAAAATAGCCAACAAATTAAATGTCACTTTTACCATTTATCAACATAGCCATTATACAAATTTTTTGCCACATAGAACAGATGGATGGCTATGATGGAACAAGCGTTTGGTGGTACAGAAGTTGAAAATGTCAGAGCTTAACAGTAAGTGTACCAGTTCTAAAGTGTTAACTTTCAGATTTTGATTGAACTTACTGCATCTCTCTCACACTTGTTGTTTGATTTTCAAATTTGTAGCATTTGCAATTATTTTGATCTATTCACCACATGGACTAATAACAGTTTTCAAATTATATCTAAGACTATCAATTTGGAAGTTCTTCATATCTACTTTCATTCTTCGTGGCTTTCTAAAGTCAGTTAAAGGAAATATAATAATTAATGGCATTGCATTTCTGTTCAGGCTTGTCGTATTCATAGGTGGTTAATAAAGGATATCACAGCCAAAATAACTTCAGAAGTGCTTTTCAACACTTGCCAGTTATGGCAGTCAATGAGAGTATAGAAGGGCCCTCCATTCAGAAAGCAATGTGAATTATCTGTTCATTCGCATGGATCGAGCTCATTAAAAGTGAAATGTTTTCCAGCACACAAGGATGACTGCCTTTTATGAAATAATCAGATGAACAATCTGATGTTTTTAAAGACAAATCCTGATGTTGACTGAGCAATATTACTGGCCTGATACTTTGGTAAAGGGGTTCAGAATTGTTGGTCACTGAGGCAATGCTTCTCAGCAATGGAGAAACTCAGGGGTGAAGGCAGGCTAAATAAACTACTGCAGTGCTGGATGTGCTACAGCAAAATAAATCGAAAGGAGAAGTATACCATACGTCTCAGTAAATGAAATAAAAAGAAAACATCTCAAAGCTTAATAAAGTGTGGAGCTGGATGAACACAGCAGGCCCAGCAGCATCTCAGGAGCACAAAAGCTGATGTTTCGGGCCTAGACCCTTCATCAGAAAGGGGGATGGGGTGAGGGTTCTGGAATAAATAGGGAGAGAGGGGAGGTGGACCGAAGATGGAGAGAAAAGAAGATAGGTGGAGAGGAGCGTATAGGTGGGGAGGTAGAAGGGGGATAGGTCAGTCCAGGGAAGACGGACAGGTCAAGGAGGTGGGATGAGGTTAGTAGGTAGGAGATGGAGGTGCGGCTTGGGGTGGGAGGAAGGGATGGGTGAGAGGAAGAACAGGTTAGAGAGGCAGAGACAAGTTGGGCTGGTTTTGGGATGCAGTGGGGGGAAGGGACGAACTGGGCTGGTTTTGGGATGCGGTGGGGGAAGGGGAGATTTTGAGGCTGGTGAAGTCCAAATTGATACCATTGGGCTGCAGGGTTCCCAAGCAGAATATGAGTTGCTGTTCCTGAAACCTTCGGGTGGCATCATTGTGGCACTGCAGGAGGCCCATGATGGACATGTCATCTAAAGAATGGGAGGGGGAGTGGAAATGGTTCACGACTGGGAGGTGCAGTTGATTATGGCGAACCGAGCGGAGGTGTTCTGCAAAGCGGTCCCCAAGCCTCTGCTTGGTTTCCCCAATGTAGAGGAAGCCACCCCAGGTACAGTGGATGCAGTATACCACATTGGCAGATGTGCAGGTGAACCTCTGCTTAATGTGGAAAGTCATCTTGGGGCCTGGGAGAGGGGTGAGGGAGGAGGTGTGGGGGCAAGTGTAGCATTTCCTGCGGTTGCAGGGGAAGGTGCCGGGTATGGTGGGGTTGGAGGGCAGTGTGGAGCGAACAAGGGAGTCACGGAGAGAGTGGTCTCTCCAGAAAGCAGACAGCAGTGGGGATGGAAAAATGTCTTGGGTGGTGGGGTCGGATTGTAGACGGCGGAAGTGTCGGAGGATGATGCGTTGTATCCGGAGGTTGGTGGGGTGGTGTATGAGAACAAAGGGGATCCTCTTTGGGCGGTTGTGGTGGGGGCGGGGTGTGAGGGATGTATTGCGGGAAATGCGGGAGACGCGGTCAAGGGTGTTCTCGACCACTGTGGGGGGAAAGTTGCGGTCCTTGAAGAACTTAGACATCTGGGATGTGCGGGAGTGGAATGCATCATCATGGGAGCAGATGCGGTGGAGGTGGAGGAATTGGGAATAGGGGATGGAATTTTTGCAGGAGGGTGGGTGGGAGGTGGTGTATTCTAGGTAGCTGTGGGAGTTGGTGGGTTTGAAATGGACATCAGTTACAAGCTGGTTGCCTGAGATGGAGACTGAGAGGTCCAGGAAAGTGAGGGATGTGCTGGAGATGGCCCAGGTGTACTGAAGGTTGGGGTGGAAGGTGTTGGTGAAGTGGATGAACTGTTCGAGCTCCTCTGGGGAGCAAGAGGCAGCGCCGATACAGTCATCAATGTAACGGAGGAAGAGGTGGGGTTTGGGGCGTGTGTAGGTGCGGAAGAGGGACTGTTCAACGTAACCTACAAAGAGGCAGGCATAGCTGGGGCCCATGCGGGTCTCCTCTTTGGTCCCGGAACTCCGTACCTACATCCGTGACACCACCCACGCCCTCCACCTCCTCCAGGACTTCCAACTCCCTGGCCCCCGACACCTCATTTTCACCATGGACGTCCAGTCCCGAAAGACCTGTATTCCACATGTAGATGGCCTCAAGGCGCTCCGCTTCTTCCTGTCCCGCAGGCCTGGCCAGTCCCCCTCCACCGACACCCTCATCCGTCTAGCCAAACTCGTCCTCACCCTCAACAACTTCTCTTTCGATTCCTCCCACTTCCTACCAACAAAGGGGGTGGCCATGGGCACCCACATGGGCCCCAGCTATGCCTGCCTCTTTGTAAGTTACATGGAACAGTCCCTCTTCCGCACCTACATACCCCCCAAACCCCACCTCTTCCTCCGTTACATTGATGACGGTATCGGCACCGCCTCTTGCTCCCCAGAGGAGCTCGAACAGTTCATCCACTTCACCAACACCTTCCACCCCAACCTTCAGTTCACCTGGGCCATCTCCAGCACATCCCTCACCTTCCTGGACCTCTCAGTCTCCATCTCAGGCAACCAGCTTGTAACTGATGTCCATTTCAACCCCACCGACTCACACAGCTGCCTAGAATACACCTCCTCCCACCCACCCTCCTGCAAAAATTCCATCCCCTATTCCCAATTCCTCCGCCTCCGCCGCATCTGCTCCCACAATGGGGCATTCCACTCCCGCACATCCCAGATGTCCAAGTTCTTCAAGGACCGCAACTTTCCCCCCACAGTGGTCGAGAACACCCTTGACCGCGTCTCCCGCATTTCCCGCAACACATCCCTCACACCCCGCTCCCGCCACAACCGCCCAAAGAGGATCCCCCTCGTTCTCACACACCACCCCACCGACCTTCGGATACAACGCATCATCCTCCGACACCTCCGCCGTCTACAATCCGACCCCACCACCCAAGACATTTTTCCATCCCCACCGCTGCCTGCTTTCCGGAGAGACCACTCTCTCCGTGACTTCCTTGTTCACTCCACACTGCCCTCCAACCCCACCACACCCGGCACCTTCCCCTGCAACCGCAGGAAATGCTACACTTGCCCCCACACCTCCTCCCTCACCCCTATCCCAGGCCCCAAGATGACTTTCCACATTAAGCAGAGGTTCACCTGCACATCTGCCAATGTGGTATACTGCATCCACTGTACCTGGTGTGGCTTCCTCTACATTGGGGAAACCAAGCGGAGGCTTGGGGACCGCTTTGCAGAACACCACCGCTCGGTTTGCAATAAACAACTGCACCTCCCAGTCGTGAACCATTTCCACGCCCCCTCCCATTCTTTAGATGACATGTCCATCATGGGCCTTCTGCAGTGCCACAATGATGCCTCCCGAAGGTTGCAGGAACAGCAACTCATATTCTGCTTGGGAACCCTGCAGCCCAATGGTATCAATGTGGACTTCACCAGCTTCAAAATCTCCCCTTCCCCCACCGCATCCCCAAACCAGCCCTGTTCGTCCCCTCCCCCCACTGCACCACACAACCAGCCCAGCTCCTCCCCTCCACCCACTGCATCCCAAAACCAGTCCAACCTGTCTCTGCCTCCCTAACCTGTTCTTCCTCTCACCCATCCCTTCCTTCCACCCCATGCCGCACCTCCATCTCCTACCTACCAACCTCATCGCACCTCCTTGACCTGTCCGTCTTCCCTGGACTGACCTACCCCCTCCCTACCTCCCCACTCATACTCTCCTCTCCACCTATCTTCTTTTCTCTCCATCTTCCGTCCGCCTCCCCCTCTCTCCCTATTTATTTCAGAACCCTCACCCCAGCCCCCTCTCTGATGAAGGGTCTAGGCCCAAAACGTCAGCTTTTGTGCTCCTGAGATGCTGCTGGGCCTGCTGTGTTCATCCAGCCTCACATTTTATTATCTTGGATTCTCCAGCATCTGCAGTTCCCATTATCACATCTCAAAGCTTGATGGTTTGCAAAATACGTGAACAAAAAGACTCTGAGTCAACTTGAAATAGTCAGCAGAATCTTATGAGGTGTTACTAACATGAGCAATGAAATAATTTTGGCACAATTTGATGAGAAACCTGGCAAGGTCTATGTCATTGTTGGGAGCATCCTGTTCCAGCTATTCTGCTTTTACTGAGCAGCATCACAGTTTCTCACAAGGCAGTGGCAAATTTCCAATTCAAGGGGATTATTGCTTATTACACACAGTACTAATGGCCCAACCCACTCATTAGTATTTGGGTTCCCATCTGACCCAATGTGCCTAATGTTGAGAAAGCTCAACATGGAAGTCAGAAGGGGGTACCTATTTCAGTTCATTGAATGCTTCAAAGGACCTCCTTTTTTTCTGTTCTCCAGTGGGATGTGGGCATCACCACCTGGCCAGTGTTTATTGCCTGTTCCTAGTTGCTCTTCAGAATGTGGCAGCGTGCTGCCTTCTTAAACTGTTGCACTCCATGGATGGACACAGAGAGTGATTTGTGCAGGAAATGAGCTGCCAGAGAAAGTGATGGATGCGGCTACAGTTATAACGTTTCGAAGACATTTGGATAGGTTTGTGAATGGGAAAGGTTTGGAGGGATATGGGTCAAGCACAGCCAAGTGGGTCAAGTGTAGCTTGGGAACATGGTGGGTATGGACTGGTTATGACTCTATGTCTGGGGCAAATATCATAAATCACACAAGGCATCTCCATGCTGACAGCGCTTGTTCAGGTGTACAACAGCCTTTTAAAGATGGCACAAATGCGAGGGATGCCAATCTTTCAGTGAAATCCAGTGAGTGGCGAGTTGCTCCAGGAATGGTGTGTGGTAAGATTTGGGTAGAATTGGAAGTGTGGATGCCATAGAAGTGGAGTGGGTTGTTAATTAGGGTCATTTGGTAAGATACCGCAAGAATGCTTCCAAAACGCTCAATGCAACTAGTACTTAAGGAAAAAAAATAAAAATAACCATTGAGTTTTACTTTTTAAATCAAGAAAGCAATCAGCAATCAGGACCAAACTACAACATCCATATTTATTCCACTCTCAAATAGCTTGGCATTAACCTTTTTGAAACACTGATACTCAACTATGGGTGTAAACAACTGCTGCAAAATGTATTTTAGGAAATGCACAAAACAGCTGTAATACATATACAGCAATTTTAACAAGGTCGACCAGGTGGGCTCCATAGAATATAAGTTCCCTGATTGGGGCTGTTAACCTGGTCCAATCAGGAACCCTGGCTGACAGATGTAAGCAAGACTGTCAGAGGTTCTATTCCCTTTGAAAGCTGGCTCAGTGTCAAGTACTACGCCCATGTAAATAAAGGGTGACTTGGTGATGGGATACCAGCTTCTGTGGAGTTAATTCATGTAGGCATGGTGCCATTTAGCACTCACTGTTGAAAACTGCTTTCTAGCTGACGTGTAAAAATAAGCTTTTAGGGTAACGTTTTATGAAAGCTTTTGTTAGACAATTATGATAGAGATAGTCATTATCATGATAAAAGCTGAAAGAGCGATGTGATGTCATTCATAACAGGTTTTTTGATTGAGCTTTTGACAGCATCTTGCTGTTCTACACCATCAAATAACAAGAAGCTTTTTAGTTTCCTCGGAAACCACCAACCTCTGCAAAATATTGTCCTGGAACAATTTTGTCCCTTACTGCTGCCTTCAACTTTTCTCTGATCCAAAACGTTTTTTTTCTTGAGCTAGTGTTCTAAATTAATTATGCCATGAAATAATATATTTCAGATTGCAGAGGTTATGTCAAGAACATAAGAGAAAAAACATCTTGAATCTCTAAAGCACCTTATCAGCTCTAAACAAGGCAAAGGAATGCTTTTGAATTTCAGACATTGTGGTTAAACGATCTAAGCATGCAAGTTCTCAAATGAGCCAAAGAAAAACCTCAGCTCCAATCTTAATTTCAGTAGGACTGAAAATTGAGTAGGGTTTACATGGGACTCCTGGTGTGAACAAGTCCCAGTTTCCTCAGCTATTGTTGCTTAATGTCAGGGCTTTAGTGAAAGCTCTGGAAAGGGGAAAAACAATCCAGGGATTTAGATCATGTAAATGCCAAAAGCCTGAGACAGTTTCCCTCCAACAATCTCATCTAGGTACTATCAATTCACCAGTCCCGGTGACTGCATTCCCTTCCAACTTTCCTCCCTTCTCAGTTGTATCTCTCCCCGCGCAGACTTAAATGACCCCCCAGCTTAAGCCAAATGAATCTTCTGCCTCATTGAGGGGCGTGGATCTGATCAATGATGTTATGACCTTGCTTTGAAATTAAAATTCCAGAACCTGGGCAGCAATTCCAAATTCAAAATTTCCAAAACCAAGCGGAGGCTTGGGGACCGCTTTGCAGAACACCTCCGCTCAGTTCGCAACAAACAACTGCACCTCCCAGTCGCAAACCATTTCCACTCCCCCTCCCATTCTCTTGATGACATGTCCATCATGGGCCTCCTGCACTGCCACAATGATGCCACCCGAAGGTTGCAGGAACAGCAACTCATATTCCGCCTGGGAACCCTGCAGCCATATGGTATCAATGTGGACTTCACCAGTTTCAAAATCTCCCCTTCCCCCACTGCATCCCTCAACCAGCCCAGTTCATCCCCTCCCCCCACTGCACCACACAACCAGCCCAGCTCTTCCCCCCCACCCACTGCATCCCAAAACCAGTCCAACCTGTCTCTGCCTCCCGAACCGGTTCTTCCTCTCACCCATCCCTTCCTCCCACCCCAAGCCGCACCCCCAGCTACCTACTAACCTCATCCCACCTCCTTGACCTGTCCGTCTTCCCTGGACTGACCTATCCCCTCCCTACCTCCCCACCTACACCCTCTCCACCTATCTTCTTTACTCTCCATCTTCGGTCCGCCTCCCCCTCTCTCCCTATTTATTCCAGTTCCCTCCCCCCATCCCCCTCTCTGATGAAGGGTCTAGGCCCGAAACGTCAGCTTTTGTGCTCCTGAGATGCTGCTTGGCCTGCTGTGTTCATCCAGCCTCACATTTTATTATCTAGCAATTCCAAATTCCTGGTCACCTGTGACTACTGAGCAACCTCTTACATGTAAGTAAACCAAATGAAAATTCTACCTTTTATCTGTAGTATTAAGAAACACAATGTCAACTAGGTCAACAACAGGCTCTTCTCTGTATAGGAACTTCGCATAGATACATCCAGTTGAACAAGCAGAGAAAAACATTTCTTTAATTTTCTGAAAATCATCATACTTGGCATTGCATCATCTCAACAATGCTATACTGCCGAGTTTGCCCAGATAACACCAATTAGTCTTGGAGGCAATATTAAGTACATAATTTTCTGACTCAGTATGCATCAAGTGAACAAAGATGCAACTTTGCAAAGATGTTGAACAAAATATTGTGAATCATTTTGTTGCTCTAATGTTTACATTGTCGTGGACTCAATCTGATTTATTTAGAAACAATTGAAGTCATACTTCAAAGGTGAGAAGTGTCCATTTACTTCAAAAGATAGTTAATTATGAACCTAGGAAATAAAATCAACATTAGTTTCAGCACAACTCAAAGGTAACCAGTCACATTGCATAGATTCAGTTTGTGCACCAGATCTAAATTGTACTGGGCAGTGCTCAGGAACACTTGATTTTCCACACCTACATTTTATTTAATTATTCATTCATGGAAGGTGGGATTGCTGGCAAGGCCAGCATTTATTACCCGTCACAAAACGTACATGAGAAGGTGGTGATGAAATGACTCATTGAATTGTTGCAGTCCATTTCATGTAGGTGCACCCACAGTGCTGTTCGGAAGGGGGTTCCAGGATTTTGGCCAATAGTGATGGAATAGTGATGTTGTTCATCAGATTGGTGGGTGACTTGGAGGTGAATTTACAGGCGGGAGTGGTGTCATTCATCTGCTGCCCTTTTCCTTGTAAGGGATGGGCAAGTTGTTGCAGTGCAACTTATGGATGGTATACACCATTGCCACTGTCCTTTGGTGTTTGAGGGAGGCACTGTTGAGCATGGTGGATGTGGTGCCAATCAAGTGGGCTGCATTGCCCAGAATGGTGCCAAATCTCTTGAATGTTGCTGGAGCTGCATTCACCCAGGCAGGTGGGGAGTATTCTAAGACTGATTTGTGCCTTGTCAATGGTGGAGAAGCTTTGGGGATAAATGGTGAGTTAGTCACTGCAGGACTTCTTTCTTCTGACCAGCTATTGTAGCCACAATATTTAAATGGCTAATCCAGTTGTTTCTGACAGTCACTCTCACCTCACTTCTGGAATTCAGCTTTTTTACCATGCTTGGATAAATTTAATGGGGTCAGGAGCTCAATGGCCCTGGTCAAACTCAAAATGTGCATCAGAGAGCAGGTTATTATTTTATCAATTGTTGTTTAATACCTCAATCTATGACATCTTCCACCATTTTGTTGATAATTAAGAGTAAACAAATAGAATGTGAATTGGCCAGCTTGAATTTGTCCTTTTTTTTGTTAACAATACCCACTTCATTAAAGATGGGATATTTGTAGAGCCTCTTCCTCCTCCCATTCGTTGTTTAAATATCCTTCACCATTCATGACTGGATGTGCCATGACTACAGAGCCTAGATCATATCTGCTGGTTAAAAGACCACTAAGGGGTGGCATGATGGCACAGTGGTTAGCCTCAGGCGAGGGTCTGTGTGGAGTTTGCACAATCTCCCCATGTCTACTAGGGTCTCCTCTGGGTGCTCCGGTTTCCTCCCACAGTCACAAAGATGTGCAGGCTAGTGGATTGGCCATGTTAAATTGCCCGTAGTGTTGATTAGGTGGGTTACAGGGGGATGGTCTGGGTGGGATTCTCTGAGGTTTGGTGTGGACTTGTTAGGCCAAAGGACTTGTTTCCACACTGTAGGGATTCTATATCATAAATAAATACACTTAGCTCTATCTATCACCTGCTGCATAAGTTGTTTGCCTTGTAAATAATCTGCATTGTAACTTTACTAGATTGACCCCTGATTTTTTTGTTACGTCTGATACTGCTCCTAGCATGTCATCCCACACTTTTCATTGAACCAGGGTTGGCCTGTTGACTTGCTGAGAACGATAGAGTGAGAGATGTGCTGGGCTATCACGTTATTGATTGTATTGAATCTAATACTGCTGCTAATGACGTGCATCATGGATGCTTAGATTTGAATGACTAGGTCTGTTTGAAATCTATTGCATTCAGCACAGTGGCAGTACCATGCAACATATTGGAGGGTATCCTCAATTTGAAAATGGGACCTCATCACCTTAAGTATGCTGAGGCGGTCACACCTATCAAATATGTTCAGATGCGCCTTTGACAGTTAGATGGTGAGGACAACATCCATTAGGCATTCCTCTCTCTCGATTGTCTCATTACCTGTCAGCAACCCAGTTCAGCTATGTGCATTAGGACTCAGCCAGAAAAGTCATAGTGGTGTTACCATGTCATTCTGATAGGCTTTGAAGTCCCCACCCAAAATCCATTCTGTAACTTTCGATTCTCAGTCTTTTCTCCTAGTTGTGTTCAACATGAAGAAGAACTGATGGATCAGCCAAGGAGGAAGGAGGGCACAGTAAGCAACAGGAAGGCTTGTCCATGTTTGACCTAAAGCCACGTGTCTTCATGGGAAGCAGAGTCAAAACTCTGGACTCCCAGGGTGACTTCCTCCTGACACTATATCACTGTCCTGTCAGCTTGTTTTTTTTATATCTAAAATCTAGACATTTCTACAACTCATTTCAAAGGAGTGAATCAGTACAGCATTTACTGTTTTATGGGAGTCAATACTACTCAAGCAGAGATGCTCTTTTGGACATTATTACATTTTATCATGAATCATATATGAAATATTTAAATATCATGAGGTGTATGAACTTTTTAATGATTCAATAACAGTGAGGCATCTAGATAATGATTAAAAATGAAAAACAATTAACCACGTCATCTAATTCTTTGACTTATTTAGAAACCATTTATTTAAATATAGTTCTGATTCAGAGGAAATAATTTGGAGGAGTAATGAACCCTGAAATGTGTCAGGATGCTGAATTGGAATGACAGAAGAAATTATTTCATGCAATATTAACACATTGTTTTTATCATGAAACAAAATAAATGCAGAATAAATAACTAAATTCATGCCTATGTGTAACAAAGACTTCATTTCATTTTCTGACCGACGCAGGTCAAGTTTCAGAAATTCAAATTTACTCTCTTACAAAAGTTATTTCTTCTGAAAGAGTTAATGTTAAAGTTGCATTAGCTTCACTAAACCTGACAATGACTCACAGTTTATGGGTGAAGAAAACAGGATCCTGTAAGCTCCTAATGGAGATGGAAATGACAATCCTGACTTCGTATTATTGTAATTATGCCTACATTAATTGCACTTATTGTTATCATGCAACAAATGACACCTTTTTGTTAAGACAAGTTACTTTGTGTTAAGACTCTACAACGGTTTATCACTACCTGTGACTATAGGTAAACAGTTAGACACAGCACAGAATGTAGAATTGTCCCTATCCGTCCCCACTCCAGTCCAAGGGTATCTCACTTGTATAGCATTTTACTTAAAAGAGTGGAAAGAAGAGTTGATGGCAACACATTACCCAAATCAAAAGTCACCAGTGTTGACAATCAGAAGGCAATGACATGGTGAGTAGTTGTACACATCTGAATTGCATTTAACTATTAAGAAAACATGTTGAAGACGAGTTACTTTATTGCTTTAAGGACATTGCCACTTCAAGAGGACAGCAGCTAAAATGTGAAACAAAACCAGAAATTGCTGGGAAAACTCAGCAGTTCTGACAGTTCTGTGGACAGAAAGCAGAGTTAGCATTTCAGGTCCAGTGGCTCTTCGTCAGAACAATTTCTGTTTCTGACTTCCAGCACGCATTACCTTTTCTTAATTGTTTGGGGATAAAATGTGCTAGAATGTTTAGAGCTGGACTCCCACATAAATGTGACAGTCAAGGAGGTACAGCAATGCCTCTTTTTCCTCTGGCAGCTCAGGAAATTTGTATGTCCATAAGGTCCCTCACCAATGCCTGCACATGCACCACTGAAAGCATACTGTCTGGGTGCATAACAGCCTGGTTTGCCAACTGCTCAGTCCAGGACTGTAAGAAACTACAGACGGTGGTATGCACAGCCCAAACCATCATGGAAGCTAACCTCCCATCCATAGACACCATTTACATGGCTCGCTGCTGCAGAAATGCAGCCAACATTATCAAAGACTCATTGCATCCCAGTAATGCCCTCCTACAACTTCTTCCATCAGGCAGAAGATACAGAAGCCTGAACACTCGCATGAGCAGGTCCAGGAACAGCTTCTTTCCAGTCATTATCAGACTGTTGAATGGACTGCAGCCTCAGCTAATGTAACCTGTATACCTCTAAGACTTTTTGACCTGTATATCCATTGCTTGCTGTGATTTTGGAGAACGTGGCAATAAAATCGAAACTTAAAAAAAAGATCAAATGTGAAAACCAACAGTAAGCAATTGTAGTACGAAGCAGCATGACCAGTCTGAAAGAAGAATATCACCTCATCATTGGTGAGAGGCACAGAGAAAACAGTCAAAGCCAGCCAAGGAATAGACAGAGACGTGAGACAAGGTGGCACGATAAGAGGCAATTGGCATCTTCAGAAGTAAAGTTAGAACTCTCTGAGAACATATGAGAAATATTTTATAGAAAACTATGCAAAGACCAATTAGTGAAGGAAAGGAAGAGAAGAGAGAGATCTTACCCTCATTGCAAATACGCTTCCTGAGGCACAGCGGCAGGGAACAGAACAAGGACCAGAAGCATAATTTGTTCTGGGATAGCTGTAGTCCAAAGACTGTAGATTTTAACTGAGATAATGAAAGGCAAAATCAGAAAAACTGATGGAATAATCTCACAAAAGAAAGAAATTTGAACAATATTGAGATTCCATACGATTGGGACATTCAGGACTTCAATTGTGACATTTTACAGAAAAGATTTAATGAGGCCACACTTAAAAGAACTTCATTTTAAAAACTGTGCAATGGAAAATGCTTTGTGTTGGGCCATGAAGAATGAAAAAGCATCCATCTTACCCAGCTGGACATCTAGTGTTGCTATAATAGAGGATGTTAAAAAAACTTGAAGCAACTTTAAGAGAACAAATCTTAAAACAGCATTTATTCAATCGAAGAAGCATTTCAAAATTATTTGCTCACTGGATGTGGGCTTTGTCATTTTGGCCAATATCTTGCGCTGATCCCTAAATGCCATAGGGCAAGATAAGAGTCAACCACATTGCTGTGAATCTGGAGTGTCACATATAGGCCAGACCTGGTAAGAACAGCAGTTTTCCTTTCCCAAAGAATATTTGTGAATCCGGTGGATTTTTACAAGAGTCAGTAGGGGTTTTGTGGGTTCTGTGGGGCTGGCCTTTTATTATGGATTTGTATCAAATTCATTCACCATCTGACATGGTGGGGTTCAAACCCATGACCCCAGAACTTCAGCCTGGGTTTCTCAATTGTGCATTCAGTGACATTACCACTCCACAGCTGCCTCCTCCTGAATATAAAGTTGAAAGCAGTAGATTACAAACGGCATTAATGTGCTACAGATATCAAATAGTTTGAAGGAATAATTAAAGACATTAAGAAGAAATGGAAGGAAAGCTAAAAATTTTTAAGGTAGAAATTTAACACTATCTTTCTAAGTGTGAGGGCAGATTTGTACTGGGACATCTGTTGTGCAAAGACTGTAGACTTTAATTGAAATGATGAAAGGCAAAATTAGAAAAACTGCTGGAAGAATCCAACACAGAAGAATCTGCTCCTCCCACTGGCAACATAACTCACTGGATTAAAAGTGGACCATTAAGTGAAAGTAAATCTTTCACCCTACCTTAGGCTTCAATACTGGCAACCGTGGTTACCAGAAGTTTCTATCATAGCTCAGCAGCAACTGGTTCTTAAGTTCCAGTCCTCAGTGATCCATTAATTGGAGTACCTTTTTTTTATTTCATTGGGATCATGGGTAAAAGAGAGTTCAGGAAAATTAGAGGTAACAAAGTGTGAAGCTGGATGAACACAGCAGGCCAAGCAGCATCTTAGGAGCACAAAAGCTGACGTTTCGGGCCTAGATCCTTTTCTGATGAAGGGTCTAGGCCGGAAACATCAGCTTTTGTGCTCCTAAGATGCTGCTTGGCCTGCTGTGTTCATCCAGCTCCACACTTTGTTATCTCGGATTCTCCAGCATCTGCAGTTCCCATTATCTCAGGAGAATTAGAGGCAAGCAGTGGCTTCCAGAGATCACCACTGCATTGTCTGCCATCCATTCTTCCACTTACCCGAAATTAGACTGCCCCATCCTTAATGCAGCTGACAGGTCAATAAGCATACTCATTCAGGAGACTGGGTATACTTTTTCCCAACCAGGGATCTGAGTCATCAAGAAGGCATTGAATTGAGGCCCTTAAGTGGTAGTTAATTGATGAAAAAAGGTGTTTAATTCCTGGTGAATCAAACAGTCACTTGTGGACTTTCTCACTTTACACTTAATTACAGAAGGATTGAGAAGGAGGTGAATTTCTCTCCAGGCTTAATTCACCTCATGATTTCCCCTTCTCATCACCTTTCTTACAACTCCAGGGAAGGAAATCATACATCTAGAATGTCAGATTTTTGCCCCATCTAATCATCTGTGGTTCCTACAATAACTCACCACTGAGTGAATATCCATTGAAATTCTGGCATCCTTTGTGACGTAACAATCCTTAAAAGCCAGGATGGGTGCTGGTATTTCAAAGCTGCCTTTGCTCAAGAATGGAGTCTGAATGTATCAGAGAAGGGGAAATGAAAGATGGACAGAACAGGCCATTCCAACAGCGCCTGCCAGTCTGATTCATAGTTGCCACCCAGGACAGTGTCATCACCAGGATGCAAAAGAATGGTGACAAATGCAGACAAAAATGTTCATTACAATCTCCTTTCCACGAGAATAAGAGCCACACTCCTCTTTGTGTTACTTCACAATCTTCTACCTCCACTACTGTAACCAACTCCCACTGAAGCTCATGCTCTGTCACTCTTATTATCACATGCTTCTCTGAAAACATACTGATGGATCTTTGGTGGCACAGGTGAAAATGGCTTGTGTGTCATCCTCAGTTTATGTCTAAATATTCCTGATGGTAACTTGCCTGTGTTTGTGAATCTGTGTAGGTAATAATCATATCTTAAACCATCCAGCAGCACTTCATGGCGATGGATGAAAATCCATGGGTAGAGGCCTGTGCAATGATTCTACTCCACCATCTTGAAACAATGTGTTTACATGGTTTTGGGTCATTCTGACAATTTTGTCCCTGGTCCTTTAGCATCACTAATTTTTGGTTCCCTGTAAGTGCAGAGGCATAACAGTCAAATGTCTGTGCCAGGGAGAGGCAACATAGAGAGGGCCAATGCTGAAGAATAGCCTGGGAGATGGGCAGCCTGAGTATGGTACATTGCGTGGACCAATGGGTTTCCGTTTAAAAACTCCATGAACAAAGTTTGCTGCAGCCCCTCACTCACAGGTCTAGTTACTTATTCTACATAGTCTGAGTGTTACCACAGCTTTACTCTTCCCCAGCTACTAGCTTTCGATTTCCAGCACAAGGTTATGCAACAGTGCTCCTCCGTTAGTGGCTTCCAACCTCAACCTGAGCCAACCTCAAACATTCACATTCCCTTTTGACTAGCCCATCCCATAAACCCCAAAGGATTCACATTTCTCAAAGTCCCACTCCAACTCGTCTACAAGTGCTTACATCTGCCTATCTATCCCAAGCAACCTCAGGCACATGAAATGATCAGAGATTGTCCCCCCTTGAAGTCCAAATGCCCCATCCATGCACTATACCCACTCCTGCATCCCACCCCGCTTAGCCATGCTTTACCCTTAATCCACACCCCACCTCTTGGAAAAGCTGATGTCCCATTTCAAAATTGTGTTGCACCCTTTCTCTACAGCGTGCGGCCCTGAGTCATGAAGGCAAACCATCCAAGGCAGTGACCTCACTGACAAGCCCTTGAATCTCCCTCCATTCTTAGTTTCTGTATAAGGGCCTGAGTGACTGATTCCCGTCCTGCTACGCAAACTGTCCCCATTCTAGCTGCTGGTGTGGCCTTCAGTAGAAACCTGCGCTTTAAAAGTATACTGCTAATACATAATGTAACTCCACAAGGATGGCCGTGATGGGTTGGCAGATGCCAGATGCCATTTTCTGTAGAGGAGGGATGTACGCACCTAGTGTCTATGGATTGTGCCCTGAGCTATAGTTTGTGTAGGTCAAGTGGTAAGTTGAATCTGCAAGCAAAGCATACCAACACATGCCCACAATCCCTCCCCATACCGACAAGAAAGACAAGCAGCCTGATGGAATGTCTTCTCAAAAGAGCATGTCAATGTAGCAGTACTGATAGCCTCGCAGCAACCGTTCAACAGTAGTTGCTGGTGCACACTGAAATGTATGTCTGTGCTTCGTAAGGCTCCTGTGAACGGATCAGAGAGGTGCCATGATTGTGAGTGGGTTGCCAAGCCTGTTGATGAGGGGTGCATGCAGCTGATACCCATGGATCGAGTCCTGTGATGCTAATGCATGGTGAGCAACATCGAGGTTCTTGTGAAGTAAGTGGCAAACTGAAGTTGCCAATAACTGCTCTAACTTCCAATTTGAAGAATTCTGTGCACGGTTGGTTCGACATATTTGTTAAAATAAGAAACTGCATTTAACAAGAACAGATATGTCACTATCAAGGTGTTTTTCACAAACGATAACCCTTCATTGTCAACACATTGCTGCTCAGCAATAAGCTCACCTCAAAGCCAGGCAAGGTCAAGATAAGAGATAGATAACAAAGTGTGAAGCTGGATGAACACAGCAGGCTAAGCAGCATCTCAGGAGCACAAAAGCTGATGTTTCGGGCCTAGACCCTTCATCAGAGAAGGGGATGGGGTGAGGGTTCTGGGATAAATAGGGACAGAGGGGGAGATGGACCGAAGATGAAGAGAAAAGAAGATAGGTGGAGAGAGTATAGGTGGGGAGGTAGGGAGGGGAAAGGTCAGTCCAGGGAAGACGGATAGGTAAAGGAGGTGGGATGAGGTAGTAGGTAGGAGATGGAGGTGCGGCTTGGGGTGGGAGGAAGGGATGGGTGAGAGGAAGAACGTTTGGACATTGAGCGGTTTTTCCGCCGCCTTCGCCTCCACGCTTACTTCTTTAGCCGGGAGCCCAACCCTCCCTCCACTGACCCCTTCACCCGCCTCCAACACAAGTCCTCCTCCTGGACACCACCCCCAGGCCTCCTACCCTCCCTCAACCTCTTCATCTCCAACTGCCGTCGAGACATTAACCGCCTCAACCTCTCCACCCCTCTCACCCACTCCAACCTCTCCCTCGCAGAACGGTCGGCCATCCGCTCCCTCCGCTCCAACCCCAACCTCACCATCAAACCCGCAGACAAGGGAGGCACAGTGGTAGTATGGCGCACTGACCTTTACATCGCCAAGGCCAAACGCCAACTCTCCGACACCACCTCCTACCGCCCCCTCGATCATGACCCCACACCCGAGCACCAAACCACCACCTCCAACACCATCCATAACCTCATCACCTCAGGGGACCTCCCACCCACAGCCTCCAACTTTATTGTTCCCCAACCCCGCACGGACCATTTCTATCTCCTTCCCAAATTCAACAAACCTGCCTGCCCTGGTCGACCCATTGTCTTCGCCTGCTCCTGCCCCACCGAACTCATCTCCACCTATCTGGACTCCATTTTCTCCCCTTTGGTCCAGGAACTCCCTGCCTACGTTCGTGACACCACCGATGCCCTCCACCTCCTCCAGACCTTCCAATTCCCTGGCCCCCAACACCTCATTTTCACCATGGATGTCCAATCCCTATACACCTGTATCCTTCATGCAGATGACCTCAAGGCCCTCCGCTTCTTCCTGTCCCGCAGACCTGACCAGTCCCCCTCCACCGACACTCTCATCCGCCTAGCCAAACTCGTCCTCACCCTCAACAACTTCTCTTTCGATTCCTCCCACTTCCTACAGACAAAGGTGGTGGCCATGGGTACCCGCATGGGCCCAAGCTATGCCTGCCTCTTTGTAGGTTACGTGGAACAGTCCCTCTTCCACACCTATACAGGCCCCAAACTCCACCTCTTCCTCCGTTACATTGATGGCTGTATCGGCACCGCTTCTTGCTCCCCAGAGGACCTCAAATAGTTCATCCACTTCACCAACACCTTCCACCCCAACCTCAAGTTCACTTGGGCCATCTCCAACACATCCCTCACCTTCCTGGACCTCTCAGTCTCCATCTCAGGTAACCAGCTTGTAACTGATGTCCATTTCAAGCCCACTGACTCCCACAGCTATCTACAATACACCTCCTCTCACCCACACTCCTGTAAAAATTCCAACCCCTATTCCCAATTCCTCTGCCTCTGCCACATCTGCTCCCAGGATGAGGCATTCCACTCCCACATATCCCAGATGTCCAAGTTCTTCAAGGACCGCAACTTTCCCCCACAGTGGTCGAGAACGCCCTTGACCGCGTCTCCCGCATTTCCCGCCACACATCCCTCACACCCCGCCCCTGCCACAACCGCCCCAAGAGGATCCCCCTCATTCTCACATACCACCCCACCAACCTCCGGATACAACGCATTATCCTCCGACACTTCCGCCATCTACAATCCGACCCCACCACTAAAGGCATTTTTCCATCCCTACCCTTGTCTGCCTTCCAGAGAGACCACTCTCTCCGCGACTCCCTTGTCCGCTCCACACTCCCCTCCAACCCCACCACACCCGGCACCTTCCCCTGCAACCGCAGGAAGTGCTACACTTGCCCCCACACCTCCTCCCTTAACCCCATCCCAGGCCCCAAGAAGACCTTCCACATTAAGCAGATGTTCACCTGCACATCTGCCAATGTGGTATAATGTATCCACTGTACCCGGTGTGGCTTTGTCTACATTGGGGAAACCCAGTGGAGGCTTGGGGACTGCTTTGCAGAGCACCTCCACTCAGTTCGCTATAAACAACTGCACCTCCCAGTCGTGAACCATTTTAAATCCCCCTCTCATTCCTCAGACGACATGTCCATCATGGGCCTCCTGCTGTGCCACAATGATGCCACGCGAAGGTTGCAAGAACAGCAACTCATATTCCGCTTGGGAACCCTGCAGCCCAATGGTATCAATGTGGACTTCACAAGCTTCAAAATCTCCTCTTCCCCCAGTGCATCCCAAAACCAGCCCAGCTCGTCCCCTCCACCCACTGCATCCCAAAACCAGCCCAGCCTGTCTCCGCTTCCCTAACCTGTTCTTTCTCTCACCCATCCCTTCCTCCCACCTCAAGCCGCACCTCCATTTCCTACCTACTACCTCATCCCGCCTCCTTGACCTATCCGTCTTCCCTGGACTGACCTATCCCCTCCCTACCTCCGCACCTATACTCTCCTCTCCACCTATCTTCTTTTCTCTCCATCTTCTGTCCGCCTCCCCCTCTCCCTCTATTTATTCCAGAACCCCCTCTCCACCCCCTCTCTGATGAAGGTCTGGACCCAAAACGTCAGCTTTTGTGCTCCTGAGATGCTGCTTGGCCTGCTGTGTTCATCCAGCTTCACACTTTGTTATCTTGGATTTTCCAACATCTCCAGTTCCCATTGTCAATGTCAAGATGAGCATCGCTGGACTTCTCTCAAGATTCTGCCAGAAATCTCGCCATATCTGTCATTCAGGCCCCTATAAGTTCTGAAGAGGGGTCACTGGATCTGAAATATTAACTCTGATTTCTCTTCATAAATGCTGCCAGACCTGCTGAGTATTTCCAGCAATTTCTGCTTTTGTCCTTATACGAATCTGCCTTCTTCATTTAATTAAGAGAATTTGCTTCCAATTTTAGGCATCACACTTTGATTATCTCGAAAATCCTTAGCTCAGATAAGTGGAAGCAAAGTTTAAACAACCTGTTGTTATTTTGTTCGACTGTTCAAAAAGAATTGGAAGAATTGTTTCAAGTATCCAAAATACTGTAGGTCTCGCTACTACAATTGACATACCACTGAACAATTCACAACACTCGCAGACCATGTTAAGGTGTGAGAAGTATATTCAATGTTCATCCTTGCATGTGTAAATTAATGTGATTATTTCAAACTTCTGGGAACCAGAAGATGTAGCATTATTTCCGACCATTTAACCCTTTAAGTCTTTGTACCTTTCTGATGAATCTCAAACACAGATCTGTCTTAATAGGCCCCGACCAAAGGAGGAAAAATGTTGCTGAAATAACAGGGACATCCAGAGAAACCAACCTTGAAGATGCAGGCCAGGCAACACTTCTGAACTGGGTGAACTTCACTTGCATCTCATTGTGTGTCATGAGCATTTGTAGCTTCAGATAACTACAAAATAACTTCACAACCTCATCCAGCAATCTTTTCACGTACAAATGCTCAACCTTCTCTGGTAATGACAACTGACAAAGCCTCCTGGTTGCTTTGTCATGCTCTGATGGCATCACGAGTGCAGCTGAGCAGATCACATTCAATTACTGTGAAATATCAGGTTCTCTTGCTTTGGCTATCACCAAAATAATAAAATTATTTTGTTCATTTATCCTTACAGTTAAAGCATAGGTTGTCTCCTCAATGTATTTATGGGCCACTGATCATACGATATGCACGGGGAGCATTTTAACGGGAGGCGATGGCCTGGTGGTGTTACTGTTAGACTGTTAATTCAGAGCTCCAGGTAATGTTTTCGGGACCCACATTTGAATCCCACCAAGACAGTTGGTGTAATTTGAATTCAATAAAGATCTGGAATTAAGAATCTAATGATGACCATGAAACAATTGTCAGGAAAAAAACCCCCACCTTGTTCACTTATTGTCCTTTGGAGAAAATAACCATCATCCTTACCCGGTCTAGACTAATGTGAATCCAGATCCACATCAATGTGGTTGATTATTACCCACCTTCTGAGATAGGCAATAAATACTAGCCTGGCCAGTGATGTCCTCATCATGTGAATGAATTTTTTAAAAATTGGATGATCTGAGGCAAAAATTGTTCAAGTCAGATGTCACCTTTCTGCCACTTGCTGCCATAGTCTTCTAGCGCAGGTCCATATGCAAAACGTAATAACCACGGGGAATAAATTGCTGTTGGAGAAATAAAGTAGGGCTTTGTACAAGATTTCTTCACAGAAATCCATTGCATCTCTTTCTGTTGCTGCTACAACAGTTGCGCCCCTTCCTCCTTGTACAGCAACACTCAAAGTTTCAGTGTCTATTCAGATAACAGCTATTTCCAAAGGCAAAGCCCATTTGAGCTTTAAATGTCAATATGCCTGTAAAGTACCTACAGCTCAATAAACTCCCTGTACGCTACCACACCATTGGGTTTCATTCAGAAGGTGTAAGAAATAGATACAACTGTAAAGGCTATGGCCTCTCAAACCTGCCTTGCCATTTGATAATAAATAAACAAAATAGAACAGGCTGGAAATGTCTGGTAGGATCTGTGGAAAAAGACAGATAGAAATAGGGAGACAGCTAATGGTTTGGATGTTACAGTTAAGAGAATGTGGAAGTGAGGTGGGGGCTTGGTAGCTGTATTGCTGGCACCCCTCAGTTGAAAAGTCATTGGTTTTAAACAAAAGCTGACCTATAGTAATAAATCATGGCTGGGGAGGTATGGTAGGCCCTTAATGAGGCAACTATGAGGGGTTTGCTCCTCAGTGAAAAGCAAGTCCTGCCTTCAAGAGCTGCCAATAACTCATCAGTGCCTGATCACTACAGGGGACAAGATTCATGGTAACTCCGTTTGGAGATCGGTCTGGGTGTAACAAGAGATTGGAATTGCAAGGAGATGAGAATGGATGCGTTATCAGGTCTTGGCACCCAAGAAAGAAACACAAAATGAGCGTTAATATCTCTGTGATGTTACCCCCAGTGGATACTATCTATTCCTTACGCAACTTTTCAACTGAACAAGTACAGGGGCAGGTTGGCCTCCTTTTGATACAATGGATGGAAACAGGCCCTTAATTCAAACCTTCGGGAAAAAACTTCCAAAGATTAGGACCATTTGACTAAAGAAATTTCATCCCATCACAGTCCTACTGGCTGATTTTTTGACCTGAGCCCTTGACGCTCACAATCACACCTCTCTTCCATCTAAACTCTAAAATTTTGGGCTTTTCTTTCATCAGTCTCCAATCATTGGACAGCTCTCTCATCTAAGTAACAGCTGAAGATAACTTGAAGGACTCACCCTCTCAATCTCTCCCGTCATCTGAGGCGTGGTGACCTTCAGGTTAAACCATCACTAAATTGTCTCTCTGGAATGAAAAAAACAGCTCCATAGTCCTCTGAGGCTGTAGCAAATTTGTCTTACTTTTGCCTATATTTAGTGATTGCTCTAAAACCAGGTATCAGCCAACAAAGATGTCTTCTCTAGCCATGTGACTGGATTTGTCAATCTCCTTTCAGGGCCAAATAAATGATAGACAATCAACATCCAAGTATCTCCAGACTGTTCATTATTGTAATGTAATCTGATGCAGAAACGATCCACTTCATGAAAAACTCATACAAAACGAAGGTGCTCGTTAAATCCATTTCATAAGATGTGTTAATGACTTTGCATTTAATTCCGAGATTGGACCATGGAAACTGATTGTCTCTAACGCCAGACTTTGTTTCAAGAGTAACTGCTTTACCTCCCCCTGAGGCTTGCTTGTATGAAATCCATAGTATTGAATGCACCTGTTTGATATGAGTTTGACAGCAGTGCTCCATCCAGTGCCTACTGAATATCAACAGCCCTAACTCTGGACTAAAACCTTCTGGCCCAATAAAGCAGTCAGCAGCCTGTATTTGTGCTCTGAAAGTGAAATGTTCTTTCATCAAAGTGGTAAAGTCAAAGGTATATTTTAGCAAAACTTCCTCTATGGACTTCTGCAGAAATTTTTGGAGTGGAAACTGCCCACAATTCTTAAACTGCAGGCTAACCAGCCAGTCAATTCAGCAAGAAATTCCAGATTGCTAACATCAATTTTTGGCTTTTGGTCTCAATCCTTAAAAACAGGGATATAGTTAAATAGATAACCCTTGGTTGTTTTCCTTTGAACTCAAATTTAATTGCATAATCTCTCCATCTTTTCCCAATTCTACTATTCCCTGCATGTTTGTACGAATGCCTGTGTTGCAAAACATCCCTCACCGCAGCTTCTGAGATTGTGTGAAACAATAGTTCTCCTACTAATCCTACTTCTAGTTTCTAACTTTACCAGAGTGTTGTTGTTGTGGCCCTTCTAAATTGGAGCCCACAAACAGAGGGACTTGGTGTAATATGACCCCACAGTTAAATAAAAGAGGAATGTATTGCTCTGGTGCCAATATTATCCATTATCTATATTAAAATTGAAAAAGCTGCTCCAACATAGCAATATTTTATCAGGGGAGGTGATGGCCCTGTGGCATTATCATCGGACTGTCAATCCAGAGACCCAGATAATGTTCTGGGAACCTAGATTTGAATCCCGCCACAGCAGAGGGTGGAATTTGAATTCAATTCTTAAAAAAAATCTGGAATTAGAGTTAATGATGACTACGAATCTGTTGTTGATTGTCAAGAAGATCCATTCTGGTTCACTAATGTCCTTCAGGGAAAGAAACTGCAGTCCTTACCTGGTTTGACCTACATGTGACTCCAGACCCACAGCAATGTGGTTGACTTTTAACTGCCTGCTGGGCAATTAGGGATGGGCAATAAATGATACCTGGCCAGTGATGCCCTCATCCCATGAATGAATTTTAAAAATGTAATCACAATCTGATTACAGACTGGTGATGACAGCAGAGAGAGCCATAAATAGCAATCTGTTAGTAACAGTAGAATAAGTTAAAAGCATCTTTGCAATTCTTGCTCTGTTAATTCACTGCAAAGTGGCATGCATAATGGCACTAGATAAAATACTGCTGTGTTGGAGCAGCTTTTCCAATTTTAATATAGATAATAGATAATGTTGGTAGCAGAGCAAGTATGTTGCACAAAAGGGTGCATCCTCCTGGAATTGAGATATTTTAATTAATTTAGAAACTGATCCAACATATGTTCTTTTCAAAGATTGACTTAACAAGCAAATGTATTTTGACCTTTGTGAGGAATTGAAAGGTCTGAGCAAGTTGGTCTCACACAAATTTCATTCAATTGCTGTCAGTGAAGGTGACTGCTTCTCTCATCTTCTATGTTACTGTATTTTTCAGACATCCAGCTCCAATAACCATGCCAATCAGCTTTATCAAAATTATTTCACAAAGTCATTCACATTATTATTATAAATTAATGATATCTAATTTGTTATTTAATTACGTATATCTAATTTCTCATGTAACAGACAACAAATCGGATATTTTGAATTTACGGAATTTGCTAATGGACTAGACATCACAAACTGATATTCTACTGATAATCACAAAGTAGCAGGGGCCATATTTAAAAATGCGTGTCAGCTCCAGTTTCCCCAACAAAGTTCATTTTTAATTTTGCTCTTAGTTCTAATTTCAACTAACTCAATCGACATCATGACTTCCCAAGTGACATGATTCTTTGGGTCTTCAGCTGTTGAAGGTGTGCTTTAGTATGACATGCGTACTATGGGCTATATTCAGCATCTAGCGGATTCCGGAAGCTCAGGTTTTCAGTCTTCCCTAACATTGAGGTGATGCTCAGTCTACTTGACAATATTACTGTCTATCGACACAGACAACACAATTTGATGATCGAGAAGACAAAGTATATGTGTCTACAGTAATATTCACCAAGTGCTTTAAGAGCGAATGATTATGCCCATGAAATATTTATCAGATGAAGAATCAAACTTGTTTGTGGAATTTTTACATTTGGCTAAATCTAGATAGGCATTTCTTTAAAAGATTCTAAGAAAATTTCTAAATGTGCAACTTCAGCACATGATTGTGGAGCACTTTTCTCAATACTGCAACAAGAAAAGAATAGTGAACAGAATTAATCATAATTGTGTTTATAAATAGCATTTGCTTAAGGTGATTAATGCAGGTATAAGCTCGTCCATTGGAACAGAATCACCACTTAATAAATGGCAGTTATTATGCGATAAACTCCAATTCAAGCAGATACTTGAAAGGCAAAGGAATAACAAAGAGCTTCACCAGGCTGATTTTGCAGTTAGGATGATATTTACATGGTATTTCATGAAATACATTTATCTACATAATTTGATTCAATTGGAAAAGTAGCTGTCACATCTACTTTCAACATAGTTTCTGCGCGCTCAGCCTCACAGACGCAGAAGTGAGCACAAGCTGAGTTCAATGACCGTTTATATGAATGTAAATTGTCCTACAGTAAAACTGTAACAATTTGTCTTTCCAAATAATTGGTTTGGACAGTTGCACTGTTTACTTCCCTTGTAGGTTTCATAAGGAGCTGAGCTGTAAATGATTAGTTTGGGGAAGCCCCACATATTCCCTGTTATTTCCTCTTTGAAAGTGAATCATGTTGATGTCTACTAAATATTGTATAATTGTACAATATATGTGTAATTATAAAGATTGTTAAATCTCTTCAGCAATACTTATTTTAGTGTGTTGATGTTATATAAAAGGACATTCAACACGTGCACACACCTGGCTAAAAGGACTGGGTTATCAATATATAATTGTAATAATCTATATAAAATAAATAGCTGCTAATTATCCTTCAGAATTTCCTTTTATTTGAACGAAGAAGTTGAAATACATAACACTGGGTGGCCAGAAGTGTCAGCTAAAGTATATGATTTGCTTGCTAGTTTTGAGCGGTCCTGCACAAATCATTGTTAACAGGAAATCACAAGTTGAAGCTTTTCATCTTGAACTTATTAGAAGATGACACAAGATACAGGCTTGAGAAAAGAGACACTGTTTTACACAGAGTTGACAGGATGCTGAAGAAGATCCTTAATTGGCAACGAGATACACCAAGAACAGTTAATAATCAGTTTTAATTTTCAGGTTGAATCTGAAACCTGACTGAAGAATTACCATGTTTCCACTTTAAAGTTCCTTGTTCACTTGGAATGGCTTTTCAGCAAACCTCTGCATTCATTTGATGCTATTTTTGTCAGGCTCTGTTGTTTATCTCATTAAACAATTGCAAACACAGTTCACTTTCTCCTAAACATGCTTTCCATACACTCTGTTCAACAGCATTTTAGGATGTCTTCCACTCTGACAGCTTAAAGCTTTCTGTTTCTAGACCCTCCCACTTACTAACTTTTTTCATCTGGCTATTATGAAGACTAATAAAATAATACTGCTGATGCTGGAGACCTTTTCTCTCTGAATGAACTTCTCCTCGTTCAAAGCATCCTGCCTACACACTGGCCATCTGGATGATCCTCTGTCTTACAGAACTTTTCTCACTTCCCTGTGTTCCCGTGTTCCTTGCAGCATCCTCTCTCTCTCTCTCTCTCTCTGTTTCTCTATCTCTCGCTTCTATTTTTTGTTTTACTCTCCGTGAAACGTTCACCTCAACAATTTTTAAAGCTTGATGCTGACATCAAATCTTTTCATGTGGCTCAATCAGCTAAAAGACAGTTTTAGTTTCATTGTTCAGGTCTATGTCTTGTCTACTCTACGCTCACAATGTAGAAATTCAAATCAAACTAAAAATTATGTACGACACTGTCCAATTCAAAACACAAGTTTCCAAATACTGATAATATTGAAACTTCATCCACGATGGATTGAGGCACATTCCATTTTCTTGTGACTAGTGCACTGTTTCAGAATGAATCAGTCCTGTTTTCCTCACTTATACTTTAAAATTTGGACCTACACTTTGATTTGGATACATGAGCTGTCTGGCTGACTATAGATTTCCAAGTGCTGGGCTGCCTATAAGATACAACCCAGGAATTGTCAGAGTATATCCTTAATGTTCTACTGCTGGTCACCTATTTTTTTGAAAAGCAAAAGGAAAAATGGCCAATTGGAAATCACCATTATAAAATTAAGTTGGTATTTTATACAGAAGTTTGTACATAACTCACATCATCTCAGAACAAGGGGCTGTACACTTAAGGCAGAGATGAGGAGGAATTTCTTCTCTCCAAGGTTGTGGATCTATGGAATTCTTTACAGCAGAGAGTTGTTGAGGCTAGGTCAATAAGTACATTCAAGGCTGAATTAAACAGACTTTTAATGAGTAGGTGAACCATTGGTTATAGGGAAAAGGCAGGAAAGTGGTGTTGTGCAGGAGCCATGATCTTATGGAAAGGCTGAGCGGGTGTGAAGGGCTGAATGGCCTATCTCTGCTCCCGTGTCTTATGTCTATATCACATTCAGTTGCATCACCAATGTATTGTTTCAGCCACTTAAGGAAAATCTTTTTTTTCTAAATCTAGTTGCACTTTATTTCTTCCTTAAACTGACTGATTTGGAATTGTTCCAAAGTTTACATCAAGGCCAGACTGTACTCCTTGAACAAAGATCAAATGTGTGTACCTGTAAAATAAGCAGTTTATTCACTATTAACGCATGATGCCACCATGCAACAATTCTCATATTCCAAAATTATGCATTAGTCTTATTCTTTCATAGCACGTGGGTGTCACTGGCAGGGCTGGCACTCATTGTCCAACAATAAGAACCTTGAGAAGGTGGTGATGTGCTGCATCCTTGGGCTGCTGCAATCCATGCGGCATAGGCACACCCAAAGTCTTATTAGGAAAGGCATTTCACAGTCTTTATCAGCAACATTGAAGGAATAAGGATGTACTTCCAAGTCAGGATAGTATATGACTTGGAGGGGAACTTGCAGGAGTTTTATTCCCATGCATCTGCTGCCTTTGTCCTTCTAGATGGCACAGGTCCCAGTTTTGGAATTAGTTAATTGCTGCAGTACAAATGGTGGTGAAAGGTACTGGATGGAGTGCCAACCAAATGAATTGCTTTACCCCAGGTGGAATCAGGTGTTTTGAGTTTTGCTGAAGTTGCACTTGCTGCAGAATTTCCAGTCTCTGAACTGTAGTCACAGTAAGGTAGAGTAAAATCACCAACACCCCAGAGGACCACTGGTTTGCTCTCTCATTACAGAGAGATAACTGGTGGTGAATTTAATCTGAGGTTCATCATACCTCAGGCAAGAAGTAAGGTTGAGAAGGCAAGAGCCTCATGATTATCTCAGCCAGAGCTGGAACTGAACCTGTGCTGTTGGCACATGCGCTGCATCACAAATGAGCCATCCAACCAACTGAGTTAACAATTGGCCCACTTAAGGACAAAGAAGGAAAGTTATGCGCTGAGTCAGAGAAAATGGGTGACATTCTTAACGAGTACTTTGCATCGGTATTCACCAAGGAGAGGGACATGACAGATGTTGAGGTTAGGGATAGATGTTTGCTTAGTCTAGGTCAAGTTGACATAAGGAAAGAGGAAGTGTTAGGTATCCTAAAAGACATTAAGGTAAACAAGTCCCCAGGTCCAGATGGGATCTATCCCAGGTTGCTGAGGGAAGCGATGGACGAAATAGCCGGGACCCTAACGGAGATCTTTGCAGTGTCCTTAGACATGGGTGAAGTCCCAGAGGACTGGAGACTTGCTAATGTTGTCCCCTTGTTTAAACAGGACAGCAAGGATAATCCAGGTAATTATCGACCGGTGAGCCTGACGTCAGTGGTAGGGAAGCTACTGGAGAAGATACTGAGGGATAGGATCTATTCCCATTTGGAAGAAAATGGGCTTATCAGTGATAGGCAACATGGTTTTGGACAGGGAAGGTCATGTCTTACCAACTTAATAGAATTCTTTGAGGATGTGACAAAGTTGATTGATGAGGGAAAGGCTGTAGATGTCATATACATGGACTTCAGTAAGGCGTTTGATAAGGTTCCCCATGGCAGGCTGATGGAGAAAGTGAAGTCACATGGGGTCTAGGGTGTGCTAGCTAGATGGATAAAAAACTGGCTGGGCAACAGGAGACAGAGGGTAATAGTAGAAGGGAGTTTCTCAAAATGGAGACCTGTAACCAGTGGACCTCTGTTGTTTGTGATATATGTAAATGATCTGGAGGAAGGTGTAGGTGGTCTGATCAGCAAGTTTGCTGATGACACTAAGATTGGTGAAGTAGCTGATAGTGAAGGGGACTGTCAGAAATTACAGCAGAATATAGATAGACTGGAGAGTTGGGCAGATAAATGGCAGATGGAGTTCAATCCGGGCAAATGTGAGGTGATGCATTTTGGAAGATCAAATTCAAGGACGAACTATACAGTAAATGGAAAAGTCCTAGGGAAAATTGATGAACAGAGAGATCTGGGTGTTCAGGTCCATTGTTCCCTGAAGGTGACAATGCCACTCAATAGGGTGGTCAAGAAGGCATATGGCATGCTTTCCTTCATTGGGCTGGGTATTGAGTACAAGAGTTGGCATGTCATGCTGCAGTTGTATAGGACTTTGGTTCAGCCACATTTGGAGTACTGTGTACAGTTCTGGTCGCCACATTACCAAAAGGATGTGGATGCTTTGGAGAGGGTGCAGAGGAGGTTCACCAGGATGTTGCCTGGTATGGAGGGTGCTAGCTATGAAGAGAGGTTGAATAGATTAGGATTATTTTCATTAGAAAGACGGAGACTGTGGGGGGGACCTGATTGAGGTGTACAAAATCATGAGGGGTATAGACAGGGTGGCTAGAAAAAAGTTTTTTCCCAGAGTGGGGGACTCAATTACTAGGCATCATGAGTTCAAAGTGAGAGGAGGAAAGTTTAAGGGAGATAGGCGTGGAAAGTTCTTTACACCGAGGGTGGTGGGCGCCTGGAACACGTTGCCAGCGGAGGTGGTAGACTCAGACGCGTTAGCGTCTTTTAAGATATATTTGGACAGGTACATGGATGGGCAGGGAGCAAATGGACACAGACCGTTAGAAAATAGATGACAGGTTAGACAGTGGAACTTGATCGGTGCAGGCTTGGAGGGCCAAAGGGCCTGTTCCTGTACTGTAGGTTTCTTTGTTTCTAATCCCAGAGTATTTACATGGCTGCACCAGTTCTGTTTCGGGTTAATGATAGCCTCCCAGGATATTGATCTTAAGGCCTCCAGTAATGATAAAGTCGCTGAATTTCAAGGCAAGATGGTTTGGCTCTCTTTCACTGGAGATGGTAATTGCTTGGCACTTGACAAGGATGTTACTCACCACTTATCACCGAAGCTGATGTTATCCAGGCTTTGCTGCATGTGGGTGGCTTCAATACCTGAAGGCTTGTGAATGTTAGTGAACGTTATGTAATCACTAGTGAATGGCCTCACTTCTGACCATATGATGATGGGAAGGTCATTGATGAAGCAGGTGAAGGTGGTTTGACCCAGGACCCTGCCCTGAGGAACAACTGCACAGATGTCATGAAGCTGGGGTGCCTGGCATTCAACAACCACAACTGTGCTCCTTTGTGCTAGGAATAACTCTAATCAGTGAGCATTTCTTCCCCTGTTTCCCATTGACTTTAGCTTTGCTATGAATTTTTGATGCCACACTTGGGCAAATGCTGCTTTGATGTCAAGAACATTCTCATCTCACATTTTGAATTTAGCTCTTTTTGCCATGTTTGCAACAAAGGTATAATAAGGTCAGGAGTGGAGTATCCCGAGTCAAACCAAAACAGAGCATGAATGAGCAAGTCATAACTGTATAAATATCATTTAATAGCACTGTCAGTGACACATTTTATCACTTTGTTGATAATTGAGGGGTGACTCATAAAGTAATAATTGGCTGGATGGGATTTGTCTTGCTTTTGTATACAGAACATAATTGGGCAATTTTTCTCACTTATGGGGTAGATGCTAATTTTGTAGTTTTCCAGGAACAAATCAGCTGGAAGCATGGCTAATTCTGGTGCACATGTCTTCAATACTAAGACTAGAATGTTTTGGCACTCATTGCCTTTGCAGAATCCAGTGCCTTTAGCCATTTTTTGATGGAATGAATTGAGTTGGTTAAAGGCTAGCATCGGTGATGCCAGGAACATCTGGAGGAGCCAGTGACATACCATCTACTTTTGGCTGAAGGTAAGTCCAAATGAATTAATGCCCCCAAAGCATTAGCCTGTATCTCTGATTACTCATCTAGTGATATTACCATCATGCCACAGCCTACCCTCGCACTGCAGAGCTCCAAGTGAACAATGCACAAGATCCTCATAACAGATAATCTTCACTATTGAAGTCAGATAAAGGACTGCAGAGGCCCTAATCACAAACTGTAAACCACCCTTATATTTGGAAACCATGCCAAACGATTGAAACATCACTATTATAATATCTCTTCATTCAGAGACAGAGGACCAAATGCTGCTTGAATTGTTTGAAAACTCGGAATCTATAATATGAGATAAATTTTCTAAGCTTTCAGAGAATTAAGAAACAAGAACAAATTATTTTCTGATTGTTCATAACTGTTACAAGATGTTTGAAAATTAAAAAAGTTTTGAGAAACGTTTTTTGACGCCTTCGCTTATTTTGTAGGAAAAGAATAATGGAACCAAGAGGTGTTTTTTTTGTGAACATTATTCAGCTGGAAGGACGATCTCTTCACCTGTCTTGAGCCTGAGAAGTGAGCATTCCACTAGCCAAAAGCAGAAGGTTTGATTCCATGTCTACGATAATACCTAACATCAAAGTAGAAACCACCCCACATTCAAAACCAAACACAGTCAACGCTGAAGAAGCTCAGCACTGGACAGCATCTGTGGAGAGAGCAACAGTAATAGAATTTCAAGCCCAATGCAAAGATGCTGTGAAACCTGCTGCATTTGATGCCTGCAGTTTGATTTCTGTCCTGTCAAAGTTAATCACATTTTGCAGTGATTACTCAACAAAGTTGTGTATTTTTTTGGATATTACCTGGAGTTAGGAGGCCATCCAGTAATCATTTCTACTATCGCTGCTAATGCAGGTCCAAATATTGCCTTCAAAGTACCCACAAAGCAATCGAGGCCAGAAAATCTGTATGCTAGCATTGCTCAATCTTCTAATTTGTATGGTTAACAGGAGAACACTTAATTTTCATCAAGCCCACAGAATTCTCTGTCTGATTCCCCTGTGTGGCAAGAAAATTAGCTGCCTTGCATTGTTTGAGAAGGAGTCCCTCTGTGTCCTATGTAAGGGTCCAATCTAAACTGATATTATTTGAAATTGCACAGTCCAGTGAGTTAAGGCACTTTCTTGCCTTGACCCTTAACTTCATTCTGCAAGAAAAGTACACCTGTGTCCGTCAGGAGAATATTGCTCCATATCATATAAGGAAAAGGAATTTTTGTCAGATCTGCTGAACTATTTCTCCATCCCGACACTGCTCTGCATTTCTTTTCTGGTCTTCTGGCTCGGACATGACAGGAAATGTAACATGCACTGTCACATGGAGTTCAGTTTCCAGGTGGCCCCATTGATATTTTCATTCATTACTTTGATAGATTCATGGAATACTACAACAATGGAACTTTGAAGTAGAATTTATAAGTCTGAGAATTGTTGTCGGAATTACTAATATGCCTTTTTACATTTCTTACAGTCCAAGGAAGATTTAACTTTGGAGAAAGCTAGTTAAATTGTGCTGGAAGCAAAAACTAGAAAGATTCTCAGACAGATTGTAAGAGGATGAAAACAATCCATCATCAGGACAGCAATAAAATCTATTCACCTGATGAGATATAGGCACCCTAACTCATTACCCAAAGTGAATACTGCTGAAATACTCCACAGAGGCTGATATCTTGTCACCTTTTATTTACACGAGAGAGTCATTGACGTGGATCCAGCTCCCTCAGAGCCAATTCTCAGAGTGAACAGGATGTCTGATACTCCTGTTCTTATCTGTCAGCTACAGCTCCCTGATTGAGCCAGATTAACAGCCCCAATCAGGGAACTCATATTCTACATGGTACACCTGGCTGATATCGTTACCATCACTACAACTGGGGCATTGAATAAATTCAAGGAAGAGATAGATTATTAATTCATAGTGGGTTGTAGGGTTATGGGAGTAAGCAAGAAAATGAAATTGGCGCCGAGATGAGGTCATCAACGATCATTGTAAATGATGGAGCAAGGGGTTAAATTGTCTAATTCAGTTAACAGTTTTTATATCCTTATGTAGAGAGGCACATGACAAACCACCATAGAGATTAAGTCAAATGGAGATACTAAGAATTACTGTAAGCAATGTGTGATAACAAAGCTTCATAGTTATAGGCAATACCTGGCCATGACAAAAGAATGTTACATGTGTAAAACTGAAGGTCATTTCCAGAAGATGTATAGAATTATGACATAGTTTCAGAGCTGCAAACTGGCAAATTCTCACTTTTATAAAAAGATGAGTACAACTGTCCACTTCTGTTAGAAAAGCTGCCTGCATTGGATGATATACAACCATGAGAAAACAAAAATACCTTATGAAATCCGAGGGGAAATTAGCTATTCGGGTGAAATAAATGATTCTTACAACTTTATTTTCATAGAGCTTACTTTTGTCAATGGACATCTTATTAATTTTAATCTTGCTACAGGAACCATCACAATCCTGTCAGAACAAATACCATGACTGATGTATCGTAATATCATAATATCGTTATACACCCAGTTCTGAGGAAGGGTCTCTGGACCCAAAACATTAATTCTGATTTTTTCTTCACAAACGCTGCCAGGCCTGTTGAGCTTTTCCAGTTACTTCTGTTTTTGTTCCTGATTTACAGCACCCACAGTTCTTTCAGTTTTTATATTGTAAGTTATAGCCTATAAAGATGTAATTCTAGGTCTAGGTTGGACAATTTGCCAGGTTTAAAAGAATGTTGAAAGTAATATTGTAACTGCGTGAAAGATGAAAATGTGTACATGTTTTACAACCAACACTGCACATGTTTGCATCCATATCTTGGCCTCAATATCCTTAAAGTAACAAAAGAGTCTAAACTAGTTCCAAGGTAAAGTTTAGACATAATGCATTGTCAATCAAGTGGTCAATGAACAATTGGTAAAAGATTTAATTGCAATTCTGAGACTCATGGCAGAACCCAAATAGAAGAAAATATTTGTCGATATTATATATGCTGGTAACAGAAAATTGTTTCATATTGTCAGCATGGATAAAGCTACAGGTTTTGCACTATTTGTAAAAATGTTTTCCATTCTCATGATCAAAAAACATCTCAATCCATTGTCTGTCAAAATGGAATTGTCAGGGCCATTGACATAGATGGAACAGAGAGTATTGGGTAAAAAGATTAAAGATCTGGACATTTTCCCAAGGCCGCTGGAGGATAGAAGATCACAAGGCTGTTGTATCTGGTTCTTAGATTTGTTTTAACCAATGTATGAAAGATAAGAACCGCTGATCATTGTTGCAATCGAAAATTGTGATTGTTTAAGATTAACGGGCAAGGATGAACAAAAATGGATAGATGAGAAATGAATGCAACACAATCTGGTGAGAGTATCTTGATAGGGACAGCCTGAATATTTATAACTATTTTTGTGAAAGTTGAGTATCTGTGCATCTCATTTAATCTCTTCTTTCAGCTAAAATAGAAAAGTATGAGGTGAAGATTTTCATTTGCATAAAATAGTCATATATTTGAATACCTGTACATAATTAATAACATCAATGTAAGGACTGGGTCATTTTTACGTGGACAGTTGGCAAGAGTTGGCAAATACAAGTTTTGGCTGCTTTAGTGGCAATATTTCTTCATGCAAAGAGTGGCTAGAGTGGAAAATCAGTAAGGGTGATGGAATAGTGTCTCTAGAACAAGAATGTCCGGTTGACATGAAGAACCAGATGTTAACCCATCTGTGATGCAGTGACATGAATTTCACAGACTTGTACAAAGTGGCTCAAAATGGCAGGCCAAAAATGAAGGCCTTAAAAGTTAAGGTCTGATCGTACCATAATCATTCTGAGAGAATCAATTATCGCGACTCTTTAGAATTCACAATCCCAGATTATAGTGGGTGCTGGGACACTGAGTAAATTTAAGGACGAATTAGACAGATTTTTAATTAGTTATAGGTTGAAGAGCTATGGAGAGTGGGCAGGAACGTGGAGTTGAAGTCGAGATGAGATCAGTAATGATTGTATCAAAAGGCACACCATGCTCGAGCCTAAATTGCCTATCCCTGCTCGTATTGTTTATGTTCCATTATCTGATTGATCTGTGCGGCAATTGGAAAATTTGAAGGAGGATCTGAAATTCCAGGTCACAGAAGGCAAAACAAACACTTGTTTCAGCTGGAGTAAGTCTAAAGCTTGGACTGGTAACCCTCAAGGCACCAAAGAGATTTGCTGTGTTGTAGCACGCTAAATTATTGAAAACAGAGCAGATCCTAGAGAAGATAACAAAGTATGGAGCTGGATGAACACAGCAGGCCAAGCAACATCTTAGGAGCACAAAAGCTGATGTTTCAGGCCTAGACCCTTCATCAGAGACATCAGCTTTTGTGCTCCTAAGATGTTACTTGGCCTGCTGTGTTCATCCAGCTCCACACTTTGTTATCTCAGATTCTCCAGCATCTGCAGTCCCCATTATCTCAGATCCTACAGGAGTACAGCTGTCTATTTGCAGGGCTAGAATGTCTTCCAAGAGAATATCATCCTGCAGTAGATAAGGACGTAATGCCAATTCACCATCTGCTGTGAGGAAACTTCCAGTTACCTTCAGGAGCAGCCTGAAAGATAAAGATAGAAGGGCTGGAAAGGAAAGGACTAGCCAGGAAAGTAACAACTTCTACAGAGTGGATTAGCAACATAGTGGCAGCAAAACAATCTCAAAAACTTAGAGGATGCATTGATTCAAAAGGTCTAAATAAAGCTGCTAAGAGATCTCAGTACTGATGCCAATGACTGAAGAAATTTTTGCTACAACTTGTAATTTACTCTAGATGTAAATGATGATTACTGGCAAGTGATGCTGGATGGAAGCAGTAACAGTACAACTGAATTCTGGATGCACTTTGGGAGAACCAGATGGTTACATTTGTCATTTGTTATTTCTATCACTCCAGAAGACCTTAAATGCAGTCAGCATGAGATATTTAACGATCATCCTGGAGTGAAAGCTGTAGTTGATTATTTACTACCTTATGGATGTGGAGAGACAATGGAAGAGACCATTGTTGATCATGATCATCATGATGATTTGGTGTGATGGCTGCACAGAGCTTACCAGACAAACCTGAAGCTGAATAAGAAAATTGCATTTCAAGATGCTTAAAGATAAGTACATTGGACATATATTGACAACAAAGGTCTATACTTGAATCCCAAATGGTGACAACTACAGCATTAATGATGCAACCAAGCAAAGCAAGAAATTGATTCTTCAAACTTGTAGCAACACTGTTGCTGCTTTTGGAACAACTCACATGCTATTTCAGTCCTTCAGGATTTCACTTTGAAGCTCACAAATGCTTATGCTTCATTGTTTCAGAGATAGTAGGAACTGCAGATACTGGAGAATCTGAGATAACAAGGTGTAGACCTGCTTGAACATGGCCAGCCAAGCAGCATCAAAGGAACAGGAAAGCTGACGTTTCAAGCCTAGAGCCTTCAGGTCCAAAATGTCAGCTTTCCTGCTCCTCTGATGCTGCTTGGCCTGCTGTGTTCATCCAGCTCTACACCTTATTATCTCTTATCCTTCACTGCATGCTTTTTCCAGGTGATTTTGTGTGCATGCACATAAATGCAAGAAATGCTTGGACGTAGGATGTATTTTATAGCTCTTAGCTTACTTTCTTAGCAAGCATTTACTTTTGTTGCCTTGAAAGCTGCCACCTTCTCAGCCTTGCTTTTCTTTAAACAAGCAGACTTTTTATAACCAATAGGCTTCCATCCTCTGTGACTTGTCATACTGTTTAGCACGGAAGGAGTCGCAGTTTAGAAAACTGGGTTATTTCCATGTTACATCTGCAAATTGTGCCAGCAGCTTTTGCAGCAAGCTCACTGCAGGTGATTACAAGCTGACCATCCATCAACCAGGGCCATAGTGGAATAGATCACAGGTCTCCATTAGATAGAATTTTGATGGCTGGACTGCTCCAGCAAGTCCTTGCTGCTTAATCCAGAAAGGATGTGATACATAGATAGTAGGAACTGCAGATGCTGGAGATTCCGAGATAACAAGGTGTAGAGCTGGATGAACACAGCAGGCCAAGCAGCATCAGAGGAGCAGGGAATCTGACGTTTCGGGCCTAGGACCTTCTTCAAGGATCTAGGCCCGAAACGTCAGCTTCCCTGCTCCTCTGATGCTGCTTGGCCTGCTGTGTTCATCCAGCTCTACACCCTGTTATCTCAGGATGTGTTACATTATTGTGACATACTGTGTCCTTCATAACTAGAGACAACAAGGGAAGCATGTCCTAGATGTAGAGGAGATAGGCAATCAAGTCTAATCCTTTGAGGATGAGGGTAAGAATCAGGATATTAATGGGTGGGATCTTAGTAGAGCGATGCACTGTCAAGCAACAGACGCATGAGAGAAACCTAGCTCAGTGAAACCAGCTTCCATTTATTTGAACTTGCTTTGAATGTGTAAATAGCTGTTGGTTATATGGCAAGCAGCCCCTGCTCACCTGGAACTAGTTCTTTCTGCATTCCTTGAATTTTTCTGTTGCTGAATAAATGGTTTCTCATCCATATGGTTGTATTTTTCTATTTGATCCCACCTTATCTGTAATTTACAGGTTATTCTCACCGTTCAGGAGAAAACAGCAGTCAGTGAGACAGGGCAGTAACGTAGTACGGCATTGAGGTTAAGTAGTTTTAAGGCTTCCAAGTGTTGTGCAGTGCAGACGCCCATGAAAGGCAGCAAGTTAAGAGCAATCCTAAGCTGCCTCCTTCTCACCATTCCATCCACCAGCACATCTAGGTCTCAGCCAGAAAAACAGAGTTCCTATTTTCCTTTCTGTGCAATTTGCTGAGTTTCATTGGTACAGGAGCACAGTGTGAACAGCAGTTGTTGACCTGTAGTGCCTGAAGACCTGTGGGGCTGGGGTTTAAATATGGCACTAGGAGCATGAAGTTTGCAATTCCCAGCAGTAGCTCATGTCATTGCATGATCTGAGTGCCAGAAGATGGTTGCATGATTTATTGGCTGAAAGCTGGTGGTTGTATGAGAAAAGTCAACAAGGACCATGGTGGAACATCCTTATGAACCTCTCTGAAAGAAAGCACTTGCCACCCATGGGGCTAAATATTCCTGTTTTTCAGCAATGTATATGCAGAAACTGATGAGAATAATGAACTGTCACAATCATTTATATGGTGGTTAACAAATAATAGTGCATGTAAATTGTGCTATTTTTTATTGAAAAGGGGCATGTTTTGGATTGAAATGCAATCTGTAGCAATGTGCCTATCGGCTTGGCATTGTTATGTTAGCTTGACCATGCAGCACTGACTGGGGCTGTCATCTTGCAGTCAATTTTAATAAAATCATAGTACAAATAAGGCTGTTGTCTTGAGTGTTGATTACACAGCAGATGAAACACATGCTCCTTTACTTCTTTCACCTCATTATCTAAGGCCTCAAAGACTTCATATAAAAACAGCTAGTAGGAAACTGATCAGCAATAAAGTTGTTTATTAAACTTGTTAATTTATATTCCTTTAAAACATGCTGATGGGGTTTCCTTTCTGCCACTGAACACACATGTTCAGTCATGCATAGTTAACATATGGTGTTAGTTGGAGATTAAATGAGTATCATTTCAGTATCACACTGTGGGAAATCTTGAGCTGACTCCTATGCAGATAGTGTTCACTGTGTGTACAAAGTCCCTCATTTAAATGACATCAGATACAACTTGCACCAAAAGTCGGCTCAAACATCACAGTAGCTATTTTGGACATTTAGAGGCACTAACAACACCCAAAGGCACATTTGTTACAGATCCAAATTTCGTATGTAAAGCCTGTTCCCTGAAGCTAGATATACTGCAGCTCAATCCTTAGCTTTATAGTTATACATTTGTTCTGCCTTTACATAAGCACAGGGTGGCATACTGTAAAATTTGCGAAACAGTTCTACCAGAAATGTCTTCAAAAGGTTTCTTTTATGAAAAAAAAATCTTGCTGATCAAAATTATTTGCAAAACATGATTCACATTGAAAAAGGAAGAAAGGCAAAATTGCTTTCTCAAATGAAATTTAATCCAACTTAAATCAACTGTGGAAAATCTGTACTTTTCTGACCAAATCAAAATTTCTTTGATGGGACTGCTCAGAAAATCACAGTGCAGAAAAGAAGAGTAATGCTATTTTCTTCTCACTTGATTTCTATTATTTAAGTAAGCAAAATTGGATTCTTGAACTTGGTCACGTTCCCCTCCCCGCTACCACCCCCCCAACCCATGCCCGACACTGCCAACCGCAATGGCCTCCCCCCCCACAGAATAACCCTATAAGAGCAGGATGGAAAGTAGGAAGACAGAAACTTGATACTTGATCAGATATGAAAGTATTAAGCAGTAAGAAGCTATTTGCATACTATTTAAAATAAAATCTTTGGACTTGGCATTGGATATGCTAAAAATACTTCTTGGGCAGTTACAAAAATGATACTGTTAACAAGAATCTACCATTCGGAATATCTGGTTTAACTTAGATTGTATTTATATTTAATCCCAAAAGATTAGAAAAGGATAAATCGCACATATCAGAAATAATACTGGCCTTGATCATCTTGTTTAGAGTAATGGAAGTCATTATTCAAAGCTAAAAAGTAGCATTAAACATACAGCATAGAACATAGAACAGTATAGCACAGGAACAGGCCCTTCGGCCCTTGATGTTGTGCTGAACATGATGCCAAATTAAACTAATCCCTTCTGCCTGCCCTCGGTCTACATCCCTCCACTCCTTACCTATTCATGTGCTTATCTAAAAGTCCCTTAAATGCCCTTATTGTATCTGCCATATTGTATCATCCCTGGCAGTGCATTCCAGGCTCCTACCACTCTCTGTGTAAAATACTTGCCTCTCACTTTTCCTTTGAACTTTTCCCTTCTTCCCTGAAATGCATGCTTCCTAGTATTAGACATTTCAACTCTGGGAAAAAAGATTTTGACTGAGAACCCTTTCTATGCATCTCACAATTTTATAGACTTCTATCAAGTCTCCCCTCAGCCTGCACCACTCAAGATAAAACAACCAAGTTTATCTAACCTCTCGTTACAGCTCTTACCCTCAAATCCAGACAGCATCCTGATAAACCTCATCTGCTCCCTCTCCAAAACCTCTTCATCCTTCCTCTAATGTGGTGACCAGAACTGAATGCAATGATCTAAGTGTGGCCTAATCGAAATCTTATAAAGTTGCAACATGACATCCTAACTCATGTACTCAGTTCCCCCTCCATTAAAGTCAAGACTGCCATATGCCTTCTTTACTACCCTGTCTGCTTGCATGGCTACTTCCAGGGAGATATGAAGTTGGACCGCCAAGATACATCCATATATTAATGCTGTTAAGGTTCCAGACATTAATCATATACTTTTCCATAACACTTGATCTCCCAAAGGCAGCGCCTCACACTTACTCGCATTAAACTCCATCTTCCATTTCTTCACTCATATCTGCAACTGATCTACATCCCGCTGTCTCCTTTGACAACCTTCTACGCTATCCTCAACTCCACCGATCTTTGTATCACCTGCAAACTTACTAGCCCACCCATACACATTTTCATCCAAGTCATTTATATATATCACAACCAACAGAGGTCCCGGTATGGATCCCTGCAGAATATCACTAATCACGGACATTCAGCCAGAAAAATACCCTCCCACCAATACCCTCTGCCTTCTACAGGCAAGCCAATTCTGAATCAACATGGTCAAGTCACCATGGATTCTATGTATTTCACTTGTCTGGGTGAGACTACCATGAGAGACCTTGTCAAATGCCATGAAACAACATCCACTGCTCTACCGTCACCAATCAGCCTTTTCACCCCCTCAAAAAATTTCGTCAATTTAGTAAGACATGACCTGCCCTACACAAAGCCATGCTCACTGTCGCTAATTAGGTCATGCTTTTCCAAATATGTGTAAATCCTAACCCTAATAATTCTCTCCAGCAGATTCCCAATAACCGATGTGAGGCTCGCCGGTCTGGATTTTCCTGGATTATCCTTATTTCCCTTCTTGAACAGAGGGACAACATAAGCTACTCACCAGTCCTCTATAATTATTGGTTAGGGCTATTCAACTCTTCACCCTCCTGCATTGTGCATCATCAGTACAAAGCTTCCTCCTTTTCTCTTGCTGATCAGCTAGGGTTTTACCAACAATTAGGGCACAAACATAAACAAATGTATAGTATCTTAACTGCTGATACTTCCAATATTATAATACTATTTCACATCGCAGATTGCCAAAAAACAAAAAGGTTATACTTCTTGTCTCTGCAAAAGTTATTTTAGATAATTACAGCTGAATTCATTATCATCCCTTGTGAAGGAAATGAACCTTACATTTTGGATACTGAGCATGTATCCATTGATGTTTAGAAGAATAAGATATAAGCTTACAGAAACATAAGACCCTGATGGAACTTTATTCTTTTCTCAGTTGGATGCTGGAAGAAGGTTCCTTCTTGAGGGAGAGGCTAGAACTGAAGGGAAGAGTTTAAAATGGAGGACTCCCCTGTTTTATATCAAAATTCAGTAAGTGTCATTTTTTTCACAGAGAGTAAACAGCCTGTGGAACTCTCTTAAGCAGAAAGCAGTGGACACAGTCATCCTAACAGGGGAGTTAGCGGTTATCAGATTTAGTTGGAAATGTGGAGTTTATACAACAGTTAAAGCAGGTTCAAAGGATCAAAATGAGGACCAGGAGATATGGTGTACTTTAATTTCTAAAAGGCATTCAAAAAGATTCTTGTCGTATTGGGGGTAATTTATTAGCATAGATTGAGGATTGGTTATCACACAGTAGACTAAGAGTTCATGAGTCATTTTCAATCGGAAAGATGCAACAGGTAGAGACCCACACGGATCAGCTCTAAAGGCTCAATTATTGATTATGTTTACTAATGACGTGGTGGGGATGGGGGATCAGGGTGTAATGTGTCCAAGTTTGCTGATGATAACAAAATAAGGGAGAAGGAGTGGGTATGGTGAGGATATAAGGAAACTTCAAAGAGAAATGAATAGGCTGAGTGATTGGGCAAAATCTTAGCAGATGGAGTTTAATGTTGTCAGGTATGTTGGTCACAAGAATCAAAAAAACAGATATTATTGAAATTGAGATTCCAAAACAATGCAGCATAGATGGATCTGGGTATTCTTGTTCATGAAACACAAACACATAGCATGCTGGTGCAGCAAGTGATTAAGAAGGCAAATGGAATTTTGGCTATTTTTGTGAGAAGGATAATGTCTAAATTATAAGGAACTCTCAGAAACTGTACAGCATATTGGTCTGAAGCAACCGCAGGACTGCGACAGTGGCGAGAAATTGGATGGCAGCAATTCCGGACATGAAAGTGTTAGCAAGTCCCTGATGGCTGTTTTCTCTTTGAGGCATTTGCCTTGGCCAGCATTCCCCAAAATCTCAGGCACACTCCATGGGCAATAATTGGCTGCATCCTTCATCTACACTGGATATGTGCCAGCCTTAGCATGTCATCATGGCACATCACTGACTCATTTGGGATATAGAGATAGTGGGAACTGCAGATGCTGGAGAATCTGAGATAGCAAGGTGCAGAACTAGATGAATACAGCCGGCCAAGCAACATCAGAGGAACAGGAAAGCTGACATTTCGGGTCGAGACATTTCTGAAGAAGGGTCTCAACCTGAAATATCAGCTTTCTTGCGCCTCTGATGTTGCTGGGCCTGTTGTGTTCATCTAGCTCTACACCTTTTTATCTCACTTGGAATATAGTTCATCACTTTCATCCTATACTTTGGACCACATTGACACCTCTCATCGCAATGCTGTTGCTAGACTCCCTTGCCAACTGGGATAAACATCCATCTCCCGCATTCCAAACATATGTATCTCATGGCTTTTAGATTGCTCTCCCAGCATTCATTTGCTTTGAACCTACTTGAATGGTCACTGCATACCTGCCTTGTATTACCTTGCCTTTTTGTACTTCATCGTCTCATTCATAACCTACAGCCTCACTGGACTTCTGACTTGTTTTTAAGTAAACAAACGCAATTCGAGACAGCTTGACATGGTTGTCAACATTAATCAGTCAAATGGGAAGGGGGAACATAATGCCCCAACTGCATGTGAAAGCAGCTAGTGCAAAAACACACTGCATGTGCTCAAACCAAATAGTCTCGAAGTCTAAGGGAAGTCATCCTCAATCGAGTTAAGGAGGTCTGTGGTAAGTCAGTGAGTTCCATCACAGTCAGTCAAGGGCATCATCAAATCTGAGTCCAGGAGGTTGAACATGGCCATTTAAAGTGGTCAGGGTCAGGTGTAAATATCAATACAGTCGGAGAGTGGGTCCACAGTCAGTCCTGGGGATATACTCACTTAAAGTCAAGTTAGCTGATCAGAAGCCACTGTTGTGGCATGCAAGTTCAGGGATCAAATTGGAGGGATTGGAGGAAATATGCTGGGATTCAAAGGTGACAGTTGTGAAGGACGATGAAGGGGACATCAAGATGTAAGGGTTGAAATATGCTGTTGGGCCCTCTTTCTCTCTTCTTCTTTCTCTCTGGTGGTTGTAAGACTCAAGCCAACAAAGACCGTAGGAATTAAATCCAAGGTGCCTTGCTGATAATATAGCTGAAATCATTTCAAATCTAATGTTGATATCACTTCTGTGCACGTCCTCAGCAGCTGCAACCTTGTATGCCTCAATCTGTTCAAACACCCTTTGATCTGTATGCCCTTGTATGTTATGAATAGCTTGTACTGCTCACAAAATAAAACTTTTCACTGTATTTAGGTACATGTGACAAGTAAGTCAAGCCAAATCACATGTTTCTTATATACTGTCTTTGAACTCAATATTCAATACCTTTCTGGCCTCAAAGGTCGCACTTCCATATGACTGAAACCAGTTTTGAACCCACTTTGCAAACTACAAGTATATTATAACTTTCATTATTGTTCAAAATCAAGGAATCTTGTAGCTGTTATTGTTTTAGTAGGAACTTGGAATTTTAAAGTTTGTCAACTTTAACACAATGAAGTTCCTCATCCTTCAGCAGTTGTCACACAGTTTTGTGCTCTTTTCAAGGATTGTATCACTTCGCTCAGCCTCCACTTCTCCAAAAAGAATAATATCAGGCACTCCATCTAAATTTATGCCTAAAATCTGTCGTTATAAGACAATAAGAATAAGACGAGGAGTAAACCATTTAGGCCCAGTGGCCAATGAGTTCACAGATTGATTGTGATCATAGCTCCACTTTCCTGCCTGCCATCCAGCTACCCATTCCTCACTATAACTCTCAACTTGCCTGCAGAACAAAAATCTAACTCAGCCTTAAATTTATCCTGATAACTCAGCCCGGAATGATCTCTGGAGAAGGGAATTCCAAAGGTTAATGACCTGCTTAAAGATGCAATTCTCATCATCGTCATCTTAAATTAGAGACCACTTGTCTTTATAACAGTCCTCTTTAATTCCAGGTTCTCCCATGAGACTCAGTTCTGATAGATCTCTATTGTAACCATTCATGAACTATCATATCATTCTGACAGAAGGCAGAGAGTTGGGAGAAAAGGCTCTTTCTCGGAATGGCAACCGGTGACGAGTGGTGTCGCGCAGGGTTCAGTGTTGGGGCCACAACTGTTCACCTTATACATTAATGATCTGGATGAAGGGACTGGAGGCATTCTGGCGAAGTTTGCCGATGATATGAAGATAGGACAGGCAGGTAGTACTGAGGAGGTGGGGAAGCTGCAGAAGATTCAGACAGTTTAGGAGAGTGGTCCAGGAAATGGCTGATGAAATTCAATGTGAGTAAATGTGAGGTTTTGCACTTTGGAAAAAAGAATACAGGCATGGACTATTTTCTAAATGGTGAGAAAATTCGCAAATCAGAAGTGCAAAGGGATCTGGGAGTGTTGGTCCAGGATTCTCTAAAGGTTACCTTGCAGGTAGAGTCCGTAATTAAGAAAGCGAATGTAATGTTGTCGTTTATCTCAAGAGGGTTGGAATATAAAAGCAGCGATGTGCTTCTGAGGCTTTATAAAGCTCTAGTTCGACCCCATTTAGAATACTGTGTCCAATTTTGGGCCCCAAACCTCAGAAAGGACATACTAGCCCTGGAGCGGGTCCAGTGGAGATTCACACGGATGATCCCTGGAATGGTAGGTTTAACGTACGATGAACGGCTGAGGATCCTGGGATTGTACTCATTAGAGTTTAGAAGGTTGAGGGGAGATCTAATAGAAACTTACAAGATAATGTATGGTTTAAAAGGGGTGGACGCTAGGAAGTTGTTTCAATTAGGCGGGGAGACTAGGACCCGTGGGCACAGCCTTAAAATTAGAGGGGGTAAATTTAAAACTGAAATGAGATGACATTTCTTCAGCCAGAGAGTGGTGGGCTTGTGGAATTCACTGCCACAGAGTGCAGTGGAGGCCGGGACGTTGGATGCCTTCAAGGTAGAGATCGACAAATTCTTGATCTCAAAAGGAATCAAGGGCTACAGGGGGAGTGCAGGGAAGTGGTGTTGAAATGCCCATCAGCCATAATTTAAATGGCGGAGTGGACTTGATGGGCCGAATGGCCTTACTTCAACTCCTATGTCTTATGGTCTTATGGTCTTATCATTCTTAAATTTTGGTGACTATTACAGGAAACTATCATTGAGTTATGGCTCAACCATGTTCAGCATAAACCTCCCTGCATTTGAACCAAAACTGATATTTATTCAGCTAAAAATCCTATATGCTTGGCTAGCTACTCTCCTAATATGCGATGCCACTTTCAAAGGTCGATATACATGAAGTAAATTGAATGAGGTTTCTGAAGAGGCAGCGGAGGTAGTTTGAGGTGTATGGATTCATTAAATACGTTTGACCAAGTACCTCATATTAAACTTACCAGCAATTTTGAAATCCATGCAGTAAATAAGACAGTGGTGCGATGGATGTAAAGTTAGCTGAGTGGCAGGAAACAGTCATGACTGTGCATTACTTTTCAGACAGCCGAAAAGCAGAAGAACAAAGAACAAAGAAAATTACAGCACAGGAACAGGCCCTTCAGCCCTCCAAGCCTGCACCAATCAAGATCCTCTGTCTAACCTGTCATCTATTTTCTAACGGTCTGTGTCCATTTGCTCCCTGCCCATCCATGTACCTGTCCAAATATATCTTAAAAGACGCTAATGTGTTTGCGTCTACCACCTCCGCTGGCAACGCGTTCCAGGCGCCCACCACCCTCTGTGTAAAGAACTTTCCAAGCATATCTCCCTTAACCTTTCCTCCTGTCACTTTGAACTCATGACCCCTAGTAATTGAGTCCCCCACTCTGGGGAAAAAGCTTTTTGCTATCCACCCTGTCTATACCCCTCATGATTTTGTAGACCTCAATCAGGTCCCCCCTCAATCTCTGTCTTTCTAATGAAAATAATTGTAATCTGCTCAACCTTCCTTCATAGCTAGCATCCTCCATACCAGGCAATATCCTGGTGAACCTCCTCTGCACCCTCTCCAAAGCATCCACATTCTTTTGGTAATGTGTCAACTAGAACTGTACACAGTACTCTAAATGTGGCCAAACCAAAGTTTTATACAACTGCAACATGACCTTACAACTCTTGTACTCAATACCCCGTCCGATGAAGAAAAGCATGCCATATGCCTTCTTGACCACTCTATTGACCTGTGTTGCCACCTTCAGGGAACAATGGACATGAACACCCAGATCTCTCTGTGCATCAATTTTCCCCAGGGCTTTTCCATTTACTGTATAGTTTGCTCTTGAATTAGATCTTCCAAAATGCATCACCTCGCATTTGCCCGGATTGAATGCCATACAGTGGAGTTCTTCAGGAATCACTACCAAGACATCAGCCTTTCTTGATGAATATTAACAAGCTAGACTTGGACTGATGGAGCACAATTTCAAAATTTGCAAATGGCACAAAATCTTGAACTGTGGGTGAACAGTGGTAAACATCCAAGAAATATGGACAGTTTGGTGGAATAAACAGTCAAAGGGCAGATGCAATTTAATGTAGTGATGTGTGAAGTAGTACATTTTGGTTGGAAAAATAGGAAGTGGCAATATAAAATAAAACATACAATTCCAAAGGACACAAGAATAGATGAGCTTTGAGACATGTGCACATGTCTTTGCAAGTGGTATGTTGAAAAAGTAGTTAAAGACTTTTTTGAGTAGATTTGTAGCTCGGGTTCTGGACGCTGTGGCTGTTTCACTTGCCGAGCTGGTCCATTAGTTTGCAGACATTTCATTACCCTGCTAGGTAACATCATCAGTGCGGCCTCCAGTGAAGCACTGTTGTGTTTTCCCATCTGGTGTTTAAACTCTGGGGTCCATTGGAACGTCTCTTTGTTGTGGCTTGGTGCTCATGTATTCTTGTGGTCAGTTTCCTTCCTGTCTGTCCAATTTAACATTTTTCTCAGTCTTTGCATGCAATTTTGTATATCACATCAGTTCTGTCCATAGCAGGCAAGTGGTCTTTGGTTCTTGTTAGCAGTTGGTGTAGGGTTGACACAGGTTTGCATGCCTCTCTGATGCCCAATTGTCATAGGAGTCTTGTGGTCTGTTCGGACATGTTCTTGATATGTGGTAACTTGACAAATATGTCAGGGCACACTGTATCTTCCTGGTGTTGTTTGTGTGACAGGCATCATCGGACCCAGTAGTTTGGGTATCCATTGTTTTTAAATACTTGGTAGAGGTATTCTTCTTTGTTTTGATGTAGTACTGGGTTGCTGCAGTGTGTTGTTGCTCATTTAAATCGTGTTTTTATGCAACTCCGTTTGTGGGTGTTGGGGTGGTTTTTGTTCAAATTCAGGACCTGATACTTGATGTGCTAATGTCAAAGGATTGAACCGACATGGTGTACAAGATCCCATGCAAAGACTGCAACAAACATTACACTGGACAGACAGGAAGGAAACTGGCCACATGAATACATGAACACCAACTAGCCACAAAAAGACATGACCAGTACTGACTTGCCTCCTTTCACACGGATATGGAGAACCACCAGTTCGATTGGGACATCAGGATCCTAGAGCAGGCCAAACAGAGACAGGTACAGAAATTCCTAGAGGCTTGGTTTTCCACCAAGAAAGCCATCAATAAATACATAGAATTAGATCCAACATATACACCACTGCGAAGGAAACCAGAAATGAGCTAAACCAATTCCATTGGATTCCAGAGTTTAAATACCAGGTGGGAAAACAAAACAGCACTTCATCAGATGCTGCATTGATGATGTTACCCAGCAGCGCAACGAGACATCTGCAATCTAACGAACCAGCTCGGCATGCAAACCAACCACAGTAGTGATTAAAAAGATATATGGTTTCTTTGAGCTTATAATGAGGGGCTTGATTGCAAATGCAAGTAAGTTATAATGAACCATTATAAGACACTGGAGTGTGCAAGTGAAAAATTGTGCTAATCCTGGGCAGAGCATTTTAGGGAAGAAGAGAAATCCTTAAAGAGCAGAAATGAATTACAATTTGGTTCCAGCAATGAGGAATTTAAACTTTTCCGAAAAACTGAGAAGCTAGGGTTGTTTTCCTTGCAGCTCTAAAAAGGGAAAACTGAGTGGAGTTTTGATTAAAAGTATTCAAACGATGAGAGCAACACATAGAGTAGAAATTGTCATTGGCTGACAGGCCAAGAGGATACTCTGAACTCTATTGTTTGATATGATCACTGTACTAGACTGTGGGGCAAACTCCCATGCTTATTCTATTGAAATTGGTGTTTTAAGCTGATGACACATAAGTTGCGAGTGTGTGTGTGTTTTTTAATAAGTATGATGGGACAAATGGCCTCATTCAAATAATTTAGAGGGACATCTCCTGAAAGAACTGCACATTTACCTTCAGTTGTATTTTTGTGTCAGCTTAATGGTATCTTTCATCTCCCAAGTAAATTCAATAGCTCTATCAAAACTAATTCAAGCACAATTTGGCTCTGAATTACAAATTCTGTATAGTAACCATTTTTTAATTGCGTCAGAGCTGCCCAAGGTACAGTGCTTTGGATAAAAGATCAAACCAATTATGTCTGTACCTCTTCTTACAGATTCTGAAGATCCAATGGCAACATTTACAGAAAAGCAGGAAGTTCTTCTGAAGCTTTTGCCACAACTCTCTCCCGAGAAAAGCCAACAAAACAAATTAAAAGGCCAATTATCTCAATTTTGTCTGTGGGATGTTGTTGATGTAGCATGCCCATTATATTTAATATAATAAGTTATTGCATTTCAAAAGGCAATTCTTTATGCAGAGCTTTAAAGCATTTTGACGTGATGATATGTTAAATAAATATCAACTTGTTAAAGGGGATTGGGGTGTGGGTGACTTAGTGAGATAGTGAGTAAAGAGATCACTCTGAGACTGGTACAGTTGGGAAAAGGAGTAAGTCAAACAGTCAGGGCAGGCGGGAACAAAGCAGAGGATGAGGTAGGGTTGATAAATTAAACTAACAGGTAAAGCAGATGAACTCAGGGCATGGTTGAAAATTTGGGAGTGGGATATTGCAGCAGTTACAGAGACATGGCTCAGGGATGGACAGGACAGGCAACTTAATATTCCAGGGTATAGATGCTACAGGAAGGATAGAAAGGACGGCAAATGAGCAGGGGGAGTGGCATTTTTGATTTGGGATGACATTTTGGCTGTGCTTGGGGAGGATATTCCTGGGAATACATCCAAGGAAGTTTGGGTCAAACTTATAAAGAGGAAAGGGATGATCACCTTCTTAGGATTGTATTCTATACCCCATCCCCGTAGTCAGTGGGAAATTGAACATAGAACATAGAAAAGTGCAGCACAGTACAGGCCCTTCGGCCCACGATGTTGTGCCGTGGAATATTCCTAATCCAAAAATGAAATAACCTAACCTACATTCCCCTCAATTCACTGCTGCCCATGTGCATGTCCAGCATTCGCATAAATGTCATTAATGACTCCGCTTCCATGACTACCACTGGTAAACTATTCCATGCGCTCACAACTCTCTGGGTGAAGAACCTCCCTCTGACGTCTCCTCTATACCTTCCTCCTAACACCTTAAAACTATGACCCCTCATGGCAGTCAATCCTGCCCTGGGGAAATGTCTCTGGCTATCGACTCTATCCATGCCTCTCATTACCTTGTACACCTCGAAGCAAATTTGAACAGAGATCTGAGTTACCTGTAAGAATAATAGGGTGGTTATGGTAGGGGATTTTACCTTTCAAAATGTAGGCTGGGACTGCCATTGTGTTAAGGTCTTGGATGGGGAGGAATTTGTTAAGTGTGTACAAGAAAATTTTCTGATTCAGTGTGTGGATGTACCTACAGGAGAAGATACAAAACCTTAACTGAATTGGTGATAGGTATAGGGGAATATGTCAGAGGTAGGTTCTTTACATAGAGAGTGGTGAGCGTGTGGAATGCGCTGTCGGCAGTGGTAGTGGGGTCAGATATTTTAGAGACTTTTATGCGATGCTTGGATAGGCACATTTGTAGGTATAGTAATCGGGTAGGTATACAGTAGTTTGATCTTAGTAGGATCATAGGTCGGTGCAACATCGTGGGCCGAAAGGCCTGTACTGTGCTGTATTGTTCTTTGTTCTATGTTCTTGGGAAATAAGGCAGGGCAGGTGACTGAGGTGTCAGTGAGGGAGCACTTTGGGGCCAGTGACCACAGTTATATTGGTTTTAAAATAGTGATGGATTTGGATATACCGGATCTAAAAGTTAAAGCTCGAAATTGGAGGAAGGCCAATTTTGACAGTATAATGCAAGAACTCTCAAAAGTTGATTGGGGGGGGTGGATGTTTGCAGGTAAAGGGATGGTTGGAAAATGGGAAGCCTTCCAAAAATGAGATAATGAGAGTCCAGAGACAGTATTTTCCTGTTAGGGTAAAGGACAAACCTTGATTGTGAAGGGAATGCTGAATGATTAGAGAAATTGAGGTTTTGGTTAAGAGCAAGAAGGAAGCATATGTCATGTACTGACAGCAGAGATCAAGTGAATCCCTAGAAGACTGAAAAGGCATTAGGAGTATACTCAAGAAGGAAATCAGGAGAGCAAAAAGGGGACATGAGATAGCTTAATAGACTTAAGGAGAATCCAAAGGGATTCTACCAATACACCAAAGACAAAAGAGTAACTAGGAAGAAAATGGGGCACCATAAAGATCAACAAGGCCGTCTACATGTGGAACCACAGGAGATGGGGGAGATACGGAACAAAATTTTACATCAGTTTTTACTGTGGAGAAGGATATGGAAGATAGAGCACGTGGGACAATAAATAGCAACATCTTGAAAAATGTCCAAATTACAGAGGAGGAGTTGTTGGATGTCTTAAAATGCATAAAGGTGGATAATTCGCCAGGGCTTGATCAGGTGTGCCCTAGAACTCTGTGAGAGATTGCTGGACCTTTTGCTGAGATATCCGTATCATCAGTAGCCACAAGAGAGGTGCCGGAAGACTGGAGGTTGGCAAATGTAGTGCTACGATTTAAGAATGGTGGTAAGGAAAATCCAGCGAATTATAGAGCAGTGAGTCTGACATTAGTGGTGGGCATGTTGTTGGTGGGAGCCCTGAGGGACAGACTGATTAGGGAAATTCAACATGGCTTTGTGCATGCAATCATGTCTCACTAACTTGATTGAGCTTTTTGAAGACGTAACAACGTGGATTGATTGGGAAAAAGTGGTGAATGTGATATGAACTTCAGTAAGGTATTCAACATGATTCCTCATGGTAGTTTGGTTAGCTAGGTTAGATCACAAGGAATACAGGGAGAACTAGCCATTTGGATACAGAACTAGCTCAAAGGTAGAAGACAGACGGTAGTGGTCGAAGGTTGCTTTTCAGACTGGAGGCCTGTGACCAGCGGTGTGCCACAAGGATCAGTGCTGGTCCACTGCTTTTTGTCATTTATATAAATGATTTGGATGTGAACATAGGAAGTATGGTTCGTAAGTTTGCAGATGACACAAAAAGTGGTGGTGTAGTGGATAGAGGAGACTGTTACCTCAGAGTACAACGGGACCTTGATCAGATGGGCCAGGGGGCCGAAGAGTGGCAGATGGAGTTTAATTTTGTAAAATATGGGGCACTGCAATTTGGAAAGACAAATCAGGGCAAGGCTTTTACACTTAGTTGTAAGGTCCTGGGGAGAAAGGCTAAACAAAAAGACCTTAGAGTGCAGGCTCATAGCTCCTTGAAAGTGGAGTCCCAGGTAGACAGGACAGTGAAGGAGGTGTTTGGTATGCTTGCCTTTATTGGTCAATGCATTGATTATTGGAATCGGAAGGTCATTTTGTGGCTGTACAAGACACTGGTTAAGCCACTTTTGGAATACTGCATGCAATTCTAATCTCCCTGATATAGGAATGATGTTGTGAAACTTGAAAGGGTTCAGAAAAGATTTACAAGGATGTTGCCAGGATTGTAGGGTTTGAGCTAAAGGCAAAGGGTGTAAAGACTGGGGCTATTATCCCTGGAGTGTCAGAGGCTGAGGGGTGACCTTGTAGAGGTTTATAAAATCATGAGTATGTGGATAGGGTAAAAAGACAAAGTCTTTTCTCTGGGTTGGGAGAGTCCCAATCTGGGAGGCATGGGTTTAAGGTGAGAGGGGAAAGATTTAAGTGGGATCTAAGGAGCAACATTTTCATGCATGGGGTGATACATGTATGGAATGAGCTGCCAGAAGAAGTAGTGGACTCTGGTACAATTATATCATTTAAGAGGCATCTGTTTGGGTGTATGAATTGGAAGGGTTAGAGAAATATGGGCCAAATCATGGCAAATGGGAGTAGATTTACTTTGGATATCTGGTCAGTCTGGACAAGTGGACCAAAGGTGTATTTCTCTGCTGTATATCTCAATGACTCTACATACAAGATGAATTACAGATGAAAAAGATTTGGCCATAAATTATAAGAATGGCATTAGTGAAAGAGTTAACAATTGCTCCAGACCAGATTGCACATTTTTTTTAACAAAACACACAATGTAAATGGCAGAAATTCAAAATTAGTTGACATAATTTTCTCTTTGTATACTGCAAAAATGAGAAATGAGATGAAATTTTTGTTCATGTATTTTTTAAGAAAACACATAATGTCTGCTTAACTGCTTTTTCTAAGATCAGACACATTACAGTTAATGAAGCAGTGAGAAGCCAATTGGACCACATACGTCTACACAGCACATTTCATAAAATAATTCCCAAGTGATTCACAATGGGAATAATTAAAGTAACAGAGTCCAACTATTTGGGGACAGAATAACAGGTATTTGAAAATTGAGAAAAGGATGTTAATTATATCAATTTTTCAGATATGGGCAGAAATATCTGCAAGTTTTTTTTATTCCTTCATCACAAGTCAGTCAGACAAAGTACAAATGACAAATCTCCTTTCTAAAAGGATATTGGCGAACCAGATGGGTTTGTACGACAGGCGATGCTCACCATCACAGAGAATAAAGCTGAATGGTCTTTGAATACCAGGTTTTTAAATTAATTATATTTAAATTCCATTGGTGGTCTTGGAAACTCTGTCCTCAGACCATTAAAATGGACCTCTGGATTAGTAGTAAAGTTATGTTACCATGATTTCAACATAAATGGAAACAATTTAGGGAACAGAATCCAAGCATGGGGACAAAGGAGTCTCAGAAGAGAACAGAGAGAGAAGCCCAAGTCTTGGCATCACTGGTGGTGTGAAAATTGGAAAAATCCATAAAATAAACTGGAGTCAGAGAGCCCAAGGTTGTAGAAATTGTTGGAAGACTGTCGGGGATGGTAGAGAGGTAATTTTGGAAGTATGTGTAAATCAAAAAGTTGAAAAAATATTTTGGATAGGGAGCCAGTTTAGGTTTGAAAAGATTAATGTGATGATCAAATATACAGTTTGGTATATTTTGGACAAGTTTAAAATTCTAGAAAGTGTACGTTGTGAAGACAACAGGGCAAAAATTCGAAATAATCAACTCTGCAAGGGAGAAGACTGCAGATATGTGTTAAAGTGATAAAAGGGCTGAGGTAGGAGCAGGTATGGACAAAACTGCTGCCCTGTAATATTTAGAATGCAGGTTTGAAGCCGAAAACTTAAATTAAAAGTTTGTCTAAGTACTTCACAGTTTGGTTTAGTCTCGATGCTTGCTTAGGGAGGGAACTGGAATCCGTGGCAAGGGAATTAATTTATGATGGGAGCTGTTAACAATGGTCTTTGTTTTCTGATGTTCACACACTTCCATGATATTGCAAATCACTCATTGAATTGTAAATTATGTACATAATGAGCTCAAAAAATTGGTTAATGCTATGCTTTGCAATTTATGCCCAAAATGAATCTTTGTTCGATTAATTCACATTAGAATGATTCAATACAGCTGGAACATTTTGAACCAATTTATATTTGCACAATCATTCCAACTTATCAAAAATATAGAAGCTTCATGTTGAAATAAGTATTAGTAGGAGTGATCTCATTTTTCTTTCCAAAAAAAGTACAATAAGCTAAAAGGACATATTGCATAAAGCTAGTCATAATGTTTCAAAATTGTTAAAGTGAAATCATGTAAGCTGCCTCAATAGGAGAAAGTGCCATGCACAAAAGAAACTATTCCATTACTCCATAAAGGAAACGCAATAAATTCTTTAAAATAAAAGCAATGGAAACCTCAAAAGCAGAAAATACAATTGGTCCTGTAAGTTTTGGATAAAAGAAAATAACATTGAGCGCAACTCTCTTGTAATCTCTTCGGCCTTGAAACTGCTCGACCATGTCCTGAAGCAAACCAGGTACCACAGCCACATCACCTTCCTCAGCAATAATTCCTCATGCTCTGGTGGGGGGTCTAGGCCCGGGGCGTCGGCTTTTGTGCTCCTGGGATGCTGCTTGGCCTGCTGTGTTCATCCAGCCTCACATTTTATTATCTTGGAATTCTTCAGCATCTGCAGTTCCCATTATCTCTCACCTTCCTCAGCACCTGCCTACGGAACCAGATCATTCCCAAGGGACTACAGCCCACATTTCAGCCTTCCCAATTTGGCCCCAACCGTGACCACCTCTACATCCAGAATATTCAGACCCTTCAGAAGCGTTTCTCCCTGCGAGTCCTGAAACAGACACTTGCAGCCATGCGCCGGCACCTCCACACACTGCAATCCAGCCTGCCCCAGCTCAGAGCCTCCCTCTCCCAGACCTGCAAAGGACCCCTGCTGTTTTTTATCCTCCGCAGGATCCACAGACTGAACACCCAGTTCCACTCAGCTTTACTGGACACCAAAAATCGTAAGTACAACAAACTCACTGGCCCCTGCCACCCACAAGAGGATTCCTGCGCCTCCTAAATCCCGACTCTGTCCCTGCCCCTCCCCCACCATGCACCCGCCGCCATTGACCATGAGGACACGGCCGGAGGCCCCACGGATGACGTCACATCCGCCTCCGCCGGCCACAGAACTTCCGGAACCGCTGCTGCAGTCACCACCTCCACTTCCCGGTACAACACCTCACACACCACCCTCACCGCAGCTGCTGCCGCCCACCCCGATACTCCAACCGCCGACGGAACCCCGCCCACGGCCGACACCGACGGAACCCCGCCCACGGCCGACGGAACCCCGCCCACGGCCGACGACCTCATCGCTCCGCCCACAACCTCCACAGCCAGCAACCCCAGAGAAGACAGCCACACTGAGCCCTGCCGCATCTTCACCATCCCCCCAGACCTCCCACTGACTGAGGACGAAGGGTCAGTCCTTCGTAAGGGGCTCACCTTTGTCCCCCTACAACCACACATCAACGAATACCAGTCACAGTTGGACATAGAGCAGTTTTTCCGCCGTCTTCGCCTCCATGCCTACTTCTTCAACCGGGAACCTAACCCTCCTTTCCACTGACCCCTTCACCCGCTTCCAACACAAGTCCTCCTCCTGGACACCACCCCAAGGCCTCCTACCCTCCCTCGACCTCTTCATCTCCAACTGCCGTCGAGACATTAACCGCCTCAACCCCTCCACCCCTCTCACCCACTCCAACCTCTCCCCCGCAGAACGGGCAGCCCTCCACTCCCTCCGCTCCAACCCCAACGTCACCATCAAACCCGCAGACAAGGGTGGCGCAGTGGTAGTATGGCGCACTGACATCTACATCGCCGAGGCCAGACGCCAACTCTCCGACACCACCTCCTACCGCCCCCTCGATCATGACCCCACACCCGAGCACCAAACCATCATCTCCAACACCATTCACGACCTCATCACCTCAGGGGACCTCCCACCCACAGCCTCCAACCTCATTGTTCCCCAACCCCGCACGGCCCGTTTCTATCTCCTTCCCAAAATCCACAAACCTGCCTGCCCTGGTCGACCCATCGTCTCAGCCTGCTCCTGCCCCACCGAACTCATCTCCACCTATCTGGACTCCATTTTCTCCCCTTTGGTCCAGGAACTCCCCACCTACGTCCGTGACACCACCCACACCCTCCACCTCCTCCGGGACTTCCAATTCCCTGGCCCCCAACACCTCATATTCACCATGGACGTCTAGTCCCTATACACCTGCATTCCGCATGCAGATAGCCTCAAGGCCCTCCGCTTCTTCCTGTCCCGCAGGCCCGACCAGTCCCCCTCAACCGACACTCTCATCCGCCTAGCTGAACTCGTCCTCACCCTCAACAACTTCTCTTTTGACTCCTCCCACTTCCTACAGACTAACGGGGTGGCCATGGGCACCCGCATGGGCCCCAGCTATGCCTGCCACTTTGTAGGTTACGTGGAACAGTCCCTCTTCCACACCTACACAGGCCCCAAACCCCACCTCTTCCTCCGGTACATTGATGACTGTATCGGCGCCGCCTCTTGCTCCCCAGAGGAGCTCAAACAGTTCATCCACTTCACCAACACCTTCCACCCCAACCTTCAGTTCACCTGGGCCATCTCCAGCACATCCCTCACCTTCCTGGACCTCTCAGTCTCCATCTCAGGCAACCAGCTTGTAACTGATGTCCATTTCAAGCCCACCGACTCCCACAGCTACCTAGAATACACCTCCTCCCACCCACCCTCCTGCAAAAATTCCATTCCCTATTCCCAATTCCTCCGCCTCCGCCGCATCTGCTCCCACGATAAGATATTCCACTCCCGCACATCCCAGATGTCCAAGTTCTTCAAGGACCGCAACTTTCCCCCAACAGTGATCGAGAACGCCCTTGACCGCGTCTCCCGCATTTCCCGCAACACATCCCTCACACCCCGCCCCCGCCACAACCGCCCAAAGAGGATCCCCCTCATTCTCACACACCACCCCACCAACCTCCGGATACAACGCATCATCCTCTGACACTTACGCCATTTACAATCCGACCCCACCACCCAAGACATTTTTCCATCCCCACCCCTGTCTGCTTTCCGGAGAGACCACTCTCTCCGTGACTCCCTTGTTCGCTCCACACTGCCCTCCAACCCCACCACACCCGGCACCTTCCCCTGCAACCGCAGGAAATGCTACACTTGCCCCCACACCTCCTCCCTCACCCCTATCCCAGGCCCCAAGATGACATTCCACATTAAGCAGAGGTTCACCTGCACATCTGCCAATGTGGTATACTGCATTCACTGTACCCGGTGTGGCTTCCTCTACATTGGGGAAACCAAGCGGAGGCTTGGAGACCGCTTTGCAGAACACCTCCGCTCAGTTCGCAACAAACAACTGCACCTCCCAGTCGCAAACCATTTCCACTCCCCCTCCCATTCTCTAGATGACATGTCCATCATGGGCCTCCTGCACTGCCACAATGATGCCACCCGAAGGTTGCAGGAACAGCAACTCATATTCCGCCTGGGAACCCTGCAGCCATATGGTATCAATGTGGACTTCACCAGTTTCAAAGTCTCCCCTTCCCCTACTGCATCCCTAAGCCAGCCCAGTTCGTCCCCTCCCCCCACTGCACCACACCACCAGCCCAGCTCTTCCCCCCCACCCACTGCATCCCAAAACCAGTCCAACCTGTCTCTGCCTCCCTAACCGGTTCTTCCTCTCACCCATCCCTTCCTCCCACCCTAAGCCGCACCCCCATCTACCTACTAACCTCATCCCACCTCCTTGACCTGTCTGTCTTCCCTGGACTGACCTATCTCCTCCCTACCTCCCCACCTACACCCTCTCCACCTATCTTCTTTACTCTCCATCTTCGGTCCGCCTCCCCCTCTCTCCTTATTTATTCCAGTTCCCTCTCCCCATCCCCCTCTCTGATGAAGGGTCTAGGCCCGAAACGTCAGCTTTTGTGCTCCTGAGACGCTGCTTGGCCTGCTGTGTTCATCTAGCCTCACATTTTATTAACATTGAGCGGAAAATTGTTTTGGCTTTAACAAAAATTTGGTAACGAAAAATTGTTTTCACACAGAATCATATTTCAAATGTTTGACTTCTTTTCATTTTAGTAGCTGATAATTCCAGTTTGAAGATTCAGTATCTTTTGATTTTATTTCTGATGTAATTAATATTTTGCTCTGTCAGAAATAGATGTGATAAAATATTCAATTATTCGTGAACATGGCAGCAGTGGTCACCTCCGGTGGTTACTTTAAAAGCAATTGCTTTGATGTATCAGAAACCACTTGTTGTTCAGATTTTTTTTTGAAATTATCAGTTGGTGACCCTGCATGGTGGAGATGCTGCTGGTAGAATCCATGCCTCTGAGCCAGAAGTTTGGAGTTCAAATCTCACTCCATGATTTAATGACCAATGAAGGTACAAGTGTATGAATTCAGAGAGAAGCAGGCCATTTTAGCCCCTTAAACCCAAACATGAGACAAGACTATGGCTGATCTGATAGTAGCCGCAACTTCAGTTTCCTTTCAATGCAAATACCATCCAACACTTTCAATCATGAATCTCCATCCCTAATTGAAGAATATTTCATAGCCCTGTCTCTATGGCTCATTAGGGAAGAGAGCTCAAGGAATCATATAGATTTGTACATTTTTCCAAGTTGGCTAACACCAGAAATCTAGGCAGGAGTGAGAGTGTTGGGGATTACTAAAACTGTTTCAGAGCCACTTAGACTAGTTGTATAAGCGAACAAATACATGGCAAATGCAATATAAAAGTAATGTCGCCATAGTCTCGGCGAGGGGGTTATTGAGAGGAGTTACAGGGAGGTCGTCACTCCTCGAATACAAGGAAAAGGCAGATGGGTTACGGTCAGGGGACAGAAAGACAACCAACAGGCAGTGCAGGGATCCCCTGTGGCCATTCCCCTCAACAATATCTATACTGTTTTGGATACTCTTGTTGGGGATGACTTACCAGGGGAAAGCAGTGGGGCACAGGTCTCTGGCACAGAGTCTGTCCCTGCTGCTTAGAAGGGAAGGGGGAAGAGGAGCAGAGCAGTAGTCATTGGGGACTCCACAGTTAGGGGGACAGATAGGATTTCTGTGGGGACGAGAGAGACTCACGGTTGGTGTGTTGCCTCCCAGGTGCCAGAATGTGTGATGTCTCTGATCATGCTTTTGGGATCCTTAAGGGGGAGGGAGAGCAGCTCCAAGTCGTGGTCCACATTGGCCCCAACGACATAGGTAGGAAGACAGATGGGGATTTAAGGCAGAAATTCAGGGAGCTAGGATGGAAGCTGAGAGCTAGGACAAACAGAGTTGTCTCTGATTTGTTGCCCAAGCCACGTGCTAGTGAGGCGAGGAATAGGGAGGGAGAGGAGTTGAACACATGGCTACAGGGATGGTGCAGGAGGGAGGGCTTTGGATACTTGGATAATTGGGGGTCTTTCTGGGGTAGGTGGGATCTCTACAAGCAGGATGGTCTTCACCTGAACCAGAGGGGTACCAATATCCTGCGGGGGGAAATTTGCTGAGGCTATTCGGGTGGGTTTAAACTAATTCAGCAGGGGAATGGGAACCAAAATTGTAGTTCGAGTATAGAAAAGGTTGAGAGTACGGAGGTCCGAAATAAAGTTTCAGGGATGCAAGATGGCACCGGCAAGCAAGAAGTTGGTTTGAAGTGTGTCTACTTCAATGCCAGGAGCGTCTGGAATAAGGTGGGTGAACTTGCAGCATGGGTTAGTACCTGGGACTTCGATGTTGTGGCCATTTCGGAGACATGGATAGAGCAGGGACAGGAATGGTTGTTGCAGGTTCCGGGATTTAGATGTGGCAGTAAGAACAGAGAAGATGGTAAAAGGGGGGGAGGTGCGGCATTGTTGGTCAAGGACAGTACTATGGTTGCAGAAAGGATGTTTGGGGACTCGTCAACTGAGGTAGTATGGGTGGAGGTTAGAAACAGGAAAGGAGAGGTCACCCTGTTGGGAGTTTTCTATAGGCCTCCGAATAGTTCCAGAGATGTAGAGGAAAGGATAGCAAAGACGATTCTTGATAGGAGTGAGACAGACAGGGTAGTTGTCATGGGGGACTTCAACTTTCCAAATATTGACTGGGAACACTGTAGTTCGAGTACTATAGATGGGTCAGTTTTTGTCCAGTGTGTGCAGGAGGGCTTCCTGACACAGTATGTAGATAGGCCAACAAGGGGCAAAGCTACATTAGATTTGGTACTGGGTAATGAGCCCGGCCAGATGTTAGATTTGGAAGTAGGTGAGCACTTTGGTGATAGCGATCACAATTCTGTTATGTTTACTTTAGTGATGGAAAGGGATAGGTGTATACACTGGGCAAGAGTTATAGCTGGGGGAAAGGCAATTATGATGAGACTAGGCAAGATTTAGGGAGCATAGCATGGGGAAGGAAACTGCAGGGGATGGGCACATTAGAAATGCGGAGCCTATTCAAGAAAAAGCTCCTGTGTGTCCTAGATAAGTATGTACCTGTCAGGCAGGGAGGAAGCTGTAGAGCGCGGGAGCCGTGGTTTACGAACGAAGTGGAATCTCTGGTCAAGAGGAAAAAGAAGGCTTATGTTAGGATATGTTAGGATGAGATGTGAAGGATCAGATAGGGTGCTTGAGGGCTACGAGGTAGCCAGGAACGACCTAAAGAGAGAGCTCAGAAGAGTCAGGAGGAGACATGAGAAGATGTTGGCGGATAGGATCAGGGTAAACCCTAAGGCTTTCTATAGGTATTTAAGGAATAAAAGAATGACAAAAGTAAAATTAGGGCCAATCAAGGATAGTAGTGGGAAGTTGTGTGTGGATTGAGAGGAGATAGGGGAAGCACTAAATGATTATTTTTCGACAGTATTCACTCGAGAAAATGACAATGTTGTTGAGGAGAATACTGAGATACATGCTACTAGTCTAGAAATCCTACAGAGTGTGAAGATAGATAAGTCACCTGGGCCAGATGGGATTTATCCTCGGATCCTCTGGGAAGCCAGGGAGGAGATTGCCGAGCCTTTGGCATTGATCTTTAACTCATCATTGTCTACAGGAATAGTGCCAGATGACTGGAGGATAGCAAATGTGGTTCCCCTGTTCAAGAAGGGGAGTAGAGACAACCCTGGTAATTATAGACTAGTGAGCCTTACCTCAGTTGTTGGTAAAGTGGTGGAAAAGGTTATAAGAGATAGGACTTATAATCATCTAGAAAAGAATAAATTGATTAGGGATAGTCAGCACGGTTTTGTGAAGGGTAGGCCGTGCCTCACAAACCTTATTGTGTTCTTTGAGAAGGTGACCAAACAGGTAGATGAGAGTACACCAGTTGATATGGTGTATAAGGATTTCAGCAAGGCGTTTGATAAGGTTCCCCACAGTAGGCTATTGTACAAAATGCAGAGGAGTGGAATTGTGGGAGATATAGCAGTTTGGATCGGAAATTGGCTTGCTGAAAGAAGACAGAGGGTGGTAGTTGATGGGAAATGTTCATCCTGGAGACCAGTTACTAGTGATGTACCGCAAGGGTCGGTGTTGGGTCCACTGCTGTTTGTCATTTTTATAAATAACCTGGATAAGGGCATAGAAGGATGGGTTAGTAAATTTGCAGACGACACTAAGGTCGGTGGAGTTGTGGATAGTGACGAAGGATGCTGTAGGTTGCAGAGAGACATGGATAAGCTGCAGAGCTGGGCTGAGAGGTGGCAAATGGAGATTAATGCAGACAAGTGTGAGGTGATGCACTTTGGTAGGAGTAACCAGACGGCAAAGTACTGAGCTAATGGTAAGATTCTTGGTAGTGTAGATGTGCAGAGAGATCTTAATGTCCACATACACAGATTCTTGAAAGTTGCCACCCAGGTTGACAGGGTTGTTAAGAAGGCATACAGTGTTTTAGCTTTTATTAATAGAGGGATCGAGTTCTGGAACCATGAGGTTATGCTGCAGCTGTACAAAACTCTGGTGCGGCCGCAGTTGGAGTATTGCGTACAGTTCTGGTCACCGCATTATAAGAAGGATGTGAAAGCTTTGGAAAGGGTGCAGAGGAGAGTTACGAGGATGTTGCCTGGTATGGAGGGAAGGTCTTTCGAGGAAAGGCTGAGGGACTTGAGGCTGTTTTCGTTCGAGAGAAGGTTGAGAGGTGGCATAATTGAGACATATAAAATAATCAGAGGGTTCGATCAGGTGGATAGGGAGAGCCTTTTTCCTCGGATGGTGACGGCGATCACAAGGGGGCATAGCTTTAAATTGAGGGGTGAAAGATAGAGGACAGATGTCAGAGGTAGTTTCTTTACTCAGAGAGTAGTAAGGGAATGGAACGCTTTGCCTGCAACGGTAGTAGATTTGCCAACTTTAAGTACATCTAAGGCGTCATTGGGTGAGCATATGGACGTACATGGAATAGTGTCGGTTAGATGGGCTTCAGATTGGTATGACAGGTCGGCACAACATCAAGGGCCGAAGGGCCTGTACTGTGCTGTAATGTTCTATGTTCTGTGAATCAGAAAGGTTGCTCTCTCAAGAGAAAAATGGTGTTTAAACCCTAAAATTGTTCAACTCAATATTGAGACCCAAAGTTCCTAAGTGTAAAATTAGAAGCTTTTCTTCCAGCTTGTGCTGAGCTTCAGTGAAGCACTAATTTTAGGGCTGGAGCACCTTTTCCCATGTCGTTACCCAAACTTCCACACACCACGCCTTGTCATCACATTGGGCTGTTACCACGACCATCTCATTGTCATCCACTAATGGTCTCAGTTAGCAGCTACTGATTCCACAGGCTGACCTTTCCATATTTCTTGTCTGTCCAACTGTTGTTCTCTCTCTCTGGGCTCCAACTCTGCCTATTGTTTATTCCTTTCCCCTTCCACTACCCTATCTTCAGCATCTTTACCAACCTTTTCTTAATTATAATCAGTTCTAAAGAAGGGTCACTGGTCCTGAAATGTTAACTCTGCTTTCTCTCCACAGGTGCTGCCAGACCTGCCGAGTTTTCCCTGCAATTTCTGTTTTTGTTTGTTATTTAAATAGTGACAGATTAGGGAAGAGTGGTGTACAAAGGGATCAGGGTCGATTGACACTGCTCATTGCAAGCAAGAAGCAGTTAGGAAGGCAAATGAGGTGTTCTTTGCAAGATGGGTGAGTGCAGGAATAAGGAAGTCTAACTGCGGCCATACATATAACTTACAAGCCCTTAGTTAAGCGACTTTGGGAGAATTATGCTTTATTGATTTCTCCCTACCACAGAAAAGATACACTTGTCAGACAGGGCATGCAGCAAAGGTTCACCAGACTGATCCTGGGGGTGGAGGGTTAGTCACATGAGAGGCCAGGTTGGCCAGGCCTGTATTCACTGGAGTTGAAAAATGACTGGGTACCTGTTTGAAATGTATAAAATCTTCACAGGCCTGGACAGACTAGATTTGAGGATGATGTTTCTCCTGGCCAGCCAATCCAGAGCAAGGGACTAAGTCTCAGGATATGGGCCATTCAATCACAAACTGAGATGAGGAAAAATGCCTTCACTTGGAGGGTCCTGGAATTATCTACCACAGAAGGCTGTGGAGGTAATGTCACTGACCATATTTAAGGAAAAGAATAGATTTTCAGAAGATAGAAGTGTTCGGGGGTATTAGGAGATAGTGGGAATATGGCACTGAGATAATAGGTCAGCTGTAATCACATTGAATGACCCAGCAGGGCTCTGTGTTGAATGGCTGATTTCTGTTTATATATCCCGAATTTCTATGCACTGGAACTTAGATCACAAACAAATATCAAGCATACTACATGAGCTTGCACTATGAGCTAATCTTAAATGTTTGCCTGCATGGTCGAGGCAAAGAAGGAAAAAGATAATTATCTACTACTCAGTGTGACACTGGGCTGAAATAATGTATGAAATATTAAACATTCCAATATGTTGACTTGCACTTGATGGATGAAATGCTTCAATCAATATCTGTTGCACAAACCTTTCTAAATTTTTCAGTGTTCAAAATCCTTTTCCATTTTATTGTCTTAAAAACAGCCAGTATCTTTAAAACGCAGCTATTACATGCTTTGGATGCTCATTCAATAAACTTCCTTTCTCGTCAAAGCTAACGCATGAAAAATCAAAGTAGGATGTTTGCATCAAAATAACAGCTTTAAGGAGTGAAGCAACTCAACAAAGTTAGTTTAGTGGTTTCAGAGATAGCAGGAACTACAGATGCTGGAGAATCTGAGATAACAAGGTGTAGAGCTGGATGGACACAGCAGGCCAAGCAGCATCACAGGAGCAGGAAAGGTAGGGTTAAAATTTTCTGAAGAAGGGTCGAGGCGTGAAAGGTCAAGCTTTCCTGCTCCTATGATGTTGCTTGGCCTGCTGTGTTAATCCAGCTCTACACCTTGTTATCTCAAGTTGCTTAAGTGGACTGCTTCAGCAGGTGAAAGAAAAGGAGATCCTCTTTAAAATTTCAGGCACGTGCTGACAATGACCTTGAAAAAAATAAGTTGACTACATTTTCCTGTAGACTCAGTTAAAACTATTTGCATCTGCAATAAATTAAGCTTGTGAAAGGTTGATGAAAATGTAGTTTTCTGATTGTCTATGTGTGATTTCATCCAAAAATGATATTTATTGGTATGACATTTTTGATCTAGAAGCTATCGTTTGGCTTGTCAAATTAGTGTGTTGATTTGAATTGGAAATTTGACGCTAAAACATTTTTTGACTAAAGAATTGTGAGATATATAATCCTGTTATTTGGAGTATTGAATCAAGTGAATACAGTGAGTACTGGAAAATCAAGGCTACTTTTCAATTTAACTTGTACTTCTGCAAGTGATAAACGCATCCTTTAAATGTCAGACATTTAAATTTTACTGTTACATTATTTTCAAGCAAATGCACAAGTGTAATAAGCAGTGTACGAGAGATAATGGGAACTGCAGATGCTGGAGAATTCCAAGACAACAAAATGTGAGGTTGGATGAACACAGCAGGCCAAGCAGCATCTCAGGAGCACAAAGCAGTGTACTGCTTCTATCATCATATTTAAGGGAGGTAAGCATTGTTTTCCAAAGATGAATTCCAGTTCGAAAGGAAGGCTCAAGAGAAGGGTGTATCTTTTAATACTGAGGAAATTTAAGATTTTATCAAATTGAAAGAAAGTGCATCCAATTCCACTAAGATTATTGCTAGGTCAGATGATTGGATGGAAAATAGAACACAGAAATTATAGATTAAAAGAACAATAAAATAGAGTACGAGAGAATGCTCACTAGAAATATTAGAAAAAACCATTAGAGCTTTCATACGTTTTTAATTCGGAGAAGACTAATGGAATATTGACTCCTCAGGAGAATAAGTCAGGGGATTAATAGAAAATAAGGAAATAGTGAACAAATTGAACAGATTTTCATCTATTTTTACTGTAGGTAATATAAATAACAACCAGAAAATAAATGTAAATCAATAGGTGAATGGAAGGCTGGAAAGTAAAACTATGACAATTGTGAGTGAAAAGGTACTGAGGAAATAAAAGCTGATACTTCCCAGCTCCAGATATTTTAACAGCCTAAAAGGTAATCTAAGTGTTTGTTGAAATAGTAGATGTAATTGATATTGATTTACCAAAATTCCCTGGATTCTCGAAGTGTCCTATTAGTTTGAAAAATAGCAAATGTAAATTCCTCTAAACAAAGACAGAAAGCAGGAATCTGCAACCCAGTTCGTTTAACACCTTTCGCTGAAAAATGCTGATATCTGTTACTAAGGAAGCTATAGCATGGTACATTGTAAAACTCAATGTAATAAGGTACAGTTTTGTGAAAGGGATATTACAATTCCTTATTTATTTCTAATTTATTAGAGTTCTTTGATGAAATAAAGAAGCATCATCAATAAGATGGAGAGGAGGAGAATGTTTTTCTATCAGAGGGGTGAGCATTTGTGGATCTTCTCTCCAGTTGGCAGTGAAGGCAGAGTCATCTAATTTTTTATAAAGGCAGTGACAAAAAGATTCTCGACTAACAAGGGAGGTCAAATAATATCAGAGTGAGCAGGAAAATGTAACTGAGGCCACAGTAAGATCTCATTGAATGGTACAGCAGGATTGAAGAATCAAATGGCTTACTCCTGCTTCTAGTTCATATGTTTGTAAAGGAACTGACATGGGAAATAATAAGATCAATCATCTGATGATGCCCCCTGCTAACCCTCCCACTCAATAATGCTTTATTCCCTGCATTCCCTCTTGATCACTCACCAATTGTCCTCTTGCTTGACTTGTGGTCAGGACAAAGAATTGAGTCTGAGAGAATACCATGGTTCAGACTGCATTGGTGAGAGGTTAATAAAATAATGAAAGGCATTGATAAGGTGAATAGCAAAGGTGTCTTCCCAAGGGTGACAGAACTTAAAGGAGAGGGGGGCATATTTTTAAGGTGAGAGGAGAAAGATTTAAACGGGACCCAAGGAGCATCTTTTCCAAACAGACTGCGTTCGTACGTGGAATGAACGGCCAGAGGAAATGGTGGGTGCAGGTACTGTTACAACATTTAAAAGACATTTGGATAGGTACATGAATAATTGAATTGAATTGAATTAGCGTCATTGTCATGTGCATTTGAATGAATGAAGAGGGAAGGTTTAGATGGATGTGGGCCAAATGCAGGCAAGTAGGACTAGTTTACATAGAGCATAGAACATAGAACAATACAGCGCAGAACAGGCCCTTCGGCCCTCGATGTTGCGCTGACCTCTGAACTAATCTAAGCCCCTCCCCCTACACTATCCCATCATTATCCATGTAGTTTAGTTTGGGAAAACATGGACAAGTTGGACTGAAGGGTCTGCTTCTGTGCTGAATGACTCTATAAATTAATGTCTTATTTTGGTGACACTGGGTGTCAGTGTTTTGAAATATTTTCATGAGATTTCATTTTCCCCTTCAAACTCTTCCTAAGGATTTTTTCACTATTAGGACTGCAGTACCTTAAACCTTAAATCCTTTAGAAAGGCCTGACTTCCTGGGGAATAAGGAATGGGAAAGGGACAAAAAACCTGTTTACCACCCCCTAATCAAGAGTAAGTCCAACATGATTAATATGAATCAGTGGCCACGCAGTGATCATTCTAATAGAACACAAGCTCCTGTGAACCGTAAACTATCAAATTGAAGCTGTGATTGGAATTATTATTCTAATTATTGTAACTCTTTTCCCAGTAACGTGCACAAATAGAATGATAAATCTGTGATATTTGACAACAGAATCTGGTCACTTTCATTTATTAGCCCCAATTTTCGGGAGATAAGCAATTAACAAAAAATTTCTCCCAGGCTTCATTTGGAAAACTTCATTTCATAGCACATGCCAACTTTTACATTTCTTCTTATATCCCGTGCTATAATTGTAATGTTCCATAGTCTAAGATAATCCTTCCTCTCCCACCACAAAAACACCGTAGAATGTGGATGATTTAACACGTACATTCTCAAAATACCATTTTTAGTATTCCCAGACATTCAACAGAATATTCTTTACCTACACTAAAATGGGAGGTGTAGAGGACATTGGAGAAGGTTACTTCAGTGTACAGATGGACCAATGAGCCGAAGAATGGCAGATGGAGTTCAATTTCGATGAATGTGAGGTGCAGCATTTTAGAAAGGCAAATCAGGGCAAGACTTATATGCTTCATGGTAAGGTCCTGGGGAGTGTTGCTGAACAAAGAGACCTTGGTGTGCAGGTTCTTGTTCCTTGAAAGTGGAGTCGCAGGTAGATAGGATAGTGAAGAAAGCATTTGGTATGCTTGCCTTTATTGGTCAGTGCATGGAGTATAGGAGTTGGAAGGTCATGTTGCGGCTGTACAGGACATTGGTTAGACAACTTCCGGAGTATTGTGTGCAATTCTGGTCTCCGTCCTAAAAGAAGAATGTTGTGAAATTTGAAAGGGTTCAGAAAAGATTTACAAGGATATTGCCACGGTTGTTGAGTTTGAGCGATAGGGAGAGGCTATATAGGCTGGGGTTATTTTCTCTGGGGCATCAGTGGCTGAGAGGTGACCTTATAGATGTTTATCAAATCATGAGGGGCATGGGCAGGGTAAATAAGCAAGGTTTTTACACTGGGGGAGTACAAAACTAGAGGGCATAGGTTTAAATTGAGAAAGGAAAGATATAAAAAGGACCTAAGGAGCAACTCATCCAAAGGGTGGTGGGTGTAGAGAATGAGCTGGCAGAGGAAGTGGTGGAGGCTGGTACAATTACAACATTTAAAAGGTATCAGGATGGGTACATGAACAGAAAGGTTTTAGAGTTATATGGGCCAAAGGCTGGCAAATGAGACCAGATTTCTATAGAATATCAGGTCAGCATAGATGACTTGGACCGAAGGGTCTATTACTGTCCTGTATATCTCCATGACTTCATGACTGTTCCGCACTCTCTGGTCCTTGCACTGCCACCCCAAGCTCAGGCTCTTGGACAACCAGTCCATCCTACTTCAAAACATGAATGGAAAATAAAATCCAATATAGTATATAAACAGAGGCTGACCTGCTACTACTTAATTTGCAAACCTCCCCATGATGAATGTTATTCCTCAAATAGTTTCGAATCACTTCAACTGATGAAGGGGCAATACTTTGAAAGCTTGTAATTTCAAATAAATCTGTTGGACTGTAACCTGATGTTGTCTGATTTCTGACCTTGAATTGTTTGAATACAGATGGTGTTCAAAGAGAAATAAATTAGAGAATTCAATTTGTCCTCTGAGACTTCATTTTATGTTTTTATTGTCCTACTTCAGCTTGAAAATCGGCCTGTAAAATTTTATTAGGTTTTGTCCCTTTTCATTGCTGTAAATTTGATAAGATGCCAGGGAATACTGACTATTTGATCAGGGTTTTTCACTATCTATCTCATGCTATTCGTTTCCTGAACCTTAGAAAAAGCGAAAATGACAAAAACTACAACTTTAATTTATATAGCACATTTAAACTAGTAAAACATCCAAAGAAACAATTTCAAACATTATGTTATACTTAGCAACACCAGAAGGTATCAGGACAGATGTGCAAACGTTGTTAAGAATAAAAGACTCCATGGAGGGATATTGTGATAATCAAAATGGCCATGTTGGTTATGGCAAACATATTACACTAACCCTAGTAATGCAACCTTGAGATTCAGATTATTGAGATAAAGAATCATTCTAGAGCCAGTAGGTGGAAGCTTCTAGTGAAATAAACCAGCTTAATATTATTAAATGTTCTTAGATTGAGGCTTATAAATGATGCATTTGCATCCAAGAGTTTACGTAGATTGTATTTGGACAACATAACCATCTACCATAAAGTTTGTTTTGCATCTTGAAGCAAAGCTTATACTATTTTTAAAATAACCAAAATGAAATATTCAAATACACGAACAAATATCTATTGAACTAAAACATGCTGGTTAATCGAAATTTATACAGTGCTACAAGTTTAATTTTGGGAGCATGCTAGCCTTGTTCTTGCTGAAGTAAGTTATCTTTCATTTGTCCAAAAATGTCAAGCTGAGACACTTAATGGCATAAAAAGGTTATATTACAGAAGCAACAGCTGCAAATTCTGGATAGAAGTTACGACTCAATACCACCTCTATTCACCAGAGGAGGAAGCATTAAATGCAAATATCCAGGAAACTACTAAATTTCAAGACTGAAAATTAACAAATGTTTTCCTCTCATTCTCTCTCTTTTCCTAGTATACATGTTTTACAAGTGCTATTATTTTTACGAAATGAAACTCCTTGCTTTACCTATATTGACAGTTATAATGATTGCTCAAATCCTGGGCCTCCTCCAGTGTCACAATGAAACTGGAGGAGCAGCACCATATATTCTGCCTTGGGAACCAACCGCCCAATGGCCTAAATGTGGCTTTTACCAGTTTCAAAATCTCCCTGCCCCCAGTCTCAACCCATGACCACCCATCCTTCTCATCCCCACGTCCTTGACCTCACAAAACCTGTCCATCTTCTCTCTCACCTATCTGCTCCTCCCACCTCACTGACCAATCCCTACCACTGCCGATCTGCACTCATCTATCATCATTCGACCTGCTTTCCCCAGTCCCACACTACTCTCTATTTATTTCGGAGCTCCCTGCCCCCTCCTCCATTTCTGAAGAAGGGTCCTGACTCAAAACATCAACTTTCCTGCTCCTCTGATGCTGCCTGGCCTGCTGTGTTCCTCCCAGTCCAAACTGTACTATCTCCAACTCCAGCATCGATAGTTTTTACTATCTCTGGATTAGTTAATCTTCTTGATAATAAACTTCTAGTGTTTCAGGTGTTGAGCTTTCCAATTTGAACTTATATATATTCTAATTCCGATTCAAATATCAACACATCTTGATCAAAATAGATTATACAGCAAGAAATTTATGTGATATCTTTAGAAGTTGCAATTGAGTCCTTGGGAAGAGTATCAGGTTGAATTTCTGCTTGTGTTGAAAGCACAATATTGTGAAGAATGCTGAATTTACAAATCCAACTCAGAATAAAATGTTTCACATAGTTGTGTTTCATTCCGATGCCCCTGGGTTGGGGAAGATGGGAGGATGCAGCAATATGTTAATGGGAAGCTGATCTATAAACAGCACAGATGCAACCACAGATGTTGATCCATTTTGTATCAAAGGCTGTCCTCTAGGACGATGCTGTGGAACTTGTAACAGAAAGATTAAAACAAAAACACAGCTGTCTAGGCCTGACTCTCAATCACCACTTTATCCAATCTACACATTCCTCTTATTGATCCATTCCCACTCATGTCACCTACCCACCCAGTGGCCACTTATGTGCCCACTGCTAACTTATACCCTTCTACTCATTGCCCATAGTCTCTCTTATTTCAGAAATGTTAGTGTTAAATCAACCTATGGCCCCACCACACCTTTTACGCTTACATCCAGTTTCCATTGCAGACAGATCTTAAGAGGTTTTCTGAAATGAAATAAAAGCATCTTAATCAGAGTTCACTGGAATAAAAACTTTAAAAATATTAGACACAGTTAATTCATTCAACTATTTAATGCCTTTTAAAAGCAAACATATATCTCCAGCATTTATCCCTAATGAAAACACAATCTTATTCATAACCAAAGACCAATCTTATTCATAACCACTTTGAGCTACCAATGAAACGGTCACCTGGCAGCACCACACTGTGATATTGATGGACTGTGCAATCGGTAATACTGCACTGAGCCAATAATGATAACCCTTCGTCATTTTTCAACAGACAGGGTGAAATTACAAACACGTTGTTTGGTTTTAGAATTAACTCTGCAGTTTAGAACAAAGAGCAAAGATTTAAATACTTCAAAAACAGCTCCACAACGCCTATCCCGTTTTTATACACACCTATTTCTGCTCTTATCAATTCAAGTAACTTTTCCAAAGTACATGTTATCTGTCCCAACAGGGCAATTGACCTACACAAAATGGTGCTATACCTCATCATAGGACAGAAAAGAAATTTGTAAATGAAGCACTTGCAAGGCTACAGGAGAAAAAAAAAAAGAGGAAACGGTTCTAATTGAAGAGTTGTTTCAAGGACCGAGCATAATCAGATGGATTGCACTGTTTCCTCCTGTACTGTTTGATTCTAAGATTCAAAAATCATTGAAAAATATAATTTAAAGTGGCCATATTCAGTGTAATCATACGGGAAAGTTTATTGCGGAGAATGTTTTCCTGCCATGAGACAATGAAGCTATGCTCCAGAAATACTATAAACAGGAGTATAAGACATTGCACAAAAGATAACTCTTCTTCATTCATTGAAGGCTCATATTGAGTAAGGATCTTGTAAGAAAAGTCCACTCACAGACTGCTTCCAAAACAACACTTTGAAGAAAATCTCAACAAAGTTATTGTAAAGACACAGTAATTGGATATCTGTGGATATTCCCCCCATTATCTATTATAAATTTGGCAGATGTACAGAAATTCTGGAGAAAAGATTGAAGTGTTCGGTCTTCTTTCTGTGCTTCAAATAATCTTCAGTTGGTACTATGTCAAATAGTTGGGGACCTTAGCTCTCTGTGGAAATCAACCCAACTTCTTTCACAGAATCAAGATGAATACAGATTATTTTAGATAAACATAGTTCCTATGGAATTGCTGTCATACTTAACTCACAATAACCTGTGAGGTGAACTAAGAATGTGGCTTTGCCAGTTGAATGTTCATGTTTTTGTGTCTTGGACTTACCTCAATATAACAGCTCAGTCCCAGCCAGGATGAGCTTCACAGACCTTGGTTAGGCTACCTGATATTGCTTTCTCATTCACATGAAGTAGATGCACCAGCAGCACTGATATCAGCCTCCATATCTTTGCCCCATAATCATCTGCTTCCATAATCCAATCTTTCCTTTAGTGAATGCATTATTAAATATTCCATTCCACTGTAAAATCTGCAATAAAACAAGTGTTAAACACCCAGAAAGGATGAATTAAACAGCAATATCCTGGTATCATCCTAAATGAAAAAGAGAGAGATGCAGAAGGAAATGAAAGATCAGTCAGAAGCCTTTTTGGAGTAATTACAAAAGATGATAGAGGTTTGGTTAAAGAATAAACATCATGGAGATTTTAAGGGTGTGAGGAAATGAGAGAAGTGAATGGCCTTAGGAAAGCACTATACCAATCAAGACCAAAACAGGTGAAAACTTTTTTTACTGTCATTACTGCCAGGAAAGGGGACAATAAAAAGCAATCAAAAGACACCTCTTTCAGTCTGCACCAAATTCCCGTGTTGTCACCAAATTCCATGAATTACATACTCACTCAGGCTCTGCCTCACTTTGGATACGATCTCTCTTTTCTGACCATGTGAAGCTTTCTGACAGCATTTTATATATATTTTCTTCCTTTACACTACATGTGGCTCAATAAAAGTGAACATTTTCAGCTGTTTGAAGGCTTTTTTAAGATATGAAACTCCCACATTAAACATTGGCAAGATATTGAGCTACTGTTTGTATTAGGGAAAGAGTAGTTTTTTTTAGATAGGGTTCAAATATGGAATTGCTCTGAGGATGGGTAGTCTGTGCAATTTCATTCTTGTGGCTGCAGATGTAATGACAGTCAATCGGAAAGGTGAATATGGCAAATAGAACATGTTTAAACTTCCAGAAATGCTGGAGGACTCAGGGTGAAGCTTGAAAGAGGAAGTGGAGGAAGTACTTATTAAACGTTGGTATTGGGAAATTGTTGGGATTAAAACCTGCTAAGTCCCCAGAGCCTGGTGCTCTGCATCCCCAGAGTTCTTAAGGTCATGGTCCTAAAAGTAGTGGATGCATTGGTGATCATTTTCCAGCATTCAAAAGACTCCAGAGAAGTTCCAATGGACAGGAGGGTAGCTTATATAACTGACACATTTTACAAAAGGGAGGGAGGGAGAGAGAAAACAAGGCATTATAGGCCAGTTAACCTGATATCATTGGTGGGGAAAATGCTGGAGTCACTCATTAAGGATGTAATAACTGAGCATTTGGAAAGAAGTGACAGAATTGGGAATCAATAAAGCGAAATCATCCTTGACAAATCTTCTGGATTTTTTTGAGGATGTGATCAGTCAGTACAGTGGACAAGGATGAATCAGTGGATATTGTGCATCTGGACTTTTAAAAGGTTTTTGACAAGGTCCCGCACAAGGGACTAGTAAGCAAAATTAAAGCTCATGGTATTGGAGGTAATGTATTGACATGGACAGAGAATTAGCTGGCAGTCAGGAAGCAGAGAGTTGGAATAAAAGTGTCCTTTTCAGAGTGGCAGGTAGTGATGAGTTGGGTGCCACAGGGTTCAGTGCTGGGACACCAGCTGTTTACAACATACATTAACAACTTGGACGAAGAAATTGAATGCAATATCTCCAAACTTGCAGATAACACTAAGCTGGATGGTAGTGTGTGCTATGAGGTGGATGCTAAGAGGCTACAGGGTCACTTGAACAGACTGGTTGAGTGGGCAAATACTTGGCAAATGCAGCACAATGTGGATAAATGTAAAAATATCCACTTTGATCACAAAAACAGGAAGGCAGATTATTATCCAAATGGTGGCATTTAGGAAAAGGTGAGACCTGGATATCATGGTAGAACATTTGCTGAAGGTTGGCATGCAGGTGCAGCAGGCAGTGGGAAAGCGAATGGTATGCTGGCCTTTATAGCAAGAGGATTGAGTATAGGAGTAGGATGTCTTGCTGCAGTTATGCAGGGCCTTGGAGAGGCCACACCTTGAATATTGTGAGCAGTGTTGGTCTCCTGGTCTGAGGAAGGACATTCTTGCTGTTGAGAGAATCCAGGAAAGGTTCGCCGGACTGATTCCTAGGATGGTAAGAGTGACGTATAAGGAAAGACTGGATCAACTGAGCTTGTAATCACTGGTATTTAAAAGAATGAGGGGAGATTGCATTGAAACATATAAAATCCTGAAACACTGGACAGGCTACATGTGGAAAGAATGCTCCTGATGTTAGGGAATTCATCATTTGGGGGGGGGAGGGGGTCACAGTCTAAGCATAAAGGGTAAGTCATTCAGGGCTGAGATGAAGAAGAATTTCTTCATTCAGAGAGCTGTGAACCTATAGTATTTTCTGCCACAGAAAGCTGCTAGGGCCAATTCTTTAGATATATTCAAGAGGGAACTGTATATGGCCCTTGTGGATAAAGGAATGAAAGGGTATGGACAGAAAGCAGTAATGGGATCCTGAAATTGCATGATCAGTGATGATTGTATTGAATGGTGGTGCAGGCTCGAAGGGCTGAATGGTCTACTCCTGCACCTATTTTCTACATTTACAAATGTGAGATACTATCTCCATTGAAGTATCACCCTTGTTGCCGAAACAGCCTCAGCAGCTTTTATTTCCCATTCCCTCCTTCAACATGTACTGTGCTGTTCACAACTGGTAGTGTTTGACCTTCTACACAACTGGGCTTTAAATGTGGTACCAGCAGTGAGAATCTGAGAATGTCCCTGCAGCAACAGGGCTTCTGTTGCTGGTGAGCAGAAGATATCAATGTCGCATTGTGTACATAATGAGGTGAACAGCATAGCATTGGCTAAGATAAATCTCCAGAGCCCACTGCAAGAACCACTCCATGCACCACCCTGAAATTAACACTTAACTGATTTTTAAAATAAAATTCAGCCCTGTGTTCACATTGGGTCATTGGCCTTGACGGACGCGCAATATTAATTGTATGAGCTATATGAGATACGCAGGTATGAGCTGGAAGAAGAGGCTAGAAAAACAATTTGGTTTGTTTTGTCGGAAGCAGTAGAGGCTGAAGAGAGACTTGATAGAAGTCTATAAGATTATGAGATCCATAGATCGGGTTGATGCTCAGAACCTTTTTCTCAGAGTTGAAATGTCTGATGCGAGGGGACTTGCATTTATGATGAGACAGGGAGAGTACAAAGGAAGTGTGAGGGGCAAGCTTTTCTTTGCACAGACCGTGGTAGGAGTCTGAAATGCACTGCCAGGGGTAGTGGTAAATGGAGATACTATAGGGGTGTTTAAGAGACTTTTATATAAGCACATGAATATGCAAGGAATAGGGGGATATGGACTAAGGCCAGGCAGGAGGGATTAGTTTAATTTGGCGTCATGTTAAGCACAACATCATGAGCCGAAGGGCCTGTGCCTATGCTGTACTTTCCCTTGTTCTATTGGAGAAGCCGGTGTTATGCTTTCCGTATCAGAATTATCATCTTGTATGATGGATGTGTACAGCTTGGATGTGTTGTTATTTTGTCATTGAGTTTACAGTTGTTCATGATAATATCACATTGTGTTGCCAGACAGAGTGGCATAGTACATAATCATTCAGAAGAGGTCCTTTGGTATATCATGTCTGTACCACCAAAAATATGCTATTACCTATGCCGGTCCTACTTTCCAACACTAGGCCTATAATCTTGAATGTTATGATGCTTCAAGTGCTCATCCAAGTCATTTTTAAAGGTCGTGAGGCTTCCTGCCTCCACCACCCTCTGGGGATGAAAGTTTTTTTCCCCCAAAACCCCTCTTAACCTCCTGCATCTCAGGAATCTCCAGTATCTTTCCAATAGTGCATGTAATTGTACAAGGAATTCTAATTCTGAGACTTTGTCATGGCTTAAATTGGCTTAAACATCTGCGTTCTCATTGGTCATGCTGTTGTGCCATTTTCTACGTTTGAGTCAAATGTGTGTGATAGAGATAGGTACGTGGATCTGTCTTGCAAACATAAGAGCTGCCAGCGAGGGAAAAGTGTTGCCTTGAAGAGTAGATTATAGATTTAATATAGCTATCTGAAGATCTTGGGAAGTAGATTTGCATTTAATCATGGATTTCACTGTGTGAATAGTGCTTTCTTCATTGAGGGTAAGGAATGACAAGAGGCAATGTATTAAATACCCCACTTCCTGCAAGTCTTGGAAGAGTGCACTGGTGTAGTGCAGACTGGTGTTGGCAGCAGTTATTGTAGAACACCAAACCTATTGAATATGATGGTTAATTTTGCCTGGTGTCATCTATAATTATAGGATGTCATCATGATTTGACATATCCTTGGATAATGAAAATATCAGTTGTAATCTTGCAGTTATTTTAGCCAACTTGGTCAGACATGTTATAGCAAATATAGTTACAAAGGACACCTCTCTGACAATTAAAGCCAAAAACATCCAGAGAAGCACGCCTTACCCTGGAATCCATTAAAACAGTGGTTAAATGAAAGAAATCTCTGACACTCACTTTATAATCAATAACTAACATTTTATTTATCTAACTCCTAAAGTGTTAACAAATTTACAGAACTACTAACAAACCAAATAATTCCCCCTCAACTACTAACTATTCCCGAATAAAACAAACTTCTAATGGTATGCTGCTCCAACAGATACAAGAACCATTTATATAAACCAAATTAATAATAAGTAAAAAAATGAAACTTAATCTTTCAAAACAGACATAATAAGTCTTACAGAATGTTCTTTGCCCACTCGGCTGTCCTCCACTAAAGAATGCCTTCCTCCATCAAATTCTTGTGACAGGAATACAAGAGTACCATAGTATATTTATTTAGATGGTGCTAACTCTGAGATCTTAGAGATTTCTGTGGGAACCTGTGATTTTTATTTTCTTCAGAGCTGATCGCTATTGAGAGCTATTATCTTAGCAGATAGCAGTTTGCTCTCACACCAACATTCAAATGCCCCCTTATTTTCTAACCTTGATGACCTATTAATTTCTTAAAAGACAATTAGTCCAAGGTTCATTGGTCTTTTTTTCTTCATTATTCATTCATGGGATGAGGGCTGACTAGGCAGCATTTATGGCCCATCCCTAATTGTTTAGAGGGCAGTTAAGATTCAACCATATTGCTGTGGATCTGGAGTCACACGTAGGCCAGACCAGGTAAGGATGGCAGTTTCCTTCCCTAAAGGATATTAATGAACCATGGGTTGTTTTCCCCTGACAATCAACAACGGATTCACGGTCATCATTACACTCTTAACTCTAGTTATTTATTGAGGTCAACTTCCCACCATCTGCCATGGCAGGATTCAAACACAGGTACCTAGAACATTAACTGGGCCTCTGGGTTAACAGCCTAGTGATAATACCATTAGGCCATCGCTTCCCCTGTTGAGCTTTAGTATCGAGGACCTGGATTAAATTAATGGGCCAAATTCAAAAATCTGTTGTCTTGATAAGAATGCTGCTTTGCCTGCTAACAGTACCATCTTTTGATATAATGTTTTAATTTCAAGAACTCTCTGTGTACCTGCTGCTGCCTGTAGAAATTTCCAAGCCAAAAAAACACATACGCCCATCATTTTACAAACAAATTCTAATGTCCTGCCTTCCAATCCACAAGTACAATACCAACCTCACAACAATATTTTTTAAAAGAAACAAGAAAGACAGGGCATAAATCTAAAGTAATGTGCAAATGAATCAAGGGTGATGTGAGTAAACAAAAAACTTTCAGACAACACTTAGGGCATAAAATGTACTGCCTGAAAATGTGGTGAGCACAGGTTCAATTGAGGTACTAAAGAGGGCATTAGATTTCTTTTTAAAGATAGATGTGGGGGAAAAGCAGGAGACTGGAACATTTTAAAATAACATTTATAGTGAGTCACAATTCATCTCTTGAAGACCAAAAATAATGTGCTTGCTAACTTCTGTTGAATCTTTTCAGGCATCAGCTGATGACCTTTGAAGCTGTAGCAGCTGGATATCAGCTATAGCTTGCTGGATCTGTTCTGCTTGGTTGTAACCAAAATGCACTTGGAGGTCGAGAATACATTTTTTTTAACTAGATTTGGGAATCATACAAGTATCAGGAAAAGTTATCTGTAAGCCTGGTTTGCATTGTACTTCAAAATTGCACTTTCAGATCTTCACAAGTAGACATTGTAGTCACAGAGATGTATTTGAGAAAAGATTTTGAAAGATTACTTCCAATGAATTGTGGTCAATTCCAGCCCACTTCACAAATAAGTAAAAATCATTGGCATTGCACTGAATACTACATATATGGTTCCATTTTGCAAGGATGCACATTTCATTTGGAGTGCTTAATCAGCTGTAAATAATTGTATGTAAAGGACTTCAAAACAATCTTTAAAGAGACATGGAGCAGGTTTTCTAAACTGTATATAATATTACATTGTATGCAGTGGAGCGGAAACACATCAGGGTTTTAATGAGGAAAGCCATAAAATAATGTGATTGGCCACCTCTTCCAAAAACAGTCAAATTATTTGGAAGCCTGCCAAAAGTGCTCACAGTCAATGATGAGGATCATGGGAGGCTCCAATTGAGGCTTGAAGCTGAAGTGATGCCAACTCCATTGATGTACCTGCTGTCACAATTATGATTCAGCTTCTGATGGGTGAGGTCTCAGATGACTGCAATACAAGAAACACCCAATCAACAGTGAAATGCTGTAGTGCAAGCTCAGGCCGCGATCATGCAAATTCAGCTTGCTGTCATGCAAGCACAAATTGTTGCTTTAATCTATGTGGATTGCAATGCTCGATTGAACTCATAGGCTTTCACAGCAGCCCGCAAGCTGTCCTCCAGCAGATTACTTGGATATAAAATGGACATCATACGCAAGAGTGGAGTGCCTCCATGGTGCCTGAACTTCTTCTTCTCTAAGAAAGATGTTTGGAGTCCCAGCAATTCCACGCTGTCAGTTTGCTCATCATTGCACATTAGCCAGCCATCTGATATAGAGTGCTGTCCCTTCTGACTTAAAAGTCACAGATTGCAGCCTCCTGCACCTTGAACTGCTCAAGGTCAGACCTTACCAGACCATTTTCAGTAACCTCATCAAAACATTGGCAGTCTTCAAAGTCACAAACCCACAATCACTACAGCATCATAGAACGACGAGAACAGAGAAAGCACAGACAAAATAAGCTTCAAGAGATGCAAGAGGATGGTTCTTACCTTTGTAAGTGAACCCTAGTGCAATGACAAAAGTATGACACCAAGTTATAGTCCAACAGGTTTATTTGAAGACACAAACCTTTTGGACTTTCGCTCCTTCTTCAGGTGTCAGTGAGAGAGGTGGCATCAAACACAGAATTTATAAACAGAAGTTCAAAAGTTCATTGAACTGAAGCAAATGTATTGAACAAACCTAAGGTGTCTGTTAAAGCTTTAATCAGTTAGAAAGGATTGATATGCAAATCCCAGAATTTCTTTCAAGTCACTGCCCCAAGATAATTAAAGGTTTTAAAATGTGAGGCTGGATGAACACAGCAGGCCAAGCAGCATCTCAGGAGCACAAAAGCTGACGTTTCGGGCCTAGACCCTTCATCAGAGAGGGGGATGGGGTGAGGGTTCTGGAATAAATAGGGAAAGAGGGGGAGGCGGACCGAAGATGGAGAGAAAAGAAGATAGGTGGAGAGAGTTTAGGTGGGGAGGTAGGGAGGGGATAGGTCAGTCCAGGGAAGACGGACAGGTCAACGAGGTGGGATGAGGTTAGTAGGTAGATGGGGGTGCGGCTTGGGGGGGGAGGAAGGGATGGGTGAGAGGAAGAACAGGTTAGGGAGGCAGAGACAGGTTGGACTGGTTTTGGGGTGCAGTGGATGGAGGGTAAGAGCTGGGCTGGTTGTGTGGTGCAGTGGGGGGAGGGGGCGAACTGGGCTGGTATAGGGATGCGGTGGGGGAAGGGGAGATTTTGAAGCTGGTGAAGTCCACATTGATACCATTAGGCTGCAGGGTTCCCAAGCGGAATATGAGTTGCTGTTCCTGCAACCTTCGGGTGGCATCATTGTGGCAGTGCAGGAGGCCCATGATGGACATGTCATCTAAAGAATGGGAGGGGGAGTGGAAATGGTTGGCGACTGGGAGGTGCAGTTGTTTGTTGCGAACTGAGCGGAGGTGTTCTGCAAAGCGGTCCCCAAGCCTCCGCTTGGTTTCCCCAATGTAGAGGGAGCCACACTGGGTGCAGTGGATGCAGTATACCACATTGGCAGATGTGCAGGTGAACCTCTGCTTAATGTGGAATGTCATCTTGGGACCTGGGATAGGGGTGAGGGAGGAGGTGTGGGGGCAAGTGTAGCATTTCCTGCGGTTGCAGGGGAAGGTGCCGGGTGTGGTGGGGTTGGAGAGCAGTGTGGAGCGAACAAGGGAGTCACGGAGAGAGTGGTCTCTCCGGAAAGCAGACAGGGATGGGGATGGAAAAATGTCTTGGGTGGTGGGGTCGGATTGTAGATGGCGGAAGTGTCGGAGGATGATGCGTTGTATCCGGAGGTTGGTAGGGTGGTGTGTGAGAACGAGGGAGATCCTCTTTGGGCGGTTGTGGCGGGGGCGGGGTGTTAGGGATGTGTTGCGGGAAAATTCTGTAGATGACATGTCCATCATGGGCCTCCTGCAGTGCCACAATGATGCCACCCGAAGGTTGCAGGAACAGCAACTCATATTCCGCTTGGGAACCCTGCAGCCTAATGGTATCAATGTGGACTTCACCAGCTTCAAAATCTGCCCTTCCCCCACCGCATCCCTAAACCAGCCCAGCTCTTCCCCTCCATCCACTGCATCCCAAAACCAGTCCAACCTGTCTCTGCCTCCCTAACCTGTTCTTCCTCTCACCCATCCCTTCCTCCCACCCCAAGCTGCACCTCCATTTCGTACCTACTAACCTCATCCCACCTCGTTGACCTGTCCGTCTTCCCTGGACTGACCTATCCCCTCCCTACCTCCCCACCTAAACTCTCTCCACCTATCTTCTTTTTTCTCCATCTTCGGTCCGCCTCCCCCTTTCTCCCTATTTATTCCAGAACCCTCACCCCATCCCCCTCTCTGATGAAGGGTCTAGGCCCGAAACGTCAGCTTTTGTGCTCCTGAGATGCTGCTTGGCCTGCTGTGTTCATCCAGCCTCACATTTTATTATCTTGGATTCTCCAGCATCTGCAGTTCCCATTATCTCTAATTAAAGGTTTTATCAGGATACCAGAGGTGACATCTCAGGTCAGACAATGCATTTTAGGTGGGAGGCCTTGTTTAGAATCTAGCTGTGTTTCACTTGGGTTTAGACTGGTTTTATTTCCAGAGTAGGAATGTATAAAATGTTACATTAACTGTCTACAAATTGTGTGATTTTTAACAAATTAGAATTTATCTGCAACTACAAATCTGCAAAGGCAAATTCACCCCATATACTTATATGTTTGCGTGCATGTGTGTATGAAGGAGAGAGAGAGAAAGTGTGTGTGTGTGTGTGTGTGTGTGTGTGGGCATGTGTGCAATGTCACCCTTCAACAAATATTTACTTGTCTCCTGCTCTGGATGTAAATCATTCATATTTCACCATATTCAGGTAAAGTCTCTGTCCTAGTCCCGAAACTACGTCTAGTTTTGGTATCTGACTTATTAGTTGAAACAGTATCATCTACTAATGGTGTTGTTTCATATTTATTTCTGATTTTAAATTGCAATGTTTATTTTGGTGGTTTATGCTTTTCTGTTGTGGTCAGTAACAGAGGGGAAGAAAGGTATAAGATTATTAGCAAATGACATATTAGGATTGTGGTTATCAGTATTGCACTTGGACAAGTTCATTCTTCAAATTTTGGCTGAAAGGGGGAACTGAGCTTGCTTGTCTTCAATTCTCTCACTTCTCTGTAAAGTCAATGCTGGCAATATGCAGCAAACCACTATGAATCTTAACAGATGCTCAACTGTGTACCACAAAGATCTTCGAGCTCCAGTGTTTAAAATTCCAGGATGATCAAATGCAGCCATAACAACAGACTGTCGGGACGAGAACTAAAACACCAGGCACTGACTTATAGCTTGCGATTTAAGGTTACATGTCACATTGGCATTGCACATGTGGAAACTTTTGTAATTCCATTAGAGGGAAAAGTTAACGAGCAACATCCTGAATGAGAAGTTAAGGAACTGGAGTAGCCTTAGACCACGAGGTCCCTCAAGGATGTTCTACTCTTGCACAATAGCTGATGTTAGACTTCAATTCTACTTTCCTACCCAGTGTCCATTACCCTTAATTCTCTCTAAATATAAAAATGAATTTCTATCAGCCTTGAATATGTTCAATGTCTGAGTAGCCACAATCCTTTGGGGCAGGGAATTCCAGAGACTCAGTCAATAGATCTCTTCTTATCAGTCTTAAATAATTGATCTCTTGTGCAAAGGTATAGCCCCCATGTTCTAGACTCTGTAACCAGGGCAACAGGCACAAAAGGGTTTATCCTATTGAGCTTCCTCAGGATCTTTTATTTTAATGATTCCGTTGCTTACTTTGCCAAACTCCACAAAGTAAAGAACATTCTACTCAACCTCTCATCATACAATAAAACCCTCCCTGTAAAAATTCACTGCAAATTCAAAAGATGTTTATCCTTCCTTAGATAAAAGGAAACCAGAACTTTGAATAATACATCAAAACCGAATGGGTTTGTGGATGCTGCAAATCGAGTCAGAGAGTGTATAGCATGGAAATAGGCCCTTTGGACCAGATATCCTAAATTAATCTTGTCCCATGTGCCAGCCTTAGGCCCATATCCCTCTAAACCCTTCCTTTTCATATTCCTATCCAGATGTCTTTTAAATGTTGTTATTCTACCAGCCTCCACCACTTCCTCTGGCAGCTCGTTCTACGCATGCACCAGCTTCTGTATAAAAAGTTGCCCCTTGAGTCCCTTCTAAATTTTCCCCCTCTCACCTTAAACCTGTGCCCTCTAGTTTTAGACTACCCCACCCCGGGGATAATGATCTTAGCTATTTACCCTACCCATGTCCCGTAAGATTTTATAAACCACAATACGATCACCCCTCAGCCTCTGATGCTCCAGGGAAATTAGCCCCAGTCTAATCAGCCTCTCCATATAGCTCAAACCCTCCAACCCAGGCAACATCCTTGCAAATCTTTTCTGAACCTTTTCAAGTTTCACAACATCTTTTTATAACAAGGACAGCAGAACTGAACTTGCTTAACCAATGTCCTGTACAGCCACAACATGACTTGCCAACTCCTATACTCAATGCACAGATCAATAAAGGCAAGCACACCAAACACCTTCCTCACTGTCCTGTCTACCTGGGACTCCACATACAAGCAACAATGAACCTGTACTCCAAGGCTTCATTGTTCAGCAACTCTCCCCAGGATCTTACCAGTCAGTACATAAGTCCAACCTTGATTTGCCTCCACCTCTAACATGAAAGAAACTAGATGCATGCTCTCCATGGGCTCAGTCACTTTTTACAATCAATGGAAAATTGTTCCTGGCTGAGCTCCAACGCTGCAGTTGTGGCTGCAACATTTGGCAGATTTGAGCTCAAGTATCCTTTCTGAAGCACAGACATCTGACATCTTTTTTCCATATCGAAGATAGGCAAATTGCTCCTTGAACAATCTGAATCAATCATATTGACTCTGATTTCTCCCCTACTTACCTTTCTAACAGTTTGCCCCACTTATCTTCCTCTCTTATGATTTCACTAAGTCATGTTGCATTCCAAGTAAAATATCTACTGGTGAACCCATATTCATGTAGAATTCTTGAAGATTGCCAAAAGGCCATTTTTCACATGCAACTCCATTCACAGTCAACTTTTAGAACTTTGAATGACTTGAAAACAACAAAATCTTGTTCAAGAAAAGTTACAGCGAGTAGAGGTCAACCTGTAACTAACCAATACATAAAAGAAGATGCCTTTATGTAGTGATCTGAAGTGGGGAAAATGCTTTTGCAGGAATGGTAAGCTCCAAAGTTGTAATTCTAAGATTAAATGACACATGGGCTATATCAGAGTAATGGGCCTCTCAGCAAACCATTGCCTCTTCAAGAACAACTGGGATGGTAACAATTTCTGGACATCAGCAACATCCATGTCCAAACTGTGACTAAAGAAAAAATCGTAATCTGTCCTGCTCAGGGTTTTTCATCACAGATTCAGTGTGCAAGCAAACATCCTCACCAACTTTATTTCTGGAACAATACACCTGAGAAGTGTGTGCATACGCCAAAACTCCCATCTTGTTGCTCAAAAAACACTTGTGATACCCAAACAATCTGTGCAATCAATCCCAATGTCTGTCCAGTGACTTCTACAAATCACCAAATATGTTAGTCAAATTGCAAACTCATCTCTCTAAACGTAGAGTAAGAAAATGTCTTTTGAAGCTAGATATTAGATTTGAAATTATGTTGGAACTCAAAGCAAGTCCTTTTCCTTGTCAGCCCTCTGCTTGTGAACCTACATTGGGTCTTGTTCCATCAATGTCTCAATTTCAAAATTTTCATCTTTGTTATTATGTTGTCACTTTTTCTCAACTCTCTAATCTTCTGCAACTTTAGCAACCTTTTGAGATCTTTGTACTTTTCCAATTATTGGCTCAATTCCTGCCCTTAATTTAATCCAGAGGTACAAGTAAGAGAAATATTCCTGAACAAAAATGAAATGAATCAGCTTATTATATAGGCAGAATTGAAGACAACATACTTAGAGAAAAAAAACTTTACGTAGTAAAGTTAAGCAAGATACAAAAAAAATTTGGACATCTGTAGAGACCATCTTTAAGTAGTTTTGTACGGATAATATACAAATAATGGACTGAGCTTAAGGTTTGTATCTGGATTTTTATGTTCAATGTCTTATTTTGTTTATGTAATTGTCCTGCACAATTCAATTCAATTCGATTGAAAGATCTGGTCACACCTCAACTCTGAGAATGGGCTGTGCAGCACTCTGATGAAAACAATTAACCTCAGCTCATCCTAAAGATACGAGGATAGAACAAGATACAGTTCTGTGATTAATAATGATATTGCAGGACTGCAGTGTCATCCAGATTTTTACAGTCGAGAATTTAATCAAAAATATGAGAAGAACTGTAAAATTACAATAGCAGTAGTCATTTGAATCAACTTGACATAGCACAGCTACTCAGAATGACATGCCACATTGTTAGCAGGATTCTACTTAAAGCACAATACTACAGTGATAAATTCTTCAACTCTGAGGGTTGGAAACTCAAGTGCAACTGATCTCGTCAGAAATCAAAGGTGTCATTTAATCAGCATAAGCACCATTGTGCTTTCTCCTCAACTAAATCTTTTAATTTCAGGATAATCCTGGAAAGTTGATAATCCACGTCTACTTTGCCCTGTGATGAAAAATGAGATTCTACTTTATCCTCCCTCTAAGGAAAGCAGAACCTTAGATTCATTTATCTCTACGATTGAGGCCAATTCTGCGGTTATCACTGCCATCATTCTCTCATCTGTCCTGCAAACTCATATTCTCCGAGTATCTCACCTACCTCACATGTCGCAATGCAGCAACAAACACGCTTGGGCTGGCAAGTGACAAGTTGCAAATGCACCAAAATAGTGCCAAGCAACAACTATCTCCAACAAATAATCAAACCATCTTCCCCTGGCATTCAATTGCATTACCATTACTGAATCCCCACTATTAAATCCTGGGGGCTTTCCATTGGCCAGAACTGAACTCCACAAGCCACATGAACACTTTTTCCCAGGAATTCTACAGTTGGTAACTTACCTTTTGACTTCTCAAAGCCTGTAAACCATTTTCAAGGCACAAGTCAGGAGCACGATAGAACAGTCTCCACTTGCATAGTTGAGTACACTTCCAACAACACTCAACACATTCAAAGTCAAAAGCAGTCCAGTTGATTGACACCTTATCCATAATCTGTTATTTTTGACACTGTTTCCTACTACATCACTGATGCACAATGGCAGATGTATGTACCATGCACAATATACATTTCAGCAAAGATCCTTCAATAGTACTTTCCAAATCCAAGATTTAGACCATCTTGAAAGACAAGGGCAACAGATACACAACCACACCTGAAAGTTCCTTACAAAGCCAAACACCTTTTTGATTTAGATGATAAGATACAGAAGCAGAAAACTGCCATTCACCCCATCAAGACTGCTCTGCTATTCAATCATGGCTGATATGTTTCTCAATCTCATTGTTCTGCCTTCTTTCTGTAACGTTTGATTGCCTTACTAATCAAGAATCTGTCTTAAAAATAACTTAAACATCATTGTCCAGTGGCAATGAATTTCACAGATTCACCACACTGTGAAACATCTTCTCCACATTTACTCTATCCAGGCTTCTCAGAATTCTGTAAGTTTCAATGACTCCCCTGCCATCCTTCCATGCATGCATCACACACCTAGACACCTCACCACTCCTCATAATAAGCCTTTCATTCCCGGAGTCATTCTCGTGAATCTCTTTTGGAGCCCCTCCAAGGCCATCATATCCTTCCCGAGATATTGGGCCCAAACATGCTCAAATATTCAAAATGTGGCCTGACCAGAGCCTTGTAGTGCCCAGGTTATACATCTCTGCTCTTGTATTCTTGCCCTCTTGAAATAAATACTAATATTGCTTTTGCCTTCCTAAGTTTCAAGTGAACTAGCATGTTAAACTTAAGAGAATTCTGAACCAGGACTACAAAGTCCCTTTGTTCTTCAGATTTCTGAAGACTTTCCCCATTTAGAAAATAGTCTGTGCCTCTGTTCTTCCTACTAAAGTGCATAACCTTGGACTTCTCCACATTAAATGTCATATGCCATCTGCCATCACCTCCCTCTTTCACTTAACTCCCTGTTTCAACAAACTGGTTCATTTATGGCCTTCGGGGAAGGAAATCTGCCATCTTCACTTGGTCTGGCCTCCATGTGACTCCTGACCACTAACAACATGGTTGACTTCCAACTGCCCTCTGAAATGGCCTAGAAAACTATTCAGTTGTACGAATCGCTGCAAAGTCTCAAAGAAATGAAACCGGACAGATCTCCTGACATTGTCTTTTCTGGCACATATGTTAATTGGCAGAAACAGTCCTGTTGACCCTGCAAAGTCCTTCTCACTAACATCTGGGGATTAGTGTCCAAATTGGGACAGCATTTCACAGACTAGTCAAGAAACACCCTAACATTGTCATATTCACACCTTACAAACAATGTCCCATCACTATCCCTGGATATGTCATAGATCATAGATCATATAATCCCTACAGTGTGGAAACAAGCCCTTCAGCCCAACAAGTTCACACTGACATTTTTTTTCTCAAAGCTTCTCACCTAGGCCCTCCCCCCTGTAACTCACCTAATCTACACACCCTTGAACACTACGGGCAATTTGGCATGACCAACCTGTCTAACCTGCACATCTTTAGGCTGTGGGATGAAACCAGAGCACCCACAAGAAACCCACGCAGACACAGGGAGAATGTGCAAACTCCACACAGACAGTCACCATGTTCCACCCTTTGGAGCAGTGTGCAAAGCTGTCGTTTGTGAGTGATGGGACTGCTGACTGCCCACATTAGTATCAATCTGTTCTGTTCCTCATATTCCCAATGCAAAGTTTCAATGTAGATCTAGATACAGCAGGCATTATCATTGCAATTGTTGTGATGCAATGAATATGCAGAGAAATGGAGGAGGAGCAGGTGAGACAGCAAACCGAGGACCAGCAACAACCTCCAGCAATGTCAAGCAGCCTGATGAAGAGGAATTGCATCTGAAGCTCCCCTCAGTGTTTGCAGGAAATACAAAGAGCTGATTCAATCATCCTCAATGTAATTTCCTCCCAATGGGGGCAGGTGCAATGTCGGTGCAGACTGAACATGTCCCTGAACACTGTCACTGAACAATGCCAACTGCTGGAATGGTACGCTGGACCTGAAGGAGTGAGTGACCATTCTGTCCTCGTGGCCATCAAGATGACAGCTGTGTGAACTTTTATGTGATATGTTGCATCGAAGGAGCCACTATGGGCCTGTGTGTTGCCCTCAATTGGCTGCCAACAACAGTATTAAGGCTGTTATCAATGCCATTTATGCAAGATAACAGCAATTAGTCTTATTTCCCCAAGACGAGACTAGTGCTGCAGCCCAGGCATAAAATTTGGCAATGTAGCTGGCTTTCTCCTGTTGCAGGGTACACATTATGCTGAGTGGACCATAACAGTTCAGTCATAGACAAATGTTCCATTCCATCAATGCGTAAGTCATTTGTGATTGCCAATACAGCTTCTTATGCAGGGGTGGGAGTTAAATATGTTGCCACATGAAACATTCCAGGATATCCCACAGTGGTGATTATTTTCACCTATACCAAGTGGGAGAATCCAGTTAACATCGGACAAGAGGGACACTATAGAGTAGTGACAGTTAATGAGGCAAGATTGAGATGATTGCACGAGAAAACCTGCTCGGCATCATGGAGCAAAATCCTTCATAAAATGTGACAAAGCTGACAATGAGTCAATTTCTGATAAGATACTGCCACTATTCCTTCTACAGACAAAATTCATGTGCAGTTCGACAAGTGTGGATTTAGTAAGACATTTGTTAAAGGAACAGAGTTTTATTAAAGTCATGGCGTCATACAACACAGAAACGGACCTTGGGTCCAAGTTGTCCATGACGACCAGACATCCCAATTTGATCTAGTCCCATTTGCCAGCATTTGGCCCATTTCCCTCTAAACCTATTCATATACCCTTCCAAATGCCTTTTAAATGCTGTATTGTGCCAGCTTCCACCACTTCTTGTGGCAGCTTGCTCCATACACATACCACCTTCTGCATGTAAAAGTTGTCTCAAGTCCTTTTTAAATCTTTCCCCTCTCACCTTAAACCGATGTCCTCTAGTTTTGAACTCTACCTCCCAAGGAAAAAGATCTCAGCTATTTGCCCTTCATGATTGTATAAATCCTCAGCTTCTGATGTTCCAGGGAAAAAAGGCCCAGCCTATTCAGCCTCTCCCTATAATTCAAATCCACCAGTGCCAGCAACATCCCTGTAAATCATTTCTGCATCCTCTCAACTTTAATAGCATCCTTTCTACAGGAGGGTCACCAGAATTGTACACAGTATTATAAAAGTGGCCTCACCAATGTCCAGTACAACAGCAACATGAATCCCAAAGCCTATGCTCAATGTTCTGACCAATAAAGGCAAGTGTGCAAAACACTTTCTGAAGAAGGGTCTGGACCCGAAACGTCAGCTTTCCTGCTCCTCTGATGCTGCTTGACTGGCTGTGTTCATACAGGTCTACACCTTGCTGTCTTACCTTCTTCACCACCTTGTCTACCTGTGACTCCACTTTCAAGGAATGATGCACGTGAGCCCCTAGGTGTCTTTGTTTGGCAATGCCCCATATGGCCCCACCATAATATGTCTCAGTCCTGCCCTGGTTTGACTTAACAAAATGCAACACCTCACATTTATATAAATTAAACTCCATCTGCCACTCCTTGGCTTGAGCCTTTTTGACAAGGCAGCAAGGAGGGTTGATCAGGGCAACGCAGTCACTTTGGCATCCTCTGACAGCACCGTTCAAACCTGCAAACTCTACTATTTAGAAGCACAAGGGCAGCAAATGCACAGAAAGGCCAACACCTACAGGTTCCACTCCAACCCTCTAACCCAATTTAGAAATATTACCACTCCTTCACTAGTACTGAATTAAAATCCTGGAACTCCCTAATGACACAGTAACTGTTACTACTCAGTGCAAGTACAAGAACAGCAACAATTCAAACAGACAGCTCATCTCCATCCTCAAGCAAAATTCGGACAAGTAAATAATGCTAGCCTGACCAGCAATGCCAACATCCTATGAACAAATAAAGAAACATGCAAAAAGGCACTTGATAAAGATCCACTAAACAGGTTTATCAGCAATGTTGAAGCTTATTGATTAAATGGTAGTGATTACATGAACATATCATTGGTCAAGTGGCAGGAATAAAGAATAGTGTTGAAGTGTTGTTTTTCAGATTGGTGCAAGGTGCCAATTGAAGCACCTCAGGGATCGATATCAAGACCAATGTTTGTATATATCATTTTAAAAAGGCAAGTAGGACCCTGACTTTGAAGCAGAGAGTACAAAATCAAAGAAAATTCATGAGAACAAATTATTATGTCCAATCCTGGGCAGCACACTTCATGAGCGATATAAGTGCCTGAGACAGAACACGGTAAAGATATACATAAATGATTCCTTAAATGAGGAGCCTTGGTTTTGTGGAAGGAAAGGAGAAATTGGATTTGGTTCACTTAGAAAAGAGAGAGTTAAAGAAGCCATTGGAAATGATCAGAATCATGAAGAAGCTGAAACACACTATATAAGGAACAATTGTCTCCATGAATGGAATCTCTAAGAGCTAGAGAACATTCACGTTGAACAGCAAAGAATCAATGTTGAGATGAAAAAAAAATCTTGGTTTCTAAGAATGCTCTATTGGTCCAGTCTTTGGAGGTGGCATCTCACAACGTTAGCCCTGCCAGTGTTCTCTGGTGCCACAGGCCTTGCATACAGAGTAAAATGCTGGGCATTTTCTTGGTGCAGTACCAGACTATACCAACAGCATTGCTCACTGGACTTACCTGTATTGGCTGTTATCAAAAGGAAGAGACAGGTAGATAATGGAAAATAAACTAAGCATTGTCAGTGTTCTTCCATTAGTTTGGCATTGTATTTGCAGCAGTTTTATCCGGATCGTCCTATGCAGTAACCATTGCATTAGTCCAAGATAGCTTTTTGGAATGTTTCAGTTAGGGTGATTGTTATCATGAATTTGATTATTCTGGCAGTTAGCTCAGCTGCCCTGAAGTCCCAATTACACACCTTGATCCTACATTTAGTTATGAATTGGCCAATAGCTTCTTTCAGTTGTTGCCTCAAGGGCAAGAATTCCATATGGTGTATTCTGAAGCTGAGTCTCACTTGTAACTAATCTTCGAGTGCTGACCATCTTTTTCCTGATTTTGCAGGTGGTCATTAGATAGTCCTGTGGAGGACTTTATTGTCTGTGGTAATTTCAATTGAAAAGGTTTGTTTCTGTAGCTGCAAATTATTAAGGTCTAGAAAACACAATTCGACACATTGTCAGAACAAAGAAAATCCAGATAGAATCTGTTGCCTTACAAATGAATGGTCAAAAATATATGGCCATCCTTTTGCAGGATTATTTTCTTTTTCCACAGCTTTAGCTCTTGGTTCTGTCCACAAAATGGTCATTTTAGGCAGGAAAATAGCTTCAGAATCTCCAGTGTAAAAGCAAAAAAATATAAAAGCTTGAATTTTTTATTTCAGCTGTTAGGAAGTGTCACTGGATAGATTCTTCTTCCTATCCCAGTCTGTCATGTTTAGCTTCAGCAGTTATGAATTTTCACATCTGTGGAGATCTAGTTAAATTGAGATCACCTGCAGCCTGCTGTTCAATATTGCTTCTGCTTAAGCTTTTCCGCAATGACACTTCTACTAATCAAGCTTCCCAATCTTACCGCAACTTAAAGCTTCCAACTGGATTGAGATGCAATCCTAGATTGAAGGTATAGTGTATCGAATTCTTGTTTAGAGTAAGTCTTGGCAGTAGTCACTCTCCTGAAAGGTGCAGTCTCTAACCTTGATCAGTGTTGATTTCAGACTGGCCACGAGTCATTGGTCTAATACAGCACACCCTGTCAAGGTGTTTAATGGTGAGCTGTGGATTCAGATAGCACCCTTGAAAGATACATGTCATAATATCACAACACAGCTGTCCTCATTTTCAGCCAATGTGTAATTCCAAATCTGCAACAATGTAGTTGACTCTTAACTACCCTCTGAGATAGCCTAGTAAGCACTCAGATTAAGGAAATTTTGAGATGTTGGACAAATCTGGACATTTTCACTGATGCTTACACTCAATCTAAGAATAAAAAACATTGCATGTGACCTGGGCAAGGGAGAGGAATCACGAGTCCTGATGCTACTGCTGTTTGAGGCCTTTATTCTCTACCACCCCCAACTCTAACCTTCCCTTCAGAACTGTGGGGCAAAATTTTTTTTCTTCAAAGGCTCTTCTTGAGATTTTCTTCAGAAATATTTCGATTCTTACGAGCTACATTTTCGTTCTGGGAGCTACTTTTCCATTTTCACCAACTCATTTAATGCAATCATTTAATAACAGCTACTTTCTGTGTTTTTGATGACAAATGGAGTAACCTTTACACAGAAAAATAGAATTAGAGGGATTTATCAACATATATAATTATCCTCAGGCCACACTATATAAATTGGCACAAGACAGCAAAAACAAAAGGTCTTTTTTCTTCAAAATTAATGGCATGCTTCTACACTAAAAGCCACCACCAAAATATACCTTCTCTAGATAAGCGAGGTCAATACGTGAGACAAATATGTTCCAATTGACCTCTTCGCAACTCACTTTCCTATCCAGCTTTTTGTTAACAGTAAGTTTATTGACCATACTTTAAGTCCCTTCATCTTAGTCATGAGTATAAATTGTTAAAATTTGAGGCACCACGGGACCTTGTGACACTCATTTCATCTTACCAACCAGAAAATGGTCTATTCATTCCAACTCTTTTCCTATTAGCCAGCTAATCTTTTATCCATGCCAATACATTACCTCATACTCCATGAGATTTCACTTTCCACAATATTTCTTGGTGTGTTACCTTATCAAATCTTCCCTTTCTCCAGAGCACATATTGTCAAACCAAGTGAGCCAAAAAGTGTTTCTTTCATATTTACCGCACTTCAAGCTCTTGCTCCAGAGTTCAGCCAAAAATACCATTTCATAGATTGTTGTAAAATTTGACATACCCCAGGAGATTACAGGTGTCTTAGACTGCAGACACAATGTGTATCAACCAAACAACTATTTCTCAAAGTCTAAGGGGGATAGTCATTAGTCAAGACAAGGGAGATGCACCCTTCATTTGGGGTATCCCAGCACAATTCACTAGTCCTTCAATTTTTTGAAGTAATTATGAAGGTAGTGAAGAGGTTTTAATGATATGAATTTATAAAAGGTATTTGATAGGAGATTGCTAACTAAGGTAGAAACCCAGGAATTGTCGGCAAATTATTGACATGGCTGGGAAATTGCTTGAATGGCAAGTGACAGAAAGTAGGCACAATGGGTGTGTACTCAATTTGTGTTTGACAAGATGTGAACAGTGATGTCCCATAAGAATCTGTATTAGGGCTTCAATTATTCACTTGGCATGGCAAGTCACATCAGATGAAGAAGGGTCCTCTCTGATGAAGGGTCTAGGCCCGAAACGTCAGCTTTTGTGCTCCTGAGATGCTGCTTGGCCTGCTGTGTTCATCCAGCTCCACACTTTGTTATCTTGGATTCTCCAGCATCTGCAGTTCCCATTATCACTGAGCAAATTTCGATATGTGACTTGCCATGCCAAGTGAATAATTGAAGCCCTAATACAGATTCTTATGGGACATCACTGTTCACATCTTGTCAAACACAAATTGAGTACACACCCATTGTGCCTACTTTCTGTCACTTGCCATTCAAGCAATTTCCCAGCCATGTCAATAATTTGCCGACAATTCCTGGGTTTCTACCTTAGTTAGCACTCTCCTATCAAATACCTTTTATAAATTCATATCATTAAAACCTCTTCACTACCTTCATCTGATGAAGGGTCTAGGCCAGAAACATCAGCTTTTGAGCTCCTGAGATGCTGCTTGGCCTGCTGTGTTCATCCAGCTCCACACTTTGTTATCGAAATTTGCTGGTGGCTCAAAGTTAAGTGGCATCGTGAACAGTGTAGATGATGGTGTAAAATTACAAAGGAATGCTGTTAGAAAAAAAGAATAGGGAAAACTGTGGCTGATAAAGGTCAATATAAGCAAGAATGAGGTCTTGGCTTGAAAAGGACAGATCAGGGCCTTTCTGGATTGTATGAAGTTAAAGGAATGGATGTTCAAAGAAACTTGGATCTTCATTGATCTTTAAAATGCCAAAAACGAAGTTGTGATCATTAAAGTAGGAGGACATCGGGGACGCCCGGGAGTGGAATACTCCACCTTGGGAGCAGATGCAACGGAGGTGGAGGAATTGCGAGTAAGGGATTGTATTCTTGCAGGAGGTTAGACAAATGCTTGACCAACCAACATCCACTAGCCCCTACTTGCATCCACTTACCACCATCCCACCTAACATTCCCCAGCCACAACCGCCTTCCACTATTTATTTACAAGCTCCCTTCCTACTGCATAGTCCTGATGAAGGGTGTAAAGTCGAAATATCAATTTTCCCATTCCTCTGATGCTGTGTGACCTGCTGTGTTCTTCCAACTCCACACTGTATTGAAATATCCATGGCTGGACAGTCTTATGAGAAAAATATGGACAGGCTAGGCTTGGATCTGCTGGGGTTTGGGTTGTTAAGAGTCAACCACATTGCTGTGGATTTCGCATCACATGAAGGCCAGATCAGGGAAGGACTGCTATTTCTTCCTTAAAAGACATGAGTAAACTGAGGGGTTTTTACAATGAGCAACAGTGTTTATACAGTTTTCTTCGGGTTATGTTTTTATTGAATTCAAATTTCACCACCTTGTGGGATTCGAACCCAGGTCTCTGGAGTATTAATCTGGGGTTACTAGTTCAGTAGTATTTCCACTTTGCTTATATTACCACTAAAGAAATAAGATCATGTGGTGTATTGATAGGATGGATGTGAAGAGGATGTTTCCTCTTGTGGAAAAATCTCAAAATAGGGATCACTGTTTAAAGAATAAGATGTTGCCTATTTGAGATAAAGATTTTTTTTCTGTCACAGAAGATTATAATCTTTGAAATGTCTTTCTTCAACAAGCTGTAAATGCGGAGCCTTTGAATATTGTTAAATTGGTAGGTAGACTGATTCTTAATAAGCAAAGGATTGAAAGTTTATTGGAGGTAGGCAGGAATGTCGAATAATCAGGTCAGCCTTGATCTTATTGAATGGCAGACAGGTTTGGAAGGGCTGAGTCGACTACTCCTGTTCTTAACTTGAAAAGTTGTATTTTTATCTATGAATTGGTTACAAATATGGGGAACTGCCAATACATGCAGCTCTCTAACTAAGCTAGTTTCAAGGAACAATGATGGTACGCACATGAATAAATTGAAACCGATGCATTTCCATGTTAAATTTAAAATCCAAAATTCAGCCACCTTCATGCTCTCAAATATTACATTAATGACAATGGAATTGGGTTCAAATGTTGTCACTATCATGCCGAGCCTCCCTATTTGACCAGGAGACATTTTAACATGGAGGCACAGGATCATATAACATGGAATCAGGCCTTTTAGTCCAATCCATCCATGCCAACCAGGCTTCCTAAACTGAACATGCCCCATTTGCCTGCATTTGACTGATATCACTCTAAACCCTCCTATCCATGTATCTGTACTAATGACTTTTAAATGTTGTAATTGTACTCACCCCTACCACTTCCTCTAGCAGCTTGTTCCATACACGTGCCACTTTCTGTGTGAAAAAGTTGCCCCTCATGTAGCTTTTATATCTTTTCCATCTCACCTTAAAACTATCCCCTCTAAGTTTTAGCCTCGCCTATCCTGGGAAACAGACCTTGGCTCTTCACCCTATCCAGCTCCTCATGATTTTATAAACCTCTATAAGGTCACCCCTCAGACTCCGAAGCTGTGGGGAGAAAAGCCCCAGGCCATTCACCCTCTCCCTATAATTTAAACCCTCAGTCCTAGTAATATCCTTTTAAATCTTTTCTGCTTTCTGAAGTTTAACAACATCCTTACCATAATCGGGCAACCAGAATTATTCGCAATACTCCAAATGTTGCTTTACCAATGTCTAGTGCAACTGTAACATGGCATCCCAACTTTATACTCAATGCTGTGACCAACGAAGGAGAGCATGCCAGATGCCTTCTTCATCACCTGTCTACCTGTGATGCCACCTTGAAGGAATGACGTACCTGTAACCTTAGGCTGTTCTGTTCAAAAACACTCCCATGGGCCCTGTTTTCAATTAAAACTCTTAATGCAGCTCTCTAAAACCCTGGTTAGATCACACTTGAAACATTGAGTACAGTTCTGGCCACCTCATTATAGGAAGGATGTGGAACCTTGAGAGAGGGTGCAGAGGAGATTTAGCAGGATGTTGCCTGGACTGAAGGGCAGGTCTTATGAGGAAAGGTTGAGGGAGATAGGGCTTTTTTCATTGGAGCAAAGAAGGACGAGTAGTGACTTGATAGAGGTGTACAAGATGATGAGAGGCATAAATAGCGTGGATAGCCAGAGGCATTTTCCCAGGGCGGAAATGACTGTCACGAGGGGGCATAATTTTAAAGTGATTGGAGGAAGGTATAAGGGAGACGTCAGAGGTAGGTTCTTCACATATACAGAGATGGATGCGTGGAATGCACTGCCAGCAGTGGTGGTAAAGTTAGATACATTAAGGACATTTAGGCGACTCTTGGATAGGCAGATGGATGATAGTAAAATGAAGAGCATGCAGGTTAGTTTGATCTTCCAGTAGGATAATAGGTTGGCACAACAAAATGAGCCGAAGGCCCGGGACTGTGCTATACTATTCTATATTCCATGTTCTAAATTAAGGTTCCTAACGTTTCTGGGATCATTCTTTTTTCTCTGGGAGAAGCTCCTTTTTACATCAAACCTCAATCAAAACTTCTACGAACTGAAACCAAACAACATCATCTTTTCTCAGCAAATGAAATCATTTTCCTAATACTTAGAGACTGAAAAAAAGCCCTTTTTAAAAAAAATGTTTATTCTGTCAAATTATAAAATTCTCATAGTGCAAAGAAATTTCTAATATCACCCCAGCAATCTGTCCCTCACAAAGGTTTTGATAAAACAAAGGCACCAGAATTACAGACAAGGCTAATCATTACACCATCTCATACATACAGCCCAAAATTCACAAGTCACTTGTCTAAAATCCGAATTCTAAGATAAATTATCTTTATATAAAAGTCATACACCTTACATCACACTGCTAAGTTGCAAGTAACATTTGTTCCACGCAAGTGCCAGGCAATAACCATCTTTATCAAGAGACATTTGAGGTGTTATCATTGTTGAGTTCTCCACAAGCTACATACTGAGAACTGGTATTAACCAGAAAATGAATTGCACCAACCATATAAATACTCTCGCTACAAGGACAGGCCACAGCTAAGAGTTTTGCGGTAAGTAATTATCAGCTTGACTTCCCAAAGCCTGTCAATCATCAACAAGGCAAAAAGAGGGTGGTGGAACACAGTTCAGCTCCTATAATACTCAAAAAGCTTGACAGACTATCCAGGACAAAGCATCCCACCTAATGGACGCCACTCCCACAAATATATCCCCACTCCAACACTATGTATAGCATGTACCATCTCCAAGATGCACTCTACAAATTCACCAAAGCTTCTTAGAAACCAGGGACTACTACTAACTGAAAGCCAAAGATAACCAATACACAGGAAAAGCACCACCTGAAATTTCACCTCCAAGCCACACACACCTTAACTTGGAAATATATTGCTCTTCCTTTATTGTCACTGGGTCAAATTCCTGAAACTCCCTTCCTAACACCATTTGATGAACCTACATCACATGGAGGGTCCATGACCCAGTGGTATTATCACTAGATTATTAAACCAGAGACCCCAATAATGTCCTGGGGACCAAGGTTTGAATCCTGCTACAGCAGATGGTAAAATTTGAATTTAATAAAAATCTGGGATTAAGAAACTAATGATGACCATGAATCAGTTGTCAACTGCTGGAAAAATACATCTGGTTCACCATTGCCCTTTCAGAAAGGAAATCTGCTCTCCTCACCTGGTCTGGCCTACATGTGACTTCAGACCTGCAGTAATGTGGTTGACCCTTAAAATGCCCCCTCGGCAATTAGCGATGGGCAATAAATGCTGGCCTAGACAGAGCTGCCCATATCCAAAGAATAAATAAAAAAGAAAACAGACTGCAGAATTTCAGGAAGATAGCTCACCACAACCTTCACAGGCTATTTGGGGATGGGCAATAAATGTTGGCGAAAAAGTGTGAAAGCATGGGTACTTAATGGAAAGATGTTATAGGATGTACATAAATAGAATAAGGACCACATTGAATTAGTAGACACATTAAAAAGATGTATGGAGACTGTAAATCATTATTCTACTGGAACAATGAGAAGAATGAGAAAACATTATGACAAAAGATATAAGATACTGGGCTAATTTCCATTCTGGGAGAGAAGGCTTAAAGGAGACTTCATGAAATCATGCAATAGTTTCAATACGAGAAGGCTCTTCAGTCTATATATACTGTTAGTACTGATTTTCCGCAAGAGCAACTCAACTAATGCCAATCCTTCACTCATTTCATTCTGAGAGGTTACAGGAAATGGGAAATTGAAAAATAATCACATGGTTCCAACATATGATGGTCTTTGGAGATTGGATTGAACTTTGCTCAAGGGGTAAAGCTGGAAGGAACTGTGCTCTGCTACTTGCTGTACTGTCTGACAATGGGTGTTAATCAGAAGAATTCCAGCTGCCCTGTACCAAATGTTCTCACCTTGATGAACAGAGCTAAAAAGTTGTCATGCCACAGAAAACAAATTCAGCTTTTTAAGCAATACTTTCATGGCTGACTTATCAAATAATTCATCTAGTTCAGAAGGACTCATCCATCCATCACATCGCAAAAAAAATTGGAAGTGAAAATTAGACAGATTTTATGTGAAATAAAGACACGTACATCTGTAGAACCTCATTTTCGGTGAACACAGACTAGAATCTGCAAAATAAAACTGTTCAAAGTAGCAAGGTCAAACAATATTTCCGAATTCTGCTTGAATTTTTTCAGCACAAGTTTTTTTTCAAAACCTAGCAATCTATTTTAGCAAATACTCTAATTCCTTTGAAAATCAGAAATATTAAATACAAAATAGCTATTACCATAATTTTAATTTCATTCTTGCAAAGGAGAATGATCACATTTTAGCAATCTTTTAATGTCCAGAGGATTTCCTGAAAATGTCACTGCTTTGGTTAGTTAATTGGGCAGAATTCTGTAATCACAATGACAGTCCCTGAAGACAAACCCAGAAATGGGCAGAGCTTCCTATTGTGCTGTGATTATTTGAAGAACAACAAACAAACTTGGTGGAGGTGTCAGGACCAAGTAATTAGTGGAAGTTGTGGACAGGAAGTGACTGAACTCGTTATCGGCCTAAGGCATTGTGGGTCCAGGCACTAATTTTAGGATCACCTGGGCATGCATCAAGCACCTATAAACCAACTGCACCATTTTGTAATTTCTGGTACAGGATGTGAGGATCATCACCTTGACCTCCAGACTCAGCCAACACATGGCTCTGAGCAAGGTATCATGTTTCAGCAATGCCTCCCTTGTGTTTAGCATCTAGACAGCCAGGGAATGGTGGGAGACACATTTCCCCAACAACAGCTTCAGCCTACTGCCTAAAGAAGCCAGATTAGAGACTATAATGAGCAATTAGCAGATTTATGATCTACAGGTGTACTACAGAAAGTGGAATAACAACTTCATCTGCACCATCCTTGTGAGTACAATGTAAGATCAAAAGATCTCAAGGGACGAGCAAGTAAAGTATCTCAGTGAGGCATGTGTTAGAGTGAATGAAGTCAAGGAACAGCAGCAGATTCGTCTACAATGGACCTGGGCCCGAATGTTCGAGTAAACTCCTTTATCATAGTTCAAGTGGCTTGTGAGCGAGAGTATGGGCAGATGACCCAGAATGACCCATTGTCAGTCCCACAAATGCATGCTGATAAGAGTTAGGTGTCTATTGAGCATGAAACTGATTGTCATCTTGTGTTTGCAGGAGAAACTGTTACATAATATGAAATAACAGGCAACGATGAGTAGAAACATACCTAATACAAAGGCACTCATGCTACACAGGTAGAACAGTGGAATAGTTTAAGGGCAAGACTGCCGAGCATTTACAGGTTCTGAAACAGGACAGCAGTTAGAAGCGGATGAAATAGCTTTGGGCTTGATCCGAACTGCTGGGTAGAAAAGAGATGCACAACAGGAAGGGATGGGATGGGAAAAGTGAGTGTGATTAAAGTCAGGCTAATTCTTTGTGTTCTTTAACACAGGTTCTAACCGTTCAGAAGGAGAGCCTGCACCATCACCCGGGACCCTGCACTATATCACTGAGGAGGAAGGCATTGAAACTGAAGAGGGTTCAGTGCTATATCCTTCCACGCATACCCTCTATCAGCTCAGATACAGTCACCTCAGTGAGAATGCAATTATGGTTGAAGTTTTGATCTCTGTGAGCATCACAGACGTGCCATAGAAGCTGACAGAGGCTGTGACAGCCAAGAAATCTGACAGTTTTGGAGGGCTGTTAGAGGCCAGGCATCTGTCACACAGAGCAAGGTTCAGCAAACAACTGAGTGCTGAGTGTGCTTTAAAGTTGATGAAGTGGTGACCTGGTAAGTTGGAGAGATGGCACCAGGGCCTCGATCAAATTATCCCTTTCCTGAGATAGTCATGGAAACGCATTCGCACAACTGAGGAGGAGGAGGATTGCTAGGCCAGATTTTCTAGTGAATCCTCACAGGGCACTCTAAGGGTGAGCAGCCACTCTCAGTCCTTCTGCCAGTGACCCCAATGATTCCAGGAGTAGAGGCAAAAGAGGGGGCAAAAGAGAGGCAGACCTCAGGAAACCAGAGGATCGTCACCATTATTTGAGGAATTGGGGCACTGCAGTCTGCAGACTGCTTCCACCTCCGCTTCATATGTCAAGGTGTCATGTCAGACTAACTGATGGAGTACATAGCTGCATGATGCTGCATAGGTATTGTACCAGTACAATATAGCCTGCGTTGGCATTCAGGGTCCTGCTAAAACCTTAATGCCAATTTAAACTGAAGTGGCTGTCACACTCACTATCCTAGTCTAAAAGCAGGGTTTGTCTGATACTTACCTGTGTCGAGACAGGTTGAGCAGAAATTTTCTGTCAGGCTTCCTGAAGAGTGTTCGAGCTTCTTTCATCCTAGAGTTCAACAAACTGCCTCCTCCATCCCTTAGAGGTGGGTCCCTGCTGATTCCCCTTACCCCACAAAAATGGTGGACAAGTTAATCACTCAGGTTTAAAAAAAATGTCTTGGTTATCCCAAAAAATAAATTTGTTTTCTCTATTATTGTCACTGTGAATGATTGTGATTTGCTTAAAACTAAAGTAATTTATTTGCTTATTTATTTCTACTCAGAACATAATTTTTCACAGTTTTATACATCAGTAAGATATTCCTCCCCCTATCCTACATCCCACCCCCACCATACTGTGGTATAATAAGATTCATACAAGTCATGCTGATGTAACTGATGACATACCTTTGACAACAGCAAGTGACAAGACACCAGTCTAGAATTCATCAAGCACATAGTGCAGGACTTAAGTGTAAAGTGAAAGAAGTTGGTAACACTCCTTGAAGCACCACACAAAATTTCAGGAGAACATAATAATAGAAAGCAATTGAAATATTCAGAAGGTTTGATAGCAGTAATTTATCTCTGCTTTGAGATTTATATGTCTCTTTTTCAACTGTAGAAATTTCTGTTCTCTTCGTTGGTGGGCTTGGAGATGGGAAAGCTTGTAATTAGGAGCAGCAGTGTTGTACTTGAATCTTCTACCTTTCCCACCTCTCCCAGAATGAGTCTCTGGGTGGAAAGACGCCTTCCTGCCCTGCTGCCAACTGAGAGTTTAAAACAGCCAATTAGTGGCTACTTTAAAAACCTTATCACACCACTGCTTATACTAACCCAGCTGCAGGTGGGTCTGTTGGCAAGCAGCACTCATGATCGCTAAAGTTGTGCAGTCAGTTTGTCACCTCCAGGATTTCAGGACGGCAGGTCTTTCGACCAAAGCAATGCCTCTTTTGAGAGACTCAAAATCAGGAAAGAACACCCACAGAGAGCCACTCTCCTCTGCTTGTTGCTGGTTCTCTTGCACACTTCTCCAAGTGATAGCCCTGCATCCCACTTGACAAACACACACAGGCTCCACCTCCATTATTTACCTGTGGAATGGGGCACTCTACTTCCCTGAACTCTGACAGCAACCATGGTTGTCCCAATGATGCTGCTGAGCATGAGAGCTGCCAGCCCCCACAGTCTTGATTCCGGGAAAGTTAGGGCGGGGCGTTGGAGGGTGCTAACTGGTGGCTTCACTTCTGCCTTGTTGGCTTGTGGTTCAGTGGTCCTTCCTGAAAAGAGGCAGCACAGGTCTCTTAAGCAGTCCAATGACACCCCTCAGCACCCAAATAAAATTCCATCCATTAACTCAATTGCTCATTCCGCAGATATGACCAGACCTTCTCAGTATTTCCAACATTTCTGTTTCTAATTCAGATTTCTAGCATCCATAATATTTTGCTTATATGTCAGAAAGGACAAGTTGGGCATGGAATGGGTACAAAATCAACAATTTGAATCTCAAGTCACCTCACAGGAGTATTACCAAACAAAACCTGATACTAAGCCAAACAGGAATAGGGGATATAAGAGCAGGAACAACCTATTCAGGCCTTTAACTCTGTTCAGCAACTCTGTAGCTGATCTGATTGTGGACTCAACTCCACTTTCTTGTATGTCACTTCACAACCTTTTACTCCCTTGATGATCGAAATTCCTTTCAAGTTATTGTCCTGAGAGAACTGAAGGTTTTATCAGTGTAAAGAAGTGGTGATATTTTAGGTCTGACAGTGCATGTTAGGTGTGAGGCCTTGTTTAGAATCTGTTTGTGTTTTGGTTTGGAGTCAGACTGGTTTTATTTCTAACGTAGGAATTTATAAAATGCCACATTGACTATCTACAATTTATGCACTTTTTGAACAAAATACACTCTATCTGCAAATGCAAATTCACCCCACAGCCTTGAAAGGAATGTATATATACATACTAATCAATTAAAATCTTGTAACTGATTAAAGAATTAACAGCATCTTAGGTTTGTTTAGTACATCCTCATCAATGGTGTGACCCTTGATCCTTTCCTCATGAATTCTGTGTCTGATGCTACCTCTCTCATTAAGACCTGAAGAAGGAGTGAAGCTCTGAAAGCACGTGTTTTCAAATAATCCTGTTGGACTAACTTTGGTCTTTTGAGGAAGCATCACCGGACCCGAAACATTAACTCTGTTTTGTCCTTCACAGTGCTGCCAGACCTGCTGAGTTTTTCAATCAACTTTGTTTTTGTTCCTGTTGGACGATAACCTGGTGTTAAGTGATTACTGTTCTTGTTCACCCCAGTCTAAAACTGGCACCTTCACATCACAAAATTTTTAAGAGTCAAAAGATAGATGTTTGTTAATTCAGGTTAGAAAGGAATCAAAGGTGGGTGAAGAACATAAGAACTCGGAACTGAGAGTGCAATTCAACCCCTCAAGCCTGCTCCACCAATTGATATGATCACGGCTCATCTCATATTGGCCTCAGCTCCACTTACTTGTCTGTTCTCCATAATCATTTGGATCCATTATTAATTAAAAATCTGCCTACCTCCTCCTTAAATTTATTCATCATCCTGACACTCACCACACTCTGGGGTGGTGAATTCCACTGAGAAGTAATTCATCCTCATGTCTGGTTTCGATCTGCTACCTCCATTCTAAAATTATGATCGCTTGTTCAAGGTTGACCCACAAGGGGAAACATCTTTTCTTCATCTACTTTGTCAAATTTTACATAGCTTAATTAGATAACCTTTCATTCCCCTAAATTCCAGAGGCAGTCTGAGCCAAAACTGCTCAATCTCTTTTCGTAAGACAAAGTCCTCAACTCTGGACTCAATGTTGTGAATGAACCTGGTTTCAATGTAGTTACATCCTCCTCAAGTATAGGGACCAAAACTGTCCGCGATATTCAGATGCAGTCTCACTGATAATCTCACTTGTATAATTGCAGCAACACATGCCTACTTTAAAATTATATTCCTTTAGCAATAAATGCCAAAATTTAATTTGCCTCTCCATTTACCTTGTGTACCTGTACTCTAGAATTCTGCAAGTTATGCCTGAATACCTCCATACAACCATAAATAATAGGATTGAGAGTAAGTTGTTTGGCCCCTCAAACATACTCTGTAATTCAACAGGGTTATGGCTAATCCAACACTCATCGAGTCATATGGCATAGAAAAAGGCCCTTCAGCCCACTATGTGTACGCAAACCACCAAGCACCAAACTACACTGATCCCATTTATGTGCATTTGGTTTATAGTCTATCCAGATGCTTCTTAAGTGTTGCGAGACTCATAGCCCTCTGAGACAAGAATTTCCTCCTCACCTCAGTCTGAAATTGCCATCTTAATTCTGAGAATGTGCTGAATGGTGTGAGACTCTCCTATGAAGGAAAACGGTCTCTCAGCAGTCACCCTGTCATGCTCTGTAAGGATCCAATTAGTTTAATTGAGATTGCTGCTCATTTTTCTAAACTCCAGTGAGTTGAATCCCAAACTGTTTAGCCTATGCTCATAAAAAATCCCTTCATATCAGAACAGAAAAGGCTGCCTTAGAGCACTTTCAGGGAGCTATGGACTTGAACCCCAAGATCCTTCTGTACATCAATGCTGTTCGGAGTCCTGCATTAACAATATACCTTTCCTTAACATTTGACCTGTCAAAGTGCAGAATCTCATGCTTACTCAGATGAACCTCCACATGCCATTTCTCTATGCATATCTGCAACTGATCTATATCCTGCTGTATCCTTTGACAACTTCTCCACGATCAACAACACTTTGTATCACCTGGGCACTTCCTAAGCCACCCAACAACATTTTCATCAAAAAGTCATTTGTATATGTCAGAAACAGCAAAGGTCTCTGTACAAATCCTGCAGAACACCAATAGTCATGGACTTCCAGCCTGAAAAAGACCTTTCCATCATTATCCTCTGTCTCCTATGGGCAAGCCAATACTGAATCCACATGGGAAGTTGCCCATGGATCCCATGCATCTTAATGTTCTGGATGAGTCTGCCACGAGGGTCCTTGTCAAAAGCCTTACTGAAATCAACATAAACAACATCTACTGCTCGACCCTCATTGATCAAATTCATCACCACCTCAAAAAATTCAAACAAATCAGATAACATGACCTGCCCTGCACAAAGCAATGCTGACTGTTCCTAATTAGTCCATGCTTTTCCAAGTGTGCGTAAATCCTATCCCTAGAATTCTCTCCAATATCTTCCCAACCATTAATGTGAGACACACTAGTTTATAGTTTCCTGAACTGTCCCAATTTTCATCTTGAACAGAAGAACAACATTAGCTACTTGCTAGTCCTGCAGGACCTCTCCAGTGTCTAGTGAGGGTACAAACATCTTGTTCAAGGCCCCAGCAATCTCCTCACTTGCCTCTCTCTGTAATCTGGGGTAGATACCATTGGACCCTTCTTTCTGGATCTCAGAGTGCCCTAGCATGCTCCACACCAATAGCACTATCCTCCATATCCTTCTGCTGGGTGAATACTAATGCAAAGTACTTATTTAGGAGCTCACCCACATCTGCCTCCAAGCACACGTTCCCTCCTTTGTCCTTGAGTGGTCCCATCTTCTCCCTAGTTATCCTTTTGTTTTTAATGTATCTATAGAATGCCTTGGAATTCTCTTTAACTCTATTTGCTAAGGCCATTGCATTGCCCCTTTTTGCTCTCCTAATTCCCTGCTTGAGTACTTTCCTGCTTTCTTTATTCTCCTTTATATTATTCATTCACAGGATGAGGGTATCGCTGGCTAGACAGCCTTTGTTACCAATCGCTAATTGCCCAGAGGGCAGTTAAGAGTCAAACACATTGCTGTGGGTCTGGAGTCATATGTAGGCTAGACCAGGTAAGGATAGCAGTTTTCTAAAGGAAGGAAACTTCTGTTACATCCCCTCATGGGCCCTGTCTGATTTAGCATCCCAAATCTTACAAATGCTTCTTCTTACCTCTTGGCTAAACTCACAACCTCGCTTGCCATCCAAGAGTTTCTTACCTAGCCATCATTGTCCTTCATCCTTACTGGAACATACTGATCCTGAACTCTGATCAACAGGTCTTTAAACAACTCCCACCTATCAAGTGTGGACTTGTCCAATAATAGCTGCTTAATACTGCAGCTGCCTAATACTGATGTAATTTGCTCTCCCCAGTTTTGTACCTTACTACAAGGTCCTCACTTATCTTTGTTCATAGCTATCTTAAAATTTAAGGAGACGTGATCACTGTTTCCAAAATGCTCTTCCGCTGAAAGATCATTCACCTGGCCAGGCTCATTCGGCAATATATCCTCCAGTAAGGCAGTCCTCCAGCTGGATTATCCACTTAGTATTTCAAGAAACCCCCTGGAATGCACTTAATTTCTGCACCTCGGTCTCTTGCTGTAAGGAAGTTGCAGTCAATATTGGGGAAGTTAAAGTCACCTACTATGGCAATTTTCCATAATCTGCCTACATGTTTGTTCCTCAGTCTCTTGGTGGATGTTGGGGAGGGGGAAATCGATAGTATAACTCATTGCACCTATCTTATTTTTGGGCTCTACCCATATTGCCTCAGTGGATAAGCCCTCCGGAATTTTGTCTGTGAGGGCAGATGTAACTGATTATATAAATGGAGAGAAACTTCATTGTGCTTTAGTTCCAAGAGATCTGAGCATTATTTAAATGGGGAAAAAGTGCAGAAAGCTGTAGCACAAAGGGACTTGATGGTACTTGTGTGCACAAAATAGAAAATTTGCACACAGGTGTAGCGCTTAATTAGGAAGGTTAATGAGATTTTGGCCCTATTTCGAGGAGGTTGGTATATAAGTGTAGGGAGGTCTTATTGCAACTGCACAAAGTGCTGGCGAGACTACATTGGGAGTACTGTGAATAGTTCTGGTCCCCTGTTTAAAAAAAATTATTTCACTGGAGGCACTCCAGAGAAGGCTTACTAAAATAATCCCTGGTAAGAAGGGAGATTACAAGGTATAGAGCTGGATGACCACAGCAGGCCAAGCAACATCAGAGGAGCAAGAAGGCTGACATTTTGGGCCTAGACCCTTCTTCAGAAGTGGGGGAAGGGATGGGGGTTCTGAAATAAATAGGGAGAGAAGGGGAGGCAGATAAAAGATGGACAGAGAAGAAGATAGATGGAGATGAGACAGACCCTTCATCAGAAAAGGGGGAGGGGAAGAGGGTTCTCATATAAAGGAGATCTCTCCTCTATCCATCTTTGATCTGCCACCCCCTGTCTCCCTATTTATTTCAGAACCCTCTTCCCCTCCCCCTTTTCTGATGAAGGGTCTAGGCCCGAAACGTCAGCTTTTGTGCTCCTAAGATGCTGCTTGACCTGCTGTGTTCATCCAGCTCTACACTTTGTTATCTCGGATTCTCCAGCATCTGCAACTCCTACTAGCTCAAAGACCAGATGTCTTCTCTATTATCACAATTCCGGTCATTCTGATGTAGGAAGGATATTATTAAACTGGAGACAGTTCAGGAGCGATTACCAGAATGTTGCCTGTAATGAAGGATTTGAGTTACAGACAGAGGTTGGATAGGCTGGGGCTTTATTCACTTGAGGTTGAGAGGTGACCTTTTGGAGGTTTTTAAGGTCATGAGGGGCATAGATATGGTGAATGGCAGGTATTTTTTCCCCTTAGGGTAGGAGATTTCAAGGCAAGGGGTCCTATTTTTAAGGTGAGCAGAGAAAAATTTCAAAAAGACATGAAGGACAACTTTTTTAGACAGAGATAGGTTCATGTGTGGAATGAGCTTCAGAGCAAGTGCCAGATGTGGGTACAGTTGCAACATTTAAAAGAGACATTTGCATAAATGCATCAGTAAGAAATATTTGAAAGGATATGGGGCAAGCACAGGCATCTGGGACTGGTTTACTTTGGAACTATGGTTGCATGGACTGTTTGGACCGAAGGGTCTGTTCCCATGCTGTATGACTCTTGATCAACCAGAATATTTGATCAACTGGCACATTCCTGGTCCCCTAAGTATGAATTAATGAAATGTTTGAGCTAATTTTTCCCATCTTATGATGCCAATTGTTTTAAGTTCTACTTTTCTTTTGCTTCTGCATCACTTGTTAATATAGGGATAGTGCTAGTGTCCTCTGTCATGAAAATTGAGGCAAAATACTGATTTAGTGTCTCTGCCTTTTCTTTAAATTTGTCATTTCAATATTAGATCAATTTGACCTTCCCCATGCCCGTTATTTAGTTTAAAGCCCTATCTACAGTCTTAGTTTTGTGATTTGCCAGGGCTCTGCTGCCAGCATAATTCAGGTAGAGTCTTTCTCATTAGAACAGTTCCATCTTTCTCCTTTAGGGGGGAAGTCTTGCTCTCCAAAGGACCAACGATCACTTTAGCTACTCTTATCCTCCTTTTAGATACTTACGAAAGCTTTTGCTTGCCATTCTTATCTTTTGCGCTTGTTTTATATCATAATTTATCTTTGCTCTTTTTCATCAACTTGTTAGTAATGTTTTGTTAATCTTTAAACGTTTCAAATCTTCCAGCCTGCCAATTGCCTTTGCAATATGGTATGCTTTAGTTTTGCTTTATGTTAGCTTTAACTTCCTTGGTTAGCCACAATTTTTTTTATACATATTATAATCTTATAAACCAACAACCTTAAATTATATTTTTACTTTGTCTCTGCAATTTTTTTAGTTGGGAGGCATTGAATATCTCCTTATGCATCTACCACTGCTCACCAACTGTCCTATATTTTAGTCATCGATCCTACAGCACTAAGGCCAAATCTGTACTCATTACCTATGTCATTATTTCTGCTGAACTCAAGAATGCTAGCATGAGGCTTAAGTTTCTCACACTGAATATTGAAATTCTAGCATGTTATGATCACTCTTCCCTACAGGATCATTTCCTTTGAGATCATTAAATGATCCCATCTCATTATGCAACATCAAATCCAGAAAAGCCTGCTCCCTGGTTGGTTGCATGACACACTGCTCCAAGTAACAATCTCTAATACATTTAATAAACTCTTTCTCAAAACTATCCTTGCCAATTTGATTAATCTGTTCTACACGCATGTTAAAATTATTCCTGATTATTGCTATATAAGTATCCAATTTGTACTGTGCCACACCATAGAACTATAGGGTGGTACAGTTCAATTCCAGTCTTGGGTGACTGTCCGTGTGGAGCTTGTACATTCTCCTTGTGTGTGCTCGAGGTTCCTCTGGATGGTCCGGTTTTCTCCATCAGTCCAAAGGTGTATAGCCTAGGTAGATTAGCCATGGGGAATGTGGGGTTACAAGGATAGGGTAAGCGGCTGGTGCCAGGTGGGATGCTCTGAGGAGGGATGGTGTAGTCTTGATGGACCACATGGCATGCTTCCACATTTGTAGGGATTTTATGATTTATTGATACTGTTGGGAACTGAGAGAATACTCCCACCACAAACTTCCTTCCCTTGCTATTCCTTGTTTTTACCCAGATTGATTTTACATCATGGTCTCTAGTTTGGAGATCATTTTTCATTTCAGATAACAAAGTGTGAAGCTGGATGAACACAGCAGGTCAAACAGCATCTCAGGAGCACAAAAGCTGACGTTTCGGGCCTAGTCACTTCATTTTTCATTTCAGTACTGATCTCTTCCTTTATTAACAAAGTTGTATCTCCACGATCTCCTTCCTGCCTACCTTTCTGAAACATTGAGTACTTTAGGATATTGAATTCCCAAACCATGACCCCCTGTACTGTCTCAGTAATTACCACCAAATCATATTCAGTGTACTCTTAACTCAATTTTCTTCTCAACACTTTTTATATTCAAATTTTCTTTAAGTGCGATCTATTATCAAGATTTCCTCCTCTTATTATTCTCTAGTGCAATATGACATTGATATTTCTGCCCTTTCCTTTTATTTTCTGGTAACAAGAAGCCTTATCACTAACCTGCATTCTTATCTTCTTTAACTTTGCCATTTCAATACTACATCAACTGAATCTTCCCCATGCTCATTATTTAGTTTAAAGCCCTATTTTCTGCCCTGGTTTTGTGAACTGCCAGGACTCTGGAGCATGATTCAGTAGAGTTTGTCACATTGGAACAGCTTCCTCTTTCTTCTTTACTGGTACAAAATCCCAAAAATTCAGGGCAGCAAGGTGCACAGTGTTTAGCGCTGCTGCCCCACAGTGCCAGGGATTTGGGTTTGATTCCAGCCTTGAGTGACCGTCAGTGTGGAGTTTGCATGTTCTCTCTATATCTGTGTGGCTTTCCACCAGGCAGCCCAGTTTGCTCTCACAGTCCAAAGTCCGCAGATTGGGTGGATTGGCCATGATGGACTGCCCCATAGTGTTTACACATGTGCAGGCTAGGTGGATTAGCCATGGGAAATGCAAGGTTGCGGAGATGGAGGGGTGGGAAGTATAGGTCCAATGGGATGCTCTTCAGAGGGTCAGTGCTGACTTGATGGGCCAGACGGCCTCTACCTCCAATGTAACAATTCTAATTCAAACTTATTTTTTCCTGCACCAATCTTTGAGCCATACACTTATCAGTTTGATCTTACTGACTCTGTGCAAAATAGCTTTTGGCTCACTCAACAGTAGGAGATTATTGCCATTTGGTTTTGCTTTACATTTGGCATCTAGTTGTTCATATTCTCTCAGCAGAATCTCTTTCCTTGTACTAAATGGAACTGAATACCGATCAGTCATGACTGATTGGTGGAACAGGTTTGAAGGGCTGAAAGGTCTATCCCTTTTTCATGTTGCTCAGTTCCTATCAGTTACATATATACATAACACAGTGAAGAAAGTAGCTCTCTTTCCAAGCTGAAATTACAGCCATTAGGGACAATCAGGTCATTTTTACTGATAGCAGCATAATATTCCCAGATTTTTCTTTTAAACTGAATTCAAATATTCAAACTATTATGGTCTCAATCTAAGCAAGAACATCCCCAATCTTACTGTTCTTGCATTTGGCAGCATTGGTTTTATACAGTTATAATAGGTCTCCACAAAGGTTGAATTAGTTATGTCATGATTGTTTCCTGAGCAAATATTATTTTCTATGAGGTAAATAAGTATCACAGCTACATAAGTAAATATACTGGTGTGATTCTCTGCACCTCTGCCTCCACAGAAGTAAATAAAGCTGCTCTCAGTTGTTTTTATTTTCAAGCAGCTTTTGAAAAGTAGATGGCAGGGGTGTGAGCAGATAAGGTTTGAAACTGATACTCTTTCTAAATGGCAAGATTTTCTGCCAAACGGGTCCAGAAATTATTCCATAGAACATTATTTACCCAGAATTTTAAGTATTTTTCTTTAGATTAAAAGCAGCAGATTCATGCAAATTGTCAGATTGTTGTTGCCGGGTCAAAGTCCAGAAATTACCTACTGAACAGCATTGTGGGAGTTCCTTCACGACAAAGGACACTGGTTCAAGGAGCCAACCAGAGTCAACAAGAGATGAGAAATAAATGTTAATTTTTTTTTCAACAAAATTCATATTTGTAGGAATAATTGAAAAAAATGGAATACTCAAGTGTAAAAAATGGGACACTGTCTTGATCTGTCTTGCCTTAATGATAAATTGAAATACTGTTACTCAGAGGCACAATAATTATTTGAGAAAAGTAAATTTTCTATGGATCAAAGATATGGCAGCAAAGTTATGATTTTACTTTATTCCTTCGTGGGATGTGGTTTCAGTGTTTGGAGCAGCATTTATTTCCCATTTCTAAATGCCTGGGAGGACTATCTTTTTGAATTGCTGCAATCCTTAGGTTGTTAGCCATAGTGCTGTTTGGAATGGAGTTCAAGGATTTTTACCCCGCAACAGTCAAGGAATAGCAATATAGCTCCACCCCAGGATGTTGTCAGGCTTGAAGAGGATCTCGCAGTGGACAGTGTTCCCATGCAACTTCTGCACTGATCCTAGGAGGTGACTAGTTTGAAAAGGGCTGCAGGAGGAATCTTGGTGTGCTGTTGTAGACGATGCACACTGCTGCCAATCTGCATCAGTGGTGAAATATGTGAATAGATCATGGGGTGCCAGCCCAACGGGCTGCTTTGTGCTGCACGGTGTCAAGCTTCTTGAGTATTATCAGAGCTGAACCCATCCAGGGGAGTGGATGGGGAGTGTTCATCAGATTCCTTACTTGGGCTTTGTAGAAGGTAGACAGCTTTGGGAAAACGGAAATGAGTTACTCAATGTGGAATTTCTAGCTTTTGATCTGCTTCTGTAATCACAGCATTTACGTGGCTGCTCCACTTCTGTTTCTGGTCAATAATAAACCTATGCGTTTACACAATAAGGTATTCAGTAATGGTAATGCCATTGAATGGCAAGGACTATTTCAATAGTTCTGTTTTGTTGGACATGGTCATTACCAATAACTTGTATGGCATGAATATTACTTGCTATTCATCAACCCATATCTGAAATGTTGTCCAAATCTTGTTCCACGTTTCAATATTTCAATATCTCAGGAGATTCAAATGGTTGCTGAAGATTGTGCAGTCATCAGTGAGCATCCTCACTTTTGACTTTATAATGGAAGAGAGGACAGTGATGAAGCAGTGGATGATGGTTGAGGACACTACCCTGAGCAACTTCTGCAGAGAAGTCTTGAGGCTGAAGTAATTGATCTTCTACAACCATAACTGTTTTTTGTTATGCCAGGTACAACTCCAACCAATGACTGATTGATCAATTGATTGTCACATGTATTGCAGTACAGTAAAAAGCTTTACATATGAGCAATGCAGGCAGATCAATAGCAAGCAAGGATGTACAGATCAAAAAGAATTAGATAGAGGTATGCAGAGTACTTTACACCAGGGGTGCACAAGGTGGTATTCTTATGATTCTCAGTAACTCCAGCTTTGCTCCACTCTTTGATGCCACACATGTTGCCTTGATATCAAGCGTACGTACTTTCACTTTATCTCTGAAGTTCAGTTTTATGATGTTTGGACCAAAGCTTTAATGACTTCAGAAACATGGTGGTCTGGCAGAAAATTAGCTCGCCCTCTGTAGGTAAGTTTTTACTTTGCAAATGACACTTGAGAGCACTGTTGATGATCCTTTCCATTACTGTGCTGATGACTGAGAACAGGCTGATGGGGTGTAAACTGGCTAGAATAGATCGGTACGGCTTTTCACTCACAGGATATGTCTGGACAATGATTCACATTGTTGGATAGATGCTAGTTTGTAGCTGTACTTAACAGCTTGGCCAAGCATGCTCCTAATTCTGGGACACATATCTTCAAAATTACTGCTGGAATATTGTCAGGGCCATTAGCCTTTGCAGTAGACAATGTTTTCGGCTATTTCTTGATTTTATGTAGATAGAATCATATCAGGTGGAGACTTAGATAAGGGTACAAGAATCCCCCTCGTCCTCACGTACCATTCCACCAAACTCCAGATCCAACGCACCATCCTCTGAGACTTCTGCCATCTGCAATCCGACTCCACGGCCAATGACATTTTTCTCTCCTTACCCTTATCTCCCTTCCGAAGGGATCACTCTTTCCATGACTCTGTTGTCCGCTCCACACTCCCCTCAAGCGCCACCTCACCCAGCCCACTTCTGTGCACCTGCAGGCAGTGCTAGACCTGCTCCTACACCTCCTCCCTCACACCCATCCCAGGCCCCAAGAAGACTTTCCACATCAAGCAGATGTTCAACTGCACATTTGCTAATGTGGTATACTGCATCCGCTTTTCCTGTTGTGGCCTCCTCTACATTAGGAAAACCAAGCGGAGGCTTGGGGACTGCTTTGCAGAAAACCTACACTCGGTTCACAATAAATAACTGCACCTCCCAGTCGCGAACCATTTAAACTCCCCCTCCCATTCCGCAGATGACGTGTCCATCCTGGGCCTCCTGCAGTGCCACAACGATGCTACCCGAAGGTTGCAGGAACAGCAATTCATATTCCGCTTGGTAACCCTGCAGCCTAATAGTATCAATATGGACTTCACAAGCTTCAAAATCTCCCCTCCCCTTACCACATCCCAAAACCAGCCCAGCTCGTCCCTGCCTCCCTAACTTGTCCTTCCACCTATGCCCTCCACCCACCTCAAACCCCACCCCCATCTTTGACACACTAACCTCATCCCGACCCTTGACCTGACCTATCTCCTCCCTACTTCCCCACCTACACTCACCTTTACTGGCTCCATCCCCGCTTCTTTGGCCGGTCTGCCTTCTCTCCACCTATCTTCTCTTCTATCCGCCTCCCCCTCTCTCCCTATTTATTTCAAAACCTCCTTCCCCTCCCCCATTTCTGAAGAAGGGTCTCGGCTCGAAATGTCAGCTTTCCTGCTCCTCTAATGTTACTTGGCCTGCTGTGTTTACCCAGCTCTACACCTTGTTATCTCAGATTCTCCAGCATCTGTATTTCCTACTGTCTCAGGTAGAGACTTACATTTGCCAGGAGCTCAGTTGATGGGCCGAGATAGATTATTCATTCTAGCTAAAGATGAATGCAAATGTTTCAACCTTGTGTTTTGGCGAGATGTGCTGAGCTCCCCCAGAATTGAACTTAGGGATATTTACAGGGACTCTATCTTCTGATAGTTGCTTAATTGTCTACCACTATACACAACAGGATATGGGAGGAGAAATTAGGTCTGATCCATTGTTTAGGAATCATTTAGACCTATGTAATGCATCCTGCTTCTCCTCTTTAATGTGCGAGTAGTCCTATGTTGAAGGCTCATTTCTTGTTCTGTCTGATTCTGCTCCTAGCATGCCCTTTGCACTGTTTATTGAACCTTGGATAACCTCCTCAATTGATGGGAATGAGGTCAAGTTGACTTCTTTTGTAAGTTTCAGTTTGATTATCACCTGCCTCAGACCCAGTCTAGGAGCAATGTTCAGCTTGGTCAGATGTTGAACAAACAGAGAATGCTGGAGAAACTGAACATATCTGGCAACATCTGTGAAGATAAAAACAGAGTTAATGTTTTCAGTCCATTATGACTCTTATTCAGAAGAAAAGTAGAAGTGCTACTGAGCCACTCTTGGTAATGAATATTGAAGTCCCCCACCCATACTATGTCTGTCTCAGTGCTTCCTCCAACTGGTTAACATGAAAGAGACCTCATTCACCCATTGGTAGTAATCAGGCAGGCGGGTTCCTTTCCCATATGTGATCTGATGTTATGAGGTTTCATGGGATCTGAAGTCAATACTTCGGTTCCAAAGCAGGTCTTTCCAAACTACATGACTTCCTTGTGGAATGAGACATAGCTAGGTATAGTGACAGCGTTTGAGGTATTGCCTGTAAGATAGGATTCAGTGAGTATGACAATGTCAGGCAACAGTCTGACTAACATGTGGGACATCTCTCCTAATTTTGGCACAAGTCTTCAGATATTAGTAAAGAAGTACTTTCTAAGGTCAACAGGGCTGAGTTTGCCATTTCTAGGTGGCTCGGTTTCATTCCTTAATTGACGCGGAGCAGACAAAGAGGGTATGTGATGGATGTTGAAGAGCTAGGAGAGTGGCAGCTACCTCATGAGCAAGAAGAGGGCATTGAATAAAAGGAACATAATGGAGCAGCTCAATATTTGGTGCAACAAGCTAGACATGACTTAATTGACACCCATTATAATAGATCAGACTCAGGTGAATTTAATGTAAATTTATTGCTACTTGAAAGGCAAGCAGCGCATGTTTGTTTTCTGAAATAAATACTGTGCTTCTTTGTTTTGGTTTTCTTTTTCTCTTTTCCTGTTGTTTAATAAGTCTCAACATTGTCAATTGTTTGAAAGCTTTCCAATATGTAATAATCCCACATTAAATGAGGACAAGATGTTATGATATGCTAGGTTATAGAGGCATGGAGTCATACAGCATGGAAACAGACCCTTCAGTCCAACCAGTCCACACCAACCTTGTTCCCAAATAAACCAGTCCCACCTGCTTACACTTGGCACATATCTCTCCAATCCTTTCCTATTCATAAACTTCTCCAAATCTCTTTTCAATGTTGTAACAATACTGGCATTCATCACTTTCTCTGGCAGTTCATTCCACACATGAACCACTCTCCAAGTTAAACAGTTGCCCTTCTTGGCTTTTCTAAATCTTTCTCGCCTCACCTTAAAAATATGCTCCCTTCTATCGAACACCCCCACCCTCAGGGCAGGACCCTTGTCATTCACCTCATCTACACACCTCATGATTTTACTAACATGTAAATGTTTAGGTAAGGACAGCAGATTTATTTGGCTAAAGGACATTAGTGAACCTATAACTTGTTATGACAAGCGATGGTGGTTACATCGTTGCCATTCGGCTAGCTTTTAATTTAATTTTTAATTTCATTTTTAAGTTTAAATTTTACCATCTGTCAGGATGGGATACAAATCCATATCCCCAGAACATTAGCCTGGGGTTCTGGATTACTAAATTATTAGTCCAGTGACATTAGCACTATACCACCACCCCTGCTGAATATGTTGATGAAGGGTCCAGGCCCGAAACGTCAGCTTTTGTGCTCCTGAGATGCTGCTTGGCCTGCTGTGTTCATCCAGCCTCACATTTTATTATCTTGGAATTCTCCAGCATCTGCAGTTCCTATTATCTCTGACTCTATGTTCATATTAATGTTGGTTTTTCTAAGCTCCACACTATTAAAGTCCTCAGTCTTCTGCAGCAGAAGTCACATGTGACCTTGTAGCCGGAAATTGACTTAGAATTTGCAATTTGAGATGCAAAAAAAAGAGTAACCATCTCTGTCAATGAAGGTAGATAGACTTCGTTGTTTCACAGAATTAGGAAGCACAAAATGTTTTGTGAACCAAGTGTTAGGCAAAGACTTTCATAGGATCCCTACAGTGTTGAAACAAGCCATTTGGCCCAACAAGTCCACGCTGCCCCTCCAAAGAGCATCCCACCCTGGTTCATTCCCCTATCCCTGCATTTCCCCATGTCTAACCCATCTGACCTAAATATCCCTGAAGACTGTGGGCAATTTAGCATGGCCAATCCACTTACCCTGAACATCTTTTGCCTGCGAGAGGAAACCGGAGCACCTGGAGGGAGCCCATGCAGACACGGGGAGAATGTGCAAAACTCCACACAGACAGTCGGCCAAGAGTGGAATTGAACCCAGGTCCCGGGTGCTGTGGGGCAGCAGTACTAACCACTGAGCCACCATGCCAGCCATGCCAGCTTTGGTGCAGGGTGGTGCAGTTCCTGCATTTTGCACTTCGTTTGCAATTAAATACATAAAGGAAAGTAGGCATGACAGGGATGGTAAAGCGCAGTGGCTACAACATCTGGAAATCAATAGAATTTTTTTTTGTCTGAAACAACCATTCCTGTATTAAAGGTTTGTTTGCAACTTGCGCAACTGCTGTAGGAGGATTAATTCCTGCAGATTAAGTAAAATGTAACAGATGATCAGCAATCAGGGTCATGACAGCAAGTCAGACTGGTATGGATAATCAGCGTGCAGTGATGCAGAAGACTTAGTTTTCTACTTTAAGTAATAGGTGCAAGGTTCTTGCTTTCTTTATCGTTAAGAACAAAGCTTGTAGAGATAGGAAAACAAACTGTGGCACCACAGCGCAAGATGAAATTCAAGTTGTGAGAATAAAAAGGAATGTGGTAATGAAATGGTACAAAGTAAGGGTGATGAAACTGTTCTAATTAGATGGGATATGGGAAATCTGAAGGGTGCGTTGCCTTCCTGGTATTAGGATTAATATCATCAGCACACAGCTGGAGATGAATGAGGATTGGGAAAGAGACAATCTAGTTGTTGCGGTCTTCTTCAGAACCACACCACAGGTAGAACTCAGAAAGATATTTTGAAGTTAGAACCAGATTAAAATGAAAAATATCAAATGTGTAAAATCCAAAAACATACCTGAGCAATGTACTAATTGGTATAAGGACAAGCAGATTTGAGAATTAAATACATGGCTCAAGCAGTGATTTGGGAAGAAGGGGTTTGAAGTCATGGAGCATTGATAACAGTATTCAGAAAAGAAGAAGCTGTTAATTTGTGTTGGGTTCTGCTTCAACCAGCTGGACCTGCGCCCTGGTGAATCATAGAATTCACTATTTGGACAGGATTAAAACTGACAGGTGGTTGGCAGGATGCAAGAGTACAGGGAGATTTAGAAATCCAAAAAAAGAAAAGCCAAAAAATAATAAAAATGTGTACAGTAAGTGTTCAGAAAGCCAGAGAGAGTCTGGAAGAGATGGAGAGTTTAATGGCAATAGTGCCTCAGGAATATGTTCCATGCAGTGAATTGGAATTAAAAAGTGAAGAAGTTTAGCTAGGGCATGACGGCCTAAATCCTAGGGTTTCAGAAGAGTTATTTGTGGGGTATTGGATGTGCTGTCTATGATTTTCCAAAATCCACAAGGTTCTTGAAAGGTTCCAACAAATTGGAAATTAACACAGAAAGCATGGTCAATCAAGAAGAGAGGGGATGAGGGAAAGCAGGGAACAAGTTAGGCCAGTTAGCCATACATCAGTCTATAGGAAAACACTGAATGTATCAAAAAAACAAGTCTGAACAATGCACTTTGAAAACCCAAGAATATTTTGATGTAATAAAATGTGAGGCTGGATGAACACAGCAGGTCAAGCAGCATCTCAGGAGCACAAAGGCTGACGTTTTGGGCCTAGACCCTTCATCAGAGAGGGGGATGGGGAGAGGGAACTGGAATAAATAGGGAGAGAGGGGGAGGCGGACCGAAGATGGAGAGTAAAGAAGATAGGTGGAGAGAGTGTAGGTGGGGAGGTAGGGAGGGGATAGGTCAGTCCAGGGAAGACGGACAGGTCAAGGAGGTGGGATGAGGTTAGTAGGTAGCTGGGGGTGCGGCTTGGGGTGGGAGGAAGGGATGGGTGAGAGGAAGAACCGGTTAGGGAGGCAGAGACAGGTTGGACTGGTTTTGGGATGCAGTGGGTGGGGAGGATGAGCTGGGCTGGTTGTGTGGTGCTGTCGGGGGAGGGGACGAACTAGGCTGGTTTAGGGATGCAGTAGGGGAAGGGGAGATTTTGAAACTGGTGAAGTCCACATTGATACCATATGGCTGCAGGGTTCCCAGGCGGAATATGAGTTGCTGTTCCTGCAACCTTCGGGTGGCATCATTGTGGCAGTGCAGGAGGCCCATGATGGACATGTCATCTAGAGAATGGGAGGGGGAGTGGAAATGGTTTGCGACTGGGAGGTGCAGTTGTTTGTTGCAAAACGTCAGCTTTTGTGATCCTGAGATGCTGCTTGGCCTGCTGTGTTCATCCAGCCTCACATTTTATTATCTTGGAATTCTCCAGCATCTGCAGTTCCCATTATCTCTGATAATATTTTGATGTAGTTAACATGGTCTTGTGAAAAGGAAACCCTATTTAAAAAAGAACTGTAGATGTCACAAACTTGAATTTTTAAAAGGCATTTGATAATCACAGAATTTTTACAGCATAGGACGAGACCAATTGATCCATCATGTCTCCCTCTGGCTCGACAAATGAACATTTCACTTCTCAGCGTACGCTGTACATTGTTCCTTTTCAGAGGTTACACAGGATAAAGTATCACTTACAAGATTAGCATAGATAATAAGAGTTCATTGAGTTGGGGATGATAGGAAGCAAACAGTAGCAATAAATGCAGCCTTTTCAAATCAGCCGTACGTGACAAGTTGAATGCACAAGGCCTTAGCTTTTTCCATTCAATAATAATCACCCACAGAGTAACAAATCTAACCTTGCTGATGATACAAAGCTAGATGGGAACGTAAACTATGAAAAAAGACACAATTTGATTGCAGAAGTTAGACAGACAGATTAATTGAGTGGATGATAAGATGGAAGAATGAGTCGTGTCATATCAAGTATGGTTATTCACTTTGATCTCTAAGTAAAAAGGGGGCTTTTGTTTAGAAAAGGCAAGACACTTCAAAGTTTTGATGTTTAGATATACTTGTGTGTATTTGTACAAGGAACACAGAAAGTTGGTATGTATCTACAATTAGCATAGGAAGGCAAATGGCAAATTGGAGTAGACAAAAATAGAAGTCTTCTTATAATTGTATAGGAGCTTTGAGAAAACTACACTTAGGATACACAATTAAAGCAAAATTTGTATTAAAAACAGAAAGTACTGGTAAAACAGAGTTAAGGTTTCAATCCGATGTGATTCTTCTCCAGAATTCCTTGAGAAAAGTCCGATCAGACTTGAAACATGAACTCTGTTTCTCTCTCTACAGATACTGCCAGGCCTGCTGAGTTTCTCCAGCACTTTGCTCCTATCCTAGAATAGGTTTTGTCTTCATATTTAAAGAAGGATATATCTGCATTTGATGCAATACAATGAAGGTCTACCCGATAGGTGCCTAGTACAAGAGGGCTATCTTATGAGATGATACTCAGGTTGGGTAGTCTGTGTGGTTTCATTTTTTAATTGAACTTGCAATGACAATACATCAGACAGGTGATGATGTAAAGTTGCAATACATTTACAACTACAAAATTCTATTTCTAACGAAGAGTCACTGGTACAGATACCTATGTTCCCTCAGAAGCTGTTGATTTTCATTTCCTTCGTACTGTGAAGAGCTAATCGTGGCTGGCAGCAATTGACCTGGTGAACAGCTGGACCTCAGTCACAAATATCCTGGAAAGTCCCAGCAGTGGTGATAATTTCCACCATTAATAAGCATAAGCATGTGCCAGAAAAGCATACTGCATACATCATAATGTGATCAGTGGACAACTGCGTGATTGGACTTGCTAAAGCTTACAAATGGAAATCCTCCATGAAACTCTCTGGAATTTACACTATGCTAATTTTTGAGAAAATTCAGCCCTTCAATTTAAAGTGTAATTGAAAATGTTTACTGTTCAACAAGTAGAAAAAAGTTTATATTTGAAAAGATTTGAGAAAAGTTTAAATATTTTTTAAAAAGTTATGAGTTTAATAGGACAATCTGTAATGGGATGTACTGGTGCATTGACACATATCATGAAACAACTATGTTACAAATGTAGCCTTTCATGTTCACCACAGACACAGCAAACAAAGGCCACCTAACTTGAACAAGCAAACACTGCACAGAGAGTAATCCACTCTGTTCATTCATAGTTTTTCATAGCCAGGTGCAGAGCACTGTTGGCAGAATTCCAGATCTAACATATACGATGAGGGACCCCAAAAAGTCAAAGATAACAGTGTTGATTACACAAGAATACACAGCAGGAAAACTACACTGGTACTTGAGAACACTATCATATTTATCATTAGCAATTCACCATCATAAAATACAGCATATTTGATTACATTTTCTGCTAAAACTATGTTTTCAAATTAGAAATTGGAAACCTTTACTTCATCTGATTACATTATCAGACTTTTACCCCCACATACCAGTAACATTAAGTCTTGTCCCCACAATGTTTGTGTGTACCATAAGGTAAGCCAATTCTTAATTTTTAAATGGCGTATAATACAACATTCATTTGAACCTCCCGTAGGTTTCTTTTTGTTGGTTTGCCATTGTAAAACTGTATGGTCTTGTCATGTAGTGTCTACTTCCTTACCCCTGATGCCAGGAGCTCCAGGTTCATGATTTGATGGCCAAAGGAAGGTGTGTTCATAACGCAGAAAAACTAGTTGAGTCTCAATTTGGAAATCTTTTCAACATACCTAATGGCAGACAGTAATACCAGGACAGACGCTGCTCAGCCATGGGATGGAAAGATATTGGAGTCTTGACCATCACGATTTATAGATATATAGATCTTTATTTGTTGTCAGAGGAGCACAAAATCCTTGGACAGCCAACAGAATGAATCTAGCAGCAGAGACTAGAGATCTAGCTTTTGCAGCAGGAGGAACCTGTTTCTAAGCAGCTTCAACTTCAAAACCCCAATTTCAATAAATAAAAATAAAAACTCAAACTCTGGGGCTGTGTGAACAGGATTCTACCCACTCATGCTTCTTTCTGCTTTCCATGGAGCAGGCACCTTTGTACCAGATTTACACATGGCATTTTAAGAGAACCAGGACAGACAAATCTGTCCGAAAGGGACATCTTGTCACACCTCCTTCCTAAACAAAAACAAACCACCAATGTACAAAGATAATAAAAAGTGAGACTGGATGAACACAGCAGGCCCAGCAGCATCTCAGGAGCACAAAAGCTTTGGTGCTCCTGAGATGCTGCTGGGCCTGCAGTGTTCATCCAGCCTCACATTTTATTATCTTGGACTCTCCAGCATCTGCAGTTCCCATTATCACCAATGTACAAAGATGGTGGGAACTGCAGATGCTGGAGAATCCAAGATAACAAAGTGTGGACCCTCTCTGATGAAGGGTCTAGGCCCGAAACGTCTGCTTTTGTGCTCCTGAGAGCTCTCTGATGAAGGGTCTAGGCCCGAAACGTCAGCTTTTGTGCTCCTGAGATGCTGCTTGGCCTGCTGTGTTCATCCAGCTCCACACTTTGTTATCTAATATACAAAGATGGCTTCATTTTCAAAGACTTTAGTCTCATGTTATTAGTAGGCAACAGTATACATGTGCAATGTTATCCAAAATATTAAATGGTTATGATTAGTAGATACAATTATCTCCAAAACATTCACGGCAGCGTAAATGTTGAAATCTTGCAATGCAAACACCAAACCCAAGGTCACTTTCTCAATGGTGGAATATGCCTTTAGATGAGTATTCAACATTTTGGAGAAATACCCAATAGGTCTTTCTATCCTCTCGTCATCTTCTTCTGACAGTACAGCACCTACACCCTCATCACTTGCATCGAGAGCCACCTTGAATGGCTTTGTACAGTCAGGTGTTGCTAAAACTGGAATGGTGGTTAACACAAATTTCAGGCTGTCAAATGTCTTCTGGCACTTCGTCAACCACTGAAATTTTCTGCACGTCTTCTCAGTTGAGCAACCACACTGCGAAAATTTGGCATGAATCTTCAATAAAAACCACTCAGTCCCAGGAATTGTAGTACCTCCCCCTTCATTGAAGACATCAGAAACTCCACAATAACTTTTGTGTATTGTAAACCATTGGGGCCATCTGTCAGATGATATGGCAGATGAACATGGCTTGGCTTTTGGAAACTCAATCTGCCAGCTTTATGACCAAGCCTGCATCCTGAAGTCGATCGAATCATTCTGCAGGATGTTCCATATTTTCCTTCCACAAATGACGAAAAGTCACCAAATCGTGTATACATGTTACGCAATTGGGTACTTCAAAAATGACCTGATTAGTTAGTCTTTGAAATGTGGCTGGCGAATTCTTCATACCAATTGGCGTGCCTTTAAACTGGTCAAGTCTATTAGGTACCTCAAAAGCAGAAATTTCCTTTCATCTTTTGGATAAAAGTACCTTATTCTTTGAGTAAGACTAGATTAGAAAGAGAAGTTGCTTGTCCCATCTCTCATTAAATCTTCCAACAATGAAAGAGGAAATGAATTGGATTTTATAAGTGCATTGACTTTGCGATAGTCCACACATAATCAGTGGATACCATGTGGTTTTAGCACGATCGCTACAGGTGAGCTCCATCCACTGCAATTCACTTAATGTTGTTTCTGAGCGTGCTTTGAATATCTTTTCGAACTTTTGCCAATTTTAGAGGGTTATGTCTGTAAGAATGTTGTTCAATTTGAACTGCATTTCCTATGTCTACATTAGGTAAAATCGGTATTTCCAAGCTTATACCCATACATTTCTCTATGTGATTGTGACAACTGTTTCGGATCACTTTGATTTTCCTCTGGAAGGAAACTCAATAATTTATCTCAATTTTTGAGAACTTCTTCATTGTCCAATTTAATCTCAGGAATGTCAAATTCAGAATCATCTGGATTTGGTTCTTCACTGTGAGTTGTAACCAGGAATACATTCTCCTTTTGCTTTCTTCCTTATCAAAATACAATCTGAGAGTATTCACATGGCGCACTCTGTGAGTTCTCCTTCTATTTGGCATTTGATCAAATAATTCACCTCACTCAATTTCCTTTAGATTTGATAAGGCCTTTTAACCTTGCCTTTAAAGGTTCACGAACCACTGGTAGTAATAATAATCCTTTATCTCCACAAATAAACTTACAAATTTCGATCTTTTGTTTGTTTCCTATTTCATCACATACTGTACTACTTTTAAATGCTGTCTAGCTGCTCACTCACTGTACTTAATCTCTCCTTAAAATTTGACACATAGTCCAAATATGTAGTCTCTGAACTCTGACTTATCAATTTCTCCATAATTAATTACAGTAGTCCTCTTATCTCATACCCAAAAACTAATTCAAATGAACTGAATTTAGTTGACTCATTAGATGCATCTTTAACTGAAAAACTTACATATGGAATTCCTTTATCCCAATCTTCTGGATAGTCTTGACTCTTGGCCCTCAATATAGTTTTTAAAGTTTGATATCACCATTCTAATGCTCCCAGTGATGCTGGATGGTACAAGTTGGTTTTGAGTTGTGTTATTCTTAAACTATGCACAACTTTCTTGAATAACTTTGATATAAAATTTGATCATTAATCCAACTGTATCTCTGTCGTAGTCTGTATCTAGTAAAAATTTTGAGTCACTCTTCTATATCCATTTCGCCATGATGCTACATAATGGAATGGCCTCTGAAAATTTAGTATACATATTCATTATAGTCAAAAAATACTGATTCCCACTTTTTGTTTGAGCGAGGGGTCCTACAGAATCAATAAAGACTCTTGTGAAAGGTTCCTCAAATGTAGGAATGGGAACTAAAGGAGCTGGTTTTGTCACGACTGGATGTTTACCTATTACCTGGCATGTGTGACTTGTCAGGTAAAATTCAGCCACATCTTTCGGCAGTTCAGGCCAATAAAATGCTTTAATATTTTGGCATAAGTTTTCCTTTCTCTTAAATGACCTCCTACTGGTGCCTCAAGTGCTACCTGCAACACCTCCTTTCTTTAAACCCACCAGTAATACAATTTGATGAACTTCTGCCTATTTTTCATTTGCCTGAACACGTGATGGTCTCTATTTCTTCATCAAGACCACATTTTAAAGTTAGTAACAATCTGTGATACATTCAAATTCATCCTCTGCTTATGCTTTTTGATACAACTGTTTTTTTTTTAATCTTTCTGTTGTAATTCAGCTAACTTCTCGGAACTAAAAATATCCACCTAGTCCTCCACCTGTTCTTGGTTTTTTTTTAAATCAACCGTGTGATCAAATATAGTTTCTGATAATTGAGCCAAAAAAGAAATTGCTGGAAAAACTCAGCAGATCTGACAGCATCTGTGGAGAGAAATCAGAATTAACATTTCAGGAACAGTGACCCTTCCTCACGACTCTCGGCCTGTCTCACATTTTCTCTCTCTCTCTCCTGATAATTGAATTTCAATTTCCTTATCTTTATTCCTTGACATCTCCTGTTTCAACCTGTGGTTTTTTGACCTTGTTACCATAGTAAAGAAAAATCCGAGGATATACTTCCTGTAACACCTCAGTTGTTTGATTTTCCAGTGACTTCTCAACAGTGGAGGTATCACTCCCACGAGCTATATCATTGCCAAGGATAAAGTGTACCTCTGGAACAGGGAATTTCTCTATTACTCCTACCACCACTTCACCACATTTCAACGGACTCTCCAGCCTCATCTTTTAAAACAGGGCCTCATTACTGTTCTCACCATGAATTTCACATTTTCTGGCAATACTTTTGAAGTACATGTTTCCTCGTCTCTCACCATCAAAGATCGACTTGCTCCTGTATCTTTGAATTTCTTTCCCTGCTCGTCTTGGTACACATAAGTAAATCTTACCCACACAAGTAAATTCCTGAAGAGATCTGTCTCTTTATTTCAGTTAACCAATCCCTGACCAAACTGTACTTTCTTCTGCAGTTCTTTTGCTTCCAATATGTTTTCCTTAACCACTTTAACAAAACCCACTGTTTTCCTTCATCCTCTTCCCAGTGATTATTTTTCAAACCATCAACACTGTGGCCTCATGTGTCCTACCTCTTACAGTGAAAACACCTTAGATTTTTTCACTTCTCTTTCCCTTTTATCAGTTTGTTTTTATAGAACATAGAAAAGTACAGCACTGTACAGGCCCTTCGGCCCACGATGTTGTGCCGTGGAATAATCCTAATCCAAAAATAAAATAACCTAACCTACATTTCCCTCAATTCACTGCTGTCCATGTGCATGTCCAGCAGTCGCTTAAATGTCACTAACGACTCTGCTTCCACGACTACCACTGGCAAAGTATTCCATACGCTCACAACTCTCTGGGTGAAGAACCTCTCTCTGATGTCTCCTCTATACCTTCCTCCTAACACCTTAGAACTATGACCCCTCGTGGCAGTCAATCCTGCCCTGGGGAAAAGTCTCTGGTTATTGAATCTATCCTTGCCTCTCATTACCTTGTACACCTCGATCAGGTCACCTCTCTTCCTCCTTATCTCCAGTGAGAAAAGTCCAAGCTCAGTCAACCTCTCCTCATAAGACAAGCTCTCCAGTCCAGGCAGCATCCTGGTAAATCTCTTTTGCACCCTCTCCAAAGCCTCCACATCTTTCCTATAATAGGGTGACCAGAACTGGACACAATATTCCAAGTAGGGTTTTCCACCAGGGTTTTGTAGAGCTGCAGCATAACCTCACGGCTCAAACTCGATCGCCCTGTTAATGAAAGCCAAAACACCACATGCTTTCTTAACAACCTTATCCACTTGGGTGGCAAATGCTGAATATAGGATTAAAGGCAGGATTCTTGGCAGTGTGGAGGAACAGCGGGATCTTGGTGTTCAAGTGCATAGCTCCCTCAAAGTTAAGTTCAACCTTCCAAAATGCATCACTTCGCGTTTATTCAGGTTGAACTCCATCTGACATTTCTCAGCCTAGCTCTGCATACTGTCAATGTCTCGCTGAAGCCTGCAACAGCCCTCAACAGTATCAACGGCACCTCCAACCTTTGTGTCATCAGCAAACATACTAACCCATCCCTCAACTGCCTCATCCAAGTCATTTATAAAAACTACAAACAGCAGAGGCCCAAGAACAGAGCCCTGCGGGACACCACTCAGCACTGACCTCCAGGCAGAATACTTACCATCTACAACCACTCGCTGCCTCCTGTCAGCCAACCAATTCTGAATCCAGACAGCCAAATCACCCTGTATCCCATACCTCCTGACTTTATGAATGAGCTTGCTGTGGGAAACCTTATCAAATGCCTTGCTTAAGTCCATGTACACCATATCCACTGCTCGACCCTCGTCAACCTGTCTCGTGACTTCCTCAAAGAACTCAATAAGATTTGTAAGGCATGACCTGCCCCTCACAAATCCATGCTGACTCCCTTTAATCACGCTATGCTTTTCCAAATAGTCATAAATCCTATCCCTCAGAATTCTTTCCAAAACATTGCTGACTACAGATGTAAGACTATAAAGTGTGGAGCGGGATGAACACAGCAGGCCAAGCAGCATCTCAGGAGTACAAAAGCTGACGTTTCGGACCTAGACCCTTCATCAGGGAGGGGGATGGGAGCAAGTGTAGCATTTCCTGCGGTTGCAGGGGAAGGTGCCAGGTGTGGTGGGGTTGGAGGGCAGTGTGGGGCGAACAAGGAAATGCTACACTTGCCCCCACACCTCCTCCCTCACCCCTATCCCAGGCCCCAAGATGACATTCCATATTAAGCAGAGGTTCACCTGCACATCTGCCAATGTTGTATACTGTATCCATTGTACCCGGTGTGGCTTCCTCTACATTGGGGAAACCAAGCGGAGGCTTGGGGACCGCTTTGCAGAACACCTCCGCTCGGTTCGCAATAAACGACTGCACCTCCCAGTCGCGAACCATTTCCACTCCCCCTCCCATTCTTTAGCTGACATGTCCATCATGGGCCTCCTGCAGTGCCACAATGATGCCACCCGAAGGTTGCCGGAACAGCAACTCATATTCTGCTTGGGAACCCTGCAGCCCAATGGTATCAATGTGGACTTCACCAGCTTCAAAATCTCCCCTTCCCCCACTGCACCCCAAAACCATCCCAGTTCGTCCCCTCCCCCCACTGCACCACACAACTAGCCCAGCTCTTCCCCTCCCCCCACTGCATCCCAAAACCAGCCCAGCCTGTCTCTGCATCCCTAACCTGTTCTTCCTCTCACCCATCCCTTCCTCCCACCCCAAGCTGCACCTCCATTTCGTACCTACTAACCTTATCCCACCTCCTTGACCTGTCCGTCTTCCCTGGACTGACATATCCCTTCCCTACCTCCCCACCTATACACTCCTCTCCACCTATCTTCTTTTCTCTCCATCTTCGGTCCGCCTCCCCCTCTCTCCCTATTTATTCCAGAACCCTCACCCCATCCCCCTCTCTGATGAAGGGTCTAGGTCCGAAACGTCAGCTTTTGTGCTCCTGAGATGCTGCTTGGCCTGCTGTGTTCATCCAGCTTCACACTTTATCTTGGATTCTCCAGCATCTGCAGTTCCCATTATCACAGACGTAAGACTGACTGGTCTGTAATTTACAGGGATTTCCCTATTCCCTTTCTTGAAAAGAGGAACAACTTATGCCTCCCTCCAATCTTCCAGTACGACTCTCGTGGAAACTGAGGAAGCAAAGATCTTCACCAGCGGCTTAGCAACCTCCTTTCTCGCTTCCCGGAGCAACATAGGATAAATCTGGTCTGGCCCTGGGGACTTATCAATCTTAATGTTTGCCAAATTTTCCAGCACATCAACTTCCTCAATCTTGATCTGTTCAAGCCTGTTTTCCTGCTCCTCAAAGTTCTCATTCACAACAAGGTCCCTTTCCTTAGTGAAAACCGAAGCAAAAAACTCACTTAGGGCTTCCCCTATCTGCTCAGGCTCCACGCTCAAGTTCCCTATGCTGTCCCTGATCGGCCCTACCTTCTGAGGTAAACTATCTTTACCCCCTTCAATGAGATCTCCTTTTCCCTTACATCTGGGGATTTCTTTTTTCCCCAATTTCTATCCCTCTTAGATAGAAATTGATGTCGGAAGCCAAACTTTGATTTATGAACTAACGCACAATCATCTGCTATATCAACTGTTAATCTTGCAGTCTTAACTCCCTGCTCTTCCACAGAATTTCTCAATTCTCCGGGATGTAAGTTGTTGAACTCCTGCAAAAGAACAGTCTCTCTTAATGTGTCAAATATTTGATTGACTTTTAATACCCTTATTCACCTCTCAAAGTTACTCAAACTTTATGTACATTTTACCAGGTTCCCTCCTTAGCTTTGTAAAACATTGTCAGTAGACTCCTGGCACTAGTTCACATGCACTCAAGATCGCTTCTTAAGCCCTCAGGACCTTGCTGCACTGCCAATAATAAGTTCAATAACCTGGCATGAGTGCTCAAAATTGGTGAGTGCATTTTCCAATGCCATATCCTAACACATGCACAAGGGATATCAGGCACTTCTCAATACGTATTTCCAAATTTCACCTACCAACAATTTCAATCAGTTATGACTCATTTCCCACATTTATTGCTTTAAGTAATTCTAACTTGAGCACTGTTAAGTATCACACCCACATCTTACAGCTTGCATGCACTTTTCGATAATCAACATCATCTGAACAGATCATACAATTTTCAGTGGCACACTCTTGTACAAAGAAGGTGGCATACAATCCAACACAGCTAGACTTGACGGAGGGAGCAATCCACTTCATTTCTTGAAACTGCTGGCATAATTAAATCATTGCCGGAACACTGGTCATTGAAGCAGCAGAAACTAAAGATGACAATATCCTCACACCTGATCTTTTCCTCACATCTTCCCTCACCATCTGATACCATCTTCTGATTTGTAAGTTTCAGGTGGTGTAAACATACACCTGTTACTTTTCTCCTCTTCCTCACGCCACAACCTTACCTTTGAACTTTCTTTGTTTAGATACTCAAGAACTTCAAGGAACAAGAGGGATCAAGAAGGCTGTGATGATGAAAATGCACCACTATTCAACTTCAGTCACCAATTCAAACAATGAAACTTTATGTAATTTAGAAGACAGTGCAAAGATGGGATCTTACTGAAGTGAGATACAAGCGGTCTGCACCATGTTTCTAACTTTGCTGTTTGATATACCGACTTCATTCTTGTCAGTATCTGTGGAGAGAAAGCATAGTCAACATTTTGGGTAGAGTGACTATTCATCAGAATTAGTATAACTGGGAAAAGGTGGCATATATGCTGAAGACATGGGCTAGGAGTGAGCAGATAGATAGAGATGGAGACGGAGCCCAGATGGACAGAAAAAAAGTTGGCCAAACAAGAAGGTGGATAACAGTATACCAGTGAATAACAAAATGCTGGTATTGGGGATCATCCATATGTGAAAATGGGTTGGCTGCGCTGAAAGTACTTGTGCTGAAATGGCCCAGGTTGTGCGATGAGTAAAGGCCATGGCAGAAGGTGTTCAGGCCCTCAAATTATTGAACTTGACATTGAGTCCTGAAGGCTGCAGGATCCCCAAGTAGATTTATTTGACTAATTTGATTTATTGTCGTTGAATGTACCCAAGTACAGTAAGAAGCTTTGTTTGCAAATAGTACAGGCAGATCGTAGTAAGCAAAGACACACAGATCATAGGATGCTGAGACAGAGTGAGGCATACAGGTTGCACAGCACAGGAGGTGCACAAAGCAAGATTGACATTAACAACATCAGCATTATTTGAAGTTACAGAGTCTTCCTTCAGCCTAATAATGACATGGAAGAAGTTGTTCTTGAACCTGTTGGTCATGTGTTCAAACTGGTGTATCTTCTGTCTGACAGAAGAGTTTGTAAGAGAGCGCTACCGCGGCAGGAGAGATCTTTGATAATGTTGGTCGTCGTTCCATGACACCAAGTCGGGTAAACAAAGTCCATGAATGGAAGGTTGGCTTCTGTGATGGCTCAGGCTGTGCACACAACTTTCTGTAATTTCTTTTAGATTTGGGCAGAGCAGTTGCTGTACCAGGCTATTAGGCATCCAGATAGTATGATTTCCATGGTGCTCCTGTAAGAGTTGGTGAGGGTTTTTACGGACATGCTGAATTTCCTAAGCTGCCTGAGGAAGAAGAGGTATTGTTGTGCATTCTTGACTGTCACATCTACAGAGCAAGTCCAAGACAGGTTGGCGGTTATCATCACTCCTGGGAACTTGACGCTTTCAACCCTCTCAAACTCCACTCCATTGATTTAGATGGGAACATGTTCTCCTCCTTTCTCTCTGATGACAATAACCAATTCTTCCACTTTACCAACATTGAGAGAGAGGTTGTTATCATTGCACCATCACACCAAGCACACTACCTCCTTCTGTATGCTGGCTCATCTTTGTTTGATATCTGTCCTACCGTGGTGGTGTCATCAGCAAACTTGTAGATGGCATTCAAATGGAATTTGGTCACACAATCATGGGTGTACAGGGAATATAGTAGGGGACAAGAATGCAATCTTTGGGGTCTCTGGTGTTGAGTGTTATTGTAGAGGAGGCATAGTTGTCTATCGTCACTGATTGTGGTCTATAGGTTAAGAAGCTGAGGAACAGGAGCAGACCGTGGATCCATGATGTAGGTCTCGGAGTTTTGAGATCAGTCTGGGCAGGTTTATGGTGTTGAAGGCAGAGCTGTAGTCAATGACTTTGATGTGGTTTTCCTTGTTATGCAGATATTCCAGACGTGAGTGCACGGCTGGGGAAATGGTGTCTGCTGTGGATCTGTTACATAATCAGGCAATGAGGTGCTGTTCTTGTGATATAACTTTCTGGAGCACTGCAGCTGGCCCAAGACAGAAATGTTGGCCAAGGAACACAGTGGTGTGCTGAACTGACAGGCACTGGAAGCTCAGCGTTATTTTTGCAGTCAGAACATAGGTGTTCTGCATAGCAGAGATAATGGGAACTGCAGATGCTGGAGAATCCAAGATAACAAAGTGTGGAGCTGGATGAACACAGCAGGCCAAGCAGCATCTCAGGAACACAGTTCTGCATAGCAGTTGCCCAGCTTGTGCTTCATCTCCCTAACATAGACGAGACCACATTTTGTTAGTGAGTATGCTGAAGTGTTAGCAACCAATGAATATTGACTCTTAGAAGTTAAAATATTCAGCACATTTCTTTCTTTCTACGTGCAAATATAAATAATAATTCGTGATTGGTGTTTTCATTAGTTAAAAATGCAACCTATGCTTTTAAAAAAAAGGATTCAACCAGAAGGAATATTTCAGTGGGTGTTTTCATAAGCTCTGTGTAAATAACTCAAAGCTCTGTGAAGGTTCTGACCACCATCTTGAAAATAATACTGGTAATATTCAAGTTCTTAATACAATTACAAGTTCAGATTGCAAATTATCAATATGTAAGCTGACATTTTTTTGATAGCTTTCATAAGCTCCTTTGTATCTTTAGTCCTATGACTTCAATCTGCAATTAAAAATACTGTATAAATGATCACCAGTAGCAGCATGCAAATTTAGCTCTATTCAGAACAGCAATACTATGCCCACTTCAGCTCCTTCATACGCTGCTACTTTTAAAATATACTTATAGTCAGTGCCAATGAGTCACGGATATAGAAATTTAGACAAATACAAAGAAGAATTATTAAAATATACTGTTTCAGTGCATTATCTGAGGCATTTCTAGGGAATGATTGAAGGATGAAATTAGTACCAGTTTTTGCACTTGAATACACTATGCAAACGAAAGCCGACTAAATAACAAAAGAGTATTCAGTAGTCTGTATCCCCACAAGTGATGTAAATTTTACACACATCCCCCTCTCTTAGAATTAAAAATGCAATTTGCCAGCTAGTAATAAGTTTACCACAACTATCCTCAGTAGCATATACCAGAGTACCTTTACCCACTATACTCAAGTACAAAAACATTTCTACCATTTGAAATTTGGTCACAGGGTATTTTGTTGCTTCATTCTTAAAAATTAAAATTAGTCTATAAGAATTTCATGTATCACAACCTAATAAAATCAAAATAGGGTAACTTTAAAAAGAGAGAACAAATATGATTGGTACCAGCAATAGAGCTGGGGCTGGATGGTGGTGACATTTTGTTTGCTCAGAGGGTTTAAACTCAAGATGATGCTTTTCTGTAAAGAACTGGTACCAAAACAGCATCTGTCATGACCTCAGGATAAAGCATTTTACGTGTGATTCCAGTGTATTCAATATCATCATGTAGGAAACGAAGCAGCCAGTTTGACCACAGCAAGGTCAAACATTATAGCAATGTGACAAAACTTGGATGATCTGTTTTAAATGATTATGGTTGGCCATTATCTATTTTACCATCTTCAAGCGAATTCACCTTTACGGACTCTATATGCTTTGTGTATACATGTTAGGATTCTGCCTGACAATTATTCTGCCATGGGTTTGCAAGCAGCACACATATCAGTTGGTTTCTGCAATATCTGCTTCATAGTTATAATGTATATTGCTGTTTTAAGTAGGCTGACTCATAAAACTAACCTATCCCTGAACGATTATTGTGTTATCATTAACATGACAATGGTGGAAAACAAAACATTGATGAAGCTTATCAGGCTTGAACAGTCAACAAACAAGTCAATCTACACATAGATCATATGGTCGATGGTCGTATCCAATGTTAAAAGGCATTGGCCAACCCATGATGTCTTCGTTGGCTACAACACAGGGGAGTGCTGAAAATAGAATTTGTTGGTAAGCAGACAAATCATTAATGAGAGGCCAGTTTAACTTGCTTGAGAAAGGAAAATGATCAGGGTATGTACTGAATTGATAGCAAGCAAGGCAAGGTCAAAGACATATCATCAGAAAGTCCACAGAATGACAGAGTCTAAGTTGGGACATAGCAGATCTCCTAACAGAATTTAAAATGCTTAAAAAATTGAGAATTGTGATTTCTGTGTTCAGGTATGTAATCACAGAAAAATAAATCAATCAGAATTTGCTTAGAAATCAGGATTGAAAGTCTATATAGACAGTACATGTCAGAATTATCAGCCAAAGAACAATAAAATCCCCCTTAAAGAAGACTACATTAGAAACTATTTCAAAATCAGAATAAATTTTCATATTTATATCAGATTTCATGTCATTTAGATAAATGCCTACGCAATTCATAGACCAGATCATAAGTCAATGCAGAGAAAATGGCACATTATGCGATTGTTCACCTAAGGAGCTTGCAAACAGAATTTTCAGTTGGTGATCACATCCATTTTGTTAGACAGGCAGAAGTCTCATGGTATCAAAGAGCTATTCATTGATGGTCATAAGTACTAAGTAATCATTGCAAGTTGATGAAGCTTACTTTCCTAACTACAAACTCAGTAGTTGACACTATCACTAGAATAAGGAAACAAAGAAAGACATATGGAAGGTATGTCCTTCAGAATGCACCAAGGAAATGCTCAGCTTTCATTTTGCAGGACATAAAGAAAAGGCCATCTGCAGAGACAATACACGGCATCAGAATGCTGATGTGTCTACAAAAGATCATGCACTGACCCAAACAGATCGTGGACGAGGACTACTTTCAAATTGCAAAGAAGATTACCATGAATCCTGCAAATAATCACAGGACAATGCTGGCAAATGAGAATCTGACAGTGTACACAATGAGATAAAGATTGATGATCATTTGAATCACACAGTCAATCCCATGGAAAACACCAATGTCATCACGCTATCCAAAGTGCTCGCAAAAATCCAAATCAACTGTCTACAGAAAACTGGTGACTGTGAATTACTAGTTAAGATTGATACAATGGCAAGTGCAATTCTGAAAAAAAAAACATGTACCGACAGACACAGGGATCCATGACAAAACTTTCAGCATACAATGGTTCACCAATTACAGGATCCATAGTGAAAGTGTCAGCACAATCAACCTGTCTGGATGTCACAGTCAATATTAGACACTGCTGGACGCACAACCGCAAGTATACCAATATGACATGATCTCACATTCGTCACAATCAAACAGCAGATGCACAACCGAAACATCACTAAGTATCCTGGAAACACTTGCAGCTGAACATGAATTAAACAAGCTAAAGTTTTAGCCCATTACTGTTAAGACAGAAGTTAAATTTCTAGATGAAAAGACAGGGCTACTTGCTCAGAATAAATCCAAAAGTAAGAATAACATCTCTAAGATGATTAAAGATTTAAGGGAATACCACGACCTAGCTCACCAAGCTGAATGAAGAACTGAAATGGAAAGAAAGGCAGCAAAATGATCTCTGTTTAATTAACCACATTAAAATATTGTTCGTTGGCAGGAGGATCTGGAGCAAATTTCATAGAAAACAGATCAGGCTGAGCAGAAGCCGTTATAAAAATACTTTCTTGAGCTCAAAGCATTGCTGGAGAAAATGAAAGCCTGGCAAAAACAGGTGCAGTTGCACAGCACACACAATAAGGACATGTAAATCACCCATGAGACAACCCTCTCAGGAACAAATGTCAGATTGATGCTGCTGTGAAAGAACATAAGTAGAACAGGGGAAACCAAACAGACACTGAGGCAGCAAATGGAAGACATCCAGGCTTCAAAGAAAATAAAAATGAGACAAAAAATTTGGAGAGGCTGGATTGTTATTAAAGCAGATTATAAAGGAACAAGGTTGTTGGATTAACAGAAGGTTAAAACATGGGTAAAATTGGAAGTATCCAGGTCAGAAGCCAGAAGTTTCAAAATGATCTGAAAGTTATTAAAATAGTAAAGGTGAAGAAGATTTTAACCAATCAGAAGAGCTTGAGGAATGAAATTAGTTAGTGGCTAATTTGGAACAAAACTTGGCTGTAGTACATCAGGACAAACAAATTCTGAAACAGCTTTCACAGTCCATTAAAGTAAACCTTGACGACAAGAAAAGGATTAACAGACAATATCACTAAATAAATCAATGGCACTTCCTGAAAAGTCACCACCATGAGATCATAATGTATTATTCTTATATTATGAAAACTGATAAGCTCAGCTGTTATTGTAAATGGTTAAACTTCACTTTGGGAAGGAGGGGTCAATTTTACGTGTACTCTGCTTTTAAGAGAAGTAACTCTGCTTGCTAGTTAGTCTGCTACAGTTTGGAATTGTATCCACAGATATTAGTTATCATATTTAGCAACAGCACAAGGAAAGATACCTCACCAACTGTATGTATCAGACTACTCTCACAGTGCACATTCACTTCAGGGAACAACATCAGGTTACCACCTATACCACATGGCAGCAGCATTTGGCCAAACTCAGTACATCTGCAGCAAGCAGTGGGACATGCCCAAAAGTCTTCAGTGAGTGCTCCATACCTTGCTATAAGCTGAAAACGACAGCGAGTGGTCTTCTTCCACTGACTTTCAGCCTCAATGTTAATGTGTTGCTGTAACCCAACAGCACCCTCTCTCCTCTGGGTGGGCTTATCATGTCAGCCCCACAGGCTTCACAGTTCCTCAGGTCATTACCAAAGCAAGGTAAATGCACCTACACTTGCATCAGTTTCTCTTCCCCCACTTGCCCTTGCCTCTCCTCCTGAAAGTCTGTGAACAGTGGCAGTAGGATGACCGTAGTCCACTCCCTCTGGTAACTTCATTGACCGGTTCCAGCCCACAACTGTGCATCCCCTTGACTGGTAGCGACACATGACCTCCCTCTAGGCTTGGATCCTTTAGAGACAAAGGGTTGACTGTGATATTCTCCCTTAAAATTTGGGCACAGACCTGCTGTGCAAAGCAACCCCGACTGCTTACTTTTCCATGGCTGATGCCTGGCACTGGTATGGTAGGCTGCCCTAGATTACATGCTCTGAATGTTCCTGACTGACAGGTGACCCCATGGATTTAGGTACAGAGCACTCACTGAAGTCTTTTGGGCATGTCCCACTGCTTGCTGCAGATGTACTGAGTTTGGCCAAATGCTGCTGCCATGTCGTATAGGTGGTAACCTGATGTTGTTCCCTGAAGTGAATGTGCACTGTGACAGTAGCCTATACAAACAGTTGGTGAGGTATCTTTCCTTGTGCTGTTACTGTATCTGATGCACCTACATACTGCTGGTTGCTGGTATGCCCTACATCACAAGTGTGGGACTGCACTGTCAAAACCGTGCCATTGCATAGATACCCCGGGATGGTGGCAATGGTTCCCTAAAAGGCAGGTGTCAGTGCCTAAGGTGAAAGACCGCATGTAGCTGGTATTCATGGCTCGGACCCTGCTCTGTAGCTTGGTTGCGGGCAATATGGAGGTCATTTAGAGCAAGGGCCAAGCTGGACCTGCCACAAACCTGTTTTAATTCTCATGTCAATTTTTCCCATTGCATTTGGTTAGTTTGCATGGCATCGTTGGTAACAGCACAACCTGTGTTGATTTGGATTGGTATCAGGCCCTTTGACGAGAAAAGCAGAACATCAATGGGTAACTTGATGCTCCTTGGCAAGAATTTCATCACGCCACTTGAAAAAGAGATGTTCAACAAATGTTTCACGGGTGAGGGTTATGAGGAGAGGTAAGCAGCAGGGTCAGAAGCAAAGACAAGGAATACCTCTTGTCACAGACTCCCCTCCTCAAGAACGTTCACTGTGTTCTGCTATTCAGTCCTTCAATTAGGCACTGATTGGCTTTGGACAAGAAAACAAACCCCAAATCTCCCATCCTCGTGAACCCACACAGTTTGATCTATCAATCACTCTACACAGCAACAAGCGTTTCCAGCTGGTTTTATTCCAGTGATGCCAGGGCAAGATCCTTAGGTCGCCCTTTTCCATCCAGAACGAACTCTGATGGAGTGAGTTTCAGATATGTCACTACCCCACAGAAATAAATGCTCTTCCAGCCACCATAATCAAAACCGGTGACAGCTAAATATCCCACCATAAAAAAAGTGTTTTAAAATGCTGATTAGAAGTGTTGGTTATTCTTTGTAATATCAGAGAGATTTTTAAAAATTGTAACTATAGACTGTAACATAGTAATAACACCACATGCAATTCAACATGTGCAGTATAGTTAATTTTTGAAAATGATTTTCTTAGCCTGTTAAGAAGGTATAAATGTATTTCTAAAATGTACAATTGTATCAGCTGACAGATATTAATAATCAAAATGCTTTACAAGTTTCAATTCTTTATTTTCTAGTTGATTGTACAAGCACTAGAATAAATATTTATTTTCTCTCTGTTTCCTTCTTCCAAACCACAGGCCACAAAACACTGAGAAAAAGAATGCAATACCCTTCAAAGTCTAGCTAAATGTATGCTGCCATTGCTTAGATGTGTGACTGTATAGCTTGGGACAGCTTTCTCTCTACTGTCTTATCTATGAAAAGCTCCATTTGGAACTGTGCCCCAGAGTTTGAAAACATGCAGGTAGAAAGGTACAAAATATTACTTTTAGAAAAGGGATACATCTATACACAAATGTAATTGGTACAAGATACAATATTGAGTCAAGCATCTTAAAAAATAGGTGCTCTTAAAAATGAAGTAAATTTATCATGAAAAGGCTATTCTGAAGCACGGCTGCTGTAAAATGGTCAAAGCACTGAGTTTGAGATAGCAAACTGTGGAGCTGGATGAACACAGCAGGACAAGCAGCATCTTAAGAGCACAAAATCTTGCCTCACCTCCGTCCATCTTCGATCTGCCTCGCCCCCTTCTCCCTATTTATTTCAGAGCCCTCTCTCCCTCCCCCTCCCCCTTTTCTGACAAAGGGTCTAGGCCTGAAACATCAGCTTTTGTGCTCCTAAGATGCTGCTTGACCCTGCTGTGTTCATCCAGCTCCACACTTTGTTATCTCGGATTCTCCAGCATCTGCTATTCCCATTATCTCTGAAAGCACTGAGTTCCATTAGTTAAGGAATAGTAAGAAAATTTAAAACATTGATAAAAACTGAAAGAACTGCAGATGCTGTAAATCAGAGACAGAAACCGAAATTGCTAGAAAAGCTCAGCAGGTCAGGCGAGCAACTGTGAAGAAAAATTAGAGTTAATGTTTTGTGTCCGGCAACCCTTCCTTAAAAACAGAAGAGTCACTTGAGGCTAAATGTTGACTCTGATTTCTTTCCACAGATGCTGCTGGATCCACTGAGCTTTTCCAGCAATTTCTGTTTTTGTTAAAAACATTGATATTAGACCATATAATGCACTATGCAGAGAAATCACAGTTAATGTTTCAGGGTCAGTGACCCTTCCCAGAACACGTTTTGATGAGGGGTCACTCGACCTGAAACATTAATTTCTCTCCACAGTTGCTGCCAGCCCTGCTGAGTTTTTCCAGTAATTTCTATTTCTTGTTTCTGAGTTCTAGCATGCACAGTTCTTTTGGTTTTCATATGAAGCACTGGTTACAGTACAAGGAGTCTTGTTTAACATTAGTCCTCACATTTAAGACAAGGTAAACTCTGGTGATTCTCTAAAACCTAACGTATGAGAAAAGATTCTTGTTTTAGTTCAAAAGAAAACTTGAGAAGAACAAACATGCTTAACATGGACTTTTCAGAAACTAGGGGGCATTATTTAAGGACTATATGAAATTAAGAATGTAAGAATTTAGTACAGTGTTTCCAAACTAAACAACAGACACATGAAACAACAGTCCCAGGCAGGATGATTGAAGTAAATGATATATTTAGACACAAAAGATTAACACATGGAATTTTTCTGAGAATAAGGGGGAATAGATGGATAGGAAAAGGTGGTGAAGAGCAATTGAGAAAACACTGGTTGAGTGGATTCCCTTCCTATTTCAAACAGTATAGTTGATGACAGCCAGTTGCATTGTTCTTGTGCAACTCACAAACACACTTTCCAAGCAAGAAAATCCCAAACATGATTAAGAAGATTGGATAGAATTGAAACATTGTGTTATGAAAACATGGGTTGAGTTGGTGAACCTCTAGTCCAGCCTCCATCCTAGAGTGATCTGCCTGCCCTGATCCCATGTTGCAGAAACCACTATGGTCAGGAGATAAGCCTGTTACCTCTCGAGGCAAAAATAGGAACAGAGGCAAAGACAGGTCACACAGATGCAGCCTGCATCTGAGATCCATTTTCATGGATAAGAACATCAACTTCTCCAAAAAATAAATAAATAAGGCTTTGCAGATTCGTTTTAGAACGTAGAACATAGAAAAGTACAGCACAGTACAGGCCCTTCGGCCCACAATGTTGTGCCGCAGAATAATCCTAATCCAAAAATAATATAACCTAACCTACATTCCCCTCAATTCACTGCTGTCCATGTGCATGTCCAGCAGTTGCTTAAAAAAATCGTTTTGTGGTACTGTTCCATTTTGGTCAGGTTTGAGACCTAGAAAATCCACATAGACCCAACTCTTCCCTATCAGCAAAACTAAAGATTTTATAGAAGTGTAAATAGCTTAAACTGTGTGAACTGAAAGCTTGAGTTTTTCAATTAACATGTCTATGTCCCTTCATTTTCTAAGCAATTTTCCTCCTCATCAATCAGTCAATATTATATTAGCAAGAGAAGGGAAATCAGTATTTTTCTGTTCAATACCCAGATAGTATTAGTTAACTCTATTTACTGATGCAACTCAACTTACATCTTTTGATGGTTGCAATCTCAATAGTCCATTCACAGGCAATTTATCTTTTCAGGTCAATTGTGGAATAACTTTGATAAGATCCTTAAACAGATATGACGATACTAAATGTACATAACCAGATTCCTAATGACAAGTTGTACTCTGCGCCTCGGGCTGAAATCAGTTTTATAGATGGGTGAGATTGCTGTTTGGAGGGTTGGTGTGAATTTGATTGGTTGAATGGCCTGCTTCCACACTGTAAGAATTCTATTCTCTGATACTATGCTAGGTTCATTTAAACATTTTCCAATTTTTTTAAGATGTATTATGCTTTAGTTTAGTATTTTACACAAAGGTTTTCAGTTTCCATTTCAAGTCTCAGGTTCTCCAATCTCTGCGTTCAGGTTATTGCTTAGAATAATTTCAGCATCTTTGGGGCAGAAAAGGATAAGGTATGTAATCCTGTCCATTGCCTGTGCACTGAATCTAGCCTGACTGTAATGCCTTTAACAATTATATAGTTACTGTCATGCATTATCCAAGCTCACACATTAAGCACAGGCTCTTCAGTCAGGTACCAGGGGGTAACTGATATCCAATAAACCATTCATTCCATGGAAAGCAATAAAATCAGAATCAAACAGAAATGGAGAGGGAGAAAATGCATAAAACCCTCAGTTTTTAATTTTTTCTCATATTATGCATTTTAAATTTTGAGTAGACACAGAAGGTATCACAAATATCCAGTACATTATGCAGTCTGAAAGGAATATATAAACTGTTCAAGTCATATTGGTTGAGGAAAACAGTGATTGGGACACTCGCTCTTCTTAAAATAACTGCATGGAATTGTTTATTTCCTTGAAATAAGGCAATCGAGTTCATGGTTCTACATCTCATCCAGAGTGTGGAATGTCCGACAGAATAGCATTGGCTCAAAACTGTACTGAAATGACAGCTAGATTAACTTTTCAAACAAATCTTCAACCTTCTGACTGAGTAGAAAAGTGAGTGTGCTGCCACAGATCCATGGCTGACTCATATGCTTTATGTGCTCTCATTATTTGGCACAGAGGCTACACAGAGTACCTGCTCCTTAATCATGAGATCTGAGCTGACCCCAGTATTGGGCCTGAGGTCTTATTTCCATGAAGCCAACAAGCCGCTTGCATAACTTAATTGTTGGTATTATAATAGTCCTCAGATAAATGAGCGAAGGTAGTCAATCAGGCAGGGAACAGCAGACAATTGAGTCCCAATTAGGAAAGGTAGCTGATTAAGCAATGTTATGGAAAAAAAAATTGGAAGTGGTGAGCACTCTGTGGCTGGAAGAGTGATCAGCCTACATACTTATAAAAACGATCACCTTGTTTTCCCACTCAGGTGCTTACCTTTTCTTTATTATTTTGTGGGACATGGGTCACTAGTTGGACACAGAACATTACTGCACAGCACAGGCCCTTCGGCCTTCGATATTGTGCCGACCTGTCATACCAAGCTGAAGCCCATCTAACCCACACTATTCCATGTACGTCCATATGCTTGTCCAATGCTGACTTAAATGCAGTAAAGTTGGCGAATCTACTACCGTAGCAGGCAAAGCGTTTCATTCCCTTACTACTCTCTGAGTAAAGAAACTACCTCTGACATCTGTCCTCTATCTTTCACCCCTCAATTTAAAGCTATGCCCCCTTGTGCTTGCCGTCACCATCTGAGGAAAAAGGCTCTCCCTATCCACCTGATCGAACCCTCTGATTATTTTATATGTCTCAATTAAGTGACCTCTCAGCCTTCTTCTCTCTAACGAAAACAGCCTCAAGTCCCTCAGCCTTTCCTTGTAAGGCCTTCCCTCCATACCAGGCAACATCCTTGTAAATCTCCTCTGCACCCTTTCCAAAGCTTCCACATCCTTCGAATAATGCGGTGACCAGAACTGTACGCAATACTCCAAGTGCGGCCGCACCAGAGTTTTATACAGCTGCAGCATAACCTCATGGTTCCGGAACTCGATCCCTCTATTAATAAAAGCTAAAACACTGTACACCTTCTTAACACTGTCAACCTGGGTGGCAACTTTCAAGGATCTGTGTACATGGACACCGAGATTTCTCTGCTCATCTACACTACCAAGAATCTTACCATTAGCCCAGTACTTTGCCTTCCGGTTACTCCTACCAAAGTGCATCACCTCACACTTGTCCACATTAAACTCCATTTGCCACCTCTCTGCCCAGCTCTGCAGCTTATCTATGTCTCTCTGTAACCTACAACATCCTTCTTCACTATCCACAACTCCACCGACTTTGGTGTCATCTGCAAATTTACTAATCCATCCTTCTACGCCCTCATCCAGGTCATTTATAAAAATGACAAACAGCAGTGGACCCAACACCAACCCTTGCGGTACTCCACTAGTAACTGGTCTCCAGTATGAACATTTCCCATCAATCACCACTCTCTGTCTTCTTTCTGCAAGCCAATTTCTGATCCAAACAGCTCTATCTCCCACAATCCCATTCCTCCGCATCTGATTAGTTTGTCAGGCCATTTTAGAGAGTAGTTAAAGAGTCAATCACATTATTGTGGGTTTGGAACCAAATATAGGCTAGATCAGGAAAGAACAGCAGATTTCCTGAAGGGAATTACAACTATCAATGATAATTATCATAGCTACCATTATATTACAGATTTTAGTTAATGAATTTAAATTCTACCAACAGCCAGGGTGGGATTTGAGCCCACAGCCCAGAGCATTAGCCCGGGCCTTTGAATTCCTAGTCTGCTGATAATGCCACCACTTCACCATTGCTCGATACAGATTGAACAAAGGCATAGAGTACATTAAGTTAAATAAATTCTGGATCTTTAAGTATTTTTGATACGTGCTCCTTTCACCAGCAAAATTATCTCATTTATACAATGTGGTGGATAGAACACCCCAGGCTGGATGAATACAGCAGGCCAAGCAGCATCAGAGGAGCAGGAAAGCTGATGTTTCAGGTCTAGATCCTTCTTCAGAAATGGGGTAGGGGAAGGGGATTCTGAAATAAGTAGGGACAGAGGGGGAGGCGGATAGAAGATGGATAAAGGAGAAGATAGGTGGACAGGAGACAGACAGGTCAATGAGGCGGGGGTGGAACCAGTAAAGGTGAGTGTAGGTGTGGAGTTATCGGGGTATAGGTCAGTCCAGGGAGGATGGATAGGTCAAGGGGGCAGAAGGAGGTTGGTAGGTAGGCTATGGGGGTGGGGCTTGAGGTGGGAGGAGGATATAGATAGGAGGAAGGACAGGTTAGGGAGGCAGGGACAAACTGGGATGGTTTTGGGATGTGGTTGGGGGAGGGAAGATTTTGAAGCTTGTGAAGTCCCCATTGATACCATTGGGCTATAGGGTTCCCAAGTGAAATATGAGGTGCTGTTCCTGCAACCTTCAGGACGCATCGTTGTGGCACCACAGGAGGCCCAGGATGGACATGTCATCCAAGGAGTGGGAGGGGGAGTTGAAATGGTTTGTGACTGGGAGGTGCAGTTGTTTTTTGCGAACCGAGCATTGGTGCTCCACAAAGTGGCCCCCAAGCCTCAGGCTAGAAATGTATGTGCTTTCCACTGCTGTACTGCAAGCTCTGTGAGCCACTTAGCCCTCCAAAAGCATGTACTGCTGCACAGCCAAATTTCTAGATCTGGAATGAGTTGTAAAGCACATCACTCTTACCATAACATGTTACAGCATAGGAGGAGGCAATTCAACTATTTGTGCCTGAGCAGGTTCTTTGTAAAAGAGCTATCCAATTAGACTCACACAAGGGACAACCTTTCCATATGTTTCTTCGCTAAAGCCTGAGGAATACAGGCTTTGGTAATAAAAGCCTTCCATGCAATTTACATCCATTACTAAGTTTGTCACTCACAGTTCCATTTCAGTGGTTTTTACAAGAAAATGTCCTTTTTCAAGAGAAATGGGTCTTGAAAAATAGAAAATGTTGACAACTAAATATAGTTTGCAGTAACTATTTATACATGCACACAATGAACAGTATCTAATTGTTAATGAAATACATTTTCATTATTTAAAGCGGACTCAGTATTCATGGCATTGAAATACTCGGTGCAACACAAAGTGAACTAACCGGAATGTCCTTCTGCTGTTTACATTAAATAAGGAAGGAAAGAATACTTTTGGGACTAAACTATCTTCCAAAACATTCCAGCTTGCACTGAATCTAGTTTCATTATATATTGAATTCTGCCCCAATGTGTGTCAACTTTATAATCAAATTTTGGCTTCTTATTTTTGATGGTCTATTACAATAATTTTTATAATGATATCAACTTTTTTTTGTTCTCTGAGTTTTGTCTGTCATTTTCCATTTATTGTTGTTGCCCCAAACACTTCCCCAGCCACAAAGGTGGTACAGTAATGTGTTTCTAGCCTTTCATCAGAAAATAATCTATATATTTTTCTCTCTCTGTAATATACCATGCAATTATCAATCAGTGCCTTCCCTAAAACCTGTTACTTTGTTGTACAAGGAATGTTCGGCACAATCTGCACATCATCACTTCATGGTTCTACATTGAGGCAACAGCAAATTTGGGACAAATATTTTCACACTTCAACTTAATTTGAACACACATAATGTTCAAAGTAATTTCCATGATTACAGACAGAAGAACCAGTGTCCCTTTAACTACTGCCAGTTATTTTGCAAGGAATTTCACAACATAGAAAACATACATGACAGCAAAATGTTGTTGCAACACCACCGCAATTGTTTCACTTTCTTTTGCATTGACATACTGAGTTCAATGTACAATACTTAAAATTTTAGTCAGAATAAAATGTATGGAACTTTGGTGATTGCATTATAATAACTTCTGTATTACATCAGGGAACTGTCCAGATTAAAAGAAATAAATATGGGATCAAATAGATTATGAGTGTCATTAACATATTGGAGTTCTCATTTAAATTTCTGTAGAAAGCTGCTCCAGAAGAACCAAATCAGTAGGTAGTAGATTAATCAATGGAAATCAATCAATGCTCCATCAAAGCATCAGCTACTTTATGAAGCATTGCAATGCAGATCATGAATTCTCTAAAATCTTATGTAAAGTTAAAATATTTTAGAGGCACATTCAATTGATGAATGCATTACCAATTTGTCAACCTTTTAAAATATCTTATGGGCCTCATTCAGTCTCACTTGTTTTCCAATTCAGTTGTATTACTTCTTCCTACTGAGTATTGCCAACCAACTCCCATATACCTATCCTGATAATCTAGTCATGAATGACACTGAACCACTAGGAAATTTGAAACACAGGCCTAAGATGCCAAAATTAGAGTTTCAAAATATGCAAAGTAAGAACATGGCATAAATTAAGAACAAAGAATTTCCAGTCCCAAGGACTTTTTTAAAATAAAAGTTTATATGGCTGGGAATTGTTAGTTTCCCCCTTCTTGGTAATGAAAATGCTCTTCCTGCTACAAGTTTATTATTTTATGACAACGCCATCTTTAGAGGAAGCTACAACATCAACTGAATATGTAACAAGGAAGTTGAGAAATATTGTAATTAACTGCTAAGAACTTTGAATAAATAAGAATCAAATACATTTTCAGCTCAATAACCTGTTGTTAATATCAGTCCAGAAATCTGTAATGTATTTTTTTTCCAAACTTGCTAAATGTCCATAACTGATATCATTTTATCAAAGGTCTTTCATCAACAGTTGAAATTCAGAAAAACATAGCATAATAAGCAAGTCATTAAAAAATGTGTACATTGGCATTGGAGGGAAGGAAACAGAGGAAGTAGCAACCAGAGAAAAGATAAGAGACAGCAAGACCATGAGAAACAGTCAAAGAGCGAGATGCAGAGAAAAGGGATTTGGGTCACGAGCCCACTGGAAGTTTATAATGAATGTGTCAGGATCAGTGCTATCATGAAATACGCAGGCTAAATACCTTTAGGTAAGTCATTTTGTCATTTCAGAATTCAACTGTAACAATTGTGCACAGAATTCAGAACAAATTGAACAAACACTACAGAATCAAATCTTCGCACAACAAGATAATTGATCATTTTAAAATGTTATTTTGCATGATGCAAACATCATAATCAAATACAAACAGTGATGGTTAAACCAGTAGAAAACTACAATATCTGTGTTTATTCTGAGTAAGCCATGCATTAACATTCTGATGATGGCTACATCCCTCCAGTTCTACACTATAACACTCAGCTTCATAAATCCCCAGCAGCACTTTCTATTCCAAGGGGCGAGATTGAAGAGCATGCAGCAAAAAGGCTAAAGTGGTTCAGTAATCTAAGTGTTTCACAATAAAGCAAAATTCACCCAAAATACAAGGACTAACAACTGAACGTAAAGTCAAATTGAGCAATCCTGGATATGTCCCTCCAGCTGGACACATAGTAATAACATGCAGTGCATTAGGTGAAATTATTATTGTGATAACCAAAAGTAGTCTGAACCTCGCAGTCTGAGAAATGTCTCAGCAAATGTCAGACTCAGAAGTCCACAAATGCTGAACGAGGTTAGACGCGAGGAATTAGTAGTCCAAAACGCTAATCTTTTCCTTTCCGATTTTCTAGAATTACTATTTTATGTTTAGCAAAGTATTGTTCGTCGTCGAGCGCAGCATATCTTGCGCGTATATGGAAGCCAATGACTGATGTGATTTAAATTGAGGTTTAGTGTTCAAGGGGCAGTGAGTGACAAGTCTTCAAGTACTATACGAAAAAAAATCTTGAAGGCGAGTAACGTTATGTAGGGTAGATCGGATAGAGAGAGATCAGAAGGAACGCAGATCCGGTTAAAGCTCTGGGATGAACTCTCAAAACAGTTTCATTGCGCTTCCGTGCAGAGAATCAAACCATGCACGATACAGCAGTTAGAAGTTCGCCTTGTATCTCCACAACATTGAGGTTACACACACTTTTAAAATAAGCCTAATGAATACATAAACACAACAAACAGTCGCAACACACCACTTGCCAACTAACATTTGCGAAGTGGTTTACCGAATTAACCGTTTAAAGAATAGCTCTGTTTCGGTCAACAAATTTCCACAGATCAAATCCAGGAGCGTTATGGGACACAGATCGCTCCAACCATTCTGAATGAACCGAACATGGATTGTTTAAACCAAACAAAAAAATAGAATCGCCCAACATTTTCTACAACTACAGCTAGCCCCACAAGAAACATGAGACACAGAAACAGGCGCGCAAGCCTCTTGATATACACTAAGTGCATGCATCCAATGTAGAAACCAATATCAATTATACATTCGGTTTGAGAAAACAACTTTTATATTTGCATATTCATTCAAATAAAACCATCCCTTTTTTTCATTCGTTCCAAAACGCAAGCGGTTACATAAATGGGAGAAACCAGAAATCTCAGATAGAGGAATAAAAAGGGAAATATTGAATGGAGAGGTGGAGCGATCAGCGGAGAGAGCCAGAGGAGAGAAATAAACATTCAGCAGAGAGGCAGAGAGGAGGAAATCGGGGAAGGAGTGGAAAGTGTTACAAGGATTATGGTTTATCTTTCTATTTGCAAATATTCCCAGCAGTCTTTAGGGTCTTTTCGAATGCAGACATTATAAGTATTCATTCGGTGATTAACAAGATTCTGTAACCTACGTGAAATTTGAAGGCGAAGAGTAACAAGATTTTTCTAATCACTGATGTCACATACCTTTAACTCTTTGGAGTCCAGGATTGCTGTATCAAATCGCAGGCAAGAGACAGAAATGAAGAAGTAGAAAGTTGGAAAATCTAGACTTCCAATTCCCAGCTCAAACTCAGCATCGTCCTTCGCCGAGCTCGGGTTCCGCTCAGTCTTATTCCCATAGATCACGCCTCCAGTGTTTAAAAAAAACACTTTTCTTCGCCAGGATTTCTTTAGCAAAAGCAGATAACGTCGCTCGCCAGCAGATCACGTCTCGTATAACCAAAATGAGAATTCCTCTTTCGGGAAAAGAAAGAATTTCTTCAGTGAGAAACTAAATGCCAGAAAATCGTTGCATCATTAACAACCATCTCCCTTGTATGGCATCATGCGGCAATTTACAGGAACACAAATACTTAAACTGGCGAGTACAGTAGCTGGTGAGAGCCTTTCTCCATTATGCTGATGTAGTATCTCATTTCATATCTGATCAGCTGTAAGCCATTAGCATGATCAATTTTGCCGGTTGCGGTTCGAAACAATACCCAGAGAGCTGACTTCAGACTGAAACTGCTGACAGCTGAGAATATTCACAAGATAATACCAGGGAGCCAGAGGAAATGCTCTCATTTTAACATTCTCAGCAAAGCGATAGAGCAGGAAGCGTAGGCAGAAAGGAGCATCTGTAGCAGACAAGGGCTGATTCACTTGTGTTTTACTGCCCTCGACCACCAGGTGACTACACTCCTGTCTTTTAAAGACAGAGGGGTTTCTTGTAAGTCGGCAGCGCTGATATTCTACAACAGCGGTGTTCCGAACGGTCTTATTGCCCGTCCACTTTCCAGTTCGTATTCGGTAACTGGGAAATCACCACTAAAGCATCATTTGGCCAGAATGTTGGCATGTATTTACTGATGCTCTGTTGAATTACACAGTGCGAATTTAATCGGTTATATATTTGAAAAGCCAATTTGCCTACAAACTTCTAAAATACAGTTTTTAAAAAAATAAAATCTTAATTCCAATAAGGAAAATTACAATCAATATGAAACAGAGCAATGGTTCCAGTCTGGGCACGCTGTTTGTTTAACTCCGATGAAAGCATGTTGAAGAGGCTACCAGAATTGCTGGTCGTTAAAGGCAGGTTTTAGTGCATCGTCCGGCTCAACTTTGAACATCATTTTAATTGTTTTGCTGTAGTTCAACTACGCGTTATCACTGTGCCAACTTAGTCACGTAATTTTAAAATGCTGCCTTTCCTCAAGGTTCTTTTTTTCATCACGTCTCAGGTAACAATTTACCAGTCGCTCTTATAACCGATTATAAATAACACTGGGCCAATCGACAGGATATCCCAACAAAAGGGAGCCGGCAAGTATCAATGCTTACTCAGCAAATAGGAATGAAGTCTATAGATCAGTAGGAGACAGTCAGCAAACAGCTCCCAATAAAACAACATGTAGCACACATATTTAGCCACCATTTTCAGTAACTGAGCGCGTCAGTTGAGAATCAGAGACATACAAAATGCAAGCAGACCTTCGGTTCAACTAGTTCTCATTGACAATGTTCCCAAACCAAACTTAGTCTCACTTCCCTGTGTTTGGCCCATATCCCTCCAAACCTTTCTTTTTCATGTACTTATCCAGATGTATTTTAAATATTGTAACTGTACCTGCACCTGCACCCACGACTTCCTCTGGCAGTTCATTCCACATACCAAACACTCTCTGTGTGAAAAGGTTGCCTGGCCTGTGCTTTTTAAATCTTCCTCCTCTCACCTTAAAAAACGTGTCCTGCCGTTTTGAGCTGCCCCACCCTAGAGGAAAGACCTATGCTGTTCACCTTATCTATGCCCATTATGATTTCACAAACCTCCATAAGGTCCTTCTTCCACCTCCCACACTCCAGCGAAAAAAGTCACAGCCTAGCTATATAGCTCTAACCCTCCAGACCCGTCAACATCCTGATAAATCTTTTTTGAGCCACCTCCAATCTAACAATATCCTTCCTACAGCAGGGCGACCAGAACTGCACACAGTACTCTTGCCAAGTGGATTAACCAGCAGCAATTTTCAAGGATGGTTCTTCCTGTCCACTAACGGACACAGAGATCCAATCTTCAGCTCACTGAGTCTATCAGTAAGCATGTTATCACTGTGGAGCAGGATCTTCATAAGGTGATTGGTTTAGAAGTCACCAACTGACCCTCTGCAGGTATAGCTATAAGGCACGCCTGATAAAATCTAGCCCCAGGAATGTTGAGATGTCATACCTACTGCGTTTCCTCCAATTTCTTCAGATGTTGTGCACAGCTAAATGCATAGCAGCATGTGAAAAAATCAAAAAGGGAACAGCGTGGCACGTTGATCGGCATGCACGGACCCTTGGAGTGCAATTCAGAGGGAACGTTGCTTACTTTCTGGGTCATGCAAATAATGTTTCTAACAAACGAGGAACAACAAAAAAATTATCCAGATTTATTCCTGGTGTCCCAACTAAACAACTTTAAAATTCTCATCGAACTGTTTGAATTGCTTCATGTCTTTCTTTTTCCTAACTTTGCATCCTCTTTCAGCCCTATAGTTGGCAGCAAGAGTACAAATTGCAGATTATCACAAACTCATGACCCACATAACTGCATGCTAAATGATAAGATCAAAATACTTTCATTTCTTGGAATCACACAGTAAGGAAGAGACCCTTCAGCTCATCAAGTCTGCACCACCAAAAATATACTACGACCTAGACTAGTCCCACTTTCCCATAGCCTTGAATTGTGACACCTGAAATGCTCATCCAATAGTTTTTAAAAGTTGTGAGTTTTTTGCACTTCAACCATTCTCCCAGGCAGTGCATTCCAGATGCGTACCACCCTCGAGATGAGAAAAGGTTTTCCTCAAATTCCCTCTGAACATCCTGCTTTTCACTTTAAAATTATGTCTGCTTATTATTGACCATTCAACTTAGCTAATCTGAGCTAAACACTCCCGCAATCTAAAGGTCAAGTCAAAGTTCTATCCAGCCCATGAAGCAAGTAAAGGGGGAGGAGAATGTCAATCTTGCATAATAGTGGCATCCAGCACACAATGACAAATATCAAAACTATCATTTGTGACAATTTTCAGACAGAAGTAGCAAAATGATGATCCCTTTTGCAATCATTTTGATGTACCCCGGTCCTGTCATCATATATATATGTTTAACAAATTGATATAAAAAGAACACTGAAAACACTGACACAGAAAAGGCTACAGGGCCTGAGCCCAGCCAGTAATGCTGTAGAATTGTATTTCAGAGTTCACTGATACTTACTTTAGGCCCATTTCACTTCCAGATCTCATTAATCACTCCTCCAAAATGGACATGAGCCCAAAAACTGGAGACGAGGTAAGAAACAATCCATTACCATTGAAGCAGCATTCAAGCAAGTGGGAAACAAGAATTCTCATAAGTCAATGGGACTCAGATCAGTCCTGACATTGTAGGCTGTTAGATTAGGTTTGAGAACTAAATGCTCACTTCTGTCCCAATGTTTTACTTTCCTATATTCTGAAATGCTAAAGTCACTAAAGCGGCAGCACCACTTACCTCTATCATCAGAGATGCCAGCCTAACAAGCGATGCTAACATCCTGAGATTCCCCCACTCCTCCAAAAACTGCTGTCTTCCTTTCACTCTTCTTCTACTACTCTTTCAATTCACAGGCCTCAAACACTGATGTTCAATTCCTTAACCCTTTTACCTTTTTGTATTAAGACCCTGTTTAATACTTACTGTTTTGACCAAGTATTTTTTTTACATTATGTCTTCTCACACTTGTAAAACAAAATTTCATAAATAAAAACACAGCTGCCAAATGGTAGCTACAATTATGCAATTCTCGCCAAGGAAGGTGAGACAATTCGAATTGGAATAGGCATTTTTGAAATTAATTACGGAATAATAGAAATTCACATGGCATAGTCATCTGTAATATTTTATAATGAAACCTTAACTTTATCCAGTGAGATCTAGTGTTGAATATGAAAAAGAAAAGAAATTAATATAATTAAAAGGGAAAATTTCTTGCAAAATTAAGTCTCCCACCTTCTACCATCTCATGGTTAACTTCAGCTCTCATGGAGCTGATATCTTTGGAGAACTCAGTCATACTTTTAAAACCTTAGCTCACATTTCAGTAGAGTTAAAAATCACCGATGGCAGTAGACATGTGGAGACATTGGAGTTGCTTTATTGTTGTAATATCGTGTCCAAAAAACATATTTAAATTTAAAACAAAATTTATTTTCCCTCCTTTGCTGTTGCAATTGTTATTTTTCCATTTGTATTTTAAGTCATCCTATTCTTATTGTTGATTACATATATATAAGCTGTACCATGCCAGTATCTATCCAAAAAACTCACCATTCAATTACATGAAGTAGCAAGGAGCTGGTGTGATTACATGATAAGAATAAACTAATACACCAGTTTAAAAATATTTCTATGGCATGTTAAACCTTAATTACTGTCGAGCAAAAAGTACCTTTTTGAAGAGGTGGAGTTCGTTCAGATTTTAATTGTTGCTGCTGATGATTTTATGTTTATTTTTTCTTTGTCTTTTTATGTCTCTCTCTTCGAACATAATCTTTCGTTCCTGCTCCTTATTTCATTTTCTTGACTTGATTTGACGTTGAATTAAGTATTCTAACTTCCGTCTTAATGCTCTGTGATGAGCATTAACAATTCTTTTAGCTGACTGATTACTGAGAGTTACAGTCCCTGTTCATGTAGGTCCCAGATCCTTGTAGAAAAAAAAGCACACCATCATTTAAGTATAAAATCCTGTAGAATAGCAATGGACAAGTAGAAACAAAATGAACTGATTCGAACTGTTAGCTGCTCAAAGCAAAATCACAAAGACCATCAGTGGAATGTTCCAGCCCTTAAGCAGTGCAGGGAATGGCAAGAAATTTGCAAGAATACAACAAGAATGAAAAAAATGTTATTGAAATTGAGAAAAGAGAAATCTGATATTCCTGTTAAGGGTTTTGACAGCTGGATAAACATCTCATTAGTAATTGGCAAGGATTGTGTTTCTATGCATTGCACCTCATCATTAGCTAATCTCACCTCATGTCTACACAGCTTCCAATTCTCCAAGGCACCAGAAAGCAACTCAACAGTACCAACTCCAAGTCTGAAAGTCTGATCAGTTACTTGGTGGATAACATTCACTGGTTACTTCTCCAGGTTTCCATGTTCACTTTCATTCATCTACATTTCCTGGCACACTCTATGGGCAGCAACTATTTCCACCTAAGAACCACAGGTGTTAGCTTTGTCAAAACTCAAACCTCAACACATCATTGTGGACAAGGTCAGATCAACTCAAGACATATCTCAGCACTTCACCACAGCTCACCAACACCTTATTTTGTTATGCTCCTGCTTAGCCACTGTGCATAAAATGACACACACACTCATCTCACGCAAAGGATGCATGTTAGGGTTCACGCCTTGCTTTCTGAACATTGACAGACTTTGTGCTTAATTAGATGCTTATATTAGCTCTGTCTTGCCATAACCTTTCAACACAAACAGAAAACTAAGCTGCTTGTTATGACTCTGAGCACTAAACAGTCAAGGGGATGGGCATATTGCTGTATTGCACTGAGGTACATCATTGTCACCATTTCCAGATTGTGTCAGCAGTTTCTGTAACAAACATACTGCACATTCTTCAACCAAATAACCATGTCTGAAAGTCAAACAGACTAGTCCTTAGGTGAGTGAATGGGACTGTGTAGGTACTATGATGTCAGTAGGTGTGCCATCACAGTCAGTCAGGGCATCTCCTGGCCACAGGTTTGGCCAAGATATACGTCAAAGCTGGGTTATGAGAGGGTAGTAAAAGATGCAATGAGGTAATTAGGGAACTCAGTTGTGGCGTTTGGAGTCATTATGATGGGATGCAGAGGGGAAATTACAGTGAAGTAGGGCAACTCCAAATAAAGAAGTGGGATTTGATATCACGGGCAAACAGAACGTATTGTGTGGTACAAGTGAGAGGAAAATTGCAAGAAAAGCTATTGGTGATGGGGCACGAGAGGGAAAGGTTTTGAAGTGCCCTGAGTGAGTGAGTAGGAGGCACAGAAGACACAAGGGTTTGTAATTTGGGAGGGTAAGGTGGGCTAGAACAATTGAGTGAAGATATTGAATACAATATTGCAAGTGAAAAAAAAACACAAAAGTACTGTGGATGCTGTAAATCAGCAACAAAAAACAGAATCCAAGTTAATAAAATGTGAGGCTGGATGAACACAGCAGGCCAAGCAGCATCTCAGGAGCACAAAAGCTGACATTTCGGGCCGAGACCCTTCATCAGAGAGGGGGATGGGGTGAGGGAACTGGAATAAATAGGGAGAGAGGGGGAGGCGGACCGAAGATGGAAGATAGGTGGAGAGGAGAGTATAGGTGGGGAGGTAGGGAGGGGATAGGTCAGTCCAGGGAAGACGGACAGGTCAAGGAGGTGGGATGAGGTTAGTAGGTAGGAGATGGTGGTGTGGCTTGGGGTGGGAGGAGGGGATGGGTGAGAGGAAGAAGAGGTTAGGGAAGCAGAGACAGGTTGGACTGGTTTTGGGATGCACTGGGTGGAGGGGAAGAGTTGGGCTGGTTGTGTGGTGCAGTGGGGGGAGGGGACAAACTGGGCTGGTTTTGGGATGCGGTGGGGGAAGGGGAGATTTTGAAGCTGGTGAAGTCCACATTGATACCATTGGGCTGCAGGTTTCCCAAGCGGAATATGAGTTGCTGTTCCTGCAACCTTCGAGTAGCATCATTGTGGCACTGCAGGAGGCCCATGATGGACATGTCATCTAAAGAGTGGGAGGGGGAGTGGAAATGTTTTGCGACTGGGAGGTGCAGTTGTTTATTGTGAACTGAGCGGAGGTGTTCTGCAAAGCGGTCCCCAAGCCTCCGCTTGGTTCCCCAATGTACAGGAAGCCACACTGGGTACAGTGGATGCAGTATACCACATTGGCAGATGTGCAGGTGAACATCTGCTTAATATGGAAAGTCATCTTGGGGCCTGAGATAGGGGTGAGGGAGGAGATATGGGGGCAAGTGTAGCATTTCCTGCGGTTGCAGGGGAAGGTGCCGGGTGTGGTGGGGTTGGAGGGCAGTGTGGAGCAAACAAGGGAGTCACGAAGAGAGTGGTCTCTCCGGAAAGCAGACAGGGGTGGGGATGGAAAAATGTCTTGGGTGGTGGGGTCGGATTGTAGATTGCGGAAGTGTCGGAGGATGATGCATTGTATCCGGAGGTTGGTGGGGTGGTGTGTGAGAATGAGGGGGATCCTCTTTGGGCGGTTGTGGCGGGGGTGGGGTATGAGGGATGTATTGCGGGAAATGCAGGAGACGCGGTCAAGGGCGTTCTCGACCACTGTGGGGGGAAAGTTGCGGTCCTTGAAGAACTTGGACATCTGGGATGTGTGGGAGTGGAATGCCTCATCGTGGGAGCAGATGCGGCGGAGGCGGAGGAATTGGGAATAGGGGATGGAGTTTTTGCAGGAGGGTGGGTGGGAGGAGGTGTATTCCAGGTAGCTGTGGGAGTCGGTGGGCTTGAAATGGACATCAGTTACAAGCTGGTTGCCTGAGATGGAGACTGAGAGGTCCAGGAAGGTGAGGGATGTGCTGGAGATGGCCCAGGTGAACTGAAGGTTGGGGTGGAAGGTGTTGGTGAAGTGGATGAACTGTTCGAGCTCCTCTGGGGAGCAAGAGGCAGCGCCGATACAGTCATCAATGTAACGGAGGAAGAGGTGGGGTTTGGGGCCTGTGTATGTGCGGAAGAGGGACTGTTCCACGTAACCTACAAAGAGGCAGGCATAGCTGGGGCACATGCGGATGCCCCTGGCCACCCCCTTTGTTGGTAGGAAGTGGGAGGAATCGAAAGAGAAGTTGTTGAGGGTGAGGACGAGTTCGGATAGGCGGATGAGGGTGTCAGTGGAGAGGGACTGGTCAGGCCTGCGGGACAGGAAGAAGCGGAGGGCCTTGAGGCCATCTACATGCGGAATACAGGTGTATAGGGACTGGACGTCCACCCCCGAGCACCAAACCATCATCTCCAACACCATCCATGACCTCATCACCTCAGGAGACCTCCCACCCACAGCCTCCAACCTCATTGTTCCCCAACCCTGCACGGCCCGTTTCTATCTCCTTCCCAAAATCCACAAACATGCCTGCCCTGGTCGACCCATTGTCTCAGCCTGTTCCTGCCTCACCGAACTCATCTCCACCTATCTGGACTCCATTTTCTCCCCTTCGGTCCAGGAACTCCCTACCTACATCTGTGACACCATCCACGCCCTCCACCTCTTCCAGGACATCCAATTCCCTGGCCCCCAATACCTCATTTTCACCATGGACGTCCCCCTCGTTCTCATACACCACCCCACCAACCTCTGGATACAACACATCATCCTCCGACACTTCCGCCATCTACCATCCGACCCCACCACCCAAGACATTTTTCCATCCCCACCCTTGTCTCCTTTCCAGAGAGACCACTCTCTCCGTGACTCCCTTGTTTGCTCCACACTGCCCTCCAACCCCACTACACCCGGCACCTTCCCCTGCAACCGCAGGAACTGCTACACTTGCCCCCACACCTCCTCCATCACCCCTATCCCAGGCCCCAAGATGACTTTCCATATTAAGCAGATGTTCACCTGCACATCTGCCAATGTGGTATACTGCATCCATTGTACCCGGTACGGCTTCCTCTACATTGGGGAAACCAAGAGGAGGCTTGGGGACCGCTTTGCAGAACATCTCCACTCGGTTCGCAATAAACAACTGCACCTCCCAGTCGCAAAACATTTCCACTCCCCCTCCCATTCTTTAGATGACATGTCCATCATGGGCCTCCTGCAGTGCCACAATGATGCCACCCGAAGGTTGCAGGAACAGCAACTCATATTCCGCTTGGGAACCCTGCAGCCCAATGGTATCAATGTGGACTTCACCAGCTTCAAAATCTCCCCTTCCCCCACCGCATCCCAAAACCAGCCCAGTTCGTCCCCTCCCCCCACTGCACCACACAACCAGCCCAACTCTTCCCCTCCACCCAGTGCATCCCAAAACCAGTCCAACCTGTCTCTGCTTCCCTAACCTGTTCCTCCTCTCACCCATCCCTTCCTCCCACCCCAAGCCGCACCTCCATCTCCTACCTACTAACCTCATCCCACCTCCTTGACCTGTCCGTCTTCCCTGGGCTGACCTATCCCCTCCCTACCTCCCCACCTATACTCTCCTCTCCACCTTTCTTCTTTTCTCTCCATCTTCGGTCCGCCTCCCCCTCTCTCCCTATTCATTCCAGAACCCTCACCGCATCCTCCTCTCTGATGAAGGGTCTAGGCTCGAAACGTCAGCTTTTGTGCTCCTGAGATGCTGCTGGGCCTGCTGTGTTCATCCAGCCTCACATTTTATTATCTTGGATTCTGCAGAATCTGCAGTTCCCATTATCACTGATACAAAAAACAGAAGTTGCCAGAAAGTCTCACCAGGTCTTGCAGTATCTGTGAAAAAAAAAATCAGAGTTAATGTTTCAGGTCCGGTGACCCTTCCTTAGAACATGCTGAGGAAGCATCATTGGACCTGAGACTTTTCTTCATAGATGCTGCCAGACCTGCTGAGCTTTTCTAGCAACTTCTGTTTTTGTGCAATAATGCAAGTCGTAGACCATTGTCCTTGGAGGGAAATGTTGTGATGGCAACAATGACAAAGTTACACTGAGTGTGAGATTTCAGAAGGAAGATTTTGGCACTTACTTTTATAGTTTGCAAAATTTCATTGATCTGCTTTCTACAGGAGTGGGAGATGGTGTTTAATTTAGATGGATGACAGGTGCTACATTTTGGAAAGACAAATCAGTTACAGATTTCATGGCGAGGTACTGGAGGGTGTTGCTGAACAAAGAGTGCTTGGAGTGCGGGTACATAGCTACTTGAAATTGGAGTCCGGTGAACAGGACAGTGAGGAAGGTGTTTGGTATGCTTACATTTATTGATCAGTGTATTGAGCATAGGAGTTGGGAGGTCATGTGGCAGCTGTTCAGGACATTGATTAGGCCACTTTTGTAATACGGCATTAAATTCTGGTCTCTTTCCTTTAGGAAGGATGTTGTAAAACTTGAAAGGGTTCAGAAAAGATCTACAAGGGTATTGCAAGGGTTGGAGAGTTTGAAATATAGGGACAGGCTGAATAGGCTGAGGCTATTTTCTATGGAGCATTGGAGGCTGAGAAGAGACCTTATGGAGATTGATAAAATCATGCAGAGCATGGAAAGGGTGAACACACAAGGTATTTTGCCCAGGGTGGGGTAGTCGAAAACTAGAGGGCATAAGTTTAAGGTGAGAAGAGAAAGATTTAAAAGGGACCTAAGGGGCAGCTTTGTCACGCAGAAGGTGGTATGTGGATGGAATGAGCTACCACAGGAAGTGGTGGAGGATGATGTAGTTACAACATTTAAAAGGCATCTGGATGGGTACATGAATAAGAAGGGTTTAACAGGGGTACAGACCAAATGCTGGCAAATGTCACTAGATTAATTTAGGAACTCTGGTCAGCATGGGCGAGTTGGATTGAAGGCTCTGTTTCCATGCTGGACATTTCTGTGACTCTATGATTCTACATTGTCGGGCATTTCGTCTAACCAGAGACACTACACTGACCCGAGTGGCTATCTCAGTTTCGGCTAACAGTGTCTGGTGTTATGACCGCCTTTGACAATCCAGAGTAAAGAGGACACCCCTCCTCTTCATCTGATTGTGAAATATGGTGCCAGCTTCCCTCTCCCTGCCATCTCCTGTTTAATTAGTCAAGCACTGATGCAGCATTTGAACTGGTGCACAGCTGGGGTTTAAGTATGATGCACATGCTATCAATACTGCAAGGTTCTGGCAGCAGCAGGTTAATCTGTCTCTGTGACTGCAAAATTCAACAAAGAGAAAGCTATAGAGTCCAGCTGTATAATTAATGAGATACACAGTACAAATTGTGTGAAAAAAATTGCCATAGCCAGTGAAGGGAAAGTCTTCATGAAACACCCTAGTCCCTTATCTTCTACATTATATTTTTGAATAGAAAACTTCTTTATTTACCTAATCACATACAATTAATGACCTACTGTAAATAATAAAGTTAAGATCTACATCATTATAATCTATCATTGGTTGCAAAGCTGTCAAAGTATCTAATTTTCAGATCATTGAAGTGTGCCTTTGCTTTATTACTGTATCATAAATGAAATGTAAGGTGTACTTTAAACAGTTGTAGAAAATGCTGTAAAGGATAAAACCATAACTATAAATTTTGGGGTAACAGTTGTATAATTGTAAAAAGCATCCAATCTGATAGCAAAATTAGTAAATTGCGCCCTTATCAAAACAATAGAACATGTGAAATATCAGATTTTGTTTCATTTTCTTTTTCTCCGAAGAATAAGCATTTTTGACAGGTGTGTTACTTACAAACTAAAACTTACATGTTATTTTCTGCTGTACTGATATAGCAGAGCCCTCGCCTCATAATTAATTTTGGAATCTTGTAAACAGCATGCTTAAAAATACATAAGATTCCAGTGTTTCTGTACAACTATCCCCAAGTCCCTTTGCATTGCAGCTTTATGCAGGTTTCCCCCATTTTAATAGTACTGTGTTTCTTTTGTCCTTCCATCCAAAATGAACAACTTCACATTTTCCTATATTATACTCCATTTGCCAACTTTTATCCCACTTGCTTAACCCTATCAATTTCATCCTGTACACTGTTTGTACCCCCATAACTTGCCTTTCCACCTACTTTTGTATAATCTGCAAAGTTGGCTACAGCACATTTGTGTCTAGACAGTTGAAAGCATGTTCAAAGTAATTTATTTGATGAAGCTGGAACAAATGTTAACACTCCTCACACTTTAGTTAAAAAAATGGGAAAAGGGCTAATAATAGCTGGCTCTCCAACATAAAATGTAAAAATTATTAATAGCTGAAAATAATTAGCAATTACACTTTCATCTTCACCATCAAAGCAGCAGGGATTTATGTAACAGATCCTATTGATTAATCAGCGCTCTCTGGCTGTGAGTTATATAAAAGGCAGCTATTTAAGTATAAAGTAAAACACACATGATGCTATTGGAGAAACTGGTTGCCATTTTTGAAGCATATATATTCAAGATACATTATATTCAAATAGTACATTCAAGATATTGTTTAATGGGACAGAAGCTAACTTTTTTTTGGTTTAATCACCATACTTTGGATTTTTGTCCAATTAGGTTCAGCGCTCTCTGGCTGTGAGTTATATAAAAGGCAGCTATTTAAGTATAAAGTAAAACACACATGATGCTATTGGAGAAACTGGTTGCCATTTTTGAAGCATATATATTCAAGATACATTATATTCAAATAGTACATTCAAGATATTGTTTAATGGGACAGAAGCTAACTTTTTTTTGGTTTAATCACCATACTTTGGATTTTTGTCCAATTAGGTTCAGCGCTCTCTGGCTGTGAGTTATATAAAAGGCAGCTATTTAAGTATAAAGTAAAACACACATGATGCTATTGGAGAAACTGGTTGCCATTTTTGAAGCATATATATTCAAGATACATTATATTCAAATAGTACATTCAAGATATTGTTTAATGGGACAGAAGCTAACTTTTTTTTGGTTTAATCACCATACTTTGGATTTTTGTCCAATTAGGTGTCCAATTAGTATGATTATTTTTTCACTTTAACTTGGGGTCCTTACTTTGTCAGAAAAAAATGTTTTACTATCATCACTGAAATTCATCATCAAAAAAACCTGACAGAAATCTTGCCATTGTGTGTCTTTGCATTGAACCCTGAGTGGATGACTTTCTCAAAGACAATCCAGGGCAACTCTACATTGTTCAAGAATACAAGAACATTTCATAGCTCACAACAAAAACAAAGTTGCTGGAAAAGCTCAGCAGGTCTGGCAGTATCTGTGAAGGAAAAAGACAGAGTTAACGTTTCAGGTCACGTGAACATTCCTCAGAACTTAGATTTCATAGCTGTTCTGTGGCACCTGGATGGATAAAGAAGGTATTGGCATTAGTTATAAAGCAATTCTTTATTTCTGCTTATAGAAGCATGCAATACTATTCAAGGAGACATGGCTTGTTTCATGCATGCCTAGAAACAAACCAGGTTGTTTGCTGTTGTTCTATCTCAAGGTGGAAGCTGATCATCATTAATCTCAAAAATAAATTCTAATGAAAGTTTGTTGCAAGTATTTTAGCCTTGTGTTTGCAGTGATGTTTACATCGTTGAGTTTTGAGGAGAACACTTAAAAGCGACCTAACGGGCAACTTTTTCATGCAGAGGGTGGTGCAAGTATGGAATGAGCTGTCAGAGGAACGGGTGGAGGATGGTACAATTACAACTTTTAAAAGGCATCTGAATGAGTAAATGAATAGGAAGGACTTGGAGGGATATGAGCCAAATGCTGGCATATGGGACTAGATTAATTTAGGATATCTGTTTGGCATGGATAAGTTGGACTGAAGGGTTTGGTTCTGTGCTGTACATCTCTATGACTCTGTGTATGTGGAGTTATTTCTTTGACAGTCTTGCCACTATTCATATCTGGATGTGACAGAATTGTAGAGCTTACATTAGGCCCACTGGTTGTGGAATCACTTAACTGTCTATTACCTATGCCACTTGGTACGTATGTGGTCCTGTGTTTTACCTTGACCAAGCTGACGCCTCATTTTCAGGTATGCCTGATGTTGCTTCTGCTCCCGCAGTCTTCACAATGGTCCCTCTTGAAGTTTCTTTTTTTTTCTTTCCTCATTGTAGTTTTAATAATTCCTCAGAAATTAAGATCTGTCCCCACAGTTTAATACTTGCTTTAAAGGCAGTGATCCTAGAAAGCTCTGAGAGAAAGCAATATGCAGTGGAATGGTCTGAAAATTGGTAAGTTGTTTACTTTTTCTTTATGACTTGCTATCCCTTGATACTTGCACTGTTTTGCATGCAAGTAGTCCTGTGTTGTAGCAACAGCAGGTTGATATCTCATGTTTATGTATAACTGGTCCTGACATGCCTCTTGCATTTCTCTTGAATCAAGTGAAATTTCTGACTTGGTGGTAACGGTGCAGTGGAGGGTACTGTGGCCCACGATGCGACAGAATGTGATTGGATATTATGCTGCTGCTGTTGATGTCCCACAACATGTCAAGGATGCCCAGTCTTGAGTTGCTAGATTGCTGGAAGTCTATTCTGTTTGAGATCGTGATAATGCCACTCAACACAAATGAAGATATTCTGAGTGTGAAGGTCGGACTACTTCTCCGTAAATATTATGGTCAATTTACCAATATTGTCTTGGACAGAACCATCTGTAGCAGTTAGATTTGCGAGGACAAGGTGAAGTGGTTTTTTTTCTGTTATGCTGATTCCCTCACAGCCTCCTGCAGACCAAGTCCAGCAACTGACCCTGTCAGTAGAGGTATAACTGAGCAACCCTTCGTGATGGACATTAAACTCCCTGACTCAGCATATATTTTGTGACTTTATCATCCTTGGTAACTCTTACAATTGATGTTTAAAATGGTGGTATGCTGAATTATCAGCTGAACGTTCTGGATGTGTGTGCAGTTGGGTAAGTGGGTGAGGTGGCTCGCGGAATAAGTAGGTAATCAGGTCAAGATGGACAAGTATCATTGAGTAGTTGTGTGGTCACTGGGTGTTGAAGAGTGGACAGATGGTTATAGGATGACTGCTTGCAGGGATATGGTCAATGGGGTAGTCACAGCTGGTTGATGGAGGTAGTCAGGTTGCGGAGTAGTTGGGGTGTAATCAGGGGTTGAGGAGGTAGACTGGTGGTTGAACGGTAATTGGGTTATTTGGCAAGAGGGTTGTTGAGTCAGAGGAGTGGTCAGTACTGATTGTGTGGAGTTGTTTAGTTGCAAGCCAAGGCTGTCATTGGTGAGATTTGAGGTGTAGGTTTGGGGCTACTCAAGTGTTAGACCAGGTTTTAAACTTGGCAATGATCAAGGTAAATCTCATTGATCTGAATCAAATTGCCGATAATAGATCAGAGATCAAAACACATCACTTCACATTTGTCTACATTAAATTTCATCTTATACCTATCCACTTACCCCACCACTTTAATGTTGGGTGCAGGACTTTCCTTTCGTTATTCCTCTTTGCTTCTCTAGTAGGCTTTTCACCTTGCTTTTGACCTTTTTGCATTCTTCCTTGTTCTCACTGTATTTTCTGCCTCGTACCTATTATAAGCGCACTTGTTATCTTCACCTTAATTTCAATCTCGATGGCTGATTTGCTTCCATTTTGTGCTTCAATTTTTCAAGTAAGTTTTGTTCTCACTAATATACAAGTATAACGCTGCAACTACCATATATGGTTTTCGCAGAGCTTCAGTGTACAGTACTTAGTTTATTTTGTAAGAATGCCATAATACATGCATTCAAAGTTAAATTCATTGCCTTAAAATTCGGATGTTTACTGGGATTGCTGTCATCACCGTTTTTGTAGATATTTTTGGAACAAGGTATTCAGGCATGTTATGATACAGAAACAGAAAGTACTTGCGAGTTTTGAGAAGATTTGTAGCTCAGGTTGAGGTTCTGGATGTGAGTTTGCTCGCTGAGCTGGAAGGTTAGTTTTCAGACGTTTCATCACCATTCTAGGTAACATCATCAGTGAGCCTTCAGCGGGACATAACACCAGCGCTTCGTCGGAGGCTCACTGATGATGTTACCTAGAATGGTGACGAAACGTCTGAAAACTAACCTTCCCGCTCAGCGAGCAAACTCACATTCAGAACAGAAAGTACTTCATGAACACAACAGGTCCGAAAGCATCGGTATAGAGAGAAGAAAAGAGTTCATGTTTAGAGTCCAGTGACCCTTAACCTATTCACTTTCGGTTTTGGTTTAAGATTTCCAGCAGTTCTTTGCTTCACGTTATGTCTGAGGCAGGTAGGACTTGAACCCAGAGGTAGGGACACTACCAGCGCATGACAAGGATGCTCACCTTCCAATGTTTGCTGAGTCGAAGACAGTATCTGGAGAGTCTGTCGAGTAGGGTCTTGTGCACAGTGGTAGTATCCTTGCCTCTGGGCCAGAAGGTCCGGGTTCAAGTCCCACCTGATCAGCGGTGTACTAAAGCGTCTCCAAACAGGTTGTTACTAAATATCTAACCAAATCTCTCTCCATCACTGGGCTTCTCGTCCGATTCGGCTCAGCGCCACCACCTGGTTGATGATTCACCCCAGCCCCCTTCCCATGTACTCTGGGTGTTGTAGTTCCCTCCTCAATTTGCTCCTGCGATCAACGGCTGGTCTAGGACTGCAACTCCCAGAGTGCCGCGCGGCACAGCCCATCCCAGCCAATGGGGATCGGATCGAGCGTTGCCCCAGTTATCGGAATGGCGTCTGGTCGGAGGTTGGCGCCGCTGCCCCTGGTAACGGTCCGCTCCTGGCTTCTCCTCCTGTTGTGTGCTAGCTTCGGAGGTGGACAGAAGAAGAAAGAGGTAAGGAAAGCGGCCGAGGTCACCGAAACCATTCTGTAAGTGGTGGGAGAAGGGCCCGATATTCTCCAATGGATACTGGTGCTGATGGTGCAGGTGCTCAGAGGCCAGAGTGGGGTCAGTGATACAGCTGTAGCTGTCTAGAGTCAGACTGATTCTTTTTCATTTCAGATGGTATGTTGTAATGTGTTGCATCCGATCTCTGTGAGCGTTTGTAATCTACTGCTTAACTCTCAATTACACCCTCATGATTACAACTGTTTGCTCGGCTTTGATGGTTTTGTGAATTTTTCAGTGAAAACGAAACGCATTTTAATGGATACCTAATTACCTAAAACATTACTCTCATAATATTTTGCGCTGTGAATGTTTAACATTAATGAGACAATCAATGTTGCTTTCACTTGGACACAGACCATCATTTGTACTAATGTCAGTTTCTGGACAGAACATATCTCTAACCTATTAATCAGATTCATTTATGAGTGAGGCCTTTCGAAGCGTTTTTGCTAATGTAAGTAAATATGCATGCAGTAAAATTTTATTTTTTTTAATGTGACTAACATTCCAGAAAAAAAAATCATTGAAAGTCCTTGTTCTGTGTTTAACCTTGAGAAAACAACCCAGAGTTACAGATATGTCACTATTATTTGATTATATAATTTGCTTTACAGATTGTTGATACCAGTTCAAATTTTGTGGCAACAGGTATATCCCAGTTCTCTTACATTTTCTGGAGTCAACCTAAATTGCCCCAGAATCAAAATAACATGGATAATGAAAATTGAAACTAAACAAAAAATGCTCAGCAGATCTGGCGGCATGTGTGTGGAAAAAAAACTGAAATTTCAGGATGATGATCTTTGCTCAGAATTCTTGGTGCAAGGTCATCAGCTTGAAATTTAAAACCTTTTTTCTTTCCCAAAACGCTTCCAGAATATTTCTAGTGTTTCTATTTAGCTTTTACTTTGCACAAAGTCTATACAAGCAGTAATGTCATGCAAAGTTGTAATGAGAGTTATTAGTATTGGACTATTAAACTAACCTCCAAACGTCTCTCCAGTATTTTTGAAGACTAACAAAAAAGAAGAACCAAATGTTCAATATTGAATTGCTTTATTTCACAGTAAACAGTCATGACTAGATTCGCGTCATTTATTTATGCACTTCATCTTTTCTGATACAAGTAAATGAACATTTAGTGGATGACCTTACTTAACATGAACAATGGTATGTATCAGTCATAGTTAAATTGGTAGACTTTCTGCTTCTGAGACACAAGGATCCTGGTTAAATTACATTAAGCATAGACATTACAAGAATTAAAAAGTTGTCTCTGGTATCCTGGTTGAAATTTATTCTTTGGTCAATTTCATGAAGATAAATTATTTGATCATCATAAACTTGCTTTATGTGGGAAATTACTGTGTACAAGTTGGCTGTGGTTAAAACCAGCTGAACCAGCTCTTTTATGGCAAACATATGATCCTATAAAAGCTTTCCCTTACAGTCGTCTTTGTCAAATGCTTGGCTGAATGTGTGATTTCCTTTATGTCTGCTTGTTTACAAAGAGATGTGAGGCACTAATCTCACTCCCTTCTGTAAACAACTGGACATATGTAAAACAAAAACACACCCTGCTGAACGTTTGAGACCATTGTCTTCTAAGCACAATGTTTAGGAATGATTGAGACTAACAAAGAAGAACTTAATTGTTACTTTAAATATGATAATCATAACATTTACTTGAAAGGCAGTTATGTATATTTAGAATATCCCTGTTTATGCTTGAGAGAATACACGTGGAGCCATATCTTTCCAGACCTTGAACAACCTGAGCCTTGGAGAAACTTGGGAAAATGGGGTGCGATTTCCAGCGACAATCTTGTTGACATCAAGACCAAAAAGGTCCCATTTTTGAGCCACGTATTAGATGGTAAGCTAAGATTTGTGCCAGTTATCACTCATTATTACCTAATCTCGCCTCAGTAGTACGCACTTTCCTATTTGCTCACCTTCTGGATAGAAAATGGATAGAAAGAGAGTTCACAGTATGAAAGTCAGAGTGGGTAGCTGATGACTCCAGCTGACCACTTGCTCCTCTGGACGTCCACCTTCAGACACACCGCACCAGCAGTTCTGAGAAAATTGGAGGCAACTACACACACCCCATATTTCCGGATATTGACATCCGACACATGTTAGCCTAACCGCAAGATCATGCTACGTCTCTAATCCATTTGTGATATGTTTCTTTATTTCAGTGCTGCACTTTCAAAAGCAGTGACATCTGTTATAGCAATACTGGTGCCAGGATACATTGTGCATTGAGATAGACACCTATTTCATGGATTGGACCAGGATGTGTCTCAGGTTTCCTCTCTCTCTGCTAAGCATGTTCTCACTTTGTGCCGCTTTGATGCTCACAGTATTTCTGCCTGACCTTGCATTCTCGTTTTTGCATTTCCACCTGTACTAGAGCTAGTAGTGCTTTCACCTTTATTTGCCTTTTAGCCCAGGCGTAAATCCAGGCAGATTGTCATGATTAGTAGTGATCAGTCAAGGGGTTGAGATGCTGCTGTACAGCACCTACTGTTTAAATCATTCCCATATGCCAGCTGTGTACACAGCAAGCAAGCAGCATGTGCTTCAAGCAAGTGACCGTTTTTCAAAAGCTAACAGGAGTAGTCCTCAGTTATGTCAAAGCAGGCACCTTATGGTTAGAGTGCCCCAGAACAGTAAGTCAAAGGTCTTATCTAAAATCAGTTCACGGGCATGGACACGATCGGAATTTTCCCTTGGTGGGTGATAAGGAGCTGAATGTCGATTACCCAATACTTATCTTACTTTTTCAGCCTTGTTGTGGCCTCTTTAATCTGTCATTGATCTTTTTGTGGCTTTGTCAGGCATTACTATGGATGGTTGAGACTGACAGAATGTAGTGGCAAGACAGGAGCAGGGTGGCAGGGTCTGGTGGCATTACTTCCTTTGCCAGAGCTAGGGAATGAGGCTAGCCATGTTTTGCAGCACTTTGTCTATCAGGACCTCCAGGTCCCTTTCAACAAAACAAGATGCTGATTTTCGCTTACTTGCCATACCTGGGCTAAATGTCATAAACTGTGCAGGGCAACGTTGGACTGTCAACATTTGACCAGGTGCACAATGACCTTTTAAATATGGCACTGACACCAGAAATATGGTAGTGGAAAGAACTCTGTCAATGGTGAATGGAAGAGTCAGGTTAGCATCAGACCAGTGGGGCATCATTTGGACATGATGCCTAGTTAACAAGTTGAGTTTGAAACAAGAGTGCAAGAAAGCCCTCCATGGAACTTTATGAAAATGACACTTAGGATTTCTGGTAATATCCAGATGTTGATTTTAAAACTCAGTGACACTCTTTGTCTCCCAACATCTTTACGTGGGAAAACTCTTAAAAAACAAAACTTACTATTTTAATTAATGCTGAATAGATTTTATGGACATTTGGAAGTCCAGCTGATTAAAGAGGCAAGAAGGGCTGGACCAGTAAGTCTGCTGCTTGTGAGCTAGGAATATGAGGAGCCTTTCTGTCCTGTCCAACAAGATTACCTATTTCATTTCCTGTGATTACTGTCTTGCTCCATCCAAATGCAATCTTACTTCTCTGATCATTATCTTAGCTCCTCAATCACATCTACTACTGTACTGTCTCCATTCCAAGCTCCTTTTCCTCCTGCACCACGCGACTCTCGCATTCCCCAGATTACCCATTGGCGACTTGGGTGCATTCTTGTGTTACAGGCTTTTCCATTCGAAAGTTATTAGAATGACAATCAGGCTTGTTGCCATGTAGTAATCTTACAAGTAAGAATGTCTTTCACTTCCATAATCTCTTCCACAGCTCTGAATTTGAGGGCTTTTAAATATTCGGATCATATCTTGGTATTTATTTATGGAAGAAGTGCAGATTAATTTATTATCATCCTAACGCTAACCTTTTTTTGAAGAATGGAAGTGCTTGTTTTAAATTGGGGAATTTAATAGAAGAAATATGAAGTTGTCAACAGGTGTTTCATTGTATTTATTGTCAATATACAGTGCAAATATAATTCTTATTTGAACAAAAAGATTTGTTTCATCTTTTTCATGTGGTATGTGCTTCCAGATTGAGGGATTACTAGACTATTTGAGTTTACTGTGAGAATGGCTTCAGATGTAAACAAAAAGTAGCATTTTCTAGCATGCACCCGGATGAATCATATTTTCCATAAAATGGTCATGCCACAGATTGTAAGAATATAAAGATGCAAAATGTGCATTTATGAATCAAATGCAATTGTAATGATACAAAAATATCAATTTCCAAGCATAAATTTAATTGAGAAATGACCTGGTAGTTATTAAACTTCATCAGTTCATTTTATTGCAAGTACATTTGTATTTCTATTTCTGAAACCTATGATAAAACAAGAGTCATATCTATATATTATTGAGTGTATATTGATAATACTTAAACATGTGAATATAGAACTGGAGAAGTATTGGTGGGCTCTTAAGGACAGTATGATATGAGTATTTAATTTTCCTCAGGATTGATTACATTACTGGCAGAATGAATTTGCAACATGATTTTGGATAGTTTTGGATGTAGTGCTATACTTGAGGGAAACAATTTAGTTCATTGAGGCCCTGGTAGGAAATACCTTGAATACATCATATTACTTGGTTGTATGTTCCCAAAGAGTGCCCATAAGTTTGATGAAAAAAATTAAAAGTCTGAGAAAATAGTTCGTGTCTCAGCAAGACTTTGTCTCATTGAAAAAGGACTCCAGGAAGTGGACAAACTAACCATGCTTAACCAAGGAAGGTAAAGATCTTACCAAATTAAAAGAGAAATCCTACAACGTGGCAGACATTAGTGGTAAACTACAGGATTTGGAAAGTTTTAAAAGTCACGAAATATGTCCAAAAGTATTAGGTGGAGAAAATAAGCTATGTTAAGTCAACAAGCAAGTAATTTAAAAACAGACAGAAAGAGCTTATTCAAATATATAACAAAGAATGGAGAGGTTAAAGGGAACATATGCGACTTAGAGAGCAAGCCAGGCTAAACAACAATGGAAAACCAGAAAATGGCAGATGAGTTGACACCAGTCCTCATGGCGAAAGACACCAACAGCATTGCAAAAATACTGAATAGTTAGGGAACAAAATGGAGGAGGAGGAGGAGAATGTGCGAGGGAAACTAATGGAGCTAAAGGTCATTAAGACCCTTAGATCTGATAGGTTGCATCCTAGGATTTTAAAAGAAGTAGCAACGTGATACTGGTAGTAATCTTTCAAGAATTCTTAGATTCAAGAAAAGTCACAGGGTTGGAAAACTGCTAGTGTAACTAATCAAAAAAAAGAGACAAAAAATAGTTAACGATAGGCTAGTTAGCTTAACATCTGTCATTGGGAAAACCTTAGAGTCTGTCATAAAGAATGTAGTAATGGAGCATATAAACGTACATAATAACATTGTTGAGGTTGGTTGGCTTGCCGAGCTGGTTTGATGTTCCGCACACGATTCATTACCCTGCTGGGTAGCATCATCGGTGCAGCCTTCGATGAAACGTTGGTATGTTTTCCCGCCTGGTTTTTAAACTCTGGGGTCCATTGAGCAGGATTGCCTCACTTCTGGTTTTCTTTCGCAGAGGAGTGTATATGGGATGGAGTTCTATGTGTTTATTAGTGGCTTTCTTCATAGAATGCCAGGCTTCTAGGAAACCTGGAAGGGATAATGGATATCCAAAAATCTAGGTCAGAAGATGGCTATCAAACAACGTCAGGAAGATACTACACACCCCAATGCACTCATCACCCTACCCTACATCAGGAACACATCAGAAGGAACCACAAGACTCCCACGACCGCTGGGCATCAGAGTGGTATGCAAGCCCACATCGACCCGCCGACAACTGTTCACCTGAACTAAAGGCACACTCCCCACCATGGACAGAACCAATGTGATCTATAAGATCCCCTGCAGAGATTGTGAGAAACCCTCGGACAAACAGGAAAGAAACTAACAACAAGGGTACATGAACACCAACTGGCTACAAAAAGACACGACCAACACTCACTCATCTCAACCCACATGGACAAGGAGAACAAGCAATTCGACTGGGACAACACCAAGATCCTGGGACAGGCTAGGCAGAGACAAGCACGATAATTCATAGTAGCCTGGCACTCCATGAAGAAAGCCATTAATAAAAACACAGAACTCAACCCCATATACACTCCTTCATGAAGGAAAACTGGAACGGAGGCAATCCAGGTCAATGGACTCCAGAATTTAAAAAGCAGCCGTGAAAACACACTGGCACTTCATTGGAGGCTGCACTGATGATGTTGCCCAGCTTAGTAATGAAAAGTCTGCGGAACAACAAACCAGCTCGGCGAGCCAACCAACCTCAACACCCACAACCCGAGCTACAAATCTATTCCAAAACCTTAGGCGTAATAAGATTAGACAGTGAAAGCCAGGAGAAAATCATGCCTGATAAATTTATTGCAGTTCTTTGAAGAGATTTGCAAGTTTGCAGATGACATTAAGATTGATGGAGTATCAGATAGTGAAGGGGAATGTTGGAGAATGAAGCAGAATCTAGATAGATTGGAGAGTTGGGTGGAGAAATGGCAGATGGAGTTCACTCCAGGCAAATGCGAGGTGATGCATTTTGGAAGATCCACTTCAAGAGCGAACTATACGGTAAATGGAAAAGCCCTAGGGAAAATTAATGCACAGAGTTATCTGGGTGTTCAGGTCCATCGTACCCTGAAGGTGGCAACACGGGTCAAGAAGGCGTAGGGCATGCTTTCATAGATCAGATTGGGTATTGAGTACAAGAGTTGGCAGGTCATGTTGCAGTTGTATAGGACTTTGTTTCGACCACATTTGGAATACTGTGTACAGTTCTGGTCGCTACATTAACAAAAGGATGTGGGTGCGGAGGAGGTTCGCCAGGATGTTGCCTGGTATGGAGGGCACTAGCTATGAAGAGAGGTTGAGTAGATTAGGATTATTTACATTAGAAAGATGGAGGTTGAGGGGGGACCTGATTGAGGGCTACAAAATCGTGAGAGGTACAGACAGGATGGATAGCAAGAAGCTTTTTCCCAGAGTGGGGACTCAATTACTCGGGGTCATGATTTCAAGGTGAGAGGGGAAACGTTAAAGGGAGATATGTATGGAAAGTTCTTTACGCAGAGGATGGTGGGTGCCTGGAGCACGTTGCCAGCAGAGGTGGCTGGGGCGGGCACGATAACGTCATTTAAGATGTATCTAGACAGATACACGAATGGGCAGGGAGCAGAGGGATATTGATCCTTGGAAAATATGCACCAGGTTTAGATAGAGGATCTGGATCGGCGCAGGTTTGGAGGGCCGAAAGGCCTGTTCCTGTGCTATAATTTTCTTTGTTCTTTGTTCTAGATAACTCGCAGGATAGATGAAAAGGGACCAATAGATGTAATATGTTTGAATTACCAACAGCAATCAACAAGAAACCACATGTAAGACTTTCTTAATAAAATAAGACTCCAGGTGGAATGTGAGCATATGTGGAGCATTGGCTAACTAATAGAAGACTGTGAGTTGTGATAAATCACTACATTTTTATGATGTCAATACGTAATTTTTGGATCAGTACTGGGACCACAATTACTTATGATTGTGAATCCATGACTTCAATGAAGGAAGCGAAGGTGCTGTTGCCAAAGTTGCAAGTGATACAAAAGTAAGTGGACAGGCAAGTAGTAAGGATGGCATAATCTACAGAGGGATAGAGACAGTTTAAGAAGGTGGGAGCTTGGCAGACGGACAATGATGTTGAAAAATTGTGAGATTGTGCACTTCGGTAGGATATATGAATAGATAAGCTAAATATTATTTCAATGGGGAAAGCACAGAGAGTTTCTGGGGTCCTCATGCATGAATCACAAAAAGCTAACAACCAATTTCAGTGGGTCATAAGTAAAACAAATGGACTATTGGCCATTTTTCCAGGGGAATGGAGTATAAAAATAAGGGGGTCTTACTAAAGTCTACAAGGCACTAGTCAGAGCACACCTAGAATGCTGTGAACAGTTTTTGGTCCCTTAGCGAAGGAAAGATATATTAACATCGGTGGCAGTCCTGAGCAGATTCATTAGATTGATTCTGGGTATGTAAGAATTTTGTGATGAAGAGACATTGAATAGGTTAGGCTTGTGCTCACTGGAATTTAGAAGAATGAGAATTGAAACATATAAGATTCTTTGGGATAATTGGACAATTAAGGAATAAAAGAATGACAAAAGTAAAATTAGTGCCAATCAAGGATAGTAATGGGAAGTTGTGTGTGGAGCCAGAGAAGACAGGGGAAGCACTAAATGAATATTTTTCGACAGTATTCACTCTAGAAAACGACAGTGTTGTTGAGGAGAATACTGAGATACAGGCTACTAGACTAGGTGGGATTGAGGTAACAAGGAAGAGGTATTAGAAATCCTACAGAGTGTGAAGATAGATAAGTCCCCTGGGCATGATGGGATTTATCCTAGGATCCTCTGGGAAGCCAGGGAGGAGATTGCCGAGCCTTTGGCATTGATCTTTAACTCGTCATTGTCTACAGGAATAGTGTCAGACGACTGGAGGATAGCAAATGTGGTTCCCCTGTTCAAGAAGGGGAGTAGAGATAACCCTGGTAATTATAGGCCAGTGAGCCTGACTTCAATTGTTGGTAAAGTGTTGGAAAAGGTTATAAGTGATAGGATTTATAATCATCTAGTAAAAAATAAATTGATTATGGATAGTCAGCACGGTTTTGTGAAGGGTAGGTCGTGCCTCACAAACCTTATTGAGTTCTTTGAGAAGGTGACCGAACAGGTAGATGAAAGTAAACCGGTTGATGTGGTGTATATGGATTTCAGCAAGGCGTTCAATAAGGTTCCCCACAGTAGGCTATTGTACAAAATGCGGAGGAATGGGATTGTGGGAGATATAACAGTTTTAGATTGGAATTTGGCTTGCTGAAAGAAGACAGAGGGTCAGTCACTTCGCAACCCAGGCTTGGCAGTCCTTTATGTAAATATCATCTCTGTCTAAAGTAGACCCCGAAAAACGTTGTGCTGCTAAGGTGCTGCTTGGCCTGCTGTGTCCATCCAGCTCCACACTTTGTTATCTCAGATTCTCCAGCATCTGCAGTTCCATAGAACATAGAACATTAGGGCACAGTACAGGCCCATCAGCCCTCGATGTTGTGCCAACCTGTCATACCGATCTGAAGCCCATCTAACCGACACTATTCCATGTATGTCCATATGGTTGTCCAATGACGACTTAAATGTACTTAAAGTTGGTGAATCCACTACGGTTGCAGGCAAAGCGTTCCATTCCCTTACTACTCTGAGTAAAGAAACTACGTCTGACATCTGTCCTATATCTTTCACCCCTCAATTTAAAGCTATGCCCCCTCGTGCTTGCCGTCATCATCCTCGGAAAAAGGCTCTCCCTATCCACCCTATCTAACCCTCTGATTGTTTTATACATCTCAATTAAGTCACCTCTCAACCTTCTCTCTGTTGACAACAACCTCAAGTCCCTAAGCCTTTCCTCGTAAGACCTTCCCTCCATACCAGGCAACATCCTTGTAAATCTCCTCTGCACCCTTTCCAAAGCTTCCACATCCTTCTTATAATGCGGTGACCAGAACTGTACACAATACTCCAAGTGCGGCCGCACCAGAGTTTTGTACAGCTGCAGCAAAACCTCTTGGTTCTGGAACTCGATCCATCTATTAATAAAAGCTAAAACGCTGTATGCCTTCTTAACAGCCCTGTCAACCTGGGTGGCAACTTTCAAGGATCTGTGTACATGGACACCGAGATCTCTCTGCTCATCTACACTGCCAAGAATCCTACCATTAGCCCAGTACTTTGCCTTCCGGTTACTCCTACTAAAGTGCATCACCTCACACTTGTCCGCATTAATCTCCATTTGCCACCTCTCAGCCCAGCTCTGCAGCTTATCTATGTGTCTCTATAATCTACAACACCCTTCTTCGCTATCCACAACTCCACCGACCTTAGTGTCGTCTGCAAATTCACTCACCCATCCTTCTATGCCCTCATCCAGGTCATTTATAAAAATGGCCAACAGCAGTGGACCCAACACCGATCTTTGCGGTACACCACTGGTAACTGGTCACAAGATGGACATTTCCCATCAACTACCACCCTCTGTCTTTTTTCAGCAAGCCAATTTCTGATCCAAACTGCTATATCTCCCACAATCCCATTCCTCCGCATTTTATACAATAGCCTACTGTGGGGAACCTTATTGAACGCCTTGCTGAAATCCATATACACCACATCAACCGGTTTACTCTCATCTACCTGTTTGGTCACATTCTCAAAGAACTCAATAAGGTTTGCGAGGCACGACCTTCCCTTCACAAAACCGTGCTGACTATCTCTAATCAATTTGTTCTTTTCCAGATGATTATAAATCCTATCTTTTCTAACCTTTTACAACACTTTACCAACAACTGAGGTAAGGCTCACTGGTCTATAATTACCAGGGTTGTCTCTACTCTCCTTCTTGAACAGGGGAACCACATTTGCTATCCTCCAGTCGTCTGACACTATTCCTGTAGACAATGACGAGTTAAAGATCAATGCCAAAGGCTTGGCAATCTCCTCCCTGGCTTCCCAGAGGATCCTAGGATAAATCCCATCATGCCCAGGTGACTTATCTATCTTCACACTCTGTAGGATTTCTAATACCTCTTCCTTATTCACCTCAATCCCACCTATTCTAGTAGCCTGTATCTCAGTATTCTCCTCGACAACATTGTCGTTTTCTAGAGTGAATACTGTCGAAAAATATTCATTTAGTGCTTCCCCTGTCTTCTCTGGCTCCACACACAACTTCCCACTACTATCCTTGATTGGCACTAATTTTACTTTTGTCATTCTTTTATTCCTTAATTGTCCAATTATCCCAAAGAATCTTATATGTTTCAATTCTCATTCTTCTAAATTCCAGTGAGCACAAGCCTAACCTATTCAATGTCTCTTCATCACAAAATTCTTACATACCCAGAATCAATCTAATGAATCTGCTCAGGACTGCCACCGATGTTAATATATCTTTCCTTCGCTAAGGGACCAAAAACTGTTCACAGCATTCTAGGTGTGCTCTGACTAGTGCCTTGTAGATTTTAGTAAGACCCCCTTATTTTTATACTCCATTCCTTTGGAAAAATAGCCCATTAGTCCATTTGTTTTACTTATGACCCACTGAAATTGGTTGTTAGCTTTTTGTGATTCATGCATGAGGATCCCAGAAACTCTCTGTGCTTTCCCCATTTAAATAATATTTAGCTTATCTATTCATATATCCTACCGAAGTGCACAATCTCACAATTTTTCAACATCATTGTCCGTCTGCCAAGCTCCCACCTTCTTAAATTGTCTCTATCCCTCTGTAAATTACGCCATCCTTACTACTTGCCTATCCACTTATTTTTGTATCACTTGCAACTTTGGCCACAGCACCTTCGCTTCCTTCATTGAAGTCATGACAAGGCTGACTTAGGCTTTTAATCAGTCAAAGAAGCGAGTGTTATGGGGAAAATTCAGGAATTGGAGGTCAGGATAATCAAATCAACCATAATCTCGTTAAATGGAGGAATGGCCTACTTCTGTTCTTTCATCTTCTTGTCTTATGGTTTCAGCTCTCAGAAAGTTTAAAGGGTGTCCTTGCAACCTGTTCTTTTAAGAATACTGGATAAAGCTTATTTGTGTAAGCTATATTTGTGTATGTACTCACTTCTGCTTTTAGAGGGTTTATGGATGGGCTTCTTATACAGGTTCATTTAGTAGCTGCCATTTGCTCCACCTTGTGTCATTGCAGTTCCGAATTAAATAAATTATCCTAAATAATCCTAATTGAAGCATCTTTCTTTCATTCTTTCAGATGCATGTACATCCTCTTCAGCTTTCTTCCAAAGAAAGCACTAAGTAGCAAAGTTCGTAATCTAACAAAACACTTTTCAACCAAAATTTCCTTCAAAATCTCTTCAGCCTTTGTTTTTAAATGGATTCTTGCCTAACTTCCAAACTGACCTATCTGATTACAGATTTGGTTCTCTGTAAGCACACTTGTCTATTTCTGCTTCTCCCAATATTTCCATTTTTAATGCTGCTTCCTTTTATCATTTTTGTAATATGACGTTGAGCTGTGGAATTATGCCATTTTAGCATCCATCTTTTTCTTTCATAGTGTTCACACTGCATGATTAGACATATAGGGGATGCCGCTGCACTGCAAGGGACCTCTGAATATCTTGTGGATATTTTTTAATAAGTTTGTTCATCACAGATCTCTGGAGCAGGTGTGATTTGAATGTGGAACTTCTGGCCTAGAGGTAACCACGGTACCACGGTGCGTTAGGGCCTTTGTATATGTTATGTATTTGGTACATCAAGTGAATCACTGGAATTTATTAAGTGTCTGCAACAAATGTTAGTCCTGTAGATGGCACTGTGTTAAACATTTTCAGCATTTAAGAATTCAGATGTATTTTCTACAATAGCTGCTGTTTTTGATTAGCTGTGCACGTCAGGTTCCATAATTTACTCAAATAGCTTATTATTTTCTAGCTGCTATATTTTTGCTCAATTCTGAAAATATGCAGTATCTAAAGTGGGTAATAAACTAAAATCTGAATAAAAGTTTGCAAAATAATGGTATTTACTTCTTGAATTGTTTTAACCTCCTACTTGTATCTTCATTTAAAGTTTTACTTGATGGTCATTTCCTCCTCAGCTTGGGCTTTACATGACATTTTGCCTTTGTAAAATGGATTTAGATTCTGCAGGCTGAGTATCTATACCTAATTTCTTAGCGTACAACAGTACTGATTAATCAGCTGCAGCAATGGCATTTCACTTAACTAGGCTGAATGTTCTACAGGGAAAACAGCTCTGGTTTCCAGAAGCTTGAAATGATTACACATATACTGAATAACGTGGCAGTGTTGAGTCTTTTTTTCTGCAGATCTTCATGTGGCTTGTGGACTGATACGTTGTTCAGCACCTGACTGCAATGCAACTCTGAAAATGGCACTTTGGATATTGATCTCATAACAATTAGTTCCTATTTCTTCTGATGTGTCTAACCACCATATCCTCCTTCAGTTCCTCCTCACTGTCATTCAACTAGATGAGACTGTTTCTGCCTCGTTCCATTCTTCTTTTTCTAATCACTATCAGAGAATCATTTGGAAGGCTTTTCTTCCTGTTCCTTCACCATTGTCTTTGGTACCCAATTACACCCTCCTGTTCCACATTTACCTGTTGCTTTTTGGCAACTTCCTCTGAAACACACTAATAGTACGTACGTGTATGCAAAGACCACCATAACGTCTCTCTCTATTCGACTTTTTCTAAATTATCAGATGCTTATCCAACATCTAGTACTGGATGTACAGAAATTTCTACCAACAGTCTGAAGAAATTATATTCAGCCTCTGCTCCAATCTACTTTCTCCCTGGCAACCATCACTATTTAAGCTAAGCTGTTCACAATTTTGGTGTCACATTTGATCCTTGAGTTCCCAATTTCTTACTTACACCATCACTATGACCACTTGGTTCTACCTCTGTAACTTTGTACTACTTGCCCCTCTGTCTCAGCTGATCTGTTGAGGCTCTCATTCAAGCATTGTGACTTATAGACTAGCTATCCGAATGCAACCCTGACACCTCCAACAGTCTACTGCTCGTAAACTTGAGGTAGGTCTTGCAATGCTCAGCTGCTCGTGTTTTAATTCACAGTAAGCCCTGTTCTATCACCCATATGCTCGCTGACTTAAATTGCATCCCAGTCAACTAGCTTTTCAGTTTTGAAAAGCTCATTAATTTTTTAAATCCAAATAACGCCATAGCCTGGCCTCTTTATCTCTGTAATGTACTGCACCTCTGCAACCCTCTTGGATATCCATACACCCCTAATTCTGGCTTCCTGTGCATTTTCTATTATAATTGCCTTGATATTGCTGGCAGTTCCTACAGTTGCTTAGATCCCAAGTTCTGGAATACCATTTCTACACCTCTGTTCTTCACTACCTAGCTTTCCTCCTTGAAGGCACTCCTTAAAATCTACATTTTTAGGTTAAATGACCAAACATTTAACTAAAATGTCCTGATCTGATTTGGTAAATGCTTCGTTTTATTACTTACATCATTGAAGATAGTCATGTACAACATGTACACCACAGCAAATTGGCAAAGCTTATTTCTCATGACCTTCCAAATCTGTGAACTCTATCTTACAGAAAAACAATGGCAGGAAGCATGTGAAAAGCTACATGCTACCCTGACCTGGAACTATTTTGGAGTTCTTTCACTTTTGTTTGGTCAAAATCCTGGAAGTTTTCACCAGCAGCATCTTGAGTGAGTGTCTACACTATACAGATTGCAATGGTTCAAGAAGGTAGCTCAGCACAACCAGGGATCTTGATGTCCTGGTACATGAATCACATGTGATGTTGACTGTTTAAAGTGTGCCTTTTTCATGCCCGTGGCCTAGTTTAATGACAGGTAGTCAATCTAATTTTGTTCATACTTAGATTTTCTGTACTGATTGGTTAGTACTAAATGGTTTCTAGACCATTTCAAAGTCTAGCTACATTGCAACTACATTGCAGTTGGTGTATAGACTCATACATATCAGACTGTTTATGGATGACAGATGTCCTTGAAAGAGATTAGTAATTTTACAACAATATTGGTAGTGTCACTTATCATAACCATGAAAGCCACTTTACATTTCAAGTTTGTTTCAGCAGTTGAATTTCAGCATTCACTCTGCCCACACTAGTGTAACTTTGTAGCCACAAGATATGCTGCACCAGCGCGTCAAGGTTTCCTCATTCAACATTTTTCAAACCTCCAATTATATTGTTTATAGGAACAAGATGATAATACTTCATTCTAGGCACTCACTATTCTGATTAGGAAATATCCTGTAATTTCTTTGTTGTGTTTGAATCAAAACTCTGCAATTTGCACCAACACCATTTTGGGCATATCCAAACTAAATGAATGACAGTTTTTCAAGAAGGTAGCTTCCTGGTTATATTCCCAATATCTGAAAGGGACAAGCAGTAAACTTTAGCCCTGCTACCTGTGCTGACATGCCAGGAGGAAACTGAAACATGTTTAATCTTCAGGGCAATGACTTCTTTCAAGGATAAGTATTTTCATCCTATGATATGAATTGTGACCCAACAACATAGTGTTCCAAAGTAGAATAATTAACTGGCTTACCATCAATATTTGAGCTAGAAAAAAAAATCATCCTATATTTCTGCTGTCCTAGGTGACAGATAACAGATGAGCCCCAAGCTATGATTGAATCAGGTTTATTAAGGAGCAGGTTTGAAGACAATAGTAGATTTGGAAAGTTTATAGCAGTACGTCTAATTTGCAGTCTTTTTCAAAACTATTTATATGAGATTTTTGTGGAATTGGAATAATCCCTGAACCTTTCAAATTGGTTATTGGATTTTCTTCCCCTGTTTCTTACAGATCCAGTTCTTGGTGGCAGAGGGATAGAGTGTAATCTAGAAGTGTCATTTCAAATTTGTGCTGGGTTCAAGACTCCTAACAATGTGGGAGTTTCACATTGATAAAGTAGTTGTAAAGGATATTTAAATGCCATCATCAAATTTTGCTTAAAGCCACCTGCTGTTTAAATTTAAAATTAAAAATTCTCAAACTGTCAATGAAAGAGTTTTTAAAAAAAATTGAACTGCTTTAGTTGACAGGCCATCTTTGTTTTAATTCATTTATAGGATTTGGGCATCACTGGCTAGGCCAGCGTTTCTTGTCCACCCCTGGTTGCCCAAAGGGAAGAGTCCACTGCAATACTGTTGATGTGGAATGACATGTTGGCCAGACCAGATAAAGACAGCATTTCACTGATATCCTTTACAGAAGGAATCATTTTTTTCTTTCCTGCTGATTGATAACAGTGTCATGGTCACAATTAGACTCTTAATTCTCTGTAGAATTCAAAATCCATTGCCGGCATGGCTGGATTTGATTGCAGGACCTAGAATATTGCGTGAATCTCAGGATTAATAGTTTAGTAATAATACCATTAAGTCATGTCATCCTCTGTAGGACAAAGGATTTTACCATCTGATACTGTGATTGTGAACGCAGAGCTTTAAAGTACTTCATTGACATTTAAACTACTATTATGTCATTGTACATATTTGTCTAAGTTTCAAAAGTAGCACTATATCATGAAAAGATATTGAGTTCATAATTTGATCGAAAAGAGTGGATTGAGCTAAGTAAATGATTTTTTGATTTGGTCTCTGAGTAGAAGTTTGTTTGTGTAAGAGACTGAACGCTTAAGAAATTTTTTTGAAAACCTTTGTGTGCATTCCATGAATCAGATTTTTCTGTACTATCTGATGAGTATGAGCTATACTAAATTGTTAGAAATGTAATTCTTTCATCTCCACATGTCAATTTGGTGAAGGTGCAAAATTAGACAACTTGAATATTGAAGAACATGCAATAGACAGAACTGAATAACTTTACAAACAGTAGATTGGATGGGGCAAGAGGGTTTTAATTCAATCATGACTGATGGCAGATGACTGAACAACCAACAGGAAGAGGAGACTCTCATCCTTGATGGCAGACACCAGGATCTGATTGCAAAAAGCAAGGCTAAAGCACTTCCAACCATCTTCAGCCAGAAATGTTCAATGGATGATATCTGTCTGCCTCCTCCTGAGGTTCCTGCCTTTGAAAAATAAATATTTTCTTTTATCCATTAATGGGATGGTGTCATCATGTGACTAGATAAGTATCTGTTACCCATCCTGAAATGCCCAGATGGCAGTTAAGAGTTAAACCACATTGCACACGTATGTAAGACAAGGTAAGGACAGCAGATTTCCTCCCCCAAAGGATATTAGTGAACCAGATAGGTTTTTGAGCCCTCAACAGTGGTTAAATGATGTCCATTAGACTAGCTTTTTAATTGACTTCAAATTTTATCAACTGCTATGCTGGGATTTGAAACCATATCTCAGAACATTAGCCTTGTCCTCTAAGTTACTAATCCAGTAACATTACACTTTCCGACTATGTTCATGTCTTTTTCAATCAATTTAATTAATTTCACACGATAACAAGAAATGGTGAAGGCACTAGATACTGCTGGGCCTATGGTCTTTGACAACATTGCAGCATTAATACTAAAGACTTGCATTGCAGAATTAGCCATGCTCCTAGCTAAGCATTTCTATACAGTTACAATGCTGGCACCTACCAAACAATGTGTAAATTTTCCCTGATATATCCTGTCCACAAAAGCAGGACAAAACCCATCTGGCTAGTTACCACCTCATCGGTCTCCTCTTCATAATCTGCAAAATAATGCTGTATGCAATCCACTCTGCTTTGAAGTAGAATTTTTTCAGCAGAACCTGTTCCCTGATGCTCAGTTTGGGTACTGTCAAAGCAACTTGGCAGAATTCCACCCTGCACTCAAATTTTTCTCTAACAGGCTCTTTCAATTTAGGCATGACTGACATGTTGCGATATTTCCTGACTTGAACTACCTACTTCGATCTGAAAATTCATTCTTTAGACATAGAAACTTTACAAAATCTCGATAATCGCATTTTATTTAGGTCAGAATGTGTATACCTTTATCTTGACTGGTCTTTTTCTATGTGCTTATGTTGGGCACAGCAGAGAGTGAATCAGAAATAAGTACTGAAATAGGGCTGTGATTTCCTTTTCCTTCATGAAGTTGAAGGAAATGAATATCCAGGAATGATAGTTTGCAATTTAACAATGTTTTCAATCAAAGTAGGCTTCCAAGGTATTAGAACAACAACAGCCAAGTCATTCACCACATAATTGTATTGTACTATTTACTTTTCCTTATTCATGGAATATGGACTAGGCCAGCATTTATTGCTTATCCTTAATTTCCCAGAGGGCAGTTGGGTCAACTGCATTGCTGTGGGTTTGGAGTCATATGTAGGCCAGTTCAAGTAAGGACAGCAGATTTACTTGTACTTAACAGTTTACAGTGATTGCATGGTTGCTAATAGGCTAGTATATTATTTCAGATTTTTTTGCATTGAATTCATATGTCACCCTTAGCAGTCATGAGTTTTGATCCTATGCCCCCAGGCCAGTAACCTGGTGTTCTGTACTACTAGTCATAGAAATATCCGCTCCACACTCCCTTCCAACTCCACCACACCTGGCACCTTCTCCTGCAACCGCTGGAAGTGCTACACTTGCCCCCACACCACCTCCCTCACCCCCATCCCAGGCCCCAAGATGACTTTCCATATTAAGCAGATGTTCACCTGCACATCTGCCAATGTAGTATACTGTATCCACTGTACCCATTGTGGCTTCCTCTACATTGGGGAAACCAAGTGGAGGCTTGGGGACCGCTTTGCAGAACACCTCCGCTTGGTTCGCAATAAACAACTGCACCTCCCAGTCGCAAACCATTTTAACTCCCCCTCTCATTCTTCGGATGACATGTCCATCCTGGGCCTCCTGCAGTGCCACAGTGATGCCACCCGAAGGTTGCAGGAACAGCAACTCATATTCCACTTGGGAATGATGCAGCCCAATGGTATCAATGTGGACTTCACAAGCTTCAAAATCTCCCCTTCCCCCACTGCATCCCAAAACCAGCCCAGCTTGTCCCCACCTCCCTAACCTGTTCTTCCTCTGATCCATCCCCTCCTCCCACCTCAAGCTGCACCTTCATTTCCCACCTACTCACCTCATCCTGCCTCCCTGACCTGTCCTTCCTCCCCGGACTGACCTATCCCCTCCCTACCTCCCCACCTATACTCTCCTCTCCACCTGTCTTCTCCTCTATCCATCTTTGGTCCGCCTCCCCTTCTCTCCCTATTTATTTCAGAACCCTCTCCTCATCCCCCTCTCTGATGAAGGGTCTAGACCGGAAACATCAGCTTTTGTGCTCCTAAGATGCTGCTTGGCCTGTTGTGTTCATCCAGCTTCACACTTTGTCTGCAGTTCCCATTATCTCTAACCTGCTCCTGTTCTTATTTTCCATGTTCCTATTACGAGTAATACAGAACACCAGATTACTGGCCTGGGGGCATAGGCCCAAAACTCATGACCGCTAAGGGTGACAAATGAATTCAATGAAAAAAAAATCTGAAATAATATACTAGCCCTCTCTCCCTATTTATTTCAGAATCCTCTCCCCATCCCCCTCTCTGGTAAAGGGTCTGGGCCCGAAACGTCAGCTTTTGTGCTCCTGAGATGCTGTTTGGCCTGCTGTGTTCATCCAGCTTCACACTTTGTAATACAGGAGTAGGTTATTTGGCTCTTCGAGCTTGCTCCACCATTCAGTACAATCATGGATGATTATTCAACTCGGTACTCTTTTTTCCCAATACCCTTAAATCCGTTTATCCGTAAGAACTATATCTAACTCCTTGAAAACTTTCAATATTTTGGCATCAACTGCTTTTTGTGACAGAATTCTGCTCACCACTGTCTTGGTGAAGAAAATTCTCATCATCACGGTTCAAATGGCCTCACTCATATTCTCAGATTGTAAACCCTAATTCCCTAGTCATCAGGAACATCTTTCCTGCATTTTCATCACCTGAGAGCTTTATAGTTTTCTATGGGATTCCAATGTCATTATCACCACTTCTCCCTCTGTGGTTAGTCATTGTGCTTTGAAAAAAAAATTCAGACTTCTCTATTTTCTTTTTAATTTTTGTTTGAGCAGGTGGACCATGAATTCTGTGATTCCACCTTTATATAACTTGTTTTCAATATCTTCTGATATTATTTTGATTGCTTTATTGTGTCTCATTGTTGCCGAATGTTGATTCACAAATACATGAATGGAATTACGGAACCACTCTTTATACTTTTGTTCCATTCTTTGATCTCACTGTATAATGCTCAAACATTCAACAGGTTAACTGAATGCTAGATTTGTCCAAAGTAGCTCATGATTTCAATTCCTAGTTTATGGTTGAAATCTGACATTAACTGTTCTCTGACCTGGAGAAAATTACCAAACATTTTAATTTCAATTAAACAGATCAATAGTAACCATTGCTAACTGCTTCAAACGGTCTAAACCAAACAATTTATTATTGTCAAAAATGTTTATCAGAGGATAGTATGATTTACTTTCAACATGCACTACTACACTAATGTTGATTCTGTTTCATGACCTGCCAAACACTTCTGTATGTTCAGAATTAATGAGAACCAAACTGCTTGATGATTTCATTATTTGATATCTGAAAAGAGAAATGTATGGAGTAAAACCTATTGGTTAGTCAATTATGCTTTCAGTTGATCTAAGGTTAAGGCTATATTTATAAGTAAGTTCCTCAAATGAAGGAACTAAGTAATTACTTTGCACATTGTTATGAATAATATAATCGACTGGACATCTGTTTTTTTAATAATTATTAGCAGAAAATGGGCAGCAAATTTAGCAATGAAGGTGCTAAGTTTACGTTTATTAGCTGTGTGTCAAAAAGGAGCAGTCTGATTAATAGTTTTTAATGGTCTGTTGAAGATGTAGTTAAACACTACCCTTCCTGATTTAGTTTTTATTTGAATTGGCTTGACACTGAAAGATGTATTGAGTACCAGTAGGTTTTGAGATATTTGGATCGGGTGGTACAGCAACTAATAATCAGTTTAGTTTCTCTGAAGCCTGTTTGGAGTATATCTAAAGATATATTTGCCCATAAAGGAGAGCCATAGTGATGTTAAAATTGAGATAGAGTAGGAGTTCGAATAGCAGGTTCAAGTATGTAAATGGAGGTTGGAAGTGATTCGGGTAATCCTTTATGTATGTTATAGTTTATAAAATGGACCAAGGCAAAGAATTTTGTGTAAATTAAAAGACAACAGGACAATGTATTATTTCTATTACAGAGATTTTAAGAACTGGCCGAATGAACAGTTCAATATTGTAAGAACGTTGAACCTTCTGGAGTCATGAGATTGGATAGACATTGAAAATAGTGAGTGGAGTTGATATATTTAAGCAATAGCATGAGTCAAACATTGGGCTAGAATTTCCTTTCAAAATATTGTAATGGCTTTCATCCTTATTAATATATTCTTTGTTCAACAACTTGTGATAAGGAGGCAGACACTCCATGAATTGTGAATTACTTCAAGTCTTTGTTGCTCCATTGTCAATGTCACATAAACAGCATTTTAGCCTTGACCTTCCTGTTATTTAAAAAAAGACAAACTTCCCGTATTTACAAATTAATTATCCTTTAAATCACAGAAGTGATTACATAAAGCTGGCCATTCAGCCCATTTTGTCTGCACTGGCTCACTGAATGAGCGATTCCCTTTGTACTTTTCTTCTGCTGTCTGCTGATAATGGTGCATATTCTTCTTTTTCAGATAAAATCATAACTATCTTTGAATACCTCATTTAAATCTGCCTTCATTGCACTCTCAAGCAGTTCATTCCAGAGCTTAATCTATTGTTTCTTATGCATTTTTTTTTGGTGCTGGCAGGTTGCTAAGATATATGAACTGTGAGAGTGGTGGCTAACTCTGCCTGTAAGAGGAGACGAACTGCTGAAGTGGGAGAACTGCTTGTGCAAGTGGAGAGTGAGAGATCTTTGAGAGTGACAGAGGGGAAAGCTGTTCATGTCACAGGATTTTTAAGTAAAAAGCAGTTCTTCCATCTGCAGTTCCTATTATCTCTGACATAACTTGGCATTAGATATTTTTTGAACTCAATTCGGGTATTGGTGTAATAGTATTGCCACTAGGTTGATAATCTAAAGAACCAGACTAATGTTTTCAAAATGTGGGCTCAAATTCCACCGCGGTAAATAATGAAAGTTGAATTTAATTAGTAGAATGTGGAATTAAAAGATAATTATGCTGATTGTTGTAAAATTACATCTAGTGTTCTATTATTATTGAGGGCATTCATTATTAATAACGAGTTCTGCTATCTACCTGGTCTGGCCCACAGATGGTGAGTAATATTTGCATTATCAAAGTACCAGGTGATGGTCCTCTCCAAGAAGAGAGAATCTAAGCATTTCTCCTTGACAGTCAATAGCATTACCACCAATGAATCCTCCATTATCAACTTTCCATAAACAGAAACTGAACTGGACTTGCCACATATGCACTGTGGCACTAAGAACAGGTTAGAAATTCTGTGGTGAATAACCTCCCCTCTTGTCTCCCGATGCCTATCCATGGAGACAAGGCATGGGTCAGAAGTGTGTTGAATACTCTCTACCTGCCTTGATGGATACACCTACAATAACACCTAAAATTTTTTAATGTCATCCAGGATAAAACAGCCTGTTTTGCTGGTACCACGTAGGCCACCTCCACAGTGACTGATGGTAAACACTGCTGAGCTACTAACTACACAAAGGACTGCAGCAACTCGCAAAGGTTGTTTTGATAACGCTGCCTAAATCTCTTGACCAGAAGGCCTGACTTCAAGTTCCAGTGCCCTGGAGTTATGTCGTGGTATGACTGACAGGATGTTTAAATTAACTCCAAAGTTCGGTGGAACATTAAACAATGAGGAAGATGCAAATGTGTGTTGATGGTTATAGGCTCTGTGTGTGGGCAAGGACATGGTAGATGTTAAATATTAAATATTAAATGCAAAATTGTACACTTTGCCAGAAAAACAAAAACTTTTTTTTTCTGAATGGAGAGAGATTGGAATAATGTTGCTTTTAAAGTTAACTGACCTTTATCAAGCAATTAGGAAGCAATGTCTGCTAACAAAGTGTGAAGCTGGATGAACACAGCTGGCCAAGCAGCATCTCAGGAGCACAAAAGCTGACGTTTCGGACCTAGACCCTTCTTCAGAGAGATGAAGGGTCTAGGCCCGAAACGTCAGCTTTTGTGCTCCTGAGATGATGCTTGGCCTGCTGTGTTCATCCAGCTTCACACTTTGTTATCTTGGATTCTCCAGCATCTGCACTTCACATTTTCTCAGGAAGCAATGTATGGTTGCTTTAATTACAAAGAAATTAGGAGATAGCTATAAAGATGTTTCAGTACAATTATTCAGTGTATGGGGGTAGCCACTGTCTGCTATGTTGGTCTCCTTGTATAAGGAAATACATTTTTCCCTGGGAGGAAGTAAACAAAGGTACAATAAACTGGTTCCTGGTGTAGTTCCATGAGGAGAAACAAAGTAGATTACGCATGTATTCCAGGAATTTAGAATTGGGAGCACAGATATCTTTAAAACAGGCAACGTTTAAAAAGAGCTTGACGAGATAGCAAAATGACAAGGTGTGGAGCTGGATGAACACAGCAGGCCAGGCAACATCAGAGGAGCAGGAAAACTGACCCTAGGAGGGTCCAGACCCGAAACGTCATCTACCCTGCTCCTGTAATGCTGCTTGGCCTGCTGTGTTCATCCAGCTCCACACCTTGTTATCTCAGACCCTCCAGCATCTGCAGTTCCTACTGTCTCTTACAAGATAGTGATTTTTTTTCTCTTTTCTGGCTGATTAATCCAGAACATGGGGGACACAATATCAGATTTAGGACAAGGTAAGTAAACTTCTTAGTGCAAAATATTGTGAAGCTCGGAATTCTCCACTCAAGTAGGTGGTCGCTCATTAAGTATAGTCAATACAGTAGTTAATAGATTTTTGGGTACATAAGAACTAGGAGCAGGAGTAGGCAATTCAGCCCATTGAGCCTGCTTTACCAAGAAATGGTCATGGCTGCTGTCATATCAGTCTTGACTCCACTTTTCTGCCCAATCTCTGTAACCCTTCAACCCATTACTAATTAAAAAGTTATCTCCTTAAATTTACTCAGTATCCCAGCATCCATCACACTTTGGGATAATGAACTCCACAGATTCATGGTCCTTTGAAAGAAGAAATTTATTTTCATCTTAATCTGCTACTCTTTATCCTAAAAGTATGATCTCTTGTTCCAGATTGCCCCAAATGAGGAAACATCATTTCGGTATCTACTTTGTTAGCCCTCTTCAGCATCTCGTGTACCTCAATTAGATTGCCTCTCATTTTCCTCAACTCTCGAGAGTATTGGCCTAAACTGTTCATTCTGCTTTCATAAGACAAACCTCTCATTTCTGGATCCATTGAATGTCCTTTGAACATTAGAATTTGGGGGCATACGTGTAAGGTGAGAGGGCAAAGTTCAACAAAGCTGTGAGCACATTTTTTTACATGAGAATGGTAGTCTGGGACACATTCCTAGGATGGTGGAGAGGTAAATACGAAAAGCGTGTTTAAGGGACTTATAGATGAGCACATGAATATGCTGGAAATGGAGGGATATGGACCAAGGACAAGCAAAAGGGAATAGTTTAATTTGGTGTCACGTTTGCCACAATATCATGGGCCGAAGGGCCCGTTTCTGTGCTGTACACTTCTATGTTCTAAGTAAGGGGACCAGAATTGTACCCAATCACCCAAGTACGGTCTGACAAATGGCTTGTATAGTTGCAGCAACACTTGCCTACTTTACTTCCTATTCCTTTAGCAATAAATGCCAAAGCTTCATGAGCCATTGTGATTACCTGCTCTAACTTCGTACTGGTGTTTCACAATTCATGCCTAAGAACGCCCAGATTCCTCTGCTGCAAAGCTCTCTAAAGTTTCTCTCCATTTAAATAATAAATTAGCCTTCTGTTCCTCCAACTGAATGAATAACTTTTCATTTTTCGACATTAAACTTCATCTGCCAAATTTTGACCTGTTTACCTAACGTATCTGTATCCATTTCTAAATTTCTTCATTGCAATTTAGTTTCCCACCTATTTTAGTATCTTCTACAAAATAGCTATTACACTTTCTATACACACATCCAAACCATTAATATTTCTGAAGAAGGATCGAGGCCCGAAACATCAGCCTTCCTGCACCTGTGATGCTGCTTGGCCTACTGTGTTCATCCAGTTCTACACCTTGTTATCTCAGATTCTCTAGCATCTGCAGTTCCTACTATCTCATTAATATAGTATATTGATCTTGTTGACTAGTAGAGTACAAGCAAAGGTTAAATGATCTACCCCAGCTATCTATTATGTTCACAGAATGCCTTTTTCTTTTTGTTTTGCCTCTTTCAGAAGTTGGCATTTTTAGGAACGGGTGACTGGTATCGAAATGTACAATATCAACTGGGTAGGTCTAGTAGGTCACTCCTCACCATTTTTTTTTGAAAATATTTCTGTTTATGTCCTTTGTCACCCTCTAAACTATTTATGGTGGTCCACTGGCCTTAAGCACAATATGTGCAGCCTTCATTGAATTTATCTTTTATTATTTTTTGTTGTACAGCATAAGAAGCAAACAGTGAGTCAAAAATTTGGGGCAGAATCTCCCAAGCATGTAAAACACCTGAAATAGACATGACTTACCTGTGCTGATTATAAGGATGGTGCCTTGGTTAATTTTTAAGAATTCAATCATGGGATATTACCCATCCATAATTACCCAGACAGTGCCTAAGTGTCAGCCACATTGCAGTGGGTCTGGAGTCACAGGTAGGCCAGACAAGGTAAGGAAGGCAGAGATAATGGGAACTGCTGATGCTTGAGAATCTCAGATAACAAAGTGTGGAGCTGGATGAACACAGCAGGTCAAGCAGCATCTTAGGAGCACAAAAACTGACTTTTTGGGCCTAAGTCAGCTTTTGTGCTCCTACGATGCTCCTCCTGAGCCCTCCAGTACTAAATCCTTGGAGACCAAAGACCCAGGCTGAGTGTAGGTGTGCTGTGTGGGGTTGCATGGTTGGTTGACTGGTTGGTTGGTTGCTAAGAGCGCAGTTGAATGGGAGAGGAAAGGCAGACGTTTGGAAGCAAGAGCTAGTTGGCTATCATTGGCAAGCTAACTCCTGTCCTTTATCTATGATCTTGATCTGGCATTGAGTGCCTTTTTCTGAGCCTTGCACCAATTTTAAAAGTTAATGACAGCTTGCACTTTATTTCCCTCCAGGAGGGTTGCTTGTCAAAGCATATGATTGCAGCTGTGTTGATCTCGATAGTGACAGGCTGAGCTCCTTATGTGAATGTTTATTGGCCACTCAAGCACTTCAAGTAATGGTATGTTGGGAAGGTTGACCATGAACCTTATCTCCAAGAACGTAATCAAGGAGCAGGCAGGAAAGTGTTGGCAATCAGGTTGACTTCCTCCCTGGCTAATTAAATGCCCTTTCCATTTGCTACCTTTTTCCAGGACTGGAAAATTTAGCCCCTGGAAGCACACTGAAAATATAGTGGCAAACACTGTTCGTAATTGCTGTTACTGACCTCGGTTGGTGTCCAGAAACGAAAGCTTGCAACAATACTGATTCCTGAAGTTTTTTGAACTTTACAAATTAAAACTTCCATAAGTTTATATTTTTAACAAGCTCATGTGTTTCGCATGTCATGAATGGAACTTATTGTGCATGAGGGCTAACAATATTTTGTTTCACTGCTGTTACATCTGATAAAAAGCAGAAATACCAAAGAATTCATCTGATGTAATATAATAAAACCCCCAAATGACTGTGGATTCTAGAGATCTGAAATAAACAAAAATGGAAACTGCTGGAAAAACTTAGCAGGTCTGGCAGCATCTGTGATGAGAAAGCAGTCAATGTTTTGAGTCTAATGCAGATCTAATCTGCCCAAAGTGGGGTGGGGGGGCGCAGAAACCAGTGTGCTGACTGATCTTGTACTTTACCTCGAAATATACAAACAATATGTACTGAAATCAAATTAAATGACCAATTAACATCGCATTACAAAACTTGCGTGTCAGGACGAACAACAGCGATGTTCACATTTATTTTTGAGAAATGATCTATCTGAATCTTTTGATTGAACCTTGAAACATGAACTTTTTGATTGTCAAAATACCTTGAGCATCTTCAATGACTTAGAAATCCAGTTTTTCAAAGGGAACTGAAGATGAAGAGAGAACTGTATCTTTTTCAACATGGAATATTTAAGACATATTGACTCCTTGCAGTAGCAAATCACGTATATTGTCTGAGGAATTTATAAGCCAATTTAAATTACTACGGGTGTACTGCAGCTAGTTCGTAGAAGCAGCCCATTGTATCAAATTGGCACATGTACATCTAGCATTGTGTGTTAGCCTCAACCAACACTCAAAAGAATTCTCTGTCAGATTGTAAAAGCAGAGGCCAGAGAGAGTTTAACATTAATATCCAATTCTTGTGAAAAGAGATGTATATTTGCTGCAGTCACAAACTTTGGAACTAAAAACCCAAAAGAAAAACGAGTTGGAGCAGTTACTGTGTGCCTGTTTAAAATTCTGAAATGCCTGCAACTGGAAATGGATTCTTTTTAAAACCTTTAAATAGTCAATTAGAAGCATATTCTTAAAACTGCTGGCAATCTACCAGCAACAGATTAGGCTCTCTGTGATGTGGGGAGATTACCAGATAAATTCTGGCGGCTACCCAGTGAGTAGTGGTACTGCTGATTGGGTGCTTTGTGACCCACAGGAACACCCTTGATAGCCGTGGCCAGTTTTTAAGGCCAATGCTCTCCTCACCCTCGAGCTCGCTTAATTGATTGCCCAGCATTTCTCGGAGGCAACATCTGCTCTGTCTTATCCCTTAGAGAGACAGGGGCTATGATGACAGCTCATTTGCTGGTTGAAGGGCATAAGATCCAAGTGAATGCCTCAGCAATGGCTGAGACAGATTTTCCTGGCTTTTTAGTTGATAATTGGGACCCAAGTCTAATTATGGATTTGCATTAAAACAAAAATGTGAACAATCTGATCGTTTATATTGATTTTTAACTTAAAAATATATACACTTCTGTGTGTTTAGCCGAGTAAGAAAGGTTGTCAACTGAGATATCAAGCTGTAGAGCTGGATGAACACAGCAGGCCAAGCAGCATCAGAGGAACATGAAGGCTGATGTTTTGGGCCAAGACCCTTGACAATGGAGTATCTGTTCTCATTCTGGTTTGAACTCCTGAAAAATAAACTGTACATTGAATTTTGAAAGCAGAATCAAACTGCAATTATTACCTGAGATAACAAGGTGTAGAGCTGGATGAACACAGCAGACCAAGCAGCAACAGAGGAGCAGCTGATGTTTTGGGCCTAGACCCTCCTTCTGAAATGGGGGAGGGGAAGGGGTTCTGAAATAAATAGGGAGAGAGGGGGAGGCAGATATAAGATGGATAGAGGAGAAGATAGTTGAAAGGAGCCAGACAGGTCAAAGCGGCGGAGATGGAGCCAGTAAAGGTGACTGTAGGTGGGGAGGTAGGGAGGGAATGGTTCAGTCTGGGAAGGATGGACAGGTCGGGGGGGCAGGATGAGGTTATTAGGTAGGAGATGGCAGTGGGGCTTGGGGTGGGAGGAGGGAATAGGTGGGAGGAAGGACAGGTTAGGGAGATGGGGATGAGCTGGACTGGTTTTGAGATGTGGTAGGGGGAAAGGAGATTTTGAAGCTTGTGAAGTCCACGTTGATCCCATTGGGATGCAGGGTTCCCAAGCGGAATATGAATTGCTGTTTCTGCAACCTTCGGGTGGCATCGTTGTGGCACTGCAGGAGGCCCAGAATGGACATGTCGTCTGCGGAATGAGAGGGGGAGTTGAAATGGTTCGCGATGGGGTTTGTAGTTGTTCAGTGCGAACCGAGCATAGGTATTCTGCAAAACGATCCCCAAGCCTCCACATGGTTTCCCCAATGTAGAGGAGGCCACAACAGGAACAGCGGATGCAGTATACCACATTAGCAGATGTGCAGGTGAACATCTGCTTGATGTGGAAAGTCTTCTTGGTGCTGGGATGGGGGTGAGGGGGGAGTTGTAGGGACAGGTGTAGCACTTCCTGCAGTTGTAGGGAAAAGTGCCGGGCGTGGTGGGGCCGGAGGGGAGTGTGGAACACAACCCTGTTTCCTGGGCAACATCTCTGTCTTTGGCTTGCTGCAGTGTTCCAGCAAAGCTCAACTCCTTATTTTCTGCTTCGGGACCCTGCAGCCCTCTGGACTCAATATTGAGTTCAATAATTTTAGAGCCTAACCTCTCCCATGTCCTAACCCCCTACACTGAATACCACGCCTTGTTATCACATAGGTTGCCATTATACACCACCAGTTGTTAGTAACTAGTAGTCCCTATTAACAGCTATTCACCCTCGCAGCCAGATTGTTATCAACTCCATTGTCTGTCCAATTGTTCTTCTATCTCTGGAGGCTCTATCCTGTAGTTTACACCCTACGCATCCCCCTCCCTATTTTCTTTGTATCAGCTAATGTTCCACTAGCTCCCATCGGTTCTGAGGAAGGATCACTGGACCTGAAACCTTAACTCTGATTTTTCTTCTTCACAGATGCTGTGAACCTGCTGAACTTTTCCAGCAACCTTTGTTCCTGATTTACAACATCTGTAGTTCTTCTGGTTTTTTATCACCTTTGTTATAGTGTTATAAAATGTATGTGGTATGCTCTTTACTGCCAAAATAATGCTGGAAGTATTCAGCAGGTCAGGCCGCATCCATAGAGAAAGAGTCAGAGTTCTCATTTCAGGTGAGTGACCTTTCATCAGAATGGGAAAAGTTATAAATATAATGGGGTTTCAAGTTAGTGAATATTTTGGAAACGGCGAGATGTGGGCAGTGAAATTAATCTCATGTCCCTGAATTTCAATGACCTGTCACTTCATCTTGTTGCCTCTCAATCATGCTGACCCCTGTGCCCTCAACTTCTTGCAGCGTTTGAGTGAAATGACTGGAAGCTTTAAGAATAGCACCTCTCTTGTCCTTTGGATCTTTTCTCATTTAATATTTTCTGTCTTTTATTTCTCACAGATCTTTCCTTTTGTTCTTTTTGAAACCTCCCCATTCTGTTTGCTGAACATCTATTAAATCTCTGCCTTTTTCCAGTTCAGATGAAATGTCATCAACCTGAAATATTAACTCTGTTTCTATCATGCATTCCAAGCCAGACATCATTTTGTATTCATAGAATTTTTTGTTCTAATTTCAGATTTCCAAAGCCTGCAGTTTTTGCTTTGTACTAGTTACTGAAATTTGACAGCCAGACAGAACTATATCTTTAGAAACTATTCAATAACCAGAAAACTTCATTTTAGTGAGTTTGATGGTAAGTTTCAAAACAGACCCATGGATAGATATTTTCCTCTCCACTATAGTTTTGACCGTGCTTTTTCTAGCATCATAGCTGGGAGATGCCAGCACTGCAAAATTTAGATCAATGTCACTGCTGGTGCTGGCATTCCCAGATTGTAAGGACACTCGCACAGCAAAGCTGCATGTGCTTTGGAAGCAAGTAGAGTGGGGCAGATTCCTATGTTAGATAGTGAGTAGTACTAATTTGGGATGTGAACTGCTAGTTTGGACTTTGCAAGTGCTTTATGTGCCCATTCTTAATCCAGTTGAACTGAGCATCTGTTCAGCTACCAATGACTCCCTCCTTCCATTAGTGTTTAACAGGCTTAACCTGGAACTTTCAGGTGAGGAACTTTGAACTTTTTGTTTGCTCCTACGATGAGAGTAACAATATGGCTTTGAGTGTTATTGGATTTACAAAGGAATGATGTGGACTTTGATTAGAAGGTCAGAGGAATTGAAAGTCCTGTCAATAAAAAAGCCTACATTCACTCAGAGTTATGATTGGGTTACAGCAAGAATTGAAAATGGAGCAGAAGTATTAGAGAGGAAAAGATTTATGAAGGGGAAGGGGGAAGAGGGTCATCAGAAGAATGCTGTACTCACCAAGGACCTAAAGACAATTCTGGTACCTCAGCTGTTCTACAGACTGATATGCACATGTTGGATTAAACAACAGCGTTTTATTGTAAATCTAAACCGAAAGCAATGCGAATGTTGTAAATCAGGAACAAAAACAAATTTTGCTGGGAAATCTTAGCTAGTCTGGCAGCATCTGTGAAAGGAAAAACAGAGTTAACGTTTCAAGTCCGGTGACCCTTCCTCAGAGCTGATGGTGGCAGGGTCACTGGACCCGAAATGTTAACTCTGTTTTTTCCTTCACAGATTCTGCTGGACCTGCTGAGCTTTTCCAGAAACTTTTGTTTTTGTTTTTTGTTTTTTGTAAATCTGCGATTTAGTACAAACCTTAGTTTCCACCTTTTCCTTCTGAATTCTTTCCCTGTCTGGAAGGCAACTCATTACTGGAGAAAAACACAGCTCTTTCACGTGAAGCCTGATAAGCATCACTTTCATTCAAACGATTCTAGAGCTGTTCTGGTTACTCTTAACGGGGCCTGGATTTCAAACACAGCCATTAACTTCATCAAGGAGGTGAGTGTGTTCTCAAGAAGGTGGCTACTGAACTGTGCACCCTCTTCCAATTGAACTTGTAGCTGTAAAGCAAGTCCAGGGCAACACCATTACTGACTAAGGTGATGTTTTTCACTCAATTTCTGTGCTACCAGATCCTTCCAATGTGATAGGCAACAAATTCAACATCTTATGGTTACTTCGGATTTGAAAGAAACCTTGTATAAAAAATGAAGTAACTTTATCATTTTTTTTTCTTGTCAAGGAGAAGCAAGAGGAACATGCATTTCTGCCAAGCCAGCAAGATTCCTAATAGTTCAGATTTGTACTGACTGCAAGAACATGGTTTGTTGGCATAGTGGCACATTGGTTAGCACAGCTGCCTCATAGTTCCAAGGGCCTGGGTTCAATTCCAGCCTTGGGTGACTGTCTGGGTGATGTTTGCACATTCCCCCTGTGTCTATATAGTTTTCCTCCTCCGGGCGATCCTTCCTTGGAGTGCAGAAATTTATTCCTGCTTTCTGAGGAAAGGTCACTGCACCCGAATCATTAACTCTGATTTCCTTCCACAGATGCTGTCTGACCTGCTAGGCTTTTCCCACAATTTCTGTTTTTGTGTGTGGTGGTAGAGGGTTGTTTCTCAGATTGGTGGCCTGTGACCAGTGGTCTGCCACAAGGAATGGTCTCGGTCCATTGTTTTTTGCCATTTAATGATTTGGATGTCAATTTAAGAGATATGTTTCGTAAGTTGGCAGGTGACACCAAAAAATGGATGTTGCAGCGGACAGTACAGAAGATAATCTCAGAGTAGAGTGGGACCTTCATCAATGGGGTGAGATTTTCCAGATGGAGTTTAATTTAGATAAGTGTGAGGTGTTGCATTTTGGTAAGGTAAATCAGGGCAAGACATATACAGCTAATGGTAGGGCCCTGGAGAGTGTTACTGGGGTGCAAGTGTATATTTGTTTGAAAGTGGAGTTGCAGGTAGACAGGGTGGTTAAAAAAGTGTTTGGAATGCCAACGTTCATTGGCCACATCATTGAGTTTAGGAGTTGGGATGTCATGTTATAGCTGTACGGGACAGTAGTGTGCGAACATTGAGAACACTGCCTACAATTCTGGTCACCGTTCCATAGGAAAGATTTTGTTAAACTTGAAAGGACGCAGAAAAAGTTTTCAAAGATATTGCTGTGACTGGAGAGTTTGAATTATAGGGAGAGGCTGAATAGGCTGGGGCTTTTCTCCCTGGGGCATCAAAGGCTGAGGGGTGACCTTATCGAGGTTTATAAAACTATGAGGGGCATTGACAGGGTGAATGGCCTAGTGTGGGGGTGTCCAAAACTGGAAAGCATAGTCAAAAGTGAGAGGGGATGGATTTAAAAAAGACCTGAGGGGTAGTTTTTACATTGCAGAGAGTGATGCATGTATGGAGGGAGCTGCCAGAGGAAGTGGTGGAGGCTGCTTTAATAATAACATTTAAAAGACATCTTGATGGGAATATGAATAGGAAGCGTTTAGAGGGATATGGACCAAATGCTGGCAAATGGGACTAGTTCAGTTTGGGATGTCTAGTCAGCAAGGATGAGTCAGACCGAAAGGTCTGTTTCTGTGCTACGTGACTGAGAAGTCTTTCAAAGTGTCTCAGTTAAGAACAACTGTATGACTCTATGAGATTATGGGCTATTAAGATTCACAGAATATATCTTTTCAGTAAAGGCAGCCTAATTTCTACTTTGCAGTCTTTTGATTCTTAGAACTCAGTTGTTAGCAAAATATTGATGGTGAACAAGCCTTAACCCTGACATAGCAATTTTTTTTGAAATGCTTCAAGGTACTACCAAAATTGTTTCACCATTTTGTTGTAAAATGCTCGAGACCAACTTGAATTTTAGGCACTTTGCCCCTCTGGGTGCCAGTTATTCTCAATGCAACAAGATGTATTTCAGGTTTCAACTTCCTGCACCCAAAATCTGCCTTTCCAAATTACATTAATTGGCCACTTCAATAAGCTTGAGAGAGAAAGACTCTGTCTTCCCTGTGCACCTTAATATGGCTGACAATCTGTGAAGGCAATGGGATGGTTGCCTGTTTTATCTAACTGAGCTGTCCCACCTTCAAATACTACAGCATGGGACCTTAAAATCCTACCCCAGATGATGTGCCCGTTTAATCTTATATTGTGCTTCAGTGGAACATCATAGCAGGCCAAAGGCAGAAAGTTCAGAAGGCAAAATGGAAAATTAAGACTGTATAATTGGAAGTTCAGATTCACACTTGTAGACAGCATATTGCAGATTCTGAACCTTGACTCCCCAGTGTAGTGGACTCCACATTGTGAGCTTTAAATTTAGTGTAGTATATTAAACTGGAAGAATAAGTAAATCATATGCACCTGCAAAGAATGTTTGGCGCCTTCAACTCCAAGAACTGTGAAGGGAAAGGGTAAATGTTGCGCCTCTTGTGCTTGAGTGAAAAGTTATGGGTGTTACTGAAGAGTTGACCAGGGTATCATGAAGCGAATGCTCACTTCAGAAAGCTTTAAGTGGAGGGCAGGTGAACATGTGGGAAACCACATTTTGCCATCCTTCAGTTCTCTGGCACCAACCCTGTGGCCAGAGAAGAATTATAGTTTGGGTCAGAGGCCCTGTAATATCCTCACTCCCTTTCCGTAGCTGCCTGGGACATATCTTGTCTGGATCAGGGGATTTGTTCACTTTTAAATGTATCGAAATCTCCAAAATCTCTCCATGTCCCATGTCAAACTGCACAAGAATCTTGCAGTCTCCCTTCCCAAATTCTGTGCCTACATTTTCCTTTTCCTGAGTGAAGACACATGTTTAGTACTCATTGAAATCCCTGCCTTTGTCCGCCAGCCTCATGCAGAGATTGCCCCTTTGATCTTGAAAGGGTCCCACTATTTCTTTGTATCAGAGATAATGGGAACTGCAGATGCTGGAGATTCCAAGATAATAAAATGTGAGGCTGGATGAACACAGCAGGCCAAGCAGCATCTCAGGAGCACAAAAGCTGACGTTTCGGGCCTAGACCCTTCATCAGAGAGGGGGATGGGGGGAGGGAACTGGAATAAATAGGGAGAGAGGGGGAGGCGGACCGAAGATGGAGAGTAAAGAAGATAGGTGGAGAGGGTGTAGGTGGGGAGGTAGGGAGGGGATAGGTCAGTCCAGGGAAGACGGACAGGTCAAGGAGGTGGGATGAGGTTAGTAGGTAGCTGGGGGTGCGGCTTGGGGTGGGAGGAAGGGATGGGTGAGAGGAAGACCCGGTTAGGGAGGCAGAGACAGGTTGGACTGGTTTTGGGATGCAGTGGGTGGGGGGGAAGAGCTGGGCTGGTTGTGTGGTGCAGTGGGGGGAGGGGATGACCTGGGCTGGTTTAGGGATGCAGTAGGGGAAGGGGAGATTTTGAAACTGGTGAAGTCCACATTGATACCATATGGCTGCAGGGTTCCCAGGCAGAATATGAGTTGCTGTTCCTGCAACCTTCGGGTGGCATCATTGTGGCAGTGCAGGAGGCCCATGATGGACATGTCATCAAGAGAATGGGAGGGGGAGTGGAAATGGTTTGCGACTGGGAGGTGCAGTTGTTTGTTGCGAACTGAGCGGAGGTGTTCTGCAAAGCGGTCCACAAGCCTCCGCTTGGTTTCCCCAATGTAGAGGAAGCCGCACCGGGTACAGTGGATGCAGTATACCACATTGGCAGATGTGCAGGTGAACCTCTGCTTAATGTGGAATGTCATCTTGGGGCCTGGGATGGGGGTGAGGGAGGAGGTGCGGGGACAAGTGTAGCATTTCCTGCGGTTGCAGGGGAAGGTGCCGGGTGTGGTGGGGTTGGAGGGCAGTGTGGAGCGAACAAGGGAGTCACGGAGAGAGTGGTCTCTCCGGAAAGCAGGCAGGGGAGGGGATGGAAAAATGTCTTGGGTGGTGGGGTCGGATTGTAAATGGCGGAAGTGTCGGAGGATAATGCGTTGTATCCGGAGGTTGGTAGGGTGGTGTGTGAGAACGAGGGGGATCCTCTTGGGGCGGTTGTGGCGGGGGCGGGGTGTGAGGGATGTGTCGCGGGAAATGCGGGAGACGCGGTCAAGGGCGTTCTCAATCACCGTGGGGGGAAAGTTGCGGTCCTTAAAGAACTTGGACATCTGGGATGTGCGGGAGTGGAATGTCTTATCGTGGGAGCAGATGCGGCGGAGGCGGAGGAATTGGGAATAGGGGATGGAATTTTTGCAGGAGGGTGGGTGGGAGGAGGTGTATTCTAGGTAGCTGTGGGAGTCGGTGGGCTTGAAATGGACATCAGTTACAAGCTGGTTGCCTGAGATGGAGACTGAGAGATCCAGGAAGGTGAGGGATGTGCTGGAGATGGCCCAGGTGAACTGAAGGTTGGGGTGGAAGGTGTTGGTGAAGTGGATGAACTGTTCGAGCTCCTCTGGGGAGCAAGAGGCGGCGCCGATACAGTCATCAATGTACCGGAGGAAGAGGTGGGGTTTGGGACCTGTGTAGGTGCGGAAGATGGACTGTTCCACGTAACCTACAAAGAGGCAGGCATAGCTGGGGCCCATGCGGGTGCCCATGGCCACCCCCTTAGTCTGTAGGAAGTGGGAGGAGTCAAAAGAGAAGTTGTTGAGTGTGAGGACGAGTTCAGCTAGGCGGATGAGAGTGTCGGTGGAGGGGGCCTGGTCGGGCCTGCGGGACAGGAAGAAGCGGAGGGCCTTGAGGCCATCTCCATGCGGAATGCAGGTGTACAGGGACTGGACGTCCATGGTGAATATGAGGTGTTGGGGGCCAGGGAATTGGAAGTCCTGGAGGAGGTGGAGGGCGTGGGTGGTGTCACGGACATAGGTGGGGAGTTCCTGGACCAAAGGGGAGAAAATGGAGTCCAGATAGGTGGAGATGAGTTCGGTGGGGCAGGAGCAGGCTGAGACGATGGGTCGACCAGGGCAGGCAGGTTTGTGGATTTTGGGAAGGAGATAGAAACGGGCCGTGCGGGGTTGGGGAACAATGAGGTTGGAGGCTGTGGGTGGGAGGTCGCCTGAGGTGATGAGGTCATGAATGGTGTTGGAGATGATGGTTTGGTGCTCGGGTGTGGGGTCATGATCGAGGAGGCGGTAGGAGGTGGTGTCGGAGAGTTGGCGTCTGGCCTCGGCGATGTAGAGGTCAGTGCGCCATACTACCACTGCGCCACCCTTGTCTGCGGGTTTGATGGTGAGGTTGGGGTTGGAGCGGAGGGAGCGGAGGGCTGCCCGTTCTGCGGGGGAGAGGTTGGAGTGGGTGAGAGGGGTGGAGAGGTTGAGGCGGTTGATGTCTCGACGGCAGTTGGAGATGAAGAGGTCGAGGGAGGGTAGGAGGCCTGGGGGTGGTGTCCAGGAGGAGGACTTGTGTTGGAAGCGGGTGAAGGGGTCAGTGGAAGGAGGGTTGGGTTCCCGGTTGAAGAAGTAGGCATGGAGGCGAAGACGGCGGAAAAACTGCTCTATGTCCGACCGTGACCGGTATTCGTTGATGTGTGGTTGTAGGGGGACAAAGGTGAGCCCCTTGCTCAGGACTGACCGTTCGTCCGCAGTCAGTGGGAGGTCTGGGGGGATGGTGAAGATGCGGCAGGGCTCAGTGTGGCTGTCTTCTCTGGGGTTGCAGGCTGTGGAGGTTGAGGGCGGAGCGATGAGGTCGTCGGCCGTGGGCGGGGTTCCGTCAGCCGTGGGCGGGGTTCCGTCGGCGTCGGCTGTGGGCGGGGTTTTGCCGGCCGTGGGCGGGGTTCCGTCGGCGTCGACCGTGGGCGGGGTTCCGTCGGCGGTGGGAGGATCGGGGTGGGCGGCAGCAGCTGAGGTGAGGGTGGTGTGTGGGCTGTAGTACCTGGACGTGGAGGTGGTGACTGCAGCAGCGGTTCCGGAAGTTCTGTGGCCGGCGGAGGCGGATGTGACGTCATCGGTGGGGTCTCCGGCCGTGTCCTCATGGTCAATGGCGGCGGGTGCATGGTGGGGGAGGGGCAGGGACAGAGTCGGGATTTGGGAGGCGCAGGAATCCTCTTGTGGGTGGCAGGGGCCCGTGAGTTTGTTGTACTTACGATTTTTGGTGTCCAGTAAAGCTGAGTGGAACTGGGTGTTCAGTCTGTGGATCCTGCGGAGGATAAAAAACAGCAGGGGTCCTTTGCAGGTCTGGGAGAGGGAGGCTCTGAGCTGGGGCAGGCTGGATTGCAGTGCCTGGAGGTGCCGGCGCATGGCTGCAAGTGTCTGTTTCAGGACTCGCAGGGAGAACCGCTTCTGAAGGGTCTGAATGTTCTGGGTGTAGAGGTGGTCACGGTTGGGGCCAAATTGGGAAGGCTGAAATGTGGACTGTAGTCCCTTGGGGATGATCTGGTTCCGTAGGCAGGTGCTGAGAAAGGTGATGTGGCTGTGGTACCTGGTTTGCTTCAGGACATGGTCGAGCAGTTTCAAGGCCGAAGAGATTACAAGAGAGTTGCAATGGGAGAGAGATTCCCTGAGGTTGGTCCGGAGGGAGGAGGGTAACTTCTTCAGGTTAGGCATCCCTGGAAGAGGCTTCGCAGTGAGGTTAAAATAGTATCAGAGATAATGGGAACTGCAGATGCTGGAGATTCCAAGATAATAAAATGTGAGGCTGGATGAACACAGCAGGCCAAGCAGCATCTCAGTTCCACTCAGCTTTACTGGACACCAAAAATCGGAACCCCGCCCACGGCCGACGGAACCCCGCCCACGGCCGACGGAACCCCGCCCACGGCCGACGACCTCATCGCTCCGCCCACAACCTCCACAGCCTGCAACCCCAGAGAAGACAGCCACACTGAGCCCTGCCGCATCTTCACCATCCCCCCAGACCTCCCACTGACTGCGGACGAACGGTCAGTCCTGAGCAAGGGGCTCACCTTTGTCCCCCTACAACCACACATCAACGAATACCAGTCACGGTCGGACATAGAGCAGTTTTTCCGCCGTCTTCGCCTGCATGCCTACTTCTTCAACCGGGAACCCAACCCTCCTTCCACTGACCCCTTCACCCGCTTCCAACACAAGTCCTCCTCCTGGACACCACCCCCAGGCCTCCTACCCTCCCTCGACCTCTTCATCTCCAACTGCCGTCGAGACATCAACCGCCTCAACCTCTCCACCCCTCTCACCCACTCCAACCTCTCCCCCGCAGAACGGGCAGCCCTCCGCTCCCTCCGCTCCAACCCCAACCTCACCATCAAACCCGCAGACAAGGGTGGCGCAGTGGTAGTATGGCGCACTGACCTCTACATCGCCGAGGCCAGACGCCAACTCTCCGACACCACCTCCTACCGCCTCCTCGATCATGACCCCACACCCGAGCACCAAACCATCATCTCCAACACCATTCATGACCTCATCACCTCAGGCGACCTCCCACCCACAGCCTCCAACCTCATTGTTCCCCAACCCCGCACGGCCCGTTTCTATCTCCTTCCCAAAATCCACAAACCTGCCTGCCCTGGTCGACCCATCGTCTCAGCCTGCTCCTGCCCCACCGAACTCATCTCCACCTATCTGGACTCCATTTTCTCCCCTTTGGTCCAGGAACTCCCCACCTATGTCCGTGACACCACCCACGCCCTCCACCTCCTCCAGGACTTCCAATTCCCTGGCCCCCAACACCTCATATTCACCATGGACGTCCAGTCCCTGTACACCTGCATTCCGCATGGAGATGGCCTCAAGGCCCTCCGCTTCTTCCTGTCCCGCAGGCCCGACCAGGCCCCCTCCACCGACACTCTCATCCGCCTAGCTGAACTCGTCCTCACACTCAACAACTTCTCTTTTGACTCCTCCCACTTCCTACAGACTAAGGGGGTGGCCATGGGCACCCGCATGGGCCCCAGCTATGCCTGCCTCTTTGTAGGTTACGTGGAACAGTCCATCTTCCGCACCTACACAGGTCCCAAACCCCACCTCTTCCTCCGGTACATTGATGACTGTATCGGCGCCGCCTCTTGCTCCCCAGAGGAGCTCGAACAGTTCATCCACTTCACCAACACCTTCCACCCCAACCTTCAGTTCACCTGGGCCATCTCCAGCACATCCCTCACCTTCCTGGACCTCTCAGTCTCCATCTCAGGCAACCAGCTTGTAACTGATGTCCATTTCAAGCCCACCGACTCCCACAGCTACCTAGAATACACCTCCTCCCACCCACCCTCCTGCAAAAATTTCATCCCCTATTCCCAATTCCTCCGCCTCCGCCGCATCTGCTCCCACGATAAGACATTCCACTCCCGCACATCCCAGATGTCCAAGTTCTTTAAGGACCGCAACTTTCCCCCCACGGTGATTGAGAACGCCCTTGACCGCGTCTCCCGCATTTCCCGCGAAACATGCCTCACACCCCGCCCCCGCCACAACCGCCCCAAGAGGATCCCCCTCGTTCTCACACACCACCCTACCAACCTCCGGATACAACGCATTATCCTCCGACACTTCCGCCATTTACAATCCGACCCCACCACCCAAGACATTTTTCCATCCCCTCCCCTGCCTGCTTTCCGGAGAGACCACTCTCTCCGTGACTCCCTTGTTCGCTCCACACTGCCCTCCAACCCCACCACACCCGGCACCTTCCCCTGCAACCGCAGGAAATGCTACACTTGTCCCCGCACCTCCTCCCTCACCCCCATCCCAGGCCCCAAGATGACATTCCACATTAAGCAGAGGTTCACCTGCACATCTGCCAATGTGGTATACTGCATCCACTGTACCCGGTGCGGCTTCCTCTACATTGGGGAAACCAAGCGGAGGCTTGGGGACCGCTTTGCAGAACACCTCCGCTCAGTTCGCAACAAACAACTGCACCTCCCAGTCGCAAACCATTTCCACTCCCCCTCCCATTCTCTTGATGACATGTCCATCATGGGCCTCCTGCACTGCCACAATGATGCCACCCGAAGGTTGCAGGAACAGCAACTCATATTCCGCCTGGGAACCCTGCAGCCATATGGTATCAATGTGGACTTCACCAGCCTCAAAATCTCCCCTTCCCCTACTGCATCCCTAAACCAGCCCAGTTCATCCCCTCCCCCCACTGCACCACACAACCAGCCCAGCTCTTCCCCCCCACCCACTGCATCCCAAAACCAGTCCAACCTGTCTCTGCCTCCCTAACCGGGTCTTCCTCTCACCCATCCCTTCCTCCCACCCCAAGCCGCACCCCCAGCTACCTACTAACCTCATCCCACCTCCTTGACCTGTCCGTCTTCCCTGGACTGACCTATCCCCTCCCTACCTCCCCACCTACACCCTCTCCACCTATCTTCTTTACTCTCCATCTTCGGTCCGCCTCCCCCTCTCTCCCTATTTATTCCAGTTCCCTCCCCCCATCCCCCTCTCTGATGAAGGGTCTAGGCCCGAAACGTCAGCTTTTGTGCTCCTGAGATGCTGCTTGGCCTGCTGTGTTCATCCAGCCTCACATTTTATTACCACTATTTCTTTGTCTTTGGTTATCATCTTTCCCTTAATATTCAATCTTGGGATTTCCCATAATTTTACTGGCCTTTGTTTTCACTTGTCCCTCTTTGCTGCCCCAATTGCTTTCTTAGGTTTTCCACTGCACTTTCTAAACCTCACTCAAAGCCCCAATTTCCTTCTTATCCAGCCCCACGTATTCCGAGACACCAGGGATGTTTCTGGGTTTGGTACTCCTACATTTCACCCTAAAGAGAACATGTTCGGGACTACACTCTCCAGCTTTGCTTTTTGAATGCCCTCCTCCACTGTTCTTGACCCTGTTAACGGTTGCAGTTTTGGTGAGAGAGATTTAAATTAATTTAATTCCATTGATTTGCTCCTTTTGTACTTCATGTATCTATTGCCGTGTGCACTGTACGTTCTTATGCAATAAATGTGATTTGTTTTCTCACATATCTGATACACCACTATGTACAAATAACAGCCAATTCTGTTGACCCAGCCTAACTTGAATGTGGACAGACAGTAAATTTACTGTAACACCTGGGTAATTTTAAACTGAACGCAGAACACCCCATTGCATCCCGTACCTAACTCTCTGACACACAGCTGATCTGATTTACCCCCAATCCACAAGATATGACATTTCCCACATTCCCAAACCTCAGCATGCAGACCCAACGATGCCAGATTTGATACTTCTCTTCATTACCATCTCTGCTAGGCCAGGCCCTCCTGGACGTAACGCTCAAACATTCCCGCATTCCCACGGGAGCAAACTCCAACCTGTTGGACCCAATACACCTCAATCACTAACTGAACCTTGCTAAACTTAATACCACCCCATTCCCCGCAACTGACCTTCGTGGATGTGTCCCTGTCCCCAGTGTCTCCCCTACACCAACCGGTCCCTGCTCTATCCAACTTCCCTCCCCGTCCTACACACCCATCCTACCATTAGCACTCACTCACAGCTGGCATCCTAACCCAATCACCCACCTGGCACTCTACTCACCTGGCAACACAATTCCCTTAGCTATCCACCTCATTTACCTTACACTTTCTTTTCCTGTCTTGCTGTCAAAATGGCTTTGGGACTTTATCTTCTGAAATATGGCAGCATGTGTCGGAGAAAGGAGTCATACTTTGGCCTGTAATAATACTCCTGTGCTGAGTGGATTTCCCCAAGGTTTGCTCTGATAGACACATTTGGAACATGCCAGACTTGGAATCTTAGCTAGAAAATTAGCTGACAGAAAATTGGGTAGTCTTAAAGATGATTATCTTCAGTCAAATCTGGTCCAATGCTAATTGGATTTTTTTTGGCCATTATATTTAATGTATAATGGTCTCAATCAATGTTTTATAGATCGTTTAATTTTACAAGTATTGTTATTTTTGAATAGTATTGTTGGGTTTGTAGCTTTGCTTCAGGTTGTATGTTTGAATTATGACTGCTTCTACAATAAGATTCCTCTGCCACAAATTTCTTTTTGATTCCATCGCAGTGAGGTGGATAAGTGTTTGGGGGAGTGGAAAGCAATGAGGAACTTAGATGGCAAAAGGTCCTCATGGTCTGATTTTTTTTTTATAAAAGGCTTGTTTTAAAATTTAAAATTTTTCATGTTTTAAATGTTGTAACATATATTAGTTTTCTGTAATGTAGATGAGAAATTACCAACATCACAGTCAAAGTTGAATAACAAATGTCAGGACTTAGAAAATCCCATAGGTATAATTGCTTCGATGAGAGTTCTAAATAGGCAGTTATGCTTTTTATTTGGCATTTAAAAAGCAAAGGGCTTTATAATGCCTTTTAAAGCATAGCCACTCTGACTGATTACAGTCATGTAGAGAAAATAATGTGCCATACTACATTCCTGGGTACAACAAGTGAATGTTGAGTGGTGTGAGCGAATGTTAGAAAAAATTTTACTTAAAAAGAAACAATTCCAGAGAGCCTAACAATCATGAAGGCAGATTTTACAAAATTTGGAATTGATACCAGAGACAGAATGCAGTATTGTAACTATTTTGATAAAATTATATGTTACGTTAAATAGTTTTTCAAGCTAATTATAGACTAATTGTGGGTAGTGACTTGCAAAATAGCCTTTCAAATAAGTGGATGCGGTAATGTTGCAAACTGCGTGAACAAAATTTAAGTGCATTTACTAATGTAAGATGGAGCCAGAGAGAAAAAAAAATGAAAGCATTGGCAGCTATTTATTATTCTTTGAGATATTCAGCTAAACAGTGATTTTTTAAAAATAATATAATTTTAGATTTGTTTAACAATATATGACATGATAGAGGCAGGATGAAATAGGTCAAGAATAATGCTTGTGATGTACATCCTAAAGGGATAGAGAATTACATAACTACTCCTGTAATAAGAAAAAAAAAATTCTCAGCAGCAGATCTAAATTATTTTTGACAAAGGTTTGCCCATAGCTTAGTGACTAAAGACACAAATAGTGTGGTACTAAGCCATACAGCCCAGAAACTCTTGAGCTTAATTCCCTGTGCTGACTGAGCTGATAAGGAAGCATGTTTGATTTTTATACCCTTTGGTTAGGAAGATGAAAAATCAGTCAGAGTTCTTGATGATCATCCATGAAAATTTGCCCATGTATATATTGAAAGAAAATATAGTTAAGCTATCATTCGTCTTTTTCAGTGGTAAAATATCCATATGACACTTGTCGTAACATTGGTGCACACTTACTACCCCACCAGCATCCAAATCTAAAGGATCATAAGCTGCCATTTTCACTACCTTCAGCAAGATGCCATCACACACACACACATTCCCCTCCCTTGTCAGCCTCCCACAGGGACTATTTCCTCTGAGACACTGGTCCACTCCCAGAGCACCTCAACACCCACATGCCACCTTCCCATGCAATAGCAGAAGATGCGATGTCTCTCCATTTAGTTCCCCTGTCCTCAGTATAAGGCTGTAAGAGGCCCCAGGCACACACCTTCCAAATGAAGCTATAATTTATCTGCACTTCACTCGATTTGGTCTATTGTATGCACTACTGACAGTGTCATTGCCTCAGCATTGCAGAGATGAAATACAATGGGCAACCAATTTGCAGAATGCCTATATTCTGTCCTTTAAAATGACCCTGAGCTTCCAGTTGCCTGTCTTCAATGCACACCATCTTCGCTGGCTAACAGTTCTCTCAGGCTTGCTACAGTGCTCCAGTGAAGCTCAGCACAAGCTGGAAGAACAGCATCTCATTTTCAGCTTGAGGACGCCGTGGCCTGCAGGACTCAATATTGAGTTCAATAATTTTAGGGCCTGAGCACTCTCTCCCATGTCCTCCTTCCAATCCCTGTACACCAGCTCTGTTACCACATGGGCTATACCACAACCAACCCATTGTCAGCTAATAGTTCCCATTGGCAGCTGTTGATTCTTCCAGGTTGACTGTTATCCATTGCTTTGTCTGCCCAGCTGCTGTTTTCTCTCTCTGGATTCTGTCGCTACCTATTATTTACTCTCCACACCAACCCACCTGCAACCCAAATCCACCTGCCCACCCCACTGCAATCATCTTCAGCATATTTACCAAACTTTTAGGGGCAGAAAGGTGGCTCAGTGGTTTGCACTGCTGCCTCACAGTGCCAGGGACCCAAGTGCGATTCCGCCCTTGGGTGATTGCCTATGTGGAGCTTGCACGTTCATAGAATCATAGAATCCCCACAATGTGGAAACAAGCTGTTCGGCCGAACAAGCCCACACCGACCCTCAGAGCACCCACCCAAACCCGTTCACCTGTAGCCCACCTAATCTACACATCCCTGAACACTATGGGCAATTTAGCATGGCCAATCCGCCTAGCCTGCACATCTTTGGACTATAGGAGGAAACCTACGCAGACACGTGGAAAATGTGCTAACTCCACACAGACAGTCATCTTAGGCTGGAATTAAACTCGGGTCCCTGGTGCAGTGAGGCAGCAGTGCTAGCCACTGTGCCGCCGTGCTCTCTCCCCCCCCCCCCCCCCCCCCCCCCAGTCTCCCATGTTTGCATGGGTTTCCTCCGGGTGCTCCCATTTCCTCCCACAGCCCAAAGATGTGCAAGTTCAGTGAATTAGCCATGCTAAATTGCCCACAGTGTTAAGGAATCTGTCGATTAGGTGTATTAGCCAAGGGAAATGCAAGGTTACAGGGGAAGGGTGTAGAATGCTCTTCAGAGGGTCAGTGTGCATTTGTTGGGTCGAAGGGCCTGCTTCCACGCTGTAGTGATTCTGTGATTCTTTCCCAGCATCAGTCAATTCTGAAGGAAGGTCATTGGAACCAAAATGTTGACGCATGCTTTCTCTGCACAGCTGCTGCCAGACCTACTGAGTTTCTTCAGCAGTAAGAGATACTGGGAACTACAGATGCTGGAGAATCCAAGATAACAAAGTGTGGGGCTGGATGAACACAGCAGGCCAAGCAGCATCTTAGGAGCACAAAAGCTGACGTTTCGGGCCTAGACCCTTCATCAGAAAAGGACCCTTTGTGCTCCTAAGATGCTGCTGGGCCTGCTGTGTTCATCCAGCCCCACACTTTGTTATCCCAAGTTTCTTCAGCAATTTCTGTTTTTGTTGCATATGGCACTTGTTTTCATTTTCTAGGGTAGTGTGCCAGTAATGGCTACTTGGATGAAGATGGGTGCTGGTGCTCCTGGATAGTGGGGAAAAAGACTATATTTCTCATGCGCCTATTGCCCTATATATAACCATGGTAAACAACAAATCCTATAACTGAAATAGAGAATAGAATTTTAAAAGAAGTGTAAATGGATAGCCTTTTTTTTGTCATACTCCTGTCTGCATAATCTAATCAATACTTCTCATTTGATGAAGAGATTCTCCTTTTGTGATGGAATTCAATTAAAGGGGACTGGTTATCTGTTTTACTTTCCCCTCCCTCTCTCCTGGTGACCTGTCCATCCTTGGCCGACTCCGTTGTCAGAATGAGGCCAAGCATACACTGGAGGAACAACACCTGATATTTTGCCTTGGGACCTTACAACCCAATGGCCTCAATAATAATTTCACCAGCTTCAAACTCTCTCCACCCCCATCCCCTGACTTATCCCATGTCCAGCTCTGCCCCACCTCCTCACCTCCTTGGTCTAATTTGTCCATCTTCCCACTCACCTATCCACTCCACCCTTCCCACTGACCAACCACAGTAACTACCTACCTGCATCCACCTATCACCATCCCACCTACCCTTACCCCAGCGCCCACCTGCTCCCCTTTAATTCTGGGCTCCTCTCCCCCTCTCCAGACCTGACAAATGTTGACTGCTCCTTGGACACTGTCTGACTTGCTGTGCTTTTCCAGCTTCACATCTATTGACTCCCTTCTGAGGGTGCTGGTATTGGTGCTAGAGTGTATAGTTTGGACCCAAACTTTAAGAACGCAGATGTATGTTATATGAATTGATTTGTTTCTTGTCACATTGTTTTGTTACAAAGTACAGTGAAAAGCATTGTACAATATTGCCACTCTCTGGCGCCATCTTAAAACACAAAAATATATCAAAACATAGAATGTAAAGACAGAAAAATGAAGAAGTAAAAAAGAAGTGTTCAACTTCACAGCTTATTAATGATCAATGGTATATTTCATCACGTACTGCAGCGGTTTATGGAATCCTTGCTTATTGGTGTCAAAAGTTCAACTGAGATTTTAGAACCCTGAGAAATCTCGGGTGTATTTACAGTATTTAGTTGTTTGCAGCTTTTCTTATAAATAACTTTGCTTTGGCTGAATGTGTCTAATATGAGCTCTGTGTAGATACATCAGATAAACTTACAACAGCACAATGCAGGAATATCTAATGTGTTTCACTCCGCTATTCTTCCTTGATCCAATCAATGACCAGTTGGCTGTGTTCAAAATTATCATCCATATGCTGATGTGCCAACAGCAGGGGCATCCCATTATGTTCAGACAAGGGCTGAATTCTCAATTAATTCACCAATCATCTGTTTCCTGATGTGTGTTCAGTTCCACTCACGGTTTTATGGATAATGAAGCAACTCATTTTCTTGGGAAACAAAAACTGGAGAACATTCCGGCTTCGGCTAATAACTGACAAATACCGTATATACTGCATAACTTTCAGATGACTGTTTCTTACAAAAAAGAGATCCATTGGTGTTGAGTAGTATTTCCACTGGCAGATCCCCCACTATCATCCTGTAGCTGACAGTTGACTAAAAGGTGGACCAGGTACAGAACAGATCAGAACATGAGTACTCTGCCACAAGTGTCTTTCTTTCTGAATTCCAAAAGCTTATCGATGATTTACAAGAGCCAAATTGGGAATATGAAGCAATACTGTGCATTTATTTGGAGTGTGTGTAACACCAGCAATACTCAACAAGCTCAAAACAATTTGGAGTTCAACAGTCTGGTTGATTGGTACCATATTCACTGTTTTAAATACCTGCTCCTTCCACCATTTATGAACCTGCAATGTGTACTATTTTCAGAGTATGTTGCAACATTTCATGAGGACACTTTGCCAGTATCACTCAAATCCCAGCCAAATTGGAAGGGTGAGCAACCCCATTTATTAGCCCTGGCGTGAGATTGGCAAGCTGGTGTTTTGTAAACACAGAACCACAACAAGAATGCAGTGGTACATTCTTGAAGATCACTGGCAGACCACAGACATGACTTTGTATTACACAGATGTATGAACATTGAAACCCTGGCTGAATAATGAATGCAAGATTTGTAGATTAGTTGAATTGGTGGTTCATGGGAGCAACAATTTGCTTTTGAATTTGATTATTGCAGCTGTGGGGCCATTGAAGACACCCTTGGGTGCCATTACTTGTTAAAAAAAACACAAATCAAGGAAGGAAACCTGAAATGCACCCAAGAACAGCACAGGGGAAAGAAAACACAGCTGCATTGCAGAGTCTTCCTTTGGACTAGCAGGGCTTTAAATTTCCACTTTAGAATTATTTATAAAAGACAGGGAACAGTAGATTAGTGACCGCTCAATTCCCGAGCATGAATTCCTATTAGAACAGAGCTCTACATTATACATTTACCTGTCACAGAACTGTATAAATAGGTGATGAAAGAAAGATGGCCATTGGAAATGAGGGATTGTACAGAGTCAATGCTTTTGGGCCAATTTGAAGAGGATCAGAAAGACCTTGTTAAGCTTTGCAACATGCAGGAAGATCAACTTTGTGTAAGAATAAACTTCAGAATTCACTGTTAGAAACTGACATTTTAATGACAGCAGCTGCAAGGATCAATTGATCATTTCATCTGCAGCTACCATGATGAGGGCAAGAACTGTGATTTCTCAAACTGAGCTTCATAAGCAGATAGGGGAGCTGGGTATAGCTTAAAGGCTGAATAAAGCTTTCCAAAAAGACTCCTTGGAGAAGAAAGATCACAATATCGACACTGCTGAGAGGTGGCAGAAAATATGAAACTTTTGTAACCAGAGAACAATATTTGCAAGCAGCACTGGTAGTCACAAGTATTGGTGCAATAAGTAGGTCCAAAACAGCAAGTCAACTGTGTGCCAACTGGAGTTCTGAAGAAAAGTAATTTTCAACCAGTTTTGAGTTGTTCTCACTCCACAAATGCCTTGGACCTGCTGAGTTTCTCCAGCACTCGCTATGTTTATTTCAAATTTTCAGCATCAGTAGTATTTTGCATCCATTTTTGTGAGGGAAATGCAGTCTGTAGTGCACACTGTGAAGCTGTTCTGCATTCCAAGGTCTTCACAAGTCACATGGCGTAAAATTCCTCTGCTCAACCCCATAAGAAATCTGACTCTGAAGTTGCAATTACAGGCACCAAGCAAAAACTGTGTGCATGAAACAGCACCATGTGTAGCATACTGGCAGTATCAAAGGGGAGTGAGCCAAAGACATGCTTCGGTACAAGCACATACATAACATTAGCTGCCAGACAGACTGGGTGAAAATGCAGAGTGGAAAAACTTTTAACTGAAAATTTAGCGAGTTTTCCACAATGTCAGTGTTACGCAACGTGTCAATGTGATGAAGTCAAACTGTTAAAAACCTCTGCCACTATCAGCAACATATGCCTGAAGATAAATATCAACACAGGTTCACGACTAAAGTCCAAACTGGAGTGAGTATGAACCTTTGTACCAATCAGATTTTGAAGGGATGTAGCTGATCATTAGAGGTCAATCATGCAACCTACAACAGCAAAATTAACTGTGTGTGATGGGCCACCCATTCCTTGCATAGGTAGATTGATTATGAAATGCAGTATTGTGAATCTGCATCAAAACCACAAGTATTTTGTTTGATAGATGTGAATGGACCAGCAATAGCAAGATTAATGGCATAATTGCAACTAAACGTTTTGACTGCACATGAGACGCACCAATCACATGAACACAAAGAACTTCTAAACCCTCGCAAGATTCCATCCTGCCTTTGTTTAAAATTGGAACAAACTTATTGATTATACATGGTAATGATTTTGTTCCACTAGCTTATGTCCAAGTTTTGAGGTCATCAGGCAATTGAAATAAAGCTCAAGTGTATTTGTGGTAAACGCAATGAGTGGAATATTTAGCCTGTTCAGAATGGGCCACGATTTACTGGTTGACCTTTTGCATGTCTTTATATGTTTGAGGGACACGCACACTAAATGCAGGACAAATGACACTAGATCCTGGATCCAGCAGTCTTGCTGTGCCAATAGTTTGCATCATTAAGGTAGTTTTAAAAGCAAGGAAACAAATTAGGTTCTGTAATGCTGCGCTACACCAATAAGCTACACCTCAAGATTTAGGTTTATTGTCTCCTTCAAAAATCGTGTCCAGAAGGCAGGTTCAGACAACATTGCCAAACCATCACCGGTCAAAATTATCACAAGTACAGAACACATTTCTTGAAAAACAAGGGAAGAAAAGGCTGATGACTGACATGCAGGTGCAAACCTACCAGGAAAAGAATTCCGACCATACATTCAACACAGGTAATTTTGTCACCTGCAGAAGTGTTCAGAGTGTGCAGTAAGACTAGATCCTGAGGCCATTACACCCAAAGTGCATCAATGTAAAAGAGAAACAGACCCAACTAAAATAATTGTACAATTGCATAAGGTCCAGCACTCCAGATAAAAATTATCAGCCCTTGAACAACATGCAAGATAACACCACACCTGTAAGTTTAAAAATTTCAAAGTGAGAAGCCTGGACCTCAAGAAGGTCATGGGATTGTTTGGTAAACTATCTAGGCATCATTTGGATATATCAATGCCAATATCCTTGGATTTTAAAATATTGTAATAACGTGGTTAGTTTTCTGAAAGGGTTTGAAAAAATAGTTGAGTTAGACAGCCCTTTGAGCACAGTGCCCTAATTGAGTATGTGTCAAGCGAGCAAAAGCATCAGGTGGGGTAAACATTGGATGCCATTAACTTATTTTTGATTTAGGACTAATTATTTGTATTATCTTCAAAACTCCAGAAATTAAAACCTTTTAAGTAGTTCGTCAGGAGACTTGAGTAAGATTAGAAGCAAATTTTGGTTCTGCCCCAGAAAAAGCAGTTTAGGGCATGCATAATTACCTCATTGTAAAAGTTTTGATTGTGAAACATCCTAATCAGTATTGTTTGGTTAGAATTCTACAGGTTATTAAAATCTGGGACAGCTATCAGTTTTGTGAGTATTCATTTTTGTAACTCACAGGGAAAGGCTGAAGCAAATCAGATAACTTGAACTTAAAGGTCTGATATCGAGGGATAATTTCTCTGGATTTATGTTTCTATAATAGATTATATCAGGAAAACGTGGTGAAACTTTGTTTTGATATCTGTTTTAAGAGCTTTCAAATTGTGTTTTTTAGACAATCTTATTCTAATTTGTTTTGTGTTTGTCTTTTGTCACATACCTCTGTTTAAAAAAAACCATGTGACTATACTTCAGTAACTGATCACCATGTTAATAAAAATTAAAAAAAATCTAGCAGACTAGATTTCATTCTGGATCTGACTTGTCCAGCAGCATCATCAGCTGGTATCACAATCATAAACAGTCATAGAAGCATAATCTCATTCATGCCAAAATAGTACTTAGGTGCTTTAACTTTATGGTCTCCTTTCTAGGAAATCATTTGAAGTATCCTGTAATTGAAGTTAATCAGGCTTAGTGCAGGTGGTAACAGATTTTGTTTCCTTTTATAATTCTTAGGATGTGCATTTAAACCTTTGTCACAATATTTTTCTTCATTTTTACTTTGCAAAAATTGCAGTAAAATGCTTTTATGTTTTATCTTTAAAAAGAATTGCCATTTTCCTGCTTAAGTGTATTCTTCCATTAAATAAGGTGGGATAACAATAATCATCTAAATATTGGTATTTTCAGTAGTTTTACATGTTGAAGTTTTCGGAGTCTGAACAATCCACATTAGGCTTTAGTAATCTTGTGTCTGCACTTTTGCTTCCTTTTCTGCCTGGAGTCTGCAATACCTTCTGTGGAGTTCAATGTGTTGCTACAGCTGGTGTGCATTTGTACTTGTTAGGATTTCAACATTGCAGAAGCTTTGCAACACTAAGACCTAAGATCATAATCTCATAATTTATACTGATAAACTTGAAAATAAGATGTTTCTGTTTGTTAAAGGACCTTAAATATTTATTTTACATGTTACATGTTTATCAGTGAAATTATGTAATTGTACTGAAAAATTGCATGGTGGTTCAGTGCTTAGCATTGCTGCCTCACAAAGGCAGGGACCTGGGTTCGATTCCACCCTGGGGCAATTGTCTGTTTCGAGTTTGCACATTTTCCCCTTGTCTGCGTGGGTTTCCTCCCACAGCCCAGAATGTTCAGGTTTGGAGGATTGGCCATGCTAAATTGCCCGTAGTGTCCAGAGGTGTGTAAATTAGGTGGATTAGACATGGGAAATACTGGGTTACAGGGAAAGGGTAGGGAAATGGGTCTGGGTGGGATGCTGTTTGGAGGGGCAGTGTGGACTTGTTGGGCCAAATGGCCTATTTCCACACTGTAGGGATTCTATGAAATGTATAAGTAATGAACATAGAATGTTTGAGTGTAATCTGAATAATTCATGTTGTAAGTCTTAATGGAAACCTTATTTATGCAATGCTTGGAGCAGAACCATTCATTGTCATTTTGTAGTCTCTTAAGTGTCCTATTAAAAAGTGATGTGCGGAAAGCTGCTGTCAGTGATTTTTCTTGATGAACAGCGAGTACAATGAAACACCTTAACAGTACGAGTAGCTGTGTTAACAGTCTGAGGAAATTTACTCAACATTTGCTCAATTGCTGTAGAAATTACAAGTTATTGTGGGTCTTTTTCTCTGTTCATTGAAAATTTCTTTTCAGTTCAAAAATAGTGGGGGGAAAAAAGACGCTGGACAAAATTGCTCAAACATTTTAAAAATAACTTTTGTGATCTGATAAACTGCCATAAGTTTTTGATTACTTTTGCTTTTCATATTCATGCATTGCTGTCTTTCGAAAACCCTTATGGTTATGGGTACTTTGGTTGATTTTTTTTTTTGCATTGGTTCGTAGGACGTGGATGTCACTGATTTGGTTAGCATTTATTGCCCAATCCTGATTGCTCAGAGAGCAATTAAGAGTCAACCACAGATGATTTGGAGTTACATGTGAACCAGACCAGTTACTTGTGAACCAGATAGATTTTTACAACAATAATGGTTGCCTTCAAGTAAGGTTTTTATTCCATTTTTTAAAAAAAATGCTTTCAAGTTGCACCATGTTCCATTTGAGCCCGTATTCCTCAAGCATTGGCTTGGGCTTTTTGTCTATCCAAATGACGTTGCCACAATGTCTATGATCCACTCTTAACTAAGTACTGCAATCTGTTAGTATTTACATTGTAAGCGTGGGCATGTTGAGTGCAGGACAGTTTTACCCAGCTTGCAAAATACTTCAATTTGTAGGTACTGGTTTAACTATAAATAACCTGCCACTGTAAGCACATGCTCAGAAATCAAAAGTCTATAAAGCTGTATTCCTGTGATTTTTTTTTTACTAGTTGTTCATCAAATATAGAATCACAGGATGCTTACAATTCTACAAGAGGTCAGCTTCTTCTGTATTTGTGCATGTGGGTCCGATCAGTCTGCTACTGTGTCACCTCTCTATGAGAGTTAGTCACCTGTTCCCATTTCACTGTATTGTCCCCCATATCTCTGCAGATTTTTTCATCTTCAGATAATTATCCAATTGCCACTGAAAGTCTTCATTTAATCTGCTTTAGCCATACCTGCAGACATAGCATTCCAGATTCTAATAACTTTCAGTGTAAAATGAAAAATCCCCAAATTGCTTTTGGTTTGTTTGCCAAGCATCTTAAATCCAGAAATTGCTGGAGGACCTCAGCAGGCCTGGCAGTGTCAGTGGAGAGATAGCAGAGTTAACATTTCGAGTCCAATGATCTTTCTTCAGAACTCATGGTCTAGGTCACTGGGCTGAAAACATTGACTCTGCTATGTCAATCTTGTTTCAGATCTTCAGCATCTGCAGTTCTTCGCTTTATTTTACCTTTAAATATTGACATCTCCGCTGGAGTTCCACAGAATAGTGTCCTGGGCAAAACTGTCTTCAGCTGTATGTTGTGGAATCCATCACAAGGCCAGAAGGGGAGACGTTCAGTGATGATTTTACAATATTCAGTACCATTTGCGAAACCCCAAATATGAATCAGTTCATGTCCAAATTCAACAAGACTTGGATAACATCCATGCTTTGCCTGACGTGAGGTAAAGCACTATACAAGTGCCAGGCAATGGCCATCTCCAACAAGAGAGAATCTACCCATGGCGCATTGACATTCAATGGCATTATCATTACTGAATTCCTCCTATTGATATTCAGGGGGTTACCATTGAACAGAAATGAACTGGACTAGCCATGTAAATTTTCAAGAACAATTTTCAACACATGCCACATCTCCCCAGAGCCTTTCCAGTATCTACAAAGAACAAGTCAGGTGCGTGTATATATATACGTGTGCATAATATAAATAAGTGAGAATGCTCCCACTTTCCTGGATGAGTGCAGCTTCAACAACACTGAAGAAGCTTAATTCATCCAGAATGAAGTAACCCACTTGTTTGGCACCATATTGACAAATATTCACTCCCTTCACCACTGATGCACAGTAATAAGCTCTGTGTACCATTGACAAGATACATTACAGAAATTTACCAAGGTTTCTTAAGCAACACCTTCCAAACCCATGACCACTTTCAAAATAGGCAAGTGGTTTATGAAGTTTTATCATGATAACCCTACTGTTTTTGATTTCTGAGGAATTCCATATTTTGTATTAACTTGTTTCTCAGTCTGCCCTTCAGTGTTTTGTGCATTTATTCCACTGGTCTCCAGTTATGAAGAAAAAATGAATATTCATCCTAATTTTATTCAAAATAATTTTACTTCTTTACCAGTGAATACAATGCCATTTAAGATAACCTGAAGGAAATTTTGATGAATTAACAAAGAATGTAGTCAATTTACACGCAAGTGCAAAATTGTTAATATTTGCATTTCATTTGCCACTGAGTTCCACAATGTAGGCCCCTTGCCTAAAGCTCTGAAAATGGTGTTTCTGCCTATGCCCTAAAACTCCAGGAAAGATCTGACACTGGCCAGTTATGTCCCTGATGCGTTGCAACCAGATGATCGATTAAATGCCCAATCTATTATGGTTCCAGGCGAGGTATCCTAAATCAAGTGAGGAGCAATGAAGTGTCTTCCTTTCTTTATTCACCCACTCCTTCATTTGGTATTTGCAGACTTTATTTAAAATGGGACCCTTTCGATGTATGCATTTGTTGCCTGTAGCTAGCTAGCTACCCTCAAAAAGTTAATAGTGAGCTGCCTTCTTGAATAGCTGTCGTCCATGTTCTGTAAGTTTACACACAATATCCATTGGGAAGGCATTCCAGGATTTTGACCCAGCAACAGTGAAGGAACTGCAATATATATCCAAGTCTGCATGGTGAGTGACTTGGAGGGAAACTTGCAGGTGATATATTTCTATGTATCTGCTTCTCTTGGCCTTCTAGATAAAAGCGGTCACCGTTTTGAGAGGTACTGTCTAAGGAACTTTGGTGGTGAACTGCTGCAGTGCATCTTGTAGATACCTGACAACAGCGTGTACTATGTCTTCAACTACCGGAGGGGTTGCCTCCTGATACCATTGATTCCAGTTTTGCTCGGGCTCCTTAAAACCACACATGGTCGAATGCAGTCTTGATGTCAAGGGCTTTCACCTCACCTCTGGAATTCAGCACTTTTGTCCATATTTGTCCAGGAGCCCAAACTGACCATGACTGAATTCCAGAATTCTGAAAGAGAAAATCTGTTTGGGTGGCACAGTGGCTCAGTGGTTAGCACTGCTGCCTCACAGTACCAGGGACCTGGGTTCGATTCCATCCTTGAACAACTGTCTGTGTAGAGTTTGCACATTATCCCTGTGCCTGCATGGGTTTCCTCCAGGTGCTCCAGTTTCCTCCCTCAGTCCAAAGATGTGTAGGCCAGTTGGATTGGTCATGGGAAATTGTCCTTAGTGTTCAGGGATGTGTACATTTGGTGGTTATAGAGGGATGGGCCTGGGTGGGATGCTGTGAGGGTTGGTATGGACTTTTTGGGCCAAAGGGCCCACACTGTAGGGATTCTGTGAATGAATGATTCTCTGAATTTTGGTGTCCTGCATCCTTTTTAATTGTTTTGCAGCACTAACAATAAGAGAGGGTCTTTTTCTGCAACACAGGGGTTAACTGGGCTACTCAAAAACCTTAGTAACTAGGAGATCATTCTTTGACTGTGACCTTCACAGCACACTGCAGTTTGAACACAGGCTGGTACACATGAGAGACTTAAGTTCCATTAGTCTATTCCAGCAGAGCTGAAAATGTTTTTATTTAACCCCTGTCATTTTGTATTTTTGAAGGGAAAAGAAACACAAAATATATCTGCAGCTTGGGACATAACCTGCTGAGGGTAGCTTGCTGTGAACAGGTTTGACATCACTCCTTCAATATCTTTGACCCATTGTTATAACATTGGACACTTAATTACAGCAGGCCTTTTCTGACCGAAGAAAAACGAGGCTTCCATTGACTTTCCAGCTGGTGGGTCAGATTCCTGTCATCTACGTTAAATCTGACCTTCTAATTCTGGGTGTTTGAGCAAGCTGTTTGTATGTTGTAGATTCTATGACTATGTACATGATTAACAGTAACGTTTGTTGTTTAATTAAAACCATGGAATCTTTGGTTTAATTCTCCTAGTTAGTATTCCAAATCTCTCACCTTGTCTACTTTAAAAGTTAAAGTTACTCATCCCAAGTCAGACTGTAACGTAAATCTGGCAATCTGGTACAGGACATAATGCACTTTTTTTTTAAGAACAAGCTTTCTGATTATAGTAAAATGAATTGCTTAATTCTGCAGAAATTAAACATTGTTAACGAGAGATAGGAAGCCAAAGCGCTTTTTTTAATCTTGCATGCATCAGGAATCAGATTTGGAAAGGATGTATCAAAATGCGCCAGAATTAGTGAAAGGAATTTCTCCATGTTTTGTAACTTTTCATTGAGGAAAGTATCAAGAAGACTGCCAATGTCCACTTTACATCCATGGCAATGCCCTAATCAATCAGAGACCCTTCTTGGTTTGAATTTAATCAGATAATTAGATTGACTGTTAACTGTTCCTGCTGCATCTTCATGCCAACCGTAGTCTAATCAATCAGCATACCTTCTCATACAGTATAAAAATATTTTCTCTATACTTTGGTATTTCATATGAAATGTCCTGATAAGTGAAAAATGAAAAGCTTTGACAAAAAATGTTTTATCAGCAACAGTCACATCGTTAACATCACAGAAAACGTGGTTATTTGTGAAACCAATAGAGAAAAGCATGACAAAAGGTTGAGGTTATCATTTACATGATTTCAATCAGCATGACTTTTGGTAAATGTAAAAAAGTGCTTGGTGAATGTAATGGGCCCACCATGAGAGTCATGCTTTCAAAGGTGAGGAAATCAGTCTAGCCAAAAACACAAGTGTTAGAGGCATGTAAACCACAAATACTAGTGAAGTGAGAAGTTTTCTGGGACTTGTGAATTGTTGCCTGGAGATCAAGATGTGAAATCAGTCTGGGTAGAAATAAGAAATAGCAAAGGGAAGAAATACTTGATTGGATTAATCTATAGGTCCCCAAACAGTAGTTCCATAATGGAGCACAGTGTAAACCAGGAAATATTAGAGGTTCACGAGAGCTATGGCAATAATCATGGAATTTTAACATGCCCGCAAGATTGGAAGAATTCAGTTGGCATGGATAGCCTGGAGCCAGAGTTCATTGAATGTATTAGAGATTGTTTCTTGGAGCATTATGTTGTGGAACCAACCAGGGAACAGGCACCTCTGAATTTGGGATTGCATAATGAGGAGAGATTAATTGACGACATTGTCCTTAAGGATCCTTCAGGGAGTAGTGGCCATAGTGTGATCGAATTCAAAATTTCAATTTCAGGGGGTGAGAAAGTGCGATCCCACAGGAGTGTTATGGAATTAAACAAAGGAAATTATGGAGACGTGAGGACAGATTTGACCAAAGTAGAGTAGGCATAAAGGATAAAAGGTAAGACACCGGGCGAGCAGTAACAGTTATTTAATGAGCTACTCAATTCCTCAACTAAAATATATCCCAGTGAGGAAGAAAGATGGTAAGGGACGTTAAAAAAAAAAGTCCATGGCTAACCAAGGAGATAGAGGACAATATAAAGTAAAAAAAAACTGAGGTGTACCATTTGCAAAGGCTGGACGGTTGGGAAATTTTCAAGAGTAATCAAAGGGGTACTGAAAAATTAATAAAAAGAGCTAAGGTAAATTACCAAAGAAAACTAGCATACAGTTAAAGGGTAGCAGAGCCGCTGTAGGTATATAAAAAGGAAGAAAATCGCTGAGGTGAACATTGGTCCCTTGGAAGATGAAACCGGAGAGTTAATCGCGGGGAACACTGAATTGGCAGAGATGCTAAATCAAACTTTGCCTCAATTTTCATGGTGGAGGACAATAGCACCATTCCTATTGGAGCTGGCAAGTTAGAGGCAATAGAAAAGGTAGAACTTATAGCAATCAACATCGATAGGGAAAATGTACTCTGCAAATTATTAGGATTGAGGGCAGACAAGTACCGGGGCCTGGTGATCTACATCCTAGTGTATTAAAGGAAGTGGTAGTAGTGATAGTGGATCCATTGAATACAATATACCAAAATTCCCTGGACATGGGAAAGGTTCCAGTGAACTGGAAAATTGATAACACCCTTAAAAATGGAGGGAGGCAATATGTGAGAAATTATAGACCAGTTAGCTTAACATTTGTTGTTGGCAAAGTGTTAGAATCAATTATCAAGGAAACAATATCAGGATATTTGAAAATCCAAAACACTATCCATAAGAGTCAGCATGGTTTTATGAAAGGCAAATCATGTTGAACTGATTTGCTAGAGTTCTTCGAAGATGTAACAAGCAATGTGGATATTGGGGATGCTATGGATGTTATATATCAGGCCTTCTGGAAGGCACTTGATAAGGTGCTGCACGTAAGTTTAATTCACAAGGTTGGATCATATGGGATTAGGCGTAATTTATTAGCTTGGATAGGTGAATGGCTAATAGACAGAAGATGGAAAATTGGGATAAATGTATTTTTTCCTGGATTGCAAGAAGTAACTAGGGGGCGTCCCACAGGGTTCGCCCTTGGACCCAAACTATTTACAATCTACATTAATGACTTGGATAAAGGGAAATAAGGCTTTATAGCCAAACTTGTGGATAACACAAAAATAGGCGGGATGGTAAATTGCAATGAGGAAATAAGAACCTTAGAAATGGATATAGGTCAGGAGAGTGGACCAAAATATGGCAAATTAAGTTTAATGTGGAAAAGTGTGAGGTCATACATTTTGCTTAGAAAAATAGGAAGGTGACCAACTGTCTAAATTGGGAGAGACTATTGGCTGCTCCAGTGCAGAGGGATCTAAGTGTCCTCGTTCGTGAGTCACAAAAAACTAGCATGCAGGTACAGCAGGTAATAAAGTAAACAAATTGAATGTTGGCTTTTACAGCTAAAGGAAAAGATTATGAAATGTTGCTTCAATTATACGTAGTATTGGTGAGATTGCATCTCGAGCATTATGCACAGTTTTGATTTCCTTATTTAAAGAAAGGTGTAGTGGCATTAGAGGCTGGTCAGAGGAGGTTCACTAGATTGATTCCAGAGATGAGAGGTTTGTTGTATGAAGAGAGATTGAACAGTTTAGTCCTATACTCTCTGGAATTTAGAAGAATGAGGGGAAATCAAATTGAGATAGTTAAGATGATAAAAGGTATAAAATAGAACAGGCGTGAAATGAATACTTCCTCTTGTGGGACAAGGGGTCATTATCTTAGGATGAGGGGTAGCAAATTGAAAAGAGATTAAACAGAAACTACTTCTTCTCAAGGGTTGTGAATCTGTGGAATTTGCTATTGCAAAGTGTGGTGGATGCTGGGTCAGTGGGTAAATTTAAGGAGGAGTTAGACATATTTTTAATTGGTAATGGGTTGAAGGGCTCTGGCAAGAAGGCAGAAAAATAGTGGGGAGGAGCCTATCAGCAATGATCAAATGGTGGAGCAGACTTCAATGGTTTGAATAACATAATTTTGCCCTTATATCTTATGAATTTATGAACTCTTGAAAGCCTGTCCACCACCTACGAGGCACAAGTTAGAAATGTGATGGAATACTCCCCACTTGCCTGGATGAGTGCAGCCCCAATAACACTCAAGAAACTGGACACTATCCGAGACAAGGTGGCCAGCTTGATTGGCACTACACTCACAAGCATCCACTCTCTTCGCTATCAACACTGAGTAGCAGCAGTATGTGCTATCAACAAGATGCACTGCACAAATTCACCAGAGATCCTCAGACAACACCTTCTGGGCAGCACATACATGGGAATGTCACCATTTGCAAGTCCCCTCCAAGCGACTCACCATCCTGACTTTGAAATATATCGCCGTTCCTTCACTGTTGCTGGGTCAAAATCCTGGAAATCCCTCCCTAATGACATTGAGGGTCAACCCACAGCAGCTGGATTGCAGTGTTTCAAGACGACAGCTCACCACCACCTTCTCAGGGGCAACCAGGGAATGGCAATAAATGCTGGCCCAGCCAGCGATGCCTACATCCCAGAAAAAAAATGAATAAATTTTTAAAAATCACACTGCTGGAAAGTTGAAAATTGCTGACCCACTGTTATAACTACTGAAGGAGGATGCAATGTGCAGATATTCAAAGCTGAATTATTTGTGTGGCTTATGGCAGTTTGTGCTATGCCAGGAGTAATAAGGACTGGACAGATGGAAAGCAAGCTATGGAAAAGTTTAGGATTGTATGGCAGACCAAAAATCCAAGCTAGAAATTGGGTTGAAGGCTCATTCAAGTTGTACATGGTTAGATGAAGTGAATTGTGTGCAGCTAAGCGTGATCTTGGAGGCAACAAACCTGTAGTGCCACTGAATTTTAAATCTAGACTGGTGATGCCAGCTCATGAGAGTTTTAGGGAGTGGCTAGTAGTCATCAGAATGTATTAACTAAAGTGTGGCAGCCAAGTATGGAGAAAAGTGTAGGGCAATTTATTAAAACGTGTCATGCATGTTCCATAATTTTGTGATGGAATGTGACTTGAAGGGGAACTTTCAGATTGAAGTGCTCCCACTCAGGTATAGTGATAGTTTCCTGGGTGGTAAATATTGCTTGTTTGAAAGATGCTTAAACTTGACTTTCAGAGGATTGATCAGTAAATTTGTGAATGAAATGAAAATTGATGGGGTGGCAAATAGAGAGGAGGATAGCCTTAGATTATACAACCATATAAACAGGCTGGTAAAATGGGCTGATGGAATTCCATCCAGGTAAGTGTGAGATGCTGCACTTCAGCAGGACCAACAAGACAAGGAAACTCATGATGAACAGCTGGAAAATACAGAAGGTCAGTGGAACCTTGGCCCCTTTAAAATGGTCATAGATAGGATAGTTAAGGAGACAAATGAGAAACTTGCCTTTATGAGCCAAAGTGTTGAGTTCAACAGCATAAAGGTAATGTTGGAACTGTATCAAATGTTGGTTAGGTGACAGCTGCTGTGCGTAGTTCTGGGAATTCAGAATACAGGTGGAATGTAATTGCACTGAAGAGGGTGCAGAGGAGATTTACCAAGATTTGACTGGTTTGGACGATTTTCATTGTGAAGAGACATTATATAGACTCGGGTTGTTTTCCTTAGGGCAGAGGTCACTGAGGTGTCACGTAATTAAGATGCATAAAATTATGAGAGAAATAGACAGGGTTGATGGGAAGAAACCTTTCTCCTTGGAGGGATGAATGATCTGGGGACATAGATTTAAGGTAAGGGGCAGAAACTTACAGGACATGGAACCATAACGTGTGCCAATCATGATGCCATTCTGAACTAATTTTATCTGGCCTCACATAGTCTGTATTCTGTCTAAAGTAGACAAGAGGCATTTGTTTTTACCCAGAGTGTGGTAGAAATCTGGAACTGGGTGTTGGAGCCAGAAACCTCATAACATGTAAGATGTGTTTAGATGAAGCCTTGTGGATGTGAGTTTGCTCGCTGAGCTGGAAGGTTAGTTTTCAGACGTTTCGTCACCATTCTAGGTAACATCATCAGTGAGTCTCTGACGAAGCGCCACTTTCTATTTATCTGCTTAGGTTTCCTTGGGTTGGTGATGTCATTTCCTGTTTTTTTCTCAGAGGATGGTAGATTGGCTCCAAATCAATGTGTTGAGAAAAAGAACAGGAAATGACATCACCAATGCAGGAAATGGCATCACCAACCCAAGGAAACCTAACCAGATAAATAGAAAGCGGGACATAACACCAGTGCTTTGTCGGAGGCTCACTGTTGATGTTACCTAGAATGGTGAAGAAACATCTGGGAACAAACCTTACAGCTCAGTGAACCAGCTTACATCCGGAACAAAATAAAGACCCACTCTTTTTTGTGGACCGAGAGGAGGAGAGCGCTGTGTTGGAGGTGGAAGGAAGACGTCGGGTTGGCTGTGCACCTTTGCAACCGGTGGATCTTAATGCTGGCTTTGGCCGAACGCTGGTTCAGGGGAGCAGCCAACCTGCAACGATGGCTGCGGCTGGTGCTCGTGCCCCAGGTCAGGGGGTCCGGAACACCATCCGCGTTTCTGTGAAGAAGGTGGATGAAGGTGCACCTGTGGACCGCACCTTCTTCGTGAAGAGGGTCCTGTTGGACTGTTGTGGGTTTGCTGCTGCAGACATTTACTGCCTGCAGGATTTCCCCGGAGGAGGTTTTTACGATGTAACCGTCAGGAGTGCCAAGCTTTGCGAGCGCTTCCTGGAGGTTTTCAAGGAGAAAGGAGGTGAGGGCCCCCTCTCTGTATTGACCGCTGCCCCGCTGTTTATGATGCCAGCGCAGAGGAGCCGTATGGTGACTGTACACATGTACAACCCGCATGTGCCAGCAGTTGATGTCCTGACCTTCCTCGGAAGGTACGTGAAGGTGGAAGGGGACCTAACCGACATCATGGACCCCTTTGGCATCTCGACCAGTAAGAGGCAGTTCAAGGTGACGCTGAGGATGGGCGCGGACGGGAACATTGTACACCCACCGTCCAGCTTCGCGATCGGTGGGAGCAAGGGCTACTTGACCTACGCAGGGCAACCTAAAATCTGCCATGCCTGTGACTGCAAAGCCACTATGTTCAGGAACTGCAGGGAGGAGGGACACCTTGCAAAGGATTGCCCACAAGAAAAAAGCTGCAACCTTTGCGGGGAAGCGGGCCACCTCTATAGGGCATACCCGCGGCGGGGGACCACCTACGCCCAGGTCGCCGGCAGGGGCAATGCGGGGCCAGCCCCCCCGGAGGAGAGGAAGGCACCAGGGCCCTGCAAGGACCCCACTAATGTGCAGGAGGGCCAGGTCGTGCAGGAGGGCCCAGCCCCGCAGGATGGGCCAGAGGACAGCAAAGCACCCCTCCAGGCTCCGCTCCCCCCGCAGCCCCCCGACAACCTGGAGTCGATGGAGGCGGCAACAAGCGACCCAGGGGAGTGGACGACAGCCCGGACAGCGAGGAGGCAGGCGCGTCGGCAAGCCCAGGGACCGCAACCATCAGGCGGGAAGAGGCAGCTGCAGGGGGGCTATAAGAGCTCCTCTGACGAGGGAGATTCGGAGAGGACCTGCCCGAAGCAGAAGCTAAAGATCTCAAGGGAGAAGGAAAGCAGCACCACGTTTCCAGGTGACGGGAGGCGTCCTGAGGCTCCCTCCGACACCCAGTCACGTGCCGCTGGGGCACTGGAGGGCCCCCCGGTACTTCCAGGTGGGAAGGAGGAAACAGCGCGTCCCCAGCCTGACCCAGAGCCGGACTCTCCTGCCTCCGCACCCCCGACGGGGGGATGCCACCCGGAAGGCAGCGCGGACGGTTTCCTGAGCCCGGAGAGCGTCCAGCAGTTAGCCCGGGCAATGGGCATGAAGGGACAGATGGAGGGGCTGGACCTTGGACTTGGGGAGGGTACTGCCGTCGCTGCCCACAATGGGGGTACGAGTTGTGAGCATTAATGTGTGCAGCGTCAAGTCCACCGCAAGATGTGTGTCCACGTTGGCCGACCTGACCACCGTCAGGGCGGACCTCCTGTGTGTGCAGGAGTGCGGGATACTGCACCTCGGCAGGTACGGGAAATGGTCCGGCGCCTGGACCTGTGAGCCTTCGATCTGGTCGGGGAGTAATGACTGTTGCTCCTCGGGCCTGGCTATTCTGCTGCGGGGGCGCAACTTCACCATCTCTCAAGTTCAGGAGGTGGTGGGGGGGCGCCTCCTAGTGGCTGACGTCACCTACAGGAACGCTCCCCTGAGGCTGATCAACGTGTACGCCCCAGTGGTACGGAGTGAGCGGTTGGCCATCCTGCAGTGGCTTCCACCCCTTCTGGCTACGTCCAGGCCGGTCATCCTAGGCGGAGACTTCAACTGCATCATTGATGCAGATGGAAGATCCGGCGTGGGGACAGCGGGTAGAGGGTGTCAACTGGACATCACGTCCAGATTCCTGATGGGCACGGTGAAGGACACCAAGCTGCTCGACGTCTTCAGCACCAATGCAGACGGAGTGCAGCGGAGGTACACCTGGTCGTGGCCAGACCAGTCTATTCGCTCAAGGATAGACTTCCTGTTTGTGTCACGGGCGTTCTCGGTCAGGTCCACCGACGTCGAGCCGGTGTTCTTCTCTGACCACTGCCTCCTGCTGGTCGACTGTCATTTACAGGACGACCAGCCGGCCGGCAAGGGGACGTGGAAGCTCAACACGACTCTGTTGACCCCAGAGAACGTCGAAGAGCTTAAGAGGGAGTACGCTGGTTGGAGAACCGTGAAACCCCACTTTGAGTCTCCGGGCGACTGGTGGGAGACGGTGAAGGAGAACATCAAGAGGTTCTTTGTCCTCAAGGGTGTTCGGAAGGTGAGAGAGAGGCGGGGAAAGCTGTCGCGACTCCAGAAAAGGGTGCAAAACCTGCTCCTTCTGCAGTTCATGGGATTCGATGTCACGGAGGACCTCCGTGAGGTGAGGGGCCAGCAAGCCTCGCTCTTCGCCGCGGAGGCCTCCAGGATAATCTTCAGGTCCAGGGTCCGCTCCGTGGAGCAGCATGAGACGTGCTAACGTTTCTTCTTTCAGAAGGTGCACAAAGAGAGCTCTGTGCTTAGCCGGCTGAAGGAGGACTACGGCTCGGTGACGTCGTCTCGGCCCGACATTTTGAGGATCAGCAGATCCTTCTATGCCGGACTGTACAACAAGAAGCCCACGGACAGCACGGCCTCTGAGTCACCTGGGCCAAGGTCGTAGCCAACCGGGTCAGGTCTGTCCTGGAGTCGGTGATTCACCCTGACCAAACCTGTGCTGTGCCGGGCAGGAAGATCACTGAGAGCCTCGCGCTCATCAGGGATGCGATCGCCTATGTACAGGACAGGCGGGTGGACACCTACCTCGTCAGCCTGGACCAGGAGAAGGCCTTCGACAGGGTCTCTCATGCTTACATGAGGGACGTCCTCTCCAAATTGGGGTTCCGCGAGGGCATCCGCAATTGGATCCGGCTGCTCTATGCCAGGCGAGAGTTAGTGCAGTCTCAATCAACGGGTGCGAATCGGACAGTTTTCCCGTCCGATCTGGAGTCAGGCAGGGCTGCCCGCTCTCTCCTGCCTTGTTCGTGTGCTGTGTGGAGCCCTTTGCTGCATCCATCAGGAAGGACGTGAGCCTGAAGGGCGTGACTATCCCAGGCAGCGGAAGCCTTCAGGTCAAGACCTCCCTGTATATGGACGAAGTCGCCATCTTCTGCACTGATCGTCGGCCAGTGAGTAGACTGTTGGACATGTGCGGCCAGTTTGAACTGGCCTCGGGTGCCAAAATCAATAGGGATAAGAGCGAGGGCATGTTCTTCGGCAACTGGGACGACCGCTCCTTCATCCCTATCACCGTCAGGGCAGACTACCTGAAAGTGCTGGGTGTTTGGTTTGGTGGAGCTGGGGCGTGCACTAAGACTTGGGAGGAGCGTATCACCAAATTGAAGCAGAAGCTGGGCAGGTGGACGCTCCGGTCCCTCTCCATTGCAGGTAAGAACCTGATTGTCAGGTGCGAGGGGCTTTCAGTACTGTTGTATGTGGCGCAGGCCTGGCCTATTCCCTGGACCTGCGCCGCTGCAGTCACCTGGGCCATCTTCCACTTCATTTGGGGGTCGAGGATGGACCGGGTCCGCAGGGACACCGTGTACAAAGACCTGGAAAATGGGGGAAAGGGCATACCGAACGCCACCCTCGCCCTGACGGCTACCTTTGTGTGCTGCTGCATCAAGCTGTGCATAGATCCTCAGTACGCAAACACCAAGTGTCACTACTTACTGAGGTTCTACCAGTCCCCGGTGTTGCGAAGGATGGGCCTGGCCTCGTTGCCGCGCAACGCTCCGAGTAGTTGGACTGTCCCGTACCACCTGTCCTTCGTGGAGAAATTTTTGAAAGGAAAAACCTTTGACCACAAGGCCGTCAGGCAGCAGTCAGCACGTAGTATCCTCGAGACCATTTGGGAAAAGGAGAGTGTGGATCCCGTCGTGTGGTTCCCCACACAGACTGCCAAAGTCGTTTGGCAGAATGCCTCATGGCCAGAACTTTCAAACAAGCACAAGGACATTGCTTGGCTGGCGGTGAGAGGGGCTCTGCCAGTGAGATCCTTTATGCTTGCCCGGAATCTCTGCGCCACCGCACGCTGCCCTTGAGGTGGCTGCGGGGGGAACGAGACTGTTGATCACCTCCTTCTGGAGTGTGCCTATGCGCAGGAGGTCTGGAGGGGGATGCAGTGGTTTTTGTCGAGGTTCGTCCCGAACAGCTCCGTGACGCGGGACTCGATGCTTTACGGGCTGTTTTCCGGGACGCACACCGAGACCAACATCAGCTGCGCCTGGAGGACCATCAATGCGGTGAAAGACGCTCTTTGGTCTGCCCGCAAGTTGCTGGTCTTCCAGCTGAAAGAACTGACCCCAACCGAATGTTGCAGACTGGCGCACTCCAAGATCCAGGACTACGTACTGAGGGATGCGCTAAAGCTTGGGGCAGCCGCCACCAAGGCGCGGCGGAGAAAGCCCACGGTATGAAACCCCTCGTCCAGAATAGCAAAATGGTAACTGGGCCCAGCTGGCGCCTTCCCCAACTGGTCAGGGGGCCAATGGGGACTGTGCGGGGTGACAACTGCCAGGGTATTTTCTTTGCTTTGCTTTTTTTTTGCTTCTTTGTTTTTTTCCTTTAGTTGTTGTACATACCCCCTGGGTAACCCGGAGAGGCTTGCATGACTGGGTAAGTGTATAAATGTTTTATTTTTTGTACATCTTATGAATAAAGTATATTTTTTCAAATCAAAAAAAGGTGACGAAACGTCTGAAAACTAACCTTCCAGCTCACCTGACATTTTGGGTCTGGACCCTTCAGAATTGGGGGAGGGGAAAGCCGTTCAGAAATAAATAGAGAGACAGGGGGAGGAAGATGGAGGATGGATAAAGAGCCATATAGGTGGAGAGGAGACAGACAGGTCAAAGAGGCAGGGATGGAGCCAGTAAAGATGAGCGTAAGTGGGGAGGTAGAGAGGGGATAGGTCAGTCCAGGTAGGTTTTTTCGGTCTCGGAGGTGAGGGGGTGAGGCTTGAGGTGGGAGGAGTGGATAGATGGGAGGAAGGACGGACAGGTTAGGGAGGTGGGGATGAACTGGACTGGCTTTGGGATGCGGTGCCGGGGAGGGGAGATTTTGAAGCTTGTGAAGTTCGCATTGATACCATTGGGCTGCAGGATTCCCAAGTGAAATATGAGTTGCTGTTCCTGCAAGCTTCGGGTGGCATCGTTGTGGCACTGGAGGAGGCCCAGGATGGACATGTCATCCAAGGAGTGGGAAGGGGAGTTGAAATGTTTTGTGACTGGGAGGTATAATCATTTGTTGCAAACCAAGTGTAGGTGTTCTACAAAATGATCTCCAAACCTCCGCTTGGTTCCCCCGATGTAGAGGAGGCCACATCAAGAGTAGTGGATACTGTATACCATATTAGTAGATGTGCAGGTCAGAGGTAGGGTTGGGGCTTGGGGTGGGAGGAGTGGATAAGTGGGAGGAAAGATTTTGTGTTGTGAATATGATCCAAATAAACAGAGTGTTTGTTGATCTGGCCTTGAAAACAATTTATTGAAGGGGTGGAAATGAAATACTAGACAAAAGTTTGAGGTGGATTGTAATGATGCATTAAACTTGCATGGCATTCATGTGTTCATTTGTGTAATATTAAAAATCGTGGACATGTGTTTGTTTGTAAAGGGCCTTGATAATAACTTTAGTATTGGATATTTTTAATTCTTTGAAATGACACAGTGAGTACAATGACACAGCATTGTGTACTTCATGTGGAGTCATCTGAACTAGAAATATTTCACAGAAGGTAGAGCAGATGTAAGAGCAATGAGAAGTATCCTCTATTAAACCTTTTTGAATCTGTTGAAAATTAAATCTATGACTTGGAATTTATGCTTTCAACCCAAGCTGTAACATGTGCCACTTGTTCTACGCTATAATTTGAGGTAATGGTTTGCTGCATATCCTCTTGTATGTAATTGTCAGACTATTTGCTGACATTTTAGGAACAGTTGCCACGTGTTTGATTTGTTAATTTTTTTAAAAAATTGTGTCAAAATCAGAAAACAGCAAGAGTACACGTCCTTATATTACAAGTTATTTATGACAAACTATGTGCCTTACACATATATTGATCAGCTGGCATTTTTACATTAGCATTCATAATCACTAAGGAAACGTATTTGTCAACAATATCATGACTAAGTTTTGCTACATTTGTGTAGTGATTGGAACTATGGCCAGGTGGATCTCATGGACTTTGAGATTCTTGATCAGTGTTGTTAACATGGGCCAAACAGGGAACTGTGGTGCTGACAGATGTAACAGGTGGTTCAGAAGATCTCCTCAGTCTAGGGACTAGCTTTGAGCTGGCTGGGCTCAGCCCATCTACAGTGTAAATATAAATAAAGGGTGAGGTGGTGACAGGATACCAGCCTCATTGCAGTTACTTCAGTGGTGACAAGAGAAAACAGTATTTGCCTCAAGAAAACTTGCATGCAACAGTCGTCCTTGAATTGGGGTAAGCTTTTCTGGCATAGTGCCTTTATTTGGGAAGCTTGATTCATTTGATCTTGCCAATGAAGACTGGGTTCAGTATATGGAAAGAATGTGATTTTTTTGGGGGAGAAATGACATTAAGACAGATGAATAATCCTTCTGACTGCTTGTAGACCCTCAACACTTTCAGTTATTAGGAGCTTAACTTTCCATGAGGCTCCAGATTCTGAAACCCTTCAAGGGTTGATAGATTTAGTTAAGGAATATTAGAACCCGAAACCTCCTTTAATTCTGAGACACTATAGGTTTTATTAGGCTGTTTGAGGAATCCCTCTCAGTATTTTTGATGAGGTTAAGATGATTGGCAAAGGCATGTGATTTTGTGCTAACCCTGAATGACATGCGAAGAGACCATTTGGTTTGTGGGATTGATAATGTAACCATGCAAAAGTGTCTACTAGTTGAAGCCCAACTGGACTTCAAAAGGGTACCGTATCTGGCTTTGTCATTAGAAAATGAGGCAAGTGGAGCATTAGGGCATCCCAGTGGAAGTGGGCACCCTTGCCAGTCTGACTGAGCTTGGGAAACATGACTTAAATGTAGACAATCACAGAGCCTCATGCAGGGCATATTTCTGTGCCGAGGCACCCTAGGTCACCCTACAGCAAAATCCCACAATAGCGCCAAGTCATAGCCCGATGGCTGAAATGTTCGTCAGTATCTGTGCCAGCCAGTCATTGTAGTTTCTGCTGGTATGTGGGTGCAAGATAGCAAAGGACTCCTTTTGAGGCCTGACTCGAGTAAGAGAACTCATAGGCCAGTGTCTAGGAGAGTGCCCACCCTGGAAAGTCCACCTACATGTGGATTGGAACAGTTAAGTTGTTTAGCAATGTCCAAATCAGCACCAATTACAATAAATGTCTGAATGTTCGTCTGGTTCGTTGTATCAGTGGTTTCAAAACAAGTCTTTAACAAGATTTGCTCTGGGCTCCAACCCTTAAGTTTACACAAGCCCTCGACCAGATTGAGAACATACACCGGGGAACCGTTATAGCCTAAGGGTCTGCCTTTGATTCTGGTCTGCTATGAGAAGCAATTGGTGCAGTTACCACTGATTGCAGTAAGAGCCTTGCGCTCGAGCCTTCTGGGGCAGAATTAGTTGAGAAAGATTCATCTTGATTGGCTCAACATTTTTTTGATTAGAAAATTGCTGCCTAAATAATGTCCCAATTAAATATCCAGAAGTATTTCAGGAAGGGCTAGCGAGTATGAAAGAGGCCAAGGCCACTTTACATTTTGGCCAGGAAGTATTTTGACCAGGTGCCATTTGCCTTATGGCCAAAGGCAGAGGTGGAAATCAGGAGACTGGAAAGCAAAGGAATCATCAAACCAGTGCGGTTTGTGGAATAGACAGCACCGGTGATATCAATTGTGAAACCTGAAGGCTCAGTTTGCCTTTGTGGGGATTTTAAGCAAATGGTAAGCCACTTCTTGCAGATAAATGAATACCCATTCCCTCTCATAGAGAAATTGTAAAAAAAAACTGGCTTGGGGTGAGGTGAGGGAGTGCTGTCCTTCATGAAGCTGGATTTGAGCTATGCCTACCTTGCAAATGCAATTAGATGAGGAATGCCAGAATTGTGTAACAATTAATACCCATAGGTTTGTACCATTATACAAGACTGCCATTTGGAGTATCTTCAGCCTACACTCTTTTTCAGCAGAAGGTGGAGAACATTTAACAAGGGCTGCTCCAGGTTGCCATTTATCTGGATAATGTGCTAGTAACAGGGAAAACCAATAAAAAAACACTTGGAAAACTTGGACATAGTGCTTAAACATTTCTTCCAGGACAGTGTATGCCTTAGAAGGGGAACAAACGTGTGTTCCATGCGCCCTAAGTGGACTTCCTCGGGCAGCAGAGTTGACAAAACTAGGTTACATCCATTGGAATATAAAGTGAGGGTGATCAAAGGTGCCCTGGCTCCCACTTCTGTACTAGAGCTCGGATCTTTCCTGGGGTTGGTGAATTATTACGGGAAATTCATTCGTAAGCTGGCCTCCATCTTGACATCCTTACATGTGCTGTTGAAAATGGTCACGTACCCAAGAAGTAGCGTTTAGGGAGGTGAAAAAGCAGCCATCATCATCTCATGTGTGGGCCCAATACGAACCCATGTGAGAGGTGGTACTGGCTTGAGATGCCTCCCTGTACAGTATCAGGTTAGTGTTGGTTCACCAAGAACACCTAGAGGGGTGTAGGAACAATGGGTGAAATGACAGTAGGGACACCAATACGGGCCATATGCCCCCTGTAAGTGAGAGAGAGAGTTTACTTAAGGGGATGACGTTTGGTGGCAGAATCACAGAAATAGCTCGGCATAGATATGAGGCAAGGCTGATGAGAGGTCAGGTCCCATGACATACAAAGTTTGGGTAGGTGCTGTGGTCCTGAACAATCATGTCTATCACCTGAAAGCTGCTACTTCGCAATCCTGGCAGGAGCAAAACATACCTTATCCGTCCGAACAACCAGAAAATCTGTCAGAAACCTTGAGTTTTTCCCCCCTCCATCTAGCAATGAGGAAAACTCTTAAGTTCAAGATGGATGCAACCTCAATACTGCTACTGATGGAAAAATGAGGAGGAAACTCTTCCAAGATACTCTGGATGCAAGAGACTGGCTCCGGGCCAGTACCTACCAACCATGTCAGAATCCGAGTCAGAGGAACGGGATCTGGGGCAAAAACATCCCAGGAAAAGCTGCAAGAAAGAGATTAGGACCTCATTTGCAGGCTTGGCAGTGATGTAGTAATTAGAACAATGGCCAGGTGGAGATTCTTGATTGGAGTTGTTAACCTGGCCCAATCAGAGAGCCTTGGCTGATAGATTAACAGGAGATTCAGAAGGTCTTCTTAGTCTAGGCACTGGCTTTGAGCTGGCTAGTCACCACCCATGTACAGTGCACACTCAAGGCGTCATTTGATGATGGCATGCCGGCCTCTGTAGTTATTTCAATATCATAATATAAAAACAGAACATGAGAAAACAATTTTAATACTGGAAGAGAATATTAATTTAATATTAATAGTAAAAGTTGTCTTTTGTTTCCTTTGCCTTTGGATAGTCAGTGTTGTAGTTGTAATGAAATACTTAGCTTTCTGGCTTTATTTACTACTGGAAGCAGTTGCCTAATATCTTGAAGCTAATAGTAAAGTGATTCATTTTTTTAAAATCAGTTCATTAAACTGAAAAGTTATATTTCACAATATATGTTTTCCATGTATTTGGTGACACTCATTTATTATTACTTTGGAGATATTATCTGTCTCTTACATCAGATGAGAATTTTTGTCAGCGTACTTGGTAAGCCTGAAGTACTTTTAAGACAAATGTCAAAATTGACATTTTTTTAAAAAAACTACATTTAAATCATTAAGACCTTGCTGCTCAGTAATCAGAATACATTTCGTGTGTTGATGTTCATTCGGTACTGAGTCAAAGTTTTAAAAATACCTTTCAGTCAACTGGAAGGATGTAACCTCTGTATCGAAAAATAGCTACTAGTTCTTCTTGCAGTCAAGTGGATAAAAAGATAATGTATTGCAGCAATGAGGCCAGAAAACACCAAGTCCATGTTCAGATTCCAACCTGTATTAAATTGTTTCATTTGAGAATTAGCAATGATAATACTGCATTTGATCTCAGCTCCCCCCCCCGCCCAAACTGAAGAAGAGACATAGAAACTAGGAAACCTAACCATGATTGCTATAGAATAACCGCTCCTCCTAAATGGAGCATGTGTGAATATTAGATAGTAACAGAATTGGGTTAAATTATGATAATTATTAGAAATTTGACCTTCTGACATTATTCGAACATTAGGAGCATGTTACTGGGTCAAATAGGTAGGCACGACTCAAATGGTAAAGAGAGTGAGCTGCTGCTCATTTAAAAGAAACCCTGATCTGTTTGTGCTTTGAATTCCACATTGCCACCTACCTTTTGTATTTGCAGAAGACTACCCTAGCTGTTCAGAAGGTAGACATTGACAAGCCATTGGTAACATTCTCAAATGTTGTCAAAAACTTTGGTTTCCAACTTGGTTCTGAAGAAATCATATCAGACTTGAAATGTTGTCTTTGTTTCTCTCTCTGCAGGGGCTGCCAGCACTACTGAATTTCTCTAGAGTTTTCTGTTTTTATTAAAATTTTGTGCATCCACAATATTTTTCTTTTATGCTTGATATTCTATTACCTCATTGATTGGAGCATGGTGATTGCTCATTTATCATTGTAGAAGTCTTCTCTTAACTGAATTGTAGACCAACCATGGCATTGCTGCTGTCAAAACTGGTGGTTGTGTTTTGGAGCATGCATGTGATTTTTCAGTCAGAAAACCAATGTCAATTACATATATAATACTAGCAATTGGACCTGCAAATTGAGAATTTAATTTAACTTCACAAATGAGATGCCATTAACCTAAGTGGTGAATAATTGATCACCATACTGACTGCACATCTGTTGAAGCATTGGGAGAATCCATTAACAGGAACAGAGGGATTTCACACACAAGTTGAAATTTAAATTTGAAAAAAAAGCTTTGCTATCATAATCTTTTTAAAATTTCCACGTCAAATGTGAAAAAAGACTTTTGTTTTAAAACTCTTAAGTAAGCATTTTACCTATATTGTCAAAGTAACAGCAGTAGAAGAAGTTTATAAACAACAATATGATACACAGAGCGACGAGAATTCAAAAACTGAAAAGATGAATTTTTGGACCAATATGATGAGGAATTAGATTGGAGAAAGGCTATCCTTGATTTGGTTTTGTGCAATGAGGAGGAATTAAATCATAATCTATGAAAAGGTTGAATTAGTTATAGTTAATTAAAGTTTATATTTTCAGTCATATTGTCAGTAATAATGTACAACCCAGGGTACTAAAGGAAGTGACTGTGGAAATAATGAACGTAAAAACAGAAGTTGCCTTAAAAGCTCATCAGGTCCGGCAGCATCTGTGAAGAAAAAAAAATCAGAGTTGACATTTCAGCCTTGGTGACTCTTCCTTGAAGTGGATCTCCAGACCTGAAACGTTAACTCTGATTTTTTTCTTCACAGATGCTGCTGGACCTGCTGAGCTTTTCCAACAACATCGATTTTTGTTCCAGGATCCAGCGTCATAATGACGCCACCTGGAAACTAGAGGAGCAGCACCTTCTATTCCGCCTTGGGAGCCTAAAACCCAATGGTCTAAATGTGAACTTTGCTAGCTTCAAAATCTCCCCACCCCCAGCCTCATCCCATGACCAGCCCTTCCTCTCATCCCCGTCTCCATGACCTGTCTGTCTTCTCTCCCACTTATCCGATCCTCCCACCTCATTGACTGATCCCTCCTACTGCCGACCTGCACTCACCTATTGCCATACCACCTCCCTTCCCCAGCCCCATTCCTCCTCTTTCTATTTATTTCAGAGCTGCCTTCCCCCTCCTCCATTTCTGAAGAAGGGTCCCGACCCGAAGCGTCAGCTATCTTGCTCTTCTGATGCTGCCTGGCCTGCTGTGTTCTTCCAGCTCCACACTGTGTTATCTTTGACTCCAGCAACGACAGTTCTTACTATGTCTCGATTTCTAGAAAGCTCTTGATAAAGTTCCACATTAAAAGTCGTGCAAAATCAAAGCAAAATTGGTCATAACACATTGGCATGGTTTAAAAAATGATTAGCAGCCAGGAAATAGAACAGGAATAAATGGATACTTTTTGGAGTGGAAGGCAATGGCATATCTCAAGAATCATTGCTTGGGTACTAGCTTTTTACAATAAATATCAATGATTTGTTTGAGGGAATTGATTGTAATATTTCCAAGCTTGCTGACAATATAAAACTAAGTTTGTAAGGATTTTGGTTAGCTCAGTTGACTAGATGGCTGGCTTGTGAGGCATAGTCATGCCACCAGTTCAACGGCTGAGGTTACCGTGAACATCCTACCTTCTCAACCTTGCTCCTCACCTGAGGCACAGTGATCCTTAGTTTAAAATGACCAGTTATTTTTCTCTCTCTGTGTCTCTCCCTCTCCTGAAAGATTAGCTGTCTGGTCCTCTCGGACTATGGTGACTTTACCTAGGATTGAGCGTGCTGAGGTGGATGTAAAAGGGCTTCACGGTAATATAGACACAAATGAGATGAATGGACAAATACATCGCAGATGTAATGTAATGTGAATAAATATGAAGTTGTGCACTTCAATAGAACAAATAGAATGGCAGATCAATATTTAAATAGTGCTAGTTTGATGCACAATGGGATTGGAATGTCTTTATACACCGGTCATTGCAAGGAAGCATTGATTTGCATCAAGCAATCAGGAAAGCAAATGGTCTGTTGGCTTTCATTGCAAGAAGGTTTAAGTACAGGAGCAAGTAAGTATTACTGCAGTTGTACAGGGCCCTGTGAGACCACAGCTGGAGTATGATATACAATTTTGATCTCCTTATGTATGAAAAAAATATATTTGCCATAGAGGAAGGTCAGCAAAGATGAACCAGACTGTTCCCTGGAATTGCAGATTAGTCATATGAGGATTACGTGGCCTGTATTCACTGAAGGTTAGAACGATGAGAGGGAATCTCATTGAGACACACAAAATTCTGACAGCACGGACAGACTGGATACAGGGATGATGTTTCTCTTGGACGTGGTGGCGTGGTGTTCCAGATGAGTATATAATAGGTCATTTCAGATGAGATGAGGAGAAATTTCTCCGCTTAGAGGTTGTGAACCTGTGGAATCCTCGATTGCAGAAGAACATGGCGGTGGAGTCACTGAACATATTTAAGAAAGGATTAAGTATTATCCTAGAAGTTGAAGCTATTATTAGGAGGTATCGTGAGGCAGTGGGATTTTGGCATTGAGATAGATGGCCTCCTATATTATTGTTGACTGTCGGAGCAGGCTTGGTGGGCTGAATTAAGATAACAAAGTGTGAAGCTGGATGAACACAGCAGGCCAGGCAGCATCTTAGGAGCACAAAAGCTGACGTTTTGGGCCTAGACCCTTCATCAGAGAGGGGGATGTGGAGAGGGTTCTGAAATAAATAGGGAGAGAGGGAGAGGCAGGCCGAAGATGGATAGAGGAGAAGGTAGGTGGAGAGGAGAGCATAGGTGGGGAGGAGATAGGTCAGTCTGGGGAGGATGGACAGGTCAAGGAGGCGGGATGAGTTTAGTCGGTGGGAAATGGAGGTGCGACCTACTTTTGTTCTTATATTCTATGTGGGAAAGAAATTGGACTGTACTTTGTATCAGAGTTCTCTGATGAAGGGTCTAGGCCCGAAATGTCAGCTTTCGTGCTCCTAGAGATGCTGCTTGGCCTGATATGTTCATCCAGCCTCACACTTTGTTATCTTGGACTGTACTTTGTATCAGTTTAATAAGAAAATTGCTTATGAATCAAAAAATTAAAGCTCAAGTTCTTAAAAGATTTAAGCGTATGTTTACACCTAATGCAGTACTGAGTAAGAAGCTGGAAAGTTGGAAAATGGACCAGAAAGTATGTTGCTTCACCAGTTGTCCTCTTTTGCATGAAATTGAGATTATTACTTATTCATTGTGGCTGTCCCTAGATTTAAGGATGATGTCTACTCAGTTACAAATTTTTGCTTTGAACTTCCATTTGACTTAACAGGCAATTTGTTGACTCTCAGAACATTTGGGAATATTATTGGCATCTAAGGGTTTATTGCTTTCTTGTATCATGATTAGAGCTTGGGATTGAAAATGTGATGTAGCTTGATAAACAGTTTTTTTTTAGCCCTTTGTGTACAGTGCTCTGTTAATTAAAGTAAATTTTGCAAGACTTTTTCCTGAATGATTGCGCACATGGCTTCAAGAAGAACATTAATATTTATTTGATGGACCTTCTATTCAATCTAAAGGACATGGTGGAGGCATTGCTGATGGAATTTTTCTAGCAATTTATTTTATACGTTACCGTTGAACAGTCTGCGTCTGACTGCAGTAAATGAACATGTTAAAAACAACTCTGGTGTAAATTAGGAATTGTGTTTATATTCACAGCTGTAGCTTATAGAAGTTTAACCCTGAGCAGATACTTCAGCTGAGGGGTCCAAGGGCGCATGTTGTTCCTGAACAAGAGAAAATATATGTCCGGGATACTTATTCTTTAGCAACCTCATTGGCCACTGGTACAGCTGAAGAATACTAAACACCTGATCAGCTGAAATTGGACTGTGTGATAAAACCAGATGAATAGTCACCCTAAATATCACATACTCATTCATGCAATCCTAGAGAGAAAAAAAAGACAAAACTCACAAAAAACATAGTTGTACTCAAAAGTGAGGTCGTCAGACCTAAGTCTTTCAGTGCATTTTGTAGATAGCGCATCATTGACCAAGGCAGTGAATTTTGAAGATGGTGGACAAGATGCCAATCCAGTGGGATGCTTTGTAGAAATAAAATTCGAATTAGGCTTATTGTCACTTGTACTGAAGTTACAAAAGAACAGGGGTACCGTGAAAAGTGTACAATGTCACCAACATGTGGTGCCATCTTGGGTACAAAAATATGGAACATTTAAAACAAGTCTGGATGGATACATGAATAGGAAGGGTTTAGAAGAATATGGACCAAATGCTGGAAGATGGGACCTAGATTAATTCAGGATATCTGGTCGGCATTGACGAGTTGGACCAAAAGATATGTTTTTGTGTTGTACATCTCTGTGGCTGTGACTCCAAACCCAATCTGTAACCTGTGTACAAGGCATATTTAAATCAGTTAACTATCAACTCACCCTCAAAATGTTTAATAAATTACCCATTGTGCATAGTCTTCCCACCGGAAATACACAGAAACTACTAATTCCTGATCCTCGCCCCCAAAATTATTGGCCAACTTACAATTCAATTAGAGAATAGGGAAAACAACAAAATGGAATATTGCTCTTGTCAACATGAACAGCCCAGATTATAAGAAATGGAAAGAGAGCCAAAGCACAGACTTTACATTATCTACCATTGCGGTCATCAGCCGAGAGGTGAAATGTGCAGTTTGATGGATTGGGAGGAACAGTGAACTATGCTTCTATTTCTGGTTGGGATTCAGTACTGACTTTAAATGGATCAATTTACAGACTGATGGTTTTGGGTTAAAACACAGAATTATCACAGTGATACTAGGGCTTTAAAGGTCATTTTAGGATGGCAGGTAATGTTCCAGGTGGTGATCTACTCCAGTAGGCAAATGAGACATAGTACTTCAATTCATCTTGCATACTTCAAAATGGAGGATTGGTACGACCAGTGTGCTCCCTGTTTATGGTGCCTCTAACTGGGTGCCTATTGGCACTGCCCTGCCTCTTTGTGACGTAGGTGTACTTGGAGTGAGATCAAGATCTTTCATCCCCATGTGTCGCTGGATCCTTGGTGTTGAGCACCATCGGCTGGAATGATGGGGTACAGCTGTGTGATTGGCTGCAGTAGATCCAGAGAGTGTTGGACCTTGCTGTTCACTGCAGTTCCCAACTTGTCCATGGAGGCATCACATGCTCGCATGCAGGAGGCAACATGATGCCAACTATGTTGGTGCAGTCCTGGAAACTTTGTATTAATTTATCCGGTGACTCTGAGAAACTTGCCTGCTGCTCCCATGTCTTCTTGAGCATTTTGAGTAAGTTCTTTATCTGTGACGCCATGGGGTCATTTCCTGTCTGAAACTTAGTAAGTGATTGGTCCCCTCCACTCTTCCATTGCTGGTGACCTGGAGTGTTTCTGTCTTTGCCAGCTTAGGAGATGTGGCAATGATTTACTCTCCAATAGGTGCTCCTATCTTTAATCTAGCTCAAATACCCACTGAAGTGCAGTGCCAGTGTTGGGTGAGTTTGGGAAGCTAGTGCAAGAAAGCCAACTTGGTCTCGTGGAGAAAATCCTGTGAATCTCATCAGAAATGGCATTGAGCCAATTTCCAGTTACATTCAGCCCATTGTGTTTTGAACAATGTATAAAGAAATATTAACGACATATTAAAATAGCCTTTTTTCAGAGATATGTAGCACATTATTTGGTTGTTTTCATTAAGAACTAGACCATTAATAGCGCAGATATCAGCTGCAGAATGGGCTTTCCGGGAATTCTTTTCTGTGATTCTGTTAGGAATAAATTCAATCTGCATAATTCATTAGGTACTCTAAACTAGGAAGACACAATCCTGGGTTAAATTTTCTTACATGAATGATGGTAGATTAATGAGCCATGACTTTATTAATGTGCACATTGTGAAACATGTTCAGGGAATAAGGATAAGCACCGTGGTTTGTGAGTCTTTTCAACTTTCTGTTCATATTTGGTACTCCTTTTGCCTTGCAGTTGCCCTGAAACTCTCTGGTATTTTTATGAAGATCCTAGATTTTCCTATTAAATGTCCATCAAACTCACTGCAGAGAATTAAATCTCAAAATTAATCATGCAAGTACCTTTTTAATTCTGTGATATTTCTCATGTGTCGGTCAATCTATCTCTCACGCAGAAAATGAACAGTTTAAATAATGGAATCTCATTCCTGAAAAGAGTTTTTAAAATGTCAGAATTACTATTTTTTTCTTTCTTTTGTTTTCTGATTTTCTGCTCTCAGTCCAACCTCTTGCATGGTCACTAATTTAAGTCTAATTCACTCACCTTTTCCCTAATTCCTATGATTCTGACTCAACCTTAAAAATCTCATTGTTTTAGGAGATAAAGTGCTGGTGTATATTTCGTCATGATGACAGATGTCTCGTTTACCTTCTGGCAAAGTATGGTGCCAACATTTCTCAAACTGAATGTGTAGGAAAAGCCCACTGACCTACACTATGACATGTTTGGCTCTGGAGGATTGACACTGTGGCTTTCATCTCAAAATGACCCAGCAGGCTAGGAGTTCAGTTCTGAACTGCTGTTGAAGATGACAAATTGCCTGTGTTTTTCAGTGTGACAGTGTAGCAGTGTTTGACAACTTGAGGTCTGAAGTGGTTTAACTGCAACACGGTAGTTTGTGTTGGAAATGTCATATGTTCATGGAAGCTAAGTCAATTGACATCTACATTTAAAACAACAAGCAATACTGTAGAGATTAGAATTTTATTATGGATACAGTAATGCACAATAATATTATGAAGTTAGGGTATGGAACTGTATACTGAACTAATCATTGTCAAAAATAGAAATGGATTCAGTTTTCTGGACAGAAAATGGTACTTACTGCAGGCTTCAGGGAGCAGTTTTCTGACTAAAACAGTAAAATTAGGCTAGCTTGGCATTAATTTTGCTGATGTAGGACATTTTAAAACTTGTCTTAAAAACATATTTTACAATGGTGGAATGTTCTGAAAGAAATTGGGTGAGGCTTAACTCACTGATTCAGGAAAAAAAAACGTTAATCTTTTGAGCAGGATGCATTTATCCATATCATTGATTATTTAGTCACCCTGGCAGGGAAACACCTCAAAATTAAACACTTTTCCTCTTCTTTTCTTGACTGGAAGCCCTGACAATATGTTTTGAATTTTTGATAATTTGCCTGAAGCTTCTGTACAGTTATATGGTTCAAAATACTTGAAATAAAATTGCTTCATTGGCTTTTATCTTCTAGTTTATATATAGAACTTAATATTTATTGATCACAGTATATATGGGTGCTTTAGAGGTTCTTGTGATGCAGTGGTGACATTACTGTCCTTGGAAATTGTAACATAAGCCTGGATTCAAGTCCACTTGCTGTAGAGGTGCACCATGACATGTCTGAACAGGTTGATTAGGGCAACTGGAAATTTTATTTAAATTATTAGAGCCAGTTTAGAGAAGGTTAACTCGATTGATACCTGAGTTTTTATTTTATGAGGAAGTTTGGAAATACTAGACCTCTATCTAGTTTAGAAGAATGAGAGGTGATGTTATTGAGACAAATACAATCCTCTTCAAGACTTGACAATTGCCATATTAAAGAGACCAGAACTGGAGGACAGATTTCAATAATTAAAAGACTTCCATTTAAGGGGGAGCTGAGAATTGGATTTCTCAGAGGGTCAAAGTCTTTGAATCTCTGCTTCCCAGGGAGCAGTGGGTACAGGTTCATTGAATATTTTAAGGCAGATTCTTGATTAACAAGAGAGGTAGGTGAGAACATGGAAACATAGCCACAGTTTGATGAGCCATGATTTTATTGAATACGGAGCAAACTTGAGGGGTCTACGTCAGCCCCTGCGTCACCTGTTTGAATGTTCATATAAAAGTTCCATGCCAACATTTGTATGTTTTATCAAGATTTTAATGAAGGCCGCATGACAAATTCAGAGATTAGAAATAATTACAATTCAAAATTCAGATTAGTAATTTTGTTTGGTTTTTGAAGCATTAGAACAAAACAATATCTCTAGCCCATATGCTTAAAGAACTGAGCATTCCTAGATGAAAGCTGAGCAAAAAGGATCAGAAATTTTGCTTCCTGGATTTTCTGTCCTTCATAACTGCTTTAGAATTTGTAAGGGAAGGCTATTGTGAAACATTAATGGGAATGGGATAATGCAGGAGGGGTGTTCAAGCATGGTCAGGAGCATCTAGGTTTTAAGATGGAGGTGATATATGATTACACAAGGCATGGGTCACTCATGCCAGGGCTGGGGAGAAAAGTGCCGGTACGGCCATGTTTTGGCAGGTTCGATGGAGAGGTGCAATAGTTAGGGATTTCATGGGAAGGGCCACAAGGAAGATGATCTGAATGGTCAGAGCCTAATCAGGAGTTGGACGCGGAGAAAAATACACAAGAACTGCGGATGCTAGAAACTGAAACAAAACAAAATATTACTGGGAAAATCTCAGCAGGCCTGGCAGCATCTATGGAGAGAAATCAGAGTTTGGTGACCCTTCTTCAGAGGAGAGCTTGGAGGCGGAGGCTGGAAATTACTGTCCAAAGTGAACTCTCTGGTGCCTTCCATCATGCTGGAAGTCAAAACCATGCAATGGGAATGAAAGAGGCTGCAACCACACCCGAATTGTTGAAGCTAAGTGTCTTATCTGTGACAGACCAAGCTAGAAGACCCGCTGATATGCAGCCCTTCAGTTTGCCATGTTTGCCTTCATTGTTCAGACCACTGAGTTTGGGAGTTGGGATGTCACGTTGGGATTGTACAGGATGTTGGTGAGGCCACCTTTGAAGTACTGTGTACAGTTGTAAACACTTTGCTGTAGGAAGGATATTATTAAATTGGACAGGGTGCAGAAAAGATTTACGAGGATGTTACCGGGACTGGAAGTTTCAAGTTATAAGGTGAAGCTTGATAAGCTGGGACTCTTTTCACTTGAGCATAAGAGGTTGAGGGGTGACCTTATAGAGTTTTATAAAATCATGAGGGACATAGATAAGTTGAAAAACAAAGGCCTATTTCCTACATTTGGGGAGTTCAAAACTAGAGGGCATAATTTTAAGATGAAAGGAGAAAGATTTAAAAGGGACCTGAGGGTTAACTTTTTTACACAGAGGGTGGTTCATATGTGGAATGAACTGCCAAAGGAAGTGGTAGATGCAGATGCAGTTACAACTTTTAAGAGACACTTGGACTGATACATGAACAGGAAAATTTAGAGGGAGGTGGGCCAAATACAGGCAAGTAGGACTAGTTTAGTTTGGGAAATTTGCTCAGCTTGGATGAATTTGTTCAATGTGTCTGTTTCTGTGCAGTATGACTGTATGATTCCATGGCAAGAATATTTCACCTTGATCTATGCACCAAACAGAAGTTGGAGGACAATTGTTGCCACATGCTTAGCCAAGATGAAACAGTGGATGAAATACCAAGGAAACCAAGTCTGAGCATTGTGCAGAGGTTTGGCACAATTGACTATTCTAGAATCTGGACATCTCTTGTTTGGGGATCCATAGTAGCCTAGCCATCTTTCAGGTATATTGGATCACATTGTGTGTGTATGTGTTTAATTGAGCATGAGAATTCAAACTAATGGACTAAATTATCTCAGTATCTCTGAAAGGCTGGAGTCCTGTTTTGAAACAGGTGCAGGGAATCAGATGTGAGAATGTGGACTTTTCCAGCTAACCCGAGAATGCTGAAGTACTGAACCAGACTCTCCATGGCAACTGCCAACTGCCAACCTGACTGTGGAGTAGCCAGACAATTGCAAGCTTGAGGTTTCTGCGTTCCCAAAGTGTAGATGCACTCCTACGGCTTCTGGGCTACGAGGGTCATTGCCTCCCATATAGCTGTCTGATGCTCTTGCTCCTTGCTATGCATTTGGGCAAAATCCCTGATTGCTGACACCACAGGGTGGTTTTTGATATGGAGCTGCGCAGGTAACTGGAGTCTGGCAGTCCTTCAAGTGCCAGGGGCCTGGGATAATTCTTCCTTAACCAGCATTAAAGCTTGTGCTCTTAAAGTTCTAAATTCAAAGTTTTCATTATGTGTCAGAATCTGGACTGACAGCTGGTGCAGGTGGCAACTTTGCTGATACTTCCTTTTAACTCTTTTCCTCAGATGTCAAGGACGTGCCTTCTGGCAGAGTAGCATGCTTCTCGCATGGGGATGTGGGCATCCCACTTCTGCCTGCAAGAAATAAGGTCTAGAAGGCATCATGGCCACTGGTTAGAAGTGGTGTGCAATGAATGGCACCAATAGTGGGGTTAATGTAGAGTCATTCAGTTGGTGGAACTTGGATATCTTCAGGAACAATCCTGGACTTCTCCTGGGAGGGACAGAATTCTTTCTCATTCTGGGTGAGGAGTCTGATGTCTGGCACCCCTGGATCTGTCCAGCTCATTCTGCCCTGCCATGGGCTGTTTTCTCCTGTTATGGGAGAGAAGGAGGGACTGAGTGAGATGAAAGTTGGTCCCATGACCAGTAGCGCCATCGCAGGTGATTAAAAATTGGTGAGTGTTCTAGGCAAATGAGTTGACAGTGCAAAGACTCTGGAGAATCAGTGATGTGGGGAAAATGTATCCAGTAAAATATTAGAGCATGAACCTTGGCGAGACATCTTTGCATTCACAGAGATAGAGTGAGCATGAGGTAGCAGACAGAAGAGTGTGATATTCCCAGCAGATAGGAGAAAATCATTGTGGTACTGCTGGCCATTTCTCTGGTCCATAGACATAGCACTAACCCGGTGGCAACCTCGACCCAGTCTGGCAAGGTCTGCTCCTGGGTGAAGGGAATGGTCTTCCCTGAACCAACTTGTCAACATCCTTCAGGTCCCTGTTGGAGAATTGCAGTGTCATTTTCCCATTCAAAGATATCATTTGAAAGGCTGTTCTTCAACCGGCAGACTAGCTTTGAAATACTTGTTAACAAAGTGTGAAGCTGGATGAACACAGCAGGCCAAGCAGCATCTTAGGAGCACAAAAGCTGACGTTTCGGGCCTAGACCCTTCTTTAGAGAGGGGGATGGGGAGAGGGTTCTGAAATAAATAGGGAGAGAGGGGGAGGTGGACCGAAGCTGAAGCCTCTCCCCATCCCCCTCTCTGATGAAGAGTCTAGGCCCGAAATGCCAGCTTTTGTGCTCCTAACATGCTGCTTGGCTTGCTGTGTTCATTCAGCTTCACACTTTGTTATGTCGGATTCTCCAGCATCTGCAGTTCCCATTATCTTTGAAATACTTGTGCTTGTTTGGGTGCACATCGTTTTTTAAAATCAATTTGGGTGGCAGAGACAGTGATCTTTCAGGGTCTCCAGTGAGAAGCAAACTCTTCATGGAACTACAGATGGTAGAATAGGACTAGAATCGGGCAAGAGATGTGCAATAAAGGTGCAGTAGGTAATTGATGATGGGAGTGTGTTAAGAAGCAGCATTAAATCTCAATAGACTGCAGCGAGAAATCCTCCTTTTTAGCATGGCAGCCTCACTGTGCCAGGGTTCCAGCTTCAATTCCAGCCTTGGATGACTGTCTGTGTAGAGTTTGCACATTCTTCCTGTGCCTTCATAGGTTTCCTCGGCTGCTTCGGTTTTCTTCCACTGTCCGAATACGTGTAAGTTAGGTGGATTAGCTTGGTAGACATGGATTTACAGAGATATGGTCAAGGGCTAGGTATGAGTGGCATGTTGTTTGGATGCCATGCAGATTTAGTAGGCTGAATGGCTTCCTTCCACACTGTAGGGATTCTATGATTCTATGAAATGTGATGAAACTGCACTTTACCAAAAAGGCAAGATTCAGCCCTGTAAGAACAGTGTGTTTCCATGCATTTGTCGGTGTTATGGATTTGTAATTTTACGGTGGCGGTGTTGGACTGGGGATATTGGAAACTGCAGAAACTGGAGAATCTGAGATAACAAAGTGTGGAGCTGGATGAACACAGCAGGCCAAGCAGCATCTTAAGGGCACAAAAGCTGACATTTTGGGTTGAGACCCTTCATCAGAGAAAGCTTTTTTCTTAAGGTTAGGGAAGCGGTTACGTGCTGGGCTGGTTTTGTGATGTGGTGGTGGGAGGGGAGATATTGAAGCTTGTGAAGTCCACGTTGATACCATTGGGCTGGAGGGTTCCCAAGTGAAATATGAGATGCTGTTCCTGCAACCTTTGGGTGGCATCATTGTGACACTGCAGGAGGCCCAGGATGGACATGTCGTCCAAGGAGTGTGAGGGGGAGATGAAATGGTTCGCGACTGGGAGGTGCTGTTTTTTGGTGCGAATCAAGCATAGGTGTTCCACAAAGCGGTCCCAATGTATTTTATGATCTCTGAGAAACAGGATACATAAGTTCCCAATGTATTTTATGATCTCTGGGAAATTTTTCTGATGAAGGGCCTAGGCCCGAAACGTCAGCTTTTGTGCTCCTAAGATCCTGCTTGGCCTGCTGTGTTCATCCACCTCCACACTTTGTCAACTTTAGTCCAACACAGAGATAACCTAGTTACAAGTCAGTTGACACCAGATTATAGTCCAACAGGTTGATATAAAATCACAACTTTTCTGAGTGTTGCTGCTTTGCCAGGTGAAGACTAGCAGGCAGGTGACCAGCCCCCAAACTGCATTGTGTTCTCAGCAGAAATGGGAAATATGATAGAGGAAAAGCAGCAGGATATCTTAAATCAAGATTTTTGTTTGTTTTTAGAGATTATTTACAAGGGATTGAGGAATAGATTAGGTTTATTTATTTTTCCCTTAAAGTTCAGTTGTGTGTGTTTTTTCAGTAAAAATGATGAAATATTCTTTTAACATTAAAAATGTTAATCAGAAGTTGGCCAGTTTTCCTTGTACAGATTTCTCATTGCAGAACATTAGGTAATTACATCAGCCCAGCCATCACTCTGGCTAGGATCGGCTAATTCAATACAGCGTAATGATTAAATCTGGAATCCTTTAGGTCTTTTTGACTCAGATCGCAAATTGGATCAGCTGTATACTTATTTGGATTTTCAACAAGTGCAAAATGCGCTTGAAAATAAATTAGATGAAATGTCTATTCTTTTCGTTGCAATTTTGTTCCGTGAGCTTAATTTTGACATGGTCTTCTTTGATTACCTTGAAAGCTTCTATTATGGTCAGGTGTGAAATATCTTTGATACATTATTACCATCAGTATCGTGTTTACTAGCCATTTAAAAAGACATATCTTAGACTTCGAATAATTTTCATTCACTGGGGAGATGGGTCTGGGTGGGATGCTCCAAGGGTCAGTGTGGATTTGTTGGGCCATAGACATAGGAGTGGAAGTAAGGCCATTCGGCCCATCAAGTCCACTCCGCCATTTAAATCATGGCTGATGGGCATTTCAACACCACTTTCCTGCACTCTTCCCCGTAACCCTTGATTCCTTTTGAGATCAAGAATTTGTCGATCTCTGCCTTGAAGGCATCCAACGTCCTGGCCTCCACTGCACTCAGCGGCAATGAATTCCACAAGCCCACCACTCTCTGGCTGAAGAAATGTCGTCTCATTTCAGTTTTAAATTTACCCCCTCTAATTTTAAGGCTGTGCCCACGGGTCCTAGTCTCCCCGCCTAACGGAAACAACTTCCTAGCGACAACCCCTTCTAAACCATACATTATCTTGTAAGTTTCTATTAAATCTCCCCTCAACCTTCTAAACTCTAATGAGTACAATCCCAGGATCCTTAGCTGTTCATGATACGTTAAACCTACCATTCCAGGGATCATCCATGTGGCCTGTTTCCACACTGTAGGGATTCTATGGATTCATTGTTTTAAATTTCATTTTTCCCAACTATACTTTCATAACTTTTCCTTGTGCCTTGGGTTGAGCTCAGTGAAGATGGATGATGTACTGACTGTGACACTTTGAAATCCACGACTCAGGACTCTAAATTTCCTTGAAACTGCTATCAATCTACTGTAACTTCAACAGACATATAAGTAAAACCCTGTTTCTTCCTACTACGTTTCTGTTATAGTTAAGACTGCCACCTGGTAATTTGTTCTGAGGAAGCTATTGACTGTTCCATTGGCACCTTCCAGTTGCTAAAGTGTTGATGGTGTAAGCATAATTGTTTTACTGGTTAATGCTTATTTAAATTACTCTGCATTGGTATGGCACTGAATGTGGACATGAATTCGGAGTGGACCACACATCTTCAGGATAGAATTAACTAATTGGGAGTTAGAAGTTATAAGTGTGTAGAAATTAATAGATAACTGAAAATGTTGACTGAAAGGAAATATGGCAGAAGTAATGCAAATGAATTAAAGGTTATTGAACAGCACTCAAACAGAAAGCCATGAAATTTAAATGCTGTATCGTGTACATTAAACTTATGTCTAAATCAACAAGTTTAAATGAAACAAAACTGACCTGAACAAACAAATTGAAAGCAATTTGTACAAATTCTGTAAGGAGAATGGGGAACGGCTTCAAGATAACGCACAAAAGAATTGCCATTTTAGAGTGACCAGGGACATAAAGAAACCTGTAAAATTTAAAGCATCACTAAAGAAAAGTAGTGAAATGAACTATATGACTCTGAAGATGGTCAAAATACAGTTAATATTCTAAATGATTATTTGCCCTAAGTATTTATTAAAGACTATTGTTTTTATCAAAATGCGCTACTCAAGTAATGATAATCTGAGTAAATAGCGATTATATAAATAAATGAATGATAGGACTAAGTGAGACCAGTGAAGTTTTTTGCTTTGCAGCCTGGGAGATCATGCTCAGCCACCTTCTCAATGACATTAAATGGCAATTTCTTAACGAATTAAAGCAAAAAAGACACTATTAGCATAAGAGGAGTTCTTCAAATTTTGACAGGTAGTAGATTTAAAGCAAACAAACATTCAAAAAGGAAAAAAAGCAAACACAAATAACAGTTGAGGTTTTGTTCTTTGTAAAACAATGGATTTATTGTAAGGAATAAATGTGAAAATCTAGGAACAAAAGAATATAATACTTCTGAGCAAGGATAGCCATGCAGCCCTGAGAGCCTGCTGTGCCATTTAATAACATAATGGCTAATCTGATTTTGCTCTCAACTCCACATCTGCCTCATAACCCTTAATTCTTTTGATACAAGAATCTGACTTGGCCTTGAATAGACTTAGCCTCCACAACTTTCTTGGGAAGAGAATTTTACAATCTAAACAATTCTCCGACAAATTCAAGAACAACTTTCAACTGCTAATCCCCATTACCCAAAGACCAAGTATTCGGAACTTCCATCCTGATTAAGAGAGGTAATTGCAGATAGTGGTATTTCTATGTATCCATTGCCCCCACCTTACTAAATGGTAGTGTTGTGAGATTGGAAGATGCTAAGAAGCCTTAGTGAATGTGTGCAGTACCTCTTGCAGATGATATATTCTACTGCTACTTAAACGTTGGTGGTGGAGGCAGGCTGCTTTGTCTTGGATGGTGTTAAACTTCTTCAGTGTTGTGTTTCACTCATCCGGGCAAATAGATAGTATGTCTTTACACTACTGACTTGTGCCTTGAAGGTGGTGGACAGGCTTTGGGGTTTCAGGCAGTGAGTTTTTTGGTGCAGGATCCCTCGCCTCTGACTTGCTGTTGTAGCCACAACATTTTGTCCACTTCTGTTTCTGGTCAATAATAAACCCAAGGATGTTGATAGCGTGTGATTCTGATGTAAAGTGCTTTGAAATGTTGAGTGACCTTGGTGGCAAAATATAAATGGCATTCTTTCGTTCATCTACAAAAAAAAACTCATTACTTAGGATAATTCTGGAACGTAAAGAGGAACAATGAGCTTTTATTTGGTGAAATGGAGTCATGCAGCACAGAACAGGCATTTCTGCTCATTGATGTCCCATAATGGGGTGGAGGTGGGGAGGGCGGGTTTCAAGAATAGATGTTTCTCATCCATATGCGCCATCAGTGCCATTATCCAAAATCACTGAGTTAGTTTTCATATGTATAGTGATAATACCAAACCCAATTTTACCAACTCCTCTGCTAAATGTTACTAGTTGCTAATTGTCAGACTGCTTAAATAGGATTGACTCAAGATTACATGAAGTAGGTCATACATGTTATATTTCATCGGAAAACTGTAATCCTAAAAGGCACCTTTATTTACATAAAATCCAAATGCAGTACTTATTTCCAAGCCTTTGAGAGTTTAGTCCATGAATAAAGTACAGCAAAAACCAGTAGAAAACGTAGCACCAGGGTAATAACAAATGAAAGTATAATGCAATTAAAACCTATCAGCAGGAAGTAATAAGACTGACTGTTTGGTGCGGTCAAGTTGTGATTGGCCTGCTTAAGGATATTGTTCATAATGCATAATTGCAAAAATATTAAATTTACCCCATTAGCCTGGACTTTCATAGTAACAAATTTGATGTTATGCAACTTTGTGCTGCTGGAATTATCTTCTGGCTAAAAATCTGAAAGTGAATTGGTTAAGCCACAGCTTTGGTTAAGTTGTGGATCCAACAACTACTGCAGCACAGCATGTTATAAAATTTCTGCTAATTCCTTTTTGCCATCAAATTAGTTTTTTTTTTCCCCTGCTCCACTGAGCTGTTTCTTATTATAACCCATCATCTAGGATTTTTTCTGCTGTGTTTCTTGTTTGCAGCTCACAGCTGATATGACTTTTGGTAGATTGACCTGAACCCCTGGAGTTCAATTTATTATTTGGCATCAGCAAATGTAAAAAGCATTTGTAGGACAATAATCAAATAACTTTAGGTGCTTTTTGAAATGAGATGTTCAATAATGATGTTACTGGAAAAGTGTTATAGTCTGACAATTTGCTAATGTGACAAAAATGTTTAAACACTTTTGAAACTAATTCCTGCTGATTTATGATGTATAGTTTGCTTTAATTTTCATCACAGAAAATAAGAAAGGATCTTTTTGACTTTACTCGCTGAGCTGGCTTGTTTTTGTTCAGACATTTTGTCACTGTTCTAGGCAACATCATCAGCAGATCCTCGAAAGAAGCGATGTTATTCTACTCTGCTTATATAAAAACTATAGTATAAATTCCAAGCAGAGTAGAATAACCGCTTCTTTGGAGGCTCCACTGATGATATCACCTTGCATGGTGACGAAACGTCTGAACGAAAACAAGCCAGCTTGGTGAAAAGCCAGTAAACTTACCCACAACCCGAGTTACAGATCTTTGCCAAAAGGGTATGAGTTGGTATTATGTCACAACATTTTGTTGATTTGAGGTCCAAAGTTCTATATGATACGTATATAGACTAAATGGTGTGGCAGCATATAGATATGAGAAAGATTTATAAAATCAATTTAAAATATTGTAGTCAACAAAATATTTCTTCGAGAAACAAAACTTTAGTGAACAACATTTTTCTGTGATTTACTAAAAATTTAAGAATAGTATTAGCAGTAGCCACCTGGTATACAGAACTTGAATATTGTTGAGAAGGGGCATATTGTCAAAGAAGGGTTCAGACCCAAAACATAAGCTTTCCAGCTCCTTTGCTGCCTTGCCTGCTGTGTTAATCCAGCTCTACACCATGTTAGCTCAGACTCCAGCATCAGCAGTTCCTACTATCTCTGATATATTGTCAAAGCTTTACATGTTCTGTTCATTTGGTCAGAATTGCAAGCTTGTCTCTTTTTGCACTGATAATATTAGATTAAAAGTAAAGGCTTATAATGTTGTGAAGTATAGTGCTGTAGCAAATCTGATAGCTAAGAATGTTGTAGAAACTTGCAAAGGACCATGAACAAATTTTCGAGGAGGAGGAAAAAAAGAGAAAACTCATTAAGAGAGGGAAAAAAAAAACATTTTTACAAGTATATTGAAAGGAAGAGAGTAACTAAATTAAATGTTGGCCCCTTAGAAGTAGGGACAGGAGAAATTATCATGGGGAATGAGGAAATTTTAGAGACAATGAACAATTATTTTGTCACAAAAATCGAAAGAACTGCAAATGCTGGAAATCAGGAACAAAAGCGGAAATTGCTGGAACAACTCAAGTGTGAAATCAGAGTTAACATTGCGGTTCAGTGATCCTTCTTCAGAACTGATGGTAGCTAGGAAAAGTTTGGTATTTATGTAGAAGATGGGGAGGGGAGAGGAGTAAATGATTGATGGACATAGAGGCCAAAGAGAGAGAAAGACAATTGGATTGACAAAGGACTGGATAAAGGTCAGTCTTGGAGAATGAATAGTTGTGTATGGTAGTAGTCCGTGTGATGACAAAGCCTGGTGTGTGGGGGTTGTAGTAAGGACATGAGATAAGGTGTTCAAGCCTTAAAATTGTTGAACTTGATATCAAGTCTAGAAGGCTGCTTCCCAAGTGGAAACTGAGGTTCTGTTCTTTGAACTTGCGCTGAGCTAACTAAAACGGAACTGAAGGAAGGCTTACCAGACCCGAAATGTTAAGTCTGATTTTCCTTCACAGATGCTGCCAGACCTGCTGAGCCGTTCTACCAACTTCTGTTTTTGTTCCTGATTTATAGCATCCTCAGTTCTTTTGGTTTTTATTTTGTTGAGCGAAACCTGGTACAGAGATGCCGGCCTGGGATCATGGTAGCGTTTTCAAGTGTCTGGCAACTTGAAGCTCAGACTTATTTTTGCAGACAGAACATAGGTGCTCTGCATAGTGTTGGCCAAGACTGCACTTTATTTCCCCAATATAGAGGCAACAACATTGGGAGCAGTGAAAACAGTAGACTAGATTGAGTGAACTGCAGGTAAAGAGCTGCTTCACCTGGAAGGTGTGTTTGGGGCCTTGGATGGTGAGAAAGGAGGAAGTAAATGGGCAGGCATTACACCTTCTGTGATTACATGGGAAGCTGCAATGGGCCTGTGGTGACCTGTTGAGAGTGAAGGAGGAATGAACCAGGATGTCCAGTTATTTTGTGTCTCGCTCCACGGTAGAAAACATAGATGTTACATACCAGAGATAGACAGTAACCTAGGAACTTGTAGTCAGGAAAATTAGAATTGCAAATATGTACTATTGCAAGTCATTTTAAATTCAACAGATATAAACTGGGAAATGAGGGGGATGTATAAATATTGAAAAGGGAGAATTTTGTAATTTACTCTCATAGTGGCTGCAAGTGTTCAGTGTGCTAGATAATCAACAATTAAATTATGATGGGGCAGATGGCTCCCCACACCCTCCAGGGAAAAAAAAATCTCAGTGGCTAGTTGAATGACTGCCCTGCTGTCATAGAGTGCTGAATGCAGTCAAAACAAGTTACTCACTGGAAAGATATCCTGTCCTCAGGAGCTTTCAGGCAAGCTAACTGCCCATCAGCTCCAAAAGTCCCAACAGCAGCTGGAGTCCATTATGTGCACTGTAGTTGGTACCAGAATTATAGAGGAAGGTAATTCTGAGGACATTGGGTGTGGACAGGGTTGGGAAAGATTTTGTTGCCTAAGGAGTGGGTGGGTTGTGAGTTATGAAATGTAGAACATTTGGGAAGTGGAGCTGTGTTATTTTTCTCCGGTACGCGTGTTCTCAATGAGCAAGGGGCACTCTCTAATGACAGCAGCATCTTTTCCTTTCTGGAATTTAAAACACATAAGAGAAAAAAATATCAAAATTCCCATTCCTGCCTGACTGCCCAGGCCAATCATTCTGTGCCAATTTTGGCATCCTCCCTTGGTGTGTGCTTGAAGGTAGTAGGGAAGGTGGTGACCTATCCAACTCCCATATATTACATGGTTCTCTACCCAAAACTTATCTGTGGTGGTATGTAATATCATGTCCCTAGTATGATACTCTCAAAATGCATTGCATATTTTACAGTGAAAGAATATATCTGTTTTTCATAACATGCATCAATTCCTATTTGAATATAATAGAGTTGCATTGGGTTTAAGATGTATTACTCATAGATACGTTAATAAATCTGACCATTTTGGCATATTCAGTTGGAAAGAACAAAAGCTTTTGTTTTAAAAAAACACAAAAAAAACTGCGGATGCTGTAAATCAGGAGCAAAAACAAAGTTGCTGGAAAAGCTCAGTAGTTCTGGCAGCATCTGCGGAGGAGAAAACAGAGTTAACATTTCGGGTTCGGTGACCCTTCCTCAGAACTTCCTCATAGCTTCTTATCGTTTATACATTTTTCACATTTCTCTGAGGTATTTTTAGTGCAAAGCTTGTAGAGAAGCTAGAGAACTTGCAGAGAAAATTCTGGGTTGACTCTTAGCCGAAATATCCTAAGATTCAATTTCATCAAGTTTTATGGAGGGTTTCTGTTTTAGGAAGCCCAATGAGTTTTTTTTTTGCCGTACCCTCACAAACTTGCTTTGTTAATTGCCCTATGATGCTTCCATCATCCAATGCTAAACCAATTCTTCGGTTTCTCATAGCCAGAAAACTCACAATACGCACAATCTCCCAGAAGAGACAGGTATGCCTGGTGCTGGGGCCGCCTTTAAACACTGGTTGACCATCCAGCGAGCGTTGGCATTCTGAACTTGCCCTTCACTGTCAGCACAATTCCAAAGCATCCCCAAACACATTTTGCTCACGGCATTTAGGTGGAATGGCCGTCGTTCCTGGCAGACAGCGCCATTTTCTTGCCTCAGTCACTCCAGCCTCCAGACTACACAATTTACCTGTGTTGGCTACATCCCATCTTAACACCCTGTCTCAGTCTTCAGTGCTCACTGTCAACTAGCATCTTGTCATTGTCCAGTGGGAATCTATCACAGACAGTCAAGCATTCAGACAATTCCAAAAATGAGCTTTTATTGACAGTCATAAAAGAGAATGTAAACTAATGGAATAGAGACAGCTGTTTGGCTCATGATACAGACAAAACGCTGGTATGAGAACCAATGAATATTTCACAGTCCATAATTGGCACCTGCACCCAGCTGATGTTTACTAAAACTGGGTGTTGATGAGGTTGTGTCTGGCTCGTTACACTGCTGAACTCTGTCATGCACAATGTGAGTTCCCGTTCTCCTAGTTTCTCAGCATCCAGAACATAGCTGTGTTTCCTCCTCTAATTGTGCAGAACCCAGTACAGTTGGATACTATGACACACTGCCTAGAATATATTTCGAATCACCCCTCCAAGATGGTCTATTCAGCAGAACCACAATTCAGCACCCCTATCATTTGCAGCTGTATCGGTCGAAAACCGGGCAGCATTGTATTGGCACTCTGCATCAGTCAGAGGGCTGCAAAATGGTATCATGAGCCATAGTTGCAGTGGGTAGCTTGTGTCCCCCCCCCACTAACCAGCCTTGTAAATGAATTTCTTTAACCTTCAAACGCAGTAGAAACACAGAAATGCTCCAGAATGCAGGAGGCAAGGAAGCTATTTTGTAAGATGGATGTCTCAGTGCAATGTATGCAAAGTTGTTGGCACCTTGCACCAAGGGAGAGCCAGCAATGTTTCCAAATTCTACCGCCCATGCTGCAGCACTGACCTCCTCACTGGGCAACAAAATAAACCAGTGTAACCTCGCACAAATAGCATTGGTCACTATCCCGGTTTTTAGGTGGTGACTGAGAGATCCCACATGGGTCACCCTTCTCTCCCTGGAAAGAACCAGTTGTATAGGTGTTCAAAGCAACCACAAGAAGTGGATGGCTCCCACGCCCCGACATTCCTTGGGTCCCAATCAATCAGTCAACGTAGTTCCATCACAGTGCCTGGAAAATATGGAGCCTGCACTAATTCTTGTTCATCCCAAGGAAGTGGATTTGGGGACATTATTATTCAATGGGACTTTAGTCATAGAGTTGTCAGAAAAAAATTAAAGATTTTTGAAATGCATATTAAGTTCTTGCATATGCCTATCGTTTATTCTGAGGCTGAGAGAAAACATGGACCAGGTTTCTGTGCTTTATATAATTACTATTTATTCCACATAATTAGACTCATATATAAGCCTATAATGAAAACTGTAATTCCCATATAAATTTTCCGTACACATACTCAGCTAGGGGAAAAGAAAGTCATGTGTTATGGATGGATGAAACAAACTGGAAAAAGAATTTCAGCGATTCCTGTTCATAAGAGTTTTTGAGATAAATCTTGTGCTGGTCACTGCTTCTCAGTCATCCTCTGGATGCTTACACTGGCTTGCAAGAAGCACAGAGTGGCTGGTTCAATTGTAAGTCTCTGGCTCGTTAATTAAAAGTCTCAGCTTACAGCAACTCCTAAAGGGAAGATAAACGTTTTTTGGTCCTACGATGACTTACTGCAGAGAACAGGGGTGGTGGGTTGGGGGAGGCAGGTGTTGTGGTGGGGTGGAGATGCTACACAAGGATTGTCCGAAAGATGCTTATTGTTTACAGCCCTACGCTGTTCAGCTACCTGAAGACTAATCACATATTCATTGGTCAGCAGAGAACCTGTGTTATTGGTTTATGGATTAGTGACCAGTTACAAATTTGCTACTTGATGCCAATCAAATGGCTGTTTGCACATAGCTCTTCAGCTCCAATTTGTCTGAAGCCACTAAGTGAAACTCACATCTGTGCAAACAGTGTTCAGAATGTGAGTTAAATTGTTTGATTTCAAACCATACAGCCATCCTTGGTTTTAATCTGTTGCTTCTCTCATTTCAGTCTGCAATTAAAAAAAACACAAAGATATAATGAATACAGTGTTTACAAGCACAAAAGACTGGTTCCCCTGTAGCTCAGATATATCCTGAGGGGCTCAGCGGCATGACATCTGCCTATGCTTGGTGTTTTTTTGGCTTCCATGCCATCTTTTTGCTATTCCTGGGTTGCTGTCACATCTATTCCTTTTCCATCTGCCTTTGCTTTCTTAGCACTGTGACCAACATCACATCTGTGGCAAAATTTGTTAGTCCTGCTGGTCTTCTTCCTTGGGAACAGATCCTTAGCTTAGAGAAAGGTCAGTGCTGGCTTATTCTGCACTTGACAGCTGCAGTCCCTCTTCCATACAGTGAGACATGTAGGCCATGCTTGGCTGTCTGGGATAACCACCTATCTAGTGGAGATCCTATAGTGGCTGGTGCATAACACATAATATTTTGGGATTCTTTCAGACATTGTGAACTCTTCTCACTCTCAGCCCCATATTAACCATGAAAGCTATCATTAATTATTATAATCATCGCACAAATATAAGGTCATCAGCTCTATAATCCAAGTGGCAAAAGGGCAAACAATCACTGTATACTAGACCTGTATCAGTCTCTTTTACAGCCGAAGGTGATAACTTCTGCTTCATTGAGATCATTGCGTACAATTTGCAAGGACCAATAATACACTGGACGTTACCTGTGACCACCATTCTAAACTACAGCAGAGTCTCACTGTGTATCATTCATGTGCTCAGTAGTGTGATTGTACATGTGGTGTTGCTGCATTTTTAAAGTGTACGATTGATGCTTTTGATCCTTTAGGATCATGATGTCCAGCAGAAGTGGAGTGCATACTTTTGCCCATCAAACTGACAGTGATTGTTCCCACCCTGGGCATTGTCCCAACATTTTCTAGTTACACATCGCTTCCATTAGAAGGCAAGTGTTATCAGCAAATGCAGCTTGTGATGGACAATCTCAGCTCCAGGCTTGGCCTGGTCATCAGGCACTCCCTAACATAGCTTTTGTTTACAGTTATATCTGAACAACTCATTTCACATGATAATAAAATGTGAGGCTGGATGAACACAGCAGGCCAAGCAGCATCTCAGGAGCACAAAAGCTGACGTTTCGGGCCTAGACCCTTCATCAGAGAGGGGGATGGGGGGAGGGAACTGGAATAAATAGGGAGAGGGGGAGGCGGACCGAAGATGGAGAGTAAAGAAGATAGGTGGAGAAGGTGTGGGTGGGGAGGTAGGGAGGGATTAGGTCAGTCCAGGGAAGACGGACAGGTCAAGGAGGTGGGATGAGGTTAGTAGGTAGCTGGGGGTGCGGCTTGGGGTGGGAGGAAGGGATGGGTGACTCCACTGTACCCGGTGCGGCTTTCTCTACTCCACTGTACCCGGTGCGGCTTTCTCTACATTGGGGAAACCAAGCGGAGGCTTGGGGACCGCTTTGCAGAACACCTCCGCTCAGTTCGCAACAAACAACTGCACCTCCCAGTCGCAAACCATTTCCACTCCCCCTCCCATTCTCTTGATGACATGTCCATCATGGGCCTCCTGCACTGCCACAATGATGCCACCCGAAGGTTGCAGGAACAGCAACTCATATTCCGCCTGGGAACCCTGCAGCCATATGGTATCAATGTGGACTTCACCAGTTTCAAAATCTCCCCTTCCCCCACTGCATCCCTAAACCAGCCCAGTTCATCCCCTCCCCCCACTGCACCACACAACCAGCCCAGCTCTTCCCCCCCACCCACTGCATCCCAAAACCAGTCCAACCTGTCTCTGCCTCCCTAACCGGTTCTTCCTCTCACCCATCCCTTCCTCCCACCCCAAGCCGCACCCCCAGCTACCTACTAACCTCATCCCACCTCCTTGACCTGTCCGTCTTCCCTGGACTGACCTATCCCCTCCCTACCTCCCCACCCACACCTTCTCCACCTATCTTCTTTACTCTCCATCTTCGGTCCGCCTCCCCCTCTCTCCCTATTTATTCCAGTTCCCTCCCCCCATCCCCCTCTCTGATGAAGGGTCTAGGCCCGAAACGTCAGCTTTTGTGCTCCTGAGATGCTGCTTGGCCTGCTGTGTTCATCCAGCCTCACATTTTATTATCTTGGAATCTCCAGCATCTGCAGTTCCCATTATCTCTGAACTCATTTCACATGCTTCTGTTTTTCCCCCAGTATCCCAATCCCAGTCACCATACAGCACCCCTTTCCCTTCCAGCAACACTTCCTTTATCACCCAACTTTTGGACCCACAAGACTGACTCCAGCTTCCTGAGAGATTTTGATTGACAAGCCCAAGCCGGACTGACCAAAACACGTGATTACTGTCCTTGCAGCTCACTGACATGACAGTATGCGATCCCCCAACTGCTTACAATAGCTGCAGCATCTAGCTGGACTGTAGTGTGATGTATCCCCTGACTGTGACTGTCCCAAGCAGATGACTAACTGTGGCCAAGCTTCTGCAGTGCATGTGGCCTCTGCTATTGACTGTATTGAGACCCCTGGACCGACAGCAGGCTCCGTGATTTGATGGAAGACTATCTCCTAAATGCATTCAGACATGGTAATTTTCTTGAAAGAAATCGTGCAGTGTATTTATCTTGCTGGCAGCTGGCATGTGTAGTAGGTGTCTGAATGTGTCAAACAGCATGATGTCCCTCTCCTGGACTGATGACTACTGATGAGCATGACAAGCAGCCTGACCTTGTGTGCATGTTAAACAGCAAGTCAATACAGTAATATTGTGAGTATTTAGATTCTGGCTGAAGCACCAGTAAGCCAAAAGGCATGGAACAACAAGGCATAGCATGGCACAGCACCGCACCACAAGGCAATGCAGGGTTACTGTGTACATCCAGGTAGACATTTAGTGCATAAGCACTAAGAGAGCAAGTGAACTGCTGCCTGATCTAGTCCTGGTGTCCTTCAACAACATTTCAGTGCTTAGTTGCTGTTATGCCCCAAAATGCAGCTTTAAGAACAAGGGAAATGTTTTTCATTGGAAAGGAGTCATCAGTAGTATTTCCCAGGATCTGTTCTAGAGTCTCAGATTTTCTCAAAATGGAGGAAGATTGAATTGAATGTCTATTACAGATCACATTTATCTTGCTGAAAGTAGCAGGCACACTGTGTATTGTAAATGTGAGCAGGTCAATCAGAAGAAATCTTGATGGATTGAGGAGGATGAGCAAAACTGTGGCTGCTGGTGATTAATGTTGGAAAGAGTGAAGTTAGCCAGTTTAATTTTTGAGAAAGAAATCAGAATATTTTCTTTACAGGAACAGATCGATACAAAAGAAAGCAAGATGAATAGTTAAACTTGGGCATCTTTAGTCAAGATGGTTGCAAGGAAAAACTGAGTAAGGTGATTCAGGTGGATAGAAATTTGCCCAGTGCCGATCTGGACTATTTTACCTAGATTTCTGTACTATAGTTCAGGAAATATATTGTGACCTTGGAAGGAATACAGCACAGATTTCACTTAAATTGTTAAATTATGAGGAAAAATGTATAGACTCTTGGTATTTCCTTGAATTAAGAATCGTGAACAATTTAAGAGATATTCAAAATGACAAAGAATGAAGGCAGAAGAGTTATTTTCTTTGTTTAAAAAAAGAGCAATTTGTTTTTTAACAAAAACAAAGGTCATCCATTTAAAACAGAAATAAGGTAATATTTTTTCTCTGAGTGTCATGAGTCTTTAGAGCTCTCCTGAAAAGGCATTGAGTTCGCACCAACCCTTCGAAGAGCATCCCACTTGGATCCAATCCCCAGCCAAAACCTGTAATCCAGCATTTACCATGGTTAGCCTACAAAGCCTGCACATCCTAGACACTACATGGCAATTTACACTGACCAATCCACCTAACTTGCGCATCGTGGAACACTGGAACTGGAACGCTCAGTTGAAACCCATACAGACATATGGAGAACGTGCAAACTCCACACAGACAGTCACCCCACAGTTGGCTTTGATCCTGGCACTTTGAGGCAGCAGTGCTAACCACCGAGCCACTGTGTCACTTATGGAGAGGACCTTTTACAGCTCAATTTCTATGAAAATTATTGCATGAGCTATTAATGATGCCTGAAAGTTTCTTGTCTGTACTGAAGTCTTACCTGGCAAACTGAATTGTACATTAGTAAGACAAGACTTTTTCAAGCCAACTGTTTATGTAAAGGCTGTTTAATACCAAAACCATCAAGAAATACTGCAGCAACTGTGCATGTCAGGAAAATAGCGTTGCAGTTGCACCCCTGAGCATTGGCTCACTGAAATAAATGGACTTTACAGCATGACGGAAAAGATTATCAACGTGTGGTTTTATTAAGCTTGCAATACTGTCCTACTAAGACACCCACGTAAGAAATGCACCTGAAATAAATGAAAAATCAGATACTCAATGCATAGGCAACACAGGATGAATTGCCTACTGATTTTGAAAAGGAATACTTTTATTCCCAGGCATTCCATACGTTGTTTTTTTTTTAAAAAAAACAGTTAGTATTTCCCTTGTTATGGTTAGTCAAAGAAATGACTGGAATAACGCTTCTACAATCCTTGCATATTCATACTTCAGATGACAGTCACTCAGCGTCTCTCTGTTTGAGTTGACAACAAATTTTTACTTTGTGTCTCTGAATGTCTCTTTCATTGATATCTTTAGAGACAAAGAGTGGAATTTAGTATGTCCTGTCTGAGCGGGATACAACAAGTTTGGGGATGGGTATTATGTAGAGTCAAAACAGGACACATTAGAGTGAAATCCTGATGCAACATTCTACCAGAGGAGGGATGACATTGTGAGTCTTGTGAGGTTAGTTAACTCTCATTTAAATGTGACCAGAAGCTATAGTCAAAACTCGCTAGGATACAAAGAATTTTGTGTGGAGATCATGCATCATTATATTCATAACCATTTATACCAGGTAAGGCTCGAAGTTTGCATGGGGAAGTCAGCCTGTTGAGGTTGGCTTCAGTGTGTTTAGAATCTTTGCAACAAAGACGAAAGGAAGCCATTGCCAATGTGTCCTCCAATTATACACAGATCATGTAATGACGCAAAATCACATAGTAATGAGCAGATTACATAGGACAGTATAATGAGCCCTCTTCGTAGAAAAAAGAACACATGATAAATGTACGAGAAAGGCTCAAGTGATAAGCATGTGTTTACCACATCATGGGAATGACTATCTGATCATAAATGCACTCAATGTAAGCATGATATTTCGTTTTACATATTACTCACAGTCATTAGGTGCCCAGCCTCAGCACTGGCTCATCTGAGCACAATAGGAAACTCCACTTTGCCACACACATGCAACTGAGGCTACGAGGGTATACTTCCCATCTGACAACACACCATTCACTCCATTAATGATCTACATCACAAATCATTGAGGAAATTTATTCATAAACTGCCTATCTTTAACATGTACAAATTCGTAACATGTGAGCCTCTGCTGCATCTAAGTACTTTTATTATTACACTTAAGAATGTTTTCACAAGGTGTAATTTTTGCTTTTGCAACATGGAGTGGAAGCACATTGCTGGCCATTCTGTTCTATGGCTTTGAATGACTTTGACTGTCCTCTTTTGTCCAAGGTTTGGAGGACTCAGTGGGGGGCGGTGGTGAGGAGAGGAGGGGAGGACCCTTCTTCAGAAGGGTCTAGGCTTGAAACGTCAGCTTTCCTGCTCTTCTGATGCTGCTTGGCCTGCTGTGTTCATCCAGCTCTACACTTTGTTATCTAACGTGAACCAGTGTCTCCTGGTTGAGAGGTAGGGGCACTCCCATTACATACCACAAGAGCCTTCTGGCCCAGCTTCCACCACTTCTTAAACAGTCAGTGGCTTCAGCTATCATAGCCTCCACATTTATTCCAGAGTATCTATGATGTGCACACCAGTTTGTGACTGAAAATATACTCACAACTGCGTATCACCTATGTAAGGGCATCTGTGCTGGTGGAATGATGCAAAGCTGATTTGATTTTTGATTTGACTTATTATTGTCACATGTACTGAGATACAGTGAAAGTATCATTTTGCATGCTAGCTAAACAAAGCGTACCTTACATAAATACATCAGGGTAACAGAACAGAATGCAGAAGACAGCGTTCCAGCTACAGAGAAGGTGCAGAGAAAGATCAAGTGTGATATTTGAGATGTCAGTTCATGAGTTGATAACAGTGGGGAAGATGCTGTTCTTGAATCTGTTAGTACATATTTTCAAACTTTTGTACCTTCTGCCTGATGAAGAATGATTGGAAGAGAGTATAAGCGGGATGGGAGGTGTATTTGATTATGTTGGTTGCTTACCCGAGGCAGCAGGAAGTGTAAGCAGAGGCAATTGGAAGGGAGTCTGGTTTTTGAGGACTAGGCTGCGCTCATAACTTTTTGTAATTTCTTGCAGCCTTTTGGCAGAGCAATTGCCAAACCAAGCTGTGATGCATCTGGATAGATGCTTTCTATGGTACCTGTAATAAATTGGTAAGAGCCACTGCGGACATGCCAGATTTTCTTAGCCTTCTGAGGGAGTAGAGATGTCGGTGTGCTTCCTTGTCTGTAATGTCATCATGGATGGACCAGAATAAATCATCAGTGATATTTCCTCATCGCAACTTGAAACTCTTAACTGACTCCATCTCAGTACCATTAAAACAGACAGGGTGTGCCCTCCGCTGTGCTTCCTGAAATCGATAACCAGTTCCTCCTTTTTGCTGACATTGTGGGAGAAATTGTTATCTTTACACCATGCCACGAAGCTCTCTCTATATCTTTCCCATATTCTGTCTTGTTGTTTGAAATCCGACCCACTACGATGGTGTCATCAGCAAATTTGAATATGGTATTACAGCTAAATTTAATAGCACAATCATGACTGTATATGGAGTGTAAAGGGCTGAGTATGCAGTCTTGTGGGGCTGTTGAGGATTATTGTGGAGGAGGTGTTGTTGCCTTTCCTTGCTGATTGTGGTCTGCAGGTCAAGGATCCAGTTGCAGAGGGAGGGAGCAGAGTCTGAGGTCTCAGAGTTGGGAGCTGAGTTTGATTGGAATTATGCTGTTGATTTCGAGATTACTGAGTTTCTTTTAATGGGAAAACAGGAATTTTTGCAATGTACTGAAAAGGAAAACAAACCAAGCTATCTAAATAGAGAATACAATTTTAAAAACACATCTCATCCAATTTCTTGACTGTGTCCATTGTGTAGAGACACATTACCTCTCTATGTCAACTCTTCAAATTTTTGTAGGTGATTCTCCCTAGTTTTTCCTGTGAACTTTGAATATTTCTTAGATGAACGCACTCAAATCTGAGCATTTAGATGTTTAAAAAAAAATCTGCAGATTTCTAAGCCATAAGACCATAAGACATAGGAGTGGAGTAAAGCCATTCGGACCATCAAGTCCACTCCACCATTTAAATCATGGCTGATGGGCAGTTCAACTCCACTTCCCTGCAATCTCCCCGTTGCCCTTGATTCCTTCTGAGATCAATAATTTGTCGATCTCTGCCTTGAAGGCATCCAACGTCCCGGCCTCCACTGCACTCCGTGGCAATGAATTCCACAGGCCCACTGCTCTCTGGTTGAAGAAATGTCTCCTCATTTCAGTTTTAAATTTACCCCCTCTAATTTTAAGGCAGTGCCCACGGGTCCTTGTCTCCCCGCCTAACGGAAACAACTTCCTCGCGTCCACCCCTTCTAAACCATACGTTATCTTGTAAGTTTCTATTAGATCTCCCCTCAACTTTCTAAACTCTAATGAGTACAATTCCAGGATCTTTAGCCGTTCATCATATGTTAAACCTACCATTCCAGGGATCATCCATGTAAATCTCCGCTGGACACGCTCCAGGGCTAGTATGTCCTTCCTGAGGTGTGGGGCCCAAAATTGGACATAGTATTCTAAATGGGGCCTAACTAGAGCCTTATAAAGCCTCAGAAGCACATCGCTGCTTTTATATTCCAACCCTCTTGAGATAAACAACAACATTACATTTGCTTTCTTAATTACGGACTCTACCTGCAAGTTAACCTTTAGAGAATCCTGGACCAACACTCCCAGATCCCTTTGTACTTCTGCTTTGCGAATTTTCTCACCGTTTAGAAAATAGTCCATGCCTGTATTCTTTTTTCCAAAGTGCAAAACCTCACATTTACTCACATTGAATTTCATCAACCATTCCCTGGACCACTCTCCGAAACTATCTGAATCTTTCTGCAGCTTCCCCACCTCCTCAGTACTACCTGCCTGTCCACCTATCTTTGATCATCAACAAACTTCACCAGACTGCCCCCAGTCCCTTCATCCAGATCATTAAAGTATAAGGTGAACAGCTGCAGCCCCTATACTGAACCCTGCGCGACACCACTCGTCACCGGTTGCCATTCCGAAAAAGAGCCTTTTATCCCAACTCGCTGCCTTCTGTCAGACAGCCAATCCTCAATCCACGCCAGCAGCTCAACTCGAACACCAGGAGCCCTCACCTTGCTCAGCAGTCTCCCGTGAGGCACCGTATCAAAGGCCTTTTGGAAGTCTAGATAGATAACATCTACTGGGTTTCCCTGGTCTAACATAATTGTTACCTCTTCAAAGAATTCTAACAGGTTTGTCAGGTACGACTTCCCCTTACTAAATCCATGCTGACTTGTTCTAATCCGACCCTGCTCTTCCAGGAATTTAGAAAACTCATCCTTGACAATGGATTCTAGAATTTTACCAACTACCGAGGTTAGGCTAATCAGCCTATAATTTTCCATCTTTTGCCTTGATCCTTTCTTAAAATAGGGGGTTACAACAGCAATTTTCCAATCATCTGGAACTTTCCCTGACTCCAGTGACTTTTGAAAGATCACAACCAAAGCCTCCGCTATTTCCTCAGCCACCTCCCTCAGAACTCTAGGATGTAGCCCATCAGGGCCTGGAGATTTATCAATTTTTAGACCTTTTAGCTTTTCTAGCACTTTCTCTTTTGTAATGCGTACCATGCTCAACTCTGCCCCCTGGCTCTCCCTAGTTGTTGGCATACTACTCATGTCTTCCACTGTGAAGACTGATGCAAAGCACTTATCAAGTTCTTCAGCTATTTCCTTATCTCCCATCACTAGCCTTCCAGCATCAATTTGGAGCTGCCCAATATGTACTTTTGCCTCTCGTTTGTTTCTTATTTATTGAAAGAAGCTTTTACTATCATTTCTAATATTACTAGCTAGCCTACCTTCATATTTGATCCTCTCCTTCCTTATTGCTGTCTTTGTTATCCTCTGTTTGTTTTTGTAGCCTTCCCAATCTTCTGATTTCTCAGTGCTCTTGGACACTTTATCGGCTGTCTCTTTTTCTTTGATATATTTCCTGACTTCCTTTGTCAGCCATGGCTGTCTAATCCCACCCCGGATAATCGTTCTTTTCTTTGGAATGAACCTCTGTACTGTGCCCTCCATTGTTGGTCTACTGTCTTCCCCACGAGGGTCTGCTTCCAGTTGATTTTTGTTAATTCCTCTCTCATGCCCCTGTAATTACCTTTATTTAACTGTAATACCATTACATCTGATTTTGCTTTCTCTCTTTCAAACTGCAGACTGAACTCTACCATATTATGATCGCTGCCTCCTAAGTGTTCCTTTACTTTAAGGTCTTTTATTAAGTCTGGCTCATTATATGGCTCTAAGTCCAGAACAGCCTGCTCCCTTGTGGGCTCCATCACAAGCTGTTCCAAAAAGCCATCCTGCAAACATTCCATGAATTCCCTTTCTTTGGATCCACCGGCAACATTATTCACCCAATCCACCTGCATATTGAAGTCCCCCATGATCACCGTGACCTTGCCTTTCTGACATGCCCTATCTATTTCTCGGTGCATCTTGCGTCCCTGGACCTGATCACTGTTCGGAGGTCTGTACATAACTCCCATTATAGTTTTTTTGCCTTTGTGGTTCCTCAATTCCACCCACACAGACTCCACATCTTCTGACCCTATGTCATTCAGTGTCGTAGATTTACTTCCATTCTTAACTAACAAGGCAACCCCACCCCCTCTGCCCACGTCCCTGTCTTTTCAGCCAACACACACCTGAGCATGAAGTTGCACAAAGTAAATTATGTGAACTGTTCGATACTCATTTTATTTTAGGAGAAAAGATATATTTTCTTCTGACTGCAGTTGGGTCTTTTCAAAACTGTTGAACAATTTTTAATCTGTAAGTTTTCTAAGGTAAAATAAGCCCTTGCTTATCCTGAACCAGAAGAAAAATAAGCTAATAGCCCTCAGTGTTTACATTCTCTGTCACATAGCAGCACAAAGTCAGAAATGATACAACACCAGTTATAGTCCAACAGGTTTATTTGAAAACACAAGCTTTCGGAGCCTCAATCAGGTGTTTGTGAGAGAGGTAGATCAGACACAGAATTTATAAAAAATCAAAGGTTCACACCATTGATGAGGATGTACTAAACAACCTATGATACTAGTAAATCTTTAATCAGTAAGAAGATTTTAAGTAATTAACATGTAGCCCCATAGTCATGGCCGAGTGGTTAAAGCGATGGATTAGAAACCCATTGGCATTCCCCTGTGTAGGTTTGAATCCTGCTGACTATGTTTTCTCAAGTTGCTGATATTGAATAATTTTTGGGGTGGCACGGTGACCCAGTGATTAGCACTGCTGCCTCACAGCACCAGGGACCTGGGCTCAACACCACCCTCGGGCGACTTTCTTTCGGGAGTTTGCACATTCTCCCCGTGTTTACAAGGGTTTCCTCTGGATGCTCTTGTTTCCTCCCACAGTCCAAAGATGTGTAAGCTAGGTGGATTGGCCATGCTAAATTGCCCATAGGATTCAGGGATGTGCAGATTAGGTGGGTTATAGGGGCATGGATTTGGGTGGGTGCCCTGAGGGCTGGTGTGTACTTTTTGGGCTGAAGGGCCTGTTTCCACACTGTAGGGATTCTGTGATTCTATGTGTATGTAAATCCCTGAATTCCATTCAAGTCACAGTCCTGCGAGAACTAAATGTTTTATCAGTGTAAAGAGGAGATAACATTTTAGGTCAGACAATGCACGTGAGGTGTTGAGAACTTGTTTAGAATCTGTTTGTGTTCAGTGTGGAGTCAGCTGGTTTAATTTCTCAGGTAGGCATTTGTAAAACACCACACTGACTGTCTATAACTTGTATGCTCTTTGAACAAAATGCAATGTATCTGCAAATACTAATTCACCCTACTGTTTCGCATACGCGTGTATGTGTGTTAGTTGGGGGACCGCCATGCTAGGGACAAGTGGCGGGAGGGTCGAGAGAACATGTGTGTGTGAGGGAGGGAGAGAGAGAATACTGTGGTAGGGGCACCTGTAGTGTGACATGGACCCATGTTCCCGGTTGAGGCCGCCCTCATGGGTACCAAACCTGGCTATCAGCTGCTGCTTTGTGACTGTGCTGCTGTGTATCCTGAAGCCTGTTTTGGAGGACATTTACCTGAAGATCCAAGACCGAATGCCCTAGACCACTGAAATGTTCCCCCATTGGGAGGGCACATACCTGTCTGACAATTTTAGCGTGGTAACAAAGTGTGAAGCTGGATGAACACAGCATGCCAACCAGCATCTCAGGAGCACAAAAGCTGACATTTCAGGCCTCGACTCCTCTTCAGAGAGGTGGATGGGGAGAGGGTTCTGAAATAAATAGGGAAAGAGGGGGAGGCGGACCGAAGATGGATAGAGGAGAAGATAGAGGAGAGTATAGGTAGGGAGGGGATAGGTCAGTCCAGGGAGGACGGACAGGTCAAGGAGGCGGGATGAGGTTAGTAGGTAGGAAATGGAGGTGCGGCTTGAGGTGGGAGGAGGGGATAGATGAGAGGAAGAACAGGTTAGGGAGGCGGGGACGAGCTGGGCTGGTTTTGGGATGCAGTGGGGGAAGGGGAGATTTTGAAGCTTGTGAAGTCCATATTGATACCATTTGGCTGCAGGGTTCCCAAGCGGAATATGAGTTGCTGTTCCTGCAACCTTCGGGTGGCATTATGGCACTGCAGGAGGCCCAGGATGGACATGTTGTCTGGGGTATGGGAGGGGGAGTTAAAATGGTTTGCGACTGAGAGGTGCAGTTGTTTGTTGCGAACCAAGCGGAGGTGTTCTGCAAAGCGGTCCCCAAGCTTCCACTTGGTTTCCCCAATGTAGAGGAAGCCACAACAGGTACAGTGGATGCAGTATACCACATTGGCAGATGTGCAGGTGAACATCTGCTTGATATGGAAAGTCATCTTGGGGCCTGGGATGGGCGTGAGGGAGGAGGTGTGGGGGCAGGCGTAGCACTTCCTGCAGTTGCAGGGGAAGTTGCCAGGTGTGGTGAGGTTGGACGGGAGTGTGGAGTGGACAAGGGAGTCATGGAGAGAGTGGTCTCACTGGAAGGCAGACAAGGGTGGGGATGGAAAAATGTCTTCAGTGGTGGGGTCAGACTGTAGATGGTGGAAGTGTCGGAGGTTGATGTGTTGTATCCAGAGGTTGGTGGGGTGGTATGTGAGGACTAGGGGGATTCTCTTTGGGCGGTTATTGTGGGGGCGGGGTGTGAAGAGTGTGTTTGCAGGAAATGTGGGAGACACGGTTGAGGGCGTTCTCGACCAATGCAGGGGTGAAGTTGCGGTCCTTGAAGAACATCTGCGATGTGCGGGAGTGGAATGCCTCATCCTGGGATCAGATGCAGCGGAGGTGAAGGAATTGGGAATAACCGCCCAAAGAGAATCCCCCTAGTCCTCACATACCACCCTGCTAACCTCCGGATACAACGCATCATCCTCCGACACTTCCTACCTACTAACCTCATCCTGCCTCCTTGACCTGTCCGTCCTCCCTGGACTGACCTATCCCCTCCCTACCTCCTCACCTATACTCTCCTCTCTACCTATCTTGTTTTCTCTCCATCTTCGGTCCGCCTCTCCCTATCTCCCTATTTATTTCAGAACCCTGTCCCCATCCCCCTCTCTGATGAAGGGTCTAGGCCCAAAACGTCAGCTTTTGTGCTCCTGAGATGCTGCTTGGCCTGCTGTGTTCATCCAGCTTCACACTTTGCTATCTTGGATTCTCCAGCATCTGCAGTTCCCATTATCTCTGATGATAATTGTAGCGTGATGTCCGTCTATCTGTTGTCATAGCATCTGCATGGTTTTGCCAAACACCATGCCTAAGGTCATCCTGGCCTGCAGCATATGACATAGACAATACTGGCCGAGCCACATGAATATCTGCCGTGCACGTGGTGGGTGGTGTTTGCACGTGTGATGATAGTGTCCATGTTGAAGATCTGACATGGCTTGCAGAGGTTACCGTGATCCGGTTGTATTGTGTTGTGGTTGATATTGTCCTGACATCTGGGTAGTTTGCTGCGAACAATGGTCCGTTTAAGGATTGGCGGTTGTTTGAAGGTGAGAAGTGGAGGTGTGGCGAAGATCTTGGTGAGGTGCTCATCATTATCAATTATGTGTTGAAGGCTGCTAAGACCTTGGTGTAGTTTTTCTGCTCCCAGGGAGCACTGGATGATGAAGGGCACCCTTTCAGATGTATTTCATATCTGTCTTCTGATGAGTCATTACGGTTTTTTACTGTGGCATGTTGGAGCTGGCAATCGATGTTATTTTCTATTCCACAGATTAGTTCCTGTTTGTTATCTGATAACTGACATTTTTTCTGGATATATTGCTTCTCTATTTACCTTGTTCGAAACATTAAATATTTTGAACCTCTCTACCAAAACTCTTTGAAGTACTGCAAGTGGTGTACCGCAAGGGTCGGTGTTGGGTCCACTGCTGTTTGTCATTTTTATAAATGACCTGGATGAGGGTGTAGGAGGATGGGTTAGTAAATTTACAGACGACACTAAGGTCGGTGGAGTTGTGGATAGTGACGAATAATGCTGTAGGTTGCAGAGAGACATAGATCAGCATCAGAGCTGGGCTGAGAGGTGGCAAATGGAGTTTAATGCAGACAAGTGTGAGGTGATGCACTTTGGTAGGAGTAACTGGAAGGCAAAGTACAGGGCTAATGGTAAGATTCTTAGCAGTGTAGATGAGCAGAGAGATCTCGGTGTCCGTGTACACAGATCCTTGAAAGTTGCCACTCAGGTTGACAGGGCTGTTAAGAAGGCATACAGTGTTTTAGCTTTTATTAGTAGAGGGATCGAGTTCCGGAACCAAGAGGTTATGGTGAAGCTGTACAAAACTCTGGTGCGGCTGCACTTGGAGTATTGTGTACAGTTCTGGTCACGGCATTATTCGAAGGATGTGGAAGCTTTGGAAAGGGTGCAGAGGAGATTTACTAGGATGTTGCCTGGTATGGAGGGAAGGTCTTACGAGGAAAGGCTGAGGGACTTGAGGCTGTTTTCATGAGAGAGAAGAAGGTTGAGAGGTGACTTAATTGAGATGTATAAAACAATCAGAGGGTTAGATAGGGTGGATAGGGAGAGCCTTTTTCCTAGGATGGTGACGGCGAGCACGAGGAGGCATAGCTTTAAATTGAGGGGTGAAAGATATAGGACAGATGCCAGAGGTAGTTTCTTTACTCAGAGAGTAGTAAGGGAATGGAACGCTTTCCCTGCAACGGTAGTAGATTCACCAACTTTAAGTACATTTAAGTCGTCATTGGACAAACATATGGACGTACATGGAATAGTGTAGGTTAGATGGACTTGAGATCAGTATGACAGGTCGGCACAACATCGAGGGCCGAAGGACCTGTACTGTGCTGTAATGTTCTATGTCTGTGTACTCCAAGATAACAATCCTATTTTATGCATCTAAGTGAAATCACACATCCTTAGTGCCACAGTAATAAATCTACGCTGTATCCTTTCCAAAGCCTCAAGACCTTTCTAATGTGCAGAAATTAATAACACACAAAATTACAGTGGAAAATGAAATCACATTCAGCTTCCTGCAGAGTGCAGTGAAGCCGGAACTTATATCACAGGGTTGGATTGAGCGATCACTCGCTCTGAACATCACCTGAAGTTGAAGACAATATTTCAGTCAGTACCAAACCAGTGTCTCATAAAGACTCAGAAAAGCATGTTGCTTTGAATTCTAAGCCTCTGTTGCTAAAACTAAAGATCCCATATGCATGTTAGACAATTGTCTCAATTTGTCCTACCTGTTTCAGTGTTGTGTACCTCACCTCTGCATTTGCAGTATTTGCTAATTTTACCAGTGTTTTTATGTATCCCTTGTAGAAATACTATATTTCAGACAGTTATATTCATACTTGCTTCTAAGTTGTTTCCTTTACCATTTTGGTGTAAGACTTGCTGAGGCCAGTATTTTATGATTGTCATATAATTGATGTAAAATATTTACCCTCCTGATCCTCATTATCACTTGTTGCACTTTAGAATCTTCTGGCAGAAAAGGTGGAACAGTTAATGGAATGGAGCTCCAGGCGTTCAGTCATTCGAATGAATGGTGACAAATTCCGAAGGTTTGTGAAGGCTCCTCCCCGTAATTACTCTGTAATTGTGATGTTCACTGCCCTTCAGCCTCAAAGACAGTGTTCTGTCTGCAGGTAAGAAAGAAACATCTTGTGCAGTCAGATGGAAAATTTTGCTGAAATATGAACTTTAAATATATTTTATTCCATCAATGTTGTGACATCTACATCTAGCTCGAGTTCAGCATCCCTATAACATTTGAAGATCTTAGAATACAGAAGATGTAACATTTAAAATGTATAATTTGAGTGTCACTATGTGATTGTACATCTAGAATGCAAAATGAAGATATGGCTATTGATTCCATGCGCTCCTTTGTCATATGATTACAATTATCCTGTCAAGTGTAGTAGTTGCATTTTATGATCTACGTCAAGTGAATATTTTTCTCATAAGAACTCAAACTTCCTTGGCATGTTGGTCAAGATTTTTCTTTGAAAGAAGCAGTGTTCAAAACCCTCTGCTTGTTACTCATATGGACACTCAGCTAGATTTTACTCTCCATAAAATTTGGTTAGCTTGCTGCTTAATGTACAAATGTCTGCATAAACATTATAATTTGTTCAAAAATAATTATAATTCCTTCAACAGAAATGAATAAACTGCAGCCTTGAACATAACATTATCTTGTACGCTAATTTGTTTTTCTCCATTATTGGCTGTTTCTAGAAGCTATTCCTCATCATTTAGTAACATTCTTACTCATACAGAAGAGACAGCCTGATTGCAGATTTTGCCAATGCTTTATTGTCAGTATCACCAGGAAGTGCATTTTAATTGTGCAAGTACAGGAACATTGAGTGTCTTCCATCTAATTAGATGTATGCATCAAAATTACAATGCTTTTCATTCAGCAGGGTGCTTAAGAAGTGCCAAAACTGTTTGAAAATCAAAAACAGTGTTAACATTAGCATTTCAATAAAATAAAATACTACCATTTTGTATTATTACCAGATGAACTGTAATTAAACAGCCAGTGGTACAATTGTAGGTCTTAGCTTTTCTCAAATCAGCACTATCAACCTTGTTTAGTAACATCTGGGGATCTGTATCAAAATTGGGCCAGCTGTCCCGTGTTCTATTTGAGTCACAGTCAGATATTGTCTGGAAGTTATGTTAAGTGTTGGGGGTTCATGACCATGATTACCTAATTAAGGCAATCGACAATTCGTGAGGAATTTTCAGCTTGTTTACAAAGTTTGTTGGGCGGTAGCAGAATGGATTTTATACATAAGATAATTAGTCAAAAAAGGTTTAGGATATATGACAATTGAATATGCTTCATTGATACTAGAGAACAAACAGAAAAAGATAGTCGGCCTGCAGTATGTTGATCTTGCTGAAGGCAGTAACTTGCTGTCTGGCTCAAGTATTAGGGATCTCTCCCTGGGCCTTCTTCCTGTTCTTTTGGTCCACCTTCCAACTGAAGATGACTTATGCTTGACAAGAACTGCACCCTTCAAGGACTCCCCCATAGCTCTGAGCATATTGAAATGCCATATTTCTGGTAGTAGCTTACATCTGCAAATCATCCATTTGAATCCATCTAGTCATTGGACACAGGACAACTCCTCATAATGTCAAGATAGCCAATTCCTCTTGCCCATCTTAATCTAAAGGATAGTTTTCATTCTCTTTGGGAACAAATTATTCATTCTCCTATACACTACATTATACATATGGTGCAAAATAGTTTTTTGACGTTAGCTTATAAAACATAATGTTTTTGGTGCTTTTTATTCCTTTTGCCTGCAGCTGAGTCAGTACCCATCAGTGTTGAACGTCAATTTTTAGAAACAATGAGGGTGGCATGGGCACAGATGCACTTTATGTGGGAGACTTGTAGATCGGCTCAGTAATACCATAATTGCTTGAGTTGGCTGAATCGTAAAGGATGTAGCTGTTAAACTGGCAAGGGAACCAACAAAAGAGAAAAATTACTTGACAAAATTGCAAAAGCCATCAAGCTGATTCAGGTGTGTGAGAACATTGCTTCCAGGTTAATCAGTGGAAGTGGTATGCAATAAATGGATTAAGTGATCTCACAGCAAGAGAATCAGGTGTAATATCTGTATTCCCGCCACATCAGTCTTGAATGGTGATGGATAATTAAATGACTAATACAAGTTGAATGTACCACAAATTTTCTTATTCTTTATGTTGATGGAGCTCAACACATCAGTATTAAAGCTAAAGAAGTTTGCAGTCATCTTCAATCAAAGATGCTTAGTGGTTGCTGCACCTTGACCTTATTTCATGGACCCCAACATCTCAGCTAATTTAATTCACTTCATATGATTTTGAGAAATGGCTGAAAGGGTACTGTGAAGACAGTGGATTCTGGTAGTAGTTCTGAAGACTTACCTTCCAGAATAATCTGCACCCATAGCCAAGCTGTTCAAGTACAGCTGCAACACTGGCATCCACCCAGCAATGTGGAAATTTGCTCAGTTATGTCCTGTGCACAAAAAGAAGGACACATCGAACTGAGCCAATTACTGTCCTATCAATCTATTCTTAATCATCAGAAAAGTTATGGAGGAGGTCATCACACCAATACCAAGAGCTATCTGTTCAGCAAGAGCCTACTCGTTGACAGCTTGCGTTCTGCCAACCAGCTCCTAACCTTATTCCAGCCTTGATCAAACATATCAACGGAGTTGAATGCTAGAGGTGAAATTCCAGTGACTGTCTTTGACATCTTATCTATTAAAAGAGGATGGTAACAGTTGTTGAAGGTCAACCATCTCCGTTTCAGAACTTCTTTGCAAGAGTGCTGAGGGCAGAATGCTCAACACAGCTGTCTTTAGTTGCTTTTTCAAAGATTTGTATGCTGTCATCAGTCGTGAGGATATTTGTTGCTGACCTTTTGTTTATTTAGCTTGTCCTTTCACTTTATTTCAAACAAGATTGTATGTTTACATATTCCAATTGCTTGCTATGACCGCAGCATCACAGATCCATTGGAAGCTTAAAGACAGTACCACCACAATTTCTAGCTTATTCCTATTAGTGCCCTTGTATGTATTTTTGTTTATTTGTTCATTTGATGTAGGTGGCAGACTAGGCCAGTATTTATTGCCAATCCATCATTTTTACCCATGTGGTCTGATCCTGGTTATATGTTAACTTTAGGTATATCCAGCCTTTCTATTTTGTCCTATGCATCTTTAGTTTTAGCTCATCCAGTGTCTCAACTACCTCCTCTTTCAGTATGATTTTGTCACAATTTGAATGGTAAAGGCAAGTGTAAAGTATTTATTTGGTACCTCATTCATGCTCACTTGCCACCATGCAGGAGTCTCAGTTTTGGTTATTAATTGACTTTCTCTCTCCTTTTATTGCCCACTCATTTACTTTTCATTTGCTAGTGGAAGATTTTGAGACTCCCGTTCATATTGGCTATTTGTCTCTTTGCATAGTCTCTCTTTGCTGCTTTTATTTCCTTTTGTACTTGACTCTGAGTTTTCTGAATTCACTCTGGTTCTCAGATGTATTATCAACTTGGCATATGTCATTGCATCTTTTCTTTCTGTTTCATCTTATTGTATTTCTGTCTTGTCTCTCAGGGAATGCTGGTTTGGTTGATCCACCTTTCCTCTATAAGGTGTACATTGACTGTATCTGACTTGTCTCCTTTAAAAGAAAACCCATTATTCAATACAATTTTGCCTGTCCGTCTTTTATTCCAGTTTACTTGTACAGGTCTATTCTTGACCCATTGAAATTGGTCCTCCTGTAGTTAATTGTTTGGGATGATTTCTGTGTCTTTTTCATGGATGACTCCTCTTTCTTTCCCGTTGTTAGTCTAACGAAGGACAAAAGAGGATATCTGCACGTGAAGCTGCAGGATATTGCAAGTGTGTTAAATGCGAACTTTACATGTCTTTATTCAGGAAAAGGAGGATTGACTCTTGACCAATTTAATATGTCCCAGACTGCTTCGAGAGCTGAGGAAGGAAATCATAGGGGCCCTGATCCAAATCTGCCCACAGGGCAATGCCAAAAGACTGGAGGGCAGCTAACGTGGTTCCACTTTTCCAGAAGGGTGATAAATATAGACTGTGGAACTTTAGACCATTGAGTCTCATGTCTATGATAGGGGAAAACTTTGGACATAATTTTGAAGGAGAACATTAATGTCCATTTAGAGAGGCAAGGTTTGATCAAAGCATGGCTTTGTCGGAGGGAGGTCATTCCTAACAAATCTGGTTGAATTTTTCAAGGTGGCCAAACATATTGCTAGGGGTAGTGGAGTTTACGTAGTTTATATGGATTTCATTACATGGATTATATGATGCAAAGTCCCAAGCGGGAGAATGGTTGAAAAAAAGCTAAAAGAACAAAAAAAGGTCCAGGTTTACTTGGCAAGTTGGATCCAAAATTGGCTTGGTGACAGGAGATATAGTGTAGTGGTAGAAGTCTATTTGTGAATAGAAACCCAAACTGGAAGTGACATACAGTAGACATGAGTGCCAAATCCTTTATTGTTTTTGCTGTAAGTAATGTTGATGAGAATGTCAGGGAGGGGTGGCATTCGATGCAGGGTGGGGGATGATAAGTAAGTTTGCAAATGACATTAAGATTGGTCTGGTGTTTGACAGTGAGAAAGAAGGTCTTAGTTGATAGGACAATATAGATGGATTGGTCAAAACAGCAGATTAGTACTAGAAGGAATTTAACCCTGGCAAGTGTGAAATGTTACACTTGGGGAAGAAGTAACAATGAATGGCAGGAGTCTAGGAAGCTCAGGGGACTGGAGGAATCATGCGGTGCTTGTTCACAGATCCCTAATGATAGCAGGATAGGTGAGTAGAGTAGTTAAGAAGGCGTATGGAACATGTGCCTGCATCATTCAAGGCACAGATTATAAAGTTCAGAAATCTCACAACACCAGATTAGAGCTCAGCAGGTTTATTTGAAAACATCACCTTTCAGAACGTAACCTCTTTGTCAGGCAAAGGATTGCACTGGATGCAAAGGTGATCGACCAAGTTGTTGCCCAAGACAGAACATCCTAGGTTTAGTGAGAGGCTGGATAGGCTTGGGTTGTTTTGATTGGAGCGGGAATAGTTGAGGGGAACCTGATAGAAGTGTATAAGATTATGAGTGCTACTGACAGGGTATATACGTAGAAGCTGTTCCTCTTAGTTGAAAGGTCACTAACAATGGGACACGTTGTTAAGGTGAAAGGCAGGAGATTCAGAGGAGACGTGATGAAAATGTTTTTTACCCAAAGAGTGTTAGCAGTTTGCAGTGAACTGCTTCGGAATGTGGTTGAGGTGGGAAACCTCACAACCTTTAGAAAGTGCTTGGATGAGCACTTGAAATGACAGCATTTAAGGCTATGGGCCTACTGTTCAGAAATGGTACTAATGTAGTGTAGATTTAGTGCAGACTTGATGGAGAGAAGAACCTCTTCTGTGTTGTACGATTCTATGATTTTAACCATTCCTGAAACGCACAAAATAACTGTAAGCTAAACTCCTTGTTACTTTTAACATCGAACGCACAAGTTCCTTAAACCCAGTGCCCAAAAGTCCTTCAATCTCTGGCATACACCACACTGACTGACTGGCAGTTTTTCTGGGTTATTTTTCTCTGGTTCCCTGCCCTGACAAGAGGTAACAGCATTTTTTTCCTCCTTTTTAATTAACCCCAGCTCTTTTCTTCAAGGCTGTAAATCTCACTAAAATGCATGGAAACAAAACAGACTATGAGGCTGATTAGTGCCAGCCCATAAGATCAAGCTAAAATGGAACTAAATGATATCTTCACTTCTTAACACAATAATATAAATTAAACTTCAAAGATGTACATCGTTCTTAACTTACAGATGTATTTAAAATATCATAAATCTCTTAAAACGATCATCACTGCCTTTTGAGGTGCAACAACCCCAATTGTGTCATTCTCCACTGTCAGCCTTTAAAAGCAGCAGGTCTGCTGGGGGATAATCTGTTCAATTGGTTTCCCTGTCCACCTCAGCATGCATACTCTTAATTTGGGGTCGGTGGGTGTGAGGAAGGGAGAATGTGGTCAGGGCTGCTTGGGTCTTTCTTCATGGCAGAATATCGAGACAGAATCCATGCATTAGAAGAAAAATGGCAACTAACATTCAAAGCAGAGAAATCAGGAAATAAGAGACTGTCTAACTACCTACTCATGATATTCATAAGACCATAAGACAAAGGAGCAGAAATTAGATTATTCAGCTCATCAAGCTTGCTCTGCCATTCAATCAAGGCTGATAAGTTTTTCAACTCCATTTCCCACTTTCTCCCTGTAACTTTTGATCCCCTTCACAGTCAGGAATCGAGCTATCTCTGTCTTAAATATACTCAACAACCTGGCATCCACAGTTGCCTGTGGCATTGAATACCATAGATTCACGACTCACCAGCTGAAGAAGTTTTCATTTCTGTTCTAAAGAGTCTTCCTTTCACTCTGAAGCTGTGCCCTTGGGTCCCAGTCTTTTCTGCTAATGGAAACATCTTTCCAATGTCAACTCTGTCCAGGCCATTCAGTCTTCTCTAAGTTTCAACTAGATTCCCCACCTCATCCTTCTAAATTCCATCAAATATAGAACCAGAGCCCTCAAGTGTAGCTCATATGTTAAGTCTTTCATTCCTGGGATCAGTCTCATGAACCTCCTCTGGACCTGCTCCATGGCCAGCACATCCTGAGGTATGGGGCCCAAAGTTTTTCACAATACTCTAAATATCTGATCAGAACCTGAAAAAGCCTCAGAAGTACATTCCTGCTTTTATATTCTAACCTTCTCAAAAAAAATGCCAACATTATATTTGCCGTCCTAACTACTGCTTCAACCTGCTAGTTTAGGGAAACCAGAGAAACCTGAACTGGACCTCTCAAGCTCCATTGCACTTCAGATTTGTGAACTACCTCCTCATTTAAAAAGCAGTCTCTGTCTCTTGCATGACCTCACACTTCTCCACATTGTATTCCATCTGCCACTATTTTGCTGACTCCACTAACCTGTTTAAATCCTTCTGCAACCTCTTCATCTCCACATTACTACCTGTGCCTCCACCTACCTTTGTACCGTCTGAAAATGTAGCCAAAATGCCCTGAGTTCCTTCATTCACATCGTTAATGTACAAAACGAAAAGTTCTGACCCATGCGGAATACCACTAGTCACCAGCTGCCATCCTGAGACGGACCTTTTTATCCCCAATCTCTTTCTGCTAGACAGCCAGTTCTCTATCCATGTGAGTACCTTGCCTCTAAAACTATGGACCGTAATTCAGCAGCCTTCTGTGTGGCACCTTGTCAAAGGCCTTTTGGAAGTCCAAGTAGATAGTATTCACTGGCTTACCTTGGTCTAACCTGCTCAATACCAGTTAAAGAATTCTAAAATGCTGCTTTGCCTGCTGTGTTCTTCCAGCTCCACACTTTGTTATCTTGGATTCTCCAGCATTTGCAGTTCCCATTATCTCTGAAAGAATTCTAACTTATTTGTCAGGCATGACCTCCCCTTGACAAAACCATGCCGACTTTGCCTTATTTTACCACACGCTTCCAAGTATTCAGAAATCTCATCCTTCACAATGGACTCCGAATTGTTGCCAATGATTGAGGTCAGGGTAATCAGCCTGTGATTTCCTGCCTTTTGCTTTACTGCCTTTTTAATCATGGGAGGGGAGAATACATTAGTAATTTTCCAGTCCTCTGGGATCCTCCCTGACTCCAGTGATTTCTGGAAGATCACCACGAATGCCTTCACTATCTCTTCAGCTATCCCCTTCAGAACTCTGGGGTTTTTGAAATACTCGTTCATCACTCTGAATGTTCTTCTCCCTGTTGTTTGCCATGTAAGTTCCTTGCAGAATATGTAATGTTATTTCAAACTGTGCTCTTCAGGAAGTTGAACAATTGCAATCAGCTGTACACATCTATGTCAATTTCTGTAGTTTCATTAATCCACACAGTAAGCTTTCCTGACCCTTGAATTTCTGAATCATTGTTGCTTCAATGTCCTGTAACATGTCTTTAATGCATCTGCTGAAAGTGGAATCCCAGCCATATATTTTGCTTTCTTTGTGCCTGTCTGAGAGCAGACAATTTTCAGGAGCAGTAGAATCACAAGATCAGGTGAATTCCAAATGCCAGGTAATCATAATAGTGCTGTCTATTTTGTACCTTGGTCTCGTTTGCTGACTCATTGTTGTTGTTTCTGTTTTGCAAATCCACCAGCTCTGTTGTTGGTACTCTTCAAAAATTTGTGTATGATCGTGAGTTAATTTCTGCTTCTGAATCTGATCATTGGGATAGTAAAAGGTAAATTTTCCATAGCCTTACCCGGCCATAAGGCTGTGCTGTCATTAGAGAGAGACAACTGGTTGTAGTTTAACCTGAGGGTCACCACACCTCAGGCAAGAGCAAGATGGTCAAGATGGACAGCCCTTCATGCTAGCCTCAGTGGAAAGTGAACCCATGCTGTTGACATCACTCTGCATTGCAAATAAACTCTCTAGCCAACTGAGCTAATGACTCAAGCAAAAATCATTTCTTTTAGTAAGGCATAGAAAGTCATTTTAAATAAATCCTGACTGGACTAGAATATGTAGAGCCATATGTAGTATCACCATCACATCCTGGAGGTTACTACTGAATAGAAACTGAGCTATAAGAAATGTGATGGAGTCCTCCACAATTGCCTGAATGAATTTACACCAACAGTACTCAAGGATCTGGACACCTTCCAGGACAAAGCATCCAACTTGATTGGCACTACTGTAGTGCTAATGCAGAAACGTTCATACCCTGTACTACCAACACTCAGCTGCATTGTGCAGTCTCTGCAAGCTGCATAAATTCATCAAGGCTCCTTAGATAGCACCTTCCAAACCAATGACCACTGCCTTCTAAAAGGGTAAGGATAGCAGTTATATGGGAATACCACCATGTCCAAGCTGCTTTCCAAACCACTCACCATGCACATCTGTAGATACATCATTATTGCTGGATCAGAATCCTGTAGCGCTCTCCCTAATAGCATTGTGGGTATATCAAATAGACTGTGGCAGTTCAAGACAGCAGCTCGCCAGCACCTGTTCAAGGATAACTTGAGATGAGTAATGAATGGTGGGCCACTTAGTGACGCTGACAACCCATGACAGAATAAAAAAGATTGAAATATAAGCAGGATGCAGAAATAAATAGTAGGGTATTGGAGGAATTATCTAGATATGCTGTTAAGTCTCGGAATTCAAGTAGCTCAGATTAGTGCCTGCAATCTTGATATCAGCCACACGATAAAAGAATTTGGAAATGATTGGACTATGAAAATAGTTGGAAGAACATGGACTTTTGAAAGAAGACTGCACATATAATTTATCTAGGCTAAGATTGTTATGGGATTTTTCCTGGAGTGTTCTTTAGGAGTTAATTAGATGGAACTGGTACATCTGACATTTTCAAATGTGTGCTGATGGCAAATGCAGTTTAAAACTACCATAGTGCTATTGGTTGACATCATTGTGTTAATAATTCTACTAATTGTACAAGAAGAGAAAAATCTTACCACATAACAAAGGGCTTTTGAACCAAATATGATTTATGTAGGTTACAAAGTTGGTTCAGTATTCTAGAGTTTTGTACGATTAAAGAGGAGGGAGAAACTCTGCAACAGATTTAGGTACAAAACTGAATTCTGTCACAAGGCTAATACAGCATGTTTAGGAACAGATTTGTAGGGTCAGAGATGAGGAGAAATCTCTGAAATTATTATGAATTTTTGGAATTCTTTAACCCAGAGAATAGTAGATGTTATATCGTTGGAAATGTTTAAGGCATATATTTGACCTCTCAGGAGGTCAGGGGATATAAATATAATACAGGAAAGTGGAGTGATGCTGGAGAAGAATCATTATCTTTTTGAATTGCTAATGGCCTTTAGCTGGCATATAGACTTGAATCTAGTAGATATTGGCTTGAATCAAGTGGCATTCAATTTCCCTCACCTCCACAAAAATAAATCTTACATCTTGATTCCTGAATCATGGTAATCACTAATTACTGCACTAATGCCATCTTTGATTAAGATTGCTACCTCTCCACCTTTACCTAGCTTCTAATTTTTGAACGTCAAAGGCTCCTCAATATTTAGGACCCAATCCTTATCATCATAAGGCCATGTCTCCATCATGTTATCAGATTGTATTTACTTACTTCAATGTGTGCTGTCAATTTCTTTACTCAGATACGTGTTCAGATACATGGTCTTTTTGTTGAATGCTTTTGTTATTATTATCATTGTAACATTTGTATCGACTGTTGGTGCATGCATAGAATTTTTCCTCTAATTTGATTCCTGTCTTTTTCAAACCTTTGTTGCCTAAAATAGGTTTGTTCTCCTTGACTTGATCTCTCATCCTCCCTATCTGCCACCACTGATTTAGTTTAAAAGCCTCTCTACTTTGCTAGTTATGTATCTTGTTAGAATGCTGCTTCCAACTTGTTCAGATGTTGACCATCCCAACTATACAGATTCCAGTTTCCCCAATAGTGGTGCAGTGTACAGATGAGGAAGGACACCACTTTGATTGGGACAACACATCCATCCTAGGACAAGCCAAACAGAGTTACGCACGAGAATTCCTAGAAGCATGGCATTCCAACCAGAACTCCATCAACAAACACATTGATTTGGAGCCAATCTACCATCCCCTGAGAAAAAGAACAGGAAATGACATCACCAACCCAAGGAAACCTAACCAGATAAATAGAAAGCGGGACATAACACCAGCGCTTCATCGGAGGCTCACTGATGATGTTACCTAGAATGGTGACGAAACGTCTGAAAACTAACCTTCCAGCTCAGCGAGCAAACTCACATCCAGATCTTCTTTTCCGCTTGGGGACACTGCAGCATCTGTAACTCAAAATTGAGTTCACTAGCTTTCGAACCTGACTCTATCCTTCCATGTTTCAAACCGAGTCCTATTATGACATGGGTTACTATTAGCTCAGTCACCCATTCTCACGTACTCCTCTGGCCATTATTACGTTATATGGGCTGCATTCAGTACACATTTTGCGCACAAAACAGAACTTTTCACTGTATCTCAGTACATGTGACAATAATAATCAAATCAAAATTTCTTGGGTCCGTATGTTTCCTTGTCACTATAGATAATGACATCAGGACTTAACCTGAGGCTTGAAAATGGGAAGGGGGACAGGGCTATTGAGTGTGCGGGGTCGTAGAGATGGACATGAGTTCAGTGTCAGCTTTCCTGATCAGGCAAAACTTGCAATGTGACACAGTCTGTGCTGGGAGTTTATTTTTCTGGTTTTCCAGTGAGGAAGGAAAGGCAGACGTCCTCCTTTGGGTCTAACAAATTTGTTGATCAGGTCCAGATTTGACATAATGAGAGATGATGGCCAAGTGGTGCTAACACTATACTGTTAATGCAGAGTCCCAAATAAAGTTCTGGAGACCCAGTTTTGAAACCCACCATGGCAGATGAATTCAATAAAATATCTGGAATTAAAAGTCTGATAATGACCATGAAACGTTTGTGGATTGTTGAGGGGGGCGGGGGGAAACCCATCTGATTCACTGATGTCATTCAGGCAAGGAAATCTGCCACCCTTATCTGGTTTGGCCTATGTGTAACTCCAGACCTACAGTAATTTGGTTGAATCTTAATCTGATCTCTACTCAATTGGGATAGGCAGTAAATGCTAGCCCAGGTAGTTTTCCCTACATCATGTGATCAAATTTAAAAGAAAAAGTCCACAGCATTATTTGAAGGAGCCTCTGCAATTGGATATCAGCAGAACGTGCATTTGATGTCAGTCAGTAGGAACACAACATTTCTCATTTCCACTTTCCTACCCTTTCCCTGTAATGCTTGATTCCTGACTGATCAAAGTTCTTGCCCTTGAAAGTCCCATGGTGGGGGATGAATCCTCTAAATGCTTACCTTGTCAAGCCCCTTTGGAATCCTACATATTCCAAAGATATCACTTTCAAGTTTACAAATGTTGGTGCCCGCATGTTGGGTAGTGTTTGGGCTGAGCCCATCCGCTCCAAGCCAGCCATATTGTTATTCTCTGTCTCTTTTTTTCATCTTTTTCTTTCTTTTCCTTCATGTTCCTGACTTTGCAGGGGGTCCAGAGCAGTGTCGCTGGACTTGCAGAATGGCAGCAGGGCATTGGCTGCAGCAGTGATAGAGTGGGAAACCCTGACTTCTTGTGCACAATGCGTGGACTCCTGGGATGGCTGCGAGGCATTGGCTGCATCAGTGGTGACTTGGGGATTTGAGGCTGCCATTGGCTCGGATTGCAGACTGTTTTGGCATTGGGGGCGGGTCACTGACTTTAGAGGTGTCGGTGCCAGGAGTGGGGTCTCCTGGTTAAAGTAGCCTCAGAGCAGGGACCTTGCAGAAGTCCAGCAGCCATGTTTGGGATCCTGGCCGATGAAGAATAACTTTATTTAAGTACTTTCTTTTTATTCTTTTCTACCTGAAAATAGTGCTAGATTGTGGCAACAGAGCAGTTTTCATTCTATCTCCCTAGATGTATGTGACAATAAATCATTCATTCACTTCCTCTGCTTTATCACATTCCTTGACCATTTGAGGCCTCCTGCATGCCTGTTCACCTCTCTGTAAATATCAGGTCCTATGTTTCAGCAAATACTTTATTGATTGATTTTAGAATGACCTGAGGTTGTAAAAAGCATAACATCAGTGTCCTGCAAACTTTTTATTAAATCGCATTTATGTGTTCATCAAATGTTCCAATCAAGATGTCGATATAATCAATGTAGAACACACGCTAAGTAATAAAAACATAATGCATGGGGCAAACACATCACTGTTATCCTTTAATTACAGCATAAATCACTTAAATAATAGTGCAACTTTACCTTAAATAAAACTTACTGGTAGAGAGCCTTCTCATGAGCACCCTCAACTGACAAGTTGGATGTCACGGAGATCTGAATGATTCTGTAAATGCCCGATATTTCAAGTATATAATTTTTGCTGTTTTTTTGAGAACGTGTGCTAAAACAAAGTTTGCTGAAACTACTAATTTCTTTTGTTATGTTCTTTTAAAAACATTTAGAAAAGGTTTAAGACATCATGTGAACAAGAACAGAAGGAGAAGCATGCCAGACACACTGAGTAGATTAAGCAGATGGATGGTTAAAGCTGAATCACTAATATCCTTTTGTCCGCAGATGCTGCCTGACCTCCTAAATAGTCCTAGTATTTTGGTGTTATGCTTTCAGTACTGTGTTTTTGATATGTGTAGGAATGTTGAACTATTCACAACCAATTAAGCAAATTTGAAAATGTTGTAGCCTCACAATTTTTAAAATTGGCCCCCATTAGCCAAAAAAAGTGCTGGATTTCTACTCAATAGGTAGCGGATGGTGTACCCAGGTAAATCCCCTGATTATTATGAAACACCTTGGCTAGTTCTCACTGCACAAATAGATTGGCATTGATTCAATGACCTGCAAATGAATCACTTGGCACACCAAAAATACCATAGACACTGTTCAGCAACTAAGTTACAAGCTTCATCAGGCAATATGAGATGAAGCACTCAGGCTCAATGAACCTGTGAAAAATCAAACATGTTCTGTACATTAACATTAGAACGAGTTAATGTTCTGCATTAAGTTTTGGCAAAGATCAACTCTAAATGAGAGTAGGTACTGTAGAATTTGGCTGGTTCATTGGGTAACTTTAAAGCACATGGTTTTCCTGATGTGTTAGCTTGATTGAAGATTGTTTGCATGTCATTCTTGAAACTTCTGCTTCAAGCAAATTGAGGTACAGACATACTCGGCATACTACAAGGTAGCAGTACATCCAAAAGCTGTTCATCGAAGCATTTAGTGTATGTTTGTTCAAATTCCATCCAACTCCATCCAAAAACACCACCACCCATCTCAAATACCCCACCCCTTCAAGCCAGCCTTTCAGAATTACAGAAATGTTACTGCCCAGAAGAAGGCTGAAATAACTCCATGGAGACTGGTATCTTGTCACCAAGTCACCCTTTATTTACACATGGTAAGTCCTTGACACTGATCCAGCTTCTTCAGAGCTAGCTGTCAGAGTGAACAGGATGTCTGCTAATGTGGTATATTGTATCCATTGCACCCGGTGTGTCTTCCTCTACATTGGGGAAACCAAGCGGAGGCTTGGGGACTGCTTTGCAGAACACCTCCACTCGGTTCGCAACAAACAATTGCACCTCCCACTTGCGAACCATTTCAACTCCCCCTTCCATTCCTCAGACGACATGTCCATCATGGGCCTCCTGCACTGCCACAATGATGCCACCTGAAGGTTGCAGGAACAGCAACTCATATTCCGCTTGGGAACGCTGCAGCCCAATGGTATCAACGTGGACTTCACAAGCTTCAAAATCTCCCTTTCCCCTACTGCATCCCAAAACCAGCCCAGTTCTTCCCCTCCCCCCACTGCACTACAAAACCAGCCCAGCTCGTCCCCTCCCCCCACTGCATCCCAAAACCAGCCCAGCCTGTCTCTGCTTCCCTAACCTGTTCTTCCTCTCACCTATCCCTTCCTCCCACCTCAAGCTGCACCTCCATTTCCTACCTACCACCTCACCACACCTCCTTGACCTGTCCATCTTCCCTAGACTGACCTATCCCCTCCCTACCTTCCCAACTATACTTTCGTCTCTACCTATCTTGTTTTCTCTCCATCTTCGGTCTGCCTCCCCCTCTCTCCCTATTTATTCTCGTTCCCTTTCCCCATCCCCCTCTCTGATGAAGGGTCTAGGCCCGAAACGTCCGCTTTTGTGCTCCTGAGATGCTGCTTGGCCTGCTGTGTTCATCCAGCTCCACACTTTGTTATCTAGGATGTCTGACGCTCCTGTTTATATCTGTTAGTCAGAGCTCTCTGATTGGGCTGTTAGTCTGGTCCAATCGGGGAACTCCTATTCTGTGAGATAATAAAATGTGAGGCTGGATGAACACAGCAGGCCAAGCAGCATCTCAGGAGCACAAAAGCTGACGTTTCGGGCCTAGACTCTTCATCAGAGAGGGGGATGTGGTGAGGGTTCTGGAATAGAGGGGGGGAGGCGGACCGAAGATGGAGAGAAAAGAAGATAGTTGGGGAGGTAGGGAGGGGATAGGTCAGTCCAGGGAAGACGGACAGATCAAGGAGGTGGGATGAGGTTAGTAGGTAGGAGATGGGGGTGCGGCTTGGGGTGGGAGGAAGGGATGGGTGAGAGGAAGAACAGGTTAGGGAGGCAGAGACAGGTTGGACTGGTTTTGGGATGCAGTGAGTGGAGGGGAAGAGCTGGGCTGGTTGTGTGGTGCAGTGGGGGGAGGGGACGAACTGGGCTGGTTTAGGGATGCAGTGGGGGAAGGGGAGATGTTGAAGCTGGTGAAGTCCATATTGATACCATTAGGCTGCAGGGTTCCCAAGCGGAATATGAGTTGCTGTTCCTGCAACCTTTGGGTGGCATCATTGTGGCACTGCAGGAGGCCCATGATGGACATGTCATCTAAAGAATGGGAGAGGGAGTGGAAAAGGTTCGCGACTGGGAGGTGCAGTTGTTTGTTGCGAACCGAGCGGAGGTGTTCTGCAAAGCGGTCCCCAAGCCTCCGCTTGGCTTCCCCAATATAGAGGAAGCCACACCGGGTACAGTGGATGCAGTATACCACATTGGCAGATGTGCAGGTGAACCTCTGCTTAATGTGGAAAGTCATCTTGGGGCCTGGGATAGGGGTGAGGGAGGAGGTGTGGGGGCAAGTGTAGCATTTCCTGCGGTTGCAGGGGAAGGTGCCGGGTGTGGTGGGGTTGGAGGGCAGTGTGGAGCAAACAAGGAGTCACGGAGAGAGTGGTCTCTCCGGAAAGCAGACAGGGGTGGGGATGGAAAAATGTCTTGAGTGGTGGGGTCGGATTGTGGATGGCGGAAGTGTCGGAGAATGATGTGTTGTATCCGGAGGTTGGGGTGGTGTGTGAGAACGAGGGGAATCCTCTTTGGGCGGTTGTGGCGGGGGCGGGGTGTGAGGGATGTGTTGCGGGAAATACGGGAGACGCGGTCAAGGGCGTTCTGGATCACTGTGGGGGGAAGGTTGAGGTCCTTGAAGAACTTGGACTCCACCTATCTTCTTTTCTCTCCATCTTCGGTCTGCCTCCCCCTCTCTCCCTATTTATTCCGGAACCCTCACCCCATCCCCCTCTCTGATGAAGGGTCTAGGCCCAAAACGTCAGCTTTTGTGCTCCTGAGATGCTGCTTGGCCTGCTGTGTTCATCCAGCCTCACATTTTATTATCTTGGATTCTCCAGCATCTGCAGTTCCCATTATCTCCTATTCTGTGAGGTCCACCTGGCTGATCTCATTGCTGTCACTACAGAGGGCATTCTGTCTGTTGTGTCTGAACTGACTCTTCAAATGAGTATAATTACCTACTGCCAATTTCCTACTATTTCCTCACATCCTTGCACATTATTTCTTTCTAAATGATCATCTAGTACCCTTGTGAATACTTCAGTTGAACCTTCCTTTACCAGAACTCCCGGCAATGCATTCCATACCCTAACTACTCATTATGTTAATTTTTTTTGTCTCACCTCTCACTTGCTTCATTTGCAAATCCTTTTAAATCTGCGCCCCTCTGGTTCTTGTTCCGTTTATGAAGTGAAACAATTTCTCCTATCTACTCTATCAGCATTTGTCCCTGTTTTGAAAACCCCTGTCAGATTTTCTCTTAGCCGCCTTCTCTGTAAGTGAGAACAGCCCCAACTGCTCTAATCTAGCTTCATAAATATTTTTCATCCCTGAGCCACTGTTGTAAATCACTGTGCATCCTCTCTGATGCATTCATGTCTTTCCTGTGACGTAATGCCCAGAATTGTGCATAATATTCCTGCTGAGCTCTAACAAGTGTCTAAGCATGTTAGATTTACCTTTTGGTCTTATTCATGTCTCTATTAATAAAGCCTAAGACCAAAAACATTGCGTCAAATTGACTGCATCTACCACCTGTCAGTCCCCTTCACCAAGTTGCCTGTGTCCCTTTAGAGTTCAGCAGTATTTTCCTGAGTTTACAATTTTTCTAAGTTTCTTACCATGAGCAAACTTTGAAAGTGTCCCCAGCACAGCAAGATCTAGAACGTTTACATAGGGAAAAAGCAAGGATCCCATTGTCAACCCTTGGAGAGTTCCACAACAAAGCAATCTCAAGCCTAAAAAAAGTTCAGTGATCACTTTTCTTTCCATTCGCCAATTTTTTCCAATTGCTCACCCAATTTTGTATTCATTTTGGTACTGACCCTTTTATTCAATGATATATAACTTCCTACACAATCCTATTGTGTGTCACTGTTTCAAACGACTGAGATGCTGCTTGGCCTGCTGTGTTCATCCAGCTTCACACTTTATTGTCTTTTAGAAGTCTGTGCACATTACTGCATTGAGCCTTCTGTTATTAAATTCCAGAAATTTAGTTAAACTTGATTTCCCCTTTAGGAATCCATGATGATTCTTCTTAACCGACCTACCTTTTTCCAATCTACTAATTCTATCCTGATTCATTCTTTCTAGAAGCTTCATCACCATCAAGGTCAAACTGACTGCATTGTAATTGCTGGACTTATCTTTACAATTTATTTCTTCAACAAGGAAATGTTTGCAATGGAAATGAGTACAAAAGCAGTTAATTGTCATGCATTGTAAGATAATAAAATGTGAGGCTGGATGAACACAGCAGGCCAAGCAGCATCTCAGGAGCACAAAAGCTGACGTTTTGGGCCTAGACCCTTCATCAGAGAGGGGGATGGGGAGAGGGAACTGGAATAAATAGGGAGAGAGGGGGAAGCGGACCGAAGATGGAGAGTAAAGAAGATAGGTGGAGAGAGTGTAGGTGGGGAGGTCAGGAGGGGATAGGTCAGTCCAGGGAAGACGGACAGGTCAAGGAGGTGGGATGAGGTTAGTAGGTAGATGGGAGTGCGACTTGGGGTGGGAGGAAGGGATGGGTGAGAGGAAGAACCGGTTAGGGAGGCAGAGACAGGTTGGACTGGTTTTGGGATGCAGTGGGTGGGGGGGAAAGAGCTGGGCTGGTTGTGTGGTGCAGTGGGGGGAGGGGACGAACTGGGCTGGTTTAGGGATGTAGTAGGGGAAGGGGAGATTGTCATGCATTGTCAGGAGAGGTAGTGATGTGTCTTCAGTGAGTGAAGACAGAGGACAGGAAGGGTTAGTAGTTTGGGAGGAAAGTGAGAGCCCTTGCATGGATATGATGCATACAGTATTGATAATTGTATTCTATCTGCCTTGGTGACATTTTTGTAAAGTGGCAGACTTAGAGAGAGAATGCTGACCCTTAGTGTGTGACTAGCAGAATGGAGGGTCTCTACATTAAGACTTGTGGATTATGGAGGATGACTGACCTAGATGCCTGGTCCTTTTTACTTGGGAAACAGCACTGACCCACTTTGCAATTTGTGTACAGGCCAGGTCTGTCTCTTGGCGTGGTCTGTTTTTGCAGTCAGCAAGGAACAGAACTCCCCTTGTCTCCACCACTCGGTCCACGAAGCTACTCCAGATCACTGCCCTGGAAATGAGGAACTAGTGTGTCTTTTATCTGACGCGTACACAGGGTTGGATCAGATTAGCTTGAGAGGTTATTACTGGTTTGCAGCATCTGAGGCAGTGCGAATTTTAACTTTAAACATAGTGCTGGATTGTGAAAGCTGGATATTCTTGCCATTGTGAGCATTCTGATTCTTTGAGAGCCATGCCCAAAGATCAGTTGCATTATTAGGGAGGTGAAAATTGGAAGATTGTGTGAGAAAATTACCCCAGGCCGTTACAGACCAGATGCCATGAAACTCACTCTTATTCCCACTTGAAATAAAATCTTAAATTTCAATCTACAGATTTTATTGTGGTGAACAGTGAAGGCCATGTAGACACGACAAATGACAAAGGCATTCTCAGAATTGTACACAATGTCTTGACTGTGGAAAGTGTTCCTCACTAATATCTGGGGACTTCTGACTAAATTTGGAGAAGTGTCCCACAGCCCTACCCTTCCTGTAATTTCTTCAGCTGCCACTTAGACATCCAAGGTAAATGCACAGTAGATCCTGCAGAAACTGGAACTGAATACATTTGCAGGGCTTTGAAATGCCAACTGGTATGCATGGACTTTTGGAGCAGCTGCGCAATTTAGAGGGAATATTGTCATGAGCTGGTCAAGCAACAGAGTGACAAAGCCATGTTCACATAACCGTCCAGCAACATCACTAACTATGTCCCATTCCAATGATAGGACAACCCCACCAAAGGTTGTACAGCTGTAGACAGTATGTAGTGGTCATGTGGTCCTCAACATTGACTTTGGACTCCAGGAAGTCTCATGACATCGGATCAAATATGAGCAATTAACTCTCCTACGGTTTATCATCTTCTGCCCTCCCTGACTGATGAATCAGCATTCCTCCATAACGAGCGCCATGTTCGAAGAAGTGTGAAGGGCAGCAAGGATATGCTGTGGGTTTGGAACTCCAGACTCTGACAACAGCAGTATTTGAGTTGTGTCATTACTGACCGTGCTGAGCAAGTCTAGATGGACATAGTTGCCAGTCAGCATTGTTTTTGCAGTCTCCATCTACAGCAGAACAAATATGATGGAAAAAAGCTACTTGATCTTGTGTTCACAAATCTACCACTCATAAAAGCATCTGCCCTTGATAGTGCTAGTAGAAGTAACCGTCTTATGGAAAGAAAATTCTCTCTTTACACTACAGACTTCCCCCATCACGCTGTGTGCCTCTGTCACACAAAATCAGGTAGCTTCATAACAAAACTGGCAATTCAAGGCTGAGTATCACAAGCAGCAGTATAATTTTATTCCATCACAATCTTTAATCTCATGGCCCACCAAATTCCTCACTGTACCATTGCATTCACACCAGGAGATCAGTCCTGTTCGTTGAGGAGAGTAAAAGAATATGTCAGGAGCAGCGAATTGTACCTCAAAATGAGGTGACAACCTAGTAAAGTTATAATAAGCATGCATGTTAAACAATGGAAGCAACAGATTGCAGACAAAACCAAGAAAATGGATCAGACCAAAGCACTGCAGTTAAGAATGCTGGTGAACAATTAAATGATTAAAGAAGAGAACAATTTATGAGTATTCCCATGCTCAATGATAACAGACCTCAGCATGGCCTAGTGGTATCTTTGCTGGAATGTTAATTCAGAGACCGGGGATCCAGCTTCAAATCCCGTCATGGCAGATGGTGGAATTTAAATTCAATAGAAAAATAATCTCTAGTATTAAGAATCTAATGGTGAACATGAAACCGTTGTCAATTGTCGGAAAAAAACCCATATGGTTCATTGATGTCCTTCAGAAAATAAAATCTGCCTTCTTTACCTGGTTTGGCCACCATGTGACTCCAGATGTGCAGCAATGTGGTTGACTCTCAACTGCCCTCTGGGCAGTTAGGATGGGGAACAAATACTTCTCTAGCCAACGACGTCCTCATCCCTGACTGCACAACATAAGAGGGATGTATTTGCAACCACCTTCAGCTAGAAGTCCCCATCATCACTAGCACAAATCTTTGGGCATTAGGATTCAGTCCATTTGACATTAGAAAATGCCAGAGTACATTGGATCTAACAAAGACAATGGTCCTGACAACTTTGCAAGTGTACTGCTAAAATGCTCCAAATTAACTATACCCACGCCAAACTATTCCACAGATACAATACCGGCACTTAGCTAAAATAGGCTGCAGAATTTTCAAATCTGTAACTTCTACTAACTTGCGAGATGAGGGCAGCAATTCAACATAACATGACATCCAAGTTTCCCTTGAAGTTGCACATCATCCTTACTTGACCATTACCGGTCCTTCACTGCTGCTACGTTGACATCCTGGAACTCTGTTCCTTATAGCACTGTAGATGTAGCTACACCATTTAGAATGCAGTTGTTGAAGAAGGTGGGTCATTACCACCATCTTGTGAGTAATTAGGAATGGGCAACAAATGTTATATGTTTGCAAAGTTCATATCCCATGAATGAATAAAGCGTACAATAGTAGCGTGATTACTTTAAATAAGAAATAATTTTGCTCTCCTATTTAGGCAAAGTTAATATGAGTTATCATTTCAAGGTTATGAAATGTAAGTAATAGTACATTAAATTCATTGCCCAGTCTTGTAAGTTGACTTCAGTTCATCTCTCTTATTTTCCACAGACAGGCGAATGAGGAGTACCAAGTACTGGCAAACTCATGGCGATATTCATCTGCATTTTCTAATAAGTTGTTCTTCACTGTGGTGGACTATGATGAAGGAGCAGATGTATTTCAGCAGGTATGGATTTTGTTGTGCTTTGTCACTATCAACCAGTGATTCATGGTGGCTTTTGTTCAAAAGACTATTTTAAATCCACAAGAAGTAAGAGTGTGGATATATTCAAAAACAGTTTACTTTGATTAGGGAAAAGATAATATATACAATTGAAAACCAAGTGGGGAAATTCAGCCCCTTGCTAACTGTTTGAAGCCTGATAGGCCGTCATTAATTAAATATTAGAAACTGGGCTTGCCGAAATTCAGGCCGGTATGTAAATACACGAGATGCCTGTCGCCTCAAATGGTGAAAGGTTGTTTCAATATAGAAACCTAGGTTCCCCAAAAATTGTTGGAAACCCTGTAAAACAATTCATGTGCAAATGGAAAAAGTTTACACTGAGCAAGCTCTTTCTGGCTCTATTTTCCAGGTTCTGAGCAACATAAATGTCAGGTTTTCTCCTAAATCAGCAGTCTTCGACAATTTATGTCCTGTATCTCATGGTCAGTAGAGAATCAGGACAGTCATCTCTTAGTTTGAAGAAAGCTGTTCATAAAGTTTTTGCAGTCCTTCCCTTTCAGCTTAAAGTTTCAGATAGCAAAGTATATAATTATTACTGACCAAATATAAACTAAACCAGATGTAAACAATTTTGTTTTTTAAGTAACGGGTATAGCTTATGTTATTTTTCAGAATGTGTAAAATTACTTGATGATTCTAGCGAAAGTTGACAATCCACAAATATAAAACTAGGTTTTTAAGTAAAGTGAGGATGTTTTAACCAGTAAGCATAAAGATAGTGTGCCATGAAAATAAATATCAGTTGTAGTTTAAGCAGCTCCCTTGCTTCTGAGTCAGGGATTTGTGTGTTCAAGTCGGGTTTCAGACATGATGACAAACAGTAAGCTGATATTTTTGCGCAGTAATATGGGACAGCTGCAGTATTCATATTAAGATGTTGGTAACCTCATCTGCCCTTTCAATTGAACACAAAAGATCTCAGGACACTATTTTGAAAGTAAGAAGAGGAGATCTTTATGGGTTACAGTTAGGGGGAGGAAAGGGGACAGACAGACAGTGCAGAGATCCCCTGTGGGCATTCCCCTCAGCAATAAGTATACCGTTTTGGATACTGCTGGGGGGGTTGACCTACCAGAGGAAAGCCATAGTAGTCAGTTCTCTGGCACTGAGCCTGACACTGTGGCAAAGAAGGGAAGGGGGCAGAATAGAAAAGTACTCGTGGTAGGGGACTCGATAGTTAGGGGAATCGACAGGAGATTTTGTGGGCAAGATCGGGATTCCCGGAAGGTATGTTGCCTCCCTGGTGCCAGGGTCCGGGACGTCTCCGATCGGGTGTATAAAGTTCTGAAAGGGGAGGGTGAACAGCCAGAAATCGTGTTACATATTGGCACAAATGATATAGCCAGAAATAGGTTTGAGGATATAAAAAGTGATTTCAGGGAGTTAGGATGGAAGCTGCAGAGCAGGACGAACAGAGTAGTGTTCTCTGGTTTACTACCGGTGCCACGAGATAGCGAGGTGAGGAACAGGGAGCGGGCGCAGCTGAACACGTGGCTACGCAGCTGGTGTAGGAGGGAGGGTTTCAGATATGTTGATAATTGGGATGCCTTCTGGGGAAGGTGGGACCTGTACAAGAAGGACGGGTTGCATCTGAACTGGAAGGGGACCAATGTCCTGGGTGGAAGGTTTGCTCGAGTAGTTCGAGAGGGTTTAAACTAGTATGGCAGGGGGGTGGGAACCTGAGCTGTATACCAGAGGTGAGCGTTGATGCAGGTGAGGCAGTAGCAAGAGGTAGACCAGCTAGTGGGAAGGATTTTCCTGGGAAGGAACCAAGGGATCGGTTAAAGTGTGTTTGCTTTAATGCAAGGAGTATCAGGAATAAAAGTGATGAACTTAGAGCATGGATCAGTACCTGGTGCTATGATGTTGTGGCCATAACAGAGACATGGGTTTCTCATGGGCTGGAATGGTTGCTGGATATTCCAGGGTTTAGAACATTTAAAAAGAATAGGGAGGGGGGAAAAAGAGGAGGGGGTGTAGCACTACTAATCAGAGAGGGTATCACAGCTACAGAAGCTTCCATTGTCGAGGAAGATCTGCCTACTGAGTCAGTATGGGTGGAAATTAGGAACAGCAAGGGAGTAGTCACCTCGTTAGGGGTTTACTACAGGCCCCCCAATAGCAGCAGGGAGATTGTAGAAAGCATAGGTCGACAGATTTTGGAAAAGTGTGGACGCAGTAGGGTTGTTGTAATGGGTGACTTTAACTTTCCTAATATTGATTGGAACCTCCTTCGAGCAGAAGATTTGGATGGAGCTGTTTTTGTAAGGTGTGTTCAGGAGGGTTTCCTAACGCAGTACGTTGACAGGCCGACGAGGGGAGAGGCCATTCTAGACTTGGTGCTCGGAAACGAGCCGGGGCAGGTATCAGATCTTGTGGTGGGAGAGCATTTTGGTGATAGTGACCATAACACACTCTCATTCTACATAGCTATGGAGAAGGAGAGGATTAGGCAGAATGGGAGGATATTTAATTGGGGAAGAGGAAACTATGATGCGATTAGACACGAGTTAGGAAGCATGGACTGGGAGCAGTTGTTCCATGGTAAGGGAACTATAGACATGTGGAGATGGTTTAAGGAACAGTTGTTGGGAGTGATGAGTAAATATGTCCCTCTGAGACAGGCAAGACGGGGTAAGATAAAGGAACCTTGGATGACGAGAGCGGTGGAGCTTCTAGTGAAAAGGAAGAAGGTAGCTTACATAAGGTGGAGGAAGCTAGGGTCAAGTTCAGCTAGAGAGGATTACATGCAGGCAAGGAAGGAGCTCAAAAATGGTCTGAGGAGAGCCAGGAGGGGGCACGAGAAAGGCTTGGCAGAAGGAATCCGGGAAAACACAAAGGCATTTTACACTTACGTGAGGAATAAGAGAATGGTCAAAGAAAGAGTAGGGCCGATCAGGGATAGCATAGGGAACTTGTGTGTGGAGCCTGAGGAGGTAGGGGAAGCCCTAAATGAGTTTTTTGCTTCTGTCTTTACGAAAGAAACGACCTGTGTAGTGAATGAAACCTTTGAAGAGCAGGTGTGCATGCTGGAATGGATAGAGATAGAGGAAGCTGATGTACTGAAAATTTTGTCAAACATTAAGATTGACAAGTCGCCAGGCCCGGATCAGATTTGTCCTCGGCTGCTTTGGGAAGCGAGAAATGCAATTGCTTCGCCACTTGCGAAGATCTTTGCATCCTCGCTCTCCACTGGAGTCGTACCTGAGGACTGGAGAGAGGCAAATGTAATTCCTCTCTTCAAGAAAGGAAATAGGGAAATCCCCGGCAATTATAGACCGGTAAGTCTCACGTCTGTTGTCTGCAAGGTGTTAGAAAGGATTCTGAGGGATAAGATTTATGACCATCTGGAAGAGCATGGCTTGATCAAATACAGTCAACACGGCTTTGTGAGGGGTAGGTCATGCCTTACAAACCTTATCGAGTTTTTTGAGGATGTGACTAGGAAGGTTGATGAGGGTCGAGCTGTGGATGTGGTGTATATGGACTTCAGTAAGGCATTTGATAAGGTTCCCCATGGAAGGCTCATTCAGAAGGTCAGGAGGAATGGGATACAGGGGAACTTAGCTGCTTGGATACAGAATTGGCTGGCCAACAGAAGACAGCGAGTGGTAGTAGAAGGAAAAGATTCTGCCTGGAAGTCAGTGGTGAGTGGGGTTCCACAGGGCTCTGTCCTTGGGCCTCTACTGTTTGTAATTTTTATTAATGACTTGGACGAGGGAATTGAAGGATGGGTCAGCAAGTTTGCAGACGACACAAAGGTCGGAGGTGTCGTTGACAGTGTAGAGGGCTGTTGTAGGCTGCAGCGGGACATTGACAGGATGCAGAGATGGGCTGAGAGGTGGCAGATGGAGTTCAACCTGGATAAATGCGAGGTGATGCATTTTGGAAGGTCGAATTTGAAAGCTGAGTACAGGATTAAGGATAGGATTCTTGGCAGCGTGGAGGAACAGAGGGATCTTGGTGTGCAGATACATAGATCCCTTAAAATGGCCACCCAAGTGGACAGGGTTGTTAAGAAAGCATATGGTGTTTTGGCTTTCATTAACAGGGGGATTGAGTTTAAGAGTCGTGAGATCTTGTTGCAGCTCTATAAAACTTTGGTTAGACCGCACTTGGAATACTGCGTCCAGTTCTGGGCGCCCTATTATAGGAAAGATGTGGATGCTTTGGAGAGGGTTCAGAGGAGGTTTACCAGGATGCTGCCTGGACTGGAGGGCTTATCTTATGAAGAGAGGTTGACTGAGCTCGGTCTCTTTTCATTGGAGAAAAGGAGGAGGAGAGGGGACCTAATTGAGGTATACAAGATAATGAGAGGCATAGATAGAGTCGATAGCCAGAGACTATTTCCCAGGGCAGAAATGGCTAGCACGAGGGGTCATAGTTTTAAGCTGGTTGGTGGAAAGTATAGAGGGGATGTCAGAGGCAGGTTCTTTACGCAGAGAGTTGTGAGAGCATGGAATGCGTTGCCAGCAGCAGTTGTGGAAGCAAGGTCATTGGGGTCATTTAAGAGACTGCTGGACATGCATATGGTCACAGAAATTTGAGGGTGCATCCATGAGGATCAATGGTCGGCACAACATTGTGGGCTGAAGGGCCTGTTCTGTGCTGTACTGTTCTATGTTCTATGTTCTATGTTCTATCTTCTGAATGATTCAGTATTCATCCCTCATCCAACATCACGTTATCATTGTTTGTGGGAGCTTGCTGCACACAAACGTGATCCCAACATTTCTACGTTACAATTACTACATTTTAAAAGTACTTAATTAGCTGTAAAATCATAGATCATAGAATCCCTACAGTATGGAAACAGGCCCTTCGGCCCAACAAACCCACACCGGCCATCAGAGCATCCCACCCAGACTAATCCCCCTATAAATCACCCAATCTACACATCCCTGAACACTAAGGACAATTTTGCATGGCCGACTCACCTAACCAGCGCATTTTTGGACTGAAGGAAACCGGATTACCCAGAGGAAACCCATGTAGACACCGTGCAAACTCCACGCAGGGGTGAAATTGAACCTGGGTCCCTGGCGCTGTGAGGCAGCAGTGCTAACCACTGAGCGATCGTGCCGCCCATGTTTCAAAAATGTTTTGAAAGGGTCTTTCATCTCAAATATGTATGTGTCTTCGTTTTCTTTCAGTTATGCCTTGTTCAATTGAATGTAACTTTTACAAGTGGTTTGTAACAATGAAGTCTTATGGTTTATGGTTGTTGGTGACTTTGTGGGAAGGCCGAGCTGTTGTGCCTAACCGTGGTGTAAGGGTTGAAAGGATGGGCCTGATGGATTCAGCAGATAGGTGTTAAGACACTCATTCCACTGGATTCTGATCTACAGCCTTGCCTTAGATATAGTTGCCAGGTTTCCAAAGGATCAGGAAACCTGCTCAACAGTGATAAAGCTAAAAAGCTAACTACCATGAGGCTGTATGTTTTTTTTAAATGTACATTTTAGATTTGAACATTACACCTCATAATTTCCTGTTTCAAATCCAATTGCTCTTGTCCCCTTATCATCAGTTTTGCTCCCATGGAGAACAAAGAGGTATTAACTTGAACTTGTCCTTAGCCAAAATTTTAAGTAGAACTTTTAACTATCTTGCCTACACCAATCCCAAGATCATCATCTGAACAGATGACTAAAATAATGTCCATGAGAATAAACTTGACATCACTAAAGGAAATTAAAATTATCTGATAAAGATGACTAATTATAGTTTAATAAAGTAAAAACTGTAAGAAATAAGACTAGTGGTGGACCATATGGCATGTCAGCCTGCTAACCTATTCAATTTAAATCTACTTTCCCTTATTTCTTGCTACCTGAGATTCTAACAAATAAAACAATTCTGAGGGATCTACTATCTATGGTTAACTGAAATGTTTGAAGATAACCAGACGTAAAGAAAAGATGCACATTACTGCCGTCATAGAGGTTAACTCAGAAGACTGGACAAAATACTTAAAAAAAACAAACACAGATTTCCTGACATTGATAAGGAGGGAAAATTTGAGTATGAGAGAAAGTTAGGCAAAAAAAATAAAAACAGATAGGGAAAATTTGTTCAGATGTTTAAAAATAAATTAACAAAGTAAATGGTGGTTCTGTAAAAGACGATTCTGAAAAAGTAGTAATGAAAGATAAAGAGATGGCAGATGAGTTGAACAGATACTTTTCGTCAGTTTTCACTAGAGAGAATACAAGTAATATCCTGGAAATAGCAATAGATCAAGAATTGAAAAGAAGAGAGGAACTCAAGAAAGTTGTAATAACTATGTAAATAGTGCTGATTAAACTGTTCAAACTGCGAGTTGAGAAGTCCCTGGGTCCTGATTCATTTTGTCTTAGGTTCTTAAAAGAAGTAGCCAGTGAACTAGTTGATGTGCATCCACAGTTCTTTGTTTCGATTTGAACATGTTGATGTGTTGGTTTTAATTTTGGGAGATCAGATTCAAGCAAGCTTCCTTTACATTGGAATATAGCTAATGTAACTCGTTTATTCAAAAAGGGAGGAGGCAGAAAGCAGGAAACTACCAAGGCCGTGATAATAAAATGTGAGGCTGGATGAACACAGCAGGCCAAGCAGCATCTCAGGAGCACAAAAGCTGACGTTTCGGGCCTAGACCCTTCATCAGAGGGTCTAGGCCCGAAACGTCAGCTTTTGTGCTCCTGAGATGCTGCTTGGCCTGCTGTGTTCATCCAGCCTCACATTTTATTATCTTGGAATCTCCAGCATCTGCAGTTCCCATTATCTCTCAACTACCAAGGCCGATTAGCTTAAAATCTGTCATGTATAAAATGTTCGGAGCTATTATTAAATATGTTATTACTGAGCACTTGGATAAGTTCAGGTCATCAGGGAAAACCAACATGGTTTTTCAAAGGGAAATCATGTTTAACCAACTTACTAGAATTTTTTGAAGAAATAGCTTGAGCTGTGGATAAAGGAGAACCAGTGGATGTATTGTACATATATTTTGAGAAGATATTTGATAAGGTGCCACATCAAAGATCATTGCGGAATATATAAGGCCATGGTGTAGGAGGTAACATGTTGGCAAGGACAGATGATTGGCTTGCCAGCAGGAAGCAGAGATTAGGAATAAATGGGTCTTTTTCAGGCTGGCAGGTTCTCACAACGTATGCCTCCGGGGTTGTTGGTTGGATCTCAAAATCTTTCCAACTTATATAAAGGATTTGGATGAAGCGATGAAAGATATGGCAACTAAATTTGATGATGACAACAAGATAGATAGTGAAGTGCGTGGTGATGAGGACATAAGGAGCCCATAAAGGGTGCAGGTAGATTAAATGAGTAGGCAAAGATCTGGCAAATAGAGTACAACATGAGAAAATGTGAACATGTCCATTTTTGCAGAAAGAATAATAAAAAAAACAAATTATCTAAAACGTAAGATATTGCAGAGCTCTGAGATGACTTGACTTCACTTGATTGAAAGAGCAGTACTCTGAAAGCTTGTGATTTCAAATAAATCTGTTGGACTATAACCTGGTGTCGTGTGACTTATGATGTTGTCCACCCCAATCCGACACTGGCACCTCCACATCATGGTTACTATTCATTTATGCTCGTGGCTGATTATCCAACTCAGTAGCCTATCCCTACCTTACCCGCCACCGTTTGATCTCTTTAGCATCAAGTGCCAGAAGCAACTCCTTAATAAAATTGTATAATTTTTAGGCCTCAGTTGCTTCTTGTGGTATCAAATTGCACAGCTCACCAATGTGTGGGTGAAGAAATTACTCTTTATCCCAGTCTTAAATGGTTCATCTAGAATTGTCATACAGTGACCCTGGTTCTGCACTCCCCAGTCATTGGGGACATCCTTCCTATATATACCCTGTCTAGTCCAGTTTGAATTTTATAAGTTTCAATGAGATGCTCCCCCCCATTCTTCTGAACTCCAGTGACTATAATATTAGCAATTTTAAACTCTCCTTATAAGTCCTGTAATTCCATAAATCAATTTGGCTAACTTTTACTGCACTCCCTCTTTTAGTAGAACATCCTTCCCTGGATAAGGAGACCAAAACTGCACACAGTATTCAAAGTGTAGTTTCACCGAGGCCCTGTTTATTCCAGAAAGACTTTGCTGCCATTGTACTCAAATCCTCTTGCTATGAAGGCCAACAAACCATTCTTGACTGCTTGTTTAGTCATCACAAATCATCATCAGGTAAATCTCAGTCTAACTCTTAAGTAACTAGCGAACTTTATAACACTGACACCCACCACTATCTACATAACTAATGATCCTGGAGCCATTTTCGCAAATCTTTTCTACATGGTTTCTATGCCCGTCACATATTAAGAATTGGATGCAGTGTGCCAGTTGAGGCTGAGTTAGTGTTTTATACAAGTTTAACATAGCCATATTGCTCTTGTACTGTTTATCCTTATTAACAAAGCCAAGGATATCATACGTATCACTCGCTACTGTTTTAACCCATCCTTTGGCATTGAATGATTTGTGCACGTACATGCCATTTCAAATTGCACCCTTTTCTTTTACATTGTCTCTCCACTTTTTTTTTCCTGACTGAAATGTATCATCTCACATTCTTCTACATTGAACTTCAACTGCAACTTGTCTGTCTACTCCATCAGCTTGTTCGAATCCTTTTTAAATTTTACACTGCCATCCTTCATTTCAAAGTGCTTTCAAGTTTCAAAATTTTGTATTATCTGCAACACCTCTACAAAGGTGTGTCCTTCCTCATGAATTCTATTATTTCCATGATGACTGATGTCAGACTAACTAGCTTGTAGATCTCGAAGCTCCCCTTCCTTGAGGCGTTCAAGAGAGTCTTGGATGATTATTTGATTCAAAATGGCATGTAGGGAGATGGGGAAAAGGCAGAAGATTGGCACGAGGTAATACAAGGAGTGCAGGCACAATTGTATGAATAGCCTCCTTCTATGCTGTAACAATTCTGTGAATGTGTGATTTTCTGATTTTCTTTGAGACCCTACCCACTTCACTGCCTGGAAACATACTTCCAAGGGACAGTCAGAATAAAATCTCATTAATGGAATGATAGGCACAGGTTGTGAAATTGATAAGACATTCAAGAACTTCAATGAGGAAATCACGATCACAAATAATACATTGTTTACAAGGACTATGGATTCAAGGATTTTAGTGTGGTTTATGAAGGCAGATTTGAAGGGAAACGAGAATAATTTGAATTGTACTGCTGCTGTGTGTTGTTTCGGTCAAAGAGCATCAGTTTACACTTAAAATACTTAGTTGCATGTACTTTGTGTCCGCAGCATTTCATTAATTTTTTTGCTCATGCTTTTGTGAAATCTGCTTCTAAAAGGTGATGGTTAATATAGGAACAAAAGTAAGCCATTCAGCTACGGAGTTCTGGGGTGGCATGGTGACACAGTAGTTGGGGAGGACACAGTGGCTCAGTGGTTAGCACTATTGCATCTGAGTGCCAGGGACCAGGGTTTGATTCCAGTCTTGGGTGATGTCTGTGTGGAGTTTGCTGTATGGATTTTATGGTTCTGTGATTCAGTGCCACTATTCAATAAGATCATGTCTCATTTGATAATCCTGAACTCTACTTTCCTGCCTTTTCCTCACAACGCTTGATTCCCTTAATGATTCAAAATCTACCTGTCTCAGCCTTGAATATGTTTGGTGAGCCAGCCTTAACAGCTCTCTGTGGTAGGAATTCCATAGATTCATAACCCTCTGAGAGAAGAAATTCTTCCTCATCTTTATTTTAAATGTGTAACCACGTATAATCTGACATAATACCCTCTGGTCCTAAATGTTCCCACAAAGGGAAGCAACATTTTTGAATTTGCCCTGTCAAATCCCCTAGAGATCTTGAGCTGGAGGAACACAACAGGCCACGCAACATTAGAGGATCAGGAAAGCTGACATTTCAGGTCGGGATACTTCTTCAGAAAAATGTCAGCCTTCCTGCTCCTCTGATACTGCTTGGCGTGTTGTGTTCCTCCAGCTCCTCACTGTGTTATTTCAGACTCCAGCATCGGCAGTTCTTACTATCCCTAAGGATCTTGCATGTTTCAGTAAGGTTTCCTCTCTTTTTTTTCTATCTAATGAGTACAGCCTAACCTATTCAACCTCTCCTCATAAGACACTTCCCCCATGCCTGTAATTAGCCTGGTGAAAACTCTTTTGCCTGCCTCCAATGCCAGTATGTCTTTCCTCGGATAACATGCCCCAAACTGTATACAGTATACCAATTGTGGTCTGACTAGTGTCTTCTCGCAACACCTCCCTACTTTTATATGTATATCCCTTTTGAATTGAAGGCCAACATTCTATTGGCATTCCCTGTTATTCACTGAAGGTGGATGCTGGCATTTTGTGACTCATTATGATCAGGACTCCCAAATCCCTCTGTCCTGTAGCTTTCTGCAGTCCTTTTCCATTTAAATCATATTAAGCTCCTCTATTCTTGCTGACAAAGTGTAGAATCTCACATTTCCCCACATTATACTCCATCTGCCAAGATTTTACGTTTTCATAACCTGGCTATATCCCTCTACAGACTCTTGATGTCATTCTCTCCACTTGCCTTCCCACCTATTTTTGTGTCATATGTAACCTTAGCTATAGTACTTTCATTTCCCTCATTCAATATCATGGTTGTCCCTTAATGAATTGCTAAATGTTATGTCATAAATTAATTTCAACATTGTACTTCTCACACTCAATCCAGGATCATTTGTCTGTAACAAGAAAAGCAATGGTTTTCATACTGATCCATTGAGCATCTCACTACATACTTAATTTCTGTGATAAAAATATCCCTTTACCACTACTCTCTGTCTTGTAACTAGCCTTTTTTTTACACGTTATTACAGGGTCTTTAATTCCATTTGCTTCTAGTTTTGGAATAATCCTGTTAGGCGGTACTTTATCAAATGCCTGTTTATCATATGGGAATCATTCAATGCCTTCATCAGTCTTTTCTGTTACTGGATCCAAGAAGTCAATCACATTTGTCTGTCACAATTTGCTTTGAATAAGCCCCTACTGAATATCCCTTAATAAAGCTAACTTCTCTAAATAAGAACCAACCTAGCACTGAAAAATTAATTGTAGTAATCTTCCCACCATCGATAGTAGATTAGCCTACTGTTACCAGAGTTTTTTTCTCCTCCCTGTTTTTGAACAACGGTGCAACATTTACAATCCTCCAGTCCTCTAACAGCATTCCAGTTTATTAGGAGAATCAAAATATTGTGGTCAGAGCTACTTGTATTTCCCTAGCAACTGAGGATACATTCAATCTGGACTAAGTGATTTGTTAACTTTGAGTGAAACCAATGTATTCAACACTGCCTTAATAACTAATTTAACACTATTTTTGTTCTTCACTTCTCTCCTGTGACATTGGCCTGGATTTTGCAGCTGTAATGATGGTAAACTATCAATGATCACCTTTGTTATTTCATCAAAACTGACAGTAACTTCAGGAGTTCAACTATATGTGCACAACATGAAAATATAGAAGTTGCTATCAGCGTGTCTTCAAAGGGTCCACCATTGAAAGTCCAGTGGACTGCTATTTCTTTTGCAGTCTTAAGTTAAGGCTGCTGTCTCTTTTGCCGTCTTAAATTAACGAGAACTTCCAAGACCATAGGTCTTGCTATTGTTATGATCCCCTTAGAGACCAATTATCTGAAAGATCTGAACTTAACGGAGACCTGATAATATGAAATTTTACTTTACAGTAAAAAATTTATAACAATCAAACACAAAATCAAACTATTATTAAACATGAGTTAACAGACAGATTGGGATTGATTTTAGACTGCAAACCACACTTTTATGTCAGATACAACTAAGAGAGATCTTACGAAATTTTGTCATCAGTTCTAGACTCAAAATCCTTCTAAACAAAGAATGGAATCTTACCAGGTTGTAAATGATGTTGGCTATGATGAGATGAGCAGTAAAATCAGATGAGATGGTTGTCTTGACATGGAAATCATCTCTTCACAACTTTTCCCTTTTCTCAGGCAGCAGTGAATTGAATTGAATTCCACAAGCTTTATTGCCACATGTACCCAAATGAGTACTGTGAAAAGTTTACAAGTTGCCATATTACAGCACCATCTGAGGTGCAAAGGTACTTAGGTACAAATTCTTAAGTACAAATTCTTAGAGCAAAAGAATTTGAAAAATAAAGAAATAAAAAGCCCAACATTTCAGATCATTGGAATAAATTAGAAAATAAACAATATAAATAGTTCCAAATAACAGTCATTCCAACCCAATCCATACTGGTACTTAGCGTGTAGTCCACTTCAGGCCGCCAAGCAATCATCACGCTGACCTGAGAGATCATCACACCAAGTCCGTGCTGAGGCCAGGAGTCCAAGGACGTTCACAAGAAGAAAGAAGTAAACAAAACACAAAAGAGAGAAAAAAGGAAAGAAACAGACAGAGCCGATGAGCTCCAGCAGAGAAGTCCTACTCTGCTGCCTACTCTGGAATGGTGAGATTCTCACTGGGGGAGTGGTGAGATCCTAAAGTATAATTGTTACCATCCTAACTTGCTGCAGGTAGTGCTCTTTCCAGGCTGGCCATACAAACTAGCCATTAGAAAGACTTGTGATGGAAACCAAGGTGAGTTCTTGGCGGGTTCACCTCACTCCTTGTTCCAAAAAATTCTCCATGTTGGTAATAAAAAAACTGAAGAGCAGGGCATGATCCATCAGTACCAGCTGCATGTACCCTTCCACCACAGATTTACTTCACTTTAGGATAGTAGAATTTTACTGAAGGAGGCTATTCCCTTCCCGAAAGAGCTACCCAGCTAATCCCATTCTCCAGCTTTATTTCTGCAGGCCAATAAATTTATCATTTTCAAATGTATATCCAGCTCTCTTTGGAAACTCCTATGGAATCCACTACTCTCTCTAGGAGCACATTTCAAATCCAAACAACTCTGTGAGGTTTCTCCTCACCTAGCTCTCTTGGTGACATCTTGAAGTTGTGACCCCTAGTTATTGACGTAGCAACTAATGGATACAGAATTTCTTTCTTTGCCCCAGCAAGATTACACATCTTTTTCAGCATCTTAATAATGTCACCTCTTAATTTTCTCCGCTCCAAGAGAATAAGCTCAATTTCTGAAATCTTTCCTTTTATCTTAAATCCCTCATCGCTGGTGTACAGGGCTTTAATGTATGGTATGATTAATGATTTGTAGCATCACTTCCTTGCTTTTAGCCAGTATGCCTCTATTTATAAACTTAGGGCTTCTATAAGCTGTCTTGACAACTGTTTCAACTTGCCTGGCCACTTTCAGACAATTATGCATTTGAGCCCCGAGGTCCCTATGCTTCTCTACTCCCTTCAAAATTGTACCATTGATCCTATTGTCCCCATGCTTTTCTACTAAAATGCATTGAAATTCATTTGCCAGATGTCTGTCCATTTGTCCAACTTGTTAATGGACCTGCAAAAAGTTGCTTAGTTTCATCCTCACTATTCACTATTTTCCTTAGTACTATTTGCAAATTTAAAGATTTTGCCCACATTACCCATCTCTAAATCCTTTATGTAAATCAGAAAACGCAAGTGTCCCAACACAGATCCCTGGGTAACACCACTTTCAATTTGTCTCCAGACTGAGAAATTCCCATCTATACCTACTTGCTTTTTCCTACTTTTTAGCCAACATCTAATCCATGCTGCCAAGGACCCATCAATTCTAAACATTTCTAATTTTCTAACCAACTTGTTATGTGACTTCGTATCAAATGCTCTCTGGAAGCACCCTCTCTGAGGGTGCAGCTGAGAAAGATTCTGGGAGGAGTCATCTTGGTCAGTGTCACCGAGGAAAAGAGTACAGAAGAGTTGCTGTCAGTGAACAAGGGCAGCACAGTGGCTGAGTGATTAACTTAACTTGCACATCTTTGGACTGTGGGAGGAAACCAGGAAAATATGCAAACTTCACACAGACAGTTGCCCAAGGCTGGCACTGAACCCAGACCCTGGCTCTTTGAAGCTGCTGTTCTAACCATTGAACCACAGTGCTAAAAGGCCAACAATGTTCCTCCAGTACTTTTCAACAATGATTTAGAGAGGTTGAGGAACTCTTGAGGTTGAGTACATCTGTAAGACAAAGAAGCAGAAGGCATTGTAGCCACTGGTTAGTAGTTATATTTGAATCCTGCCTAATGTGTCTGTTGCTTTGGGATTACAACTGTTATTTGGGTGTTGATTGGTTATCTTTGTCTCCTGACATGATCCCCACATTTCCTCCTGGCAAGGCAACAGTCCTCTTCTTCAAGATGATAACGACATAGATAATAGACACTAACCCCATTTCCATCTGTGCGGCCTGTTCCATGTTGACTTCTCCTAGAAGGCAAATGAGTAAGACACAAGTGTGAGTGCCATAGCTGCTGGGCTGGCACATGTGCTGGAAAGGTGTGGAGATATTTCAAGGGAGTGAAGAGGCAGTGCAGAAGGCATGCAGGGTTAGTGGTGTAGGTGGAAGGAGAGTATCAAGAGACAGTGAGATAAGTTGTTGCATGGAACAGAGCGGCTGTCAGAGCGTAAACATGAGTGGAATTTGGGCTCAGTGGCACAGTTAAGTGTCCGGTAGCAGTATTGCACTTACCCTGGTGGAGCAGAAAAGCATTGCCATTCTTCCTGCCCGGTTGCTTAGTCCTCCTCACCTTTAAATTGGCACTGACCTGGGTGATGATCTCCAATCAGGCTGGATGATATGGTGGCATAGTCTCTGTTTCAATCTTCCAATGACAGTGACTCCTTTACTCCCCATACCTAACCTACCTGATATATGCATTAATATGTTATTTTCAAGTGACAGAAGTATGCCGCAATATGGATTTGGCCATTTCCAGCTTCTAGACGAGTTTCTATCTTCAGTTTTGTCTGTATGTCTCTAATGGAATCATCAAATGAGATTGCATAGTCATGTACTTTTACTTGGTTCAACCAGTTTTGTTTTCTCAAGTTTTCATTTGCAATCTCAGTTTCAGCCTCACTTTGCTTAGATGCTAAAAGGTTCCATTTTCTTGTTCAGCATGTATCTGTCTCTAAAAGTACAAGCTTTCCAACGCATGCTTTTAAAAAAAAACGAGAAAAGGTTACACCTTGTTGAATAAGGTATAACTGAGTTTTTAATGTTGTATTTCTACTTCTATTACAATCAGTAACTGACATTTAAAATTTTCTATTAGTTGAACATGAACTTTCTGCATCATTCTTTATTTTTATTTTAACTTCTATCTCATTGCAACCATAAATTTATTTCTTGCTGCCGTGTTAATATGTTTGACCTAGGCCTGCCGAAGTGCTCCAGAGAAGCGCAACATAAGCTAGACGAATGCACCTCACTTTTTGTTTGGGCACTTTACAGTCTTCAGAACTTAACTTTGAGTCCAACAACTCCAGAGCTTAAAGTTTGTCCTCCATCTTGATGTACATTCTCACACAGCCATTGTCCACTTGATGTTTGTTATGATGTTCCTAAGGCTTTACTATGGTAAATAATATTGAATGCCTCCTTTCTGGCCAAACAAAGATAAATAGAGTTATAGAGTAATACCGCACAGAAACACATCCTTCGGCCCAACCAGCCCATGCTGGATGTAATCCCAAACTAAACTATCCCGACCACAACTTGCTGCTTTCTATCCCTTAGACAATCTTGCGTTCATGTTACCACTAACTCTCATCACTTGGGTTGCAATTTTACTATAAATTGGATCTTCATGTAGTTGTCCATCAAATGCTTTTTGAATATCCAAACATAAAATATCAACAGCGGCGGCGATGGAGGCGGATGCGGATTTGGGTATCGGCGGTAGCCCAGCACCCGGTGATCCGGGGCTAGGCGATAGTCTGCCGTGTGAGGCATCTGGGCCGCAGGACAGCCCGACACCCGGGGAACCCGGTCCCGGTAGCATTGTGGTACCCGGCCCTGGTGGCAGAGGAACACCTGGGGATCCGAGGCCCCTGCTCACGGCCACTGGAGAGCCGAGGCCTGCCGTCCCAGGTTCTCCATCCTCTGCACCATCTCCCGCGCAGTCCCCGGCCCCAGGCAGCCAACGGCTCCTGTTTGTGGATGACCTTGTGTCTGGCACCTACAAGGGGGCCTTGAGGCACGGCATTGTCGGTTTAATTCATGGCGAGGTCAGTAGCGGTGAGAGCTCGGACACGGACGAGGAGGGCGCCGGCCGGGAGCGACCCCTTAAGAAAGGTTATGTCCGGGTGCAGTGGTATCCCGAGGGTGGCAAGCAGGACGTGAAGGAAATCAGGGTGAGATTGGCATGATGCTGAGAGGGGGCTGCTGGGGTTTCGGTGAAACACTGAAAGAATGTTTTCTGTTGAACTAAAATGTAGAACTAAGGCATAGTAGGAACTCTGGGCAACAGTATTTCTTTTAAAATGGGATAAAGGAACATTTTGTTTGAGGGTTGAATGCCTGTAATTCCCTTCCTGAAAAGGCAGCGGATGCACCATTTTTAAAAGGCAGAGGTGGATAGGTTTTTGATTACGAAGGGTGAAGGGATACGCAGAAACGTGGGGTTGAGGTTAAAATCAGATCAGCCGTGATTTGGAAGAGCTGAATGACTGTGTGTAGTTCCATGTTCCTGTGGTCTTTGACATGTATGTTGGTGTATATATGATTCAGCTGTGCTGAATACCCTTCTGCCTGTGCATTGAAATCCTAATTTTTTTTCCTTTTTTTAAAAAAAATCTCCCAGGCTAGACAGGGTCCACTTTGTTCAGGTTTGAATGAGACCATGTTCTCTGCCTCCTGCCCAATTTTGTAAAGTGATCATCACTGAGAAGAATTCACAACTTCCCCTGACAAAGGGTTTTGGCCCAAAACGTTGACTTTCCTGCTTGGATGACCTGTGTTTTTTCAGCTTCACACCTATAGAGTTTTACACTTTTCTGGCGGTTGCTGTTGTGCACCAGTTCTGTTGATTTTCCATTCATGAAATGTACGTGTACAATGATGTGCAGAAACCTTGGTGGATGGTGAGTTACCATTGACCAGAAACTTATCTGATCTGTTCACATGTGTTCTATGGCTGAATGAAGTTTAAGACCGAGTGTTGTGTAGTAATTAGACTCAACTTCTGAATCCTGAAGCTTGACAACCAGTTGTAAATAGAAGCCAGGAGTGACACTATTCTGTTATGGCATACTAATGATGCTGTAAGTTCAACACTGTCTAGGGCAAAGCAGTCTGCTTGATTAAAGGCCATCAACCATCTTAAACAACTGCTCCCTTCACCATGGGTGTGGTGTGACTGCAGTTTCTCCTAAGTATAAGATTTACTGCAGCAATTGTGTAAGATATATTTTAAAATTGGCTTTCTCCATGGGACAGCAGTGTCATTGGGATGTTTTACCATGATAGGTAAAAGAACCTAAACTGAGTTCATTAATTTGTGACTCAAACTACTGTATTGTTGTAAAAGCTGATCTGCCTCTTGGAGCTTGAAATCTGCTCTGACCTGGTCTGGCCTGTGATTTCAGGGTCAGCGATATGGTTGACTCTTAACTGCTGTATGGTTTAGCAATGCACTCAGCTATGTAAAACCAAAATTACAATGTTGATCAATCTCCCCATCTTCAATGGAATTTAAGAATGTGCAACAAATGTTGATCTTGCCAGTGACACCCACCACGTTCCAAGAACAATTAAACTCGCCACTACTGTAGAAACCTGAAATCAGCAATTGTTTGGGAGAACCATAACTTCTCTGTCCAGCTCACTGTTCCAGGAGCTGAGCACCTGGAATTTCCCAGTGTTCTGCCTTTCAGTTGCTCCTATTGGCATCATCCTCCAGATCAGCTTTTACAACAATACAGTAGTATTCACTCAGAGCCAAAACTCCTGGAGTCCATGAGCTTTTAGTGGATGATTGAGTTTGGCTTTGAGACAATATTTTGTGTTATCATGTCTTTGATCTTATTCCTTCAACAAAGTCTCCTCAAGCCTCACTCTATAAAAATTGTCCTCTTGTTTTCATTACCTTCACCTCCAGCAACAAGTCCAAGGAAGTTGTGGTATTTTTTCTGTCACTAAGATTGAGACTATCTGATCGGCAATGTCTGTTGGATTCCTCCCTACCTGTACCATCCTAGGTCAAACCTCCTTGAAAGCTTATTCCTGCCCGAGTTTTACTCCTTGGGTTCTGTCCCTACCCCCTTTCACATTTTCCCTCACTACCCCTCTTCAAACTGACAGTCGACCACTTTGACCTTGTAAATGCTCCCCCATCCAACATTATCTAAAGAAGCAATTGAGCAATCTGGGACCTTTTCTCATTGGAGGTTAGAAATATTGATAGGGTAAATACTAAATACATTCTCATTGCATTGGGGATTGTAGAGATAAGGGACACAGGTTCAGAATGAAGCATCTCCAATCTAGGATGAGGGTGAATTCTTCCCTAATTTTGTGAATTTCCATAAAGGGCTGTAGAAACTTTAATCATTGAACGTATTTGGTACTGAGTTGTAGATATCCTAAACCATAAGGGTATCGAGCTTTATAGGGACTAGGTGATCAGTGGAATTGAGACCCGATCAGCTATGGTTTTATTAAGCAAGCTTGAGGGACTGTGTTGATTACTTTCCTGTTTCTTATTCTGGTGTTCTTTCTAGAATCGTTGAATGAGGTTACCATTTTCCAAATTCATATGCAAGTTTCCTAGAACACTACATCTCTCCACCTAGATCTCTGCCCACTAATGGTGTTGAGATAGCTGTCTTACACAGAGTTGTGAGAGCATGGAATGCGTTGCCAGCAGCAGTTGTGGAAGCAAGGTCATTGGGGTCATTTAAGAGACTGCTGGACATGCATATGGTCACAGAAATTTGAGGGTGCGTACATGAGGATCAATGGTCGGTACAACATTGTGGGCTGAAGGGCCTGTTCTGTGCTGTACTGTTCTATGTTCTATGTTCTAACTGCATTATTATTATCCATCCTGTGTGTTCGGTTTTTTTTTGCAAAGCTACTGAATCACATTAGTAAGCTACTGAAAGCTACTGAATCACATTTCCGTAACTATTTGAAGGTTGAAGTTTGGGTGTGGGAATTAGGTGTACAGACCAGGCTATTTATTCAGCCAGCAACATTGTGCTCAAGTCCAAATGCCTTAATAATGTGATGTGGAGGTGCTGGTTTTACACAAGAGTGGACAAAGTCAAAAATCACATGACACCAGGTTATAGCCCAACAGGTTTATTTGAAATCACAGGCTTTCGGAATCTGCTCCTTCGCTCCGAAAGCTTGTGATTTCAAATCAACCCATTGCACTATAACCTGTTGTCATGTGATTTTTTTTAACTTAATAATAAGACAGAGTAGTTGTGGAGAAGGAACCAAAACTTGCACTTAGGATCTCATTACCTCTTAGGACATTCTGTTGGTTAAGAATTAGCCTTTTCAATCATGTAAAAAAAAACTGGTGACAGCACAGTGTGGAGCTAGAGGAACACAACAGGCCAGGCAGTATCAGAGGAGCGGGAAAGCTGGCATTTTGTATCAGGACCCGACCTGAAACGTCAGCTTTCCTGCTTCTCTACTGTGTTCCTCCAGCTCCACACTGTGTTATCTCAGACTCCATCATCGGTAGTTCTTACTATTTCTGAGTGAGTTTAAAAACCTGACTGACCTATATATGGTTGGATATTAGAGACTTTTATGAAAGATTAACTATAAAGGGACTTGTTTGTGAGGATGTCTTATCACCAGGAAGGAATCAGTGCTAAAATGTGAAATGAATAAAAGATGAAGAGCATTGTGAGTGGAGTGTAAACAGACTAAAATGTGTATTTGACAACCTTGGGAGCAGTACAGCCTGGAAAATTTATAGTTTCTTGCAATTGTACGTGAAATCTTTGTATTAAAGAATGTTTGTAACGAACCTTTAAAAATCGGCATTAATTTTAAAGGGATCAGTTGTAATTTTCTTGAATATCAAGTAATACGAGCCCATGTGACATGCCAGCCCTTGACACAGAAACAGCACCAACAAGAATGAAGCACTATACAAACAACTATGTAACCAGACACACTAAAACATAAAAAGAAGCTACTGCTGTAAAAAACAGCAAAGCTGCAGCAGGGGAGAGAAGAGAGAATGCACATGTGAAAGAAAATAAGTGTTTTAAACGGAAGTGTAGTGCCTTTAAATGGAATGGAAAGCTGAAGATGGGGTTAGATCAGAGATTATGAATTAAGTAATTTTACTGCTGTTGTGTCACATTTGCTTAGCAGGACTAGACTGTTGGACATAATTAATTAAGCAGTCTAACGGAGTCTGTGGAAAATATGTGCCATCAGGTCTGTTGTAAATCTGAATTTTTGCAGGAGTGTGCAGTTTGGGTGATTGTCCGTAGGGAGCTCATGTGGAAGGCAGTTGCTTTTGAACAAATCGAGGGAGAAAGTGCAATATCATTCATTCCAGAGGCTGATTTGCAGAACTTCAGAATTTCACACCCTGCCACAAGAGTGATATACTTGCTGTGCTGCTCAATGACTCGAAACTGATACAAAGATCTGTGTTATGTCATGATGTTATAAATTTCTTTAAGATCACCAGTAGCCTCCAGGGAAAATAGCCCCAGCCTATTCAATCTCTTCCTAATGCTCAACGCTCCAACCCTGACAACATCCTTGTAGATCTTTTCTGACCCCTTTCAAGTTTCACAACATCTTTCCTATAGCAGGGAGATCAGCATTGAATGCAATATTCCAAAAGTGGCCTAACCAATGTCCTGTACAGCCACAACATGATGTTCCAACTCCTACACTCAATGCACTGACCAATAAAAACAATAAAGAGAAATAAAACTTTTTTTACTTGAAATACATTTGCATGTAAATACATGTTTAAATTACATTGATTCCGATTCAAATTATACTCAGGGTTACAAAAAGTGTAATTTTATTGGTAATATCTTCATTTGCAGTATTGAATGAGGGGTATAAAAAGAAGCAGATCTGAGTTAAAGATCAAGGTGAAATTATATATCTTTCTTTAAAAAAATATGGTAGTTTCTGGGAGTTTTGATCTGGAGCCTGGAGATTTGACTGTTGACCGAACAATAGTCAGTTGAGATAAAAATGGCCATTTAATTAGAGGCAGAATATGCAAGTTTGATGCAGCCATGGACTGTAGCATACAAAGGTAAGGAGATCTTTTGTTTGAGGTGGAAGATGGGGTTGCATTTGGTGTGCAGTGCTGGAAGCAGAGAAGTAGCTGTTGGATCTGTATGAGAGTAAAGGCCAGGTGCCCTTTGGTAAAGAGTAATGTGTGGAAGTAGGAGTCAACGTTAAAACTATGCAGTTTGGCTTGACAAGCCAGTGGAGATTAGAACCCAACCATTTATCTTATGAATTTACCAAAAGTGGGAGATGAAATTATCCTTCCTATGCATATTAATGCAAGAAAAAAAGATTTGGGAGGTATAGTGACTTGTGTTTTAAGATTACACCTATTATGGATATAAGCATATTTTAGGTAGCATTATGGATTAAGTATTGAGATTTACTGAAGTGAGGAATTATGATTTTCACTTACCGCAACACAATTCAATCATAATCAACATCTTTCCAATAAAAGTTATAGGTGTGAATTGGTTGATGCTAGCAGCACAAGCTTGTAACATATTCTCAAATGATTTTTCACTGCATTCTATCTTCTATCCACTAAAATTCATCAAACAATAATTTAAATTATTTAAGGAAACTAATTTCTTGGTCTCCCTATCATATCTACTTGTTTTGAAATTAACAGTTTGAGCAATATTTTCTTGTTATTGGAAAATCAAAGCTAGTATAGTTAAAAATAAAGTCATTGCTATTTTATTGGTTATGTAGACCAATTTCAATCCCATGGCATCTTCACAACGATAACTAAACTCATATGATGACCAAAATAACAATGTGATTTGCACAAATTGAGGAAAGGTTAATTAACATTTCCAGACGTACTTTCTTTCTTTTGCAGCTAAATATGAATTCTGCCCCGACATTCATGCATTTTCCACCAAAGGGCAAGCCTAAGAGAGCTGACACCTTTGACCTGCAGCGAATCGGATTTGCCGCTGAACAGCTTGCAAAGTGGATAGCTGACAGAACTGATGTGCATGTAAGCTCTTTAAAAATGTTCAATAAAAGTTTAGCTTATTTAATGTTAGTGGAATTAATGCTTCACTAAGAATATTAATATTTGTGAATCTTCTATCATTTAACTGTGTTGCTACTTGTGCAGTAACATGTCTCTTTTAGATAGCTTTTTAATGCTGTATTTTCTGTGTTGTCCCCAATTTTGAAAAAAACAAGGGATATGAGCAGCATTTATTTCCTGGCCCTTGTTGCTGTGAAGAAGATAGTAATGAGCCACCACCTTGAACCTCTACAGTCCACATACTTCTTCCTATGATGCTGTTACAGGGGGATTTCCAGGATTTCAATGCAGTGAAGATGAAGGAACAATGTGACCTGGAAGAAAACTTGCAAGTGGTGTTATAACTTTGTGTCTACTGCACTTGTCCTTCTAGGTGGTAGAAGTCACAGGTTTGCTAAGTACTATCAACGAAGCTGTAGTGAGTTGTTAGAATGACCTTTGCAGATGGTACATGATGAATTTTGTGGTTTCCTGTATCCTAACTCATGTAACATACAAAGTGAATTCCAGGTTCTTATACAGGCAGATGTCTTGCCATTTATGAGAAACATTAACTATTTGCACGGCTACAACATCAGACTTACAGTCTGGGTTCATTGCTTACTGATCTTACTGTACGTACCGTACACAGAGCTAACTGACTGAATATATAACACTAACATGACACAAAAAGAGAGACTAAAGGTGAAATGCTGCTCCTATCCCCTGAATTTTGTTTTAATTGGGGGCAACGTAGAAAACACAGCACTCTCAACTCAATCAAAAAGAGATCTCCAGGACAAGATGCCTTGGTTGCAAAATTCAAAATGTGTGGGGATAAAAATACATCAAATTGAGACACATTGTGTAAGTTGGCTTTTTCTTGCAGCATATTCATCATAGAATCACGAAGATCTGTAGCACAGAAAAAAAAACACACTGTGGCCCATTCACACCCTTGCTTGTCAAAAACATCCATCTAAAGGTCCTTCATATGTGGGTTTTCTATTTTGGAAGGGTTAAGTCTGATGGTAGATTGATGAGTAATTTTTACCAGAACATCACCTACCATGATGTCATGTATCTGTGCTGAAGATATAGGTCTGGTGGCCCTTGTTATGCAGTAGTAGTGTCCCAACCCCTGAGCTAGGAGGCCTCTGTTCAAACCCCACCCACTCCAGAGATGCGTTTCCAAACATGCCTGAGCAGTTTGAGTAGAAAATATCTACAGGCCTGTCTACAATCTGTGCCATTTATATAATCTCATTTCTGGTTAAAGTAGGGGAACCCTCTTCCAATGACACATGCGAGGATGCATGCTGTGTTGTCACTATCCATTCAGATAATCTTGGAGGACATACAGCATGATCAGATCCAATGTTTATGTAGTTCTTATGGATTGGCAGTGAAACTTCACTCCAAGTGTACTGACGTTATGGATGGATGCATACCATTTGTCGTAGATGTGTGACTATTGTCTGGCATGATATCTTGTAGAACCAAGTCATCATTTAGTTGATATTTAGTTGGGATGTAGCACGTATTTCTTCGCAGGACCTGACTGTTATTCGTTACAATATCACATGAGCAAGTCTGAACAAAACAACACAGTATCTTTTTCAAACTGCAATGTTCAGATGAACATTTAGAGCACATTTTTTTTGTCAAATGCTTCATTCTTTCTTATAAGTTCCAACGACTGCATACTTATTGATCATGCACCCACTCCATTTACATCCTATTTTAAATATGTTCTTTTGCATGCATTTTGGTGATGGGAGTTTGTGTGGATCAGTGTTCCAAACAGGATTTGTTGATGTGCACCCAATATGGCAATCAACATGTCAACAATTGTTACACTGGTATTATCTTTGATTTGTCACGAGAAAAGATATTTGATGAAATAATAGCCAGAACATAATCGCCACAATATCAGTCGCAATCTGGAATGATGACTCAGAAAAGATGTTATATGGAGGAAAGAGAGAGCTTCTCTTATCCCTTGTGGTTAATGTAATTGATGTGTTTCACATGATTTGTTTAGATCATCAACAACCTTCTGAATGCTGAGAAATACACAGATTCATGTGCCAGTCTCTCTATTGATTCCATAGGTCCTATATATACGTAGTGTAGCGTGTCCTGGTGTAGAGCTTGCAGAATTACAATTTGCTTGAAGATTGCATTCCAGGAGAATCCTGGTTTGTCTCTGAATGCCCAGTACAGACATGTTAGCTTAGGAAACTGGTAGATGATGATTTTTGTTGATCATCTATTGCAAGCGGTAATCATCTGACATGGCTTGGTAAATTCTTTCTGCTTAGCAATAGCCAATGTATATGTGATCAATGTTATGACTAATTTCCACTTGAGAATTGCATCAGTAGTTGGTTTAAAAAATTATCTTTGTTCTGAATGAGGTTTGGAAGTCAGCTAAATGCAATGGAGATGGTCATTGAGAACCTAATTTTTATTGTACTTTTAAATTTGACCCTTGAATTTTCACAAGCATATATGATGGTCATCGAGATGCACTTGAGAGGATTTTGACAGATTATTTCTAATGGTTTGTGGCTAATAGGAATAGTGAATAGAACAAGTAATAGTTTGTTGAATAGAAATGTGTGAAAGTACTATCCTGAAAACCAGAGCAAGAATATCTCTTTCAGTGTTGGAATAGTTCGCCTGAATGCTGTAAGGACCTGAGAACTAAACATAATAGGCTTGTCATCTTGTAATGTAAATGCTCCAAAGCCTTTCTGGAATTCATCTACTTCCAGTATGGTGAACGAAACCAGATCATAATATTGAAGTATGCATTTACTGGATCATGGAGCATTTTTGAGAGATTGAAAATTATGCAGGTATCCTCCACGTATCTGTGCAATATATTTTTGTGGAGATCTCCAGGAGAATATGTCTTGATTGCAAAATTCGGAATATGTGAGGATAAAATATGAAACAAACTGAGATATCTTATTTCTTTCTTGCAGCATAGACATCACATAGTCATGGGGATCAACACTACAGGAAAAAAACACTTCAGCCCATCAGACCCATGCTGGTCAAAAACACACACCTAATCTTTGTAAACATACATTTTCGGCTGTAGATGGTTCATGTTTAATGGGTTGATGAATAATTTAAACCAAAGTTGATTTGACATTTGTTACTGTTGGATGTTTCCTGGCCACGGTTACAAGCTAAATTGAGGCTTGCATCTTGCCCATCTTACTTCTTTCAAGGACTGTAATGTCATTTGTGCTACAGAGATAACCGAATAGATTCTCACCAATATAGAATGAATGTGCCCTTTAAAATATTCCAGATGGTAATCTGAAGAAGCAATATCAACTGAAGGTTGTTCAAGAAGTCAGTTCATGTGACTCCAAGGGTAGATTTATGAAACAATATCTACTCTTGGTATCAGTCTTGGAAAAGTGCTTGGAACCTGAGAATTTGGGATTAGGCTGATTATGAATCTTGTGTGTGCGTCATTTAACACGTTGTTCAGTTGCGATGGATCTAAACCTATACTTACTGTTGGGATGAGATGTCAAAGAGGTTGTGTGTTTAGCACAGTTGATATTTATTCAGATCTCTTTTACCACACGTGTGGGAGAGGCTGCTCTGAATCTGACTTTCACATGGAGCCCAATTGCCCTCTTCATTACTCAGATGGAAGGAGTGGTCAATGACACTGGCTTCCCTTGCTGAATACAGGATTTTAATATATTTTGTGTTGCAATAATTGCATTCAATGTTGATGTCATTGTTCCATCCCCTAATCTATACATTCAATCCTGTAAAATACTCAATCCATGATGGATGCCCCGAAGGACAGCCATGATCTCATGATATTTTCATTCGACCTTGGGATTTCACAATCTACCCTATTAATTTACATTTTGGTGTTAACAGTCATACTCTTTCTCAGACAATTGTCAGACTTGCTTATTTCGCAATCTGTTATTCATTGTATCCTTATCAAATTTTGTTATTCATTTTGTATATCCTATTATCCTAATCACAGGAGATATAAAAGGATACTAATTCATACTAATTGCTATAAATTTAGCATATCAATTCTAATATAAAGTTAGTTATATGGTTACGCCTAATGTTAGAATTCTTTAGCCAGAGTTGTGAGTGGTTTCTGCCCCAGCTGACCCTATTACTGATTCCAGCCACATGCTGTCTTCTAAAATGAAATGCATTGACCCTACTCTAGATATTTCTAAACTAAGTCTTTTACTTAATAAGACAACATCTGTTCCATTAATAAGACTGAAACTCGGTCACTTTGGCAGTTCAATAATATTGTCTGAATTCCTAGGTTTTAAAAAGCATAATATGATTCTCCTTTTAACTTTTCATCTGTCTGTGTTAGAACATAGAACATCATACTTTACTTTTAATCCTCGTTAAACTACAAACTTTGAGTTGGCTGTACCCAGACATCTCTAATCAGAATGTCGCTTACAGATATCTGCATCTATGGTTTATACAGAATTGGATGTATATTAATTTGTACAAATCTTTGTTCTGCCTAGACCCTGTTACCTTGAATTTATCTGCTTCTCAAAGCTATCGTTGTCCTAACTTATGATTACACTTTAATACTAAACCATGCAAGCTAATTCCTACACTGCAGCTGAAAATCTTCTCTGGCATATTCATGCCAACTAAAAATCCACAGGCAGCCATCATGTGCCACCTCTGGCCATGGGCTGCCCCAACATTTACAGTACCATTAGTCAGCAAAAACTTATAATGAAGCTGCACTAATTAATACGATGCTTGATTTTCTGGATGATGCTGTTTTGTACCATGGAATCTATTTCCACTTTAAACCCTTCTTGATTATTGTGTTTCCAAAGAGAGTTGATGGTCAGTTGAGCATCATCTGTCAGATGTAGTACTGTATCACCCTTTAAAGTTGTCGATAGCATCAAACCAGTAAGGGTGGGTCATGGCGTGTGAGTGATAATGGGAACTGCAGATGCTGGAGAATCCAAGATAATAAAATGTGAGGCTGGATGAACACAGCAGGCCCAGCAGCATCTCAGGAGCACAAAAGCTGACGTTTCGGGCCTAGACAAAGTCTGTTCATCCAGCCTCACGTTTTATTATCTTAGGGTGGGCCATGGCTATTGTTGCAGTCTGAAATCTCTGGCGTTGCAGTGGAGGGATTTGGAGATTGTTTATGTATCTTGTGTAAATCCTTGCATACTTGTAGACCAATATTAGATGCTTCATTTACTTCAATGATGTAACAATTTTTGCATGCCCATCCTAAGGATTTGTATTAGTATTAGCAGTTGAGACAGATACAGTCAATAAATGTGAAGTTAGACCCATGGATAGCAGCTAGCTCTCCTTGTGTGCGCCACCGCATGCTGTGCTATTTTCGCGACTATATCCTGTGTAAGAGCAGTGAAGAGTTGATACTTATACAGGCAGTAGTGCTGATTTTGGCATTTAATGCATGTTTAATTCCTACCTTTTAGGGTATATCACTTCGATGGACAGAAAGCCTTCTGCATTTTTGTAGAAATCAGTGTGGTATGTTAGTTGGGCAAGATACACTTTTGGACTGGGTTTTGTAAGCTTACGTGTTATGGATACCTTTTACAGATGGTCGACCTGCTGAAATACAACGGATGGAAAATTTGAAAAATTTCTTTTATATTTGCTCCAACCCATAAACATCTTTCCACGTTTATGGTGACCAGTACTATGCACTGTACTTCAGATGTAGTCTGACCAATGCCCTGAAAAACAGAGGCATAATCTTTCTACTCATGTTCAATTCCCCCCACAATAAACTACAAGATTTTACTCATTTTCCTGATTACTTGCATACTAGCCTTTTGTAATTCATTCACCAGGATACCCAGATGTCTCCTCATCTCCAATCTCTGCTGTCTGGTACCATTTAGATTATATACTTCCTTTTTTTGTTCTTTCTGTCAATTTCACACTTTCCTACATTGTACTCCACCTGCAACATCTTTGCCCACTCACTTAATCTATCTATATATCTTTGTACACTCCTTATGTCCTCTTCACAATTCACTTAAAAATTGTAATAAGCTGAGGCCCTAGGATTGACCCCTTGGAGTGCACCACTGGTGACATCCAGCCAGCCTGAAAAAGACCCACTAACTCCTACTCTCTGCTTCCTGTTAGCAAACTATTCTTCTTCCCGTGCCAATCTATTAGCCCCAACACTGTGAGCTTTTTGTGAAACTCATACTGGACAAGATCATCAGTTTTCCTGATCTAAGGATCTTTTTATAGCAGTCCAGTAACCTCATGGTTACCACTGTGGATAACAGAACACTTTTTCTGGAACAAAGACAAAGTTGCTGGAAAAGCTCAGCACGTCTGGCAGCATCTGTGGAGGTGAAAACAGAGTTAACGTTTCGGGTCTGGTGACCCTTCCTTAGAACATTTTTGCCCTCAGTTTCATTCCATTATTTGAATAAGTCCCTGCCTTCTGTTATAGATTTTGATGTCATGTATCTGGGCATTAGTTTTGACATGGCAAGTTTTTATCATGAACATTTGGTCGTACAGTAACCTTACCATTGCAAAGCTTGTATGTATGCATAAAGCCCATTCAGCAATTTGAATGCAAATCGTATTACAGCTTGTTTAGTTATTTTCAGACAAAGAACCTATAACACAGTGCAACTGTGGTCCTTTGGAATTTTCTTTAAAATTGCACAGTACTTTTTGGGGTACACCAAAATTTTTGAGTTACAAGAGTATTGAAAACATCTCACCAATTTCTGAGAACATAAAAATTCAGTTTAAAGCACTCCTGCTGATTATTCTCAGAAACTTGCATTAAAGTTGAGTCCAGCGTTTGCATCTCAATTGCAATTCACATTAAGAGAGACATAAATAAGGGTATCCTTGTGGATGATATGAATATTTGTTTTTCAGATTCGTGTATTCAGGCCTCCTAACTACTCAGGAACCATTGCCTTAGCTCTTCTAGTTTCGCTAGTGGGTGGATTATTATATCTACGGAGAAATAACTTGGAATTCATCTATAACAAGACAGGATGGGCCATGGCTGCTTTGGTATGTATTCAGATGACTGGAGTTAAATTGCTATTCCAAATCTTTGTTGCAAATTTTGTGATATTGTGTTCAGTGGTAACATGAATTGCAATTTTTTTTGCTAGTTTTTGATGGTTTTTTTGAGTGTCTGTACCTGTCCCTATAAAAATTGAGTGCTGGAGAAACGAGGCAGATCTGGCAGCATTTGTTGAGAGAAAAACAGAGTTAACGCTTCAAGCCCAGTAGCACATCATCAGAACACCTGTTCCTACATCTCACTCTGCCTTTCAAAGGCGCTCAAGAAAAATATACCTGACCTATATTCTCCCCAGATAGGCCTCTAGACCATGCAACTATCAGCAGTTTGTATGACAGTTAAGTAGCAGATTTCTGCCTTTGATTATCAATGTGCCACATATTTAGTTAGTAAGATTTTCAGTTCAAACAACATGACTCTTCTTGTGGCTTACTGTAATCACTTCAAAAAAGCAACTTACTTTGTTGGGTGCAGCTTTGGGTACAGCATGTTAAATCGACCGATTGATTGATTTATTGCTGTGTGTACCAAAGTACGGAGAAAAGATTTGTTTACGAGCAGGACAGGCAGGTCATAGTAAACAAGGATGTCTAAGTCAAAAAGACTGAGACAGAGGCACACAGATTATATTGCACACGGGGCACGCTAAGCGAGACCAACTTTAGAGAGATCCACGTTATTTGAGGCTAGGGAGTCCATTCATCAGTCTAATAACAGCTGGGAAGAAGCCAGTTCCTGAACCTGCTGGTGCATGTGTTCAGGCTTCTGTATCTTCTGCCTGATGGAAGAGGTTGTAGGAGATCATTACTGCTGTGTAATGGGTCTTTGATGGTGTTGGCAGCCTTTCCACAGCGTGGAGTGTCCTTTTTGAGGCATGTTGTTTGGGCAATAGTATCCCACTTTTATTTGATCTAAGTGGACTAGATGCGGATATTGACTTGCGCCATGAAATGTAAAGTAATTCTGATTCATCCTCAATAAGAATGGATCTCACCTGAATTAACACAAAATATCATGTAAAACCCAATCGACAAACTTGAGGGTATTTCCTTTGGAGTCTACAGGAATGAAAATGCAGTGCGTTGCTGCAAGTTTTTCCTCTGATCTAATGCCAGGACAAATGCTGCTAAATTGACATAGTTAGCAGACTTGGAGGAAACTCATTGTATTTAATTCTGAAAAATGGATACTCATGCCACTGACTGTACTTTAGAACAGCAGCTCTCAGCATTCGAGACTACAGACCATTTATCGGGCAAAAGACCCTGTGAAGCACCTACCAAGCCTTTTTCAGCTGCTCCTACTTAGCACTATCAAACATCTAATCAGAATTAATAGGATGAATGGCACTTATTGCGATGAGACACCAATGAGGAAATATCTAGTTCCGAACTGAAGAGCTTTAGCCTCATGTCAGGCATCACGTTCAGCTGGTTTTCAGAGGGGAAATAATAAAAGATAGCCAGTTACAAAGGAGCAAAACCAGCTGGTCATGAAGTACTTAGGTCAGTAATAGCTGGTAGTGAAATACAAAGGGACTATTACAGCTGATCGTGAATGACGGAGGCACAACTGCAGTTGGTAATGCATAGCACAGGGGGAAACACCAACTAGAATGACAGAGCAGCAATACCAGAATAATAAAGGACAGCAGTAGATTGTTGTGTATTACGAAGAGGCAACAGATGCTGTTAGTGAGTTATAGAGGTCAGCCATTACCTGGTGCTGAAATACAGAGACCAGTACGAGCTGACAGTAAACTACGGAGGGGCAACAACAACACGGAGTGAATTCGAAGTGTTAGTGAATTAGAGTGGGGCAGCAGTAAATGGCAGTGCATTACAGAGGGCCAACACCAGAGATAATGGGAACTCTGGAGAATCCTAGATAACAAAGTGTGGAGCTGGATGAACACAGCAGGCAGAGCAGCATCTTAGGAGCTCAAAAGCTAATGTTTCAGGTCTGGTATTATAGAGGGGCTACAAGAGTTGGTTGTGTATTAGAATGGGACAACACCAGCTGGTAATCAATTACAGAATTGCCACAACAGCTACTATTGAACTATGGTGGTGGAAACAAAAGCTGGTAATGAATTACAGATGAGCCAGCCATGCTCGTCATGAATTGTACAGGAGCAACACCAGGTAGTAGTGAAGAATGGGAGGGTCATCAATATCTATTATTGAATTACAGATGAGCTACAGCAGGTATCGAATTACATTGCAACCACAGCTGGAAGTGAAAAATACCGGGGATGAATCTGCTGTTCTTGCATTAGAGAGAGGCAACAGCATCAGGTTGTGAATTACAAAGGGGCAAAAATAGCTGGTAGTGAATTACAGACATAGTTAACTACAGAGCAACACCATAGCTCACAGTGAATTACATAGGGGCAATAACTGTTGATAGTACAGAGGGGCAACAACAACTGGTTGTGAATTATGAAGTGGCAACAATAGCTGGTATTAGAGTCATTGAGTCATAGAAATATACAGCCTGGAAACAGATCCTCCAGTCCGACTTGCCCATGCCGACCAGATATCCTATATAAATCTAGTCCCATTTTCCAGCATTTGGCCCATATCCGTCTGAACCCTACCTGTTCATGTACCCATCCAGATGCCTTTTAAATGTTGTAATTGTACCATCCTGCACCACTTCTTGCTAGCTCATTCCATATACACAGCACCCTCTGGAAAAAGTTGCTCCTTAGGTGTCTTTTATGTCTTTTCCCCTCTCACCTTAAACCAATGCCCTTTAGTTTTGGACTCCCTCACCACGGGGAAAATGCCTTACCTATTTACCCTATCCATGCCTCTCATGATTTTATAAACCTCTATTAAGGTGACCCCGCAGCCTCCAATGCTCCAGGGAAAATAGCCTAAGCCTATTCAGCCAATCCTGACAACATCCTCATAAATTTTTTTATAAGCCTTCAAATTTTACAACATCCTTCCTATAGAAGGGAGACCAGAATTGCACGCAATAGGTATTGAATTCCTGAGGGACCACTAGTTTTGAACTTCCCATCCTGGGGAAAAGACCTTGCCCATTCATCCTATCCATGCCCCTCACAATTTTATAAACGTTTATAAGGTTACTCCTCAGCCTCTGATGCTCCAGGGAAAATAGCCCCAGCCTATTCAGCCTCTTCCCATAGCTCAAACTCTCCAACCCTGGCAACATCCTCATCAATCTTTTCTGAACACTCTTAAATTACATAACACCCTTCCTATAGGAAGGAGACTAGAATTGTATACAATACTTCAAAAGTGGCTGAACCAATGCCATAACATGACCTCCCAGCTCCTATACTTAGTTCACTGACCGGTAAAGGTAAGCATACCAAATGACTTCTTCAAACCGTGACTCCACTTTCAGGGAACTCTGAGCCTGCACTCCAACGTCTCTTTGTTCAGCAACACTCGCCAGGACCTTAGCATTAAGCATATAAGTCTTGCCCTGATTTGTTTTTCTAAAGTGCAGAACTTTGCATATCTAAAGCTCATCTGCCATTCCTTGGCTCATTGGCCTGTCAGATCGAAATCCCCTTGTATTCTGAGGTAATCTTCTTCACTGTCCGCTACACTTCCAGTTTTAATGTGATCATATGTATGTATCTTTACACATAGCTGGTTGGTGCAATATTTTCATTGGCAGCCACGACAACAATCAGCTGTTACAAGCAACTCTAATTGGACAAGTAGAATAAAATGAACAATTTGTTTAGACTAGCTTCTGTTACTGGAACAGGAACTCATAATACCATTTTCTTTTTGCTGAGGTTGAAAAGTTGGCATGTATCAAGTAAGACTAACAAAGTGAGATTGATCTTTGGTTCATCTTTATTTTTTCACAGTGTGTGGTATTTGCCATGACTTCTGGACAAATGTGGAATCACATTAGAGGCCCTCCATATGCCCATAAGAACCCACAAAATGGCCAAGTGGTAAGTGATTTGCAATTAAAGAATAGAGTATGATCCGAATGAGTTGACGTTGAATCTTGGATGGTATCTGTTTAGTGTATTTACTAATTGAGCATGGTTATTAGGAATTTTTGAAAGTTGTTGAGCCTCTTTATAGAATAAAAGCCCATTACAGTACAGAAGGAGACCATTTAGTCCGTTGAGTCCGTTGAGTCATGCTGGCTCCCTCTAGAACAATCCAACACTCCCATTCTACTGCTGTACCCCTGCAGCCCTGTAGGGTAATTGATTTCCATAAAATATCCATTCAATTTCCTTTACAAATTATTTATTGTCTGATTCCACCTCTCGTTAGCAGCACAACTCACTTTATTATTTGAGAAAAATCCCTTCCTTACTGTGCTTTTCCGCCCCTTTAAATCAGTATTCCAAAGTACTGTCAGCATATGAGAACAGCTTTACCTTTGCCTACTTTAAATAAATTGGCTGCAGAACTCACACGGAGCCTCATCAGAGCTTCATACAGATAGAGCATAAGTTTAATTCTTGTTGAGTAGCAGAGGCTTGGATTGGTTAGCCATAATTTTCCTGTTTTTGTATTAATTATCAATGATGTATGAAGACCAAGATCGCATATACTTTGCTACTGCTTCTCCCAATAGATATTACTTTTGAATTCCACTATGACAGATGGTGAAATTTGAATTCAGCGAAAATCTAGAATAAAAAGTTAGTCTACGTATGATACGAAACCACTGTTAATTCTCATAAAAACCAAAGAACTAGGTCAGGAGATGCCTACAGGAACAGCATCGGAAATATTCTACACGCCCCGCCACACTCATCACACTACCCTACATCAGGAACACGTCAGAACTCACCACAGGACTTCTATGACCGCTAGGCATCAGAGTGGCACAAAAGCCCGCATCAACCTTACGACAAGTGCTTACCCGAACTAAAGACCCACTCCTTGTCATGGACAGGACCAATGTCATCTACAAGATCCCCTGCAGAGACTGTGAGAAACCCTACATCAGACAAACAGGAAGGAAACTAACAGTAAGAGTACATGAACACCAACTGGCTACAAAAAGACACGACCAATACTCACTCATCTCAACCCACATGGACAAGGAGAACCACCACTTCGACTGGGACAACACCAAAATCCTGGGACAGGCTAGGTAGAGACAAGCAGGTGAATTCCTGGAAGCATGGCACTCCACAAAGCATGCTTTTAATAAACACATTGAACTCGACCCCATATACACTCCACCACGGAGGAAACCTGGAAGTGACGTAATCCATCACAACGGACCCCAGAGTTTAAAAACCAGGTGAGAGAACACCCCGACGTTTCATCAGAGGCTGCAATGAGGATATTAACCAGCACGGTAACAAAATGTCAGCGGAACAACAAACCAGCTCGCCGAGCCAACCAACCTCAACACCCACAATTCGAGCTACAGATCTACTCCAAAACCTTAAACACTATATTTGTTAACCCACCTTGTTCGTTCAAAAAAAATTTCATCAAGTTAGGTAGACATGCTCTCCCCGTAAAATCCATGCTGACTGTACTTGACTAATTTCTACCTTTCTGACATTTAATACCATTCATCACAATCTTTTTCAGCAATTAATATATGGCCCACAGTCAACATTATGTAAAACAATATCAGATCATTATCATTATTTCTGAAGAAGGGTCTCGACCCGAAACGGCAAACTTTCCTGCTCTCCTAATGTGCTTGGCCTGTTGTGTTCATACCGTGTTATCTCAGATTCTCCAGCATTGGCAGTTCCTACCATCTCTGATCATTATCACACTGGTTTTGTGGGATCTTGCTAAAAAATAAATTGGGCACTGCATTCTCTAAATGATGACTGTGATTGCACTTCAAAAGGTGTTTTGAAAAATTAAGTGATGTCAGCTGCTGCTCAAGCTCCCAAAACCAGAACTCAAGCTTTTCCAGCATGGCATGTGCAGCTGTCCAGGTGCAAGAAGTGTCCTCGAGATCCAACATAGCTCACAATGTGTATTCAGTGTGGCTGGGGTGTAGACTTTCATTGGGTTTACTTTGAATATTAATAACCCAAGGCACTTCTATAACAGGATTTTCCAATTATTCTTTATTAAAGCAAATACACTAAAAAATACTGCAAACATTACTCCAGAAAACAACAATGTTATTGAGGAGAATACTGACATACAGGCTACTGGACTAGGTGGGATTGAGGTTCACAAGGAAGAGGTATTAGAAATCTTTCAGAGGGTGAAGATAGATAAGTCCCCTGGGCCGGATGGGATTTATCCTCGTATCCTCTGGGAAGCCAGGGAGGAGATTGCCGAGCCTTTGGCATTGATCTTTAACTTGTCATTGTCTACAGGAATAGTGCCAGACGACTGGAGGATAGCAAATGTGGTTCCCCTGTTCAAGAAGGGGAGTAGAGACAACCCTGGTAATTATAGACCAGTGACATTTAATACCATTCATCACAATCTTTTTCAGTAATTAATATATGGCCCACAGTCAACATTATGTAAAACAATATCAGATCATTATCATTATTTCTGAAGAAGGGTCTCGACCCGAAACGGCAAACTTTCCTGCTCTCCTAATGTGCTTGGCCCGCTGTGTTCAACACGTGTACAGTTGTTGGTAAAGTGTTGGAAAAGGCTACAAGGGATAAGATTTATAATCATCTAGAAAAGTATAAATTGATTAGGGATAGTCAGCACGGTTTTGTGAAGGGAAGGTTATGCCTCACAAACCTTATTGAGTTCTTTGAGAAGGTGACCAAACAGGTAGATGAGAGTAAACTAGTTGATGTGGTGTATATGGATTTCAGCAAGGCATTCGATTAAGGTTCCCCACAATAGGCTATTGTACAAAATGCGGAGGAATGGAATTGTGGGAGATGTAGCAGTTTGGATTGGAAATTGGCTTGCTGAAAGAAGACTGAGGGTGGTAGTTGATGGGAAATGTTCATCCTGGAGACCAGTTACTAGTGGTGTACCTCAAGGGTCGGTGTTGGGTCCACTGCTGTTTGTCATTTTTATAAATGACCTGGATGAGGGCATAGAAGGATGGGTTAGTAAATTTGCAGACGACACTAAGGTCGGTGGAGTTGTGGATAGTGACGAAGGATGCTATAGGTTGCAGAGAGACATAGGTAAGCTGCAGATCTGGGCTGAGAGGTGGCAAATGGAGTTTAATGCGGACAAGTGTGAGGTGATGCACTTTGGTAGGAGTAACCAGAAGGCAAAGTACAGGGTTAATGGTAAGATTCTTAGTAGTGTAGATGAGCAGAGAGACCTCGGTGTCCATGTACACAGATCCTTGAAAGTTGCCACCCAGGTTGACAGGGCTGTTAAGAAGGCATACAGTGTTTTAGCTTTTATTAATAGAGGGATCAAGTTCCGGAACCAAGAGGTTATGGTGAAGCTGTACAAAACTCTGGTGCGGCCGCACTTGGAGTATTGTGTACAGTTCTGGTCACTGCATTATTCGAAGGATGTGGAAGCTTTGGAAAGGGTGCGGAGGAGATTTTCTAGGATGTTGCCTGGTATGGAGGGAAGGTCTTACGATGAAAGGCTGAGGGACTTGAGGCTGTTTTCATTAGAGAGAAGAAGGTTGAGAGGTGACTTAATTGAAACATATAAAATAATCAGAGGGTTAGATAGGGTGGATAGGGAGAGCCTTTTTCCTAGGATAGTGACGGCGAGCACGAGGGGGCATAGCTTTAAATTGAGGGGTGAAAGATATAGGACAGATGTCAGAGGTAGTTTCTTTACTCAGAGAGTAGTAGGGGAATGGAACGCTTTGCCTGCAATGGTAGTAGATTCGCCAACTTTGAGTACATTTGAGGTGTCATTGGATAAGCATATGGACGTACATGGAATAGTGTAGATTAGATGGGCTTCAGATCGGTATGACAGGTCGGCACAACATCGAGGGCCAAAGGGCCTGTACTGTGCTGTAATGTTCTATGTTCTAAACAAATCTCAGCTACACCATGCACACAATCACAAATGAGTCTGTTTACATGAATTTGTCTGAAGATCAGACCAGAACAGATGATCCGCCTATTTTTTCCCAATGTGTAGCCAGTGATCAGACTACCTTCTTCCAGACCTAACTGTGTGCTGAGGCAAGCCTTCTTTATACTTATATACTTTCCATATAAAGATTTTGTACATTTAAATTTTGACACTATCCAATCTCCAGCAATGATCGCTTTGACCGTCGGCAAACATCTTAAATGTGCCATCTACCACAGAGAGTTTAACTATTTGCTCATTGAGACTTGCTTGTCTCTCCCTGAAAAGAAACTTAATCTTGCTTTTAATGTACTTTGATGTCAGCTGCAGCTTGCTTTAGCTTTTATGTCTTCCAATCATTCCTGTAGTATTTACGCAGCATAATTTTATGGCAATCACTAATTGTGAACTGATAAATAGTCTACATTATTACATCTGATTTACTTTGTCTGTTTTAAACAGAATTGCATCTTTTCCAGAGTTACTGTGACAGTACAAGTCATCACCGCAGCCAGAATAGTTAATTTAAAGAATATACATTCCTTCAGAAAAACATGGACACACATTAAAGCTTTTGTGATGGCGTCATCACCAGGCTTCATTGTTGTTTTTCATTTTAGTTAACTTCATTTTGACTAAATTATCGGTTACTACCTACAGAATTGCCTTGCCATGCCTCTGTTTATGAGGCTACTGTTTAAACTAATCAACAGTTAATTCCCCTGGAACCTTGATTCTCTGCCTTCATTGACTTTTTGCCACTGTTTTCCCTTGGGCTCACTTCCTCTATGCTCACTGTGTTTTGTGATACTTTGAGGGAATATTCAATTCAATGTTCAGTTTAAAGATGGTATGACCCTGAGATGCAACACTAAAAACTATTTATGGCTGATTAGTTAGATAGACCTGCAATGAGCATAAACTTTTAAATCTTAGTTAAATAGACAAACTGTTATTCACTAGTAGAAGCTCATGCAGGATTAGCAAGTTTTCTACTGCAAAAGATTTCCACCCCATTCACACTCCATCTTCCCTCAGGTGATGTCTGTCAAATATTTCTGCAGTTGTTTGAGGTTAGAGCTTGAAAGTTGATGTGTGGCATGTGATAAATAAAAAAATGTAAATTGTTTGTTTGTAGAGATTTGTGCCTGACATAAATGCTAGTGAGTGTACAAGGCAAGATAATAAAATGTGAGGCTGGATGAACACAGCAGGCCCAGAAGCATCTCAGGAGCACAAAAGCTGAAGTTTCGGGCCTAGACGCTTCGAAACGTCAGTTTTTGTGCTCCTGTGATGCTGCTGGGCCTGCTGTGTTCATCCAGCCTCACATTTTATTATCTTGGATTCTCCAGCATCTGCAGTTTCCATTATCACGAATGTACATTGCAAATGGGTTTCACAGGTACTTATGGCTTACTGATATCCACATAAGTATTTATGATACATACAGAGGATAATGCATTGGAAAAATAAAGGCTGAGGGCAAATCATTGGTCCGGAGGCCAGTCAGATTTTGTTTCTTCCAAATCATACTCAAGAACTTCAGCACATACATAAATTAAGGAAAGGGCTGATGACTATGATGTTCTGTAGCTTTCTTCACGCTAGTATGCCTGCATCGTTTTGGAATGACAATATTCTTTCAATTGAAATAAGAGGAAATAATTTTCATTGTTTATGCATATGTCACATGCATTGATTGACAATTACAAATTTGGCACTTGTAAATTTGATCTGACCACTCTTTGTCAAGCAGTATAAATATGCAAAACCTATCCTTGTTTTTGAGCTTCATGAATAAATGCAATTAGCTTCAACAGTGGCACCTGATTCGATTTTTAAACCTGTTTTCTACAGTTAGTGGATTTTATTTTATTATCATTATCTAAGTTCTGTTAACATAAGAATGAAGAATATAGCTTTTCAGGTTTCAAGTTAATTTATTAAAATTATTGTGTAAACTTTACAAGTTTGAATGGAGCTGAGGCATTGTTGCTCCAAATATTCTGAGCAATGGCATCACTGTCAGATTTTATTTTTTAAGACTTTATTTGCCTGCGTTTCTAGTTAGGGATATTTTAAATTTGAAAATCAAATTATTATAAAGACTTCATGCTATTTTAAAACAGTTTAATTTTTACCTTGAAACAAATGAGTTATTCATGTGTTAAATGTGCACTTACTATCACTATCAAAGATATCTGACTTTTACCACTTTAGTTCCAGTCAATAACATTTATTTACTTGTACTGGAAATAAAAATAATTTTACATTGTAATAATGAATACAAATTTAAGTGTACAATAACGTGAATTAAAAGGTCAGTCAAAAAAGTTGTATTTGGTGTTAACTTCCATGGCGAGATGATTTGGTGGGGTGGTGAGGGTGCAAGGGAAGTGGTAGTGATAATTTAATGTGTCAGTTGTAGTTAAGTCAGCAACACTTCTTCATTTTGAGTTTCAAGATTTGATTCAATATACCACTCCAGGGCTTGAACATGAAATTCAAAGCTGACTCTTCAGTGCACCATTACAAAATTGCTGCACCAAATAATGTGCAGGTTCCTTTTGCACTTGGAGGCAATAGACGAGGCACCATTGGTCCTATCAACAATGACCTGCTCACTTATACTCAGTTAAGGTGTTGTCGTGACTACGCAACTTCTGACCTCATCATGACCTTGTTCAAAACAGGGACAAAAGAATTGAACTGAAAAAATGAAGTAGTGAGAAGAGCACACCTTAGCATCAAGGCAGCATTTGATTGAATGTGACAGCACAGAGCCCTAGAAAGAAACTGAAATGAGTGCAAATCAAGGGAAAAGCTATGAAATCATACTTAGTATTTGTTTGCGGACAGTCATCTCAGTCCAGGATATCACTGCAGCAAGTTCCTCTGGTAGATATTTTCTACTCAATTTGTGCAGAGATGTTTTTCCATACCACTGGAGTAGGAGGGACTTGAACCTGAGTTTCCTGACTAAGAGGTATGGACATTACCATTGCATCACAAGAGTCCTCAAGGTAGTTCCAGAGTCCTAACTGCCTTCAACCAGTTCCATAATGACCTCCCCCTAATCATATGGTCAAAAGTGGAGATGCTCAGTGTTGATGCCATAATACCAAACATCATTTGTGACTTTTAAGAACAGTAATAAAAATAGAGGAACGGGAGTAAGGAATTTGTGCCGTTGTTCAATAAGGTATGGATGATCAGCTTCAGACCTCAACACCTCGTTCATGCTAGCTCATCCTTTCCCTCAAGTCCTTGATATTTTTAAAATCTATCTACCTCCTCTTCACGTATTTTCAGTGATCTAGCCTCCACAACTTTCTGGGTAGAGAATTCTGGACAATCAGTACCCTCTGAGACAAGGGTATATTTCAGTTCTGACTGAATGTGCCCTTATTCTGCAATTAGTTCACCTAGTTCGAGATCCTCCCACTAATGGAAACACCTTTTCAGCAGCTGCTTTGTCACAGCCCTCAAAATCTTGTGTATTCCAATAAGATCAACTCTCGTTCTCCTAAACTCTGACAAAGGCCGAATATATTTAACTATTCTTGATGGGTTGAGGCAGGAGAGGTGATGGTCTAGTGGTATTATCACTGGACTGCTAATCCAGAGAGCCAGATAAAGTTCCGGAAATGCAGGTTCGTATCCTGCCATGGCAGACAGTGGAATTCCAATTCAATAAATATTTGGAATGAAGAATATAGTGATGACTGTGAATCTATTGTCGTTTGCCAAGGAAAAACTCATCTGGTTCACTAATGTCCTTTCAGGAAGGAAACTGCCAAACTTCTCTGATCTGGCTGACATGTGACTTCAGACACACACAATGTGGTTGACTCTTAACTGCCCTCCACACAATTAGGGATGGGCAATAAATGCTGCCTAGCCAGTGACACCCTCATCCCATGAATGAATAAAGAAGGCCAACCTCTTCATCTTAGGAATCAGCCTCGTGAATCTCTTTTGAACTGTCTCTATACCAGTATATCCTGAGGATGAGTTGTCCAGGGTGTCCTGGAGGGAATGGTCTCAGTGAAATGATGGCAATGGAGGGGAGGGAAATGTGTGTCTAGTGGTAGCATTCCACTGGAGATGGTGGAAATAGGGGTTTATTACTCTTTGGATGTGGATGATCGTGGGGTGGAAAGTAAGAACCAGAGGGATTCTATCAATGTTTTTACGAAGAGATCAGGTGAAGGCAGAAGTGCAGGGAAATGTGTCAGACGTGGCTAAGGACCCTGTCAATCATGGCGGGGAATCCTCAGTTGAGGAGAAAGGTGCATTTTCTGAGCTTGACCCCTGCAAAAGGCGACATCATCAAAACGGATGAGACAGAGACAGAGAAACCCAGAGAATGGAATACTCTTTTTTACAGGCAGCAGGGTGCAAGGATGATGTATTTGAGTAATGTGGGAATTGATGAGTTTGCACTGGATGTTGGTGGGAAGTCTGTCCCCAGGAATGGAAATGGAGTTGTCGAGGAAAAGAAGTGAGGAGTCCAAGATGGATCAAATGAAGGTGAGAGCAAGTGGAAATTGGAAGTTTTCCTTCTGAAGGCGATTTACTTGACTTGAAATGTTTTCACTGGTCCGTAGGAGATTGAAGGTTGACCTTATGGAGGTTCATAAAATTACGAGGGGCATAGGTAAAGTGAATAGCAAAGGTCTTTTCCTAGGGTGGGAGAGTTCAAAACTAGGGGGCACATTTTTTAGCTAAGAGGAGAAAAATTTAAAAGGAACTTGAGAGGCACTTTTTCTCATAGAAGGTGGTACGTGCACGGAGTGAACTGCCAGAGGAAATATGCAGGTACATTTACAACATTTAAAAGACATTTGGACTGGTACATGAATAGGAAAGGTTTGAAGGGATAGGGACCAAATGCAGGCAAGAGGGACTAGTTTAATTTGGGAAACTTGGTCAGCATGGTTGAATTGGACTGAAGGGTCTGTCTCCGTGCTGTGTGACTCTGTAACTCTATAACTTCGCTTTCTTTTCATCAATGTTGCTAGGCTGCTGAGTTTCTCCAGAAATTTCTGTTTTTTGGTTCAGTTTTTCAGATGTCCAGCGTTGGCAGTTCTTTGTTTTATTCTATTTTTGTAATTTTGGTATCAATGTGCTTAGTTGCAGAACATATTCAAACAATGTTGTCAATGTACATTTAACAAACAACTAAATTTAAAAATAGAATCAAAATCAATTTATTTATGTAAATTTGGTTTAAATATCTTATTACTAACATCCCTTTTTACAGCAACATCATTTATAGACACTCAACCGCAATGAAATATCACTTGTATTTTCACTTGAAAATTTCCAATCAATTGACAAAGTGGTGAATATTTCCTTTCAGTGACTTTTTGTATATTCTCTAGATGTGATTCTCTGTGTCTCCCTGAGGTTCACAGGATCACTCTTGCTGTACCCTGGGAAAAGTCAGATCTACTAGTATTAGCAAAAGCAAAACCATTGCCAAATCCTGTTTCCTCAACTTTGAAATTGCCAATAAGTAAAAAAAAATTCCAACATCTACTAAAAGAAAACCAACATTGATATTACTGACTGTTCAAATGCCAACAACATACATTGAGTCCAACATTTTAATGACAAGGCAAAGTATTGGCAGAAAAGACAGGGAAGCCAATCCTGTATTCCAAATCCCTGTCTCATGGGACATGTTGTTTCTTATACCCAAGAATCTGCAGATTGAGAATTGGCCAGTTCTGTTATACGAAGACCCACAAGAGACGCTTATGGCCCAGCGTAGATGTAATCCTTGAACTGAGGGACAGATGCTGGGTATGGTGATGTAGATATTAGCACCCCTTCTTAGAGTGGAGAAGGGAATTATGAGGAAGCGAGATTTGAGAGACTCGGGCTGTGCATCCGCATTCAGTTGATTCACTGAGGGTATTTGAGAATCACAAATTTATTTTTAGCTGGCCCACAGCGATGAAAGGTGAAAGATCATGAATTTTGACTGCAAGCTTATTTTACACTGATACTTTTTTTATTTGGCAGTTTTATTTTGGAAGCTTGCAGCCACTTTTAAAAAGAAAATTAGCAACCTTATTGATGAGTGTTAGATGCTTTTAGATCTACCCTGCACTGGATTTGATTTTCTGACAGATCTTTGATATTTGCATGGAAACAAGAATCCTCTCTGTATTGCAGCCAATGGATTTCTCATGTGATCTCTCATGATTCTCCTTGTCTTTAGATAAAGAGAGAATATGACACAATGTCTTTGATTTACTTAACAGTAATAGAACAAGCAAACAATAACAATATATATTTTTAAAACAATTTTTAAGCTTACTAATCCATGAGTGGTAGGAGATCATATGGTTTTGTGATTGTTGTGCTGAGCTATGATTAAAGTAATATTCATGCATAGCAGTTCTTTTCTTTTTTACATCCTCTGTGGAAGCTATACAGTCTGCCTTTCTTTGAAGACTTCAAACAGACTCTTTGATTTGAACAAAACAGCATGATAAATACTTTCACAAAATTGAACGGAGAAGTAAATTTAATGATTGACAGCTTTTTTGAATTTAACTGGAAATCAAACACATATTTAAACAAAATCCACAGATGTTTGCATTTGAATTTAATGCTTTTATCCTTCCATCAGAAATGAAGCAAGCAAAATAAATGTTAACAGTTGTCACAATTAATTCAAGTCTATGCGTAACAATGTTTTTCTTTTTAACTATATATTTGCCATGAAATAATTAAATTCATCAATACCAAGTTTTAACAATGCTTTTTTTAACAGTGGTGCCACCTTATTGATAAATTTTAGATGTTCTTAGATCTACCCTGCAATTAATTTGATTTCCTGATAGACTTCCAGCCCTCAGCTCCATGTGGTACACTCAATTGTATCAGAATCCAGTGCTATGAACGCATTGATTATTATTTAGAGTTCATCATTGGATGTGGAATCACTGGCTAGGCTGCATTTATTACCTATCCTGTGATGAAATGTGTATAAGATAATTGCCCGTAGTGTTCGGGGGTGTGTGGGTTATGGGGATGGGTCTGGGTGGGTTGCTTCAAGGGGCGGTGTGGACTTGTTGAGCTGAAGGGCCTGTTTCCACACTGTAGGGAATCTAATCTAATAATTGTTATTGAAATATGGATTCTAGAATAGAGGCAAATGCGTGTTGTTCAGTTCTGTTATAGGACAGTATCTAAACTTTGCCAGAAGGTGTTTGACCACAAACACCTGTTGTGCTGCTGGAAGGATATTTATACTATTGGGTTTATAACTGATAGAATAAACATGTAACACAATATGTGTCAAACCAGTATGTGTAACGTTGAGGTTGGTTGGCTCACTGAGTTGGTTTGTTGTTCCTCATTTTTGAGGAATTCTTGGGCTGATTGGATGGAGTGGTGTGATTTGTTGATTAGGTGCTTGAGTCTTCTTTGTAGTTCTCTGGCTGATCTGTGTGATGGAGTGCTAGGTAGGGAGACTGTGGGTCTGAAGGGGACTTCCGGCTTGTGCGCTTTAGGGAGGCCGTAAAATCGGGTGATGAATTCTTGGGTTGAATGGATAGAGTGAGGTGATTTGTTGACTAGTTGCTCGGCAGGCCAACCAATGTCAACACCCACAACCCGAGCTACAGATCAACTCCAAAACCTTACAATATGTGTCATTCATATGTTTTACCATTTTTCCCTCCTGGATCAAGGATGAGCGAGATTTGAAAAGTGTTAAGTTTATAAGCGAGTTTATTTTCTTCCATAGAAAGGAATTCAGCCAGTTTAGGGATTAGTTACCTCAGAAGTCAGTTAAGTTGGTAGAACTTCCAAATGGAGAGAGTTTATGTTTACGGCATTGATAAAGGTTTGGTACAGTTATTAGATGCAAGAAAGTTTGGGCTCCCAAATTTCTGGAAAAGGTCTAATTGGCGGATTTTGGAAAGACTGATCAACTTGTTGTACAGTCCATGGCAATGAACCTGTCTGGATTCAGGAAAATATTACCCTAAAGACTCAAGATAAAGAATTTAATCTCTGTAATCATGTTAGCAAACAAGTTGAAACATTGTTTTTTTTTGTGTGTTTTAGATATTGTTAATTATTTTTGGTATTTTGATAGCTTTTCTTAAATTAGTTCTTCTTTTGTGCAATGAAGTCTTTTTGTTTACAGCCTCATGTATTACTCCATGATTAATCACTGCATTAACTAACTAAATCAAAAATACTGCATAAAGCTATGTTTAATTTTGGGATGTGACTTGTCCAACAGTAACAGCCACTGGGATCATAACAATCCCTAATTGCCCTCGAAAAACTGGTAGAAAGCTGCCGCCTCTCACAACTGGTGTCAGTGGAGTGCAGGTGCTCCCAACATGCTGTTAGCTAGAGAGTTCTGGACTTTTGGCCCAGCAATGATGAATGAATGATAATGTATTTCCAAGACAAGATAACATGTTATTTGAAGGGGAAATTGGGCAACACTGTACCCAGACACTTATAATTGTTCGTCCTAGTGGGAGAGATTACAGGTTTTCTGATTGGTTGACAACCTTTTTACTCCAGTGAAACCACGTGGCCAGCTGCTTTTGCAACACCCTTTCTTGTGTTGGCCATTTTACCAAAGACAGTTTCGAGTTGACAAGAATGCTCACATTGCAAGCTGGGCAGCCACCAATTAGACTCATTGAGAGCCATGCTTAAATATTGAGATTTTTGAATCAGCCTTGTTTCTTGACAAAATGGAGGTGTAGTTTGACTGCCTAAAAGAGAGCACTTAATAGCAGGTCAGAGTTCAGCTCTCCAGGACGACCTGTAAATTCACCCTGCCTGACTGGTAATTACAGCCACAGAATACACTGTGGTTAGAATTTCCCCACCTGACCACCGACTAATTTCCTGGTTACTTTCTCCAATTTTATCTAAATGTATAAAAAAAATGTGGCTAAGGCAATACTCACATTATAAGATACTGTCTTAGTTACTTATCTTCCAGTGCACCTGGGTACTTCTCTAAAAATGAAAGGCCTGCAATTGGCCCTCAAGCTCTGTCATCTTTAGTTGGCCAGGAAACCTGTTTTCATTCTAATAAAGTGGGTGCCCGTGTCAAACTTCTAATGAGTGACTGTTTCCTGTCGGGCCAGGTTTGGGAACTGGAAACAATCCTAGCACCTCCTTCCCGCTTCGAAGTAAAAATTCAGCCCATTGTTTTCCATAATTTGAAACATTAGCTAGCATCTTAAAAAGTTGATGGTTGGCCTAAATGTTAATAGCCCTCTTCCTTGGTATCAAGCTCAGTAATGTGGGAAAGAGTCTTATTGCTCCTCACTCCAAAACAAATTGAATTTAAGAGCAACTTTATCATGGCAAAGATGGGTCTGGTGACCCTTCCTCAGAACTGATGGTAACTTGGAAAATGTTGGTTTATATGCAAAAAAAACCCACCAAATAGGATTTTCTGGGCAGATCCATTGTTTCAGTCTGCTCCTGCCCCACAGCACTTATCTCTTCCTACTTTGACTTAGTCTTCTCTCCCCGTCCAGTCCTTGCTCGTGTACATCTGTGATTTCTCTGTCGCCAGTTTCAAAATCTCCAGTTTGCAGGCTCCAGCCGCCTCCTTTTTACCATAGATATGCAATCCCTTTATCAGCCCATTCCCCACCAGAATGGTCCTAGAGCTCTCCACTTCTCTCTGGGGCAAAGGCCTGAACTGTCCCCACCCACCACCACTGTACTCCACTTGACCAAGCTCATCCTCACCCTCAACAACTTCTCTTCGAAATCCTCTCATTTTCTTCAAGTCAGAGGGGTGACCATAGATACCCCTATGGGCCCCAGTTATGCCTGTCTCTTCATGCAGTATGTGGAACAGTTCTCGTTCGAGTCCTATTTGGCTCCCAGCAAATATCACTTTCTCCTATATTTCAATGATAGCATCGGTGCTGCTTCTCTCTCTCTCTCTCTCTCTCTCTCTCTCATCCGTAATTGAAAAAGTTCATCGATTTTGCTTCTAATTTCTCTGCCCTCACTTTCTCACTGGTCTATCTCTGACTCCTCCCTTCCCTTCTTTGACATTTCTGTCTCAATTTCTGGGTATTGATTGGCCACTAGTATCCACCATAAATCCATAGACTTCCACAGCCACCTGGACTATACATCCTCATATCCTGCTTTCTGTGAAAACTCCATCTCATTCTGTCACTTGCTCCATATTCATTGCATATGTTCAGATGAGGCCATCTTCGACGAGGGAGCCTCCAAAATGTCTACCTTCTTCCTCAACTGATGGACCCCCAGCACCAATGTCAGCACGGTCCTCATTGAGTCTGACCCATCTCCTGTACTTCTGCCCTCACCCACTCCCGTAGATCCCACAACAACAATAGGGTTCCCCTTGTTTTCCCCACCAGCATCCATATCCAGAAGATCATCAGATGCTATTTCTGCTACCTGCAGTGAGATGTCACCACCAGACACACATTCCTCGTCCCTCACTTGTCCGCCTTCCACAGGGACCATTCCGTCCGGGACACCCTGTTCTACTCTCTCTTCACCCCCAACAACCTCCCCACGGCCCTCCTCCTCCCCAATATCCAAGCGCCAAAACATACCTTCCAGGTGAAGCAACATTTCCCCTGCACTCCCCAGAATCTAGTCTACTGCATTCGCTGCTCACAATGTGGTCTCCTCTACATTGGAGAAACAAAGCACAGACTGGGTGTCCATTTTGCAGAACATCTACATGCTACTTGCAAAAAAAAACCCTGAGCTTCCATTTGCCTTCCATTTTAACACACCACTCTGTTCCCCGTCCAACATCTGTGTCTCTGGCTTGCTGTAGTGTTCCAGTGAAGGTCAGCGCAAGCTGGAAGAACAACACCTTATTTTCTGCTTGACGACTCTGCAGCCCTCCGGACTCAATATAGAGTATAATAATTTTAGGGCCTAAATTTTCCCGTGGTCCAGCCCCTACTCCACGTACCAGGCCTTATTATCACATAGCCTGCCATTACATAGTACCTACTGTTAGTCACTAACAGTCCCCATTAACAGCTATTCACCTTCCTAGTCAGATCATTATCGACTCCTTTGTCTATTTAATTGCTCTTCTCTCCCATTGGGCTGTATCCTATATCCTATTGTTTACTCCCTACCACCGTCCACTCCCTAACTTCTGCATATAAACTGACATTTCCTAGCTACGTCACTTCTGAGGAAGTGTCGCTGGGCCCGAAACATTAACTTTACAGATGCTGCTCAATCTGCTGAGCTTTTCCAGCAGCCTCTGTTTTTTGTAGCAAAATCATCATTAGGTTCGCTTTTAACATAGAACATAGAACATTACAGCACAGTACAGGCCCTTCGGCCCCCGATGTTGTGCCGACCTGTCATACCGATGTCAAGCCCATCTAACCTACACTATTCCATGTACGTCCATATGCTTATCCAATGACGCCTTAGATGTACTCAAAGTTGGTGAATCTACTACCTTTGCAGGCAAAGTGTTCCATTCCCTTACTACTCTCTGAGTAAAGAAACTACCTCTGACATCTGTCCTATATCTTTCACCCCTCAATTTAAAGCTATGCCGCCTCGTGCTCGCCGTCACCATCCTAGGAAAAGGGCTCTCCCTATCCACCCTATCTAACCCTCTGATTATTTTATATGTTTCAATTAAGTCACCTCACAACCTTCTTCTCTCTAATGAAAACAGCCTCAAGTCCCTCAGCCTTTCCTCGTAAGACCTTCCCTCCATACCAGGCAACATCCTAGTAAATCTCCTCTGCACCCTTTCCAAAGCTTCCACATCCTTCTTATAATGCGGTGACCAGAAGTGTACACAATACTCCAAGTGCGGCCGCACCAGAGTTTTGTACAGCTTCACCATAACCTCTTGGTTCCGGAACTCGATCCCTCTATTAATAAAAGCTAAAACACTGTATGCCTTCTTAACAGCCCTGTCAACCTGGGTGGCAACTTTCAAGGATCTGTGCACATGGACACTGAGATCTCTCTGCTCGTCTACACTACTAAGAATCTTACCATTGAGATATTTATTGAATTCCAGTTTCATAATCTAATGGGATTTGAATTCATGTTCCCAGGATATGAGCCTGGGGTTTTAGATTCTTAATCTACTAACCTTACCACCTTGCTACCACCATATATCACAATAAATAGTTGTCCACTATGATGCAATTGAAACAAACAAGAGAAACAAGGAAATGGCATAGATTATAAATGGTGAATCTTGAAACACTTTCCTAAAGTTTTTAATTATCTCTCATTATCCCATGTACTATCAATGTTGTAATTCCTGTAATTTCTCCTGATTTTAAGTAGCATGTGATTGCACTGATGGTCACTTTGCTCGTTTCTTTCATATCTCTTGAAAAATTATGTACGAATAACAAAGTGAAATTGTCTTTCTTTTTGGAGAGTGTCAAAGGCAGTGAGTTATAGTGGTTAAAACAAATTACACCTACTTATCAAAATATTTTTGAGGATAGGTTGCAAAGGTTGAGTCTCCTCAACAGTTTAATAAGGTTGTATATATTTAAATAGACTGGAAACACTTGAGCATCTGCTGTAAGCATTGACTGGATAATAAAACTGGATATTGCGAGCACAGGAACAAGTTTTATTACCTAAAACTACAAGTCATGTAAATTTTATTACTCCCCTGCAAAACAGTGGAACCAATTGTATTTTTGTGAGAATTCTGTTTTCTGATTTTCTTCATCTTTGTACCAAGTTGCATGATATAGAACCCAGCATATCAATGTTCACTTGCTGGCAAAAAAAACAGCTTCTTTAGCTGAAAGATGCAGTTTATGAATGATTATGCTGTCCCAACTTTAGCAGAAAAGAGCCATAACCTCAACAGGCTAAACACCCAGCAATAGAGGAAGAATATTCTCACTACTACATGCAAGACATTCCCTCACTTCCTTTCACTCTGCTGGACAAATACATCGTGTTGCACTCCATTGCTACAGCCACATACAAGTCTCCTCTCAGAACACTCCAGAAGGTGGCTTGTGGAATTCATTTGTCATCTTGCTTGATACGATCAGGAATGATTCAGTTAAGAATTTGATCTACTAATGGCAAAAAAGCAATAAAATCCTCTCTAGCAACAAAAACAAAATTGCTGGAAAAGCTCAGCAGGTCTGGCAGCATCTGTGGAGGAGAAAACATAGTTAACGTTTCTGGTCTGGTGACCCTTCCTCAGAACTCTCTCGGTCAGGAGTTCAAATGCACAATGTAGAATATGTTGATGTCTCACTATTGTCTTGATTTCCTGTAAATGAGAGCCATTTGCCAACAGTAACAACATGATGGAAGATCTTCAGATTGGTTCTCAGATTCAAGTGGAAATCTGTGAGAAGTCCTGATAATTGAAAATGTATTAATATTTTTCAAACTACCTAACTGAAAGAGCAAGAGCTTTTTACCTGTTAATCGTTATCCGCTCCTTTGTCCAACTCTTCTTTTGATTTGGGTTCTATCCCTACCTATGGCTGACTGCTTCCTCCCCACCCCCACCCTATCTTCTGCATATAAAAATGTTTTCCCGGCTACCATCAGTTCTGAGGAAGGGTCTCTCATCTTGAAACGTTAACTCTAATTTCTCTCCACAGATGCTGCCAGACCTGCTGAATTTTTCCAGCAATTCCTGTTTGTGCTTTAGCTTTTCATCTCATTTTGCTTTAAGAAATTTTCTCATGCTGACTTTAGGAGAAACGGCACCACTTTACCTTGAAGCCTTTATACAACAACCTCAACTAGGTGTACTGAAAAAGTGACATTAGTTCGGAGATTGTAGTGAGGCAGCTTTCAACACACGTCTGATAGCTGTGGCAGTGAATGGAAAGAGTCAGGCATAGGGGACCTGGATATATCACCATTAAAAGTTTAATTACTTAACTGGAGTCATCAAAAATGGTGAAAAGATCTTCAAATTCTACAACTGCAATGAAGTTTGGCCACTGTTGAATGACCACAACCCCATTATTCACTTAATCACAACTTTGACCAATTAGAACTCGTACCTGACATTCATAACATCACTAACACAAATATAATACCGCTGAAAGCTTTACATTCATGCTTAACTGCTTGAACATAATATCATCTCTCAACCATGATGGCCACATCACCCGGACTGTACTCTGTTCACTGACACACTTTGCTTCAGGTGACAATCTCAAAGTCATTTCTGATGAAGGGTCTCGGCCTGAAACGTCAGCTTTTGAGCTCCTAAGATGCTGCTTGGCCTGCTGTGTTCATCCAGCTCCACACTTCGTAATCTCAAAACTGTGTTAGGGCTTAATTCATTTATATCATTTGGCTTGTTCAATAACAATTCTATCTACTTTCTGTCACTATCGTAAAAAGAAACACATTTTACTCTGCCCAAATACTTCAAGGGAAGTATCATTGATACTCGTTTCCTCCACTCTGTCCAATTTTTGAAGTCCCTTCTGGATAGAAGTAAGCAGAATTGTACAAAGCAGAAAAGCTTTTCAACAAAGTTATATGAAGCACCTTTCATTTCTTGAGATGAAATTGCCTGTAGAGTTGACCCCAATGGCATTCCATATTCTATCTCCCATTACGTTATAATAGTGAAGACTTTAAACACATTCCCATGTTTTGTGCCCTATTTCGAAGAGAACCAATTTTAGCTGGTGTGGGGGAGGTGGCAAGGCATAAATCACCACAGTGATGATGTCATAAACTCAGTCTTGAGTTCAAGTAAACCTCATTCTGGCTGTTGCAAGAACTTTAACCAAGTATGGGTCACAAATTGACGGAGGAGACATAACAGGTGGAAGGGTGAATAAAGTCTGTTTAAGTGTAAAGGTCATAAATTTGGATTAGTGGGAAGTTCGTTTCCAGTTCGTGGGGTAGGAAATATTTGATACAGTGACCATTTCACCATCATGAATTGGATAACAAAGTGTCCAAAATGACAGGGAATGCATTTTGACCACATAAATGATGAGAAACTGTCCAAAGACAAATGAAGACATTCATTGTACAAAATATATGTACTTACAAAATAAATTATCATGATTTTAACATAGTATTCTTAAATAAAATAACAGTAAACCCACTAGTGATCACGATACTGTACTGCCCTAGGTTCCTAAATGTTCCGACCTATGTTGTTGGACCTCTTACCATAGGAATAAGCTAAAATTGCTCTGTATGTATAGTGTCAACAGGAACAAAGTTCTTGAACATACCAATCCATCATATTTGCCACGCACACTTCAACCCAAAATTGTGTGGATCTATATGAGAATCTTGGACAGAAATGTGTGCATGCTATAGGAGAGCCAAGCTTGCCACTATTCAAGTGCCATCCATCATAGAGGCTTTGCTGTTTCTCCTGAAAAACTCAGGAATGCTGAGGTAATTAATCTCTTTTGGAACTAAATCTAAGATCTTGCACAGACCCCTGCTGTATTCATTGCGCAGGCACTTTCCTTTTCTGCCCATTTGAACAGTGGCCGAGGTTCACGTGCATTTGGTGGTATTTGAAGATCTATTTACCAATCTTGATCACTTTAGTTACATAATTAAACTTTTAATGTTAATATATCCAGATTTCTCACGCCTGACCCTTTCCATTCAATACCACAGCTGTCAGCTCCTCTTGTCTTTTAGCCATCTATCTGGATGACATCCTTCCCCAAGCTGAGGAGATTTTTCCTTCTTTCCAGATCTCCCAAAGCCAGCCCCACAACATCTGAAACTTTGGAGATTGTTCTCAACTCTGTTGTGCCGTTTGTTATATCTTTCCAGATCAAATCCTCTGCAGTTACAAGACCTAGCACTTGCTACAGCCACAATTCTCCCTTTCAGAAATGCAGGCTAGTTTTAATGTTGTGGAAGCTAGCTTACTTTAGTGTTGTCCACCCCCAGTTATTTTGCCAGCCAGTCAGCAGCGTGGCTAACACTGTATGGTCACGAAGTTCATTCAAAAGTGCAGGCAGCAGGAGATTCTGGTGTGGTTTGCATTGCAGTCAACAGAGATATATTCTGCACAATTCTTGCACTCTTTTCTTTCCAAAAATACACTTTGTGCCTAAAATTTCTAAAAAAAAATTAGAACCTTTTCAGGTGAATATTACAATATTGCTAGAAAATTCAACTTGTCTCCGTATAGCATGTTCCACTCAATAGAATTGTAATGGACTTCTTATTTACAAAATATACTTATGTCAGGAATACAACCAAAGGGAAAAACATTTCAAATTGGAAAACACAGGAAGAGTAACAGATATAAAATTATCTATGTGTTCTATTCTGTGATGCTTTTCATTATTCCTTTTCATTATTACCTTTTCATTATTCTTGAGTCACAATGAAAATCTTTGCAATGCGTGCAGTTGGAGGGGTTGTACAGTTTCCAGTCCCTTGCAAAGCAATTTCTTTTCTCATCCTTGGTGGGTGGAGGGGGAAAAACTGTTCACTTACAGCAGCTGAAGGCAGTGAGGGAACAGACTCTGGAAAGTTTTGTTTCGGACCCTGGAGCAGAGCAGCCACAGAAATCTCAAACTAAACATTGTGAAAGGATCTGACAGTCACTTGATTCGTTAGGACCTGAATATTGTTGTTCGTTGAATCTCGGAGTGAGGTTATCTATGAAGTCTGCTTCGAAGGATTCTAACCATCAGGTGACTGGACATGCACTAAAGTAGACACATACAGTGCCCGACAACTGACCATGACAAGAGCCCTAGCTAGTACCTGGCAGGAGCAGATATTGTACCATGCACAACGAGTGCTGTTCCAACTAATCATTGGAGTGATTCAAAAGTACCCACACTATGAATAAACCCTGGGAATGTGGGAAGGGATTCACCGCTCCATTAGAGCTGGGAAGTCATTGACACAGTCACACTTCGGAGAGGCCTTTCACCTGCTGTATGTGTGCGAAGGGATTCAGTTATTTATCTGCTGTGCTGCAAATGCACACCAGGGAGAGGCTGTTCCAGTACTCCAAGTGTGGGAAGCGATTTACACAGTTTTCCTGTCTACTGTCATACACTGTATTCACTTGTTGAGGCTGATCTGCTCTGGGTGTGAGAAGAAATTCATTGATTCATCCAGTCTGCAGAAGCACTGGCAAGTTCACACTGGATAGAGGCCATGCACCTGTTGTGAGTGTGGAAAAGGATTCTCCCAGACTTGCAACCTGCTGAGACACCTGCATGTTCACACCAGGGAGAAAGCCATTCATTTGCTGTGAGTGTGGAAAGGCATTCAATGAACCTTCCCACCTGTTGCCATCATGTGTACAATCTAGCCAGAAAGCCCTCACTTATGGGAATTTTGTCCTTCTGAAAGGACAGAAGTGTATTGGTTAGTCATAAGTGTATGTCCTGACCATCCCACATACTGTCATTCTAAGATCTTTGTGATATGGGAAAGGAGTGGCTGGGAGACCATGTTGTCAGCGGACTGCATATCATACAGCCCAGCATAAAAGGATTTGCTGATTACTGGACCTTTATTGGATGTTATCCAATTTAAGCCCTGATTCTACCATTTTTATTTTTCCTGGTCATTTGTAAATGTCACACATTCTAGAACATAGAAAAGTATAGCACAGTATAGGCCCTTCGGCCCACGATGTTGTGCCGTGGAATAATCCTAATCCAAAAATAAAATAACCTAACCTACATTCCCCTCAATTCACTGCTGCCCATGTGCATGTCCAGCAGTCGCTTAAATGTCACTAATGACTCCATTTCCACGACTACCACTGGTAAACTATTCCATGCGCTCACAACTCTCTGGATGAAGAACCTCCCTCTGACGTCTCCTCTATACCTTCCTCCTAACACCATAAAACTATGACCCCTCGTGACAGCCAATCTTGCCCTGGGGAAAAGTCTCTGGCTATCGACTCTATCCATGCCTCTCATTACCTTGTACACCTTAATCAGGTCACCTCTCTTCCTCCTTCTCTCCTTCCTCTTCTTTTGATTCTCTTTGTTCATATGCTCTGATTTAACAGTTACTTTCTCAGTATTCTACTCATCCTTTTTTAATTCAGGTACTAAAATAAATTATGTTATTCTGTTGATGAATAATGCAGTAAAATAGAGATAGGACCTTGGACGTGTGAGATGTCACTTACGCTGAGGGCTGGGATTATATTTTTTTCGCAATCACACATTTTCGGCTCATAGCTTACGTTTGTGAGTTGAATAGGCAGAAAGTTTCCGTCTGTACCAGGGGCTTCCAACATCAAAGTTCCAGTTGCCATATTCAAAAAGAAACTTGCACATTCCTTCACTCACTTCAAGCCTGCAGTATTACTAAAGCTCAGAGATAATGGAAACTGCAAATGCTGGAGAATCCGAGATAACAAAGTATTGAGCTGGACGAACGCTGCAGGCCAAGCAGCATCTTAGGAGCACAAAAACTCACTAAAGCTCAAGTTGGTCACCCCTATGCTCGTGCTGATGTCTCATTGGAAAAAGAACCTAATTCTCTGTTTTACCGAAGACCACTTCCCAGGCATGACAGTAAGAAGCCCACCCCCTCCCCATGCCAATTCCGCAGCAAGAATTGCCCAACCCACTGACCATCCATCTGCTCCCGTGGACTGGATTAAATTCCGCACATTGTGTCTATGCTAACAGTACGGGAGATATCTGGTTTAATTCCACTTTCCGATTCTTGGATCACAGCACCGTGACAGTTTTCAAAGAGCTTCCATAAGAGGGTTTCTGCCCCTATTACTCTTGCAGGCAGTTAGCTTCAGTCTCACCATCCTTAAGGTGAAGAATGTCTCACCTTAATATACTTCCATTCCTTTCACCAATTATTTTAAGTATATGCTATCTGATTGGTTTACCTCTCTGTCAGGGGTCTGATGCCTGCTTCTAATACTACCACAACTGACCTGTTCAAAATAGTGTGCTGCACTGACTTGAAACAGAACCATGTATATGAAGCAGACTCCATTTTGGACCAGTAACATCAAAAAGTTAGTCACTATGATAAAGTAATTTTCTGTACATCTGTGGAAATCTTAAAATACTCTCAATATGCAATCTATTTGGATTTTGGTTAGCAGACGCAGCTTTTCCTTTTTGTTAAAAAAAAATTCAGATGTCAAATCTGAATTATTAAATACGTCATATTGAGCAGGAAAAGCTGCCAAAGCCCAATTTTGGGGTGCTTTCAATGGAGGACCTGTCAGCTGCTTGTTAAGATCAAAAAAGCAGCACCTCTCTGAGGAGTACACATTGCAAACATTGCATTCTCTTATGAGCTGGCTGTACTAAACCACAATCTATTTTATCTCTCTTGACACTATTGACTGGTGAGTGGCTTGATGGTTTTCCTCACTGAATTGTCATTTGAAGTCCAGTGCTGATTTGGCAGTAATGAAGTTCGTTTTCTTGCCATAACTCTCAATTTCTTTGTGCACGCATATAAAGATATGATAAGTTGCACCTATGAAATGGCAGAAGTTGTTATTTAACATCATTCGGAAATGATTAGTATCAATTTCATTATAAATCTTTACACAAATTTTTCTTTAAATCAAGTTTCTGCAGCAGCACGTATTAATTAATATGGTAAGTGATGAGGTTACATCACTTCTGGAAGAAGATATTTAAATACTGCAATTCTATGTGAAATATTAAATAATACATGTTATGATTTTGGATCAGGAAAGAAAGGCAAAAATTAACTTTAATGCATTCTGTATATAATGGATTTTATTCTGTTTTGGGTAAAGAAGAAATCAGACAAAGGCCCTTCTTTTAATTTTTGAGGTGTCCTCTTGAGAGTTTTTCTTTTATTTTCAGGGACTAGTTTTTCTAGCGAATTAATTTATGAGGTGGCGCAGTCTCATTTATAACATGTTTGTGTTGACTGATAAGGCATTCATACTCACAAGAAACACAATTAGAAAAATTCATCAATGTCCTCAATAATCATCAACCATCTCTTAAAATCAAAGCTAAAAAATACATGAAAACAATAATTTTTTGGATACCACAGAGCCTAAGTTGGCAAAAAGCAACAGCAATAGCTTGCCTTCATTGCTTAGACTTTTGAGTATAGGAGTTGTGATGCCATGTTGAGGTTGTACAGGATATCAGTGAGGCCTCTTCTGGAGCATTGTTTGCAGTTCTGGTTGCCCTGCCAAAGAAAGGCTTTTATTAAATCAGAGAGGGTTCAGAAAAGAATTACCAGGATGTGGCTGGGAATGAAGGTTTGAGTTATAAAATAAAATAGGCTGGGACTTTTCTCGCTGAAGTGTAAGATGTTCGGGGTAACCTTATAGAGGCTTATAAGATCATGAGGGGCATAGACGTGGTGAATAGTAAGGGTCTTTAACTGAGGGGAGTTGAGTTCAAAACTGGAAGGCATATTTTATGATGAGAGGAGAAAGTTTTAACTACATGAATAGGAAATGTTTGAACGATATGGGCCAAATGCAAGCAAATGTGACTAGTTTAATTTGGGAACATGGTTGGCATGGACTCATTGGACTGAAGTCTGTTTCCATGCTGTAAACTCAAAAGGCTTTATGACACTGAACATAGTATTCTAATTCTAAATAGCATGTTTAAAATCATCAAACATTGCTGTCTGTCTCAGTGATTAAACCAGAGACTTTCTTTTTAAAAACATCAGCTTTTTCTTTTCTGATTTAGATATTGCTTCTTATGTTAATTTCTTTGGTATTGTACAAAATGTGGATGTACTGAAGTTACCAATTTGATGTCAAAATTGGAAATGTGGAATTATATGGAAAATAACACAGTGTGAAGTTGGAGGAACCAGCTTCACATACCTACGTAAACTCTTAGTGTCAGTCGTTATGTTCCCTGCAAGACACTTTCCTCCAGCTCCACACTGTGTTATTTCTGACTCCGGCACCTGCAGTTCTTGCTATCTCATTATATGGGAAATTATGTCTTATGAGACCACTGTTGCACATCCTGCAAAATGTTATATTTCTAACTTCAAATGTTATGATCCAAGTTATGGGAATTATATTTCAGGTATATATTTATTAGAATCTGAATTGATTGACCTTGATTGAAGAATAAAAAAGTGTAAAAGAACTGCCAGTAAGAAAATAAGTGACAGAACTTCAGGATTAAATTAAAATACAAAAAGAAGCTTTATTATACAAACTTGAATAAACCAAGCACAAGCAATAACACTGAACAAGTAAAAGAGTTATTCTGACCAATATAGACAATATAGTTACACACTAGAAGTCTGTACTCCGCTTTTCATTTTCCCCTGCTTCATCTGAGGATCGTATACCCTGGAATGTTGAGTTACCAGTCCTGCCCCTCTCTCAACCATGCCAGTATGTTGGCAATAATATCACAATTCTCATCCAGGCCCTTAACTCATCTCTATCATCTCTGATACTCATGGACTAAAGTAGAGGCCATCCAACCTGGCATTAACCCCTTGAAACTCAACGTGGATAAACTCTCCCTTTCTTGGTTCCTTTACTATAATATGTTATGTCGTGATGGTATGACTGCTCTATGTCCCTACTATTGCCCTCGACAATTCAAACTAATTTATATATGAGATAACAAAGTGTGGAGCTGAATGAACACAGCAGGCCAAGCAGCATCTTAGGGGCACAAAAGTTGACATTTTGGACTTAGACCCTTCTAAGCAATCAACGATTGTCATTCTGCTCTGGTAGATTTATGTGAATTTGCGTTAGGGCAAGCTAGTAATCCCACTTTATTAAGTTTAGGCTACATTATTTCAATACAGAACATTATTATCAGCTACTAGCAAAGAAGGATTTTTTTTAAAATGGTGATTGGTTGGTATATGTGACAATAAATCAAAGTACAGTGAAAAGATAAAAAAGTGTGGGGTTGGATGAACACAGCAGGCCAAGCAGCATCCTAGGAGCACAAAAGCTGATGTTTCGGGCAGTGAAAAACTTTGTTTACGAGCAGTAGGGGCAGTTCATAGTAAGCAAGGATGTACAGATCAAAAAGACTTAGACTAGAGACATACAGGTTACATTGCACAGGGTGTGTGCAAGGCAGGATCGGTGCGAGGCAGATCAGCATTACTTGAGACATGAGAGTCTGTTCATCAGTCTAATAATGGCCAGGAAGAAGCTGCTCCTAACCTGTATGATGCATGTGTTCAGGCTTCTGTATCTTTCCCCTGATGGATAAGGTTGTAGGAGATTGTTACGGGGTGCAATGGGCCCTCAATGATGTTGGCAGCCTTTCCACAGCGGTGAGCTGTGTAAGTGGAGTCCACAAATGGAAGGTTGGCTTCCGTGATGGTGTGGGCTGTGCATACCCTCTCCAGTAGTTTCTTACAGTTCTGGACAGAGCAGTTGCGATAACAGGCTGTTATGTAGTCAGAGAGTATACTTTAAATGGCCCACCTGTAAAAATTGGTGAGGGAACTTGTGGACATGCCAAATTTCCTGAGCTGCAAGAAACGTTGTTGTACTTTCTTGACTATTCCATCTACGTGGGAAGTTCAGGACCGTTTGTCAGTTATCGTCACTCTGAGGAATTTGATGCTGTCTGTCCTCACAACCTCAGTTCTGTTAATGTAGATGGGAGGTGCTTTCCTCCTTTTTCTTGTATTTTGATTCGTCAGCTTTAGCTATCCCTCCTGGTTAAATGGTGTCATCAGCAATCTTGTAGGTGTTGGTGTTCGGAATTTGGCAGCACAGTCATGAGTGTACAAAAGTACTGTAAGGAGCTGAGGATGCATTCCTGGGGGGCGCTCCACTGTTGAGTGTTACTGTGTAGGAGGTACTGATTGTGGTCTGTGGATCTGAATGCTGAGGATCCAGTTGCAGAGAGCAGAGTCAAGACCAAAGTCACAGTGATTTAAGATCACACTGGAGGGGTTAATAGTGTTGAAGGCAGAGCTGAAGTCAATGAGCAAGGGTCTGACATAGGCGTACAGTTATCCAGGTGTTGGAGGAATGAGTGTACATTTGGGGATATGACATCCGCTGTGGATCTCTTACATCTGTAGGCAAATTATAGGGGATCGAGGCAGGTTGGGAGACTGGAGTTGATGTGGGCCATGTCCAGCCTTTTGAAGCACTTGATGATTATTGAGGCCAGAACCACTGGGCGGTAGCCATTAACTACAATTTGCCTCTACAGGTAGTTCTGCAATAATGCATGTTTCTTTAATGCAGTTGATGAATAGTGGATGCTGTTTGTATAACACAAGTCTTCTGCTGTACCCATATAGTGATTTTCTACACCGATTTTCTGTCGGGCAAGGTCGCACAAGAACGCAACTATATCATTATAGGAGAACTACAAGCACGTAGTTCAACATCACAAGGTACTTCACAGAGATATTATCGAACCAATTTTGATAGAAAAGGGACATTAGATCTGGTATAGTTTTTATTGAGCATATTTGAGGGAGGAACAAGATGGAGACAATTAGTGAGGAAATTCCAGAATTTATCGCCTTAGCCTTCATGCCAGAGTGTATAAAATTAGGAACAAAAATAAAGTTGCTGGAGAAGCTCTGCAGTCTGGCAGCATCTGTGAAAAAGAAAACAGAGTTATCGTTTAGAGTCCAGTGACCCTTCCTCAGAATGCCAACTTGAACGTTAACTTTGTTTTCTCCTTCACACATGCTGCCAGACCTGCTGAGCTTCTCCAGCAGAGATAATGGGAACTGCAGATGCTGGAGAATCCGAGATAACAAAGCGCGGAGCTGGATGAATACAGCAGGCCAAGCAGCAGCTGAGGAGCACAGAAGCTGACATTTCAGGCCTAGACCCCTCATCAGAAAAGGGGGAGGGAGAGAGGGTTCTGAAATAAATGGCAGCACGGTGGCTCAGTGGTTAGCACTGCAGCCTCACAGCACCAGGGACCGGGTTCGATTCCAGCCTCATGCGACTGTCTGTACGGAGTTTGCACATTCTCCCTGTGTCTGCGTGGGTTTCCTCCGGGTGCTCCAGTCCAAAGATGTGCAGGCCAGGTGGATCGGCCATGCTAAATTGCCCATTAGTGTTCAGGGGTGTGTGGGTTATAGGGGGATGGGTCTGGGTGGGATGCCTCAAGGGGCGGTGTGGACTTTTGGGACCGAAGGGCCTGTTTCCACACTGAAGGGAATCTAATCTAAATAGGGAGAGAGGGGGAGGCAGATTGAAGATGGACAGAGGAGTAGATAGGTGGCGAGAAGTCAGACAATTTAAAGAGGCGGGGATGGAGCCAGTAGAGGTGAGTGTAAGTGGGGAGGTAGGGAGGGGATAGGTCATTCCGGGGAGGACGGACAGGTCAAGGGGGTGGGATGAGGTTAGTAGGTAGGAAATGGGGGTGCAGTTTGAGGTGGGAGGAGGGGATAGGTGAGTAGAAGAACAGGTTAGGGAGGCAGGGACGAGCTGGGCTGGTTTTGGGATGCAGTGGGGGGAGGGGAGATTTTGAAGCTTGTGAAATCCACATTGATACCATTGCGCTGCAGGGTTCCCAAGCGGAATATGAGTTGCTGTTCCTGCATCCTTCGGGTGGCATCATTATGGCACTGCAGGAGGCCCTGGATGGACGTGCCGTCTGAGGAAGGGGAGTGGAAGTTGAAATGGTTCGCGACTGGGAGGTGCAGTTGTTTATTGCGAACCAAGCGTAGGTGTTCTGCAAAGCGGCCCCCAAGCCTCCACTTGGTTTCACCAATGTAGAGGAAGCCACAATGGGTATAGCGGATGCAGTATACCACATTGGCAGATGTGCAGGTGCAACTTTGCTTTTGTTCCTGATTTACAGCAACCCCAGTTCTTGCAGTTTTTATTTTATATGATATTGGGGATGTGCAAAAGCCTGGCATTGGAGGAGCACAGATCTCTGAGAGGGATGTACATGCAGCGGAAGAGCGTCCAGAGAAAGAACAGATGATGATTTCAAAAAACTTTTATATCTGCTCAATCTCCAAAGAACTTTGAGGAAAAAGAAGAACTACCTTAACTAATCCTTAAAGGAAACGACATTACATAAATTTATATTACTGCCAGCAGCTTGCACATCCTTGTACTGACATTTATAGGGCAAACTAGAGTCAAAACTTGATGAGTAACTGGATTTGAGTGAACTTAAGCCAAGTAGTAGAGATAGAACAGCTTATGGTGAACATTCCAATGAGTATAATTCCTGCTGAGTTTGGCTGCATACAACTTAGACAGGGAGTGTGTTTCGCTGCGTGCTAGGACAATTTTGATGATACACACCAAGATGCTTGATGCATTGACAGACCTCCTGAACAGCTTCCATTTGTTGACAAGGAGCGTGGAGGAAACCAGTTTCAACATGGCAGAGAGTATACCTATTCTCTTGTGGAAGTGATGGGTGCCTCAGTGGTAAAACTTCTAGACTGGCCTATAATAGAGTGCTCATTATCTGCTGTTGTGGCTTTTGCTATAGTATCATTAAGATTTCCTGATGTCAAAGGTTCATGAGGATCTGGAACCATCTGACAGAAAGGGCAGTGGAGGCAGAAATCCTTACTGTATTTCAGATCAATATTCACCTTCTGTAGCCCACTGTTACAGACCAACAGCTGGTAAATAGAATTAGCCTGGATAGCGCTGTTTCAGGTGGTATAGAAATGATGAATTGACTGACCTTTTTTTATTGTGCTGTAAATGTTCCATGTTTCTATGTTTAACCGGGGTAGGTTAGGGAGCATAGGGTTGATTTCTGACTGATTGGAATCCAGCAGTGGAACAGATGTAATTCCTTCCCACTTCAATGGCTGTAGCCAGAAAAAGACTTGTTCTATCCATCATTTGAGCTGGCCAGTGCAAACTGGGAAGATGAATATGGCTGGTCTCCAGAAGTCAAATCAAAATATATTCTCCTTAAAAATCTGAAAGTTATTTTGCCTTTTTTGAATTCTGTTTGGAATTGCCTATGCCGTCTTCTAGATTCACTTACACTGTGTGACATTATTGGCAAAAACTTCAATTTCTTTGGGATTTGTCTTCTGTTTTTCAAGTAACACCACAAACTTTACGTAATTAAGTATGCCTTCAGCTGTGAAACACTTAAGGATGTGAATAAATCATAAGTAGCAGAATCTTTTCAGTCCCACAGAAATGGTAGTGAAGGCAGAACCGGAATGAAATTCACAAAACCTGATGTTAAGTCAGTAGCCTGGTTGAGCTTCCCAAAGGCAAGTGATTATCAGTAACTACTGCAGATTGTTGGGGATGATGCTGGGCTGTTTTCATTGCAGAAAGGACTTCCACTGTAGCTATAGACATCTCTGTTACACCTTATAGCTACCATTTATTTCACTGCCCTCCTCTATGAGTGGGGTTGCAATCCCTACAAGACTGTGGCCCCACTGACTGGGTTCCACCGTTGGCTTGTCCATTGTCCCTAATTAGCCTTTTAATTGACTGCCTTTTGATGGATCCCTCAGGAGCGCATCCTGGCAGCAGGTGTGTGACTAGAGCCCAGAAATGGTCCAAATATTCAACTTTTTTTAAGAAGATGCAGGATTTGGATCTAGAAGTGTTATCTACATGCAGTTTCTACCTCCCGTCGTCCTTCCCTCGCTCATTCCCAGCAGGACAGCTTAACGTAGAAACATAGAAGATAGGAGCAAGAGGAGGCCATTTGACCCTTCGGGCCTGTACTGCCATTCATCACAATCATGGCTAATTGTCCAGTTCAATAGCCTAATCCTGTTTTCTCTCCATAACCTTTGATCCCATTTGCCCCAAATGCTATATCCAGCCACCTGTTGAATACATTCAATATTTTGGCATCAGTTACTTTCTGTGGTAATAAATTCCATGGTCTCATCAGTCTTTGGTAAAGAAATGTCTCCGCACCTCTGTCTTAAATGGTCGACCTTGGAGTTTCATTATGTGACCCCTAGTTCTCGACATATTCCCCATCAGGAACATCTTTCCTGTATCTAGTCCTGTTAGAATTTTATAAGTCCCAATGAGTTAACCCTTCATTTATTTGAACTCCAGCGAACAATCCTAACCAAGTCAGTCTGTCCTCATACATCAGTCCCACCATCCCAGAATCAGCCTGGTAAATCTTCACTGCACTTCCTCAAGAGCAGAGCATCCTTCCTCAGAAAAGTAGACCAAAACCGCACACAATATTCTAGGTGTGGCCTGACCAAGGCCCTGTATAACTGCAAAACATGCCTGCTTCTGTACTTTAAACTCTTACAGTGAAGGCCAACATACCATTTGCCTTCTTTACCACCTGCTGCAACTGCATTCTTACCTTTAGCGACTGGTGCACTGGATCACCCAGGTCCTGCTGCACAGTCTCCTCTCCAAATTTACAGCCAGTCAGTAATCTATCTTCGTGCTTTTTCTTCCAAAGTGAATAACCTTACATTTGTCCAAATTATACTCTATCTGCCATTGATTTGCCTACTCACCCAATCTGTCCAGATCATGCTGAAGGTTGTCACAGTTCACCCTCCCTCTCAACTTGGTATCATCTGCGAACTTTGAGATGTTACATCCAAATCATTAATAAATGTCAATGGCTGGGGTCCTAGCACCGATCACTGTGGCACTCCACTAGTTACTGCCTGCCAATTTGAAAAGGACCCATTCATTTTTACTCTTTGTTTTCTCTTTGCCAACCAGTTTTCTCAATACACTTTCCCCTAATCCACAACAAAGTGTGAAGCTGGATGAACACAGCAGGCCAAGCAGCATCTCAGGAGTACAAAAGTTGATGTTTTGGGCCTAGACCCTTCATCAGAGAGCTGCAATAGGCCCAATCCCATGTGCTTTAATTTTGCACAATAATCTCTTATGGAGGACTTTGTCAAACACAGTCTGAAAATCCAAATATACCACATTGACTGGCTCCCCCCTGCCAACTGTACTATTTTCATTGTCATAGAATTCCAACAGATTTGTCAAGCATGATTTCCGCCCCATAAATCTATCCTGGCTCTGTCTGATTCTGCCACTTCTTTCTAAAAGATCCACTATAAGGTCTTCGGTAACGGATTCAAGAATTTTCCCCACTACAGACATTAGGCTGACTGGTCTGTAATTCCCTGTTTTCTCTCTACCGCCTTTTTGAGTATTGGAGTGACATCAGCTATCGTCCAATGTGCAGAGTCTATTCCAGAGTCTATAGAAGTTTAGAAGATGACCACTAATGCATCCACTATTTCTACAGCCACTTCCTTAAATACTCTGTGATGTAGATTATCAGGCCCTGCGAATTTATCCACCTTCAATCTCCTCAATTTCCTCAGCACCAATTCTCTACTAATATTGATCTCCATCAATTCTTCCCTTTCACTCAATCTTGCATTCTCAAACATTTCTGCTGTGTGATTTTTTGGTTCCATCTTCATAAATGACGACACAAAGTATGCATTCAGCTGCTCATCCATTTCTTTGTCCCCTAATATACATTCCCCGTTTCTGTCTGTTGGCGACCTACATTTGTCTTCAATCTCTTTCTCTTCACATACCTACAGAAACTCTTAATGCCAGTCTCTATGTTCCCTGCAAGTCACTTTCATACTGTATTTTCCCCTTCATAAGCAATCCCTTGGCCCTTCTTTGCTGAATTCTAAACCGCTCCCAATCCTCAGACATTTTATGTCTCTTGTCCAATCTGTATGCTTCTTCCTTGGATAGGATCCTATCTGTAATTTCCTTTGTAAGGCGTGAATTTTCCCTCATTCATTTTGCTTAAAGGAATAAACAGTTATTGCAGTTGGACCGTCTGTTCCTTGAGTGTTTGCCATTGCCCATCCACTCTCATCCCATTCAGTAACTGTCCCTAATCTCTGAAGGCCAATTCTCACTGCATATCTTCATAGTTTCCTTTATTAAGATTCTGCACCCTAGTGTCTGAATTGACTACCTCACTCTCCACCTTGATGAAAAATTCAATTGTGTTTTGGTCGCTCATCCCCAAGAGGGCCTAGCACAGCCAGGTTGGTACTAATTCCTTTCTCATTACACAGTACCCAGTCTAAGATGGCCTGTGTTCTAGTTGGTTTCTCCACATATTGGTCAAGAAAACCATCCTATATACACTCCAGGAATTCCTGCTCTATGGCACTGTGGCTAATTTGCTTTGCCCAGTCTGTGTGCAGATTAAAATCACCTGTGATCACAATTTTCCCTTATCACATACATCTCTAATATCCTCTTTGATGCCATTCCTAACATCTCCAGTGCAGATTAGGGGTCTGTATATGACATCCACAAATGTTTTGTGTGCCTTACAGATTCCACATTGTCAGAGTTAATATCCTTTCTCATTATTGTGTTAATTTTTTCATTAACCCAGCAATGCCACTCTACCACCTCTTCCTTTTTGCCTGTCTTTCCTAAATACTGAATACCCTGAGACATTCAGTTCCCATCCCTGATCACTTTGCAGCTAAGTCTCCATTCCCCCAATTTTATCGCACCAGTTTACATCTATTTGTTCATCCACTTTATTGCAAATGCACTGCGCATTAAGGCACAAAGCCTTTAAGCTTGTCTTTTTAACATTGTCTTGCTCTCATTTTTCTCAACAGCACTGTTTGTTTGTTCTCCTTGTTTTCTCTGCCTACCACTTTTCTTATTCCCTTTTCTACCTTGTGTTTTTGTCCTTACCCTGTCCTACTCTGACTTCTTACATAGGTTCTGACCGCCTGTTCCCCCCCCCCCCCCAGCATATTAGTTTAAACCCTCCCCAACTGGCCTAGCAGACCCTCCGTCTTGGACATCAGTCCCAGCCCTCCCCAGGTGTAACCTGTCCAATTTGTACAGGTCCCACCTCCCCCCAGAACCGGTTCCAATGCCCCACGAATCTGAAATCCTCCCCCCAACACGATCTTTTCAGCTATGTATTCATCCTAAATATCCTGTCACTCCTACTCTGACTACCAAGTGGCACCAGTAGTAATCCTGAGGTCACTACCTTTGAGGTCTGATTTTTTTTAAACTTTCTTCTTAGCTCCCTGTATTCTGCTTTTAGGACCTTTTTTTTAACCAATGTTGGTTATACTGATGTGTACCATGGCCACCGGCTGTTCACCCTTCCTCTCCAGAATATCCGGTGTCCACTCCAAGACATCCTTGACCCTAGCATCAGAGAAGCAACACACTGGAGTCTCATTTGTGGCCACAGAAACACCTGTCTATTCCCTTTACAATTGAGTCCCTTATAACTATTGCCCCAGCACACTTTTTACCTCTCCCCTCTGCAGCAGGTTGAACCATAGTGCAACGAGTTTGGCGGCTGCTGCTGCTTTCCCCTTCAATAGTATTGAATACAGCATATCTGTTTTGTGGGGGAATGGCCACAGAAGATTCCTGAACTACCTGCCTATTTCTCCTGCTCTGTCTGATGGTCATCTATTCTCTTTCTGCCTCCAGACTCCAAGTCTGTGGTGTGACCACCTCTCTATACATGCTACCCACAATACTTTCTGCCTCATGGATGTTCCATAGTGTCCCCAGCTGCTGCTGAAACTTGAGCTTCCAGTAGCTGTAACTGGAAACCTCTCCTGCACAAATGCTGACCTGGGGGACTAAAACTGTCCCCATTCTGCCACATGGAGCAAGAGAAGCAAACGAAGAATTTGAGTTCTCCTGCAATGGTTTACCTCTTTAAATTAAACTTTCAAGAGTACTTTATAATAGATTGAATCAAATCCAGTCATCTGTAGCCCTTCTTTTCTGGTCCGTGTTCTAACCTCTCAGACTGGAAGTCAAAAAGAGTACTATAAATGATAGAAGTTGTAAGGACTTACCTGCCTTACCCGCTACTGACCAACTGCTCTCTGACTTGTAGTCACCTGCAGCAGGACAAGAGCTTTACTTTACTTGCTTGTGATCCTCACAGCAACTTTTTTTGGTTGGAGGAGGGAAACATTGAAGTAGTGTTTGGGGTTTAACTATCTCTTGACAACACCCCCTCTACAAACACTGGTAGTGATAACTGCACTGATGCACATCTTCACTCTGACTGCCAGTCAGCATTTCCACAGCCTTCTACTGGATACTTGTCTTCAAGTGAACTCCGAGGGTGTCTTGCTGAGGTCCTCCTTCTGGTAGCGGTGACTGCACTGATGCAGATCTTCATCCTGACCACCGATCAGTGTCTTCACAGTGCTGTACTGTCCGTAAGTAATTGGCCTAAGAACAGCCATCGGCTGTGGGATTGGGTTCCAACATCAACTCAAATTTGGAGAGTATTGGAGATTCCATAACCATTCCGAAAGTAAAACAAAGAACTGCGGATCATGGAAATCTGAAACAAAAACAGAAATTGCTGGAGAAACTCAGCCGGTCTGACAATACTCCTGTTGTATCCTGATGAGCATTTCCTTCATATGCTCTCCTTCAGGACATGCGAAGGAAAGAAATCAGTCTTTCTGGGACTTAATCCACCGTGACTTGGGTCAGTTGGTCAGGCCTGAACTAAATGGCAATGATATATATACAGGGACACACCACTACTGGCACTTGTTCACACGGAAGAGTGGATTAGCTTTGCAGAGGACTAATTTGTTCTGTTTTCAAAGTTGATAAGGATCTCAAGACATTTTAAGTATCTATCTAATAAAAGCAAAACACAATTGATACTGGAATTCTGATGAATGAACAGAAAATGATAGAGCAACTGATCAGGTCTAGCAGCATTTGTGGAGAGAGAAACAGAGTGAACATTTCAAGTTCAATGAGTCTTCTTCAGACTTAATTATCTGCCTGGCTTCTGCTGGAATGCTACACTTCTGACCTTTTCTAATTTTCTTATCATTTCTTTGTACTTTTCAATTTTTCTTTAATTTTTATGATATTTTACATACGTATTTGTATGAGGGCAATATGAGTTATCCTTCAACAATTATAGGGTACTCTAACTATACAGTAATATATTTTATCAAGGGCAATATATTAAAAGTTAATTAAAATGATAAAGTAAATCATATTTAACAACCAAGTGACAAAGCAAAATAAGTGGCTAATGTCATTCAAAATTAGGGCAAATTTATTTTCCTTAAAAAAGCAAATTAAATGTTAAAACTGTATCAGAGATAGTGGGAGCTGCAGATGCTGGAGAATCCAAGATAACAAAGTGTGAGGCTGGATGAATACAGCAGGCCAAGCAGCATCTTAGGAGCACAAAAGCTGACGTTTCGGGCCTAGACCCTTCATCAGAGAGGGGGAATGGGGAGAGGGAACTGGAATAAATAGGGAGAGAGGGGGAGGCGGACCGAAGATGGAGAGAAAACAAGATAGGTAGAGAGGAGAGTATAGGTGGGGAGGTAGGGAGGGGATCGGTCAGTCCAGGGAAGATGGACAGGTCAAGGAGGCGGGATGAGGTGGTAGGTAGGAAATGGAGGTGCGGCTTGAGGTGGGAGGAAGGGATGGGTGAGAGGAAGAACAGGTTAGGGAAGCAGAGACAGGCTGTGCTGGTTTTGGGATGCAGTGGGGGGAGGGGACGAGCTGGGCTGGTCATGAGGCATTCCACTCCCGCACATCCCAGATGTCCATGTTCTTCAAGGACCGCAACTTTCCCCTCGCAGTGGTCGAGAACGCCCTTGACCGCGTCGCCCACATTTCCCGCAACACATTCCTCATACCCCGCCCCCACCACAACCGCCCCCAGAGGATCCCCCTCGTTCTCACATACCACCCCACCATCCTCCAGATACAACGTATCATCCTCTGACACTTCCGCCATCTACAATCCGACCCCACCATCCAGGCTATTTTTACATCCCCACCCTTGTTTGCCTTCCGGAGAGACCACTCTCTCCGCGACTCCCTTGTCCGCTCCACACTCCCCTCCAACCCCACCACACCCGGCACCTTCCCCTGCAACCGCAGGAAGTGCTACACTTGCCCCCACATCTCCTCCCTCACCCCCAGCCCAGGCCCCAAGATGACCTTCCACATCAAGCAGATATTCACCTGCACTTCTGCCAATGTGATATATTGTATCCATTGCACCCGTTGTGGCTTCCTCGACATTGGGGAAACCAAGCGGAGGCTTGGAGACCGCTTTGCAGAACACCTCAGCTCTGTTCGCAACAAACAATGGCACCTCCCAGTCGCGAGCCATTTCAACTCACCCTCCCATTCCTCAGACGACATGTCCATCATGGGCCTCCTGCAGTGCCACAGTGATGCCACCTGAAGGTTGCAAGAACAGCAACTCATATTCCGCTTGGGAACCCTGCAGCCCAATGGCATCAATGTGGACTTCACAAGCTTCAAAATTTCCCTTTCCCCCACTGCATCCCAAAACCAGCCCAGCCTGTCTCTGCTTCCCTAACCTGTTCTTCCTCTCACCCATCCCTTCCTCCCACCTCAAGCCGCACCTCCATTTCCTACCTACCACCTCATCCCGCCTCCTTGACCTGTCCGTCTTCCCTAGACTGACCTATCCCCTCCCTACCTCCCCACCTATACACTCCTCTCCACCTATGTTCTTTTCTCTCCATCTTCGGTCCACCTCCCCCTCTCTCCCTATTTATTCCAGAACCCTCTCCCCATCCCCCTCTCTTATGAAGGGTCTAGGCCCAAAACGTCAGCTTTTGTGCTCCTGAGATGCTGCTTGGCCTGCTGTGTTCATCCAGCTTCGCACCTTGTTATCTTTAATGTTAAAACTGTTTTATTATTATTGTATTTTCAACTCTTCTGTTTTTGGAAACCTTTATGCAAGCTTCCTATTTTTTGATTGAATTGTGCTGATGGTGGCAATTCATTGAATACCATTACCATTTGAAATATGATGGATGGTAAAATGCATGGTAGGAGTGAATGAACATAAAAAAAGCTAAATACTGGTTCTGGATGTGAGTTTGCTCGCTGAGCTGGAAGGTTAGTTTTCAGACATTTTGTCACCATTCTAGGTAACATCATCAGTGAGCCTCCGGTGAAGCGCTGGTGTTATGTCCCACTTTCTATTTATCTGGTTAGGTTTCCTTGGGTTGGTGATGTCATTTCCTGTTCTTTTTCTCAGGTGATGGTAGATTGATTTGGAGCCAATGTGTTTTTTGATGGAGTTCCGGTTGGAATGCCATGCTTCTAGGAATTCTCGTGCATGTCTCTGTTTGGCTTGTCCTAGGATGGATGTGTTGTCCCAATCAAAGTGGTGTCCTTCCTTATCTGTATGCAAGGATACGAGTGATAGTGGGTCATGTCGTTTTGTGGCTAGTTGATGTTCATGTAACCTGGTGGCTAGCTTTCTGCCTGTTTGTCCAATGTAGTGTTTGTCACAGTTCTTGCAAGGTATTTTGTAGATGACGTTCGTTTTATTTGTTGTCTGTATAGGGTCTTTTAAGTTCATTAGCTGCTGTTTTAGTGTGTTGGTGGGTTTGTGGGCTACCCTGATGCCAAGAGGTCCGAGTAGTCTGGCAGTCTTTTCGGAAATGTCTTTGATGTAGGGGAGAGTGGTTATGGTTTCTGAGCCCGTTTTGTCTGTTTGTTTGGGTTTATTGCTGAGGAATCGGCGGACTGTGTTCATTGGGTACCCATTCTTTTTGAAGGCGCTGTATAGGTGATTTTCCTCTGCTCTGCGTAGTTCCTCTGTGCTGCAGTGTGTGGTGGCTCATTGGAATAATGTTCTAATGCAGCTTCGTTTGTGGGTGTTGAGATGGTTGCTCCTGTAGTTCAGTATTTGGTCCGTATGTGTTGTTTTCCTGTAGACGCTGGTTTGATGATCCCCATTAGCTGTTTGCTCTACTGTGACATCTAGGAATGGCAGTTTGTTGTTGTTTTCCTCCTCTTTTGTGAATGTTATGCCAGTAAAGGGTATTATTGATGGTCTTGAAGGTTTCCTCTAATTTGTTTTGTTTAGTGATGACAAAGGTGTCGTCCACATAGCGGACCCAAAGTTTGGGTTGGATGATTGGCAGAGCTGTTTGTTCGAGTCTCTGCATTACTGCCTCTGCTAAGAACCCTGATATCGGAGATCCTATGGGTGCACCGTTGGTTTGTCTGTAGGTTTTGTTATTGAAAGTGAAGTGGGTGGTGAGGCATAGGTCCACTAGCTTGATGACGTTGTCCTTGCTGATGAGGTTGGTGGTGTCTGGTGTATGTGGCTTCGGTTCTTCTAATAGTGTCATCAGTGTTTCTTTGGCCAGGTTGATGTTGATGGATGTGAACAGGGCTGTTACGTCAAAGGAGATCATTATTTCATCCTCTTCTATCTTGGTGTCTTCGGTGTTCAGGAATTCTTGAGTGGAGCGAATGGAGTGGTGGGAGTCTTCTACTAGGTGTTTTAGTCTTTGGTGTAGTTCCTTGGCTAATCTGTAGGTTGGTGTTCCAGGTAGCGACACTATGGGCCTGAGGGGGGCTTCTGGTTTGTGAATTTTTGGTAGTCCGTAGAAGCGTGGTGTGTTGGATCCAACTGGTTTCATTTTTTGGAAGTCTCTCTTGTTTAATTTGCCAGATTTTTGAAGTTTTTTACACAGCCTTACTCAAAAAACTTCAAAAATCTGGAGAATTATTCAAGAGAGACTTCCAAAAAATGGAACCAGTTGGATCCAACACACCACACTTCTACGGACTACCAAAAATTCACAAACCAGAAGCCCCCCTCAGGCCCATAGTGTCGCTACCTGGAACACCAACCAACAGATTAGCCAAGGAACTACACCAAAGACTAAAACACCTAGTTGAAGACTCCCATCACTCCATTCGCTCCACTCAAGAATTCCTGAACACCGAAGACACCAAGATAGAAGAGGATGAAATAATGATCTCCTTTGACGTAACAGCCCTGTTCACATCCATCAACATCAACCTGGCCAAAGAAACACTGATGACACTATTAGAAGAACCGAAGCCACATACACCAGACACCACCAACCTCATCAGCAAGGACAACGTCATCAAGCTAGTGGACCTATGCCTCACCACCCACTTCACTTTCAATAACAAAACCTACAGACAAACCAACGGTACACCCATGGGATCTCCGATATCAGGGTTCTTAGCAGAGGCAGTAATGCAGAGACTCGAACAAACAGCTCTGCCAATCACCCAACCCAAACTTTGGGTCCGCTATGTGGACGACACCTTTGTCATCACTAAACAAAACAAATTAGAGGAAACCTTCAAGACCATCAATAATACCCTTTACTGGCATAACATTCACAAAAGAGGAGGAAAACAACAACAAACTGCCATTCCTAGATGTCACAGTAGAGCGAACAGCCAATGGGGAACTTCAAACCAGCGTCTACAGGAAAACAACACATACGGACCAAATACTGAACTACAGAAGCAACCATCTCAACACCCACAAACGAAGCTGCATTAGAACATTATTCCAACGAGCCACCACACACTGCAGCACAGAGGAACTACGCAGAGCAGAGGAAAATCACCTATACAGCGTATTCAAAAAGAATGGGTACCGTATGAACACAGTCCGCCGATTCCTCAGCAATAAACCCAAACAAACAGACAAAACAGGCTCAGAAACCATAACCATTCTCCCCTACATCAAAGACATTTCCGAAATGACTGCCAGACTACTCGGACCTCTTGGCATCAGGGTAGCCCACAAACCCACCAACACACTACAACAGCAGCTAATGAACTTAAAAGACCCAAAACAGACGACAAATAAAACGAACATCATCTACAAAATACCTGTGCAAGAACTGTGACAAACACTACATTGGACAAACAGGCAGAAAGCTAGCCACCAGGATACATGAACATCAACTAGCCACAAAACGACATGACCCACTATCACTCGTATCCTTACATACAGATAAGGAAGGACACCACTTTGATTGGGACAACACATCCATCCCAGGACAAGCCAAACAGAGACATGCACGAGAATTCCTAGAAGCATGGCATTCCAACCGGAACTCCATCAACAAACACATTGGCTCCAAATCAATCTACCATCACCTGAGAAAAAGAACAGGAAATGACATCACCAACACAGGAAATGACATCACCAACCCAAGGAAACCTAACCAGATAAATAGAAGGCGGGACATAACACCAGCGCTTCGTCGGAGGCTCACTGATGATGTTACCTAGAATGGTGACAAAATGTCTGGGAACAAACCGGCAAGCTCAGTGAACTAGCTTACATCTGGAACACAATAAAGACCCACTCTCTTGTGGACCGAGAGGAGGAGAGTGCTGTCTTGGAGGTGAAAGGAGGACGTCGGGTTGGCTGTGCACCCTTGCGACCAGTGGATCTTAGTGCTGGCTTCGGCCTAACGCTGGTTCAGGGGAGCAGCCAACCTGCAACGATGGCTGCGGCAAGTGCTCGTGCCCCAGGTCAGGGGGTCCGGAACACCATCCGTGTTTCTGTAAAGAAGGTGGATGAAGGTGCACCTGTGGACCGCACCTTCTTCGTGAAGAGGGTCCTGCTGGACTGTTGTGGGTTGGCTGCTGCGGACATTTACTGCCTGCAGGATTTCCCCGGAGGAGGTTTTTACGACGTGACCTTCAGGAGTGCCAAGCTGTGCGAGTGCTTCCTGGAGGTCTTCAAGGAGAAAGGAGGTGAGGGCCCCCTCTCTGCATTGACCGCTGTCCCGCTGTTTGTGATGCCAGCACAGAGGAGCCGTATGGTGACTGTACATATGTAAAACCCGCATGTGCCAGCAGTTGACGTCCTGACCTTCCTCGGAAGGTACGTGAAGGTGGAAGGGGACCTAACTGACATCGTGGACCCCTTTGGCATCTGGACGAGTAAGAGGCAGGTCAAGGTGACACTGAGGATGGGCGCGGACGGGAATGTCGTACACCCACCGTCCAGCTTCGCAATCGGCGGGAGCAGGGGCTACCTGACCTATGCAGGGCAACCTAAAGTCTGCCATGCCTGTGGTAGGTCAGGTCACGTGGCGGCCGACTGCAAAGCCACCATCTGCAGGAACTGCAGGGAGGAGGGACACCTTGCAAAGGATTGCCCACGAGAGAAAAGCTGCAACCTTTGTGGGGAAGCGCACCACCTCTATAGGGCATGCCCGAGGCGGGGGACCACCTACGCCCAGGTCGCCGGCAGGGGCAATGCGGGGCCAGCCCCCCCGGAGGAGAGGAAGGCACCAGGGCCCAGCAAGGACCCCACTAATATGCAGGAGGGCCAGGCCGTGCAGGAGGGCCCAGCCCCACAGGATGGGCCTGAGGCCAGCAAAGCACCCCTGCAGGCTCCGATACCCCCCGACACCCCGGAGTCAATGGAGGCGGCGACAGGCGACCCAGGGGAGTGGGCAACGGTCTGGAAAGCGAGGAAGAAGGTGCGTCGACGGGCCCAGGAATCGCAACCATCAGGCAGGAAGATGCAGCTACAGGGGGGCTATAGGAGCTCCTCTGACGAGGGGGATTCGGAGAGGTCCCACCCGAAGCAGAAGTTAAAGATCTCGAGGGAGAAGGAAAGCAGCACCACACTTCCAGGTGACGGCAGGCATCCTGAGGCTCCCTCCGACACCCAGTCAAGTGCCGCTGGGGCACTGGAGGGCCCCCCAGAACTTCCAGGCCGGAAGGAGGAAACAGCGTGTCCCCAGCCTGACCCAGAGCCGGACCCTCCTGCCTCCCGACGGGGGGATGCCACCCGGAAGGCAGCACGGACGGTTTCCTGAGTCCGGAGAGCGTCCAGCAGTTAGCCCGGGCAATTGGCATGAAGGGACAGATGGAGGGGCTGGACCTTGGACTTGAGGAAGGTACTGCGGTCACTGTCCACAATGGGGGTACGAGTTGCGAGCATTAATGTGCGCAGTGTCAAGTCCACCGCAAGATGTGTATCCACGTTGGCCTACCTGACCACCATCGAGGCGGACCTCCTGTTTCTGCAGGAGTGCGGGATACTGCACCTCAGCAGGTACGGGAAATGGTCCGGCGCCTGGACCTGTGGGCCTTCGATCTGGTTGGGGGGTAATGACTGTCCCTCCTCGGGCTTGGCTATTCTGCTGCAGGGGCGCGACTTCACCATCTCTCAAGTTCAGGAGGTGGTGGGGGGGCGCCTCCTAGTGGCTGACGTCACCTACAGGAACGCTCCCCTGAGGCTGATCAACGTGTACGCCCCAGCGGTACGGAATGAGCGGTTGGCTGTCCTGCAGCGGCTTCCACCCCTGCTGGCTACGTCCAGGCCGGTCATCCTAGGCGGAGACATCAACTGCATTATCGATGCAGAAACAAGATGTGGCGTGGGGACAGCGGGTGGGGGGGTCAACTGGACGTCACGTCCAGATTCCTGATGGGCACGGTGAAGGACGCCAAGCTGCTCGACGTCTTCAGCACCCCTGCAGACGGAGCGCAGCGGAGGTACACCTGGTCGCGGCCAGATGGGTCTATTCGCTCAAGGATAGACTTCCTGTTTGTGTCACGGGCGTTCTCGGTCAGGTCCACCGGCGTCGAGCCGGTGTTCTGCTCTGACCACTGCCTCCTGCTGACCGACTGTCACTTACAGGACGACCAGCCGGCCGGCAAGGGGACGTGGAAGCTCAACACGACTCTGTTGACCCCAGAGAACGTTGAGGAGCTTAAGAGGGAGTACGCCGGTTGGAGAACCGTGAAACCCCACTTTGAGTCTCCGGGCGACTGGTGGGAGACGGTGAAGGAGAACATCAAGAGGTTCTTTGTCCTCAAGGGTGTTCGGAAGGTGAGAGAGAGGCAGGGAAAGCTGTTACCACTCCAGAAAGGGGTGCAGAACCTGCTCCTTCTGCAGTTGATGGGGGTCGATGTCACGGAGGACCTCCGCGAGGTGAGGGGCCAGCAAGCCTCGCTCTTTGCAGCGGAGGCCTCCAGGATAGTCTTCCGGTCCAGGGTCCGCTCCGTGGAGCAGGATGAGACGTGCTAGCGTTTCTTCTTTCAGAAGGTGCGCAAAGAGAGCTCTGTACTTAGGCCGGCTGAAGGAGGACGACGGCTCGGTGGCGTCGTCTCGGCCCTACATTTTGAGGATCAGCAGATCCTCTATGCCTGACTGTACAACACGAAGCCCATGGACAGCATGGCCTCCGAGTCATTCCTGTTGTCTATCACGGGGGTCTTAGACGACGGCACGAGGGAGTGGCTGGACCGGCCGATATCCCTGGACGAGCTGACCAGAGCCCTCAAGTCCTTGGAGAAGAATAGGACTCCCGGGAGCGACTGCTTACCGGTCGAGCTGTATTCCGCTATGTGGGACCAGGTCGGCCAGGACCTGCTGGAGGTGTACGATAGTGCGCTTCGGGCAGGGGAAATGTGCAAGTCCATGAGGAAGGGCATCATCACCCTCATTTACAAGAGGAAACGGGAGAGGGAAGAAATTAAGAATTGGCGCCCCATTTCACTATTGAACGTAGACTACAAAATCCTGGCCAAGGCCGTGGCCAACCGGGTCAGGTCTGTCCTGGAGTCGGTGATTCGCCCTGACCAAACCTGTGCTGTGCCAGGCAGGAAGATCGCTGAGAACCTCGCGCTCATCAGGGATACGATCGCCTACGTACAGGACAGGCGGGTGGACACCTGCCTCGTCAGCCTGGACCAGGAGAAGGCCTTCGACAGGGTCTCTCATGCTTACATGAGGGACGTCCTTTCCAAATTGGGGTTCGGGGAGGGCATCCGCAATTGGATCAGGCTGCTCTACACCAACATCATTAGCGCAGTCTCGATCAACGGGTGGGAATCGGACAGTTTTCCTGTTAGATCTGGAGTCAGGCAGGGCTGCCCGCTCTCTCCTGCCTTGTTCATGTGCTGTGTGGAGCCCTTTGCCGCATCCATCAGGAAGGACGTGAGCCTGAAGGGCGTGACTATCCCAGGCAGCGGAGGCCTTCAGGTCAAGACCTCCCTGTACATGGACGAAGTCGCCGTCTTCCGCACCGATCGTCGGTCGGTGAGTGGGCTATTGGGCATCTGCGGCCAGATTGAACTGGTCTCGGGTGCCAAAGTCAATAGGGGTAAGAGCGAGGTCATGTTCTTCGGGAACTGGGACGACCGCTCCTTCATCCCCTTCACCGTCAGGACAGACTACCTGAAGGTGCTGGGTGTTTGGTTTGGTGGAGCTGGGGCGTGCACTAAGACTTGGGAGGAGCGTATCACAAATTGAAGCAGAAGTTGGGCAGGTGGACCGTCCGGTCCCTCTCCATCGCGGGTAAGAACCTGATTGTCAGGTGCGAGAGGCTTTCGGTACTGTTGTATGTGGCGCAGGCCTGGCCTATTCCCTGGACCTGCGCCGCTGCAGTCACCTGGGCCATCTTCCACTTCATTTGGGGGTCGAGGATGGACCTGGTCCACAGGGACACCATGTACAAAGACCTGGAAAATGGGGGAAAGGGCGTACCGAACGCCACCCTCGCCCTGATGGCTACCTTTGCGTGCTGCTGCATCAAGCTGTGCATAGATCCTCAGTACGCAAACACCAAGTGTCACTACTTACTGAGGTTCTACCTGTCCCCGGTGTTGCGAAGGATGGGCCTGGCCTCGTTGCCGCGGAACGCTCCAAGTAGTTGGACCATCCCGTACCACCTGTCCTTCATGGAGAAATTTTTGAAAGGAAATACCTTTGACCACAAGGCCATCAGGCAGCGGTCAGCACGTAGTATCCTCGAGACCCTTCGGGAAAAGGAGAGGGTGGATCCCGTCGTGTGGTTCCCCACGCAGACTGCCAAAGTCGTTTGGCAGAATGCCTCATTGCCAGAACTTTCAAACAAGCACAAGGACATTGCTTGGCTGGCGGTGAGAGGTGCTCTGCCAGTGAGATCCTTTATGCATGCCCGGAATCTCTGTGCCACCGCACTCTGCCCTCGAGGTGGCTGCGGGGGGGACGAGACTGTCGATCACCTCCTTCTGGAGTGTGCCTATGCACAGGATGTCTGGAGGGGGATGCAGTGGTATTTGTCGAGGTTCGTCCCAAGCAGCTCCGTGACGCGGGACTCCGCGCTGTACGGGCTGTTTCCCGGGACGCACACCGTGACCAACATCAACTGCACCTGGAGGACCATCAATGCGGTGAAAGACGCTCTTTGGTCTGCCCGCAACTTGCTGGTCTGCCAACTGAAAGAACTGACCCCGACCGAATGTTGCAGACTGGCGCACTCCAAGGTCCAGGACTACGTGCTGAGGAACGCGCTAAAGCTTGGGACAGCCGCTGCCAAGGCGCAGTGGGAAAAGCCCATGCTATGAAACCCCTCGTCCAGAATAGAAAAAATGGCCCTATCTGGTACCTGGGCCCAGCTGGCGCCTTCCCCAACTGGTCAGGGGGCCAACTGGGACTGTGCGGGGTGACAACTGCCGGGGTATTTTCTTTGCTTTGTTTTTGTTTTCTTCTTTGTTTGTTTTTTTTTTCCTTTAGTTGATGTATGTACCCCCTGGGTAACCCGGAGCGGCTTACATGACTGGGTAGGTGTATAAATATGTTTTATTTTTTGTACATCTTATGAATAAAGTATATTTTTTCAAATAAAAAAAAGTGACGAAACGTCTGAAAACTAACCTTCCAGCTCAGCGAGCAAACACATCCAGAACCTCAACCTGAGCTACAAATCTTCTCAAAACTTGCTAAATACTGGTATTGAATGTAATCCTATGGTAGAAATGCTAGAATTGGCAAGATTTGATGCTCTCTCATTAACTTAGATCGTTTTAGATCTGTACACAGGTGCTTATATTTATGGTCTGCTCTACCACGTAAATTGAATTTGCATTTTGCAACTAATTCCTGCTTGGTGAACAACCACTTTGTCACTTTTATTTAATCCATGATAGCTGTTCCGTTTCGATGGAAAATCATTCTCGGGATATACATTAGGAAAGGAAGTGCAGATGTAACGTAGAAACACAAACCAAATTATTATTATGTTTAGATATATTAATTTATAGAATTCTATTTCAATATCTCAGTTATAGAAGGTATATTGCATTACCGTTAACCAATAGGCATCCTTCATTGGTATAACCAAGCCTGATTTCTTTTTAATGGAGAGCCTGTGCCAAGATTAGTATCCTTGAGGTTAGCAGGAAAGTTGATTTGTTCATAGGGGATCCTTTGTAGTTGCTGTCACCTCTTCATGCAAAACCAAAATAGCTTATAATGTTTCATTAGAAAGCTAAGGATATTTATAGAACAATAACAATACATTCCTTGAAAAATTACTTCATTCTTTAAAAGAATGTGGGAGGTGGTAGACGGGTGGTACTATTGTTGGACTATTAATCCAGAGACCCAGGTAATGTCTGGGGACCCATGTTCAAATCCTGTCATAGCAGATGGTCAAATTTAAATTCAGTAAAAATTTAAGAGTCTAATGCTACCAATGAAACCATTTTGGATTGTTGGAAAAAAACTGATCTAGTTCACTGATGTCCTTTGGGAAGGAAACTGTTGTCCTTACCTGATCTGGCCTACATGTGTTTCCAGACTCTCAGCAATGTGTTTGACTTCCAAATGCCTTGTGGACAATTTGGAAAGAGCAATAAATGCTGAATTGGCCAGTGAAGCCCACATCCCATAACAAATAAAAAGAAACTTGGTCTATTATGTTTAAATGCTTCACCGATAGAACTTTTAATGGAGTTTTCAAGAGTTTCACTTCATCAACCAGACTGTTAAGAAAAATTGTATTGATGACTTGACAAAAGAGAATCAGCAAAAGTGCTGTACCATTGTTATTGGCTATTCTGCTGACAGGATTGACTGTGTTCTGAACAAGAGTCATAGGAGTTGACATGTTTCTCGCTACACAGACCTGCTGAGTTTCTCCACTATTTCTTTTTTTTTCAAGTTTTCAGCATCTGCGTTTTTTTTGCAGGCAGTGCTGAAGATATTTTAATGAAATGCCCAAATTTAATGCCATAATTCCCTAACCAGAGCATCACAAGCAATCAAACACTATTACTTCTGGAGCTTCCTGTCTTCCTAGTAAAATCAATATACTGTGGGTACTGGAATTCAGGCGGCATGGTGGCTCAGTGGTTAGCACTGCAGCCTCACAGCGCCAGGGACCCGGGTTCAATTCCAGTCTGTATGGCGTTTGCACATTCTCCCCGTGTCCGGGTGGGTTTCCTCCAGGTGCTCCGGTTTCCTCCCACAGCCCAAAGTTGTGCAGGCTAGGTGGATCGGCCATGCTAAATTGCCCATAGTGTTCGGGGGTGTGTGGGTTCTAGGGGGATGGGTCTGGGTGGGATGCTTCAAGGGGCGGTGTGGACGTGTTTGGCCAAAGGTCCTGTTTCCACACTGTAGGGAATCTGTCTAATCTAATTCTGAAGTAAAAACAGAAAATGATGGAGCATCTCAACAGGTTTAGCAGCGTTTGTGGACAGAGAAACAGATAGCATTTCAAGTTCAAGCATCCAACGCATCATCTTCCGCCATCTGCAATCCAACCCCATCACCAAAGACATTTTCCCTTCCCACCCTTATCTGTTTTTTGGAGGTACCATTCTCTCCGTGATTCCCTTGTCTACTCTACACTCCAGCCCCACCACACCCGGCACTTTTCCCTGCAACCGCAGAAAGTGCTACACCTGCCCTTCCACCTCCCCCCTTACCCCCATCCCAGGCCCCAAGAAGACCTTCCACATTCAAGCAGATGTTCACCTGCACGTCTGCTAATGTGGTATACTGTATCCACTGTTCCCATTGTGACCTCCTCTACATCGGAGAAACGAAGCGGAGGCTAGAGGACTGCTTTGCGGAACACCTACGCATAGTTCGTACTAAACAACTGCGCCTCCCAGTTGCGAACCATTTCAACTCTCCCTCCCATTCCTCAGACGACATGTCCATCATGGGCCTTCTGCAGTGCCACAACGATGCCACCTGAAGGTTGCAGGAACAGCACCTCATATTCCACTTAGGAATCCTGCAGCCCAATGCTATCAATGTGAACTTCACAAGCTTCAAAATCTCCCCTCCCCACCACATCCCAAAATCAACCCAGCTTGTCCCTGCCTCCTTAACCTGTCCTTCCTCCCACCTACCCCGTCCTCCCACCTCAAGCCCCACCCCCATCTCCTACCTACCAGCCTCATCTCGCCCCCTAGATGTGCCCGTCCTCCCTGGACTGACCTATCCCCTCCCTTAACCCCCACCTTTACTGGCTCCATCCCTGCCTCTTTGACCTGTCTGTCTCCTCTTCGCCTATCTTCTCCTTTATCCTTCTTCTATCCGTCCGCCCCTCTCTCCCTATTTATTTCAGAACCCCTTTCTCCTCCCCCGTTTCTGAAGAAATGTCTAGGCCTGAAACGTCAGCCTTCCTGCTCCTCTGATGCTGCTTGGCCTGCTGTGCCCATCCAGTTCTACATCTTGTTATCTCAGCATTTCAAGTTCAATGTGTCTTCCTCAGAAGTAACTACCTGCCAGGGTTCTGCTGGAATGCTTGGCATTTCTATGTGTGTGTGTGTGTGTGTGTGTGTGTGTGTGTGTGTGTGTGTGTGTGTGTGTGTGTATGGGGGCAGAAGCTGGGCATGCTGTGCGTTTTCTTTGTGTGATATAGTGTATACTAACAGTACTGCACTACGTTGTACTCCTCAGCTTCATTTAAATGCTGCTAATAGCAAAATTGTCTGAACTCATTGGGTTGGATTTTATTCTCCGTCATCAATGTTTTTGAAGGCAAGATGGGGCATAATAAGCCAGCAGATAACTATCAATCCATCAAATCACACACCCTGACCTTGTGAGAATTTATGGTCATTGGAGCCTTTAGTGGCACACTCACCTTCAGGCCTGTTGAGGCACTTCAATCATTTAATAGCCACTTAAAGATCTCATTTGACTGTTCCCTGTACATTATCCATGGAACAGTGAGACCCAGAGCATGAGGGGCGTACAACAGGGGCTTTCGCTGCTGGCCTGGATTTCTATTTCACCTCCCTTAGGCCACCACTCCTGATGCTTGCAGATAGGGCTTCATGCTGACAGCTCTCTAAAACAAAAATTCTTCCAAGATGTCGGCATTCTCTTAGAGCAATTAACATTGTTTCCAGCATTAACTTGTTGCAGGTCAGCTATCAGGATTGTGGGCAGACCCAACACTGACTTTGTGCTGAGGGTAATGGGGATGTCGTGTTCCTCAAAATCTAACCCATTAAATCAACTTCCACACCTATCTCTCCAGTGTCTCGCTCAATCCTCAATTTCCCCTAAATAACTTTGTGCAGAGCAAACCCATTACCTTTCTTGCGTTCGATCACAATTTCATTACCTTCCTTTGGATACTGTCTGATGTTGAAATATTAGCTATTTATATCTGCATGGCATTTTCTGAGAAAGGGATGTAGATTGCCAATCTGGTGCTGAAATTCACATTCATGCCTTTGTCACTTCTGAACTTAATTACCACAATGCCTTTGAGGTCAGCCTGTGTCCTCCAAGCACTGTAAACTTTAACTCATCTAAATTGCTGCTGCAATGATACTACATTAAGTACCACTCATCAATTATTTTGGCTGTACTGACATACATTGTCTCCTGATAGACAAAAATCTAAAATTAGAACTAGACATTGTGTGCTAATACCTGTAGAGCTTTGCCCATCTTGATTTCTGCAATCTCCTTCAGCTTCTCAAAAATACGGAAATCCTCCAATCTGACATTTTGAGTGACATGTAATGGAGGAAATGGGATCTCATCGACTGGCTGGGGAACCAACCAGAGTCCTGTGGTGCCTGCTTTAGGGCAGTAATTGGAAATGGGACAAGAAAACCGTCTGTGTGTCTTTCTGCTACAAAATTAAAGTAGGTGACAGGATTCTTGGCTACTACATTCGCCCTTCTCTGAAAATTAAAAGCTCTGACTGCTACAAAACACATCATGAGATAGAATATTGAATATCAGGTCTGGTGTATCCCTTTGATAACAAGGTGTGGAACTGGATGATCACAGCAGGCCAACCAGCATCTTAGGAGCAGGAAAGCTTTTTTGGCCTGCTGTGTTCATCCAGCTCCGTACTTTGTTATCTCGGATTTTCCAGCATCTGCAGTTCCTATTATCTCTTGTATATCCCTTATTCTCTTCAGCAAAATATGGCTCGATGTACCATCAATCATCCCGACTTTATAGTATGCAATTATCCTCTTAAACCTTGTCACATCTGCCACCTTGACCAGACTTCTAATCACTGCTTCAAATAACTCCTTTTTCAGTTTTGCATCCATTTTTGTCTGATTATGACTCTGTCAAGCATTTTGGGACATTTTTCTACACTAAATGCATGGTGTAAATGTAATTTGTTAGTGATTCATTGCAGCGATTTTGCATATGGTGGAGACTAGAATGATCACCAAGGTAGATTGCCCTATATATTCCTGTACTTTATATATTTGGGGACCTACTGACTTATTCAATGAATTAATGTCTTTATAAACTTAGTACATTCAGGAGCATAGTGCAAGTACATTAGGTATTGGTAGCTGAATTTTGCTAATTGTTGTTAGGAACCTGTTCCTTGAAAAGAGAAGATGGAGTGAGCCTGAAAATTTATTAACGTTATAATGGACTTTGAAATGCTGGATGATAAAAAATTGTTTCCATGAACCCTTAAGTCTAGAACAAGGAGGCATAAAATAAAGTATCCAGTACAAATCAAACAAAGAAGTTGAGAGGATTATTTTTCACAGAACAGTGAAAATGTGGAATTTACAGACACAGGAAACGGTTGAACATATCACTTTAGGGCATTTATACATACAAGTGGAGGAAAAATAGGAGTAAGACATGTTTATAGGGGCCTTGTATTTAAGAAAAAAATGTGTGGCTTTGATTTGGAAGAATTGTGGATCCTTGGAGTTTTGTTACGTGAGCGCAAACAAGACATTTCTTGAAAATTACATGTTTTGTGGTAGCTACTTGTTTACTACAGACTCCCTGCCTGGGTTTATGACTATCAGGTAGTAGCTTAGACCATATTACATACAAATGTTATATGAGTATCTATGAACTCCCATGCAGTGGAGAGAAACTAGATGGTGATAATTCCTAACTTGAAAGTCAGAATGGGTAGCTGCCAGATCGCCGCCTCCACCAGTGTTCCCCAACCAGTTTGGGCACACTCCATGAACAGTGATTACCTGATCCTGTTTTTCACAGAGGTTGTCTCCAGACTTACATCTACATGACTGCATCATGGAAGATGTTTCACTGACACATAAACATGTCACTATCGTATCAGAACTTGCACACTTGAGTTTTGTTTCAATGACACTACGCATACCCAAGTAGATGGTGCTACAATGCAATCATCAACAGTCCCAACATTCAAAAATGTTTAAATTGGATTCCATCAGAAAGAGGTCTTTTGACCTAACCACCTGTCACTTGACATTTCTGGTCAGTTTATGATATGCCCCCTATATTTGAATACATAGCTGTGTATAAAAATCTCCTTACATATATTTATGCACTCTGCCCTGTACTGAAATTCACATTTGAAATGGACTAGTCAAATGAGTTCCCCTTCCTGGATGACCTTATTGAGAAATCAGCCAGGGGCTTCTCTACTAATGTCTACCAAAAGCCTACAAGCACTGGCTAATATACACAGTGGGATTTGTCCAGTTTGACATGGTATAAATAGGCCCTCAGTCATTTGTTTGTTGTGCAAACCTGATGCTGAAATAGGGTGCATCAAAGTCATCCTGCAAAAAAGTAGCTACCCTGATCATATTTCTCATTGTATATCATGTAAATTCAATGAAAGGATCTAACTCCTGTTGGTTTTGCTCCTGAAACATGCTAATTCTATCTGAAATTATCTTTCAAGGGCAGTGTATCTCAGAAATTTGAGCAACAGTTGAAGCTAGCTGTTCCATGCTTTTACTATGCAGTAGGAATACAATTGGTGTTCACCAGTAACTCAATACTGCTGACAATACCCAGAAAGACATTCTGCACATCAGACAAATAAATAATTTAGTATATGAATTTCAGTGCTGGTATGTGATGCCAGGTATGTAGACCATAATCTCCAAAGACTGGCAGATCATATCAAATAACATTTTCCCTTCGCAACAAGCAAGATACTGACCGTACCCAATGAATCCATACTTGCAAACCTTGCAACACAGAATTTTGCAATAGATGTGATTCTGCAATTGGACAACATCTGTTGAATAATTCTGAATATGTGCATAATTGTCCTGAAAACCAATATACTGGATGCTACATATATAAAAATAGCGGTTCTGTTATTTGCAGACAGAAAGAGACGCTGCTTATTTGAACTCAACAAAATACCCTCTGTTTTCAGATGTTTTCTACTTCTACTGCCAACTGGCAGTAATGAGCCAACAAATTTCTGTGTTGTTTTACTCAGTTAGTTTATATTTTACAGATAAAATTTGTCTGCCCTAACAATTCAAAGTTCTTTATGACACCCAACTTTAGAATTTTCTAGAAACTCAAGTGCAGCAAATGTACATCACAAATTCTTGAATCTAATTTTGAAATCTGCTTTAGTAAACAATGGCATGAGTGGACCAAATTGCAATTTTTTTGTTCTAATTTCCACATTACATGATTCCTAGATTCTTTGCACAAACAAATTATTGTGCAGGAATTAGTCCACAATAATATCTGTCATAAAAGATCAGATTAACATCTGGAGTGAATCAAGAATTGACGCAATTAGAGGGATTTGAAAACAAGAGTGATAATTTTAAAGATCAAGACAATGCTTAATCAGGAGTCAATGTTGATCAGTAAACGAGTGATTGGTGAATGGTGAGAGTTAGGACAGGGATGCAAAGATTTTGGTGCGAAAGGTAGATGAGTTTAAAGCCCATGCAAAAGTTTATTTTCTAAGTCTTGTGTGAGATAATTCACTAGGGAGAAGGAAAATCCAGTTTTACTAGTTCGAAGTCATACAGGAGAATATAAATGCAATTCTTGGAGAAGTAACAAAGTCTTGTAGTTACACATTGATAAATGTTGTGGCAAGAGAAAGGGCAATAAATGCATTTTTAATAAACATATGTTTAATTATGAAGTGAACAGGATCATAGTTTGGAATTACACTAATGCAGAGGAAAAAGCTCAATATTTCATTCTGTTAGCTAGTGGAATCTCTTGAGAGAAATCCATTTTGGAAGTCTCAGGCAATCTCCAAATAGACAATGGTTCACAGCACAAATGGAAATAAATAACTAAAACTGTTCAATCAGCAGAACAGAGAATACTTGGACATTTTAATTTCCATGAAGATAGATACCTGTAAGATAGTATAATTATTAATTTTTAATGGGAGCTTCAAGATGAACGAAATAGGTTACCCACTAGGGAACTATAAAATGCTGACTGTATTCTGTGAGGAACAGCCCAATTATAAAAGTCGCCCTCATGAGTGAAATAAGTTCTCATTTGAAGAATTTTTTGATCATATATCACTAGTATGTTTTATTTAGTTTTTTAACAAGTAACATTTACAAACAATGTCAATCAATTTTTTTAATTAACAAGAAAACATACAAGCTGTTCTCATTTACATGCTAGTGGTAATGATACTGATATATTTGGAATCATTTAATATAATCCAGAAATTAAGCAAACAATTATCTAATAGTTGGCTAGTTATTACTAAAATGCTGAGCAACAAGGACATTTGTACATGTCTGTTCAGTTTTGTAATTATTTGATCATGCGCAGCGATGAAAGAAATAGAAATTTCCTTCTTAGAATATGTCACTCATGAAAGTGAGAAAAGCTTATAATCCATACAGGTTGATTTGAATTTTGCTGCTGAGGAAACAGTAGAGTTACGAACAGTGTATATTTGGTAAATGTAGCCTCTACATTATTACAGTGTTGTTTTTCAAGTGACTTAAAATTTTAATAAATGCACTCGGAAGTCCATATTCATGATATCATTGGAACAGAAGTTTAACAATAAGTATCCGGACTATATAAGACATAGGATTGAAGGACATGATAAAGAAGCATTGTAGATATTAACATTTCACTGCATAGGTTTCACATGTTATATGAAAAATGATGGGAAACCAGATCACAGTTATTTTTGTCATATTTGAGATTATCTATAATTGAAATGGCTAACTTACTTCTGAGTTTAATGAAAAGCAAAAAAAAACTTCTGATCACAGTAGGTGTAGTGATAAAGCATCTAATCCTCATGCGTCAGTTGCAATACAAAGACTTATTTTGGCAATTTATTTTTTTTTACACTTTGACTACTACTTAATACCACTTCATAAGTTAAACCTTAGGGAACTCAAAAAAAATCTAAAAATATGTTGGTACAGAATAGGAGAGAAAGGGAAACTCAAAGATTAAAATTGATGTTTGTGAGGTTCCTAGTTTCAAGGAGATATGAATATAGGAAGTGTGGTTAGTATGTTTGCAGATGACACCAAAATTGGGAGTGTAGTGAACAGTGAAAAAAGGTAACTCAGAGTACAACAGCAGCTTGATGAGATGAGCACCTGGGCTGAGGAGTGTCAGATGGACTTTAATTTAGATACATGTGAAGTGCTGTATTTTGGTAGGGAAAATCAGGGCAGGACACTAATTGGTAAGGCCTTGGGGAGTGTTACCAATTAAAGAGATCTTGGGGTGCAGGTTCATAGTTCCTTGAAAGTGGAGTCACAGATAGGATAGTGAAAAACGCATTTAGTTCAGTTCCCTTTATTGGTCATGTTGCGTGGTTGGGTAGAGTGCTTGTGAATTAGAAGGCAGGATGTTGGAAGATGATAGGGGAGTCGGGGTGAAGAATACATGGCCCCTTTAAGAGATGATGTGCTTTTTTAAACTTGGAGATATTTAAAATAAAAAGTCTGCAAGCAGCTGCAGATGACCAGACAGTTCTGAAATTGAAACATATGCATCAATTGGCTGTGTAGTTGGTAACTTAGATAATAAAATGTGAGGCTGGATGAACACAGCAGGCCCAGCAGCATCTCAGGAGCACAAAAGCTGACGTTTCAGGCTTGTTCTGATATTAAGGCAACCAGCTTGAATATCAGCCATTTTATTAAACCAGGCCCTAGATACCAAAACCCAATTAAACTTAAATCTGATGGTGTTGACAACCCAGGACTAATCCTATTATAAGAAAATGGACCCATCATCAAGAACAGGATTTTTGAAAATCAGTGTAACACAGAACTGCCATCGGTGGAATAAAGCTCTGGCTCTCACATAAATCTTTATACTGCCTGATTAAGCTGCATCTAGAAGGTACCACAGCACTCTTAACTAATATTTCTGACACAAGGGTTTTACGAAGAAAGTATTCATGACTGAAGAATGGTGGAAAAGGCATGGAACATTCCAGGAGACGCATCCTAACTGTAGTTTTGAGGGTCTGAGTCTTAATTTATTTTAGTCTTATTACCTTGGTTGATGTAAGCAGGACTTTTATTTATTGGAATAGCATGCTATTAGAATTTTGTTCTGTTTGGAAATAGTTAATAATTGAGAGGTGTTGTTTGGTTAGTTAGTAGTTTTGTTAATTTAATCGCTGTTAGAGTTAGATAAATAAATTGTTACTTGTTGCTTCTAAAGTGAGTATTAGGGAGTTTATTTCATTTAGCCGCCCCTCTGTAGCAGACTAAGGACTGAGAGGAAGCTTATACCATTGTTCACACTTCTTTTAACAGATTACAAGACAAAGCGAGCTTCTCTGGGTGTATCAGCGGGGGATTGACTTCTCCTTCGTAACAGGTTGGAGGCCTGAGTCCAGGGTCTGACCATTTTGTATATGGTATCTGAATGGATTTGAACAGATTTGGCGTCTGAAAGGCCAGCAGATTTTAAAAGACTTGAGAATTAGTGCCCTAGATCTTTAAATAAAACTTAGTTGAAGAGTGAAAAATCCATGTAAGTTTGGTTCCTTGCGGTTGGTTAAATCAAAATTGGAAGAAATGGCTCTTAACATTGCTAAAGAGGCTCTGGGATTTGAGGATGCTTCCCATGTTTGCTAAAAACAGTTGGAAGGTCAGGGGAAGGATATACTTTTAGACTTAGCAAACAGACTAAATTTGGGTTTAACTAGGGATTGAGGAAAGAGATCAGAGGAAAGCTAAAATTATAATGGTCTTAGCCAAGCATTTACGTGTACCAGAGAAACAGTAAAGTGCAGTGGAGATAGAAAAATATACATTTCAAATGAGACAACTGGAGTTAGAGAAAGAAAGGAGGAAGAGAGAGTTTGAACCGTGGTTAAAAGCAGAAGAGCAAGAAAGGAAAAGAAGCCTCCTAGCTGAGAGAGAAGAAAGAGAAAAAGTGTTTGAGTTGGAAAAGGTGAACTTGGAAATTCACACAACAAGACTTCAAATGACAGTGGTAAAAGTACAAGATAGAAGTGATGATGAGCAAGTTCATTATAACCAATAGCCTGGTTCGGATATATACAAATCTGCCCAACCGTCACCAAAATGCATTGAAAAAGATGTAGAAGCCTTTTTCATTTCCTATCAGAAATTGGCTAAACAGATGAACTGGCCAGAGGACATGCGGGTAATGTTAATTCGGATCAAGTTGTTAGGTAGTGCTAGTAAGCTGTTTGCAGCACTGTCAGATGAGGTATCAAGAGAATATGAAGAAGTAAAACAGATGACTTCGCCTGCGAATTGGTACCAGAAGCATATAGACAATGGTTCAGAAATATAAGGAAGGAACCATGTCAGAGTTATGTCAAATTTGAAAGAATTAAACATAGCAACTTCAATACATGGGTGAGAGTATTAAAGATAGAAAAGACACATGAGAATCTTAGAAAGATGATTCTGCTGGAAGAGTTCAAAACTCACTTGATAAGAGTTCATGTTGAGGAACAGAAAGTTCAAACAGCGACAAGAATTGTAGAGATGGCTGATGAATCCGCATTATGGCACCACGCGCCCTTTAACAGATTTTACAAGCTGAGGCATGCTTCTCTGCGTGTCTCGGGTTTTAATTATCAGAGAGGCTTGATATCCCCTGCATAACAGTCAGTGCATGGATTATCGCAGTTGGGAGGCCATGTTGCGGCTGTATAGGATATTGATTGGGCTAGTTTTGGAACACTGCTTTCAAGTCTGATCCCCCTGCAATGTAGTGAAACTTAAAAGTTCAGAAAAGATTTACAGGGATATTGCCCCGGTTGGAGGCTTGAGATATAGAGAGAGGCTGTACTGGCTGGGGCTGCTTTCCCTGGAATGATGGAGTATGATGGGTGACCTCATAGAGATTTATAAAATTATGAGCAACATGGATAGCGTAAGTAGCCAAGGTCCTTTCCACAGGGTAGGGGTGTCCAAAATTAGAGACATAGGTTTAAGGTGAGAGGGCAAAGATTTAAAAGGGACACAGGGACATCTTTTTCACACAGAGGGTGGTGCATGTATGGAATAAGCTGCCAGAGAAGATGGTGGAGGCTGGTACAATTACAACATTTTAAAGGCATGTGGATGGGTATATGAATAAGAAGGGTTGGGAGTGATATGAGCCAAATGCTGGCAAATGGGACTCGATTAATTTATGTTATCTGTTTGGCCTGGATGAGTTGGACCAAAGGGTCTGTTTTCATGATAAAAATCTCTAAGACTCTATCCTTGGCACTCTCCTATTTCTTGACTAGTCTGTCAACAATATTAATAAAATTCCTAATGCCAAGATTCACATTTGTGCTGATAGCACTGCCTTTTGGAAGCCCTCTATTATTTCTGAGTTTTCCCTCATGAGTTTTGTGATCCATTAATCCAAAGTGGATGTGTTGTTTATTGCTTGAAGTTGAATGTATTGTGGCTGATGGAATGAAGTAAGAAGTAACCACTTTGTTAAGATCCTATTTACAGAATGTATAAAAAGAGCCTCAATTAATTTTCAAGTTCACATAGGCTCTGGGAAAGCTTCAACTGATCAAGATACACATAAGAATATCAAATTTCAGACGGAGCAATGATTTATACTGCACATGAAGTGGTATTGATTGGTTGGCAAGTATGGGGTAGGTGATGGATTAGTGGTGTTATCACCAGAAAGTCGGTTAATAATCTGGGAAGCCAGATTCAAATCCCACCATGGCAGATGATGAAATTTGAATTCAATTGCAAAAGTATCTGGTATTAAGAATCTACTGATGACCGTGAAACCATTATTAATTGCTTTGGCTAATTAATGTCCTTGAGGGAAGGAAATCTGTCATCCACACCTAGTCTGGCCTACATGTGACTCCAGACCTACAGCAATGTTGTTGACGCACAAATGACCCAGCAAGACACTCAGCGGTGGCAAATGCTACAAAGTCTCGACTAAGAAATGAAACTGATGGACCACTTCAAGAAGGCAATTCACCACCTGATGACCAACTAGAGATGGGTAATAATGCTGGCTAGCCGACGATGTCTGCGTCCCACGAACAATTTTCTTAAAAAGCCCAATCTGATTCGACAACATTGTCTTGGAGAATACACCACAAATTGCTGTCTCTAGGTTTTTGTCTAATTACAACAAAGGCCTAATTTCTGCAGATGTTCATGCAGAAGGGCGGAACATATTAGGTTCTAACAATCCTAAATAAGACACATTCCAAGACCAACAGATATTCTTGAATTGTTTGTTGGTATAATTCCCAACTTTTTTTTTGGTAACTTCTGTCCAGTTCCTGAATAAAGTCTAACATTCAAGATTGTGTTCTCGTTTTTGCATACCCTTGTTGGTTGACTGCTTACTAACATGATTCAGGGCCAGAAGTAGGTCAGTTTGCCCCTTGAACCTGCACGACCATTGAATGAAATCATGGCCTTTCTGATTGTAAACTCAAATCCAATTTCCTGCCAACCCCTTAAAACCTTATAACACCTTACTTACAAGAATCTATCTATCTCTATCTATCTCTACCTGAAAAATATACAAGGACTCTGTTACCACTACATTTTCAGGGAGAGAGTTCCAAATTCTCTTCAACCTCTGAGAGTAATAATGTTGCTTACTCTCGGTTTTAAATAGGCAACCCTGATTTTTTTTTAAAACCATCACTGCTATTTCTAGGTTCTCCCATAAGAAGATACCACCTTTCCATGTCCACCCTGTTAAGATCCCCCGAGATTTTGTATATTTCAATCAAATTGTCTCAAGACTATAAGATATAGGAGTAGATTAAAGCTATTTCTTCCATGGAGTCTGCTCCACCATTCTATCGCTCCTCAACTCCTTTCCCTTGCCTTCTCTCCATCACTCTTGATCTCCTTACTAATCAAGAATCTATCTATCTCTGTCATAAGAAAGTCTGCTCAATCCAGATATTATTTTAGTAAACCTTCTCTGAACTGCCTGTGATATATTTACATCATTCCTTAAATTAGGTGACAAATACTGTCTCGGCATGTCAGATGCAGTCTCACCAATGCCTTGTATAATTAAGGCATAACTCTCTACTTTTGTATTCTGTTTCCCTTGTAATAAATGATAATGTTCTATTTGTTTTACAAATTACTTGTTATATCTGCATCTGGACATTTTGCAATTCATGCATGTGAACACTTAGATCTCTCTGCATCTCAGAGTTTACAACCTCTCACCAGTTAGAGAACTTTTTCTTATTTTTCCTGCCAAAATGCTCAATTTTATATTTTGCCACATTCCATTTTCAGGATCTTTATCCACTCACTTAACCTCTGTATATCTTTTTGTAATTTCTTTGTAGCCTGCTCACTTACTTTCCTACTTATCCTTTTATCATCAGAAAAAATGACAGTCATATCTGTCATCCCTTCATCTAAGTAATTTAAATAAGCTTTAAACAGCTGTGACCGTAACACTGATCCCTGTGGTATATTATTTATCATAACTTGCCAATCTGAAAAAGAGCCTTTACACGTACTCTTTACTTTCTATTAATGAACAAATATTTTATCCTTGCTAATATGCTACGCCCTACGCCATAACCTTTCATTTCTCACAACAACCTTTGCGTATGGCCTGAGTACTCAACTGGCTCTGACAGGCGATTAGCATTAGCTTGGTTTTAAGGGAAGGGAGAGCATTGGATGGGAGAGGAGGTATACATTTTGACATGAGGGCCTGATGGGCCATAGAGCTACTTGGGGGCATGAGGTAATGTGACTGTGGCGGAGACAGTATGTTTGAGGGTCGGGGATTGAAAACGAGAGGGCATTAATTTAATTTTCTATAACTGAGAAAATATCCCACTGCTCTAAGGTGAGCTTTTAGACTACCAATCTCAACAACTGGCAATGCTGTGACTACTTCCAAATTTTTGACTGTTTGTCTCAACTGCAGCCTTCAACAGCATCTCTCCTTCCTCTAAAATTAAATAATGCATCCAAATCACCTTGTCTGAAGATGAGTCTGTGGATCCTGGAATTTTATAGCCCTTAAGATGAAAGTCCAATCCAACATTTCAAAGTTAAATCGTGTTTGATTATTATTCTTATGACATCTATTGTGATGTATTCCTCAGTTAATAATGCGATGATACAGATGCCTTTTTTTGCTGAGAAAAGTAAGACCATGAATGGTTCAAGTGGCATAAGAAAGAGTGAACTAATTTCTAACGATGATGAATGATAAATAGGAACACAACGCTTGATGTGATAAGTGAAGCTGTAGAGAGGAAGCCTACAGAAGGATTTAAAGGCAAGAATAAGAATATTTAAGTCAACATTGTGGAATGTTAGGTCCCAAATTGTACTTTGAAAATACTGAGGTGACTGGATCCAGACTTGAAGCATTCAGAGCTGGTGAGACCTTGTAAACATGAGGAGACTGTGGAAGATGGTATTGGAGAAATCAAGGCAAGTGATAATGAAAGTATAGTTTAGGTTTTGTTTGAAAGAAAGGGAAAAAGTGAAATTAATGGATAGGTGAAAGAAATTAATTTGACCAGAAATTATACAAATCAAAGCAAATGGAGCTTGGACAACAGACCTTCTTAGTCCAAGTGGATAAATCAAGAATCTTTATTTATCCTGCACTTCCCAATGCATTTAGAGGACAAATTCACAGATCGTAGTTTCAAACTAGACTCAGAAGTTTTCAATTATTTTGATGATCTTTCTGTAGCGTGCACTTTTCATTAAAATAATTTATCCTCCAATAACACACTTAGCATGTGCATTGCAAGTGAAATAGATCAAACATTAAATGATTCAACACTCCGATATGTTACAGAGTTGTTACTATGGATCATATAAATTCTGAAATTAAGTCAACATTTTCTACAATGGAAACTCATTGTCTTGCATAGCCGATAGCAGTGACTAAAGCAATATTAAACAATTGACTTCATCCAATGTATTTATGCCTACATCTTCTCTGACAAGTGCAGGACATTTTGCTTTCACTGTTTTAGTTGTTCACCTCTTCTGAAGATTACCCTCAGAGATATTTTTAAAGCACTGGCAGTCCTCTGGTGTTCTTAGGAGTTCTTTGACAGTGGGTGCTATCACAGTCAGATTTCATTTTTTTCATCACTAAATATCTGCTCATGTATGCTTTGCAGTGGAAGTTACTGGGTGTCAACATTAATGAGAATCCTGATTTACTAGTTTATTTCTATCTTGTGCTTGGAGACCCTATAATTGTAGCACACCTAGCTTGAGATCATACAGCTCAATGCAGACATTCTACATTTGCATAGCTTCATGCCAAATTTAGGAATCTATCAATTGAGTGTGTGGAAAACAAAAAATTCAAATTAAACAATTGATCTTATCTAATTTGACTATTTTTGTGAAAGCTTTCTCTTCATAATTCTAGCAGCTGTCTGTACGTAAAACTTTTACTCTCTCTAGAAGAGCAACCTAAAGACCATAAGACTCAATTACTGTTGAAAGATCTTGCCTTAGTCTTGATGCGTTCTCCAAGTCTAATTGTGTGGTCTAGATTTTACTTGAGTTTCAAATAAATTATATAAGTAGCCAGTAAAGATTAGATATAAAACTGACATTGTCTCCTGATGCTCCACTGCCTGCTATAATCTGCTCCCTTTGGCTTATTTCAGGTGAATAATTCACCGACTTTACTCATCGTGGTACTTGTCTTCCCAAGCAGTTTATTTTGTGTGTCACATTTTGTTTCTTTTCATTCATCCACCATTGGGATCTGTGTATTCAGTTCTTTGTACCAACCTAAATTATTCTTTGTCCCTAAAGTCCAAAATGCCTCGTTTTCTTTAAACCCTTCAACAGCAAGTTCCAATCTTGGTGTCATGTGCAAACATGCTTAATATTACTGCAATTTTTCCATCTGTATCATTTATGTACATAACAAGCAATTAAGGTCCCAATACTGATCCTTCTGGTACATCATTGAACACTGGCCTCCAGTCACTCAGAGTTTTCTACCACTATCCTTTGTGCCCTGTTAGAGGAGCCTTGGTGAGTTACTGCAATGCATGGTGTAAATCCTACATAGCACTTCTAGTGTGTGTTTATGGTGAGGGGGTTGAAGATGGTGAATGAGATGTCACCTTCTTCCCACGAAATGTGAACCATTTTATCCTGGATAATGCTTTCAAATTTGCTAGTGGGCCTTGATGCCATACTTGGTCAAATGCTACCCTGATATTTTTGCATCAGCCCTTACTTCATCCTGGAATTTAACACTTTTATCCATGCTTGGGTCAAGGCTGTTATGAGGTTAGAAGTCGAATGGCCTAGGCAGAATCCAACCTGAGCATCAGGGAGCAGATTATTTCTTTACATGTGCAACTTGATAACACTGTTGTACTTTCCATCACATTGCTAATGATCAAGAGTAGACTGATAGGGCGGTACTAGGATAGATTGAATTTGTCCTGTTTTTTGCCGCAGGAAATATCTTAGCAAATTTCCATATTGTCATTCTTGTAGTTGTAGTAGAACAGCTTGGCCAGGGGTACAGCAAGGAGCACAAATTTGCAGTACTATTGCTTGAATGTTTGCAGTATCCAGTGCCTTCAGGTTTTTTTAATACCATCTGCGATGAGGTCAGTGTTTGAAGACTAAGATCTGTGATCCTCAGGCCATGATGGAGTGTTCACTCAGCCCTTCTGGCATGAAGATGAATACAAGTAGCTCAGAGAAATACGTGACAGTACTGATGTGCTGGCCTCCCCTATTGTTGATGGTGCGGATATTTGTCGGATCTCCACCTCCTGTTAGTTCTTTAATTTTCCATCACAATTCATGATTGCAGACAGATGCAGATGAATTAAGCTTTTTTGAAAAAAGTAAATTCACTTGGACCAGCATTCATCAGCCAGCGCATTGAGTGCAGGAGTTAGGACATCATTTTACGGCTGTACATGACATTGGGAAGGCCACATTTGGAGTACTGTGTACTCTTCTGGTTGTCCTGCTATAATAAGGATATTATTAAACTGGAAAGGGTACAAAAAAGATCTACAAGCATGTCACTGAGACTGGAGGGTTAAGTGAAAAGGAGAGGCTGGATAGGCTGAGACTTTTTTTCCCCTGGTGTGTAGGAGGCTGAGGGGTGAACTTATGTAAGTTTATAAAATTATGAAGGAAATCAATAAAGTGAATAGCCAAGGTCCTTTCTCCAGTGTAGAGGAGTCTAAAACTAGAGGGCAAGGGTTTAAAGTGAGAGGGATAACCTATTAATGTGCGTACATGGAACAAACTGCCAGACGAAGTGGTAGAAATTGATACAATTACAACATTGAAAAGTTATTTGGACAGGTACACGGATAAAAAAAAGATTGGAGAGATATTGACCAAACATAAACAAATAGAACTGAAGGGCCTGTTGCCATGTTGTATGGCCATGCTAATTGTCCTTGAGAAGTTGATGAAAGCTGCTACCTTGCCCTGCTGACATCCTTATGCTGTAGGTAGACTCAGAACATTGTTAGGGAGGGAATCTCAGGATTTGACCCAGTGACAGTGAAGGAACAGCTTTAAATGTCCAAGTCAGGATGGTGAGTAGCATTAAGGTGGCGGTGTTCCCATGCACCTGCTGCCCCTGTCCTCATATATGCTGTTTTCTTGTGCATCTGGAAGAACTTTGATGAATTTCAGCAATGCGCCTTGTTGATGGTGCATGCTGCAGTGGATGTCAGCCAAGTTGACTGCTTTTCATGGAGGGGGTCAAGCTTCTCAAGTGTTGTTCGGTCCGTACTCTTCCAGGCTGGCCGGGGTACTCCGTTAAACTCCTGACTCGGGCCTTGTAAATGATGGGCAGGTTTTGGGGAGTTAGGGGGTCAGTTACTCACCACGATATTCCTAGCCTCTGACCTGCCACAGTAACCACAGTAATCGTAGTGATTACTGATCACCATTCCACCTACCTTCCCCAGCCCCACCTCTCCTTTCCATTTATTTTTGAGTTCCCTTCCCTGGGCCATTCCTGGAAAAGGGTCCAGACCCAAAACATCAACTTCCCTGATTCTCTGATGCTGCCTGGCCTGCTGTGCTTCTCCAGCTCCGTACTATGTTATTCCTGACTCCAGTGTCTGCAGTTGTTGCTATTTTTCAGTGAGTTGTAACCCCACTACGAAGCCTCTTCCAAGGATGCCCACCTTGAAGAAATCCTCCTCCCTCTGGAAAGACCTCAGTGGATCTCTCTCCCACTGCAATCCTCTGGTAATCTCTTTTGCCCTGAAACTCTTCAACCACATACTCAAGCAAACAAGATGCTACAGCCACATCTCCTTTCTCAGTACCTGCGAGTTAGCGTTACGGAACTAGATCATCCTCAGTGGACTCCAGACTACATTCAGGCCATCCCAATTTGGCCCTAACCGTGACAACCTCTACATACAAAACATCCAGAGCCTCCAAAAACAGTTTTCTGAAAGGATCCTCAAGTTCACACTCTCAGCAATGTGCTGGCATCTTCTGGCACTACAATCAACCCTACCCCAGCGCAGACCCCTCCTCTCCCAGAACTACAAAGAACCCCTTCTGTTTTTCATTCTGCACAGGATCCACAACCTCAACCAATGTTGTTTCTCTACCCTATCTGACATTAAAAACTACCACTACACTGAACTCACCTGTGCCTACCACCAAACACAGGCGTCTTCCACCCTCGAAGTCCTCAACCCTATCCAGGACCTTCCCCTCAATGTGCCTGGTGCTATTAACCATGTGGTCACCATCGCCTCTCCCGTTGATGCCACTTCGGCTATTGCCGTTCACCTCACTTCTGTTGCCTCCACTTTATACCGCAGACACTGCCGCTTCCATCGCTGATGCCGCCAATGCTGTTCCCACTGCCAACATCAAGGATGACAATGTCGCTTACGCTGCCACACCAACACCACCACTCCCATCGCCGCCAATGACAACACCACTGCACCAAAGACACTGACCCCAGTGATGGCACTACCCCGACACCCAACTCCAACTCTACTACCAGTTCTACACCCAAGCCCAGCTGGGTCTACACCATCTCCTCAGATCTCACCATCACTGGGACGAACGGTCAGTTCGCAACAGAGGACTCTCCTTTATTCCCTTCTGTCCACACATTAATAAATTCCATTCATGTTTGGATGTTGAGCACTTTTTCAACCGCCTCCACCTCTGCATCTTTTTTAAAACCGGGTGTCTAACCCACCCTCTATAGACCCCTTCTGCTGCCTCCAACACACCCCATCCTCCTGGACACCACGCAGAGGCTTCCTACCCTCCCTCGACCTCTTCATCTCCAACTGCCATTGAGACATTGATCGCCTCAACCTCTCACTCACTCCATCCTCTCTCCCATGGAACATGCAGCTCTCTGCTCCAACTCTAACCTCACCATCAGTCATGCAGAAAAGGGTGGCACAGTTGTGGTATGGCGCACTGACCTTTACATCACCAAGGCCAGGAGCCAACACCACCTCCTACCGCCCTCATGATCATGACCCCACCCCTGACCACCGAACGATTATCTCTCAAACCATTTATCATCTCATCATTTCAGGTGACCTCCCACCCACAGCTTCCAACCTCATTGTTCCCCAACCCCACACCACCCATTTCTATCTCCTTTCCAAAATCCACAAACCTGACTCCCAGCCACCCCGTTGTCTCTGCCTGCTCCTGTACCACTGAACCTACCTCTGCTTACCTTGACTCTGTCCCCCCCCCAATCCAGGAACTCTCTACCTATGTCTGGGATATCACCCACACCCTCCACCACCTTCAAGACTTCCAATTCCCTGGCCCCCAACACCTCATCTTCACTAAGGACATCCAACCCCTGTACACTTGTATCGCCCACGCAGATGTCCTAAAAGCCCTCCGCTTCTTCCTCTCCCACAGGTCCAACCAGTACCCCTCCACCTACACCCTCATCTGCTTAACAGAACTCGTCCTTACCCTTGACAACTTCTCCTTTAACTCCTCCCAATTCGTACAGACTAAGGGAGTGAGCTTGGGCACCCGCATGAGCCCAAGCAACGCCTGCCTCTTTGTAGGATACGTGGAACAGCCCCTCTTCTGCTGCTACACTGCACTATTCCCCACTCCTTCCTCCACTACATTCATGACTGTATCGATGCTGCCTCGTGCTCCAACAAGGAGCTTGAACAGTTCATCAACTTTACTAACACCTGTCATCCCAACCTCAAGTTCACCTGGACCATTGCCGATACCTCACTCTCCTTTCTGGACCTCTCTGTCCCCATCTCTGGTGACCACCTCAAAAGTGACATCTGTTTCAAGACACCTACCCCCACAACTACTTGGACTACACCACCTCTCACCCACCTTTCTACAAGAACGTGATCCCCTAAACCCAATTCCTCTGCCTCCGCTGAGTCTACTCCCAAGACAGAGCGTTCCACTCCTGCACATCCCAGATTTCCTCCTATTTCAAGGACCATAACTTACCCCATCCAATAATTGACAAGACCATCAACCGCATCTGTTGTGTTTCTCACACTTTTGCCCTCACATTCCCCTAGCCACAACAAAAACAAAGACAGAATCCCCCTTGTCCTCACATATCATCCCACCAACCTCCGCATCCAACCTATCATTCTCTGTCACTTCCACCAACCTATAATCCAACCCTACCCCATCTGCCTTTTGTAGGGACTGTACCCTCTGTGACTCCCACATCTGCTCCACACTCCCCACCGACCCCGGCGCCTTTCCCTGCAACTGTAGGAAGTGCTACACCCGCCCCTACGCATCCTCCCCTCACCACCATTCAAGGCAAGAAATAAACCTTCCACATCAGATGAGTTCGCCTGCACATTCGCCAACTTGGTCTATTGCTTCCGCTGCTCCCGATGTGGCTTCCTGTACATCGGTGAGACCAAGCAGAGACTCGGAGACCGTTTCGTAGAGCATTTGCACACTGTACACGACAAACGACAACAGCTTCTGATCACAAACATTTTAACTCCCTGAACCACTCCCTGGGTGACATGTCCATCCTGGGCCTCCTCCAGTATCACAATGACACCACCCGTAAAGTGGAGGAGCAGCACCTCATATTCCACATTGGGAGCCTACAGCCTGATGGCCTAAACATAGATTTTACGAATTTTAAAATCTCCGCGCCCCCGTCCTCATCCCATGACTAACCCTCTCTCTGATCCCCACCTCCTTGACCTGACACAACCTGTCCATCTCCCCTCCCACCTATCTGCTCCTCCTGCCTTGCTGACCAATCCTGACCACTGCCTACCTGCACTCACCTATCACCATCTCACCTACCTTCCCCAGTCCCACCTCTCCTCTCTCTATATATTTCTCAGCTCGCTTCCCTGTGCCCATTTCTGAAGAAGGACCCCAACCCAAAACATGACTTCCCTGCTCCTCCGATCTGCTCTGTTCCTCCAGCTCTGCGCTCCAGCATCTGCAGTTCTTGCTATCTCATATGGTTAGCCCAGTTGAGTTTCTGGTCAATGGTAACTGACAAAATGTTGATCGTAGGGGATTAAGGAATCAATGAATGATGATTTATTGTCACTTGTACTCTACCAGTAACAACACATTAGCATACAGTGAAAAGCTTGAACTGTCACCACAATTCAGTGCTATTCAAATATTTTAAGAATAAAAAGATCAAGCTGAAAGAGTCCGTCTTCATACTGCCACCCCCACCATGAATCCTGAGCTGGGCGATCTTTGACTTCTGCACTGCCAACCCCTCCATACGGAATTCAGAACACAATTGGATCAACCATGAGCTTACAGAATGGTGGAACAAACTCAAGGGATCAAATGTCCAGTTTCATACATTTTTATGTTCATACGTTTAGTTTTTTTTCGAAGTGCACAGTAATCTTTAATGATCAATTCCAACACCTTCCCCATGACAGGCATCACGCTAACAGGCTTATAGGTTCCTGTTATCTGCCCTTCTCCCTTCTTGAATAGGATTAGTTTTGTTTGCTACTTTTCATCCTGATGGAATCCTTCCTGAATCTAGTGAAAGGAAACAAAAATCATTTCAAGAAATCAGCAGATCTGGCAATATCTGTGGAGAGAAATCAAAGTTGACGTTTCTCATCCAGTGACCCTTCTTCAGAAAAGAATCTTTGTTACTTGTACTGAAGAAGGGTCGCTGGACCTGTAACATGAACTCTGAGTTCTCTCCATGGATGCTACTGGACCTGCTGACTTTTTCCAGCAATTTCTGTTTTTGTTTCGAATTTTCAGGATCCATAGTTCTTTTGGTTCTGAATCTAGTAAGTTTGGAAAATTAACATCCACTGTCTCATTAGCAACCTCTTTTTAGATCTTAGGATGAAGTCCATCTGGACTCAAATTCTTAATAGCCCTCAGCTTCATCATTTTGCCGAACACCATTTCCCTCATGATTGAAATTTCACTAAAATTCCTTTCTCCTTCAATCTCTTATATTAAAGTTATTACTGGAATGATTTTTGTTTCCTCTATAGTGAAGACAGTAGCAAACTATTTGTTCATTTCAACTACCATTTTCTTATTATCTATGAAAACTCCCATTCTCACTTTCTAGAAGACTAACCCTCACTTATTCCTTTCCTTGAGAAATATCTGGAGAGATTCTTGCTTTTTTATAACATATCTTGCATGCTTCCTGTTGTATGCTAACTTATTCCTCCCAATTAATCTTACAGTCATTCTGTACTGTTCTTTACATTTTGTCTGTTCATCTGACCTGCCTTTCACCTTTCATAGTTATGCCTTTTCTTTAAGTTTGATGCTTTCCCTAACTTCTTTAGTCAACCATAGAAATAGTCCTTCTGTCAGAAGGTTTCTTTACAGAAGGAATAACCTTATTCTGAACATTCTGAAATGTCCCCTTAACTGTCTGCCTCTATGCCTATCTCTGTCTGTGTCTGTATCTATCCCCAAGCTTTGCATTCCAGTTTGCTTCAGCTTTCATATTGATATATTGCCTTTTTTTTCATAAGTTTGAGATACTTGTCATAGGCCCACTCTCAATTTTATGCACCCTGTACCAATTTGCATGCAGTTTAGGTAATAATCCAGAATTTATAACTTCGAGATTCTTTTTAGTTTAGTGCCTATATCCTCATACTCTCCATGCAAAACTTCCTTCCTAATTCTACCTATGTCATTAATACCTACATGGACCACAACCACTGGATCCTGCCCTTCCTACTGTGTGTTCCTCTCCAGCCCTGAGCAGATGCCTGGAATCCTGGCACTGAGCAGGCAACACAGCTATCTGAACTCTTTCTTTTTGGCGTTGCGAATAGTACTAATCTGTCTCACAATGTTATCACCCACTACTACCACATTTCTTGTTGCTCTGCCATTTGAATGGCTTCCTGTAACACAGTGCAGTAGTCAATTTGCTCACCCACTCCACAGACCTCCTTTTACACAAGTAGGCTGAGAGTACCTTAAATAATCACAAAGGCCAATACTCTGACCCTCCAATTCCCCTTATCTGTCTCACTGTCACTGCTCCTTGTTCCCGAACATTGCGCAAATGGGAAGACCATATCCTAACGTTCAAGATTTTTTTAGTATAGTTGATGTAAGTATCTAAGTGTTAGTTTAGTTTCAGTGTCTCTTTATTGACAAACTTCTAAATGTAATGTACCTCCCATGATTGACTTGTTGATCTGTTTGATAATTTTTCTGCTAAGATTTGTTGATGCACATCATTTTTTAATCCACTGAATGAATTTTCACATTTTGCAATCCAGCAACCCTGCCTTTATCTCTTCAGTAACTTTGTGGTCACTATTCTGTGACTGTTCTCTTACTCTCTACCAACCGATGGTGTTATTTAATTTCCAGAAGCATATTAAGCAATATTGCTTTCATGACCTGCAATCTTGGTTGCATTATTAAATGTTTTCCCACTTTAAGCTACAATATATTTTGGGACAATTAAAACTGTCCCATATTACTAAGAATTAATTTGAGTATCATTGCCCTATGTGTTTGAACATGTCTGTGAGAGTTTGTTGATCTACCTTTCCTACTTTCAGAGTTTGGTAATTTGTAAACCACAGCAAGAGCCATAATTTCCCTTTTAACTTCTTAATTCTTTCAGAATGGATCCTGTATGTTGCAAACTCCATCCTTATCTTTTAGTGATTTGATGAAGTATTCAGGAACAATCTCATTTCATAGTGTTTATGTTAGGTTCAAATAGGTTGTTGGGGGGCCTGTAGTGGTGTCATTGTGCAGTTAAAAAGAAAATGGAAATAAATTTGTAGAAGTGCCAGCCTGATTGGAAGAGCTTCTCATTGTCAGTATCTTTCACTGAATCTGTGTGAAGAAATATAATCAGGTGTGTTTTTTTTTAATTGGAATGGTCATTCTTTCAATATTTCCATGGTTCTTTGTTAGCTTTGGACATTACAGTTTTAATGTATAATTTTCCAAAAGTATTATCAGAATCTACTGGATATATACTACACATGAAATAAGATTTTAATTGTTTAAGTGGCCAACTTTCATTCCTTGTATGAACTACCAAAATGTCTAAAATAAAAACAGAAAATATTCAAAACATCTGAGCAGGTCACACAGCATTTATGGAGTGAAACAGAGTTAGAATTTTGTAGTATGATGACTGTTAATGGACGGTCAATGTGGCCAACCTCTCCTTTCCACTAATACTGTCTAAATGAGCATTTCCAGCATTGGAACTAAGAACAAAGAACAAATTACAGCACAGGAACAGGCCCTTCAGCCCTCCAAGCCTGCGCTGATCAGATCCTCTGTCTAAACCTGTCATGTATTTTCTAAGGGTCTGTATCCCTTTGCTCCCTGCCCATCCATGTACCTGTCCAGATACATCTGAAAAGACACTAACGTGTCTGCATCTACCACCTCCGCTGGCAACGCGTTCCAGCCACTCACCACCCTCTGCGTAAAGAACTTTCCACACATGTCTCCCATAAACTTTCCTCCTCTCACTTTGAACTCATGACCCCCACTAATTGAGTCCCCCATTCTGGGAAAAAGCTTCTGGCTTTCCACCTTATCTATACCCGTCATGATTTTATAGACCTCAATCTCCATCATTCTAATGAAAGTAATCCTAATCTACTCAACCTTTCTTCATAGCTAGTTTTTACTTCAGATTTCCAGCATCTACAGATTTTTGACTTTTATATCTCCTTGGAATTTAGTCCTTCGACTTGATAACCCAATAGTAATAGAGTAAGGCAAACATGATAGTGACTTTGTCGAGCAATCTATTTCCTTATTTAAATTTGCTGGCCCATGACAGTAATCTTTTATACAGTAATCATATCCACTAAATCACAGATGTCTTAGGACAAGTTAAAATAGGTCACTTTCTAAAAAAAACTAACCTCTTTGCAATTACAGAGTTGTTATGAAACAAACCGCATGTTACTTAAAACTAATGATAATGTCACAAAATATACCTTAATGACAGACTTTTTTGGGACATAACTGGCAATGTTTGCTATATCACCAAGCTTTCTAGTATCTGAAATCATTTTTTCTTTCACCAAGTGCAGGTCATTTACATATATCTTTAAAAAGCTATGGTCCTAAATTGACCCCAAGGGAATCTACTGCATTTTTTTCTCCAAGTAAAAAATGTTTCCAACTCTTTTCTGTGTCCCCATCACTTAGGATTCTGGGTAATCCAAAATGGAGGATGGGAAAAAGATTTACTATAACCGCTGCTCCTTTTTTGAGGTATTTTCTGCATTGGAGCTAATGCCCTTGAATACTAGGAGCAGTAATTACTGTTTTATAAGCTATTACATTATTTTGGAACTTTGGGGGGAAAAAAAATCAAAGCAATGGTACTTTAAAAAGGATGAAGACAGACAAAGGGCAGTGACCAAATGGGCTGTGATTCAAACAGAGAAAGTAGCCTCCACTGCTGTACAGCAGTAACCTGTACAGCTGCTGCCTTTGCTGTTTGTTTTCAAGAATCTCTTGTACACTGGAGTTCGTTCTAAGAAAAATTACATATCTAGCTTTTTATTTGTTTGCTCAAGTGATGAGGTTTTCATGGTGAGAACCATAGCATTTTTAAGAATGGAAAGAAGCCTTTGGCCAATCATGTCTGTGTTGTTCATCAAACATTCATCTATTTCAATACCATTTTCCAGAACTTGGCCTGTAGCCTTCAATGCCATGACCTTTCAAATGTTCATCTAAATACTTCTTCAATGTCTTAAGTGTTCCTGCCTCTACTACCCTTTAAGGAAGCACGCTCTAGATACCCATTGCCCTCTGAGTGAAAAATGCTTTCCTCGAATCTCTTCTAAACCTCCTGTTCCTGACTTTAAAACTGCCGTCTATTTATTGACGCATCTACTAAGATGAAACATTTCTGTCTATCTACCTTGGTAATGCCCCTCAGAATTTTGTATACCCCAGTCAAATCCCCTCTCAGCCTTTTCTCCCATAAGGCAAACAACTGCAGCCTACCTGGTCTGTCCATCATCCTGATGCACAGTAGACAATTTCTGGCTTGAAGGAACCTAACAGTGAAAATTTGACAAAAAAGTTTTTTTTTAAATCTACTAAGCAGTAATGAGATTTTAATGAAAATGCCTACTTGACCAATCCTGTGTCCTGGTTCCAAATTTTCTTTGATGATGATGCTCCTTTAAAAAAAAATCATAAGCTGCACTCACACCAATGGCTGCCAGTTTGAATCAGCGTATTTTCCACTTCCTCGTTGTCCTACCTGCATCTTGCTCCCCCAAACTGGCTTCTGATTGGGAGACTCACCTGTCTCGAAGAAAGACCCTCACCCTGTGAAAATCCTGCCTCCCTCCACATTCTACTCAAGCATGAATCATGGATTAGTGCATCTCCGAACTCCCAGTGCCAATGGGATAATCTGGCCCTTATCGTGGAGAAATTATACAAATGTCAGTCGGAGAGTTTATAAATAATTTCTTTAGGAACTAAACTCATTATTCTGTTATAAGTTTTATTTGTTTGAATGTGTATCTAATTTAATTTTGTTTCAATGATAATTAATTTTACATATTTTTAAACACTATTATTTCACAACTATAAATGTTCTAGTCATTTTAATCTGTGGTTGTGTTGTAATTAATGTTTTCGACTTTCGGTTAAGCATAAAATAGATATTTCCCTTTTCACTGACAAAACTACGCACAATTACCATAAATTTTGCTTCACCACATTTGACAGAAGGTGCTTTGGTGAAGCATTGCTTTCTCCTGTGATTACTGATGCATCAATCCTTGCTGGAACCACTGAACTCATCCATGTTTTGCCCAAATGTTGTCAAATTGAGAATTTGAACCTCTGTCTCTACCGCAAGAGTTCACAATGCTGTAGGAATCATAGATCCCAATTAATTCCTAACAAATTGCATTAAAAACATGCTCATGAAAATTTGGTCATCTATATTGATACATATTTAGATGATCCAGATCCATGATGTAAACTATTTAAGTTCAAAGATAGCAATTATATTTTGGAAGAATCAAAGTAGATACAAGCTTTGTTATTGATTTTCATGAAAATTTTGTCTCATTTTTATGATATTTGAATTCATTATTTCTGCAGAGTTATATCCATGGGAGCAGCCAAGCTCAATTTGTTGCGGAGTCCCACATAATACTTCTTCTCAGTATCCTTTGAAATATCTGTCATGAAGTGACAAGGTAACTATAAAACATGTGTATTTTGCAGAGAAATTATATTAAAAATTACAAACATTGAAATGTATATATAAACAGGACTAGAACACAATTTAGTCAATTTGACAAAAATTTAAAAATTGTTATGAATGATTGATGATATTCTAAATTAGTGCTTATTGTTAGTTAGTATTAACCTCTCCTAAACTTGGACAGTACATGCAGCAGATTCTGTGTGACCTAATACGGAAAGTACATCCCAGTTTACACTAAATTCATATTGAGCCATTGTCTTCTATTCCAGTGTAAACCCATTTACAGTCTGAACACAAGATAATAAAATGTGAGGCTGGATGAACACAGCAGGCCAAACAGCATCTCAGGAGCACAAAAGCTGATGTTTCGGGCCTAGACCCTTCATCAGAGAGGGGGATGGGGTGAGGGTTCTGGAATAAATAGGGAGAGAGGGGGAGGCGGACCGAATATGGAGAGAAAAGAATATAGGTGGGTAGGTAGGGAGGGGATAGGTCAGTCCAACTCCCACCCCAAGCCGCACCCCCATCTACCTACTAACCTCATCCCACCTCCTTGACCTGTCCATCTTCCCTGGACTGACCTATCCCCTCCCTACCTCCCCACCTATACTCTCTCCACCTATCTTCATTTCTCTCCATCTTCAGTCTGCCTCCCCCTCTCTCCCTATTTATTCCAGAACCCTCACCCCATCCCCCTCTCTGATGAAGGGTCTAGGCCCGAAACGTCAGCTTTTGTGCTCCTGAGATGCTGCTTGGCCTGCTGTGTTCATCCAGCCTCACATTTTATTATCTTGGATTCTCCAGCATCTGCAGTTCCCAGTCTGAACACACTTGTTCTGTCATTTTATACATTCAGGTTTCTTGCCTTTTGGCTCAGCGTGGAGACATAAATCAGTTGGCCCTGAACTCAACTAGATTTGACTATATTTTGAGTGAAATGCTACCGTTATTAACATGAAAAGTTAAGCAAACTGATGGAATGTCAATTTTTTTAACAAGTGTATAATAGAAATGACATTGTTTGGAATCTAAAGAAAATCCAACTCCAGGTGGTTGTATTTTCAGTTATTTATTTCAATAATTAATACGACATTTTTCAGCAACTGTTAAATTAAATATTCACTTCACTTTTCTCTTGAAAATTTATCTTGAAAATTGAATATTTCCAAAGCATGCCATTTGCAAAACTGTCTTTAAAGCAGCAAGAGGAAATCTTACAACTGACAAGATGAATAGGTCTCTCTCAGTGACCTATTTTTAGACTGAGAAAGGTTCCAAATATCTGTATCTCTGATTAGCTCAAAAGCCCTGAAAGCTGAACTGTAACTACTTTTCAGAAGCCCAAGCCTAACTGACTTTAGGTCTGAACTGAATCTGATTTGAAGATTTTACATCACTGTATGGCTGTCAACGTTTCAATCTCCTTGAATAGAAAGTAGGTTACTGAGGCAAGTCGTTTTAACCTTTTGAGTTCATAGTCTTGGCCCGAAACATATCCCATCTCAATTTTGCTTTTGCTTTCTTTTTAAAAAAGCACCATGCCTTCTTTGTAAAACTATATTTTCCTGTTTGTTGTGTAAATGTGTTTGTTTAGGTTTAAGGGATCTAGTTTAATTGCATAATATAGCTCAGTTGTTAACCAGTTGTTTTACTTGTTTAAAGAACAAATTTTGTTTATAATGAGCAAGTTATTTTTGAGTTCATGAAAGAAGCTTGGCAAAAGTATGTTGTTTTGAGGAAGAGTCACTAAACTTGAAATGTTAACTCTGCTTTCTCCTTACAGATGCAATTTCTGTACTTGTTTCAGATCTCCATCATCTGCAATTTTCTGTTTTTTAAAAGTATGTTGTTTCTGAATATTGTCAGAAGTCAACAGGTTGGTTTAGAAATCTCAAGCTTTCAGAGCGCTGCTTCTTCACCAAGTGAAGTCATTTCTGGAACCAACCAGTAAACAAGCTCGATTATGTCTGGTATTGTGAAACAATATATGAAGAAATAATGATCTCATAGCGAATAAGCCCGCAGTTAGCAGTGACTATAATGCGATTGAATTTTACATCTGTTTAATGGAGAGAGAATGGTTCAGAGACCTTTGTAAAAACAAAACAAAGTAAGAGCAGTTATGATTGCATGAAAGCAAAGCTAGCTAAAGTAAGTTGGCAAATTATGCTAAAGGACAGGACAATGGAGATAGAGCAACAGATATTTAAGAAATTGCAGAATATTTCAGTATACACAGAATAGGTACAAACTGAATACATAAGAAAAAAATGGTGGACCCACCATTAATGATTAATGAGAAAGGTTAAAGATAGTATCAAATTTACAGAAAATACATATAATTGTGTAAACAAAGGTTATAGATGAGATGATTCTACCGAATGCCTTTTAAAAAAGCAACGAACAACCAAAATATCATTAAGGACAGAAAAAAAATCAGTGAGAGGGAACTAGCTGAAGTATGAAAACAGATGGTGGGAGCTTCAATAAATATATGTGTAAGGAAAGTGTTAACAAAGCAAGCATTGATCCTTTGAAAGTGATTGTGGAAAGTTAGTAATGTAAAATAAAAAAGATGGTGGATGAATTGAACAGGTATTTGCATGAGTTGTCACTCTTGAGACAACTTGCCTCTTGAAAAATTTCGCACATTGGTTTAAATTTTTCAAAACTCCCAATTTTTGTTTATGGACCCTTTGGATTGGTTGATAGCAAAATGTAACTTGTGTATTAAAAATGGAGGAAGACAGAAAAAAGGAGAAATTGTGGGCCAGTTAACTTTATCTCTCTAAAAGAAAATGTTAGAAACTAATAATAAAGTGGCAAAAAGAGGCCACTTAAGGTAATCAGCCACAGTCAGTGTGGTGTTCCAAAGGGGAAATCATGTTTAAACAACCTGTTAGAATTCTGTCAATTGTAACACTTAATGAGAATGTAGGGGAGCTAGTGAACTTACAGAAGGCGTTATGATAAAATGCTATATCAAAGGCTATTCCAGAAAATAAGTTTCTGGTGCAGTGAATAACATACTGATGTGGATAGAACATAATAACGTGTAGATCTGGAAGAACACAGCAGGCCCAAGCAGTATCAGCGGAGCAGGAATGCTGACGTTTCGGGCCTTGAGCCTCTTCAGTCGAAGGGTCTTCTTTCAAAGGGTCTAGGCCCAAAATGTCAGCCTTCCTGCTCCTCTGATGCTGCTTGGCCTGCTGTGTTCATCCAGATCTACACCTTGTTATCTCAGATTCTCCCGCATCTGCAGTTCCTACTATCTCTGGTGTGCATAGAAGACTGCTTCCTATTAGCCAGCCAGAGAGTGGACATTAATGGACTATTTTCTGTTTGGCGAGTTGTAACACGTGGGTGCCACAATGATCAGTGCTCCAATCGCAATTATTTGCAATTTTTATAATTGACTTGGATGAAGGAAAGTACAATCGTCAGATTTTATGATGACATATATAGGTGCGAAAGTAAGTTATGAAGAGGATTTTTCCACCTAACTGTAGGGCCCTAAGCAGTGTTGCCGAACAAAGCGATCTAGGGGTGCAAGTTCACAATTACTGATGGAGTCACAGATAGAGAGAGTAGTGAAGAGGGCATTTGGTTCACTTCCCTTTATTGGTCACTACATTGAGTATCGGAGTTGGAAAGTCATGTTGCAGCTGTATGGGACATTGCTTAGGCCACTTTTGGAATACTGCAGTTCTAGTCTCCCTCCTAAAGGAAGGGTGTTGTAAAACTTAAAAGGATTCAGAAAAGATTTACAAGGATGTTGCCAGTGTCAGAGGGTTTGAGCTACAGAGTGAGGCTGAATAGGCTGGGGCTGCTTTCCCTGGAGTGCCATAGGCTGCGGGGTGCCCTTGTAGAGGGGTTGATAAAATCCTGAGGGACATGGATAGGGAGAATAGCCTAGGTCTTTATCCTAGGGTAGAGGTGTACAAAATTAGAGGGCATAGGTTTATGGTGAGAGAGGAAAGATATAAAAGAGATCTCAGAGGCAACTTTTTCATGCAGAGGGCAGTGCATGTATGGAAATGAGCTGCCAGAGGAAGTGATGGAGGCTGGTACCATTACAGCATTTAAAACAACATCTGAATGGATACATGAAGTGGAAGGGTTTAGAAGAATATGGGCCAAATGCTGGCAAATAGGACTGGATCAATTTAAAATATATGGTTGGCATGGATGAATTGGACCAAAGACTCTGTTTCCATGCTGTACATCTCTGTGACTGCGTGAAGAGCCCCCAGAAACACATAGACAGGTTAAGTGTTTGGAGATGTGGCAAATAGAGGACAGTGTGGGAAAATGTGAAGTTGTCCATTTTGGCAGGAGGCAAAAAAAGCACATATAATTGGGGAAATATTGTAGAGCTCTAAAAGTACAGGAACCTTAGTGCACTAGTACATGAATCATAAATAGCTAGTTTGCAGATATTGCAAGTAATTCAAAAAGTTAATGAAATGTTGTCATTTATTATGAGAGGTTTAGAATGCTATTAAATAGGAAGGTTTTCCTTCATGTATATAGAACAATATTGAGACTATAGCTGGAATACCATGTACAATATTGGTCAACTTATTTAAGGAATGATGTCAATGCATTAAAAAAAAGTTTGGAGAGTGTTTGCCAGACTAATACCTGGAATAGACAAGTTTTCTTATGAGAACTAGTGAACAGGCTAGGTTTGTGTCCACTGAAGTTTAGACAGTAAGATTTAATCAAAACATATAATATCCTGAGGCAAATTGACAGGGTAGATATAAAGAGGATATTTCCCATTATGGGAAAGCCAAAACTAGTGGTCGCTGATTAAAAATAAGGAATCAACAATTTAAAACAAGGCAAATTATTTCCTGTCAGGTCAAAAGTCTTTGGAACTCGTCCTAAAAATTTAATGGAAGCAGCATCTTTGAATATTTTTAAAACAGAGTGGATAGATTCTTGGTAAGCAAGGGGTGAAAGGTTATCAGGGGTGGTAAGAATGTGGATTTGAGATAACAATCGAATCAGCTGTGACCCTGTTAAATGAAGGAGCAGGCTTGATGGGCTACTCATGGCATTATTCGTATTTCATGTGTTATTGCCATCCAAGTACACAGCATCTGTAGCTTCCCCTTTACGAATGTGGTTTTTACTTCATCAAAGAATTCTGATCAAGTAGTGATACATGATTTCCCTTTGAAAAAGCCATGCCTGCTCTGCTAGATCAGATTAAAAATATTCTGTGCCCTTCTTTGTTTATATTAATTTTGGGATGTGGCCGTTGCTGGCTGGCTAGTATTTATAGTCTGTTCCTAGTTGCCCTTGTGAGTTACCTACTTGAACTGCTGCAGTCCGCCTGTTTGGGTTGATCGAGAGAATTCCAGGATTTTGACCCAGCAACAGTGAAGAAACGGCAATACATTTCCAAGTCAGGATGATGAGTGGCTTAAAGGGGAACTTGAAGGTTGTGGTGATCCCATATGTCTGTTGGCCCTGACTTTCTGGATGGAAGTGGTTGGAAGGTGCAGTCTGAGGATATTTGGTGAATTTCTCACTGTGCATCTTGTCAAGGGCTATCACTCTCACCTCACCTCTAGAATTCAGCTCCTTTGTCCATGTTTAAACCAAGACTATAATGAGGTCAGGAGGTGAGTGGCCCTGGCAGAACCCAAATTGGGCATTACTGAGCAGCTGCTGCTTGATAACACTGTTGATGACACCTTCCACCGTTTTACTGATGATCAAGAGTTGACAGATGTGGCCACAATTCGACCTGCTTTTTATGTATAGGCCGTATTTGGGCAGTTTTCCACATTGTTGGGTAGATGTCAGTGTTGTAACTGTACTGGAACAGCTTGGCTAAGGGACCAGCTTATTCTGGAGCACAGTCTTCAGTACTGTTGCCGGAATATTGTCAGGACCCGTAGCTATTTCAGTATCCAGTGTCTCCAACCATCTGTTTATGTCACATGAAGTAAATTGAATTGGTTGAAGGCTGGTATCTGTAATGCTGGAGAACACTGGAGGAGGCCGAGATTGATCGTCCACTCAGCACTTCTGCCTGAAATACTGAGGATGGGGATATTTGAGGAGCTGCCTCCTCCAGTGAATTATTTATTTGTCCACTACCATTCATGACTAGATGTGGCAGGACTGCAGAGCTGAAATCTGATCCATTGATTGTGGGAACACTTAGCTCTATCTGTCATTTGTGGCACATGCTGTTTGGCATGCAAGTAGTCATGTTTGGTATCTTCACTAGGTTGACACCTAGTCTTTAGATATACCTGGTGCTGCTCCTGGCATGCTCTCCTGCATGCCCCATTGAACCAGGATAGATCCCCTAGCCTCATGGTAATGGTTGAGTGGGGGATATGCCGGGCCCTGAGGTTATGGGTTATGCTGGAGTACATTTCTGCTCCTGTTAATGGCTCACAGCGCCTGATGGATGCCCAGACTTGAGGTGCTGGATCTGTTTGAAGTTTATCTCATTTAGCACAGTGATAATGCTGCATAAAATGATGGCGGTTATTCTCAATGTGAAGGCGGGTCTTCAACTCCGTAAGGACTATGCAATGGTCGCTCTTACTGATACTGTCATGGACAGATGCATCTACAGCTGGCAGATTGATAAGGATGAGGTCAATTATGTTTTCCCTTTTGTTGGTTCCCTCACAACCTGCTGCAGACCCAGTCTAGCCGCTATGCCCTTTAGAACCCGACCAGCTCGATGTACAGTACTGTTGCCGTGCCACTCCTGGTGGTGGACATTGAAATCCCCCACCCAGAGTACATTTTGTGCCCTTGCCATCCTCAGTACTTCCTCTGACTGTTGTTCAATGTGGAGGAGTATCAATTCATCAGCTGAGGAAAGATAGTACGTGGTAATCAGCAGGAGATTTTCTTGTTTGTGTTAAACCTGAAGCCATGCGACTTCATGGGGTCTGGAATCAATTCTCTCCTGACTGTATACCACTGTGTTGCCATGTCTGCTGGGTCTGTCCTTCTGTGAGACAGGACATGTCCAGGGATGGTGATGGTGGTATCTGGGGACATTGTAAGGTATGATTCAATGAGTATGACTATGTCAGGCTATTGCTTGACTAATGTGTAAGACAGCTCTCCCAATTTTGAAACTATCTCCCAGAGGTTAGTGAGAAGGATTTTGCGGGGTCAACAGGGCTGTTTCTGACATTGTCTTTTCCAGTGCCTTGGTTGATACCAGGTGATCTGATGGGTTTCATTTCTTTGAGAATTTGTAGCGATTGCTACTACTGAATGGCTTGTTAGGCCATTTCAGAGGGCAGTTGAGAATCATCCACATTGCTGTAGGTCTGGAGTCACATGTAGGCCAGATTAAATGACGATGGAATATTTCCTTCCCTAATAGACATTAGTGAGCAAGATGTATTTTTTTCTAACTATCAACTATGGTTCCATGGTCATCAGTAGATTCTTAATTCCAGATTTTTTAAAAATTCAAATTCTATCATCTGCTGTGGTGGGATTCAAGCCCAGGTCCTCAGAACGTTTGTTGAGTTTCTTGATTCATTGTCTAGCTATAATACCACTAGGCAATCTCCCACTCTGTCTATAACCTTCTTCATATTAAATTCTGGTATCCACCTGTGATAGATGTTAGGCTGCCTGGCCAATCGTTTACTGCTTCCTTTCTTCATCATTTTTCTTGAATTGGGAAGTTCCTGTTGGTATTTTCCAATCTAATGGGATGTTTCCAATTATTCAAAGAATTTTGGATAACTATTACTCTGCTGTCTTAGTATCATCTTATGATGTAGGCTATCAGGTTCTGGGGATGTGTCAATCTTTGTTCAAAAAGTTGTCACAGTACCCTTTCCCTGTTATCTGTAAGCATAATACGCAGTAGCAGAAGTAGACTATTTAGCCCACTAAGACTACTCGAATATTCAATAAGATCATGGATGATTAGCCTTGGATATACTTAATGACCCAGCTTTAATAGCACGCTGCGATCAAGAATTCCACAAATTGACTCCCCTCTGAAAGAAGATATTCCTCCTCCTTTGTTCTTAATGTACGACTCTTTATTCTGAGATTATGCCCTCTGGCACTAGACTCTCATACAAGTGGAAACAACCTTTTCACGTCTACAATGTTAAGTCCTCTAAACATCTAAGGTAGCTCCCAATGAGACAGGCCCAATCTTTTCAACCTCTCCACATATGATAGTCCCTCCTTTCCTGATATCAGCTAAATAAAGCCTCTCTACTGCTTTAGTTATCCAGCTCACCAGAACAGTGTTGACGCCTTGGTTCGAATGAAGACCAGTCAGAAGTTTCAGATCCCACTTTCCCCAGTAATGATTCTAATGCTCCATGAATTAAAAATTGAACCAAACATTTGACTCTTATTTATATTATGCCAATTTGCTTATTGGTCAGGTGATAATCCAGAGGTCAGTTCCTTTGTGGTTCTGCTTTGAAATTTAGTCTCTAGCTGTCTATACTGTCTAAACAAAACTTCTTTCCTAATCCTATCTGCCATTGTTACCCTCGTGGGACGACACAACCTGATCTTCCACCCAGCCCCAAACACACTTGAAACCATGACACCAGGCAAGCAACACAACCTTCTGGACTCTTTTGATTGTTCCCTCTGTTTAAAGGCTTTCTGTACAATAGTGTTATTGTGAGTTTGCTGATCTACATTGCAGAATGAACCTCTCACCTGTTGAACAATTGCAAATTCAGAGGTTCCCCCATTTCTTTCTTCTGTAGTTTGGCTCCCGAAGCCTCACCAAACCCTGTTAGAATGTTCAGAAGACTTGATATGCCAGGGTTTAGTAAACATTCCCTCTTGTGGTTTTTACGTACATTGTTTCAGAGATACCACATGCTTGCCCTTGAGGTGCAATTCTATGCAACTATACTCTAAATGACCAACCCTAACATTTTACATTGTGTAAAGTTTATACAATAGAATAATAAGGCAAAGAATATGTCTTTGTCTCTTTTAGCCTGCTCCATCATTCAATATGATCATGGTTGAATTTCTTTCTCAATCCCATATACCTTTGAAATCTAAATAACTGTCAATCTGTTTCTCGAATGTTTTCAGTAACTTGGGCTCCATGGCCTTGTGTGGTAGAGAATTTCATAGGTTTGCTGCCAGTTGAATGGGGAAACTTTTCCTCATCTAAGTCCTAAATGTCCTAAGTCCTATCCTGAAACTGTAAAACCAGGTTTGAGATTTGCCAACAAGAAAAAACATCTTCCCTGCATCTAGTTCCCCCCCCCCCAGTATAATTTTATACTTCCAATCAGATTCCCTCTCATCCTTCTGAACTGTAGTGGACTGAGATCCTATCAAAATGATCTCTCCTCTTACAATAATCCTGCCATTCCCAATATTAGTTGTATTCCCTCAATGGCAAGTAAATTCTTTCTTAGGTACGGAGATCAAACCTGTGTGCAATACTCCAGGTGTATTCTGACCAATAGAAGTATAACCGCAGTTGGACATTCCTACTTCTGAACCCATATCCTCTTGTAATGAAAGCCAACCATCTATTTGCCGTCCTGATTGCTTGCTGCACCTGCCTATCTACATTCATTGGTATGCAAAGACACCCAGACCCATTTCTACATACACCTTTCTCAATATTTCATCACTAAATGATAGACTTCCTTTCTGTTTTTCTTCCGGAAGTGTATAACTTCACATTTACCATGTTGTTTTGTATCTGCCAAGTGTTTTTGCTCACTCACTCAACTTGTTTACACCACCTGAAGCCTTCTTGCATCTTCCCAACTCAATCCCACCCAATTTTGTGTCATTAGCAAATGGAAATATTCTGTCCAGGTCACTTACATACATTGAGAATAGCCAGGGATCTTATCCAAAACCTGTGAAAATCCAAATAACCACATGAACTAATTTGCTGTTATCTATCCGACTAGTTACCTTCTCAAGTAACTCCAGTAAATTTGTTAAGTGTGATTTTCCTTTCATAAATCTATTCTGGCTTTGTTCAATTCTATTAATGTCTTCCAAATGTTTTATTGTCATATCTTTTATAGTACCCTCTAGCATTTTCTCTACAACCAAAGTTAGGCTAACTGATCTGCAATGTGCTATGAATATTTTCCTGAGTTTAGGAGAGATATTTCTATGAACCAGTGAACTTCTACATGTAAACGTATAGGTCCTGTATCGGGGGGATATCAGGAAGGCCAAGGAACCAATTGACTCAAGCTCAACTGCTATATCCATTCCTTCCCATCTGTCACTCAGTGTTCCTCCCTATTGATGTTCTTTAAACCTGTGATATCACAAAGCAGGAACTCATGTGGAATAATGTGTCAACATATGCAGCGTTATCTCATTCAACACTGGATCGTGGTCCTTGTTTGGAATAATTCTACATAAAAGAAATTTCTGTTGAATGCCTTTCCTTATGTTTCAAGGTCTACTGGTACTAAAATTTGTTAATAAAGTGCAGAGTCATTGTCTTCTGTGTTACTGATATGTCACCATTTTAGTGAGCTCATGTGCAACAAAAATAAAAATAAAGAAAGAAAAAAGAAAATTATAGCACAGCAACAGGCCCTTCAGCCCTCCAAGCCTGCACTGATTCAGATCCTCTATCTAAACCTGTCGCCTATTTTTCAAGGATCTGTATCCCTCTGCTCCCTGCTCATTCATGTATCTGTCTAGGTACATCTTAAATGACGCTATTATGTCCGCTTCTACCACCTCTGCTGGCAACGTATTCCAGGCACCCACCACCCTCTGCATAAAGAACTTTCTGCGCATATCTCCCTTAAAGTTTTTCCCCCTCACCTTGAAATCTTGACCCCTAGTAATTGAGTCCCCCAGTCTGGGGGGATAAAACTTCTTACTGTCCACCCTGTCTGTACCTTTCATGATTTTGAAGACCTCAATCCCCCCCTCAACCTCTGTCTTTCAAAAGTAAATAATTGTAATCTACTCAACCTCTCTTCGTAGCTAGTGCCCTCCATACCAGGCAACATCCTGGTGAACCTCCTCTGCACCCACACCAAAACGTCCACATCCTTTTGGTAATGTAGCTATCAGAACTGTACACAGCATTCCAAATTGGCCGAACCAAAGTCCTATACAACTGTAACATGACCTGCCAACTCTTGTATTCAATACCCCATCTGATCAATGAAAGCATACTATTTGCTTTCTTGACCACTCTATTGACCTGCATTGCCACCTTCAGAGTACAGTGGATCTGAACACCCAGATCTCTTTGTGCATCAGTTTTCCTCAGGGCTTTTCCATTTACCATATAGTTCACTCTTGAATTGGGTCTTACAAAATACATCACCCCATATTTTTCTGGATTGAACTCTATCTGCCATTTCTCTGCCCACCTCTCCAATCTGTCTATATTCTGCTGTATTCTCTGACAGTCCCCTTCACAATCTGCAACTCTACTAATCTTAGTGTCATCTGCAAACTTGCTAATCAGACTATCTGTACCTCTCTCCAGATCATTTATGTATATCACCATCAACTGGACTATTAATTTAAAGATTCAGGTTAATCTTCTGTGGAGATGGGTTCAAATTTCAAAGAACAAAGAAACCTACAGCACAGGAACAGGCCCTTCGACCTTCCAAGCCTGCGCCAATCAAGATCCTCTGTCTAACCTGTCATCTATTTTCTAATGGTCTGTGTCCATTTGCTCCCTGCCCATCCATGTACCTGTCCAAATATATCTTAAAAGACGCTAACGTGTCTGCGTCTACCACCTCCCTGGCAACGCATTCCAGGCACCCACCACCCTCTGTGTAAAGAACTTTCCACGCATATCTCCCTTAAACTTTCCTCCTCTCACTTTGAACTCATGACCCCTAGTAATTGAGTCCCCCACTCTGGGAAAACGCTTTTTGCTATCCACCCTGTCTATACCCCTCATGATTTTGTAGATTTTCAAAATGGTAGCTGATGGAATTTGAAATCAAATAATAAATCTGGAATCTAATGCCCACCTCAGTGATGGTGAGTTAAAAAATCTGTTCCACAAATGTTCTTCAGAGATGGAAATTTGTCATCCATACCAAGCCTGGTCTATGTTGGATCAAATCCCACAGCAACGTGATTGACTTTTAACTGTCCTCTGAAAAGGCATATCAAACCACTCAACTTTAAGGCAGTTAAGAAAAGGCACCTAATGCTGGCCTTACCAACAATGCTCACATCCCATAAAATTCTCAAAAAAAAACTGTTGAGTTCAGTGTTGATACAAGAGCCTGTATAATGCCAAATTGAACAGCGAGATGGTGCTTCTCAAGCTTATGTTGAGCTTCATTGGAGCAGGATAGATAAAAGCAAAGTAAAGAGTAAAGAAATAAAATGACAAGTGTCACAGCAGTGTTTTCTAAAGTCTGGTGAGTGAAAAGCGGGCCATTTCAGTTTTGAAAGCAAAATGAAAACTTTTATTTTCAATTTATCCTCCATGCACTACTTAACACCCCTTCGATTTGCTTTGCCACTGCTTAGTGTGCATTTCAATCTCAAATCTGTAAAGTACTGTCGACATCTTTCTGATGTGAAGAATGTTATATAAATACAAATATTTATCATAAAGCCATTTGTTACTTGCTGAGAGGACCTGGCTACTTCATTAAACTGTCATTCTTTGTATCAGTAGACTGTTTTATTATGCAGGGATTCACAAGCGAACAAAGTTTGGCTTAATCTAGCATACACCGTTTTATCTAATTTGTGATAGTGAGGTAAATTATAGCATTGCCACCACTACCTTGGCTGAGATCAGTAAATTCGGACAGAGATCTGCATAATTTATAAAGGATCAGCTGCAAACTGACTTAATCACTTGTAGCCATGGATGAGCGTCAGTCTAATGTGTTCTAGTAGGTTTATTTTATTATAGTACAAGTGGTTCTACTGTTTTTGATAATTAATGTTGCGGAATCTTATTTGCACTGAGCATGAAACACATCATGGAAACAGCAGAAGCTGTTGAGGTGTGGCAGTGGGGTTGGGTATGGGATTGTGTGGGCCGGGGGACTGAGGTTTACCTCCTTGCCAAGAACATCTGAAAGGAACAGTTAGCTCACTGCAGCTGCATGAAAATGGCTATTTGTGATTTTACACTGACTTTGCTGCTTTCAGTGATGAAAAAAAAAGCAACTCTTGAGTTTGTTTTCCATGCCACTATCTTAAGTACATTACTGCCCTCTTCATGGTGAAAATTGTATGAATTATATGTGCTTTTGACAAAATAGTCAATGTTCTGTCTTCAGAAAGAAGACCTTTATTACCTTTGTTATGTGTACATGTGTATTGATCAAACTAGTCAAACTCCTATTGATTGAAAGAATAATTGAATTTTTACTATAGAGAATAAAATCTTCCAAAATGATCATCCATCAGATCAAAACAAAATGAAGTAATTATAATTTTAGATACTGCAAAGCCATTTTTACCACAGTTTAAGTAAGTTACTTGTGCACATTACGTTTGCTTAACTTAATTCAAAGTTGTTCGCTATAATTCAGGCAAACCATTTATTTAGCAAAGGAAAATAAAGCACTACATTTTACTATATAAAGCTTAAAGCAGCATCTCGTATGTTTCTGCTCAGACATACATGAACTTTGTGTTCCATTAATCCATAGCACACACATAACATTATTGATTGGCGCAGAACTACTGAAACTGGCGCAAAGATTCTGCACTTTGCAAAATTCATGTTTACTACATGGACAAAAGCAGAAGAATAAATTTCCACTGACCACTTTGCATCAAAATGCATTTTATTAACAAAATGATTATTCATAGAAAAATAGAAACAAAGAAGATAAGAGCAGGAGAAGGCCATTTTGCCCTTCGAGCCTGCTTTGCTATTCATCACGATCATAGCCGGTTGCCCAACTCACTATCTTAATCCTGCTTTCTCCCCATACCCTTTTATCCCATTCATGCCAAGTGCTATATCTATCTACCTTCGGAATACATTCAATTTTTTGGCATCAGCTACTTCCTGTGGTAATAAATTCCACAGGCTCACTCACTCTTTGGGTGACAAAATGTCTCCTTATCCCCGTCCTAAATGGTCTACCCAGAATTCTCACACTGTGACCCCCCCTGTTCCTGGACACTGAACATGGGGAACATCCTCCCTGCATCTATCCTGTGCAGTTGCGTAAGAATTTGATAAGTCGTTATGAGATTCCCCCCTCATTCATTTGAACATCAGTGAAAACAATCCTAACCTGGTCAATCGCTCCTCATACGTCAATCCCGCCATCCCCAGAATCAACCTGGTAAACCTTTGCACTCCCTCAAGTGTAAGAGCATCATTCCTCAGAAATGGAGGTGAGAATTGCACACAGTATTCTAGGGTGGGCTGACCAAGGCCCTGTACAGCTGCAACAACACACCCCTGCTCCTGTACTCAAAACCTGTCACAGTGAAGCCCTACATAACATTTGCCTTCTTTACCGCCTACTGTACCTGCATTCTTACCTTTAGTGACTGGTGCACGAGGACACCCAGGTCCCACTGCACATTCCCCTCTCTCAATTTACAGCCATTCATGTAGTAACCTACCTTTGTGTTCTTGCTTCCAAAGGTGAATAATTTCACATTTATCCAAATTATGCTGCATCCGTCATTGATTTGCCCACTCATCCAACCTGTTTAGATAATGCTGAAGGATCTCTGCATCCTCGTCACAGTTCACTCTCCCGCCCAACTTGGTATCATCTGCAAACTTTGAGACGTTACACTTTGTACCTTCATCCAAATCATTAGTATATAGCTGGGATCCCAGCACTGATCCCTGTGGAACTCGACTAGTTACTGTCTGCCAATTTGAAAAGGGCCTGTTAATTCCTACTCTTTTTTTCTTCTCTGCCAACCAGTTTTTTATCTATCTCAATACACTTCCTCCAATCCCATGCAGTTTAATCTGACACAATAAACTCTTATGTGGGACTTTGTCAAATGCTGTCTGAAAGCCAAAATATACCACATCAACTGACCCCTCCTTGTCAACTCTGCTTGTTGTACCTTCATAGAATTCCAACAGGTTTGCCAAGCTTCATTTCACCTTCATAAATCCATGCTGACTCTGCCTAATCCTGCCACTGCTTTCATGACATAAAAAAAATTGTGCATAGCAATAAGGATTACTTTCATTGAGACAATGACCTCGTGACATTATTGCTGGACTGTTAATCCAGAGACCATGAAACCATTGTTAATTGTTGTAAAAACCCATCTGGTTCACTAATGTCCTTTCGGGAAGGAAATTGCCATCCTTACCTGGTTTGGCCTTCATGTGACTCCAGACCCACAGCAATATGTTTGACTCTAAAACTGCCCTCTGGGCAATTAGGGATAGGCAATCAATGCTGCCTGGTCAGTGATGCCATTGTTGTACGAATGAATTTTTAAATTATCTGCATTTCTGAAGCTTTTATACTCTACATAAATAACAAATCTAATACTAAGATACATTTTTATCATAAATCTATTCCGAAGAAATTATAGAGAAGTAATAGTTTTTTAATTTAAAAGGTTTCTGAAATATCAATACTATGAAGTTTAACTGGCTTTAACAAATGTAACACACATCACACATATTTTAAACAACTACATTACTCTGCACTACTTTGGGCATAGAAATGAATATTTACTGGTGGAAACTGAATTCTACAATACCAGGTTGTATACTTTATTTTTGTTCATTAAGAGTATGAGTCAAGAATGGTAAGATATTAAAAAGTGCATGGTTGAAAGCAACACGGGGCAATCTAAGAAGAAATTAGGTTTTTAAAAACCTATAGATCATAAACCTAGAGTACACTGAGGGAGAAGAACAACTTCAAAGTTTTGTATTGAAGTGAGATTAGCCTTAAGGGTGGAATTTTTCTCAATCTTGCCTCTTTTCTCAATATTCACACTGACTTGTAAACTGATTTTGTCAACAACAAAATTTGACAATATTCATTTCTCAGAATATTGTCAGCTTTTATCAAAAATATTGATGAAATTTATTCAAAGCTTCTCATTTGAACTCATGAGAATAATTCTCATCAGGATAAAACTCACAAAATATTGAGTGTTTTGTTTGGTTGGCAAGTGACCCTGATAGATGTTATCCCATGGGGAATGCTCCAAACAATGATGATTGACAGTTAGCAGCCATATTTTAAACGAGGAATTACATAATGGAACATCCAAAGCTAATCCCTTTCCTTCATGTCCTGTTTGAGAAATTGATTAGGGATTTCTCTACTTAATGTTACAACAAACCTACCTTCACTGGTCAACACATATATTTTGGGAGACCTAAAGTTCCTAAAGTAAGATTAGCCTCATCAACAACCTTGTAAATTAGGTCCAAGCCATTTGTTAGCCTGTAACCTGACTACTAAAATGTGTTTGTAAACATACTGCATGATTATGGCTATCCTGGTCAGATCATTTCTCATGGTATGAAACTTAGGGCTAGCCCTAAGGCAGTCATTCTTGACCCTAAAAAGAGCCTGGCCTACCTTAGATTGCTCTGGAACAGCAAGTAATCTCAACTGTTTGAGCAACAGGTAAAGCTAGCTATTACACATGGTATGTATGTAGTAGCAATACAAGTAGTATTCGCCATTAACTCTGCTATTGTCAAGCCAAAAAGACATTTGGCTTATCACACAAATGAGTACTGTGGCATTTGAATTTTAAACAAACCCTGAGCTTTAACTGTCTGTCAGCATTAATTTGTGTGTTGTCTATTATGGTGCCTCTACCAGGGCTCCCTTCCATGCAATCAGCACTCTCCTCTCATGCAGTTTAAATTTTGCTTTTTCCCTTGAATTATTATTCTTGCAAATTGCCTTGAAGAGTAAGGTAAGAAGCTTCCACGAAATGTGCCTTTCTTCAGAAAAATCAAGTTCTGTAATACTAAACAGCTATATTGAGTTAATTACAATCTGCTTCAAAAAAAAGAAAATCGGTATTACTTGGGCCAGAGAATAGAGGTGAATGTACTCCTTCATAGGCGCATAGAATACAGAAACAAAATCCTTCAATCCAACTTGTCGCCACCAATGAGACATCTCAATCTGATCTGGTTTCATTGCCAGCATTTGGACCATGTCCCTCTAAACCTTTCCTATTCATATACCTATTCAGTTGCCTTTGAAATATTGTAATTGTACCATCACTCTGGTAGCTCATTCCATGCATGCATCACCCTCTGCATGAAAAAGTTACCTGTCAGGTTCTTTTAAAATCTTTCTCCTCTCACCTTAAACCGATGCCTTCTGGTTTTAGATTCCCCAACCCAAGGAAAAAGACCTTGGCTCATCACCCTATCCATGACTCTCAAAAATTTTATCATTCTCACCCCTCAGCCTCTGACACTCCAGGTAAAAATGCAACAGCGTGTTCAGCCTCTCCCTGTAACTCAAACTATCCAGTCCTGACAACATTCGTCCCTGTAAATTTTTTTTCTGCATCCTCTCAGGTTTCACAACATCCTTCCTATAGAAGTGTGACCAGAATTGTGCACAGTATTCCAAAAATGACCTCACTGATGTCGTGTACAGCAGCAGCATGACATTCCATCTCCTTTATTTGATTGTCTGACCAAGAGATATTTTATCCTGTTCATAAAGTTTTGTAAATCAAAGGATGGATCTATCAAAGCAAAAGAATAATTGTAGAAGTTTATTTTTTCTCTTTTTAATGCAGGTTAGTTGAAATTGATTCCAAGTTATAAAACATTATTTTCTAATAGCAAATCATCAATCTAGAACATTAACCCTTTTGTCTGTTCCAAGATCCTGCTTGATTTGCTGAACATATTGTGTTTTAATTTGAGATTTTTAGTGGTTGCTGTATTTTGCTTCTGTTTGGAAAATATAATGCCTGCTTTGGAAGAATTAAGAAGATGAATAAAGTTGACACAGAAACCACCAGAAAGAATAACTGGGTTCTGCACAATCTAAAATGCTGCGTGTAAATTTGCATCAATTTGATTTAGTGTAAATACATGAAATACTTGGTCCTTGTTATATTTGTTTCAGGCAATTATAATACTGAGTTAAGTGGTGCTTTAACAGTCAAAAATTAAAATTTATGCAAATGACTGAAGAAAATCACAAAAATATTTCAGCAAAACAAAAGGTAAATCCATTAGATACGCTTTTCCTGGGAATATAATGGCACTTCTCTCATTTTCACATTTTTGTAGGATTCTGGACCTTAATTTTTCAGTAAGACAAAGTTTATTTGCATCTGATGATCTGTTGGGAGTTTTAAATAATGAATTCTGCTATAGACTACTACTGAATGATAAATATTGGAATATATTCCCTAGTTTTCTACATTTTTTGAATTTCCTCTTAAAATAGCAAACAGTAAACAATTTAGGTCTTTTTCTTAAGAACTATAAGAATAGGAATTTTTTCGGAAGATGCAAATGGCAGCAGTCACTGAATTAGCCTGATCTAAGCATTTTATTTTCCCCCTGCCATGTCATCAGAAATGTTGGGCAGCTGCTTTTCATTGCCCTGGAAGGTACATTTTGGTACAATTAAATGGCTAAAATAATGCAAGGAACCACCCAATGATAATAAAATCTGAGTCTTGCTCTGAAATGTATATTTTTTAAAGCTGTGACAATATTTCATTACTCAATTTGTTACAAATGCTTCATAGCTCATTTGTCTGTTCAAGCCATACCTTACAACATATTTTATTGCAGTTTGTACTCCCTGTGAAAATTATGCGAAAACATTGCAACCTAGAACTGCAACCTATTTTGTTGCAATTTGTACTCCATGTGAAAATTATAGCGGAAGTGAAGGAAAAAATTGAAAACAAGGTTAAATAAGATTTAATATTAAGATCTAATATTATCAAAACTTACTTAGAAATGAAAAATAAATAAAATATCTTAATGAATCTTCTATTCTTTTGACTAATTAAAGTTGCATTGCATCTTTGCCGAGCTTCTCACAGCAAGGCACAACGAGATTTGTCACCATATCTTATCAAACTCAACTTAGCGATGATATGCCCCTCCCCTGTGGTGACCCTCACGTCTGATTCCATCTCTATCTCACTATGCACCACTTCTAGAACAACTTGTTACTCAGCAGCTATCTGCAGAAAAGCCAGCATGCCTGGCACGTGCACCATTTTTAAAAGCCACTGTGCATCTGGAGAAATGGAGTACTCCAAAGTTGCCCTGCTCATTGATGGATAAATTCTGAACATATAAGAGAAGGCTGAAATGGCTTTGTTCTTTCCAATAGTGGCCTGGAGGGGGTTGTGCAGAGGAGTCTTGTCCTCTTCCTGGACAACTGACAGAGGAGGCTATACCACCAGACTTTGGCAACCTGTTCTGAGGTTGCCAGCCAGGTCAGTGCCATCTCTAGGATGTGGAGGAATGGCCAGCAGTGCTGCAAAAAGATCACTGATCTTTGCTGTTCTGACAAGGTAATTGCCACACTTCTCTATACAATCTCACACTCACTCTATCTCCACCACCGCACCCGCCTTCCCCCAAGGCTTATGCTGTCCCACTCTCACTATTAACTGCAACATCTTGACTCACTCATTCTCACCCACTCCAGCCTCCCACGCTATTAAACCTGTGTGGTGTCTGTGCTGCCTACTCATTGCATCGAACACCTTCCCTGTTAGTGCCTACCTGCACAAGCACTAATGGCTATGCCACTGACTTCCAACTTCCTTTCTTTCATTACAGGAAAACACTGCAAAAATAGTACAGAAATAGGTGATGTGTGCCCAATATTCAACTCCCCTATGAGGAGAGAATCCTATTTGTCGCAGAAGATTTGGAGAATGGCAGAGGTGATGCCAATACATCCATCACCCACCAACCAAATAGGTACCATTCTTCATTTCATTACATCTCTCACAGTAACAAAGAACAAAGAAAATTACAGTACAGGAACAGGCCCTTCGGCCATCCAAGCCTGCACCAACATGCTGCCCATCACAACTAAAACCCCCTATCCTTCTGGGGACTGTATCCCTCTATTCCCATCCTATTCGTGTATTTGTCAGGATGCCCTTTAAAAGCCACTATTGTATCTGCTTCCCCCAGCAGAGAGTTCCAGGCACCCACCACCTATGTGTTAAAACTGCCTTGTACATCACCTTTAAACTTTGCCCATCGCACCTTAAACCCATGGCCCCTAGTAACTGACACTTCTACCCTGGGAAAAAGCTTCTGACTGTCCAATCTGTCTATTCCCTTCATAATCTTGTAGACCTCTATTAGGCCGCCCCCTCAACCTCCGTCATTTCTGTGAGAACAACCTAAGTTTCTCCAATCTCTCCTCATAGCTAATGCTCTCCATAGCAGGCAACATCCTGGTAAATCTTTTATGTGCCCTGTCCAAAGCCACCACACCCTTCTGGTAGTGTAATGACCAAAATTGAACTCAATATTCCAAATGTGGCCACCTAAGATTCTATAAAGCTGCAACATTACCTGCCAAATTTTAAGCTCAATGCCCCAGCTGATGAAGGCAAACATGCCATAAGCCTTGTTGACTACCTTCTCCACCTACGTTGCCACTTTCAGTGACCTGTGTACCTGTACACTTATCAGGTACACCATAGTGTAACCTTGCTGACAGTGTCATTCATTGTACACCATTTCTTACTATTGGCTGCAAAAGTCTTTCCTCTGTTTTGTCTTGCAGTTACTACTGCAATGTCTGGCTAAGCCAGAAGCCACATCCCCTTGCCTTGAGTGCATGGTTCTGTGTGTAATGTTGTTTTCCTTTAAAAGGCCTCACATTGGTGTATCCTGGAGCCCTGTCTCTGACAAGTTGATACATTTACCCCAACCACTCTGGGAGTAGTCAGAGCCATTTTCATTCCAAATACATGCTTTTGATTTCCAGCATGACAGAAAGCAACAGTGAGTGCTCTTTGCCTAGTAACTCCAAGCTTGTGCTTCTATCTGTTGATGAAGACTAGAATATCCAAGTGTGCTTTCTAGTGGCCTTTCTCGTGACTTGTATCAGCATTGCACCATTGGGTCCTCACCAAACTTGTATGCATGAACCTGCATGTGTCAACGTTTGCCACCCAGCCCTGGCATATGAAGTGACAATGTCAGGCACGGCCATAAACTATTTCCTCCTTGAAGCCAGGGTGCTCCGGATCATGGACAAATCCCCGCCTGCATGACCCCTCTTTCCCATCCATGCTTTACCATGTCTGCCTCCTTACAGACATCGTTGCTTGCTTCACAGTTGATGTCTTCCCTTCCCCCTTCCTACAGTCCACATTTCCAAAGAATAACTAAACAAGTCTCCTTCCCATGGTAGCAACACTCACAACCCCCACCCCCCAACCCCATCTCAATCCTCCTTTCCACTCAATTTATGTGGATGGACCCAATGGACTGACCGTGGTTCACTCCTTTGAGCAATGTAACCAGAGAAGAGAAGTGCCCAGATTCTGGACTGATGGCTGTACTTCTCCAGGATCACATTAGAATTATCCCACCCCTCAGACTGGGCACTATGGACCTAGCGGGATTGATTGTAACTCACTGCTGGGACTGTAGAAACAAGGTTCCCCTAACCAAGAACATCTTGACTGATCACCTGATGATGTTCAATCCTCTGAATTGGTACCAGAGGTTGCCTGCCTTTGATTACAGTGCTGAAATTCTCTGACTGACAGCTACTGTTCCCCTAAGACTTTGAGACATGGCTGCTTGCCTGCTACACATGCAGTGTGCTCACTGCATAGGCTGCTGACAGAGGGTGCAGGTGTGAGATTCGCACAGCACACTGCTGTACAGAAAGATATACACCTCTTCGCCAAAGACTGCTGATCAGCTAGGTATGCTGCCTGGTTGTGTGACTGCACTAATAAGCAAGGCAATGTATGACAGGACTGCTGCATATATGAAGGTGGACACCAAGTGAACAAGTGCTAACAAAGCAAGCGAGCAGTCTTAAGACGTAAGCCTGGCCCACTGCCTGAAACTGGGTACTTGTCTGTGTGCATAAAGTGTCATTACAGCAACCTTTCAATGCTAGTTGCCTTTATGCCTGTAATGTAGGTGAATGCTTCCTGAGAATCATGCAAATTAATCAGACATGTGCCATCATGCTCATGAAGAATTGGCAAATGTCAGATACGAATGTCCGTGAAAGAGAATTACATGCAGCTAGTGCCCGTGAATCATACTGAGAAATGGTGTTTGGTGCTCAGTAACATGAGGACACCCGCAGCCAGCAATAAGTTGTAGTTGACAGGTGTCCACTCTAACATTCATGTTGAGATTTCTCAATGTTTGACTTGTTCGGCTTGTTTGATAAGAATGAAAGTTGAGGTGACCTGTGACCTTGATAACAAAGTGTGAAGCTGGATGAACACAGCAGGCCAAGCAGCATCTTAGGAACACAAAAGTTGATGTTTCGGGCCTAGATCCTTCATCAGAGATCCTCTCAGATGAGGGGCCTAGACCCGAAACGTCAGCTTTTGTGCTCCTAAGATGCTGCTTGGCCTACTGTGTTCATCCAGCTTCACACTTTGTTATCTTGCATTCTCCAGCATCTGCAGTTCCCATCATCATCTGTCACCTGTGACCTTAATGAGGTGTCGAACAAACTAGAATACCCTTTAACTGGCAACTCACCACTGCCTACCAAAAAAACTCACCTCATCCTTCTGCTAACGCATAGAATGTGCAGCAAGTTGCTGCCTATGTCAAGAAAGGCCTCAAATTTTCCCAGTCAACATTGTTCTGATCCCTACATTGTCTTTTTTGTTTGAGTGATAATAACAGAATGTAAAATGATTCAACAAATAATTTCAAAATTGATTTGCATGCTGCTTTAAAGAAAATCTACTAAATATGCATGCCTAGTAAGTATGAAGTTGCATGTTGAACTGTTAATATTTCTTGGGGTAATATTGAGTCACTGTTATTGATTTCAGCTGATTTATGTTTCCCCCACCCTGAACTATGCATTTTAGAATTAATAGTTACCCAGAAAATTTTAAACCAGCTGGGAGCTGAATCAAGTATTCACTGAAATAAAGTGCAAGCATTTTTACTGAAAGTATTTTTAAAAAGGAGAAACATCTGATATATTTTGGTAACGAACTATAAGGAATTCTGCATAATGCTGCTGTTTCCTTGACAACAACTTCAGATGCTGCCATTACCATGGGAATGGTTCTTTTAAATGAAGCTGCAACATCCAAAGGTGATGTAGGAAAAAGAAGAAGTAAGTTATGCCTAGTTTTACATCAGTATGTTTACTTTTTGAACACACATGGCATTTCAGGCAGTAAAATATGGATGGAGAAATGAAATTGACTACTTTGATTGTGCTTGTGAGATGCTGCTTTGCCTGCTGTATTCATCCAGCTTCACACTTTATTAACTTTGATTGTATATGTTTTCTGCTTGTCTCCTACTATTTACGTTATTCGTTACTCAATAGTAAAGTCTCTACTACATAGATCATAAGAACTTTCATAATTTCAACAATCTAACAATATTCAAAACAATCAGGAGGAACTGACTTTATACCTTAGAATTATGCTATTAAATGATGAGAATTTTTAAAAACTCATTCATGGAATATGGGCATTGCTGGATATGCGAGCATTTTTCCCCCTATCCTTAATTGACCAGAGGTCAGTTGAGAGTCAATCACGTTGCTCTGGGTGTGGAGTCACATGTAGATCAGACCAGGTGAGGATGGCAGTTTCCTTCCCTGAAGGATATTAGCAAATCGGATGAATTTTCTGAGAATCGACAGTGGCTTCATGGTCATCATTAACTCTTAATTCCAGATTTTTATTGGATTCAAATTCCGCCATCTGCTGTGGTGGAATTCAGACCCAAGTCCCCAGAACATTACCTGGGTCTCTGGATTAACGGTCTAATGATAATACTGCTAGGCTGTTGTCTCCTGTTTGGGGCCAAAACTGGTTAGACATTAGGATCAGGCATGGGATTGTGAATAGCATTAACACACACCCATTCAAAGTAATGCATACAATGCAAAAACTCATTCTTCCTGTTAATTTAGTGATTGTGGTATGTAGCTCAGTACTGAATACGTTGCTGAGTGGCTGCACACCTCAGCAACGGTCCCAATTCAAGTTCCTTTAAAACCAGTCTGCACCCATGAATGTTGAGATAAATCTTGCTGCAGCTGAAGCTTGAAATGATAAAAGAGACATTGAAGATAGAAGAATGTTGGAAAATGGTACAACAGGACAATTGGCCTGACAAAGGTGTTTGAGTGGAGCACTGAGAGCATAGTAGGAAAAGACACAAATGTGGAGAGAAGTCATCTACCCTCAGGAGACCAGTAGGCCCTCAAGACAAATACTGAGAAGGCAATACAATGTCTAACTATGAATATGTGGATAGAGCGCCTCAAGAAGTCTAAGAACCTTAAATAGGTAACCAAGGTACAAGGCGAATGTATCTTCATATGCCATATCCTACCAGCCATACCACTAATCTCTCACATTGCTCTATTCACCATAGCTTGTTAATTCACTTTACAAAAATTTCCATCAAGTGCAACTTGGACCTTGTAGATGTTTTCTCATCAACCTGTTTGGTGATGTTCTCATACATCTCTGGAGCAGTTGGCTAAGAAGTAGGCACACTAACACCGTGTAAGAAGAGCCCTAACTGAGACCTCATTTTGTTAGCCACAACCTTACACAATTAGCACTGCTCCAAACATTGTCATTTCACAGCTTGCATACACAACCATCTATTTTACTGTGGCCTACACATCGCACCATATTCATTACACTTTGCTGTCTCTAATAAGACATGGTCGCATACAGTTAGAGGCAGCAGCATTTAATCGATAGCATAGTGGTGAAACCATATCCCAATAGAAGAGGCAGGGTTAGAAATCATTAATACAAATTTGACTGCATTCGAGGCCAACTGTGAGTCAATTTTTCTCAATCCATTTTGTCCTGGCCATTCATTCTTAAAAGCACTACTGATTGATAGCTGCAAATGGTGCAACTACAGACCTCTTGCATTCCATCTCTTCTTTCATCAGGCCCAACTATACTGCGGGGGTTAGGTCCTCAGGGAACAATAGAATTATGAAGAAGAAGCATTACCATTCAATCTTATACCCTCATCACCAACTCAGACCTGATACTATATTCACTTTGGAGGACAGCATAGATGCAGTATTGGTATGTACTGAGCTGACAGCATGTTCACTATGATTACACATTTTCAAACACCATTCGCAACTCATCATATACTGAGCCTGCCTGTGTCAATACGCATCAAGATCTGTAGAACTGTAATGTTTGGGCATCAAATGGCAAGTAACATTCACTCCATACAAGTGCAACGCAATGGCCATCTCCAACAAGAGGCAGTTGTTGACATCTAATGGCATTATCATTTTGGTATTCCCTGTTATCAACATCCTGACAGTTTTATAGACCAGAAGACTGAACTGACTAGTCAAATAAATACTTTGGTTACATGAACAGAGCCTAGGAATCCAGAAGCAAATAGCTTACCTCTTGACTCATCAAAGCCTGTGCACCATCTGCAAGGGCGAAGGCAGGATTGTGATGAGATCCTCCCTGCTTACTCAGATGAGTATAGGTCTACCAACTCAAGATGCTTGATACTATCCAAGTCAAAGCAGCCTGTTTGATTAGCACCATGTCCGCAAAACATACACTCCCTCCACCACTGACACTCAGTGATATGTACCATTTGTATGTGACTCACCAAGGCTCCTCCAACAGCGCCTTTCAAATTTGTGATGTCAAATACTTGGAAGGATAAAGAAGCAGATATGAAGCGGGGAGAAAAGCACCTACAACTTCTGCTCCAAATCTCATTCAGTCTTGACCCGGAAGTATGTTGCTATTCCTCCATTGTACTCGGTCAAAATCCTGGAACACATTTCCTAATAACACCGTAGGTACATATGCCCCAAGGATTGCAGTAGTTTAATGACGAAGCTCAGCACCACTATGGCATTTAAAGATGGGCAACAAATGCCGGCCTAGTCAGCAATGCACACATTCCATGTCATAAAGTCATAGAGATGAACAGCACAGAAACAAACCCACTCATCCATACGATTAGATATCCCAAATAAGTCTAATTCCATTTGCCAGCATTTGGCCCATGTCTGTCTAAACACTTACTATTCATATACTCATCCAGATGCTTCTTAAATGTTGTAAGCACCAGCCTCCATCACTTTCTCTGGCAACTCATTCCATACATGCACCAATTTCTGTGTGAAAAAGTTGTCCCTTAGGTCCCTTTCAAATATGTCCCCACTCACCTTAAACCAATACCTTATAATTTTGTATCCCCCCATCCTGGGGAAAAAACCTTATCTATTTACCCTATCTATGCTCCTTATGATATAATAAACCACTGCAAGGTTACCCCTCAGTCTCTGAAGTTCCAGGGAAAATAGCCCCATAAATAAATAAAAATAAATCACTACTATCAGGATATGATTGGGAACATAAGCCAACAAGAAATAGAATTGCTGTAGATCAGATGGCCAATCAAGTCTAGCTACTATTCAGTGCAATTGTGACTGGTCTTTGAGTTAATCTTTACTTTCTGTACACTTTTTATATCCTTGATTTGATTGCCTGAAAGACCAAATATCTCACAATGCAATGGAGAGGCATCTACAGCCCTGTGGGATAGAAAATTCTAAAAATTCACAAACCCTGAAGTGAAGACATTTGTCCTCATTCCATTCCTAAATGATTGCCCCCTTAGCCTGAAATTATGTATGTTTTAATTCCCGGCTAGGGTAAATAATTTCCGTGCCAATGCTGCCGAATACGTTCGGGATCTTTGTGCTTTAGTAGGATCACTTCACATTCTTCTAACCTCCAAGGATTTCATAACTAATTTATTTAGCATCTCATAATATAGCCCTCTTGCGCGAGGCACCAATCTGGTTAACCTTCACTTCATTGTATTTAATGTAAGTATGTCCCTTTTTTTATATGAGGACAAAATCTATTCTAGGATAAAGGCAGAAGTGCGGAAGAATCTCAGCATGTCTGGCAATGTCTGTAGAGAGAGAAGCAGAGTTCATGCTTCAACTCTGATAGGACTCTTCTTAAGGAGTTCTGGAGAGAATCATATTGGACTCAAAACATGAACTCTGTTTCTCCAGTACTTTCCATTTTTGATTCAGATTTTGTACTTATTGCATGTCCTAAGTATGGTTTAATCAAAGCCCCTGTACAATTATAAGACCTCTATTTTCTACTCTTTTCCCTCTTGTACTCTAATGTCCAATTTGTCTTTCCATGCTTGCTGCACATGTATACCAGCTTTGTGTTCCAAAACATCCAAGTACATATAAACTTCAAAATTTTGAGGCTTCATAGTATTTGTTTTTAAACAAGATCCTTATTTATTCTTAGAAATCAAAGTGAATGGTCGTATTTGACATTACATTGTACTTATTCTTCCAACTTGTCATCCACTCAATTAACTTGTCTATGTTTGGAATATTGTGTTCAGTTCTGGTCACCTCATTATAGGAAGGATGTGGAAGCTTTAAAGAGAGTGCAGAGGAGATTTACCAGGATGCTGACTGGACTGGAGGGCAGGCCCTCTGAGGAAAGGCTAAGGGAGCTAGGGATTTTTTTCATTGGATTGAAGAAGGATGAGAGGTGACTTGATAGAGGTGTACAAGATGATGAGAGGAATAGATAGAGTGGATGGCCAGAGACCTTTTCTCCCAGGGCAGAAATTACTATTGTAAGGAGGTTAATTTTAAGGTGATTGGAGGAAGGTATGGGGGGATGTCAGAGGTAGGTTCTTTACACAGAGAATGGTGGGTGCATGGAATGCGCTGCCAGCGGTGGTAGTGGAGTCAGATACATTAGGGACATTCAAGGATAGGCACATGGAGGATCGTAAATGTAGGGTATGCAGGGTGGTTTGATCTTGGAGTAGGATAGTAGGTCAGAACAACATTGTGCTGTACTGTTCTATGTTCTGTGTTTTATGTCCCTTTTGCAACCATAATATGTCTCTTTTCATATCTAGCATTCCCATCTAGCTTTGTATCATTAGCAAACTTAAGATTTGTTGGTCTATTTGATTAAGTTATTAATATAGAAAGGAAGAAGCTAAGATCCTAACGCAGTGGCGCTCAGTCACTTTCTGCCAACTTAATAATGCCCCATTTATCACTGTTCTTTGCTTTGTATCCCTTTGCTTGGTCTCTATTCATGCTAAACTATCATACCAAACTGCATGAGCTTTTATTTTATATATTAACCTTGTGAGTGATAACTTATCCTGCGTAATCACTGAAAAGGAATAGTGTACAGGGGTATGCTGAGAAGTAATTCCTCATTTGTTCCGCCAGTGCAGACATAATGGATCACTTGGTCTCCTCCTGTGCTGTAATAATTTTATGATTTTTGGATGCCTTTTTGTAACATCTATAAGTTTTCTTGCTCTTTTTTAAACATGATTTCCTTTTTGCAATTCCATGTTAACTATATCAAAATATTTCCTGATTTTCAAAATGCATTGTTAAGACTTGTGATAGATTCAGTGCTTTCCCACGGTCTCATGTCCAGCTGGCTGGCCTGTAGTTCCCTGCTTTCTCTCCCTTTCTTCTTGATTGACCATGTTATATGTGCTAAATTTCAATTTGTTGGAACCTTTCAAGATTCTAGTCAACTTGTCCTCACAAACGGCTACGGTTTAAGCCATCAGGTCCTGGCTAAATGTCTTCATTTTATTTATTCCTGTTCCCTACATAGCCCTTACTCCTGAATGCAGTATTGCCATTAAATGCTCCATCTATTCCTGACCTGCTCTGGTTGTCTTAAAACATACTATACACAGTTCTATTTTCTTAGCTTTTCTTCTTTGGATTTCAAAATTGCCCTTTCCTGTTGCATCCTGCCAACCACCCATCAGTTTTAAACCCGTCCAAATAGTGAGTTCTGTGATTCACCAGAGTGCAGGTCCAGCTGATTTAAGTGGAACCCAACACCAATTAACAACTTCTTCTTTCCTGAATACTAGTATCAATGATCCATGTCTACAAACTCCTTCTTCTAATATCACTGTTTGAGCCTTGTATTTAATTCTCAAATCTGCTTGCCCTTATACCAATTGGCACATTGTTCAGGTAATGTTCTCAGATTTTACACATTTGAAGTTGTGTATTTTAATTTTGTCTTAACCTCTCAAAGTGCTGAGCAAAATATCTTTCCTAGGCTCTGCCATGGTGTGGTTCCAAAGTAGCCTACAACAACTCGATCCTCTCTTTCACATTCCTCATTCATCTCCACCTGTCAGTTGATGTCATTAACCATAGTACCAGAAAACACATCCTTAAGATTTCCCACATCCCATCTGATTAGAACAGTTTCATCACCCTTACTTTGTACCATTTCATTACCACATTCCTTTTTACTTCTAAGTTGAACTTCTTCTTGCGCCGTGGTGCCACGGTTTGTTTTCCCATCTGCACAATCTTTGTTCTTAACTACAAAGATAGCAAGCATATTGCATCCATTGTTTAAAGTAGAAAACTAAGTCTTCTCCTTCACTACATGCTGATTATCCATACCAGTCTGACTTGCTGTCGTGAGCCTGGTTGCCGATCATGTGTTACATTCCACTTAACCTGTCAGGAGTTAATGCCTCCTACAGCAGTGTGTTCTTGTAACATTCTCCCTCCCTGATTCCTCACAGTACATCAAGACAGACCCCAGCTCAACCCCTCTGATCTGAAGTTGCTCAAGTTGCAAATAAATGTTAAATGCAGATATGGTTGTTCCAGACAACAAAACATTCCATAGACTCCCAGATGTTGCAGCCACTGCGCAGCACCGTCCTGACCATCTCTGCTTCCCCTTATTTATTTAATTGCTCAATTAGTTTTTAATACTGTTCCCTCAGGTGACATTAAGTTATGTTCTGCTGGTTTACAGACAGATTAAGTACACTGTTACTGGATATTGAAAAGCACAGTCCAAAATGCAGGAACTCTTCTCCATTCAGTATCAAAGCCCAGACTTAACACTTGGCTCACAAAGCACTTTATGCTTCCTAATTCTGTGGAACAACAAAATCTATCTACTTTTGTTGCCAGAGCTGATTCCTCATTTTTTTTTTGCAAGTCAAATTGCAAATTCTAAGTCAATTTCCTGCCACAATGTCACACATGAGTTTTGTTGCAGAAGCCTGATGAAGACTTTGATGGTATGGAGTTTTGAAAAACCAACAGTAATATGAACATATTTAGCAGAGGTGATGGTGTAGTGTTCATATCACTGGACGAATAGTTTAGTAATCCAGAACCCCAAGCTAATGTTCTAGGGACATGAATTCGGATCCCACCATGGCAGATAGTAAAATTTGAATTCAATTTAATTTTTAAAAAATTTAAAGCTAGCCTAATGGCAGCCATGTAACCATTGTCGCTTGCCATAACAGCTTATTGGTTCACAAATGTCCTTTAGCCAAGGAAATCTGTTGTCCTTACGTGGTCTTGCCTACAAGTTACTCTGGTTCTGTAGCGATGTGGCTGACACCTAACTGCCCTCTGGCCAATTATAGACAACAATAATTACTGGCCCACCCAGTGATCCTCACTTCCAATGAACAAATAAAAATAACCATGTATTAGAAGTAGACCACTCAGCTTGATGCATCATTTGTGATTGTGCCCTCTACCTTCCTGTCTACTGTGTGTCCTTTGACTCCCTTGTCAGTCAAGAACCTGCCCAACTTTAAAATAATCAATGATTCTGCCTCCACTGTTCTCTGGTGAAGAGAATTCCACAGGTGATGACTCTTTGAAATGAAAAAATTCTCCTCATATCTGCAATAAATGGGAGATCCTCTAGATGGAATGTTCTGCTCCCTTGAGCATTATGGACAATGACAAGAAATGTGGGAATGTATGGAGGAATGGAAAAAAAGCACAGAATCTTGACTTTGCAAAAGACATGACATTAGTTTGTTTACTTATTAGAACATAGAACAATGCAGCGCAGAACAGGCCCTTCGGCCCTCGATGTTGCGCCGACCTGTGAACTAATCTAAGCCCCTCCCCCTACACTATCCCATCATTATCCATATGCTTATCCAAGGACTGTTTAAATGCCCGTAATGTGGCTGAGTTAACTACATTGGCAGGCAGGGCATTCCACGCCCTTACCAATATTGTCAAATGCCACCTCTATCTGGCCAATGAAGAATATTAGAATTCTTTATTAAATTCCTATGGTCGCCTCTGCCTGAACCATGTGAAATATATTGGGCGGATTCACTACCACCAATGTGAGTTCTTGGTGTCAGTCAGAGTTCTTGATACCAAACAAGGAAGGACGCCTACACAAAGTCTTTGGTGGGCCATAAGCTCAGACTTGATAAACAAAACAGGTTTATTAGCTATTACATAGTTACATTACAACGAGATACACGATCATCTTCTGTGAGATATCAAGCCAAAGTAAGATTTTTTAAAAAGTACAGAGAACTGGGAATTGACCCTCACCACCATCCTAACTGCAACACGGGAGGTGGAGAGAATCAAAGTGTTAGAATGCATAGTTATTGGCAAGGAAATTCCCCAGATACTTGGTAACAGCATAGTACACAACCACCTTACTGGGGCCTCTGAGACAGTTGTTTGTGTTGTCATGTGGTAAGGAGCATATCAGAAGTGAGCAGGAGGTGATGTTGAAGGCAGGTATAATGTGAAGAACATGCTCAACTGGGCACAGGTGCTGAATTTCTGCAGTTATCAATGAGGAAGACTGTTCTGGAGCAGCACCAGAAAATTTGTGCAGTTCTGTAAGCACTTCCAGAGACATTGCACAAAACTGAAGAAAGATTAGAAGAATCCAACCAGTCATTCACAGTGGAGTCCAAGATGTGGTATTTGATCACATGGTCATTGGCTGTGAGCAGTGCTTCACTGACTGAAAGCACAATTTAATGCTGTGTGCACATGACTAGTTTGGAGGGGGCAGAACATGACTAGGCACCTCACTGAAGTGCAGCAAAGTGCTCTCCATCTCTTGGCTTATAAAAAGGGAAAGTGTAGGTGAGCCTTGTGAGGGAAGAAGGATACTATGGAACATGAAAGCAAAGACTTTTCTCAAAGCATTCCACTCCTCTTCTTTGCTCCCCTCCCCTATCTTAGACAGTGTTGCCTCTTACTTCCAAGGCCCTGTTCATCCAAGTTGGGGCAGACTTTGGCAGAGTCCTTATTGGCTCCAAAATCTAGATACCAGTGGCCATGATTTGCTGAATAGTCAGAGCAGAGATATAAGCAACATGCCTCTACACTGCAGAAACCACAGAGATAGCATTATATAGGATTTATAAACTTAAATTCAAGTTTCATTGTGTACCTTAGAGGAGCTGCTTTAGAGCACCTGGGACAGCACCAACTGTCAAGATGTTCCAGATATTTAAGAGGTAAATACCTTGTTTTACTCATCATCAATTATTTAATTCTTCCCCATACATTGGAGGATTTGGCAAAGAGACAAATTTGGCCTGCTGTGCAAATATTTAATCTTTCTTTTGTGCATAGTGACAACTTTTTCTCTTCAGCATTTTCTATCTTTTGACAGCAAATCCACGTAGGAATGTAGGAATTTGGAATGGGGAGTAGGTCATTTGGCTATTTGAACTTACTCTACTATTCAGGATCATATGTGAAATGGTTGTAACTTCAACTTCATTTTGCTTTTTGACTCCTATAACCATTAACACCATGTCAATCAAAACTATCTATACCTTAAATAAGTTCAGTGACCCAGCTTCCCCTACAGTACTTGCTGGGGAAGAAATTTCCATGTACTTAAGAACCCTCTGAGACATTAGTTTTAATCTCCCAATGGAAACAGCCTTTTGGCATCTATCCTGTAAAGCCCCCTGAGGATGCCGAACAAAGAGACCTATCGATGCAGGTGCATAGCTCCTTGAAAATGAAGATACAGGTGGACCGGATGATGATAAAGTGTTTGCCATGCTTGCCTTCAATGGTCAGTCATTGAGTAAAGGAGCTGAGATGTCACGTTATGGTTGTACAGGACATTGTTGAGGTCACATTTAGAATACTGTGTTCAGTTCTGGTCTCACTGCTGTAGGAAAGATGATGTTAAACTTGAAAGGGTTTGGAAAAGATTTACAAGGTTGTTGCCAGGATTGGAAGGTTTGAGCTACAGGGAAAGGCTGGGGTTATTTTCCCTAGAGCATTGGAGGCTGAGGGTTGACCTTATAGAGGTTTATAAAATCACAAGGGACATAGCGTGAATAGGCAAGGTCTTTTTCCTAGAGTAAGGGAAGCCAAAGCTAGAGAGCATTGGTTTAAGGTGCGAGGGGAAAGATTTAAAAGTGATCTTTTAATTTAAACTTCATTTTGCTTCATAATCAACATAGTTTTGATCGACCATCTATGTCTTGAATAAATTCAGTGATCCACCCTCCACTATAGTACTTGCTGGGGAAGAAATTTCCATATACTTAAGAATAGTTTCATGCAGAACATGGTCCATGTATGGAACGAGCTGCCAGAAGTGGCAGGTACAATTACAGTATTTTAAAAGGCAGCTGGATGGGTACATGAATAAAAATTTTGAAAAAGAAAATGGGCTAAATACTGACAAATGGAATTAGATCAGTTTTGGATATATGAATGGCACAGACGAGTTGAACTGAAGGGCCTTTTTCCATACTATGTAACTCTATGTTTCTGTGACTCTATTTCAAAACAGTCACTGCTTATTCTCCTAAACTGCATTGGCTACAGCCCAGCCTATTCAAATTTCTTATTAAAACCTCTGATTGAGTTGGATGAGATTTACTGAACTACTTCTAATGCAGTTATATCTTTTTGTTCTAGGACTGCAGATATAGTCTTACAACGTTCTATACACCTACGGTAAAACTTCCCTAGTCTTATAGTCCCTTCCCCTTGCAATAAACCCCATCATTCGATTTGCCTTCCTAATCACTTGCTGAATCTGCATTCATGTATCTGGATATCCAGATCGCTCTGCTTTTCAGAGTTCTGTAATGTCTTTCCATTTAAAATTTTAGTAACTATTTTTGTCATCTGCCTTCCAAAATCGAAAACTTCACATTCCCATTTCATTCTCCATCTGCTATATTTTTCTACGTCACATAGTGTGACCTATCCTTTTGACATGGGCTAACCTCTTGATGCATTTAGTTTGACAAGAAAGTAAGTTAATTGGCAAATTTAGCTAACGAATATTTGCAGCAGCCAATTTTTTAAATGTTTTTTCTTGAGGATTCCGAAGAGCTACATTTTTGTTATTAAGAGGCCCTTTGAATTGGTACTAATGCCCTGCAGATGAGCTGCAAGTATGTCAATATCTTCAATAATTATCAGTCCTCCACTAAACCTAAACCACAACAATCTCACAAGGAAAACTTACATTTCTTAAATGCCACAAGATACAAATTGGTACAAGACAAAAATCCTAAGTCAGGAAAAGTTTTTTTTTCACTAATGATCACATATTTAATAAAAAAAAGTTAATTTGCAAAGAATTCATGATCTGTGACTTCAAATTTTCTTGGTCCCCAGTTAGCTAAGTATCCCTTCCTTGATATGCTCTAGCCCTATTATTCAATATAGGGCTGACTTTGTTTGTAGAGCTTGATGGAAGTACAGTTCTAACAGCTTTGCTGGCTGAATTTAAGACACATGTTTTATGACTCTCTCACGAGAATTGAAACCATTTAAATCATTCTGCTTCATAATTTGCTTTTTATGTAGCTCTCAAAGTAACATTTCAAATAAAATTGATTATATTCAATGTATCACCTCTTTACACATTCTATACAATAGTTATTGCTCGATTCCACGCTAACATGAATTCCCAGTGTAAGGTCTTCTCTGTCAAACTAAAATTAATCTTCAGAGGACTGTATCGTCTATTGCACCCTATCCAGAAATGAATGCCTTCATGAGAGAAAGTGAAGGGAGAATCTTGGCAAGAGAACAATAATGAATGGTAGAAAGTGATAAAAATACAGCTGCTGTTCCATTTCTCAGCTCAAGTGCCAAGTGAATGTGACTGATTGGCAATTTCATGCATTGTGAGATCATCCAAACCTCTTGATTAATGAATTTTATTATTTTTCCATAATAATCCATTATTCTAACTGTAATTTTAATTTAGGTGTACAATTTTGGGGTTTAAACACACTGCATTCTATTACAAAATTTTAATTTCCCCCGTTACAGTCTTTGGAAATGCTAACCTATTCATTGTTAATTACAACAGTTCATGTTTAACATCTTATTAATCAGTCTAACCAATGGAAATACCATTCTTCAAGCTCCATGCTCCAAAGAACATTACTAGGAGAATGTAAAGCAACAATTTCCCACTAAATTAGTTTCTGTCCTGGTGCTTGCTTTAATTGCATATCTCTTCAGTGTATATTTTGTATTAATAATGCAAAGTTGCAATTAATCCATTTTTAAAGAGGAATATATTAACTACACATCTACTTTGAATTGTGGTCATTGTTTGCTTTAGGGAGTAATTTTAGGAGCCACAAAGGAATGATAGGAGAGGAAAGCAGATTTTTGTATGTTATACAGGTTTTGTATAATTTCAGAAAGGAAACAGTATCTTGCTTCAGGAATATTGATTTGTGACAGCTTCAGTAATTGTATCATTTCCAATGAAGGTAGAGGAAATCTTATGCCATTACGTAATAAAAGCCATTTCAGCAAAGGGCCATAATTAAACACATTACCTGGCACAATTTACCAAATAATCTGAAAAAGATTTGAACATTCTTGTTAATTGTTAGACACTGTACATATACTTGCAGTTATCCAGCTACATTTGTACATTAGTATGGCATTGCTTCAGGCACTCACTAAGTCCCAGGTGGAATTTCAGACCCGTCACATTGAATAATATGAAATGGACTCACAGCACATTATTGTGAAAAATTACAGCTAACAAAAAATAGCTAGCAAAACCTTCTAAATTAGGGCATGAAATGTAGTGGTATTAATTTATACACTAAAATTAAGATAAAACTCTAACAGGTCATGGTCAGAGTTTGTTGTTGTGAAATGTATTGTTTCTTATTTTCTACATTTTTTTTAACCAATGTCAAAATGATTTTAGTTTAGCAACCTAAAGATAAATCAGATGAAAATAAAATGGCAGTCACTTTATTTCTTCAGAATATTTTACTAAACTATGAAAATGGCTGCATGTATTTACCTAACCAAATTTGGTTTTGTCAGATTCAGTTGAAACGTGTAATCAAGATGAATATTTATTTACAGTGACATCCGCTGCTGTAGATTCCTAGTCTGTAACAGTACTGAAGGATTCCATTTGACCCATCATGCTTATGCTAACTTTTTGAAAGAACTATCCATGATCTCCACTCCCTCCTTTCCCAATAGCCTCACAAGCATTTCAAATAATGCAGGCATTTATTTATTTATTTATTATTCAATGTACTTCCATCACCCTTCCATGTAAAACTTGCAGAGCATTAAAAAGTCTTTTTTTTCCCCACTAATATCACATGTGGTTCTTTCTGAAGAAGGGTCCAGACTCAAAACGTCAGCTTTCCTGCTCCTCTGATGCTGTTTTGGCCTGCTGTGCTCATCCAGATCCACACCTTGTTATCTCAGATTCTCTAGCGTCAGCAGTTCCTATTATCTTTGGTTCTTTCATCAGTTGCCTTAAATCTATACTATCTGGTTCCCAAACTTCAGCCACTGGAAACAGTTTACCCTTATTTACTCTAATACTATTTTTCATGATTTTGATATATGTACCTAAATACCTTAGAATCCCTGCTGTCCTGGGCATTACAAGTCACTTCCTCTAATCATTTAACCCTGTTCTTTACCCTTGGTACCATTCTAGAAAGCTGTCTTTGTGTCCTCTCTATGGCCTTAACATCTTTCCTAAAGTGCAATACCCTGAATTAGCCAGGGTACTCCTACTGGTGTCTTATGAACGTTTTACAAAAGTTTAGTATAAATTCATTGCTTTTGTATCCTGCACCTCTGCTTCGAAAGCCAAATACCATAATTACCCTTTAAACAACTGTCTCAACATATCTGCCATTTTTAAAGAATTATGCATGTGTATTGTTTTGAGAAGATTTGTAGCCCAGGTTAAGTTTCTGGATGTGAGTTTGCTTGCTGAGCTGGAAGGTTAGTTTTCAGACGTTTCATCACCATTCTAGGTAACATCATCAGTGAGCCTCCAGTGAAGCGCTGGTGTTATGTCCTGCTTTCTATTTATCTGTTTAGGTTTCCTTGGGTTGGTGATGCCATTTCCTGTGTTGGTGATGTCATTTCCCGTTCTTTTTCTCGGAGGATGGTAGATGGGCTTCAAATCAATGTGTTTGTTGATGGAGTTCCGGTTGGAATGCCATGCTTCTAGGAATTCTCGTGCATGTCTCTGTTTGGCTTGTCCCAGGATGGATGCGTTGTCCCAATCAAAGTGGTGTCCTTCCTCATCTATATGTAAGGATACTAGTGAGAGTGGGTCATGTCTTTTTGTGGCTTATTGTGGTTGGTTGGCTCACCAAGCTGGTTTGGTATTCAGCAGACATTTCATTACCCTGCTGGGTAACATCATCAGTGCAGCCTCTAATGAAGCGCTGTTGTGTTTTCCCGCCTGTTATTTAAACTCTGATGTCCGTTGAGCTGTGTTACTTCCCTTCCAGTTTTACTTCGCAGTGGATTATATGTAGGGTCTAGCTCTATGTGTTTGTTGATGGACTTCTTAGTGGAGAACCAGGCCTCTAGGAATTTCCTTGCTTGTCTCTGCTTGGCCTGTCCCAGGATCCTGGTGTTGTCCCCATCAAACTAGTGGTTTACCTTATCCATGTGAATGAAGATGACTGAGTAGCGGCCGTGACATTTTGTTGCTAGTTGATGTTCATGGGGTACTCTTGTGGCTAATTTTCTTCCTATCTGTCCAATATAATGTTTGTTGCAGTCTTTGCAGGGGATGTTGTATATTACATATTGTTGGTCCTGTTTATAGTGAGTAATAAGTCTTTGATTTGGGTTAGCAGTGGTCAGTTCAGATGTGTTCTTGATGTCACACCCGACACACACGTCACACAACCTTCTGAAGGGCAATCAGGGACCAACAGTACATGCTGGTCAGCCAGGGACACCCATACCCTATATGTGAATTTTAAAAAAGTATTTATTTTTGAAATGTATTTACTTTGGTAATCTGTTAATGAACTTGTAACAAAAGGACGCAAGTTTATTTGCAAAAAAAAGTTATTTACATGCCAAGTAATCTGGAAAGACATAACTGGGAAAAAAAACAGATATTTTTGTTCTCAGCAATATTCCTTACAGACAATCACCCCTAGTTAAGAATCGTTCTGATCCTCAGTTTAAAATTTCCCTCGGAACTGAGAAAGTTGCAATTGCTCCCCTTCGCCAACTTTCTGCACATTCATCAGGTATGTTTCTCTCCATTACCGTCCCTCTCTGAAACCCACAGCTACCCAGGCTAACTCTCTGACTATTCTCATTGAACAATAAGAAATAAACTCAAGACTTTCAGTACTTTTAAGCTACTGAAAAACACATCTTTCATTCTGAATCTTTTCTTCTGAAATGCTCGGATAAAATTGTTCTTCTGCAGCCTGCTTATAGCACTGGGTCTTTCGCTGTTTAGGCCATAAAAGCTCAAGTCAACAACAAGCGACAATTAAAGCATCAGTTTGCTTCTTTAGTCTTTTAGCATAATTCACATGACTTCTTGGAATGGCTGTTTTTCTCATTGGTCTAAGTAACTTTCAGATCCTTTCTTTAAAGAAAAGACCACAACAGCACTGAAAAACAAACACCTACTTACATACACTTTATAATACATAATTCCGAATGATATCAATAATATAAGAACATAAGAAATATGAGCAGGAGTAAACCCTTGAGCCTACTCTGCCATTTGATCATGGCTGAAATCATCTCAGCCTCAACTCTACTTTCCTGCTTGTTCTCCATAACACTTCAACGCATTACTAATTAAAAAGCAGTCTATCTCCTCCATAAATGTACTCAACATTCCAACATCTGCCACATACCGGGTGAGTGAATTCCGCAAATTCAAAACCATTTGAGAAAAGTAATTTCTCTTCAATTCTGTTTTGAATCTGCTACCTTTATTCTAAAACTATGACCTCTCCTTCAGGATTGAGCCACAACAAAACATCCTTTCCACATTTACTTTGCCAATTCCCTTTAGCATCTATGTACCACAAATAGATCTCTTCTCATTCTCCTAAACTCCAGAGAGTATCAGGCTAAACTTCTCAATTTGTCTTCATAAGACAAACCTCCTTTGAATTGCATCTGAATGATACAACCATATCTGTCCTCAAGTAAGAGACAAAAATTGTGTGCAGTACTAGAGGTGCTGTCTTGTTACTGCACTTGTATGCCTACTCTCATGCTTGATTCCTTTAGCAATAAATGCCTTCCTCATAGCCTGTTGTACCTGTATAATAGTTTTCAGTGATTCATGCACAAGGACACCCAGATTCCTCCGTAATGAAGCACTCTGCATTTAGATAGTGTTGCCCTTCTATTACTGCTATGAAAAAGGATACCCTAATGTCATATATTCAACCTTCATCACTAATCTTATCCATTCTCTTCATTGATTTTTCAAAGAATTCAATCAATTCTATCAAATAGGATCTGCTTTCAACAAATCTATGGTGATTTGAATGTGTTAACCATTACTTTCTAACTGCTAGTTTTTAATTTTTTTAAAAAATTTACTTCACAGGATGTAAGCATTGCTGACCACTCATCCAGTGAGCAATTCAGGATTTAAATTTACCTCAAGACAATTTTCGATGTTGTTTTGTATCGCTTTTGATTATTATATAGCTTTTGCTATTCATCTTGGAATAAGCATTTTTCATTGCAAATATTCAAAAATCAAAGTGAAGATGAAAGAGATGTGTTTCAAAAATCAGTCACATTTTAGATACTTTATTTACTGTGGAATTGAGCAAATCAACTTGTCCATTTTGAAGTCAAAATATATGATTTAAAGATTTTATGGTCCTTGAAAATAAAAATTAATTATTGAGAGAAAAAGATTATCACATTTAATGGTGCAGCAACTGCTGTAAAGTTTATGATCTGCTGCCCAGACTTCAAGAAATTACACCTCTGCACAGAAATTAAGAGACACTCAGAATTAATGAATTTAGCAGAAAAATCATTAGAAGAAAAAATGGGTGATCTGAATGTTCTTGAACTTGCTAATATTGAAGTTAAAAGCGATTCAGGCTGTTTGACTTGGCACAACATGCCGAGCCGCTGTTGACTATATCAACAAAGCAAGTATCAAGTGATCACCTTAAAGGGATTGTACTGTAGGCCTTCTAATAGTCAGCAGGAAATTGAGAAACAAGTTTGTAAAGAGATTTCAGTAATCTCTAAGAATAATAGGGTGTTTTCGGCAGGGGATTTTAACTTTCCAAACTTAGGCTAGGACTGCTATAGTGTTAAGGGCTTGGATGGAAAGGAATTTGTTAAGTGTGTACAAGAAACTTTTCTGTTTAGTATGTGGATGTACCTATGAGAGAAGGTGCAAAATTTGACCTAGTCTTGGGAAATAAGGCAGGGCAGGTGACTAAGGTGGCAGTAGAGGAACACATTGGGACCAATGAGCGTAATTCTATTCATTTTAAAATAGTGATGGAACAGGATAGAATGGATCTAAAAGCTGAAGTTCTAAATTGGTGGGAGGCTAGTGTTGATAGTATTCGGCCAGAGATTTCAAAAGTTGTTTGGGGTGGATGTTTGCATGTAAAGGGACAGCTGGAAAATGGGAAGCCTTCAAAAATGTGATAACGAGTCCAGAGACAGTATGTTGCTGTTAGGGTCAAGAGCAAGGCTGATAGGTGTGGGGAATGATGGATGATGAGAGAAATTAAATTTTTGGTCAATAAAAAGGATGAATATGTCAGGTATGGACAGCAGAGATAACCCTAACCCTAGAAAAGTATAAGAGCAGTAGGAATATACTTAAGAGGGAATCAGGAGGACAGAATGGGGACATGAGATAGCTTTGGAAAATAGGGTTAAGGAGAATCCAAAGGGATTCTACAAATACGTGAAGGACAAATGGGTAACTAGGGAGAAAATATAGCCCCTTAAAGATCAGTAAGGCTGCCTATGTGTGGAGCCGCAGAAGAGGGGAGCGATACTAAGTAAGTATTTTGCATCCTTGTTTACTGATGAGAAGGCTGTGGAAGATGCAGAATGTGGGGAGATAAATAGCAACATCTTGAAAAATGCTCATATTACAGAGAAGGAGGTGTGGACATCTTAAAACACATCAGAGTCAGTAAATACCCAGCACCTAATCAGGTGTACCCTAGAATTCTGTGGGAAGCTAGGGAAGTGATTTCTGGGACCCTTGCTGAGATGTTTGTATCATCAATAGCCACAAGTGAGGTGATGGAACTCTGGAGGTTGGCTGAAAGGGTGCCACTATTTAGGAAATGTGGTAAGGAAAAGCAAGAGAGCTATAGATCAATGACCCTGACATAGGCGGTGAACAAACTGTTGAAGGGAATCCGGAGGGACATGATCTACATGTATTTGTGAAGGCAAGGACTGATTATGGGTAGTCAACATGGTTCTGTGCGTAGGAAACAATGTCTCTCTAACTTAATAGAGTTTTTCGAAGAAGTAATGAAGAGGATTAATGAGGGCAGAGTGTACAGACTACAGTGAGGTATTCCTCATGGTTAACTGCTTAGCAAGGTTAGATCGCATGGAATACAGGGATAATTAGCCATTTGGATACTGAATCGGATCAAAGGTAAAAGATAGAGGGTGGTGGTGGAGGGTTGCTTTTCAGACTGAAGGCCTGTGACCAGTAGTATGCCACAAGGATCACTACTGGGCCCACTGCTTTTCGTCTTCTGTATAATTGACTTGGATGTCAGCATAGGAGGTATCGTTAGTAAGTTTGTAGATGACACCAAAATTGGAGGTGTAGTGGACAGCAAAGAAGGTTACCTCAGAGTACAACAGGATCCTGATCAGATGGGTTAGTGGGCTGAAGAGTGGCAGATGGCCTAGTGGTATTATCACTGGTCTGTTAATCCAGAGACCCAGGTAATGTTCTGGGGACCCAGGTTTGAATCCCACCATGGCAAAAGGTGGAATTGGAATTCAATAAATATCTGGAATTAAGAGTCTAACGATGATTGTGAATAAATTGTTGATTGTCAGAAAAACGCATCTGGTTCACTAATGTCGTTTAGGAAAGGAAAACTGCCATCCTTACCTGGTCTGGCCGACATGTGACTCCAGAGCCCACAGCAATATGGTTGACTCTTAACTGCCCTCTGGGTAATTAGAGATGGGCAATAAATGCCTCACCAGCGATGCTCTCATCCTGTGGATGAATAAAGAAAAAAAAAGGTAGAGTTTAATTTCGGTAAATGTAAGATGCTGCATTTTGGAAAGGCAAATCAGGGCAAGATTTGTCCACTTAATGGTAAGGTCTTGGGGATTGTTGATGAACAAAGAGACTTTGGAGTGCAGGTTCATAGTTTCTTGAAAGTGGAGTCACAAGTAGATAGGATAGCGAAGAAGGCATTTGGTACGCTTGCCTTTATTGGTCAGTGCATTCAGTGTAGGAGTTGGGAAATCATGTTGCGGCTGTACACGACATTGATTAGGCCACTTTTGGAATACTGCATACAATCCTGGTTTCCCTCCTAGAGGAAGGATATTGTGAAACTTGAAAGGATACAGAAAAGATTTAAAAGGATGTTGACAGGGTTGGAGGGGGTTTGAGCTATAGGAAAAGACTTAATGGGCTGGGGCTATTTTCCCTGGAGTGTTGGAGGGTGAGAGGTGACCTTATCGATGCCTATAAAATCATAAAGCACATGAACAGGGTAAATAGGCAAGGTCTTTTCCTCAGGGTAGGGGAGTACAAAACTAGATGGCATTGGTTTAAGGTGAGAGGTAAAGATATAAAAACGACCTAAAAGGCAATTTTTTCACGCAGAACGTGGTGCATGTGTGGAATGAATGGCAGAGGAAATGGTGGAGGCTGGTAAACTTACAGTATTTAGAAGGCATCTGGATGGGTATATAAATAGGAAGGGTTTCAAGGGATATTGGCCACATGCTGGCAAATAGGACTGGATTAATTTAGGATATCTGGTCGGCATGATCAATTGCAAGGGAGCTATAGATCAATGACCCTGACATTGGTGGTGAACAAACTGTTAAAGGGAATCCAGAGGGTCTGCTTCCATGCTAGGCATCTCTTTGATTCCTGTTTTTAATTAATCACTTTGTGGGATGTGGGTTTGCTGGCTGGCCAGCATTTCTTGGCCATACCTAGTTGCCCTTGAGAAAGTTGTGGTGAGCTGCCTTCTTGAACCGCTGCAGTCCACCTGCTGTGCATTGATCTGCAGTGCCATTAGGGGGGAAATTCCACGATTTTGATCCAGCAACAGTGAAGGTATGGTGATATATTTCCATGTTTGGATGGTGCGTATCTTGGAGCAGCACGTGAGGTGGTGGTGTTCCCAAATGTCTGCTGCCCTTGTCCTTCTAGATGGAAGTGGTCATGGGTTTGCAACATGCTGTCTGAGTATCCTCAGTGAATTTCTGCAGTCATCTTGTAGATAGTTCACACTGCTGCTACTGAGCATCAGTGATGGAGGAAGTGAATGCTTGTGGATGTAGTGCCAGTCAAGCAGGCTACTTTGTCCTGGATGGTGTCAAGCTTCTTGAATGTTGTTGGGGCTGCACACATCCATGCAAGTGAAGAATATTCCATCGCCTTTTAGATGGTGGGCAGGCTTTGTAGAATCAGGAGGTGAGTTACTTGTCACAGTGTTCCTTGCCTCTGACCTGCCGTTGTAACTACTGCAGTTATGTGGTGAGACCTTTGGAGTTTCTGACCAATGATAACCACCAGGATTTGTTCATGGGGGATTCACTGATGTTTACACTATTGAATGTCAAGGAGCAATGGTTAGATTGTCTCTTGTTGGTGATGGTCATAGCCTGGCACTTGTATGGCAAGAATGTTACTTGCCACTTGTCAGCCTAAGCCTCGACGTTGTCCAGATCTCGATACATTTGGACATGGACTTCTTCAGTGTCTGAACAGCCACATATGGTGCTGAACATTGTACAATCATCGGCGAGCATCCCCACTTCTGACCTTAGGATAGAGGGGTGGTCATTGATGAAACAGCTGAAGATGATTGCACCTAGGATACTACCCTGAGGAATTCCTGCAGAGATATCCTGGAGCTGAGATGACTGACCTCCAATAACCATGACCAACCTCCTATGTGTCAGGTTTGACTCTAACCACCGGAACGTTTTCCCCTGATACCCATTGATTGCAGTTTTGCTCGGGCTCCTTGATGTCACACTTAGACGAATACTGCTTTGATGTCAAGGGCTGTCAGCCTCACCTCACCTCTGGCATTCAGCTCTTTTGTCCATGTTTAAACCAAGGCTGAAATGAGGTCAGGAGCTGAGTTGCCCTTGTGGTACCCAAACTGGGTGTCACTGAGCAGGTTATTGCTGAGCAGGTGCTGCTTGATAGCGCTGTTAATGACATCTTTAATCATTTTTCTGTTCATTGAGAGTAGACTCATGGTGCAGTAATTGGCCGGGTTGTATTCGTGTTGCTGTTTATGTAGAGAACATACTTGGGCACTTTCCCACATTGTCGGGTAGATGCCAGTTTTGTAACTGTACAGGAAGAACTTGGTTCGGAGAGTGGCAAGTTCTGGAACACAAGTCTTCAGTACTATTGCCGGAATGTTGTCGGGGCCTGTAGTATTTGCAGCGTCCAGTGTCTCCAGCTGTTTCTTAATATCACATGGAATGAATCAAATTGCCTAAAGACTGGTATCTGTGGTGCTGGAAAAAACAGGAGGAGGCCAAGTTGGATCACCCACATGGCGTTTCTGGCTGAAGATTGCTGCAAAAGCTTCAGCCTTATCTTTTGCACTGATTTGCTGGGCTCGTCCGTCATTGAGGATGGAGATATTTGTGGAACCTCCTCCTCCAGTGAGTTGTTTAATTGTCTGCCGCCATTCACGACTGAATGTAGCAGGACTGCTGAGCTTAGATCAGATCTGTTGGTTGTGGGATTGCTTATCTTTGTCTATCGCTAGCTGTTTATTTGTTTGGCATGCACCAGGTTGACACCTCCTCCTCAGGTATGCCTGATGCTGCTCCTGCATGCACTCCTGAACCCTCCATTTTATCCAGGGTTGGTTCCCTAACTTGAAGGTAATGTTTGAGCAAGGGATATGCCGGACCATGAGGTTACACATTGTGCTGGAGTACAATCCTGCTGCTGTTGTTGGCCCACAGTACCTCATGGATGCACAGTGTTGAGTTCCTAGATCTGTTCAAAGTTGGTTCCGTTTAGCACATTGATAGTGCCACACAACACGATGAAAGTTATTCTCAATGTGAACGCGGGACTTCGCCTCCACAATTACTGTGCAGTGGTCACCCCTACTGATACTGTCATAGACAGATGTAACTGGCAGATTGGTAAGGATGAGGTCAAGTATGTTTTTCCCTCTTGTTAGTTCAAGCAACTGTGCCTTTTAGGACCGGACCAGCTTGATCTGTCATTCTGCTGCTGAGCCACCCTTGGCGGTGGGCATTGAAGTCCTCCACCCAGAGTACATTTTGTGTCCTTGCCATCCTCAGTGCTTCTTCTAAGTGTTGTTCATCATGGAGAAGTACTGATTCATCAGCTGAGGGAGAACAGTATGTGGTAATCAGCAGGCTTCCTTGCCCATGAGGCTACAAGACTTCACGGGGTCTGGAGTCAATGTTGAGGCCTCCCAGAGCAATTATCTCCTGACTGTATACCACTGTGCCACCACCTCTGCTGGGTCTGTCCTGCTGGTGAGACAGAACATACCCAGTGATGGTGATGATGGTGTCTGGGACATTGTCGGTAAGGTATGATTCTGTGAGTATGTTTACATCAGGCTGTTACTTGACCAGTCTGTGAGACAGCTGTTCTAGTTTTGGCACTAACCCCCAGATGTTAGTGAGGAGGACATTGCAGGCTCGACAGTGCTATTTCTGCCATTGTCTTTTCCGGTGCCTAGATCAATGCCTGGCGGGGATTCGTCCAATTTCATTTTTTGAGACTTTGTAGCAGTTGGTGCAACTGACTGGCTTGCTAGGCTGTTTCAGAGGGCAATTGAGAGTCAACCATTTTGCTGTGGGTCTGGAGTCCAATGTGGGCCAGACCAGATGATGATAACAGATTTTCTTCCCTGAAGGACATTAGTGAACCAGATGGGTTTTTCCGATCTCGACAGTAGTTTCATGGTCATCAGTAGATTCTTAATTTCAGCGTTCTTTTATGATTGTGAGTGGATTGGTGAAGTATATTGCTGTGTCAGTTTGTTATAATTCCGAGGTAATTGTGCTGAAATCCAAATAATCATGTGAGACTTAGTCATTCAGACACCAATGAAATAGTCAAGAAATAGAGGTCTTATCCACCTAGAGTTTCCAGCATGCACTTCTTTTTTCAGCATCTAACATGGCCAGCATGTTTGGTTGCTGTGTTTCACAAACAAGGTCATTACAGAAGTACCTAGCCTCAGAGCAGGATGAGAATGGTATTGCCTGTTGTCATCATGATGACTTTGATTTGACAATATTGTCTTTTCAGGTTGGAGCATCTAACATAGCAAATGTCTTGGAGCTCATTGTCTATTACAGCTCCTAACAGGTCATAGAGTCTCTGTGTGCCAGGAGAAATGCAGGAGGAATGCATACATGACTTTGCAAAAGGAACAGGCCTTTCTATAGTGTTAACCACCATTGATTGCACATATGTAGCTTTGTGGCTCAAGTGGGAAATGGCCAGAAACCGAGAAGCTCACCACTACTCAATACACAGTTGATAACACTCATGCATGCCATCTCTTTGCCCATTTATGTAACACGTCTGTATCTCTATGCAGCTTACCTTTCCATCTAGGTTTGTATTATTAGCAAACTTAGATGCCCCTATATCTAATTAATTACCCTTTATTCTTTTATTATAATGTGCTTTTGAACATTTTCAAATTGTTTCCTTAAATGTTACCCACAGTTGTTTACCACAGTACATTTCAGCCTGTTTGTGCAATTAATCTTAGTCAATTATTTCCCTATGACTTTGTTATTGACATTGTTTGAGTTCCAAATTTTTGAATGTAATTGGAGAAAATCATTTTCATATTTATCATTGAATTCATCAATGTTATGATTACTATTTTCAAGTGTTTTGTTTTCTCCACAGAAGTAAGAAGGGATATTATTAAATTGTGATTTCATTTTAGCTTTATGTTTTGATTTCGTATGACACAGGGGTTTCTCAGTAGAATGCCAGTGATCAGACAATCAGAAGTAAACAAGTTGTTGTAAGGATTTACAGTGCGAAAAGTAAATCATAATTTATTTAGAACATAGAACATTACAGCACAGTACAGGCCCTTCGACCCTCGATGTTGTGCCGACCTTTCATACCGATCTGAAACCCATCTAACCTACACTATTCCACGGACGTCCAAAAGCTTATCCAATGACGCCTTAAATGTACCTAAAGATGGCGAATCTACTACCGTTGCAGGTAATTTCTGCTGGAACTTTGAAGATGGTTATTGAAAGACATCAAGAAACCTCTTACATCACCTTAGCACCAAGATATGTTCCTTTATCTGAAGAGAATGCTCACACCATGAAAGTTGCAAGTTCACTTATTTTCCCAAAAGTAATGGTAGTGCATCTTTAATATGCATAATATGCATACACAGTGAAATATGGAACAAAGCTTATATTCTCTCCACTCCCCTCCAATTCAATAATTGTCAGTCATGTAAATAAATTAGCTCCACCTTTTAACGGTTGGATATAGTTAGATGTTAAAGGTAAAATTGAATTCCATATCTAATTTAGGAGTTTTTTTTAACTTTTAAATTCTACATATAATTGATTAATTATTTAAACAATACAACCAATTGCTTGCAATTTTCATGGTGTGATCATCCTCTTCAGATGAAGGAACATATCTTGATGCAGTGTAAATTAAGTCATGCTAAGGTGATGTAAAAGGTTTCTTGATGTCTTTCAAGAACCATCTTCAAAGTTCCAGCAGAAATAAATTATGTTTTACCTTTAGCACTGTAAATCCTTACAATAACTTGTTTACTTCTGATTGTCTGATTATTTTTGGGGTGTTATGTTTGGCACTATCAACCAATATGCATTGCAAGTTCAAACACCTGCAGGCAATTTAATTGATAGTCCTTTAGCAATGTTTTCTTCATAGAGCAAGGTTCAACTCCTTCAGTGAGATGTCATTTCTGACTGAATATGTGCCAAACTAGCATATCAGCTTAACTCCTTGAGTTGGCTACCTGTTTAATGCTTCAAGTATCCACTGAAGATTGCCCCCATTAAGTTTTGCAAACATGTATATGCGTCTGAAATGACATTCTGATCCTAATATTGGGGCATTCAAGCTTGAAGGTCTCTTCTGGCATTCGAAACATCTAATGTGCTTTACTATGTGAGATTGTTAAAAAAAAACGTAACTCTTAGAGGTGCATTTTTTCTATAATCGGTTACAGCTGATTCCTTCACAGCACGCAGCAATAGTACAATAATTAAGAGCCTGTGAAGTATTTGTCATGCTCATAATTGTGAACTACCTTTTAAGATCTGAAACAAAATAACAGAAGATGTTGTATGAAATTGAAGGCATATTTACAAAGACAAGGTACCACAGAAAGGTTGGTAACATCTGAAACCATTGGTATGATATTTGTTGTTGTTTGAAATTATTTCGTATTTAGCACAAATCCTCAATTATCCATCATCTTCCATTCATCAGCTTCATTGTAGTAGAAATATTAAGACAGGAGTTAATAATAAACTGAATTAGCTTAGATTGCTGAAGAAGGCTATCTATATTTACAAAGAGATCTTGGGTCAATGGGCTGAAGAGTGGCAGATGGAGTTTAATTTGGATAATTGTGAGGTATTGCATTTTGGTAAAACAAACAAAGATAAGATTATACAATTAAAAGTAGGATCTTGGGTAGTGTTGTAGAACAGAGAAACCCAAGGGTTCAGGTACCTAATTCTTTGAAATTTACTTTCTTATAGAAAGTATATGTGATGGTTAATAAAGCATTTAGCATGCTTGCCTTCATTGCTTAAACGTTTAAAGTGTAGGAGTTGCGACATTATGTTGGCGAGGTTGTTGATGTTAGTGAGGTCTTATCTGGAGCATGTGTCCAGTCCTGGTTGCCCTGTTATAGAAAGGACATTTTAAGCTGAAGAGGGTTCAGAAGAGAGTTACCAGTATGTTGCTAGGATTGGTGAGAGGAGAAAAGTTTTTAAAAAAAAGACGAGCGGCACTTTTAACACAGGGAGTGGTTCATATGTGGAATGAACTTCCAGAGGAAGTGGTGGATGTAGGTACAGTTAGAGCATTTAAAAGACATTTAGATATGTACATGAATAAGAAGTGTTTGGAGGGATATGGGCCAATCACAGGCATAGTTTAGTTTAGTTTGGGATTATGGTTGGCATGGACGAGTTGGACCGAAAAGTCTATTTCCATACTGTATGACTCTAGGCATCAGATACCACATGTTAAATGAAATTATTTAATCTGTTCAGTTTATGTATTCACCTCAACTACAGAAACTGTTTTTACAAGATGTAATTGTGTTGTCATTGATTGTGAATTTCTATCAAACATGTTTGGTGGAGTCAAGTTGTTTTGTGGCATGGAACAGCATAGCACCAGCTGTTTATCAGAGGATACAAAGCACATGAGCGAGTTTTGAGAAGATTTGTAGCTCAGGTTGAGTTTGTGGATGTGTTTGCTCGCTGAGCTGGAAGGTTAGTTTTCTGATGTTTCATCACCTTTTTTTTGTTTGAAAAAAAATATACTTTATTCATAAGATGTACAAAGAAAATAAAACATTTATACACCTACCCAGTCATGCAAGACGCTCCAGGTTACCCAGGGGGTACATACACCAAATAAAGGCAAAAACAAAACAAAGAAGAAAAAAAAACAAAACAAAGAAAATACCCCGGCAGTCGTCTCCCCGCACAGTCCCCGTTGGCCCCCTGACCAGTTGGGAAAGGCGCCACTTGGGCCCAGTTACCAGATAGGGCCCTTTTTTCTGTTCTGGACGAGAGGTTTCATAGGGTGGTCTTTCCCCACCGCACCTTGGCGGCGGCTGCCCCAAGCTTTAGCGCGTCCCTCAGCACGTAGTCCTGGACCTTGGAGTGCGCCAGTCTGCAACACTCGGTCGGGGTCAGTTCTTTCAGCTGGAAGACCAGCAAGTTGCGGGCAGACCAAAGAGCGTTTCACCGCATCGATGGTCCTCCAGGCGCAGTTAATGTTGGTCTCGGTGTGCGTCCCGGGAAACAGCCTGTCGAGCACAGAGTCCCGTGTCACGGAGATGCTCGGGATGAACCTTGACAAATACCACTGCGTCCCCCTCCAGACCTCCTGTGCATAGGCACATTCCAGAAGGAGGTGATCAACAGTCTCGTCCTCCCCGCAGCCGCCTCGAGGGCAGCGTGCAGTGGCACAGAGATTCTGGGCATGCATAAAGGATCTCACTGGCAGAGCCCCTCTCACCGCCAGCCAAGCAATGTCCTTGTGCTTGTTTGAAAGTTCTGGCAATGAGGCATTCTGCCAAACGACTTTGGCAGTCTGCGTGGGGAACCACATGATGGGATCCACCCTCTCCTTTTCCCGAAGGGTCTCGAGGATACTACGTGCTGACCACTGCCTGACGGCCTTGTGGTCAAAGGTGTTTCCCTTCAAAAATTTCTCCATGAAGGACTGGTGGTACGGGATGGTCCAACTACTCGGAGTCTTCCGCGGCAACGGGGCCAGGCCCATCCTTCGCAACACCGGAGACAGGTAGAACCTCAGTAAGTAGTGACACTTGGTGTTTGCGTAGAGGATCTACGCACAGCTTGATGCAGCCGCACACAAAGGTAGCCGTCAGGGCGAGGGTGGCGTTCGGTGTGCCCTTTCCCCCATTTTTCAGGTCTTTGTACATGGTGTCTCTGCAGATCCGGTCCATCCTCGACCCCCAAATGAAGTGGAAGATGGCCCGGGTGACCGCAGCGGCACAGGTCCAGGGAATAGGCCGTGCCTGCGCCATATATAACAGTACCGAAAGCCCCTCGCACCTGACAACCAGGTTCTTACCCGCAATGGAGAGGGACCGGAGCATCCACCTGCCCAGCTTCTGCTTCAGTTTGGTGATACGCTCCTCCCAAGTCTTAGTGCACGCCCCAGCTCCACCGAACCAAACACCCAGCACCTTCAGGTAGTCTGTCCTGACGGTGATAGAGATGAAGGAGCAGTCGTCCCAGTTCCCGAAGAACATGGCCTCACTCTTACCCCTATTGACTTTGGCACCCGAGGCCAGTTCAAACTGGCCGCACATGTCCAACAGCCTACTCACCGACCGACGATCGGTGCAGAAGACGGCGATGTCGTCCATGTACAGGGAGGTCTTGACCTGAAAGCCTCCGCTGCCTGGGATAGTCACACCCTTCAGGCTCATGTCCTTCCTGATGGATGCGGTGAAGGGCTCCACACAGCACATGAACAAGGCAGGAGAGAGCGGGCAGCCCTGCCTGACTCCAGATTTGACGGGAAAACTGTCCGATTCCTACCCGTTGATTGAGACTGCGCTAACGATGTTTGTGTAGAGCAGCCGGATCCAATTGCGGATGCCCTCCCCGAACCCCAATTTAGAGAGGACGTCCCTCATGTAAGCATGAGAGACCCTGTCGAAGGCCTTCTCCTGGTCCAGGCTGACGAGGCAGGTGTCCACGCGCCTGTCCTGCATGTAGGCGATCGTATCCCTGATGAGCGCGAGGCTCTCAGCGATCTTCCTGCCCAGCACAGCACAGGTTTGGTGAGCGTGAATCACCGACTCCAGGACAGACCTAACCCGGTTGGCTATGACCTTGGCCAGGATTTTGTAGTCCACGTTCAATAGTGAAATGGGACACCAATTCTTAATTTCTTCCCTCTCCCCCTTCCACTTGTAAATGAGGGTGATGATGCCCTTCCTCATGGACTTGCATGTTTCCCCTGCCTGAAACGCACTATCGTACACCTCCAGCAGGTCCTGGCCAACCAGGTCCCACAGAGCGGAATACAGCTCGACCGGTAAGCCATCGCTCCCGGGAGTCTTATTCCTGTCCAAGGACTTGAGGGCTCCGGTCAGCTCGTCCAGGGCTATCGGCCGTTCCAGCCACTCCCTCTTGCTGTCGTCTAAGACCTCCGTGATAGACGAGAGGAACGACTCGGAGGCCGTGTTGTCCGTGGGCTTCGCGTCGTACAGTCTGGCATAGAAGGATCTGCTGATCCTCAAAATGTCGGGCCAAAACGACGTCACCGAGCTGTCATCCTCCTTCAGCCGGCTAAACACAGAGCTCTCTTTGTGCACCTTCTGAAAGAAGAAACGTGAGCACGTCTCGTCCTGCTCCACGGAGCGGAACCTGGACTGGAAGATCATCCTGGAGGCCTCCGCGGCGAAGAGCGAGGCTTGCTGGCCCCTCAACTTGCGGAGGTCCTCCGTGACATCAACCCCCATCAACTGCAGAAGGAGCAGGTTTTGCACCCTTTTCTGGAGTCGTGACAGCTTTCCCTGCCTCTCTCTCGCCTTCCGAACACCCTTGAGGACAAAGAACCTCTTGATGTTCTCCTTCATCGTCTCCCACCAGTCGCCCGGAGACTCAGAGAGGGGTATCACGGTTCTGCAACCAGCGTACTCCTTTTTAAGCTCCTCAACGTTGTCTGGGGTCAACAGAGTCGTGTTGAGCTTCCACGTCCACTTGCCGGCCGGCTGGTCGTCCTGTAAGTGACAGTCGGCCAGCAGGAGGCAGTGGTCAGAGAAGAATACCGACTCAAGGCCAGTGGACCTGACCGAGAACGTCCGTGACACAAACAGGAAGTCTATCCTTGAGCGGATAGACCTGTCTGGCCGCGACCAGGTGTATCTCCGCTGTGCTCTGTCTGCAGGGGTGCTGAAGACGTTTGGGTGAGGGTTAGGGTTAGGTTTAGGGTTAGGGTCAGGGTCGAGCAGCTTGGCGTCCTTCACCGTGCCCATCAGGAATCTGGACGTGACGTCCAGTTAACTCCCCCCACCCACTGTCCCCACACTGGATCTTCCATCTGCATCGACGATGCAGTTGAAGTCTCCTCATAGGATGACCGGCCTGGACGTAGCCAGCAGGGGTGGAAGCCGCTGCAGGACGGCAACCGTTCACTCCGTACCGCTGGGGCGTACACGTTGATCAGCCTCAGGGGAGCGTTCCCGTAGGTGACATCAGCCACTAGGAGGCGCCCCCCCCCCCCCCACCACCTCCTGAACTTGAGAGATGGTGAAGTTGCACCCCTGCAGCAGAGTAGCCAGGCCCGAGGAGCGACAGTCGTTACCCCCCAACCAGATCGAAGGCCCACAGGTCCAGGCGCCCAACCATTTCCCGTACCTGCTGAGGTGCGGTATCCCACACTCCTGCAGAAACAGGACGCCCGCTTTGACAGTGGTCAGGTAGACCAACGTGGATACACGTCTTGCGGTGGACTCGAAGCTGTGCACATTAATGCTCGCAACTCGTACCCCCATTGTGGGCAGTGACCGCAGTACCCTCCCTGAGTCCAGGGTCCAGCCCCTCCATCTGTCCCATCATGCCCATTAGCCCGGGCTAACTGCTGGACGCTGTCCGGGCTCAGGAAACCATCTGTGTTGCCTTCCGGGTGGCATCCCCCCCATCAGGGGTACGGAAGCAGGAGAGTCCAGCTCTGAGTCAGGCTGGGGACACGCTGTTTCCTCCTTCCCGCCTGAAAGTTCCGGGGGGCCCTCCAGGGCCCTAGCGGCGCGTGGCTGGGTGTCGGAGGGAGCCTCAGAACGCCTCCCGTCACCTGGAAGCGGGGTGCTGCTTTCCTTCTCCCTTGAGATCTTTAGCTTCTGCTTTGGGCGGGCCTCCTCCGAATCTCCCTCATCAGAGCAACTCTCATAGCACCCCTGTAGCTGCCTCTTCCCGCCTGATGGTTGCGGTGCCTGGGCCCGCTGGCGTGCCTTCTTCCTCGCTTTCCGGACCGTTGTCCACTCCCCTGGGTCACCTGTCACCTCCTCCATCGAGGCCGGGTTGTCGGGGGGGGGAGGAGTGCAGTCTGCAGGGGCGCTTTGCTGGCCTCTGGTCCATCCTGCAGGTCTGGGGCCCTCCTGCATATTAGGGGGGCTCCTTGCAGGGCCCTGGTGCCTTCCTCTCCTCCGGGGTGGGGGGGCTTCCCCAGCAATGCCCCTGCCGGCGACCTGGGTGTCGGTGATCCCCCGCCGCAGGCATGCCCTATAGAGGTGGCCCGCTTCCCCACAAAGGTTGCAGCTTTTTTTCTTGTGGGCAATCCTTTTGCAAGGTGTCCCTCCTCCCTGCAGTTCCTGCAGATGGTGGCTTTGCAGTCAGCCGCCACGTGACCCAACCTACCACAGGCATGGCAGACTTTAGGTTGCCCTGCGCAGGTCAGGTAGCCCTTGCTCCTGCCGATCGCGAAGCTGGACGGTGGGTGTACAATGTTCCCATTTGCGCCCGTCCTCAGCGTCACCTTGACCTGCCTCTTACTGGTCGAGATCCCGAAGGGGTCCATGATGTCGGTTAGGTCCCCTTCCACCTTCACGTACCTTCCAAGGAAGGTCAGGACATCAACTGCTGGCACATGTGGGTTGTATTTGTGTACAGTCACCATACGGCTCCTCTGCGCTGGCATCACAAACAGCGGGACAGCGGTCAATACAGAGAGGGGGCCCTCACCTCCTTTCTCCTTGAAAACCTCCAGGAAGCACTCGCAAAGCTTGGCACTCCTGAAGATCACGTCGTAAAAACCTCCTCCGGGGAAATCCTGCAGGCAGTAAATGTCCGCAGCAGCGAACCCACAACAGCCCAATAGGCCCCTCTTCACAAAGAAGGTGCGGTCCACAGGTGCACCTTCATCCACCTTCACGGAAACACGGATGGTGTTCCAGACCCCCTGACCCGGGGCACGAGCACTCGCTGCAGCCATCGTTGCAAGTTGGCTGCTCCCCTGAACCAGCGTTAGGCTGAAGCCAGCATTAAGATCCACCGGTTGCAAGGGTGCACAGCCAACCCGACGTCTTCCTTCCACCCCCAACACAGTCGTGCTGTCCTCTTCTCGGTCCACAAAAGAGTGGGTCTTTATTTTCATCCGGATGTAAGCTGGTTCACTGTGGGAAGGTTCGTTCCCAGACGTTTCATCATCAGTGAGCCTCCGACGAAGCGGTGGTGTTATGTCCCGCTTTCTATTTATCTGTTTAGGTTTCCTTGGGTTGGTGATGTCATTTCCTGTGTTGGTGATGCCATTTCCTGTTCTTTTTCTCAGGTGATGGTAGATTGATTTGGAGCCAATGTGTTTGTTGATGGAGTTCCGATTGGAATGCCATGCCTCCAGGAATTCTCGTGCATGTCTCTGTTTGGCTTGTCCTGGGATGGATGTGTTGTCCCAATCAAAGTGGTGTCCTTCCTCATCTGTACGTAAGGATACGAGTGATAGTGGGTCATGTCGTTTTGTGGCTAGTTGATGTTCATATATCCTGGTGGCTAGCTTTCTGCCTGTTTGTCCAATGTAGTGTTTGTCACAGTTCTTGCAAGTTATTTTGTAGATGATGTTTGTTTTATTTGTTGTCTGCATAGGGTCTTTTAAGTTCATTAGCTGCTGTTTTAGTGTGTTGGTGGGTTTGTGGGCTACCATGATGCCAAGAGGATCTGCAGCACAGAGGAACTGTGAAGAACAGAAGAAAATCACCTCTGCAGCGTATTCAAAAAGAACGGGTACCCAATGAACACAGTCCGCCGATTTCTCAGCAGCAAATCAAAAGAAACAGACAAAACAGGCCCAGAAACCATAACCACTCTCCCCTACATCAAAGACATTTCCGAAATGACTGCCAGACTACTCGGACCTCTTGGCATCAGGGTAGCCCACAAACCCACCAACACACTAAAACAGCAGCTAACGAACTTAAAAGACCCTATACAGACAACAAGCAAAATGAACGTCATCTACAAAATACCTGTGCAAGAACTGTGACAAACACTACATTGGACAAACAGGCAGAAAGCTAGCCACCAGGATACATGAACATCAACTAGCCACAAAACGACATGACCCACTATCACTCGTATCCTTACATACAGATGAGGAAGGACACCACTTTGATTAGGACAACACATCCATCCTAGGAAAAGCCAAACAGAGACATGCACGAGAATTCCTAGAAGCATGGCATTCCAACCGGAACTGCATCAACAAACACATTGGCTCCAAATCAATCTACCATCACCTGAGAAAAAGAACAGGAAATGGCATCACCAATGCAGGAAATGACATCACCAACCCAAGGAAACCTAAACAGATAAATAGAAAGCGGGACATAACACCACCACTTCATCAGAGGCTCACTGATGATGATGCATCTCAAAACTAACCTGCCAGCTCAGCGAGCAAACTCACATCAGGTTCAACCCCTGTGGTTGTTTCGGCTTTGCTTTTGGGATGTTATTTCGTGGTCAGTATTTATTGCCTCCTTGTGCAATAGACATGATGCTCTTATTTTCTTAGGTTTTCAAAAATAGGATATGATTTAAAACCCAATTTTCCAGAAATTAAACTGTACCTTACCATGTCTTAGATATTGAGTACTATTGTCATGCTGCAGCAATCACATGCTTTTAAGCAAAAGTGTTTACCTTGTGACCTCTATCCAGATTTTGTTTCTATTTGTGCAATAAGAGATCTCTATTCCACTAGAGTTGCATTGTCACCCTGAAGCATGTTGTCTCAGTATGTGTGAATTCTGTTAATTCTGGGTCAGAAAAATCCAAAGTTTTGTTCAAGTATATTATTTGTGACTAAACAAAGGAGGGATAAATGCAGTTATCACAGTTTTCTGATGAGCATTGTTTGGAAAAGGCATTGTAAAAACTGTAAGATGGATTTAAAATCAAAATGCTGAAATGAATATTTTAAAATGTTTTTCAATTATAGCACTTTTGAGATCTAAGTTAGATTTCTCCATGATAACAAAGCAGAGAGCTGAATGAACACAGCAGGCCAAGCAGCATCTTAGGAGCAGGAAAGCTGAAGTTTCGGGCCTAGACCCTTCATTTCTGATGGCCTGGGCCAGAAACGTCAGCTTTCCTGCTGCTAAGACGCTGCTTGGCCTGCTGTGTTCATCCAGCTCTACACCTTGTTATCTTAGATTCTGCAGCATCTGCAATTCCCATTATCTCTAGACTTCTCCATGTTAGTTTAGGTAATTTTTGGAACTTATTCATTCTTTCCTGTCCAGAGAAAAGGCTTCTGACGTGCTTAATTTTGCAGTAACAATGTTTTGTGACAATTGGAGTAGTTTTGTTACTCTATATAAAGTAAGGGCACAAATAAGGGAGATATAAGATTGTAAGATACCATGGCAAAAATTATAAATTTACATATTTTCATGTTTTGGCTTACAATCTTGTATCTGCAATATATACTTCCATACTGTCAAACTTCACTCAACTGGAAAATACACTTGATGTTCACTCCCTGTGTGGTCAACTGTCAGTTTAAAAAATTCTGAAATTAACAACAGATTTACAACACATCTAAAAATAAATAATGCTGGAAATACTTACCAGATCAGGTCATGTTTGTAGACTGAAAAACAAACTTGGAAAGGTGTCCAGGAAATATAGAGTGGATAAGGAAATTCTCTTTGCATTGGTGGAATGACCAAGAACATTAGAACTTGTTTAAAATTAATTGGTAAGAATCACCATGGAGATGAGGAGAATTCCTGTCAACAGCCAGTGGTTAACACTTGAAATGAGCTGTTCGAGAGTGTGATAGAGACAGATTGAATTCAGGCTTTGAAGTGGTAATTTGATTATTATCTGAAAAGGAAGTTACGTGGAATTATGGGAAAAAGCAGGAGAATGGCACTAGGTGAACTAAGGATAAAGTTTGTGGTCGGAACACAGTGTGTTGAACACAATGTTGAGTCCAGAAATCATTGAAAGACAAAGTATTGTTCCTCAAGCTTAGTCTGAATTTAAGTAGAACAGTGCAGTAGACCATGAACAGAGGTGTTAGCATGTGAGCAAGATGGAAAATTAAAATAACAGGTAACCTGAAGTTCAGGATCAAGCTTGTGGACAGAATGAAATTGTTCTGCAAAGCAATCACTCAATCTGCAATTAGCCTTCCAAGTATGGAGAGTTCCATATTGCGAGCAGCAAATACAGTGCACTAAATTGAAAGTACACATGACTTCATCTGGAAAGAATATGTGGGATCTTGGACAGGTGAGGAGAGAGGAGATAAAAGGGTTGCATCTGTGATTGCACAGAAATTTGCTACATGAGGTAACAGGTCTGAGATGATTGAGGATTGAACCACTGTATTACTGATAGAACAGTACCTTCAAAATGATGAAAGGGGATGGAAGATGTGTTTATTGGTGTGCAACATTGGGGATTATGGGTTTTGTGGAAGATGATCCATTTAACGCAGAGACTAGTGATATAGAGAGTAAGGAGTAGGGAGCCAAACTTGCTCCTGGAGGGAAGCAAAGGGGTGAGAACACAAGAGCGGCATGGTGGCATAGTGGTTAGCAGTGCTGTCTCACAGTGCCAAGGAGCCAGGTTCAATTCAGCCTTTGAGGGGGCAGAGGTGTGGGGTGACTAGCTGTATGGAGTTCACACATTCCCCCATGTCTGTGTATATTTCTGCTGGGTGCTCTGATTTTGCTTCCACATCTGAAAGATATGCAGGTTAGGTAGATTGGCCGTGGAAAATGCAGGGTTACAGGGATGGGGTTTGGTCTGGGTGGGATGCACTTTGGAGGATCAGTGTTGACCCAATGGGCCGAAAGACCTCTTTCTGTACTATAGGGATTCTGTGGTCAAGGACCCTGTCACTCATGGTAGGCTTAGAAAAATTAGTTTGGAAGGTTGCATCATTGCAACAGGGAAGATTAAACTGAGAGAGTGGGAAGGGTGCCTTTCTTGGTTTCGGCTATGAGAAAACATCAAGGTGACCGTAGGAGTCAATAGACTGTAATTGATGCTAGTTTATAGCCTGTTGCCAGGATTGGAAATAGACAGGTCAAGGAATGTAGGGGAAAAAAATCAGAGATGGATCATTTGTATATGAGAAAAAGATGAAAACTGGAAGCAAAGTTTGTTCAAGATGTCTGGTTTCGGAAGCAAGCAGGACACACCGTTGATGCACCTTTGATTTCGATTGAGTTGCAATGGAAAAAAGAGAGTTGAGGGAGTAGTGCCATTTAGAACTGGAACAAGGAATGTTTCATATCCCAAATAAAGACAGGCAAAGCTCAGGGTCTGTGCAGATACCTAAAGCATTTTAATTCGAGGACGTGAGTTGAATTAAGGGAGAAATGGGTCAATAAGAGAACAAAGCCCAGCTGGAAGAATATGATGATCGATGGTAAAAAGGAAATGATTAGGGTGAGAAAATTGCAAACTTTTGAAATGGAGGGCATCAGAAAAGTCACAGTCGTAGATGGTGTTATGAACCAGATGATGGTACTACAGAACAACTCAAAATACAGAATAAAACCTTGATTGATGGATAAGACATTTGTTTAGCTAGTTAACGTGACAGTAAATTATTTAGAAAAATTCACACAAGGCTTCAGATTTTCTTTAGTAACAGAACAGAAGTCTAATGTACAAAAGAAGACATGAATAAAAACACTAACTATATAGAGAATATAATTTAGGAAAGTCTTAAAACACCAACAAAAAGTTTCAACTCATTTCTCAACATCATCAGTACACAGAAACACAAGTCCAGAGAAATTACCCCTGTTTATCTGTAGGAGTAACCTTGGTCTATGAGAGAAGATGATTCTGAGAGCGTCAGGAATTTAGCAGGAACACCAGTTTATTCAAGCAGCAATCAATTACAGCAAGGCAAGGAACTCGAGGTCATCATGCAAGGCAATCAAGTTCACTCTGCACAATATCCATGCAACACGACCTTTATACACTTCTACATCAAAATCACATGAGTTTACAAGGTAACCGTTAACTGTGCGTTTAATTTCTGGGAAAGCTCAACTGGTCTGGCAGCATCTGTAGAGAGAAATCAGGCTTAATATTTCAGGTCCAGTCACTGGCAGATGTCAGACTTAGATTTTTTTTTGTTCCCATAATGGGGACACAGAAGCACCTGGTCTTTAAAAATGACTGTGCATACACCTAATCTTTGGTCTTCAGGAGGGCAAACTGGATTGGGATTTGGGGCAGGCTGCTTGGCAAGGAACCTAAAGAGGTTGCCTGGTTCCTGAAAAAAGCAGGGCAGAAATCATGCCTAGCAGCTCTTACAGGCATCAGAGACTAAAAATAAAGATTGAAGCAGTTATGGAGCCTCACTGCCGAGAACCCAATGTCAACTTAATCCCTGTACCCACCTCCAAGCCTACTTTCACCACCTATGCCAATTGTCCCATCTTAAATGACTTCTCATAGCCCATGTCATACATTCATCATACCCAAAGCTAACTAGAGCCATGATATCAATTAAGATCCCTAAAGCCACGACTACTTGCCCTTCCATCTCAATTCGCCTGTTATTCAACATGGTCGTTAACCAGGAGGCACACTGAAAGAAATAAAGTTACCAGCTTATTGATGCCATTATTGAAGAAAACACATTCTCATTGGTACAAAAGCACTAAACACATTGAAGTAGTATCAACTGATTTTTTTATATCAGCGTCCACTTCAGGTACTTCATGTCTTATATTCAGAGACATTTCCATTTCCAGCAGAAAGTTGATAGCCTATTACTGCTAGACCAATAATCCAAAATAATCCAACTATCGTAGATGGTACAATTTGAATTCCATAACAATTCAGGAAATAAGGGTCTAATGATGACTATGAAACAAGTGACAACTGTCAGAAAAAAAGAAACCTGGTTCACCTATGTCCTTTAGGTAAGTAAATATGCCATCCTTATGTGGTCTGGCAGACATGTGACACCAGACTGACAGCAGTGTGATTGACTGTTAACTACCTCCTGTGCAGTTATAAATGAATAGTAAGTGCTGAACTAACCAGTAATGCCTACATCCAGTGAATGAGTAAGGAAAGAAAAGCAGGTGGAACTGTCCATCAATAGAAATCCATGGTGAAAATGACAGTTTGGATAATCAATCATGTGGAATCCAACAAAAAAAAGGGAAAAAGGAGATCCCAAGGTTATTTTACAGTTGTCAGGAAGAAGCCACAATGTAAGAATGCATCATGACTAACTGCCCTTAACATCTCAGAGCTTTCTACAACAAACTTATTTAACAATGATGTGGTGTTTGACTTCATGTTGCAATTTCCCATTGAGGATAACTAGCACCTTTATATTTCAATGACACATTGCTAATAAGAATATCTAGTTGGAATGGCTTTGAAAAAACTGTGATGTCTTAGGAGTCAAAGACACACTAACAGCGGTTGATTGAGATCACATGGTGTAGAGCTGGATGAACACAGCAGGCCAAACATCATTAGAGGAGCAGGAAAGCTGAAGTTTCCAGTCCAGACTACACCATATTATCTCAGATTCTCCAGCACCTGCAGTTCCTACTATCTCTGAAACATAGGATCTTGATCGGTGCAGGCTTGGAGGGCCAAAGGGCCTGTTCCTGTGCTGTAATTTTCTTTATTCTTTGTTCTTTGAAACAAATGATCAAATATGTTATCCATCAGATAATGACTAACTTTATTATCAGAAGACTTGAATCAAAGTTGATCATGGCAAATACGTGGATAAAGGACTGGAAGACAAAACAACAAATGGATTTTTGAAATCAATTATTGGCGTTAATATTTTAAAGTGCTATTATATTCCATAATTGATGTATTATCAGTAGAAGCAATTTGTGGTGGGCTCAGTTAATTTCAGAGCTTAAATATGATCTAAACCCTCTGGTTCTTCTGTCTTTTATTTCGAGGTAATTTGATTTTAGCTTCTAATGTATTATTTGGTTTATTCCCATATTTTCATTTCTGCTTGTAATTGTTCGCATGTCAGTTGAGACACCATTCTTTATGCAGTAATTAAAATCAAAACTCTTCATAGGGCTGGAAGACTTTTATTTTAGATGATTAACACAGCCTGAAGGCAATGAAGTTGCACAGCTAGACCTCTTTTACCACGAGAGTCTAGTCCTACATAATCATATCTAAGTAAGGATATCTGTTTGTCTTTGTGAATGATCAGCACACATTTTTAGATATTCATTATCAGACTATGTGAGAGATGTATTACCTAATGTAAGGTAGTGTAGAAACATTTTGCTGACATTTCCTCCAAACAGGAGAAAACCATGGGGCGAAGATTTTCTGTTTTTGACAATGCGTGATCACTAATTTCAATGCAAAAAACTTAAATGTCCATTACACACAGCAAGTCACTGTTGTGACCTAATAACCAGTGAGATGTTAAGAGGGCTAACTGCTCATGACACATAAACATGTGGATAAAAAGATATGGTATGAAGTAGAATGTTGCAGAATTCTCAAATGGTTCTCAATACATGAATTACTTTAGGCATGAGGATGCAATTGTGTGGTAGTCATGAGTGAGACTAATTGGTTGTTATTATTGCAAAGCACATCACATCATTGACCTCCAGCAGAACAAAGAAAGCAAATGATGATTAATTTTCCTGCTGAATTTCTTTACTTTAAAAATATCAGTTAACTTTCAACTTTTATGATTAAATGACTACCGTGGTAAAAATTGTAAAATGGTTCATTTAGAGTATCACATTTTGTGAGAAAAAAGCTACCTTAGGTTTGCAGGTGTTTCAAACATAATTTCAAAACAGGCATGACATGCCTTTAATGGTTTTGTGCAATGGAAATTATGGGATTAGATTATACATTTAGGGAGTTGGGGGGTACAGTAAACTTGAGGGGAATTCAGTGTTATATTGGTAATGTTATATGTAATCTAGAGTGCCAGATAATATTCGAGGGATGTAGATCTGAATCTCACCATGTCAGATGACAAAATTTGAATTCAGCAGAAATCTGGAGTAGAAAGTTAGCCTAATGGCCACCATGTCAGTTGCTTTTAAAAAGTCATCTGTTTTACTAGATAACAAAGTGTGAAGCTGGATGAACACAGCTGGCCAAGCAGCATCTCAAGAGCACAAAAGCTGACGTTTGGGGCTGAGACACTTCATCAGCTTTTGTGCTCCTGAGATGCTGCTTGGCCTGCTGTGGTCATTCAGCTTCACACTTTGTTATCTTGGATTCTCCAGCATCTGCAGTTCCCGTTATATCTGTTTTACTACTGTCCTTTAGTGAAGGAAACTCCCTGAACACATTTGGTCTGACCTACATGTAACTCCAGACACACTGCCCTCTGGGCAATTAGGAATGGACAATAAATGCTGGCTGAGTCTGTGATGACTACATCCTGTGAATGAATAGACAAAGCAAGGAAAATTCCTGGGGAAGAAAGATCAAGGATCTTACAAGTCATAAGGATCGTTTCAGTGGACTCTTGGGGCAGGGATCATTGAACTGCCTCTCCTGTGTTTCCCTAGAACCATAACATTATTTATGTCTCTATCTGTATGCATACATAGAGGGAGTTTAAAAGACAGTTAGAGTTTTAACGAGCAGAGATATATGTTAACAGTTAATAATTGTTCATCAGTAATTACAATCTAATTATTTGAAATAAATAACAATTCTTATTAATGGTATGTGCTTTTAGTCAACCTGGATCTAAAAGACATGTACATTTGGAATTATGCATACTGTTAAACATCTTTAACTTTTGTGAATAGTGGAGCTTGATTTCCAACATCATACCACAGTGAGCCAGAACAGAGAAAATGTTTCCAGCAAAATATCAGTATGCCCATTTTTAGATACAGTCGATTGTGGAGGTCAGTTACTGAATTAAAACCTTTTCAAAAACATGATTCTTGTTTAAAGTGTTACACTTAGTGCTGCTAAGTTCAAACATTTTACTTATGTTTTTGAAGGTAACAAGTGTAATTAAAACAGAAACGATTGTTGTTAACCCAGAACATTCAATATCAAGTCATTTAAGCCATAAAGACCAGCCCCTCACAAGCAGCTTACCACGAGACCTTGAAAGAAGGCCTGCTGCAAATGTTTCAATTGTAATATCAGATTTTCTAAGTATTATACTTAAATTCATGTTGGATTGTGGGTAATTCTTGTTTACTGTAAATAATGTTGTAGGGCTTAAAATCTGAAGCAATGAGACAGAGTTGGTAGAAACACTTTCTAGTGACTAACTGATCCAGATCTGAGGCAAAGCTATTAAATTTAAAGATAAGAGCTTTAGAATAGAGAGCATGACAGAAATATTTTAAATGGAAGGCTTTGAATTTGTGGGGTGCACATACAATCAATGTTTGATGTAGAGACGTAATCACAGAAGTATTACAGTGCAGAAGTAGACCACTCAACCCATTGTTTTTGCAACTCTCCAAATAAGCATCATGAATTGGTGCCTTTGTCCTTGAAAACTCCTAGACATTGTTTCCATTTAAGTAATGATCCAATTCTGTCTTGATTGCCTCAGTTGACCCATATTCCACCACACTTCCAAGCAGTGAATTCCAGACCTGAACTTGAGAAAAGTTTTTTTTTCCCTCATACATCATTTTGCTTATTTTGCAAATCACTTCAAATTTGTGCCCTGTAGTGCTTGATTCTTTCACGTGCAGGAACAGTTTCTCCCAATCTACTCCATCCGGCCTCCTCATGACTTTGAAAACTTCTATCAAATCTCTTCTTACCTTCTTCTGTCCAAGGACAAAAGTCCCAAACTCTCCAATCATCTTTATAGCTGAAGATGGGCATCCTTTGAACCATGTTGTAAACATTTTCTGCACTATACTAATATTTAATCAGTGTGATTATTATGAAAAGAAGTGAAATAAAAGTAGATAGTTTAAAGAAGGTTGCAGCGTAGAATTAGGATTGCTCATTATGGCGGAGAAACTCCAAACATGGATTGATTTACGTGAAACAATTATTTTTCAACATTGTAATTTCTATATAATTTTATGATTCATCAGGGTGGATTTCTTCTGAAGGACAAATTATGTATAAATGTAGAAAGTTTAGCATTGAGAGCTTCCAGGCTGCTCAGCCTATCCCTGCTTTCCGCAGCCAGGTAAGCAGGTCTGTAGAGGTATTATAGGATGGGCTACCTGACACCTAATCCATCTGCCCATTGGAGTAAACAAAAGGAGATCAGATGTAAAAAGAAAGGTACGGACAGACCACCCATTTCTTTTATGAGTTTCCCGCCTTCAAATGGGTATATGGTTGCTTAGTAGTTATCATTGCTGCCTCATAACGATAGGGACTCAGATTTGATTCCACCCTTCGGTGGCTGTCTTAATGGAGTTTGGACGTTTTCCCTGTGTCTACTCTGGTCTCTTCTGGGTGCTCCGGTTTCCTCCCGCAGCCCAAAGATGTGCAGGCTAGATGGATCAACCATGCTAAACTGCCCAGTAGCATTCAGGGATATTCAGACGAGATGGATTAACCATGGTAAAAGCAGAGTTACAGGAATGGGGTTGATCTGGGTGGGATGCTCTTTGGAGAGTCGGTGCAGGCTCAGTGTGCCAAATGCCCTCTGTCTAAACTGTAAGGATTCTATGATTCAAATACACAGGATGGATGCATGAAAAATTTTTCGGTATGATGCGCAGTAACCACTACTTCAAACACGGGATATTTTCCTTAGTTTTCCTGTTGATATAAGTTGTTCCATTTCATGACTGGCCCTTACTTATTACTAATTAATTTCCATCATGACACTTATAGCTTAATGATTTTCATCTTATTATCCAAATAAAGGGTATTTTCCATTTGTGAAAGAAAGTCCCATTTTCTTCAGAATCAAGAGAATTTCATTTTTTCAATGTAATTAAACATAAATTAACTTTGTCAATGATAAAGAACTAAATGTGTGCATGCATATAATACAGGAGATACAGTTAAACTAAAAATCACAGAAGTAAGTTCATAAGGCACTTCCCTAAAAACTTGTATTACCCATTTTGTCGACACACATTGCATAGTTCCAAGGTGCCATACCGTAGAAAATAACAGAGCAAAACCAGTAAAGGATAAAGATGCCTGTGCCTCCTGTCAGAGCCTACAGATGCAAAATACAGTGACTTAAATACATGTGGTTAAACCAGGCTAATTTATTTACAATAAGCTTCTTTAAGGATGCACACGATAGTAAGACAGTGCTAAGAGACCACAAAAAAGTCTGTGAGCAAGGATGACCAAATGATAAAACTAGGCATCGTGATGTTGAAGCCAAAACAGGGCAATATACAGCTGAAATTTTGCAGGCTGTACAGTTTGGAGAAGAAAGTAAAGAAGTGGATAGAGATATTGGAGAGTTGTTGAAAAATTGTGGTGTATACCAAAATGAGAAATGGTTCAACCAAGATCCCGCTCATTCCATGGTCAAACATAAGAAAACCAGGAATGAGTAAGTGTCAATTTATTTGAATTGAAAGATGAAGAGCACCTTGTTTTGATCAATAGCTTTAAAAAGTGGATAAATGTCAAATCAATGTCCAGTCTCTCAAATGCCAAATCACTGAGATTTTGATCAGAGATAATGGGAACTACAGATGCTGGAGAATCCGAGATAACAAAGCGTGGAGCTGGGTGAACACAGCAGGCCAAGCAGCATCTTAGGAGCACAAAAGCTGACGTTTCCGGCCTAGACCCTTTGGCCCGAAATGTTAGCTTTTGTGCTCCTAAGATGCTGCTTGGCCTGCTGTCTTCATCCGGCTCCACACTTTCTTATCTGCTGAGATTTTGAGAAGCTGGCTTGCGATGTATGGGTGTTAGATAATGATCCTTAGTTTATGTAAGGAGAGTTTGAAATATACCTGAGTAAGAATGGAGTGAAATACATACTAATGTCACCAGAAGCACAAGTGATATATTGAAAAAAAATTTCACACAGCAAAAGGTTTGCGTCTTGAATGCACTGCCGGGGATGTGGTAGGTGTAGTTTCATTTAAAGTATTCAAAAAGGAGTTAGACATTGATTTGGAGCAATGTGCAGGGTTATGTTTAATAAAACAAGAAAATAGCACTTGGTGAGCCGCTCATTTGCAGAATGAGCTCATAAATGATGGACTGAATAGTATCCTTCTGTGCTGTAACAATCCTGTGATATTGGGATATCAGCCTTGTATGGTTCTGCAGAAAGTATATAGATTGAAGAGGGTTTTACAGAAGTATTCACTAGATGATAAGATAATCAACAATTTCCATGTTTCTGTTCATCACAAAACTTGCTAGAAAATTATTTGTACTGGTGCAAATTAATCCCCACAATCAAGAGCAGGTTATTTCACTTAGAAATTAGTGCATAAACATGCTCCTTAAACAGGATTGAGTTTGTTTAAACCAGTTGCTAATACCAAAGTAAGGGAAAAGCAATACAGAATGAAGGTGAATCATAATAGTGAGAAATGAAACTTGGACAATTTAATGATGATCAGAAGGCCATAGTGAAAATTCACAGATGTGATAAGGAATAGTGTGCAATTGGAGTTGTTGTAAAGAGCATAGCTGGTGAAAATTGGAAAGGACCTCCTTTAGTTCATAGAAATTATCTGCTTGAAAGATGAAACATTGAACTAAGAGAAAGAATAAGAAGACTGCTATTGTCTAAATTCCTCCTATTGCCCAAAGTGAAAGCCATAAGGAAAATAAACTTTTGCTGATATCATAGAATCCACCAGTGAAGGAAATTGAGGTTCTTTGATTAAAACAAATCAGTCAATGTCACAGTCCCAAAATTAATTGGAGTTGAAAACCAAAGCCAAAGTTCAAGTTTGATATGGTCTGAGATGTTGAAAGTAAAAGGTCAACAGAATGGAAATAGGCAGAGGTAACTAGACAAAAACATAAAAGAAACAAATAGAATAGCTGATAGTATGTAAGAGCGAAGAAGTTGTTCCTATATTAATTTTCTTTCTTGGGATATATGCATTACTGGCTAGGTCAGTATTAGTTGATTATTCCTAATTACCCTTGAAAAGGTGATGAGTTACTTTCTTGACTTATTGTAGTGCATGGGGAGTCGGTGCATGTACAATGCTGTTAGGGAGGATGAAGTTCCTGAGCTTTGATCAGTGATGGCGAAAGAATGGTAACACATTTTTGAGTCACGGTGATGTTTTGCCTAGAGAGAAACTTGCAGATGATGGTCATCCCAATTTACCTGTTGCCCTTGTCCTTCATGTGGTAAATGGTAGAGGTTTGGAAGGTGCTTAGAAAGAAGCTTTGGTAGTTTGTTGTCATTCATCTTGCAAATGGTAAACACAAGCTGTCACTTGCATCAGAGGTGGAGGAAGTGAATGTTTATGGTAGTGGACCGGGTTCCAACCAAGCAGGCTGCTTTGTCCTAGATAGTGACCTTAGAGTTGTTGGAACAGCACCCATCCAGTTAGGTGGGGATAATTGCATTGTGCTCCCAACTTATGTCTTCTGAATTGTTGATGGGTATTGGCAGGTAAAGTAGTGAGTTACTTAATGCTGTACATATGACCCTGACCTGTTCTTGTTGACAAAGTATTTTGGTGGCTGATTCCGTTCAGTTTATGACTAATGATAACCACCAGGATGTCGATAGTAGGGAATCACATAATGGGAGTGCCATTGACTGTCAAGAGAGATATTGGATTTTCTGGAGAACCTTTGTATGGCATGAATACTGCTTGCTACTTTGGGGTGGATGAGGGTGGCAAGGCAGCTGTATCACTCTCACTGTAACTCTGAATTCTGAACATTATCCAGGTTTTATAGAACATAGAACATAGAACATTACAGCACAGTACAGGCCCTTCGGCCCTCGCTGTTGTGCCGACCTGTCATACCGATCTGAAGCCCATCTAACCTACACTATTCCATGTACGCCCATACGCTTGTTCAATGACGACTTAAATATACTTAAAGTTGGCAAATCTACTGCCGTTGCAGGCAAAGCGTTCCATTCCCTTACTACTCTCTTTGCTGCATAAAGGTGTGATATGGTGCTGCACGCTGTGCAATCATCAAGAAAAATTGCTTCTGACCTTTTTATGGAGAGAAGGTCAATGATGAAGTAGCTGGAATATTGTCAGGCCTAGAACACTGTTGAGGAAAAGCTGCAAAGATATCCTGGAACTGAGATAATTTACGAGCAATGATCATAAGTATTTTCTTATTTGCTGGGCATGACTCTGACAAAGGAGAGATTTCTAACTTAAATCCCATTAGCAGCAGTTTGCAAAGAATCCTTGATACTCCTTGACCAGATGCAGCCTTGATGTCCTGGGCAGTAATTCTCACCTCACCTCTCAAATTCAGCCTCTTTGTCCATATTTAGACGAAGACTAACAAGGTTAGGAGCTGAGTGGCACATGGTAGAACCTAGACTGAGCAGAGTAAGCAGGTTATTGCTGTATGACTTCCACTTGCTATTGCTGTTGATGACACTGTTCATCACTTTGCTAATAATTGCATAGACAGATAGGATGGTAATGAACCAGGTTGGATTTGACGTCCTATTTGAAGACAGGACACGCATGGATAATTTTCCATACTGCCAGATAGCAGCTTGTGCGTAGCTATACTGGAACAAGTTGGCTAGTGGTGGGGCTAGTTCTGGAGCACAGATCATGAACTCTGCAGTGGAATGCTGTCAAGGCCCTGACCCTTCAGAGTCCTGAAATGGTGGGATGCTCTTCCAGTGAGAAATATAAGTCCCAGTTGGTTCCACTGTCGCCTGCTGATATGCATTATGACTTCTGCTCAGGTCAGTTGTTGACCTGTCAGCTCACAACCTGCTTTTCTGTGGGATGGATGAGGGTGGGCAAAGCATCTGTCCCACTCTCAGTATAACTCTGTGCCCTATACATGTTATTTTTAATCTTGTTAACCAGAAAAGATTCTTCTGTTTAGACCAGAATATGGTTTTCCCTACCACATGAGACCAAACTAGCCCTGTAGTTTCCTTCACTTAAAGAGGATGGTGGCAACAACTTTCATTATAAGCAGCAGCTCATGTGGTGTAGTTAGCTGGCATTCTTATGCAATATTTCCCTTTTTCAAGGGGAAAATCAGTCCAGGTGTTCACGTTCTTAATTTATGTTTGCTGCTCATTCAAGTCAACTCTAATTTTGTTCACAACTTGTCATCTCATTAAGATCAGGATACTTTGAATTCATTAGTCGGTAGGAAAATTATCACCAACATTGGAATTTTTAAACTCACCTTTCTGAAATGTCATTTTTTGTACTGAAACTGAGTTTTGTCCAGAGTATGTGTTCCACAAACTGGTGGAAAAATCACAATCGTTTTACAATAATAGTTGAACAAAACAAGAAATCAACTTGCTTTAATAAGAATAAAATAAATAAAACAAATTTAGTTTTAGACAGGGTATGATAACTGCTGGCCTGTCTTTCCACCAGTTATTCTTGTGCCTCTGTTAAACAATGTAGTTTAGCCAAAAGAAGGCACCTTTTCGCCCTAGATGGTGACCATCTGTCCAAGTCCAGATTGCCTCTGCTCATTGATGTGACTTGGTTGAATTATCTTGTATCCCAATGGGTAACTAATTTTGCAATGAGAGTATCCTTTCAGCCAAGATGCAAGAATTATGTGTTTTGTGTCTCCTGGTATTCTGGCATAGATAATAAAATAGTCATGCACAATGTACATAATTTATCCTGTTTAATTTTTTTAATGTCCCAGGAGTAAAGTAGTTATAACAAGGGGATGACCATGCATAATTGTAACTGTTCCTTCTCTCCCAGTTCAGAGAAAATTCATTCAAAAATCAGGAAAATTATGATGAATTTAAAAAGGAAAACATTCAGGTTTTAGTTGAGTTCTCGGGGTACAGCAATTTACATTTTGCATGTTGAAAGAACCAAAGTCAAAACTATGAATGGAGTGGAGTAGTAATGGAGGATACTCATCTGGATAGAATTTAACGATGTAATGAGAAAAGGCATATGCCCATTCTGGCTGTGTTGAAGGGGTACTTCAAGAATCTAGGTTAAATTAACAGGAGAATAAAGCAGGTACGTGTACTTCATGGATACTTCATGCTCGACCACGCCCTGAAGCAAACCAGGTAATACAGCCACATTACCTTTCTCAGCACATGCCTACGGAACCAGATCATCCCCAATTGGCCCCAGCTGTGACAATGTCTACATTCAGTACATTGAGATCCTTCAGAAGTGCTTCTCCCTGCAACTCCTGAAACACACACTTGCAGCAATGTGCCGGCATCTCCTGGCACGACAATCAAGCCTATCCCAGCACAAAGCCTCCCTCTCCCAGACCTGCAAAGTACCTCTCCTGCTTTTCATTCTTCGCAGGATCCAAACCTGAACTCACAATTCTACTCTGCTTTATTGGACACTAAAAACCATAAGTCCAGTAAACTTACTGGTGCCTATCACCCAAAATGGGCTTCCTCCACCTTCCAAAACCCCAACCCTACCCAGGACATTCCCCACAATGTGCCCGCTGCCACTGGTCATGTCAGAACACCCATGGCTGACGCCACATCCTCCGCAGCCGGGTATACCACTTCCAGGACCGCGAACGCTGTTAAACGGTGGCTGCTGATGCCACCACCTCCATTTCTGAGGCCAACACCACAGACACCGAGGACACACCTACCATCACCGCTACTACCACTGTCTACCCTGCTCCACCCACCACCGACGCATCTCTGCCCACCACCTCCACAGCCAGCAGCTCCAGAGGAGACAGTAGCATCCAGCCCCGCCGGGTCTTCACCACTCCCCTCAGACCTACCCGTCACTGAGGACGAATGGTCAGTCCTCAGTAAAGGGCTCACCTTTATCCCCCCCCCCCTACCCTAACATCAACGAATACAGCTCATGCTTGGACATTGAACAGTGTTTCCTCCTCCGCGTTTACCTCTTCAACCGCGAGCTGAGCCCTCCCCCTACTGATCCCTTCTCCGACCTCCAACACACCCCATCCTCCTGTACACTATCCCAAGGCCTCCTACCCTCCGTCGACCTCTTCATCTCCAACTGCCGTCGAGACATCAATCGCCTCAACCTCTCCACCCACTCCAACCTCTCCCCCACAGAACATGCAGTCCTCTGCTCCAACCCCAAACTCACCATAAAACCCCCGGACAAGAGAGGCGCAGTTGTAGTATGGCGCACTGACCTCTACATTGCCGAGGCCAGGCGCCTGCTCTCCGACACCACCTCCTACTGCCCCCTTGATCATGACCCCACCCCCCACCCCGACCACCAAGCCATAATTTCCCAAACCATCCACAACCTCATCATTTCAGGTGACCTCCCACCCACAGCTTCCAACCTCGTCATTCCCCAACCCCATATCGCCCGCTTCTGTTTCCTTCCAAAAATCCACAAACCTGACTGCCCTGGTCGACCCATTGTTTTCTCCTGCTTCTGCCTAACTGAACCTATCTTGAATCAATTTTCTCCCCCTTGACCCAGGAACTCCCTACCTATGTCTGTGACACCACCCATGCCTTCCACCTCCTCCAGATTCCCCGTTCCTAACACCACATCTTTACCATTGACGTCCAGTCCCTTTACACCTGCATTCCTCATACAGATGGCCTAAAGGCCCTCTGCTTCTTCCTGTCCCGCAGGCCCGACCAGCCCCCCTCCACTGACACCCTCATCCGCTTAGCTGAACTCATCCTCACCCTCAACGACTTCTCTTTCAATTCCTCCCACTTCCTATAAACAAAGTGGGTGGCCATGGGTACCTGCGTGGGCCAAAACTATGCCGGCCTTTTTGTAGGTTACGTGGAACAATCCCTCTTCCATAGCTACACTGGTCCTAAACCTGATTTGTTCCTCTGTTACATTGATAACTGTATCAACGCCACCTCGTGCTCCCACGAGGAGCTCGAACACTTCATCCATTCTGCCTGAACTTTCCACACCAACCTTAAGTTCATCTGGACCACCTCTAATACCTCCCTCTCCTTCCTAAACCTCTTTGTCTCCATCTCTGGCAACCACCTACAAATCGATATCCATTTCAAGCCCACCAACTCCCACAGCTATCTAGAATGCACCTCCTCCCGCCCATCTTCCTGCAAAAATGCCATCCCCTGTCCCTAATTCCTCCACCTCCACCGTGACTGCTCCCAAGATGAGGCATTCCACTCGTGTACATCTCAGATGACCTCATTTCTCAAGGACCACAACATCCCCCCCCCACACCCCCCCAATGGTTGAGAACGCCCTTGACCATGTCTCTCACACTTCCCGCAAATCATCCCTCACACTCCCTCCCCGTAATAACAACCAAAACAGCATCCCCCTTGTCCTCACATACTACCCGACCAACCTCCGAATCCAACACATCATCCTCCGACACTTGCACCATCTGCAATCTGACCTCACCACCAAAGACAATTTCCACCCCCCACCCCACTCTTATCTCCCTTCCGGAAGGACTAATCTCTCCGTGCCTCCCTTGTCTGCTCAACAATCCCCTCCAGCCCCACCACACCCGGCACCGCAGAAGTGCTACACCTGCCCCTACACCTCTGCCCTCACCCCCATCCCAGGCCCCAAGAAGACTTTCCACATTAAGCAGATGTTCACCTGCACATCTGCTAATGTGGTATACTGCATCTGCTGTTCCTGTTGTGACCTCCTCTACATCAGGAAATGAAGCACAGGCCTGGGGACCACTTTGCCAAACACCTATGCTCGGTTCACACTAGACAACTGCACCTCTCAGTCGCAAACCATTTCAGCTCCCCCTCCCGTTTTTCAGAAGACATGTCCATCCTGGGCCTCCTGTAGTGCCACAATGATGCCACCCGAAGGTTGCAGGAACAGCAACTCATATTGCACTTGCGAAGTCTGCAGCCCAATGGTATCAATGTGAACTTCACAAGTTTCAAAATCTCCCCTCCCCCTCCGCATTCAACAACTAATCCAGGTCACCCCCTCCTCCCCAACCTGTCCTTCCTCCCACCTCAAGCCCCACCTCCATCTCCTACCTACTAACCTCATCCCGCCCCTTTGACCTGTCCATCCTCCCTAACTCCCCACCTACACTCACCTTTATTGGCTTCATCCCTGCCTCTTTGACCTGTCTGTCTCCTCTCCACCTATCTTCTCCTCTATCCACTTCGCCCTTTCTCCCTATTTATTTCTGAAGAAGGGTGTAGGCCTCCCTGCTCCTGTGACGTTGCTTGGCCTGCTGTGTTCATCCAGCTGTACACCTTGTTATCTCACATGTACTTCATGAACAAGTGACATCATGTAGGATTCTGTACAATATTAATCAGTATATTGTAGGAAGGTATGTCCTATTTGAATGCATAAGAATCAAGAGGAAAATTGATAAGTTAGAAGCAAAACCTAGGAATTATTGAGTTTTCTCGTTGAAAAAATGATGTCAGGATAACTCAAGAGAAAGTTTTTCAAGTTGTGAGAAGACTTTATGAAGCTGATTCAGGTGTGGTATTTTTATTGACAAAGGGTTTAAAGCAGGAAAAGCAATTTTAGAAGTAATTGCCAAAATTATTTCATACAAATTGAAATTGGTATTGAAAGCAGTGATAAACAACAATAAAAATAGCTGAAGAGAATTTGACAGCATATAATTGTAAATAGTTCAATATGAATGAAGAACAGGAGCAGTCAATTCATCCCCTCAAGCCTGCTGTGCCGTTTTATGAGCTTATAGCTGAATTGTTTGAGGCCTTGACTCTATTTTCATGCCCAGTCGCTATTATCTGTTACTCATTTGTTACTGAAAAACCTGACAAAAGTGATGACTATAAGATATTCAAGCAGGGAAATTCATTGGATATGATAAACACAGTAAGATAACATGGAGGCTAAACAAAAAAGAAAAATTATACTTATGTTAAATGACTGTATTTGGTTAATATGATTTACTTTTGCTTAATTATGCAAAATAATGTGAACACCCTGCTTTCCCACTCTCGGAAGCCATCTTAATTGGCTGAAACAAAATGAGTTCTCACTATCTTCAAAATGTGGTATCGAGTGAGCTGTAAGTGGGTGGCCTGGCTGTTTGTGCAGTTGCAGGCGTTGGAACAGCCTTCTGAGGGAGTGAGGAGGAAGCGCAGGTGCCATGCAGGATTAGTTGTTTTCAAGATTGTGGGATTGAGAGCAAGCACGGGAGGGTATTGTAGGCATCAGTAAGAGTGGCATAACAAGAGCCATAACAGATATAGATTGAGCGTGAACTAGCAGAGAACAGATTGTCACACTTACCCTGCCACAGCGGAGAAAGTCATTGAAAGTTTTGAACTGATCCAGTGCTCATCCTGGTGAACAGTGATATTATAAAGATGGCATGAAGGAAGGATTCTGGTCCTTCAGAGGATACTTGCTGAGTCGTGAGTTGTTATTGAATTGGTGTGTGGGAAGATGGGGCTGGAATTGAAGGAACTGACACTTTATGGATAGTGTAGGTAATTAACGTGGAGTGTTTGGTAAGAAGCGTGACAATAAGCCTTTCAAAAAACTTGACATAATCCAAAGAATTATAAATTACAGGAGCGGGTGTCATGTTTCTGAACTGATGAGACTGGCTAACAAACTTTTAATTATTTTCTGTGTACAAGAAAGTAACAAAAATCCAACTCCATGAATATTTTAACTGTTGATTGCTTTAAAGAGTTTTTGAGTGAAAATATTCAGCATCAAACCCAAGATTGAACATATTTTTATAAATCAGACAAAAGATTCAAGTCATGGTACTGACTTTTCTGATATAACTATCCATTAAGATATTCAGCAACTTGATCTTGAAAGAAGAAGCTGATCTTGAATTGATTCATCTTGGTTACGTACTTTTTTTTCTCTTGGACTAGAAACAATTATTATCTGAAGTTTGTGTAGGAAAGCTTTTTTTCATTGCAATTTCTGCCTCCCCAAGATCTAATATTCTTATTTTTTTTCTGTCCTTCAAGCTACTCGAATTGGGGCTTAATATTTACATCTGGGGAAGATGTTTTACTTTATTTATACAATTTTGAAACTTTATTAAAGTTCTTTCTGAAAACCTTTCAATGACTTTATTTTGAAAAAGAAACCCAACTGCAAGGAAGAGGTGTGACATCATCCAGGACAAAGGAGCCTGCTTGATAGACATCTCGTCCACAAACGTTCACTCCCTCCACCGCTTGACACCAAGTAGCAGTAGTGCATTCTATCTATAGGAAGAACTTGCAGAGATTCATCAAGGATCCTTAGATGACACCTTCCAAACCACAACCATATCTAGAAGGCAGCAGATACGTGAGAATGCTAGCACCTGCAGCTTTCCCTCCAAGTCACTTACCATCCTAACTTGCAAATATATCATTATTCCTTCAATGTCACTGGGTCAAAATCCTGGAGGTTCAACCTCAACAGCATTGTGTAGCTACGCACATGGACTGCAGCAGGTCAAGAAGGCAGCTTACCACTATGTTCTCAAGGGCCACTGGAGATGCACAGTAAATGCTGGCTGAACTGGTGACACCCACATCCCGTGAAAGAATGGAAGATAGCAATTCTGTTTGTCTACATTCCGTTTACTTTTCCAAAGCCTTGAATAAACCTTGATTTAATCTTTGACTAGTGGATGTACTTTTTTCGAACATTTTCTAATTGTACATTAGTTGAAATATATCACTTTTTTGTGGGAAATAAGAATCTAAAACAACAGAGGGAAGTCATGCCAAACTTGTATCGAACCTGAAGTAGTTGACACAAAGAACAGTGTAATGCTCTTGTCACCGCATTAACGATCACCATTTGGAATGGCATAGTGGTGTAGTGGTTAGCATTGCTGCTTCAGTGCTAGTGACCAGGTTCAATTCCAACCTTGGGTGGCTGTCTGTGTGGAGTTTGCACATTCTCCCCACGTTTGCTTGGGTTTCCTCCGGATACTTCGATTTCCTTCCATAGTCCAAAGATGTGCAGGTTAGGTAGATTGGTCATGTTCATGCTAAGTTGCCCATAGAGTCCAGGGATGTGTAAGTCTGCCATGTGAATTACAGGGATTGGATAAGGAGGAGAGTCTGAGTAGGCTGCTCTTTGGAGAGTTGGTATGGACTTGTTGGGCCAACGGCCTATCTCCACACTGTGGGGATCCAATGATTAAATAAATGTTACGAGGAGGTGCACAAAATCTTTGAAGGGAATATACCAGAGCTAATAAATTGTACTTAACAAAAGTGTTAATAATTTAGACCACTTTCTTCTTGGGAAATGAGAACAGATAACTGCACTTATCAATGTAGGCAATGTTGCCCTGAGGAGCTGAATACAGCGCAGGAAGAAGTTTGATGGCCTCACCAAAGTGACAAAGTCAGTAAATGAATTTTCAAATACCATGTTGTTAATACTGAACCAGTAGATGCATAACTGATTAATTCAAGTATTTAAGGCAAGTTTAGACAGCCTATAAGCAAGTAATATCAAATCTCCACATTTACATGCAATGCAATGGATTTATTGTTCCAAATGCAGGTAAAGGAAGAAACTGAAACAGAAGAAAATATTCCTTTACCACAAAACCCAGAAAGCTTCCAGTATATGCACAACTCACACTTTCACTCAGTCTAATTTTACTTTCAACTACACAGGTGTAAATCTCAGATTAAAGAGAGAAAGTACTGGAGAAATTCAGCAGGTCTGCAACAACTGTGGAGAGAGGCAGAGTTTACAAAATTGACATTTCAAGCCCACAGACTCTTCTTCGGGAGTTCTGAAGAATATTGGGCTCAAAACATGGGTTTTTTTTCCTCTCTATAGATGTTGTCAGACCTGCTGAGTTTCTCCAGCACTTTCTGTTATTAATTTGGAAGTCTGGGATTCTGTTGAACACCTCTGACAATTCAGTTATTTATGACAGCACACATCTGTTCACTACAACAGATGCAATTACAGGATATACAGTTATTGCCTGTTGATTTGAAATGTTGGGAGTCAACAATTACAGGCACTTACCCAAACACATTGTACAACACTCCCTGATACACTTCTGTCTCCTGCAGGTTATTATGACACACAACCCTGCAGAGCAGGAATTAACCAGAAGGGGAAAGGTATGCCAGTATGTTCCAACCCGATGGAATATTGCGTGCAGTTCTGGTCGCCCCATTGCAGGAAGGATGTGGAAGCATTAGAAAAAATGCAGAGGAGATTTGCCAGGATGTTGCCTGGTCTGGAGCAAAGGCCTTATGAAAAAAGGCTGAGGGACTTGGGTCTGTTCTCATTGGAGAGAAAGCAGCTAAGAGGGGACTTAGAGACAATAAAATGTGAGGCTGGATGAACACAGCAGGCCAAGCAGCATCTCAGGAGCACAAAAGCTGACGTTTCGGGCCTAGACCCTTCATCAGAGAGTCTAGGCCCGAAACGTCAGCTTTTGTGCTCCTGAGATGTTGCTTGGCCTGCTGTGTTCATCCAGCCTCACATTTTATTATCTTGGAATTCTCCAGCATCTGCAGTTCCCATTATCTCTGATACACTTAATAGAGACATACAAGATGGTCAGAGGATTAGATAGGGTGGACAGTGAGAGTCTTTTTCTGAGGGTGATGACGTCAGCTTATACAAGGGGGCATAGCTACAAATTGAGGGGTGATAGATTTAAGACAGATGTCAGAGAGTGATAAGGGCATGAAACACCCTCCCTGCCAATGTAGTTAACTCAGCCATATTAGGGACATTTAAACAGTCCTTAGAGAAGCATATGGATGATGGGATAGTGTAGGGGGATGGGTTTAGATTAGTTCACAAGTCGGTGCAACATCGAGGGCCAAAGGGCCTGTTCTGCACTGTATTGTTCTATGTTCTAAAGAGAATGCTGATTATTTTTGCAACAGCTATTACTTAGACTATAGCCAGCAGCGGGACTGAGACCATAAAAGATGACACTATCTTTAACTGCTCACTCCCCCTTCTCTCATTGTTATTTGATTTGTTTTGATTTATTATTGTCCCCTTCACAACATATTCTGTTCTGATTTACAAACTACAGGTGGCGTAAGCATGTGCCTCTTGCTTCCTCGCCCCCATCCTATCTTTCCTCACAGTAGTCTTACACCTGCACCTTTCCTGTTCAGATAACGATGAGGTGCAACTTGACAGGTGGCAATAGAACATGAGTAGAGAATATTGATGAAGAAACATCATCACTTGATAAGACACTTGCAGCCTCCAACGCAGATACTACTAATGTGTGTATCTTAGCAGATAAATTAAAAGTGGACCCAGGTTTTGATGACACACCCGTCACAAGGGTACTGTAGCCAGGGTAGAGGGCAAAGATAACATAAACATCAACCTGTTACAAGGGGAGGTTGCCAACATTTTTTGTACATCGGCATTCTGTAGGCCACATGTTCAACAAAATGCCTAGTATGTTGGGAAGCCTGTCAGGGAGCTTTCATTGAGGAATGACAGAGTCCAACATCGGCTTGGGTTTTTACCAGAGTTCGGAGCCCATCCTTTCTGGCACAAGTAGCAGCCAATTTTATTTGCACAGTTGTGAACTTGACCATGATAAAGCACCTAATAGTTGATGCTATAATTTCCACTTCATCATAAAAAGCAGTCACCCAATATCTGAATAATTGCAGTGGAAGTTCAGATTACCATCATGCAAGGTCAGACTGCTGCCATCACAGTTCAAAGGGGTTTCCCATGTGGTACAGCATTTCCAGGAAGCTGTTCTCCAGTAGTTTACTGGGATGGCTGAGATCCCAACCCAGGAAGCAGTAATGGCTCCAAATCTATTGTCCTTTATAAGGATGGTAACATTTATCCATGTGGTCATCTACTGCTAGCCTACCAGTAAGTACCTTTGCTATTGCTAGATAGTCCAGATGACCAATATTCATATCAAGATATGAATCGGGCTTTCTGGCTGGTCCAGCTCATACTCCATGGCCCTCTGCAAACTCTTGCTGTGTTTTCCAGCAATCCCCCACCAGTCATACATAACCACTGGATTGGCATTGGTGCTGGAATCCATTTTCCCCCACTCCTCGCACTGGCATGCTCCGTCTGACTGAAAGTTGGAAGAAATTAATGACAGCTACCACCTATGAAAGCTGCTTGGATATCAGAGATGGACAACCCTTCAGCACTTTGGGTGTGTGGCACAAGATCATAGAAATGATGTAGATCTTTGGTGGACCGCACCATCAGCACTAGTGAGAGGAAACAAGATATTGGGAGGCTGGAGTTTTAGAGGTCACATAGGTAGGGCAAGTCAGAGGTCTAAAATCTTGGTGGGGCACACAAATGGACCCAGCTAATGTTAAAAAATAGGTAAGGAGGAATGAGAGCTGTGGTCTGCTGTTAGAGCACGGGACAAAGCACAGTGAATTTTCCATCCCCGATACTGTGGAATTGAAAAGCTGAAACAAAACATAAGCTTGGACTAGTAACCATATATATGCCAGGAGAAATTTGCAGTGTTTTGCAAGCCACAAAGCTTTGAGTGCTGCATAGATCTTAAACGATCATAAAGATATTTTTGCATGCCTTGGATGAATATTGCCTCCGAGTAGTTAAGAATGGGAAACCAACTCAGCATCTACCAAAGAGTTTCAGCTGTGCTCAAGGCCAGACTGTTAGGAAGGACAGATAAACTAATGGTCCCACTGATTCAGGAGCTCCTGAAAGAGAGAAAAGAATGTAAGAAGTCCAAAATGTTATTTTTTGATACACGCAGTAAGATGGGGCTAGAACTGACTTCACTGGGACAGTATAATTAATGGCGAGTGTTTGGTATGAAGAAGTGAAACAAACCCTCCAACTTGGATTAATCCAAAAATACACCATATGCTTCAGCAGTAGTTGTCAAGTTGAATGGATGAGGCTGGCTAACAAATTGTTAATTATTTAATGGATGTGCAGTGGTATTGGGGAGCAAACCAAACAGCAGATTTCACTTGAAGTAAACAACTAACAACAGTTCAACTTGCTTTGGAAGTTATCAACCTAGCAAGGCAGTGAATCTCAAAGGTAAAAGTCCTGATCTAATGAGGCAGTCACCATTGGAAAGGCATTTCCCTGGAGAAGGAATATTACCGCAGAAATGAGCAGATACCTGAGAAACCTCAGATAACGACTTGTGTCTACGCCATTAAAAGACCTGAATGCTTTAGCGATTATGCATATGCAGAAGCAGACAAAATTGGAACTGACTAGAATTAACTAATAGTTTTGTTCACGAATGATAATTTTAATTATTGACCATGAATATTTGGCAATGTATAAGTGCGAATGAGAGTGCATATAATTGTTTTTATTCGATCCCATTCTTGTCTCTCTCTGCATATGCATTTCATTCAGAATCACTAAAATGTTCAGGTCTTTTAATGGCATAAACTAAAGCTGTGATTGCCAGTTAGTTTGGTACCTGGGCGGTCATGGGTGATGGTAACTCTGCTTATAGCCCATGACCAACACCATAAATTTAGTTAAAACTAAGGATCTTTATTGACATTTACTGAAAATGTTACGTAACTAAGATTTCTTTTTTGTGAAAATTGTAGGCCACTGGCCTCAATTATCACATACAGTAAGGAATAGATTACAGTGATTGGGACACAAGCTCCTCATGAATTAAGTAAGTATTGTATGCGATATTCCATGAAGTAATGGAGAAATAAAAAACATATTTAGTTTTATATATATGCAGTATGTATGCATGCATTTACATATATATGCAGTAGATTTAAAAAATTTTGGAAGGGATAAGAAAAAAAGAGCAGAGAATGACAGGTACAGTGAATATTATTACAAAGAATTGCAAAGACTTAGTTGGAGTTAATGACAGGGACAGTCAATGGTGGGACTGATACAGTAATTAAGACAGACTTGGGCTGAGATAAAGCATAGAGAGGATGAAAAGGACTTCGGCTCCTTGTCATATATAATATATTTGTCACCATAAAGTAATACAAAAATTATTTAAAATATTTCATGTCAGAATAAGTTTGAATTATATATTAAATATATAATAGCCCTCTTGGCAGTGTGGAAGAACAGAGGGATCTTGGGGCCCACCTTCGTAGATCCCTCAAAGTTGCTACCCAAGTTGATAGGGTTGTAAAGAAGGTGTATGGCGTGTTGGCTTTCATTGGCAGGAGAATTGAGTTTAAGAGTCGTGGGGTTATACTGCAGCTCTATAAAACTGGTTAGACAACAATTGGAATATTGTGTTCAGTTCTGCTCACCTCATTGCAGGAAAGATGTGGAAGCTTTAGAGAAGGTGTGGGGGAGATTTACCAGGACCCTGCCTGGACTGTAGGGCGGGTCTTTTGAGGAAAGATTGAGGGAGCTAGGGCTTTTTTTTATTGGAGCAAAGAAGGATGAGAGGTGACTTGATAGAGGTGTACAAGATGATGAGAGGCACTGATAGAGTGGATAGTCAGAGACTTTTTCCCAGGGCAGAAATGACTATTATGAGGGGGCAAATTTTACGGTGATTGGAGGAAGATATAGGGGGGATGTCAGAGATAGGTTCTTCAGAGTGGTGGGCATATGGAGTGCGCTGCTGGCAGTGGCAGTGGAGTCAGATAATTTAGAGATTTCTAACCAACTCTTGGATAGCCACATGGAGAATAGTAAAATGCAGGGTATGCAGAGTAGATTGATCTTAGTGGGATAATAGGTCAATCCAGCATCGTGGACCGAAGGGCCTGTACTGTTCTTTGTTTTAAAACTTAAGTTTCCTTGAAAAAGATCAATAAGACTGAAATATCATACATCAAAGCATGTCAAAAATATTTCACAAGATGGGGATAATACCCACACAGTGTGGATGGTAACAGGTCAGAGCAGATCCCATACATTGTTGAATTCATCTGACTTCTGCCCGAATGAATTATTTTATAAAGTGCAGTACCTTATTCATAACTGCAATACATATGCAGCATTGTACTGTTTTTTCTTTTAAAATAGCCTTTCTTGGTATTGTAATTAAGTCCCAATTTCCCCAGTTACCGTTCAAAATCACTCAACACATCTTCAACCCAAACCCCTCCTGTACTGTAATGCATAGTTTTTTTCTCAAGCTATACATTTAAATGAGTGCAGTCAATCTCACAACCAGTTGATAATTCAAGCTCCATGTCTTTATAGTGATCTCTTTGTTTCCCTTCCAGCAATATTTTTGCTATTATTAGGGTACAATTCTGGTTACAAGTACAAAGAATTGCTATAACTGACAGGAGTGACAGCAGAGCTTCTGTCCCAGGAGGATATCTTAGTTGTATTGTATTTAAATTTAGATTTATATCTGAGTATAAACTAGTATTCTCATCTCACTGTCACAGTTGATGGTAGGGATCTTGTAACAATAAAAACAAGTGACCCACCTGTCCCCTCCCTACCCATTCCCTGATTTGTCTCGCATATGACAGTGGATGAAAATGTTTCAAGCAGCCATGTATTCATGGCCATTTACATACCAAATTCTATCTCTGCCATAGTCTTGCTTGTGGCAAATGAAGGAGGAGGCAAAACGGGTCAGTAGCTTTCATTATGTCCAACAATTTTCGGAAAGAAAGGTAACTTATATCCTTTAGGAGGTTGCCGTGCATGTTAGGAGACATGCACACCCTCTTTTATCTTACACCAAGTCTCTATACCCTAATCCCCTCAATGCCATCTGCAAGCAGGTCAAACCAAATCCCTGACATGCTTCAAGTCCAGGATCCATGTCTTCTTCACCATCTTGGCTGCAGTATTTTCCATCTGGAAAACAGGCACCCCCATTCATAACTTTCTCTCCCTACAACTCAGTCATCCGCAAGCTGTTCACAGAATACAAATAAAAAATATAAAAGGAAATGGCGAATCTGCTATAATGTTTAGTACGTGTGTCTGTGTGTACAAATCACGAACTCCTTTGTTGACTCAGACTTGCTTAATTCCTTAAGCAGGTGCACATATAGATCTGTGACATTTATCTCTGACTTACAGGTAAAGTGACAAAACTCCACGTTATTAATATAAAATGTTTCCAGGAGCACAGCAACTATTGTGTTTTCCACAGTGTATTTTTTTATATATCTCTGACTGCATTTATCCTTTTAACCTTCACAGTCAGTCATGACTGGATACTTTTATAGGGACTTAACCTTTTTGTTTTGCTGTACGAATGCTTGACACGTTCAGTGCCACTCCAATGGGTGCTGCATTGTTGGAGATGCTGCACTTCAGATCTAAAGGATTTGTAGCACTCTTCAAAGAGAAACAGAGAAGTTGACAATGTCTTGAATTTCATTATTCTCAACTAACATCAGTAACTCAGATGAATTTGGCATTCATCTCGGAGCAAAAATTGGCTGCCACATGTCTTTACATCAAAATGAGGACAACACTTCCAGAATTTTTTTCACAGTGAAGTTTTTTCTGACAAACTAGAGTTTGGAAAGATTTTGTTTCAATGCAAGTTTTCAAGAATATCTTTCTTTCCTTCCCTCCCCTCATTCCTGACTTTCTTTCCTCCTCCATTTCAAAGAGTACTACAGAAATCTGCCAGCGGTTATTGGCAAGCCTTCAGCCTCAGAGTGTGGTGAAAGTACTAGCAGGGTGACAGTGGGCATGAGCTTCAATGCACCAAGAGTCTCTGTTTGGAATAGCAAATCTCTCATTCTGTCAGCCACAGATATAAAAGATTACTGACACTCTGTAAAAAGGAAATGTATTGCCATTTCTCTTTCCAGAGAGAAGGCAGAACATACACATGGCTTCACCAGAACTGTGGACTTCTTTATGGCATTGTGTGACATTGACAATAGCTACAAAATATAAACTCAGTTAGACAATTACAAAGTACTCTACTTCCTCAATGTACAGTTGGTGTGGGACTACACTGAGCACATCCTGCAGATCAGTGCTTAATACTCTGCCAGCTAGCATGCTACCTTGACTTTGTACCAACTTGCTGCAGTATTAACATTTGAGCCACCATGAGATACCAGAGATGACTACTCTGCAGTAAAGATTATTACTGACCATCTCGGTCATGACTCAGTAGGCAATCTAAACACATTTTCACGGATGCTCAAAAAACCCAAAAGAACTGTAGATGCTGTAAATCAAGAACAAAAACAAATTTGCTGGGAAAGCTTAGCAGGGCTGGCAGCATCTGTGAAGGGAAAAACAGAGTTAATGTTTCGGGTCCAGTGACTCTCCCTTAGAACTCAGACCTGCTGAGCTTTTCCAGCAACTTTGTTTTTGTTCATGGATGCTCAGTTCAGTTCCCACCATGGTCCCTTAGCTCCTGGCGTCATTACAGCCTTGATTCAAACATGGACAAAAGAGCAGAAGACATGATGTGAGAGTGATTGCCCTTGATCTCGAGATTGCATTTTACCAAATATGACATCAAGGAGCCCTAGCGAAACTAGAAGCAATGGGAATCAAGAGGAAGCCTCCAGTTGGTTGCTGTCATTCAAAAAGGAGATGGCTGCATTTTTTGAGGATCATTTATCTCAGCTCTTGGACATCTCCGAAGCCGTTCCTCAGGATAGTATCTCAGACCAGACCATCTGCAGCTGCTTGATCCTCCATCATAAGATCAGAGTAGGGATGTTTGCTGATGATTCCACAATGTTCAGCACTAATTGTGACTCCTTAGATACAAAAGCAGTTAATATCCAAATGCAGGAAAAGTTGGACAGTATCTAGGTCTGGGCTGACATGTGACAAGTAACATGTGTGACACACAAGTGTCAGGTAAAGACCGTCTCTATCTCTGGTTATCACCCCCAGACAGTAAACATGATCAAAATGACCAGAAACTGAAATGGACTAGCTATATGAATCCAGTGGCTACAAGAGCAGAAAGAGGCCAGAAATCCTGCAGCGTGTAACTCACCTTCTGACTCCTCTAAGTCTGTCCACTATCTACAAGATACAAGTCAAGAGTGGTTTGGAATTACCCCCACTTGCCCTGGATGACTGCAGTGCCCATAATGCTCAGAAGCCTGCTTGATCAGCACCACATCCACAAACACCCACACCGTCTACCAGTGACACACAGTAAAACAGTATGCACCGTCCACAAGATAAATTTCAACAACTCACTAAGCTCCATAGACAGCACCTTTGAAAACTCAGAAGCACTATCATCTTGAAGGACAAGAGCAACAGGCATATGAGAACACCATACCTGCAAGTTCCCTTCAAGCGACTCACCATCCTGACTTTGAGATAAACAGCTGTTCCTTCAGTGTCATTGGGTCAAAATCCCAGGACTCTCTCCCAAACAGCATTGTGGAACTATCTACAACAAGGACTGCAGTGGTTCAAGAAGCTCACTATCGCCTTTTCAAGGCGAACTAGGGATGGGCGATAAATGCTGGCCCAGCCAGCAGCACCCATATCTAGTGACTGAATTACAAAGAGGATTTTTGCAGTGGTTAGCAACACTTTGGCCGCTTGAGATATTCTCAAGGTCCCAAAGTAGCTATCATGATTTGTAATGTCTGCTGTATCTTGCATTGCCTTGGCATAAAGGCATAATCCCTGCCAGTAAATATTCAGTGTGCAGCTGGTAGGGAGATGGGTGAGCGGGAAGCATTAGGACCAGTCGTTTGTATTTACTGTATACAGCTAAACTGTATGTGACTACCAAATCCAATTTAAATATCAGTAAATGCAATCTTAATTTCCCATTCAACAACAATTCCACTCCTGAGGGGTCCACTTGGCAAGAATGTTGAATTTAAGGTTGAAGTAAGTCCACCGAGGATAGTATCCCATCACCAAGTCATCCTTTATTTCCATATGGAGAATCCTAACACTGATCCAGCTCCCTCAGAGCCAGCTGTCAGATTAAACCGGATTTCTGACATTCATATTGTTATTTGTTTGTCAGTGCTCCCTGACTGGACCAGAATGCAATCCCCAATCAGGGAACTCATGTTCTATGAGGTCCACCTCGCTATCCTTATTTATAGTCACTATATCCCCTCCCCTCTGAGTCTGAAGACACAGGCCAGTTCCTTCGTAGCCTCTCCTTCCAGGGCATTTTAGCAGTAACTCATGTTCCTCCAACTCTATCTCTGATGCAGATGGCATGTAACACACTAACTTACCTCTTGTACCTGGAGCGTCTCATAAGAAATTTCTCTTCTTCAGGCGGCAAAGACGTTGAGGCAGTGATATCTACTGTGTCCATCTCATATTCCAAGATATCTTCAGCACTTGATGAACAAGAAGATCCCATAGATTCTGGCCCAATCTGGCTGGCTGTCGAGGAGCTGGGCATATTTTTCTTCCACACCCTCTAAGTTGCAGCCTCAGTGTTGTCCACATGCTTGGTCAGGGCCATTATACCTATTCAAACTTTATATGTAACTGGACTTGACCTTGCATTGACAATGCCTCTTACCCATAGTGCCATTTCCATGATTCCGACACTAAACTTCATCCCTTTAAGTAAACTGCCTGTCTCACTTAGCAGAGTTTAGTGTATAGCATTGGCATTCCTGATGCTGTTTCACCCTCTCCCCTCTCCCCCAGGTCCAGGAAGATCAGATTTAACCTGGTGTGGAGGCTCCTCCCCATTAGCTGCTGTGCTGGAGCTATTCCTGTAGTCACGAGGGGTCCTATAATCAAATATGAACCAGGACAGTTTGGTATCTAATGAAGCTATAGGCTGTTTCTTTAAACCTGCCTTCAAAGTTTGCACTTTTCTTTTGGCCAGACCATTTATGGACCTGTCCTTCTAAGTCAGGAAATGCTCAAATTCCCTTCTGGCAAAGGATAGACCGTTATCTGTGACCAACCCTTCCGCCAGTCTGTGTATTTGCAAAAGTTGGGGATAGTTTTTCCGTCATTGCTCTCGTGTTTGACGAATGAACTCTTATGCACATCTAGCCAGTTTGAGTGGGTGTCCATGATGAATAAGAACATTGATCCTGTGAAAGGCCCTGCATAGTCAACATGTAATCGAATCAAACGTTTACCCAACCATTCGCTCAATGTGGGAGATTAGCTGGCAGTAATTTTAGTCCTTCTAGGCACTCCAAGGACTACTTTGGCTGCATCCAATCAAGCCAGGCATAACTTTTCACCAGCACCTTCATATTGGAGACCATTTAAGTTGACATTTACTTAAGATTGTTTCTGATTTGGATGTTGTTAAGCAACTGCAATGGCTTGCTGGACTTGATCCTGAAGAAAATTCATATTTTGCCTGTGGCTTGTCTTTTAGGGTTTTGCAGTGGGCTGACCTAGAGTCCCTCTGTTCACAATATGTTCTGAGTGAAGCTATGCAATTGCTTTCACTCAAATGATCTTCCTCAAGCTCAGTCAGACTGATGAGGGTGTCCACTTCCGTCATGCTCCACTTATTGCAACATTTTCCAATAATTAAAACAATTGTAGTGCCTGTTTGAAGTCCAGTCGGCCTTCAGCTAGGAAGCACTTTTGCATTGTTACATCATTAATCCCACATGATAAATGGTGTCTCAGCATCTCATTAAGGGTTAAACCAAAGTCAAGTTCCTCTGCCAGTCATTTTAACCTTAAAAATCCCGACATGGATTCCACTGCTAGAATCGCTCAGTTAAACTGATATCTCCTCAACTTCTGAGAGACTTTGGGGTCGTAATATTCCTGAACTAAATCCATCAAATCTTAAGCGGATTTTAGCATCTGTGCCTCAGGCAAAGTTAGGCTCCTAATATGCTAAAAAGCTGTGAGCTCATAAGCTGTAAAGGAGAATTTCTCATTGCTTTTCATCTCCCCCAATGCCATTTGATCAGAAAGTTCTGCATGATGGGGTCGGTCTTTGACAGCAGGGTCAAACGAGTCAAGCTTCCCAAGTAACAACATGGCGCCAGAAATGCTTACTCCAACGCAAAGTTGGCTGTTGTCAGCGAATTTCTTCAGGAGTGTGTGTTTTTCTTTTGTTGTCACCAAAATAATTGCGCACAGTCTGCTATCCCATCACCAAGTGACCCTTTATTTATACGTGAAGGGTCCTTGACATTGATCCAACTCCCTCAATGCCACATCTGAGAGTGAACAGGATGTCTGACACCCCCAGCCCGAGTCAGGAAACTCATTCTGTGAGGTCCACCTGGCTGACCTCATTTCAGTCACTACATTTTACGAATGGTTAGCAGAACCTGATTTTGCAATTCCACTGTTCGTTCTCATTTCTAGCCAAACGTCACTAATAACCTTTGTGTACTCCTTTACTGCCTATCTTCCCTGTGCCTTTGCCTTGCTTGGAGCTCAGCGCAGATATGTCACCAGTGGCTACAGCATGATGATCAAAAGAGTGCTGATTTTAAATGGTTGAGATTGGAGCTGGCCTTGGAGGATGATCTTGTGAAGCTCTCTACTTAGAAGGTGAGACCTCTGTCTCCACTCTCAGGTGTGGGCAAGTTACAGGCAATAGCAATGTCATTGGCAGAAATGGAAGGTCAAATGATTTCGTCTTGACAGAAGAGCACAGGGTTTCCACTTCCCTGGGGCAACATCTCTAATTGTGGTATCCTGCTTTTTCCTTTATCCTTTCACGAGATATGGGCATTGCTGGCATCTGTGTCAGAAATAGGCCTTGTAAGGATGGCATAATTCCTTCTTCAAAGGGCATTAGTGAACCAGGTATGTTTTTATGATAATTAATAGCAGCTGTCATGGGCATCATCACTCAGATTAGTTTTGTATGAATGTATGTTATTGCAACAAATTTTTATTTGAATAATTTAATTCAAATCCCATCAGCTGCTGTGTTCCAATTTGAACCCATATTCCCTGGTCAACTGACAACGCCACTGAGCTATCATCTCCCCCATTGTTGGAAGAAGCCCGTGTCAGCTTGCAAGCTTTAAACACTAATATCGTAGTCTGACTTTGTGTGACAGCAAACTGATCTTCTAAGAATTCATTTGAGCATCCTCTGCAGTATAGTTTGCACTGCAGTGGAAGCTGAGACATCAGATGGTTGAATTCTTCCAAACTGGAAATTGTGATTTATTAGATCCTGTGTGCTCTTTTGACAGTGATTACAAGCTTTTTGTCAGGCCTGCCAATACACCAGCCTTGTATGTGTACATATCCACCAACCTATGATACCCCATTAAAGTCCTCTTCTGAATCCTCTGCAGAGAAGTTTTGTGTACCTTGCCATCCAGTGAGCTGGTTCTTCACAATTCTTTTCCACTACTTGGCTGCTGATGATTTGTACCTGGGTGATTCACCATGTACAGACTTACTTCCACATCTACCCTTGACAGTAAGTATTGTACCAGCATCTAAATCTGGTTGTTATGAGTGTAATGTCAAGTCTTGGTGTTCCATCTTCGTAAGCCTTTCCTCATCTTGCACATTTTCTTCCTGCACCATTTCCTGGTAAGATTGTACCTTAAAAAAGGCGAAGGATACAAGGGTAATGTTACAGTGATAGGAAGGGCTGGGGTGGGGGAGTGGTGTGGAGCTGGAAATGAGGTTTAGATCATCTGTAACTCATTTACTGGAAGATATCTGAGATGTGAGAATGAAGATTAGATAGTTATGTTCAACAATTTCAGCTTTCCCCCTGACCACTGCCACAGCCATGGCTGCTTTCTGGCTTACATAATCCTTTTCGTATATGTAAGAATATTCAGCAATGCCTGTTCCACAATGGTTAGGTGATGCTTCCTTCAGTTGTAGACCACCTTGTGTTGCAAGTGAGAGGGAAAAGAGTCAGTCAGGTGCAATGTCTTTGCATGATGCACCTGTTACAGTGGAAGAGCCAGAAATACGTGTCAAATGAGAGATATAGACACATGTTTTGATGAAGATATGAATTCAGTTGCGTCACAATCGACAGAGATTATTAATGTGAGAGTGAATGGGATATGGTAAATTGAACAGTTTTTAAGAGCAATGCTTTGGTTTTAAGGATTTTGCATTTAAAGATGGCTTCACAGACCTTTTATTCCACTGAAATTTAATAGAACATCAAATTCCGATTTTATTGTGCCCTTTGCCTTCAGACCCTTTGCAATTGCTATGTCTAACTTTGAGTTCTGTACATTGCTCCCTTATTTTCTGGAATCTTAAAAGACCAAACTTGATTTTCCCAAAAGTGCAATACATAAATCTTACATCATGGCTGATGAGGTGGTGATCTTATAGACATTTACAAAATCATGAGGGACATAGATAGGTGACTAGCCAAGTTCTGAGGAAGGGCCACTGGACCCTAAATGTTAACTCTGTTTTCTCCTCCACAGATGCTGTCAGACCTGCTGAGCTTTTCCAGCAACTTTGTTTCTTTTGTTGTTGTTGCTGTCGACTAGCCAAGTCTTTTACTATTATTTGAACAGTAAAAAATTGCAGCATGCTGCTGCTCCGAAGGACCTGGGAGCCCTCGTGCCTGAATCACAGAAGATTCGTTTGCAGGCACAACAGGTAATTAAGAAGACAAATGGAATTTTGTCCTTCATTGCTAGAGGAATTAAATTTAAAATCAGCAAGTTTGTATTGCAGCTGTATAAGGTACTGGTGAGGCTGCACGTGGAATACTGCATACAGTTTTGGTCTCCTGACTTGAGTAAGATGTACTGGCCTTAGCAGGGAGCAGAGAAGATTCACTAAGTTAATTCCTGAGTGGAGAATGTTGGCTTGTGAGGAGAGACTGACCAGACTGGGATTATATTCATTGGAATTTAGAAAAATGAGTAGGAGGATCATATAGAAACATAAAAGTATAAAGAGAATAGCTAAGATAGAAGCAGGGAGGATGTTTCCACTGGCAGGTGAAACTAGAACAGGAGGGCATGACTTTAAAATTAGTGGATGCAGATTTAGGACTGAATTTGAGGAGGAATTTCTTCACCCAAATGGTTGTGAATTTGTGGAATTCCCTGCGCAGTGACATAGTTGAGGTTCCATCATTTAATGTTTTTAAAGCTAAGATAGATAATTCTTTGAACGATAAAAGAATTAAGAGCTATGGTGAGAGGGTGAAGCTGAGGCCATGGAAAGATCAGCCAAGATCTTATTGAATAATGGAGTGGGCTTGAAAGGCCAGATGGCCTACTCTTCCTTAATTCTTTCATGAGAAGAGGATGTCTCTGGTCAGGCTCTGTCCATCCCTAATTGCCCAGAGGGCAGTTCAGAGTCAACCACATTGATGTTGGTCTAGAGTTACATGTAGGCCAGACCAGGTGAGGATGGCAGTTGACTTCCCTAAAGGACATTAGTGAACCACATGGTTTTTTTTCCCTGACAATCCACAATGGGTTCATGGTCATCATTAGATTCTTATTTCTAGATATTTTATTGACTTCAAAATTCTGCTATCAGCCCTGGTGGGATTCAAACCTGCATTCCCAGAATGTTATCCGGGTCTCTGGATCTTGCTCCTGGCTCTTGTGTTCTTATGTTATGTCTTTCTCCCCAGAGTAGGGAGTGCAAAACTAGAGGGAATAAGTTTAAAGTGAGAGAAAAGATTTGAAAGGGACCTGAAGGGCAACCTTTTCACACATGTATTGTAGACAGAGGAAGTGATAGAGATGCATACAGTTACAGCGTTTCAAAGACATTTGGACAGGTACTTGGTAGGAAGGGTTTAGAAGGATATGGGCCAAACGGAGGCAAAAAGGATGAGTTCAGTTTAGGAAACCCAGTCAGCATAGACATGTTGGGCTGAATATTCTATTTCTGTGCTGTATGGCTCTATGACTGTGTGCCATGATACAATGAGAACTTTCAGTTCAATCAATGAGTTCTTGTTGATGATCTTCTTGCATCCATGTTGTAGTCTTGAGCTACAAATAGTAATGGTAGCGATTCAAAATTTCTTTCCATATAGAAAGCTGACCAGGAGTCTCACCCACTAATAATATATTTTCATATGCATTAGAAGGATTTTCAGATTGATGCTCAAGCAATTTAGCTAGGTTAACAGCATACCTTTCTTGGTCTTAGAGTCCCAGGGTAGTACTTGAACCTAGAGCTTCTGGATTTGAGGCAGGGACATTACCACTGCATCAGAAGTCCTCTTGTATGTCATACATAGCAATATAATATAGTAAAATGATTCTGACAACTTAAGTAGCAAGTTTATTAAAACGGAGAATTGAACACAGAGTTCACAGCCTCAACGCCTCAATCTAAGCTCAGTTGAAAGAATGAGGAAATAAGAAATATTCTACTTACTTTTTTCTAGCAGCTCCAAAGATATAGAGTTTGTACCTGACTTTCCTTTTCAACCAAAGCAAACTGAAAACTGTTTAGTAAATCATTGTATATTTGTAGCAATAAAGAACCACAAGGCATGAAAACGATTTATATAGTCTGTTGACAAATACTTTTTTAGCCTCTGATTCAAGGCACCTGCGCTCTGCCCACCTATCAAGCAGACAGGACACACTGGAGACCCAATGAGACAGCAGCCAATTCACTGCCTGCCAGCAAAATAGGTAATTCCATTCATGGTAATTTGAGACCATTCATTGACCACTGAAGTGCTTTAATTTGCAATGAATTTAGGTCTGGTGGTCCAAACAGAAAAGAAAACAATAAGCTCATTCAATTTACTTCTTTCTCCTCTTTGTGACAATAGTTAGCCCAAGGCTTGATTTCCAAAATTTATTACAGTACTTCAGATGTAATGTTCCTACCTTTGTTTTCCGTTCCCTTGAGATAAGACCGTTAAACCTTTAGATTTCTTATTATATCCTTTTTCTAGAAGTATACTGCCTTTTAAAGATATTTTGCTTGCATACCCAATTCCTTTTGCTTCACCACAGCTCCTAGCCTGTAACCAATATAAAAATATCCTGATAATAAAATGTGAGGCTGGATGAACACAGCAGGCCAAGCAGCATCTCAGGAGCACAAAAGCTGACGTTTCGGGCCTAGACCCTTCATCAGAGAGGGGGATGAGGAGAGGGAGCTGGAATAAATAGGGAGAGAGGGGGAGGCGGACTGAAGATGGAGAGTAAAGAAGATAGGTGGAGAGAGTATAGGTGGGGAGGTAGGGAGGGGATAGGTCAGTCCAGGGAAGACGGACAGGTCAAGGAGGTGGGATGAGGTTAGTAGGTAGCTGGGGGTGCGGCTTGGGGTGGGAGGAAGGGATGGGTGAGAGGAAGAACCGGTTAGGGAGGCAGAGACAGGTTGGACTGGTTTTGGGATGCAGTGGGTGGGGGGGAAGAGCTGGGCTGGTTGTGTGGTGCAGTGGGGGGAGGGGACGTACTGGGCTGGTTTAGGGATGCAGTAGGGGAAGGGGAGATTTTGAAACTGGTGAAGTCCACATTGATGCCATATGGCTGCAGGGTTCCCAAGCGGAATATGAGTTGCTGTTCCTGCAATCTTCGGGTGGCATCATTGTGGCAGTGCAGGAGGCCCATGATGGACATGTCATCTAAAGAATGGGAGGGGGAGTGGAAATGGTTTGCGACTGGGAGGTGCAGTTGTTTGTTGCGAACTGAGTGGAGGTGTTCTGCAAAGCGGTCCCCAAGCCTCCCATCATCTCTAAAAATATCCTGATGTAGTGTCAGTTCACAGCATCCTACATTTATCTGCGTAAATAATAGTGTTCCCTCTCCTTTCTCTGTGCCCTTTCAAGTTGCTTCTCCAAACTAATTTACTGTCATCCACAAACTGTCTATTGAACTGATTTTCTTCTTTGACCATGAACACTTTGTAACATCTTCAAGCAAATCTCAGACTGACATGCAGAATGCATTGACTTTTCTCCCATGACCTCAGGTTCTTAGATTGAAAAAATTATGGAAGTTTTTATCAGGAAATTTACAAAACAACATGGGTTTATTACACACCATAATCAAGCCATTCCATATAACACAATGGCTGTATCTCTGCACAGTTTTCTGCAGAATGTCAGCTATATCAGTTGTTGACTCCAGCATCGGTCAAAACAATGGGGAGTGTCTGGGAAACTGAGTGTCTGAAAACTGGATAGAGAATCAGTTTAATCAAATGTGAGGCTGGATGAACACAGCAGGCCAAGCAGCATCTCAGGAGCACAAAAGCTGACGTTTCGGGCCTAGACCCTTCATCAGAGAGGGGGATGGGGAGAGGGAGCTGGAATAAATAGGGAGAGAGGGGGAGGCGGACCGAAGATGGAGAGTAAAGAAGATAGGTGGAGAGAGTATAGGTGGGGAGGTAGGGAGGGGATAGGTCAGTCCAGGGAAGACGGACAGGTCAAGGAGGTGGGATGAGGTTAGTAGGTAGCTGGGGGTGCGGCTTGGTGTGGGAGGAAGGGATGGGTGAGAGGAAGAACCGGTTAGGGAGGCAGAGACAGGTTGGACTGGTTTTGGGATGCAGTGGGTGGGGGGGAAGAGCTGGGCTGGTTGTGTGGTGCAGTGGGGGGAGGGGACGAACTAGGCCGGTTTAGGGATGCAGTAGGGGAAGGGGAGCTTTTGAAACTGGTGATGTCCACATTGATACCATTAGGCTGCAGGGTTCCCAGGCGGAATATGAGTTGCTGTTCCTGCAACCTTCGGGTGGCATCATTGTGGCAGTGCAGGAGGCCCATGATGGACATGTCATCTAGAGAATGGGAGGGGGAGTGGAAATGGTTTGCGACTGGGAGGTGCAGTTGTTTGTTGCAAACCGAGCGGAGGTGTTCTGCAAAGCGGTCTCCAAGCCTCCGCTTGGTTTCCCCAATGTAGAGGAAGCCACACCGGGTACAGTGGATGCAGTATACCACATTGGCAGATGTGCAGGTGAACCTCTGCTTAATGTGGAATGTCAACTTGGGGCCTGGGATAGGGGTGAGGGAGGAGGTGTGGGGGCAAGTGTAGCATTTCCTGTGGTTGCAGGGGAAGGTGCCGGGTGTGGTGGGGTTGGAGGGCAGTGTGGAGCGAACAAGGGAGTCACGGAGAGAGTGGTCTCTCCGGAAAGCAGACAGGGGTGGGCATGGAAAAACGTCTTGGGTGGTGGGGTCGGATTGTAGATGGCGGAAGTGTCGGAGGATGATGCGTTGTATCCGGAGGTTGGTGGGGTGGTGTGTGAGAACGAGGGGGATCCTCTATGGGCTGTTGTGGCGGGGGCGGGGTGTGAGGGATGTGTTGCGGGAAATGCGGGAGACGCGGTCAAGGGCGTTCTCGATCACTGTGGGGGGAAAGTTGCGGTCCGCATGCAGATGGCCTCAAGGTCCTCCGCTACTTCCTGTCCCGCAGACCCGACCAGTCCCCCTCCACCGACACCCTCATCCGCCTAGCCAAACTCGTCCTCACCCTCAACAACTTCTCTTTTGACTCCTCCCACTTCCTACAGACTAACGGGGTGGCCACGGGCACCTGCATGGGCCCCAGCTATGCCTGCCTCTTTGTAGGTTACGTGGAACAGCCCCTCTTCCGCACCTACACAGGTCCCAAACCCCACCTCTTTCTCCGTTACATTGATGACTGTATCGGCGCTGCCTCTTGGTCCCCAGAGGAGCTCAAACAGTTCATCCACTTCACCAACACCTTCCACCCCAACCTTCAGTTCACCTGGGCCACCTCCAGCACATCCCTCACCTTCCTGGACCTCTCAGTCTCCATCTCAGGCAACCAGCTTGTAACTGATGTCCATTTCAAGCCCACCGACTCCCACAGTCACCTAGAATACACCTCCTCCCACCCACCCTCCTGCAAAAATTCCATCCCCTATTCCCAATTCCTGCGCCTCCGCCGCATCTGCTCCCACGATAAGACATTCCACTCCCACACATCCCAGATGTCCAAGTTCTTCAAGGATCGCAACTTTCCCCCCACAGTGATCGAGAACGCCCTTGACCGCGTCTCCCGCATTTCCCGCAACACATCCCTCACACCCCGCCCCCGCCACAACCGCCCAAAGAGGATCCCCCTCGTTCTCACACACCACCCCACCAACCTCTGGATACAACGCATCATCCTCCGACACTTCCGCCATCTACAATCCGACCCCACCACCCAAGACGTTTTTCCATTCCCACCCCTGTCTGCTTTCCGGAGAGACCACTCTCTCCATGACTCCCTTGTTCGCTCCACACTGCCCTCCAACGCCACCACACCCGGCACCTTCCCCTGCAACCGCAGGATATGCTACACTTGCCCCCACACCTCCTCCCTCACCCCTATCCCAGGCCCCAAGATGACATTCCACATTAAGCAGAGGTTCACCTGCACATCTGCCAATGTGGTATACTGCATCCACTGTACCCGGTGTGGCTACCTCCACATTGGGGAAACCAAGCGGAGGCTTGTGGACCGCTTTGCAGGACACCTCCGCTCAGTTCGCAACAAACAACTGCACCTCCCAGTCGCAAACCATTTCCACTCCCCCTCCCATTCTTTAGATGACATGTCCATCATGGGCCTCCTGCACTGCCACAATGATGCCACCCGAAGGTTGCAGGAACAGCAACTCATATTCCGCCTGGGAACCCTGCAGCCTAATTGTATCAATGTGGACTTCACCAGTTTCAAAATCTCCCCTTCCCCAACTGCATCCCTAAACCAGCCCAGTTCGTCCCCTCCCCCCACTGCACCACACAACCAGCCCAGCTCTTCCCCTCCACTCACTGCATCCCAAAACCAGTCCAACCTGTCTCTGCCTCCCTAACCGGTTCTTCCTCTCACCCATCCCTTCCTCCCACCCCAAGCCGCACCCCCATCTACCTACTAACCTCATCCGACCTCCTTGACCTGTCCGTCTTCCCTGGACTGACCTATCCCCTCCCTACCTCCCCACCTATACTCTCTCCACCTATCTTCTTTTCTCTCCATCTTCGGTCCGCCTCCCCCTCTCTCCATATTTATTCCAGAACCCTCACCCCATCCCCCTCTCTGATGAAGGGTCTAGGCCCGAAACGTCAGCTTTTGTGCCCCTGAGATGCTGCTTGGCCTGCTGTGTTCATCCAGCCTCACATTTTATTGTCTCCAGGAGGTTTGAGTCTGTTGGACTATGGTCTAAATGTAATCAGCCCTGTTTGGAGAGGAGTACCAGACAGCATCACATTGCCTCAAGGACTTTGGAAAAATGTAGCAACCTGTGAGTTCTTTATTTTGGAAGATTCATGGCATCTCCCAAGATATCTGGTGCTGACCTCAAGAATTTGGTATCTGTGGCCAGTTATACAATATACATTGATGGACTAGAAGCCTTTTTTGTTGACAACCTTTGCTATTTGTTAGTAGGGTGTCCTTAAAGCAATATGGGCACAGTTTGTAGCATCCAGTGGCTGGTGAAGAGTCTCACCAGCTGAGATGCTTGACTATCCTTAATTTGGGAACTCTGTACTCTGAAAAAAATGGCATCACTAACATGATGGCTATTGGAATAGCATTGTCACTCAATTCTTGTGATTGCAAGCCCTTCTTCAGCAGATTACACAGTTCAGAAGTGTTAGGCTAGTCCATCCTAAATCAGTGTTTGCACTGACTCTCAGGCAGTTGAAGAAGTTTACTGGGAGGGAAGATAAAATTCCACCTGAATGGTCAAACGTTATGGTGCTACTTAATGGCATGATTGTCACCATTTAAAGCTTTAGAGAAAAATCACAAAGGTTTTCCACACTTCATTGTTCTAAATGCTTCAGTTTTACTGTAGTTTCCCACCTTTCTCCCCATTGCTCATGCCATACAATGCAGGAGAAAATTCCGCCCCAGGACTCAGCACATTATTTTTTGTTGTCTGGTTTCTGCTGTTCTGTAATTAGCAAGACATAAATAACTTTACATGCAGCGACCAAAGAACAATATGGCAATTGTTTCTTTTAATGTCATGCATTGTTTCCCTGTGGTCAAACTCAGCACAAAGTTGTATCCTCTTTCTTCTGCTGTAATTTTCCTGACTTGCTCTTTCAGGCAACTTTCTGAAATAGTACATGTAAAAAATGTTTCTCAATCAATAATTACAAAATGTTCGACAATAATTACTGTTGCAAGGACTTATTTAAATTTTGAGAAAATTTGGCATCATGACAGCTTAATTAAAATCACACATACAGCTCTGAGTAAAACCTGTTTCATTTTGCAACACTGCACTTATTCCTTAATTGTAACCACATTACAACTTGTCAAGGAAGTACAATTATGCCTGAATAAAATGCAAAAATGATATTCTTATATCACTTCCCTTCTTGAAATACATTCCTCTTTTAAAATAAGCAGAAAATGTATTTATTTTTCACTGCAGCCATTCTTGTACTCATCACAAACTTTACTAAACATTTGAATGATAGCTGCTTGGAGGGAATACTACCAAAGTTCAGTGGATAACTATTGTAATTCCTGTATATTAAAAAGGTGATCCATGAGTCCAAGGAAACCTAGACCAATTGGGGCAATGTCAGTGGTAGGAAAACAAATGGAATATTTAGTCAACAGTGCAATAGAAAGCTATCTAAAAAGTGAAACATAATAAAGAGTAGTCAGTACAGTTCTGCAAAGAAGTAATAGAAAAGATAAATTAGGGTTATGTGTAGACTAATAAACTTGAATTTTAAAACATTCTTAAGGTACCGTGTTTTTGATTCGGGTCTAAAATTAAAGCATTGGAACAATTTGACTGGGAATTGTCTTCAAAACAGAAAACAGAAAGTAGGGCCTTTAGGCCGATCACCTCAGTTAATAGCTTGCATTTATATTAGCACTTTAAATGTTCCAAGATACTTTTCAGAAACATTATCAGCCAAATTTGGCACTGATCCAAAGAAACATATATCAAGACAGATGGAAAAAATCATCATCAAAAGGATAGATTTTAGTGACGTCTGAAAGGAAAAAGAAGCAGGAAGTTGAAGATATGTTGAGAGAGAATTTAGAAATAAGATTTTAAAAAGCTGGAAAAACTCAACAGTTTAGGAGAGAAACAGAATTAATGTTTTAGACTGTTAACCTATCAATGGGATGCACAGATTGCAGTGTGTAGTTAACTCAATCGCATTGAGTGCAACTAAGGACTTATATTCCATCTTCCCATGCCAACTGTTTAAAATTATTTCACCAGTTGACAAGGGATGTAGAGGGTGGGCCAGGGATCAGTTATATTGTCACTGGGATAATAATCATAACCATCATAATTATAAACCCAGAAATTTGAATTCAATGAATAAATTTGACAATGAAACCATTGTTATCTTTTGTTTAAAAAATACTATCCAATTCGCGAATCACCGTAAGGAAAGGAGAATCTGCGATCCTCACCTAGTCTGGCTTATACATGACAACAGAACCACAACAATGTATCTAACTCATAAATGTTGTCTGAAATGGCCTAGCAAGTCACTTCCTTGTATCTAATTGCTACAAAGTCTAATAAAAGAAATGAAACTAGATAGAGTACACTGTTTCCACATGGCATCAGAAATGACAATGAAGCAGACAGTCCTGTAGTTCCGTAACTCTTCCTTATGAACATTGGAGCCCTGTGCCAAAATTTAAGAGAGTTCACCCAAAGACTAGTCAAGCCACCGCCTGGCACTGTCTATAAGTTATGAATGTGTGAGGATTATTTTGTCTGAGATATTGTCACTATTCATGGTTATGTCCAGCTCCACCAGCAAGACGACTAACGAGAGGTGGCAGCACAGTGATTTAAGGAGGATGAGAATTGCCCTGGGAGTCCTCTGTATTGATTCCTGACCACTTGAAGATTCATGACATCAAGTCAAAAATGGACAAGGCAACCTCCTGCTGATTCTGAAATACCATTTCCCTTGGCCAATTGATTGCTTCTTCACGTTGAGCACCATTTTGAGGGTGTTGAGGGCATAGAATGTAGCCGGGGTGTAATATCTGTCATCAAGAATAGCACAGCAGCACCATTCCTGACAAACTTGGTTGAACCCTAAAGGACATGGCTGCTAGACTGGGCTTGGGGCAGATGGCCAAAAACTCAACATGAGGGGAATGTGCTCGACCTCATTCTCATTACGCCACTTGTAGCAGAGACCTCTGTCCATTACAGCAGTGTTAGGAGTAACGACTGCTTGTGAAGATGAAATTCCACCTTCATGTTGATGATACTCCCAATCATGTTGTATGGCACTGCCACTGTGCTGCTTGGAATAGGTTTCAAGCAAATTTAACATTTCAAGACTCGGCATCCATGAAGTGGTGTGGGTCATTAGCACCAGAATTGAAGCCAACCACATGACCTGGCATAACCCTACTCTACTGTTGCCATCAAGCCAGGGCATATGAGAATGAAGACTGCAGGGAAGAAATGGCAGGAGTAGGGATCCAATCATTGTTCAGCATCTGACATAGTAGGAACTACAGATGCGAGAGAATCTGAGATAACAAGGTGTAGAGCTGGATGAACACAGCAGGCCCAGCAGCATCAGAGGAGCAGGAAAGCTGACATTTCGGGTTCTGAAGAAGGGTCGAGGCCCAAAACGTCAGCTTTCCTGTTCTTTTGATGCTGCTTGGCCAGATGTGTTCATCCAGCTCTACACCTTATTATCTCATCGATCAGCATCTGATGGCTGACAGCTCAGTTGCTAATAGAGCAAAAACAGCCCCACCAGCAATCTGATTGCTGTAGTGGAAGTTCAGACTAAAGTCATGCAAAGTCAACTTTGTGCCAAGCAACCTCAGATTTTCGCCATTGTTGCTGAAAGCACCAGTGTGCAAGGGGACCTGCAGGTTCTTGCAGAGGGCTAGCAATCAGCATCCAGCTGAATTCTAGCATTTCTGAGGCACTACTGCAGGGGATAGTGACATCTTTCAGGAGCTTCTTTTCATTCTCTTCCAAGCACTCAGCATTCATCCTCCCATCCTGGCTAGAATCCAAATGCCATTCATGTTACCTGACAACATTCAGCCCAATTTGTTGTGGCTGTAACTATTTAGTTCAGTGACAGAAGAAAGTTAATGTGTGGGACTCCTAGTGAATGGGAAATTGGGTTTACATTTATTGACATTGCACAGAATGAGCCGTAAGGGGATATCTAAGCAGCTGTTCTCTTCCTTTCCTCTCCACACGCCTGCTCCTGATTTGCTCACCTTGTAATTGTTGGAAAAGGATGTCCCCTCATGTTACGCAGCATCCAATAGACTAGATTAAATCTTGATAGCCATTCAAGTTGAGCACTGCATAGTTCTTCTGAGAGGTATAAGCAGCTAAACCATTGTCTGAACACACCAGTGGTCTGATACATCACATTTCATCTGGCAGCATGGGTTTAGTGGGTGCACTGACCATCATGTAACAGCCACTGTCTCTAAGAAACAAGTGATGGCTGAAAATCTGACTGGTGTAGCAGAATATTACTGAATAAAAGCATCATGACTTTTGTCAGAACACTAGACATTAACCAATTTGGTTCTGTGCTTATAAATGCATACTAGCTGTTCGTGGAAGGCACAACGTATCTTTCAGTTTCAACACAGGACACTAAATGAATGAAGAATTGTGGATGCTGCAAATCTGAAACAAAAATACAGGCAATGCTGGTGAAAGTCAACTGGTCTAGCAGCATCTTTGAAGGAAAAAAATACAGTTCACGTTTCGAGATAATGGGAACTGCAGATGCTGGAGAATCCGAGATAACAAAATGTGGAGCTGGATGAACACAGCAGGCCGAGCAGAATCTTAGGAGCACAAAAGCTGACGTTTCGGGCCTAGACCCTTCATCAGAAAAGCTTTTTTCGGCCTGCTGTGTTCATCCAGCTCCACACTTTGTTATCTCAGTTCACATTTCGAATCCAGTGACCGTTCTGACTTAGGCACAGTTGACATCCAGTCCCCACAAAGAGGTGTGTGTATTGTTATTGGTACCCTGTATTATGGAGAAATCTGCAATCTGAGTAAAGATGCATTGTACCACCATTTGCTTCTGCTTCTACTGGCAAAACAAAATGAAGTACAGAGCTTTGGTAACTTCCCTTCCCTGTGAGATGTTGCTAATCTTTCCCTCTCCAGCATTACAAGTGCCAGGCGTGTTGAAAATCACTTCATGATCACTCAATGTTTCTTTCTCCACTCTCTGGTTGTAACTGTGGTTACCACATGTAACATATTTCAGCAAGGACAGCCCAAATGAAATAGGCACACCCAGTGCTGTGTATTGGTGATATTGTTTCCCTGTAAGTAATCATTTTTTAATTCAAAATTATACTTTATTCATAAGAAATGTTATTGTTTATATAGGACAACGGAGTGTGGAGCTGGATGAACACAGCAGGCCAAGCAGCATCTCAGGAGCACAAAAGCTGACGTTTCGGGCCTAGACCCTTTATCAGAGAGCTACCTAGAATACACCTCCTCCCACCCACCCTCCTGCAAAAATTCCATCCCCTATTCCCAATTCCTCCACCTCCGCCGCATCTGCTCCCAGGATGAGGCATTCTACATCCCAGATGTCCAAGTTCTTCAAGGACCGTAACTTTCCCCCCGCAGTGGTCGAGAACGCCCTTGACCGCATCTCCCGCATTTCCCGCAACACATCCCTCCCACCCCGCCCCCGCCACAACCGCCCAAAGAGGATCCCCCTTGTTCTCACACACCATCCCACCAACCTCCGGATACAACGCATCATCCTCCGACACTTCCGCCATCTACAATCCGACCCCACCATCCAAGACGTTTTTCCATCCCCACCCTAGTCTGCCTTCCGGAGAGACCACTCTCTCCGTGACTCCCTTGTTCACTCCACACTGCCCTCAAACCCCACCACACCCAGCACCTTCCCCTGCAACCACAGGAAGTGCTACACTTGCCCCCACACCTCCTCCCTCTCCCCCATCCCAGGCCCCAAGATGACTTTCCATATTAAGCAGAAGTTCACCTGCACATCTGCCAATGTGGTATACTGCATCCATTGTACCCGGTGTGGCTACCTCTACATTGGGGAAACCAAGCGGAGGCTTGTGGACCGCTTTGCAGGACACCTCCGCTCAGTTCACAACAAACAACTGCACCTCCCAGTCGCAAACCATTTCCACTCCCCCTCTCATTCCTTAGACGACATGTCCATCATGGGCCTCCTGCAGTGCCACAATGATGCCACCCGAAGGTTGCAGGAACAGCAACTCATATTCTGCTTGGGAACCCTGCAGCCCGATGGTATCAATGTGGACTTCACCAGCTTCAAAATCTCCCCTTCCCCTACTGCATCCCAAAACCAGTCCAGCTCATCCCCTCCCCCCACTGCATCCCAAAACCAGTCCAGCCTGTCTCTGCTTCCCTAACCTGTTCTTCCTCTCACCTATCCCCTCCTCCCACCTCAAGCTGCACCTCCATTTCCTACCTACCACCTCATCCCGCCTCTTTGACCTGTCCGTCTTCCCTGGACTGACCTATCCCCTCCCTACCTCCCCACCTATACTCTCCTCTCCACCTATCTTCTTTTCTCTCCATCTTCGGTCCGCCTCCCCCTCTCTCCCTATTTATTCCAGAACCGTCACCCCATCCCCCTCTCTGATGAAGGGTCTAGGCCCGAAACGTCAGCTTTTGTGCTCCTGAGATGCTACTTGGCCTGCTGTGTTCATCCAGCTCCGCACTTTGTTGTCTTGGATTCTCCAGCATCTGTAGTTCCCGTTATCTCTTATTGTTTATGTACATTGTCACAAATGCAGTCCAGTTCTGTAGTTTGCATATCAAATAAACAAACAAAAACATTGGACTTTGACTCTATCCAAAAAAAAAGACATCTTTTATACATGCAATATTGATATTTACATATATCAGAGGCATTTGGATGGTCCAATAACTGAACAGACCCCCATTTATCTTCAACAGGAAGACCTCAGACTGTGTTCTTTCCCCACTGAGCATGGACGGTAGCTACCCCAAGCTTGAGTGCATCCCTTAGCACGTAGTCCTGGACCTTAGAATTTGCCAGTCTGCAACTCTTGGTCACGGTCAACTCCCTGATCTGGCAGACCAACATGTTTCAGGCAGACCAAGGAGCACCTTTCACCAAGTTGATGATCCTCCAGGCACTGTTGATGTTTGTTTCACTGTGCATCCCAGGGAGTGTCGAGCACAGAGTGCTGCGTAATGGAGTTGCTCAAGATGAACATTGACAAAAACCATTGCATTTTTCTCCAGACTTGCTTTGCAAAGACACATTCCAGCAGGAGATGCGTAACAGTCTCTACCCACCTCCCCTGCAGCTGCTTTGAAGTTAGCGTGTGGTGGTGCAAACGTGTGTACGTGAAGGATATAACAGACAGTGCTCTTCTTTCCACCAGCCAAGCAATGCCTTGGTACTTGTTAGAAAGTTCTAGAGATGACTTTGACAGTCTGCTGAGAGAACAATGCGACAGGAATCAACCTCTCCTTTCCTTCAGGGTCTCAAGGACACTATATGCTGACCACTTCCTAATGGACTGGTGATCAAAGATGGTTTTTCTTTGCAAGTTCCTCAACAAAGGACAGGTGATACAGAACGGTTCAACTACTTGGAGCTTTCCATCCAATCCCATCCACTGCAACAGCAGGACAGGTATAACCTCAGTACACAGTAACACTTGGTGTCTGTGTACCAAGGGTCTACGCACAGCTTGATGCAGGTGCACACAAAGATGATCATCAGGAGGAGGGCAACATTGGGTATTGGACTTGAGGGTCTTTGTAACTGAGGAAGCTGTACCTAGGTACCTTTTCATCTAAGATGGTGCTGTAAGTGGTGATTTATAAACTTTTCACCATACACCTCCCCACTCTCCTGAGTTTTATACGTGGTGTACCTACAAACATGGCCCACCTTAGGCCTCCGGATGAAGTGAAATCTGGCTCTGGTGACTAAAACAGTGCACATTTGGGGGATGAGCCACCCCTGCAACACATACAACAACAGAGAGAATGCTTCGCACCTGATAACCATGTTTTTACCTGCAGTGGAGCTCCCAAAAGCAGTGCTCCCAAAAGACCAGTTCTGCTTCACTTTGGCAATGTGCATCTCCCAAGATTGTGTACATGCCTGGCCCCTCCGAACCATATTCCCAGCACCCTGAGGTAATGTGCCCCGATGGTGAGGGAATAAAGAATCAGTTGACCCAGTTCCCAAAGAACATGGCCTCGATTTACCTTGCCTCTGAAGCCAGTTCAGACTGGTCACAGATGTTCATGAGTCTGCACACTGACAGCGGATCCAAGCAGAAAATGGCAGTGCCATCCATATACAGGGAAGCTTTGACCTCCAGGCCTCTGCTGCCTAGAATAGTCATCCCTCTCAGGCTCACATCCTTCTTGATGAACTTGGCAAAAGGCTCTAGACAACACACAAATAAGGCAGGAGAGTGGATGCCTGGGCAGCCCTGCCCAATCGGGATCTGGTCGGGAAGGTTTCTGATTCCCTACCACTGATTGAGACTGCACCAACAACGTGGGCAGAGACGAGTCATATCCAATTGCAGACTCCATCCCCAAAGCCCATTGGAGAGCAAATCCTACATATATGTGTGTGATATCCTGTCAAAGGCCTTCTCCTGGTCCAGGCTGATGAAGTAAGCATCCACACTCCTGTCCTGGATGTACACAATCATGTCCCTGAGGATTGCAAGGCTCTCAGAGATCGCCTTTTTCATTACAGCACAGGCTTGGTCAGGGAGAACCACCAGTCCCAGAGCAGACCTGACCTGGTTGGCGATGACCTCGGATAGGATTTTGTGGTCTGTAGTCAGCAATGAAATTGGTTGCCAATTTTTAATGCCCACTCTTTCCCTCTTCCACTTGTAGTTGAGGGTGATAAAAACTTCCCTCACACATCATGCATTGTACTTGATAGAGCATGCTGTTGTATACCTCCAACAGTTTCTAGCCAATCAAGTCCCGCAGAGCCAAATACAACTTGGATAGTCAGCCATCGCTTCTTTTTTTGTCTTTTCTAAGGACTTGAGGGCCTTTGTAACTGAGGAAGCGGTGCCTAGGTACCTTTTCATCTAAGATGGCGCTGTAAGTGGTGATTCATAAACTTTTCACCATACACATTTGAGTACATTTGACAATAAATGATCAGGTAGGGGTACTCTTTCCTTAACACGCAGGGCAATATATACTTTCTCCCTGCCATAAAGGAAATGAGTTTAGACCATATTGATGAGGTTAGGTAGGGAACGGAAGGATTGGCTGATGTGACACATAAAGACTTGTCTGATGGTCTGTGCTATAAATATTATGCAATCCATGTATTTAGAATTTTATGGACATGTGAAACATAATCAATAATGTTAATATAACCATGATCATAAATTCAAATCATGTTTTGAATCATGCCACTTCATAACAATATCCCATAAGGAAATTTGGGCGTATTTGAAAACTGCAGTATTTGGATTTTTGCAATATACAAAATACTATCTCTGCAGGCAAAGCTCTGTTTTCCTCTTGAACTACATAAAGTTTTTCTTTTTATTTCCAGTGTTATTTAACTAGTTGTGATCAAGATGCAAACGTTGTAAGATATAGTAATGGTTTCCTAAGTGGTTTCAATTCCAGCATGCCAGCTGTCTACCATTTTCCACCATTATCATGGTCCAGTGAAGCAATGAATGTAATCCTATCAGCAGTAGATTCTCACTGTGCTGCATTCAGTGCTGCCAGAAGCCTTAATTTTAATGTCACTTCAGCAAGACTTTTGTTCAGTGAGTATGAATTTTACCTGTTATAATGTTGACATGCATATGGTTATTGATCTAATTCACAATCCTGAAACCGAATTTATGCTTCAGGTGTAACTGCATTTCACTCTGGTACTTAAGCTAATTAACATGGCATCTCACAGTGAACAACAAAATTGGAATATTTATAATATTTATTTGTTATCAGATTTTGTAAAATCAGAAAATTCAGAAAAATTCACAATGTATAGATCAAATTTACAAAATATATTCTTAGCAATTCAAGACAAAACTGGGCTTCAGCAATCATGGCAGACATTGAATGAATCACTTCATGCAAATTAGTTATCCATACAATTGAACAGTGTGCAAAAGTGATCAAAGTACAATTAGAAATAAGAAAACTGCTACAAAATTTATCTTTCTTTCATAACAATCAAAACAATACTGTGTATGTCTTTAAAATTTATTTTGATTATGTCCTGAACCCTACACTTGTTCTCATACCTAAGTAAATGATATGTTTGCCAACAGTACCATAGTTTACCAAATCCTTGTACAGAATACATGGAAATAACCATGTTAACAGTGTTAACACAGGGTTTGGAATTTCTTTGAAAAAGAGTGGGCAGAATCTTTCTTCCCTGGAATGATGTGTCCAATGATAGGAAATTTGGACAAACAAGGTGATTTCTCCTTTCAGCAACTTCAAAATGCCACTATTATTGTGAGTTTCTTATTTCCGAGTATTTGCATCTCATTATAAGCCCAACGTATCTCTTTCCACAACACTTGCAATTCTCTCCTTCTCAAGGAAACTAGATGATAAAAGTTCCAGACATACAAGTCAGAGTGGTTACCTCACAATTGCAGCTCACAGACTGATTGTTCCAGCATTCAACAACGTCCCTGCATGCTCCATGAATACCTTCTCCTTGACATTAAACTGACTTGGATGTTTTTAGAACATAGGCTGAATTGCAGGCTGACAGTCTCTTGGCTTCCATTGTCTCTTTCAACACACAGGGAGAAGCAGGCAGAGTGTCACTGTTGGAAGCACTGAATGTCAAGGGGGTTGGACATATACCACATGGTGCTTTGCCAATATCACACCTACAGTTTGTGCCAGCAGTTTACATAGCAAAAAGCACAATGTGTTTTAACCAAAGGGACATGTCTGAAAATCAAAAGTTAGCATTCCTTACTAAGGCCAAGGGGAACTGTAGTCAGTCAGAGGTTGCTGCTGCATTCAGTCAAGGAACTGATCTAATCAATCCAGGGAGTTGAGCATGGTCAGTCAGGCGCTTGATCTGACCAGAATCCAGAGATCCATGACCATACAGTTCTGGGACTGGGCCATGGTATGCCCTGCAGGTCAAATGCAACTAGTGTGTGATTTAAAGTAGGTTGTTTGGGTGGGGGACCAGTTTGGTTACACTGTCATTCCTGATGGTTTGCTGAATCATGGTGAGGGGGCCTTGAAAAAGGTGCCTTTCACTAACTGTACTTCTCTTGAACCTGAGCTCCTCTTCAAATTCCCATCCCCTGTCAATTTAGATTAAACCCTCCTCACTTGTTCAATGTTGTGTGGATGTTCTTCCCAGTCCTGCCCCGATGCAAGCCATCCATCTTTTACAGGCCCCACCTTTCCCTGCCTCAGAAATTTGATGTTTTATCTCGTGTGCTAGTTTTCCAGCCATTGGTTCAATTCAGCATAGATCACGACCTCTGCTTTCACCATCTCCTTGAAGAAAATTCTTCAGACATTCTGTGATATCCTTAACCCTGATTACATTGAGGTAATATACCATCCTGGAGCCACATTTAAGGCCACAGAAATGCATGTCCGTTCCCCTAGATATAGAATCCACTATTGGTCCAGCTCTTCCACCCTTCTTCTTTCCATCCTGTGCATCGGAGCCGCCCATGGTGCCACAAATGTGGCTGTGACTACACTCCTTGAAAGCCAGCACAGTGGCTCAGTGGTTAGCACTGCTCTGTCACTGCCAGGGACCCAGGCTTGATTCCACCGTTGGGTGACTGTCTGTGTGGAGTCTACACATCCTCCCCATGTATGTATGAGTTTCTTCTGAGTACTCTGTTACCTCCCACAGTCCAAACATTTGCAGGTTAGGTGGATTCACCATACTGGATTTCCCATAGTATCCAGGGAAGTGCAGGCTAGATGGGTTAGCCATGGGAAATGCAGGGTTACAGAGATAGATAGGGGGTGGGCCTGGGTTGGATATTCTTTAGAGAGGCAATGTGGTATTCATGGGCCAAATGGCCTATTTCCACACTGAAGGGACTCTATGATTTCTGTGAATTATCGTACTCACTGCAGTCTGAATAGAAATCAGAATTGAGTGAGATAGTCTCAGGGGAATTTTCCACCACCTGTATGATTTTCTTGTATTGCCTTGAGGTCGCCTATTTCTCAAAAACAAAAAATCTGCAGATGCTGGAATCCAAGGCAACAAGCAGGAGTCTGGAAGATTACAGCAAGCAAGCAGTATCTAAAGGAAATGAGCAGTCAACATTTCGGGAATAACCCTTCTTCAGGACTGGCTGGGGGACTGTAAAAGTTGGAGGTGATGGAAGGGAGATCACCGGAGTTAATGAGCTCACGGACAGTGTTGGAGACAATGGCTTGATGGGCCATGGTGGGCTCAAGGTCAAGGGGGAGGTAGGATGTGGTGTTGGAGAATGTGCCTTTGGCCTCTGGGATACAGAGGTCTGCCCTCCCATTGCTCTGCCTTTTTCAGCAGGCTTGATAGTGAAATGGAGATTGGTACGGAGAGAGTAGAGTAGTGCATGTTTAGAGGGGGTGGAGGCTGGAGTGAGTGAAGGGTGTAGAGAAATCGAGGCTGTCGATGTTGCATTGGCAGTTAGCAGTGAAGAGGTCCAGGACAGGTCAGAAGCCAGCAGCAAGTGTCCAAGAGGAGGAGGAACGTTGGAGATTGGAGAAGAGGTGTCCGGAGGGTGGTTGGGAGTCTTTATTGAAGAAGAAAGCATGGAGACAGTGGCGGTGGAAGAAGGGTTCTACATCATTGAAGGCACAGAACTTATTGAGGTGAGGACAGATGGACGTGAACGTGAGCTCTTTACTAAGGACAGAGATGACTTCAGAGAGTTTGAGGTCGGGGGAATGATGAATATGTGGCAAGATTCATGAGTGAGGTTTGAGGGAGGGGTCTCGAGGAGGCTGAAAGAGAGGAGAGGAAAGGGCAATAGCATTTGATTGGTGAGGTTTGAACTCTGAGTGGTGGGGTGGAGTAGTTGTTGGAAAGAAAGGAGAGTGGGACAATAGTGGGCTGGGAAGTAGAATGGAGGATTGGATGGGAGTCGAGGGGTGTGGGAAAGATCAGGTAGAGAGGAGGAAGAAAAGGTGTATTATAGAGTGGACAGATGAGGAGGGACAGGTGTGTTGGCTAGCTGCAGGTGGGTAGTAAGACCTGGGAGTGACCCTGGAGATAGGAGTCCTGGTATTGATTGGAGAGTGGGTGGAGTCTGGGAAGTTGAGGCAGAATCCAGGGCAGCATTTGAGGAGTCATGCAGAGCAGAGATTGAGGTTGAAGGTCAGTGCCTGTGGGTTCTGGTTGATGGTTATAGAAGCTCGGGTGCTGGACTGGAACCAAAAGCGGTATCCAAACCAGAAGTGGTGCCAGACAGCAGAGAGTCATGCAGGATGAGGTCTGCATGTGTGTAATGGTGGCAGCAGCACGGAGGGCCTGGAGATGGCCAAAAAGAGGGCGCGGATTGTGAGTGGTGAATGGATTCTCCAACTGGAGGTGAGTAGAGGAGAGTCTTGCAAACTTACAATATTTAATGTCAGATATGAAGCATGTGAGTTCTGCATCAAATATAGAAGAGTACAGGTCCTCTGCAAGTTTGGGAAATGGGGCCCTTGAGCTGGGGGAGGGATAAGGAGAGAGAGTGCAGATGCCAGCACATTGCAAACAGAGTTGAGCGGAGAATCCGGAGATAGAATTGTTTCTAGAGGCATTGAAGGTGTTGTGAGTATGGAGCACCAAAGTTGGGTTCAAATTTTGAGGGTTTAAAATATACCTGTACGCCTTGAGGGATAAGATGCTGGTGAAGACAGGAACTAAAGAAGGTCATGCAGCTGCATTCGCGGGTTTGTTTCATGGTATGGTTGAGCTGAAAGGTTGAAGAGATCCTCGGAGTGAGAAAGGTACTCGCTGAGTCCACATCTAAGGGAGGCAGGAAACTTCTCAAAGTGGATATTGTTTGAAGAGACTTCACACTGGTTAAACTTGGTCCGAAATTTTTAAAAAAACTACAGATGCTGGAATCCAAGGAATCACTGATTTCTTACCCACCTACACACCATAATCTCTAAACTTACAACATGTTGTCTAAATAGCCCTCTGCCTTGTTAATGCACAGCAGGGATCTGAGGCATCATTCAAGTTCTGAAGTCAAGAGCTCAAGCTTGTGCAGTCAGTGACACTCCCAGAAGCTGTATGTACCTTGGACTCGAGGCTGCTTCCTTGACTTCCCACATTTCGTAGATGGGATGTTCCACTCAACTGAGCTGCTCTGCCGTATTTTAACTTTAACAAAGAGCAAAGAAAAGAACAAAGAAAATTACAGCACAGGAACAGGCCCTTTGGCCCTCCAAGCCTCAAGATCCTCTGTCTAACCTATCATCTATTTTCTAACCGTCTGTGTCCATTTGCTCCCTGCCCATCCAGGTACCTGTCCAAATATATCTTAAAAGACGCTAACGTGTCTGCATCTACCACCTCCGCTGGCAACCATTCCAGGCACCCACCACTCTCTGTGTAAAGAACTTTCCCCGCATATCTGCCTTAAACTTTCCTCCTCTCACTTTGAACTCATGACCCCTCGAGTCCCCACTCTGGGAAAAAGCTTTTTGCTATCCACCCTGTCTATACATAATTGTCATAATTTTGTAGACCTCAATCAGGTCCCGCCTCAATCTCTGATTTTCTAATGAAAATAACCCTAATCTACTCAACCTCTCTTCATAGCTAGCACCCTCCATACCAGGCAACATTCCTGGTGAACCTCCTCTGCACCCTCTCCAAAGCGTCCACATCCTTTTGATAATGTGGTGACCAGAACTGCACACAGTACTCCAAATGCGGCCAAACCAAAGTCCTATACAACTGCAACATGACCTGCCAACTCTTGTACTCAATACCCCATCCCATGAAGGAAAGCATACCATATGCCTTCTTGACCACCCTATTGACCTGTGTTGCCACCTGCAGGGAACAATGGACCTGAACACCCAGATCTCTCTGTTCATCAATTTTCATTTACATATATCACAATCAATCCAAATCATTCACATATATCACAAACAACTGGCTATTTACTGGGTATTTCTTCAAGAATAGCTTACCAGTTATTCAACACTAATTGCTTCTACTGCATTAAAGTAGAAACCAATATTGGAAGATGAAGATAGTAAACAAATAATGGGGATAAAAGAGCACCTCCTTTTTTCACCTATCACACCATTAATCAAGCTGATAATTTTACCATCTATTTAACTGGTGAGATACACGTTCTCACAGCATGAACTCCTGAGTGTTGCATGTGTGAACTTGTGAAAAGGAGAAGTATTATTTATTTAATTTTTAAGATCCTTGTTGTAATTTTTATTTGTCTTGTATATCTTGGCATATGGAGAAACATCGTTGATTATTGTGACAGTATTTAAATGGAAGATGCCTGTTGCTCTGTGAGCTTTTGTAGCAATTGTTTAGAACATCATATAAGAACAGATCTTGTATGCTAAGCATTACAGTGTTAAAAACTTGATTTTTCACTTATTATTTGCGATGGTCAAGGTTTGTGAACAGCACATATTTTCATTTTAGAACATAGAACAGTACAGCACAGAACAGGCCCTTCAGCCCACGATGTTGTGCTGACCATCGATCCTCATGTATGCACCCTCAAATTTCTGTGACCATATGCATGTCCAGCAGTCTCTTAAATGTCCCCAATGACCTTACTTCCACAACTGCTGCTGGCAACGCATTCCATGCTCTCACAACTCTCTGTGTAAAGAACCCACCTCTGACATCCCCTCTATACTTTCCTCCAACCAGCTTAAAACTATGACCCCTCGTGTTAGCCATTTCTGCCCTGGGATTTAGTCTCTGGGTATCAACTCCATCAATGCCTCTCATTATCTTGTACACCTCAATTAGGTCCCCTCTCCTCCTCCTTTTCTCCAATGAAAAAAGTCCGAGCTCAGTCAACTTCTCTTCATAAGATAAGCCCTCCAGTCCAGGCAGCATCCTGGTAAACCTCCTCTGAACCCTCTCCAAAGCATCCACATCTTACCTATAATAGGGCGACCAGAACTGGGCGCAGTATTCCAAGTGCAGTCTAACCAAAGTTTTATAGAGCTGCAACAAGATCTCACGACTCTTAAACTCAATCCCCCTGCTAATGAAAGCCAAAACACCATGTGCTTTCTTAACAACCCTGTCCACTTGGGTGGCCATTTTAAGGGATCTATGTATCTGCACACCAAAATCCCTCTGTTCCTCCACACTGCCAAGAATCCTATCCTTAATCCTGTACTCAGCTTTCAAATTCGACCTTCC